>NC_060143.1:520369458-522869458 GCF_021461385.2 Schistocerca piceifrons
AGCCCCTCGGCGTGGCTTCTACGTCCGGTGAGTAAGAAAGATGTTACCTGTAGACCTTGTGGTGATATCAGGGCGTTAAACGCCTCTACAGGGCCGGACCGTTACGCAGTCCAAAACACTAGGGACTTTACGGGTATGTTACAGGGGCCAACAGTATGCAGTGTCAGAGATTGTTATAAGGCGTACATCCAGATCCAGATGGCTCTCTATGATATTCCAAACACAGTGGTTATGACACTTTTCGCGATATTGGAGTTTCAATTTATGCCATATTGGTTACGGGATGCTGTGCAAACAGTGCAGCGATTCGTAGGTGAGGTCTTACGTGGATTAAATTTTCGTATCGCCTATATCGATGATATTTTGGTGTTTTCACGAGACTGGGAAGAACGCAAGAGACATTTACGATAGTTGTTCGATCGTCTGAAAAATTTGGCATCCGTTTATTTAAACCATGACAAACGCGCATTTGGAAAAAGGAATATCAAATTTTGTGGAGTACGAGGTAACAGCAGAAGGTATAAGCCCCCTCCAGAGCGCGTACAAGCAATAGTAAATATGCGCCAACCAGAAATATACGAAGAGGTACTTCGTTTGTTGGGACTGGTAAATTTTGGCAGCCGTCACTTCCCACATGTCGCTGAGATTCAAGAGCTCCTTAATGCAATGTTAGCAGGGGAACATACCAGTGGCAAATATCAGGTACCGTGGTTACAGCAGATGACAGGAGCCTTCTGTAAACTCAAGGATTCTTTGGTGTTGGCTACTGTTACGTCATTCAAGTCATACTGCAACTAATGGTTGACGCAAGTCAGAGCGCCATTGGTGCAGCAATGCTGCAGCCGGTGGCAGAGATATGGCACCCATTGGCATTCTTTTCAAAAAATTCATGCCAGCTCAAACTCTATGGTCAGCTATCGATAGGGAGTTATTGACGATATACAAAGAAGTAAAATATTTCAGGACAGATTTACAGGCGACACCCTTCTCCACCGCCCACTAGTCAAAGCCTTTGAGAGAATTCACCAAGAGAGTACCCCACGTTACATCAGGCATGTGGAATTCATAATACAATTTACAACGGACATGCGTGACATCAGTCGTTATGACAACATTGTGGCGGACTGTCTATCAAAAGCGTGTACAGCGATTTAAGGAATTTCATGGCCAGCTATTGTGCCGACACAAAAAGTGGACGATGAACTGCAAAGATTAACGGAAGAAAAAATTAGTGTTATGAACTGAAAGAAACCTATTTACCGGCGGCGCTTACGACATTGCGGTGCGAGACAGCTCGCAGTCAAATTCGCCCCTTTATTCCTGAACAATGGACCGTATTTCACATGGTTCATGACCTTTCACATCCAGCAATTCAAGCGTCGGTGCGCGCAGTTACTCACTGTTCTACTTGTCCGAACGCAGAAAAGGACTGTCGACAACTGGCAAGAGAATGTTTACAGTGCCAATAACGCAAGGTCGGACGGCATGTTTTTGCACCTATTGGCAATGCCAGCACTTCAGCAACAAGATTGACCCACATATATGTAGCCTTCGTGGGACCATTACCCTTGTCGGAAATATCTAGTTACCTACTTATAACGATTGCCCAGAAGCTGTACCGATTACGGACATCTTGGCAGAGACGGTGGCTAGGAATTTCATCAGTCTATGGATCGCCACATTTGGAATCCTTCCAAATAACCGACCGGGAACGTCAGTTTGAGTGTGAATTTTTTTCAGAGCTTAAGAGATTATGTGGAATTTCATCTTGCCAGCAATGACATGGTAGAAAGACTCCATAGACCTCTTAAAGCTGTACTCATGTTTCATCTGGGGACATGGATCGAAGCTTTGCCTGTAGTGCTGCTTGGGTTAAGAACAGCTGTTAACACAGATATTGACCAAGCACAAAGTCAAATGGTTCTCGGCAAACAGATTCGTATTCCCGCGGATTTAGTAGAGGATCTAAATACAGTGATACCTTCAGCTAGCGTGCTACAATACTTCTCACAAAAACTACAATGTTCAATCCAAAACCTTCCGCATAGGCTCCTCTGTGTCGCGGTATAATTCCTGTATTTATTCATAAACATCTTCATCAATGTTCAGCTTTGTGGTTACGAAAAATAGTTGCAGTCCAACCACCATTGTGCCCGACATATGTGGTACCATAGAGAAACTAAGACCCGCGTATGTGGCACAGGAGTGGACACAGTGTAGCCTGCAAAACCAGGAACCACAAACAATTGACAAGGCGGGGAGACATTAAAACCTGATAGTACAGTGGTCTTCACGAGAGAGGCTAAAGTTTCAAAGATGTGTCAAAAGGAAGAGGACGAGCACCCAGTTGGACACCCAGTCCGAGTAGAATTCAGAACGCGGGCAGGAAGAAATGCCGTACCTCGGCGCCGCTACCCTCTAGACTCATCGGCAGGCAATCAACCGCAGCCACGCGAACAGCAAAGAAGGCCATGGGCACTGGTTGCAGTACCTACTGAGTCACCTCGATCAACTACAGGACTGCACAGAGAAGTGCTCTACCGAGCTGGACGTCGCAATTATCCTACGCATCCAGAGTTTCCAGGCGCACCAGGGTTCCACAACAGTTTTACAGTCGAAAGAGGAGAAACAGAAGCTACATTTTCCAGAGAGTCGCCACAAAATGGTACCCGTATGACCCACATCAAAAAAAATGTAGGGGGGGGGGGGGTGTGCTACTCTAGCGACGTATCACAATGACAGTAGTCCAGGGACGATAGTTTAGTGTTTATCAGAGTAACAATAATTTTTTTTTTTTTTTTTTGCTTCTACACGTGTATAAATCCAGTTACTTCGGAGACTAGTGAGCGGCTACAACGGGAATAAAAGGGCACACACAGAACTTTGAGGAATGAACGCATGTACGCATGGGCATTCTCGTGCCACGTCTGCTAATTGCGCCTTCTTTGCTTGGGAGCTTGTGTTGCGTTAATCGTGATGAAAAGGGGACAGAAAAAGAAATCGAAAAAGCGACTGTAAGAAAAAAAGTATATAAACAACAGAGGTAAGAGAACTACAAAGTGATGACAAAGTTTTGTCTGTGTATTTCAGAAGGAGATCATAAGAGATTTTAAATTTTGTGCTCGGGACACTGCAACGATAAAGCTGGCAATAAAATATTGTTAGCTCGTAACTGGCGGCTTACATCGATGTTTGAATTATTTATTACTCATTTCAAAACAAAGCATTTCAATTCTATCAAGTTTGTAACGTGTAATGTGGAATAATTGTAATTTATTTTTTGATCGTTTTATACATTTTTAAACTGTAGGAAATGCCTAAGGTAGTAATTCAAATGGTTCAAAAGGATCTAACCACTATGGAACTTAACATCTGATGTTATCAGTCCCCTAGACTTACAACTACTTAAACCTAACTAACGTAAGAATATCACACACCACACACATCCATGCCCGAGTCGGGATTCGAACCTGCGACCGTAGCAGCAGCGCGGTTCCGGACTGAAGCGCCTAGAACCACTCGGCCACAACGGCCAGCTAAGCTAGTAATTATTAGCATTTTTCGTTCCTATACACATATTACAATTTGTATCTACACTAAATCGCCAAAGAAACTGGGATAGGTATTCATATTGAAATAAAGAGATACGTGAACAGGCAGAATACGGCGCTGAGGTCGGCAACGCCTATATAAGACAGCGAGTGTCTGGGGCAGTTGTTAGATCGGTTACCACTGCTACAATGGCAGGTTGTCGAGATTTAAGTCAGGCTGAACGTGGTGTTGTAATCGGTGCACGAGTGATGGAACACAGCATCTCCGAGGTAGCGATGGAGTGGGAACTTTCCCGTACGACCACCTCACGAGTGTACCGTGAATATCAGGAATCCGGTCGTTCAAGAGAGTCTTTCAACGTGACAGAAGTGCCACCCTTACGCAAATTTCAGCAGATTTCAATGCTGGGCCATCAACAAGTGTCAGCGTGCGACCCATTCAACGAAACATTATTGAAGGTCCACACGGGTAACGTTGATGACTGCACGACACAAAGCCTTACGCCTCGCCTAGGACCGTCAACACCAACATTGGGCTGTTGATGACTTGAAACTTGTCGCATGGTCGAACGAGTCTCGGTTCAAATTTCATCGATCGGATGGACGTGTACGGGTATGGAGACAACCTCATGAATCCATGGATCCTAGATGTCAGCAGGGGACTGTTCAAGCTGTTGGAGGCTCTTTAATGTTGAGGGACGTGTGCAGTTGGAATGATATTGGACCCCTGATACGACTCTGACAGATGACACTTACGTAAACATTCAGTCTGATCACCTGCATCTATTCATATCCATTGTGCATTCCGACGGACTTGGGCCATTGCAGCAGGACAATGCGACACCCCACACGTCCAGAATTGCTAAAGAGTGGCTCAAGGAACACTCTTCTCAGTTTAAACACTCCCGGTGGTCACCAAACTCCATAACCATGAACATTATTGAGCATATCTGGGATGCCTGCAGAAGAGATCTCCAACCCCTCGTACTCTTACGGATTTATGGACGGCCTTGCAGGATTCATGGTGGCATTTCCCTCCAGCACTACTTCAGACATTAGTCGAGTCCATGCCACATCGTGTTGCGGCACTTTCGCGTGCTTGCGGGGGTCCTACACGAAATTGTACAGGTGTACCAGTTTCACTGGCTCTAGGCTATTAGGATCTGTAACACAATGATCTCATGTATAATTACTACTAGTTCCATTGCTATGCAATTATCTTGTATACCGGATCAAAAGATCTCGAATATATAAATAAATATGAAACTGATACACTTAACGAAGGTTCTTAGTCGTTACGTGGAGGTTAATTACCTTTCAGTGCGTAATTTGTATGTAATGATGAAATATGCTTTGTAGATTAACATTCTCTGACTCGACAAATTTGGGAATTTCATAGACGCCAGAATCCAAAAGAATGGAAGTTGCGTTTTCCAGGTTCGTATTTTTTGCATTATCAGTGTGCTTCATTTCTATTTTTAGTAGTTTGTTGAGTAGCTACACATACCCCAACATTTCTTCTGTTCAGATGTCAGACTAGTCAGTTGTGCTTTTAAATCGCGTGAATATTCTTCCAGTTTTCATACATACTTTTCATACACAAATCTTACATTTTAGTTTACTTCCAATGTATAGGATCTTATTCTTTACAGAAATATGGTCGGAGGCTTTTTATCTAATACGTGGCGTACAGGGCAACACATCTCGAGTTTTTATTCAAATCTTCAGAAGTTACAGCAGATATTATTGCACATAAATCGCTTCACAGTATAACCTCAAACACTTCATAATCAAACACCTATGGGCCCCAGCTGCCTGTCGTCTGATGAAAAGCGCAAAGATTCCCACCGAAGGCGGGTAGCAATGCGCTTTAAACACGGCCTCCGTTTCCAGGGCCACGCGAAGTGGTCGCGAAACTTAAGGAGCCATGTCACGGATTACCCGGTCCCATCCGCCGGAGGTTCGAGTCCTCCCTCGGGCATGGGTGCGTGTGTTGTTCTTACCATAAGTAACTTTAAGTAGTGTGTAAGTGTAGGGAACGATGACCTCAGCAGTTTAGCTCCTTAGGAATTCACACACATCTGATCATTTTTCTTTTTTCCATTTCCAGAAAATGACGCATGCTAAAATGCGCTTGCATTGCTCCACTGTCGAAAAATTATGCACATGCGTAAAACTGAACACAAAAAGGCATCATGTGGACGCATCTTTAGCATATTAACCAAAAATGGTACAAACGGCTCTAAGCACTATGGGACTTAGCATCTGAGGTCATCAGTCGCCTAGACTTAGAACTACCTAAACTTAACTAACCTAAGGACATCACACACATCCATGCCCGAGGCAGGATTCGAACCTGCGACTGTAGCAGCAGCGCGGTTCCGGACTGAAGCGCCTAGAACCGCTCGGCCACACCGGCCTGCATTAACGGTCCAGTACAGTTCAGTTGATGATTGAACGATTATTGGTGTTTCACATTGTATGCATATAGGTTATCAGTCGCTATTAGAAATATTACCCTCTCAGCTGCACCAGGAAGTATACGGAACTTTTCTACAGCACTGTTAAAGTGAAATGTTATAAACGCGATTTTTCAAGTAGAACTAATAAGTTAGCTGATTAATGTAGGTAAAATTCGAAGCATAATTTATGGTGCTGTTCGCTTAATGGATGAAGTGTAGAGCCTTGTAATACGACACAAAAATATACGCAACGTGATAGATTCTCTTACTCCTGTAGAAGACAGCCCATCTGAACAAAGTTCTATGTGAGGTCTGGAATACAGCTCGATTTCTTCAGCCACCGAGAGGGTCTTACTGTTTTGGTGGGAGAGTGGCTGAATACGTTTCTCCGAGTCTTCAGTTTACATACCTTTTACGTTTGTGGTTATTGTACGCAGAATTCCAGTGAATGACCGCTTGTGTTAACCTTGTAAGAGTAACAGATATAAACGCCTCAGATGTCATCACTACAGCTTTTTACTCTGCTGACCTAATTCTTCATTGGGTACCCAAATTGTGAGATTCTGAATTTATACCATTGGTGTGAGGGAATATGAATGTGCAGTGTTTTCAGAAATGTCTCAATAGCCAAATTTTCTGTCCTGAGGAATACTTCACCTGTCGATTCCACGTTCTGCCTTTTTTTTTTTAACATAAACACGGTGATAGCGTACCATTTTCTCAAATATATGAGGCAATAATATGAACAATTTCCGGTACACTTGGTTAGTGTCACCAGCCTGCATAGACGTTTTTCTTTCTTTTTACAATTAAATCTCCTAATAGTTAACTGTCTAAATATATAACAGGCTACTTCATGAACGAGACAGATGACTACTGAGAACGATGGGACAAGTTTTGTATACAACAAAACCTCAACGTGATAATGCGTGCACAAGGCAGAAATTTTTTCGGTGTTTCCTAATATAACAAAAAATGAGCTGACTTGAGCTCTTTGAAACCAAAAAACCATGTATCATTCAAATATGTTTACGTAACATTCCTAAGTACTAGTAGGTCCTAAATTAAGATAATCTACAATTCTATTTAAACACCATTGACATGTATCTGATCTGATTATTACACAGGTCTGTCCAAAAATAATTTTTGATACTTGTTTGATATTTGATAACTGAATTTTATGTATTTTTCAGCGCTGATTTCAAAAATTCGATCAATTTTTTTCTATCACGTCAGGTTTTCTCACAAAAAAGTGAGTATTTATCGTATTATAACATAATTTAAACAATTTATCACATTTTTCCTACGTTATGAATTTTTTTTTATAAATAATGTTCTTAGCTACATTTCCAGTACACTTCCATTTCTCTTTAAGCTCATAAGTCCTTATAATAACGCTTTCACTTTCTGTCGAAGCTTCTGTTATTGCTTTTCCGGCTGTGGACTCGTTGAGGATCTTCTCTTCTCATCATCCAGCAGCAGTCCGCTATCGTGTTGACGTTCCATGTTCCTTGATATATTCTTTCCATTTCTTTGATGTCTTGGTGTAATTTTTCGCCCTGATCTTCACTTACATCACCAAGGTTTGCAGGGAAGTAGTCAAGATGTGATGAGTGGAGAAAATTATTTTTAATGCTCATGTTACAGCCCAGCTTCTTAAAGTTGTCGAGCATGTCTGCGACGAGTTTCTTACAGTTTGTATCTCTTTTGTTTCCTAGGAAACCGGTAACAAATAATTTAAAATATGTCCATGTTGCATTTTCTTTTGATTCCATTATGTCCACAAAGTTGGGATCTGTCATTAGTCTTCTAATGTCTGGTCTGAGAAAGGTTGCTTCCTTTAGCTTTGCCTCGGATAAACCAGGAAACTGTCCACAAAGATATCTGAAACACTCCCCTCCTTTTGGCAATGCCTCAACGAATTGTTTCGCCAGCCCCAACTTAATGTAAAGTGGTGGAAGTAACACCTTTTTGGGATCCATAAGGCCTTTCCTCTCAACATTCTTAACCCCCACCTGTAAGATGTTTCTCAAGGGAAAGCCTTTTTTTTATGTAGTGTTGCTTTCTGTCTCCACTGTTCCATTCACAGAGAAAGCAAGGGAACTTTGTGTAGCCACTTTGTTGACCAAGCAGCATTTAAATCACTTGTAAATCACCATATAGTGTCCATTTGTGGTCTAAATAGCAGAGTTTGCTTAAAACCAGTTCAAGGGTTTCGTAACATTCTTTTAAGTGAACCGAGTGTCCAACTGGTATAGAAGCATACTTATTGCCATTGTGTAGAAGTACTGCTTTAAGGCTTCTTTTTGAAGAATTAATAAAAAGTCTCCACTCATTAGGAGCATATTCTATTTTGAAACGTGTCATAATCCCAGGAACATCACAGCAAAACACAAGGTCACCTTTTTGAGAAAAGAAAGATACAAACTCCTTTTCCCTCGATCGATACCAAGAAAGGATGTATCCGGAGCCAACATATGTTTATCTTTCAATCTAGATCCTAAAACGTCTGCCGATATCTAATAAAGGCCCAGGTCTCTAACTAAATCGTTCAGTTCAGATTGTGAGAATGGAATGGGATCGGTTGTGCCAGGATCGTAGCAATCTCTGTCTTCTTCACTATCACCTTCGTGAGCCAACGGCTCGTGATCATCTGTATCATCCAAAGAGTCGGGAGATGAGGGTACTGGTACTTGAGGACCGTGAGGAAGAGGGCGAGTGATTGAATGTTAAAGTAAGAAATATCCTTTTTGTTTTACAAATTGAAAGCTCGTACGTTGCAAGAACAAAAATAGCAGTCATCACTATGATTTTTGGGCTCCCTCCAAACCATTGGTATTCCAAAACCGAAGGACTGATTTTCACTTTGAAACCATTGCCTCAGTTAAACACACACTGAAATGAGTTTGTGTGGGGCCTAGGGGTTATCTTGATCGCCTCACTTTATATCAAACTAAGCGAAATATACTTCTTCAACAAAATCAGAAATGTTTCTTTGTTGCTTTTTAGTGGTACAGTTACCACAAATGTAGCAGCAGCAATCTGGCGAGTTTATACATCCTCTGGTAGCCATTGTCCCTAAAACAACAGCAAAACACAAGAAAACAGTCAGTGTTTTAAAGCACTAGTAACAACAACATGTCAACAGCACCTAGTGTAGAGATACTGTGAACTGAAGGACAACAGCAGAAATTCAGTGCTTGGGGATGGCGGAGAAAGGGGCAGCGCGACAGACAGGATCTGACATGAAAATACTGCTCGTTTCCCCTAATTACTCTTTATTTAGTTGTATCTAGTATAAAACCGGCTAAATAACAGTTTTTGGCGATCCTAAAACCCAAAATTCAAACTCACTAGAGGGCTGAAATATCGAAAAAATCTAAAACTAGACAAGCAGTTTGTGAAATAACTGTACGTGATGGAATTTATTCAAAATTTTTCCCGAAATCAGCAATGGAAACACTAAAAAAATCACTTAATAAATTTAAAACAATACTTATGTCGTAGAACTGTGCTATTGTAAAAACCTGTATTGATTCCAAATACGCCTCCGTGAAATGCTCAAATCTCCATACTTGTATGAAGGGTAAATATTCCATTGTACAATGTTCCTGTATAAAGCTAATGTGCCCAATACGTTGCAGAAAATTTTTCCAAGTCAGTGGCCAAAGACTAGTTTAAGAAAATGCAATTGACAAACACCTTTTTCACTTAACAATGTCACAAAGCTAAGTACCGCCAAATTATACAAGGTTCTTTGTAGTCGTAATTTGATAAGGTACCTTAGACGAGATTGATCTGTGATACAGCACTGGTACTTTTTCATCAATGATGCCGCTAAGCATTAGGGATATGGTGTTCTTCGAGAAGATGGTCAACTATTTTCCATTTCAGATCAGCTACAATACTCAAATACTTTAGTAAGTGTAAAATCTCTAAAAAATATTAACATGTTGAATACTCTTTACAATACTTCGTTTCTTTCCATAATGTGTACGAGACGAAACACAGTGAGTTTTTCCTCACAGTAATGTCACAAAATATAAAGCACACTTTTTGAGAAGTTTGGAGATATGCTACATCCTGCATTATTGCTGACATGAATTTCCTATACCGTCCAAAATTAAAACCATGTATTCTTACGAAATTATACACAGCTGTGTTATTTCTGGCCAGCGGTAACAGAATGGAAAAACTGTTAACTTGAATAACTCCCTCCCGGGAAGTATCACCGGGTTATACGACCTTTAACTCGAGTCCGGAACACAGTTACCAATGGGCTGCGTCCATCTTCTCTGTTGCCTCCCAGAGTTTGCTTTCATTTGCTGATTCAACAGCTTTGCTTTATGCTCCCTGCCACGTTCCCCATGTGTGTGAGCTCTTAACCACCTGGCTTCATGCCGAGGTATATGCTCATTTTCGCTTCCTAAGCACACCACTCCTGGCCTGGTGAATTGCAGCGAGTTTCTCGCACTTCGCACGCACGTTGGAGGCAGTGTCTTCATCTACACAGACAGTTCCAAAACTGACCATGCATTTCTACTTGGCGATGAACCTTTTCAATATCAGCTTCTTGACCAAAGCTAGATTTTTGCAGTGGAGCTCTACACCCATTATCAGGCCATGCAGTCAGTACATACAGCGATACGGGCTTCTAAATTGTGTCACCTGCTCAGATTCTCTCAGTGCTCTTCAGAGTCTTCGCACGCTGTACTCAGTCCACCCTTTAGTAGCACTGGATCTAAGCATGCCTCCACTCGCTTACCGTGGGGGGCAGCCATTGTGGTGTTGCTTTGGGTTCCTGGTCACGTCACCGCGCCAGGGAACAAGGCTTCTGATGACACTGCAAAGGCTCCAAATCTCCTCCCTCGGCCTGCTAGTCACTCTGTTCCCTCTGATGATCTTTGTGTTGCTGTCTGTCGGCATGTACGAGATGTGACAATAAAGTAATGTGAATGATTTTCTTTGCAAGATGTGGCGACCCTGCAGGCTTCTGTAGGCACAATATCTTTGACCTTTGTCTATAAGCTGCTTCTAGTCCAACTGGCACATCGATGCAACTGCTCAGTCGTGAGTTGTGCTGTAATAAGTTAACTCGTGTTTCCATCTCCTGTCACAGAAATGGAGCCCCATAATATTGGACAATGGTATGCCATTTCTTTTTGTGTTAAAATGGGTGAAGACGGGATGACAACTTACAGTAAGCTTCAGAAGGCTTTTGGAGAGGAGGTTATGTCAAGAGCTCAAGTTTTTCGTTGGCTTAAATATTTAGTGATGGCAGAAAGAATGTTGAAGACGAAGGCTGCACTGGACGACCATCAACTGCACGGACCGATGTCAATTTGGCCAGGTGCATGAACTGATACGATCTGATCGAAGATTATCCATGAAAATGATTGCAGAAGAACTGAACATCAATCGAGAAACGGTTCCTCTAACAATAAATGAAGATTTTGGTATGGATTCAGCATCACGATAATGCACCATCCCATATTGCTCTGTCAGAACAGAAACTTTTAATCTCAAAATAAATTTCAGTACTACCACAGCCACCTTATTCACCAGACATCGCTCTGTGCGACATTTTTCTATTTCCAAGAGTCAAAACGGCGGTCAAGGGACTCCATTTTCAAACAATACAAGATGTCCAAAAAGCTGTGACGAGGGTCTTGGTGGATATTACAGAAGATGAGTTCCCCAAATGTTACCATCAATGGCAGAAACGCTGGAAACAGTGTGTGCAGTCAGAAGGGAACTACTTTGAAGGAGACAACACTAAACTTAACTAAAACGGTAAGCAACATTTTTTTCACATCAGTCTCATTACTTTATTGTCGCACCTCGTAGTTTCACTTTGGAGAGCATAAAGGTCTTCTCTCCAGGGGCCCAAACTCCGGGACCTTAAACCACTCCCAATAGCATGATCAACTTTCTCTCGGCCCTCATGTCATGAGGAGGTCACTCTAGCCCAGCTGCGTGTAGGACGCTGTCGTTTTGTCACCGCTATTTATTAAGTGGCGACACTCTCCCACTCTGCTCTCAACCCTTTGTTGGTGCGCCACTTACTGATCCTGTGCCCATTTTTAACTGTTTACATTTTCGTCTATGTTTGCCATCTACTTTGTCAGATGTTCTAGCGGATGACACGCATTATGTAGATCTCGTCGAACTTTCTTACTTTTTATTTGCCCCAGTGTGGCCTCCCCACCCCTCCCTCACCCACCCACGGGGACTTCCGCCATCTCAACCATGTTCCAAGAAATGTTCCCTAGGGAGTGTCTTGTCCTCAGCTGCTCCGCTTTTAAAGTTGTTGATTGGGTTTTTGCCTTTCTCACTTCAGGTTCTTTGTATTTTCTTACATTGTGATACTGTCACTTATGATCTTACCAGTTTTGCACCCTAAATTACCACCAACCCATCTCCACTCTCACATCTGCATTTAACAGTGGCATTCCTGTTGCACTCACAATGTTCCTGCCCTTGCTTTAATTTCACAGAAGGTTGTTTTGACTTTTCTGTGTGCTAGTCCTTCCAACATCCATTTCTGTTTTGATTTCTTCACATTTCCCTGAATGTCTTTTTATTTCCTTCTTTAGTTGGTTAGCTGAACTATTTCTTCTGTTACCCAATGCTTCTCCTCAGTTATCTTTGTTATTCATATGTTTGTGCATCCAATATATGTGGTTGCCCCTGTTAGTGATGTCCACTCATCTTCCGCTAATCTGCTTTCCCCACTTCTTTCTGCAATGAATCCTCTGTACGATTCTCTTTAACTTCAGTCTTTTCTTCTGACTCTATATCTGCTCCTGTTTACACCTTACAATCGAATATCTGATTTCGGAATCTCTGCTAGACCATCATGTAATCTAACTGAAATATTCCAGTATCTCCCGGCCTTTTCCACACTAACCTTCTCCTCCCGCGATTCACATATAGGGCATTAACTTTTCCTTCGTGAAATTTGTTGCAGAACCCAATTAGCCTTTCTCCTATTTCTTTCCTACTACCAAGCCCATATTCTCCCATAGTCCTTTGTTCTACTCGTTTTCCTACAGCTGCATTTCAATCCCACTTGACTATTCGTTCATCATGTCCCTTTAAGTACTGAATAACCTGTTGAATATCCACATACACTTTCTCTGTCTCATCTTGTGCTTGCAATGTTGGCGTGTATATCTGAACTATTTTTCTCGCTGTCGATGTTGATGAGAACAAACCTATCACTAAACTGATCATAGTGACACACTCTCTGCCCTACTTTCCTATTGATAACGAATCATACTCCCTTTTACCATTATCCGCTTCACTTAATATTCCCCTACACTCGTCTGACCAGAAGTCCATGACTTCTTTCCGTTTCACTGCACTGTCTCCGACTATATCTACATCAAGCTTTACAAGGTGAGGTGTCTCGCATTAGGACTGGCTTTATGAAACCATCTGTATGGTGACATAGGTTTGAGTACCAGGCATCCCATTTTAGTCATTAGTCCTGGTGGGTCCTTGTTCGTTTGTAATAGATGGAAAAAGAAATTCATAGATTTTCGTGATGTTCTAGAGACATAAAGCTGATGTTGGGGCATACAGTGGCAGTCTATCGTAGTGGTTAGAATAGAAGCCTAAAGAATATAGTTATAGGCTCGAATCTCATTATGTTCTTAAATAGTTGTCGACATTAGTTTGATAGTCCGTTTTATTCAGTTACTTAGCTTACACACAACTTTAAAAAATTCTAATCATATTCAATATAAGGCGATCATCATATTCACTTCATTTTTCCTGCATGTTTTCTTATTTTCATTTGGAATCGTTGTGCATGTGGTTTTATTACTTTTGTTTATCTGTCCCAACATCTAAATATTCTAATAGCCAATCTGTCAATTAAAAAACGATATGGGATATAGTCTATTTATATTGACAGTGTAATTGTGCCATTAATGTATTTTTCGTTACATACAATATACACATTTTTTGGAACGTTATTGTACTTTTCGTTACATACAAGTGGCACATTTTTTGGCTAGCAATCGACATACAAACATTAAAAATACAAATTCCTATTGCACCGTGGACATAATAACACAGATTAAAATTAAAACCAAAGCAGAGATTTTAATTAACTGTGCAAAATGACGAATAGAAATAACAAACGCAGTAACATGGACGAAAATATAAGATGATCAAATAGAAGCAGTTAAATGGAATCCAATACAAAAAAGAAATTGAAATCATCTACACAAAGATAGCAAATAAAATATAAGAGTAAATGCAAAATATAATACAATGATTAAAACGATGTGTCAAAAGGACTAAAATTTTTAAAGAAAATACAATAAAATCAATTAACTGAATGAAAGCAGTGATCAAAGTTACTTCTACATCTATTTAAAAATAAAAAAGGATTTCATTCCTTACGTCGCCAAATGGAATAGATATTGAAATTACTTTGATGATTATATTCATTCAACGACTTGATTTAAGTGTATCTTTTTTAATTTACTATCACTTAATTAATTATTTAATGAGACAGAAGATGAGTGTTCGACAAATTTTGTCAAATGACAGACATCTTGCATTCAAGAAATGCACCTGTTCAACACCCAAACGTAATTAGGCTAGATGTGAGTTTGCTAAAAATGTTGATCATGGAATTTGCACTGGGATAAAGAGGCCTTTAGTGAAGAGGAGAAATTTAATTTAGGTGGGCGGGATGTTTTTTAATATTATTGGCATGATCTGAGAGCTGAGCAGCACGTAAGGATGATCAGAAATTTTGTTGATGTAAGTGTTCCGATTTGGGCAGCCTTCTACGCACTACCTGGAACATAACCAGAATGAACACTAACATGTACACTGAGATTCTAGAGGCAGAACTGATTAGAATGTATGAGGATCTAGGGGAATAAAGTCTAAAGTTTCAACAAGATAATGCATGTGTACGTGTCTGTGCTACTGCCAAAAATGGTTTGAAGATACAGATTATCAATCTCTTGCAAAGGGCTGTACGTAGCATTTGAATAACGTGGAACACGTGTGGGGAATACTTGCAATGCGTGGTTATCACAATGGAATGCAATTTGAGGCCGTAAGTGAGCTGAAAAGAGCGATACAAGAAGAGCGAGCGACAGTTTCACTGCAAGAACTGCAAATCCTTTAACAGTCAACGCCGAAGATGGTTTTTGAGGTAAGTAGGAAGAACAGTGGTTGGATAAAGAACTAACAATGCAATAACACAACTGCACAATAAGTGCCTTTCTACCAAATTTCCTTCCAGGCAATTCAAACGCCTTACTTTGTTTCTCGTATTTTGAAGGAATTATGCAATTCCGTTATGATTATTTAGCTCTAATGTGTATCTACTACTTTCATGATAAATTCCATACTTGTATGCTTGAGATATTATACTATTACTTTCGTAGGAACACAGCTTTTATACTGATATCCACTTCTGCACAATTTTTCTCTGTCCTGGTGGCTTAAATGCGTGAAGCCGCGATTGAGGAAAACGTTAAGCCCTATTCGCGGAAAAAAGGTTTTGCTGCAGCAGAGTAGCAGAGTTTCAGTTTGAATGCCTGGGGGACCTATTCAAGCTCGACGCATCTGTCACTGAAAATTATGTCTCGATCAAAAAAAATGAAAGCCACAATTTTGGCACAGAGCCGGAAACAGACAGGTTTCATATATGTGAGAGGACACAAGGTGCTGTTGTCCGTGCAGAAACGTCGATGGTTCATCGAATAGATAAAAAGAATAGAGTAAAAAGAAGAATGATCGAGGAAATTAAAAGAACTGATGGCATCTGTGACTTCTGAAATTTTCCGATCGTATTTCTTCTTCCAGTTATTTTTGGGCTCCCAGCTGGATCGCATCAACATTCTGCCACTATGTTTCGGCCCAAGGACGTCCGGCCATCCTCAGGCGAATAGACGAAGAGACCTAATGCAGTCAAGGTATCTGTAGAGAATTCTGCTCATGCGAATCGTACTGGCCGTTTACGGCGCATGCGTTAGGAGGTGACATGCGGTAGGCAACCAAGTTGTGTGTGCTGCCCACAGTGGTGAAGTAAGAACAAACTAATCGCTGAGTATCGACTGAGCATGTCGATTCCGCTGTGACCGGATAGTTTTAATAATTAGATTCCAATATTTATCCAGCTGAAAGCCGTTATCACGATTCATTAAATTATCAGCGAGACGTATTTCCACGAATTCCTCTGTTACAGACTCCTTGAAGCTGGAAACCGGTGCTAAAATTTTGTTATTACTGTATTGCATTGAATGTCCCATGGAAATGCAATATTCTGTCAGTGCTGATTTTAAAGGTTGCCGTAGACGGATGTGTCTATCGTGTTCTACACAGCGTTCCTGCACCTTTCGTGTCGTCACACTTATACATGCAGAGCCACAGTCACAGAGAACTTAATAAACACCCGCCTTCCTCAATTGTAAATCGTCTTTAACGGATCCGACTAAGACCCTGCTCTTAGCTGGTGTACGGAAGATGACATTGATATTATTTTTCCTAAGCAATCTACCTATTTTAGAAGACACATTCCTGGCGTATGCAAGGAACGCAGTTGATTTATAGTCGTCCTCAGAGCGTTGCTTCTTGTTTTTATAATTGTGCATGGCGTTCCGTATTTGACGCTGAGCTTAGCCATTCTCTTCAAAAACCTTCTGCAGATGCACTAATTCTTCGTGAAGGCTATCAGCATGCGATATTACAAGCGCCCGATGAATTAAAGTACTGAGAGCAGCGACGGTTTATGCGGGGCGAAGCAGCTGGACGCCTGTAGATATAGATCTGTATATGTGGGTTTTCTGTACACCGAATATCGTAAAGACCCATTAATTTTCCGGGGTAGTAACACGTCTAGAAAGGGTGATCACCATAGTAAACTTGATGTTCTCATGTAAACAGT
Source organism: Schistocerca piceifrons (assembly GCF_021461385.2). Classification (NCBI taxonomy): domain Eukaryota; kingdom Metazoa; phylum Arthropoda; class Insecta; order Orthoptera; family Acrididae; genus Schistocerca; species Schistocerca piceifrons. The sequence goes on from NC_060143.1 coordinate 520,386,393, forward strand.
TTAAATGACAAAGGAATTTTTCCAGTTCTTGTCTGCCATGAGGCCATACAACGAAACTATCATCTACGTAACGCCAGAAAACCGTAGGCTTTCAGACGGCAGACTCTAGACCTTTCTCCTCAAACTCTTCCATAAAAAATTGGCCACCACAAGGTACAAGGGGATCCCCATAGCGACATCTTCAGTTTGTTCAAAATATTAGTTATTAAATAAAAAATAAGTTGAGGAGAGTGTGTTATAATGACGCTTGATTTTGAGAATGGCTTCAATAGGGTGCGCTACCACTACTTCTCAAAACAATAGCACTGGATTTTCCACAATGTTTTGAAAAATCATTGGTAGATTTTGAAGAGCAGCACATCGAAATTCATGAATAATGGTCATCTAAAAAGGCAACTTGCAATAATGGGTTCGGTGAGACAAAGTGGTCCCAAGTTGATGGCCATGTCTGGTATTGTAATTGAGCCCTGCTAGCCACTCTGCAGAAATAACTCCCAAAATATCATATGCAAGGCATACGCAGATGATGTGGGTCTCGTGGTCATAAGTGAAAGCGACGTCGAGAAGGCATTGCAGGCCACCAGCAAGTACGAACTTCCATCAGGTGCGAGGCTGAGCAAAACTAAATCACGCCCCATGAATGTAGAGCATGGAATATCTTCGCAAAACACAGAAGAACTAAGTCTGGTCACCCACATGCAAATTCTAGATAAGGACCACAGTTCTAATACAAAGCTATAAGCTTCAAATTCTAGGGATATCCTTGCAAGAGTGGTAGCCAGCGTCAAAGAACATAGCGTTCAAAGACATGACGACATCCAATTGCTCATCCTTTGCAAATATGGTCGTTGTATCCAAAGTAAACTATGAGGCACAGGTTACACATATATTACGTGAAACAGCAGCAAGAATTCTCTGAGCTTTGGGTCACTTTGCAGCTCGTGGTGAGATTTTCAGAGTCATGTTTGACATTTTGATTGTCCCATGCGAAGATGGTGGTCTAAATCTCACTAAAGTTGGAAAGAAGTCACATGTTACAACCATCAGTCTCACATCCCACTTCGTAGACCAAATTCCTCCCACTGTCTTCTATCCAACCATAGATGTGTGGCAAATTTCCAACGGCTTTTATCATTTCAAGAATTTTCCTCGAACTCAGTTGCATCAAAACCAGTCCGCCATCGAATATGGTAAAAGTTATGTTCATACACATGAAACCAACTGAAGCCAAAAGCTGGAATGTGATCGAACAAAAATACCTTGTGTTCCAACTGGAAGGTCATTTGGAAAAAATATCAGCAATTGTCACCACCCAAAAAATGTGAAAACTACTTCGTACAAGGCAGTAAATATAAAAGTAGCAAGCAAAACGCAATATTATGCCATCCACCTGGGTGATTCAAAAACCTGTGACTATAGCAGCCTAATAAACTTAGAAAAAAAAATTGGTTCAAATGGCTCTGAGCACTATGGGACTTATCTGCTAAGGTCATCAGTCCCCTAGAACTTAGAACTACTTAAACCTAACTAACCTAGGGACATCACACACATCCATGCCCGAGGCAGGATTCGAACCTGCCACCGTATTGATCGCATGGTTATGGACTGAAGGGCCTAGAACCGATCAGCCACCGCGGGCGGCAATAAACATAGAATAACCTAGGTTTGTGTGCACTGAAGTGAAGAACATCTGGTAAACCATCAGAAAAGCCACGATAAAGCGAACAGTACCACCCCCACCACCCCACCCACCACCCCCACACCCACCCCCCGCTCTCAGTACTTTGACTGTCGATGTTTTGAATCCTAGTGATGTGCCATACCCTTTCACAGAAATAAATGACGTAACTCGTCAAAAGGCCAAACAATACATTACCTTATGACCGAATAAAAAAGAACCAAAGATGATTTTCAAATGTGTCTTTTTCCTTCCGCATCATAACCTCAGGAAGACAAAAGACCATACAAAATTGCAATTTTTGAAGTAAATATAATTGCGTGAAACTTACTCTACAACATGAAACTCAAGAACAAAATAAAAATTTTTGTTTTCGCCTTTTTTCGTGTGCGGTGAATTTGTTTTGAAAGGAAACAGAAATTTACTCTGAAACAAACAGCTCAGAAGCACCCTATTTTGGGTTGAAGCAATCTCAGAGAAAAGCTTTATCCTCACGTCTGTATATGTCGTACTTTTAATGTTATTTTATTTTATTCCGTTTGTCAAAACCTCTTCTAATCAGAATCAGTGACTGCCTTAATTTCTTCTGTTCTGCGATACAGTCATCTTCATCTGAAGCATCCAAAATGGCAGTACAAAGATTCCGGCGAGCGGCGTGCTCTGAGTTAAGAGAAGACAACTCAGTAAACACACATTGGGAAACGGTTGCGTTGGATGGCTAAAGGAGGTATTGCGGAATGAACGCGAAAACACACCTTCGTGAAGACAACACTGAAGCCGTCGCTAAGCTGAGGTAGTTACAGTGCCGACGTTCTCTTCTGAGGTAGACAGAACAAAGAGGAGAGAGAGTTATTATCTTCCTACCAAAGTATCAATTTCTCACAAGAAGGTGGCAATGAAGACTGGAAGAGAAAGCAAAGTTGGAGCGAGGGGTTAAACGTCACGCAATGTAGATGTTCAGTCTGTGGTTCGAGTCCATTCCATCTGGAAGCTCAGAGATAATTCGCTTCACTTTCGAACCCACCTATAGTAGCACAAATTTCTGGAAGCTATTTCTCCAAACAGCTCGAGGCTGGGTCGAGACAACCACCCACCGCCTAACGCCAGGTGCCGTCCGCCAGGTGAGCGCGGCGCGGGGCTGTGGGTGTATTTATCAATTGTCGTTTTCTTATTTGCAGACATAGTACTTGCCTTGAAGCTACGTATTCGATTTTGCATACATGACACTTACGACCGTTGTTCAAGAGTTGTAAAATACACACGCAAGTGGAAAAAGGTCTAGCATCTCTTTGAATTTAATAGTGGGGATTTGGCAGCAGAGGCAGCGCGAAACCTTTGTATTGTGTGGGGCGAGTGCCTTTGGGAAAAATATGTCAAAAAAGGATTCTCTTCTTTCAAGAAAGATCGTTCTGAATCAATGATTTTCCACATTTAGGAAGTCTCGGTAGTTGACACACATGATGAACTATATGTGATAAACTGAGACCGTTTCAGCGTCGTGCGACATTTGCATTCAGCAGACATGGTTCAGCGATCGGATATATCAGTTTTCCATGCTCTAATTCAATCCAACAAAAATCAAAACAGTGATTATTATTCCATTTTTGCTTGAACGCCATCAGTTCAAACATTAGGCTTCCTATGCAATACTGTTACTGGAGACAATTTATGATTTCTTTACACACCACTGGCCATTAAAATTGCTACACCAAGAAAAAATGCAGATGATAAAGGGGTATTCATTGGACAAATATATTATACTAGAACTGACATGTGATTACATTTTCAAGCAATTTGGGTACATAGATCCTGAGAAATCAGTCCCCAGCACAACAACCTCTTTCCGTAACAACGGCCTTGATACGCCTGGGCATCAAGTCAAACACAGCTTGGATGGCGTGTACAGGTACAGCTGCCCATGCAGCTTCAACACGATACCACAGTTCATCAAGAGTGGTGACTGGCGTATTGTGACGAGCCAGATGCTCGGCCACCATTGGCCAGACGTTTCCAGTTGGTGGGAGATCTGGAGAATGTGCTGTCCACGGCAGCAGTCGAACATTTTCTGTATCCAGATAGGCCCATACAGAACCTGCAACATGCTTTCCTGCAGTATCCTGCTGAAATGTAGGGTTTCGCAGGGATCGAATGAAAGGTAGAGCCACGGGTCGTAACACATCTGAAATGTAACGTCCACTGTACAAAGTGCAGTCAATGCGAACAAGAGGTGACCGAGACGTGTAACCAGTGGCACCCTATACCATCACGCGGGGTAATACGACAATATGGCGTTGACTAATACACGCTTCCAACGTGCGTTCACCGCGATGTCGCCAAACACGGTTGCGACCATCATGAAGCTGTAAAAAGAACCTGGATTCATCCGAAAAAATGACGTTTTGCCATTCGTGCACCCAGGTTCGTCGTTGAGTGCACCATCGCAGGCGCTCCTGTCTGTGTTGCAGCGTCAAGGGTAACTGCAGCCATGATCTCCGAGGTGATAGTCCATGCTGCTGCAAGCGTCGTCGAACTGTTCGTGGAGATGGTTGTTGTCTTGCAAACGTCCCCATCTGTTGACACACGGATCGACACGTGGCTGCAAGATCCGTTACAGCCATGCGGATAAGATGTCTGCCATCTCGACTGCTAGTGATACGAGGCCGTTGGGATCCAGCACGGCGTTCCGTATTACCCTCCTGAACCACCAATTGCATATTCTGCTAACAGTCATTGGATCTCGACCAACGCGAGCAGCAATGTCGCGATACGATAAACCGCAATCGCGGTAGGCTACAATCCGACCTTTATCAAAGTCGGAAACGTGATGGTACGCATTTCTCCTCCTTACACGACCAATCACAACAAATTTTCACCAGGCAACGCCGATCAACTGCTGTTTGTGTATGAGAAATCGATTGGAAAGTTTCCTCATGTCAGCTCGTTGTAGGTGTCGCCACCGGCGCCAGCCTTATGTGTATGCTCTGAAAAGCTAATCATTTGCATATCACAGCATCTTCTTCCTGTCGGTTAAATTTCGCATCTGTAGTACGTCATCTTCGTGGTGTAGCAATTTTAATGGCCAGTAGTGTATTAATTTCATACGAAGAAACTACATGCCGAGCCGTGAAGAGCGACATATACTATGGCAAAGGTCAGTCTGAACATACTTTGCATCTGCTTGCTGAAAAAGGCTATTGTGCTCTAGAAAGTCCTTTCCAGCTATATATCCATCACAGATGATATTTATTTCGAACACCTAGGTGCCCTTCGGCCGCAGTGTAAGAAAAACGACAGACAAAACTGAATCGCGTGTTGCTACTACGCAATATTGCACTCTGCTGATTACGAAAACCAAACTATTCAGGGGGCTGTTTGGGAAATTGTCCTTCACGTACTTTTACTCTGATCTGAAGCCCTGAAATGTACACTTCTCATGTTCTTATGGAACAACCGTCAAGGTTATTTTTTTGTTGACGAAACTGCACTTCCAACTTCGTTTGGTAAAACTTTTACTCAGAACGGCTACCTTTGTAAAGGTGTGGAATCGGTAAACTATCTGAACATTTTTGGTCTATTTTAGATAATGTGAGAGAATACCAATACCAATGAAATGCAGCTTACCGCGATAACCTGACGACGAATGTCTATTTTAATAAAAAATTAAATATCTGTAACACAAGAGTGCCTATATCAGTATGAATTAGTAATATGTTATTCGGTATGCTATGGTCTTTGTTTACTTGCTTTGCTGTGTGACACTCCAGTAGTATTTCATAAATAACGCTATGTATTCACAAAAACCAAAAGTTATGTCAGTAGAAGCGGAAAGAAGCATTAATAATTGTGCAGCGTCATGGTTTTCGCCCGTACGCTATGAGATACTGGAAGTGGTGACACGATATTTGATGGAGAAGTTTTCTTAAGATATCCATACAGATTTTCGACATGGCTGCTTATAGGTCTATAACAGAACGGCTAAAAACATAGCCTTCTGCGAGACTTGAACCGCAATTCAACACAGCCTTCGTTTGACATGTGACCATGTGACCCCCAGAGGTGGCGAACAACTGCAGTATTTAATACCACTTATTGTCTTAGTGGTGGCTAGATCACAAATATCGCATCGTGAAAAACTAGATTAGTTGCTGTTTAAACGTGGAATGACGTTTCTGAACTCAAAATCATAAACTGATAACCTTGCGCCTTACTTTAAATGAAAATCACAAAGATTATTCAATGGCAGTGACACACAAAATGAAGTGAATTTAGGTAGATCATTCAGTGCCATCGAAGAAGTAACTCATCTGGCACAGAGTTGCCAAACTTTTTCCGCGTTGTTACCAAGATTCAATCATACTACCAGTAGAAAGAATACCAACCGACGAGTGCCGTGAGCGAATTCAGACGTTAACTACAGCTTACTTCCCAAATATGAGGCTGGTGAGGGTCAGAATATCAACAGTATGTGTCACAGAGTTTTATTTCCATTTCTGCAACGACATTTAGGATCTAGAGCGTATTTACTGATAACAGTTACTGGCACAAGCTACAAATTAATTGTTATAAGTCAATAACTCTATCAGTCACGTCCGGTTTTCTGTCTTAAGGACACTGAACATCGAAAAGCTCGCTCACCGGACAAGATTCGCATTTTGGAGTGTTCCAGTCGCTTTACTGTAGCCATTATGAGTAGGCAACACGAATTTTGATCATTGTACACTTGGAAAATATGTTGCTTTAGAGCGCAGTCTTTGGCATCACCACAAAACCAAGGAACGCGAATGAAAAGACACACAGCACTGATCGCAAAAGAACATTCACAGAGGGACTTCGTAAGTTACGAATAACATTAAGTTCCAAATCAAGTAGTCTACTGAGCACAAAAACCAAATGCTATGTCCGAAAGAGCGATTCCAAAATGAGTGGAGAAAATCAAACCAGCTAACATGAACGCTGAAAGTAATGTCTGGCATAAGTCGTCCTCAAACAGAACCGTCATTCAGTCTGTAAATGCAATACTACCAGTTCTGATGGTTTCTCAATAAGAGCGAAAATCATCTATTTTGAAGATCTTCCCAATTTTCAGTGCTCTTAATAGAGAGAAAACCCGAAATAACAACTGGTTCACCAAGTTGAACGTGGTGCTGAGCTTCTATACAGCGTCTGCGCAGCCTGTTACTAATTTAGTCCCTGATGTTTTCATACGAACGACGCTCTAGCCTGCCTTGACATTCGTATGAGAATTACCGAGTTGTAATGTGACGTCGTAGATGGACAGAAGGTCATGGAATTTATCACCTCTGCACGCCACAACGCACACCTATTATATGCTAATTAATCGCATGTCAGTGGCATGAGAACGATTTTCGATCGCAACTTTCGACGCGGTCGTTTTAAGGACCAGCGACCCTTGTCTCAGAGTGGTACATTCAGCATTCTCCATCGCCCCTGAATGTTTGTAACATGATCATGGACTCTCCCTGTACAACGACCGGCTTCTTGTTGTCAGCTTTTCTGACTGTTTATTCTGCCGTGGCTCTGAAGATATGTACGTCAGATAAAAACGAATACTGCGTAACACGAACATCCGATGTTTCAACCGTTCAAACTCCATCAAAATAGTGCATCAAAATAGTGCAAGTAAGCGGCGTAATAGCTGCTATGAACTAATAAATAATACATAGTAAAGTTTGGTAATCTCCATCAGACATCTGGCGATTATGAAAGGTTACTTTTATTACTTACACAACACTGCAGTACGATCTGAAATGTTTCGTAAGATCCCATCATTTAAATTCGTTGCGGCCGTTTTGAATTAAAGTAGAGGTATAGGGAATACACATTTACAGCGAGATTTGAATGTATGGCTACAGGTGCAGTGGCACACATCCAGTGTGGCATCGAGGGTGTGAACGTTCTCCCATTGCTGTGGTAGAGGCTAAAGGCAGGAGGCATCTGATTTATCACAAAGTAAATAATGAGTGACTTTGTGATTTACTCTTAAAATAACTTTCTTGCGCTCTAAAACTTTAAGTACCGACCCACTGCCACTTACTGCGCTCAACTTGTTCAGATTATTTAATCACAATTACAAGTAAATATCTAGCGGACCTAGTAGGATAACGCAGATCCAGTCCTGGAAGTCCGTCGATTATCTCTGGGTTACCAATCATTTTCTGGATGGCAGCTTATATACACATATCAAAAAAGCTATGCATTACCCCGGTTCCCAGAGCTCCTGAAGATAGATGTTGACTATGGGTATTGCACCACAGATACAATCCCTTTGACTGTTCATAGATGTCACTAAACCCGCCCAGAGATGTAAACAACCGCGCATGAGCAGCGCCTGTTATATGGAGGGGGTCGGACAACCGATCAGTCCCACTCATTCCATCGACGGTCAATACCGCGGTTCGACCGCGTCTGCATTGTTACTTTGTGCCAGGAGGGCTCGCATCAAGTGAAGTGTCCAGGCGTCTCGGAGTGAACCAAAGCGATGTTGTTCGGATATGGAGGAGATACAGATAGACAGGAACTGTCGATGACATGCCTCGCTCAGGCCGCCCAAGGGCTACTTCTGCAGTGGATGACCGCCACCTACGGTTTATGGGTTAGAGGAACCCTGACAGCAACGCCACCATGTTGAATAATGCTTTTCTTGCAACCACAGGACGCCGTGTTACAACTACAACTGTGCGCAATAGTCTGCAGGATGCGCAACTTCACTTACGACGTCCAGGGCGAGGTCCATCTTTGCAACCACGACACCATTCATTGCGGTACCGATGGGCCCAACAACATGCCGAATGGACCGCCCAGGATTGGCATCACCGATGAGTGTCGCTTGTGCCTTCAATTAGACAACCGTCGGACACGAGTTTGGAGACAACCCGATAAGGCTTAACGCCTTAGACTCACCGTCCAGGGAGTGCAGCAAGGTCGATGTTCCCTGTTGTTTTGCGGTGGCATTAGATGGAACCGACGTACGTTGCCGGTGGTCGTGGAAGGCACCGTAACGGCTGTACGATACGTTAATGCCATCGTCCGATCGATAGTGCAACCACGTCGGCAGCATATTGGTGAGCCATTCGTCTTGTTGGACTATGATTCGTGCCCCCATCGTCCACATCTTGTCGATGACTTCCTTCGGGTTAACAACATCGCTCGACTAGAGTGGCCGGCTTTTTCTCGAGACATGAACCCTGTCGAAGATGCCTGGGATAGACTGAAGAGGGGCTGTTTATGGACCAAGTGACCCGCCACCCACTCTGAGGGATGTACGCCGAATCGCCGTTGAGGAGTGGGACAATCTGGACCACCAGTGGCTTGATGAAGTTGTGCATATTATGCCACGATGAATACAGAGATAGATCAATGCAAGAGGACGTGCTACTCGGTATTAGAGGTACCCGTGCGCACAGCAGTCTGGACCACCACCTCTGAAGGTCTCGCTGTATGCTTGTACAACATGCAATGTATGGTTTTCATGAGCAATAAAAAGGGCGGAAATGATGTTTACGTTGATCTCTATTCCAGTTTTATGTACAGGTTCCGGACTCCCGGAACCGAGGTGATGCAAAACCTTCATTAATGTGTGTATTAAATTCGTCCGAAACAGTTACTCACTCCTGATCGCAGACGGCGGCTGTCACTCGCTAGACCTACACTGTCACGTGCTGTGACGTACACGCCACGGCTGTCTTTCTCGTGGATCTCGGATCGTGAAGGGTGTTGGCACTTGGTCCATACAGTTACGCATCCTGCAGTGCTGGCGGACTGTGCATAATCCCGGAATTAGGATTGTGAAGGGCGGCCTGTTATATTGGCTGCCGTAAGTGAGCGACTCCTACTTAGTCTCTGCGGTGGCCGGGCGGCGGTAGGGTTTCATGTCTAAGACTGAACGTATGAGGGCAATATGCGCGTTGCAAGGACTGTATCTTACAGTGAGATACAACAGGCCCACACGTAGTGGAGGATGAAGCTACACGTTGCTGAACAGACGTTCTGATTCGCAGTGTTCATTATTTGACGCATCTTAAGTGGCACGTGTTCACAACTCAAATGCGCAACTGAAAAGTTCCGTATGTGAACGAGGGTAATAGCGCACGATCCGATTCCACCTGTCTGTCTTCAAACAGGACGTCAAATTTCGAATAGACAGCACAGTTTACGCTATTTACTAAGAAAACCACATATAAAATTTAACAACAGGCTGCTTACGGCCTTCAATATGAAGATGACAAGCTACGCAATTTCGGCTGCAAACCAACTTAAAAATACGCAAAATGTGTCATCCACTTAATGAAACGAAACTAATGGGACATCCACGGGTCACGACAAACTTAAATACTACAAGGAGACTAAAATTATTGCAAGATAACGAAATGATCTAAAAATAACAAGAATTCGTCCAGAACAAACTGAAGAAAAAACTAAACACACACACACACATATATGTGTATATATATATATATATATATATATATATATATATATATATATATATATATATATATATATATATATATATATAAAAACCGGATCGAAAATTTCATTTGACCTATAGACATCGACGGGAAAGAAAACAGGAAGTATTTCTAAGAGTTGGTAAGCGCGTTTCCTACACCTGAGAAATAGTGTCTGTTCCAATTTGGCGCCAGTCGTGTAAGAGTGGCGCTGCTAGAGCCACTATGGAGATGCAGATTAGGTTTGCTTTAAATACGCGCTGAAATGGTTATGAGCGGTATATACCTTTCAGACTGAACATGGTGAACTGATGTTAATGGAGAATACCTTAAGGCGACAAAGCCACCATCATCAGTACCTGACTGACTTTGAGAACGGTGGTATAATAAGGCTACAAGTAGCTGTATATTCCTCCTGTGATTCTGCAGAAAGGCCTGACATGCATATAGCCAATGTACTTAATTGCTGGCAACGGTGCTCACACGAATGTACCGTAGCGAGAAAACCAGACTCCGGACGGTCATGAGATACTACCGAGAGGACAGACCGTCTTGTTCGGCACATGGCTCTGTCGCATCGTACTGCATCTGCAGCAGCAGCTGGCACCACAGTGACACAACGAACTGTTACAAGTCGGTTACTTCAGGGACAGTTTCGAGCCCGGTGAACTATAGCGCGCACTACACTGACCTCAAACCAACGCAGTTGGGCACAACAGTGGTATCAAGCGAGAGATCACTGGAAGCCAGAGTGGACGTCTTTTTGTGTTTCCTGAAGAAAGCTGGTTCTTTCTCTGCACCTGCGATGGGTATGTGTTCGTAAGGACGACAGGTAAACGCCTGCAACTAACATGTCTGTGTGCTAGACACACGGGACCTACTCTTGGAGTTATCGTCTGACGTGCGATTTCGTATGATAGCAGGAGCGCTCTCGCGGTTATCTCACGCACCCTGACTGCAAATATGTACCTTAATCTGGTGATTCGGCCTGTTGTACTGTCATTGATGAACAGCATCCCATGGGCATTTTCCAACAGGATAACACTCGCCCACATATCGCTGTTTCAACCCAACATGTTCAACAGTGTGTCGACATGTTGACTTGGTCTGCTCGATCACCAGATCTGTCTCCAATCGAGCACATTTTGGACGTCATCACCAACTCCAGCGTCATAACAAACACCGCTAACCGTCTCTGTATTGACCGACCAAGTGCAACAGGCATGGAACCCTGTCCAACAAACTGACATCCAGCACTTGTACAACAGAATGCACGAACGTTTGCATTCAGCTCTCTGGCGGCTACACCCATTGTTAATGTACCAGCATTTCACATTTGCAATGGCTGATCTCGCACTCACATTAACCTGAGATCTTGCATTGTTAATCTTTTAAATACATTATCTAGATAAATGTATTCCCGAAATTTCTTTACTCCATATTAATAGTTTTTCAGTGTTGCAATTTTTTTCCCTCAGCATAGTTTAAAGCGGGATAGTGATACTAGACTCCTCTTGCCCCGCCCACCACAACACTATAATACTCGGTATCGTAACTTTAACTTGACAACAAGCCCCCTACAGGAATAGTCCATTTCCAATACGCCGCACACCCATGATGTCACAATAGGGAAAAAACATAGCCAAATATTTGTTAGAGCCAAGATTCTATTTATGATCACTACTCGTTTCAGTCGCAACAGTTTGTTCTGTACTCATAGATTCCTGCCTAACCTCCCCCTCGGAACATATACCAAATATGAGAAAGAGCCAAATTTGTGACAAATAAAACTGTAAGTATAATCGTTAATCGCTTCACCCGCAGACAATTTATGCACTGCTCGTAGGTTCCTGCCTAACCTTATCCGAGGAAATAATGCCGCATTCGGAAATAAACAATCAGTTGTGAGAACCAAAATTATAAATATGATGGCTACTCGTTTCCGTAGCAACAGTATAGGGTGTGCTCCCAGCACGTTCTTGATCTACCACACCCTCGTAAAGCACGACATATTTGGAATAAACTGCGCAGTTTCACCACTCACTAAGACAACAACGGTTAAAATTTAGTAATAGGCCGCGTACAACGTTCGTATCGTAAAGTAATGACGTCACCTACCTGATTTCAGGCGAATCAACTCTCCGTCTCAAGATACTGCTTCCTGCTGCTTCTCAAGACGTGACACTAAGCTGTTATTCACTCCTCTGTCAAATGACAACCTTTCTCACCACGAATTAGAGAGCTCGAAACGACAACGAACAAAGCGCAATTCGAATAAAAATCGAACTGATGCTACGCAACAGCAGACGCAGCCTCAAACCATACTGTATTGTTGGGATCCTGTCCTGGGTTCGATGTTAAGCCGCCGTTCATATAGATTAAGTGCACTCCTTATTGCCTTGCTGGTGATGTTTTGCTGTAATCGAAACAGTTAAGAATAATGATATATGGGTAAATACTATACTGATGAGAACTTATACTACTAGTACATGTTATAAACAAGCCTGGCTAAAAGTCTATCATTAAATCTGTTAAATTCTACGTGTTATATAATTCGCTGTTTGAACTTTTAGAAACAGTTATGTTTGAGAGTACAGAAAATAGAAATTTCATTCAAACATACAACAAATGTTTTCTGTTAATTAGAGATTCTTGTATGGAATAGAATTTTAATACTTGTCATCAGTTTGAAAGGGGGTATGATGCTAATTCGGTATATTTTCATGCGACGCAACGAAATATTGTTCGAGAGATAACACGGGAAGAATTTCCTCAGACGAAACTGGCTTCTAAATGAAACGGGCAAATGTTAATTTTGTGGCCTGTAATTGACGTCAGTACTTTTATTTTTGACTGCTTGGGACCAATGCAAATAAATAAAACTAGAACTATAGTATGATTTGAAGTTCGAATAGCAATCGTTTATCCTTAAGTGAAATATAACAAGAGTGAAGATTATTGGATGAAGCAGTAAGGAATATATTGATTCCATGTTAGCCTCAGATTTTTAATAGTGTACATGAGAGCATTCGTGATGAAGACGTAAGCAGACGACTGTCATATAGGTGTGAATTACGCAGGGTGTTCCGAAACTATTCGTTCAGATTAATACAGGAGACAGAGAACATTAAAACAATTATATTTGATTGTAGTACATATGGTCCCTGGCGGCAGTTTCTGAGGCCAGGGGAAATTTACACAGAAGGTAGTGTAGGATGCAAAGTACAGCAGTGGTATTCATACGAACTGCTCGAATGCGAGACCATTGGCCTGTATGCACGCAGTACATCGTCGGACTTTTGGCAGGTGTGTCTGCTCGAAGATTCCTGGCCTGTCCGCAGTGGAATCGGCAGGGACGGGAGTTCTAGCTACGAGGTTTTCTTCCGCTTCCACAACGGCTTCATACACCAGCTGCTCCATACGCCTCCAGACTATCCAGGCAAGTCAGGTCAGGTGACGGGTGGTCAGGCCTCTGCCTGTTCATATTAGAGCAGGTACCGCTGGCAGACTACATCTCAATCATTTGTGGAATGTATTCCAAACTCTGTCTTCACTACAGTTTTTACTCTCTACTGACCATCAATCATGTACAATTCAGCAACCTGGGCGATGACTGTAAAGGAGCGAAGGAAAAACTATTAATATTTGTAAACAAGAGTATGAAGTAAGATATGGGGACCAATCTTAAATAAAGGAATGCGGAGGAGTAGCGAGAACGAGGAAATCTTGCCCTTGATGCAACAACCAACAATCCTACAGAGGATGAAGAGAAAAAGAATTCAGTGGGTGGACCAAGAAACACGTACGCCAGAAGAAAGACAAGTGAAAATGGCTTGGGGGGATACTAAACCCATACTCCCCACAGGACGAACACGGCAGCTCTGAATAGAGGCCCTCGCGAAGGAAATGGCAGCCATGATGACTGAAAACGTCTGGTGGAACCAAGCACAAAAACACAAAGGAATGGAGGAAATTTGTAGAAGCAGCGCGTGGTCTGAAAGGCATGTGATGGCTAAACGTGTATGAATGTTTGTACGTATGTATACATTAATGAATAGGTCCCTGTAGTACCATGGGCGTTCTTCCCTATGGTCGCTACACATGTACTACCATCCTGTCCCATATGCTTGTTGGTGTCTTCCATATGTACCTCCCGAATCTTCTCATGTTTTGTCTTATCCGTCCACCTAACTTGCAATATCTTTACCTTACACCATAGATCTGACGCTTTGATTTTCTTTTTCCCCGTTTTCCCACAGTCATCATTCACTGCCCTACAGTGCTGTGCTCCACAAATACAGCCACAGAAATTTCTTCCTCAAATTGAGACGTATGTTTGATACTTGTAAACTTCTCTTGGCCAGCAATGCACTTTCTGTTAGTGCTAGACTGCTTCTTATGATCTCCTTATCTTAGACGTCATGAGTTATAATGCTGTCTAGACAGCAAATTCCATAACTTTATCTATTTCTTCATCACCGATCCTAATGTTAAGCTTCTCGCTGGTCTGACTTGTGCTGCTTCTCATCTCTTTCTTCTTTCTTCTATTTACTCTCCAACCATATTCTGTACTCATTAGACTGGTCATTCCATTCAACAGTTTCTGTTCATTTCTACTGAGGATAAGCAATGTTATCAGCGAATCTTGTCAGTGATATCCTTTCACCATTAATTTTAATCCCACTCTTGAACCTTCCAATTATTTACGTCATTGATTCTTCGATGTACAGATTGAACAGCAGGGGTGAAAGACTACGTCCCTGTCCTCCACCATTATCAATCGGAGCGCTTCGTTCTTGGTCTTACAGTCTTATTGTTCCTGTTTGGTCTTCTACGTGTGGTTTATCAGAATGAAAAATGAACCTATTATAGCACAAATATATGCCATATGTCCTGGGCAACCGCGCGGGATTAGCCGACCGGTCTTAGGCGCTGCAGTCATGGACTGTGCGGCTGGTCCCGGCGGAGGTTCGAGTCCTCCCTTGGGCGTGGGTGTGTGTCTTTGTCCTTAGGAGAATTTAGGTTAAGTAGTGTGTAAGCTTAGGGACTGATGACCTTAGCAGTTAAGTCCCATAAGATTTCACACACAGTTGAACAGTTGTCCTGGGAAGAATTAGAAATGTAATAGAAGGAAACTAGCTTTTTGATCTATTTGGCAGTTTCGAAGACATTTAAATCAAAAGATCATGACATATTTTCGTTATTTTACTTGTTACTATTAGTAACAACGTCCTATAGTGTAGTGCATCGTGTCAAGTGAAGTAACATGGTACATATGATACGTCATATTAACATTTGTCATATCATGCAATATCAGACAACGTGTCATTAAAGTTTGGGGTGCATGCATCCCCATTCTGAAATAATTCCCATAACACATCTACCCCACTCTCCGGGTTTTGAAGCATCCCAATCTCTAGAAGCACATAAATTTGTGTCTAGCGGTTTCTACACCCTTCACCATGCATGTAAGAGTGGGTGGATTTGGTCGACAAATGATCTGCTCAGGAAGAAAATCAAACGTCCCCCCCGCCGAGAAATCAAAACATTGTTTTAGCGTCCCCTCTCCCCTCCACCCACCGCCGGATCAAACGCGTCCCTAGATGTGTTATCCTGCCAGAAAAACATTTTTAGACTTGACATATATTTTCTCGAGCAATACTGTATTATGTATTGGTTATGATGGCTGGCCAATCTTCTGGATTTTGGGCACAAGATCATGGATTTGGCTTATAAGTTGTAAAAAGCGTGTGTGAAGCAGCACCTTGCAGCTGAGAGAGTTCACTGCGCTGAGCAAGTAGTGGTAACTTGTAAAAAAACGGTAACATGTCAGCACCTTTTGATTTAAATGTCTTTGAAGCTACCAGATGAGTCTCCTTCTTCTGCATTCGTAATTCTGGCCAGGACACATTCTCCTGTTTTGTGTTATAACTCGAGTATTTTTCATTTCGGTTCTCAACTTTTGACGTGAGTCCGTCATAACTTAGCAGTTGACAAAATGTTTGTTGACTTCGACAACGACTGATACAGTTTTGCTTTTTTGTTTTTTTGGTGTCACGCGAACCTTGTTGCTTACATCACGGTAACGGATAAAGATTTCACAAAACAGCGGAACTGCTATTAATTACACTACTGGCCATTAAAATTGCTACACCGAGAAGAAATGCAAATGATAAACGGGTATTCATTGGACAAATAAATTATACTAGAACAGACATGTGTTTACTTATTAAAGCAATTTGGGTGCATAGATCCTGAGGAATCAGTACCCAGAACAATCACCTCTGGCCGTAATAACGGGCGGCTTGATACGCCTGGGCATTGAGTCAAACAGAGCTTGGATGGCGTGTATAGGTACAGCTGCCCATGCAGCTTCAACACGATACCACAGTTCATCAAGAGTAATAACTGGCTTATTGTGACGAGCCAGTTGCTCGACCGCCATTGACCAGACGTTTTCAATTGGTGAGAGGTCTGGAGAATGTGCTGTCCAGGGCAGAAGTCGAACATTTTCTGAGTCCAGAAAGGCCCGTACAGGACCTGCAACATGCGAAAACAAATGTGTGTGAAATATTATGGGACTTAGCTGCTAAGGTCATCAGTTCCTAAGCATACACACTACTTAACCTAAATTATCCTAAGGACAAACTCACACACACCCATGCCCGAGGGAGGACTCGAACCTCCGCCGGGACCAGCCGCACAGTCCATGACTGCAGCGCCTAAGACCGGTCGGCTAATCCCGCGCGGCTGCAACATGCGGGTCGTAACACACCTAAAATGTAACGTCCACGGTTCAAAGTGCCGTCAATGCGAACAAGAGGTGAACAATAGCGCCCCATACCATCACGCCGCGTGATACGCCAGTATGGCGATGACGAATACACCCTTCCAATGTGCGTTCACTGCGATGTCGCCAAACACGGATGCAACCATCATGATGCTGTAAACAGGACCTGGATTCATCCGAAAAAAATGACTTTTGCCATTTGTGCACCCAGGTTCGTCGTTGAGTACACCATCGCAGGCGCTCCTGTCTGTGATGGAGCGTCAAGGGTAACCGCCGCCATGGTCTCCGAGCTGACAGTCCATGCTGCTGCAAACGTAGTCAAACCGTTCATGCAGATGGTTGGTTGATGTCTTGCAGACGTCCCCATCCGTTGGCTCAGGGATCGAGACGTCGCTGCACGATCCGTTACAGCCATGCGGATAAGATGACTGCCATTTCGACTGCTAGTGATACGAGGCCGTTGGGATCCAGCACAGCGTTCCGTATTACCCTCCTGTACCCACCG
Organism: Schistocerca piceifrons; assembly: GCF_021461385.2. Taxonomy (NCBI): domain Eukaryota; kingdom Metazoa; phylum Arthropoda; class Insecta; order Orthoptera; family Acrididae; genus Schistocerca; species Schistocerca piceifrons. Next base: position 520,403,834 of record NC_060143.1, read on the forward strand.
ATTCCATATTCTGCTAATAGTCATTGAATCTCGACCAACGCGAGCAGCATTTTCGCTATACGATAAACCGCAATCGCGATATGCTATAATCCGACCTTTATCAAAGTCGGAAACGTGATGTTACGCATTTCTCCTCGTTACACGAGGCATCACAACAACGTTTCACCTGGCAACGCCGATCAACTGCTGTTTATGTAAGAGAAATCGGTTGGAAACTTTCCTCATGTCAGCACGTTTTAGGTGTCGCCAGCAGCGTCAACCTTGTGTGAATGCTCTGAAAAGCTAATCATTTGCACATCACATCATCTTCTTCGTGTCGATTAAATTTCGCGTCTGTTGCACGTCATCTTCGTGGTGTAGAAATTTTAATGGCCAGTAGTGTACATTTATTTGTCTACCTTCTTACAAAATATGAACCGATTTGCAGAAGTTTTAACCGTAGAAGAGGCACGCGAAAAAATATTAAAAAAAACTTTTTTCTTGCAAGTTCATCCGAATGAAAGTATATTTTTAAAGAGAGTTTTCAGTTTCTTTATCTGATTCGTTTTAAGTTCGACGGATAAAAATTATCAGGTAAGGAAAAGTCGTTTTGACCTTATTCATTTATCTACCTTCTTCCAAAGTTTGTACCGATTGGCACAAGTATAAAGTACAGAAGCGGCATACTTCATATCCTAAGAGGAAACATGTGCTACATTTTCCTCGACATTTACCCATCGTGCCTCACGACAGATAAAGGTTATTGGATAGGAAAATTTCGGTTTGATTTTACTCGTTTATCTACCTTTCGTACAAAGTTTGAATCGATTCGCACTAGTTTAAAGTACAGCAGTCAAACGCTTCAGAAATATCCAAGAAAAACGTATTTGTGACGTGCACTGATCGACCAGAAAATTATGACCACCCACCTAACGGCTGGTATGTCCACCTTTGTCACGGATAACAGCGGCGGCACGTTGTGGCATGTAATCAGTGGGGCTTTGGTGTGTCGCTGGAGGGAGTCGGCACACATCTGCACACACACACACAAGTCACCTAATTCCCATAAATTCCTGGGAGTGGGGCGATGATCTCCGAGCGCCATGATCAATCACATTTCAGATGTGTTCGGTCGGATTCAGATCTGGCCAGCCGTGGGGCCAGCACATCAACTGAATCTGGCCACTGTGTTCCTCGAGCCACTCCGTCACGCTCCTTGCCTTGTCATATGGCGCATTATCGTGTTGAAAAATGCCACTACCGTCGGGAATCATGGCAGTCAAGAAGGGGTGTACATGGTCTGTAACCAGTGCACACGATATTCCTTGTCCGTCATGGTGCCTTGCTCGAGCTCCACTGGTCCCGTGGATGTCCAAGTAAACGTTCCCCAGAGCATAATGGAGATGCCGCCAGCTTGTCTCCGACCCGCAGTACAGGTGTCAAGGAGCTGTTCCCCTGGATGACGATTGATTCGTGACCCCACATCGGCATGATGAAGAAGGTATCGGGATTCATCAGACCACGCAACGCACTGCCGCTGAGCCACTATCACTCACCTACGCCCTCCGAGTCAGGTACAATAAGACAGACACGGCTGGGGTTCTCTGCCACCATTTCTCTCCTTGTTCTTCAATTCTCCCACTGCCATTTTCTTGTGCATTCCAACAGTTCAGCCCTCCACCATTTGTAAGCTATAAGAGAGCAAAAATTACGCCTTACCCTGCAGCCAACCTAAAAGAACGGATTCCACGCCAGACAGGGAGGATTCATCAAGTACAGGTTGCCGATCTTCAAGGTAAAGTTAGAATTAACAAAAATACATATCCCACAGATCACTTCCTACTGCTAATGGTCTAAATATAATATAATAAACATGGAATATAAAATGATAAAATACCGTACCTAGTTGATGTGATATAATCTAATGAAAGATATACTCAAGTAACCATACGTCTTTCATCATAAAGATTTGTTGGACGGAGTATACCATCACTAGCACAGTAGTGAAGGCTCAAGGCTAGAATAATACGTTAACAATATTAGTTCAAATGGTTCAAATGGCTCTGAGCACTATGGGACTTAACATCTGAGGGCATCAGTCCCCTAGACTTAGAACTACTAAAACCTAACTAACCTAAGGACACCACACACATTCATGCCCGAGGCAGGATCCGAACCTGCGACCGTAGCAGCAGCGCGGTTCCGGACTGAAACGCCTAGAACCGCTCGACCACAAAGGCCGGCAACAATTTCAGTCATAGATCGATGCACACTTATCCCTCCCAGTTAAAGCCCTTTGGAAATTGTCGATTTCTCTGTTAATCTGTACTACCATTTTTAGCTTGTGAGATAGTCCAAGTTTGATTGGAGTGCTTCGGGGGGTGGGTGGGGGGGGTGGTGGGGGGGTAGGTTGGAGGACGGGACGAATGTTGAGCGCGGAGTGGTTCTCGCTTTATTTCGAATATTTTGGAATCCTGTTCCCTTCAGTGTAAGCTCTCTCTGTTAGTGGAGTTACCTGGTGGCTGGTTTTGCGCCTTGGAACATGCAGCAGCTGGACCCGCAGTCTTTCCTTTTGTGACGTTGAAGTGGCTTCCCTTAACACAAATTGATGACATTTCTGTTCGTGTGTATTAAAGAAAGGTCTTAAAGAAAGGGGATCCACATCAAAATCGGTAAAAATGGGGAAGATACAGATGCTTTCTTGTTCACCGAAAATTATGCAAATACTGATTACTATCAGTTTCAGTAATATCTGACTTACTGAATTTACCGCCCATATATATATATATATATATATATATATATATATGTATATATATATATATATATATATTTATATATATATATATATATATATATATATATATATATATATATATATATATAAAGTCAGGGCAAAATGATCAATGTTTGTTAGCGGTGCAGCTGATGATGCATAACCATGTATGTAGTTGTGATGTTTAAAGCTTTCCCGGCGTACTGATATTTCCATAAAAACATGGGAGAACTGCCGGATATCAGTAACGTCCTGCCACAATATTTCGGCGCAGAGTCTTCTGGCCATCTTAAGGTGAGTACCATTGTAGTAGTACTGTATGTAGTTAATATTCATACAAACGAAATTACTTGGTATAATGTTAATCGGGCTCGGAATAAAGATGCAGGCTCGAATTTCAAAAGATAAAAGAACCACAGATAGAGCAGTTATAACGATCGGTGGTTGCGTCGCGAAGCAAATTGCTTGCAACGTAAAATAAACGACCAGAAATCACTTGATTCAAAAATTAACACAGCGAAACCGAATGAGTATTCATCTCACAAAACGAAGATTCATTTCTGAAACAAAATGCTCCAATTATTCTTGGCAAAAAGTTACAATCTGCAGCGTGCTGCTGCCAAAGAGAGAAGGAAACAAAGTCATGCCGCTTTTTTCATACATATCAATGTTACACGTTCGTAAAACAAAGATTAGTACAGTCTCCGGATTGTACAGACACATATTTTTCAAATAGATTTTGCCTTTTTATAGGTACAGTTTTTTTCTGTTCATTTAATGTATCTGTCATAATTCCACAAACAATTTAATCACGCAAAAGAACCATCTTCTTGGTTTCTTCACAACAAGCGTGATAGCGTACAGTGGAGCGGAATTCTCTAGCGTTATGGCCCTCATCTAGCGGTTCTGGAGTTAGGTGTTTTCCTCCTTCAATCGCTGAGGTGAGGAAAGTCGTAGGAAGGTGCTGGTATTGTAGGTTCCCAGCGGGTCGTCGTGTCCCATGAGAGTGGAGTTACATTCTCCTGACGTGAATGTGTTTTGGAGTCGTTTCTCTCAGTTGCCAGATAGCTCGGTAGTTCACTTGCGAACTGTGGAAACGCCGGCTAGCGTCGGTCGTATTCTGCCAGCAGCAGTTTGGTTTTTGCTTCCGCTGCAGGCACCGACAAACTTACCACCGAGAGGCTTTGCAGTGAGTTCGGTAATCAGACCTACTCCTAGTCGGTTGTGGTATCACATCTGGGGAAATTGATTCTGACTCTTCTCTGAGGTTTCCGCAGCGAGATGCGCTTGGAGATTTGGGGCATTTACATTTTGTTTCTTATCTCACATTCAAACGGTGTGAGGGATCAGTTACCCTTTCCAAGTTTTCTACCTTCCCATACCACGTTCAAACTTGTAACATTACACGCTCCCTCAAGCATCATGTTACCCTTTCACTGGTTATTCACTCACTTTCTCATGGTCATCTCCTCCTTGGCAGTCCCCCTCCGGATACACGAATGGCAAATTAATCCAGATCTTTGCACATGGAGAGACCATCATGATGCTTCTTGAATTGCATGTCACATTTCCTGTGGATACACATTGTCTCTTCAATGCAGTGGCTCTCATCGCCTTCTGTATCCTTACGTTTTTGATCACAGCTAAGTCTTTCACCTTGTAGGACCATTTCTCATCCGAAGTGTGTAAAGGTACCGGAAACCAATGTCTATTCCTCTACAGTCTTTGACAAACCCGACGGTATAACGAGGGTTTCTTCTAATACTCGATATCTCCGATGTTCAAAAATGGTTCAAATGGCTCTGAGCGCTATGCGACTTAACAGCTATGGTCATCAGTCCCCTAGAACTTAGAACTACTTAAACCTAACTAACCGAAGGACATCACACAACACCCAGTCATCACGTCCGATGTTCATTGCGAATAGTTTTTATTCATAATTTAAGCAGGGGTTGGGATTGTGGATGGGACGTGGGATACTACTCAAAGATGGTGCTCATAGACTACCTCCACTGTATGATTAACGGTGCTAAACTCCATTCAACAATCACACTTCCTGTTTAGCCACGTACATCAGTTCATTACATGATACTTCGCCTCATAAAATTTAGTTACTGCATTTCTTCACATCAAGTACTTTGTCTTCTTTCGGTATACGGCTACCTGCAACATAATTTTCCAAGTACTACAAATTGTTGCTGCAGTTACACGAATGTATAGCAACACGATTTGTAACTTGTGACAAGTACGTAAGCCTCCACGAATTATTCACCGTGACATCCTGAGAATACTTAAATACCTCTTCAATTCTAATACTTCTTTTCAGTTATACAGGTCGTACCACAGTTTCTATTACAGCCTTTTATGGATTTCAGAATGGACTCAGTACATAAACGTTTGGATATCTGGTAAGGATTCCATGTCCGTGAATGTGCCGTTTGGATGTAAAATAAGTGTAAAGATTGTATCAATATGAAATATCTCGCTTCACGGTACGCAGACAGCGGAAGGAATGGTACCTGACCTGTGTCTTCTACAGGACATTGTAACACCGGAAATGCATATCCTCCTATTTCCATCTATTGTAATATAATTTTTTTCCCTTGTTTTGTTACCTCAAGATATGACATTACTGTGTCTTTATATATTGTAATTGTTTTACTATTTGTGTATTTATATATATGCATTAATGTCGATGTATAATTGGTTTGTTTTGTGAATATTATTTGTATTTATACGCTAAGTCTGGCCTAGGGAAAACTATGCTATCGAACGACTACATCGATAGGTCGTTTGGAGAACCAAAGTGTTTAGAATCTTTGGTAGTGTTAACTCTGCCGCATGGAGCGCGGGCAGGGAGAGTCTGGCTGGAGTAGTGCGGTTGAGCAGGTGTGTTGTGTGACGCTCGCGCGAGTTGCCGCGCTTTCGGGGCTTGGCAGCATGTAATTGCGCTCGACTTGCTATGATAATTTGTGACACGGTGTCGCCCACGGGAAGCATTAGCTGGCGCACATCAAGAGCCCGTTTCGCCTGGTGACAGTGTCGAGAAAAAGGCGTGCCAACATCCAGCTTCTGCAACAGCGACGACTGACAATGTGTAACTGTCGCCAACTCCTCGACCGACGACTTCAAACCTTCAATCAACCAACAAGGAAGACTGGAAGCACGTAAAGTTTTAGAACTGTATGGCAGACCTCAGCTTTTAAAATTGTTGCATCACAAAATTACAGCAACTTAGCATGAACCTTTGTTGCATATTGTCCCAATTGCATTACCAAGCAGGGTCTCTTCCTTTTCCGAAATGAACCCGAGTGTCGTTGAAATTCAGACGCCAGCATTAAAGTAATATCATTCCATTTCACTGCTTTAATTTCAAAGTTCAGTTAAGGTATTCATAGCTGGCTACAATATTTAGATTACACAAGCACAAATTAAGAGTGCGTGTTTTGTTAGCATATTTTAGCTTAACTGTGACTGCAGCTCAGCTTGGTACTATTGTTAATTGTCCAGAATCATTTAATTCAAGTTCAAAGTTAAATCTCTTATTTCTAAATTGCGTAGATTCAAGTAGATTTTGATATGATTGTTGAGGTAGCCCAAGACTAACCTTATTTTACTGAATTTCGTAGTGCTTCAGAAACAAATCTCACTATTAATTTCAGCCACTAAATTAACTTTCAATTTTCCGGTTTTATTACTTCTTTTGCTAAATTAAGTCAGAGTGTAGCGAAATTTATTACTTGTGACAAACTTTCAGTTTTCACACAACACATGTCAACCTTCAGTTGCCACGCTTTTAGTGTTAATTATTTGTGCAATAACCTTTCTTTTTCAGTTATTATAGTAGTTGTCCATATGACTGGCGACCGTAATATTCCCCAAATATCAAATATCTAATTAACGTCAATTAATTGTTAACGTGACGACCGCACATTTACTTTCTTTATTAATGTTACCTTTTTCTCAAAATTAATTTCCGCCAATTTCATTTGCATTTTTCCTTTCATTTAGATATAACCCTTTCCTCCCTCTTTACCGACAGATTAACTTCGGTGACGATTGCTTTTCCCAAATTTCCATTAGGTATTCGCGGTTAAATTTTTCACTGTCATTAAGGACGATAAGTGAGGGGGAGGTTACAACATGCTGCACGGGTTGACACTGCTATTCGCTGCGCGAGGTGTGAATGCGACGCACGCTGTCACATACGTGCTCTAACCCGCCGTTGTGCGTCCGTGGAGCACCATGGTCAACCCTCCAAGTAGCGATCATAACAGGTTATTGCGCTCGCTTCTGTAGCCGGACGAAATGTGGGGAGGGTATCCGGGAAATGTTCTCAACACAAGCTGTGTGGAGCTCTAAGATTACGTGCCATACCGTGAAATGATTCGAACATGAAACGTATTTTATGTCCTGACACTACACTTCCGGATACGGGTTTCCTGTCAAAACTTTGTCTACTAGGTCCCCTCTGCAGTCCTAGAAGTCTGTAAGAGGAGTTGTGTAACGCTCTTATACAAACTGTTCTTTCCGCAATTTTCAACACTTCGCAGCCCACAGGGCTGCCACTCAACCTTGACGCTCGGACGTCGTCGCCGACTGTCGCCGTTTCAACTTCTTAAAATAGCACGCAGCCTACCAGAGCACTGTCATTGACGTATGACACTCGCGGTTGTTGGCGTGAAGTGCCAGCACACTGAAAATTCACATAGATCAACAGTCTGGTAGCCATCGGATACGGGCTTTTGTGTCGACCGATGACGACGCCATTTACCAACATTTATCATTCAGTTACATACATCATACTGAAAAACTGACGTGATCGGAATACAGATGAACTAGCTTAACGTCCGTTGCTTTGCTGGCGTAGGCTGTATGGCCTGTAGAATTCTTTTGTTTTTATTTAATCGAATTTTCATGTTGTTCACAAACTGCAACACCTTCTAAGCTTTTCAAGCTAATTAACACCATATGAGCAAGGTCTGTTCCCATTGTACCTCTGACCAAAATGCGATTCTGGTGTCTGTAGTGAATTTTATTCGTTAATCATGCCTTTTGTGTTCTTGTGGAGATATTTCCACAGCACCTTTCATCCCCTAAAAAATATTTCTTTATATATGACCGAGCAGTGAAATACCAATTTCCATAGATCTAGCTTTAAAATTTCTTTAAAGTAACGAAATATTTCTTCAAAATTTTTCATCCCCTCTTGTACTCCCTCAGGGGCTTAATATCCTGAAGCACTGAAACACGGATTTTTTACATTTCCAACAGAGAAGTTAACTATCTGTAGTTATATATTTAGCCTTAAAACCCTTTAGTAGTTCTTTAGTGATTATTTATTTTCAAAAGAAATTTCCCTCCCTATTTCAACGCCCTGGAAACTAGTATTTTTTATTTTCTGACTGAGAAACCAAATACCCAGTTTCGTAGCTCTAGATTCAAGATTCCCTTCATGGCGGCGTACTCCACCTATGGGGTTGAATTTACAGAAACAGTGAGACACGTACTTTTTCATCTCTAGCTGAGAAGCCAAACACCAATTTTTAAACATTTAGCGTTAAAAATGCTTTCGCAATTAAATATTTTCATGAAACGGTTCAACCTATTTAGGTTGAATTTCCAAAGACAATGACATGCGTATGTTTTACTTCTAACAAAGAAGCCAAAAACAAATTTTCATATATTTAGCTTCAATGATGGTTGCACGACGAAATATTTCCATAATAACTTTCATCCTCCGTTTCGCCCCTGTAGGGGTTGAATTTTCAAGGACGGTAAAACACTATTTTTTTATTTGCAATTAAAAGCCAAATTTAAATTTTCATAGATTTAGCATCTAAAATGTTTTCGTAATAAGACATTTTCATACAAAGTCTCATCCCCTGCTTCACCTCCTTTGGGTTGAAATTTCGGAATATCCCTTCTCACACAACGCATACATTATAAGATCCAAACCTCCAAATTTCAAGTCACTATCCTTATCGGTTTGTGCTGGGCGATGAGGAATCAGTCAACCACTGAGTCACGACATGGCCTTTTATATACAGAGGTACGGCGAATGCGTGCTGAGCTGACTGACGTGTTTCTGTTCCCAAAACCTAAAAGATGCTGAAGGCAGACGGCGTTAACTGGTGCCGCTCTGTTGCGACCGAACGTAACTGCTGCTTAGGACAAATGGACCACTGCAGGCATACTCGTTAACCTCACTCAATGAGATAGTCGAGACACTGGCGGTGAACCTGATGGTTAAAAACCAAAGTGCTCTCCTCACAATGATCACTCCAGATTTCGGGTGTTCTGACACAGATGAAAATATCTTTTTATAACAGAATTCTTACTTTATACGTAAACTGAAGGTGGAGAGGGGGAGAAAGGAAAGGGAGCGACTCACTGCTGTCAGGTGCGTCGTGACGTTACGCAGAAACAGCGACAACGAGTGAAAATGTGTACTGGACTGGGATTCGAACCTGGGATCTCCTGCTTACTTGGCGGTTGCGTTAACCACTGCACTGACAGCATTGATCCGTTCCCATTCCTATCCTTTCTCCCCCTCTCCACATTCAATGTATCACAGCTGTGAATTCCTCGTGGCGTCTGTTCTTTCGGACATGTCCCACACGTTCATATAAAGAATTCGAACTGTCCAATTCATGCCCTAGCGCATGTACGTTACCGCCCTCCTCTACTGAAAAGAATGCTCAGGCAAATGGTTCAAATGACTCTGAGCACTATGGGACATAACTTCTGAGGTCATCAGTCTCCTAGAACTTAGAACTACTTAAACTTAACTAACCTAAGGACATCACACACATCCATGCCCGAGGCAGCATTCGAACCTGCGACCGTAGCGGTCACGCGGTTTTCAGACTGTAGCGCCTTTAACCGCTTGGCCACCCCGGCCGGCAATGCTCAGGCAATTACTTACCGCTCTTGTGACGTCTAACAACATACACTTACCTATTTGTCATTGAAAATATTTCTACATCCCTTCTGCTTGTTGAATTTAAAGAGTTAAAATATTAATATCGAACTTATGAACGTCCCACACTACAGATCGGAAGGTAGTGCATTAGATACGTAGACGGTCTTAGGATAGTTTCTGCCACTAATGGCTTCCTTCGCCCATAGCAATGGTCTGTATACGCGAAGTGCGATGTTGCCCCGCGATCCTGAGTCAACTTTAAACTGCAAGTCACCCATCAACTGGCCGTATGGATCAGCTCAAAGGCTGTAAGAAGACAACGGCATGTATGTATGCGTGTATTAAACCGGGGACCTAGAAACGACGGAGAAGCTTCGTCCCGCCGTAGCCCTCAGTGGTTAACAGCCCTTCAATAGACCACAACAGTCCAACCAACCTACCGCCGCCTCACACCGAACTCAGTGTTATTGTGTGGATCAGCCCCCACTGGACACCCCAGGGAACGTCTCATTCCAGACGAGTGTAATCCCAAATGTTTCCGTGATGGTGCACTCGATCGTGGAAACGGTGTTTGCGCAGCAATCGCCGACACAGTGTTAACTGAGGCGGAATAAGGGGAACCAGCCCGCATGCGCAGAGGTTGATGGAAAACTGCCTTACAAACCATCCACAGGCCAGCCGGCACACCGGATCTCGACACTAACCCGCCGGGCTTCCCACTCGGGAAGCAGTGCGTTAGACCGATCGGCCAGCCAGGCGGGCATACAACGGCTTACCACCCCGATCACTACAGCACCTGACAACTACAGTGAAGCACACGTAATGGAAGGACACTAAATGACAGTTCACTGTCTGAAAAGATACTATACCACACACATCCAAGAAAGTTTTGCCTGCCGGAGTGGCCGAGCGGTTCTACGCGCTTCAGTCTGGAACCGCGGGACCGCTACGGTCGCAGGTTCGAATACTGCCTTGGGCGTCGATGTGTGTGATGTCCTGAGGTTAGTTACGTTTCAGTACTTCTCAGTTCTAGGGGACTGATGACCTCCGACGTTAAGTCCCATAGTGCTCAGAGCCATTTGAACCAGATGTAAGCAAACACGAAAGAGCAGCTTCTATTACACAGACTGGCTCCGACAGCCGATCAGTTCCAGCCATTGCACCAGGAAGGAGGTAAACGGTTCGTGTTGTCTGTAGTTCAACCATGTCTAGACGCTCAATACCGTGGTTCGGTCACGTTAGAGTTGTTACTTTGTGCCAGGAAGCACTCTCAACAAGGTAAGTGTCCAGGCGTCTCAGAGTGAACAAAAGCGATGTTGTTCGGACACGGAGGAGATACAGAGAGATAGGAACTGTCGATGACATGCCTCGCTCAGGCCGCCCAAGGGCACGTCTGCAGTGGATGACCGCTACCTACGGATTATGTCTCGGAGGAACCCTGACAGCAACGCCACCATGTTAAATAATGCTTTTCGTGGAGCGACAGGATGCCGTGTTACAACTGAAACTGCTCGCAATAGGCTGCATGATGCCCAGCTTCACTCCCGACGTCCATGGCTAGGTCCATCTTTGCAACCACGACGCCATGCAGGTCGGTAGAGACTGGCCCAACAAAATGCCGAAAGGACCGCTCAGGATTGTCATCACGTTCTCTTCATCGATGAGTGTCGCATATTCCTCCAACAAGACAATCGTCGGAGGCGCAACCCGGTCAGGTAATGGAAGGCGCCTTAGTGGCTGTACGATAGATCAATAGCGTCCTCCGACCGATAGTGCAATCATATCGGCATAATATTGCGAGGCATTCGTCTTCATGGACGACAATTCGAGCCCTAATCGTGCACATCTTGTGAATGACTTCTTTCAGCATAACGACATTGCTCGACTAGAGTGTCCAGCATGTTCTCCAGACATGAACCGTATAGAACATGCCTGAGATAGATTGGAAAGAGCTGTTTATGGACGACGTGACCCACCAAACACTCTGAGGAATCTACGCCTACTCGCCGTTGAGGAATGGAACAATCTGGACCAACAGGCATTGATGAACTTGTGGTTCAAATGGCTCTGAGCACTATGGGACTTAACATCTGAGGTCATCAGCCCCCTTCGAACTCAGAACTACTTAAACCGAACTAACCTAAGGACGTCACACACATCCACGCCCGAGACAGGATTCGAACCTGCGGTCGGGCAGTTCCAGACTTAAGTGCCTAGAACCGCTCGGCCACATCGCCCGGCGATGAAGCTGTGGATGCAAAACTTTTTTTGATATGTGTATTTCGTTGGTTACAAAATCGATTTGAATTTACGAAGAACTCGGCAGTATGAGCGCACTTGTCACTATTACGTTGCGCACACTTTGACCTGTAACATACCATGTTGGTAGTGGACCATGAGAAGGAACTGGGGTCGATCATGTGGCTAGCGTTCGGGCTCGGTATTAGATTGATCACTAATTTATATTTCTTTGAACGCTAGTCACATTATTTCATATACATTGTATCTGAAAAGTAAAATGATGAAAAGGTACGCGTATTTGCATGAAATTTTATTGGCTATCCACTGTTATTTGGTCGTTTGCTAAATTTTATTACCAGAGCAAATATTATATTCATAACTATCGAGAAGTAATCGACCAAACGCAAACGTTTTGCCGGAAACACATGCCTGCCGTGATTTTCGAAACCCCTTACACCTGCTATCGAGTAAGGTGCAGAGAACTGCTTTGCACCAGGTCGCTTCCATTTGCAGCCGTAAGTTTCAAGGACGAGGGATGTGCTTGGAGAGCCCAAGTCAAACATTGACAAATGAACGTGTATATAACTTTAATAATACCATGAGTTATAACAGGCCAGAATATGAGGGTAATCTACGATTAATCGACGGATGCGGTTTCGACATTACAAATTGCAGGAAGGTATTTGTCACACAGCCACGGGAAACATTAATTGAAACATCTGCTACATTGAATGAAGGGAATTTTCCCGTATATACATCTAATCTTCAGAATTTATGAGGAAAAACGAAGCCTGTTGACATTTTGAAAAATATCTCTATTCATAAACTACCTTCAAAATTTGCTCAACTATTATTTCCAATCAATTTTACGAGTTATTCAAGCTATTATTTATCCATTTCCATTTCCAAATCCCTATTCAATGGAAACCCTTTAAAGGGCGTCGCTGAGCGAAATATGAACAGACCTTTAATTGCTGAGGCAAAAATTTTTGATATAAATGATTCATATTATTGTTACAAGGAACTAATGAAACTTTCATTGTATTTGTTACATGTCCACGAGATTGGGAATGATAAAACCATTGAAGGAGCAAATTAAGGGGAGTTAAAGCGGAAAATCAATTTTTGCAGATTTTCGGTTTTTTATCTCATTATAAAATTTGCAATTTTCCGAATATAAAGATACATATATCACTTATAAACTCACATGGGAAGTATTTAATTTTATTTTTTAAATACAATCTACACGGGTTGAAAATGTTAAAATTTTTACGTGCGTTGCTTCAAGATCTAATGAAATCAGTAAATTTTGTATATAGAAGGCCGTAGTTTGTTGTGTTATAAAGGTTAACAGTGTTGGTCATGTCCAAAGGAGGATGGGTAGCAGGCTGAGGAAGTTGAAACAAAGTTTCAGAGACAAGAAAATTTCTGATGGTAAAACCATAAGAGGCAGGCTGACAGACAAAATAATTGATAAACTATAGCAGTATTATGTGATGGCCACTAGAAATAATACTGAGGATTTGTTGAAAGTCGAGCTGGCAGTATGGGCTACCTTCTTCCACAGACTGTCAACTGATGAAAAACCAGTACACCACCTTCACCCTCCTGGACCTGATTCATGGTGCAATTACCGTAATGCTCAAACAGTTCATACAGCCATAAATATTCCATCCCAGCAGCAGTCATGGATATCATGAAACCTATTTACAGAGACCTGGCAAATCATGATTCACTGAAGAAGTGTCTGCATGGTCAGACTCAAAATCCCAATGAGTCGTTCAATAATGTTGTATGGATTCGCTTACAAAAAAATGTTTTTGTTGGAATGAAGACACAAAAGTGGGAGGCCAGTGATGTTGTTATTGCTTTTAAGGATGGCAACACTGGTAGGGTGATAGTGCTACGGTATATGGGAATTGATCCTGGAGCAAACTTCATCAGAGAACTTGAAAGGATGGACAAGGTTGAAGTGATAAAGCAGAGCATGCAGCTCAGTTGGCCATTGAGGAATCCAGAAAGAAGGAGAGAAGAAAAAACTTGGAAGAAGATCATTAGGGTGATATACAGTATGGTGCAGGGTGCTTGAGAGTGACTTACAGTAGAAAAAAGGAAACATATATTAGGTGAGTTACATTCTTTTGAAACTTTAGAAGCCATTAGTTAAAATTTACATTTTATGTTGCATTTTTCCCTAAATCTTAGAAACCACCTAGAATAGAGTATTCAAATTTTCGGCGAGTAATAACATACATATCCTGTATATCTACTGAACTAAAAGAAGAACATGATGTTATGTATAATTAAAATTATTTAGGATAACGTACAAGAAAAGTACAGAGACGTGTAACTGAGTAATTGCATCCACGTGTCCTTACTTCAACACGTGACCTTCTGCCCACGAGAAAGTAAGTATTAATGACTCGCTTGGAGATACTAACCAACCTAATAGCTATAATTGTTAGTCTGCAAGTAAAGTAAACACTGATGGAATGTGGTTCAGTACAACGTGCTCAGTCACCAACAGAAATATCTGCAGTCATACCCCTTACACGTTGTATAAATGACTTCGGTGTCACTCTAACCAGCCATCTCAGATTGCCGATTGTGCTGTTATTTGCCGCCACTGAACTCATCAGATGATCAAAACCAATTGCAGAGTGATTTAAACAAGATATCTGTATGGTGTGAAAAGTGTCAACTGGCTCCAAATAATAAAAAAATGTGCGGTCATCCACTTGAGTACGAAAATGAATCTGTTAAATTTCGGTTACACGATAAATCGCACAAATCTATAGTCTGTCAGTTCAACTACATACTTAGGAATTACAATTACAACAGTTTAAATTGGAACGATCACGTAAATAATGTTTTTTCGAAGGTTGACTAAAATCTGCGTTTTATTGGCAGTACGCTATAAGGTGAAACAGGTCTGCTAAAGAGAGTGCTTAAACTACAGTCTGGTGGCAGAAACCTAGAACATGGATATAAGTTGCATTCAAAATGTTATCATGGAATCCGCTCGTGAAGTACGCAAATAAACAGAATCTACAAAGTGCAGCTTTGGCTTTTTTTTTTAAGATTTCCATTTGACTTTACAATAGAAATGTCATTAATTCCTCACGTTGATTAAATAATTCCCTTTTCTTTTGCAGATTGGAGATAGTGAAGAACTGTAAAGGTGTGTAAGAGGTATTTCAAAAATGCTCCCGAATTCTCGTGCTAATCAGAGGAGTTAGGATTGTTGGTTACAGCAAGCGCCAAGAGAATCCAGTTGATCATCACCGAAAGTAAGACGAGAGGAGAGACTGGGCACATTGATCTCCTCTAAAAACTGCAGGCTGATTCGAATATGACAATTTTTATCATAAAGATTGTGTACCGACGTATACTTCAAAACGGCGTATCACAAAATTTGTAATAAAACACAGAATTGTAAGAGAATCTGGAAGTGAACCACTGGAAAAAACGTCGCCGTTCCGAACTTCCGGATTTTGATTTTCTTCAGAATCGTATACTGGAGAGGGACGGTAAACATCGTGATAGGTGGAAAGTAGTTCAATTGTGCAGGGCAGTTGATTTTCGTCAAGGTAAAAAAAAACTTTCAAGCAGTCTGTACTCGATAAACGCAACGAAAGGGTTGACAATCCGTCGGTTGAAGTCAGCATTAGAGTTATGGGAGTTATAGTGATTTGCATGCATCAGAGGTTAGTTACCATCATAACTCAGACGCAAATTCATGAGAACGTTAATGCTGTGTCGCACCTGCAGAAGCCAAGAGGGAAGAGGAGGACGATGATGACGCATTGAGACTTGTGATCCAGGAGATGAACAGTGACCAATCACGGATTAGGGGTTCAGTCGACATTCACAGTGGCTATACATAGAGTGGTGGCCCTTTGCAGTGCACGACTGTACTTAAAAAGTTGGTAGACTTCGGTCGTGGTGTTGTGTTACTGACCAGGTGTTGTGGGATCTCGTACGTACTTGTATTTCGCAGTACAGCATCCTCGTACTTTTGGACTGCGCAAGAATACTTCTTTCATTGAAACCAGCGAGCTGCACTGATAAACAAAGAGTGGAACTAAATATGAAACTGGTGTCCCCTGAAGTGGGTACTTCCCCGCTGGAACTACTCCCACATACCGTACTTTCAGAGAACGTGATGGCACCCTGCCTTCAGTCGTAGTCGCACGTATGATTACAGGTGCTACAACACGTTACCCGACCATATCACAGGTTGCACTTTCTAAAGAAAGAATTGCTCAGGAAATGATGACTTTGGAGTGTGCTGATCATATGACGAAGTTCGCCGATGTTCGGGACTGTTCTTCTGTGGTAACTATGGAACTGTCATACAGACGGTGGCAGATAATTTCGATTGCTGCATTTCATCACCAAACGGTCTATCAGCAATCCACTCCATGACAATCCTTGTAACCAAGACTTTCACTACTAGGCATAGTGCTACATTGTCTAATTCGAGGAAAACCTTTCCTAGCGTAATAAAGGAAAATCTTCAGAAACCGGTTGTGACTCATGTCAATGTTCAGAGATATCATGATACTACGAAACCCCCAATGCCACAAATTGAAGCGATAAAAACAGGATTGAACCAACAGATACTGGAAATGTAAGAAATAATTATCCGTTCGCAGAGCACCACTTCCTATGTGCCATTGTTTCGGAAGAAGACCACAGAATTCAGCGGATACTGTACTCGATGTGTGTCGAGAACAAGGACGTGCAATAAGGCCGGTGACCGTTGCAGCACAAACACTGATGATCCAAAACATGATGACCACATGCTTAATACCTCATTTTCGGTATCTGGAACAACATACATCACTGATTTTGTGTATAACGGATCCGAAAATTTATTGGTACGTTTGTGGAGATATGTGGCATTAGATGTCTACGCACATTTAACTCGCGTCGATAACGGGCCACTGATTTGTATACGCGGTAATGGCTTCCGATAACGACCCATATGGGATCCATAGGATTTACATCAGTCGAATTTGGTCGCCGAGGCACCAACGTGAGTTCAGTGTCACGCTCCTGGAAACCACTGTAGCACGGTTCGGCTTCGAAAACGGACGATTATACTGCTGAAAGCAATGTGCGCTCCGAAACGCTTGTGGGTGCACCAGCGTTGTTCTCTTTCAGCTGAGGTGCCACAGATCACCATCTATCCTACTTTGCCGAGCAGACAAGCCTTCGAACCTCACGTTCTGTCAAGAGTCGTGGATTTCCAACCATATAGCGCCTAATGGTAGTTTCACTGTCCTTCTACCTCTTTCCGTAGATGCTCACGACGGTAACACGTGACCTTTCGACCACCTTCGCCCGTTTAGAGGTACACGTTCACAGGGTTTGCGTAATAATAATCTGTCCTTTGACTAAGTCGCTTATCTCAGTGGTTTTCTCCATTTCTAGCCCATACATTCGCTAGGATGATCTCCATCCGTCTCGGCTGCACTTAACATACTTTCCATAGAGCGTCACGTACCTGCAGCGTCATCAGACGGCGTCCAACCTCGTGGCGGGCAGTGGTCATAGTGTTTTGGCTTATCAGTGTAGACCCCTTAGCTACATGATACCTTCAGACCCCAACACCTTGCTGACCACTATGAAGGAGGATAAACGTCTCGCAAGTGATGCAGATCAAGAATATCCTGTGTTTATAGCAGGCCAGGTTCAAAAACGGCTCTGAGCACTATGGGACTGAACTTCTGAGGTCATCAGTCCCCTAGAACTTAGAACTACTTAAACCTACCTAACCTACGGACATTACACACATCCAAGCCCGACGCAGGATTAGAACATGCGAACGTAGCGGTCGCGCGGTTCCAGACTGTAGCGCCTAGAACCGCTCGGCCACCCTGCCGGCCAACAGACCGGGGATTATACCGAGGTGCAGTTGGATTAACATAACCTTACCCGATGCATGCGACGAGTTTGTTCTCCGGCTAGGAGCGACGGACACGTTAAAGAGTTGCGGAGCTTGTGTCGGAACTCTTGTAGCAAACAGTGTCTTCAGTAGTGTATGAAATATGCATTTGTTGGCTTTACCGATATGCTGGCATTAAAGAAATTTCCTCAGAGTATCCGTGATCTAGTAATTGTAACCGAGCAGCTGTTCTGGAATATTTTAAAGGATGAAACAATGAGTACTTATGCAGAGATTTCAGTGACTACCCAAACGAAATCGGCAGGCAGCAAAATAACTAAGTTGTGGGTGGCCTGTCTTATCAAATCGGTGTGCATAATTGTGGTCTTTATTAGAGCCGAACGAGGAGGAGATTCTCCTCTACATCTCTGCGCAGCAGAAGAAAAGCTCATCTACTTTTCTGCAGGTAACCACTTCAACTATTCGAGGTACTGCTTGTAATATCTGAGATCGATGGGGAAATTACCAGCTCATATCTTGCAGAAACTTCAGAAGAAAAAGCATGTGACACGAGTAGGGATACCGGAATGCTACTTGGTGCGACATGTTCACTGAAACTACATTCGTGCGATACGGAAAGGGTCAAGGTGGCATTGTGGGTCAAACTCCTAATCCGCGTATGGTGAAAATACACGCCCACAGTTTCCACGTCTGCAGTCAAATGCGCACAGACGTAGACGAGATGTGTGCTAATGTCAATGGAAACAGGTGCGTCACATATCACAGGGAAAGATACTGAAGCTACGAAGAAATCTGACCATTTTGATCGGGAAAAGATACATAGTACATTCTCTCAGTGCATCGATCCCCTCTGCTTTCTATAACGCCCTGTTGAAATAATAACCTTCATGAGCGGTAGTGTTGCGTCTTTTACAGTTAACGTGCACCAAGCAGTTTTCATCAGAAGGCAGCAGATGCAGACATTCGAAGGAACTTGGCCAGGAGGATCCCACAACCCAATCCCGAGAAAGGTGTACCGCTATCTGTCATGAAGTAAGAAATGAAGATTGGTACAGAGTTAGTATCCGGTACATCATTGATTTATACACGGGAAATTGGCTTGATATAAGCTACTCGTAGATCAATTGATATTGCAGACATGCTGAAGTGCGAACAGGCCCACTTCTCCACCTCTCTCTTCAGAGATTATGGCCAGATTAGATTCAGTGCCAAATCACAGTTGAAGAAACTGCTGGCTACTGGAGCAACCAGACACTTCAGTCATCTCCGAACGCATTTTCGGACTTGATGTCTTCAATTGATACATTTGTCATTGGTGACTGCGCTGTATTCTGCACAATCGTGAGGCCTACAAATGGAACAGTCTTTGACTTTGTTCAAAAGGTTACTTATTTTGTGGAAAGCAATCTGGAATACTCAGGCGTATACTTGATATTTGATCGATACAACACATATAGCATCAAAAGCCTAATTAGACATATGCGCGCGGTTTCACATGTGACGAAAACATCAATTCACTCTGCATTCAGCTCTGCCTCTGCTGACTGAAAAGAAACTCCAAGTCTATGACATTGTAAGCAAACATCTGGTTGAGTGGTGCTTTTCTATCAAAAAGCCCACGAGCCCGTTCTCACCGGTAAAGTCTATGTGCCCGTTCAAATAACAGACGAAGAATCAAAGCTAAGAACAGACTTCTACATCGAAAATGAGGACGCGGATGTTACAGTCGTTCAACGGATATTTCGGCTAGCAAGGGGGAATATATGTGATCACATTAAGGTGATATCACACGACACTGATGCTCTTCTGTTTTAGAACTGCGCTGAGAGTGAATAGCAAGCAAGATAATCCTGGAACCATACAGCCTGTGGAAAATTTCTATTGGTATTAGAACAATAGCATCGAAGCATGCTGATATTTGCACTAACCTTTTTGCAGTACAGGTTCTGTCGGGATGTGACACTGCTGCGAATTTTCATGCAATAGGGGAAAAGAAAATAATACAGAAACTGAAACAGGGTTATCTCATTTCATCTCTGGACAACCTAACGTCAGACCTATTGGACATCATCAAACTGGTGACTGCTATCATCACACAGTCGCAAAGCAAAAGACAGTATGTCCAACATCCGATTTTTAGTTTTGGAGTACAAATGTGGCAAAACTGGGAATTTCATTTGTTAGCAGATTAAAATCGTTCACCCGGCGAATAGAGCACATTAAACTAGCACACATACAGTGTTCAATTTGCAAGTCTGCAATGGACCAACGATCAACTCTACGGACCGTCTGAGGTGTGGATGGAGTCGTGACGAAGCGTTCGAAGTTCTGCATCCAGTGACACTACCTGACAAACTACATA
Organism: Schistocerca piceifrons; assembly: GCF_021461385.2. NCBI lineage: Eukaryota > Metazoa > Arthropoda > Insecta > Orthoptera > Acrididae > Schistocerca > Schistocerca piceifrons. The sequence continues at coordinate 520,424,031 of NC_060143.1, forward strand.
TAGCTCCGGCAGATATTCTTCTGTGATTCGATGCAGCCATGTTGCGGAAAAGGGTTGTGCTGATCTGTGAACACACCGACGTGTCAAGAGTCATGGGACACCTCCTAGTACACCATCGGACCCCCTTTTGTCCAGGATAGTTCTTTGCTCGACGGGGCGTGGATTCAACAGGTCGTTGGATGTCCCCTGCAGAAATAATTAGCCACGCTGTTTCAATAGCAGTCCGTAACTGCAAAAGTGTTGCCGGTGAAGGATTTTATGTTCGACCTGACCTCTCGATTATATACAATGAAGGTTCCGTGGGATTCATGTCAGGCGAGCTGGGTCGACAAATCATTCGCCTGATTTGTCCAGGATGTTCTTCAAACAAACCGCGAACAGCTGTGCCAGGTGACATGGAGCATTGTCATCCATCAAAATTCCATCGTTGTTTGGGAACGCGAAGTCCAAGAATGGCTGCAAAAGATCTCCAAGTAGCCGAACATGATCATTTGCAGTCAGCCAACACCATGGCGAGCCGCTACCGGCTTTCACTGTGCCTTGTCAACAAATTCGGTGTGAAACTTCCTGGCAGATTGAAACTGTATGCTGGACCGAGATTCGAACTCTCGACCTTTGCCTTTCGCGGACAAGTGCTCTACCAACTGACATACCCAAGCACGACTCACAGCCCGTCCTCACAGCTTTAATTCCACCAGTACCTCGTCTCCCACCTTCCCAACTTCGCAGAAGCTCTTCTGCGAACCTTGCAGAACTAGCCCTACTGGAAGAAAGGATACTGCGGAGACATGGCTTAGCCACAGCCTGGGGGATGTTTCCAGAACGAGATTTTCACTCTGCAGCGGAGTGCAAACTGATATGAAACTTCTTGGCAGATTAAAACTGTGTGCCGGACCGAGACTCCAACTCGGGATCTTTGCCTTTCCGCGTCAAGTGCTCGGTTCGGCACACAGTTTTAATCTGCCAAGAACTTTCATATCAGCTTGCACTCCGCTGCAGACTGAAAATATCATTCTGGAAGCTTTGGTCTGAGTTACGCTCGAGCCCTACCTTCAGCTCTTACCAACTGAAATCGGAACTCACCCGATCAGGGCACGGTTTTCCATCCGTCTATGGCCCAACAGATATGGTGACGAACGGAGTAGAGGCGCTGCAGGTGCAGGCTATGTCGTGCTGTTAGCAAAGGCACTCGCGTCGGTTGTCTGCTGGCACAGCACATTAACGCCAAATTTCTCAGCCTTGTTCTAACGGATACGTTCGTCGTATATCCCAAATTGATTTCTGCACATACTTCACGCACTGTTGCTTGTCTCGCAGCACTGATAACTCTAGTAAAACGCTGCTGAGTTCGGGTGGTAAGTGAAGGCCGTCGGCCATTGCGTTGTCCGCGGTGAGAAGTAACGCCTGATGTTTGGTTATCTCGGCACTCTCTTGCCACTGTGGATCTAATGATTCCCAAAATGGTGTATCCCAAGCTTCTAGCTCCAACCACCACTCCGCGTTCGAGGTCTGTTGATTCCCATTGAGCTGTCATTATCAGGTCGGAAACATTTCACATGAATGACATGAATACACATGACAGCTCGGACGATGCACTGCCCTTTTATACCTGGTGTATGCGATACTACCCCAATCTCTATCGCTATCACGTGACTTTTTGGGATTATTGACAGTTTCCTCACCGACCGCCTGTCATGGTAAAAGTTGAGAGTTAAAGGTCCAGTGTGGAACTTCTTAGAGCTGGCATACCTCAAGGATCTGTCCTATAACCAACGTTTTTTGCAACCTAGGTCAACGAAATGCTACTGCTCCCTCATTGCTGTTGGCCCAGTTTGCAGATGACACTGCACTCCTCTATAGCAGCCCCCAGCTCACCGCGACCGTGAGAAGGCTACAAATCCAACTTGTCATCACCTAACGTTGGGCAGTACGCAGTCACATTCTGCTAAATACAGAGAAGATAGGAGCCGTAATGCACACACGGCGTCGTCCCGACCTTCGTGACAGACTGGTTTCACACAGTGTAGAACATCCCTGGGTAGCTCAAGCCAGATAGAGTGGCGCTCGACAGCAAGGTACTAAACTGAGGCTATATCGAATGAGATCCTCTGAGCACTCTTCTATGGCTGCTTCATGTGGTAAGGACCTGCTGTTCTAACACAAAACCTCTTCAGACGGTCAAAAATCATTGCCTCCGCCTGATCTTGGTAGGCCCAAGGTGGGAATGTTCTCTCAACAATAAAATAAATTAGCAGAAACATCTCAGCAAGGCCTAAGGACCTACCAGCCCAAGACCCGGATAAAGCGGAAATAAAGAGAAAATCACCTCCATACCTCACATCCCAGAAATACAGCCATTACATATGGTAGCACTTCGGCAGCAGAACTAAAAACAAAAAAAACAAAAAATAGAAAAAGTACGTTTCTCACTGTAGTGTATGTTCAAATAGAAATGCCCAACTAGACTGATACGTTGGACAATGCGAGTGTTTTCGATGATGATGATGAAGGTGGATAAACATTCACCAAACTATTTGGACCAAAATGTAATATAGAAGTATGTTATAAGCAAAAAAAAAAAAAAATCGCAAAAATATGTATATCTTACCATCAAAATTCTCGTATTGCGTTTAATTTCGTTACAATTTTTGTTTTCTTTCTTTTTTTGGCATTTTAGAGCTACAAAAAAACTTTAGCGGGAGAGCCAGAATTGGTCTTACCGAATATCATTCGTACATATATTTTTCAACACAATTCCATCATAACATGTTGGTTGTAAGCCTTTTCCACTTCAAGAGCAATATTTCAAATCTGACACTACGCTTATCTGGCCTCTGCCAAAGTATTGCTGTGTTGTTTGTGATCCTTACCAGGTACGATTGATGAAGGAAATCGCAAAAGAACCAAGAAAGGCAGCTCATTTTGTATCATAGCGAAATCAGAGTGGGTGTCACGAATACGATAAGCGAATAGGGGGCGGCAATCGTTAAGACGAGGGCGTTTTTCGTTGCGGCAAGATCTTTTCACGAAATTTCAGTCATTAACTTTGTCCTCCAAACTCAAAAATATTGTGCTGACACCAGCCTACACAGGGAAGACGATTATCGTAACAAAATGAGAGAAATCAAAGCTCGCACAGAAAGAATTAAGTGTCCGTTTTTCCCACGTGCTACTCGAGATTCGAACGGTAGAGAAATAGTGTGAAAGAGGTTCTGTTACCACTATCTCAAACACTAAAAAGTGAATTCCAGAATAGTCTTGTAGATGTACATGTAGACTGTGCCACGTGCAATAAAGTTTTTGCGTTAGCAGTAGCGATTCTCCTTCAAAAGTCAAAAGAAGCGCTCGTTGTAAATCGTGGTGTAAGCGGTGTGTCACATCGTAACAAGAACACCTCTGGAAGTGTGTGGTCTTCCGCGGGCAGAGTCGGTTGATATAAACGTTTTCTGGGTGAGGTATCGCGTCGTACTGTAAAATAGCTTTAACTGAATAATACGAACGTCACGGCGCCTGTTACACTAGACATCCTCTGGGCCTACGTCCTGCCACATACATATGACGCCATACTGCACACAGAAAACTTCCATTTTAGGAAAATGTGTACTCCGCTAATCAACAAAATGTTCCGAGACAACGCATAAACGGTATTGGACTATCATAAAGGTCACATTAGAAAATACGAGTGTTGTCCAGAAAGTAAGTTCCGATCGGTCGCGAAATGGAAACCACAGTGAAAACCAGACACGTTTTATTGGAACAGTTAGGTACACCTCCCACCTACTTCTCTACTCAGTCACCGCACCAACTTCGAGTTTTGTCGTAGTGTTTTATCAACTTTCGAATATCCTCGTCATAGAAAGCAGCCGCCTGTAATTTCGGCCAGTTATCTGCACTGGTCTGTAGCTCTTTGTCTGTGGAAAATTTTTGTCTTCATAGCCAGTGGTTCTTGTGAGCACAGATGAGACTCAGGGGCTGCCAATTACGGACAGTATTGTGGGTGATCCAAAACTTCTCATCGGAAACGCTGCAGGAGCGTCTTCATTGCCCCTGCAGTGTGCGGCCGAGAATTGGCATGAAGAAGGAACTGCTCGACAGTTGTGTTATGTGGGCTGCATGACACAGGCGAAATCTCTAACCAGGCCCTCGTACTTCGTGGGAGACGCTATTCCCTATGCATCTTTACGTGCTCACTGTTCACTCAAAACTAAAAACAGCGACACGACACGATCGACGGGCATACTAGAGACACTGCCCAGCACATCTGTGCAAAGCTTTACCGGATTTTCCCAGTGGTTTCCATTTCGCAACCGATCGGAACTTATTTTCTGGACAACCCTTGTACTTAGTGTCGTGCTGTTCAACGCGTTCACGTCGCTGAAAGGATCTATACGAAATTGTAGTACTGAGCATAATGACGGACATTCAGTATATAAGTGCCACTGTTCTTGTATTTCATCCATACAAAATAATAGCTGAATATACTGACGGTATCTTAGGAGAAACTCTCAGTTGACTACGCTTTCAGGAAAATTAATCATCATGTGTACTGATATGAACTGGTCACCATCCGACTCACCATTACTTCCCCTCGGGCAGGTATCACAGTCGAACAACATTTCTGAAATGACAGTATTTCCAACCTGCATTGATTCTTTTCATATCCACTGTAGTGCCCGATTTCGGCTATGGTACTATCATCAAGTGGCAGTTGACGCACATCAGGTCATGACATTACGCTGTCCAGTCACCGGGAACAAGCAACAAACTATGCGCCAGGATTGCTATTGACTGCTTACTATCAAGAGCTTCTTGAGGACTAATACACTTGGCGAGTATTTTCAAGTATCCATTGCGTGCAATATTCACTGGAGCTCCTCGAGTAACTGTTTACTTTCAGTAGTTAAGTTACGCAAACATCTTTGACAAATGATCATGTGAAGGTTACTGTTGGAGTGTTAAAGAGAAGTGTCAAGTGCTATCCAGTATTCCCAGGCGACTGTGAAAAAATAGCCTAAAACCAACATTCAGAATGTGGATAATCTGTGTGTTTCTCCGTTCACTGCACTGAGCAGTTTCTAAATCACAGACTGCATACTAACTGCAGCTATTCAGCCATTTTCTGTCAGTATTCGTTAAATGCAACGATCTCACTGATCTGCTGTGTGCAGTCTGCTCCGGGCCTCTGTAACTTCTCTGCTCCACTGACCCTGTGATTGAGTTATCAGTTCATTTACACCTTTCTCTCGGAACAATACCACCGCGATCTCACCGATCCTTTTAAACCATCTTGCTTTTACATTTTAAATGTTGCAAATAATTATTACGTTTCGTGCTCGTAATTATATTCAAAATGCTTCTTCATCCTCCTTGCCCAGTATTCCCATGGTAAATATTCAGTTCTTCTTTAATGCGTTGTTGATAGAGGAGTACACTAACAAATTTGTTCATCCATTCTGTTTTCATGTTGGTTGCGGGCTTTAAAAATAACTACGCACCCTCCGATTCAGAGCTGCAATATTAAAAGTTTTGGCTGGTTTCGTTGTCTAGGGCCTGGGATACGTAGTGCCGCATTATAGACCAAATACTGCTGAGTGTACAGTATACGATAAAAATACACACATGAATCGAATGGTCGAAGGCTTGATTCACTCCTCATTTGCGAATTATGAATGAAACATATAAATTTATAAATGAAAGATTGCAATCAAATAAAATCTGCAGGTACTATCTTAACGACTTTATATGATGAAGTACGATAGTAGATGTACTTTTGAGAATGTGGTATATTTCTGCAAAACACTTACTGATGTCAGTGGTCCAGCAATTAAATAAAATATAAGATGATAATATAAGAGATAGCTGCACATCGACGCCACGTGACGTGTGGTGGCGCCCCCTACGATATCCATATAAGCGGCGGCCCCAGCTCCTAGCAGCCAGTCGTTGACTCACCTCGGAAGATGTTCTCCGCAGTTGAGAACGAAACTAACAGGGAAACAATAGATTCCTACAGCACGTAATTAGTTATGAACAACAGCATAGCTCGCGAGACATTCACTTCTAAACTCACGCTACGTTTTCACTGCAGAGAGCCACGGAAATCTCACAAGTGCACCGGTCGGCACTACGAAATGTTTCTGTCTCCCGCGACCACTCGCAAACTGCTCCACTCCAAGTCTTTCCCCGCGACTGTGCATCCGTCGAGCTGTACTGTCCTAGTGTACTCGTCCAGCACGTGTCCTGTGCCTTACTGTCAATAACACGCCATTCACGAGCGCTGTGATTGGCTAGAGCACTCGCGCCATGTCTTCATGCCAACACAGTCACAAACATAATGAAACATATTTGAAATACTGGATTTACATACTTGAAATTAAATAAATATTCCTACGGCTGGACCATAAACACGCTCTAATACACATTATTAAATACATAAACAATTAGATAAATATAAATGAAAGGCAGCGAAGCAAAAGGTAGTCCAGGAGCCTAATGTCCTTGTGCTTTCTAAAACACAGTAAATAATTAACCAGTTTCTTCATTAATAGCATATATTGGATATTAACAAAGACATAGATGAATGAATATATTTACAGGCATGCTGCTACCGTTTTTTCGTGTAAGTGTGGAGTACTTACGGGCTGATGCGATCGATAGTAATCGGCCACTTTGAGCTCCAATAACTAATGTACTATTCAAGTTACATGCCTCTAATTCATACCCATTTAGGATTACACTAATAGCTTTCTAAAGACATGTAGATCGTCGAAATCGGATGACCAGTTTAGATTTTGGAAATTTGTTGCTGGGTGTTACTTTGTTACTTGTACAATTTGTCGTCGGATACTAAACTTTAAACTAATAAATATATCGAAAATCTGATTACACCATCAGAATCGTCGTGCAAATAATGGTAATGTACATGTTTCTTTTTGAGGTATTATGATTCATGTGGCTACTATTAATTTCTATACGAACTGTTAAATGTCTGCTGTTATGGTTCACAAAGTCCGCCATCTTTGGCACTCCCGGCATAGACATCTCCTTCGACACAAAGCGCCGTCCTCGTCACAGTGTCAACATGGAATTCGCAGCCACGCGGCCGATGGACCACGTGCGCCGACCTCCCCCCTTGCTCAGCTAACGCTCGGCAGCACGTGTTTGCTGCCGGGCCGCGGCTTTGACGGGCGTCCTGTGCGACCACGCCCACTTAGGATATTTTCTGGGCGCCACAATTCGCCCGTTACCTCACATGGTTACCGATCAGCCCCAGCTGTGGTACTCCCCTCAGCTGTCACTTGTAATCCTATATTCGAAACAGTATAAGTGTTACACTTTCCCCCAGAACTTCCTTCAAGTACAATATGGAACAAGTTAGAAATTTTCCTACCTTCATTTCTTTTCTCTTTGTTTTATTCTAACTGAAACATCTCACTAAGAGGAATGTCCTAGTGACAGCACAGTTCTCAGACCATCTTACTTCCACCCTTTGCTATTTAAGTCGTTCGTCGCCTTCACTCTTTTGCCTACGTCCTGAAATTTTATTGCAATTCTTTGGCGTCCAAGTCAGCATACAACTTCCATAGGAGTGGTTACGAGCTAAACATTGCCTTACACACCATGTGGCATTCGTATATTTTCATTTTCAAGTCCACTGGTTTTCGTAAATTGTATAAAGTATTCACCAGTTCCATGGCTTCCCACATCTGTTTCTACCATAGAAATAGAAGAACTGCAAAAAGCCTTCGACAGTTTAAAGGAGAAAATGATGTCTGAAATCGTGGAGTTAATGCCTTGTCACTGAAGGCTATTAGCTGGGAATAAAAGCGTATACTAACAAAAGGTACAGTCGGTTGCTGTGGGCTAGAACGACTCCTTTGTCATACGAACAACCTAAATGGCGAAGAGAACTTGGTATCATAAGGCACGAAGTGGGGCATTCCATCTTGAAACACTGTGACTGCTTAAAAGCTGAGCGTTGGGCCGGGGTTTGAACCTGGAACCTTGTCCGTCGCAGGTAGTGATACTCTTGCGTGAGCTACTTTCTTCCTTTTCTTTTTTTACAGAAGAATTTGTCCTCTTACTCTGCAAAACGTTTCTATTTACACACGGAAATAGTAACATCTACACACATTGTCAGACAAAAATACGAGGGCAGTCCAATAAGTAATGCAACACATTTTTTTTCTGAAACAGGGGTTGTTTTATTCAGCATTGAAATACACCAGGTTATTCCCCAATCTTTTAGCTACACAACACTATTTTTCAACGTAATCTCCATTCAATGCTACGGCCTTATGCCACCTTGAAATGAGGGCCTGTATGCCTGCACGGTACCATTCCACTGGTCGATGTCGGAGCCAACGTCGTGCTGCGGGGTGGTGGTTAGAGTTTAACGTCCCGTCGACAACGACGTCATTAGAGACGGAGCTCATGCTCGGGTTAGGGAAGGATTGGGAAGGAAATCGGCCGTGCCCTTTCAAAGGAACCATCCCGGCATTTGCCTGAAGCGATTTAGGGAAATCACGGAAAACCTAAATCAGGATGGCTGGAGACGGGATTGAACCGTCATCCTCCCGAATGCGAATCCAGTGTGCTAACCACTGCGCCACCTCGCTCGGTATCGTCGTACTGCATCAATAACTTCTTCATTATCCACGTAGTGCCTCCCACGGATTGCGTCCTTCATTGGGCCAAACATATGAAAATCCGACGGTGCGAGATCGGGGCTGTAGGGTGCATGAGGAAGAACAGTCCACTGAAGTTTTGTGAGCTCCTCTCGGGTGCGAAGACTTGTGTGAGGTCTTGCGTTGTCATGAAGAAGGAGAAGTTCGTTCAGATTTTTGTGCCTACGAACACGCTGAAGTCGTTTCTTCAATTTCTGAAGAGTAGCACAATACACTTCAGAGTTGATCGTTTGATCATGGGGAAGGACATCGAACAGAATAACCCCTTCAGCGTCCCAGAAGACTGTAACCATGACTTTACCGGCTGAGGGTATGGCTTTAAACTTTTTCTTGGTAGGGGAGTGGGTGTGGCGCCACTCCATTGATTGCCGTTTTGTTTCAGGTTCGAAGTGGTGAACCCATGTTTCATCGCCTGTAACAATCTTTGACAAGAAATTGTCACCCTCAGCCACATGACGAGCAAGCAATTCCGCACAGATGGTTCTCCTTTGCTCTTTATGGTGTTCGGTTAGACAACGAGGGACCCAGCGGGAACAAAGCTTTGAATATCCCAACTGGTGAGCAATTGTGACAGCACTACCAACAGAGATGTCAAGTTGAGCACTGAGTTGTTTGATGGTGATCCGTCGATCATCTCGAACGAGTGTGTTCCCACGCTCCGCCATTGCAGGAGTCACAGCTGTGCACGGCCGGCCCGCACGCGGGAGATCAGACAGTCTTGCTTGACCTTGCGGCGATGATGACACACGCTTTGCCCAACGACTCACCGTGCTTTTGTCCACTGCCAGATCACCGTAGACATTCTGCAAGCGCCTATGAATATCTGAGATGCCCTGGTTTTCCGCCAAAAGAAACTCGATCACTGCCAGTTGTTTGCAACGCACATCCGTTACAGACGCCATTTTAACAGCTCCGTACAGCACTGCCACCTGTCGAAAGTCAATGAAACTATACGAGACGAAGCGGGAATGTTTGAAAATATTCCACAAGAAATTTCCGGTTTTTTCAACCAAAATTGGCCGAGAAAAAAAAGTGTTGCATTACTTATTGAACTGCCCTCGTACATACGTGGATTTTATTTAAATAATTTATTATGTAATTATATCTTTCTCAGTGTCTTCAGTCCAAATAAAATAATCAAGTGAAATAAATGTCTGTTTCCTAATTTACATCCTAGAAACGTCAGTACGGAGATCACAGATCCTGACAAAGATTTTTTTTACCCTCTGGTGTTTCATAACACATAAGCATACGCTTCCTTACGTAACTATCACACAATGAAAAATATCCAACTCCAATGAAAGATTTGTTATGTACAGAAAACATGTAATTGCATTCTTTTCAACTTCTCCATTGCTTGAGTGAGTAAGAGGGAAAGGCATAATTTTAAGGAAAATTCCCAGACCTTTGTATAATCATGTAACAGCTTTAATGTCCGTTGGAAAACTGTTTTCAGTTCTTTCAGAATGTAAAGATAACACAAACTGTTCCACACAAGATGCAAGAGTATGAAACAATACTGGTGAACTTTTACTTTGTATGGGTCTTTATTATCGACCTAATTTAAAATACCTCACTGGATGAGAATCTGGGACGATGTTCTTTGGGTCACAGGCTGGCAAAGAAGCAAGCCCAACTAAGTGTTACTGATAACTGACACGCCAGTTTTCTATAATTAACACTAATATTAAACTAATGTGCTTCATTCTACATTCTTCAACTAATATATTCCTCAAAAAGTCAGAACTACATGTCTCTCCAAATCTTGCTTTGTGAACTGAATCATCAAAGTGCTGTAGCAATTTTAAACCATAAACTGCTCCAATTCCAGTTAGTGATCAAACGGAGTACAGTATCTCACCAAAGCATGTTTGTTTTCCATCACAGTGTGACAGTGGGATGGTTCCTGAGATACCAAAGTCATACAAAACCTGTCTTCGATGTCCCGTGTATCACGATCTACATCATTTGGCAACGACAAAAACTAACCCGTCGCTTTTTTCTGCATTTCTTAAAAGTTCTTAATTACTTTTTGATATCATCTCTTAATAACTTACTCTCTTCCAAGACTGATAGATATTGTCAATATCGAGTTAATGTTTGCTTAACATAACATCTCTCTTGAGCTTTTCTGCACCTTGAAACGTTTCCCCGCAATCAAGATGTACAGTATTATGTTACAAATATAGTCGAACTGCTGCACGAGCGTAATAACGTACTGCGCCCAAATACCGTTATAACGAAGTGGGAGACGAGCGTTCTTTTCGATTACATTTCTGAGGTGCTTAAAGAAGTAACTGTTTTAATCAGTCGTCTGTCTCGAGATTCAACACAGGTATCGTTTCCCGTACGCTGTGTTTCAATTTGCCTTCTCTTGGGAGATTCGTACTGGCATCGGCCAGCATTTCTGTCCGATTGTTCTAAAGTGTATGGTTACACTTCAAGAGCTTTCAGCCTACGTTTGTGAACTTTTGTCCGGAAATGATCAGTCAGTGGAGAATCATCAATAAAATATATTGCGCAACGAAAGCAATTAAAACTGTGATTTTCTAGGTTTATCCAAATCTATATTTAGATTTAGTAGCCGTCTTGCTTTCTTTCCTTCCGTATCCCCGTCAATCTCGTCAAAGACTTTCCTTCGGTGCTTAGTTCTAGAATCCTTCTTAAAATACCTATCGCCTTTATGATGCTTTTCCCGTATACCATTCTTTGGCTTAGCAACGCTTCAGTATGTCTCTCGATATCACAAAATTTCACAAAATGCTATCGATGAATCACTTACGACCACGCCCCTTCCCTCCCCCACGGTTGATTCTGTTTTGACTATATGTCTCTCCTGTTTTCCACGCTACCCACCTACGTGCCTTCCTGGAAGAGATTCTCGAAAGAAAGGAGCGGTAACCAGCAAGGAAATTCCCTAGCAGCGCCGACTCTGCCACAAAGTGAAAGATCCAATATGGAAATAATCCCTAGGATGAGACATAGCCATTCGCTGGGATATTCTTTCTTTCAGGAAGTCGAGTGAGGTATGCTTAAGAGCTTTAGTGAAATCTGAGACGCAGGAGATACAGTATGTAAACAGGCAGTATTCGGCGCTGCGGTCGACGCCGCCTTTACAAGACAATTGACTGGTGCAGTTGTTAGATTGGTTACTGCTACAATGGCAGGTTATCAAGATTTAAGTGAGTTTGAACGTGATGTTATAGTCGGTGCACGAGCGATGGAACACAGCATCTCCGAGGTAGACATGAAGTGGGGATATTCCCGTACGACCATTTCATGAGTGTACCGTGAATATCAGGATTCCGGTAAAACATTTAACCTGCGACATCGCTGTGGCTGCAAGAACAGGACCAACGATGACTGAAGAGAATCATTCTACGTGACAGAAGTGCAACACTTCTGCAAATTGCTGCGGATTTCAATTCTGGGTCATCACCAACTGTCAGCGAGCGAACGATTCAATGAAACACCATCGATACGGGCTTTCGGAGTCGAAGACCCATACGCGTACCCTTGATGACTGCACAACACAAAGCTTTACGCCTCGCCTGGGTCTGTCAACACCGACATTGGACTGTTGATGACTGGAAACATGTTGCCTGGTCGGACGAGTCTCGTTTCAAATTGTATCGAGCGGATGGACGTGTACGGTATGGAGTCAACCTCATTAATCCATGGGCCCTGTATGTCGGCAGGGGAGTGTACATGCTCGTGAAGCCTGTATAATGGTGTGGGGCGTGCGTAGTTGGAGTGGTATGGAACCCCCGATACAGCTGGATACGACTTTGACAGGTGACACGTGAGTAAGCATCCTGTCTGATTACCTGCAACCATTCATGTCCATTGTGCATTCTGAAGGGCCTGCTAAAGTCCAGCCGGACAATGGGACACCCCCAAAAGTCGAGAATTGCTACAGAGTGTCTCCAGGAACACTCTTCTGAAATTTAACACTTCCGCTGGCCATAAACTCCCCAGACATGGACATCATTGAACAGATCTGGGATGCCTTGCAACGTGCTGTTTATAAGAGATCTCCACCCCCTCGTACTCTTACGGATTTATGAGCAGCCCTGCAGGATTCATGGTGTCAGTTCCCTCAAGCACTACTTTAGACTTTAGTCGAATTCATGCCACCTCGTGTTGTGGCACTTCAGCGTGCTCGCGGAGGCCTTACAGGATATTAGGCAGGTGTACCGGTTTCTTTGGTTATTCAGAGTATAATTACTTGCAGTTTCGTCAGGTAAATCAAGCAAACATAATACTTTTATAATATTACTGTTCAAAAGAAGAAATTAATATTTTTCAAGATGAAACTTCCTGGCAGATCAAAACTGTGTGCCCGACCTAAACTCGAACTCGGGACCTTTGCCTTTCGCGGGCAAGTGCTGTGAGTACCTGGCGTGAGTTGTGCTTCGGTAGCTCAGTTGGTAGAGCACTTGCCCGCGAAAGGCAAAGGTCCCGAGTTCGAGTCTCGGTCGGGCACACAGTTTTAATCTGCCAGGAAGTTTCATATCGGCGCACACTCCGCTGCAGAGTGAAAATCTCATTCTGTTTTTCAAGATGGTAATATTAACTCGTTGTTATTAATCGCGATTGTGTAGTGTCTCTGTTTGTGTCTCTGTGAAGGACAATATCCCAAACAACGTCGACTTCTCCCACAGTATACGTAATTTCGTACACGTAGACAAGTTACTCTTGTGGTGGAGAAGCAGCTGTGGACTCCGACGGTTGTTTGTAAAATTGTTTGAAATGCAACAGACTGTATTCTGACCGTTACAACAAGTCCAGGAATAAATATTTCTCTCGCACAGGCGAAGCGCACCACCTGGCGATAAATATTAACTTTAAATCGTAATGGCAAGGTCGGCTGATTGATTCACTATTTCTACCGACCAGCGCTGGCAAACGGGTTTAACTCTTGGCCGTTAATTCCGCTTGTAATAAGAAAGTACCGCCCAGGCGTGTTGCGAACACTTTCATGCCCCTATGGTCTGTAACATTTGTATATATACAGATATTTTAAGTTCGGTCTTAAGATGATCTGCTAAATACGGCGCAGTCATATTCTTTGTAGCAACCTGGCACTTAACCTTCGCATAGGCAAACTTTTCTTGAAAAAACTTTTGAATTAGTTTGTAACTGTATTCCATCGAAGGGTCTCATATATATATCATAACTATCACCATGAGCAACGGGAAATATCCCGTTACATTTATTGCATCGTACTTCAAGAAGTGTTACAATTCTTTTGCAAAAAAAAAGGGACATAAGATGCAACTTTTTGGAGAGCTCACAAAATAGCATTTTTTAACGACGGCGGCATTGCTAAGTAAAACAAAGAAATATTTTAGCCAGACTGCATGAAAAACAATAACACAAGTTAGGAATGTCGTGTCATTGCACGAACTAACTTAAAACCTGAACAGTTGCCACTACTGGCGCTATTTCATACTAACCAACAGTCGTATTTTTGCATTATGGGCATCAGTGGATCATGTGACACTAGCAAAAGAAGGCAAAACGTCACGCAGAGTGCTAATGCCTACAAAACAAACTTCAGCGAGGACGCGAAAGAAAGTGCATGGTAACAATGGTGCCAGTTCTCTTACATCCCGATGCAATTTCATTGTTTCGTCGTCAATGGGGTGGTACAAGGGTTACAGTAAACCTGCAGTTTTGCATCGGAAGCAACCACTGGACTCCCAGCCAAGGTTCAAAGCACAGACAGTTTGAAGCGCAACTCCCCTGGACAGAAGTCGGCATGGTGACGGGTTGTATTCAATCCCGATGGTATTTCAGTGTTTCGTCGTCGATGTGAAGGTCCAAGAGTTACAGTAAACCGGCATCGTGCAACGGAAACGTCTACTGGACTCCCAGAATAGTTCCAAGCACAGAACGTTTGAAACGTTACTCGACGGGACAATAGTCCGCATGGTGCCTGTTGTATCCAATCGCGATGGAATTTCTGCGTTTCGTCGTCAATGTGAAGGACCAAGGGTTACAGTAAAAATGCAATAGTGCATCGGAAGCATCTACTGGACTCCCTGAAAAGTTCCAAGCACACGAGGTTTGAAACGTTACTTGTCTGGACTGTAGCCGGCAAAGTGCATGTTGTATTAAATACCGATGCAATTTCTGTGTATCGTCTTCAATGGGACGATCCAAACGTTGCAGTAAAACTGCAGTGGTGCGTCGGAAACAGATACTGGACTCCCAGAGAAGGAATCTAGCAGATGCATGCTGTATTCAATCACGGTGCACTTTCTGTGTTTGATGGTCAATGTGAAGGTCCAAGGGTTACAGTAAACCAGCAGTGGTGCTTCGGAAACAACTACAGGACTCCCAAAAAATGTTATAAGCAGATACCATTTGAAGTGTTACTCCCCTGGAGAGAAGCAGACGTGGTATATATTGTATTCAATCCCGATGCATTTTCTGTGTTTGATAGTCAATGTGAAGGTCTAAGGGTCACAGTAAATCCTCATTGGTACATCGGAAACAACTACAGGACTCCCAGAAAAAGTTCCAAGCAGATACTGTTTGAAGAGTTACTCCCCTGGAGACAAGAAGACATTGTATATGGTGTATTCAGTACCGAAGCAATTTCTGTGTTTGAAGGTCAATGCGAAGGTCCAAGAGTTACAATAAGTCTGCAGTAGAGTATCGGAAATAACTACAGGAATCCCAGAAAATATTGGAAGGAGATACCGATTGAAGCGTTACTGCCCTGGAGAGAAGGAGACATGGTATATGTTGTATTCAATACCGAGACAGTTTCTGTGATTGACGGTCAATGTGAAGCTCTAATGGTTGCTGTAAACCTGCACTGGTGCAGCGGAAACAACTACAGGTCGCCCAGAAAATTTTCCAAGCAGATACCGTTTGAAGCGTTACTCCCCTGGACAGATGTCGGCATGGGGCATGTTGTATAAAATGCCGATGCAATTTCGGTGTTTGATGGTGAATGCGAAGGTCCAAGGGGTACAGTAAAACTGCAGTGGTGCGTCGGAAACAACTTCAGACGTCCCAGAAAATGTTCCAAGGAGATACCGTTTGAAGCATTACTCCCCTGAACAGAAGAAGACATGTTATACGTTGTAATCAATCCCGATGCAATATCTGTGTTTGATGGTCAATGCGAAGGTCCAGGGGTTACAGTAAACCTGCAGTGGTCCACCGGAAACAACTACAGAACTCACAGAAAATGTTCCAAGAAGATACCGTTTTAAGCTCTACTCCCCTGGACAGAGGTAGACATGTTATACGTTGTAATCAATCGCGATGCAGTTATTGTGTTTGATTGTCAGTGTGAAGCTCCAAGCGTTAGAGTAAATCTGGATTTAGCCATCGGGAACAACTACAGGTCTCCCAGAAAACGTTCCAAACACATACCGTTTGAAGCGTTACTCCCCTGGACAGAAGAAGACATGTTATACGTTGTAAGCAATCGCGATGCAATTTCTGTGTTTGATGGTCAATGTGAAGCTCCGAGCGATACAGTAAACCTGGATGGGTGCATCGGAAACAACTACAGAACTCCCAGAAAATGTTCCAAGCAATTACCGTATGAAGCTTTACTCCACTGGGCAGATTAGATATGTTATACGTTGTAGTCAATCCCGATGCAATTTCTGTGTTTGATGGTCAATGTGAAGCTCCAAGCGTTACAGTAAACCTGCATTGGTGCATCGCAATCAACTACAGGTACCCAGAAAATGTTCCAAGCAGATACCGTTTGAAGCGTTACTCCCCTGGGCAGTAGTCGGCATGGTATATGTTGTTTTCAATCATGACCCGAGTTCTGTGTTTGATGTTTAATATCAAGGTCCAAGGGCTACAGTATACCTACAGTCGTGCATCGGAAACAACCACAGGACTCTCAGAAAATGTTCCAAGGAGATAACGTTAGAAGCGTTGCGCCCCTGGGCAGAAGTCGGCATGGTGCATGTTGTATTCAATACCGATGCGATTTCTGTGTTTGATGGTCAATGGGATGGTCCAAGGGGTACACTAAATCTGCAGTGGTGCATCGGAAACAACCACAGGACTCCCAGAAAATGTTCGACGCAGTTACCGTTTGCAGCGTTACTCGCCTGGATAGATGTCGTCATGGTGCATCTCGTATTTAATACCGATGCAATTTCTATGTTTGATGGTCAATGCGAAGGTCCATGGATTATAGTAAACCTGCAGTGGTGCATCGGAAACAACTGTAGGACTCTCATAAAATGGTCAAAGCAGATACCGTTTGAAGCGTTACTCGCCTTAACAGATGTCGTAATTGTGCCTGTTGTAGTCAATACCGATGCAATTTCTGTGTTTGATGGTCAATGTGAAGGTCCAAGCGTTACAGTAAACCTGCATTGGTGCATCGGAAACAACTACAGGACTCCCAGAAAATGTTCCAAGCAATTACCGTATGAAGTGTTACTCCACTGGACAGAAGTAGACATGTTATACGTTGTAATCAATTCCGATACAATATCTGTGTTTGATGGTCAATATGAAGCTCCAAGCGTTACAGTGAACCTTCATTAGTGCATCGGATACAACTACAGGTCTCCCAGAAAATGTTCCAAGCACATACAGTTTGAAGCGTTACTCCCATGGACAGAAGAAGACATGTTATACGTTGTAATCAATCGCGATGCAATTTCTGTGTTTGATGGTCAATGTGAAGCTCCAAGCGTTACAGTAAACCTGCATTGGTGCATCGCAATCAACTACAGGTACCCAGAAAATGTTCCAAGCAGATACCGTTTGAAGCGTTACTCCCCTGGGCTGTAGTCGGCATGGTATATGTTGTTTTCAATCATGACGCAATTTCTGTGTTTGATGTTCAATATCAGGGTCCAACGGCTACAGTATACCTACAGTCGTGCATCGGAAACAACCACAGGACTCTCAGAAAATGTTCCAAGGATATAACGTTAGAATCGTTGCTCCCCTGGGCAGAAGTCGGCATGGTGCATGTTGTATTCAATACCGATGCGATTTCTGTGTTTGATGGTCAATGGGAAGGTCCAAGGGGTACACTAAATCTGCAGTGGTGCATCGGAAACAACCACAGGACTCCCAGAAAATGTTCGAAGCAGTTACCGTTTGCAGCGTTACTCGCCTGGATAGATGTCGTCATGGTGCATGTCGTATTCAATACCGATGCAATTTCTATGTTTGATGGTCAATGCGAAGGTCCATGGATTATAGTAAACCTGCAGTGGTGCATCGGAAACAACTGTAGGATTCTCATAAAATGGTCCCAGCAGATACCGTTTGAAGCGTTACTCGCCTGGACAGATGTCGTAATTGTGCCTGTTGTAATCAATACCGATGCAATTTCTGTGTTTGATGGTCAATGCGAAGGTCCAAGAGTTACAGTAATTCTGCAGTGGTGCATCGGAAACAAGTACGGGACTCCCAGAAAATGTTCGAAGCAGATACCGATTGAAACGTTACTCGCCTGGGCAGAAGTCGTAATGGTGCATGTTGTATTCAATCCCGATGCAATTTCTCTGTTTGATGGTCGATGCGAAGGTCCATGGATATATTAAACCTGCAGTGGTGCTTCGGAAACAACTGTAGGACACTCATAAAATGGTCCAAGCAGATTCCGTTTGAAGCGTTACTCGCCTGAATGGTGTCGTAATTGTGCCTGCTGTATTCAATATCGATCCTATTTCGGTGTTTGATGGTCAATGCGAAGGTCCAAGGGTCACAGTAAACCTGCATTGGTGCTACGGAAACAACTACAGGACTCCCAGAAATCGTTCTAAGTAGATACCGTTCGAAGCAGTACTCCCCTGGCAGAAGTAGACAATTTATACGTTGTAATCAAACCCGACGCAATTTCTGTGTTTGATGGTCAATGTGAAGGTCCAAGCGTTACAGTAAACCTGCGTTGGTGCATCGGAAACAACTACAGGACTCCCAGAAAATGTTCCAAGCAATTACCGTATGAAGCGTTACTCCACTGGACAGAAGTAGACATGTTATACGTTGTAAACAATTCCGGTACAATATCTGTGTTTGATGGTCAATATGAAGCTCCAAGCGTTACAGTGAATCTTCATTAGTGCATCTGAAACAACTACATGACTCCTAGAAAATGTTCCAAGCAGATACCGTTTGAAGCGTTACTCCCCTGGACAGAAGTAGACATGTTATACGTTGTAATCAATCCCGATGCAATTTCAGTGTTTGATGGTCAATGTGAAGCCCCAAGCGTTACAGTAAACCTGCATTGGTGCATCGGGAACAACTACAGGTCTCCCATAAGTTGTTCCAAGCTGATACCGTTTGAAGCGTTACTCCCCTGTGCAGAAGCCAGCATGGTATATGTTGTATTTAATCATGAGGCAATTTCTGTGTTTGATGGTCAATGGGGAGGGCAAGGGTTATGGTCAACCTGGAGTGGTGCATCGGGAACTAGTACAGTACTCCCAGAAAATGTTCCAAGCAGATAACGTATGAAGCGTTGCTCCCCTGGACAGTGGTAGACATGTTAGAAGTTGTAATCAATCGCGAAGCAATTTCTGTGTTTGATGGTCAATGTGAAGCTCCAAGCGTTACAGTCAACCAGTATAGGTGCATCGAAAACAACTACAGGACTCATGGAAAATATTCGAAGCAGATAAAGTTTGAAGCGTTACTCCCCTGGACAGAAGTAGACATGATATACGTTGTACTCAATCCCGATGCAGTTTCTGTGTGTGATGGTCATTGTGAAGCTACAAGCGTTCCACTAAACCTGCACTGGTGCACCGGAAATAACTACAGGACTCCCAGAAAATGTTCGAAGCAAATACCGTTTGAAGCGTTACTCTCCTGGACCGAAGTAGACATGCTATATGTTGTATTTAATCCTGAAGCAATTTCGGTGTTTAATGGTCAATGCGAAAGTCAAAGGTTTACAGTAAATCTGCAGTGGTGCAGCGGAAACAAGTACAGGACTCCCAGATAATGTTCTTAGCAGATACCGTTTGAAGCGTTACTCGACTGGACAGATGTCGTAATGGTGCATGTTGTATTCAATTCCGATGCAATTTCTGTATTCTATGTTCTATGCGAAGGTCCAAGGGTCACAGTAAACCGGCAGTGGTGCATCGGAAACAACAACAGGACTCCCAGAAAATGTTCTAAGCAGATACCGTTTGAAGCTTTACTCGCCTGGACGGATGTCGTAATGGTGCATGTTGTATTCAATCCCGATGCAATTTCTGTGTTTGATGGGCAATGCGAAGGTCCAAGGGTCACAGTAAACCTGCATTGGTGCTACGGAAACTACTACAGGACTCCCAGATAATGTTGTTCTGGACAGAAGCCGGTATGATGGCTATTGCATTCAATACCGAAGCAACTTCTGTGTTTCGTCGTGAATCTGATGGTGCAAGGGTTACTGCAGTGGTGCATCGTAAACAACTACTGGACACCCAGGAAAGTTTCCAAGCACGGACTGTTTCAAACTTTACTCACCCGGACAGTAGTCGGCATGGTGACTGTTGTGTTCAATCCCGATGCAATTTCTATGTTTTATTTTTAAAGTGAAATTACAAGCGGGAACAATTAGTGGACCACGAGAAAAGGAAGTATGCAGATACAGTGTGAAGCGTTTTTCCCCTGGACCAAAGTCAGCATGGTGCATGTTTTACTCAACCTCGATGTAACTTCAGTGTTTCGTCGTCAATGTGAACGTCCTAGGTTTACAGTTAAACTTCAGTGGTGTAACGGAATCAAAATCTGGACTGCAATAAAAGATTCCAAGCAGATACCGTTTGAAGCGTTACACCCCTGGACCCAAGAGGGTATGGTGCCTTTTGTATTCAATCCCAATGCAATTCCTGTGTTTCGTCGTCAGTGTGAAGGTCCAAGGGTTACAGTAACCATGGAGTTGTCCATCGGGACCATCTACTGGAATCCCAGAAAAGTTCCAACCACACAACGACTGAAGCGTTACTCGCCTGGACTCCGGTCGGCAAGGTGCATTTTGTATTCAATACCAATGCAATTTCTGTTTTTCGTCGTCAGTCTGAAGGTCCAAGGGTTACAGTCAACCTGCAGTGATGCATTGTAAACAACTACTGGCCACAGACCGTTTGAATCGTTACTCACCTGGACAGTAGTTGGCATGGAGCTTGTTGTATTCAATCCCGATGCAATTTCTGTATTTTGTCTTCAGTGTGATGATCCAAGCGTTACAGTAAAACTACAGTGGTGCATCGGAAACAACTACTGGACTCCCAGAAAAGGTTCCAAACAAGAACCGTTTGAAGTGTTACTCGTTGGAGAGTAGTCTACATTGTGGCTGTTGTATTCAATCCCGATGTACTTTCTGTGTATCGTCTTCAATGTGAAGATCCAAGCGTTACAGTCGAACTGCTGCGGCGCATCGGGAACAAATACTGGACTCCCAGAGAAGGAATCAAGAAGTTACTGGGTGAAGCGCAACTTCCCTGGCCAAAAGTCGACAAGGTGCCTATTGAATTCAATCCCGTCGCAATTTCTGTTATTAGTCGTCAATGTGAACGTCCAAGGGTTACAGTAAACCTGCAGTGGTGCATCCAAAACCACTACAAGACTCCCAGGAAAGGCTCCAAGCAGATACCATTTGAAGCGTTAATCCCATGGGTAGAAGTCGGCATGGTGCCTGTTATATTCAATCCTGACGCAATTTCTATGATTCGTCGACAATGTTAAGTTCCAAGGGTTGTAGTAAACCTCTAGTGGTACATTCGAAAGAACTACTCGTCTCCCAGAAAAGCTTCCAAATAGTTACCGTTTGAAGCGTTACTCCCCTGGACAGAAGTCGTCATGGTGCCTATTGTATTCAATACCGATGCAATTTCTGTGTTTCAGCTTCATTGTAAAAATCCAAGGGTTACGGTAAACCTGCAGAAGTGCTTGGGAAGCAAATACTGGACTCCCAGGATAGGTTCCAAGCACAGACGATTTGAAGCGTTACTCGTCTGGACATTAGTCGACATGGTGCTTGTTGTATTTAATCCCGATGTAATTTCTGTGTTTCGTCGTCAATATAGGGGTCCAACGGTTACAGTAACCATGCAGTTGCTCATCGGAAAAAGCTGCTTCACTCCCAGGAAAGTTTTCAATCACAGACCGATTGAAGCGTTGCTCCCGTGGACAGAGGTCTGCATGATGAGTGTTGTTTTCAATCCCGTGCTATTTTTTGTGTTCAGTAGTCAATGTGAAGTTCCGAGGAGCTACAGTAAAAATGCAGTGGTGCATCGGAAATAAATACTGGACTCCCAGAACAGCAACCAAGGAGACTACGGGAGAAGCGTTGTTCCCATGGCCAAAAAAGTCATGGAGTCAATTGTTTTCAAACCCGAAGCAATATATGTGTTTGGTCGTCAATGTGAAGGTACAAGGGTTACAGTCAACCTGCAGTGGTGCACCGGAAACAACTACTATGCTCCCAGGAATGGTTCAATGAAGATACGGTGTGAAGAGCTACTGCCGTGGACCAAAGTCAGCATGATGCCTGTTGTATTCAGTCCCGATGGAATTCCTATGTTTCGTCGTCAATGAGAAGGTCCAAGGGTTACATTAAACCTGCTGTGGTGCATCGGAAACAAATACTGCACGCTAGGAAAAAGGTAAGAGTTGATACTCTTTGAAGCGTTACTGCCCTGGACAGAAGTCGGGGTGGTGCCCCTTGTATTGAATCTAGATGCATCTTCTGTATTTCGTCTACAATGTGAAGGTCCAAAGAATACCCTAATCCTGAAGTTGTGCATCGGACACAACTACTGGACTCCCAGAAATGGTTCCAAGAACAGACCGTATGAATCGTTACTTACCTGGACGGCAGTCGGCACTCAGCCTTTTGTAGTCAATCCCGATTTCAGTTCTGTTTTTCACCTTCTTTGTGAGGATCCAAACGTCACAATAAAACTGCAGTTGTGCATCGGAAACCACTACTGAACTCCCAGAAAATGTTCGAAGCAGATACCGTTTGAAGCGTTACTCCCCAGAGCAGAAGTTGGCATGTTGCACTTTGTGTTGAATCCCGATGCAATTTCTGTGTATCGTCTTCAATGTAGAGATCCAAGCGTTACAGCAAAACTGCAGTTGTGCATCGGAAACAAATACAGGATTCCCAGAGATGGTATCAAGCAGATACTGGGTGAAGCGTTACTTCCGTGGCCAGTAGTCGGCATGGTGCCTATTGTATTCAATCCAGATGTAATTTCTGTATTTCGTTGTCAATGTGCACTTCCAAGGGCTACACTAAACCTGCAGTTGTGCATCGGAAACAACTACTGTACTCCCAGAAATGGTTCCAAGGAGATACCGTTTCAAGCGTTACTCCCCTGCACCGAAGAAGGCATGAAGCCTGCTGTTATCAGTCCTGATGCAATTTCTGTGTTTCGTCGTCAATGTAAAAGTCCAAGGGTCACGGTAAACCTACAGTAGTGCATCAGAAACAACTACTGGGCACCCAGGAAGAGTTCCAAGCACACACCGTTTGAGGCGTTACAGCCCCGGAAAGAAGTCGGCATGGTGCCTGTTGTATTCAGTGTCGTTGCAATTTCTGTGTTTCATCGTTGATATGGAGGTCCATGGGTTACAGTGAACACAATTTCTGTGTTTTGTCTTCAGTGTGATGATCCAAACGTTACAGTAAAACTACAATGGTGCATCGGTAGCAACTACTGGACTCCCAGAAAAGGTTCCAAACATCGACCGTTTGAAGCGTTACTCGTTGGAGAGCAGTCTACATTGTGGCTGTTGTATTCAATCCCGATATGATTCCTGTGTATCGTCTTCAATGTGAAGTTCCAAGCGTTACAGTCGAACTGCTGCGGCGCATCGGGAACAAATACTGGACTCCCAGAGAAGGAATCAAGAAGATACTGGGTGAAACGTAACTCCCCTGGGCAAAAGTCGACAAGGTGCCTATTGTATTCTATCCCGTCGCAATATCTGTGATTCGTCGTCAATGTGAAAGTCCAAGGGTTACTGTAAACCTGCAGTGGTGCATCCAAAACCATTACTGGACTCCCAGGAAAGGTACCAAGCAGATACCATTTGAGCCGTTAATCCCCTGGACAGAAGTCGTCATGGTGCCTATTGTATTCAATACCGATGCAATTTCTGTGTTTCAGCGTCAATGTGAAAATCCAAGGGTTACGGTAAACCTGCAGAAGTGCATGGGAAGCCAATACTGGACTCCCAGGATAGGTTCCAAGCACAGACCATTTGAAGCGTTACTCGTCTGGACATTAGTCGACATGGAGCTTGTTGTATTCAATCCCGATGAAATTTCTGTGTTTCGTCGTCAATATAGAGGTCCAACGGTCACAGTAACCATGCAGTTGCTCATCGGAAACAATTGTTTCACTCCCAGAAAAGTTTCCAATCACAGACAGTTTGAAGAGTCGCTCCCGTGGACAGAAGTCAGCATGGTGAGTGTTGTATTCAATCCCGTGCATTTTTTTGTGTTCAGTAGTCAATGTGAGGTTCCTAGGAGCTACAGTAAAATTGCAGTGGTGCATCGGAAATAAATACTGGACTCCCAGAACAGCAACCAAGGAGACTACGGGAGAATCGTTGTTCCCATGGCCAAAAAAGTCATGGAGTCAATTGTTTTCAAACCCGAAGCAATATCTGTGTTTGGTCGTCAATGTGAAGGTCCAAGGGTTACAGTCAACCTGCAGTGGTGCACCGGAAACAACTACTGTGCTCCCAGGAATGGTTCAATGAAGATACGGTGTGAAGAGTTAGTGCCGTGGACCAAAGTCGGCATGATGCCTGCTGTATTCAGTCCCGATGCAATTTCTATGTTTCGTCGTCGATGTGAACGTCCAAGGGTTACAGTTAACCTCCAGTGGTGCTTCGGAAAGAAACTACTGGATCCCAAAAAAGGTTCCAAGCACAGTAAGTTTGAATCGTTACTCGCCTGGACTGTAGTCGGGAAGGTGCATGTTGTGTTCAATAGCGATGCAAATTCTGTGTTTCGTCGTCAATCGGAAAGGTCTAAGGGTATCAGTCAACATGCAGTGGTGCATCGTAAACAACTACTGGACTCCCAGGAAAGGTTCCAAGCACCGACCATTTCAAGCGTTACTCGTCTGGACAGTTGTCGACATTGTACCTGTTGTATTCAAACCCGATGTAATTTCTGTGTTTCTTCGTCAATGAGAAGATCCAAGCGTTACAGAAAAACTACAGTGGTACGTCGCAAACTACCAGTGCACTCCCAAATGGTTCAAATGGCTCTGAGCACTATGGGACTCAACTGCTGAGGTCATTAGTCCCCTAGAACTTAGAACTAGGTAAACCTAACTAACCTAAGGACGTCACAAACATCCATGCCCGAGGCAGGATTCGAACCTGCGACCGTAGCGGTCTTGCGGTTCCAGACTGCAGCGCCTTTAACCGCACGGCCACTTCGGCCGGCGTGCACTCCCAGAAATGGTAAAAAGCAGATACGGTGTGAAGGGTTACTCCCCTGGACGGATGTCAGCATGGTGCCTCTTGTATTCACTCCGATGCAAATTCTGTGTTTCAGCGTAAATGTGAATGTCCAAGGGTTACAGTAAATCTGCAATGGTCCATCGGAAACAACTACTTGACTCCCAGAAAACTTCCAAGCAGATGCTCCTTTAAGCTTTAGCCCTCTGGACAGAAGTCGGTATGGTGCCTGTTGTGTTCAATCCCGATGCAATTTCCGTGTTCCGTCGTCAATGTGAATGTCCAAGGCTTACAGTCATCCTGCAGTGGTGCATCGGAAACAGCTACTGGACACCCAGGAAGGTTCCAAGCACAGACCGTTTGAAGCGTTTCTCACCTTGTCGGTAGTCGGTATAGTGCTTGTGGTATTCAATCACGATGCAATTTCTGTGTTTCTTCGTCAATGTGAAGGTCCAGCAGTTAGAGTAACCATGCAGATGTGCATCGGAAACAACTACTAGACTGTCAAGCAGGATTCCATAGCTCAGACCGTTTGAAGGATTGCTCCCCTGGATAGAAATCGACATGGTGACTGTTGTATTCAATCCCAATGCAACTTCTGTGTTCCGTCGTAAATGTGAACGTCCAAGTATTACAGTAAACATGTGGTGGTGCATCGGTAACAACTACTGGACTCCCAGGAAAGATTGCAGGCACAGACCCTTTTAAGCATTACTCGAATTGACAGTAGTCAGCATGGTGTCTGTTGTACGCAATGCCGATGCCATTTCTGTGTTTCGTCGACAGTGTGAAGTTCCATGGGTTACAGTAAACCGGCAGTGGTGCATCAGAAACATCTACTGGTCTCCCTGAAAAGGTACCAAGCAGATACCGTTTGAAGCGTTACTTCCGTGGACAGAAGTCGGAATGGTACCTCTTGTATTCACTCCCGATGCCATTTCTGTGTTTTAGCGTCACTGTGTAGGTCCAAGTGTTACAGTAAACCTGCTGTGGTGCATCGGACACAACTACTGGACTCCCAGGATAGGTTCCAAGCACAGATCGTTTGAAGCGTTACTCGCCCCTGATAGAATTTGGCATGGTGCCTGTTGTATTCAATTCCCGTGGAATATCTGTGTTTCAGCGTCAATGTGAATATCCATGGGTTACAGTAAATCTGCAGTTCTGCATCCGAAACGACTACTGGACTCCCAGAAAAAGTTCCAAGCAGATACGGTTTGTAGCTTTATTCCCCTCGACAGAAGTCCGTATGGTGCCTGTTGTTTTCAATCGCTATGCAGTTTCCGTGTTTCATTGTCAATGTCTAGGTCCAATGGTTACAGTAAAAATGCGGTGCTTCATCGGTAACAACTACTGGACTCCCAGAAAAGGTTCCAAGCAGATACCCGTTTGAGCTTTACTCCCTTGGGCAGAAGTCGGCATGGTGCCTGTTGTATTAAATCCTTATGTAATTTCTTTGTTTCATCGTCAATGTGAAGGTCCAAGGGTTATAGTAAACCTGCAGTGGTGCATTGGAAAAAACTATTGGACTCCCAGGAAAGGTTCCAAGCAGAGACCGCTTGAAGCGTTACTCCCAAGGACGGAAAATGCAATGGTGCTTTTTGTATTAAATCCCGTTGCAATATCTGTGTTTCTTCGTCAATGTGCGTCGGTAAGCTTCCGCGTGGGTTCGATTCTCTCTAATGTTTACCAACGCGGTCTTTTCTCGAGATATATGCATGATGGGGCTATGTATTGGTTGACTGGTTGACTCAAGTGAGGTGAAACTCATATAGACATGAAATTCGTATTACATGTCTGTGTTGCAATCTCATCAGAATGTTTGAAGTCGATTGAAGAATTTCACACACACATGGCTAAAAAACAGAAAATACTTATTAAAAAATGAACTTCTTAATAAAGCATGTGTTTAAAACGTACTATAAAGTATAAAATAAATTCTCCTATTCCTAGTCTGTTTCCTAATAGCATATGGGTGGTCGTGAAAATTTGTGCTATGACAATACTTCTAAAAATTTAAAACGAAAAATTTGAGCCTCATGCTACAGAAAACTGAAGCATGTCTACTTCACATAGTCACTAACAGTTTTATAGCACAGCACATGATATAAGCTGTACGTGATTTTTCCCAGCGACAAATACTCTCTACACAACTTAATTTCAACTATTGTTTACGCCGCACAATTTTCGTTTTAAATTTTAAAAGTATTGTCATAGCTATGAAAAATTCACAAACTCAGATTTTCAGGACTGTGTGTACGGTGGTAAGGAATCTAGTATAAATTATTTTACATTTTATAGTTCGCTTTAAAGAAATGTTTTATTAGGAAGTTTTTGTTTACATAAATAATTACTTATTCCAATCTGGGACTCCAACTACCATTTCATGATCCCGCAGAATACGAGCGCAGTGAAGAGCGATATGCAGGGCAGCTAGGTACCAGAGTGCCAAAGGCGTTTGGAAAGTCACGAAGCTTAATGAACATTCGTACCAGTAGCGTAGCGTGGTTGTAAAGCTTGGGGAGACTGTGCAATTATTATAGGGAGACAAAATAGTACAATAAACAATAAACAATTGAAACAAAATGTATCAAATGATACAACAACAACTTCTACTACTACAAATACTACTACTACCATTACCACCGCCACTACTAATAATAATAATAATAATAATAATAATAATAACTAACTTGTTCAAGAAACGATGACAAATTTGTAGAACTCCAGCAGTAAGAGAAGAAGCACTTATATTGTCTTGTACACAAATGTAATGCGCCTGTCTTTTCTTTTCACGAATAAGGCTATAACTCGGTCTACAAAGATCTGATCACTGGATAGCTCTCCAAGTAGTGTCTTTTCTATTGCTAACGTGCTCTAACACGACAGCCGGAAGTTGGACATTGAATTCCTTAAATAATTCTTCACTCGTTTAAGAGCAGTCATGCTTCGTTCACTGCTTGCTGTAGTTGAGGGTAGGGTCAAAACAAAACGCAGGAACATCGTTGTTTCCTCATCAACGGAGTCTAAATCATTGTTGACAATGTACTTTAAGAGGATTCTTGGAGATAGTTTTTTCTCATTAGCGCATATGTTACACAGTTCATTTTCAAGTTGTTCTTGTTAGAAAAAAGGTTACTAATCTAATAATTGAAGCAGTTTCAACTTTAGAAATTCTTTTTGATAGTTTGGGAAACACTTTTCGTTCAAAAGCTCAACAAACTGAATCTGGGTTAAGTCTTGAAACCTACTTTCCATGTGAACAATTTGCAAATCAAGTATCTCGTAAGTTAGTGCCCTGAGAGATGACTTGACTGTCAAAGTATGATAAGCTGCCATTCAAACACAAGCTGCATTTAATGCATTCATCGACGACATTTTCCGTTCTTAATTGTCGTAAGTTTCTCAAAACAGTTCTTATTTCGTCGTGGCAAGCAGTTATACTGACAGATTTTGACTGAAGAACTTTAGAGAGATGATCAACATAAACAAAGCACACTCGGTAGAAGCCAATCTAGTAGACAAACGTAGGATCATCCATCCGTCTTTTCATTCCCACAGCACAGCTCAAAGATTCTGGGTCCCACAGGGTCTGTATCATCAAATATATAATTAAAAACACTATATTGCCCTGAGAAATGATCAGATGTTGTTGAATCTGCCCTGGAACGAAAGTTCCAGGGAGTGTTGCTTACATGTGGCAGTTTAAATCCTTTCTCAGTTAGCAGATACAGTTCGTTTCAATGATTTGCTGAAAAACGAATGTTTGGAAGATCACTTACAAACATGCGTACTTGTCGTATGATTTTGGAGACATGTAACAGTACCAAATTCAGTCATGTGCGTAACAATGAATAAACAGCGCATAGGGACAGAAATACTTCACCAATCGTTGTAGTCCTCTTTCTCTACCCGCTATTACTGAAGCGGCGCCATATGTTTGACTAACCACTTTTTCTAACACATTCCATTCTTTCAGTACTGCATGAATAATGCTTGACAAATCTTCAGCAGTTTTCTCTCCATAAACGTCGTAAAATCCAACGAATCTTTCCTCAATTTTGTCTGCAATTGAGTACCTGAATATTATACTCATTTGACTCTTGCAATACACGTTTAATGTATCATCAGCCTGAATCGAAATGAAATTGCGGTTCTGAATTTCAGATTTTATTTTCTCATTACCTGCCAGAGTTATCATTTCTATTACATCATTCTGTATATCTGGAGAAGTTCCTTTAAAGGTTGAAGATGATGACAGATAGTCTCTGATTAACTGCTCTCCTTGAGCTAGTAAATCCTACAATTCCAGATAGTTACCTTTGTTGCTGGAAGATTCGTCTTCTCGATGGCCGCGAAAGGCTAGTTCTTGTTTACAAAGTAATTCAATTGCCTGAATAAGACGAGCCAATACTCTCCTGCTGGGTGCAACTTGTTTGCTGTATTTTATTGCTGTAAGACGAGCGGCTTCAGAAAGGCCTTGCAATTCTACTTTCGCCCAATAACTGAAATGATTCTTTGTTCTGTAGGTGACGTTTTTATATCTGATGCTTTTGTGTTCTCCTGTCAAAGTTGTTTATTGTATAAATTCCCTCAAATGGTTCAAATGGCTCTGAGCACTATGGGACTCAACTGCTGAGGTCATTAGTCCCCTAGAACTTAGAACTAGTTAAACCTAACTAACCTAAGGACATCACAAACATCCATGCCCGAGGCGGGATTCGAACCTGCGACCGTAGCGGTCTTGCGGTTCCAGACTGCAGCGCCTTTAACCGCACGGCCACTTCGGCCGGCACAAATTCCCTCATTGCATCATTCCTTTTCACCACCAAACAGGAGACATATATAACAATATAATCTGTTATTAACTGGATTCGCAGTCTGCCAAGCATACTTTTTGAACCAGGCTGTCTGAAAAATGCGTTTTTGTTTAGCTTCACTTAAAACTACACTGAGTATAGGAGTAGCTCGTTTGTCCTTCAATTCTCACTTTATTTTCGTACGTTAATGTATAAAAAGGCGTTTTTAATAAAAATTCTATAACGTGTTCAGTTGCTGGCTCACTCACGTTGGCGACACAACGAAAATATGCACTAAAATCACACAAGAATCACTACGAACGCAAACCGCGCGACTGTTCACTTCCGTGTTGAAAGCCAGCATAGAAGAGGCAGAGACTAGTCTCGATAAAAGCTATCAAGTGCAGCGCACCGGCCTTCGTGGAAGGGGAAGTGTACAGGATCCGAGAATGCCACCAATGCTCAGACGCACACAGCTAGGTAAGGGAAGAGAGGCAGAGACTGAGAGCAGCCGAGTCTCAAGCAGGCAGATACACCAAAAAAAACTCAAGGTGCGGCGGCGCGGGCTACAAAACTGACGTCTTGGCACATTTAGTGCCCCTAGTAGAAAGTTGTTTATATTTTTGTTATGAATTGCTATTGCATCTTTTTAAAGCATGAATATAGAGGAGACTATGTCTAAAAAGTCTCCCCTCACGCTACGCCACTGATTCGTACTATTATTGATAAACAGCGATTGTTTCCGCTGATGAAAGCGATTGTAGGGTGAGGGGGGCCATAACATATGTAATTTACAATTATCATACACAGAATCGCAAACTGAGTAAGTAATCATTTCTCGACGAGGCTGGTCGAAGACAGTAGTTTAAATTTCACCATTTGATGCATTTGATGATTTGAACACTCTCGCTATCACGTGTCTGAGAATTTAGTTCACACATCTCTATAAATAACGAGAAAGAGATTAGAATTTGTATTGTAAACACGAACTCATACTGGAGATGACATTATAAATATTATTTTCACACAAGGTCCATTACAAGCAAATGTAAAGCCAAAGTAAGAACAGATTTAAAATATACAATGGAGTGTTTTCTCGCTGCACATCGTACTTGTCTACTTCTTACGTAACTGTTTGTCAACTGGGAAAGAGCAAGCTGAGCTTAGTTCCAGACCAGTAATTGCCTTTACAGGCAGGAAGTCACCACTTCCCTTGCATTACATCGAAAGAACCAGCGCATGAAATGAGCTTCATACTCTGTAATGCAAGAGTGGCCGCATAGTGGTACGTCATAGTAGCTTCAGACGTTCAGTATTCTATCCTTATTTCCAAATGGAATTGACTAAGACGCAGCTCTAACTGCATATTTTTAATCTTTGAGTTCTGATGGGAGACTCATGATTCATCTGCAGTCACATATCGACTTCGGAAATCCATCGCATTACGCTTCGTCATTTCCAAGTACGATTTTATTACATCCTTTCACTGGAATCAACAAAAATGGAGTCCATTAGCTCTATTTGCAAAACTTCATCCAGGATAACTATTGGAGATTGGTACAACACCACACAAATCACGAGACCACGAATTTTAACAAACATATCTTCAAAAGGAACCCAAACGCAGTTGGCAAAGATAGAAAGCAGGGGACATGTTGATACCAAGGTATAAAGCCTTCACGAATTCCATTCTGTGTACTCAGCTGGACAGTGGCCATGCCTCGCACAGAGACGCGTGAATGATATGTGCAGATGTCAGAATTTGAGAGAGGACGTGAAGTTGGGCTCAAAGAAATACTCGGCGAATCGCTCAACATTTAAATAGGAGCGATGTCCCTATTCGAT
This sequence comes from Schistocerca piceifrons, assembly GCF_021461385.2. Lineage (NCBI taxonomy): Eukaryota > Metazoa > Arthropoda > Insecta > Orthoptera > Acrididae > Schistocerca > Schistocerca piceifrons. The sequence continues at coordinate 520,455,799 of NC_060143.1, forward strand.
AATGTTGGCAGGAATGGGTGAACCGTGGCGGAACACAGAGTCGAGCTAGAAAGACAGCGGAAGGTGAGAACCGAGCAGTCGTCAGAGAGGCGCTCAGAACCCCGGGTTCATCAGTGTCATCGATCCGACGTGCAACTGATGCTTCAGTGACTACTAGCACCATTAACAGGTGGCTCACAGAAAGGGGGCCGAGTTGATGGCGCCTGTCGCCCTGACTACCATTGAGTTCTGTATACCAACGAGCCCGTTGGCAGTGGTGTCACGCCCATTTGGCGTGTAATCTCGTTGACTCGTGTAGAATTGTCATTAGTGATGAATCACCCTCCGAAAAGAGCCCCGATGACTGGCGAAAACGCGTTTGGAGATTACCCAGACAACTTTGGGATACCAACGTGATTTTCGGCCGCCATACGGCCCGAGAACCAGAAGTGAGTGGCTGGGGTGTCATTTCATTTCATTTCAGGACACCTCTGGTTGTCTTCCGCAGCACCCTCACAGCACAGAGCTACGTCGACGATATTCCACGCCCTGTGTTTGCTCTTCATGGAAAGCCAACATGGGTTTACGTTTGTGAATGGTGCTGTCCTCCTGCACGCTGCGAGAGTTTCTACCGCTTGTCTTCGCGCCTGGCAAACATTACATTGGCCAGCAAAGTCGACAGGTCTCTCCTCAACTGAGACTGTTTGGAGCGCCATGGGTAGGGCCTTCCAAACAGTTTGGAATTTTGATGATCTAACTCGCCAACTGGACATAGTCTGGCACAATATCCCTGAAGAAGACATCCAATTACTTCAATCAAAGCCATGACAAATAACTGTTTGCATAAGGGCAACAGGTGGACCAACGCGTTATTGACTTACTCAATTTGTGAAACTCTTTTCTTTGAATACATCGTCCAGTTTTTCTGAAACTGTAACCATTTGTTTGTCTGTGCATGTGCATAACATCTATTGATTTCCATACTTTTCAAATTATTCTTTCCTGATGCATCATTTTTTTTGTCTTATAGCGTATTTCGTTGCACAAGAATCATTAAATAATAATTACGACGAATAATAGCTTTCGTTAATCGTGTTGCTATATAACATATCGATTGTCTACAAGCCCCTATCGCATAAAGCTCCTCTCTCATACGGAGAAAGTTGGCGCAAAGGTATAGCGTTGGACTCGGACTTGGCAGGACTGCGGTTCTGATCTTCGTCGCACTGTCCAACCGTGATTTGATTTCCCTACATCGCTTGAGCCAAGTTCCGGAATGCTTACGTTGAAAAGCGTGCGGCTTATTTCCTACATTATCCTACACCAAACAAGACTGGGCTCCATCTGTGACGATCTTCTCTTCAACGGAACGTTATACACTAGTGAACATTCCTTTTATATTTTTCTGTATGGTTCTCCCCCATCACATGTATTCTAATATCCCTACATTAAGTTTTTATCTACGCAGTTAAATTTTAGCTTCAGTTTGTTGCACACTTCTGATGTATTTAATCACCTGTTGCGGAATTACCCACTGTCTTCTTCGGTCCCGGAGTCCACTTTCGGAAATGTGTCTATCTCTTTTGGTCATCCTAGAAAAACCTAAGTTCACCTGTGGTAATCGTCTACTCACTACTTCTCAGTGAGTGACACGTGACACAAGCTTCCTTTCTACACAGCTGAATTCTTTCACTTACATTTTCTAGTGCTGATACGATAAATACTGTTTTAGAGTGCTACGTTTCTATGTTTTAATTGATTTTAGCTATAAATGACAAGTTCGTCATTTTAATAGTTCTCGTGATACAGTTGTCTTTCAGCAGTAAATTCATTTGAAAACGTTATAATTGCTATACGTTTCTCTTCCGTTGAAACTGACGTGAGGTAAGTCATTGGATAGCGATATGCTTGCATACAGAAGGCAGTAGTATGGTGTACACAAGATATAAAAGGGCAGTGCATTGGCGGCGCTGTCATTTGTGCTCAGGCGATTCATATGAAAACGTTTCCGGAATGGATGTGGCTGCACCACAGGAATTAAGAGACTTTGAACGCGAAATGGTGGTCTAAACTAAACACATGTGACTTTCAACTTATAAATCGTCAGGGAATTCAGTATTCCGAGATCCACAGTGTCAAGAGTGTGCCGAGAACACCAGATTTCAGGCATTACCTCTCACCACGGACAATGCAGTGGCCGACAGCCTTCACTTAACCACCGAGAGCAGCGACGTTTGTGCAAAGTTGTCAGTGCTAACAGATAAGCAACACTGCGTGAAATAACCGCAGAAACCAATGTGGAGCGTGGGCCACACATATCTGTTAGTACAGTGCGGCGAAATTTGGCGTTAATAGGCTACGGCAGGAGACGACCGACGCGAGTGCCTTTGCTAACAGCACGTCATCACCTGCTGCGCCCCTCCGAGGCACACCATCAAGTCGGTTGGACCCTAGACGACTGGCGAAAACTGGCTTGGTCAGACGAGTCCCGATTTCAGTTGGTGAGAGTGCAGAGGTTCGCGTGTGGCGCAGACCTCACGGCGCCATGGATCCAAGTTGTCACCAAAGCACTGTGCAAGTTGGTGGTGGCTCCATAACGGTGTGGGCAGTGTTTACATGGAATGGACTGGACCCTCTGGTCCAAGTGAAATAATCATTGATTGGAAATGTTTATGTTCTGGTACTTAGAAATCATTTGTAGGCATTCTTGGACTTCATGTATCCAAACAACGATGGAATTTTTACGGATGACAATGCGCCATTTCACTGGGCCATTACTGTTCGTGCTTGGTTTGAAGAACATTATGAATCATTCGAGCGAATGATTCGGCCACCCACGTCGCCCGACATAAATGCCATCGAACATTTATGTGCACAAAATCCTGCACTAACAACACTTTCGCAGTTATGGACAGCCACAGAGGCAGCATGGCTCAGTATTCTGCAGGGGACCTCCAACGACATGTTGAGTCCTTGCCACACTGTGTTACTGCACTTCGCCAGACAGAAGGATGTCCGACACTATGTTAAGGGGTATCCCATGACTTTTTTCACTTCAACGTACTTCTCAGTCCGTTACTGATTTCTTCCATAATGTTTTCACGCCAAGGTTAAGTTTAAACGGAGTGGATAATAAGAATTCAAAAACGCCTTAAGTAGAAAGTACACGAAACTAGCAGCAAAAAAGTTTCATTAAAGTTTGAATCTAAAACGTATACTTTAAAAGCTATTAGCACTTGTTCAGCTCTTCTACTGTAAAAACTGTCTCGTTCACTGTAAAATCTTTGCTTCCCATAAGTAGGAAGGAGGTAATGTGGATCAAAACAAGGAAAAATGTCCACTGAACATGAGCTCTAGTGTGCACAACTTAAGAGCTGTGAGCACTAGTATGGTAGAAGAGATGTGGGCCAAGGAGCAAATATGAAGTGCTCATCACAGTTAAGGTATACACTTTAGAGTCCATGTTTACTGAACAGAAGTAGACATCTTATACGTTGTGATCAAAACCGACGCAATTACTGTGTTTAATGGTCAATGTGAAGCTCCAGGCGTTACAGTAAACCTGCATTGGTGCATCGGAAACAACTACAGGACTCCCAGAAAATGTTCCAAGCAGACACCGTTTGAAGCGTTTCTCCCCTGCACAGAAGTAGCCATGGTATATTTTGTTTTCAATCATGTTTCTGTGTTTGATGGTCAATGGGACGGAAAAGGGTTACAGTAAACCTGCAATGCTGCATCGGAAACAACTACAGGTCTCCCAGAAAATGTTCCAAGCATATACCGTTTGAAGCGTTGCTCCCCTAGACAGAAGTAGACATGTTAAATCTTGCATTTAATCCCGATGCAATTTCTGTGATTTATGGTCATTGTGAAGCTCGAAGCGTTACAGTAAGCCTGCATAGGTGCATCGGAAACAACTACGGGACTCCCAGAAAATGTTCCAAGCAGATACCGTTTGAAGCGTTTCTCCCCTGGACAGAAGTAGGCATGGTATACTTTGTTTTCAATCATGTTTCTGTGTTTGATGGTCAATGGGACGGAAAAGAGTTACAGTAAACCTGGAGTGTTGCATTGGAAACTAGTACAGTACTCCCAGAAAATGTTCCAAGCAGATAGGTTTTGAAGCGTTACTCCCCTGGACAGAAGTAGACATGGAACATGTTTTATTCAATCCCGATGCAATCTCTGTGTTTGATGGTCAATGCGAAGGTCCAAGGGTCACAGTGAACCTGCAGTTGTGCATCAGAAACAGCTACACGACTCCCAGAATATGTTCTAAGCAGATATTGATTGAAGCATTACTCCCCTGCACAGAAGTAGACAATTTACACATTGTTATCAATCCCGATGATATTTCTGTGTTTAATGGTCAATGTGAAGCTCCAAGCGTTACAGTAAACCTGCATTGGTGCATCGGAAACAACTACAGGACTCCCAGAAAATGTTCCAAGCAGATACCGTTTGAAGCGTTACTCCCCTGGACAGAAGTAGACATGTTATTCGTTGTAATCAGACCCGATGCAATTTCTGTGTTTCATGGTCAATGTGAAGCTCCTAGCGTTACAGTAAACCTTCATTGGTGCATCAGAAACAACTACAGGACTCCCAGAAAATTTTCCAAGCAGATACCGTTTGAAGCGTTACTCCCCTGGACAGAAGTAGGCATGGTATATTTTGTTTTCAATCATGACGCAATTTCTGTGTTTGATGGTCAATGCGGAGGTGCAAGGGTTACAGTAAACTTGCCGTGGTGCATCGGAGACAACTGCAGGACATATAATGGTCGAGGCAGATACCGTCTGAAGCGATCGTCGGCAGGACAGATGTCGTAATTGTGCTTGTTGTATTCAATACCGATGCAATTTCTGCGTTTGATGGTCAATGGGGAGGACAACGGTTACAGTAAATCTGTACTGCCAGAAAATGTTCCAAGCAGATAGCGTTTGAAGCGTTACTCCCCTCGACAGAAGTAGACATGGAATATGTTTTATTCAATCCCTATTCAATTTCTGTGTTTGATGGTCAATGTGAAGCTACAAGCGTTACAGTAAACCTGCATTGGTGAATCGGAAACAACTACACGTTTCCTAGAAAATGTTCAAGCTGATACCGTTTGAATTGTTACTCCCCTGGTCAGATGTCGGCAAAGTACATGTTGCATTCAATACCGATGCAATATCTGTGGTTAATGGACAAGGCGAAGGTCCAAGGTTTACAGTAAAACTGCATTGGTGCATCGGAAACAACCACAGGACTCCCAGAAAATGTTCGAAGCAGATACCGTTTGAAGCGTTACTCTCCTGAACTGATGTCGTAATGGTGCATGTTGTATTCAATACCGCTGCAATCTCTGTGTTTGATGGTGAATGCGACAGTCCAAGGGTTACAGTAAAGCTGCAGTGGCGCATCGGAAACAACTACCAGACCCTGAGAAAATTTTCCAAGCAAATACCGTTTGGAGCGTTACTTACCTGGATAGAAGTGGGCAAGTTACATCTCGCATTTAATCCCGATGCATTTTCTGTGTTAGATGGTCAATGTAAAGGTCCAAGCGTTACAGTAAACCTGCATTGGTGCATCGGAAACAACGACAGGACTCCCAGAAAATGTTCCAAGCAGATACCGTTTGAAGCGTTACTCCCCTGGACAGAAGTAGACATGTTATTCGTTGTAATCAGACCCGATGCAATGTCTGTGTTTCATGGTCAATGTGAAGCTCCTAGCGTTACAGTAAACCTTCATTGGTGCATCAGAAACAACTACAGGACTCCCAGAAAATTTTCCAAGCAGATACCGTTTGAAGCGTTACTCCCCTGGACAGAAGTAGGCATGGTATATTTTGTTTTCAATCATGACGCAATTTCTGTGTTTGATGGTCAATGCGGAGGTGCAAGGGTTACAGTAAACTTGCCGTGGTGCATCGGAGACAACTGCAGGACATATAATGGTCGAGGCAGATACCGTTTGAAGCGTTTGTCGCCAGGACAGATGTCGTAATTGTGCTTGTTGTATTCAATACCGATGCAATTTCTGTGTTTGATGGTCAATGCGAAGGTCCAAGGGTTATAGTAAATCTGCAATGGTGCATCGGAAACAAGTATAGGAATTCCAGAAAATGTTCGAAGCAGATATCGTTTGAAGCGTTACTCGCCTGGACATATTTCGTAATGTTGCCGGTTGTATTCAATCCCAATGCAATTTCTGAGTTTGAGAGTCAATGCGAAGGTCCAAGGATCACAATTAACCTGCAGTGGTGCACCGGAAACAACTACAGGACTCCCAGAATACGTTCTATGCAGATACGGTTTGAAGAATTACTCCCCTGGACAGAAGTAGACAGTTTATATATTGTAATCAAACCCGATGCAATTTCTGTGTTTGATGGTCAATGCGAAGCTCCAAGCGTTACAGTGAATATGCAATGGTGCATCGGAAACAAGTACAGGACTCGCAGAAAATGTTCCAAGCAATTACCGTATGAAGTGTTACTCCACTGGGCAGAAGTAGACATCTTATACGTTGTAATCAATCCCGATGCAATTACTGTGTTTAATGGTCAATGTGAAGCTCTAAGCGTTACAGTAAGCCTGCATTGGTGCATCGGAAACAACTAAAGGACTCCTAGATATTGTTCCAAGCAGATACCGTTTGATGCGTTATTGACCTGGGCAGACGTCAGTATGGTATATGTTGTATTCAATCATGAAGCAATTTCTGTCTTTGATGGTCAATGGGGACTACAACGGTTACAGTAAACGTGTACTGCCAGGAAATGTTCCAAGCAGATAGCGTTTGAAGCGTTACTCCCCTCGACAGAAGTAGACATGGAATATGTTTTATTCAGTCACGATGCAATTTCTGTGTTTGATGGTCTATGTGAAACTCCAAGCGTTACGGTAAAACTGCATTGGTCCATCGAAAACAACTAGAGGTTTCCCAGAGAATGTTCAAGCGGATACTGTTTGAATCGTTACTCCCCTTGTCAGAAGTAGACATGTGTTACGTTGTAATCAATCCCGATGCAATTTCTTTCTTTGATGGTCAATGTGCAGCTCCAAGCGTTACAGTAAACCTGCATTGGTGGATCGGAAACAAGTACAGGACTCCCAGAATATGTTCCAAGCAGATACCGTTTGATGTGTTACTCCCCTGGACGTAAGTAGGCATGGTATATTTAGTAATCAATCATTACGCAATTTCTGTGTTTGATGGTCATTGGAAAGGACAAAGTTTACAGTAAACCTGGAGTGTTGCATTGGAAACTAGTACAGTACTCCCAGAAAATGTTCCAAGCAGATAGGTTTTGAAGCGTTACTCCCCTGGACAGAAGTAGACATGGAACATGTTATATTCAATCCAGATGCTATTTCAATGTTTGATGGTTAATGTGAAGGTCCAAGGGTTACAGTAAACCTGCATTGGAGCATCGGAAACAAATACTGGACTCCCAGAAAAGGTTCCACGCACAGAGCATTTGAATTGTCACTCGTCTGGACAGTAGTCGAGAAGCTGAATGTTATATTCAATCCCGATGCAATTTCTGTGTTTGATGGTCAATGCGAAGGTCCAAGGGTCACAGTACACCTGCAGTGGTGCATCAGAAATAACTATAGGACTCCCAGAAAAAGTTCTAAGCAGATACCGTGTGAAGCATTACTCCCCTGGATAGAAGTAGACAATTTATACGTTGTAATCAATCCCGATGCAATTTCTGTGTTCGATGGACAATGCGAAGGTCCAAGGGTTACAGTAAATCTGCAGTGGTGCATCGGAAACAACTACAGGACTTTCAGAAAATGTTCCAAGCAGATACCGTTTGAAGCGTCACTCCTCTGGACTGAAGTAGACATGTAATACGTTGTAATCAATCCCGATGAAATTTCTGTGTTTTATGGTCAATTTGAAGCTCGAAGCGTTACAGTAAACCTGCATTGGTGCATCGGAGACAACTACAGGACTCCCAGAAAATGTTCCAAGCAGATACCGTTTGATGCGTTACTCCCCTGGACACAAGTAGGTATGGTATATTTTGTATTCAATCATGACGCAATTTCTGTGTTTGATGGTCAATGGGAATGACAAGGGTTACAGTAAACCTGGAGTGTTGCATTGGAAACTAGTACAGTACTCCCAGAAAATGTTCCAAGCAGGTAGGGTTTGAAGCGTTACTCCCCTGGACAGAAGATGACATGGAACATGGTTTATTCAATCCCGATGCTATATCTATCTTTGATTGTTAATGTGAAGGTCCAAGGATTACCGTAAACCTGCTTTGGTGCATCGGAAACAACTACTGGGCTCCAAGAAAAGGTTCCACGCACAGGCCATATGAATCGTTACTCGTCTGGACAGTAGTCGACATACTGCCTGTTATATTCAATCCCCATGTTGTTTCTGTGCTTCGTCGTCAATGTAAAGTCCAACGGTAACAGTAACTCTGAAGGTGTGCATTGGTACAACTACTTGACTCCCAGGATAGTTTATAATCACAGACTGGTGGGAAGTCGGTATGGTGTGTGTTGTCTTCAATCGCAACGGAATATCTGTGTTTCGTTGTAAATGTGGAGGTCCATCTGTTACAGTAAAGCAAGCAACTACTGGACTCCCAGAAAAGTACTAAGCGCAGAACGATTAAAGCGTTACTTGCGTGGACAATAGTCGACATGGTGACTGTTGCATTCAGTCCCAATTCACTTCCAGAAAAAGTAACAAGCAGCTAGTGGGAGATGCGTCACTTCCCTGGACAAAAGCCGGAACGATGCCTATTGTATTCAATCCCGATGGAATGTCAGTGTTTCGTCGTCAATGTGAACGACCACGGGTTACAGTAAATCTGCAGTGGTGCATCGGAAACAACTACAGGACGCCCAGAAAATGTTCCAATCAGATTTCGTTTAAAGTGTTACTCCCATGGACAGATGTTTGCTTGGTGCGTGTTGTATTCAATCCCGATGCAATTTCTGTGTTTGATGGTCAATGTGAAGGTCCAAGGGCTACAGTAAACCTGCCGTGGTGAAACATCCTGGTATATTAAAATTGTGTGTCGGACCGAGACTCGAACTCGGGACCTTTGCCTTTCGCGGGCAAGTGCTAGTTCTGCAATGTTCGCAGGAGAGCTTCTGTAAAGTTTGGAAGGTAGGAGACGAGGTACTGGCTTAATTAAAGGGGTGAGGACGGGGTGTGAGTCGTGCTTTGGTAGCTCATTCGGTAGAGCACTTGCCCGCGGAAGGCAAAGGTCCCGAGTTCAAGGTCTGGGTCCGGCACACAGCTTTAATCTGCCAGGAAGTTTCATATCAGCACACACTCCGCTGTAGAGTGAAAATTTCATTCTGCAGTGGCGCATCGGAAACAACTACAGGACTCCCAGAAAATGATCCCAACAGACACAAGTTTGAAGCGTTAATCCCCAGAGCAGAAGTCGCCATTTTGCATTTTGTATTGTATCCCCATGCACTTTCTGTGTATCGTCTTCAATGTGAAGATCCAAGCGTTACAGGAAAACTGCAGTTGTGCATCGGAAACAAATACTGGACTCCTACAGAAAGTATCAAGCAGATACTGGGTGAAGCGTCACTTCCCTCTCCAAAAGTCGGCAATGTGCCTATTGTATTCAATGCTGATGCAATTTCTGTGTTTCGGCGTCAATGTAAATGTCCAAGAGTTACAGTAATCCTGCAGTGGTGCATCGGAAACAACAACTACACTACCAGAAAAGGTACCAAGCAGATACCGTGTGAATCGCTCCTCCCCTGGACAGAAGTCGGCATGATGGCTATTGCATTCAATACCGAGGCTATTTCTGTGTTTCGTCGTGAATCTGATGGTCCAAGGGTTACTGTCAACCTGCAGTGGTGCATCGTAAACAACTACTGGACACCCAGGAAAGTTTCCAAGCACAGAGTGTTTCAAGCTTTACTCACCTAGACAGTAGTCGGCATGGTGACTGGTGTATTCAATCCCGATGCAATTCCTATGTTTTATTTTCAAAGTGAAATTACAAGCGTTACAGCGAAACAGTAGTGGTGCACCGGGAACAATTAGTGAACCACCAGAAAAGGAAACAAGCAGATACCGTGTGAAGCGTTATTCCCCTGGACCAAAGTCAGCAAGGTGCATGTTGTATTCAATCCCAATGCAATTCCTGTGTTTCGTCGTCAATGTGAGGGTCCAAGGGTTACAGTAACCATGGAGTTGTCCATCGGGAACATCTACTGGAACATTAGAAAAGTTCCAACCACACAACGATTGAAGCGTTACTCGCCTGGACTCTAGTCGGCAAGGTGCATTTTGTATCCAATACCGATGCAATTTCTATGTTTAGTCGTCAATCTGAAGGTCCAAGGGTTACAGTCACCTGTAGTGGTGCATCGTAAACAACAACTGAACACCCAGCAAAGGTTCCAAGCACAGACCGTTTGAATCGTTACTAACCTAAACAGTAGTCCAGATGGTGCCTGTTGTATTCAATCCCGATGTAATATCTGAGTATCGTCTCCAATGTGAAGAACCATGCGTGACAGTAATACTGCAGTGGTGCATGGGAAACAATTACTGGAGTCCCTTAGTATAGATAAAGCAGATTTTTGTGTTTTGTCTTCAATGTGATGATCCAAGCGTTAAAGTAAAATTGCAGTGGTGCATCGGAAACAATTACTGCACTCCCAGAAAAAATTCCAGACACACACCATCTATAGCGTTACTCGTGGGACAGTAGAGACATGGTGTCCGTTGTATTCAATCAAGATGTAATTTCTGTGGTTCGCCGTCAATGTAAACGTCCAAGGGTTACAGTAAACCTGCAGTTGTGCATCCGAAACGACTACTGGACTCCCAGGAAAGGTTCCAAGCAGATACCATTTGAAGCGTTAATCCCCTGGGTAGAAGCCGGCAGTGTGCCTGTTGTATTCAGTCCTGACGCAATCTCCATGATTCGTCGACAATGTTAAGTTCCAAGGGTTGCAGTAAACCTCTAGTGGTACATTCGAAAGATCTACTCGTCTCTCAGAAAAGTTTCCAAATAGTTACCGTTTAAAGCGTTACTCCCCTGCACGAAAGGCGTCATGGTGCCTATTGTATACAATACCTATGCAATTTCTGTGATTCAGCGTCAATGTGAAAATCTAAGGGTTACGGTAAACATGCAGTAGTGCTTGGGAAGCAAATACTGGACTCCCACGATTGGTTCCAAGCACAGACCATTTGAAGCGTTACTCGTCTGGACATTAGTCGACATGGTGCTTGTTGTATTCAATCCCTATGTAATTTTTGTGTTTCGTCGTCCATATAGAGGTCCAACGGTTACAGTAACCGTGAAGTTGCTCATCGGAAACAACTGCTTCACTCCCAGGAAAGTTTCCAATCACAGACCGCTTGAAGCGTTGCTCCCGTCGACAGAAATCGGCATGACGAGTGTTGTATTCAATCCCGTACAATTTTTTGTGTTCAGTAGTCAATGTGAAGATCCAAGGAGTTTCAGTAAATTTGCAGTGGTGCATCGGAAACAAATACTGGACTCCCAGAAAAGCAACAAAAGGGACAACGGGAGAAGCGTTGTTCCCATGGCCAAAAAAGTCATGGAGTCAATTGTTTTCTAACCCGAAGCAACATCTGTGTTTGGTCGTCAATGCAATGGTGCACCGGAAACAACTACTGTGCTGCCAGGAATGGTTCAATGAAGATACGGTGTGAAGAGTTACTGCCGTGGACCAAAGTCGTCATGGTGCCTGTATTCAGTCCCGATGCAATTTCTATGTTTCGTCGTCAATGTGAAGGTCCAAGGGTTACAGTAAACCTGCTGTGGTGCATCGGAAACAAATAGTGCACTCTAGGAAAAAGTTACAAGTTGATACTCTTTGAAACGTTACTCCCCTAGACAGAAGTCGGGTTGGTGCCCCTTGTATTCAATCTAGATGCATCTTCTGTATTTCGTCTTCAATGTGAAGGTCCAAAGAATACCGTAATCCTGAAATTGTGCATCGGACACAACAACTGGACTCCCAGAAACGGTTCCAAGAACAGACCGTATGAATTGTTAATCACCTGGACGGCAGTCGGCACTCAGCCTTTTGTTGTCAAACCCGATTACATTTCTGTTTTTCGCCTTCATTGTGAGGCTCCCAACGGTACAATAAAACTGCAGTTCTGCATCGGAAACCACTACTGGACTCCCAGAAATGGTAAAAAGCAGATACCTGGAGAAGCGTTGTTCCCCTGGAAAAAAGAGGGCTTGTTGCCAGTTGTATCCAGTCCCGAAGGAATTTCGGTGTTTCGTCGTCATTGTGAACGTCCAAGGGTTACAGTTAACCTGCAGTGGTGCTTCGGAAAAAACTACTGGATTCCCAGAAAAGGTTCCAAGCACAGAAAGTTTGAAGCGTTACTCGCCTGGACTGTAGTCGGCAAGGTGCATGTTGTATTCAATTCCGATGCAAATTCTCTGTTTCGTCGTCAATCGGAAAGGTCCAAGGGTAACAGTCAACATGCAGTGGTGAAACGTAAACAACTACTGGACTCCCAGGAAAGGTTCCAAGCACCGACCATTTGAAGCGTTACTCGTCTGGACAGTTGTCGACATTGTGCCTGTTGTATTCAAGCACGATGTAATTTCTGTGTTTCGTCGTGAAGGAGAAGATCCAATCGTTACAGAAAAACTGCAGTGGTACATCGGAAACCATCAGTGCACTCTCAGAAAATGTGAAAAGCAGATACGGTGTGAAGGGTTACTCCCCTGGACAGTAGTCGGCATGGTGCCTGTTGTTTGAATCCCGATGCAACTTCCGTGTTTCGTTGTCAATGTGAATGTCCAAGGGTTACAGTTAACCTGCAACGGTGCATCGAAAACATCTACTGGACTCCCATAAAATGTCACAAGCACATCGTTTGAAGCGTTATTCGTCAAAACAGTACTCGGCATGTTGTCTGTTGTATTCAGTCCTGATGCAATTTCTGTGTTTCGTCTTCAATGTGAAGGTCCAAGGGTTGCAGTAAACCTGCATTGATGAATCGGAAACAACTACTAGTATCCCAGAAATGGTTACAAGCAGATACCACTTGAAGCGTTACTCCCCTGGACGGATGTCGGCATGGCGCCTCTTGTATTCATTCCGATGCAAATTCTGTGTTTCAGCGTCCAAGTATTACAGTAAACATGTGGTGGTGCATCGGAAACAACTACTGGACTCCCAGGAAAGATTGCAGGTACAGACCCTTTTAAGCGTCACTCGAATTGACAGTAGTCAGCATGGTGTCTGTTGTACGCAATGCCGATGCCATTTCTGTGTTTCGTCGACAGTGTGAAGTTCCATGGGTTACAGTAAACCGGCAGTGGTGCATCGGAAACAACTACTGGACTCCCAGGAAAGATTGCAGGAACAGACCCTTTTAAGCGTCACTCGAATTGACAGTAGTCAGCATGGTGTCTGTTGTACGCAATGCCGATGCCATTTCTGTGTTTCGTCGACAGTGTGGAGTTCCATGGGTTACAGTAAACCGGCAGTGGTGCATCAGAAACATCTACTGGTCTCCCTGAAAAGGTACCAAGCAGATACCGTTTGAAGCGTTACTTCCGTGGACAGAAGTCGGTACGGTGCCTCTTGTATTCACTCCCGATGTCATTTCTGTGTTTCAGCGTCACTGTGTAGGTCCAAGTGTTACAGTAAACCTGCTGTGGTGCATCGGACACAACTACTGGACTCCCAGGATAGGTTCCAAGCACAGACCGTTTGAAGCGTTACTCGCCCCTGATAGAATTTGGCATGGTGCCTGTTGTATTCAATTCCCATGGAATATCTGTGTTTCAGCGTCAATGTGAATATCCATGGGTTACAGTAAATCTGCAGTTCTGCATCCGAAACGACTACTGGACTCCCAGAAAAAGTTCCAAGCAGATACGGTTTGTAGCTTTATTCCCCTCGACAGAAGTCCGTATGGTGCCTGTTGTTTTCAATCGCTATGCAGTTTCCGTGTTTCATTGTCAATGTCTAGGTCCAAGGGTTACAGTAAAAATGCGGTGCCTCATCGGTAACAACTACTGGACTCCCAGAAAAGGTTCCAAGCAGATACCCGTTTGAGCTTTACTCCCTTGTGCAGAAGTCGGCATGGTGCCTGTTGTATTAAATCCTTATGCAATTTCTTTGTTTCATCGTCAATGTGAAGGTCCAAGGGTTATAGTAAACCTGCAGTGGTGCATTGGAAAAAACTATTGTACTCCCAGGAAAGGTTCCAAGCAGAGGCCGCTTGAAGCGTTGCTCCCAAGGACGGAAAATGCAATGGTGCTTGTTGTATTAAATCCCGTTGCAATATCTGTGTTTCTTCGTCAATGTGCGTCGGTAAGCTTCCGCGTGGGTTCGATTCTCTCTAATGTTTACCAACGCGGTCTTTTCTCGAGATATATGCATGATGGGGCTATGTATTGGTTGACTGGTTGACTCAAGTGAGGTGAAACTCATATAGACATGAAATTCGTATTACAAGTCTGTGTTGCAATCTCATCAGAATGTTTGAAGTCGATTGAAGAATTTCACACACACATGGCTAAAAAAAAGAAAATACTTATTAAAAAATGAACTTCTTAATAAAGCATGTGTTTAAAACGTACTATAAAGTATAAAATAAATTCTGCTATTCCTATTCTGTTTCCTAATCGCATATGGGTGGTCGTGAAAATTTGTGCTTGTACGTTCTTAATAGCTATGACAATACTTCGAAACATTTAAAACGAAAAATGTGAGCCTCATGCTACAGAAAACTGAAGCATGTCTACTTCACATAGTCACTAACAGTTTTATAGCACAGCACATGATATAAGCTGTACGTGACTTTTCCCAGCGACAAATACTGTCTACACAACTTAATTTCAACTATTGTATGTGCCGCACAATTTTCATTTTAAATTTTAAAAGTATTGTCGTAGCTATGAAAAATTCACAAACTCAGATTTTCAGGACTGTGTGTACGGTGGTAAGGAATCTAGTATAAATTATTTTACATTTTATAGTTCGCTTTAAAGAAATGTTATATTAAGAAGTTTTTGTTTACATAAATAATTACTTATTTCAATCTGGGACTCCAACTACCATTTCATGATCCCGCAGAATACGAGCTTAGTGAAGAGCGATATGCAGGGCAGCTAGGTACAAGAGTGCCAAAGGCGTTTGGAAAGTCACGAAGTTTAATGAACATTCGTACCAGTAGCGTAGCGTGGTTGTAAAGCTTGGGGAGACTGTGCAGTTATTATAGGGAGACAAAATAGTACAATAAACAATAATTTAAACAATTGAAACAAAATGTATCAAATGATACAACAACAACTACTACTACTACAAATACTACTACTACCATTACCACCGCCACCACTAATAATAATAATAATAATAATAATAATAACTAACTTGTTCAAGAAACGATGACAAATTTGTAGAACTCCAGCAGTAAGAGAAGAAGCACTTACATTGTCTTGTACACAAATGTAATGCGCCTGTCTTTTCTTTTCACGAATAAGGCTATAACTCGGTCTACAAAGACCTGATCACTGGATAGCTCTCCAAGTAGTGTCCTTTCTATTGCTAACGTGCTCTAACACGACAGCCGGAAGTTGGACATTGAATTCCTTAAATAATTCTTCACTCGTTTAAGAGCACTCATGCTTCGTTCACTGCTTGCTGTAGTTGAGGGTAGGGTCAAAACAAAACGCAGGAACATCGTTGTTTCCTCATCAACGGAGTCTAAATCATTGTTGACAATGTACTTTAAGAGTATTCTTGGAGATAGTTTTTTCTCATTAGCGCATATGTTACACAGTTCATTTTCAAGTTGTTCTTGTTTGAAAAAAGGTTATTGTTCTAATAATTGAAGCAGTTTCGGCTTTCGAAATTATTTTTGATAGTCCGGGAAACTCTTTTCGTTCAAAAGCTCAACAAACTGAATCTGGGTTAAGTCTTGAAACCTACTTTCCATGTGAACAATTTTCAAATCAAGTATCTCGTAAGTTAGTGCCCTGAGAGATGACTTGACTGTCACAGAATGATAAGTTCTCATTCAAACACTTGCTGCATTTAATGCATTCATAGACGAAATTTTCCGTTCTTAATTGTCGTACGTTTCTCAAAACAGTTCTTATTTCGTCGTGGCAAGCAGTTATACTGACAGATTTTGACTGAAGAACTTTAGAGAGATGATCAACATTAACAAAGCACACTCGGTAGAAGCAAATCAAGTAGACAAGCGTAGGATCATCCATCCGTCTTTTCATTCCCACAGCACAGCTCAAAGATTCTGGGTCCCAAAGAGTCTGTATCATCAAACATATAATTAAAAACACTATATTGCCCTGAGAAATGATCAGATGTTGTTGAATCTGCCCTGGAACGAAAGTTCCAGGGAGTGTTGCTTACATGTGGCAGTTTAAATTCTTTCTCAGTTAGCAGATACAGTTCGTTTCAATGATTTGCTGAAAAACGAATGTTTGGAAGATCACTTACAAACATGCGTACTTGTCGTATGATTTTGGAGACATGTAACAGTACCAAATTCAGTCATGTGCGTAACAATGAATAAACAGCGCATAGGGACAGAAATACTTCACCAATCGTTGTAGTTCTCTTTCTCTGCCCGCTATTACTGAAGCGGCGCCATATGTTTGACTAACCACTTTTTCTTACACATTCCATTCTTTCAGTACTGCATGAATAATGTTTGACAAATCTTCAGCAGTTTTCTCTCCATAAACGTCGTAAAATCCAACGAATCTTTCCTCAATTTTGTCTGCAATTGAGTACCTGAATATTATACTCATTTGACTCTTGCAATACACGTCTAATGTTTCATCAGCCTGAATCGAAATGAAATTGCGGTTCTGAATTTCAGATTTTATTTTCTCATTAACTGCCAGAGTTATCATTTCTATTACATCATTCTGTATATCTGGAGAAGTTCCTTTAAAGGTTGAAGATGATGACAGATAGTCTCTGATTAACTGCTCTCCTTGAGCTAGTAAATCCTACAATTCCAGATAGTTACCTTTGTTGCTGGAAGATTCGTCTTCTCGATGGCCGCGAAAGGCTAGTTCTTGTTTACAAAGTAATTCAATTGCCTGAATAAGACGAGCCAATACTCTCCTGCTGGGTGCAACTTGTTTGCTGTATTTTATTGCTGTAAGACGAGCGGCTTCAGAAAGGGCTTGCAATTCTACTTTCGCCCAATAACTGAAATGATTATTTGTTCTGTAGGTGACGTTTTCATATCTGATGCTTTTGTGTTCTCCTGTCAAAGTCGTTTATTGTACAAATTCCCTCATTGCATCATTCCTTTTCACCACCAAACAGGAGACATAGATAACAATATAATCTGTTATTAACTGGATTCGCAGTCAGCCAAGCATACTTTTCGAACCAGGCTGTCTGAAAAATGCGTTTTTGTTTGGCTTCACTTAAAACTACACTGAGTATAGGAGTAGCTCGTTTGTCCTTCAATTCACACTTTATTTTCGTACGTTAATGTATAAAAAGGCGTTTTTAATAAAAATTCTATAACGTGTTCAGTTGCTGGCTCACTCACGTTGGCGACACAACGAAAATATGCACTAAAATCACACAAGAATCACTACGAACACAAACCGCGCGACTGTTCACTTCCGTGTTGAAAGCCAGCATAGAAGCGGAAGGGGAAGTGGAGGGGAGCCGAGAATGCCACCAATGCTCAGACGCACACAGCCAGGTAAGGGAAGAGAGGCAGAGGCTGAGAGCAGTCTATTCGAGTCTCAAGCAGGCAGATACACCAAAAAATACTCAAGGTGCGGCGGCGCGGGCTACAAAACTGACGTCTTCGCACATTTAGTGCCCCTAGTAGAAAGTTGTTTATATTTTTGTTATGAATTGCTATTGCATCTTTTTAAAGCATGAATATAGAAGAGACTAAGTCTCAAAGTCTCCCCTCACGCTACGCCACTGATTCGTACTATCATTGATCAACAGCAACGTTACTCACAGAGAAAAACTGCGATTGTTTCCGCTGATGACAGCGATTGTAGGGTGAGGGGGGCCATAACATATGTAATTTACAATTATCATACACAGAATCGCAAACTGAGGAAGTAATCATTTGTCGACGAGGCTGGTCGAAGACAGTAGTTTAAATTTCACCATTTGATGCAGGTGATGATTTGAACACTCTCTATGTCACGTGTCTGAGAATTTAGTTCACACATCTCTATAAATAACGAGAAAGAGATTAGAATTTGTATTGTAAACACGAACTCATACTGGAGATGACATTATAAATATTATTTTCACACAAGGTCCATTACAAGCAAATGTAAAGCCAAAGTAAGAACAGATTTAAAATATACAATGGAGTGTTTTCTCGCTGTACATCGTACTTGTCTACTTCTTACGTAACTGTTTGTCAACTGGGAAAGAGCAATCTGAGCTTAGTTCCAGACCAGTAATTGCCTTTACGGGCAGGAAGACACCACTTCCCTTGCATTACATCGAAAGAACCAGCGCATGAAATGAGCTTTATACTCTGTAATGCAAGAGTGGCCGCATAGTGTTACGTCATAGTAGCTTCAGACGTTCAGTATTCTATCCTTATTTCCAAATGGAATTGACTAAGACGCAGCTCTAACTGCATATTTTTAATCTTTGAGTTCTGATGGGAGACTCATGATTCATCTGCAGTCACATATCGACTTCGGAAATCCATTGTATTACGCTTCGTCATTTCCAAGTACTATTTTATTACATCCTTTCACTGGAATCAACAAAAATGGAGTCCATTAGCTCTATTTGCAAAACTTCATCCAGGATAACTATTGGAGATAGGTACAACACCACACAAATCACGACACCACGAATTTTAACAAACATATCTTCAAAAGGAACCCAGACGCAGTTGGCAAAGATAGAAAGCAGGGGACACGTTGATACCAGGGTATAAAGTCTTCACGAATTCCATTCTGTGTACTCAGCTGGACAGTGGCCATGCCTCGTACAGACACGCGTGAATGATATGTGCAGATGTCAGAATTTGAGAGAGGACGTGTAGTTGGGCTTAAAGAAGTACTCGGCGAATCGCTCAACATTTAAATAGGAGCGATGTCCCTATTCGATAATGTTGGCAGGAATGGGTGAACCGTGGCGGAACACAGAGTCGAGCTAGAAGGACAGCGGAAGGTGAGGACCGAGCAGTCGTCAGAGAGGCGCTCAGAACCCCGGGTTCATCATTGTCATCGATCCGACGTGCAACTGATGCTTCAGTGACTACTAGCACCATTAACAGGTGGCTCACAGAAAGGGGGCCGAGTTGATGGCGCCTGTCGCCCTGACTACCATTGAGTTCTGTACACCAACGAGCCCGTTGGCAGTGGTGTCAGGCCCATTTGGTGTGTAATCTCGTTGACTCGTGTGGAATTGTCATTAGCGATGAATCACCCTCCGAAAAGAGCCCCGATGACTGGCGAAAACGCGTTTGGAGATTACCCAGACAACTTTGGGATACCAACGTGATTTTCGGCCGCCATACGGCCCGGGAACCAGAAGTGATTAGCTGGGGTGTCATTTCATTTCATTTCAGGACACCTCTGGTTGTCTTCCGCAGCACCCTCACAGCACAGAGCTACGTCGACGATATTCCACGCCCTGTGTTTGCTCTTCATGGAAAGCCAACATGGGTTTACGTTTGTGAATGGTGCGGTCCTCCTGCACGCTGCGAGAGTTTCTACCGCTTGTCTTCGCGCCTGGCAAACATTACATTGGTCAGCAAAGTCGACAGGTCTCTCCTCAACTGAGAATGTTTGGAGTACCATGGGTAGGGGCTTCCAAACAGTTTGGAATTTTGATGATCTAACTCGCCAACTGGACATAGTCTGGCACAATATCCCTGAAGAAGACACCCAATTACATCAATCAAAGCCATGACAAATAACTGCTTGCATAAGGGCCAGAGGTGGACCAACGCGTTAATGACTTTCTTAATTTGTGAAACTCTTTTCTTTGAATACATCGTCCAGTTTATCTGAAACTATAACCATTTGTTTGTCTGTGCATGTGCATAACATCTATTGATTTCCATACTTTTCGAATTATTCTTTCCTGATGCATCATTGTTTTTTTTTGTCTTATAGCGTATTTCGTTGCACAAGAATCATTAAATAATAATTACGACGAATAATAGCTTTCGTTAATCGTGTTGCTATATAACATATCGATTGTCTACAAGCCCCTATCGCATAAAGCTCCTCTCTCATACGGAGGAAGTTGGCGCAAAGGTATAGCGTTGGACTCGGACTTGGCAGGACTGCGGTTCTGATCTTCGTCGCACCGTCCAACCGTGATTTGATTTCCCTACATCGCTTGAGCCAAATTCCGGAATGCTTACGTTGAAAAGCGTGCGGCTTATTTCCTACATTATCCTACACCAACCAAGACTGGGCTCCATCTGTGCCGATCTTCTCTTCAACGGGACGTTATACACTAGTGAACATTTCTTTTATATTTTTCTGTATGGTTCTCCCCCATCACATGTATTCTAATAGCACTACATAAAGTTTTTATCTACGCAGTTAAATTTTAGCTTCAGTCTGTTGCACACTTCTGATGTATTTAGTCACCTGTTGCGGAATTACCCACTGTCTTCTTCGCTCCCGGAGTCCACTTTCGGAAATGTGTCTATCTCTTTTGGTCATCCTAGAAAAACCTAAGTTCACCTGTGGTAATCGTCTACTCACTACTTCTCAGTGAGTGACACGTGACACAAGCTTCCTTTGTACATAGCTGAATTCTTTCAGTTACATTTTCTAGTGCTGATACGATAAATACTGTTTTAGAGTGGTAAGCTTCTACGTTTTAATTGATTTTAGATATAAATGACAAGTTCGTCATTTTAATAGTTCTCGTGATACAATTGTCTTTCAGCAGTAAATTCATTTGAAAACATTATAATTGCTATACGTTTCTCTTCCGTTTAAACTGACGTGAGGTAAGTCATTGGATAGCGATATGCTTGCATACAGAAGGCAGTAGTATGGTGTACACAAGATATAAAAGGGCAGTGCATTGGCGGCGCTGTCATTTGTACTCAGGCGATACATATGAAAACGTTTCCGGAGTGGATGTGGCTGCACCACAGGAATTAAGAGACTTTGAACGCGAAATGGTGGTCTAAACTAAACACCTGCGACTTTCAACTTATAAATAGTGAGGGAATTCAGTATTTCGAGATCCACAGTGTCAAGAGTGTGCCGACAATACCAGATTTCAGGCATTACCTCTCACCACGGACAACGCAGTGGCCGACGGCCTTCACTTAACCACCGAGAGCATCGACGTTTCTGTAAAGTTGTCAGTGCTAACAGACAAGCAACACTGCGTGAAATAACCGCAGAAACCAATGTGGGGCGTGGGCCACACGTTTGTGTTAGTACAGTGCGGCGAAATTTGGCGTTAATAGGTTACGGCAGGAGACGACCGACGCGAGTGCCTTTGCTAACAGCACGTCATCACCTGCTGCGCCCCTCCGAGGCACACCATCAAGTCGGTTGGACCCTAGACGACTGGTGAACACTGGCTTGGTCAGACGAGTCCCGATTTCAGTTGGTGAGAGTGCAGAGGTTCGCGTGTGGCGCAGACCTCACGGCGCCATGGATCCAGGTTGTCAACAAAGCAGTGCGCAAGCTGGTGGTGTCTCCATAACGGTGTGGGCAGTGTTTACATGGAATGGACTGGACCCTCTGGTCCAAGTGAAATAATCATTGATTGGAAATGTTTATGTTCTGGTACTTAGAAATCATTAGTAGGCATTCATGTACTTCATGTATCCAAACAACGATGGAATTTTTACGGATGACAATGCGCCATTTCACTGAGCCACAACTGTTCGTGCTTGGTTTGAAGAACATTATGGATCATTCGAGCCACCCAGGTCGCGAGACATAAATGTCATCGAACATTTGTGTGCACAAAATCCTGCACTGACAACAGTTTCGCAGTTATGGACGGGCACAGAGGCAGCATAGCTCACTATTCTGCAGGGGACCTCCAACGACATGTTGACTGCATGCCACACTGTGTTACTCCACTTTGCCGGACAGAAGGAGGTCCGACACTATGTTAAGGGGTATCCCATGACTTTTTTCACTTCAACGTACTTCTCAGTCCGTTACTGATTTCTTCCATAATGTTTTCACGCCAAGGTTAAGTTTAAACGGAGTGGATAATAAGAATTCGAAAACGCCTTAAGTAGAAAGTACACGAAACTAGCAGCAAAAAAGTGTCAGTAAAGTCTGAATCTAAAACGTATACTTTAGAAGCTATGACCACTTGTTCAGCTCCTCTACTATAAAAACTGCCTCGTTCACTGTAAAATCTTTGCTTCCCATAAGTAGGAAGGAGGTAATGTGGATCAAAACAAGGAAAAATGTCCAATGAACATGAGCTCTAGTGTGCACAGCTTAAGAGCTGTGAGCACTTGCATGGTAGAAGAGATGTGGGCCAAGGAGCAAATATGAAGTGCTCATCACCGTTAAGGTATACACTTTAGAGTCCATGTTTACTGGACTTTTATTCTAATTTCTTCCATATTACCACCTGTAAAAATATGGAAATAAGGGATTTTGCAGTAGAAGAGATTTGTTTCACAGTATCGAACATGAACAAGTCCTCATAGCTCTTAAGGTATTTGTTTCCGAGCACATGTTTGGTTACACATTTTTTGCTGTTAGAATCGTGTACCTTCGACTGTTTTTCTACACGAAATTATTTATGATACACCCCGTACACCAGTTTTGACTAACTGTAGTAATGTCTCACACAATGGGAGTATCGTGTCTTTACGTTCAGTTTCTGTAACCTTGTGTACTTCCGCTGATATTCTAATGTACTCCTTGTCATCGCCCTTGATCGCAATTCTTTCCGAAATTCCATGTTCAGTGCTCCACTCCTCGTTGTCAAAGGCTTTCCATGAGCCCACAGATTCTATGAAGGTATTCCGTTTTCTCTCATATCTTTTCGCCGTTCTGCTAACGCGATACGCACTGTTTCCAGTAGTCACTTGGACAACAGATTAGACACTACTCAAACACATATGAAAATCAATTACGTGATGGTCTTCTAAACTGTCTCAGGCTTTCCACTTCATAGAAGAATATCACGATCCATTGGACGTATAAATATAAAAAGAATAGTAGAAAACAGTCCACAGCCATTCTATAGCTTTCGAATCAACATACTGATTTATTTCACGTATCAATCCAGGAAGTTCCATGTCAATATCTATTTTGCTACTGTCTATTCAAAGTGATCTTTCCTACTTACCGGTCCTTCACTTCTCAGTTCGAGTGATGTTTTCATTATGTGGCTGAAGGAGACTAGCTACAGCATCACTATCTCGTCTTCCACAGAAACCTTCTTTCTAATATACTCTAACGTGCGCTTGTTAGTATAGTGGTGATTATTAAAACTGCGACAACGTGAATGTGACATGCAACCATCGTTAAATTGGTAAGAAGTGTACTAGATGTTTGGATATGCAAATGATTGGCACTGCAGTGCACCAGTACAAACTAGGTGGTTGTAGCGCCACATGTATTCTGTATATGTGGTGAAAGATCACGCGGGTGGTTTCTCATTCGCAAATGTATGTTCAGTTAAAACTTCCGGGAAGAGAGGCCGTTGTCGATGTACAAAACTGCTTCCTGACGTTTCGCCTCCCACTTTGGGAGACATCTTCCGAGGTAAAACTGCTACTGCCATTTAGTCTTGAGGGGCTCTCGCATTTATAGAGCGCATAGAGAGCACCACCATCTGTCATGTGACACCGCCTGTGTACTATTTTTGCATGGCGTCTTAATTCTCTTTTTAAAATAATCGACTGTCACTGTGGTGGTGCAAAGTCGACATCCGTATTTTATCTAACGTCAGACCTTCTTTTCTATGAAAATTATGATGACATTTACGAGTCTCAGTTTTACAGTACTAGTTGCCTAGGTGTAATGTCTTTGATTACTAATCAAATCGTCCTTGGTCTCAGGTTCGAACCCGGCCACCCTTCAAATTTTGAATAAGACTCATTAGCTGTATCGGCCGAGGACGTCCGGCATAAGTCACCCTCATTCTGGCGGAGGCTTTGTCAGAGGGTAGAGGAGCTGGCAGAGGTTCAGGGTACTATCTTGTTCTTGGGGTGGGAAAATGCCCCTGAAGTCGGAAGAATCAACAACGATCAGTGGTTGCAGAAATCAATGGAAAACACTGCCTTAATGACAAATAATGTGTGTCCATATGACTTGTGGGCTGAAACTGAAAAAGTGTCATGATGATCTCTGTATTGGCAAAAGATTCCGGAATAGTCCTCCATTCGGATCTCCGGGAGGGAACTGTCAGGGGGATGGTGACCATTGAGAAAAATATTGAATGACCAACGAAAGGCTAACGTGGGCATGGAATGTTGGAAGTTTGAACGTGGTAGGAAAGCTAGAAAATTGGAAAAGGTAAACGCAAAGGCTCAATCTAGTTTTAGTGGGGGTCAGTGAAGTGTCATGGAAAGAAAACAACGATTTCTGGTGAGACGTGTACAGCGTAATATCAACAGCAGCAGAAAGTGGTATAAATGGTATAACGGGAGCAGGATTCGTTATGAATAGGAAGGTAGGACAGAGAGTGTGTTCCTGTGAACTGTTGCGTGATAGGGCTGTTCTCATCAGAATCGACACCGAACGAACACCGACAACGATAATTCAGCTATACATCCCGACGTCGGAATCAGAAGATGGGGAGACAAAGTATACGAGGATACTGAACGGGTAATTCAGAACGTGAACAGAGATAAAAATCTAATAGTCATGGGGCACTGGTATGTGGTTTTAAGGAAATGCGTAGAAGAAAGGGTTACGGGATAATATGGGATTGGCTATAGGAATCAGAGAGGAGGAAGATTAATTGGGTCCTGCAATACATTTTAGCTATTAATAGTGAATGATCTGTTTAAGAATCACAGAAAGAGGACGTATACTTCGAAAAGGCCGGAAAATACGGAAATATTTCAGTTAGATTTCATCTAGGTAAGAATGAGATTCCAAAATCAGACATTGGATTTTAAGACGTATCCAGGAGTAGATATAAACTCGGATCACAATTTAGTAATTATGTAGAGTAGGCTGAAGTTTAAGGGACTCTTCTGGAAGAATCATTCCGCTAAGAAGTGATCATACGGAAATGCTATAGAACGAAGAGATACGCTTTAAGTTTGCGGAGGCTATAGATACTGCGATAATTAAGAGCTAAGTAGGCAGCTAAAAGTTTGAGGAGGCTATAGAAACTGTGATAATTAATAGCTAAGTAGGCAATTCAGTTGATGAGCAATGGAAATGTCTAAAAAGGGCAGTCACGGAAGTTGGAAGAAAAACATAGGTACAAGGAAGGTAACTGCGGAGAAACCAAGGGTAACGGAAGAAATACTTCAGCTGTCGGGTACGTGAGGGAAGTGCAGACGGTCTGGGAGATTCAGGAATAGAGAGATACACGTCACTGGACGCAACTGTGAAATGGCTGCACGTCAAATATGAAGGAATCGATAAGCAAGTGTTTGTTGAAAGGTTTGACTCAACTTATAGAGAAGTCATACCAGCTTACGATGACATTAACAATTAACAATTTGCCACCAGGATCTGCGCTAATCGGACAAATTTGCAGTTTACTCCTTTTGTTACAGGCTAGATGGCATTCGAACTGATAGAGTACATCGAGTCAGTGCGTTTCGCCTGCGTTAGGGATGCGTTTACTCCTAGAAATTGTGTTGTTTCGTGGCGCGCGGTCAGTTATAGTAAAACATTTTTGCGATCCGGAAAAGGACAGGCCACAGGGAAGTGTTTATTTGTGGTCCTATGGGACTGAGATGCGCGTCTTGTCGATTGTAGAGCAATACTTTGTAAAAAATAAACTGTTACAGAGTGGTATAAAGAGAGAGAGAGAGAGAGAGAGAGAGAGAGAGAGAGATTTTATCATTGTAAACCAGTGCGAGAATATAATGAAATTCTTTAATGGATAATTCAATACTTCACAGTTATTTTCTGAAGTGAATTTTGCGGAAGTAAATTATGCTAAGCTTCTATAGGAACTTGGGACATTGGCTGGTAGGTCTGCAAGCACGGTCATGGGAATTTAGAAGTGTTTCCTGTTATTCATAGATATCCGCGAACGGCTGCGCATCATATAACGAAATGTGGACTGAGTCGTACAGAATCACTATGCGAGGATCGTACACAAAGTTCCTATTCATAAACAGTAAAAGTTTTCACAAGCGACCGAAGGATATGAGCAGCTGCTTATGCTTTACGAGATCAACGAGATTTCATCACTACTCATAAAGTATTCTTTCTAGGTTAAAATCTTATCACTGGACGTTTTTGACGAACGCTAAATTATATACGCTCATGTTCTGTAAGACTGTAGAGGTACAATACGAACAGTAATTCGTGCTCTAGTAACTTTAAGCATTAGCAAGAGAGTTTATGCTTATTCGCGATACAAATATTCTCAGGTTAGAGCAGTAGACACAGATCCAGACATTGGTGCAAATGTATTACCTTCAAGTTATAATTACTTCAAGTATTACTACATATCAAGTAATACGACATATCCGCACATACATAAATCAGTGTACACAAATACGTACAACAAGGGATATACCGTAAGGCATGGGCGTTAACATTTAGAGTGCAATGGGAATTCCTCTGTTATAAATACAGGGGTGAGAGAGAGTAGGTGGAAAGAGTACATTGAAAGCATCTGTAAGGGGGAGGACTTATCTGATGACGTGGTAGAGGAGGAAACAGAAGTCGGCATGTGAGAGATAGGGGATTTAGTATTAGAATCGTAATTTAGAAGAGCTTTGGAAGACTAGAGATCAAATAAGACTGAAAAGATAGATAATATTCCATCAGAATTTCTTCAGTCATTGGGGAAAGTGGCCAAAAAAAAAGGTTGTCTACGTTGGTATGCAGATGTTTGAGAGTGGCGATACACTATCTGAGCCGCGCGGAGTGGCCGCACGATTTGAGGCGTCAAGTCACGGACTGCGCGGCCACTCCCGCCTGAGGGTTGAGTCCTCCCTCGGGCATGGGTGTGTGTGTTGTTCTTAGTATAAGTTATTTTAAGTAGTGTGTAAGTCTAGGGACCCATGTCCTCAGCAGTTTGGTCCTTTAGGAATTCACACACATTTGAACAACGTTATCCACACAATTCCAAAGACTGTCAGAGCTGACAGTTGCGAGAATTATCGCACAGTCAGCTTAAGAGCTCATGCGTACAAGTTACTGAAAAGTATATTACACACTAGAGTAGAAAAGAAAATTAGGGCTCTATTAGATGACGATCAGTGTGGCTTTAGGAAAGGTAAAGGCAAGAAAGAGTTCTGACGGTGCCGTTAATAATGGAAGCAAGACTAAAGAACAATCAAGACACATCCATAGATCTATCGACCGGAGAAAAGGGTTCTACAATGCCAAATGGTGCAAAATATTGAAAGTTCTGAGGAAAAATTGGGTAACCTATAGGGAAAGACAGCTAATATACAACATGTACAAGAGCCAAGAGGGAATAATAAGAGTGGAGGGCCAAGAACGAAGTGCTCGGATTAAAAAGTTGTTATAAGACAGGGGTGTAGTCTTTAACTTCTACTGTTCCATGTACACGTCGAAGAAGCAGTGATGGAAATAAAAGAAAGATTGATGAGTGGAATCGAAATTCAAGGTGAAAGGATATCAACGATAAGGTTGTTGCCCTCAGTCAGAGTGAAGAAGATTTACAGAGGTGATATCTGTACAGATATCAATGGTAATCTTGCAGCTCTCGAAGAATGAAGTTACAATGAAATCTAGACCTTTCGCTGCTTACAGGCGTTGATAAATATCAACGGGAACATATGAAAATATGTGCACCAACCGGGACTCGAAACCGGGACCTCTTGCTTGCATTTCAGACGCTCTATGCGACAGAGCCACCGAGGACACAGACGGTTGTGCGACTGCAGGGACTTATCTGTGGCGGGCAGGGGCATTAAGAATGCAGTGTGTAGGCAGAAAGTTGGAAAGTGTGGGTCTCACGGGGAGCGTGCCATAGATACGGCCCTGCAGTCGCACTATCGTCTGTGTCCTCGGTGAGCGTCTGCCATATAAGCAGGATGTGCCGGGTTCGACGCCCGTTCGGGGCACAGATTTTCATCTGTTCCCGTTGATATTTATCGACGCCTGTAAGCCGCTAAAGGTTTACATTTCATTATAACTTCATTTACAGCGTTTGCTGAATGGAATAACAGTGTCATGAGTACAGATTATGGACTGAGAGCGCCGGCCGCAGTGGCCGAGAAGTTCTAGGCCCTTCAGTCTGGAACCGCGCTGCTGCTACGGTCGCAGGTTGGAACCCTGCCTCGGGCATGGATGTGTCTGATGTCCTTAGGTTGGTTAGGACTAAGTAGTTCCAAGTCCTAGGGAACTCCTAGGGACCTCACATGTTAAGTTCCGTAGTGCTCAGAGCCATTTTGAGTAAATCTAACAAAGACGAAAGTAGTGAGAATAGGTTGAAAAGGCATCAGCGAGAAAACGTCAGGGCTGATGGTCACGAAGTAGATGAAGTTACGGAATTCTGCTACCTAGGCAGCAAAAATACCGCATGACAGATCGAGCAAGGAGGATATCAAAAGCAGGGGTCAATTCTAGTGTCCGATACCGCCCGTCGGCTTTGACCAATGACGTAATGTGTGATGTTATTTTGTTTGTGCCGCAGATAGCTATCGATGAACGTTAAATGATTTCTCTGGATTTCCTCGTTACGAGCGTGTTTTAAAACATTCGATGTAGATTGTTTTGTTTTCATCTCGTAATTTGTTTTCGGCATCTTTTGTTAATGAAAGTAGGCGTGATTTATAAGTAGTCGTGATTTATAAGGTCTTGATTTCTGAGGCTGTTCTTTATGGATGAGTCAGTTGTTTTTACTGCGAAAATACTGCTTCAGAAAATGAGTGACCGTAAATCAACTATAGAATTTTTGCAATTATTGGGCGTCATTGCTGAACTTTGCAAGGGCAGCGTCTGTGGAAATTATATGGTTTTGACGAAGGCTGCGTTATCACGAACTTCCGACGAATACATGTGGAGGTGAGGAAGAGAATAACATATCGAGATTCATACGCAGGGGGACGTAGTTCGAAAGATAGAGGCTCAATTTAGAAGCAATTGCTAACCTCCTATTTTTGCTATGAATATTCTTGCAAATCTGTCATGCATGAAGCAGTGGTTTCGTGTGACACTGTAGTCGACTGGTTCTCGTATTTTTGAGAAGTCTGTGGGGAATTTATAAAGTATAGGTGGTCATGGGGGGGGGGGGGGGGGGGGCACGGATTATAGGTGAAGTAGGTCAGTCAAATTTTGGAAAGAGAAAGTACGAAAGGGGACACGAGGTTTTTGGGTTTTTGGAGTAGTAGTTTCTGGAGGAGATTATGCTGATGTTGTATTTAGGGTTGTACAAAATCAGACAAAGGAAGTCTTCGCATCTTAGATAGAAGAATATGTGGAAGAAGGTTCTGTAGTCACGTCGGATCGGTTTGCTTCGTACAAGGGATTGGGTGAAAGGGGTTATCATCTCTTGGTCGTGAATCACAATATTCAGTTTAAAGATTATAAGAAGTTGGCATGTACTAATACTACCGTGGGTTATAGGTGGGCTGTAAAATCTGTTGTCGGCCGGGAAAGAGAAGGATTTCTGTGTTGCAAGGCCATTTGGTGAATACTGTTGGAGGAAGACTATACCTATAGGTTATTGTTTATTTCTTGCATTTATGAAAGTAGTCAGCAAAATGTACAAACCTCGTTTTGTTAGTTAGGTGTTGGTGGATCCGATACTTTTTTTCTTGTTTTACGTTGCGTTTTTTTATTTCACTATATTGTGCGAGTGCTACTTTTTGGTTTCTCTGGAGAGAGGTTTTTCTGTCGTTTTAATATTTTCTGATTACAATGGTAGGCCGACGGGTATTGCTGTGTCTTTGCCGGAGGGTTTATGTGATTGACTCGTGGTTTCATTCTTTTTTTATTTTAAAATTTTGCATCTGATTGAGAGCGGGTGGTAGGGAAAAACTGTTTTGGGTGGTACCTCGTTTGTGCTTGGCAGTTTGTGTTTCTTATCATTTTCTTCATTATTTGTCCTGGATTTTGCTTCTTTCCTTACTGTTTGACCTTCTAACATTATTATTTCGTGTTATGTCCTTATTTCATTCTTGTCAGCTTCGATCTTTGACTCCTTTGGAAGTTCATTGCGCTAAGTTTCTTTTTATGTAGCCACTTTCATGTTTTCCTTTTCGATGTTTCTGCTACAGTTCTCTTATTTTTACAGTCACTCCTGATGTATCGATTTTATTGACTGTTATTTGGAGCTACTGTAACTGGTGTGACTTTCGTGTAGTATAGTTATCAGTTGCAAGGTTTGGTAATTTACTTCTTTGCGTGTGCAGTAATGTGTGTAAAGATTTTCATTTTTTGAAAGTCTAATCGTATTCTGTAGTACACTAACAACAACATTTTTAAGCGCGTTTCTGATATGTTGTAAGATTTTTGTGGAACAAACAGTAATATTGGAATCGGTAACTGGAAATGACCTCCTACACAGGTTGCTTCTAGTTATCGATTCCAACTATTCGACGGTTCATTTGTTACATCGTTTTTGCAGTACGTGTGGAAATTATAATATATGCACTCGTAATTTCCCTCGTGTTCTTATTTATTTCATTCATCTTCTACTCGTTTAAATGATATTCGCGCGTAACTAATAGTCACGTTAAATGTATTATATTATGGCAGGCTACATTCGTTAGTTTACGAGTATGATCCGTTCCATTCAAATGGCTCTGAGCACTATGGGACTCAACATCATAGGTCATAAATCCCCTAGAGCTTAGAACTACTGAAACCTAACTAACCTAAGGACATCACACACACCCATGCCCGAGGCAGGATTCGAACCTGCGATCGTAGCAGTCCCGCGGTTCCGGACTGCAGCGCCAGAACCGCTAGACCACCGCGGCCGGCATCCGTTCCATTCATAGATTGTCCATTGCAGCACCTTTGCCTTACGTATGACGTAGTTGGTCAGAACTGAAGGGTGGTATCGGACACTAGAATTTATCCAAAAGCAGAGTCGAAATGGAAAAAAGCTCATTCCTGGCCTAGAGAAGTTTCCTAGTATCAAACATAGGCCACAGTTTGAGAAACAAATTTCTGAGAATGTTCGTTTGGAGCACAGTATCGTATTGCAGTGAAACGTAGACTGTGGGAAAACCTGAACAGAAAGAATCGAAGCATTAGAAATGTGGTGCTACTGACGAATGTTAAAAATCCGGTGGACTAATAAGTTAAGGAATGAGGAGGTTCTGCACAGAATATGAGGGAAAGAAATATATAGAAAACAGTGGCAAGAAGCAGTAACAGGATGATAGGAGATCTGTTAGGGAATCATTCAATAGCTTCCATGATACTGGAAGTAGTTTTAGAGTATAAAAACTGTAGCGGAAGGCAGATATTGGAATACACTGACCAAATAATTGAGGACGTAGGTTTCAAGCGCTGCTCTCTGATGAAGAGATTGGCACAGGAAAGGAATATGTGGTAGGCTGCATCACACCAGAGAGGAGTGATGACTCAAAAAAAACATTAAAAAATAAAAAATTAAAAAACCTCTATCGTTTCTCTATGCGCTCATGAAAGGTAGTGCAATGTCTTTTCCAAAACGCATGTGTCGCTGAATTTCATTTCATGGTTCCCATCTCGAAACATGATCTGCGACCGGCCGCTTTTTCGGTATTTCCCAGACGACAGTTCCTTTTGAGTTCGGCTGTACGGGCGTTAACATTTCTTTTCATTGTACCAATTTACTCTTCTACATCTACTTGGATACTCTGCAAATCACATTTAAGTGCCTAGCAGAGGTTTCATCGAATTCTCTATTATTCCAATCTCGTATAGCGCGCGGAAAGAATGAACACCTTGCCTGTAACTGCATAGCATTTCACGTCCCTGGGTGTTGCTGGGAGGAGCCGTTCACCTTTTACCGTTCTTAAATAGCCATTAATTTCTTGGTAGGCCTAAAGATCGTTTGAAACACATACCAGTCGAAACCTTCCACGATGCAATCCGCTTCATGTGGGCTGGTCTGCTGCATATGAAGCCATCACTGTGACATTAGTGTGTTTGGCTCACATGCTGTCAAGAATATTTGTCCCCATGTGTCACCACCCATGTTGTCCTATTAGATGGACCGTGATGTAAGATGCTATGACGTCGTGTCGAATGCTGACTTGGCCTGCCGATTGGTAGGCCGTCTGACGCAAACGATTCTCAAGATTAAGAGAAACTGGTGCCCTGAACTGGATCAGTGTTAATATACTTGTGGACTACCTATCACTGGCGTCAGTACTGGATGCTGATTCGTGTTCATTAATGCTTACAGATTGGCGGTCATCACATCAGGCACCAAGAATATGACAAATACTGGAAAAATCATATAGAAGATGTTACAAAATAATAAACAGAGAATTACGTGCAAATGACATGAGCACCATCGATCCTAAGATTGACTTTCTCTTGGCTAGCGTGGTGGAGTATTACTGGCGTTGAGGAGTGGCTTTGCAGTACAAAGTCATTTATAATGACCTAATAGGTATCCTCATTACAAGTCATCACATGTCTTCAGTTTTCCGGGCGTTCTGGCCGAGCGGTTCTAGACGCTTCAGTCTGGAACCGCGTGACCACTACGATCGCTGGTTCGAGTCCTGCCTTGAGCATGGATGTGTGTGATGTCTGTAGGTTAGTTAGGTTTAAGTAGTTCTAAATTCCAGGGGACTGATGACCTCAGATGTTAAGTCCCATAGTGCTCAGACCCATTTGAGCCATGTCTTCAGTTTTGCTGCATTGACTCATCAGTTTGTTTCAGTATCTTAAGTGCTTCATCAGACCCCTCACAAGTGTTATTGCGTCCTGCCTAATGCTTCTTGCATAATGTTATGATAGTGATGGAGGCGGGTTGGTATTCACTTGTCTTACACTTTTCTAGTGAGCTGCCGGCCGCGGTGGTCTAGCGGTTGTAGGCGCTCAGTCCGGAACCGCGCGACTGCTACGGTCGCAGGTTCGAATCCTGCCTCGGGCATGGATGTGTGTGATGTCTTTAGGTTAGTTAGGTTTAAGTAGTTGTAAGTTCTAGCTGACTGATGACCACAGGTGTTAAGTCCCATAGTGCTCAGAGCCATTTTGATCCAGTGAGCTTACTCACTTTCACATGCAGAAGTGTTGCTGTTATAATCTTGGTGACTGCCTAACTGTGTAGAAATGTTTGTACCTAGTGGCTGACGTGTTGATTCTTCCATGTACTGAAGGAATGCTGGGCTGTAGTGACTTAAAAAAATTTTCTCTCTACCATTCCGTTACCATCTTGATGTGTAATACTATTATACTATATATATATACAAGAAGGAACATACCGTTATTAGCTATTCTACCTCGTGTTTCAGTTGTAATGGCCATTAGTATGTTTCCAACTGTGTGTGGTACTATCGAGACCCAGCACTATATCATGTCACACTGTTTTTCTCTTTTAGTTTGTTTTGTAGTAGGCATTTACGAGATGTTATCACAAGAACAGCGTCATTTTTCAATTTTCCTGTTGTATCGTGTTGATCGCCTACCTCCTTCAGGTTTTATCCCAAAATAACTACATAATATCTCTCAAGTAACAGTGGTTGTTTCATTTTTGAGGTGAGTTTTATTTGGTCGCCTTAAACGAAAAGACTTGAAGTGCGAGTGGTCCACATTTTTCAGTCATCTGTTTGAATGGAATGAGATAAACTGAAACTGTAGAGTTTCGTTTTAGCATTGTAGAACATGAGGTATCACTATTGCTGAGAGCGAAAAGTGGTTGAAAAGTTGTCGACTTCTCACATTATCTGCGATGTATCTTCTGAACACGAAAGAGCCTGGAAAAAAGCACCACAGGCTCAAAGATGCGATCTTGTGCCAGCGCCATAGAGACAGGATATCGATTTCGATTCGGCCAATTGCCGACCGAGTACAATCCGCCAATGACTGTGCGGCAACGAACAGAAGCTTACTCGAAAGATAGAAGAGCAGCTCCTCCACTTGACAGTCTAGATCGTTGTCCAGAGATAATTTAGATAGGGAACGTCGTTAATGAACTCTTTGTTGTGAACAGACGGTTGTTGTAAATTGCATTTGCTATGTACTGTGAAGTCTGCCTACGATTACTTACACTTATCAACCGAGCGAGGTGGCGCAGTGGTTAGACACTGGCCTCGCATTCGGGAGGACGACGGTTCAATCCCGCGTCCAGCCATTCTGATTTAGGTTTTCCGTGATTTCCCTAAATCGCTCCAGGCAAATGCCGGGATGGTTTCTTTCAAAGGGCACGGCCGACTTCCTTCCCTGTCCTTCCCTAAGCCGATGAGACCGATGACCTCGCTGTCTGGTCTCCATCCCCAAAACAACCAACCAACCAACTTACACTTATCCATTGAGAGTCTTTTTGTGTTGTTTTATATGTAGTGTTCAGGAGTCCCATATTCAACTAGTCACAAAGAGAGTAAACCACTTAACTCATTTGCGAGACTTTGTTACTAATATGTTAGAGTTTTGTAGAACCTTCGTTCTCCTATACTGTTACCTGATCCTGTGACATAACTGTTATGTTGTGGGAGGGAGAAATTGTCTAAGTGGTGTACTGCACCAGAAACCGTTACACGAACTCACAAACTCGGCCTACCGTAACAGTGGCAACTCGACCTCTACAGCAGTGGCGACGTGGCCTTTACAAAACTGGCGACGAGGGTTTACAAAAATCTGTTCATTAAACCAACTTACTGTTCTTCATCTGTGTGTGAGTAAGGTCACGTGACGCAGGGAACACACAAATAGCGTCCCAGAGAGAAACGAACAGCACTCCACACACGTAATACTTAACGCGCACAACACCACCACGCCACAGTTCAGAGCTGACGCGCGGTATCGAACGCTGCAGTTGGCTCAACGATATTATGAATGAATTCGTAACACCGATATAGTTTCTGGCCATAAACGCGTACCAACCGACCGACCGACCAACAAACTATACGTTTGCTGGCACTTTGGCCAACCGTCCGACTAACTATCCTTGCCAGTTGGTCTGTTGCGTGCGACCATTCGACAGACGACCCGCCAACCACTTCCATCACCGGCCCCCCTTCCCCTTTTACTAAAAATAACGATGCCATGTGTAGCGCTGTCGTTCCAACCGCCCCTAGAAGTTTGTGACGGCTGAGTAAAGTCGGTCGGATCGTGTGAAAGTTGCACACGAAGTTGATCGGTCGGGTGACTGGTGCGTGTCTACTACCCTTAAGTGAGACTACAAGAACAACAGCTGAGTACAGGTGCGGCTCAGACAGAGCCGTTTATTGAGCGCGCCGGCTGCGCGGACGCAGCCTGTAGTTACACCGCAGGCTGACGCGGCCCGGCTGGCGCGCGGCGGCTGCGTTGCGGTCGCAGGGGCGGCAGCGGCGTCTCCGCCTCCGCGACATGCGCCGCCTCTCCTCACTGCTGCAGGTCGAACTGCTGGGCGTCGGCGAGCGGCGGCGCAGCTCCTCACGGCGCTTCCGCCTCCGGTGCGGCGCCTCCCAGCGGCTGTCGGAGTAGTAGGCGGCGAGGGCTGGGGCCGACGTGTCCTGCACGACAGGGACAACACTTAGCGGGGTCGCGTCAACTGCTGAGACCGAGGGGACACTAGACAGACTGGCAAATTTCTGCGACACAGCAGGGAATTTCGGTACAGTTATGATAACCTACGTTTCTAGGATATGTAGATTTAGAACATAGGTTTCCAAACTTCAACTCCGACGGAAAACTTTGAGAATCCTGCGCTGCGATGGAATACCTTTATTTTGATGGTTAATAATTTTTTTTAAATCAGAGAAACTTGTCTTAGTCAGTGATTACTTCAGTTTTAAACCATAGCTACTAATACAAAAACCACAATAAGATTTGAAAAAAAGCTGTTAGCACTGTCAACAAATCAGAAAAAACCACCAAGTTACTGACAAGTTTTTTCCAGAATTTTTGTTTAACACCAGTGTTCCGCGGAACAGAATTTGGGAAACCCTGCTATAAGGAAAACTGTTTACAATAGTGGCCAGAATTTATTCTTTGCAATTTCACGGTAGCGGTGATAAAATACAGAGAGTCAAACATTGCATACAGTTTGCACAGAAACCTGTTACCGTTTTGAGATTCCAAGCACATAAGATTCCAGTACATAAGCAAGCAGTAAAGGAAACCAAGGAGAAATTTTTAATAGGAATTGATGATCGGGCAAAAAAACAACTTCGAGGTTTGCCGATAACATTGCGAGTATGTGAGAGGCAGCAAAGTCCTTCGGAGAGCTTGGGTTGAGTTTTTTGGGGGAAGAGACCAAACAGCGAAATCTTCGGTCTCATCAGATTAAGGAAGAAGGGGGAAGAGAGTCTGCCATGCCCTTTTAAAGGAACTATCCCCGCATTAGCCTGGAGCGATTTAGAGAAATCAGGGAAAACCTAAATCACGATTGCCGGACGCGGGATTGAAACGTCGTCATCCCGAGTGCGAGTCCAGTGTGCTAACCACTGCTCCACCTCGTTCGGTTTTCCTAAAGTTGTTCAGCGTAGAGGATAGTACCTTGAGAAGTGGTTATGAGATGAACGTCAACAAAAGTAAAGCGAGGGATATGGAACGGATATGGAACTCAGAGAATGCTGAGGCTATTAGATTAGGAAATAATACAAAAAAATGTTAGATGAGTTTTCATGTTTGACAAAAAAAAATAACTGTCAATGGCTGAAGTAGGGAGGACATCAAATGGAGATTAGATTATTTATAATAATAAAAGCATTTTGGGAAAAAAATGGATTTGTTTGCATCTAATCCTAAATTTATAAGTTATAGAAAATGTCTTCTGAAGACTTGCGTAAGGGATATAGCCGTTTACAGAAGTGAAACGAGCATAATAAACCCCTCAGA
Source organism: Schistocerca piceifrons (assembly GCF_021461385.2). NCBI lineage: Eukaryota > Metazoa > Arthropoda > Insecta > Orthoptera > Acrididae > Schistocerca > Schistocerca piceifrons. Next base: position 520,492,841 of record NC_060143.1, read on the forward strand.
CAAAACGAGAATAAAATGTTTTGAAATATGGTACTTCAGATAAAGGCTCAAAATTTGACGGCTAGGTATGATAAGTAATGAAGAGGTACTGAATCTACCTCGGCAAAACAGAATTTTGCGGTACAACTTGACTAAAAGAATGGATCGGTTGACAGGACACATCCTGAAACGTCAGGAAAAAATTTTGGGAGGGTTGGGGATATCATGTAGGGGTGGACAAGGAATGAATACTCTGAGAAAATTCAAATGGACGAAGGTTGTAGTAATATCTATTCAGAGATAAAGAGCCTTGCAAAGGTTAGGCTACCATGGGCAGCTGCATCAAATCACACTTCAGACTGAAAACCACAACAACACCAACAACAATGTTGCCTGACCGTTGAAATATGAACCTTACACAAGTTATGTTCAGTTTGACAGGCAAGTGTAATATGCAGTTGTCGACATCCTTAGGTGATCAATATAGCTATGGAAATTTCTCCTAAACTGTTGGTACCAATATCAGACGCAACACAATGCAGGGTCTATGGTGCCTTTTCCATTCCTAAAATCAAATTACAGTCTACAGAGCTGAAGCTACTCACCCCAGATGACTTCAACGCCAGCCTCACGAGCACCCCACCGTAAAGTCCGCAGAAATCGCCAAGGTAGATGGGACTTTCCTGTGAACAAAACGACTGATGAGCTGCATGGTAGCCAAAACCTATCTATACTTTCTGATTTAACGTGAATACGTTTAAAGGCACAATAAAAGTTATCAAGCTTGAGTGAAATTAGACAATATCGACTTGAGGAACTTTAACCTTAATTATGTATTCGTTCGATGAGACATCGCATGCCAATACAGTGTCTTATGGTTGGTGATGCTGACCAGCGCCTGCAGACACCACTCTCCCATTTTGCTCAAACACATACAACGCCGTAGCGGAGGAATGACTCAACTGCTTCCGAATGAAGCCTGAGTTAACAGGGACGAGTATGGATACAAACATAGTGACTTCGAAGGCATGAGAGACAAGGAGAGGAAACCGAGAAAAAGGACATTTACTTCACAAACTCTACTGAATAATCGAGTTTTTCTTAAATGAATCTAGTTTCCTAACTTTCTTTATCAGGGCAACATCAAAGGACTGGGAGCTATAAATATCTGTTCGAGAATATAGGTTTTGTTTCTTATAAGTTGGAGCGAAAATGCTGTAATTTATCGATTCAAGATTCTTAGCAGCATGTGGGCATACTCGAAACAACCTTAGCAACACGTGGGCCCGCCTGAATGTTGCCACGGTTGTTTCGACCATGCTGCACAAGCTTCACTGGGAAGCGCTTACACGTCGTCAGTTAAGTCCTAATCTCTCCCCACACGATTTTCATAGTTTTGGAGCCCTGAAGAAAGAGGTTCCTGGCTGTTGATTTGCTCCAATGGAAGAGGTGCGTGTCTGGCAAAAAGCATGTTTTCGTCGACAACCGCAAACATTTTTCCGTGAAAGTACTAGCCTTCTTTTCTAACTGTGGGATAATTGTATTAACAGATGCAATGATTACTTTTGAAATAATAAATAGTTTACTTATTTTTATACCATCTGCCTCGTTTCGATGTGACTGTCCCTTATAAAAGTACAGAGAGCGGTTCTCTAAATTCGAATGACATTTCATTGGTGTTATCGTTAACATGGATACAGAGGTATACGTTCATGAGTAGTGGCATAAAAGTTGTAATTCGACCATACAGTGTTTAAAACTATGTGTCGCTAGGTAATCTTGCTATCGTCCAGAAGCAGTAACAGTAAACCACGATACCGTACAATGCCGTGGACATGCTATACACAATATGGCTGCTTCGAAGCACTGCTGTGTTTTAACGCCTCCAGAGTGAGGAACCACGGCGATGCTCACCTGCACACTGTCCCCCAGAGGAACTGGACTGGACACCTCCTCCTCCTCCTCCTCCTCCTCTTCCTTCAGCTGGACACTCCTCTCTTCTTCCTCCTCCTCTCCCCTCACACAGCACGAAAACCAGCGACGGAGCCTCCGCCACATCCTTGCGGACAGAAAGCACTTTAGCTGTAGTTGAGAAATTCAACTGCAATTAAAAGATACGACAACGCATAATGATGCAAGCTCATATAACATTCGTGACACCATAACGCGTAGTCTAGAGATCAAAGGATTTAGGCAGCACCGTACTACACTGCAAATGCAAATTGCATGAAGTACCTAATTTTTATCGGTTTCATAGTGCTAACAACGAATATAACAAAGAAAAATGAAACTTAGCTGAAGCATTCATTTTACAAAGGAAACTAGAAGAAATTTATTGCCAATGCACGTGGAATGGCTACATGCGCAAAAAATGAAACTACGAAATGCAAACAATATTCAATGCTCAGTGCGTACTAGTTCAATATATCACATCAGTAAGTACTGTATCTGGTAGTTACAATAACTTACCGTTATGTCTTCTTCTAAACTGATTGTTATATGTTTCATGAAAAATTTTATAAAGAAAATGAATCATGAAGGTAAAGTCTATACGCAACTGAGAGAAAAGTTGCCACGACAGAACGAATCAAAGTGAAAGAGAGTATCTTCGTTGACCCATAGATTCTGGACCTTTAGAGACAAGCAGTTTGATGAAACGTTAGATGAGAGAAGGACGCTGCCTAGGAACGTTTCAATAACGTTTACTTCAGTTACTTAGGTAGTAAGAGAGCACGTAATTAAAAGTCACTTGTGGGTGAGCTGTTGTCATGGTACGATTACCTTGGCTGTAACATGTCTCTGAAAGACACTTCCTCATACCGACCTCGACTTCTGCCCTGAATATCGCATAACTCTTCCTGACGAACACTGCGAGCGATTTTATCAGGTTACTGCAGTCACTGAGAGGAGGAATGGTATGCAGGGTAGTGGCTTACTGGTATTTTGACAGACCCCTGTTGGACTATTGTTAGAGATGCTCTAGCTATAATTTACAAGCGATAACGCAAGCAGAAATGCGCTGCCGGTTTATAGTGTAATCAAAAATTCTTCTAAATGTTTCTGGTATGATTTTTTTTTAGTAATTTAATTGAAAGCTTTGTTGCTTTGGGTAAAAATAAAATTGGTTCTTTTCGTCGTGACAGAATAAATTACTATTAATCACACCAGATTTGTCGGAGAACAGCAGCAACATGTGTAATTGATCCAGCTTTAAGAAATTCTATTACCTTTTAGCGGAAAATTCGTGCGGTACTCTCCGACGTTAGAAAAGTCGTGGTGTTCCGTTCGGAGCAGGAGGCGGCTGTCTTTTCTCATTCGCGATATGGAAAATTACTAAAAAATGAACAGAAATTTATTTCGGAGGAACATCGCGCGGAGAAAACAGACAGAAGTTACATGAAAGAAACCTAAGGGACCAACTAATTGGATTTGTACGAACATATAAACGGAACTGAAAGAACTTGGAATAAATACTATAACGATGTCGTCACGACAACCTCCTGTTCCGACAGAACACACGCTGAATCATAAGCTACATAAATCTTTTAAACAGAAAAGATTATCACAAGTATAATTAATGAAAATAAGGTTGAGAGATTTTCTTTGAAATTAAATAAACTTAAAGGCTTCAAGTATTATATTATGAAACGGAAACTTACATTAACATGGCCACCCATTGTGGCGGTGGAGCGAATTTTCACGATACACATTCTCGCTTGTTTGTGGCTACATATATTTTTAATCACTTAAACTCTTAAATTTACAATAAAATGATTATATCAGTATGGAGCACAATACTTTTGCGTCCGACTCGCAAAACATTCACAGAAGAACAGCTAGAGAGCGGCGCGGCTCCTTGCAGAAGTAAAAATTGGCAATTGTTGTTTTCAAACATAGGTGCATCGTTTTTTTACTGATCGATAGCAGCGTATAACACTTTATAGCTATCGTGATATTCTGCGCTTTTCAGGAGCGCGGCAAAGATATCTGGTTACAACATTCATTGGTATATGTTAAAAGTTCGCACATACTGACGCGAATACAGAAAAAAAAACTTTTACATGTTAAAAATCGCAGTGATAAAGGCTGTAATGTCACATGTTACATCAGGACTCTCACGATGGTAAAAGTATTTACAGTACTGAAAATATACACTTCAGCGCTATCTACCGCTATTTTATTGCTTCACTAGTAGATAAACATTGCGTCGCCCAGGTATTTATTTATAGCTGTGTGTCCACGCCCGTACCGTGCAGTGTCTGGCCTTGTGTTTAGTGTTCATAATTTCCTATGTCCTGAACCATGACTCGTACAATGGTATAATTTTGTTGTCGCTCTAAACTGCATATGTCGATACTGTATGCAACAATGTGTTGAAATGGATTTCATGGAAACGAAGTAATAAATTTAAACGTCATGCACAGCGCGACAGTTTTTCACGCATATAATTGTTTGTGACGTCGTACTCATGTATTAAGTGTCACACAATAATATAATGTGGTAGTTTCATTCAGTGCTATATGTGCATACTGTCCGCAAAATGTGATACAAAACAGTTTGTAGTAAAGGAGTAAGAAATCATGACGTCATACCTCATACGGTACGTTTACTGTATGAATAGCGGAAAAGTGGCGAGGGATAAATTTTTTCCTCTCATCATTTTGAAGGGTTTGTCAAAGATAAAAAATCTCGTAAAGATTTGAAATTATATCCAAGGTTTGTTCCAAGTCGCTAAGTGCTATCATTCTCAAATACTTGATGAATAGCTTCTGAGAATTCACAACGCGCTGGCTACGCTGCTTTCTCATCCCCACCCCCACCATCTTGCCAGGCCGGTGGTTCTTACCCGACAGCGATTGTTGTCTGATAGTAAGGTACATGTGTACCAAGTTTACTTGAAATAGATCCCGTGGTTGAGGAGGAGATGTGGATCAGGCGTAGACTCTCTCTCTCTCTCTCTCTCTCTCTCTTTATCTCTCTCTCTCTCTCTCTCTCTCTCTCTCTCTCTCTCTCTCTCTCTCTCTTTATCTCTCTCTCTCTCTCTCTCTCTCTCTCACACACACACACACACACACACACCACACACACACACATGTACAAAAACACATCACACATACATACTCTTATATCCATTTTCGTGATATGTGTGGAACATAAATTAGAGTATTGTTTGCGTATGTTTGGTAATATTTATAAGAACCTGTAGAAAACAAGTTGGCAAAATTCTTCAGCTGTGCCATGGTTGGCACTGTTCCAACGTATGACCTAAGCTTGCAATACTTCCACCGTCTGCGTTTTACGAGATCGCTGCCAGGAAGAGTGTTTATCGGCGGGCCAGCAGGGAGGAAATAGATAATGACAGTATGGTACAGGAGGGCTTTGCTCGTACACTGACGTCCGCTTCTGGTCTGCTGTGTGTCCTTAAGTTTATCCTCTGAGACATTTACAGGGTGCGGCCCCTAAATTCAGGCAAGTGAAACATTTTTAAAAAAAGCAATTTTATGAAACAAAATAAAAATGAAAATGAAAATCCTGCTACATATAAATAGTTGAACCTTTCAAGAGTAACATTACTCGACATAACCTCCTTCAGCCGCAAAGACCGCCTCTAGTCTTGTCCTGAAGCGATCGCAGGTACACTTCAAAATCAGCGCTCTCCATATTCGCGAATGCTGCGTCGATAGCGGTGCGCAGAGATGCAACATTAGGATGCGTCGTGTTATTGGTAACTCTTTAGACTACGCTCCAAACACAGTAGTCGAAGGGGTTCAAATCCGGACTGTTCGGTGGTGGTGGAGGAACTTCTTTGACCAGAACATGTGAACGTAATGCGAAAGCCAGTTTTGAAGTAAATGGCTCGCATGAAGTCCTACTCTGCCATTCGAGGCATTGTTCCCTCGCCGACATCACTACTGACGTCTATTTCCGAAGCGGTTGCCACGGGTCCTCCGAAATCAGTGCCTGAGCCTTTTCGATGACTGCCGCAGTTCGTGACAAGCGTTTCCTCGAATGAGGTTTTCTCGCCGCGTTAGCAGAACGTTCCCCACACTTCCCCGAAGCATTATACTTGGCCACAATATCGTAAACAGTTGATATCGGGTACCTGAAGAATCGAACTATTTCAGTGTGCTCTTCGATTGTACTCCGCCCTTGTCCGTAGTATCTCGGCCATTTTGAGGTTCTGACTGTTTACTAGATGCCTATGGCTTTCTAGAACGCCAATCGTGACCTCGGACAAAACTTCGACTGGCGGGAATTTCAAATTGAAATTTGTCTGGATTTAAGCAACCTACCCTGTACATCGGAGTCTGTATCCTGCCGGGCCCCTACGATGGAAGGGAATGCATCTGTGGTGTGTATAGCGAGCCTGGGCTGCTGCGCTTGCTCGTCGTGTTTAAAGGTACTGTCCTATTTTCTGAGTTCCATCTTGGATGGCAGTGACTTTGATTGAGTCCACCGGCAGTTTGTGTTCACGTATTAAAGCACGCTGTAAAATCTCCCTCTGTGTGAGTTGCATTTACTGACGAGGATAGAAAAAAATAGAAACATTGTTGGCTGCTTATTGAGAGACATATAATTTAATAATTTAGAAAATCCGACACGCGCGCAATTTGACGATGATTCTCGATGAAATCGTTAGTCGCACCGCACAAAAGGGATTAACATTACCGAGAGAGGTACGAACGGGTTATTTCCTAGTGCCATATTTCATGATTATGGTTAGTTTTACGATCTAGAAAAAGAATACCTGCCTCGCTTTAGATCGGTATGCAGGAACCAGAGAGCTTCTCGGATGAGCTGACCTGCTTTTAAAACCTCGAAAAACCGCTAAACTCCTTCGCTTCTCCACACTCGTAGTTGTCACCGGACCGTAATAATAATAATGTACACCGATTTCTTCACTTGAATGGTTACTGTTTAATAATGACCGCACTTACTCCCCTCTCCCCAAAATCTGTTCAACGTTGAAAAATTAAAGATACCAGAATGTGACAAAACAACATCAACCTTAACATATCTATTGTATTTCTAGAGAGACCATAATGGTCCAGCTGGCGCCAAAATTATTTATTGGAATGTTTCATCCCTTCGTGTTTCTTTGGGCGCCGACATTTCTGCTTACTATTTGCTGAATACCAGTTACGCTCATGTGATTAACTGTCAGCTACTGGGATTTACGTTGGCCGGCATTTGTAGTGAAAGAAAGAAGTGCTGAACAGCCTTGACGTTAATAACAGTGATTAGTGGCTGTTGATTATAGTCTGTTGCTGGTTACATTCCCTTTACAGCTATTACTTGAAAGAAACGATGCGCCAAATTGTCTGTCACATGTGGGAAGGAGACGCACGCTGGTGCAACAAGCACTGGACAATCGAAGCTAATGTTGTTTGTGCCTTCTATTACAATCAAATGTCCTGTATCTATTATAATAGCATTTTCTGATCTTAGTTAAACGTATTGAAAGATTGCTTTAACACTTTAGAAACAGCTCCATTCCTTATGTTTGTGCAATGACGTGTCGAAGAGAACCATAACTACCTTCGGTAGTGGTTCTCCTATGTGTGTATTGGCTGCTTTAATCTTTTACTACAATTAAGCCCCACTTGCTGGCCAGTCTTAACTAAAGTACATTCTCCTGAAGGGTATTAAGAATTATCGACAGTTGCATTACAAGCCGGCCTTTCTCTTTCTATTATTGTAACGGTTTTCGGAATTCACTGCCACGGGCAGTGAATCCCGGCCAAGGGCAGTGAAAGACTGTTTGACAAAAGCTGTCTTGATGAGAGGTTTAACGTTAAATTTAATAAAAGTTTCAATAAATGTTTTATTTAAAATATGTGACTTACGCTCAATCAATCGCTCCGTCCTTTTGATCCTGATGGCCGAGCCCTCTGCATCACAGTTTCTGTTCGTTTATAGTTTTCTGTGTTGATACTTACTGAATTTTGTCGGTACAAGTGTTTCATATGGTCAGAGTGATTCTTCACAATTATTAAGTAACTTGCTTAGCGCCCACTGCTTTGCTCGTGTCTACTGTACGCTCTGCACAGGGTTTTTTAAATTTTTTTCTTTAACCGAATTTTTATGTTCAAAAATTGCAAGATCTTCTAAACTTTGCGTTCTAATTAAGGCCATAGACTCATTGTATTTTCGGAGTGTACTTCGACCAAAAAGCGACTCTGGCAGCTAGAGTCTGAGGTCTTAGTTAATGCTGTCTTCTGAGTTCTTGTAGTGATATTTCCGTATCAACTTTCATTTCTTAATATATATTTCTTTAACTGTCAAGTACAAATTTTTGTAGAATTTACTTCAAAAAAGTTTAAATATAACGAATTATTCTCATAATAATCCTCATTCTGTTTCACCCCCCTTAGGGGGTTGAGCTTCCAAAAACATAGGAAAGACTTAAAAAAATTAACCAGGAATCAAATACCAATTCTCATAGATGTAGCTTTAAAAATGCTTTATTGCTACTTTAATAATGTTTTAAAATTTTGTGCATCGTTGGAGCAGCAACCATAAAATCAAATCTTGGAGAAATAGTAAACAACTAGGCAGTTGCAAATTGGGAAGTTTATTAAAATGGCTTTACCATGGTTTCAACGTGTGCACCAGCTATACTTTGGCGAAAAAATACGATATAAAACCAACAATGTTGTGCATTTTTTAATTTATTATAGAGGTAAAATTATATATTTAACTGATGCCTTTCGACTGTTTTAAAATACCTTTGCCACAACATGTAATCCAGTTGTCTATGTCTCCTTGTGACGAAGACGTGTTTATACAAGTTGAAACCATGGTAAAGCGGTTTTAATAAACATTCCACTTTGCACCTAATTAGCTATTTACTATTTCTACAAGCAAACGTTAATAATGATTTATTTTCAAAAAACCATACACCTTATATCTTATCCCTTTTTTCTTTGAATATCCAAGAATCCTGAAGTTTGCATCTTTCTTTTATTGAGATCATATTTTTATAAGATCATCACCCTCTCCACTAGTTTTCGTATCTCTAGCCTCAAATTTGCCTTCATAGCAGCATATTATCCAAAATCCTCTCATCCTCTGTTTCGTCCCTTTAGGGATATTATAGATGAAGCTTTAAAAAATGCTTCAGTACCTCTATAATAATGATTCGTTCCAAAAACCTTTGACAAATTATTTCCCCCGCCGCCCCCCCTCCATAGGGGTCCAATTTCGAAAAACACTGAAACACGTGCTTCTTTATTTCTGACCGAGAAACCAAATACCAATTTCCATCGTTCAAAATTGAATTAATAGCGACGTGTATTCAAGAAAAACCTTTCATCTTCTATTTCTCCCCTTAAGAGGCGGAATTTCGGAAAACCCCTTCATAAGCGATGCCCAAGGTATAAGATTATCACCCTCACCAAATTTCAAGTTTCTGTCTTTACAGGTTTGGGCATGGCGGTGATGAGTCAGTCAGTCAGGATATTGCCTTTTGTATATACAGATTTGCCATACAAAACATCTGTACTGTATGCCAGTATTTCTATTTGAACATATATTTATGTTGATGGTGTAAAACAGGGCACGTTTATCGGAAACTGGAGCTCAGTATTACTTTTAGTGACTATTTTTCACTGTAATACATCTGAATACACGGAGAAATGCTATACGTAAGTAATTTACAACTGTCAACATCAAAAATCGATCGTTAAACAAATACACTATGGTCGAATTTGTTGCCGCAGAGCGTGTATTACCTATTGAAATATCACAAGGCAAAACTGCATCCCATTGCCACTCACCACCTTACAAAGATCGGTTATGAATAACGAACTAGCGGCATGTATTGCTTTCACTATAAGCAAAGTATTCAAACGGTAGCTACAAAGCGTTGTGCAGGAGAAAGTACAGCCGTCGTGGCACCGCAAGAAACGCTCACTGACGAGTCACGGATTGTTTTTGGCTCCAACTGGTACCACAGGCGTGGTGCCGTAGCACTTTTCCTTTAGGGTGCTCTTAAGTTTAATTGAAACAGGCCTACACCAAGTTGCCTGTTTCTCTTTAAACTAAAGTGTTCTCAGAAACCCAACACACGGTATACCTTCTGCATATTACTGATCACAAGGCGCTATATCACGTATCAGCCTTAGTTGACTCGAAAATAAATCGTTCCCAGTTGAAACAGTGGTCTGAAAGAGCTATCCTATTATTATCTGATCTACAATGAATTCCTGAAGCCACAATAACCAATGACATCGACACATCAAATTTCAGGAAGCTCAAAAACTACTGTTTTCAAAAGTCACTATCTGAACCCTTAATGAGGTATCTGAGCAGGCCTAATAAAAGTTTGCATCGTTGTCATTTCTTGTGTATGATCTCTTTTGTTCGAATGGCTCTGAGCACTATGGGACTTAACATCTATGGTCATCAGTCCCCTGATCTCTTTTGTATGGCTTACGCACACACAGGAGTACGTACAACGGAACATGGCGAAATAATAGCAATATTATGTAGTTAGACGGACGTGCCCCAAAACGTACAGAATTTTTCGTGATGGACTTCTTTGTCATCACTAAATTGTGGAGCGTATTATTCAGTCAAGAATATCATAACTATTTCATTTGCAACACAGATCCTGACGTATCAGTATTTACGTTTACGATTATGTCAACAACGGTGAAATATTACGATGCGGTATATAAAAAGACTGACTATTAGAGTAAGCTGTAGTTCACTCCATATCATTCACGACCACAAACACTATAGTAAAGTACAAATACCTGGGGCAATAAAGAAGACCCGTCGCCTGTACTTATTGTGACAGTGTTGCGGGAATCGCATTAAAGCAATCTTACAAACGATGTAAACGAGCTGTAATGTGTCTGTGAGCAAATCATTTGTCGTGTAAATTCATTTAATGTAATGTACACTAGTCTTTCTGAGATGACCATGATGACAGATACTTCATAAATTTTTGACTGGACAGAAAGACTCTGTGTAACGCCGCTTCCTTTGGACGCAAAACTGAAAAAAATAAAATAGTATCCGAAACCCAATAAAAGTCGCAGAATCCAAGATCCAAATTTCAAGTCAACTGGAATGGCATCACTTGAATAGTAGCAAGTATATGTAGCAAAGAAATACAATATAAAGTGAATTAATGTTTTAAAAAGAGAAAGAAATGAAATAGAATCCATTAGTTTCAAATTAAAGTAATAGTAGATCGCAAAGTAGTGTACTTATAGATCACGGAATCGAACGAGTGAACTCAAAGAATACTCCCTGTCAGTACTCTTTGAGGACACTGCGTAATACAGAAGAAAAAGTCATACATTGTTAATGTGGTATTAGCGCTTGATGGATCAAGTCGTATCTCAACGTATGCTCTAGTACGTAGGCGCGACTAGATTGTTTTTGTGCATTTTTGGAAATTTTGTGACCTGCTAGGAATCATTAAACTTGAAATAGGTACATCAGAAACCCAGACTATATCATTACGTAAAGCCAAGGGAGTAAAAGATCCGAACTTGTCTTAAACTGATTATCGTATAGGGAAGACTGAAATTTACCCCAAAGTAATAGACTGTTACCAATTTACCGACATAGGGAGTGAACATTCGTATTGAATCGTGAGAAACTACTGTGGTTTCTGTGGTGTCACCGCCAGACACCACACTTGCTAGGTGGTAGCCTTTAAATCGGCCGCGGTCCATTAGTATACGCCGGAACCGCGTGTCGCCACTGTCAGTGATTGCAGACCGAGCGCCACCACACGGCAGGTCTAGAGAGACTTACTAGCACTCGCCCCAGTTGTACAGCCGACTTAGCCAGAGATGGATCACTGACAACTACGCTTTCATTTGCCGAGACGATAGGTAGCATAGCCTTCAGCTACGTCATTTGCTACGACCTAGCATGGCGCCATAGCATTTGATATTATTTTATATTGTGGTTATAACATGTACCGTCAAGAGAGATGTTCCACAATTGTGGATTAAAGTTAAGTATTACATCAACTACGTACTTTATTTGCTACTGTTAATTCCTTTATCGGTTCCAGACCTCACGCCAATCTGCGTGAGCTTAACGCGTGCCTTTCGGCTTCCTCTCATTGTGACTTGGCTGTCTTGCCAAGTCACAACAGTTTCGTTAAAGTAGCAAATGAAATCTTGATATTGTTACAAACTCTTTGACGGAAAAGTAACTAACTGCACCCAGCTTAGGGAAAGGTTACTTCCTTAATACAATAATAGGACGTGAATAGTACAGAATAAACGAACATAAAGTGGTTTTACTGTGTCAAATTTCTTTCAACCCATTTAATACCGTGTGTTTATGAAATATTTAATTTTGCGACGACAAAGATTAATAACAAAGCGCGGCGCCATGCATAAATATTCTTTGCCGCGTTAGAACGTTATTGTACCGACTCGAACTATAACCTTACGTAAACTGATAGCTTTAGGGGAGAAACTATTGCCGCACATGGACTGCAGCCATAATTAGTACAAGCATAGCCATTGGTGTGCAACTACGAGTAGGTATGCTCGTTCACGTCGGGGAGCATATAATTATTTGAACTGGTCGGTATCATCGATACGCACTCGGCGTGAATACAGTGCGGCAGGACAGATCTATTTATGTAATGTTCCTCATTAGACAGCTAGTTGGTCGGAGCACGAATATCATCAACGAATATTTACAATATATCTTAAGACGAACAGTTACATCTGTAAAGCTTCTAAAAGTCGTAACAGTAATAAGAAACGCCTAAATGAATCTGACTTCAAGGAAATTGTACCATAGTATACTGTCAAGAAGTAATTAGATTAGAGAGGTGCTCAGAAGGGATTCTACTCGTCCATGTGTAGCCCCGCAACATCAATACGTGAGAGTATGTGAGTTGACATGAGTAACATGACAGATCCGTAGGAAGTGTGATATACGAATGAAACCAGTGGGAGGTGATACAAGCAAAATGAGCGTTAAGAAAGCAACGCTTATGCAGTAACAAAATTGTAAAATTTTCAAAAAAATCGTTATTTTATTGCCTTGTGAAACGCTGTGTACCTTCTAAGATATGAGTCAAAAAGTCTAATCCCTGAAAAGAATTTGTTCTATGGAATTCCGAGCTCCTGCTCTAGCGCCTCGAATGACCAGAAACGGCCTACCTGCGCCAACTCGATACTCCCTGTGGTGTCTGGGCATAGTTAGAAGAACTTCAAAGCAATGATGCGTTATTCATTTATGAATTTCCTTCCTATTACCTGGACGAGGGATTTCAGTCGATGATATATCTGAGAAAGAGTACCATCACAACTGTGCGTTGATAATGTCTTTATTGTATACTATGACTAGTTTCGGCGGCACATTACCGCCATCCTCAGGCCCCAACACTGCCCAAAGAGTAACTGATTTCCTTGGCGCATTTACTGTGGGAACCTTGTTACACATGGGCTGGCTTTCATAGGGAGTCTATACTCGACACCGTGTTGTCTCTAGCGCCATCGGACTCCTGTTGAAAGTTAGCCCGCGTGTGCTAGTAACAACGATCCAGCAGCAAATGCGCAAAGGAAATCAAATACTCTTTTGGCAGTGGCGGGGCCTGAGGATGGCGGTAATTTGCCGTCGAAACTACTCGTGTGATACAATAAAAGCATTATAAAGATAAGCTGTGGTGGTACTTTTTCTCATATAATAAGGCGTTAGCTTGGCGCCGGCAAGCGGCAGTACGTGTACGAAAGAGAAAATTCTTCCGCTTCGATTTTTGAATTTTGTGCGCAATATTGACTTTTGATATACCATCTGTGAGCGTACAGTATACAGTTTTATCTTCCGAGTAAGAATAAGTGGTAGCAAAGTGTACTCTGGCAGAAAAGGTACCAAAACATCATATCCAACCGTGCGTAGAAGCAACATCATCAAATCATCACATCGTCCAGAGAATAGGCTGACAGCAGTTCGGAAGAAGTCAGTGCCTCTGCTGAGAAACTGAAAGACAAAGGCCAGGATTTAAATCTGAATTACCGATTCACTAGTGCGTTTGCTCTGTTGTTTCTCGACACCTGAAATGTAAAACGTGCAATGTAGACGTCACGTTGCAAGAGCCAAATCCTCGAAGCTGACACATCCCAATAATTATTGCTTGTCCAAACTGACCAGAAGTAGTTATACCATGTAGTACGTTTCTACAGAACGCGTTGGAAATCAACCGTAATCGTCCTAGCGATGCGCCTGCTTGGACTAGGGGTAAACGGAACTGTAAGGTTTCCCGTGTTCACGGAATTGCCACGGCCGATTAGCCAATCATTCTATGATAAACCAGTAAGAGTACGACAGGCTAGTCCTTTGATGGCAGACTAATGGTGAGAGTTTTCTAAAAGCAGAATTTTTCCATTGTTCTTGTGTGTAACACGTTTCAGAACTTGAAACGGGTTATTCTCGGAATATGATTTTTCGAAACGGCGCGCAACATAATTTAAAAATTTTTCAATCTTTTTTACTTTAAAATCTAACGACAACTTTGAAACAGTATTTCAGAGTGAGAAAGTATTGGATTTTCGATTGGTTAATTTAAACAATATTTATTAACTAATGGCTGTCCCTTTTGGAGAAAATCGAATGCTATTCTCAAACACTCGCCAATTACACTAAATTGAATGTGTTCTTTTTTTATTTTTTTAATTCCATCCTTGAGTCACTAGCTACACGCATGCAGATTACATAGATCGTTTTTCTTCTTTCCAGATTCAAACTGGCACCAGTTACAGCACGTGCCGCAGATCGCCTCAAATTCAACACGCCTCACGAGAATTGCTGCAATGTCGCCATTTGGTAATATTTTTCGACAATAACTTTTCTGATGTACAGGGTATTTATAATTATAGTTAAACTTTCAAATAAAACCACTGCTCAGAATGAAGTCAAATGGCAACGGTATATTATCGGAGAAGGGGGACAACGTATGGCAGACGAAAAAAAAAAAACACTGTGTGAAAATTGATCGATAGGTGCGGCTGTATGTGTCAGAATACGTAAATGAAAACGCCTGTCATGCGCTCGACCCATTGAAGTTGGTATAAACGCGCCGGGTACACGGCTTTTCCTCCATTCGCTTCTGCGACGTTTGTCATAACTGTCTCAATGCAGGATCACACTCTGCTTGTAAAGCTGTATTACAAGAATGATGACTGTGTCCACGTCACTCTGCAGAAGTTCCGGACACTATAGGGTGTGTAAATAGGCGTTGGTCCGATGACTTCCGTGGGTCTGGAGAAAATTTTCTTGACCTGCCAGCAGGAGCGACATTTGCTTTAGAATCTCTTGCTCGTAAGGAAGTGGACAATGATTGGCCGTGGAAGATTTCGTGGGCAGATGAAGCCCACTTCCATCTGACAGGATACGTCGATACACAGAATTGTCGAATATGGGCAACGGAAAATCCACACACAAGTCAACCAGTACCACTTCATCCTGAAAAGGTCACTGTGTGATGTGGGTTTACGGCATCGTTTATCACAGGGCAATATTTTTTCGAGGAGACAGGTATTTCCGGTCTTGTTACTTGTACCGTCACTGGTACGCGCTATGACCGTCTTTTTAGCAACCACGTCATTCCAACCCTCCAACAGCGTGGATGTGTGGATGGGATCACTTTTATGGAAGATGGCGCACCTCCGCACAATGCAAATCCAGTTAAGCAGCTGCTGAAGCCCCATTTCGGAAATTCTTGAATTATCATCCTACATTTCCCTACAGCCTGGCCGTCCCGATCACCTGATCTTATCCGTGTGACTTCTGGTTCTGAGGCTATCTGAAAGGTGTTGTGTTCAGTGTTCCGATTGCAAACTCAGCAGCGCTGAAGACACGCACTGCGCAACACATTCTGAACGTGACCCAGGAAACACTTCGATCAGTTGTGGAACATGCTGTTTCTCGATTTCAACGTGTTGCGGAAAACTGTGGACAGGGTATGGTTCAAATGGCTCTGAGCACAGTGGGACTTAACTGCTGAGGTCATCAGTCCCATAGAACTTAGAACTACTTAAACCTAACTTACCTAACGACATCACACACATCCATGCCCGAGGGCTGGACAGGATACTGAACATGTCTTGCGCCAGTCACACGGAAATTAATAATTGTATTTGATTTTAGTTGATGCTTTTTATGCGGTTTTTGGTCTCGGGACAATTGAAAACCGATGTGATTGATGCTTTTATGCGGTTTTTGGTCTCAGGACAATTAAAAACCGATTTTTCCCATCCGATGTGATATGACCTTGCAGTGGCGGATGAGTTTACGTAACTACCACTATCCCACCTGTACACCCATGCATGCTGAGTAGTACAGTTTGTTTATCGTCAAACGTACAACTTAGGCAATTTTGTATGAGTCATGCGTCATTTGTATTCGAACACTATTAAATTATGACGCTTACAGCGCTATCTACTGCTACATTCTGTAACTATTTATTTTTCTTCTGCCATACCATTTCCCACTTCTGCGATAATATACCGCTGCAACTTGGCGTCAATCTGACCAGTGGTGTTACTACTACAGCGGTTTGAAGCTTTAATTATAATCACTCTGTACTCAAATATATGCTCAGTATCTATCACAAGTATTATTCCTCTCTTACGTTTCCTTCTGAAAAAAAAACTGCAATGAAACGAATTTTTAGGCCATTACAGTAGTGTTATCTATTTAAGTTTTCAATCAATTTTAAAAGCAAAATTTTACCGATGGCCCCATCGAAAAGTCTAACATTGCACTGGTCTACCTGAAGTTAGTTAACGGTTCCAACTCGTCTACTGACTCACTCACTGACTGTAATAGAACTGCAACATCAATTTATTATTCAGAGAAAACCTGATAGAGCGTAACGAATACAGTTCATGGTGGCAAACATAGGAAGCATGGTGAGGATGTCTTCAGATGGTACTGTTGACTGTAGGGAAGTTGCAACGTCAGAAGTCTGCAGCCAACTGCAGTGAGAACTGTAGAGGATCGATGATCGATGTTTGGTGCAGTGATGAGCAGCTGACGCTCAACATACATGAACGTAACGCATTGCGACCTTCATATGGATTAGCATTCGATTAGACTAATAGCGAGAAATCCCTGGAACCAGCAAGAAATGTAAAATAGCTAGGAGTGATCTGAAGTGAGCGATGATGTAAAGCGACTTGAGGGAACAGCAGATGCCAGTCTGAAAACCTGTGAAAGAGCCCTACAGTGATATCATTCGTTTTACATCTACATCGGCATGATTACTCTATATTTCACACTTATGTGTTTGGGAGACGGTTCATAGCACCACCTTTACACTATTTCTCGAACGTTCCGCTCTTGAATAGCACATGGGGAGAAAGCACTCCTTAATCCTTACGCGCAAGCTCTGATTTCCTATGTTTCATTATGGTAGTAATTTCTGCTGATACAGATACTTTCGGAAGAGTAAATGTGCGACTGAAATTCGTGAAAAGGCACTCACGAGAACGAAAAAACACCTTTCTCTTAATGAGTGGCATCCAGAATTCGACTATCACGTCCATGTTGCTCCGTCGCCTGTTTCGTCATGCACCGAAAGAGCTGCCCTTCTTTGAACTTTTTCGGTGCCCTCCGTCAGTCCTATCTGTTAAGTATCCCATACTGCGCAGCAATATTCCAAGTACAGTGCCGTCAGTCTCTTCCGTAGATTTTTGGCATCTTGTAAATGTTCCGCAAAAAGACACAACCTTCGAGTCGTCGTCCTCAAACATTTTCTATGTGACGGCTCCAAAATAAGTTGATCGTGACAGTAGTTCCTAGATATTTCTAACGGCTATCAAAAAGTTTCCGTTCGTAGGCAGAATGGTCTAGAATCAGTACGCCAATCAGGCAAAATCGCCGTGAGCATTGAGGACATCGTCCCACCGACACACCAGCTTGAAGATACCTGTCTGGAGAACACCTCATCCTACTATATGAAGAAGGCCGTAACTACATGCTACTCGTCTTCGTCCGACAGGATCTGACAACCATTCAGGACATGGTCTAAGGGACTGAAAGCGTTCTATTCGCATGGCCAGTGATCAGGACTACAGAGCGGGTGCTCGGGTGCCTCGTTCTTTGAGTTGGCGTAACTTCTGCTTTACGACTTTCCGATACGGGTACGTGCGTTATCATGTAGTAGCAACACCCCTTGGTGCAGCATTCCACAAAGGTAGTTTTCTACAAACATGCTGCCCCAAACACATTCTTCATTCTCCGACGAATGGCTATCATAGTTCGTCCTTCAGCAACTGAGAAAAGAATAACAGCACGTTGGTCCTGTTTGAGCACATTTGGCAATGACGTCGCCATAGTTCACCTTTACGTATTTAGTGCATGAGCCATGCCGGCTTTGCGGCTGTCGACATTTATTCAGAGATGCTAACCGTTACCCGCTGGTGGGTTGGTCGGCAGGTGGCCGTTAACCGATGACAATTTATTGTGAGATTGTAGTGGCGACCTGCTTCTCCGATGCTGTTGGACGATTATTTCGCTGGACTCATAAGGTGACATCGTGCTATTCATGTTTTTCACTGTACGTGCACCTTCTGCCTCCCGTACTGCAAGTGTACCTCACCTGAGACAAACTATTAGCGAGTGCTCAAATATGAAAATCTATTAGTAATCCATGTTGTCGTCTAACTCTACGCAATTTATTGCGCCATTTTGAAGGAACTCTTGTTGCTTGGTGTCTAATAGCGTCGGCATTGTGCCTTTCCATTCCAGTCGTGGGACATACTGTGTGTTTTAAAACTGAGTGTTTAGTTTGTTCCAGGCAATGTGGTGGATCTTGAACTGTATGATATACCAAGATGCGCTAACTCGTGAGACACTTGTGCAGAGGTTTGAATGTCGGCATCCACCAAGGGGTCGATTATCCCAATAATAAAATATCACTTGCTGTTTTTTGTTTTTCTCTGGGTCATCACGTATGCACTTGAGCTCAATCGGTTACTTAAAATATCTCAACCCTGAGTTTAATTGTCACTTGTAAGCTAAATTTAGCAGTCCCAATTTGTTTTAACTCTTGTTATACTGCTCCAACGCCTTTTTATTTAAAGTTATTATACGTGATTGATTTTGGTTTTATTAAGGTGGTGTGTCTGCTGTACACCTTCGGGTTCTCGCTTGCTGTTGAGTCGGACGGAACTGTACTTTCCGTTGAGACCCAGATGCACCCAATAACAATTCTCTGAATTAACCGGTTAAGGAAGAGGAGCACCCGGGAAGTGAAGTCGGACGCACCTACTGTACTCCGCGCCCTCTGTCGGGTCCGAACGGCACAACCACGTGTTGCCCGTGTTGGCCGCTCCTCGGGACGTTCATGTCCGCACTTGGCGGATGCCGTGAGCTGGGAACTATTTGTAAGACAAGTTTCTGATATAGATTATAGCCTGTCTAGTTAAGAGTTCTTTTAAATGAACATGCTTGGTCAAGATTTTACAACTCTCTGCAAGTGTATTTACGATAGCTCTTGGAGTGCATTTTTTTCTATTTTCCATAAAAAGGCATTATCTTTCTCATTTGACAAGTTGTATACATTTGTTAGTAACTAAAGCAAACTGATGCGCTTTACATATAAATGTTCTCTGACTGGGAGTTTATTATAAACGTCATTTTTCACTATTTGTTAATACAAAATACAGTTCATGTGTAAAGTTACCCTTTTTTAAGGCATTGTCTCTCTCATTTGAGGAATTGTTATATTTGCTTGTGTATTGAAAGCCAACTGAAGCGTCTTATGACAATTGTTATTTCTTTTCACTGACTTTAATAGATATTGTGAACAATAAAACGTGAAAGCAGCCCTGCCCTAAGGTCCAGTCCTTCCGCTTATTCCTTTTGGAGTTTTATGATACGCCGAGGTAACACCGGTTTCAGTGCAGACATGATGGGAAAGACACGAATGCCACACTAATCCCTTGCCTACGCGTCGGTGCCTATATTCCGGCATCGAAGTCGCGCTCTGTTGTATATAATCTGGAACAAATACCTGAAACGGAAACTTCTTGATCACTCCTTATAGTTCAATCGGCAGTCTTTAAATTGTGGACAATACAGCTTCTACCATGAGGGTGCTTAAACATGCGCTGTCTTTGTCCCGGTCATCTCCCAGGACCAGTCGGCATTCACATTCTGATGTTGCAACAGCTATCTCCTGAGGGCCTATGCTTTCTCCTCCATATATATAACCACACTTGGACAGATGACACATTTCCCAGTCACTGGCGTGAGACCATTGTCATTCCTATACCTAGACCTGCTAAGGACAAACACTTTCCTCCCACCTACCGCTCAGTTTACCTCACCAGTAGCATGTGCAAGGTGATGGAATGTATGATTCATGGTAGGCTGTTTTGGTGACTGGAGACTTGAAATCTTCTCACTAACGCCCAATGTGGATTCCGTAGGCACCACTCTGCAGTTGATCATCTCGTCATCTTGTCAACTCATATTATGAACAATTTTTTTCTGAAGTGCGAAACTGCGGCCGTGTTTTTCGCTTTGGAGAAGGCGTATGACACTTGCTGGAGGACGGATATCCCACGTATTATGTACAAGTGGGGCTTCCATCATCGCCTTTCCCTTTTACTGGGAATTTTTAAAGCACTGTGTTTTTAAGGTACTTGTGGGCTCGGCTATTTCCGACACATTTATTCTAGAGAACGGGGTGCCTCAGGGTTTTGTGCTCAGCGTCGTCTTATTAGCATAGCCATTAATTCTATCTTGGATTGTCTCCCGCCATGTATCTCAGGCTCTCTTTTCGGTGTCGACTTTGTGATCTATTGAAGCTCTCAGCGAACCTGTCTACATGAGCGGCGTATTCATCGAAGTCTCGATCATGTTTATTAGTGGAGCATCAACAAAGGCATCCGCTTTTTGGCTGACATAACTTTCTGTATGAACATCTGGCGCCTCCAGGAGTTTCTTCCCCCATCCCTAAGGTTCCTTCTTTCGTTTGTTGACTCACGAAATTCTTGGGACTTAAGTTTGATAGGGAACTCTGTTGATCTTCCACGCCTCTCACCTGGCAGCACGCTGTACTCGCTGCCTCAATATCCAACTTGTTTTATGCGGTGCCTTGTAGGTAGAGGATCAGACTATCCTCCTCCATTAGTACCGGTCCATTGTCCGTTCGAAACTGGATTATGGATGTATCGTATATTGATCAACACGTTCGTGTGTCTTACATTGTCCCAACACCATCCACCATTGCGAAATACGTTTAGCCACTTGCGCCTTGTACTCTAGTCCTGTAGAGTGTCCTGCCGGCGGGATGTTCTCCTCGGTCGTTATGCAAGCCTTTTGTCTTCTGTGCCTGGTCACCCATGATATGCTCCCTTTTTTGACGATTCCCTTGACCGCCAGTATGGGCTACGTCTGTCTTCTCTGTTGCCTCCCGGAGTTTGCTTTCATTTGCTGATTCGACAACTTTGCTTTATGGCTTTATGCACGCTGCCACGTTTCCCATGTGTGTGAGCTCTTAACCCCCTGGCCTCGTGCCGAGGGTCGTGCTCATTTCGGACTACATCCATTTCCTAAGGACACCACTGCTGGCCTGGTGAATCGCAGCGAGTTTCTCGCATTTCGCCCGCACCTTGGAGGCTGTGTCTTCATCTACACAGACAGTTCCAAAACTGTCCATGCATTTCTACTTGGCGATGATCCTTTTCATTATCAGCTTCTTGATAAATGCACGATTTTTTACAGTGGAGCTCTACGCTCTTCATCAGGCCACCCCGCATGTACATCTGGCGATGCAGGCTTCTAAATTGTGTCACCTGCTCAGATTCTGTCAGTGGTCTTCACAGGCTTTGGGTACTGTATTCAGTCCACAATGGATGCAAGAATCCCTCCGCTATATTACTTTGAGGGCAGCCAATGTGGTGTTGCTGTGGGTTCCTGGTCACGTCGGCGTGCCAGGTAACGAGGCTGCTGATGCAGCTGCAAGGTCCGCAACCCTCCTCCCTTGGCCAGCAAGTCATTCTGTTCCCTCTGGTATCTTCGTGTCGCTGTCTGTCGTCATGCACGAGGTGTGATTGGAAAGTTTTAAGAATTGACTGGTAATTCTACAATGGTGGTACTTACATGCTACTGTGATGCATCTCCTTCAAAATAGTTCCCTTCTGACTGAACGCACCGACTCCAACGGTGTTTCTACTTTTGCAAACGTTGCCGGAAATTTTTTTCGTGAAGTGCGTTAAGAACGCTCTCCGTATTTGGCTGGATGTCTTCAATCGAGTCAAATCGCTTCCCTTTCAGTAAAAGTTTCAGTTTAGGAAAGAGGCAGAAGTCTGCAAAGGCCAAATCAAGGGAGTATGGTTGTTGTGGAAGCACAGGAATGTTGAATTTGGTCAAAAATTCAACGATGGAGAAGGCACGATGAGCCGGAGCATAGTCATGCTGTGCCACGCAACTCCTGTCTTTCCACAACGCAGGCCCTTTCTTCTGCACCTTTTCGTGCAAACGCTCAAGGACACGTTTGTAGTATTTCTGGTTAATTGTCTATCCTCCAGGGTAAATTAATGATGCACAATACCGGTAGAGTCGAAAAATATCACCAACATTGTCTTTACCTTGGGCTGACTTTGCCGTGCTTTTTTCGGTCGTGGTGAACCTGGAGTCTTCCTCTAAGTGGTTTCAGGATCATATACATATATTCACGATTCGTCACCTGTAATTACCCTATTTAACAAATCTGGGTCATTTTTAGTCCGATTAATCAGTTCTTGGTACACTTCAAGTCGGTATTGTCTCTGGTCACTTGACAACACTTGGAATGGATTTTGAGGACACTCGATGCATGTTCAGATCTTCAGTTAAAATTGACTGAACTGCATAGAAACTTAAATTAAGTTCATTAGATATTTCCCTATTTGTAAGCCCACGATCAGAGCACACTATGTCGCGAACTTTCACATTTTCATTCGTTTTTCAGGTGGAATGATGGCCGGACCATGGTTCATCTTCAAATGATTCATGGTAATTTTTAAATCTGTTGAACCAGACAAAAACATTTGACTAGCTCATAAAATTATCTACAAAAGCTGTTGTTAATAGTTTCTTAAGTGTCAGATGCTGATTTCCCGGTTTTGAAACAAAATTTCACACCAACTCGTTGCTCCGTTGTAACGTCCATTTTCACGCAGAGTCTGGCAACAAGCCCTAACAGACCCGCACTCAAACAGCTACCACAATGAACTGAATGAAGGAAACTCAGATTCCTGTCACAGGGCTTTCAAGGGCAAGGCAATGACTCACTCCCTACCCTCCGTGTACCCGCCCACCAACCAGTAAGCAGTAGCGGCTCCATTCTTAAAACTTTCCAATCACACCTCATAGTTTCACTTTGGGGAGCACAAAGGTCTCCTCTCCAGGGGAGCAAACTCCAGGACGTCAAACCTCTCTCAACAGCATGGTGAACTTACTCTCAGCCCTCATGTCGTGAGGAGGACATTCTAGCCCAGCTGCATATAGGGCACTGCATTTTTTGTCACCGCCATTTATTAAATGGCGACTGTGTCCCACCCTGTTCATACTGCTCTCAACCCTTGGTCGGTGAGCCAATTGTTGATCCAGTACCCACATTTTAACTGTTTACATTTCCTTCTATGTTGGCTGTCTACTTTGTCAGATGTTTTAGCAGATGACATACGTTTTGTCGATCACGTCTTACTTTTTATTTGCCCCAATGGGATGGCGAAGCAAATTTGATCCCTCCGTGCCCCCTCCCCTCCCCCCCCCCCCCCCACCGACGGGAACCTCCGTCACCTCAACGATGTTCCGAAAAATATTTTCCTAGGGACTTCCTTGTCCTCAACTGCTCCTCTTTTTTTAAAGTCTCTTCATTGGGTTTTTGCCTTTCTCGGCTCAGGTTATTAGTTATTTTCTTACGTTATGATACAGTCGCTCATGGTCTTAGCAGTTCTGAACCCTACAGCACCAAAAAACCAACACTTACCAACTCTCTCATCTGCATTTAATAGTGGCTTTCCCGTTGCACCTTGAATGTTCCTGCCTTTGCTTTAACTTCACAGAAGGTTATTTTGACTTTTCTGTGTGCTGCTCCTTTCAACGGTCATTTCTGTTTATATTTCTTCACATTTTTCATACAGGCAGTTCGCCTTAGCTTCCCTGGACTTCCTATTTGCTTCATTCCTAAATGATTTGTACTTCTGTATTCCTGAATTTCCCTGAATCTTTTTGTATTTCCTTCTTTCATCAGTTATCTGAACTATTTCTTCCGTTACCTACTGCTTCCTTTCAGTTACCTTTGTTATACATATGTTTATGCATCCAGTATATGTGATTGACCATGTTGGCGATGTCCACCCCTCTTCAGCTAAACTGCTTTCTCCTGTGTTCCTTATCCCAATATCCACATCCTTAGAGATTTTCCTACAGTCTCATTATTCCTGAGTACTTCAGTATCCCAATTCCTTCCAAAATTAATTCTTCCGAAAATTGTCTTAAACTTCAGTCTTCTCTTCTGAGTCTATGTCTGCTCCTGCGTATGCCTTACAATCGAGTATCTGATTTCGGAATCTCTAATAGACCATGATGTTATCTAACTGAAATCTTCCAGTATCTCCCAGCATTTTCCACGTTTACCTTCTCCTCTCGTGATTCACAGACAGAGTGTTCCCTTTTCCATCGTGAAATTTATTGCAGAACCCAATTAGCCTTTCCTCTCTTTCTTTCCTTCGACCAAACTCATATTCTCCCATAATCCTTCGATCTACTCCTTTTCCTATAGCTGCATTTCAATCCCCCACTACTATTCGTTCATCATGTCCCTTTAAGTACTGAATAACCGCTCAATATCCACATACACTTTATCTCATCTTCTGCTTGCAATGCTGGCATGTATATGTGAACTATTGTTGTCGCTGTCGATGTTTATGAGGACAACTCTATCACTAAACTGATCACAGTCACTCACTCTCTGCCCTACTTCCCTATTCATAATGAATCCTACCACCTTCTACCATTATCTGCTTCCCTTGATATTCCACTATACTCGTCTGACCAGAAGTCCATTTCTTCTTTCCGTTTCACTTCACTGTCTCCCACTGTATCTAGATCAAGTCTTACAAGGAGAGGTATCTTGCTTTAGGACTGGCTTTTTTTAACCATCTGTATGGCGACGTAGGTTAGAGTCCGTCTCAGATATCCCATTCTTGTCATTAGACTTGGTGGGCCCTTGTTTGCTTGTAATAGATGGAAAAAGAAATTCATAGATTTTCGTGATGTTCTAGAGACATAAAGTTGATGTTAGCGCACATTGCGTTTTATTCAGTTACATGGTTTACGTGTAACTTTAAAAAACACTAATCATATTCGATATAAGTCATTCATCGTATTGACCTCATTTTTTTCTGCCGGTCTTCCTATTTTCATTCGAATTCATTTTGCATGTGGTTTTATTACCTTTATTTATCTGTCAAATATTTGAATAACCAATGAAAGGTGAAATAGTCTATTTGTATTGAAGGTATAATAGTATCATTAATGTATACTTCCTTAATACTAGATGTACATTTTTTGGATCATTATTGTACATTTCGTTACATACATTTTGCACATTGTTTTTGCTAGTAATCCACATAAAAATATTTAAAACACAAATTGCTGTTGCACCGTGCACAAAATAAATCAGATTCAGATTGAAACAAAAGAAGGGATTGTAAATAAGAGTGCAAAACATGGGATACAATAAACGAATGCAGTAACAAGGCCGAAAATATAAGACAATCAAATGGATGACGTTAATGGAAATTAATACGGAAAAGTAATTGAAATCATGTGCACAAAGATAGCAAATAAAGTATAGGAATAAAATATAAGAGGAAATGTAAAATTTAATACAATGATTAAATGACATGTCAAAGAAGTAAAATTTTTATAGAATATACATTTAAATCAATTAATTGAATGAAAGTGATCAAAGTTCTTTCTAGACCTATTTAAAAATATAAAAGGATTTCACTCATTATGCCACCAAATGGATTAAATGACTTTGACAATTATTTCCATTCAGTTACTTGATTTAAATGTTATTTTTAAAATTTTCTATCACTTTCAAAATTCTGAGGTTCCATTCCCTAATTTTTAGAATGTTACCCCTTGGTTGGTTATTCAGTCGTTTTGTCATGGTCACCTGCATTTAGGCAATCCCCTTCTGAAGATCTGAATGGGGGACTAGTTCGGAACCTTTTGCCAGTGGAGAGATCATGATGATCCTTTTTCAATTACTGGCCATATGTCTGTAGGACACACATTACTTATCTTCAGTGGAGTGGTTTCCTTTATCTTCTGCTGATAACTGCTGATTATTCCGCCTTTTAGGAGCAGTTTCCCACTCCAACGCGAGAGAGTGCCTTGAATCTCTGTGCGCATCTCTGCCTCGCTGACAAGGTCATTAGCAGATGAGTGTGACTTCTTATGCTGGAAGACTTCAGCTATCATTGCTGATGATTTTTACTCAAAATTTATGCAGTGGCAAGATTGGCACCCAGGACGCAGGAACTTTTGATTATTAGTGAAAGACACTATCCACATCCCATGGGTAGATTTCATTACAAAGACAATATGGTCATTGGAGTGGAATATTCGTTCTCAAAGCCAAATCTCAAGTAAACATACTATAGGTCTATTTTCTAAATGCGGTAGTACTTACAAAACACAATGAATGATGTAAATAAACAGCCTACAATAAAGCCACGGATTGTTTTAAATAAATTGAACAATTATAATTGGATCAACAACAAAAATAACAAAAAGAAACTGATAACTCTACACGAAAACAAATAGTCCACATATGCCAAACAATGCCTGGTACTCATATGAAAACCATCAAATAACGAAAATGTTATACTTGCCACTAAATGACAAATAGAAATTTTGAAATACGTTGCATACTAAGAATGTAATATGAGGTGCGACAATAAAGTAATGAGACTGATGTGAAAAAAAATGTTGCTTTCCGTTTTAGTCTATTTTCGTGTTGTCTCCTTCAAAGCAGTTCCCTTCTGATTGCACACACTTTTCCGATCGCTTCTGCCAATGGTCATAACATTTCTGGAACTCATCTTCTGTAATATCCTCCAAGACCCTCGTCACAGCTTTTGAACATCTTGTGTTGTTTGAAAATGGTGTCCCTTGATTGCCGTTTTGACTCTTGGAAATAGAAAAAAAGTCCAACGGAGCGATATCTGGTGAATAAAGTGGCTGTAGTAGTACTGAAATTTGTTTTGAGGTTAAAAATTGCTGTACTGACAGAGCAGTAAGGGATGTCGCATTATCATGATGTAGAATCCAGTTATCAGCAAATTTTCTTTGTAGTAATATTGGTTAACTGTTTGTCCAGGAGTCACCCACTCTGTGTGAACAATTTCCTCGGAATCAAAGAAGCATACAAGCATGCATTTCACTTCTGACTTTGACATGCGAGCTTTTTTTGGTCTGGGTGATCCCTTTGAGCATCTTTGCGAACTTTGGCGTTTTGTCTCTGGATCATACTGAAAAAACCAACTTTCATCACCAGTGATAACACGGCTCAACAATTCTGGATTGATTTCCGTTTGCTCTAACAGATCGGCTGCCATATTTTTCCGTGTTTCTCGCTGTTGTGGTGTGAGATTTTTGAGGACCATATTTGCACAGATCTTTCTCACACCACGATCTTCAGTTATTACTAGGCGAACCGTTTCTAGATTGATCTTCAGTTATTCTGGATTCATTTTCATGGGTAATCTTCGATCAGATCGTATGAGTTCACGCACCCTGGCCAAGATGACATCCGTCCGTGAGGTTGACGGTCATCCACTGCTTTCTTCATCTTCTACATTCGTTCTGCCTTCACTAAACATTTTATGCCAACGAAAAACTTGAGAACTTGACATAACCTCCTCCCCAAAAGCCTTCTGAAACTTACCGTAAGTTGTCGTTGCGTTTTCACCCAATTTAACGCAAAAAGAAATATCATACATTTGCGCAATACTATGCTGTTTCATTTGCGTGACGGGAGTCACTAACACGTGCTAACTTAGTCCAGCACAACTCACGACTGAGCAGTTGCATCGATGTGCCGCTTGGGCTAGAAGCAGCTTATAGACGAAGGTCAAAGATGTTGTGCCTATGGAAGGCTGCAGCGTTGTCACCCCTTGCAGAGGAAAATCAGTCTCATTACATTATTGTCGCACGTCATAAAAGCTTGAATACCGCCCAACTGAAATATTGCGAATAAGTTTCACTAAACATGTGGGATACAGAAGGCGTTTAACAATATGATTCAGCCAGTCATGCAGAGGCCAAGTCGGAATCATTCACTTAAGGTGGCCAATACAACCAGCCGCCCTTCAGAATTCTAAGTCAGACCATATGCTCGATCTGGCAACAGTGTAGGATGCCGAAGTGTATGGAGGATGTACTGTCGTTCTTCACGAGCTGTTACAGTGCCGTAGCTGCTCGCAGACTAGTGGCAGTCTGCCTTTGACAGCAGTCATCTGCGGACCACTGCTGTGAGTCTCACTCGCTTGTGGTGAGTCTGAGCGCTTGCTGCAGCTTTAAGCAGTGATGTTTGTTTTTGTGTGATTGTCAGAAAACGCTGGTGTGATTCAGCTAAGCAGAACAGACACCTTCGATTGACACTCAGTTAAATCGAACTCTTACTAATTTGAATATTTTCGTGAAGTAGCTATGAAGATAGGTTGTGATGGTTTAGTTAGTATTTATTTCTCGATCGTGAGTACTGTTATGCATGCCAAATTGACAAATGTTGATCTTTGTGGTAAAATGGTCGAATCTAGTGGAAGAACTTTCAGATTTAAGCACTCTGACTGAAACTTTAGAGAAGTTAGTGTAACCCTTGCCGGTTTTTGTTATAAGAACAGTAATGATTTTCGAATTGCCATTGGAAGCTCCAGGCCAGCAAATAAATGCAGTAGTATCGTCTTATGAGATAGAGCTCAGTAGTGCTCCAGAAAAATATTCGAGCTCATATAACTTTCCAGAGCTGAATTATATCAGACATCTTAAAGTGGACCTAAAGGAACACATCCCGTCTTACAATAAAGTTTGTGGCTATCGAGCTATCGTCATGGATGAAGGACAGCACAGAACGTGCGAATGGTGTGGCGCAATGGGTCACGTGCGTCCCAATGTATACAATGGCGTGTGGCCCAGATGCCGGCCGACGAAGCTGTTAGACCTGCAGCTACATCCTCTGTGCTGATAAAGTATGTGGGGGCAGCCACTGGATTCCCACACGCTGCCCCCATTACGACCACTCTTCAAATTGATAATGCTAATGATAATGGTATTCCAATGGAAGTCACTGAAGGTAATTCCAACTACACCACAACCGACCGACCGAACACTCCAAGGAAGCTCTAAATGATCCAGTTCCGGAAAGTAATCCGAAATACGACCCACCACCTGCTGACGGAACATCACTGAACCTGAACAGGATATTGCAACAGAAATATCTCCAAGTTCACCGAAAAGCTGCTCGCCTAGAAAAAAATAAGAAACAAAGCACATGAAATGCTGAGCAAATTGTTCCACTGATGGACTAAAATATCAAACAGGTAGCCCAAAAATTAAATGAAAGTTGACAGGAATCTTTCATTCGTACTCAGTCTGCAACTGTTCACACACCAGCCGGCGGTAGAGCACCCATTCCTAACGATGGAAACAGAACAAGACACAAGTGCAGTTCCCGACAAAAGTGTTGCATAAATCCTCCATACAGCTGTGGAAGACAACTTCAGATCTTCTTTTTAGAAGAACTGGGGAGACGAGACTGTGGGAGATGTCGAAACGAGAAAAACTCCTTTAACTTCCAGAGGGTCACTGCCAGTCATCTCTCAAGACCAGATTCCTCTCCGAGACTTAGTAACAGTAAGCGATTATGTATCTGATACTTACTGACAGCTTGTGTGTGATGAAAGAGTTGAATGTATAAAACCATAGTAAATTATGAGCTCATCTCAAGCCTACAGATTTGCAAACTGAACATCAGCAGCATACACAATTCACTGAAATTGAATAAGGCGAAAGACTTTCTGTATGCGGCAAAAATTAATATTATTGTACTTCAAGAAGTAACAGACGTCGCACTACACGATATCATTGAGTTATAGAATTGTAATTAATGTTGGAAGTTAAGGTGAATCTGAGACAGTGGTACTTTCGAAGGAGAAACGTATAATATTCAATCACGTTGAAAAACTAAAAAAATAATAGAGGGAACCCTCGTGCTATCTACGACACCTGGATTGCTAACTCACATCAAAAAATGTTTTGCATCACCCCGGTTACGAGAGCTCAGTAACCTCTATAGAGAATTGGACTAGAGATCAACGTAAACATCATATCCGCCCTTTTTATTGCTCATGGAAACCGCACATTGCATCTCGTACAACCATACAGCGAGACCTTCAGAGGTGGTGGTCCAGATTGCTGAACACACCGGTACCTCTAATACCCAGTAGCACGTCCTCTAGCATTGATGCATACCTGTATTCGTTGTGGCATACTGACCACAAGTTCATCAAGGCACTGTTGGTCCAGATTGTCCCACTTCCTAATGGCAATTCGGCGTTGATCCCTCAGAGTGGTTGGTGGGTCACATCATCCATAAACAGCCCTTTTCAATCTATCTCAGGCATGGTCGATAGGATTCTGGAGAACATGCTGGCCACTCTTGTCGAGCGATGTCGTTTACCTGAAGGAAGTCATTCACAACACGTGCATGATGGGGAGCGAACTGTCGTCCATGAAGACGAATGCCTCGCCAATATGATGCCGATATGGTTGCACAATCGGTCGGAGGATGGCATTCACGTATCGTATAGCCGTTACGGCGCCTTCTATGACCACCAGCGGCGTACGTCGGCCCCACACAATGCCACCCCAAAACAGCAGGGAACCTCTACCTTGCTGCAGTCGCTGCACAGTGTGTCTAATGCGTTCAGCCTGACTGGTTTGCCTCAAAACACGTCCTCATCGATTGTCTAGTTGAAGGCATATGAGACACTCATCGGTGAAGAGAACGTGATGCCAATCCTAAGCGGTCATTCCACTATGTTGTTGGGCCTGTCTGCACCACGCTGCATGGTGTCTTGGTTGCAAAGATGGACCTCGCTATAGACGTCGAGAGTGAAGTCGTGCATAATGCAGTTTATTGCGCAAAGTTTTTGTCGTAACGCGACGTCCTGTGGCTGCACGAAAAGTATTATTTTACATGGTCACGTTGCTGTCAGGGTTCCTCCGAGACATAATCGTTAGGTAGTAACCCTAGGGCGGCCAGAGCGAGGCATGTCATAGACAGTTTCTGTCTCTCTGTACCTCCTCAATATCCGAACAACATCACTTTGGTTCACTCCGAGACGCCTGGACGCTTCCCTTTTTTAGACCCCTTCCTGTCACAAAGTAACAATGAGGACGCATTCGAACCTCGATATTGGCCGCCTAGTCATGGTAGAACTACAGACAACAACAGCCGTGTATCTCCTTCCTGGTGGAATGACTGTAACTGATGGGCTGTCGGACCCCCTCCGTGTAATAGGCGCTGCTCATGCATCGTTTTTTACATCTTTGGGCGGGTTTAGTGACATCTCTGAACAGTCAGAGGGACTGTGTCTGCAATACAATGTCCAAAGTCATCGTCTTTCCTCAGGAGTTCTGGGAACCGGCATGCTGCAAAACTTTTTTTGATGTGTTTATATGTTCCATGTGGTAGCAGCAAACGACGCAACCGAACAAAGTTTTTTTAAATACGAAATTGTGCCCCTCTTCGGAGACATTATGATAATATTGTTTTAGCGAGAGATTTTAACTGTATCCTACGTTCCAAAGATAAGTTCATTAACTTTAAAAAATGGTTCAAATGGCTCTGAGCACTATGTGACTTAACTTCTGAGGTCATCAGTCCCCTAGAACTTAGAACTACTTAAACTTAACTAACCTAAGGACATCACACAACACCCAGTCGCATTAATTTTAACTCGTCTGTTGAATTATAATACATAATCGAAGAGTTCAATTTAACTGACACGTGAGAGTACAGAAACGGTGACGTGCTTGGTTTTACGTTCATCACCAAATGCTCGGCAAGTCGCTTGGATGGGATATAGGTATTTAACAATATGAAGACTAATACTCTACACATAGTAGTGTGGCCCAGTAGCCACTAACCCGGAGAAACAGGGACCCACAGAGCAAATTTGCAAGATGCCGAATGCCGCGAGCGTTTTCACAAAACTTGGCAGGAATGCAAAAGTAAGTTCACTTCCTACGTTAATGGAAATCAGCATAAAGGCATAAAGATATTTGTAGGAGGATTAACATTGTTGTGCACTGTGTATGCAGTAGTATGAGATCTAGTATACTGACAAATGCAGTCGAGTGGTAGCGCGTTTGAAGTTAGAAGTGTAGTATATAACAAGACATCAGTGCTTCCGGTGGTAGAGTGTGGAACTCGGTACAGGCAATCGGGTTTGTGTGTTCTTGGTGTTTGTGTATGAGCCCTTACTCAAAATGGGAAACACACCTTTAATGAAATGCGCGACGTGTATATGAACAACTAGAATGGCATTGCCAAGCGGAAAATTATTACCATATGATGAAAAAATCAGTGTGTACAAGGAAATGGGACTCTAAACTTAAAGCAGCAAGCAAGTTGAACAGTTGGAGTATAGTGACTGATAATTTCGTTAGACTGGGCGCACGACATGAGCAGAACGGAAAATATGGCCATAGTAGAAAATTATGAGACAAAACGGTTACTTTTTCGCAAATCAAGGGCCACAAACCGTTATTCTTCTCAACCTGCTGCTGATTTGTAGTTGTCACTATCTGCCTGACGTGTACGAAAAATTTTTGTCAAATAACAGACATCTTGTATTAAAGAAACGACTGCAGAAACCTGTGGAACACCCAAACGTATTTATGCTAGATATGAGTTTGCTAAATCCGTTAATCATGTAATCTGCAGTGGGATGAAGAGGTCTTCAGTGAAGAGGAGAACTTTAATTTAGTTGGGTAGGATGTTTTTTAACATTATTGGCATGATCTGAGACAGAGCAGCAGGTAAGGATGGTCAGAAATTTTGGTGATGTAAGTGTTACGTTTTGGCCAGTCTTCTACGCTAAAGGTAAATCCAGAACTGCCTGGCAGATAGTTAGAATTAACACTAACGTGTACACTGAGATTCTAGAGACAGAACTGATTAGAATGTATGAGGTTCTAGGGGAATAAAGTCTAAAGTTTCAACAAGATAATGCATGTGTACGTGTCTGTGCTACTGCCAAAAATAGTTTGAAGATAAAGATATCAATGTCTTGCGCAGAGTTGTACGTAGCATTTGAACAACGTGGAACACGTGTGGGGAATACTTACAAGGCGTGTTTATCGCTATGGAAGGCAATTTGAGGCCGAATGTGAGCTGAAAAGAGCGATACGAGAAGAGCGGGCGACAGTTTCACTGCAAGAACTGCAAACCCTAGCACGATCAACGCCGAAGATATTTTTTCAGGTAATTAGGAAGAACAGTGGTTGGATAAAGAACCAACAATGCAATAACACAAATGGACAATAAGTGCCTTTCTACCAATTTCGATCCAGGCAATTCAAACGCCTACATTGTTACTCGTATTTTGAAGGAATAAAGCAACTCCGT
Source organism: Schistocerca piceifrons (assembly GCF_021461385.2). NCBI lineage: Eukaryota > Metazoa > Arthropoda > Insecta > Orthoptera > Acrididae > Schistocerca > Schistocerca piceifrons. Next base: position 520,526,520 of record NC_060143.1, read on the forward strand.
TATAATTATTTATCCCTAATGTGTATCTACTACATTCATGATAAATTCGTTACTTGTATGCTTGAGATATTATACTACTACTTTCGTAGGAACACAGCTTTTATACTGATTTCCACTACTGTACAATTCTTCTCTGTCCTGGCGGCTTAAATGCGTGAAACTGCGATTAAGGAAAATGATAATCCCGATTCGCGGAAAGAAAGGTTTTGATGCAGCAAAATAGCAGACTTTTATTTTTAATGCTTGTGGGACCTATTCAAACTCGACGCATCTGTCACTGAAAATTATCTCTCGATCAAGGAAATGAAAGTCACAATTTTGGCCCGGAGGCGGAAACAGACAGGTTTCAAGTACGTGCGAGGACGCAGGGCGCTGTTTTCCGTGAAGAAACTTCGATTTTTCATGTAATAGATGAAAAGCATAGAGGAAAAAGAAGAATTATCATGGAAATTAAAAGAACTGATGGCACTTGTGACTTATGAAATTTTTCTGGTGTATTTCTTGTTCCAGTAATTTTCGGGTTTGCAGCCGGATCCGATCAACATTCCGCCACGATATTTCGGCCCAGATATGTCCGGCCATGCTCAGGCGAGTAGACTAAGTACTGAAGAGAGCTGATGCAGTCACGGTATTTATAGCGGATTCCGCGCTTGCGAATCGTACTGGCGGCTTACGGTGCATGCGTCATGAGGTGACATGTGCGAGGCAGCCAAGTTGTGTGTGTGCCTTCAGTGATGAAGTAAGATGAAAGTAATCGGTGAGTATCGACTGAGCAAGTCGACTCCGCTATGACCGCATAATTTTAATAATTACACGAGGTGCATTCAAGTTCTAAGGCCTCCGATTTTTTTTCTCTGGACTGAAAAGAGATAGAAACATGCGCATTGTTTTAAAATGAGGCTGCGTTCATTGTCAATACGTCCAAGAGATGGCAGCACCGTACGGGAGATGGAATTTTACCACCAGCGGCGAGAATGAGAACTGTTTTAAATACATAAAATGGCGACGTTTTCCTTACTTAAACAGCTTGCAATCATTCGTTTTCTGAATTTGCGTGGTGTGAAACCAATTGAAATCCATCGACAGTTGAAGGAGACATGTGGTGATGGAGTTATGGATGTGTCGAAAGTGCGTTCGTGGGTGCGACAGTTTAATGAAGGCAGAACATCTTGTGACAACAAACCGAAACAACCTCGGGCTCGCACAAGCCGGTCTGACAACATGATCCAGAAAGTGGAAAGAATTGTTTTGGGGGATCGCCGAATGACTGTTGAACAGATCGCCTCCAGAGTTGGCATTTCTGTGGGTTCTGAGCACACAATCCTGCATGAAGACCTGAAAATGCGAAAAGTATTATCCAGGTGGGTGCCACGAATGCTGACGGACGACCACATGGCTGCCCGTGTGGCATGTTGCCAAGCAATGTTGACTCGCAACGACAGCATGAATGGGACTTTCTTTTCGTCGGTTGTGACAATGGATGAGACATGGATGCCATTTTTCAATCCAGAAACAAAGCGCCAGTCAACTCAATGGAAGCACACAGATTCACCGCCACCAAAAAAATTTCGGGTAACCGCCAATGCTGAAAAAATGATGGTGTCCATGTTCTGGGACAGCGAGGGCGTAATCCTTACCCATTGCGTTCCAAAGGGCACTACGGTAACAGGTGCATCCTACGAAAATGTTTTGAAGAACAAATTCCTTCCTGCACTGCAACAAAAACGTCCGGGAAGGGCTGCGCGTGTGCTGTTTCACCAACACAACGCACCCGCACATCGAGCTAACGTTACTCAACAGTTTCTTCGTGATAACAACTTTGAAGTGATTCCTCATGCTCCCTACTCACCTCACCTGGCTCCTAGTGACTTTTGGCTTTTCCAACAGTGAAATACACTCTCCATGGCCGCACATTCACCAGCTGTGCTGCTATTGCCTCAGCGATTTTCCAGTAATCAAAACAGACTCCTAAAGAAGCCTTCGCCGCTGCCATGGAATCATGGCGTCAGCGTTGTGAAAAATGTGTACGTCTGCAGGGTGATTACGTCGAGAAGTAACGCCAGTTTCATCGATTTCGGGTGAGTAGTTAATTAGAAAAAAAATCGGAGGCCTTAGAACTTGAATGCACCTCGTATTCTAACTTTTATCCAGCTGAAAGCCGTTATGACGATTCACTAAATTATCAGCAAGACGAATTTCAACGGATTTTTTAATTACAGAGTTCCAGAAGCCTGAAACTAGTGCCAAAATTTTGGTATTATTGTATTCCATTGAATGTCCCATGAAATTGCAATATTCTGCCACTGCTGATTTTAAAAGTTGTCGCAGACGGGTGTGTCTTTTGCGTTATACACAGCGTTTCTTGACCGTTCGTGTCGTCACACCTATACATGCAGAGCCACAGTCACAGGGAATTTAGTAAACACCTGCCTTCCTCAATTGTAAATCGTCTTTAACGGATCCGATTAAGGCTCTGCTCTTTTCTGGTGTACGGAGGATGACATTGATATCATTCTTCGTAAGTATATGCCTATTTTAAAGGACACATTCCCGGCATATGGAAGGAACGCAACTGATTTAAGGTCGTCATCAGTCTCCTCAGAACGTTGTCTCTTGTTATTATAATTGCACATGACATTCCGTATTAGACGCGAAGTGTAGCCATTCTCCTTAAAAACCTTCTCCAAATGCACTAATTCTTCGTGAAGGTCATCAGTATCCGATATTACAAGCGCCCGATGAATTAAAGTACGAAGAACACCGGCGGTTTGTGAGGGGTGATGGCAGCTGGTGGGCTGAAGATATAGATCTGTATGTGTGGGTTTTCTGTACACCGAATGTCGCAAAGACCCATCATTCTTCCGGCGTACTAACACGCCTAGAAAGGGTAAAGTCCTATCTTTCTCAATCTCCATAGTAAACTTGATGTTCTCATGTAAAGAGTTTAAATGACAAAGGAATTTTTCCAGTTCTTGTCTGCCATGGGGCCATACAACGGAAGTATCATCTACGTAACGACAGAAAACCGTAGGCTTTGAGTCGGTAGACTCAAGAGTTTTCTCCTCAAACATAAAAAGATTGGCCACCACAGGGGCCAAGGGACTCCCCATAGCGACACCGCCAGTTTGTTCAAAAAATTTGTTATAAAATAAAAAATAAGTTGAGGAGAGAGTATGTTCAGACAAAGCGGTCAAATCATCACTGAACAAGTAACCAATAAGATGCAGATCGTCAAATAAAGGCACTTTGGTAGAAAGTGAGACCACGTCAGAACTGACTAGTAACTCCCAACTGCTCATCTCAACAGTCTTCAAACCATTGATGAAATCCTTGGATTACCTATATGGTGGCAGCACTTAGCCACTTACAGCTTGAGTAAGGAGGCCATATGATTTGCAGTAGAATAATTAGAAGCACCGATATTACTCACTATCAATAGTAGTGGAACGCCACCCTTGTGAATCTTGGGCAGCCCATACAGTCCTGGTGGAACAGCATTGTGTGGTTTCGGCCTCTTGATAACTTGTTCAGATAAAGAACTATCGTTCAAAAGAGTAACAGTTTTCTGGAGATACGGCTCGTTTGGTCCTTATCTATTTTGCGGTTCATAGAATCACTTAGTTGACTATATATCTTGTCGTTGTAGGCTTCCCTTGTCAAAAGGACCAAAGCATTACCCTGTCAGCAGGGAGTACGACTGTACCAATATCTTGACGGAGAATGCGAAGGGCAACTCTTTCCGCTGGAGAGATGCTTCTCCGTTGCAGCGCACATTTCAGCAAAATACGACACAATTCTCGTCGAACCTCGTCCGCAGAATCCACGGAAATAGGTCTAATAGCCTCCTCAATAGAACTGATAACCTCCATTAAAGGAGGTGAAGAAGGGGCAAAGGTTAAACCTTTCGTAAGCACTGACACCGTCGCATCGTCAAACGTTTTCTCCGTGAGATTCACAACGGACCGCCCAGTAGTGGTTTATCGCGGGTTACATGTTGTGAGACGATTAAACTTAGTACTTTGTCTATTTGTGCTACCCCTGTGGGCCCAGTCCGCATTGGTCCAAGTTACACCAATTCAATCCCAACTAAGGGAGGAGCATGTTGCACCAATCTTCAGATGTAAATAAAATAAATCCTTGGAAATCACCTCTAACTCTCGACGTTTAAAACGGATTCGCTCTCTAACAATGGCCATACTTGCCCTGCGCTTAATATTATTTGCAGCAACACTACTAATAAAGTGAACAACTGTAGCAAACACTGGAATCAAATTATTGTCTCTACATTACAATAAGAAATTAAGTAACCTGGCTCTTTTCTCGCGAAATCTATCCAGTCTGTGTATATCTTGAACCATCTGCTCCGGGAAAACGTACTTGATGTGACTACTGAAATTTTCCTGGAGTCTTTCTTCTTCCAGTAAATTTCAAGTACTTCAGTCATTTGAAGACTGTTAAGTTCAGTACCTCGGATATACTAGTTAGCTTCGATGTGTTCTTTCGTTTCACCAAAGTGCGTTTATTTGACTCGCTATCTCTAGTTAGTTACTTGTGCAGTGATGATTTGACCGCTTTGCCTGAACATACTCTCTCCTCAACTTATTTCTTATTTAATAACGACTTTTTTGAACAAACTGACGGTGTCGCTATGGGGAGTACCTTGTCCCCTGCGGTGGCCAATCTTTTTATGTTTGAGGAGAAAACTCTTGAGTCTACCGACTCAAAGCCTACGGTTTTCTGTCGTTACGTAGATGATACTTCCGTTGTATGGCCCCATGGCAGACAAGAACTGGAAAAATTCCTTTGTCATTTAAACTCTTTACATGAGAACATCAAGTTTACTATGGAGATTGAGAAAGACAGGACTTTACCCTCTCTAGGCGTGTTAGTACGCCGGAAGAATGATGGGTCTTTGCGACATTCGGTGTACAGAAAACCCACCCATACAGATCCATATTTTCAGGTGTCCAGCTCCCATCACCCGTCACAAACCGCCGGTGTTCTTCGTACTTTAATTCATCGGGCGCATGTAATATCGGATGTTGATAGCCTTCACGAAGAATTAGTGCATCTGGAGAAGCTTTTTAAGGACAATGGCTATACCTCGCATCAAATACGGAAGACCATGCACAATTATAATAACAAGAAGCAACGCTCTGAGGAGACTGATGACGACTATAAATCAACTGCGTCCGTTCCATATGCCGGGAATGTGTCTTCTAAAATAGGCAGTCTGCTTAGGAAGAATAATATAAATGCCATCTTCCGTACACCAGCGAAGAGCAGGGCCTTACTCGGATCCGTTATAGACGGTTTACAATTGAGGAAAGCATGTGTTTGTAAAACTCCGTGTGAGTGTGGCTGTGCATGTGTAGGTCAGACGAGACGTACGGTCCAGGAACGCTGTGTACAATACGAGAGACACACCCGTCTGCGGCAAACTTTAAATTGGAATACAATAATAGCAGAATTTTAGCACCGGTTTTCAGCTTCTGGGACTCTGTAATTAAAGAATCCGTGGAAATACGTCTTGCCAATAATTAAATGAATCGTGATAACGGCTTTCAGCTGGATAAAAATTGTAATCCAATGATTAAAATTATGCGATCATAATGGAATTGACATGCTCAGTGGATAATCACCGATTAGATTGTTCTCAGTTCACCACTGAGGACAGCACACACAACTTGGCTGCCGCTCGCATTTCACCTCCTAACGCATGCGCCGTAAACCGCCAGTTCGATTCGCATACCCGGAATTCGCTATAAATACCCTGACTGCATCAGGTCTCTTCATACGGCAGCTGACTTGTTATATGACACACTCCAAACTGTGGAAACGCTGGCGGACGCGTTTGAGAGCCAAAACCACCCCCTTGTCCAGGACTTTTCCCCGGACGAACTCCTGGAGGAACACAATGTCCTGACAGCTGTTGCTGCTTTCCTCAACCGTCGACCTCTGTGTGCCCGCCACCTTACTTCCATGGCAGAAGTCCAGCGGATCCTACGACGTAAATGTGGCCGGTCAGCCCCTGGTTGGACGGAATTTTAAGTGAACATCTCTGCCGCCTTCCACGTACGCCTGTCCTGTTGTTCACCAAGATTTTAAACGGTTGCCTCACGTCTGGCTTCCCCCACCCCCCCCCCCCCTCCCAGTGGAAGCAAGACAAGCTGACTGGGATCTCCAAGCGCAGTACATGGGCCCTACGGTCCCCACCAACAACAGACCCATCAGCCTCTTAAATGCCATGGCGAAGGTCCTTGAATCTGTGATCCTCCACCGAATTTCCCACCCTCTGGCGGCGGCTGGTATGATCCGACCTGAACAGTTTGGATTTACTTCGCACCTCTCTGCCATACTTCATGTCCTAAGAATCGCTAACACGCCAGCAAAGCCTTCAACACCGCAAAGTCGACAGCTGCCGTTTTTCCGGACTTGCAGAACGCCTACGACAAGATCTGGCACGACAACCTCGTGCACAAGATGCTGACGCGGACCGCTATACCGAATATCTAAGTCAAGATTCTGGATGACATCCTACTTGGTAGGAATTTCTTAGTGGCTCAATGGGGAATGCGACAGGTGGACGCCACTATCAAAAATGGTTCAAATGGCTCTGAGCACTATGGGACTTAACATCTGAGGTCATCAGTCCCCTACAACTTAGAACTACTTAAACCTAACTAACCTAAGGACATCACACACATCCATGCCCGAGGCTGAATTCGAACCTGCGACCGTAGCGGTCGCGCGGTTCCAGACTGATGCCCCTAGAACCGCTCGACCACACTGGCCGGCGACGCCACTATCACCTGGTGCCGGACAAGCAAAATAGCTCTTAATGCCGCCAAAACTACGGCAGCCTACTTCACGAAATGGCTCCCATTCCTCCTCCACAATATCTCTATTGCAGGCGTGCACATGCCTTACACCCCGACGACCTCCTATCTAGGGGTCCGGAGGGACAACAAGTTGCTATTCCATTGTCATGCGGAGTATGTCACCAACAAGGGGCAAAAGCTGACCTGGGCTTTGCACCCCCTTTTCCGCAGTATCGAACTTAACCTACATACCAAGCTCTGCATCTACCAAGCCGTTATCCTCTCTGCCCTCACGTATGGCTCGGCTGCATTGGCCGCGATTCGTGTCACCAGGACAACGCCAGCAGAATAAGGTTCTCAGGTAGGATCTGCATGCCCCACCACTCACAAGAATTGTGACTTTCCTTGAGGAAGCGGATATCGTCCCTCTTAAGACAACCATATGCAACAACGTGCGGTGGCCCTATGAGAAAATGGATTCCCCGTAGGGCACTGCCCATGGGTTATGCCACATTGGGACCACACTTCCATGACGCTGGCATCGACATCCGGTTCGTCTAACCATCGTAGAGGAATCGGATTCCGACCACAGGTAACAATTGACCTAGCACTCCCACCTCGGATGCATTCTTTTTCATAACTAGCCCCCCATTCTATGTCCACCACCTTCTCACCATACCTGCCCAAGTCGGGCTGAGTTCTTCTGTCTGACTGATGTGGTACTGTCACCGTTGGAGGGTAGTATGGGACTTCGCGTCCCACCAACACACCTCCAAAGTGTATTGCAGTGATTCAGTGTCACTGCCCTGTGAATGAACTTATTGCCTCACAAACACAGTTTGACTGGAACATACCACATATGAAAAAGAAAGAAAAAAACCTGTCTTCAGTACTTCGTGTACTCACCTGAGGATGGCCGGACGTCATTGGGCCGAAATATCATGGCAGAATGTTGATGAGATCCGGCTGCAAACCCGAAAATTACTGGAAAAAAACTGACAGGACTGTTCTCACAACACAGAACGACATTAAAAAGGAAATCTATAACCTTCTTGCTGACATAATGTGCGGCGGTGGTGTTAATTGCGAAGCACAAGAAGCCCTGTTACAAAACATTCCGGGTAGAGATAGCACTGTGGCGTCTCGGAGTCTTCTAGTAGAGGTTAACGATGATAACCTGGTAACCGTAATTGCGCAGAATCCCAAAAAGAAACCGTCGGTGCCTGACGGCCTTCCAGCAGAGGTTTACCATGTTTTCCAGGCCCAAATGAAACATAAATTGCTCCTCAGCTGTAATGAATTAATGAATTCTGGCAGGGAGATCTCGAAGAAATTTTTAGAAGGAACTGGCCTCCTCAGGGGACACCGCCTTAACGAAGCACTGTCCTTGCAGGTGAGTAGGTTTCCATGATGTGGATCCAGAGGGCTATGCTGGCGGTATTTAGCTTACAGCAGGGTCCCCCAAGCCGGACAGGCTGCAGGAGACAAGCTAGACAAAGTGTGTCCCACAATGGCCTATCTGTCTCCATTTTCCTGTCCTCATTCTTTCCCTGCCTTGTCCTTTTTCCTACCATCCCATGTTATAAGTAAACAGTGGGGTGGACAGGGCTCCTAAGCCATAGTGAAGGCCAACTGTCTGGGGGTGCCAACCCCCAATAATAAGCCTCTCAAACTAACAACTTGGGCAGTATCGTGGACAGTGGATCGCCACTGGTGCTACGATGAATAATCTTCAACTGAGCATGGAGGGAAATTTCGCTGATTGCACTACCCCAGGTGGTAACCAACCCACCGTCACCTGAGATGACGTTGGTGGACCTTCGTATTCTGGGGAGTCCAAACCAACATACCAACATGCTTTGAGGATGTGTTGGAGCATCCTGAGATCACTGACCGTAAACTCAGACCAAGACAACAAAGTTTCTTCACAAGATTTAGTGGTAATTCCCTTCTCGAAGTGGGTAAATTGAAACATCTGACTGATTCATTAACGCAACCCAACATAGTACTGACAATAGTACAGGAAAACAGGAAACCAGTTTCATAGATGATTGTGCCTTCGAGTCCCAAGGATAAAGAATCCTCAAAGGAATGTAGGTCAGAGGGTCATGAAGAACGTATGCCACTTAGGTAGAGGATTTATAATCAGACACAAGACACTGGTTCAGTGATTGATTTGACCTCTCCAAGCAGTTGTGTATCCATCATCTCCATCAGATGTGCTGTCAAGGACTACAATGTAGTCTTTGTACATGCCCCAACCAACCAGGACAACAGATGCAATCCAAACAGAACTTACAACTTCTGGGAAGAATTAGAAGATATTCTCTCTAAAGTTCCAGAGACACACACCATCATACTGCTTGGTGACTTCAATGCCCAACTGGAAAGAGAGAAAAATTAGAGAAATATAGTAGGCAACCATCCAGCACACATGAGAACCAACTACAATGGGGCACTATTGGTGGATCTGTGTAGGACTTGTGGGTTGGTCGTGAAGTCTACAGCATTCAAACCCCTGCCAAGGAAGCAGAAGACTTGGATTATACCTAACACCAACTTGGGTGAATTCCAGATAATCATGTGGCCATTTATCTCAAAAGGAAATACAAAACGTGAAGGAATTAAAAGTGCCAATCTGGACTAAGGCCACTACCCCTGAAAGATCAAAATGAGACTCAAGCCTAGAAACACTAGAGTACACAGGACCTCCAAGATGGTAGGATCTAATGTAGAGTGACTTAAGAATAGACAAGAAGCAAACCAGTGACTGAACAGTACAGATTTCAACAGCTGGGACCTACTGAAGGATACTCTTGTGAAGATGGCCAATGAACTCCAACCCCACCTCACGAGAAGAAGGAAGCATCTGTGATGGAATGAAGACTGTGACAATGAAACAGCCCAAAGGTAGACATTCTGGTGGAAGTGGGTAGTAAGAGAACCAAAATAAATTGAGAGAACTATTTCGACAAAGGCGGCTTACAGATAGGATAATTCGAAGAACCGAACGGATCTTCACAAAAAAACTAACTCAAATCGATAAGAGTTTCTCTAAGATTAATTCCAGAGATTTATACCAAACCTTCAAGACGACACTCAGAAAATACAATCCACCAAGACTCCACTTAAGAGACTCACAGGGCAACTGCTTTTTAACGACAAGGACAACTCCCACCTCTTAGCTCCATACTTTAAAAACCTATTCAACTGTGATCCATCCAGCGAAGACTTCGACAATGAACAAACCCCACCAAACATGGACTCACTGCCTCCTTCACTGGAAGAAGTTGGATAAATCATACAACTTATAAAGAACAATAAGTGAGCTGGAGAGGACTGTATCGTTGCTGAACTCTGGAAATGTGCTGAAAGCAGTACAGTGGGCAAGCTCAAATTACCACGTGATTGGCCGGCCGGGGTAGCCGAGCGATTCTAGACGGTACAATCTAGAACCGCGCGACCGCTACGGTCGCAGGTTCGAATCCTGCCTCGGGCATGGATGTGTGTGATGTCCTTAGGTTAGTTAGGTTTAAGTAGTTCTAAGTTCTAGGGGACTGATGACCTTAGAAGTTAAGTCCCATAGTGCTCAGAGCCATTTGAACCATTTGGACCATGTGATTGGACATGGATATGATCATTTCGCTTCACAAAAATGGAGAATTTACTGATCTGAACCACAACCATGGAATTTCTCTTGTCACAGTAACATACAGATTCTGTCCTAGGTGTTACTAACAAGGGCAGAAGATCAACTGTGTAGTCAATGGAAAAATATCAGGGAGGCTTCAGGAAAACACAATCTTGTGCTGAACAGATCCTCAACCTTAAAACTGTACTGGCATACTCCAAGATGAGGAACCACAAGGTGGTCGTCACCTTTGTTGATTTCAGGAAGGCCCACAACTCCGTTGATAGAGAAACACTTAACTCCAGGAACTAGGACTAGACAACAAACCCTGCAGACTCATTCTAGAAACCTTGACAAACATCTGTTCCAAGTACAAATGTGTAGGTGAGGTTTCAGAAAGCTTCGAAATAAAAACTGGAGTGATACAAGGGGATGCACTCTCCCCACCTCTCTTCAACTCTGTCCTTGAGAAGGTTGTGAGAGATTGGAGCAAGGAACCAACCAATTTCGGTTTTCAGAATGGTGTCTACCTGGGCCACAAGAATGAAGAAGTGATTGTAGATTGCCAGGCTTTTCCAGTTGACATGGCTCTGATTGCTTATTCTCTCGAAATCACAACAATACAGGTAAACTGCCTCAGAAACCAGGCAGCCAAACTGGGTCTTCAAGTGTCGCTGGAGAAAACAGAGTTCTTCACCAACATCAAAGCAAAGAAGCCAATAAAGAGATGTAACTAGACCAGGGAAACATCAAAAGCACTGAGAATGGAATTAATCCAACTTATCCGAAAAAACGCCATTACCCATGAGGGTCAACAAGTTGGATCTAGCCTATCGATTGACTATGAACACCTACAACAAATAACACCTGTCACGCAACTTGAAACTTAAGCACTACAGATCAGTTATACGACAATAAGCCCTGAATGCCATGGAATGTCTTCTCATGAACCGGAGAGATCTGATGGACAAATTGGAAGTAAGAGGGAGGAGAATTCTCCGGAAGATCCATGGCGTGGTGGAAGAAGATGGGGAATTCAGAAGGCGACATACCTCGAAGCTCTACGAATATATCGGGAGGCTCTATGGACTGTGCAAGAGTAATAAGGGCACCTTTCTATATCCACGTTACAAGATTGCCTCCAAACAGATTGACCAACCTTCTGTTCACCTTGTGGAAATAAAAGAAGGTTCGCATCGCTTGGCTGACAGGAACTGAAAAGGATGTTAAAGAACTGGGAATAACTGATCTCCAGAACAGACAGTCTGTGGGACATACCCTGAAGGTAGTCCGAGGATTTCAGGAAAAGCCCTGACTTCAAGATAGTGCTAGGATTTCAGGAAAAGTCCCAAAGGAAAGGCTCCCCTCTGGGCAGAAGAAAGGAAGGACTTACATCGGCAGAGGATGCGACAGTACTGGACAAAGATCAAAGCCCGGAAGTTGAACAAGCGTGGTCCAAGGTAGGCCTATTCAAACGAGAAGAAGGCGAAATAAGTGTAGTGCTTCCCTGCAGTGTGTCAGTAGGAAACCTAAGACAAATTACTCTCCTAAATAGCGATTACAAAATTATGGCCCGCATTCTTGCCTGAAGACTAAAAACGATAATGCATCAAGTGACTGGACCGTGTAGTGTGGGTAACGACAGTTCAAATATCGAAACTGTTTGCGAATATAGGGACGTCATAGCGAAGACAGGTATTCTCAGTCTTCAGTGTGCTGTAATGATGCTTGATTTTGAGACTGGTTTCACCAGGGTGAGCCACCAGTACCTTCTCAAAACAATGATCGCACTGGATTTTCCCCAATGTTTGGCCAAAAGCATTGGTAGATTTTGAAGAACAGCACATCGCAAAACATGAACAATGGTCAACTAAAAAGGTAACTTGCGATCATGGATTCCATGAGACAAAGTTGTTCCCTGGTCGATAGCCATGTTCGCTATTGTCATTAAGCCGCTGCTAGCCACTTTGCAGAAATAATTCCCAAAACATCATGTGCAAGGCATACGTAGATGATGTAGGTCTCGTGGTCACCGCTGAAAGCTATGTCGGGAAGGCATTGCAGGTCACCAGCATGTACGAACTTCCATCAGGTGCGAAGCTAAGCAAAACTAAATCCCGCATCGTGAATGTAGAGCAGTGAATGTCTTTGAAAAACACAGAAGAACTATATCTGGTCACCCACATGCAAATTCTAGATAAGGACCACAGGTCTAATACAAAGCTATAAGCTGCAGACTATAGGGAAATAGTCGCAAGAGTGTCAGCCAGCGTCAATGAACATAGCGTGGAAAGACTTGACGACATCCAAATGCGCATCCTTTGCAAATATGCACACAGCCTCCAAAGTAAACTATGAAGCACAGGTTTTACACACATCACGTAAAACACCAGCAAGAATTCTCTGAGCTTTGGGTCATTTTGCAGCTCGTGGTATAATATCAGAGTGATGTTTGACAGGTTCACTCTCCCATCCGAAGATGGGGATCCAAATCTCACTAATGTTGGGAGGAAGTCACAAGTTACAACCATCAGTCTCCCATCCTACTTCGTACACGAAATCCGAAGACGGGGGTCTAAATCTCACTGTTGTTGGAAGGTAGTCACAAGTTACAACCATCAGTCATCCAAATGTCTTGTATCCACCCATAGATGGGCGGCATATCACCAACGGCTTTTATCATAGTTGTATCAAAACCAGTCCACCCGTCGAATATTGTAAAAGTTATGTTCATACACATGAAATTAACGGAAGACAAAAGCTGGAATATGATCGAACAAAAATACCTGTACTCCAACTGGAATGTCATATGGAAAAAATATCAGCACTTGTCACCTGCAAACAAAGTGCAAACTACTTCGTACAAGGCAGTAAACAGAAAAGTAACAAACAACCAAAGCACAAAAAAATGGCTCTGAGCACTATGGGACTCAACTGCTGAGGTCATTAGTCCCCTAGAACTTAGAACTAGTTAAACCTAACTAACCTAAGGACATCACAAACATCCATGCCCGAGGCAGGATTTGAACCTGCGACCGTATCGGTCTTGCGGTTCCAGACTGCAGCGCCTTTAACCGCACGGCCACTTCGGCCGGCACCAAAGCACAATTTCATGCCATCCACCTGGGTGATTCAAATACATGTGATAATAGCGGCGTAGCCTGCCGGTGTGGCCGTGCGGTTAAAGGCGCCTCAGTCTGGAACCGCGTGACCACTACGGTCGCAGGTTCGAATCCTGCCTCGGGCATGGATGTGTGTGATGTCCTTAGGTTAGTTAGGTTTAATTAGTTCTAAGTTCTAGGCGACTGATGACCTCAGAAGTTAAGTCGCATAGTGCTCAGAGCCATTTGAACCATTTGATAATAGCGGCGTAATATAGAATAACAAAGGTTTGTGTGCACTGAAGTAAAGGACATCTGGTAAACTATCAGAAAAGCCACGATAAAGCGAAAAGTACCCCCCCCCCTCCCCCTCTGTCGGTATTCTTAACCCTGGTGATGTTCCATACGCATTCAAAGAAATAAATGCCGTAACGTGGCCAAAAGGCCAAAGAATACATTACCTTCTGACCGAATAAAAAAGAACCAAAGATGATTTCCAAGTGTCTCTTTTCCATCTGCATCATAAACTAATGAAGACAAAAGACGATAAAAAATTTCAGTTTTTGAAGTTATCATAATTACCTGAAACTTAGTCTACAACATGAAAGGTAAAAGACAAACTCAAGAACAAAATAAAAATGCTTGTTTTCCTCTTTTTTTCTTGTAGAGTGATTTTTTTTTTTTTAAGGGAAACAGAAATTTAATCTGAAATACACTGCTCAGAAGCACCTTATTTTGCGGTGAAGAAATCTTAGAGAAAAACTTTATCCTCACGACAGTAGATGACGTACTTTTTATGTCATTTTATTTTATTTCGTGTGTCGAAACCTCTTTTAATCCGAAGCAGTGACTGCTTTAATTTCTTCTATTCTGCGATAAAATCATCTTCATCTGAAGCATACAAAATGGCAGTACGGAGATTCCGGGGTGCGGCGTGCTCGGAGTTAAGAGAAGACAACTCAGCAAACACACATCGGGAAACGTTTGCGTTGGACGACTCATGGAGGTATTGCGGAGTGAACTGGAAAACACACCTTAGCGAAGACAGCTTTGAAGCCGTTGCTCAGTTAAGGTAGTTACAGTGCACACGTTCTCTTCTGAGGCAGACAGAACAAAGAGGAAAGAGAGTTATTATCTTACTACCAAAGTATCAATTTCTCACAACGTAAGAAGGTGGCAATGAAGACTGGAAGAGAAGGCAAAGTTGGAGCGAGGGGTTAAACGTCACGCAATCTAGATGTTAAGTCTGTGGTTCGAGTCCATTCCATCTGGAAGCTCAGAGATAATTCGCTTCGCTTTCGAACACACCTATAGTAGCACAAATTTCTGGAAGCTATTTCTCCAAACAGCTCGTGGCTGCGTCGAGATAGCCACCCACCGCCTAACGCCAGATGCCGTCCGTCAGGTGAGCGCGGCGCGGGACTGTGGGTGTATTTATCAATTGCCGTTTTCTTATTTGCTGACATAGTACTTGCCTTGTAGCTACGTATTGGATTTTGCATGCATGACACTTATGACCGTTGTTAAGAGTTGTAAAATACACTCGCAAGTGGAAAAAGGTCTAGCATCTATTTGAATTCAATAGTGGGGAGTTGGTAGCAGAGGCAGCGCGAAACCTTTTCATTGTGTGGGGCGAGTGCCTTTGGGCAAAATACGTCAAAAAAGGATTTTCTTCATTCAAGAAAGATGGTTCTGAATCAATGATTTTCCACATGTAGGAATTCTCGAAACCTTTTCATTGTGTGCGGCGAGTGCCTTTGGGCAAAATACGTCAAAAAAGGATTTTCTTCGTTCAAGAAAGATCGTTCTGAATCAATGATTTTCCACATGTAGGAAGTCTCGGTAGCTGACACACATGATGAACTGTATGTGATAAACTGAGACCGTTTAAGCGTCGTGCGACATTTGCATTCAGCAGACATGGTTCAGAGATCGGATATATCAGTTTCCCATGCTCTAATTCAATCCAACAAAAATCCAAACAACGATTATTATTCCATTTTTGCTTGAACGCCATCAGTTCATACATTAGGCTACCTATGCAATACCGTTACTGGAGACAAGTTATGATGTCTTTATACACTACTGGCCATTAAAATTGCTACACCAAGAAGAAATGCAGATGATAAAAGGTAATTCATTGGACAAATATATTATACTAGAACTGACATGTGATTATATTTTCAAGCAATTTGGGTGCATAGATCCTGAGAAATCAGTCCCCAGCACAACCACCTCTTTCCGTATCAACGGCCTTGATACGCCTGGGCATTAAGTCAAACAGAGCTTGGATGGCGTGTACAGGTACAGCTGCCCATGCAGCTCCAACACGATACCACAGTTCATCAAGAGTAGTGACTGGCGTACTGTGACAAGCCAGTTGCTCAGCCACCATTGGCCAGACGTTTCCAGTTGGTGACAGATCTGGAAAATGTGCTGTCCAGGGCAGCAGCCGAACATTTTCTGTATCTAGAAAGGCCCATACAACACCTGCAACATGCGGTCGTGCATTATCATGCTGAAACGTAGGGTTTCGCAGGGATCGAATGAAAGGTAGAGCCACGGGTCGTAACACATCTGAAATGTAACGTCCACTGTTCAAAGTGCCATCAATGCGAACAAGAGACGACCGAGACGTGTAACCAATGGCACCCCGTACCATCACGCCAATATGGCGATGACAAATACACGCTTTCAACGTGCGTTCACCGCGTTGACGCCAAACACGGATGCAACCATCATGATGCTGTAAACAGAACCTGGATTCATCCGAAAAAATGAATCACCAGATTTGCCTCCAATCGCACACGTGTTGGACGTCATCGGAACAACTCCAGCGTCATAACAAACAGCGTTAAGCGTCTCTGTATTGACCGACCAAGTCCTACAAGCATGCCACTCTATCCCACAAACTGACATCCAGCACTTGTACAACAGAATGCATGCACGTTTGCATTCAGCTTTCTGGCGGTTACACCCGTTGTTAATGTACCAGCATTTCACATTTGCAATGGCTTATCTCGCACTTACATTAACCTGTGATATTGCATTGTTAATCTCTTAATTACATTATCTAGGCAAATGTATTCCCGAAATTTCATTACTCCATACTAATTATTTTTTAATGTTGCAATTTTTTCCCCCGGCATAGTTTAAAGGGGGATAGTGTTACCAGACTCCTGTTGCCCCGCCCACCACAACACTATAATACTCGATATCGTAAATTTAACTTGACAACAAGCCCCCTACAGGAATAGTCCATTTCCAATACGCCGCACACCCATGATGTCACACTAGGAAAAAAAACATAGCCAAATATTTGTAAGAACCAAGATTCTATTTATGATCACTACTCGTTTCAGTGGAAACAGTTTGATCTGTGCTCATAGGTTCCTGCCTAACCTTATCCGAGGAAATAATGCCGCATTCGGAAATAAACAACCAAATAGTTGTGAGAACCAAAATTATAAATATGATGGTTACTCGTTTCTCTAGCAACAATATAGGGACTGCTCCCAGCAGGCTCTTGCTCAACCACACCCTCGTAAAGCACGGCATATTTGGAATAAACTGCGCAGTTTCACCACTCACTAAGACAACCACGGTTAAAATTTAGTAATAGGCCGCGTACATCCATCGTATCGTAAAGTAATGACGTCATAAAGGACGTCACTGGTCAAAGAAGGCTGGTGGACTTAGACCGTGCTCATGGCCCAGAACGACCGGGGTTAGAACTCGCGTGTCTTTCAGCCTTGAGCAAGGACAGATATGATCGGTGGTCACCTACCTGATTTCAGGCGAATCAACTCCCCGTCTCAAGATACTGCTTCCTGCTGCTTCTCAAGACGTGACACTAAGCTGTTATTCACTCCTCTGTCAAATGACAACCTTTCTCAGCACAAATTAGAGAGCTCTAAACGAAAACGAACAAAGCGCAATTCGAATCAAAATCGAACTGATGCTACGCAACAGCAGACGCAGCTTCAAAGCATACTGTATTGTTGGGATCCTGTCCTGGGTTCGATGTTAAGCCGCTGTTCATATACACTCCTGGAAATTGAAATAAGAACACCGTGAATTCATTGTCCCAGGAAGGGGAAACTTTATTGACACATTCCTGGGGTCAGATACATCACATGATCACACTGACAGAACCACAGGCACATAGACACAGGCAACAGAGCATGCACAATGTCGGCACTAGTACAGTATATATCCACCTTTCGCAGCAATGCAGGCTGCTATTCTCCCATGGAGACGATCGTAGAGATGCTGGATGTAGTCCTGTGGAACGGCTTGCCATGCCATTTCCACCTGGTGCCTCAGTTGGACCAGCGTTCGTGCTGAACGTGCAGACCGCGTGAGACGATGCTTCATCCAGTCCCAAACATGCTCAATGGGGGACAGATCCGGAGATCTTGCTGGCCAGGGTAGTTGACTTACACCTTCTAGAGCACGTTGGGTGGCACGGGATACGTGCGGACGTGCATTGTCCTGTTGGAACAGCAAGTTCCCTTGCCGGTCTAGGAATGGTAGAACGACGGGTTCGATGACGGTTTGGATGTACCGTGCACTATTCAGTGTCCCCTCGACGATCACCAGTGGTGTACGGCCAGTGTAGGTGATCGCTCCCCACACCATGATGCCGGGTGTTGGCCCTGTGTGCCTCGGTCGTATGCAGTCCTGATTGTGGCGCTCACCTGCACGCCGCCAAACACGCATACGACCATCATTGGCACCAAGGCAGAAGCGACTCTCATCGCTGAAGACGACACGTCTCCATTCGTCCCTCCATTCACGCCTGTCGCGACACCACTGGAGGCGTGCTGCACGATGTTGGGGCGTGAGCGGAAGACGGCCTAACGGTGTGCGGGACCGTAGCCCAGCTTCATGGAGACGGTTGCGAATGGTCCTCGCCGATACCCCAGGAGCAACAGTGTCCCTAATTTGCTGGGAAGTGGCGGTGCGGTCCCCTACGGCACTGCGTAGGATCCTACGGTCTTGGCGCGCATCCGTGCGTCGCTGCGGTCCGGTCCCAGGTCGACGGGCACGTGCACCTTCCGCCGACCACTGGCGACAACATCGATGTACTGTGGAGACCTCACGCCCAACGTGTTGAGCAATTCGGCGGTACGTCCACCCGGCCTCCCGCATGTCCACTATACGCCCTCGCTCAAAGTCCGTCAACTGCACATACGGTTCACGTCCACGCTGTCGCGGCATGCTACCAGTGTTAAAGACTGCGATGGAGCTCCGTATGCCACGGCAAACTGGCAGACACTGACGGCGACGGTGCACAAATGCTGCGCAGCTAGCGCCATTCGACGGCCAACACCGCGGTTCCTGATGTGTCCGCTGTGCCGTGCGTGTGATCATTGCTTGTACAGTCCTCTCGCAGTGTCCGGAGCAAGTATGGTGGGTCTGACACACCGGTGTCAATGTGTTCTTTTTTCCATTTCCAGGAGTGTAGATTCAGTCCACTCCTTATTTCCTTGCTGGTGATGTTTTGCTGTAAACGAAACAGTTAAGAATAATGGTATATGGGTTAAATACTATACTGATGGGAACTTATGCTACTAGTACATGTTATTAACAAGCCTGGCTAAAAGTCTATCATTAAATCTGTTAAATTCTACGTGTTATATAATTCACTATTTGAATTTTTGGAAACAGTTATGTTTGAGGGTACTGGAAATAGAAACTTCATTAAAACTTACAACAAATGTTTTCTGTTAATTAGAGATTCTCGTATGGAATAGAATTTTAATAGTTGTCATTAGCTTGAAAGGAGGTATGAAGCTAATTCGTTATGTTTTCATGCGACGCAACGAAATATTGTTCGAGAGATAACACGGAAAGAATTTCCACAGATGAAACTGGCCTCTAAGTGAAACAGGCAAATGTTGATTTTGTGGCCTGTAATTGACGTCGGTACTTTTATTTTTGACTGCTTGGGACCAATGCAAATGAATAAAACTTGAACTATAGTCTGATTTGAAGTTCGAATAGAAATCGTTTATGCTTAAGTGAAATATAACAAGAGGGAAGATTACTGGATGAAGCAGTAAGGAATATATTGATTCCATGTTAGCCTCAGATTTTTAATAGTGGACACGAGAGCATTCGTGATGAAAACGTAATCAGACGACTGTCATATATGTGTGAATTATGCAGGGTGTTCCGAAACCATTAGTTCAGATTAATACAGGGGACAGAGAACATTAAAACAATTATATTTGATTGTAGTACATATGGTCCCTGGCGGCAGTTTCTGAGGCAAGGGGAAATTTACACAGAAGGTAGCGTAGGATGCAAAGTACAGCAGTGGTATTGATACGAACTGCTATAATGCGAGACCATTGGCCTGTACGAACCCATTACATCGTCGGACTTTTGGCTGGTGTGTCTGTTCGAAGATTCCTGGCATGTCCGCAGTGGAATCGGCATGGACGGGAGTTCTAGCTACGAGGTTTTCTTCCGTTTCCACAACGGCTTCATACACCAGCTGCTCCATACGCCTCCAGAGCAAGAAATCCAGGCAAGTCAGGTCAGGTGACTTGGGTGGTCAGGCCTCTGCTTGTTCATATTAGAGCAGGTACCGCTGGCAGACTACATCCTCAATTATTTGTTGAATGTATTCCAAACTCTGTCTTCACTACAGTTTTTACTCTCTACTGACCATCAATCATGTACAATTCGGCAACCAGGAGCATGACTGCAAATGAGCGAAGGAAAAACTATTAATATTTGTAAACAAGAGTATGAGTGAGATATGGGGACCAATCTTAAATAAAGGAATATGGAGGAGTAGCGAGAACGAGGATATCTTGCCCTTGATGCAACAACCAACGATCCTACAGAAGTTGAAGAGAAAAAGAATTCAGTGGGTGGACCAAGAAACAAGTACGCCAGAAGAAAGACACGTGAAAAAGGCTTGAGGGGATACTAAACACATACTCCCCACGGGACGAACACGGCAGCTCTGAATAGAGGCCCTCGCGAAGGACATGGCAGCCATGATGACTGAAAACGTCTGGTGGAACCGAGCACAAAAACTCAAAGGAATGGAGGAAATTTGTAGAAGCAGCGCGTGGTCTGAAAGGCATGTGATGGCTACCCGTGTATGAATGTTTGTACGTATGTATACATTAATGCATAGGTCCCTGTAGTACCATGGGCGTTCTTCCCTATGGTCGCTACACATGTACTACCATCCTGTCCCATATACTTGTTGATGTCTTCCATATGTACCTCCCGAATCTTCTCATATTTTGTCTTATCCGTCCACCTAACTTGCAATACCTTTACCTTACACCATAGATCTGACTCTTCGATTTTCTTTTTCCCCTTTTCACACAGTCATCATTCACTACCCCACAGTGCTGTGCTCCAAAAATACAGTCACAGAAATTTCTTCCTCAAATTAAGACGTATGTTTGATACTTGTAAACTTCTCTTGGCCAGCAATGCCGTTTTTGTCAGTGCTAGACTGCATCTTATGATCTCCTTATCTTAGACGTCATGAGTTACTTTGCTGTCAAGACAGCAAATTCCATAACTTTATCTATTTCTTCATCACCGATCCTAATGTTAAGCTTCTCGCTGGTCCGACTTGTGCTACTTCTCATCTCTTTCTTCTATTTACTCTCCAACCACATTCTGTACCCATTAGACTGGTCATTGCAATCAACAGTTTCTGTTCATTTCTACTGAGGATAGGCAATGTTATCAGCGAATCTTGTCAGTGATGTCCTTTCACCATGAATTTTAATCCCACTCTTGAACCTTCCAATTATTTACGTGATTGCTTCTTCGATGTACAGATTGAACAGCAGGGGTGAAAGACTACGTCCCTGTCCTCCACCATTATCAATCCGAGCGCTTCGTGCTTGGTCTTACAGACTTATTGTTACTGTTTGGTCTTCTACATGTGGTTTATCAGAATGAAAAATGAACCTATTGTAGCACAAATATATGCCATGTGTCCTGGGAAACCGCGCGGGATTAGCCGAGCGGTTTTAGGCGATGCAGTCATGGACTGTGCGGCTGGTCCCGGCGGAGGTTCGAGTTTTCCCTTGGGCATGGGTATGTATCTTTGTCCTTAGTATACAAGTGATACGAGGCCGTTGGGATCCAGCACGGCGTTGCGTATTACCCTCTTGAATCCACCGATTCCATATTCTGCTAACAGTCATTGGATCTCGACCAACCCGAGATGCAATGTCGCGATACGATAAACGCAATCGCGATAGGCTACAATCCGACCTTTATCAAAGTCTCTCCTCCTTACACGAGGCATCACAACAACGTTTAACCATGGCAACGCCGGTCAACTGCTGTTTGTGTATGAGAAATCGGTTGGAAAGTTTCCTCATGTCAGCACGTTATAGGTGTCGCCACCGGCGTTAATCTTGGGTGAATGCTCTGGAAAGCTAAGCACTTGCATATCACAAAATCTCCTTCCTGTCGATTAAATTTTGCGTACGTAGCACGTCATCTTCGTGCTGTAGCAATTTTAATGGCCAGTAGTGTACATGTATTTGTCTACCTTCTTACAAAATATGCACAGATTCGCAGAAGCTTTAACCGTAGAACAGGCACTTGAAAAAATGTAAAAAAACGATTTTCTTGCGTGTTCATCCGAATAAAAGTATACTTTTAAAGCGAGTTTTCAGTTTCTTTATCTGATTCGTTTTAAGCTCGACGGATAAAAATTATCAGATAAAAAAAGTCGTTTTGACTTTATTCATTTATCCATCTTCTTGCAAACTTTGTACCGATTGGCACAAGTATAAAGTACAGAAGCGGCGTACTTCATATCCTAAGAGGAGAACATGTGCTACATTTTCCTCGACATTTACCCATTGTGCCTCACAACAGATAAAGGTTATTGGATAGGAAAATTTCGGTTTGATTTTACTCGTTTATCTACCTTTCGTAAAAAGTTTGAATCGATTCGCACTAATTTAAAGTACAGCAGTGAAACGCTTCAGAAATGTCCAAGAAAAACGTGTTTCTGACGTGCACTGATCGACCAGAAAATTATGATCACCTACCCAACGGCTGGTATGTCCACCTTTGGCACGGATAACAGCGGCGGCGCGTTGTGGCATGGAATCAGTGGGGCCTTGGTAGGATGCTGGAGGAAGTCGGCACCACATCTGCACACACACACAAGTCACCTAATTCCCGTAAATTCCGGGGAGAGGGGCGATGATCTCCGACGCCACGATCAATCACATCCCTGATGTGTTCGGTGGGGTTCATATCTGGCGAGCTGTTGGGCCAGCACTTCAACTTAATCTCGCCACTGTGTTCCTCGAGCCACTCCAGCACGCTTCTGGCCTTGTCATATGGCGCATTATCTTGTTGAAAAATGCCACTACCGTCAGGAAACATGGAAGTCAAGAAGGGGGGTACGTGGTCTGTAACCAGTGCACACGACATTACTTGGCCGTCTTAGTGCCTTGCACGAGCTCCACAGGACCCATGGATGTCCAAGTGAATGTTCCCCAGAGCATAATGGAGACTCCGCCAGCTTGTCTCCGACCCGCAGTACAGGTGTCAAGGAGCTGTTCCCCTGGATGACGACGGATTCGTGACCCCACATCGCCATGATGAAGAAGGTATCGGGATTCATCAGACCACGCAACGCTCGGCCACTGAGCCACTGACACTCACCTACGCCCTCCAAGTCCGGTACAATAAGACAGTGAGGGCTGGGGTTCTCTGCCACCATTTCTCTCCTTGTTCTTCAATTCTACCCCTGCAGCCAACCTAAAAGAACGGATTCCACGCCAGACAGGGAGGATTCATCAAGCACAGGCTGCCGATCTTCAAGGTAAAGTTAGAATTAACTAATATACATATCCCACAGATCACTTCCTACAGCCAATGGTCTAAATATAATATAATAAACACGGAAAATAAAATGATAAAATACCGTACCTAGTAGATTTGATATAATCTAATGAAAGATATACTCAAGTAACCATACGTCTTTCATCGTAAAGATTTGTTGGACGGAGTATACCATCACTAGCACAGTTGTGCAGGCTCAAGGCTAAAATAATACGTTAACAATATTAGTTCAAATGGTTCAAATGGCTCTGACCACTATGGGACTTAACATCTGATGGCAGCAGTCGCCTAGACTTAAAACTACTTAAACCTAACTAGCCTAAGGACACCACACACATTCATGCCCGAGGCAGGATTCGAACCTGCGACCGTAGCAGCAGCGCCGTTCCGGACTGAAACGCCTAGAACCGCTCGGCCACAACGGCCGGCAACAATTTCAGTCTTAGAAAGATGCACACTAATCCCTCCCAGTTAAAGCCCTTTGCAAATTGTCGATTTCTATGTTAATCTGTACTACCATTTTTAGCTTGTGAGATAGTCGAAGTTTGATTGGAGTGCTTCGGGGGAGGGGGGGGGGGGCGGTTGGAGGACGGGACGAATGTTGAGCGGAGTGGTTCTTGCTTTATTTCGAAGATTTTAGAATCCTGTTCCCTTCAGTGTAAGCTCTCTCTGTTAGTGGAGTTACCTGGTGGTTGGTTTTGCGCCTTGCAACATGCAGCAGCTGGACCCGCAGTCTTTCCTTTTGTGACGTTGAAGTGCTACCCTTAACACAAATTGATGCCATTTATGTTTGTGTGTATCGTAAAGCCTTAAAGAAAGGGGATCCACATCAAAATCGGTAAAAAAGGGGAAGATACAGATGCTTTCTACTTTACTGAAAATTTTGCAAATACTGATTACTATCAGTTTGAGTAATATCTGACTTAATGAATATACCACCCAAACAAAGAAAATTAAATTCAGTGCAAAATGGTCATTTTTGGTTAGCAGTGCAATCATTTTTGGCAAAGAGTTACGACAAAGACACATCTGCATCGTGCCGCTGCCAAAGGGAGAAGTAAACGAAGTCATGTCCCTTTTTACATTGATAACTAGGTTCCACGTACGTAAAAAAAAAAAAAAAAAAAAAAAAAAAGGTCTTTGGAGTGTGCATCGTACATTTTTCAAAAAGCCTTTGCCTTTATACAGGTACAGTTTCTCAGTTTCTCTCTGTTCATTTAATGTACCTGTCATAATTCGAAAAACACTTTTGATCCCGGTGGAGGTTCGAGTCCTCCCTCGGCCATGGGTGTGTGAATTTGTCCTTAGGATAATTTAGGTTAAGTAGTGTCTAAGCTTAGGGACTGATGACCTTAGCAGTTAAGTCCCATAAGATTAAAAGAAAATTTCGAAAAACACCTTAATCAGCCAAAAGAGCCCATCTTTTCGGTTTCTTCAAAACATGCGTGATAGCGTGCAGTGGAGCGGAATTCTCTAGCGTTATGGCTCTCCTCTAGTGGTTCTGATGTTTTCCTACTTGAATCGCTGTGGCGAGGAATGACGTAGGAATGTGTGGTATTATTGGTTCCCATCGCGTCGTCATGTCCCGAGAGAATGGAGTTTCTTCTCCTTACGGGAACGTGTTTTGGAGTCATTTCTCTCAGTTGCGAAATAGATTGGTAGTTCACTTGCGAACTGTGGAATCGCCGGCTACAGTCAGTCGTATTCTGCCAGTTGCAGTTTGGTGTTTGCTTCCGCTGCAGACAGCGACAAGCTTACCTCTGAGAGGCTTTGCAGTGAGTTCGGTAATCACATGTGTTCCCAGTCAGTTGTGCTATCACATCTTGGGAAACTGGTTCTGACTCTCCTTCCGAGGTTTCCGTGGCTAGATGTGGTTGGAGATTTGGGGGATTTACGTTTTGTTTTTTGTCTCACATTCAAACTGTGTGGGGCATCAGTTACCCTTTCCAGGTTTGCTGCCTTCCTTTACCACGTTCAAACTTCTAACATTCCACGTTGCATCAAGTAGCATGTTACCCTTTCGCTAGTTATTCACTTATTTTCTCGTAGTCATCGCGTCCTTCGCAGTCACCTTCTGGAAGTCCGAATGGCAGATTAATCCGCAGTTTTTGCCAACGGAGATATCATCATGATACTTCTGTAATTGCACGTCACATTTCCTGTGGATACATTTTGTGTCTGCAATGCTGTGGCTCTCATCGCCTTCTGTGTATTACGTTTTTGATCATAGCTAAGTCTTTCACCTTGTAGGTGCATTTCTCTTCCCAAGTGTATAAAGGTACCGCAAACCATTGTCTGCACTTCTACAGTCTTTGACAATGCCGTTTGTAGAACGAGAGTGGCTTTTAATACTCGATAACTCCCATATGCAATGCGGATGGTTTTTGTCCATAATTTAAGCAGTGATTGGGATTGTAGTTGGGACCTAGGTTACTAGTCAAAGATGGTACTCATAGACCACCTCCACTGAATGATTAAAGGCCCTAAACTCCATTCCACAATCACAGTTTCTGTTTAGCCACATACTTCAGCTCATTACATGGAATTTCGCTCATAAAATTTAGGTACTGCATTTCTTCACATCAAGTACTTTGTCTTCTTTCGGTTACAGTCACCAGCAACATAATTTGCCAAATACTAAATTCTCGAATAATTCACCGTAACTTCATGAGAATACTTAAATACTTCTTCAGTTCTAATATTTCTTTTCAGTTATACAGGGAGTACCACAGTTTCTATTACAGCCTTTTAGGGGTTGGTGAATGGACTCAGTACATAAAGGTTTGGAGATCTGGCAGGGATTCCATATCCGCAATGTACCGCTTGGATGTAAATTAGGCGTGAAGATTGAATGAATTTTAAATCTTCCGCTTCATGGTACGCAGGCAGGGGAAGGAATGGTACCTGACCTGTGTGTTCACAGGACATGCTGTACGGGTTGACACTGATGTTCACTGAGCGAGGGGTGTGTCTGCGACGCACGCTGTCATACACGCAATCCACACACTCCGTTGCGCGTCCGTGCAGCAGCATAGTCAACCCTCCAAGTAGCGATCATAACAGACTATTGCACTCGCTTTTGCAGCCAAACACAAAACGATATGGGGAGGCTATACGGGAAATTTTCTCAACACAAGCTGTGTGGAGCTCTAAGATTACGTGCCATACCGTGAAGGGAGAGATATAGAAATGATTCGAACATCAAACCTATTTTATGTCCTGACACTACACTTCCGGATACGTGTTTCCTATCAAAACTTTGTCTGCTAAGTACCCTCTGCAGTCCTAGAAGCCTGTAAGGGGAGTTGTGAAACCCCTTATACAAACTGTTCTTTCCGAAATTTTTAACACGTCTCAGCCCACAGGGCTGCAGTTCAACCTTGACGCTCGTACGTTGTCGCCGACTCTCGCCGTTTCAACTTCTTAAAACAGCACGCAGCCTACCAGAGCGTTGTCATCGTTGTACGGCAGTCGCGGTTGTTGGCGTGAAGTGCCAGCACACTGAAAATTCACATAGATCTGGTAGCCATCAGATACGAGCTTTTGTGTCGACCGATGCCGACGCCATTTATCAACATTTATCACTCATTTACATACGTCATATCTGAAAAACTGATATGATAGGAATATAGATGAGGCTATATGGCCTTCAGAGTTTTTGTCTTTATTTAATCGAATTTTCACGTTGTTTACAAACTGCAACACCTTCTAAGCTTTTCATGCTAATTAAGGCCATTTATGCATCGTCTTTTCCGAATGTACCTCTAGCCAGAAAGCGATTCTTGTATCTGAAGTCAATTTTTTTCGTTAATCATGCCTCCTGCGTTCTTGTGGAAATTTTTCCACAACAACTTTCATCACCTAAAAAATATTTCTTCAAATCTAACCGAGAAGTGATATACGAATTTTCATAGATCTAGCTTCAAAATTTTCTAAAAAATTTTAAACCCCTCTTGCACTGCCTTAGGGGCTGAATTTCCTCAAGCACTGAAACACGAATTTTTAAAATTTCCAACCGAGAAGTCAAGTATCTGCAGTTATATATTCAGCATTCAAACCCTTGAGCAGTTTTTAGTAATTATTTATTTTCAAAAGAAATTTCGTTCCCTATTTTAACGCCGCTGAAACAAGTATTTTTCATTTTCTGAGTGAGAAACGAAATACCCATTTTCGTAGCTCTAGATTCAAAATTCCCTTAAAGGCAAGGTACTCCCCCTTAGGACTTGAATTTACAAAAACAGTGAAACATGTACTTTTTCATCTCCAGCCGAGAAGCCAAACACCAATTTTCAAACAATTAGCGTTAAAAATGCTTTCGCAATTAAATATTTTCATGAAACGGTTCAACCTATTTGTGGTTGCATTTCCAAAAACAGTGACATGCGTATGTTTTATTTCTAACAGAGAAGCCACAAACAAATGTTCATATATTTAGCTTCAATGATGGTTGCACGACGAAATATTTCCATAATAACTTTCATCCGCGGTGAAACACTACTTTTTTATTTGCAACTCAAAAGCCAAATATAAATTTTCATAGATTTAGCTTTAAAAATGGTTTCGTAATAAAATATTTTGATACAAAGTCTCATCCTCTGTTTCACCCCCTTAGGGTTGCAATTTCGGAAAATCACTTCTTAAACAACGCCTAAATCATAAGATCCACACCTTCTCCAATTTTCAAGTTTCTGTCGTTAGCTGTTTGTACTGGACGATGATGAGTCATTCAGGCAGTCAGTCACAACATGGCCTTTTATGTACAGAGATACGGTGAACGCGTGCTGAGCTTACTGTCGTGTTTCTGTTCCCAAAAACTAAAGCATGCAGAAGGCAGACGGCGGAAGCTGGCGCTGTTCTATTGTGATCGAACGTAACTGCTGCTTAGGACAAATGGACCACTGCAGACATACTCGTTAACCTCACTCCATGAGATAGTCGAGACACTGGTGGTGAATCTGATGTTAAAAACCAAAGTGCCCTCCTCACAATGATCACTCCAGATTTAGCGTCTTCTGACAGAGATGAAAATATCTTTTTATAATAGAATTATAACTTTATACGTAAATTGAAGGTGGAGAGGGGGAGAAAGAAAAGGGAGGGGCTCACTGCTGTCAGCTGCATCGCGACGTTACGCAGAAACAGCGACGACGAGTGAAAATGTGTACTGGACTGGGATTCGAACCTGGGATCTCCTGCTTACTTGGCAGTTGCGTTAACCACTGCACTGACAGCATTGATCCCCTCCGATTCCTATTCCTTCTCTCCCTCTACACCTTCAGCTTACTTGTGATGTGTCACATCTGCTGATTCTTCGTGGTGTCTGTTCTTCCGGACATGTCCCAAAGAACGTACACCAGACGCTCATATAAAGAATTCGAACTGTCCATTTCATGCTCTAGCGTCATGTACGTTACCACCCTCGGCTACTGAAAAGGATGCTGAGGCTGTTACTTCCCCCTCTGGTAACGTGTAACAACATACGCTTACCGATTTATCATTGAAAATAATTCTACATTCCCTCTGTTGGTTGAATTTAAAGAGTTAAAATACTAATTTTTGAACTAATGAGTGTCACACACTACAGATCAGAAGGTAGTTCATTAGATACCTATACGGTATTAGGATAGTTTCTGCCACTAATGGCTTCCTTCGCCCATAGCAATATTCTGTATACGCGAGGTGCAATGTTGCGCCGCAATCATGTGCCTGTGTGTGAATTCCTAAGAGACCAAACTGCTGAGGTCATCAGTCCCTAGTCTTACACGGCATGTACGTATGTATTAAACCGGGGACGTAGAAACGACGGACAAGCTTCGTCCCGCCGCAGCCCTCAGTGGTTCACAACAGGCCACAGCAGTCCACACACCCCGCCGCCGTCCCACACTGAAGCCAGTGGCCACCCCCGAGAACGTCTCATTCCAGACGAGTGTAACCCCAAATGTTTCCTTGATAGAGTAATCATGGCGTATGCATACGTCGAAACGGTGTTTGCGCAGCAACCGCCGGCACAGTGTAACTGTGGCGGAATAAGGGGAACCAGCCCGCATGCGCCGAGGTAGATGGAAAAGCGCCTTACGAACCATCCACAGGCCGGCCGGAACACCGGACCTCGACACTAATCCGCGGGGCGGATTCGTGCCGGGGACCAGTACGCCTTCCCACTCGGGAAGCAGTGCGTTAGACCGCGCGGCTAGCCAGGTGGAGAGACTACGGCTTACCATCCCGATCGCTACAGCGTCTGACAAGGAAAGTGAAGCACACGCAAGAGAAGCACACTAAATGACAATTCACTTTCTGAAAAGATACTATACTACACACATCCAAAAAAGATTTGCATCACCACGGTTCCCAAAACTGCTGAAGACAGACGTGAACTGTGGATATTGTATCACAGACGCAGTGCCTTTGACTGTTCAGAGATGTCACTAAACCCTCCCAACGTTGTAAACAAACGTGCATGAGCAGTGGCTATTAGACGGAGGGGGTCCGACAGCCGATCAGTTCCAGTCATTCCACCAGGATGGAGGTACATGGCTCGTGTTGTCTGTAGTTCAACCAAACCTAGACGGTGAATACCGCGGTTCGATCGCGTCCGCATTCTTACTTTGTGCCACGAAGGGCTCTCAACAAGGGAGGTGTCCCGGCGCCTCGGAGTGAACAAAAGCTATGTTGTTCGGACATGGAGGAGATACAGAGAGACAGGAAATGTCGATTAAATGCCTCGCTCAGGCCGCCCAAGGGCACTTCTGCAGTGGATGACGGCTACCTACGGATTATATCTTGGAGGAACCCTGATAGCGGCGCCACCGTGTTGAATAATGCTTTTCTTCCAGCCACAGGACGCCGTGTTACAACTCAAACTGTGCGCAATGGGCTGCATGATGCGCATTGTCACTCCCGACGTCCATAGCGAGGTCCATCTTTGCAAATACCACAGCATGCATAGCGGTACAGATGGGTCGAACAACATGCCGAATAGACGGCTCGGGATTGGCATCACATTTTCTTCACCGATGAGTGTCGCATACGCCTTCCACCAGACAACCGTCGGAGATGTGTTTGGAGGCCACCCGGTCAGGCTGAAATTCAAAAATGGCTCTGAGCACTATGGGACTCAACTGCTGAAGTTATTAGTCCCCTAGAAATTAGAACTAGTTAAACCTAACTAACCTAAGGACATCACAAACATCCATGCCCGAGGCAGGATTCGAACCTGCGACCGTAGCGGTCTTGCGGTTCCAGACTGCAGCGCCTTTAACCGCACGGCCACTTCGGCCGGCGGTCAGGCTGAAAGTCTTCACATTGTCCAGCGAGTACAGCAAGATGGAGGTTCCCTGCTGTTTTGTGGTGGCATTATGTGGGGCCGATGTACGCCGCTGGTGGTCACCGAAGGTGCCGTAACGGCTGTACGATACATGAATAGCGTCCTCCGACCGATAGTGCAATCATATCGGCATAATATTGCCGAGGCATTCGTCTTCACGAACGACAATTCGCGCCCCAACCGTGCACATCTTGTGAATGACTTCCTTCAGGATAGCGACATTGCTCGACAAGAATGACAAGCATGTTCTCCAGACATGAACCCTATCGAACATGCCTGGGATAAAATGAAAAGGGCTGTTTACGGACGATGTCACCCATCAACCACTCTGAGGGATCTACGCCTAATCGCCGTTGACGAGTGGGACATTTTGGACCAACAGTGCCTTCATGAACTTGTGGATGCAAAACTTTTTTTCATGTGTATATTTCGGTGATTACAAACTCGATTTAACTTTACATAGAACTCGGCAGTACGAGCGTACTTGTCACTATTACATTGCGCACAGTTTGACCTCAGTGCGTCCACTGATTCGGTTGGGAAGATTGCCATAAATGTGTCGTATCCTCTACTGAAGCAACGTGTCCCGCAACTATTGTAACTAGTCCTTGATATCTGTCACTTTGAGAACATTTCTTGTGAAGAACAGCGATTTTCCTGACTATTTCAAAATGAACATAAACAGTCTCGACGGCAAGGAACCTTTATTTTGGTGGTTACCGGTTTCGGACAGTTATTGACCATCTTCGGACCTCGTACCATGTTGGTAGGCGGCTGCGGAGCAATTAGAAAGGCGTAGCACTTAAGCAGTTTCGAGAAAATTGCAAGGGATGTCGTAAGCGTGTATGACGTACCGGTGTGTTGCGACCGTGAGTACGAAACGGGTGCGATCATGTGGTTGGCGTTCAGGCTACTTAATAGACTGATCGGTAATTTATATTTCTTTGAACGCTACTCACATTACTTCATATACATTACATCTGAAAAGTAAAATTATGAAAAGGTACTTGTATTTGCATAAAATTTTATTGGATATCCACAGTTATTTGGTTGTTTGCTATTTTTTACTATCTCAACAAATATTATATTCATAACTATAGAGAAGTAAATGACTAAATGCAAAACTTTTCCCGCAAATGCAAACCTGTCGTGATTTCCGAAATCACTTACACCTGATATCAGGTAAGGTGCCTAGAACTGCTTTGCAACAGGTCACCTCCATCTGCAGCCGTATGTTTCAAGGACGAAGGATGTGCTTGGAAAGCTCTAGTCAGACATCGATAAATGAACGTGTAAATAACTTTATTTAATAATACCATGAATTATAACAAGCCAGAATACGAGGGTAATCAACGATTAATCGACGGATGCGGTTTCGACATTACAAATTGCAGGAAGCTATTTGTCACACAGCCACGGGAAACAGAAATTGAAACGGCATCTACATCGAATGAATGGAATTTTCCCGTATGTACATCTAATCTTCGGAATTTATGAGGAAAAACGAAGCTTGTTGACATTTTGAAAAATATCTCTATTCATAAATTGCCTTCAAAATTTTCTCAACTACTATTTCCGATCAATTTTCCCAGTTATCAAGCAATTATTAATCCATTTCCATTTCCAAATCCCTTTTCAATGGCAACCGTTTATAGGACGGAGCCAGGCGAACTATGAACAGACCTTTTAAATGCTGAGGTAACAATTTTTGTGGTCAATGATTGATATTAATGTTACAGGGAACTAATCAAACTTTCATTGTATTTGTTACATGTCCACGAGATTGGGAATTATAAAACCATTGACGGAGCAAATTAAGGGGAGTTAGAAAGGAAAAAAAAATTCACAATTTCGGATTTTTATCTCATTATATAATTTGCAATTTTCAGAATAAAATGTTACATATATCACAAATAAAATCACATAGGAAATATTTAGTTTTATTTTTTTCAATATAATTTACACCGGTTGAAAATGTTAAATTTTTTATGCATTCCTTCAAGATCTAATACATTCGGTAATTTTTTATATAGAAGGCTTTTGATTGCTGTGTTATAAGGGTTAACAGTGTTGGTGATGTCCAGAAGAATATGGGCACCGGGCTGAGGAAGCTGAAACAAAGTTTGAGAGACAAGAAACTTTCTCATGGTACAACCATAAGAGGCAGGATGACAGACAAAATGATTGGTGAACTACAGCAGTATTATGGGATTGCCATTAGAAATAATGCTGAGGATTTGTTAAAAATGAAGCAGGCAGTATGGGCTACCTTATTCCACAGACTGCCAACTGATGAATAACCAGTACACCACCTTTGCCCTTCTGAACCTGATTCATTGTGCAACTATCGCAATGCCCAGTATTCAAACAGTTCATACAGCCTTAAACATTCCATCCCAGCGGCAGTCGTGGACATCATAAAACCGTTTTACAGGAGACCTGGCAAGTCCTAAATCACAGAAAAAGTGTGTGCATGGTCAGTCTCAAAATCCCAATGATTCGTTCAAAAATCTTATATGGACTCGCTTACAAAAAATGTTTCAGTTGGAATTAAGTCACTAAAGTGAGGGGGGCGGGGGGGGGGGGGGTCAGTGATGCTGTTACTGCTTTTAAGTATAGCAACATTGGTATGGTGGAAGTGCTACAGCATATGGGAATTAATCCTGGAGCAAACTGCATCAGAGAACTTGAAAGGGTGGACTAGGTTCGCATTGTTGAAGCAGAGTATGCAGCTCAGTTGGCCGTTAAGGAATCCAGAAAGAAGAAAAGAAGAAAAAACTTGGAAAATGATCATTAGGACGACATACAGTATGGTGCGGTGTGCTTCTGAGTGACTAAGAATAAAAAAAAAAAAATGAAGCATATATTAGGTGTGTTACAGTCTTTTGAAACTTTAGAAGCCATTAGTTAAAATTTACATTTCCTGTAACATTTTTCCCTAAATCTCAGAAACCACCTCGAATAGAGTATTCAAATTTTTGTGGAGTATAAATATACATATCCTGAGTCTACTGCACTAAAAGAAGAACATAATGTTATGTATAAGTAAAATTATTTAGGATAACGTACAAGATAAGTACACTACAGTTTAACTGTGTTATTGAATCCACGTGTCCTTATTTCAACAAGTGACCTTCTGCCCACGAGAAAGTAAGTATTAATGGTTCGCCCTTGCTACATGTACTTGGAGATACTAATCAACCTAAAAACACGCTTCTCCTAATAGCTATAATTGTTAATCTGCAAATGAAGTAAACACTGATGGAATGTTGTTCAGTACAACGTGCTGAGTCACCAATAGAAATACCTACACTTATATCCCATACACACTGTATAAATGATTTAGATTGCAGATTATGCTGTTATTTGCCGCCAGTGAACTCATCAGATGATCAAAACCAACTTTAGAATGATTTAGACAAGATATCTGTGTTGTGGCAGTTGTCTCTAAATAATAAAAAATGTGCGGCACATCCACTTGAGTGCGAAAAGGAATCGGTTAAATTTCGGTTACACGATAAATCGCACAAATCTATATTCTGTCAGTTCAACTACAAACTTAAGAATTACAATTACAACAGCTTAAACTGGAACGATCCCGTAAATAATGTTTATGCGAAGGTTGACTGAAGTCTGCGTTTTATTGGCATAATGCTATAAGGTGAAACAGGTCTGCTAAAGAGAGTGCTTAAACTACAGTCAGGTGGCAGAAACCTAGGACGTGGAAATAAGTTGCACCCAAAGTTTTATCTTGGAATCCGCTCATGAAGTACGCAAATAAACAGAATCTACAGAGTGCAGTTTTGTCATTGCTGGCTAATTTTAGGTAGACAGTAGAATACGGTAACGTACATTTTTCTGAAGGTTTACATTTGACTTTACAATATAAAGCTGATTATTTCCTCATGTTGATTAAATAATTCCTTTTTCTTTTGCTGATTGGAGATAGTGAAGAACTGCAAAGGTGTGTAAGAGGTATTTCAAAAATGCTCCCGAATTCCTGTGTTAATCAGAGTTAGAATTGTTCGTTACTGCAAACGCCGGCCGCGGTGGTCGAGAGGTTGTAGGCTCCTCATCCGGAACCGCGCGATTGCTACGGTCGCGGGTTCGAATGCTGCCTCGGGGATGGATGTGTGTGACGTCCTTAGGTTAGTTAGGTTTAAGTAGTTCTAAGTTGTAGAGGACTGATGACCTCAGATGTTGAGTCCCATAGTGCTCAGAGCCATTTGAACCATTTGGTTACTGCAAGCGCCAAGGGAATCCAGTTGATCATCACCGAAAGAAAGACGAGAGGAAAGACTGGGCACATTGATCTCCACGAACAACTGCAGGCTGATTCAAATATGCCAATTTAAAGAATGTGTATCGACGTATAAGTCAAAACGGCGTATCACGAAGTTTCTAAACGAACACAGAATTGAAAGAGAATCTGGGAGAGGACCACTAGAAAAACATCGTATACTGGAAAGGCACAGCAAACATAGTGATGGGTGGAAAGCATTAAAATTGTGCAGGGCAGTTGATCGTGGTCAAGGTAAAAAAAAAATAATTTCAAGCAATCTACGAGGGCTGTCCAGAAAGTAAGTTACGATCGGTCGCGAAATGGAAACGACTATGAAAATCCGATAAAGGTTTGCAAAGATGTGTTGGGCAGTGCCTCTAGTATGACTCTAGGTAGAATTATGTCGCTCTTTTCATTCCTGAGCACTTAGTGAGGGCGTAAAGATGTTATAGAAAATAGCGTCTCCCGCCAAGTACGAGGTCCTGGTGAGAATTTTCCCCTGAAGCTAAGCAACCAACATTACATAACTGTCGTGCGGTTTCTTCTTCAAGACAATTCTCAGCATCATTCTGCAGGGGCAATGAAGATGTTCCTGCATCGTTTCAATTGGAAATGTTTTGTTACCCACAATACAGCCCGTAATTGTCTCCCACTGAGTTTCATCTCTGCTCAAACGAACCGCAGGCTATGAAGACAACATTTTGGCACAGACAACGAGCTTTAGGCGAGCGTAGAGGATTGGCGGAAAGCACTGGCGGCTGCCTTCTATGATGAGGGTATTGGAAAGTTGGTACAACGCTACGACGAATGTCTGAGTCATAACGGCGACTACGTAGAGAAGTAGCTGAAAGGTGTAGCTAACTGTTACAAATGAAACATATCTGATTTTCACTGTGATTTTCATTTCGCGATCAATCGTAACTTACTTTCTGGGCAGCCCTCGTATACTCGATAAACGCAACGAAAGGGGTGACAAACAGTTGGTTGAACTCAGCATTAGAGTTATGGGAGCTATAGTGATATGCATGCAGCAGAGGTTAGTTGCCATGATAACTCAGACGCGAATTCATGAGAACGCTAATGATGCCGCACCTACAGAAAAAAATAGTTCAAATGGCTCTGAGCACTATGGGACTTAACATCTGAGGTCATCAGTCCCCGAGAACTTCTTAAATCTAAGTAACCTAAGGCCATCGCACACATTCATGCCCCAGGCAGGATTCGAACCTGCGACCGTAGCAGTCGCGCGGCTCCGGGCTGAAGCACCTAGAACCGCTCGGCCACCGCGACCGGCTGCACCTGCAGAGGCCAAGAGGGAAGAGGAGGACGATGATGACGCATTGAGACGTGTGATCCAGGAGATGAACAGTGACCAATCACGGATTAGGGATTCAGTCGACATTTACAGTAAGTATACATATGGTAGAGTGTTGGCCCTCTGCAGTGTATGGCTGAACTTAAAAAGTTCGTAGCCTTCGGTCGCGATGTTGTGTTACTGGCCAGTTGTGGGATCTCGTACGTACTTGTATTTCGCAGTACTCGTACTTTTGGACTGTGCAAGAATACATGTTTCACTGAAACCAGCAAACTGCACTGATAAACACAGAGTGGAACTAAATATAAAACTAGTGCCCCCTGAAGTGAGCACTTTCCCGCTGGAACTGTTCCCACATATCGTATGTCCACGAAAACTCGATGGCACCCTGCTTTCAGTCGTAGTCGCACGTATGATTACAGGTGCTACAGCACGTTACCCGACCATATCACAGGTTGCACTTGCTAAAGAAAGAATTGCTCCGGAAATGATGACTTTGGAGTGTGCTGCTCATATGACGAAGTTGGCCGATATTCGGGGCTGTTTCTCTGGTAATAACGGAGCTCTCTTGCAGACGGTGGTAGATAATTTCGATTGCTGGATTTCATAACCAAGCGGTCTAACAGTAATCCACTCCACGACACTTCTTGTAACCAAGACTTTCACTTCTAGGAATAGTGCTACAGCGTCTAAACCAGGGAAAACCATTCCTAATGTAATAAAGGAAAAGCATCAAAAACCTGTTGTTACTGATGTCGTGGTTCAGAGATATTATCTTACTAGGAAACCGTCAGTGCCACAAATCGAAGCGATAGAAACAGGATTGAACCAACAGATACTGGAAATGTAAGAAATAATAAACCGTTCGCAGAGCACCAGTTCCTATGTGCCGTTGCTTCGGAAGAAGGCTGCGCAGAATTCAATGAATTAAACACTCGATGTGTGTCTAGAACGAGGACGTGCAATAAGGCCTGTGACCGTTGCAGCACATACACTGATGATCCAAAACATTATGACCACCTGAAACTTCCTGGCAGATTAAAACTGTGTGCCGGACCGAGACTCGAACTCAGGACCTTTGCGTATCGCGGACAAGTGAAAATCTCATTCTAGAAACATCCCCCAGGCTGTGGCTATGCCATGTCCCAGCGGTATCCTTTCTTTCAGGAGTGCTAGTTCTGCAAGGTTCGCAGGAGAGCTTCTGTAAAGTTTGGAAGGTAGGAGACGAGGTACTGGCAGAAGTAAAGCCGTGAGGACGGGGAGTGAGTCGTGCTTGGGTAGCTCAGATGGTAGAGCACGTGCCCGTGGAAGGCAAAGGTCCCGAGTTCGAGTCTCGGTCCGGCACACAGTTTTAATCTACCAGGAAGTTTCATATCAGCGCACACTCCGCTACAGAGTGAAAATCTCATTCTGGATTATGACCACCTCCTTAATACCTTATTTGTCCGCATCTGGAACAACATATATCACAGATTTTGCGTATCCCGGATCCGAAAATTTGTTGGTGCGTTTGTGGAGATATATGGGATTAGATGTCTACGCACATCTAACTCGCTTCAATAACGGGCCGCTGATCTGCATAGCGGTAATGGCACCCGATAACGACCCGGATGGGATCCATAGGATTTACATCAGGCGAATTTCAGTGACATCAGTCGAATTTGGTCGCCGTGGCACCAACGTGAGTTCAGTGTCATGCTCCTCAAAACCACTGTAGCACGGACAATTATACTGCTGATAGCAACGTGCGCTCCGAAACGCTTGTGATTGCACCAGCATTGTTCTCTTTCAGCTGAGGTGCCACAGATCACCATCATACTTTACGTAGCAGACAAGCCTTCGAACCGCACGTTCTGAATAGAATAGTGAATGTCCAGCCATTTACCGCCGAATGGTAATTTCACTGTCCTTTTTTCTCTTTCCGTAGATGCTCACGACGGTAACACATGAACATTCGACCACCATAGCCGGTTTCGAGGCACACGTTCACAGGGTTTGCGTGATAATAATCTGTCCTTTGACTAAGTCGCTTATCTCAGTGGTATTCCCCATTTCTAGCCCATATATTCGCTAGGATGATCTCCATCCGTCTCGGCTGCGCTTACATACTTTTCATAGAGCGTCCTGTACCTGCAGCTTCACCAGATGGCGTCCAACCTCTCGGTGGGCAGTGCTCATAACGTTTTGGCTTAACAGTGTACACGCCTTATCAACATGATACCTTCAGACGCCGACACCGTGCTCACCACTATGATGGAGGCCAAACTACTCGCAACTGGTCCAGACCAAGAATATGCTGAGTTTACAGCAAATCAGGTATTATACCGAGTTGCTGTTGGATTTACATGGCCTTATCTGTTTGTTCTCCGGCTAGGAGCGATGGACACCCTATAGAGCTGCCGAGTTTGTGTCGGAACTCTTGTAGCAAACAGTGTCTTCAGTAGTTTGTGAAATATGCATTTGGCGCCTTCACTGACATGCTGGCGTTACAGACAATTCCACAGAGTATCCGTGATCTAGTAGTTGTAACCGAGCAGCTGCTTTTTGATATTTAAAAGGAAGAAACGATTAGTACCTATGCAGACATTTCAGTGGCTATGCAAACGAAAGTGGCAGTCAGCAAAATAACTACGTTGTGGGTAGACTGTCTTATCAAACCTGTGCTCATAATTGTGGTCTTCATTAGAACCGAACGAGGATGAGATTCTCCTCCACATCTCTGCGCAGCAGAGGAAAAGCTACTCTACTTTTCTGCAGCTAACCACTACAAGTATTCGAGGTACTGCTTGTAATATTTTGAGATCAATGGAAGAGTTACATGCCCATATCTTGCAGA
This sequence comes from Schistocerca piceifrons, assembly GCF_021461385.2. Classification (NCBI taxonomy): domain Eukaryota; kingdom Metazoa; phylum Arthropoda; class Insecta; order Orthoptera; family Acrididae; genus Schistocerca; species Schistocerca piceifrons. The sequence goes on from NC_060143.1 coordinate 520,565,691, forward strand.
AACTTCGGAAGTGAAAGCATGTGATGTGCCACAAGTAGGCATACTGGAATGCTACTTGGAGCGACATGTTCACTGAAACTACATTCGTGCGATACGGAAAGGGTCAAGGAGGCATTGTGGGTCAAACTCCTAATCCGCGTATGGTGAAAATATGCGCCCACAGTTTCCACTTCTGCAGTCAATTGGGCACAGACGTAGACGAGACGTGTGCTAATGTCAATCCAAGAAGGTCCGTCACATATCACACGGCAAGATACTGATCTACGAAGAAATCTGACCATTTCGATCGTGAAAAGATACGTAATACACTCTCTCATTGCATCGATCCCCTCTGCTTTCTTCAACATCCTGTTGAAATAATAACCATTATGAGAGGCAGTGTTGCATCTTTTACAGTTAACGTGGACCAACCAGTTTCCATCAGGAGGCAGCAGATGCTGACACTCGAAGGAACTTGGCCAGGAGGATTCCACAACCCAATCCCGATAAAGGTTGTAACGCTATTTGTCATGATGGAAAACATGAATGTCGGTACAGAGTTCGTATCCGGTACACCATTGATTTATACACGGGAAATTTGCTTGATATAAACTACTCGTAGATCAATTGATGTTGCAGACTTGCTGAAGTGCGAACAGGCACACTTCTCCACCTCTCTCTTCAGAGATGATGAGCAGATTAGATTCAGTGCCAAATCACAGTCGAAGGAACTGCTGTCCACTGGAGCAACCAGATACTTTGTCATCTTCGAACGCATTTTCGGAGTTTATGCCTTCAATTGATATATTTGTCATTGGTGGCTGTGCTGTATTCTGCACAATCGTGTCGCCTACAAATGGGACAGTCCTTGACTTTGTTCAAAAGGTTAATTATTCTGTGAATAGCAAGCTGGAATACTCAGGCGTATACTTGATATTTTATTGATACAACACATACAGCCCATGAGCCTGTTCTCACCGGTACAGACTGTGTGCCCACTGAAGCAACAGACGAAGAGTCAAAGCTAAGAACAGACTTCTACATCGAAAATGAGGACGCGGATGTTACAGTCGTTCAAAGGACATTACGGCTGGCAAGGGGGAATTAAGGTGATTTCACACGACACTGATGCTCTTCTGTTTCACAACTATGCTGATAGTGAATAGCAAGCAAGATAACCCAGGAGCCAAACAGCCTGTGGAAAACTTCTGTTGGTGTTGAACAATAGCATCGAAGCATGCTGATATTTGCACTAACCTTCTTGCAGCACACGTTCTGCCGGGATGTGAGACTGCTGGGAATTTTCATGGAATAGGGCCAAAGAAAATAATTCAGAAATTGAAACAGGGTTAATTCATATCATCTGTGGACAACCTAACGTCAGACCTATTGGACATCATCAAACAGGTGACTGCTATCATCACAACTTGATGCAGTCTCAATGTAAAAGACAGTGTCTCCAACATCCGATTTTTAGTTTGGAGTACCAAGGTGGCAGAACCGGGAATTTCATTTGTTAACGAATTAAAATCGTTCCCCCGGCGAATAGAGCACGTTAAACGAGCACACATGTTGTGTGCAATCTGGAAGTCTACAATGGACCAACGACCAAGTCTACGGACCGTTTGAGGTGTGGATGGAGTCGTGACGAAGCGTTCGAAGTTCTGCATCCAGTGACACTACCAGACGATCTGCTTATAGCTCCGTCAGGTAATCTTCTATGATTCGATGCAGTCACGTTGCGGAAAAGGTTGCGCTGTGGCAACTGTGTAAACACACCGACGTGACAAGAGTCATGGGACACCTTCTATTACAGCATCCGACCCCCTTTTGCCCGGTGTAGTGCGTTGCTCGGCGGGGTATGGATCAACATGCCGTTGATGGTCCCCTGCAGAAATAATGAGCCGCACTGTTTCAATAGCCGTCCATAACCGAGAAAGGGTTGCCGGTGAAAGATTTTGTGTTCGACCTGACCTCTCGATTATACAGGGTGGTCCATTGATAGTGACCGGGCCAAATATCTCACGAAATAAGCGTAAAACGAAAAAAAAAATTACAAAGAACGAAACTTGTCTACCTTGAAGGGGGAAACCAGGTGGCGCTATGGTTGGCCCGCTAGATGGCGCTACCATAGGTCAAACGGATATCAACTGCGTTTTTTTAAAATATGAACCGCCATTTTTATTACATATTCGTGTAGTACGTAAAGAAATATTAATGTTTCAGTTGGACCACTTTTTCCGCTTCGTGATGCATGGCGCTGAAATAGTCACAAACGTATGGCTCACAATTTTAGACGAAAAGTGGGTAACAGGTAGGTTTTTAAATTAAAATACAGAACGTAGGTACGTTTGAACATTTTGTTTCGGTGGTTCCAATGTGATACATGTACCTTTGTGAACTTATCATTTCTGAGAAGACATGCTGTTACAGCGTGATTACCTGTAAATACCACATTAATGCAATAAATGCCCAAATTAAGTCGGTCAACCTCAAAGCATTTAGCAATACGTGTAACGACATTCCTCTCAACAGCAAGTAGTTCGTTTTACGTAATGTTCGCACATGCATTGACATTGCGCTGACGCACGTTGTTATCCGTTTTCGGTGGATCACGATAGCAACTATCCTTCAACTTTCCCCACAGAATGAAATCCGGGGACGTCACATCCGGTGAACGTGCGGGCCATGATATGGTGCTTCGACGACCAATTCACCTGTCATGAAATATGCTACTCAATACCGCTTGAACCGCACGCGAGCTATGTGCCGGACATCCTTCATGTTGGAAGTACATCGCCACTGTGTCATGCAGTGAAACATCTTGTAGTAACATCGGTAGAACTTTACGTAGGAAATCAGCATACATTGCACCATTTAGATTGCCATCGATAAAATGGGGGCCAATGATCCTTCCTCCCATAATGCTGCACCATACATTAATCCGCCAAGGTTGCTGATGTTCCACTTGTCGCAGCCATCGTGGATTTTCCGTTGCCCAATAGTGCATATTATGCTGGTTTACGTTACTGCTGCTCGTGAATGACGCTTCGTCGCTAAATAGAACGCGTGCAAAGGATCTGTCATCGTCCCGTAATTTCTCTTGTGCCCAGTGGCAGAACTGTACACGACGTTCAAAGTCGTTGCCATGCAATTCCTGGTGCATAGAAATATGGTACGAGTGCAATCGATGTTGATGAAGCAGACTCAACACCGACGTTTTTGAAATTCCCGATTCTCGCGCAATTTGTCTGCTACTGATGTGCGGATTAGCCGCGACAGCATCTAAAACACCTACTTGGGCATCATCATTTGTTGCAGGTCGTGGTTGACATTTCACATGTGGCTGAACACTTCGTGTTTTCTTAACTAACGTAACTATCCGGCGAACGGTCCGGACGCTTGGATGATGTTGTCCAGGATATCGAGCAGCATACATAGCACACGCCCGTTGGGCATTTTGATCACAATAGTCTTACATCAACACGATATCGACCTTTTTTCTGCAGTTGGTAAACGGTCCATTTCAACAGGGGCAGTGTATCACGAAGCGAATACCGTCCGCACTGGCGGAAAGTTACGTGATACCACGTACTTATTCGTTTGTGACTATTACAGCGCCATCTATCACAAAGCGAAAAAGGTCGTCCAACTAAAACATTCATATTTCTTTACGTACTACACGAATATGTAATAAAAAATGGCGGTTCATATTTTAAAAAACGCAGTTGATATCCGTTTGACCTATGACAGCTCCATCTAGCGGGCTAACCATAGCGCCATCTGGTTATCCCTTCATGCTAGACACGTTTCGTTCTTTGTAGTCTTTTCGTTTGATGCTTATTTAGTGAGATATTTCGCCCGGTCACTATCAATGGACTACCCTGTATACAATGAAGGTTCCATGGGATTCATGTCAGGCGGGCTGGGTCGACAAATCATCGGCTCGATTGGTGGAGGATGTTCTTCAAACAAATTGCGAACAGCTGAGCCAGGTGACAGGGTGCATTGTCATCCATAAAAATTCCATCTTTGTTTGGGTACGCGAAGTCCATAAATGGCTACAAATGGTCTTCACGTAGCCGAACATAATCATTTCCAATCAGCCCACACCATTATGAGCCGCCACCAGTTTCACTGTGCCTTGTTGACTTCTTTGGTCTGAAACATCCTGGCAGATTAAAACTGTGTGCCGGACCGAGATTCGAACTCTCGACCATTGCCTTTCACGGGCAAGTGCTCTACCAGCTGAGATACCCAAGCACGACTCACGGCTTTACATCTGCCAGTACCTCGTCTCCTACCTTCCCAACTTCGCAGAAGCTCTCTGTGAACCTTGCAGAACTGGCGCTCCTGGAAGATAGGAGACTGCGGAGACACGTTTCCAGAACGAGATTCTCACTATGCAGCGGAGTGTGCGCTGATATGAAACTTCCTGGCAGATTAAAACAATGTGACGCACCGAGCACTTTCCCCCGATAGGCAAAGGTCCCGAGTTGGAGTCTCGGTCCGGCACATAACTTTAATCTGCCAAGTTTCATATCAGCACACACTCCGCTGCAGAGTGGAACTCTCATTCTGGAAACTTCGGTCTGTGTTACGCTCGAGCCCTACCTTCAGCTCTTACCAAGTCAAATCGGAACTCACCTGATCAGGGCACGGTTTTCCAGTCGTCTATGGCCCAACTGATATGGTCAGGAACCGACTAGAGGCGCTGCAGGCGATGTCGTACTGTTAGCAAAGGCACTCAAAATGGTCATTTGCTGGCACAGTGCATTAACGCCAAATTTCTCAGCCTTGTTCTTACCGATACGTTCGTTGTATATACCCCAAATTGATTTCTTCACATATTTCACGCACTGTTGCTTGTCTGATAGCACTGACAACTCTAGTCAAACGCTGCTGAGGTCGGGTGTTAAGCGAAGGCCGTCGGCCACTGCGTTGTCCGCGGTGAGAAGTAACGCCTGATGTTTGGTTATCTCGGTACTCTCTTGCCACTGTGGATGTAACGATTTCCAGAATGGAGTGTCCCAAGCTTCTAGCTCCTACAACCACTCCGCGTTCGGAGTCCTAACTAAGGTGGGAGCATATGGGATTGGTTCCCAAATATGTGAGTGGCTCGAAGACTTCTTAAGAAATAGAACCCAGTACGTTGTCCTCGCTGCTGAGTGTTCATCGGAGGTGAGGGGATCAGCTGGAGTGCCCCAGGAAAGTGTGGTAGGTTCGCTGTTGTTTTCTGTCTACATAAATGATCTTTTGCATAGGGTGGATAGCAATGTGCGGCTGTTTGCTGTTGATGCTGTGGTGTACGGGAAGGTGTCGTCGTTGAGTGACTATAGGAGGATACAAGATGAAGTGGACAGGATTTGTGATTGGTGTGAAGAATGCCACCTAACTCTAAATATAGATAAATGTAAATTAATGCAGATGAATAGGAAAAAGAATCCCGTAATGTTTGAAAACTCCATTAGTAGTGTAGCGCTTGACACAGTCACGTCGATTAAATATTTGGGCGTAACATTGCAGAGCGATATGAAGTGGGAAAAGCATGTAATGGCAGTTGTGGGGAAAGCGGATAGTCGCCTTCGGTTCATTGATAGAATTTTGGGAAAATGTAGTTCATCTGTAAAGGAGACCGCTTATAAAGCACTAATACGACCTATTCTTGAGTACTGCTCGAGCGTTTGGGATCCCTATCAGGTCGGATTGAGGGAGGACACAGAAGCAATTCAGAGGCGGGCTGCTAGATTTGTTACTGGTAGGTTTGATCATCACGCGAGTGTCACGGAAATGCTTCAGGAACTCGGGTGGGAGTCTCTGGAGGAAACGAGGCGTTCTTTTCGTGAATCGCTACTGAGGAAATTTAGGGAACCAGCATTTGAGCTGACTGCAGTACAATTTTACTGCCGCCAACTTATATATCGCGGAAAGACCACAAACATAAGATATGAGAGATTAGGGTTCCTACAGAGGCATATAGCAGTCATTTTTCCCTCGTTCTGTTTGGGAATGGAAGAGGGAGAGATGATGCTAGTTGTGGTTCAAGGTACCCTCCGCCACGCACCGTATGGTGGATGTATATGTAGATGTACTTCTGTTAATTCCCATCACGCTGTCATAATCAGATCGGAAACATTTCACGTGAATGACATCAATACAAATGACAGCTCGGACGATACACTACCCTTTTACACGTTGTGTATTCGATACTACCCCCATCTCTATCGCTAACACATCACGTTTTTGCATTACAGACAGTTTCCTCACCGACAGCCCATAATGGCAAAAGTTGAGAATTAAAGGTCCAGTGTGGAACTTCTTAGAGCTGGCATACCTCAAGGATCTGTCCTGTTACGAACGTTTCTTGCAACCTATGTCAATGAACTCCCACTGCTCCCTCAATTGCTGTTGGCCCAGCTTGCAGATGATACCGCACTCCTCTCTAGCAGCCCCCAGGTCACCGCGCCAATGAGAAGACTACAACGCCAACTTGTCACCACCGAACGTCGGACATAACGCAGTCTTATCCGGCTAAATACAGAGATGATAGGAGCCATAAAGTTCACACGGCGTCGTCCCGACCTTCGTGACAGACTGGTTTTACACAATGTAGAACAACCCTGGATAGCTCAAGCCAGATACAGAGGAGTGGCGCTGGACAGAAAGCTGATATTCAAAGTACAGATCCAGAGGGTGATCAGTGGAAAGCAACGGTAAACCACCACTGGAATCACTTCCCATGGCGAGTCTCCCCCATGACAAGACCTGCCGTAAGACAGAACACAAAGTTTTAGACTGTGGGAATCAAGTTATTTCACCTCCTTCACCAACTCTAGCCACTATAGGCGAGTCGCGACCTCAATATCAGTACTAAACTCAGGTGGGCATGTTGTCTCAACAACAAAATAAATTAGCAGAAACATCTCAGCAAGGCCCAAGGACCTACCAGCCCAAGACCCTGATAAAGCCAAAATAAAGAGAAAATCACCTCTATATCTCACATCCCAGAACTACAGCCATTACATATGGTAGCACTTCTGCAACAGAACTAAAAAAAATATATAAATATAAGAAGTACTTTTCTCACTGCAGTGTATGTTCAAAAAGAAATGTCCAACTAGACTGATACATTAGACGATGACAGTGTTTTCGATGATGATGATGAAGGTGGTTAAAGATTCACCAAACAAATTGGATCAAAATGTATTATAGAAGTATGTTATAAGTAAAAAAATTGCAAAAAAATGTGTGTATCTTACCATCAAAATTCTCGTATTGCGTTTAATTTCGCTACATTTTTTGTTTTCTTTCTGTTATCGATATTTTAGAGCTCCAAAAACCTTTTACGGCAGAGCCAGAATTGGTTGGTTGGTTGTTTGGGGAAGGAGACCAGACAGCGTGGTCATCGGTCTCATCGAATTAGGGAAGGATGGGGAAGGAAGTCGGCTGTGCCCTTTCAGAGGAACCATCCCGGCATTGGCCGGGAGTGATTTAGGGAAATCACGGAAAACCTAAATCAGGATGGCCGGACGCGGGATTGATCCGTCGTCCTCCCGCCCAGAATTGGACTTACCGAATATTATTCGTACATATATTTTTCAACACAATTCCATCGTAACATGTTGGTTGTAAGCCATTTCCACTTCGAGAGCAATGTTTCAAATCTGACACTACGCTTATCTGGCCTCTGCCAAAGTATTGCTGTGTTGTTTGTGATCCTTACTAGGTACGATTTATGGAGGAAATCGATAAAGAACCAAGAAAGGCAGCTCATTTTGTATCATAGCGAAATCAGAGAGTGTCACCGATACGATAAGGGAATAGGAGGCGGCAATCCTTAAAATAAAGGCGTTTTTCGTCGCGGTAAGATCTTTTCGCGAAATTTCAATCATGACCATTGTCCTATGAACTCAAAAATATCCTTCTGACACCAGCCTACATAGGGAAAGACGATTATCTTAGCAAAATGGGAGAAATCACAGCTCGCAGAGAAAGAATTTAGTGTCCGTTTATCCCATGTGCTACTCGAGATTGGAACAGTAAAGAAATAGTGTGAAAGAGGTTCAGTGACCACACTCTCAAACATTAAAAAGTGATTTTTGCTATCAAAAACCGTCTTGATCACAATTTATTTATTACGGTGACCGGTTTCGACCACCACTGTGGTCATCTTCAGACCAATGAGTAAGAATTAAATTGTGATCAAGACTGTTTTTGATAGTAAATATTTGTAACACATTGATCACTGTTCACTCCCACAACGTATTCAAAAGTAATTAAAAATGGAACTGCAGAATAGTCAGTTAGATGTACATCTAGACTGTGCCACGTGCAATAAAGTTTTTGGCTAGCAGTAGCGACTCTCCTTCAAAAGCCAAAAGGAGCGCTCGTTGTAAATCGTGATATAAATGGCGTCTCACATCGTAACAAGAACACCTCTGGAAGTGTGTGGTCTTCCGCGGGCAGAGTCAGTTAATATAAACGTTTTCTGGGTGAGGTATCGCGTCGTACTGTGAAATAGCTTTCACTGAATAATACGAACGTCACGGCGCCTGTTGCACTAGATATCCTCTGGGCCTACGTCCTGCCACATACATATGACGCGATACTACACACAGAAAACTTCCATTTTAAGAAAATGTATACCCCGCTAATCAAGAAAATGTTCTGAGACAACGCATAAGCGGTATTGGACTATTATAAACGTCAAATTAGAAATTACGAGGGCTGTCCAGAAAGAAATTTCCGATCGGTCGCGAAATGGAAACCACAGTGAAAATCAGAAACGTTTTATTTACAACAGTTAGGTACACCTTCCACCTACTTCTCTACACAGTCAACGCACCAACTTCGAGTTTCGTCGTAGTGTTTTATCAACTTTCGAATATCCTCGTCACAGAAAGCAGCCATCTGTGCTTTCGGCCAGTTATCTGCACTGGTCTGTAGCTCTCTGTCTGTGGAAAAATTTTGTCTCCATAGCCAGTGGTTCTTGTGAGTAGAGATGAGACTCAGGGGCAGCCAACTACGGACTGTATGTGGGTGATCAAACACTTCTCATCGGAAACGCTGCAGGAGCGTCTTCATTGCCCCTGCAGTGTGCGGCCGAGAATAGGCATGAAGAAGGAACTGCTCGACAGTTGTGTTATGTGGGCTGCATAACACAGGCGAAATCTCTAACCAGGCCCTCATACTTGGCGGGAGACGCTATTCCCTACGCATTTTTACATGCTCACTGTTCACTCAAAACTGAAAATAGCGACGCGACACGATCGACGGTCATACTAGAGACACTGCCCAGCACATCCGTGCGAAGTTTTACCGGATTTCCCAGTGCTTTCCATTTCGCGACCGATCGGAATTTTACTTTTGGACAACCCTCTTACTTAGTATTGGGCTGTTAAACGTGTTCACGTCGCTGAAAGAATCTATACGAAACTGTAGTACTGAGCCTAATCACGGACACTCACTATATAAGTGCCATTGTTCTTGTACTTCAGCCATACCAAATCATAGCTGAATATACTGATGTTACCTTAGGAGAAAGTCTCAGTTGACTACGCTTTCAGGAAAATTAAACATCATGTGTACTGATGTACCAACCGACTCACCGTTATTTCCCTTCGGGCAGGTATCACAGTCGAACAACATTTCTGAAACGACAGTATTTCCAAGCCTCAATGATTCTTTTCACATTCACTGTAGTGCCCGATTTTGGCTATGATACCAGTATCCAGTGGCAGTTGATTCACTTCAGGTCATGACATCACGCTGTCCAGTCACCGGCAACAAGCAACAAACAATGTGTCAGGATTGCTATCGACTGCTTTCTATCAGGAGTTTCTTGGAGACTAACACACTTAGCGAGTATTTGCAAGTATCCATTGGGTGAAATATTCACTGGAGCTCCTCGAGTAACTATTTACTTTCAGTAGATAGGATACGCAATACATCTTTGAAAAATGATCATGTGAAGGTTACTGATAGAGTGGTAAAGAGAAGTGTCAAGTGCTATCCAGATGACTGTGAAAAAATATAGTCTAAAACGAACATTCAGAATGTGCATAATCTGTGTGTTTCTCTGTTCACTTCTGCGGTATTTGCACTCAGCAGTTTCTAAATCACAGACTGTATACTAATTGTAGCTATTCAGCCTCTCCCTGCCATTATTCGTTAAATGCAACGATCTCACTGATTTGCTGTGTAACTTCTCTGCTCCACTGACTCTGTGAGTGAGTTATCAGTTCATTTACACCTTTTTCGTGGAACAATACCACCGCGTCCTCACCGATCCTTTTAAATCATCTTGATTTGACATTTATGTTGCAAATAATTATTACCTTTCGTGCTCATAATTATATTGAAAATACTTCTTCGTCCTCCTTGCCCAGTATTGCCATGGCAAATATTCAGTTCTTCTCTAGTGCGTTGTTGACAGAGCCGTACACTAACAAATTTCTTCATCCATTCTGTTTTCATGATGGTTATCGTTCAGCCCCAACTGTGGTACTCCCTTCAGCTGTCACTTGTAATGCTGTATTCGAAACACTATAAGTGTTACACTTTTTCCCCAGAACTTCCTTCAAGTACAGTATGGAACATGTTAGAAATTTTCCTACCTTCATTTCTTTTCTCTTTGTTTTAATCCAACTGAAACATTGCATTAAGCGGAATGTCCAAGTGATAGCACAGTTCTCAGACCATCTTACTTCCACCCTTTGCTATTTAAGTCGTTCGTCGCCTTCGCTCTTTTGCCTACGTCCTGAAATTTTATTGTAATTTCTTGGCATGCAAGTCAGCATACAACTTCCACAGGAGTGGTTACGAGCTAAATACAGCCTTACAAACTACATAATATTCGTATATTTTGATTTTCAATTCCACCGGTTTTTGTGAATTGTATAAAGTATTCACCAGTTCCACGACTTCCCATATGTGATTCTTCCATAGAAATAGAATAATTACAAAAAGCCTTCGATAGTTTAAAGGAGAAAATGATGTCCGAAATCGTCGAGTTAATGCCTTGTCCCTGAAGGCTGTTAGCTGGGAGTAAAACGGTGTACTAACAGAAGGCACAGTCGGTTGCTGTGGGCTAGAACGACTCCTGTGTGATACGAAGACCCTAAATGGAGAAGAAGACTTCGTATCATAAGGCACAAAGTGCGGTATTCCATCTCGAAACACTGTGACAGGTTAAAAGCTGAGCATCGGATGGGTGTTAGATCCAAGAATCTTGTCCTTCGCTGTTAGAGATCCTGTTGCGTGAGCTACTTTCTTTCTTTTCTTTTTTTACAGAAGAATTTGTCCTCTTACTCTGGAAAACGTTTATATTTACACACGGAAATAGTAACGGCTGCAGCCGGCCGCGGTAGTCTCGCGGTTCTAGGAGCGCAGTCCGGAACCGTGCGACTGCTACGGTCGCAGGTTCGAATCCTGCCTCGGGCATGGATGTGTGTGATGTTCTTAGGTTAGTTAGGTTTAAGTAGTTCTAAGTTGTAGGGGACTAAGGACCACAGCAGTTGAGTCCCATAGTGCTCAGAGCCATTTGAACCAGTAACGGCTACACACATTGCCAGTCAAAAATACATTTGTGGATTTTATTTAAATAATTTGTTATTTAATTATATAAATCTCAGTGTCTTAGGTCCAAATTAAATATTCAAGTAGAATAAATGTCTGTCTCCTAATTTACATTCTAGAAACCTTGGCATGGACATCTTAGTTCCTTACAAAACCTGAAAAGTTTTTTTTTTTTTTTTTTTTTTTTACCCTTGGTGTTTCAAAACGCATAAGCAAACGCTTCCTTATGTAATTATCACACAGTGCAAGATATCCAACTCCAATGAAAGGTTTGTTGTGTACAGAAAACATCTGAATGCATTCTCTTCAACTTTCCCATTGCTTGAGTGGGTAAGAGGGAAAGGCATAACTTTAAAGAAAATTCCCAGACCTTTGTATAAACATGCAACAGCTTTAATATCCGTTGGAAATCGGGTTTCAGTTCTTTCAGAATCTAAAGCTAACACAAACACTTCCACTCAAGATGCCTGAAGAGTATGAAACAATACTGGTGAACTTTTACTTTATATGTAAAATACCTCACTGGATTAGAATCTGGGACAATGTTCTTTGCCTGACGGGCTGGCAAAGAAGCAAGACCAACTAAGTGTTGTTGATATCTGACACACCAGTGTTCTATAATTAACACAAACATTAAACTAATTTGTTTAATTCTACATTCTTCACCTACTATGTTCCTCAAAAAGTCAGAACTACATGTCTCTCCAAATCTTGCTTCATGAACTGAGTCATCAAAGTGCTGTAGCAATTTTAATTCATAAATTGCTACAATTCCAGTAAGATAGTGATCAAACGGAGTACAGTATCTCACCAAATCAAGTTGGTTTCCCATCACAGTGTGACAGTCGGATGGTTCCTGAGATACAAAAGTCATACAAAACCTTTCTTCGATGTCCCGTGTATCACGGTCTCTATCATTTGGCAAAGACAAAAACTAAGCAGTCGCTTTTTTCTGCATTTCTCAAAAGTTAATTAATTTTTGATATCATCTCTTAATAACTTACTCTTACTTACTGATAGACATTGTCAATATCGAGTTAAGGTTTGTGTAATATAACATCTCTCTTGAGCTCTCCTGCACCTTGAAACGTTTCCTCGAAATCAAGATGTACAGTATCATGTTACAAATATAGTCGAACTGCTGCACGAGCGTAATAACGTACTGCGCCCAAATACAGTTATAACGAAGTGGGAGACGAGCGTTCTTTTCGATTACTTTTCTGAGATGCTTAAAGAAATAACTGTTTTAATCAGTCATTCTGTCTCCAGATTCAACAATGGTATCGTATCCCGTACGCTGTGTTTCAATTTGCCTTCTCTTGTGAGATCCGTGCTCGCATCGGCCAGCATCTCTGTCCGATTGTTCTAAAGTGTATGGTTACACTTCAAGAGCTTTCACCCTACGCTTGTGAACCTTTGTCCGGAAATGATCAGTCAGCGGAGATTCGTCAATGATATATCTTGCGCAACGCAAGCAATAGAAATCTGTGCTTTTCTAGGTATATTTTGATTTGGTAGCCGCCTTGTATTCTTTTCTTCAATATCCCCATCAAAATCGTCAAAGACTTTCGTTCGGTGCTTACTTCTCGAATCCTTCTTAAAACACCTATCGCCTTTATGATGTTTTTTCCCAATATCATTCTTTAGCTTAGGAACGCTTCAGTATATCTGACGATATCACAAAAATTCACAAACCCGCCATCGAGGAATAACTTACGACCACGCCCCCCTCCCCTCCCCCACGGTAGATTCTATTTTGACTATACGTCTCTCCTATTTTCCATACTACCCACCTGCGTGCCTTCCTGGACGAGCACTCCTGAAAGAAAGGAGCGGTAACCAGCAAGGAAATTCCATAGCAGCGCCGACTCTGCCACAAAGTGAATGATCCAATATGGAAACAATCCCTAGGAAGAGACAAATCCGTGCGCTGGGATATTCCTTCCTTCTTGAAGCAGAGTGTGATATGCGTAAGAGCCTTAGTGAAATCTGAGAAGCAGGAGATACAGTATGTAAAGACGCAGTATACGGCGCTACCGTCGACAACGCCTTTATAAGACAAGTGTCTGGTGCAGTTGTTAGATTGGTTACTGCTGCTACAATGGCAGGTTATCAAGATTTCAGCGAGTTTGAACGTGATGTTTTAGTCGGTGCACGAGCGATGGAACACAGCTTGTCCGAGGTAGCGATGAAGTGGGGATTTTTCCGTACGACCATTTCACGAGTGTACCGTGAATATCAGGATTCCGGTAAAGGTGCTGCAAGAACGGGACCAACGATGACTGAAGAGAATCATTCTACGTGACAAAAGTGCAACACTTCTGCGATGTGCTGCGGATTTCAATGGTGGGTCATCAACAACTGTCAGCGAGCGAACCATTCAATGAAACACCATCGATACCGGCTTTCGGAGTCGAAGGCCCATACGCGTACCCTTGATGACTGCACAACACGAAGCTTTACGCCTCGCCTGGGTCTGTCAACTCCGACATTGGACTGTTGATGACTGGAAACATGTTGCCTGGTCGGACGGGTTTCGTTTCAAATTGTATCGAGCGGATGGGCGTGTACGGTATGGAGTCTACCTCATGAATCCATGGGTCCTGTATGTCGGCGGGGGACTGTACAAGTTCGTAATGGCTCTATAATGGTGTGGGACGTGTGTAGTTGGAGTGGTATAGGACCCCCGATACAGCTGGATACGACTCTGACAGGTGACACGTAGGTAAGCATCCTGTCTGATCACCTGCATCCATTCATACCCATTGTGCATTCTGACGGGCCTGCTAAAGTCCAGCAGGACAATGCGACACACCACACGTCCAGAATTGCTACAGAGTGATTCCAGGAACACTCTTCTGAGTTTTAACACTTCCTCTGGCCACAAACTCCCGAGACATGAACATTATTGAACATATCTGGAATGCCTTGCAACGTGGTGTTTAGAAGAGATCTCCACCCCCTCGTACTCTTACGGATTTTTGAGCAGCCCTGCAGGATTCATGGTGTCAGTTCCCTCCAGCACTACTTTAGACTTTAGTCGAATTCATGCCACATCGTGTTGCGGCACTTCAGCATGCTCGCGGAAGCCATACACGATATTAGGCAGGTGTACCGGTTTTTTTGGTTATTCAGAGTATAATTACTTGCCGTTTCGTCAGGTAAATCGAGCAAACCTAATACTTTTATAATATTACTGCTCAAAAGAAGAAATTAATGTTTTTCAAGATGGTAATATTAACTCGTTGTTATTAAACGTGTGTGTGTAGTGTCTCTGTTTGTGTCTCTGTGAAGAACAATACCCCAAACAACGTCGACTTCTCCCACAGCATACGTAATTTCGTACACGTAGACAAGTTACTCTCGTGGTGGAGAATCAGCTGCCGACTCCGACGGTTGTCTGTAAAATTGTTTGAAATGCAACAGACTGTATTCTGACCGTTACTAAACTCCACATTAACATTGCATGTCGCTTGTGAATCTAAAACAACACCAATTATACAATATGGCGGCTAACAATGTCTGTTTCACTGCACACACTCCTACACGTCATCTCGTTATCCTCTCCCGTAACGAAGTAATGTCAGATTTCGCTTTTCTTACTTTTCTTCACTCGTCATGGAGCAAACGCTAAAAAAAATCCAGGAATAAATATTTCTCTCGCACAGGCGAAGCGCACCACCTGGCGATATATATTAACTTTAAATCGTAATTACAAGGTTGGCTGATCGATTCACTATTTCTACCGACCAGCGCTGGCAAACGGGTTTTACTCTTGGCCGTTAATTCCGCTTATAATAAGAAAGTACCGCCCTGGCGTGTTGCGAACACTTTCATGCCCCTATGGTCTGTAACATTTGTATATATACAGATATTTTAAGTTCGGTCTTGAGATGATCTGCTAAATACGGCGCAGTCATATTCTTTGTAGCAACCTGGCACTTAACTTTCACACAGGCAAACTTTTCTTGAAAACACTTTTGAATTAATTTGTAACTGTATTCCATCGAAAGGTCTCTATATATATCATGTCTGTCACCGTGAGCAACGGGAAATATCCCGTTACATACATTGCATCGTACTTCAAGAAGTGTTACAACTCTTTTGCAAAAAAAGGGACGTAATAAGCAACTTTTTGGAGAGTTCACAAAATTGCTTTTTCTAACGACGGCGGCAATGCTAAGTAAAACAAAGAAATATTTTAGCCAGACTGCATGAAAAACACTAACACAAGTTAAGAATGTCATGTCATTGCAGGAACTAACTTAAAACCTGAACAATTGCCACTACTGGCGCTATTTGATACTAACCAACAGTCGTATTTTTGCTTTATGGGCATCAGTGGAACATGTGACTCAAGCAAAAGAAGACGAAAGGTCACGCAGAGTGCTAATGCCTACAAAACAAACTTCACCGAGGACGCGAAAGAACGTGCATGGTAACAATGGTGCCAGTTCTATTACATCCCGATGCAATTTCATTGTTTAGTCTTCAATGGGGCGGTACAAGGGTTACAGTAAACCTGCAGTTTTGCACCAGAAGCAACCACTGGACTCCCAGTCAAGGTTGAAAGCACAGACCGTTTGAAGCGTTATTCCCCTGGACAGAAGTCGGCATGGTGACGGTTGTATTCAATCCCGATGGTATTTCAGTGTTTCTTCTTCAATGATTAGGTCCAAGAGTTACAGTAAACGTGGAGTTGTGCATCAGAAACAACTACTGTACTCCCAGGTAAGGTTCTAAGCACAGAACGTTTAACGCGTTACTCACATGGACTGTAGTCGACATGCTGCTTCTTGTATTCAATCCCGATGCAGTTTCAATGCTTCGTCGTCGATGTGAAGGTCCAAGGGTTACAGTAAACCGGCATGCTGCAACGGAAACATCTACTGGACTCCCAGAAAAGTTCCAAGCACAGGACGTTTGAAGCGTTACTGCCCAGGACACAAGTCGGCAAGATGCCAGTTGTATTCAGTCCCGATGCAATTTCTCTGTTAAGTTGTCAATTTGTAGGACCCAGGGATAACAGTAAACCTCCAGTGGCGCATCGGAAACACCTACAAGACTCCCAGAAAAGTTCCAAGGGCAAACGTTGAAGAGTTACTCGCCTGGACTGTAACAGGCATGGTGCCTGTTGTATTCAACCGATGCAATTTCTGTGTTCCATAGTAAATGTGAGGGTTCAAGGGTTTCAGTCAACCTGCAGTGGTGCATCGGAAAAGACTACAGGACTCCCAGAAAAGGTAGCAAGCAGATATCGTGTGAAGCGTTTACCCCTGGACCAAAGTCGACATGGTGCCTATTGTTTTCAATCCCGATGCAATGTCTGTGTTTCGCCGTCGATGTGAAGGTCCAAACCTTACAGTAAACCTGTAGTGGTGCATCGGAAACATCTACTGGACTACCAGAAAAGGTCCATGCACAGAACGATTGAAGCCTTACTTGCCTGGACAATAGAATTCATGGTAAATGTTGTATACAATCCCGATGAAATTTCTGTGTTTAGTCGTTAATGTAAGTTCCACGGGTTACAGTAAACCTTTAGTTGTGCATCGGAAACCACTACTGAACACCCAGGAAAGGGTCCAAACAAAGACGGTTTGAAGCGTTACTCGTCTGGACAGTAGTCGACATGGTGCCTTTTGTATTCAATACTGCTGCAATTTCTGTGTTCCGTCGTCAATCTGATGGTCTAAGGGTTACAGTCAACCTGCAGTGGTGCATCGGAAACAACTACTAGGCTCACAGAAAAGGTACCAAGCAAATACCGTGTGAAGCGTTGCTCCCCTGAACAGAAGTCGGTATGAGGGCTGTTGCATTCAATCTCAATGCTATTTCTGTGTATCGTCGTCAATGCGAAGGTCCAAAGGGCACAGTAAACCAGCAGTGGTGCATCGGAAACACCTACTGGAATCCCTAGAGTGGTTCCAAGCATAGACCGTTTGACGCGTTACTGCCTAGGACAGAAGTTGGCATATTGCCTGTGGCAATCAATCCCGATTCAATCTATATATTTCCTCGTCAATAGAAAGGTCCAACGGTTACAGTACACCAACAGTGGTGCATCTGAAACAACTACTGGACTCTAAGAAAAGATTTCAAGCAGATACCGGGTAAAGCGTAACTTCCCTGGACGCAAGTCAGCATGGTGCCTGTTGCATCCAATCCCGATCCTATTTCTGTGTTTCGTCATCAATTTGAAGCACCAAGGGTTACAATAAACCTGCGGTGGTGCATCGAAAACAACTACTGGACAGCCAAAAAAGTTTCCAAGCACAGACCGTTTGAAGCGTTACTCACCTGGCAAGTAGTCGTCATGGTGTATGTTGTATTCAATCCCGATTTAATATCTGTGTTTCGTCGCCGATGTAAAGGTCCAAGGGTTGGAGTAAGCCTACAGTCATGCATCGGGAACAACTACAGGACTCACAAAAAAGAACCGATCACATACAGTTTGAAGCGTTACTCGCCTGGGCAGAGGTCGGCATTGTGCATTTTGTATTCATTCCCGATGCAATTTCTGTGTTTGATGGTCCACGTGAAGGTCCAAGTATTAAGGTAAACCTGCAGTGGTGCATCGGCGGCAACTAGAGGACTCACAGAAAATGTTCCAAGCAGATACCGTTTAAAGCGATACTCCCCTGGACAGATGTCGGCAGGGTGCATGTTTTCTTCATTTCAAATGCAATTTCTGTGTTTGATAGTCAATGTGCAGGTCCAAGGGTTACAGTCAACCTGCATTGGTGCATCGGCAACAAGTACAGCACTCGCAGGAAATGTTCCAAGCAGATACCGTTTGAAGCGTTACTCCCCTGGACAGAAGTCAGCATGGTGCATGTTGTATAAAACCCGGATGCAATTTCTTTGTTTGATCGTCAATGTGAAGGTCCAAGGGTTACAGTAATCCTGCAGTGGTGCATCGGAAACATCCACAGGACTCGCAGTAAAAGTTCCAAGCAGATACCGTTTGAAGCGTTACTCGCCTGGACAGAAGTAGACATGGTATGTTTTGTATTCAATCGAAATGCAATTTCTGTGCTTGATGGTCAATGTGAAGGTCCAAGGGTTACAGTAAACCAGTAGTGGTGCATCAGAAACAACTACAGGACTCCCAGAAAATGTTCCAATCCGCTACTGCTTGAAACGTAACTCGCCTGGAGAGATGTCTGCATGGTGCATGTTGTATTCAATCACGACGCAATTTCTGGATTTGATGGTCAACGTGAAAGTCCAAGGGCTACAGTAAACCTGCAGTGGGGCATCGGCAACATCTACAGGACTCCCAGATAGTGTTCCAAGCAGATAACTTTTGAAGCGTTACTCCCCTGGACGTCAATCGACATGGTTCATTTTGTATTCAATCCCAATGCAAGACCTGTGTTTGATGGTCAATGTGAAGGTCCAAGGGTTACAGCAAACATGTAGTTGTGCATCAGATACAATTACTGGTCTCCAAGAAGAGGTTCAATGCACAGAACGTTTGAAGTGTAATTCCCCTAGAATGTAGTCCACATGGGGCCCAATGTATTTACTCCAGTTGCAATTTCTGAGTTTTGTCGTCGACTTGAAAGTCCAATAGTTACAGTAAACCTGAGAGGTGCATCGGAAACAACTACAGGACTCCCAGAAAATGTTCCAGTCAGATACCGTTTGTAGCGTTACTCGATTGCACAGATTTCTGCATGTTGCATGTTGTATTCAATCCCGATGCAATTTCTATGTTTGATGGTCGATGTCAAGGTCCAAGTGCTACAGTAAACCTGCAGTGATGCATCAGCAACAACTACAGGACTCCCAGAAAAGATTGCTAGCAGATACCATTAAAGGTGTTACTCCCCTGAAAAGAAGTCATCATGGTGCCTGTCGTATTCAATCGCGCTGCAGTTTCTCTGTATCCTCTTCAATGTGAAGATCCAAGCGTTACAGTAAATTAGCAGTGGTGCTTCGGAAACAAATATCGGAATCCTAGAAAATCTTCCAAGCACATACCGTTTAAATCGTTACTGACCTGGACAGTTGTCGGCATGGTGCATGTTGTTATCAATCACGATGCATTATCTATGTTTGGTGGTGCATGTGAAGGTCCAAGGGCTTAACTAAACCTGCAGTGGTGCATCGGAATCAACTACAGGACTCCCAGAAAATGTTCCAAGCAGATAGGGTTGGAAGGGTTATTCCCCTGGACAGAAGTAGACATGGTATATGTTGTATTCAATCCCGATGCAATTTATGAGTTTGATGGTCAATGTGAAGGTCCAAGGGTTAGAGTAAGCCTGCATTGGTGCATCGGAAACACCTACAGGACTCCCAGAAAATGTTCCAAGCAAATACCGTTTGAAGCGTTACTCATTGGACAGATTTCGGAATGGTGCATGTTGTATTCTATCCCGATGCTATTTCTGTGTATCGTCTTCCATGTGAAGATCCAAGCGACACAGAACAATTGCAAGGGTTCATCTGAAACAACTACAAGACTCCAAGAAAATGTTCCAAGCAGATACCTTTTGAAGCATTACTCCCCTGGACAGAAGTAGACATGGTATATTTTTTATTCAAACCGATGCAATTTAAGTGTGTGACGGTGAATGTGAAGGTCCAAGGGTGACAGTATACCTGCAGTGGTACATCGGAAACAACTAGAGGTTCAAATGGCTCTGAGCACTATGGGACTTAACATCAGTGGTCATCAGTCCCATAGAACTTAGAACTGCTTAAACCTAACTAACCTAAGGACATCACACACATCCATGCCCGAGGCAGGATTCGAACCTGCGACCGTAGCAGTCGCGCAGCTCCGAACAACTAGAGGACACCCAGAAAATGTTCCAAGCTGATACCGTTTGAAGCGTTGCTCCCCTGGACAGAAGTAGACATGGTATATGTTGTATTCAATCCCGATGCAATTTCTGTGTTTTATCTTCAATGTGAAGGTACAAGTTTCACAGTAAATCTGCAGTGGTGCATTGGAAAAATTTACAGGAGTCCCAGAAAATGTTGCAATCAGATACGGTTTGAAGCGTTACTCGCCTGAACAGATGTCGGCATGGTTCATGATGTATTCAATCCCAATTTAATTTCTGTGTTTGATGGTCAATGTGAAAGTCCAAGGCCTACAGTAAACCCGCAGTGGTGCAGCAGAAACAACTACTGGACTCCCAGAAAGTGTTCCAAGTAGATACCGTTTGAAGCGTTACTCGGCTGGACAGCTGTCGGCATGGTGCATGTCGTATTCAATTCCGATTCAATTTCTGTGTTTGATGGTCAATGTGCAGTTGCAAGGGCTACAGTATACAACTAGTTGTGCATCGGAAACAACTACTGGACTCCCAGAAAGTGTTCCAAGTAGATACCGTTTGAAGCGTTAATCCCCTGGACAGAAGTAGACATGCTATATGTTGTATTCAATCCCTATGCAATTTCTGTGTTTCATGGTCAAATGTGAAGGTCCATTTTTTTTTTTTTTTTGTCGTCAGTCTACTGACTGGTTTGATGCGGCCCGCCTCGAATTCCTTTCCTGTGCTAACCTCTTCATCCCAGAGTAGCACTTGCAACCTACGTCCTCAATTATTTGCTTGACGCATTCCAATCTCTGTCTTTCTCTACAGTTTTTGCCCTCTACAGCTCCCTCTAGTACCGTGGAAGTAATTCTCTCATGTCTTAGCAGATATCCTATCATCCTGTCCCTTCTCCTTTTCACTGTTTTCCACACATTACTTTCCTTTCCGATTCTGCGTTGAACCTTCTCATTCCTTACCTTATCTGTGCACCTAATTTTCAACATTCGTCTATAGCACCACATCTTAAATGCTTCGATTCTCTTCTCTTCCAGTTTTCCCACAGTCCATGTTTCACTACCATACAATGCTGCACTCCAGACGTACATCCTCAGAAATTTCTTCCTTAAATTAAGGCCGACATTTGATATTAGTAGACAGACTTCTCTTGGCCAGAAATGCCTTTTTTGCCATAGCGAGTCTGCTTTTGATGTCCTCCTTGCTCCGTTTGTCATTCGTTATTTTACTGCCTAGGTAGCAGAATTCCTTAACTTCATTGACTTCGTGACCATCAATCCTGATGTTAAGTTTCTCACTGTTCTCATTTCTACTACTTCTCATTACTTTCGTCTTTCTCCGATTTACTCTCAAACCATACTGTGTACTCATTAGACCGTTCATTCCGTTCAGCAGATCATTTAATTCTTCTTCACTTTCACTCAGGATAGCAATGTCATCAGCGAATCGTATCATTGATATCCTTTCACCTTGAATTTTAATTCCACTCCTGAACCTTTCTTTTATTTCCATCATTGCTTGCTCGATGTACAGATTCAAGAGTAGGGGCGAAAGGCTACAGCCTTGTCTTACACTCTTCTTAATACGAGCACTTCGTTCCTGATCGTCCACTCTTGATTATTCCCTCTTGGTTGTTGTACATATTGTATATGACCCGTCTCTCCCTATAGCTTACCCCTATTTTTTTCCAGAATCTCGAACAGTTTGCACGATTTTATATTGTCGAACGCTTTTTCCAGGTCGACAAATCCTATGAAAGTGTCTTGATTTTTCTTTAGCCTTGCTTCCATTATTAGCTGTAACGTCAGAATTACCTCTCTCGTCCCTTTACTTTTCCTAAAGCCAAACTGATCGTCACCTAGCGCCTTCTCAATTTTCCATTCTTCTGTATATTATTCTTGTAAGCAGCTTCGATGCATGAGCTGTTAAGCTGATTGTGCGATAATTCTCGCACTTGTCAGCTCTTGCCGTCTTCGGAATTGTGTGGATGATGCTTTTACGAAAGTCAGATGCTATGTCGCCAGACTCATATATTCTACACACCAACGTCAATTGTCGTTATGTTGCCACTTCCCCCAATGATTTTAGAAATTCTGATGGAATGTTATCTATCCCTTCTGCCTTATTTGACCGTAAGTCCCCCAAAGCTTTTTTAAATTCCGATTCCAATACTGGATCCCCTATCTCTTCTAAATCGACTCCTGTTTCTTTTTCTATCACATCAGACAAATCTTCACCC
This sequence comes from Schistocerca piceifrons, assembly GCF_021461385.2. Classification (NCBI taxonomy): domain Eukaryota; kingdom Metazoa; phylum Arthropoda; class Insecta; order Orthoptera; family Acrididae; genus Schistocerca; species Schistocerca piceifrons. The sequence goes on from NC_060143.1 coordinate 520,588,278, forward strand.
TCATAGAGGCTTTCAGTGTATTCTTTCCACCTATCTGCTCTCTCCTCTGCATTTAACAGTGGAATTCCCGTTGCACTCTTAATGTTACCACCGTTGCTTTTAATGTCACCAAAGGTTGTTTTGACTTTCCTGGATGCTGAGTCTGTCCTTCCGACAATCATTTCTTTTACGATGTCTTCACATTTTTCCTGTAGCCATTTCTTCTTAGCTTCCCTGCACTTCCTATTTATCTCATTCCTCAGCGACTTGTACTTCTGTATTCCTGATTTTCCCGGAACATGTTTGTACTTCCTCCTTTCATCAATCAACTGAAGTATTTCTTCTGTTACCCATGGTTTCTTCGCAGCTACCTTCTTTGTACCTATGTTTTCCTTCCCAACTTCTGTGATAGACCTTTTTAGAAACGTCCATTCCTCTTCAACTGTACTGCCTACTGCGCTATTCCTTATTGCTGTATCTATAGCGTTAGAGAACTTCAAACGTATCTCGTCGTTCCTTAGTACTTCCGTATTCCACTTCTTTGCGTATTGATTCTTCCTGACTAATGTCTTGAACTTCAGCCTACTCTTCATGAGTGCTATATTGCGATCTGAGTCTATATTTGCTCCTGGGTACGCCTTACAATCCAGTATCTGATTTCGGAATCTCTGTCTGACCATGATGTAATCTAATTGAAACCTTCCCGTATCTCCCGGCCTTTTCCAAGTATACCTCCTCTTCTTGTGATTCTTGAACAGGGCATTCGCTATTACTAGCTGAAACTTGTTACAGAACTCAATTAGTCTCTCTTCTCTTTCATTCCTTGTCCCAAGCCCAAATTCTCCTGTAAACTTTTCTTCGACTCCTTCCCCTAAAACTGCATTACAGTCGCCCATGACTATTAGAATTTCGTCCCCCTTTACATACTGCATTAACCTTTCAATATCCTCATACACTTTCTCTATCTGTTCATCTTCAGCTTGCGACGTCGGCATATATAACTGAACTATCGTTGTCAGCGTTGGTCTGCTGTCGATTCTGATTAGAACAACCCGGTCACTGAACTGTTCACAGTAACACACCCTCTGCCCTACCTTCCTATTCATAACGAATCCTACACCTGTTATACCATTTTCTGCTGCTGTTGATATTACCCGATTCTCATCTGACCAGATATCCTTGTCTTCCTTCCACTTCACTTCACTGACCCCTACTATATCTAGATTGAGCCTTTTCATTTCCCTATTCAGATTTTCTAGTTTTCCTACCACGTTCAAGCTTCTGACATTCACGCCCCGACTCGTAGAACGTTATCTTTTCGTTGATTATTCAATCTTTCTCTCATGGTAACCTCCCCCTTGGCAGTCCACTCCCGGAGATCCGAATAGGGAACTATTCCGGAATCTTTTGCCAATGGAGAGATCATCATGACTCTTCTTCAATTAAAGGCCACATGTCCTGTGGATACACGTTACGTGTCTTTAATGCAGTGGTTTCCATTGCCTTCTGCATCCTCATGTCGTTGATCATCGCCGATTCTTCCGCCTTCAGGAGCAATTTCCCACACCAAGGACAAGTGAGTACCCTGAACCTCTATCCGCTCCTCCGCCCTCTTTGACAAGGCCGTGGGCAGAATGAGGCTGACTTCTTATGACGGAAGTCTTCGGCCGCCAATGCTGATTATTTATCAAATTTTAGGCAGTGGCGGATTTCGAAGCCGGGACCGAAGACGTTTTGTTATGAAACACAGACGCTACCCCTAGACCACGGATACATTCTTGTGAAGGTCCAAGGGTTACAGTAAACCTGCAGTGGTGCATCGGAAACAACTACAGGACTCCCGGAAAATGTTCCAAACAGATACCGTTTGAAGCGTTACTCGCTTGGACAAATGTCGGCATGGTGGATGTTGTATTCAATCCCGATGCAATTTTTGTGTTTGATGGTCAATGTGCAGTTCCAAGGGCTACAGCAAACAAGCAGTGGTGCATCGGAAACAACTACAGGACTCCCAGAAAATGTACCAAGCAGATACCGTTTGAAGCGTTACTCGCTTGGACAAATGTCGGCATGGTGGATGTTGTATTCAATCCCGATGCAGTTTTTGTGTTTGATGGTCAATGTGCAGTTCCAAGGGCTACAGCAAACAAGCAGTGGTGCATCGGAAAATCTACAGATCTCCCAGAGAATGTTCCAAGCAGATACCGTTTGAAGCGTTACTGCCCTAAACAGAAGTAGACATGGTATATGTTGTATTCAATCGCGATGCAATTTCTGTGTTTGATGGTCAATGTGAGGGTCCAAATGTTACGGTAAACATGTAGTTGTGCATCAGGTACAACTATTGGTCTCCAAGGAAAGGTTCCAAACATAGAGTGTTAGTTGTGTTACTCCCCTAGAATGTAGTCGACATGCGGCCTGTTGTCTTCAATCCAAATGGAATTTTTGAGTTTTGTCCTCGATGTGAATCTCCATTAGTTACAGTAAACCTGCAGTGGGGCATCGGAAGCAACTAAAGGACTCCAAGAAGATGTTTCAAGCAGATAGAGTTTGAAGCATTACTCGCCTGGACATATTTAGGCAAGGTGCATGTTGTATTCAATCCCGATCCAATTAATGTGATTTATGGGGAATTTGAAGGTCCAAGAGCTACAGTAAGCCTGCAGTGGAGCAACGGAAACAGCTACAAAACTTCCAGAAAATGTTCCAAGCAGATTACATTTTGTGCGTTACACCCCTGGAGAGATGGAGATATCGTATATGTTGTATTCATTCCCGATGCAATTTTGTGTTTGATGGTCAATGTTAAGGTCCAAGGGTTACAGTAAACCTGCATTGGTGCATCGGAAACATTTGCAGGTTTCCCAGAAAATGTTCAATGCAGATAGCGTTTGAAGCATTGCTCCCCTTTGTAGAAGTCGGCATGGTGCATGTTGTATTCAATCCTGATGCTATTTCTGTGTTTCATGGTCAATCAGAGGGTCTAAGGGTTACAAGAAACGTGAATTGGTGCATCGGAAACAAATGCAGGTCTCCCAGGATATGTTACAAGCAGATACCGTTTGATGCGTTACTCCCCTGGAGAGAAGGAGACATTGTATATGTTGTATTCAATAGCGATTCAATTTCTGTGTTTGATGGTCAATGTAAAGGTCTAAGGGTTTCAGTAAACCTGCATTGGTCCATCGGAAATAACTACAAGACTCCCAGAATATGTTCCCAGCAGAAACCGTTTGAAGCGTAACTCCCCTGGGCAGAAGTCGGCATGGGGCGTGTTCTATTCAATACCGATGTAATTTCTGTGTTTGATGGTCAATGTGAAGGTCCAAGAGCAACAGTAAACCTGCAGTGGTGCATCGGAAACAGCTACAAAACTTCCAGAAAATGTTCCAAGCAGATTACATTTGGTGCATTACACCCCGGGAGAGAAGGAGACATGGTATGTGTTGTATTCATTCCCGATGCAATTTCTGTGTTTGATGGTCAATGTGAAGGTCTAAGGGTTACAGTAATCCTGCATTGGTGCATCGGAAACAATTGCAGGTCTCCCAGAAGATGTTCCAAGCAGATACCGTTGGAAGCATTACTCCCATTTGCAGAAATTGGCATGGTGCATGTTGCATTCAATTCCGATGCAATATCTGTGTTTGATGGCCAATGTGATGGTCCAAGAGCTACAGTAAACCTGCAGTGGGGCACCGGAAACAACTACAGGACTTTCAGAAAATGTTTCAAGCAGATACTGTTTGAAGCGTTACTTCCCTGGGCAGAAGTCGGCATGGCGCATATAGTATTCAATCACGATGCAATATCTGTGTTTGGTGGTCAATGTGAAGGTCCAAGAGCTTCAGTAAACCTGCAGTGGTGCACCGGAAACAGCTACAAAACTTCCAGAAAATGTTCCAAGCAGATTACATTTGGTGCATTACAACCCTGGAGAGAAGGAGACATGGTATATGTTGTATTCATTCCCGATGCAATTTCTGTGTTTGATGGTCAATGTGAAGGTCCTATAGTTACTGTAATCCTGCAGTGGTGCATCGGAAATAACTACAGGACTTCCAGAAAATGTTCCAAGCAGGAACCGTTTGAAGCTTTACTCGCCTGGACAAATGTCGTAATGGTGCATGTTGTATTCAATACCGATGCAATTTCTTTGTTTGATGGTCAATGTGAAGGTTCAAGGGTTACAGCAATACTGCAATGGTGCAGAGGAAATAACTACAGGACTCCCAGAAAATGTTCCAACCAGAAACTGTTTGAAGCTTTCCTCGCCTGGACAGATGTCGGCATGGTACATGTTGTATTCAGTCATGGTGCACTTTCTGTATTTGATGGTCAATGTGAAGGTCCACGAGCTCCAGTAAACCTATAGTGGTGCATCGGAAACAACTACAGGACTCTCAGAATATTTTCCAAGCAGATACCGTTTTGAAGCGTTACTCCCCTAGAGAGATGGAGACATTGTATATCTTGTATTCAATCCCGATGTAATTTCTGTAATTGATGGTCAATGTGAGGGTCCAAGAGCTATGGTAAACCTGCAATGGAGCATTGGTAACAACTACAGAACTAACAGAAAATGTTCCAACCAGATACCGTTGAACCGTTACTCCCCTAGAGAGAAGGTGACATGGTATATGTTGTATTCAATACCGAATGCAATATCTGTGTTTGATGGTCAATGTGAAGGTCAAAGAGCTGCAGTAAACCCGCAGTGTTGCATGGGAAAAAACTATAGAACTCCCAGAAAATGTTCCAAGCAGATCCCGTTTGAAGCGTTACTCCTGATGGAATTTCTATGATTGATGGTGAATGTGAAGGTCCAAGAACTAAAGTAAACCTGCAGTGGTGCATCGGACACAACTACAGAGCCCCCAGAAAATGATCCAAGCAGATACCGTGTGATGCGTTACTCCCCTTGTGAGAAGAAGACATGGTATACGTTGTATTCAATCTCGATGCTATGTTTGTCTTTGATGGTCAATCAGAAGGCCTAAGAGCTACAATAAACCGGCATTCCTGCATCGGAAACAACTGCAAGTCTCCCAGGAAAAGTTCCAAGTAGATTCCGTTTGAAGTGTTACACCCCTGGGCAGAAGTCGTCATGGGGCGTGTTGTATTCAATTCCGCTGCAATTTCTGTGTTTGATGGTCAATGCGAAGGTCCAAGGGGTACAGTAAATCTTCTGTTGTGCGTTGGAAAAATACAGACCTCCCAGAAAAAGTTCCAAGCAGATACCCTTTGAAGCCTTACTCCCCTGGGCAGATGTCAACATGGTGCATGTTGTGTTCAATCCCGATGCAATTTCTGTCTTTGATGGTGAATGTGAAGGTCCAAGGGAAACAGTAAATCCGCAGTGGTGCATCGCAATCAACTACAGAACTCCCAGAAAATGTTCCAAGCAGATACCGTCTGAAGCGTTACTCGCCTGGCAGAAGTCGGCATGAAGCATGTTGTAGTCAATACGGATGCAATTTCTGTGTTTAATGGTCAATGTGAAGGTCCAACAGCTACAGTAAACCTGCATTGCTGCATCAGAAACAACTACAGAGCTCCCAGATAATGTTCCAACCAGATACGGTTTGATGCGTTACTCGCCTGTAGAGATGGAGACATGGTATATGTTGTATTCAATGCCGATGCAATATCTGCGTTTGTGGTTAATGTGAAGGTCCAAGAGCTACTGAAAACCTGCAGTGGTGTATTGGAAAAAACAACAGGACTCCAAGATAATGTTCGAATCAGATACCGTTGCAGCGTTACGCGCCTGGACACATGTCGTAATGGTGCATGTTGTATTCAATACGGACAAAATTTCTTTGTTTGATGGTCAATGTGAAGGTCCAAAGGCTACAGTAAACCTGCAGTGGTGCATCGGAAACTACTGCAGGACTCCCAGAGAATGTTCTAACCAGATACCGTTTGAAGCGTTACTCCCCTGAAGTGATGGAGACACGGTATATGTTGCAATCAATAACGATGCAATTTCTGCGACTGATGGTCAATGCGAAGGTCCAAGGGTTACAGTAAATCTGCAGTGGTATATCGGAAACCACTACAGGACTCCCAGTAACTGTTCAAGGCAGATATAGTTTGAAGGGTTACACGCATGGACGAATGACGGCATGGTGCATGTTTATTCAATCACGGTGCACTCTCTGTGTTTGATGGTCAATGTGAAGGTCCAAGGGATACAGTAATCCTGCATTGATGCATCGGAAACAACCACGGGACACCCAGAGAATGTTCCAAGCAGATACCATTTGAAGCGTCACTCCCAGGGCAGAAGTTAGCATGGTGCCAGTTGTATTAAATACCGATGCAATTTCTGTGTTTTATGGTGAATGTGAACGTCGAAGAGTTACAGTTAATCCTCAGTGGTGCATCGGAAAAGTCTACAGGACTCCCAGACAGTGTACCAAGCAGTTACCGTTTGAAGCGTTACTCGCCTGGACAGATGTCATAATGGTGTACGTTGTATTCAATACCGATGCAATTTCTTTGTTTGATGGTCAATGCGAAGGTCCAATGGTTACAGTAATCCCGCAGTGTTGCATCGAGAAACAACTACAGGACTCCCAGTAAATTTTCCAAGCAGAAGCCGTTTGAATCAGTACACGCCTGGACAGATGTCTCCTTGGTGCATGTTGTATTTAATAACGGTGCACTTTCTGTGTGTGATGGTCAATGTTATGGTCCAAGTGTTACAGTAATCCTGCGGTGGTGCATCGGAAACAACTACGACACCCACAAAGTGTATGAGCAGATATCGATTGAAGCGTTAATCCCCTGGTGGAAAGGAGTCATGGTATATATTGTATTCAATACCGATGCAAATTCTGTGTTTGACGGTCAACGTGAAGGCCTAAGGGTTACAGTAATCTTGCATTGGCGCATCTGAATCAACTACAGGTTTCTCAAAAATGGTCCAAGGAATTATTGTTTGACGCGTTACTCCCCTGGGCAGAAGTCGGCATGGTGCATGTTGTATTCAATACCGATGCAATTTCTGTGTTTGATGGTCAATGCGAAGGCCCAAGGGTTACAGTAAATCTGCAGTGGTGAATCGGAAAAGACTACAGGACTCCCAGACAATGTTCCAAGCAGATACCGTTTGAAGCGTTACTCGCATGTACAGATGTCGTAATGGTGCGTGTTGTATTCAATACCGTTGCATTTTCTTTGTTTGGTGCTCAATGTGAAGGTCCAAGGGTTACAGTAATCCTGCAGTGGTTCATAGGAATTAAGTACCGGACTCCCAGATAATGTTCCAAGCAGATACCGTTTGAAGCGTGCCTCGCCAGGACAGATGTTGGCATGGTGCATGTTGTATTCAATCACGGAGCACGTTCTACATTTGATGGTCAATGTGAAAGCCCAAGAACTACGGAAAACATGCAGTGGTGCATAGGAAACAACTATAGGACTCCCAGAAAATGTTCCAAGCAGATAGAGTCAGAAGGGTTAGTCCCTTTGGAGAGAAGGAGACATGGTATATGTTGTATTCAATATCGATGCAATTTCTTTGTTTGATGGTCAATGTGAAGGTCCCAGGGTTACAGTAATTCAGCAGTGGTGCATCGGAAACAACTACAGGCCTTTCAAAAATTGTTCCAAGCAGATACCGTTTTCTGCGATTCTCCCCTGGAGAGAAGGGGGCATAGTATTTGTTGTATTCAATACCGATGCCATTTCTGTGGTTGATGGTCAATGCGAAGAACCGAGGGTTACAGTAATTCTGCTGTGGTGCATCGGAAAAGACTACAGGACTCCCACAAAATGTTCCAAGCAGATACCGTTTGAGACGTTACACGCCTGGACAAAGGTCTGCTTGGTGCATGTTGTATTCAATAACGATGCACTTTCTGTGTGTGATGGTCAATGTTAAGGTCCAAGTGTTACAGTAATCCTACAGTGGTGCATCGGAAACAACTACAGGACACCCACAAAGTGTACAAGCAGATATCTATTGAAGCTTTACTCCACTGGTGGGAAGGAGTCATGGTATATGTTGTATTCAATACCGATACAATCTCTGTTTTCGACGGTCAATGTGAAGGTCTTAGGGTTACAGCAACCCTGTATTGGCGCATCAGAAGCAACTACTGGTCTCCCAGAAAATGTTCCAATCAAATATCGTTTGAAGTGGTACTCCCCTCAGCAGAGGTCGGCATGGTGCCTGTTGTATTCAATACCGATGTAATTTCTGTGTTCGATGGTCAATGCGAAGGTCGAAGGGTTACAGTAAATCTGCAGTGGTGTATCGGAAACAACTACCGGCCTCCCAGAAACTGTTCAAAGCAGATATAGTTTGAAGCGTTACTTCCATGACGAGAAGGAGACATGGTATATGTTGTATTCAATACCGATACAATTTCTGTGTTCGACGGTCAATGTGAAGGTCTTAGGGTTACAGTAAACCCGCATTGGTGCATCAGAAGCAACTACTGGTCTCCCAGAAAATGTTCCAAGCAAATATGGTTTGAAGTGGCACTCCCCCAGCAGAGGTCGGCATGGTGCCTGTTGTATTCAATACCGATGCAATATCTGTGTTCAATGGTCAATGCGAAGGTCGAAGGGTTACTGTATATCTTCTGTGGTGCATCGGAAAAAAGTACAGGACTGCCTGAGAATGTTCGAAGCAGATACCGCTTGTAGCGTTACTCGGTGGACAGATGTCGGCATGGTGCATGTTGGATTCAATTACGGTGCATTTTCTGTTTTTGATAGTCAATGAGCAGGTCCATGGGTTACAGTAATCCTGCAGTGGTGCGTCGGAAACAACTACAGGACTATCAGAAAACGTTCCAAGCAGATACCGCCGAAAGAGTTCTTCGCCGGACAGATGGCGGCATGGTGCATGTTGTATTCAATCACGGTGCACTGTCTGTGTTTGATGGTCCGTGTGTAGGTCCGAGAGCTACACTAAACCTGCAGTGGTGCATCGGAAAATACTGCAGGACTCCCAGAATATGTTCCAAGCAGATACCGTTTCATGCGTTACTCCCCTGGAGAGAAGGAGACATGGTATATGTAGTTTTCAATACCGATGCAATCTCTGTGTTAGATGGTCAATGCGAAAATCCACGCGTTACAGTATATCTGCAGTGGTGCATCGGAAAAAACTACAGGACTCCCAGAAAATGATCCAAGCATATACCGTTTGAAGCGTTACTCCCCTGGACAGATGACGGCATGGTGCATGTCGTATTCAATCACGGTGCACTTTCTGTGCATGATGGTCAATGTGAAGGTCGAAGTGTTACAGTAATCCTGCAGTGGAATATCGGAAACATCTACAGGACCCCGGGAAAATGTTCGAAGCAGATACCATTTGAAGCGTTACTCGCCTGGACAGATGTCGGCATGGTGCATGTTGTATTCAATCAAGGTGCACTTTCTGTGTTTGATGGTCAATGTGAAGGACTAGGGGTACAGTAGAACTTCATTGGTGCATCCGAAACAACTACAAAACACCCAAAAATGTAGGAAGCAGATACCGATGAATCGTTACTCCTTTGGAGAGAAGGGTACATTGTAGATGTTGAATTCAATTCCGAGGCAATATCTGTGTCTGATGGTCAATTTGAATGTCCAAAAGCTACTGAATGCCTCCAGTGGTGCATCGGAAACAACCACAGGACACCCAGAAAATGTTCCAAGCAGATACCATTTGAAGCGTCACTCCTCCGGGCAGAAGTCGGCATGGTGCCGGTTGTATTAAGTATCGATGCAATTTCTGTGTTTCATGGTCAATGTGAACGTCCAAGGGTTACAGTAAATCTTCAGTGCTGCATCGGAAAAGTCTACAGGACTCCCATAAAATGTACCAAGCAGTTACCGTTTGAAGCGTTACACGTCTGGACAGATGTCGGCATGGTGACTGTTAAGATCAATACCGATGCAATTTCTGTATTTGATGGTTAATGCAAAGGCCCAAGCGCTACAGTAAATCTGCAGTGGTGCATCGGAAACAACTACAAGACTCCCAGAAAATGTTTCAAGCAGACACCGTGTGAAATGTTACTCGTCTGGACAGATGTCGGCATGGTGCATGTTATATACAATCACGGTGCACTTTCTGTGTTTGATGGTTAATGTGAAAGTCTAGTGGTACAGTAAACCTACATTGGTCCATCCGAAACAACTACAGGACTCCCAGAAAATGTTCCAAGCAGATACCGTTTGAAGCGTCAATCCCCTGGGTAGAAGTCGGCATGGTGCTGGTTGTATTAAATACCGCTACAGATTTGGGTTTTATGGTCAATGTGAAGGTCCAAGGGTTGCAGGAATAGTGCAGTGGATCATCGAGAAACAACTACAGGACTCCCAGAAATTTATCCAAGCATATACCGCTTGATCTGTTACTTGGCTGGACAGATGACGGCATGGTGCATGTCGTATTCAATCACGGTGCACTTTCTGTGCGTGATGGTCGATGTGAAGGTCTAAGGGTTACAGTAATCCTGCAGTGAAGCATCGGAAACAACTACAGGACTCCCACAAAACGATCCAATGAGGTATCGTTTAAAGAGTTCCTTGGCTGGATAGATGACGGCATGGTGCATGTTATATTCAAGCACGGTGCACTTTTTGTGTTTGATGGTCAGTGTGATCGTCCAAGAGCTACAGTAAACCTGTAGTGGTGCATCGGAAACTACTGCATGATTCCCAGAAAATGTTCCAAGCAGATACCGTTTGATGGGGTTACTCCCCTGGAGAGAAGGGGACATGGTATATGTTGTATTCAATACAAATGCAATTAATGTTTTTGACGATCAATTTGAAGGTAAAGGGTCACAGTAAACTTCCATTGGTGCATGGGAAACATCTACAGGACTCCCTGAAAATGTTCCAAGCAGATAGCGTTTGAAACGTTACTCCCCTGGAGAGAGGATGACATGGTATATGTTGTATTCAATACCGATGCAATATCGTTGTTTGATGGTCAATGTGAAGGTCCAAGGGTTACAGTAATTCGGCAGTGGTGCATCGTAAACAACTACAGTACTCCCAGAGAGTGTTCCGAGCAGATACCGTTTTAAGCGTTACTCCCCTGGAGAGAAAGAGACATGGTATTTGTTGTAGTCAATAGCGATGCAATGTCTGTGGTTGATGGTCAACGCGAAGGACCAATGATTACAGGAAATCTGCTGTGGTGCATCGGAAACGACTACCGGACACCCAGAAAATGTTCCAAGCAGATAGCGTTTGAAGCGTTACTCCCCTGGAGAGAAGGAGACATGGTATATGTTGTATTCAATACCGATGCAATCTCGGTGTTTGACGGTCAATGTGAAGGCCTAAGGGTTAAAGTAATCCTGCATTGGCGCATCGGAATCAACTACAGGTCTCTCAGAAAATGTTCCAAGGAAATACCGTTTGACGCGATACTCCCATGGGCAGAAGTAGGCAAGGTGCATGTTGTATTCGATACCGATGCAATTTCTGTGTTTGATGGTCAATGCGAAGGTCCAAGGGTTACAGTAAATCTGCAGTGGTGCATCGGAAAAGACGACAGGACTCCCAAAGAATGTTCCAAGCAGATACCGTTTTAAGCGTTACTCCCCTAGAGAGAAGGGGACATGGTATTTGTTGTATTCAATACATATACAATTTCTGTGTTTGATGGTCAATGCGAATGTCCAAGTGTTACAGTAATCCTGCAGTGGTGCATCGGAAACAACTACAGGACACCCACAAAATGTACAAGCAGGTATCTATTGAAGCGTCACACCCCTGGTGGGAAGGAGTCTTGGTATATGTTGTATTCAATACCGATACAATTTCTGTGTTCGACGGTCAAAGTGAAGGTCTTAGGGTTACAGTAAACATGCATTGATGCATCAGAAGCAACTACTGGTCTCCCAGAAAATGTTCCAAGCAAATATCGTTTGAAGTGGTTCTCCCCTCAGCAGAGGTCGACATGGTGCCTGTTGTATTCAATACCGATGTAAATTCTGTGTTCGATGGTCAATGCGAAGGCCGAAGGGTTACAGTAAATCTTCAGTGGTGCATCTGAAAAAACTACAGTACTGCCAGAGAATATTCGAAGCAGATACCGCTTGAAGCGTTACTCGCCTGGACAGATGTCGTTATGGTGTATGTTGTATACAATCACGGTGTACTTCCTTTGTTTGATGGTCAGTGTGAAGGTCCAACAGCTACAGTAAACCTGCAGTGGTGCAAGGGATCCACTGCAGGACTCCCAGAAAATGTTCTAACCAGATACCGAATGAAGCCTTACTCCCATGGGTACAAGTCGGCATGGTGCCTGTTGCATTCAACGCCGATGCATTTTCTTTGTTTGACGGTCAATGTGACGTTCTAAGGGTTACAGTAATCCTGAATTGGTGCATCGGAATCAACTAAAGGTCTCCCTCAAAATGATCCAAAGAAATGCTGTTTGAAGCGTTACTCAACTTGGAAGAAGTCGGCATGGTGCATTTTGTATTCAATACCGATGAAATATCTGTGGTTGGTGGTCAATGCGAAGGTCCAAGGGTTACAGAAAATCTGCAGTGGTGTACCGGAAACAACTTCAGGACTCCCTGAAACAGTTCAAAGTAGAAGTAGTTTGAAGGGTTACACGCCTGGACAAATGACGGCCTGGTGCATGTTGTATTCTATCTCGGTGCACTCTCTTTGTTTGATGGTCAATGTGAAGATCCAAGGGTTACAGTGATCCTGCAGTGGAGCATCGGAAACAACTAAAGGACTCCAAGAAAATGTTTTAAGCAGATACCGTTTAAAGCGTTACTCCCCTCAGCAGAAGTCGGTATGGTGCCGGTTATATTCAATACCGATGCAATTTCTGTGTTTGATGGCCGATGCGAAGGTGCAAGGGTTACAGAAAATCTGCAGTGGTGCATCGGAAACGAATACAGGTCTCCCAGAGAACGTTCCGAGCAGATACCGTTTGAAGCATTACTCCCCTCAGCAGAAGTCGGCATGGGGCCTGTTGTAATCAATAACGATGCAATTTCTGTGACTGTTGATCAATACGTAGTTCGAAGGGTTATAGTAAATCTGCAGCGGAGCATCGGAAACAACTACAGGACCCCCAGAAAATGTTCCAAGCAGATACCGTTTTGGGCGTTACTCCCCTGGATAGAAGGAGACATGGTATTTGTTGTATTCAATATTGATGCAATTTCTGTGGTTGATGGTCAATGCGAAGGTCCAAGAGTTACAGTAAATCAGCAGTGGTGCCTCGGAAAAGTTTACAGGACCCCCAGAAAATGTTCCCAGCAGATACCGTTTGAAAAGTTATACGCCTGGACAGATGTCTGCTTGGTGCGTGTTGTATTCAGTAACGGTGCGCTTTCTGTGTGTGATTGTCAATGTTAAGGTCCAAGGGTTACAGTAATCCTGCAGTGGTGCATCGGAAACAACTACAGGACACCCACAAAATGTACAAACAGATATCCATTGAAGCGTTGCTCCCCTGGAGAGAAGGAGTCATGGTATATGTTGTTTCAATACCGATGCAATTTCTGTGTTGCACGGATAATGTGAAGGTTTTAGGGTTACAGTAAACCTTCATTGGTGCATCGGAAACAACTACTGGTCTCCCAGAAACTGTTCCATGCGAATACCGTTCGAAGTGGTACTCCCCTAAGCAGAGGTCTGCATGGTGCCTGTTGTATTCAATACCGGTGTAATTTCGGTGTTCGATGGCCAATGCGAAGTTCCAAGGGTTACAGTAAATGTTCAGTGGTGCATCAGAAACAACTACATGACTCCCAGAGAATGTTCGAAGCGGATTCCGTTTGAAGCGTTACTCGCCTGGACAGATGTCGGCATGGTGCATGCTGTATTCAATGACGGTGCACTTTCTGTGTTTGATAGTCAATGTGAATGTCCATGGGTTACAGTAATCCTGCAGTGGTGCATCGGAAACTACTACAGGACTCCCAGAAAGTGTACCGAGCTGATACCGTTTGAAGCGTTACTCCCCTGGTGAGAAGTGGACATGGTATAAGTTATATTCAATACCGATGCAATTTCTGTGTTCGACGGTCAATGTGAAGGTCCTAGGGTTACAGTAAACCTACATTGGTGCATCGGAAGCTACTACTAGTCTCCCAGAAAATGTTCCAAGCAAATATCGTTTGAAGTGGTACTCCCCTCTGCAGAGGTCGGCATGGTGCCTGTTGTATTCAATCACGGTGCACTTTCTGCGTTTGATGGTCAATGTGAAGGTCCAAGGGTTACAATAATCCGGCAGTGGTGCATCGGGAACAATTACAGGACACCCAGAAATAGTTGCAAGCAGATACAGATGTAGCGTTACTCCCATGGAGAGAAGGAGACATGGTGTATGTAGTATTCAATACCGATTCAATTACTATGTTCGATGGTTAATGTGTAGGTCTAAGGGTTACAGTAAACCTGCATTGGTGCATCGGAAGCTACTACTAGTCTCCTAGAAAATGTTCCAAGCAAATATCGTTTGAAGTGGTACTCCCCTCAGCAGAGGTCGGCATGGTGCCTGTTGCATTCAATACCGATGCAATTTCTGTGTTTGAAGGTCAATTTGATGGTCTAAGGGTTACAGTAAGCCTGCATCAATGCAATGGAAACATCTACTGGACTCCCAGAAAATGTTACAAGCAGATAGCGTTTGAAGCGTTACTCCCCTGGAGAGAAGGAGACATGGTATATGTTGTATACAATACCGATGCAATTACCGTGTTTGATGGTCAATGCGAAGGTCCAAGCGATAAAGTAAATCTGCAGTGGTGCATCGGAAACAACTACAGGACTCCCAGAAAATGATCCAAGCATATACCGTTTGGTGCCTTACTCCCCTGGATAGATGACGGCATGGTGCATGTCGTATTCAATCACGGTGCAGTTTTTGTGCTTGATGGTCAATGTGGAGGTCCAAGGGTTACAGTAATCCTGCAGTGGCGCATCGGAAACAACTACAGGACTCCCAGAAAACGTTCCAATGAGATGTCGTTTAAAGCGATCCTTGGCTGGATAGATGACTTCATGGCGCATGTTGTATTCAAGCACGGTGCACTTTATGTGTTTGATGGTCAGTGTGAAGGTCCAAGAGCTACAGTAAACCTGCAGTGGTGCACGGGGAACTACTGCATGATTCCCAGAGAAAGTTCCAAGCAGATACCGTTTGAAGCGTTACTCCCCTGGAGAGAAGGGGACATGGTATATGTAGTATTCAATACCGATTCAATTACTATGTTTGATGGTTAATGTGCAGGTCTAAGGGTTACAGTATACCTGCATTGGTGCATCGGAAACAACTACAGGTCTCCCAGAAAATGATCCAAGCAGATACCGTTAGAAGCGTCACTCCCCCGGGTAGAAGTCGGCATGTTGCTGGTTGTATTAAATACCGATACAACTTTTGTGTTTGATGGTCAATGTGAACGTCCAAGGGTTACAGTAAATCTTCAGTGGTGCATTGGAAAAGTCTACAGGACTCCCAGAAAATGTTCGAAACAGATACCGTTTGATGCGTTACTCGCCCCGACAGATGCCGTAATGGTGCATGTTGCATTCAGTACAGATGCAATTTCTTTGTTTAATGGTCAATGGGCAGGTCCAAGGGTTACAGGAATAGTGCAGTGGTGCATTGAGAAACAACTACAGGACTCCCAGAAACTGTCCAAAGCAGATATAGTTTGAAGGGTTACACGTCTGGACAAATGACGGCTTGCTGGAAGTTGTATTTGTTGTGGCGTAACAAGAAAGCTACGCCACACTGAAGTAGCCGAAAGGCACGCGTAATCTCACTTAGGCTAGATAGAGGTCTGAAACAGGATACGTATTGAATTGTAGCAAGAAAAGTACGTAGCTGCTTCAATACTTAGCTTTTAATCCGTCATTGGTTTAAAACGATCTTGATGAGACATTTCATACGATAACTATTAAACTATTTAAGGCTAATGGCACCTAGCTAGGTCGTAGCCACTGACTTAGCTGAAGGCTATTCTAATTGTCTCTCGGCAAATGAGAGAAAGGCTTCGTCAGTGTAGTCGCTAGCAAAGTCGTCGTACAACTGGGCGAGTGCTCATCCGTATCTCGAGACCTGCCTTGTGGTGGCGCTCGGTCTGCTATCACACAGTGGCGACACGCGGGTCCGACATGTACTAAATGGACCGTGGCCGATTTAAAGCTACCACTTAGCAAATGTGGTGTCTGGCGGTGACACCACAGTATTCAATCACGGTGCACTCTCTGTGTTTGATGGTCAGTGTGAAGGTCCAAGGGATACAGTAATCCTTCATTGGTGCATCGGAAACAACCACAGGGCACCCAGAAAATGTTCCAAGCAGATACCATTTGAAGCGTCACTCCTCCGGGCAGATGTAGCCATGGTGCCGGTTGTATTAAATACCGATGCAATTTCTGTGTTTGTTGGGCAATGTGAATGTCCAAGGGTTATAGTAAATCTTCAGTGGTGCATCGGAAATGTCTACAGGACTCCCAGAAAATGTGCCAAGCAGTTACCGTTTGAAGCATTACTCGTCTGGACACATGTCGGCATGGTGACTGTTGGATTCAATACCTATGCAATTTCTGTATTTTATGGATAATGCAAAGGTCCAATTGCTGCAGCAAATCTGCAGTGGTGCATCGGAAACAACTAGAGGACTCCCAGAAAATGATCCAAGCAGACACCGTTTGAAGTGTTGCTCGTCTGGACAGATGTCGGCATGGTGCACGTTGAATTCAATCACGGTGCACTTTCAGTGTTTGATGGTTAATGTGAAGGTCTAGAGGTACAGTAAACCTTCATTGGTGCACCCGAAACAAATACAGGACTCCCAGAAAATGTTCGAAGCAGATACCGTTTGAAGCGTCATACGCCAGGACAGATGTCCGCAGGTGCATGTTGTATTCAATACCGTTGCAATTTCTTTGTTTGATGCACACTGTGAAGATCCTAGGGTTACAGTAATCCTGCAGTGGAGCATCGGAATTAACAACACGACTCCCAGAAAAAGTTCCAAGCAGATACCGATTGAAGCGTTACTCCCCTGGAGAGAAGGGGATATGGTATGTGTTGAATTCAATATTGATGAAATTTCTGTTTTTGACGGTCAATGTGAAGATCTAAGGGTTACAGTAAACTTGCATTGGTGCATCGGAAACAACATCAGGTCTCCCAGAAAGTGATCCAAGCAGATACCGTTTGAAATGTAGTGCGCCTGGACAGATGTCGGCATGGCGCATGTTGTATTCAATCATGGCGCGCTTTCTGTGTTTGTTGGTCAATGTGAAGATCCAAGGGTTACAGTGATCCTGCAGTGGAGCATCTGAAACAACTAAAGGACTCCAAGAACATGTTCTAAGCAGACACCGTTTGAAGGGTTACTCCCCTGGAGAGAAGGAGACGTGGTATATGTTGTATTCAAAACCGATGCAATATCTTTGTTTGATGGTCAATGTGAAGGTCGAAGGGTTACAGTATTTCGGCAGTGGTGCATCGGAAAAGTTTACAGGACTCCCAGAAAATGTTCCAAACACATACCGTTTGAAACGTTACACGCCTGGACCGATGTCTGCTTGGTACATAATGTATTCAATAACGGTGCACTTTCTGTGTGTGATGGTCAATGTTAAGGTCCAAGGGTTACAGAAATCCTGCAGTGGTGCATCGGAAACAACTACAGGACACCCACAAAATGTGCAAACAGATATCCATTGAAGCGATGCTCACCTGGTGAGAAGGAGTCATGGTGTATGTTGCATTCTATACCGATACAATTTCTGTGTTAGACGGTCAATGTGAAGGTCTTAGGGTTACAGTAAACATGCATTGATGCATCAGAAGCAACTACTGGTCTCCCAGAAAATGTTCCAAACACATACCGTTTGAAACGTTACACGCCTGGACAGATGTCTGCTTGGTGCATAATGTATTCAATAACGGTGCACTTTCTGTGTGTGATGGTCAATGCTAAGGTCCAAGGGTTACAGAAATCCTGCAGTGGTGCATCGGAAACAACAACAGGACACCCACAAAATGTGCAAACAGATATCCATTGAAGCGATGCTCACCTGGTGAGAAGGAGTCATAGTGTATGTTGCATTCTATACCGATACAATTTCTGTGTTCGACGGTCAATGTGAAGGTCTTAGGGTTACAGTAAACATGCATTGATGCATCAGAAGCAACTACTGGTCTCCCAGAAAATGTTCCACGCAAATATCGTTTGAAGTGGTTCTCCCCTCAGCAGAGATCTGTATGGTGCCCGTTGTATTCAATACCGATAAAATTTCTGTGTTCGATGGTCAATGCGAAGGCCGAAGGGTTACAGTAAATCTTCAGTGGTGCATCTGAAAAAACTACGGTACTGCCAGAGATTATTCGAAGCAGATACCGCTTGAAGCGTTACTCGCCTGGACAGATGTCGGCATGGTGCATGTTGTATTCAATCACAGTGTACTTTCTGTGTTAGATAGTCAATGTGAAGGTCCAAGAGCTACAGTAAACCTGCAGTGGTGCATCGGAAACGACTGCAGGACTCCCTGAAAATGTTCCAAGCAGATACCGTATGAAGCGTTCTTTGACTGGACAGATTTGGCATGTTGGACATTATATTCAATCACGGTGCACTTTCTGGGTTTGATGGTCAATGTGAAGGTCCACGTGCTACGGAAGACCTGCAGTGGTGCATCGGAGACACCTACAGGGCTCCCAGTAAATGTTCCAAGGAGATACCGTTTGAAGCGTTACTCCCCTGGACAGATGACGACATGGTGCATGTCGTATTCAATCACGGTGCACTTTCTGTGGTTGATGGTCAATGTGAAGGTCCAAGGGTTACAGTAATCCTGCAGTGGTGCATCGGAAACAACTACAGGGCTCACAGAAAACGTTCCAGTGAGATATCGTTTAAAGCGTTCCTTGGCTGGGCAGATGACGGCATGGTGCATATTGTATTCAAGCACGGTGCACTTTTGCTGTTTGATGGTCAGCGTGAAGGTCAAAGAGCTACAGTAAATCTGCAGTGGTGCATTGTAAACTACTGCACGATTCCCAGAAAAAGCTCCAAGCAGATACCGTTTGAAGCGTTACTCCCCTGGAGAGAAAGGGACATGGTATATGTTGTATTCATTACCGATGCAATTTCTTTGTTTGATGGTCAATGTGAAGGTCCAAGGTAATTCGGCAGTGGTGCATCGGAAACAACTACAGGACTCCCAAAAAATGTTCCAAGCAGATACCGTTTTACACGTTACTCCCCTGCAGAGATGGGGACATGGTATTTGTTGTATTCAATTCAGATACTATTTCTGTGTTTGATGGTCAATGCGAAGGTCCAAGTGTTACAGTAATCCTGCCGTGGTGCATCTGAAACAACTACAGGACACTCACAAAATGTACAAGCAAGTATCTATTGAAGCGTCCACCCCTGGTGGGAAGGAGTCTTGGTATATGTTGTATTCAATACCGATACAATTACTGTGTTCGACTGTCAATGTGAAAGTCTTAGCGTTACAGTAAACATGCATTGATGCATCAGAAGCAACTACTGGTCTCCCAGAAAATGTTCCAAGCAAATATCGTTTGAAGTGGTTCTCCCCTCAGCAGAGGTCGCATTGGTGCCTGTTGTATTCAATACCGATGTAATTTCTGTGTTCGATGGTCAATGCGAAGGCCGAAGGGTTACAGTAAATCTTCAGTGGTGCATCTGAAAAAACTACAGTACTGCCAGAGAATATTCGAAGCAGATACCGCTTGAAGCGTTACTCGCCTGGACAGATGTCGTTATGGTGTATGTTGTATACAATCACGGTGAACTTTCTGTGTTAGATAGTCAATGTGAAGGTCCATGGGTTACAGTAATCCTGCAGTGATGCATCGGAAACAACTACAGGACTCCCAGAAAATGTTCCATGCAGATACCGCTTAAAGCGTTCCTCGCCGGACAGATGTCGGCGCGGTGCATGCTGTATTCAATCACGGTGCCCTTTCTGTGTTTGATGGTCAGTGTGAAGGTCCAAGAGCTACAGTAAACCTGCAGTGGTGCATCGGAAACGACTGCAGGACTCCCTGAAAATGTTCCAAGCGTATACCGTATGAAGCGTTCTTTGACTGGACAGATTTGGCATGTTGGACATTATATTCAATCACGGTGCACTTTCTGGGTTTGATGGTCAATGTGAAGGTCCAAGTGCTACGGAAGACCTGCAGTGGTGCATCGGAGACACCTACAGGGCTCCCAGTAAATGTTCCAAGGAGATACCGTTTGAAACGTTACTCCCCTGGACAGATGACGACATGGTGCATGTCGTATTCAATCACGGTGCACTTTCTGTGGTTGATGGTCAATGTGAAGGTCCAAGGGTTACAGTAATCCTGCAGTGGTGCATCGGAAACAACTACAGGACTCACAGAAAACGTTCCAGTGAGATATCGTTTAAAGCGTTCCTTGGCTGGGCAGATGACGGCATGGTGCATATTGTATTCAAGCACGGTGCACTTTTGATGTTTGATGGTCAGCGTGAAGGTCAAAGAGCTACAGTAAATCTGCAGTGGTGCATCGGAAACTACTGCACGATTCCCAGAAAAAGCTCCAAGCAGATACCGTTTGAAGCGTTACTCCCCTGGAGAGAAAGGGACATGGTATATGTTGTATTCATTACCGATGCAATTTCTTTGTTTGATGGTCAATGTGAAGGTCCAAGGTAATTCGGCAGTGGTGCATCGGAAACAACTACAGGACTCCCAAAAAATGTTCCAAGCAGATACCGTTTTAAGCGTTACTCCCCTGCAGAGAAGGGGACATGGTATTTGTTGTATTCAATTCAGATACTATTTCTGTGTTTGATGGTCAATGCGAAGGTCCAAGTGTTACAGTAATCCTGCAGCGGTGCATCGGAAACAACTACAGGACACTCACAAAATGTACAAGCAGGTATCTATTGAAGCGTCACTCCCCTGTTGGGAAGGAGTCTTGGTATATGTTGTATTCAATACCGATACAATTACTGTGTTCGACGGTCAATGTGAAGGTCTTAGCGTTACAGGAAACATGCATTGATGCATCAGAAGCAACTACTGGTCTCCCAGAAAATGTTCCAAGCAAATATCGTTTGAAGTGGTTCTCCCCTCAGCACAGGTCGACATGGTGCCTGTTGTATTCAATACCGATGTAATTTCTGTGTTCGATGGTCAATGCGAAGGCCGAAGGGTTACAGTAATCCTGCAGTGGTGCATCGGAAACAACTACAGGACTCACAGAAAACGTTCCAGTGAGATATCGTTTAAAGCGTTCCTTGGCTGGGCAGATGACGGCATGGTGCATATTGTATTCAAGCACGGTGCACTTTTGCTGTTTGATGGTCAGCGTGAAGGTCAAAGAGCTACAGTAAATCTGCAGTGGTGCATCGGAAACTACTGCACGATTCGCAGAAAAAGCTCCAAGCAGATACCGTTTGAAGCGTTACTCCCCTGGAGAGAAAGGGACATGGTATATGTTGTATTCATTACCGATGCAATTTCTTTGTTTGATGGTCAATGTGAAGGTCCAAGGTAATTCGGCAGTGGTGCATCGGAAACAACTACAGGACTCCCAAAAAATGTTCCAAGGAGATACCGTTTTAAGCGTTACTCCCCTGCAGAGAAGGGGACATGGTATTTTTTGTTTTCAATTCAGATACTATTTCTGTGTTTGATGGTCAATGCGAAGGTCCAAGTGTTACAGTAATCCTGCAGCGGTGCATCGGAAACAACTACAGGACACTCACAAAATGTACAAGCAAGTATCTATTGAAGCGTCACTCCCCTGGTGGGAAGGAGTCTTGGTATATGTTGTATTCAATACCGATACAATTACTGTGTTCGACGGTCAATGTGAAGGTCTTAGCGTTACAGTAATCATGCATTGATGCATCAGAAGCAACTACTGGTCTCCCAGAAAATGTTCCAAGCAAATATCGTTTGAAGTGGTTCTCCCCTCAGCAGAGGTCGACATGGTGCCTGTTGTATTCAATACCGATGTAATTTCTGTGTTTGATGGTCAATGCGAAGGCCGAAGGGTTACAGTAAATCTTCAGTGGTGCATCTGAAAAAACTACAGTACTGCCAGAGAATATTCGAAGCAGATACCGCTTGAAGCGTTACTCGCCTGGACAGATGTCGTTATGGTGTATGTTGTATACAATCACGGTGAACTTTCTGTGTTAGATAGTCAATGTGAAGGTCCTTGGGTTACAGTAATCCTGCAGTGATGCATCGGAAACAACTACAGGACTCCCAGAAAATGTTCCATGCAGATACCGCTTAAAGCGTTCCTCGCCGGACAGATGTCGGCACGGTGCATGCTGTATTCAATCACGGTGCCCTTTCTGTGTTTGATGGTCAGTGTGAAGGTCCAAGAGCTACAGTAAACCTGCAGTGGTGCATCGGAAACGACTGCAGGACTCCCTGAAAATGTTCCAAGCAGATTCCGTATGAAGCGTTCTTTGACTGGACAGATTTGGCATGTTGGACATTATATTCAATCACGGTGCACTTTCTGGGTTTGATGGTCAATGTGAAGGTCCAAGTGCTACGGAAGACCTGCAGTGGTGCATCGGAGACACCTACAGGGCTCCCAGTAAATGTTCCAAGGAGATTCCGTTTGAAGCGTTACTCCCCTGGACAGATGACGACATGGTGCATGTCGTATTCAATCACGGTGCACTTTCTGTGGTTGATGGTCAATGTGAAGGTCCAAGGGTTACAGTAATCCTGCAGTGGTGCATCGGAAACAACTACAGGACTCACAGAAAACGTTCCAGTGAGATATTGTTTAAAGCGTTCCTTGGCTGGGCAGATGACGGCATGGTGCATATTGTATTCAAGCACGGTGCACTTTTGCTGTTTGATGGTCAGCGTGAAGGTCAAAGAGCTACAGTAAATCTGCAGTGGTGCATCGGAAACTACTGCACGATTCCCAGAAAAAGCTCCAAGCAGATACCGTTTGAAGCGTTACTCCCCTGGAGAGAAAGGGACATGGTATATGTTGTATTCATTACCGATGCAATTTCTTTGTTTGATGGTCAATGTGAAGGTCCAAGGTAATTCGGCAGTGGTGCATCGGAAACAACTACAGGACTCCCAAAAAATGTTCCAAGCAGATACCGTTTTAAGCGTTACTCCCCTGCTGAGAAGGGGACATGGTATTTGTTGTATTCAATTCAGATACTATTTCTGTGTTTGATGGTCAATGCGAAGGTCCAAGTGTTACAGTAATCCTGCAGCGGTGCATCGGAAACAACTACAGGACACTCACAAAATGTACAAGCAGGTATCTATTGAAGCGTCACTCCCCTGGTGGGAAGGAGTCTTGGTATATGTTGTATTCAATACCGATACAATTACTGTGTTCGACGGTCAATGTGAAGGTCTTAGCGTTACAGTAAACATGCATTGATGCATCAGAAGCAACTACTGGTCTCCCAGAAAATGTTCCAAGCAAATATCGTTTGAAGTGGTTCTCCCCTCAGCAGAGGTTGACATGGTACCTGTTGTATTCAATACCGATGTAATTTCTGTGTTCGATGGTCAATGCGAAGGCCGAAGGGTTACAGTAAATCTTCAGTGGTGCATCTGAAAAAACTACAGTACTGCCAGAGAATATTCGAAGCAGATACCGCTTGAAGCGTTACTCGCCTGGACAGATGTCGTTATGGTGTATGTTGTATACAATCACGGTGAACTTTCTGTGTTAGATAGTCAATGTGAAGGTCCATGGGTTACAGTAATCCTGCAGTGATGCATCGGAAGCAACTACAGGACTCCCAGAAAATGTTCCATGCAGATACCGCTTAAAGCGTTCCTCGCCGGACAGATGTCGGCACGGTGCATACTGTATTCAATCACGGTGCCCTTTCTGTGTTTGATGGTCAGTGTGAAGGTCCAAGAGCTACAGTAAACCTGCAGTGGTGCATCGGAAACGACTGCAGGACTCCCTGAAAATGTTCCAAGCAGATACCGTATGAAGCGTTCTTTGACTGGACAGATTTGGCATGTTGGATATTATATTCAATCACAGTGCACTTTCTGGGATTGATGGTCAATGTGAAGGTCCAAGTGCTACGGAAGACCTGCAGTGGTGCATCGGAGACACCTACAGGGCTCCCAGTAAATGTTCCAAGGAGATACCGTTTGAAGCGTTACTCCCCTGGACAGATGACGACATGGTGCATGTCGTATTCAATCACGGTGCACTTTCTGTGGTTGATGGTCAATGTGAAGGTCCAAGGGTTACAGTAATCTTGCAGTGGTGCATCGGAAACAACTACAGGACTCACAGAAAACGTTCCAGTGAGATATCGTTTAAAGCGTTCCTTGGCTGGGCAGATGACGGCATGGTGCATATTGTATTCAAGCACGGTGCACTTTTGCTGTTTGATGGTCAGCGTGAAGGTCAAAGAGCTACAGTAAATCTGCAGTGGTGCATCGGAAACTACTGCACGATTCCCAGAAAAAGCTCCAAGCAGATACCGTTTGAAGCGTTACTCCCCTGGAGAGAACGGGACATGGTATATGTTGTATTCATTACCGATGCAATTTCTTTGTTTGATGGTCAATGTGAAGGTCCAAGGTAATTCGGCAGTGGTGCATCGGAAAGAACTACAGGACTCCCAAAAAATGTTCCAAGGAGATACCGTTTTAAGCGTTACTCCCCTGCAGAGAAGGGGACATGGTATTTGTTGTATTCAATTCAGATACTATTTCTGTGTTTGATGGTCAATGCGAAGGTCCAAGTGTTACAGTTATCCTGCAGCGGTGCATCGGAAACAACTACAGGACACTCACAAAATGTACAAGCAGGTATCTATTGAAGCGTCACTCCCCTGGTGGGAAGGAGTCTTGGTATATGTTGTATTCAATACCGATACAATTACTGTGTTCGACGGTCAATGTGAAGGTCTTAGCGTTACAGTAAACATGCATTGATGCATCAGAAGCAACTACTGGTCTCCCAGAAAATGTTCCAAGCAAATATCGTTTGAAGTGGTTCTCCCCTCAGCAGAGGTCGACATGGTGCCTGTTGTATTCAATACCGATGTAATTTCTGTGTTCGATGGTCAATGCGAAGGCCGAAGGGTTACAGTAAATCTTCAGTGGTGCATCTGAAAAAACTACAGTACTGCCAGAGAATATTCGAAGCAGATACCGCTTGAAGCGTTACTCGCCTGGACAGATGTCGTTATGGTGTATGTTGTATACAATCACGGTGAACTTTCTGTGTTAGATAGTCAATGTGAAGGTCCATGGGTTACAGTAATCCTGCAGTGATGCATCGGAAACAACTACAGGACTCCCAGAAAATGTTCCATGCAGATACCGCTTAAAGCGTTCCTCGCCGGACAGATGTCGGCACGGTGCATACTGTATTCAGTCACGGTGCCCTTTCTGTGTTTGATGGTCAGTGTGAAGGTCCAAGAGCTACAGTAAACCTGCAGTGGTGCATCGGAAACGACTGCAGGACTCCCTGAAAATGTTCCAAGCAGATACCGTATGAAGCGTTCTTTGACTGGACAGATTTGGCATGTTGGACATTATATTCAATCACAGTGCACTTTCTGGGATTGATGGTCAATGTGAAGGTCCAAGTGCTACGGAAGACCTGCAGTGGTGCATCGGAGACACCTACAGGGCTCCCAGTAAATGTTCCAAGGAGATACCGTTTGAAGCGTTACTCCCCTGGACAGATGACGACATGGTGCATGTCGTATTCAATCACGGTGCACTTTCTGTGGTTGATGGTCAATGTGAAGGTCCAAGGGTTACAGTAATCTTGCAGTGGTGCATCGGAAACAACTACAGGACTCACAGAAAACGTTCCAGTGAGATATCGTTTAATGCGTTCCTTGGCTGGGCAGATGACGGCATGGTGCATATTGTATTCAAGCACGGTGCACTTTTGCTGTTTGATGGTCAGCGTGAAGGTCAAAGAGCTACAGTAAATCTGCAGTGGTGCATCGGAAACTACTGCACGATTCCCAGAAAAAGCTCCAAGCAGATACCGTTTGAAGCGTTACTCCCCTGGAGAGAAAGGGACATGGTATATGTCGTATTCATTACCGATGCAATTTCTTTGTTTGATGGTCAATGTGAAGGTCCAAGGTTATTCGGCAGTGGTGCATCGGAAAGAACTACAGGACTCCCAAAAAATGTTCCAAGGAGATACCGTTTTAAGCGTTACTCCCCTGCAGAGAAGGGGACATGGTATTTGTTGTATTCAATTCAGATACTATTTCTGTGTTTGATGGTCAATGCGAAGGTCCATGTGTTACAGTTATCCTGCAGCGGTGCATCGGAAACAACTACAGGACACTCACAAAATGTACAAGCAGGTATCTATTGAAGCGTCACTCCCCTGGTGGGAAGGAGTCTTGGTATATGTTGTATTCAATACCGATACAATTACTGTGTTCGACGGTCAATGTGATGGTCTTAGCGTTACAGTAAACATGCATTGATGCATCAGAAGCAACTACTGGTCTCCCAGAAAATGTTCCAAGCAAATATCGTTTGAAGTGGTTCTCCCCTCAGCAGAGGTCGACATGGTGCCTGTTGTATTCAATACCGATGTAATTTCTGTGTTCGATGGTCAATGCGAAGGCCGAAGGGTTACAGTAAATCTTCAGTGGTGCATCTGAAAAAACTACAGTACTGCCAGAGAATATTCGAAGCAGATACCGCTTGAAGCGTTACTCGCCTGGGCAGATGTCGTTATGGTGTATGTTGTATACAATCACGGTGAACTTTCTGTGTTAGATAGTCAATGTGAAGGTCCATGGGTTACAGTAATCCTGCAGTGATGCATCGGAAACAACTACAGGACTCCCAGAAAATGTTCCATGCAGATACCGCTCAAAGCGTTCCTCGCCGGACAGATGTCGGCACGGTGCATGCTGTATTCAATCACGGTGCCCTTTCTGTGTTTGATGGTCAGTGTGAAGGTCCAAGAGCTACAGTAAACCTGCAGTGGTGCATCGGAAACGACTGCAGGATTCCCTGATAATGTTCCAAGCAGATACCGTATGAAGCGTTCTTTGACTGGACAGATTTGGCATGTTGGACATTATATTCAATCACGGTGCACTTTCTGGGTTTGATGGTCAATGTGAAGTTCCAAGTGCTACGGAAGACCTGCAGTGGTGCATCGGAGACGCCTACAGGGCTCCCAGTAAATGTTCCAAGGAGATACCGTTTGAAGCGTTACTCCCCTGGACAGATGACGACATGGTGCATGTCGTATTCAATCACGGTGCACTTTCTGTGGTTGATGGTCAATGTGAAGGTCCAAGGGTTACAGTAATCCTGCAGTGGTGCATCGGAAACAACTACAGGACTCACAGAAAACGTTGCAGTGAGATATCGTTTAAAGCGTTCCTTGGCTGGGCAGATGACGGCATGGTGCATATTGTATTCAAGCACGGTGCACTTTTGCTGTTTGATGGTCAGCGTGAAGGTCAAAGAGCTACAGTAAATCTGCAGTGGTGCATCGGAAACTACTGCACGATTCCCAGAAAAAGCTCCATGCAGATACCGTTTGAAGCGTTACTCCCCTGGAGAGAAATGGACATGGTATATGTTGTATTCATTACCGATGCAATTTCTTTGTTTCATGGTCAATGTGAAGGTCCAAGGTAATTCGGCAGTGGTGCATCGGAAACAACTACAGGACTCCCAAAAAATGTTCCAAGCAGATACCGTTTTAAGCGTTACTCCCCTGCAGAGAAGGGGACATGGTATTTGTTGTATTCAATTCAGATACTATTTCTGTGTTTGATGGTCAATGCGAAGGTCCAAGTGTTACAGTAATCCTGCAGCGGTGCATCGGAAACAACTACAGGACACTCACAAAATGTACAAGCAGGTATCTATTGAAGCGTCACTCCCCTGGTGGGAAGGAGTCTTGGTATATGTTGTATTCAATACCGATACAATTACTGTGTTCGACGGTCAATGTGAAGGTCTTAGCGTTACAATAAACATGCATTGATGCATCAGAAGCAACTACTGGTCTCCCAGAAAATGTTCCAAGCAAATATCGTTTGAAGTGGTTCTCCCCTCAGCAGAGGTCGACATGGTGCCTGTTGTATTCAATACCGATGTAATTTCTGTGTTCGATGGTCAATGCGAAGGCCGAAGGGTTACAGTAAATCTTCAGTGGTGCATCTGAAAAAACTACAGTACTGCCAGAGAATATTCGAAGCAGATACCGCTTGAAGCGTTACTCGCCTGGACAGATGTCGTTATGGTGTATGTTGTATACAATCACGGTGAACTTCCTTTGTTAGATGGTCAGTGTGAAGGTCCAACAGCTACAGTAAACCTGCAGTGGTGCAAGGGATCCACTGCAGGACTCCCAGAAAATGTTCTAACCAGATACCGAATGAAGCCTTACTCCCATGGGTACAAGTCGGCATGGTGCCTGTTGCATTCAACGCCGATGCATTTTCTTTGTTTGACGATCAATGTGACGTTCTAAGGGTTACAGTAATCCTGAATTGGTGCATCGGAATCAACTACAGGTCTCCCTCAATATGATCCAAAGTAATGCTGTTTGAAGCGTTACTCCCCTTGGAAGAAGTCGGCATGGTGCATTTTGTATTCAATACCGATGAAATATCTGTGGTTGGTGGTCAATGCGAAGGTCCAAGGGTTACAGTAAATCTGCAGTGGTGTATCGGAAACAACTACAGGACTCCCTGAAACAGTTCAAAGCAGAAGTAGTTTGAAGGGTTACACGCCTGGACAACGGACGGCCTGGTGCATGTTGTATTCTCTCTTTGTTTGATGGGCAATGTGAAGATCCAAGGGTTACAGTGATACTGCAGTGGAGCATCTGGAACAACTAAAGGACTCCAAGGAAATGTTTTAAGCAGATACCGTTTAAAGCGTTACTCCCCTCAGCAGAAGTCGGTATGGTGCCGGTTATATTCAATACCGATGCAATTTCTGTGTTTGATGGCCGATGCGAAGGTGCAAGGGTTACAGAAAATCTGCAGTGGTGCATCGGAAACGAATACAGGTCTCCCAGAGAACGTTCCGAGCAGATTACGTTTGAAGCATTACTCCCCTCAGCAGAAGTCGGCATGGGGCCTGTTGTAATCAATAACGATGCAATATCTGTGACTGTTGGTCAATCCGTAGTTCCAAGGGTTATAGTAAATCTGCAGCGGAGCATCGGAAACAACTACAGGACCCCCAGAAAATGTTCCAAGCGGATATCGTTTTGGGCGTTACTCCCCTGGATAGAAGGAAACATGGTATTTGTTGTATTCAATATTGATGCAATTTCTGTGGTTGATGGTCAATGCGAAGGTCCAAGAGTTACAGTAAATCAGCAGTGGTGCCTCGGAAAAGTTTACAGGACCCCCAGAAAATGTTCCCAGCAGATACCGTTTGAAACGTTATACGCCTGGACAGATGTCTGCTTGGTGCGTGTTGTATTCAGTAACGGTGCGCTTTCTGTGTTTGATAGTCAATATGAAAGTCCATGGGTTACAGTAATCCTGCAGTGGTGCATCGGAAACTACTACAGGACTCCCAGAAAGTGTACCGAGCTGATACCGTTTGAAGCGTTACTCCCCTGGAGAGAAGTGGACATGGTATAAGTTATATTCAATACCGATGCAATGTCTGTGTTGCACTGTTAATGTGAAGGTTTTAGGGTTACAGTAAACCTTCATTGGTGCATCGGTAACAACTACTGGTCTCCCAGAAACTGTTCCATGCGAATACCGTTCGAAGTGGTACTCCCCTAAGCAGAGGTCTGCATGGTGCCTGTTGTATTCAATACCGGTGTAATTTCGGTGTTCGATGGTCAATGCGAAGGTCCAAGGGTTACAGTAAATGTTCAGTGGTGCATCGGAAACAACTACATGACTCCCAGAGAATGTTCGAAGCGGATTCCTTTTGAAGCGTTACTCGCCTGGACAGATGTCAGCATGGTGCATGTTGTATTCAATGACGGTGCACTTTCTGTGTTTGATAGTCAATATGAAAGTCCATGGGTTACAGTAATCCTGCAGTGGTGCATCGGAAACTACTACAGGACTCCCAGAAAGTGTACCGAGCTGATACCGTTTGAAGCGTTACTCCCCTGGAGAGAAGTGGACATGGTATAAGTTATATTCAATACCGATGCAATGTCTGTGTTCGACGGTCAATGTGAAGGTCCTAGGGTTACAGTAAACCTGCATTGGTGCATCGGAAGCTACTACTAGTCTCCCAGAAAATGTTACAAGCAAATATCGTTTGAAGTGGTACTCCCCTCAGCAGAGGTCGGCATGGTGCCTGTTGTATTCAATCACGGTGCACTTTCTGCGTTTGATGGCCAATGGGAACGTCTAGGGGTTGCAGTAAACCTTCATTGGTGCATCGGAAACAACTACAGGACTCCCAGAAAATTTTCGAAATAATTACCGATTGAAGCGTCACACGTCTGGACAGATGTCGGCATGCTGCATGTTGCATGCAATCACGGTGCACTTTCTGTGTTTGATGGTCAATGTGAAGGTCCAAGGGTTACAATAATCCGGCAGTGGTGCATCGGAAACAATTACAGGACACCCAGAAATAGTTGCAAGCAGATACCGATGTAGCGTTACTCCCCTGGAGAGAAGGAGACATGGTGTATGTAGTATTCAATACCGATTCAATTACTATGTTTGATGGTTAATGTGTAGGTCTAAGCGTTACAGTAAACCTGCATTGGTGCATCGGAAGCTACTACCAGTCTCCTAGAAAATGTTCCAAGCAAATATCGTTTGAAGTGGTACTCCCCTCAGCAGAGGTCGGCATGGTGCCTGTTGTATTCAATACCGATGCAATTTCTGTGTTTGAAGGTCAATTTGATGGTCTAAGGGTTACAGTAAGCCTGCATTAATGCAATGGAAACATGTACAGGACTCCCAGAAAATGTTACAAGCAGATAGCGTTTGAAGCGTTACTCCCCTGGAGAGAAGGAGACATGGTATATTTCTGTTTTTGACGGTCAATGTGAAGGTCTAAGGGTTACTCCACACAGAAGTAGCCGAAAGGCACGCGTAATCTCACTTAGGCTAGATAGAGGTCTGAAACAGGATACGTATTGAATGGTAGCATGAAAAGTACGTAGCTGCTTCAATACTTAGCTTTCAATCCGTCATTGGTTTAAAACGTTCTTGATGAGACATTTCATACGATAACTATTAAACTATTTAAGGCTAATGGCACCTAGCTAGGTCGTAGCCATTGACTTAGCTGAAGGCTAGTCTAACTGTCTCTCGGCAAATGAGAGAAAGGCTTCGTCAGTGTAGTCGCTAGCAAAGTCGTCGTACAACTGGGCGAGTGCTCATCCGTATCTCGAGACCTGCCTTGTGGTGGCGCTCGGTC
Organism: Schistocerca piceifrons; assembly: GCF_021461385.2. Taxonomy (NCBI): domain Eukaryota; kingdom Metazoa; phylum Arthropoda; class Insecta; order Orthoptera; family Acrididae; genus Schistocerca; species Schistocerca piceifrons. The sequence continues at coordinate 520,619,629 of NC_060143.1, forward strand.
TGCTATCACACAGTGGCGACACGCGGGTCCGACATGTACTAAATGGACCGCGGCCGATTTAAAGCTACCACTTCGCAAGTGTGGTGTCTGGCGGTGACACCACAGTATTCAATCACGGTGCACTCTCTGTGTTTGATGGTCAGTGTGAAGGTCCAAGGGATACAGTAATCCTTCATTGGTGCATCGGAAACAACCACAGGACACCCAGAAAATGTTCCAAGCAGATACCATTTGAAGCGTCACTCCTCCGGGCAGAAGTAGGCATGGTGCCGGTTGTATTAAATACCGATGCAATTTCTGTGTTTGTTGGGCAATGTGAATGTCCAAGGGTTACAGTAAATCTTTAGTGGTGCATCGGAAAAGTCTACAGGACTCCCAGAAAAAGTGCCAAGCAGTTACCGTTTGAAGCATTCCTCGTCTGGACACATGTCGGCATGGTGACTGTTGGATTCAATACCTATGCAATTTCTGTATTTTATGGATAATGCAAAGGTCCAAGTGCTGCAGTAAATCTGCAGTGGTGCATCGGAAACAACTAGAGGACTCCCAGAAAATGATCCAAGCAGACACCGTTTGAAGTGTTGCTCGTCTGGACAGATGTCGGCATGGTGCACGTTGAATTCAATCACGGTGCACTTTCAGTGTTTGATGGTTAATGTGAAGGTCTAGAGGTACAGTAAACCTTCATTGGTGCACCCGAAACAAATACAGGACTCCCAGAAAATGTTCGAAGCAGATACCGTTTGAAGCGTCACACGCCAGGACAGATGTCCGCAGGTGCATGTTGTATTCAATACCGTTGCAATACCGTTTGATGCACACTGTGAAGATCCTAGGGTTACAGTAATCCTGCAGTGAAGCATCGGAATTAACAACACGACTCCCAGAAAAAGTTCCAAGCAGATACCGATTGAAGCGTTACTCCACTGGAGAGAAGGGGATATGGTATGTGTTGAATTCAATATTGATGAAATTTCTGTTTTTGACGGTCAATGTGAAGGTCTAAGGGTTACAGTAAACCTGCATTGGTGCATCGGAAACAACATCAGGTCTCCCAGAAAGTGATCCAAGCAGATACCGTTTGAAATGTAGTGCGCCTGGACAGATGTCGGCATGGCGCATGTTGTATTCAATCACGGCGCGCTTTCTGTGTTTGTTGGTCAATGTGAAGATCCAAGGGTTACAGTGATCCTGCAGTGGAGCATCTGAAACAACTAAAGGACTCCAAGAAAATGTTCTAAGCAGACACCGTTTGAAGGGTTACTCCCCTGGAGAGAAGGAGACATGGTATATGTTGTATTCAATACCGATGCAATTTCTTTGTTTGATGGTCAATGTGAAGGTCGAAGGGTTACAGTATTTCGGCAGTGATGCATCGGAAAAGTTTACAGGACTCCCAGAAAATGTTCCAAGCACATACCGCTTGAAACGTTACACGCCTGGACAGATGTCTGCCTGGTGCATAATGTATTCAATAACGGTGCACTTTCTGTGTGTGATGGTCAATGTTAAGAAACAACTACAGGACTCCCAGAGAATGTTCGAAGCAGATTCCGTTTGAAGCGTTACTCACCTGGACAAATGTCGTAATGGTGCATGTTGTATTCAATACCGTTGCATTCTCTTTGTTTGGTGCTCAATGTGAAGGTCCAAGAACTACAGAAAACATGCAGTGGTGCGTCGGAAACAACTACAAGACTCCCAGAAAATGTTCCAAGCAGATACCGTTTGAAGTGTTATTCCCCTGGAGAGACGGAGACATGGTACATGTTGAATTCAATATCGATGCAATTTCTATGTTTGATGGTCGATTTGAAGGTCCATGGGTTACAGTAATTTGGCAGTGGTGCATCATAAACAACTACAGGACTCCCAGAAAATGTTCCAAGCAGGTACCGCTTAAAGCGTTCTTCGCCGGACAGATGTCGGCATGGTGCATGCTGTATTCAATCACGGTGCCCTTTCTGTGTTTGATGGTCAGTGTGAACGTCCAAGAGCTACAGTAAACCTGCAGTGGTGCATCGGAAACAACTACATGACTCCCAGAGAATGTTCGAAGCAGTTACCGTTTGAAGCGTTACTCGCCTGGACAGATGTCGGCATGGTGTGCGTTCCATTCATTCACGGTGCACTTTCTGTGTTTGAAGAACAGCGTGAAGGTCGAAGAGCTACAGTAAACCTGCAGTGGTCCATCGGAAACAAGTGCATTACTCCCAGAAAATGATGTAACCAGATACCGTTTTAAGCGTTACTCCCCTGAAGTGAAGGAGACATGATATATGTAGTATTCAATAACGATTCAATTACTGTGTTTGATGGTTAATGTGTAGGTCTAAGGGTTACAGTAAACCTGCATTGGTGCATCGGAAACAACTACAGGTCTCCCAGAGAATGTTCAAGGCAGATACCGTTTGAAGCGTAACTCCCGCGGGCGGAAGCCGGCATGGTGCCGGTTGTATTAAATACCGATGCAACGTTTGTGTTTGATGGTCAATGTGAACGTCCAAGGGTTACTGTAAATCTTCAGTGGTGCATCGGAAAAGTCTACAGGACTCCCAGAAAATGTTCCAAACCGATACCGTTTGATGCGTTACTCTCCTGGACAGATGTCGTAATGGTGCATGTTGCACTCAATACAGATGCAATTTCTTTGTTTGATGGCCAATGTGAAGGTACAAGGGTTACAGGAATCCTGCAGTGGTGCATCGAGAAACAACTACAGGACCCCAGATAATTTTCCAAACAGAAACCGTTTAAAGCGTTACTCGCCTGGACAGATGTCGGCATGTTGTATATTGTATGCAATCACGGTGAACTTTCTCTGTTTGACGGTCAGTGTGAAGGTCCAAGAGCTACAGTAAACCTGCAGTGGTGCATCGGGAACTACTGCAGGACTCCCAGAAAATGTTATAATCAGATACCGTTTGAAGCCTTAGTCCCATGGGTACAAGTCGGCATGGTGCCTGTTGTATTCAACACCGATGCATTTTCTTTGTTTGGCGGTCAATTTGAAGTTCTAAGGGTTACAGTAATCCTGAATTGTTGCATCGGAATTAACTACAGGTCTCCCTCAATATGATCCAAAGAAATACCGTTTGAAACGTTACTCCCCTTGGCAGAAGTCGGCATGGTGCATTTTGTATTCAATACCCATGAAATTTCTGTGGTTGGTGGTCAATGCGAAGGTCCAAGGGTTACAGTAAATCTGTAGTGGTGTATCGGAAACAACTGCAGTACTCCCAGAAATTGTTCGAAGCAGATACCGTTTGATGCGTTAAACGCCTCTACTAATATCGGCATGGTGCATGTTGTAATCAAACACAGTGCACTTTCTGTGTTTGATGGTCAATGTGAAGGTCGAAGTGTTACAGTAATCCTGCAGTGGAGCATCGGAAACAACCACAGGACTCCCAGGAAATGTTCCAAGCATATGCCGTTTGAAGCGTTCTTCGCCCGGACAGTTGTCGGCGTGGGGCATGTTGTATTCAACCACCTACCACTTTCTATATGTCATGGTCAATGATACGGTCTAAGGGGTACATTAATCCTGCAGTGGTACATCGGAAAAAATACAGGACACCAAGAAAATGTACAAGCAGATATCAATTTAAGCGGTACTCCCCTGGAGAGGAGGAGACATATTGTATTCAATACCGATCCAATATCTCTGTTTGATGGTCATTGCGAAGGTCTAATGGTTACAGTAAATCAGCAGTGGTGCATCGGCAATAACTACAGGACTCCCAGATAATGGTCGAAACGGATACAGTGCGCAGCGTTACTCGCCTGGACAAATGGTGGCATTGTGCAAGTTGTATTCCATCACGGTACACTACCAGTGTTTGATGGTCAATGCGAAGCTGCAAAGGTTACAGTAAATCTGCAGTGGTGCATCGGAAACGAATACAGGTCTCCCAGAAAACATTCCAAGCAGATACCGTTTGAAGCGTAACTCCCATCAGCAGAAGTCGGCATTGTGCCTTTTGTAATCAATAACGATGCAATTTCTGTGACTGATGGTCAATCCGAAGTTCCAAGGGTTATAGTAAATCTGCAGCGGAGCATCGGAAACAACTACAGGTCTCCCAGAATATGTCCCAAGCAGATTCCGTTTGAAGCGTTAATCCCCTTACCAGAAGTCGGCATGGTGACTGTTGTGTTCATTACCGATGCAATTTCGGTTTTTGACAATCAATGTGAAGGTTTATGGGTTACAGGAAACCTGCATTTGTGCATCGGAAACATCTACAGGACTCCCAGAAAATGTTCCAAGCAGATAGCGTTTGAAGGGTTACTCCCCTGGAGAGAAGGAGATATGGTATATGTTGTATTCAATACCGATGCAATTTCTGTGGTTGATGGTCAATGCGAAGGTCCAAGAGTTACATTAAATCTGCAGTGGTGCCTCGGAAAAGTTTACAGGACTCCCAGAAAATGTTCCCAGCAGATACCGTTTGAAACGTTACACGCCTGGACAGATGTCTGCTTGGTGCATGTTGTATTCAATAACGGTGCACTTTCTGTGTGTGATGGTCAATGTTAAGGTCCAAGGGTTACAGTAATCCAGCAGTGGTGCATCGGAAACAACTACACGACACCCACAAAATGTACAAACAGATATCCGTTGAAGCGTTGCTCCCCTGGAGAGAAGGAGTCAAAATGGTTCAAATGGCTCTGAGCACTATGGGACTCAACTGCTGAGGTCATTAGTCCCCTAGAACATAGAACTAGCTAAACCTAATTAACCTAAGGACATCACAAACATCCATGCCCGAGGCAGGATTCGAACCTGCGACCGTAGCGGTCTTGCGATTCCAGACTGCAGCGCCTTGAACCGCACGGCCACTTCGGCCGGCGAGAAGGAGTCATGGTATATGTTGTACTCAATACCGATGCAATTTCTGTGTTGCACGGTTAATGTGAAGGTTTTAGGGTTACAGTATACCTTCATTGGTGCATCGGAAACAACTACAGGTCTCCCAGAAACTGTTCCATGCAAATACCGTTTGAAGTGGTACTCCCCCCAGCAGAGGTCGGCATGGTGCCTGTTGTATTCAATACCGATGTAATTTCGGTGTTCGATGGTCAATGCGAAGGCCGAAGGGTTACAGTAAATCTGCAGTGGTGCATAGGAAACAACTACATGATTCCCAGAGAATGTTCGAAGCAGATTCTGTTTGAAGCGTTACTCGCCTGGACAGATGTCGGCATGGTGCATGTTGTATTCAATGACGGTGCACTTTCTGTGTGAAAATCAATGTGAAGGTCCATGGGTTACAGTAATCCTGCAGTGGTGAATCGGAAACTACTACAGGACTCCCAGAAAGTGTACCAAGCAGATACCGTTTGAAGCGTTACTCCCCTGGAGGGAAGGGGACATGGTATAAGTTGTATTCAATACCGATGCAATATCTGTGGTTGATACTCAATGCGAATGTCCAAGGGTTACAGCAAATCTGCAGTGGTGCATCGGAAACTACTACATGACTCCCAGAAAATGTTCCTAGCAGAAACCGTTTGAAGCGTTACTCGCCTGGACAGATGTCGGTATGGTGCATGTTGTATTCGATCACGGTGCACATTCAGGGTTTGGTGGACAATGTGAAGCTCCAAGAGCTAAAGAAAACCTTCAGTGGTGCACTGGAAACAACTACAGGTCTCCCAGAAAATGTTCCAAGCAGATACCGTTTGGCCCACATCTCGTGGTCGTGCGGTAGCGTTCTCGCTTCCCACGCCCGGGTTCCCGGGTTCGATTCCCGGCGGGGTCAGGGATTTTCTCTGCCTCGTGATGGCTGGGTGTTGTGTGCTCTCCTTAGGTTAGTTGGGTTTAAGTAGTTCCAAGTTCTAGGGGACTGATGACCTAAGATGTTAAGTCCCATAGTGCTCAGAGCCATTTGAACCATTTTTGATACCGTTTGAAGCGTTACTCCACCTGGCAGATGTCGGCATGGTGCCGGTTGTATTCAATACTGATGCAATGTCGGTGTTTGATGGTCAATGTCAAGGTCCAAGGGTTACAGTAATTCTGCAGTGGTGCTTCGGATTTAACTAAATGACTCAAAGAAATTGTTCCAAGCAGATACCCTTTGAAGCGTTCCTCGCCTGGACAGATGTTGGCATGGTGCATGTTGTATTCAATCACGGTTCACATTCAGGGTTTGGTGGTCAATGTGAAGGTCCTAGAGCTACAGAAAACTTTCAGTGATGCACCGGAAACAACTACAGGACTCCCAGTAAATGTTCCAAGCAGATACCGGTTGAAGGGTTACTCCCCTCAGCAGAAGTCGGCATGGTGCATGTGTTATTCAACACCGATGCAATTTCTGTGTTTGATGGTCAAAGCGAAGGTCCAAGCGCTACAGTAAATCTGCAGTGGTGCATCGGAAACAACTACAGGACTCCCAGAAAATGTTCCAAGCAGATACCATTTGAATTGTTAGTGCCCTTAGCAGAAGTCGGCATGGTGCCTGTAGTATTCAATACCGATACAATTTCTGTGTTTCATGGTCAATTCGAAAGTCCAAAGGTTACAGTAAATCTGCAGTGGTGCATCGGAAACATTTACAGGACTTCCAGAAAATGTTCCAAGCAGATACCGTTTGAAGCGTTACTCCCCTGGAGACAAAGGCACATGGTATATATAGTATTCAGTTCCGATGCAATTACTGTGTTTGATGGTAAATGTGAAAGTCTAAGGGTTACAGTAAACCTGCATTGGTGCATCGGAAACAACTACAGGTCTTTCAGAAAGTGTTCCAAGCAGATACCGTATGAAGCGTCACACCCCCGGGCAGAAGTCGGCATGGTTCCGGTTGTATTAAATAACGATGCAGTTTCTGTGTTTGATGGTCAATTCGAACGTCTAAGGGTTACAGAAAATCTGCAGTGGTGCATCGAAAAAGACCACAGGACGCCCAGAAAATGTTCCAAGCAGATACCGTTTGACTTGTTACTCGCCTGGACAAATGTCGTAATAGTGCATGTTGCATTCTATACCGATGCAATTTCTTTGTTTGATGGTGAATGTGAAGGTCCAAGGGTTACAGTAATCCTGCAGTGGTGCATTGGAATCAACTACAGGACTCCCAGAATATGTTACAAGCAGATACAGTTTGAAGCGCGTCTCCCCTGCAGGAAAGGAGCTATGGTATATGTTGCATTCGATGCCGATGCAATTTCTGTGGTTGATGGTCAATGTGAGGGTCCAAGGGTTATAGTAAAACTGCGGCGGTGCATCGGAAAGAGCTACAGGTGTCCCAGAAAATGTTCTAAGTAGATACCGTTTGAAACGTTACTCTGCTCAGCAGAAGTCGGCATTGGGCCTGTTGTATTCAATACCGATGCAATTTCTGTGTTTGATGGTCAATGCGAAGTTCCAATGGTACAGTAAATCTGCTGTGGTGCATCGGAAACGGGTACAGGTTTCCCAGAAAATGTTCCAAGCAAATACCGTTTAAAGCGTTAATCCGCTCAACAGAAGTGGGCATGGTGCCTGTTGTATTCAATACCGATGCAATTTCTGTGTTTGATGGTCAATGGGAAGTTCCAAGGGTTACCGAAAATTAGCAGTGGTGCATCAGAAACAACTACAGGTCTCCCAGATAATGTTCCAAGCAGATACCTTTTGTAGCGTTACTCCCCTCAGCAGAAGTCGGCATAGTGCCTGTTGGGTTCAATACCAATGCAATATCTGTGTTTGATGGTCAATGCGAAAGTCCAAGGCTTACTGTAAATCTGTAGTGGTGCATCGGAAACAACTGCAGGTCTCCCAGAAAATGTTCCAAGCAGTTACCGTATGAAGCGTTACTCCCCTCAGCAGAAGTCGGCATGGTGCCCGTTGTATTCAATACCGATGCAATTTCTGTTTTTGATGGTCAATGTGAAGGTCCAAGGGTTACAGTAAATCTGCAGTGGTGCATCGGAAACAACTACAGGACTCCCAGAGAATGTTCCAAGCAGATACCGTTTGAAGCGTAACTGCCCTCAGCAGAAGTCGTCATGGTGCCTGTTGTATTCAATATCGATGCAATTTCTGTGATAGATGGTCAATGGGAAGGTGCAAGGGTTAAAGTAAATCTGCAGTGGTGCTTCGAAAACAACGACAGGTCTTCCAGAAAATGTTCCAAGGAGATAGCGTTTGAAGCGTTACTCCCCTGGAGAGAAGGAGACATGCTATATGTTGCATTCAATACCGATACAATTTCTGTCGTTGATGGACAATGCGAAGGTCCAAGGGTTTCAGTAAGTCTGCAGTGGTGCATCGGAAACAACTACAGGTCGCCCAGAAAATGTTCCAAACAGATACCGTTTGAAGCGATACTCCCCTCAGCAGATGTCGGCATGGTGCCTGTTGAATTCATACCGATGCAATATCGTTGTTTGATGGTCAATGTGAAGGTCCAAGGGTTACAATAAATTTGCAGTGGTGCATCGGAAACAACTACAGGACTCCCAGTCACAGAAATTACATCGGAATCGAATACAACAGGTACCATGCCTACTTCCGCTGAGCGGAGTAACGCTTCAAACGGTATGTGTTTGGAACTTTTTTGGGAGACCTGTAGTCGTTTCCGATGCAGCACTGCTGATTTAATATAACCCTTGGAACTTCACATTTACCTTCACCCACTGAAATTGCATCGGTATCGAATACAACATATACCTTGTCTCCATTCCTCCAGGGGAGTAACGCTTCAAACAGTATCTGCTTGTAACATATTCTGGGAGTCCTGTAGTTGTTTCCGATGCACCACTGCCGGATTACTGTCACCCTTGGACCTTCACATTCATCATCAAACAAAGAAATTGAATCGGTATTGAATGCAACATGCACTATGCCGACTTCTGCTGTGTGGGGTAACGCTTCAAACGATATCTGCTTGGGACATTTTCTGGGTGACCTGTAGTTATTTCCGATGCACCACTGCAGCCTTACTGAAACCCTTGGACCTTCGCATTGACCATCAACGACAGATTTTGCATCGGATTTGAGTGCAACATATACCATGTCTCCTTCTCTCCAGGGGAGTAACGCTTCAAACGCTATCTGCTTGGAACATTTTCTGGAAGACCTGTCGTTGTTTTCTAAGCACCACTGCAGAATTACTGTACCCCTTGGACCTTCCCGTTGTCCATCTAACACAGAAATTGCATCGATATTGAATGCAACAGGTACCATGCCGACTTCTGTTGAGGGGAGTATCGCTTCAAATGGTATCTGCTTGGAACATTCTCTGGGAGTCCTGTAGTTGTTTCCGATGCACCACTGCAAATTTATTGTAACCCTTGGACCTTCACATTGACCATCAAACAACGATATTGCATCGGTATGAATTCAACAGGCACCATGCCGACATCTGCTGAGGGGAGTATCGCTTCAAACGGTATCTGTTTGGAACATTTTCTGGGCGACCTGTAGTTGTTTCCGATGCACCACTGCAGACTTACTGAAACCCTTGGACCTTCGCATTGTCCATCAACGACAGAAATTGTATCGGTATTGAATGCAACATATAGCATGTCTCCTTCTCTCCAGGGGAGTAACGCTTCAAACGCTATCTCCTTGGAACATTTTCTGGAAGACCTGTCGTTGTTTTCGAAGCACCACTGCAGATTTACTTTAACCCTTGCACCTTCCCATTGACCATCTATCACAGAAATTGCATCGATATTGAATACAACAGGCACCATGACGACTTCTGCTGAGGGCAGTTACGCTTCAAACGGTATCTGCTTGGAACATTCTCTGGGAGTCCTGTAGTTGTTTCCGATGCACCACTGCAGATTTACTGTAACCCTTGGACCTTCACATTGACCATCAAAAACAGAAATTGCATCGGTATTGAATACAACGGGCACCATGCCGACTTCTGCTGAGGGGAGTAACGCTTCATACGGTAACTGCTTGGAACATTTTCTGGGAGACCTGCAGTTGTTTCCGATGCACCACTACAGATTTACAGTAAGCCTTGGACTTTCGCATTGACCATCAAACACAGATATTGCATTGGTATTGAACCCAACAGGCACTATGCCGACTTCTGCTGAGGGGAGTAACGCTACAAAAGGTATCTGCTTGGAACATTATCTGGGAGACCTGTAGTTGTTTCTGATGCACCACTGCTAATTTTCGGTAACCCTTGGAACTTCCCATTGACCATCAAACACAGAAATTGCATCGGTATTGAATACAACAGGCACCATGCCCACTTCTGTTGAGCGGATTAACGCTTTAAACGGTATTTGCTTGGAACATTTTCTGGGAAACCTGTACCCGTTTCCGATGCACCACAGCAGATTTACTGTACCATTGGAACTTCGCATTGACCATCAAACACAGAAATTGCATCGGTATTGAATACAACAGGCCCAATGCCGACTTCTGCTGAGCAGAGTAACGTTTCAAACGGTATCTACTTAGAACATTTTCTGGGACACCTGTAGCTCTTTCCGATGCACCGCCGCAGTTTTACTATAACCCTTGGACCCTCACATTGACCATCAACCACAGAAATTGCATCGGCATCGAATGCAACATATACCATAGCTCCTTTCCTGCAGGGGAGACGCGCTTCAAACTGTATCTGCTTGTAACATATTCTGGGAGTCCTGTAGTTGATTCCAATGCACCACTGCAGGATTACTGTAACCCTTGGACCTTCACATTCACCATCAAACAAAGAAATTGCATCGGTATAGAATGCAACATGCACTATTACGACATTTGTCCAGGCGAGTAACAAGTCAAACGGTATCTGCTTGGAACGTTTTCTGGGCGTCCTGTGGTCTTTTTCGATGCACCACTGCAGATTTTCTGTAACCCTTAGACGTTCGAATTGACCATCAAACACAGAAACTGCATCGTTATTTAATACAACCGGAACCATGCCGACTTCTGCCCGGGGGTGTGACGCTTCATACGGTATCTGCTTGGAACACTTTCTGAAAGACCTGTAGTTGTTTCCGATGCACCAATGCAGGTTTACTGTAACCCTTAGACTTTCACATTTACCATCAAACACAGTAATTGCATCGGAACTGAATACTATATATACCATGTGCCTTTGTCTCCAGGGGAGTAACGCTTCAAACGGTATCTGCTTGGAACATTTTCTGGAATTACTGTAACCCTTGGACCATCGCATTGACCATCGAACACAGAAATCGCATCGGTATTGAATATAACAGGCACCATGGCGACTTCTGCTGAAGGGAGTAACGCTTCAAACGGTATATGCTTGGAGCGTTATCTGGGAGACCTGTAGTTGTTTCCGATGCACCACTGCAGATTTTCTGTAACCCTTGGCCCTTCGCATTGATCATGAAACACAGAAATTCCATCGCTACTGGATACAATAGGCACCATGGCGACTTCTGCTGAGGGGAGTATCGCTTCAAACGGTATCTGCTTGGAACATCTTCTGGGAGACCTGTCGTCGTTTCCGATGCACCACAGCAGATTTATTGTAACCCTTGGACATTCGCAAGGACCATCAAACACAGAAATTGCATCGGTATTGAATACAACAGGCACCATGCCGACTTCTGCTGAGGGGAGTATCGCTTCAAAGGGTATCTGCTTGGACCATATTCTTGGAGACCTGTGGTTGATTTCGTTGCACCACTCTAGATTTACTGTAACCCTAGGACCATGCCACTGACCATCAAAAACAGAAATTACATCGGTAGTGGAAACAAAAGGCACCATGCCGACTTCTGCTGAAGGGAGTAACGCTTCAAACGGAATCTGCTTGAACAATTTCTGGGAGACCTGTAGATGTTTCCGATGCACCACTGCAGATTAACTGTTTGCTTTGGACCTTCGAATTTACAATCAAACACAGAAATTGCATTGGTATTGAATACGAATGTTCACTATGCTGACATCTGCTGAGGGCAGTAACGGTTCAACGGTATCTGCTTTGAATATATTCTGGGAACCCTTTAGTTGTTTCCAAAGCACCACTGCAGATTTACTGTAACCCTTGGACCTTCGCATTGACCATCAAACACAGAAATAGCATCGTTATTGAATACAACCGCCACCATGCCCACTCCTGCCCGGGGGAGTAACGCTTCAAACGGTATCTGCTTGGATCATTTTCTGGGAAACCTGTAGTTATTTCCGATGCACCACTGCAAATGTACTGTAACCCTTCAACCTTCGCATTGACCATGAACAACAGAAATTGCATCGGTATAGAAAGCAACATATACTATGTCTCCTTCTCTTCAGGGAAGTAACGCTTCTAACGTTATCTGCTTTGAACATTTTCTGGGAGACCTTTCGATGTTTTCGATGCACCACTGCAGATTTACTGTAACCCTTGGACCTTCCCTTTGACCATCTGACACATAAATTGCATCGGTATTGAATACAACAGGTACCATGGCGACTACTGTTGAGGGGAGTAACGCTTCCTACGGTATCTGCTTGGAACATTCTCAGGGAGTCCTGTAGTCGTTTCCGATGTACCACTGCTGATTTACTGTAACCCCTGGACCTTCGCATTGACCATAAAACACAGATATTGCATCGGTATTGAATACAACAGGCACTATGCCGACTTCTGCTGAGGGGAGTAACGCTACAAACGGTATCTGCTTTGAACATTTTCAGGGAGTCCTGTAGTTGTTTCCGATGCACCACTGCGGTTTTGCTGTAGCCCTTGGACCTTCGCATTGACCATCAAACACAAAATTTTCATCGGTATTGAATGCAACAAGCTCCATGTCGTCCTCTGCTGAGGGGAGTAACGCTTCAAACGGTATCTGATTGGAACATTTTCTGGAAGATCAGTAGCCGTTTCCCATGCACCCCTTCAGATTTACCGTAACCCTTGGCCCTTTGCAATGACCATCAAACACAGAAATAGCATCGGTATTGAATACTACATACACCATGTGTCCTTCTCTCCAGGGGAGTACCGCCTCAAGCGGTATCTGCTTGGAGCATTTTCTGGGAGACCTGTAGTTGTTTCCGATGCACCACTGCGGATTTACAGTAACCCTTGGACCTTCGTATTGACCATCAAACACAGAAATTGCATCGGCATTGAATACAACCGGCACCATGCCGACCTCTGCTGAGGGGGTAACGCTTCAAACCGTATCTGCTTGGAACATTTCCTGGGAGACCTGCAGTTTTTTCCGATGCACCAATGCAGAATTGTTGTAACCCTTGGACCTTCACATTGATCATCAACCACAGAAATTGCATCGGTATCGAATACAACATATACCATGTCTCCTTTCCTCCAGGGGAGTAACGCTTCAAACGGTATCTGCTTGGAACATTTTCTGGGAGTCGTGTAGTTGTTTCCAATGCACCACTGCAGGATTACCGTAACTCTTGGACCTTCACATTCACCATCAAACAAAGAAATTGTACCGGTATTGAATGCAACATGCACCATTTCGACATCTGTCCAGGCGTGTAACGAGTAAATCTCTATCTGCTTAGACATTTTCTGGGTGTCCTGGATTCTTTTGCGATGCACCACTGCAGATTTACTGTAACCCTTGGACCTTCGCATCGACCATCAAACACAGAAATCGCATCGGTTTTAAATACAAGAGGCACCGTGCCGACTTCTGCTGTGGGGAGTAACGCTTCAAACGATATCTGCTTGGAACATTTTCTGGTAGTTCTGTGGTTGACTCCGATGCACCACTGCAGATTTACTGTAACATTTGAACCTTCGCACTGACCATCAGACACAGATATTGCTTCGGTAATGAATACAAAAGGCACCAAGCCGACTTCTGCCCGGCGAAGTAAAGCATCAAACGGTATCTGCTTGGAACATTTACTGGGAGTCCAGTAGTTGATTCCGATGTACCACTGCAGATTTACTGGAACCCTTGGACCTTCGCATTGACCATCAAACACAAAAATTTAATCGGTATTTAATACAACAGGCATAATGGCGACTTCTGCTGAGCGGGGTAACGCTTCAAACGGTATCTGCTTGGAACATATTCTGGGAGACTTGTAGTGGTTTCCGATGCATCACTGCAGATTTACTGTAACCCTTGGACGCTCGCAATGACTGTCAAACACAGAAATTGATTCGGTATTGAGTATAAACGGCACCATGCCGACTTCTGCCCTGGGGAGTAACGCTTCAATCGGTATCTGCTTGGAACATTTTCTGGGAGTCCTGTGATTGTCTCCGATGCACCACTGCGGTTTTACTGTAACCCTTGGACCTTCGCATTGACCATCAAACACAGAAATAGCATCGTTATTGAATACAACCGCCACTCTGCCCACTCCTGCCCGGGGGAGTAACGCTTCAAACGGTATCTGCTTGGATCATTTTCTGGGAAACCTGTAGTTATTTCCGATGCACCACTGCAAATGTACTGTAACCCTTGGACCTTCGCATTGACCATGAACAACAGAAATTGCATCGGTATAGAAAGCAACATATACTATGTCTCCTTCTCTTCAGGGAAGTAACGCTTCTAACGTTATCTGCTTGGAACATTTTCTGGGAGTCCTGTCGATGTTTTCGATGCACCACTGCAGATTTACTGTAACCCTTGGGCCTTCCCTTTGACCATCTGACACATAAATTGCATCGGTATTGAATACAACAGGTACCATGGCGACTACTGTTGAGGGGAGTAACGCTTCCTACGGTATCTGCTTGGAACATTCTCAGGGAGTCCTGTAGTCGTTTCCGATGTACCACTGCTGATTTACTGTAACCCCTGGACCTTCGAATTGACCATAAAACACAGATATTGCATCGGTATTGAATACAACAGGCACTATGCCGACTTCTGCTGAGGGGAGTAACGCTACAAACGGTATCTGCTTTGAACATTTTCAGGGAGTCCTGTAGTTGTTTCCGATGCACCACTGCGGTTTTGCTGTAGCCCTTGGACCTTCGCATTGACCATCAAACACAGAATTTTCATCGGTATTGAATACAACAAGCTCCATGTCGTCCTCTGCTGAGGGGAGTAACGCTTCAAACGGTATCTGATTGGAACATTTTCTGGAAGATCAGTAGCCGTTTCCCATGCACCCCTTCAGATTTACTGTAGCCCTTGGCCCTTCGCAATGACCTTCAAACACTGAAATAGCATCGGTATTGAATACAACCGGCACCATGGCGACTTCTGACAGGAGGAGAAACGTTTCAAACGGTATCTGCTTGGAGCATTTTCTGGGAGACCTGTAGTTGTTTCCGATGCACCACTGCGGATTTACAGTAACCCTTGGACCTTCGTATTGACCATCAAACACAGAAATTGCATCGGCATTGAATACAACCGGCACCATGCCGACTTCTGCTGAGGGGGTAACCCTTCAAACCGTATCTGCTTGGAACATTTCCTGGGAGACCTGCAGTTTTTTCCGATGCACCAATGCAGAATTGTTGTAACCCTTGGACCTTCACATTGATCATCAACCACAGAAATTGTATCGGTATTGAATGCAACATATACGATGTCTCCCTCCCTCCAGGGGAGTAACACTTCAAACAGTATCTGCTTGGATTATTTTCTGGGAGTCCTGTAGCTGTTTCCGATGCACCTCTGCAGATTTACTATAACCCTTGTAATTTCGCATTGACCATCAACCACAGAAATTGCATCGGTATCGAATACAACATATACCATGTCTCCTATCCTCCAGGGGAGTAACGCTTCGAACGGTATCTGCTTGGAACATTTTCTGGGAGTCCTGTAGTTGTTTCCAATGCACCACTGCAGGATTACCGTAACTCTTGGACCTTCACATTCACCATCGAACAAAGAAATTGTACCGGTATTGAATGCAACATGCACCATTTCGACATCTGTCCAGGCGAGTAACGAGTCAATCTCTATCTGCTTAGACATTTTCTGGGTGTCCTGGATTCTTTTGCGATGCACCACTGCAGATTTACTGTAACCCTTGGACCTTCGCATCGACCATCAAACACAGAAATCGCATCGGTTTTAAATACAAGAGGCACCGTGCCGACTTCTGCTGTGGGGAGTAACGCTTCAAACGATATCTGCTTGGAACATTTTCTAGGAGACCTGTATTCATTTCCGATGCACCACTGCAGACTTACTTAAACCCTTGGACCTTCGCATTGACCATCAGCGATAGAAATTGTATCGTTATTGAATGCAACATATACTATGTCTCCTTCTCTCCAGGGGAGTAACACTTCAAACGTTATCTGCTTGGAACATATTCTGGGAGATCTGTCGTTGTTTTCGATGCACCATAGCAGATTTTCTGTACCCCTTGAAGCTTTCCATTGACGATCTAACACAGAAATAGCATCGGTATTGAATACAACAGGTACCATGCCGACTTCTGTTGAGGGGAGTAACGCTTCAATTGGTAACTGCTTGGAACATTCTCTGGGAGTCCTGTTTTTGTTTCCGATGCACCACTGCAGATTTACTGTGATCCTTGGACATTCGCATTGACCATCTAACACAGATATTGCGCCGGTATTGGACACAACAGGCACCATGGCGACTTCTGCTGACGGGAGTAACGCTTCAAACTATATATGCTTGGAACATTACCTGGGAGACCTGTAGTTGTTTCCGATGGACCAGTGCAAATTTACTGTACACCTTGAACCTTCGCAAATAGCATCGGTATTGAATACAACCGGCACCATGCCGACTTCTGCCCGAGGGAGTGACACTTCAAACGGTATGTGCTTGGAACATTATCTGGGAGACCTGTAGTTATTTCCGATGCACCACGGCAAATTTACTGTAACCTTTGGACCTTCGCATTGACCATCAAACACAGAAATTGCTTCGGTATTGATTACAACGGGCACCATGGCGACTTCTGCTGAGGGGAGTAATACTTTAAACGGTATCTGCTTGGAACATTTTCTGGGAGAGCTGTAGTTGTTTCCGATGCACCAGTGCAGCTTTACTGTAACCCTTGGACTTTCGCATTGACCATCAAACCCAGAAATAGCTTCGGTATTGAAAACAACAGGCACCATGCCGACTTCTGCAGAGGTGAGTGACGGTTCAACCGGTATCTGCTTGGAACATTTTCTGGGAGGCCTGTAGTTGTTTCCGAAGCACCACTGCAGATTTTCTGTAACCCTTGGACCTTCGCATTGACCATCAAACATTGAATTTGCATAGGTATTGAATACAACAAGCACCGTGCCGACTTCTGCTGAGGGGCGTAACGCTTCAAACGTTATCTGCTTGGAACATTTTCTGGGAGGCCTGTAGTTTCCGATGCAGCACTGCAAATTTACTGTAACCCTTGGACCTTCGTATTGACCATCAAACACAGAAATAGCATCGGTATTCAATACAACAGGCACCATGCCGGATTCTGCTGAGGGGAGTAACGCTTCAAACGGTATCTGCTTGGAAAACTTTCTGGGAGACCCTTAGTTGTTTCCGATGCACCACTGCAGATTTACTGTAACCCTTGGACCTTCGCATTGACCATCAAACACAGATATTGCATCGGTATTGAATACAACAGGCACTATGCCGACTTCTGCTGAGGTGAGTAACGCTACAAACGGTATCTGCTTGGAACAATTTCTAGGAGTGCTGTAGTTGTTCCTGATGCGCCACTACGGTGTTGCTGTAACCTCTGGACCTTCGCATTGACCATCAAACACAGAAGTGTCATCGGTATTCAATTAAACGCGCATTATGACCTCCTCTGCTGAGCGGAGTTACGCTTCAAACGATAACTGCTTGGAACATTTTCTGGGAGACCTGTGGTCGTTTCCGATGCACCACTGCTGATTTACTGTAACCCTTGGACCTTCACATTGACCATGAAACACAGAAATGGCATCGGTATTGAATACTACCGGCACCATCCAGACTTTTGCTTGGGGGAGTAACGCTGCAAACGGTATCTGCTTGGAACAATTTCTGGGAGACCTGTAGTTATCTCCGATGCACCCCTGCTGATCTACTGTCGCCCTTGGACCTTCGCATTAACCATCAAACACAGAAATTGCATCGGTATTGAATACAACTGGCACCATGGCGTCTTCTGCTGAGGGGAGTAACGCTTCAAACGGTATATGCTTGGTACATTTTCTGGGAAACCTGTTGTTCTTTCCGATCCACCACTGCAGATTTACTGTAACCCTTGGACCTTCGCATTGACTATTAAACACAGAAATTGCAACGGTATTGAATACAATAGGCACCAAGCAGACTTCTGCTGAGGGGAGTGACGCTTCAAACGGTATCTGCTTGGAACATTTTCTTCGAGGCCTGTACTTGTTTCCGATGCACCCCTGCACATTTACTGTAACCGTTGAACCTTTGCATTGATCATCAAACTCAGAAATTCCATCGGTATTGAATACAACAGGCACCATGCCGACTTCTGATGAGGGTAGTACCGCTTCAAACGGTATCTGCTTGGAACATTTTCTGGGAGAACTGTAGCTGTTTCCGATATAGCACTGCTAATTTACTGTGACCCTTGGACCTTCGCAATGACCATCAAACACAGATATTGCATGGGTTTGGAATACAACAGGCACCATGCCGACTTCTGCTGAGAATAAAACCGCTTCAAACGGTATCTGCTTGGAACATTTTCTGGGAGACATTTCATTGTTACCGATGCACCACTGCAGATTAACTTTATACCTTGGACCTTCGCATTTGCCATCAAACACAGATATTGCATCGGTATTGAATACAACAGTTCGCCATGCCGACTTCTGCTGAGGAGAGCAACGCATCAAACGATATCTGCTTGGAATATATTCTGGGAGACCTGTAGTTGTTTCCGATTTTCCACTGCAGATTTGCTGTAACCCTTGAACCTTCGCATCAACCATGAAACACATAAATTGCATCGCTATTGAATACAACAGGCACCATGCCGACTTCTGCTGAGCGGAGTAACGCTTCAAACGGTATCTGCTTGGAACATTTTCTGGGAGACCTGATGTGGCTTCCGATGCACCACTGCAGATTTACTGTAACCCTTGCTCCTTCGCATGGACCGTCAAACACAATAATTGAATCAGTATTGAATACAACAGGCACCATGGACACTTCCGCTGAGGGGAGTAATTCTTCAAACGGTATCTGATTGGAACTTTTTCTGGTAGTCCTGTGGTTGACTCCGATGCACCACTGCAGATTTACTGTAACCCTTGAACCTTCGCACTCTACATCAAACACAGATATTCCATCGGTATTGAATAAAACAGGCACCATGCCGACTGCTGCTGAGGGGAGTATCGCTTCCAACGGTACTGCTTGGAACTTTAAACCTTGTACGTTCGCATTGACCATCAAACACAGAAATAGCCTCGGTATTGAATACAAAAGGCACCATGCCGACTTCTGCCCGGGGGAGTAACGCATCAAATGCTATCTGTTTGGAACATTTTCTGGGAGTCCAGTAGTTGTTTCCAATGTACCACTGCATATTTACTGTATCCCTTGGACCTTCGCATTGACCATCAAACACAGAAATAGAATCGGTATTTAATACAACAGGCACCATGGCGACTTCTGCTGAGGGGAGTAACAATTCAAACGGTATCTGTTTGGAACATTTTCTGGGAGTCCTGTCGTTGTTTCCGATGCACCACTGCAGATTTACTGTAAACCTTGGACCTTCGCATTGATCATCAAACACCAAATTCCATCGGTATTGAATACAACAGGCAGCATGCCGACTTCTGCTGTGGGGAGAAACGCTTCAAACGATATCTGCTTGGAACATTTTCTGGGAGACCTGTGGTTGTTTCCGATGCACCACTGCAGACTTACTGATACCCATGGAACTTCGCATTGACCATCAACCACAGAAATTGCATCGGTATTGAATGCATCATATACCATGTCTCCTTCTCTCTAGGCGAGTAACGCTTCAAACGGTATCTACTTGGATCATTTTCTGGGAGACCTGTTGTTTTTTCCGATGCACCACTGCGGATTTACTGTAACCCTTGGCCCTCCGCATTGACCATCAAACACAGAAACTGCATCGGTATAGTATACAACAGGCACCATGCCGACTTCTGCTAAGGGGAGTAACGCTTCAAACGGTATCTGCTTGTAACATTTTTTGGGAGTCCTATAGTTGTTCCCGATGCACCACTGTAGATTTACTGTAACCCTTGGACCTTCGCATTGACCATCAAACACAGAAATTGCATCGGTATAGAGTATAACAGGTACCATGCCGACTTCTGCTGAGGGGAGTAACGCTTCAAACGGTATCTGCTTGTAACATTTTCTGGGAGTCCTATAGTTGTTCCCGATGCACCACTGTAGATTTACTGTAAGCCTTGGACTTACGCATTGACCATCAAACACAGATATTGCATCGGTATTGAATACAACAGGCACTATGCCGACTTCGGCTGAGGGGGTGACGCTACAAACGGTATTTGCTTGGAACATTTTCTGGGAGTGCTGTAGTTGTTTCCGGTGCACCACTGGGGATTTACTGTATCCCTTGGACCTTCGCATTGATCATCAAATACAGAAATTGCATCGGTATTGAATACAACAGGCACCATGCCGACTTCTGACTGGGGGAGTAACGCTTCAAACGGTATCAGCTTGGAACATGTTCTGGGAGACCTGTAGTTGATGGTCCATGCGAAGGTCAAAGGTTCACAGTAAGTCTGCAGTGGTGCAATGGATAAAACTACAGGACTACCAAAAAATGTTCCAAGCAGATACCGTTTGAAGTGTTACTCCCTTCACCAGAAGTCGGCATGGTGCCTGTTGTTTCCACTACCGATACAACTACTGTGTTTGATGGTCAATGGGAAGGTCCAAGCGTTACAGTAAATCTGCTGCGGTGCATCGACAACAACTACAGGTCTTCCAGAGAATGTTCCAAGCAGAATCCGATTGTAGCGTTACTCACCTCAGCATAGGTCGGCAAAGTGCGTGTTGTATTCAATACCGATGCAATATCTGTGTTTGATGGTCAATGCGAAGGCCCAAGGGTTACAGTAAATCTGCAGTGGTGAATCGGAAAAGACTACAGGACTCCCAGACAATGTTCCAAGCAGATACCGTTTGAAGCGTTACTCGCATGTACAGATGTCGTAATGGTGCGTGTTGTATTCAATACCGTTGCATTTTCTTTGTTTGGTGCTCAATGTGAAGGTCCAAGGGCTACAATAAATTTGCAGTGGTGCATCGGAAACAACTACAGGACTCCCAGAATATGTTACAAGCAGATACCCTTTGAAGCGTTCCTCCCCTGGAGGAAAGGAGACAAGGTATATGTTGTATTCGATACCGATGCAATTTCAGTGGTCGAAGGTCAATGTGAAGCTCCAATGGTTATATTAAATCTGCAGTGCTGCATCGGAAACGACTACTGGTCTCCCAAAAATGTTCCAAACACATACCGTTTGAAGCGTTACTCCGCTCAGCAGAAGTAGGCATGGTACCTGTTGTATTCGATACCGATGTCATTTCTGTGACTGATGGTCAATCCGAAGTTCCAAGGGTTATAGTAAATCTGCAGCGGAGCATCGGTACCAACTACAGGTTTCTTAGAATATGATTCAAGCAGATACCGTTTGAAGCGTTACTGCCCTCAGCAGAAGTCGCCATGGTGCGTGTTGTGTTCAATACCGATGCAATTTCTGTGTTTGATGGCCAATGCGAAGGTCCAAGTGTTACAGTAAATCTGCAGTTGTGCATCGGAAGCAACTACAGGACTCCCAGAAAATATTCCATGCAAATACCGTTTGAAGCGATAAACCGCTCTACAAAAGTCGGCATGGTGCCAGTTGTATTCAATACCTACGCAATTTCTGAGTTTGATGGTCAATGGGAAGGTCCAAGGGTTGCAGAAAATCTGCAGTGGTGCATCAGAATAAACGACAGGTCTCCCAGAAAATGTTCCATGCAGATACCGTTTGAATCGTTACTCGCCCCAGCCGACGTCGGCATGGTACCTTTTGTATTCGATACCGAAAAAATTTCTTTGGTTGATAGTCAATGCGAAGGTCCAAGGGTTACAGAAAATTAGCAGTGGTGCAACGGAAACATCTACAGGTCTCCCAGATAATGTTCCAAGCAGATACCGTTTGAAGCGATACTCCCCTCAGCAGAAGTAGCCAAGGTGCCTGTTGTATGCAATACCGATGGAATATCTGTTTTTGATGTTCAATGTGAAGGACCAAGGGTTATATTAAGTCTGTAATGGTGCATCGGAAACACCGGCAGGACTCCCAGAAAATGTTCCAAGCAGGTACCTTTTGAAGCGTTACTCCCCTCAGCAGAAGTCGGCATGGTGCCTGTTGTATGCAATACCGATTCAATTTTTGTGTTTTATGGTCAATGCGAATGTCCAAGGGTTACAGCAAATCTGCAGTAGAGCAGCGGAAACAACTACAGGTCTCCGAGAATATATTCCAAGCAGATACCTTTTGAAGCCTTAATTCCCAGGTCAGAACACGTCATGGTGCATGTTGTATTCAATCATGGTGCACCTTCTGGGTTTCGTGGTCACTGTGAAGGTCCAAGAGCTACAGAAAACCTGCAGTGGTGCACCGGAAGCAACTACAAAACTCCCAGTAAATGTTCAAAGAAGATACCGTTTGAAGAGTTACTCCACTGGAGAGAAGGACACATGGTACATGTAGTGTTCAGTACCGATGCAATTACTGTGTTTGATGGTTAATGTGAAAGTCTAAGGGTTACACTAAACCTCCATTGGTGCATCGGAAACAACTACAGGTCTCCCAGAACATGTTCCAAGCTGATACCGTTTGAAGCGTTACTCCCCCAGTCAGAAGTCGGCATGGTGCCTGTTGTATTCAATACCGATGCAATTTCTGTATTTGATGATCAATGCGAAGGTCCAAGGGATACAGTAAATCCCCAGTGGTGCACCGGAAACAACTACAGCACTCCCAGAAAATGTTCCAAGCAAATACCGTTTGTAGCGTCACCCCCTCAGCCGAAGTCGGCATAGTGCCTGTTGTATTCAATACCGATGCAATATCTGTGTTTGATGGTCAATGCGTAAGTCCAAGGCTTACAGTAAATCTACAGTGGTGCATCGGGAACAACTATAGGACTCCCAGAAAATGTTACAAGCAGATACCGTTTGAAGCGTTACTCCCCTCAGCAGAAGTCGGCATGGTACCTGTTATACTCTATACCGATGCAATTTCTGTGTTTGATGGTCAATGCGAAGGTCCAAGGGTTACAGTAAATCTACAGTGGTGCATCGGGAACAACTATAGGACTCCCAAAAAATGTTACAAGCAGATACCGTTTGAAGCGTTACTCCCCTTAGCAGAAGTCGGCATGGTGCCTGTTGTATACTATACCGATGCAGTTTCTGTGTTTGATGGTCAATGCGGAGGGCCAAGGGTTACAGTAAATCCGCAGTGGTGCATCGGAAAAAACAACAGGTCTCCCAGAAAATGATCCAAGTAGATACCGTTTGAAGCGTTACTCGCCTAGAGAGAAGGAGACATGGTATATGATGCATTCAATACCGATGCAATTTCTGTGGTTGATGGTCAATGCGAAGTTCCATGGGTATCAGTAAGTCTGCAGTGGTGCATCGGAAACAACCACAGGTCTCCCAGAAAATGTTCCAAGCAGATATCGTTTGAAGCGTTTCTCCCCACAGCAGAAGTCGGCATGCTGCCTGTTGTATTCAATACCGATGGAATTTGGTGTTTGATGATCAATGCGAAGGTCCAAGGTTTACAGTAAATCTGCAGTGGTGCATCGGAAACAACGACAGGACTCCCAGAAAATGTTCCAAACAGATACCGTTTGAATTGTTACTCCCCTCAGCAGAAGTCGCCATGGTGCCTGTTGTATTAAATACCGATTCTATTTCTGTGTTTGATGGTCAATGCGAAGGTCCAAGGGATACAGTAAATATGCAGTGGTACATTGGAAACAACTACTGGACTCCCAGAAAATGTTCCAAACAGATAGCATTTGATGCGTTACTCCCCCGGGCAGAAGTCGGCATGGTGCCTTTTGTATTCAATACCGAGGCTATTTCTGTGTTTGATGGTCAATGCGAACGTACAAGGTTTAAAGTTCCAAGCAGTACCGTTGGAAGCGATACTCCCCTCAGCAGCAGTCGGCATGGTGCCTGTTTTATTCAATACCGATGGAATATCTGTGTTTGATGTAGAGTGCGAAGGTTCAAGGGTTACAGTAAATCTGCAGTGGTGCATCGGAGTCAACCACAGGACTACCAGAAAAAGTTCCAATCAGATACCGTTTGAAGAATTACTCCCCTCAGCGGAAGTGTCCATGGTGCCTGTTGTATTCAATACTGATTCAATTATTGTGTTTGACGGTCCATGCGAAGGAGCAAGGGTTACAGTAAATCTGCAGTGGTGCATCGGAAGCCACATCAGGTCTCCCAGAAAATGTTCCAAGCAGATACCGTTTGAAGCGTTACTCCGCTCAGCAGAAGTCGGCATGGTGCCTGTTGTATTCAATAGCGATGCAATTTATGTGTTTCATGGTTGATGCGAAGGTTCAAGGGTTACAGCAAATCTGCAGTGGAAAATCGGAAACAACTACAGGTCTCCCAGAATATATTCCAAGCAGATATCGTTTGATGCGTTGCTCTCCTCAGCAGAAGTCGGCATGGCGAACTGTTGTATTCAATACCGATGCAATATCTGTGTTTGATGGCAAATGCGAAGGTCCAAGGTATAAAGTTAATCTGCAGTGGTGCATCGGTAACAATGAAATGTCTCCCAGAAAATGTTCCAAGCAGATACCGTTTGAAGCGGTTTTATTCTCAGCAGAAGTCGGCATGGTGCCTGTTGTATTCCAAACCCATGCAATATCTGTGTTTGATGGTCATTGCGAAGGTCCAAGGGTCACAGTAAATTAGCAGTGCTATATCGGAAACAGCTACAGTTCTCCCAGAAAATGTTCCAAGCAGATACCGTTTGAAGCGGTACTACCCTCATCAGAAGTCGGCATGGTGCCTGTTGTATTCAATACCGATGGAATTTCTGAGTTTGATGATCAATGCAAAGGTTCAACGGTTACAGTAAATGTGCAGGGGTGCATCGGAAACAAGTACAGGCCTCGAAGAAAATGTTCCAAGCAGATACCGTTTGAAGCGTCACTCCCCTCAGCAGAAGTCTGCTTGGTGCCTATTGTATTCAATATCGTTGCAATTTCTGTGTTTAATAGTCAATGCGAAGGTCCAAGGGTTACAGTAAATCTGCAGTGGTGGATCGGAAAGAACAACAGGTTTCCCAGAAAATGTACCAAGCATATACCGTTTGAAGCGTTACTCCCCTCAGCAGAAGACGCCATGGTGCCAGTTGTATTCAATACCGATGCAATTTCTGTGTTTGATGGTTAATGCGAAGGTCCAAGGGCGACAGTAGATCAGCAGGGGTGCATCGGAGATAACTACAGGTCTCCCAGAAATTGTTCCAAGCAGATACCGTTTGCAGCGTTACTCCCCCAAGCAAAAGTCTGGATGGTGCCGGTAGTATTCAATACCGATGCCATTTCTGTGTTTCATGGTCAATGTGAAGGTCCAAGGGTTACAGTAAATCAGCAGTGGTGCATCGGAAACGACCACAGGTCTCCCAGAAAATGTTCCAAGCAGTTATCGTTTGAAGCGTAACTCCGCTCAGCAGAGGAGGTCATAATGCGCGTTTAATTGAATACCGATGACACTTCTGTGTTTGATGGTCAATGCGAAGGTCCAGAGGTTACAGCAACACCGTAGTGGCGCATCAGGAACAACTACAGCACTCCTAGAAATTGTTCCAAGCAGATACCGTTTGTAGCGTTACTCACCTCAGCAGAAGTCGGCATAGTGCCTGTTGTATTCAATACCGATGCAATATCTGTGTTTGATGGTCAATGCGAAGGTCCAAGGGTTACAGTAAATCTGCAGTGGTGCATCGGAAACAACTAAGGGTCTCCCAGAAAGTTTTCCAAGCAGATACCGTTTGAAGCGTTACTCCCCTCAGCAGAATCCGGCATGGTGCCTGTTGTATTGAATACCGATGCTATTTCTGTGTTTGATGGTCAATACGAAGGTCCAAGGGTTACAGTAAATTTGCAGTGCTGCATCGGAAACTACAGGCCTCCCAGAAAATGTTCCAAGCAGATAACGTTTGAAGCGTTACGCCCCTCAGCAGAAGTCGGCACGGTGCTTGTTGTATTCAATACCTATGCAAATTCAATGTTTGATGGTCAATGCGAAGGTCCAAGGGTTACAGAAAATCTGCAGTGGTGCTTCGGAAACAACTACAGGCCTCCCAGAAAATGTTCCAAGCAGATACCGGTTGAACCGTCACTCACCTCTGCAGAAGTCGGCATGGTGCCTGTTGTTTTCAATACCGAAGCTATTTCTGGGTTTGATGGTCAATGCGAAAGTCCAAGGGTTACAGTAAAGCTGCACTGGTGCATCGGAAACAACTACAGCTCTCCCAGAAAATGTTCCAAGCAGATACCGTTTAAAGTATTACTCCCCTCAGCAGAAGTCGCCATGGTGCCCGTTGTAATCAATACCGAAGCAATTTCTGTGTTTGATGGTCAATGCGAAGGTCCAAAGGTTACAGTAAATTTGCCGTGGTGCATCGGAAATAACTACAGGTCTCCCAGATAATGTTCCAAGCACATACCGTTTGAAGTGTCACTCCCTCGGGCAGAAGTCGGCATGGTGCCGGTTGTATTCAATACCGATGCTATTTGCGAAGGTTCAAGGTGTACAGTAAATTTGCACTGGTCCATCGGAAACAACTACAGGTCTCCCAGGTAATGTTCCAAGCATATATAGTTTGAAGCGTTACTCCCGTCAGCAGAAGTCGCCATGGTGCCTGTTGTGTCCAATACCGGCGCAATATCTGTGTTAGATGGTCAATGCGAATGTCCAAGGATCACAGTAAATCTGCAGTGGTGCATCGGAAACAAAAACAGGACTCCCAGAGAATGTTCCAAGCAGTTACCAATTGAAGCGTTACTCCCCTCAACAGAAGTCGGCATGGTACCTGTTGTATTCAATACCGATGCTATTTCTGTGTTAGATCGTCAATGGAAAGCTTCAAGGGGTACAGAAAATCTGCTATGGTGCATCGAAAACAACGACAGATCTCCCAGAATATGTTCCAAGCAGATAACGTTTGAAGTGTTACTCCCCTGGAGAGAAGGAGACATAGTATATGTTGCATTCAATAACGATACAATTTCTATCGCTGATGGTCAATGCGAAGGTCCAAGGGTTTAAGTAAGTCTGCAGTGGTGCATCGGAAATGAATACAGGTCTCCTAGAAAATGTTCCAAGCAGATATCGTTTGAAGCGTTACTCCCCACAGCAGAAGTCGGCACGGTGCCTCTTGTATTTAAAACCGATGCGATTTCTGTGTTTGATGGTCGATGCGAAGGTCCAAGGGTTACAGTAAATCTGCAGTGGTGCATCGCAAAAGAATCCAGGACACCCAGAAAATGTCTAAGCAGATAGAGATTGACTCGTTACTCGCCTGGACAGATGTCGAAATGGTGCATGTTGCATTCAATACCGGTACAATTTCTTTGTTCGATGGTGAATGTGAAGGTCCAAGAGTTACGGTAATCCTGCAGTGGTGCATTGGAAACAACTACAGGACTCCCAGAAAATGTTCCAAGCAGATACCGTTCGAAGCGTTACTCCCCTGGAGGATAGGAGACATGGTATATGTTGTATTCGATACCGATGCAATTTCTGTGGTTGATGGTCAATGCGAAATTACAAGGGTTATAGTAAATCTGCAGAGGTGCATCGGAAACAGCTACAGGACTCCCAGAAAATAATCCAAGCAGATACTGTTTGAAGTGTTACTCCCCTGGAGGGAGGGAGACATCGTATATGTTGCATTCAATACCGATACAATTTCTGTGGTTGATGATCAATGTGAAGGTCCAAGGGTTACAACAATTCTGCATTGGTGCATCGGAAAAAACTGCAGGTCTCCCAGGAAATGTTCCAAGCAGATACGGTTTGAAGGGTTACCCCCTCAGCAGAAGTCGGCATGGTGCCGGTTGTATTCAATGCCGATGCAATTTCTGTGTTTGATGGTCAATACGAAGGTCCAAGGGTTACTGTAAATCCGCAGTGGTGCATCGGAAACAACTACAGGTCTCCCAGAAAATGCTCCAAGCAGATACCGTTTGAAACGTTTCTCCTCCTGTCAGAAGTCGCCATGGTGCCGGTTGTATTCAATACCGATGCTATTTCAGTGTTTGAAGGTCATTGCGAAGGGCCAAGGGCTACAGTAAATCTGAAGGGGTGCATGGGAAACGGCTACTGATCTTCCAGAAAATGTTCCAATCAGATACCGTTTGAAGCGTTACTCCCCTCAGCAGAGGACGACATGGAGCTTGTTGTATTCAATACCGATGAAAATTCTGTGTTTGATGGTCAATGCGAAGGTCCAAGGGCTACAGCAAAACCGCAGTGGTGCATCGGAAACAACTACAGGACTCCCTGAAAATGTTCAAAGCAGATACCGTTTGTAGCGTTACTCCCCTCAGCAGAAGTCGGCATAGTGCCTGTTGTATTCAATACCGATGCAATATCTGTGTTTTATGGTCAATTCGAAGGTCCAGGGGTTACAGTAAATCAGCAGTGGTACATCGGAAACGACTACAGGACTCCCTGAGAATGTTCCAAGCAGATACCGTAGGAAGCGTTACTCCCCTCAACAGTAGTCGCCATGGTACCTGTTGTATTCAATACCGATGCAATTTATGTGTCAGATGGTCAAAGGGAAGGCCCAAGGGTTACAGTAAATCTGCAGTGGTGCATCGAAAACATCGACAGGACTCCCAGAAAATGTTCCAAGCAGATAACGTTAGAAGCGTTACTTCCCTGAAGAGAAGGAGACATAGTATATGTTGCTTTCTATACCGATGCAATTTCTGTTGTTCATGGTCAATGCGAAGGTCCAAGGGTTACAGTACATTTGCAGTGGTGCATCGGAAATAACTACAGGTTTCCCAGAAAATGATCCAAGCAGATACCGTTTGAAGCGTTACTCCCCCGGGCAGGAGTGGGCAGAGTGGCGGTTGTATTCAATAACGATGCTATTTCTGTGTTTGATGGTCAATGCGAAGGTCCAAGGGTTACAGCAAAACCGCAGTGGTGCATCGGAGACAATCACAGGACTCCCAGAAAATGTTCCAAGCAGATACCGATTGAAGCGTTACTCCCCAGGGCAGAAGTCGGCATGGTGCCGTTTATACTCAATACCGAATCAATTTCTGTGTTTGACAGTCATTGCGAGCGTCCAAGGGTTACAGTAAATCTGCAGTGATGCATCGGAAACCACTACAAGTCTCCCAGAATATGTTCCAAGCAGATACCGTTTGAAGCGTTACCCCGCTCAGCAGAAGTCGCCATTATGCCTGTTGTATTAAATACCGATTAAATTTTTGTGTTTGATGGTCAATGCGAAGGTCCAAGGGTTCCAGTAAATCTGCAGTGGTACATCGGAATCAACTACTGGACTCCCAGTAAATGTTCCAAGCAGATACCGTTTGATGCTTTACTTCGCCGGGCAGAAGTCGGCTTGGTGCCTTTTGTATTCATTACCGAAGCAATATCTGTGTCTGATGGTCAGTGCGAAGGTTCAAATGTTACAGTAAATCTGCAGTGGTGCATCGGAGTCAACCACAGAACTACCAGAAAATGTTCCAAGCAGATATCGTTTGAAGCGTTACTCCCCACAGCAGAAGTCGGCACGGTGCCTCTTGTATTTAAAACCGATGCGATTTCTGTGTTTGATGGTCGATGCGAAGGTCCAAGGGTTACAGTAAATCTGCAGTGGTGCATCGCAAAAGAATCCAGGACACCCAGAAAATGTCTAAGCAGATAGAGATTTACTCGTTACACGCCTGGACAGATGTCGAAATGGTGCATGTTGCATTCAATACCGGTACAATTTCTTTGTTTGATGGTGAATGTGAAGGTCCAAGAGTTACGGTAATCCTGCAGTGGTGCATTGGAAACAACTACACGACTCCCAGAAAATGTTCCAAGCAGATACCGTTTGAAGCGTTACTCCCCTGGAGGAAAGGAGACATGGTATATGTTGTATTCGATACCGATGCAATTTCTGTGGTTGATGATCAATGTGAAGGTCCAAGGGTTACAACAATTCTGCATTGGTGCATCGGAAAAAACTGCAGGTCTCCCAGGAAATGTTCCAAGCAGATACGGTTTGAAGCGTTACCCCCTCAGCAGAGGTCGGCATGGTGCCGGTTGTATTCAATGCCGATGCAATTTCTGTGTTTGATGGTCAATACGAAGGTCCAAGGGTTACTGTAAATCCGCAGTGGTGCATCGGAAACAACTACAGGTCTCCCAGAAAATGCTCCAAGCAGATACCGCTTGAGGCGGTACTCCCCTGGAGAGAAGGACACATGGTGTATGTAGTATTCAATACCGATGCTATTTCTGTGTTTGATGGTCATTGCAAAGGGCCAAGGGTTACGGTAAATCTGAAGGGGTGCATGGGAAACGGCTACTGATCTTCCAGAAAATGTTCCAATCAGATACCGTTTGAAGCGTTACTCCCCTCAGCAGAGGACGACATGGAGCTTGTTGCATTCAATACCGATGAAAATTTTGTGTTTGATGGTCAATGCGAAGGTCCAAGGGCTACAGCAAAACCGCAGTGGTGCATCGGAAACAACTACAGGACTCCCTGAAAATGTTCAAAGCAGATACCGTTTGTAGCGTTACTCCCCTCAGCAGAAGTCGGCATAGTGCCTGTTGTATTCAATACCGATGCAATATCTGTGTTTTATGGTCAATGCGAAGGTCCAGGGGTTACAGTAAATCAGCAGTGGTACATCGGAAACGACTACAGGACTCCCTGAGAATGTTCCAAGCAGATACCGTAGGAAGCGTTACTCCCCTCAACAGTAGTCGCCATGGTACCTGTTGTATTCAATACCGATGCAATTTATGTGTCAGATGGTCAAAGGGAAGGTCCAAGGGTTACAGTAAATCTGCAGTGGTGCATCGAAAACATCGAAAGGTCTCCCAGAAAATGTTCAAAGCAGATAACGTTAGAAGCGTTACTTCCCTGAAGAGAAGGAGACATAGTATATGTTGCTTTCTATACCGATGCAATTTCTGTTGTTCATGGTCAATGCGAAGGTTGAAGGGTTACAGTACATTTGCAGTGGTGCATCGGAAATAACTACAGGTTTCCCAGAAAATGATCCAAGCAGATACCGTTTGAAGCGTTACTCCCCCGGGCAGGAGTGGGCATGGTGGCGGTTGTATTCAATAACGATGCTATTTCTGTGTTTGATGGTCAATGCGAAGGTCCAAGGGTTACAGTAAATCTGCAGTGGTGCTTTGGAAACAACTAAAGGGTTCCCAGAATATATTCAAAGCAGATACCGTTGAACCGTTACTGCCCTCAGCAGATGTCAGCATAGTGAACATTCGTATTCAATACCAATGCAATTTCTGTGTTTGATTGTAAATTCGAAGGTCCAAAGCAAACAGTTAATCTGCAGTGGTGCATCGGAAACATCTACAGGTCTCCCAGAAATTGTTCAAGCAGATTCCGTTTGAAGCGTTACTCCCTTCAGCAGAAGTCGGCATGGTGCCTTTTGTTTCCACTACCGATGTAATTTCTGTTTTTGATGGTCAGTGGCATGGTCCTAGGGTTACAGTAAATCTAGAGTGGTGCAACGAAATCAACCACAGGTCTCCAAGAATATGGTCCAAGCAGATACCCTTTGAAGCGATACTCCCCTCAGCAGAAGTCGGCATGGTGCCTGTTGTATTCAATACCGATGCAATTTCTGTGTTTGATGGTCCTTGCGAATGTCCAAGGGTTACAATAAATCTGCTGTGGTGCATCGGAAACGACGACAGGTCTCCCAGAAGATGTTCCAAGCAGATACCGTTTGAAGCGATACTCCCCTCAGCAGAAGTCGCCATGGTGCCTATTGTATCCAGTAGCGATGGAATTTCTGTGTTTCATGATCAATGCGAAGGGCCAAGGGTTACAGAAAATCTGCAGTGGTGCATCGGAAACAACTACAGGTCTCCCAGATAACGCTCCAAGCATATACCGTTTGAAGCGTTACTCCCTTCAGCAGAAGTCGCCATGGTGCCTGTTATATTCAATACCGATGCGATTTCTGTGTTCGATGGTCAATGCGATGGTCCAAGGGTTACAGTAAATTTCGAGTGGTGCATCGGAAATAACTACAGGTCTCCCAGAAAATGTTCCTAGCAGATACCGTTTGAGGCGTTACTCCCCATGCAGAAGTCAGCATGGTGACGGTTGTATTCAATACCGATGCTATTTCTGTGTTTGATGGTCAATGCGAGGGTCCAAAGGTTACAGTAAATCTGCAGTGGTGCATCGGAAACGACTACAGGTCTCCCAGAAAATGTTTCAAGCAGATACCGTTTGACGCGTTACTCCGCTCAGCAGAGGACGGCATGCTGCCTATTGTATTAAATACCTATGAAATTTCTGTGTTCGATGGTCATTGCGAAGGACCAACGGTTACAGCAAAACCGCAGTGGTGCATCGGAAACAACTACAGGTCCCCCGGATAATGTTTGAAGCAGATACTGTTTGAAGCGCTACTCCCTTCAGCAGACGTTGGCATGGTGCCTGTTGTATTCAATAGCGGTGCAATTACTGTGTTTGATGGTCAATGCGAAGGTCCAAGTGTTACAGTAAATCCGCAGTGGTGCATCGGAAGCAACTACAGGTCTCCCAGATAAAGTTCAAAGCATATATCGCTTGAAGCGTCACTCCCGTCAGCAGAAGTCGCCATGGTGCCTGTTGTATTCAATACCGATGCAATTTCTGCGTTTGATGGTCAATGCGAAGGTCCAAAGGTTACAGTAAATCTGCAGTGGTGCATCGGATACAACTACAGGTCTCCCAGAAAACGTTCAAAGCTGAAAATGTTTGAATCGTCACTCCCCTCAGCAGAAGTCGGCACGGTGCCTCTTGTATTTAATACCGATGCGATTTCTGTGTGTGATGGTCGATGCGAAGGTCCAAGGGTTACATTGAATCTGCAGTGGTGCATCGGAAACAACTACAGGACACCCAAAAACGTTCGAAGCAGATACCGTTTGAAGCGTTACTCCCCTCAGCAGAAGTCGACATGCTGCCTGTGGTATTCAATAGCGAGGCAATTTCTGTGTTTGATGGTCAATGCGAAGGTCCAAGGGTTACATTTAATTTGCAGTGGTGCATCGGAAACAACAACTGATCTCCCGGAAAATGATCGAAGCAGATACCGTTTGAGCGTTACTCCCCTGGAGAGATGGAGACAAGATTCATGTTGCATTCAACACCGATGCAATATCTGTGTTCGATGGCCAATGTGAAAGTCCAAGGGTTATAGTAAATCTGCAGTTGTGCATCGGAAGCAACTACAGGTCTCCCAGAAAATGTTCCAAGCAGATAGCGTTTGAAGCGTCACTCCCCTCAGCAGAAGTCGGCACGGTGCCTGTTGTATTCAATACCGATGCAATATCTGTGTTTGATGGCCAATGCGAATGTCCAGGGGATGCAGTAAATAGGCAGTTGTGCATCTGAAACAACTACAGGTCTACCAGAAAGTGTTCCAAGCAGATACCGTTTGAAGCGTCACTCGCCTCAGAATAAGTCGGCATGGTGACTGTTGTAATCTATACCGATGCAATTTCTGTGTTTGATGGCCAGTGCGAAGGTCGAATTGTTACAGTAAATCTACAGTGGTGCATCGTATACATTTACAGGTTACCCAGAAAATGTTCCAAGCAGATAGCGTTTGAAGCGTTACTCCCCTCAGCAGAAGTCAGCACGGTGATTATTGTATTTAATACCGATGCAATTTCTTTGATTGATGGTCAATGCGAAGGTCCAAGGGTTACAGAAAATATGCAGTAGTGCATCGGAAACATCTACAGGACTCCTAGAAAATGTTCCAAGCAGATACGGTTTGAAGCGTTTCCCCCTCAGCAGAAGTCGGCATGGTGCCTGTTGTATTCAATACTGATGCAATTTCTGTGTTTGATGGTCAATACTAAGGTCCAAGGGTTACTGTAAATCCGCAGTGGTGCATCGGAAACAACTACAGGTCTCCCAGAAAATGCTCCAAGCAGATACCGCTTGAGGCGTTACTCCCCTGGAGAGAAAGACGCATGGTGTATGTAGTATTCAGTACCGATGCAATTACTGTTCTTGATGGTTAATATGAAAGTCCCTTTGAAGCGATACTCCCCTCAGCAGAAGTCGGCATGGTGCCTGTTGTATTCAATACCGATGCAATTTCTGTGTTTGATGGTCCTTGCGAATGTCCAAGGGTTACACTAAACCTGCATTGGTGCATCGGAAACAACTACAGGTCTCCCAGAAAATGTTCCTAGCAGATATTGTTTGAAACGTTCCTCCTCCTGTCAGAAGTCGCCATGGTGCCGGTAGTATTCAATAACGAATTTATTTCTGTGTTTGATGGTCATTGCGAAGGGCCAAGGGTTACAGTAAATCTGAAGTGGTGCATGGAAAACGGCTACTGATCATCCAGAAAATGTTCCAATCTGATACCGTTTGAAGCGTTAATCCCCTCAGCAGAGGACGACATGGAGCAGATTGTATTCAATACCGATGAAAATTCTGTGTTTGATGGTCAATGCGAAGGACCAAGGGTTACAGCAAAGCCGCGGTGGTACATCGGAAACGACTACAGGACTCCCTGAGAATGTTCCAAGCAGATACCGTTGGAAGCGTTACTCCCCTCAACAGTAGTCGCCATGGTTCCTGTTGTATTCAATACCGATGAAATTTCTGCGTTAGATGGTCAATGGAAAGGTCCAAGGGTTACAGAAAATCTGCTGTGGTGCATCGAAAACAACGACAGATCTCCCAGAAAATGTTCCAAGCAGATAACGTTTGAAGTGTTACTCCCCTGGAGAGAAGGAGACATAGTATATGTTGCATTCAATAACGATGCAATTTCTGTCGTTGATGGTCAATGCGAAGGTCCAAGGGTTTAAGTAAGTCTGCAGTGGTGCATCGGAAATAAATACAGGTCTCCCAGAAAATGTTCCAAGCAGATATCGTTTGAAGCGTTACTCCCCACAGCAGAAGTCGGCACGGTGCCTCTTGTATTTAATACCGATGCGATTTCTGTGTTTATATGGTCGATGCGAAGATCCAAGGGTTACAGTAAATCTGCAGTGGTGCATCGGAAACAACTACAGGACACCCAAAAACGTTCGAAGCAGATACCGTTTGAAGCGTTACTCCCCTCAGCAGAAGTCGGCATGCTGCCCATTGTATTCAAGACGGATGCAATTTCTGTGTTTGAAGGTCAATTCGAACGTCAAAGGGTTACTGTAAATCTGCAGTGGTGCATCGGAAAAGAATCCAGGACACCCAGAAAATTCGTTACTCGCCTGGACAGATGTCGAAATGGTGCATGTTGCATTCAATACCGGTGCAATTTCTTTGTTTGATGGTGAATGTAAAGGTCCAAAAGTTACGGTAATCCTGCAGTGGTGCATTGCAAACAACTACTGGACATCCAGAAAATGTTCCTAGCAGATATCGTTTGAAGCGTTACTCCCCTGGAGGAAAGGAGACATGGTATATGTTGTATTCGATACCGATGCAATTTCTGTGGTTGATGGTCAATGCGAAATTACAAGGGTTATAGTAAATCTGCAGAGGTGCATCGCAAACAGCTACAGGACTCCCAGAAAATAATCCAAGCAGATACTGTTTGAAGCGTTACTCCCCTGGAGGGAAGGAGACATCGTATATGTTGCATTCAATACCGATACAATTACTGTGGTTGATGATCAATGTGAAGGTCCAAGGGTTACAGTTATTCTGCATTGGTGCATCGGAAACAACTGCAGGTCTCCCAGAAAATGTTCCAAGCAGATACGGTTTTAAGCGTTACCCCCTCAGAAGAAGTCGGCATGGTGCCTGTGGTATTCAATAGCGAGGCAATTTCTGTGTTTGATGGTCAATGAGAAGGTCCAAGGGTTACAGTAAATTTGCAGTGGTCCATCGGAAACAACTGCAAGTCTCCCAGAAAATGTTCCATGCAGTTGACATTTGAGACGTTACTCCCCTCAGCAGAAGTCGGCATAGTGCCTGTTGTATTCAGTACCGATGCAGTTTCTGTGCTATTTGGTCAATGCGAAGGTCCAAGGGTTACAGTATATCTGCAGTGATGCATCGGAACCAACTACAGGTCTCCCAGAAAATGATCAAAGCAGATACCGTTGGAGCGTTACTCCCCTGAAGAGAAGGAGACAAGGTACAGTTGCATTCAATACCGATGCAATATCTGTGTTTGATGGCCAATGCGAATGTCCAAGGGATGCAGTAAATAGGCAGTTGTGCATCGGAAACAACTACAACTCTACCAGAAATTGTTCCAAGCAGATACCGTTTGAAGCGTCACTCCCGTCAGCATAAGTCGGCATGGTGACTGTTGTAATCTATACCGATGCAATGTCTGTGTTTGATGGCCAATGCGAAGGTCAAAGGGTTACAGTAAATCTGCGGTGGTGCATCGGAAACAACTACAGGACTCCTAGAAAATGTTCCAAGCAGATACCGTTTGAAGCGTTACTCCCCAAAGTAGAAGTCGGCATGGCGCCTATTGTATTCAATACCGATGCAATATGTGTGTTTGATGGTCAATGCGAAGGTCCAAGGGTTACAGTAAATCTGCAGTGGTGCATCGGAAACCACTACTAGTCTCCCAGATTATGTTCCAAGCAGATACCGTTTGAAGCGATACTCCCCTCAGCAGAAGTCGCCATGGTGCCTGTTGTATTCAGTAGCGATGGAATTTCTGTGTTTCATGATCAATGCGAAGGACCAAGGGTTACAGTCAATCTGCAGTGGTGCATCGGAAACAACTACAGAACTCCCAGATAATGTTCCAAGCATATACCGTTTGAAGCGTTACTCCCTTCAGCAGAAGTCGCTATGGTGCCTGTTGTATTCAATTCCGATGCAATTTCTGTGTTTGATGGTCAATGCGAAGGTCCAAGGGTTACAGTAAATTTAGAGTGGTGCATCTGAAATAACTACAGGTCTCCCAGAAAATGTTCCTAGCAGATACCGTTTGAGGCGTTACTCCCCGGGCAGTAGTCGGCATGGTGACGGTTGTATTCAATACCGATGCTATTTCTGTGTTTGATGGTCAATGCGAAGGTCCAAAGGTTATAGTAAATCTGCAGAGGTGCATCGGAAACGATTACAGGTCTCCCAGAAAATATTTCAAGCAGATGCCGTTTGACGCTTTACTCCGCTCAGCAGAGGACGGCATGCTACCTAATGTAATGAATACCGATGAAATTTCTGTGTTCGATGGTCATCACAAAGGACCAAGGGTTACAGCAAAACCGCAGTGGCGCATCGGAAACAATTACAGGACTCCCAAAAAATGTTCCAAGCTGATACCGTTAGTAGCGTTACTCCTCTCAGCAGAAGTCGGCATAGTGCCTGTTGTATTCAATACCAATGCAATATCTGTGTTTGATGGCAATGCGAAGGTCAAAGGGTCACAGTAAATCTGCAGTGGTGCATCGGAAACAACTACAGGTCTCCCAGAAAATGTTTCAAGCAGATACTGTTTGAAGCGCTACTCCCTTCAGCAGACGTCGGCATGGTGCCTGTTGTAGTCATTGCCGATGCAATTTCTGTGTTAGATGGTCAATGATAAGGTCCAAGGGTTACAGTAAATCTGCAGTGGTGCATCGAAAACAACGACAGGTATCCCAGAAAATGTTCCAAGCAGATAGCGTCTAAACCGTTACTCCCCTGGAGAAAAGGAGACATAATATATGTTGCATTCAATACCGATGCAATTTCTGTGGTTGATGGTCAATGCGAAGGTCCAAGGGTTTCAGTAAGTCTGCAGTGGTGCATCGGAAATAACTACAGGTCTCCCAGAAAATGTTCCAAGCAGATAGCGTTTGAAGCGTTACTCCCCTCAACAGAAGTCTGCATGGTGCCTGTTGTCTTCAATTCCGATGCAATTTCTGTGTTAGCTGGTCAACGGGAAGGTCCAAGGGGTAAAGTAAATCTGCAGTGGTGCATCGCAAACAACTACAGGTCTCCCAGAAAATGTTCCAAGTAGATACTGTTTGAAGCGTTACTTCCCTCAGCAGAAGTCGGCATGGTGCCTGTTGTATTCAATACCGATGCAAGTTCTGTGTTTGATGGTCAATGCGAAGGTCCAAGGGTTACAGTAAATTTAGAGTGGTGCATCTGAAATAACTACAGGTCTCCCAGAAAATGTTCCTAGCAGATACCGTTTGAGGCGTTACTCCCCGGGCAGAAGTCGGCATGGTGAAGGTTGTATTCAATACCGATGCTATTTCTGTGTTTGATGGTCAAAGGGAAGGTCCAAGGGTTACAGTAAATCTGCAGTGGTGCATCGAAAACATCGACAGGTCTCCCCGAATATGTTCCAAGCAGATAACGTTAGAAGCGTTACTTCCCTGAAGAGAAGGAGACATCGTATATGTTGCATTCAAAACCGATGCAATTTCTGTTGTTCATGGTCAATGCGAAGGTCCAAGTGTTACAGTATACTTGCAGTGGTGCATCGGAAATAACTACAGGTTTCCCAGAAAATGATCCAAGCAGATACCGTTTGAAGCGTTACTCCCCCGGGCAGGAGTGGGCATGGTGGCGGTTGTATTCAAGAACTACGCTATTTCTGTGTTTGATGGTCAATGCGAAGGTCCAAGGGTAACAGTAAATCTGCAGTGGTGCACGGAAACAACTACAGTACTCCTAGAAAATGTTCCAAGCAGTTACTAATTGAAGCGTTACTCTCCTCAACACAAGTCGGCATGGTACCTGTTATATTCAATACCGATGAAATTTCTGTGTTAGATGGTCAATGGAAAGGTCCAAGGGTTACAGAAAATCTGCTGTGGTGCATCGAAAACAACGACAGATCTCCCAGAAAATGTTCCAAGCAGATAACGTTTGAAGTGTTACTCCCCTGGAGAGAAGGAGACATAGTATGTGTTGCATTCAATTACGATGCAATTTCTGTCGTTGATGGTCAATGCGAAGGTCCAAGGGTTTAAGTAAGTCTGCAGTGGTGCATCGGAAATAAATACAGGTCTCCCAGAAAATGTTCCAAGCAGATATCGTTTGAAGCGTTACTCCTTACAGCAGAAGTCGGCATGGTGCCTGTAGTATTCAATACCGATGCAATTACTGTGTTTGATGGCCAATGCAACGGTCCAACGGTTACAGTAAATCTGCAGTGGTGCATCGGATACAACTACAGGTCTCCCAGAAAATGTTCCAAGCTGATAATGTTTGAATCGTCACTCCCCTCAGCAGAAGTCGGCACGGTGCCTCTTGTATTTAATACCGATGCGATTTCTGTGTTTGATGGTCGATGCGAAGATCCAAGGGTTACAGTAAATCTGCAGTGGTGCATCGGAAACAACTACAGGACACCCAAAAACGTTCGAAGCAGATACCGTTTGAAGCGTTACTCCCCTCAGCAGAAGTCGGCATGCTGCCCGTTGTATTCAATACGGATGCAATTTCTGTGTTTGAAGGTCAATTCGAACGTCAAAGGGTTACAGTAAATCTGCAGTGGTGCATCGGAAAAGAATCCAGGACACCAGAAAATTCGTTACTCGCCTGGACAGATGTCGAAATGGTGCATGTTGCATTCAATACCGGTGCAATTTCTTTGTTTGATGGTGAATGTAAAGGTCCAAGAGTTACGATAATCCTGCAGTGGTGCATTGCAAACAACTACTGGACATCCAGAAAATGTTACTAGCAGATATCGTTTGAAGCGTTACTCCCCTGGAGGAAAGGAGACATGGTATATGTTGCATTCGATACCGATGCAATTTCTGTGGTTGATGGTCAATGCGAAATTACACGGGTTATAGTAAATCTGCAGAGGTGCATCGGAAACAGCTACAGGACTCCCAGAAAATAATCCAAGCAGATACTGTTTGAAGCGTTACTCCCCTGGAGGGAAGAAGACATCGTATATGTTGCATTCAATACCGATACAATTACTGTGGTTGATGATCAATGTGAAGGTCCAAGGGTTACAGTAATGCTGCATTGGTGCATCGGAAACAACTGCAGGTCTTCCAGAAAATGTTCCAAGCAGATACGGTTTGAAGCGTTACCCCCTCAGCAGAAGTCGGCATGGTGCCGGTTGTATTCAATACCGATGCAATTTCTATGTTTGATGGTTAATGTGAAAGTCTAAGGGTTACACTAAACCTGCATTGGTGCATCGGGAACAACTACAGGTCTCCCAGAAATTGTTCCAAGCAGATACCGTTTGAAACATTTCTCCTCCTGTCGGAAGTCGCCATGGTGCCGGTTGTATTCAATACCGATGCTATTTCTGTGTCTGATGGTCGTTGCGAGGGGCCAAGGTTTACAGAAAATCTGAAGTGGTGCATCGGAAACGGCTACTGATCTTCCACAAAATGATCCAATCAGATACCGTTTGCAGCGTTACTCCCCTCAGCAGAAGACGATATGGAGCCTGTTGTATTCAATACCGATGAAAATTCTGTGTTTGATGGTCAATGCGAAGGTCCAAGGGTTACAGCAAAACCGCAGTGGTGCATCGGAAACAACTACAGGACTCCCAGAAAATGTTCAAAGCAGATACCGTTTGAGCGTTACTCCCCGGAAGAGAAGGAGACAAGGTACAGTTGCATTCAATACCGATGCAATATCTGTGTTTGATGGCCAATGCGAATGTCCAAGGGATGCAGTAAATAGGCAGTTGTGCATTGGAAACAACT
The DNA here is from genome assembly GCF_021461385.2 of Schistocerca piceifrons. Lineage (NCBI taxonomy): Eukaryota > Metazoa > Arthropoda > Insecta > Orthoptera > Acrididae > Schistocerca > Schistocerca piceifrons. The sequence continues at coordinate 520,660,418 of NC_060143.1, forward strand.
ACAACTCTACCAGAAATTGTTCCAAGCAGATACCGTTTGAAGCGTCACTCCCGTCAGCATAAGTCGGCATGGTGACTGTTGTAATCTATACCGATGCCATGTCTGTGTTTGATGGCCAATGCGAAGGTCCAAGGGTTACAGTAAATCTGCGGTGGTGCATCGGAAACAACTACAGGACTCCTAGAAAATGTTCCAAGCAGATACCGTTTGAAGCGTTACTCCCCAAAGTAGAAGTCGGCATGGCGCCTATTGTATTCAATACCGATGCAATATGTGTGTTTGATGGTCAATGCGAAGGTCCAAGGGTTACAGTAAATCTGCAGTGGTGCATCGGAAACCACTACAAGTCTCCCAGATTATGTTCCAAGCAGATACCGTTTGAAGCGATACACCCCTCAGCAGAAGTCGCCATGGTGCCTGTTGTATTCAGTAGCGATGGAATTTCTGTGTATCATGATCAATGCGAAGGACCAAGGGTTACAGTAAATCTGCAGTGGTGCATCGGAAACAACTACAGAACTCCCAGATAATGTTCCAAGCATATACCGTTTGAAGCGTTACTCCCTTCAGCAAAAGTCGCTATGGTGCCTGTTGTATTCAATTCCGATGCAATTTCTGTGTTTGATGGTCAATGCGAAGGTCCAAGGGTTACAGTAAATTTAGAGTGGTGCATCTGAAATAACTACAGGTCTCCCAGAAAATGTTCCTAGCAGATACCGTTTGAGGCGTCACTCCCCGGGCAGAAGTCGGCATGGTGACGGTAGTATTCAATACCGATGCTATTTCTGTGTTTCATGGTCAATGCGAAGGTCCAAAGGTTATAGTAAATCTGTAGTGGTGCATCGGAAACGATTACAGGTCTCCCAGAAAATATTTCAAGCAGATACCGTTTGACGCGTTACTCCGCTCAGCAGAGGACGGCATGCTGCCTAATGTATTGAATACCGATGAAATTTCTGTGTTCGATGGTCATCACAAAGGACCAAGGGTTACAGCAAAACCGCAGTGGCGCATCGGAAACAATTACAGGACTCCCAAAAAATGTTCCAAGCTGATACCGTTAGTAGCGTTACTCCCCTCAGCAGAAGTCGGCATGGTGCCTGTTGTAGTCATTGCCGATGCAATTTCTTTGTTAGATGGTCAATGAGAAGGTCCAAGGGTTACAGTAAATCTGCAGTGGTGCATCGAAAACAACGACAGGTATCCCAGAAAATGTTCCAAGCAGATAGCGTCTGAACCGTTACTCCCCTGGAGAAAAGGAGACATAATATATGTTGCATTCAATACCGATGCAATTTCTGTGGTTGATGGTCAATGCGAAGGTCCAAGGGTTTCAGTAAGTCTGCAGTGGTGCATCGGAAATAACTACAGTTCTCCCAGAAAATGTTCCAAGCAGATAGCGTTTGTAGCGTTACTCCCCTCAACAGAAGTCTGCATGGTGCCTGTTGTCTTCAATTCCGATGCAATTTCTGCGTTAGCTGGTCAACGGGAAGGTCCAAGGGGTAAAGTAAATCTGCAGTGGTGCATCGCAAACAACTACAGGTCTCCCAGAAAATGTTCCAAGTAGATACTGTTTGAAGCGTTACTTCCCTCAGCAAAAGTCGGCATGGTGCCTGTTGTATTCAATACCGATGCAATTTCTGTGTTTGATGGTCAATGCGAAGGTCCAAGGGTTACAGTAAATTAGCAGTGGTGCATTGGAAACCACCACAGGTCTCCCAGAAAATGATCGAAGCAGATAGCGTTTGAGCGTTACTCCCCTGGGGAGAAGGAGACAAGGCTCATGTTGCATTCATTACCGATACAGTAACTGTGTTTGATGGTCAATGCGATGGTCCAAGGGCTACAGTAAATCTGCCGTTGGGCATCGGAAACAACTACAGGGCTCCCAGAAAATGTTCAAAGCAGATACCGTTTATAGCGTCACTCCCCTCAGCATAAGTCTGCATGGTGACTGTTGTATTCAATACCGATGCAATTTCTGTGTTTGATGGTCGATGCGAATGTCCAACGGTTACATGCAGTGGTGCATCGGATACAACTACAGGTCTCCCAGAAAATGTTCAAAGCAGATACTGTTTGAAGCGTTACTCCCCTCAGCAGAAGTCGGCACGGTGCCAATTGTATTTAATACCGATGCTATTTCTGTGTTTGATGGTCAATGCGAATGTCCAAGGGTTACAGTAAATCTAAAGTGGTGCATCGGAAACAACGACAGGTCTCCCAGAAAATGTTCCAAGCAGATACCGTCTGAAACGGTACTACCCTCAGCAGAAGTCGGCATGGTGCATGTTGTATTCAATCACGGTGCACTTTCTGGGTATCGTGGTCACTGTGAAGGTCCAAGAGCTACAGAAAATCTGCAGTGGTGCACCGGAAGCAACTACAGAACTCCCAGTAAATGTTCCAAGATGATACCGTTTGAAGAGTTATCCCCCTGGAGAGAAGGACTCATGGTACATGTAGTGGTCAGTACCGATGCAATTACTGTGTTTGATGGTCAATGTAAAAGTCTAAGGGTTACACTAAACCTCCATTGGTGCATCGGAAACGATTTACAGGTCTCCCAGAAAATGTTCCAAGCAGATACCGTTTGAAGCGTTACTACCCCCAGCAGAAGTCGGCATGGTGCCTGTTGTATTCAATACCGACGCAATTTCAGTGTTTGAAGGTCAATGCAAAGCTCCAAGAATTACAGTAAATTAGCAGTGCTTATTCAGAAACAACGACAGGTCTCCCTGAAAATGTTCCATGCAGATACCGTTTGATTCGTTACTCGCCTCAGCAGAAGTCGGCATGTTACCTTTTGTATTCAATACCGAGAAAATTTCAGTGTTTGATTGTCAATGCGAAGGTCCAAATATTACAGTAAATCTGCAGTTGTGCATCGGAAACAACAACAGGACTCGCAGAAAATGTTCCAAGCAAATACCGTTTGAAGCGTTAATCCACTCAACAGAAGTCGGCATGGTGCCTTTTGTATTCGATACCGAGAAAATTATTCTGTTTGATGGTGAATGCGAATGTCCAAGGGTTACTGCAAATCTGCAGTGGAGCATCGGAAACAACTACAGGTCTCCGAGAATATATTCCAAGCAGATAGCGTTTCATGCCTCACTGCCCTCAGCAGAAGTCGACATGGTGAACTGTTGTATTCAATACCGATGCAATTTGTGTGTTAGATGGCCAATGCGAAGGTCCAAGGTATACAATTGATCTGCAGTGGTGCATCGGAGACAACTACAGGTCTCCCAGAAAATGTTCCAAGCACATACCGTTTGAAGCGTTAGTCCCATCAGCAGAAATCGAATGGCGCATATTGTATTCAATACCGATGCAATTTCTGCGTGTGATGGTCAATGCGAAGGTCCAAGGTTCACAGTAAGTCTGCAGTGGTGCATTGGATAAAACTACAGGGCTCCAAAAAAATGTTCCAAGCAGATACCGTTTGAAGCGTTCCCCCTTCAGCAGAAGTCGGCATGGTGCCTGTTGTTTGCACTACCGATACAACTTCTGTGTTTGACGGCCAATGGGAAGGTCCAAGGGTTACAGTAAATCTGATATGGAGCATCGAAAACAACTACAGGTCTTCCAGAAAATGTTCCAAGCAGATACCGTTAGAAACGTTACTCCCCTCAGCAGAAGTCGGCATGGTTGTTGTTGTATTCAATACCGATGCAAGTGCTGTGTTTAATGGTCAATGCGAAGGTCCAAGGGTTACAGTAAATCTGCAGTGGTGCATCGGATACAACTACAGGTCTCCCAGATAATGTTGCAAGCATATACCGTATGAAGCGTCACTCCCGTCAGCAGAAGTCGCCATGGTGCCTGTTGTATTCAATACCGATGCAATTTCTGTGATTGATGGTCAATGCGAAGGTCCAAGGGTTACAGTAAATCTGCAGTGGTGCATCGGATACAACTACAGGTCTCCCAGATAATGTTGCAAGCATATACCGTATGAAGCGTCACTCCCGTCAGCAGAAGTCGCCATGGTGCCTGTTGTATTCAATACCGATGCAATTTCTGTGATTGATGGACAATGCATACTTCCAAGGGTTACAGTAAATTTGCTGTGGTGCATCGGAAATAACTACAGGTCTCCCAGGAAAGATTCCAAGCAGATACCGATTGAAGCCTTAATCCCCCGGGCAGAAGTCGGCATGGTGCATGTTGTACTCAATCACGGTGCACTTTCTGGGTTTCGTGGTCACTGTGAAGGTCCAAGAGCTACTGAGAACCTGCAGTGGTACACCGGAAGCAACTACAGAACTCCCAGTAAATGTGCCAAGAAGATACCGTTTGAAGAGTTACCCCCCTGGAGAGAAGGACTCATGGTACATGTAGTGGTCAGTACCGATGCAATTACTGTGTTTGATGGTTAATGTGAAAGTCTAAGGGTTACACTAAACCTCCATTGGTGCATCGGAAACAACTACAGGTCTCCCAGAAAATGGTCCACGCAGATACCGTTTGAAGCGTTACTGCCCTCAGCAGAAGTTGGCATGGTGCATCGGAAATAAATGCAGGTCTCCCAGAAAATGTTCCAAGCAGACACCGTTCGAAGCGTTAATATGATGGACAGAAGTCGGCATGGTGCCGGTTGTATTCAATACCGACGCTATTTCTGTGTTTGATGGTCATTGCGAAGGTCCAAGGGTTACAGCAAATCTGCAGTGGCACATCGGAAACGACTACAGGTCTCCCAGAAAATGTTCCAAGCAGATACCGTTTGAGGCGTTACTCCGCACAGCAGAAAACTTCATGGAGCCTGTTGTATTCAATACCGATGAAATTTCTATGTTTGATATTCAATGCGAAAGTCCAAGGGCTACAACAAAACCACAGTGGCGCATCGAAAACAACGACAGGACTATCTGAAGATGTGAAGATGTTCCAAGCAGATACCGTTCGTAGCGTTACTCCCCTCAGCAGAAGAGGGCATGGTGCCTGTTGTATTCAATACCGATGCAATATTTGTGTTTGATGGTCAATGCGAAGGTCCAAGGGTTACAGCAAATCTGCAGTGGTGCATAGGAAACAACTACAAATCTCCCAGAATATGTTCCAAGCAGATATCGCTTGAAGCGTTACTCCCCACAGCAGGAGTGGGCATGTTGCCTGTTGTATTCAATACCGACGCAATTTCTGTGTTTGATGGTCTATGCAAAGGTCCAAGGGTTACTGTAAATTAGCAGTGCTCCATCGGAAATAACACCAGGTCCCCCAGAGAATGTTTCAAGCAGATACCGTTTGAAGCGTTACTCCCCCGAGCAGAAGTCGGCATGGTGCCGTTTCTATTCAATACCGATGCTATTTCATTGTTTGATGGTCAATGCGAAGGTCCAAGGGTGACAGTAGATCAGCAGTGGTGCTTCGGAAACAACCGCAGGTCTCCCAGAAAGTGTTCCAAGCAGATACCGTTTCAAGCGTCACTTCCCTCAGCAAAAGTCGGCTTGGTGCCTGTTGTATTCAATACTGTTGCAATTTCTGTGTTTAATGGTCAATGCGAAGGTCCAAGGGTTACAGTAAATCTGCAGTGGTGCATCGAAACAACAACAGGTCTCCCAGAAAATGTTCCAAGCAGATACCGTTTCAAGCGTTACTCCCCTCAGCAGAAGTCACCATGGTGCCTGTTGTAATCAATACCGATGCTATTTCTGTGTTTGACGGTCAATGAGAAACTCCAAGGGTTACAGTAAATCTGCACTGGTGCATCGGAAACAACTACAGGCCTCCCAGGTAATGTACCAAGCATATACCTTTTGAAGCGTTACTCCCGTCAGCAGAAGTCGGCATGGTGCCAGCTGTTTTCAATACCGATGCGAAATCTGTGTTTGATGGCAAACGCGAAGGTCCAAGGTATACAGCTAATCTGCAGTGGTGCTTCGGAAACAACCGCAGGTCTCCCAGAAAGTGTTCCAAGCAGATTCCGTTTGAACCGTGAGTCCCATCAGCTGAGTTCGAATGGTGCCTATTGTATTTAATACCGATGCATATTCTGTGTTTGATGGTCAATGCGAAGGTCCAAGGTTTCCAGTAAATCTGCAGTGGTGCATCGGAAACAACTACAGGAATCCCATAAAATGTTCCAAGCAGATACCGTTTGAAGCGTTACACCCTGCAGCAGAAGTCGGCATGGTGCCTGTTGTTTCCAATACCGATGCAATTTCTGTGATTGATGGTCAATGGGAAGGTCCAAGAGTTACAGTATATCGGCAGTTGTGCATCGAAAACAACTACACGTCTCCCAGAAAATGGTCCAAGCAGATACCGTTTGACTCGTTACTCCCCTCAGCGGAAGTCTGCATGGTGCTTGTTGTATTCAATACCGATGCAATTGCTGTGTTTTATGGTCAATGCGAAGGTAAAAGGGTTACAGTAAATCTGCAGTGGTGCTTGGGAAAAACGAAAGGTCTCCCAGATAATGTTCCAATCAGATACTGTTTGAATTGGTACTACCCTCAGCAGAAGTCGGCATGGTGCCTGTTGTATTCAGTACCGATGCAATTTCTGTGCTTGATGCTCAATGCGAAGGTCCAAGGGTTACAGTAAATTAGCAGTGCTGCATCGGAAACTACAGGTCTCCCAGAAAATTTTCCAAGCTGATACCGTTTGAAGCGATACTCCCCTCTGCAGATGTCGCCATGGTACCTGTTGTATTCAATACCAATGGAATTTCTGTGTTTGATGATCAATGCGAAGGTCCAACGGTTACAGTAAATCTGCAGTGGTGCATCGGAAAGAACTAAAGGATTCCCAGAAAATGTTCCAAGCAGATACCGTTTGAAGCGTAATTCCGCTCCGTAGAGGACGGCATGTTGCCTGCTGTATTGAATACCGATGAAATTTCTGTGTTTGATGGTCAATACGAAGGTCCAAGGGTTACAGTAAACCTGCAGTGGTGCATCGAAAACTACGACAGGTGTCCCAGAAAATGTTCCAAGCAGATACCGTTTGAAGCGTTACTGCCCACAGCAGAAGTCGGCATGGGGCCTGTTGCATTGAGTATCGATGATATTTATGTATTTGATGGTCAATGCGAAGGTTCATGTGTTACAGTAAATCTGCAGTGGTGCATCGGAAACAAGTACAGGTCTCTCAGATACTGTTCCAAACAGATTCCGTTTGATGCGTTACTCCCCTCAGCAGAAGTCGCCATGGTGCCGGTTGTAATCATTACCGATGCAATTTCTCTGTTTTATGGTCAATGAGAAAGTCCAAGGGTTACAGTAAATCGGCACTGGTAGATCGGAAACAACTACAGGTCTCCCAGATAATGTTCCAAGCATATATCGCTTGAAGCATTACTCCCGTCAGCAGAAGTCGCCATGGTGCCAGTTGCAATCAATACCGATGCAATATCTGTGTTTGATGGCCAATGCGAAGGTCCAAGGGTTACAGTAAATCTGCAGTGGTGCATCGGAAACAACTGCAGGACTCCCAGAGAATGATCCAAGCATTACCGTTTGAAGCGTTACTCCCCACAGCAGAAGCTGGCATGGTGCCTGTTGTATTCAATACCGATGCCATTTCTGTGTTCGATAGTCAATGCGAAGGTCCAAGGGTTACAGTAAATCTGCAGTGGTTCATCGGATACAACTACAGGTGTCCCAGAAAATGTTCCAAGTGCATACCGTTTGAAGCGTTACTCCCCTCAGCAGAAGTAGGCACGGCGACCGTTGTATTCAATACCGATGCGATTTCTATGTTTGATGGTCAATGCGAAGGTCCAAGGGTTACAGAAAATCTGCAGTGGTGCATCGGAAACAACCACAGGACTCCCAGAAAATGTTCCAAGCAGATACCGTTTGAAGCGTCACTCCCGTCTGCAGAATTCTGCATGGTGCCTGTTGTATTCAATATTCATGAACTTTCTGTATTTGATAGTCAATGCGAAGGTCCAACGGTTACAGTAAATCTGCGGTTGTGCATCGGAAACAACAACAGGCCTCCCAGATATTGTTCCAAGGAGATACCGCTTGAAGCGTTACTCCCCCCAGCAGAGTTCGGCATGGTGCCTGTTGTATTCTATACCGATGCAATTTCTGTGTTTTATGGCCAATGCAACGATGCAAGGGATACAGTAAATCTGCAGTGGTGCATCGGATACAACTACAGGTCTCCCAGAAAATGTTCCAAGCAGATAATGTTTGAAGCGTCACTCCCCTCAGCAGAAGTCGGCACGGTGCCTGTTGTATTTAATACCGATGGGATATCTGTGTTTGATGGTCGATGCGAAAGTCCAAGAGTTACAGTATATCTGCAGTGGTGCATCGGAAACAACTACAGGACACCCAGAAAACGTTCCAAGCAATTACCGTTTGAAGCGTTACTGCAATCAGCAGAAGTCGGCATGGTGCCTGTTGTATTCAATACCGATGCAATTTCTGTGTTTATTGGTCAATGCGAAGGTCCAAGGGTTACAGTAAATCTGCAGTGGTGCATCGGAAACAACTACAGGGCTCCGAGAAAATGTTCCAAGCAGATACCGTTTGAAGCGTTACTCCCCAGGGCAGAGGTCGGCATGGTGCCTGTTGGATTCAATACCGAATCAATATCTGTGTCTGACGGTCAATGCGAAGGACCAAGGGTTACAGCAAATCTGCAGTGGTGCATCGGAAACCACTACAAGTCTCCCAGAAAATATTCCAAGCAGATACAGTTTGAATCGTTACGCCGCTCAGCAGAAGTCGGCACGGTGCCTGTTGGATTCAATAGCGATGCAATATCTGCGTTTGATGGTCTATGCGAACGTCCTAGCGTTACTGTAAATCGGCAGTGGTGCATCGTAAACCACTACAGCACTCCCAGAGAATGTTCCAAGCAGATATCGTTTGAAGCAATGCTCCCAACAGCAGAAGTCGGCATGGTGACTGTTGTATTCAATACCGATGCAATTTCTGCGTTTGACGGTCAATGCGAAGGTCCAAGGGTTACAGTAAACCTGCAGTGGTATATCGAAAGCGACGTCAGGATTCCGAGAGAATATTCCAAGCAGATAAAGTTTGAAGCGTTACTCCCCTGGAGTGAAGGAGACATGATATATGTTACATTCAAAAGCGATGCAATTTCTATCGTTGATGGTCAATGCGAAGGTCCAAGGGTTTCAGTAAATCTGCAGTGGTGCATCGGAAACAACTACAGGGCTCCCAGAAAATGTTCCAAGAAGATACCGTTTGAAGCGTTACTCCCCTCAGCAGAAGGCGGCATGGTGCATGTTGTATTCAATACCGACGCAATTTCTGTGTTTGATGGTCAACGCGAAGGTCCACGGGTTACAGTAAATCTACAGTTGTGCATCGGAAACAACTACAGGTATCCCAGAAAATGATCCAAGCAGATACCGATTGAAGCGTTACTCCCCTGGAAAGATGGAGACATGCTATATGTTACATTTAATACCGATGCAATATCTGTGGTTGATGGTCAATGCGAAGTTCCAAGGGTTTCAGTAAGTCTGCAGTGGCGCATCGGGAACAACTACAGGACTCCCAGAAAATGTTCCAAACAGATACCGGTTGTAGCGTTACTCCCCTCAGCAGAAGTCGGCATGGTGCCTGTTGTTTTCAATATCGATGCTATTTCTGTGTTTGATGGTCAATGCGAAAGTCCGAGGGTTACAGTAAATTTGCAGTGGTGCATCGGAAACAAGGGCAGGTCACCCAGAAAATGTTCCAAGCAGATGCCATTTGAAGCGTCGCTCCCGTCTGCAGAATTCAGCATGGTGCCTGTTGTATTCAATATTCATGAACTTTCTGTATTTGATAGTCAATGCGAAGGTCCAACGGTTACAGTGAATCTGCGGTTGTGCATCGGAAACAACAACAGGCCTCCCAGGTATTGTTCCAAGAAGATACCGCTTGAAGCGTTACTCCCCCCAGCAGAGTTCGGCATGGTGCCTGTTGTATTCTATACCGATGCAATTTCTGTGTTTTATGGCCAATGCAACGATCCAAGGGATACAGTAAATCTGCAGTGGTGCATCGGATACAACTACAGGTCTCCCAGAAAATGTTCCAAGCAGATACCGTTTGAAGGGTCACTCCCCTCAGCATAAGTCGGCATGGTGTCTGTTGTAATCTATACCGATGCAATTTCTGTGTTTGATGGCCAATGCGAAGGTCGAAGGGTAACAGTAAATCTACAGTGGCGCACTGTATACAACTACAGGTCTCCCAGAAAATGTTCCAAGCAGATACCGTTTGAAGCGTTACTCCCCTCAGCAGAAGTCTGCACGGTGCCTATTGTTTTTAATAAAGATGATATTTCCTTGTTTGATGGTCAATGGGAAGGTCCAAGGGTTACAGCAAATCCGCAGTGGAGCATCGGAAACAACTACAGGATTCCTAGAAAATGTTCCAAGCAGATACCGTTTGAAGCGTTACTTCCCAGGGCAGAGGTCGGCATGGTGCCTGTTGGATTCAATACCGAATCAATATCTGTGTCTGACGGTCAATGCGAAGGACCAAGGGTTACAGCAAATCTGCAGTGGTGCATCGGAAACCACTACAAGTCTCCCAGAAAATGTTCCAAGCAGATACAGTTTGAATCGTTACGCCGCTCAGCAGAAGTCGGCACGGTGCCTGTTGGATTCAATAGCGATGCAATTTCTTGGGTTTGATGGTTAATGCGAAGGTCAAAGGGTCACAGTAAATCAGCAGTGGTGCATCGGAAACAACTACAGTTCTCCCAGAAAATGTTTCAAGCAGATACTGTTTGAAGCGTTACTCCCTTCAGCTGACGTCCGCATGGTGCCTGTTGTACTCAGTTCCGATGCAATTTCTGTGTTTGATGGTCAATGCGAAGGACCAAGGGTTACTGTAAATCTGCAGTTGTGCATCGGAAGCAAATACAAGACTCCCAAAGAATGTTTCAAGCAGATACCGTTTGAAGCGTTACTCCCCTCAGCAGAAGTCGGCATGGTGCCTGTTATATTCAATACTGATGCAATTTCTGTGTTATTTGGTCAATGCGAAGGTCCAAGAGTTACAGTAAATCCGCAGTTGTGCATCAGAAACAACTAAAGGTTTCCCTGAAAAAGTTCCAAGCAGATATTGTTTGAAGCGTCACTCCCCTCGGCAGAAGTCGGCATGGTGCCTGTTGTATTCAATACCGATGCAATTTCTGTGTTTGATGGTCAATGCGAAGGTCCAAGGGTTACAGTAAATCTGCAGTTGTGCATCGGAGACGACTATAGGTCTCCCAGAAAATATTCCAAGCAGATACCGTTTGAAGCGTTACTCCCCTCAGCTGAAGTCGGCATGGTGCCTGTTGTATTCAATATCCATGAAATTTACATGTTTGGTTGTCAATGCGAGGGTCCAAGGGTTACAGTAAATCTGCAGTGGTGCATCGGAAACAACTACAGGTCTCCCAGATATGGATCAGAGCAGATACCGTTTGAAGCTTTACTCCCCACAGCTGAAGTCGGCATGGTGCCTGTTGTATTCAATAGCCATGAAAATTACGTGTTTGGTTGTCAATGCGACTGTCCAAGGGTTACAGTAAATTAGCAGTGGCATATCGGAAACAACTACAATTCTCCCAGAAAATGTTCCAAGCAGATACTGTTTGTAGCGTTACTTCCGTCAGATGAAGTCGTCATGGTGCCTGTTGTATTCAATACCGATGCAATATCTGTGTTTGATGGCAATGCGAAGGTCCAAAGATTACAGTAAATTTGCAGTGGTGCATTGGAAACATCGGCAGGTCTTCCAGAAAATGTTCCAAACAGATGCCATTTGAAGCGTTACTCCTCTCAGCAGAAGTCGGCATGGTGCCTGTTGTATTCAATAGCGAGACGATTTCTGTGTTTGATGGTGAATGCGAAGGTCCAAGGGTTACAGTAAATTAGCAGTGGTGCTTCGGAAACAACTACAGGTCTCCCAAAAAATGATCCAAGCAGATCCAGTTTGAAGCGTTACTCCCCTCAACAGATGTCGGCATGTTGCCTGTTGTATTCAATACCGATGCAATTTCTTGTTTGATGGTCAATGCGAAGGTCCAAGGGTTACAGTATATCTGCAGTGGTGCATCAGAAACAACTACAGGTCTCCCAGAAAATGATCGAAGCAGATACCGTTTGAGCGTTACTCCCTTGGAGAGTAGGAGACAAGGTACATGTTGATTTCAATACCGATGCAATATCTGTGTTTGATGGTCAATGCGAAGGTCCAAGGGCTACAGTAAATCTTCAGTTGTGCATCGGAAACAACTACAGGTCTCCCAGAAAATGTTCCAAGCAGATTTTGTTTGAAGCGTTACTTCCCTCAGAAGAAGTCGGCATGGTGCCAGTTGTAATCAATACCGATGCATTTTCTGTGTTTGATGGTAAATGCGAAGGTCCAAGGGAAACAGTAAATTAGCAGTGGTGCATCGGAAACAACTACAGGTCTCCGAGAAAATGATCCAAGCAGATACGGTTTGAAGCGTTACTCCCCTCAGCTGAAGTCGGCATGGTGCCTGTTGTATTAAATATCCATGAAATTTACATGTTTGGTTGTCAATGCGAGGGTCCAAGGGTTACAGTAAATCTGCAGTGGTGCATCGGAAACAACTACAGGTCTCCCAGAAATGGATTCAAGCAGATATCGTTTGAAGCGTTACTCCCCACAGCAGAAGTCGGCATGCTGCCTGTTGTATTCAATACCGTTTCAATTTCAGTGTTTCATGGTCAATGCGAAGGTCCAGGGGTTACATTAAATCTGCAGTTGTGCATTGGAGACGACTGTAGGTCTCCCAGAAAATGTTCCAAGCTGATACCGCTTGAAGCGTTATTCGCCTCAGCAGTGGTTGGCATGGTGCCGGTTGTATTCAATACCGATGCAATTTGTGTGTTTGAAGGACAATGCGAAGGTCCAAGGGTTACTGCAAGACCACAGCGGCGCATCGGAAACAATTACAGGAATCCCAGAAAAAGTTCCAAGCAGGTCCCGTTTGAGGCGTTACTCCCCTCAGCAGAAATCGGCATGGTGCCTGTTGTATTCAATACCGATGCAATTTCTGTGTTATTTGGTCAATGCGAAGGTCCAAGGGTTACAGTATATCTGCAGTGGTGCATCGGAAACCACTACATGTCTCCCAGAAAATGATCGAAGCAGATACCGTTTGAGCGTTACTCCCCTGGAGAGAAGGAGTCAAGGTACATGTTGCATTCAATACCGATGCAATATCTGTGTTTGATGGTCAATCCGAAGGTCCAAGGGTTACAGTAAATCTGCAGTTGTGTATCGGTAACGACTACAGGTATCCCAGAAAATGTTCCAAGCATATACCGTTTGAAGCGTTACTCCCGTTAGCAGAAGTCGGCATGGTGCCTGTTGTATTCAATACCGATGCAATTTCTGTGTTTGATGGTTCATGCGAATGGCCAGGGGTTACAGTAAATGTGCAGTGGTGCATCGGAAACAACGACAGGTACTCCCAGAAAATGTTCCAAGCAGATACCGTTTGAAGCGTTACTCCCCTTAACAGAAGTCTGCATGGTGCCTGTTGTCTTTAATACCGATGCAATTTCTGTCTTTGATGGTCAACGTGAAGGTCCAAGGGTTACAGTAAACCTGCATTGGTGCATCGGAAACAACCACATGTCTCCCATTAAATGTACAAAGCTAATACCTTTTGAAGTTCTGCACCCCTCGACCGAAGTCGTCATAGTGCCTGTTTTATTCAATACCGATGCAATTTCTGTGTTGATGGTCAATGTGGATGTCTAATTGTTACAGTAAACCTCCATTGGTGCATCGGAAACAACTACAGAACACCCAGAAAATGTTCCAAGCAGATACCGTTTGAAGCGTTACTGCCCTCAGCAGAAGTCGGAATGGTGCCTGTTGTAAGCAGTACCGATGCAATTTCTGTGTTTGATGGGTAATGCGAAGGTCCAAGGTTTACAGTTAACCTGCAGTCGTGCATCGGAAACAACTACAGGTCTCCCAGAAAATCTTCCAAGCAGACACCGTTTGAAGCGTTACTTCCCTCAGCAGAAGTCGGCATGGTACTGTTGTATTCAATACCAGTGCAATTTCTGTGTTTGATGGTCAATGCGAAGGTCCAAGAGTTACAGTAAATCTGCAGTGGTACGTCGGAAACAACTACAGGAATCCCAGAAAATGTTCAAATCAAATGGTTCAAATGGCTCTGAGCACTATGGGAATCAACAACTGCGGTCATAAGTCCCCTAGTACTTGGAACTACTTAAACCTAACTAACCTAAGGACATCACACACATCCATGCCCGAGGCAGGATTCGAACCTGCGATAGTAGCAGTCGCGCGGTCCGTGACTGAGTGCCTATAACCGCTAGACCACCGCCGCCGGATAGAAAATGTTTGAAGCAGATACCGACTGAAGCGTTACTCCCCTATAGAGATGGAGACATGACATACGTTGTATTCAATACCGATGCAGTTTCTGTGTTTGATGGTAAATGTGAAGGTGTAAGGGTTACGGTTTAACTGAATTGGGGCATATGAAAAACCTACAGCTCTGCCAGAAAATGTACCAAGCCGATACCGTTGTGGAGCGTTACTCCTCCGGGCAGGAATTGGCTTGGTGCCTGTTTTATTCAATACCGATGCTATTTCTGTATTTGATGGTCAATGCGAAGGTCCAAGGGTTACAGTAATTCTGCAGTGGTGCATCGGAAACAAGTACAGGCCTCCTAGATAATGTTCCAAGTAGATACCGTTTGAAGCGTGACTCTCCTGGAGAGAAGGAGACATGGTATATGTTGTATTAAATACCGATGCAATTTCTTTGTTTGATGGTCAATGTGAATGTCTAAGGGTTACAGATAAACTGCATTGGTGCATAGGACAAACCTACAGCTCTCCTAGAAAATGTTCCAAGCAGATCCCGTTGTGGAGCGTTTATCCTCCGGGTAGGAGTTGGCATGGTGCCTGTTATATTCAATACCGATGCAATTTCTATGTTTTTGGTCAATGCGAAGGTTCAAGGGTTATAGTATATCTGCAGTGGTGCATCGGAAACAAGTACAGGACTCCCAGATAATGTTCGAAGCAGATACCGTTTGAAGCGTTACCCCCCTGGAGAAAATCAGACATGGTATATGTTGTATTCAATACCGATGCAATTTCTGTGTTTGATAGTCAATCTGAAGGACTAAGGTTTACAGATAAACTGCATTGGTGCATAGGAAAAACCTACAGGTCTCCCAGAAAATGTTCCAAGCAGAAACCGTTGTGGAGCGTTACTCCTCCGGGCAGAGGTAGGCTTGGTGCATGTTATATTCAATACCGATGCAATTTCTGTGTTTGATGGTCAATGCGAAGGTCCAAAGGTTACAGTAAATCTTCAGTGGTGCATCGGAAAAAACTACAGGGCTCCTAGAAAATGTTCGAAGCCGATACCGTTTGAAGCGTTACTCTCCTAAAGAGAAGGATACATGGTATGTGTTGTATTCATTACCGATGCAATTTCTGTGTTTGATGGTCAATGTGAAGGTCCAAGGGTTACAGTAAATCTGCAGTGGTGCATCGGAAACAACTACAGGACTCCTAGAAAATGTTCGAAGCTGATACCAAAAATGGTTCAAATGGCTCTGAGCACTATGGGACTGAACTGCTGAAGTCATTAGTCCCCTTGAACTTAGAACTAGTTAAACCTAACAAACCGAAGGACGTCACAAACATCCATGCCCGAGGCAGGATTCGAACCTGTGACCGTAGCGGTCTTGCGGTTCCAGACTGCAGCGCCTTTAACCGCACGGCCACTTCGGCCGGTGAAGCAGATACCGTTTGAAGCGTTACTCCCCTATAGAGATGGAGACATGTTACATGTTGTATTCAATATCGATGCAATTTCTGTGTTTTATGGTCAATGTGATTGTTCAAGGGTTACAGTAAATTTGCAGTGGTGCATCGGAAACAACTACAGGACTCCTAAATAATGTTCGAAGCAGATACCGTTTGCAGCGTTACTCCCCTGGAGAGAAGGAGACATGGTATATGTTGTATTCAATACCGTTGCAATTTCTGTGTTTGATGGTCAATGTGAAGGTTAAAGGGTTACAGTAAATCTGCTGTGGTGCATCGGAAACAACTACAGGCCTAGTAGATAACGATCGAAGCAGATACCGTTTGAACCGTTACTCCCCTATAGAGATGGAGACATGGTATATGTTGTACTCAATACCGATGCAATTTCCGTGTTTGATGGTCAATGTGAAGGTCTAAGGGTTACAGATAAACTGCATTGGTGCATAGGAAAAACCTACACCTCTCCCAGGAAATGTTCCAAGCAGATACCGTTGTGGAGCGTTACTCCTCCGGCAGGAGTTGGCTTGGTGCCTGTTATATTCAATACCGATGCAATATCTGTGTTTGCTGGTCAATGGGAAGGTCCAAGGGTTACAGTAAATTTGCAGTGGTGTATAGGAAACAACTACAGGACTCCTAGATAATGTTCAAAGCAGATACCGTTCAAAGCGTTATCTCCTGGAGAGAAGGACACATAGTATATGTTGTATTCAATACCGATGCAATTTCTGTGTTTGACGGTCAATGTGAAGGTCTAAAAGTTACAGATAAACTGCATTGTTGCATAGGAAAAACCTACAGGTCACCCAGAAAATGTTGCAAGCAGATACCGTTGTGGAGCGTTACTCCTCCGGGCAGAAGTCGGCATGGTGCCTGTTATATTCAATACCGATGCAATTTCTGTGTATGATGGTCAATACGAAGGTCCAAGGGTTACGGTAAATCTGCACTGGTGCATCGGAAACAACTACAGGACTCCTAGAAAATGTTCGAAGCAGATAGCGTTTGAAGCGTTACTCCCCTATAGAGAAGGAGACATGTTACATGTTGTATTCAATACCGACGCAATTTCTGTGTTTGAAGGTAAATGTGAAGGGTCAAGGGTTACAGTAAATCTTCAGTATTGCCTCGGAAACAACTACAGGACTCCTAAATAATGTTCGAAGCAGATACCGTTTGAAGCGTTACTCCCCTATAGAGATGGAGACATGGTATATGTTGTATTCAATACCGATGCAACTTCTGTGTTTGATGGTCAATGTGAAGGTCTAAGGGTTACAGATACACTGCATTTGTGCATAGCAAAACCTACAGCTCTCTCAGAAAATGTTCCAAGCACTTACCGTTGTGGAGCGTTACCCCTCCGGGCAGAAGTCGGCTTGGTGTCTGTTATATTCAATACCGATGCAATTTCTGTGTTTGATGGTCAATGCGAAGGTCCAAAGGTTACAGTAAATCTTCAGTGGTGCATCGAAAAAAACTACAGGGCTCCTAGAAAATGTTCGAAGCCGATACCGTTTGAAGCGTTACTCTCCTAAAGAGAAGGATACATGGTATGTGTTGTATTCATTACCGATGCAATTTCTGTGTTTGATGGTCAATGTGAAGGTCCAAGGGTTACAGTAAATCTGCAGTGGTGCATCGGAAACAACTACAGGACTCCTAGAAAATGTTCGAAGCAGATACCAAAAATGGTTCAAATGGCTCTGAGCACTATGGGACTGAACTGCTGAAGTCATTAGTCCCCTAGAACTTAGAACTAGTTAAACCTAACAAACCTAAGGACGTCACAAACATCCATGCCCGAGGCAGGATTCGAACCTGTGACCGTAGCGGTCTTGCGGTTCCAGACTGCAGCGCCTTTAACCGCACGGCCACTTCGGCCGGCGAAGCAGATACCGTTTGAAGCGTTACTCCCCTATAGAGATGGAGACATGTTAGATGTTGTATTCAATATCGATGCAATTTCTGTGTTTTATGGTCAATGTGATTGTTCAAGGGTTACAGTAAATTTGCAGTGGTGCATCGGAAACAACTACAGGACTCCTAGAAAATGTTCGAAGCAGAAACCGTTTGCAGCGTTACTCCCCTGGAGAGAAGGAGACATGGTATATGTTGTAATCAATACCGATGCAATTTTTGTGTTTGATGGTCAATGTGAAGGTCTAAGGGTTACAGATAAACTGCATTGGTGCATCGGAAAAACCTACAGGTCTCCCAGAAATTGTTCCAAGCAGATTCCGATGTGGAGCATTACTCCTCCGGGCAGAAGTCGGCTTGGTGCCTGTTATATTCAATCCCGATGCAATTTCTGTGTTTGATGGTCAATGCGAAGGTCCTAGGGTTACAGTAAATCTGCAGTGGTGCATCGGAAACAACTGCGGTGTCCTAGAAAATGTTCGAAGCAGATACCGTTTGCAGCTTTACTCCCCTATAGAGAAGGAGACATGGTATATGTTGTATTCAATACCGTTGCAATTTCTGTGTTTGATGGTCAATGTGAAGGTTAAAGGGTTACAGTAAATCTGCTGTGGTGCATCGGAAACAATTACAGGCCTAGTAGATAATGATCGAAGCAGATACCGTTTGAACCGTTACTCCCCTATAGAGATGGAGACATGGTATATGTTGTACCCAATACCGATGCAATTTCCGTGTTTGATGGTCAATGTGAAGGTCTAAGGGTTACAGATAAACTGCATTGGTGCATAGGAAAAACCTACACCTCTCCCAGGAAATGTTCCAAGCAGATACCGTTGTGGAGCGTTACTCCTCCGGCAGGAGTTGGCTTGGTGCCTGTTATATTCAATACCGATGCAATATCTGTGTTTGCTGGTCAATGGGAAGGTCCAAGGGCTACAGTAAATTTGCAGTGGTGTATAGGAAACAACTACAGGACTCCTAGATAACGTTCAAAGCAGATACCGTTCAAAGCGTTATTTCCTGGAGAGAAGGAGACATAGTATATGTTGTATTCAATACCGATGCAATTTCTGTGTTTGACGGTCAATGTGAAGGTCTAAAAGTTACAGATAAACTGCATTGTTGCATAGGAAAAACCTACAGGTCTCCCAGAAAATGTTGCAAACAGATACCGTTGTGGAGCGTTACTCCTCCGGGCAGAAGTCGGCATGGTGCCTGTTATATTCAATACCGATGCAATTTCTGTGTTTGATGGTCAATACGAAGGTCCAAGGGTTACGGTAAATCTGCACTGGTGCATCGGAAACAACTACAGGACTCCTAGAAAATGTTCGAAGCAGATACCGTTTGAAGCGTTACTCCCCTATAGAGAAGGAGACATGTTACATGTTGTATTCAATACCGACGCAATTTCTGTGTTTGAAGGTAAATGTGAAGGTTCAAGGGTTACAGTAAATCTGCAGTATTGCTTCGGAAACAACTACAGGACTCCTAAATAATGTTCGAAGCAGATACCGTTTGAAGCGTTACTCCCCTATAGAGATGGAGACATGGTATATGTTGTACTCAATACCGATGCAACTTCTGTGTTTGATGGTCAATGTGAAGGTCTAAGGGTTACAGATACACTGCATTTGTGCATAGCAAATACCTACAGCTCTCTCAGAAGATGTTCCAAGCACTTACCGTTGTGGAGCGTTACCCCTCCGGGTAGAAGTCAGCTTGGTGTCTGTTATATTCAATACCGATGCAAATTCTGTGTTTGATGGTCAATGCGAAGGTCCAAGGGTTACAGTAAATCTACAGTGGTGCATCGGAAACAAACTCAGGGCTCATAGATAATGTTCAAAGCAGATACCGTTTGAAGCGTTACTCTCCTGGAGAGAAGGAGACATGGTATATATTGTATTCAATACCGATGCAATTTCTGTGTTTGATGGTCTACGTGAAGGTCTAAGGGTTACAGATAAACTGCATTGTTGCATAGTAAAAACCTACAGCTCTCCCAGAAAATGCTCCAAGCAGATACCGTTGTAGAGCGTTACTCCTCCGGGCAGGAGTTGGCTTGGTGCCTGTTATGTTCAATCCCGATGCAATTTCTGTGTTTGATGGTCAATGCGAAGGTCTAAATGTTTCAGTAAATCGGCAGTGGTGGATCGGAAACAAATACAGGACGCTTAGATAATGTTCGAAGCAGATAAAGTTTAAAGCGTTACTCTCCTGGAGAGAAAAAGTCATGGTACATGTTGTATTCAATACCGATGCAATTTATGTGTTCGATGGTCAATGTGAAGGGCTAAGGGTTACAGATAAACAGCGTTGGTGCATAGGAAAACCCTATAGGACTCCCAGAAAATGTTCACTGCAGATACCATTCTGGAGCGTTTCTCCTCCGAGCAAAAGTCGGTTGGTACCTGTTATATTCAATCCCGAGCAATATCTGTGTATGATGGTCAACGCGAAGGTCCAAGGGTTACAGTAAATCTGCAGTGGTGCATCGGAAACAACTGCGGACTCCTAGAAAATGTTCGAAGCAGATACCGTTTGCAGCTTTACTCCCCTATAGACAAGGAGACATGGTATATGTTGTATTCAATACCGATGCATTATTTGTGTTTGATGGTCAATGTGAAGGTTCAAGGGTTACAGTAAATCTGCTGTCGTGCATCGGAAACAACTACAAGCCTCCTAGATAATGTTCGAAGCAGATACCGTTAGAAGCGTTACTTCCCTATAGAGATGGAGACATGGTATATGTTGTATTCATTACCGATGCAATTTCTGTGTTTTATTGTCAATGTGAAGGTCTAAGGGTTACAGATAAACTGCGTTGGTGCGTAGGAAAAACCAACAACACTCCCAGAAAATGTTCCAAGCAGATACCGTTGTGGAGCGTTACTCCTCCGGGCAGGAGTTGGCTTGGTGCCTGTTATATTCAATACCGATGCAATATCTGTGTTTGCTTGTCAATGCGAAGGTCCAAGGGTTACAGTAAATCTACAGTGGTGCATCAGAAACAATTACAGGACTCCTAAATAAAGTTCGAAGCAGATACCGTTTGAAGCGTTACTCACCTATAGAGACGGAGACATGGTATTAGTTGTATTCAATACCGATGCAATTTCTGTGTTTGATGGTCAATGCGAAGGTCCTAGGGTTACAGTAATTCTACAGTGGTGCATCGGAAACAACTACAGGACTCCTAGATAATGTTCAAAGCAGATACCGCTTGATGCGTTACTCTCCTGGAGAGAAGGAGACATGGTATATGTTGTATTCAGTACCGATGCAATTTCAGTGTTTGATGGTCAATGTAAAGTTCTGAGGGTTACAGGTAAACTGCATTGGTGAATAGGAACAACCTACAAGTCTCCCAGAAATTGTTCCAAGCAGATTCCGTTGTGGAGCAATTCTCTTCCGGGTTGAAGTCGACTTGGTGCCTCTTATATTCATTCCCGGTGCAGTTTCAGTGTTTGATGGTCAATACGAAGGTACAAGGGTTACAGTAAATCTGCAGTGGTGCATCGGAAACAACGACAGGACTCCTAGAAATTTTCGATGCAGATACCAATTGAAGCGGTACTCCCCTATAGAGAAGGAGACATGTTACATGTTGTATTGAATACCGATGCAATTTCTGTGTTTGATGGACTATGTGTAGGTTCAAGTGTTATAGTAAATCTGCAGTGGTGCATCGGAAACAACTACAGGACTCCTAGATAATGTTCGAAGCAGATACCGTTTGAAGCGTTACTCTCCTGGAGAGAAGGAGACATGGTATCTGTTGTATTCAATACCGATGCAATTTCTGTGTATGATGGTCAATGTGAAGGTCTAAGGGTGACAGATACACTGCATTGGTGCATAGGAAAAACCTACAGCTCTCCCAGAAAATGTTCCAAGCAGATTCCGTGGTGAAGCGTTAATCTTGCGGGCAGAAGTCGGCTTGGTGCCAGTTATATTCAATACCGATGCAATTTCTGTGTTTGATGGTCAGGTTCAAGGGTTACAGTAGATCTGCAGTGGTGCATCGGAAACAAGTACCCCACTCCTAGAAAATGTTCGAAGCAGATACTGTTTTTAGCGTGACTCCCCTATAATATGGAGACATGGTATATGTTGTATTCAGTGCCGATGCAATTTCTGTGTTTGATGGTCAATGTGAAGGTCTAAGGGTTACAGATTAACTGCATTGGTGCATAGAAAAAACCGACAGCTCTACCAGAAAATGTTCCAAGCAGATACCGTTGTGGAGCGTTACTCCTCCGGGCAGGAGTGGGCTTGGTGCCTGTTTTATTCAGTACCGATGCTATTTCTGTGTCTGATGGTCAATGCGAAGGTCCAAGGGTTACTGTAATTCTGCAGTGGTGCATCGGAAACAACTACAGGTCCCCTTGATAATGTTCGAAGCAGATACCTTTTGAAGCGTTAGTCCCCTATAGAGATGGAGACATGACATACCTTGTATTCAATACCGATGCAGTTTCTGTGTTTGATGGTAAATGTGAAGGTCTAAGGGTTACGGGTTAACTGAATTGGGGCATATGAAAAACCTACAGCTCTGCCAGAAAATGTTCCAAGCCGATACCGTTGTGGAGCGTTACTCCTCCGGGCAGAAGTCGGCTTGGTGCCTGTTATATTCAATCCCGATGCAATTTCTGTGTATGATGGTCAACGCGAAGGTCCAAGGGTTACAGTAAATCTGCAGTGGTGCATCGGAAACAACTGCGGACTCCTAGAAAATGTTCGAAGCAGATACCGTGTGCAGCTTTACTCCCCTATAGACAAGGAGATATGTTATATGTTGTATTCAATACCGATTCAATTTCTGTATTTGATGGTCACTGCGAAGGTCCGAGGGTTACAGTACATCTGCTGTTGTGCATCGGAAACAACTGCAGGACGCCTTTGAAAATGTTCGAAGCAGATACCGTTTGAAGCGTTACTTCCCTATAGAGAAGGTGTTATGGCATAAGTTGTATTCAATAACAATGCAATTTCCTGTGTTTGATGGTCAATGTGAAGCTCTAAGGGTTAAAGTAAATCAGTGTGGTGGATCGGAAACAGCTACAGGACTCCTAGATAATGATCGAAGCAGATACCGTTTGAAGCGTTATTCTTATAGAGAAAAGGAGACATGGTATACGATGTATTCAATACCGATGCAATTTCTGTGTTTGACAGTCAATGTGAAGGTCTAAGGGTTACAGATAAACTGCATTGGTGCGTCGGAAAAACCTACAGGTCTCCCAGAAATTGTTCCAAGCAGATTCCGATGTGGAGCATTACTCCTCCGGGCAGAAGTCGGCTTGGTGCCTGTTATATTCAATCCCGATGCAATTTCTGTGTATGATGGTCAACGCGAAGGTCCAAGGGTTACAGTAAATCTGCAGTGGTGCATCGGAAACAACTGCGGACTCCTAGAAAATGTTCGAAGCAGATACCGTGTGCAGCTTTACTCCCCTATAGACAAGGAGACATGGTTTATGTTGTATTCAATACCGTTGCGTTATTTGTGTTTGATGGTCAATGTGAAGGTTCTAAGGTTACAGTAAATCTGCTGTGGTGCATCGGAAACAACTACAGGCCTCCTAGATAATGTACGAAGCAGATACCGTTAGAAGCGTTACTCCCCCATAGAGATGGAGACATGGTATATGTTGCATTCAATACCGATTTAATTTCTGTGTTTTATGGTCAATGTGAAGGTCTAGGGGTTGCAGATAAACTGCGTTAGTGCGTAGGAAAAACTAACAACTCTCCCAGAAAATGTTCCAAGCTGATACCGTTGTGGAGCGTTACTCCTCCGGGCAGGAGTTGGCTTGGTGCCTGTTATATTCAATACCGATGCAATATCTGTGTTTGCTGGTCAATGCGAAGGTCCAAGGGTTACAGTAAATCTGCAGTGGTGGATAGCAAGCAACTACAGGACTCCTAGAAAACATTCGAAGCAGATACCTTTTGAAGCGTTGCTCCCCTATAGAGAAGAAGACGTGTTACATGTTGTATTCAATACCGATGCAATTACTGTTTTTGATGGTCAATGTGATTGTTCAAGGTTTACAGTAAATCTGCAGTGGTGCATCAGAAACAACTACAAGCCTCCTAGATAATGTTCGAAGCAGATACCGTTAGAAGCGTTACTCTCCTATAGAGACGGTGGCATGGTATTAGTTGTATTCAATACCGATGCAATTTCTGTGTTTGATGGTCAATGCGAAAGTCTAAGGGTTACACATACACTGTATTTGTGCATAGCAAAAACCTTCAGCTCTCTCAGAAAATGTTCCAAACAGATACCGTTGTGGAGCGTTACTCCTCTGTTCAGAAGTCGGCTTGGTGCCTGTTATGTTCAATACCGATGCAATTTCTGTGATTGATGGTCAAGGCGAAGGTCCTAAGGTTACAGTAAATCTGCAGTGGTGCATCGGAAACAACTACAGGACTCCTAGATAATGTTCAAAGCAGATACCGTTTGAAGCGTTACTCTCCTGGAGAGATGGAGACATGGTATATGTTGTATTCAATACCGATGCAATTTCTGTGTATGATGGTCAATGTGAAGGTCCTAGGGTTACAGTAAATCTGCAGTGGTGCATCAGAAACAACTACAGGACTCCTAGATAATGTTCAAAGCAGATACCGTTTGATTCGATACTGTCCTGGAGAGAAGGAGACATGGTATATGTTGTATTCAGTACCGATGCAATTTCTGTGTTTGATGGTCAATGTAAAGTTCTAAGGGTTACAGATAAACTGCATTGGTGAATAGGAAAAACCTACAGGTCTCCCAGAAATCGTTCCAAGCAGATTCCGTTGTGGAGCATTACTCCTCCGGGCAGAAGTCGGCTTGGTGATTGTTATATTCAATCCCGATGCAATTTCTGTATTTGATGGTCAATGCGAAGGTCCTAGGGTTACAGTAAATCTGCAGTGGTGAATCGGAAATAACTGCGGACTCCCAGAAAATGGTCGAAGCAGATACCGTTTGCAGCTTTACTCCCCTATAGAGAAGGAGACATGGTATATGTTGTATTGAATACCGATGCAATTTCTGTGTTTAATGGTCAATGTGAAGGTTCAAGGGTTACAGTAAATCTGCAGTGGTGCATCGGAAACAACTACAGGACTCCTAGATAATGTTCGAAGCAGATACCGTTTGAAGCGTTACTCTCCTGGAGAGAAGGAGACATGGTATCTGTTGTATTCAATACCGATGCAATTTCTGTGTATGATGGTCAATGTGAAGGTCTAAGATTGACAGATACACTGCATTGGTGCATAGGAAAAACCTACAGCTCTCCCAGAAAATGTTCCAAGCAGATTCCGTGGTGAAGCGTTACTCTTGCGGGCAGAAGTCGGCTTGGTGCCAGTTATATTCAATACCGATGCAATTTCTGTGTTTGATGGTCAGGTTCAAGGGTTACAGTAGATCTGCAGTGGTGCATCGGAAACAAGTACCCCACTCCTAGAAAATGTTCGAAGCAGATACTGTTTTTAGCGTGACTCCCATATAATATGGAGACATGGTATATGTTGTATTCAGTGCCGATGCAATTTCTGTGTTTGATGGTCAATGTGAAGGTCTAAGGGTTACAGATTAACTGCATTGGTGCATAGAAAAAACCGACAGCTCTACCAGAAAATGTTCCAAGCAGATACCGTTGTGGAGCGTTACTCCTCCGGGCAGGAGTGGGCTTGGTGCCTGTTTTATTCAGTACCGATGCTATTTCTGTGTCTGATGGTCAATGCGAAGGTCCAAGGGTTACTGTAATTCTGCAGTGGTGCATCGGAAACAACTACAGGTCCCCTTGATAATGTTCGAAGCAGATACCTTTTGAAGCGTTACTCCCCTATAGAGATGGAGACATGACATACCTTGTATTCAATACCGATGCAGTTTCTGTGTTTGATGGTAAATGTGAAGGTCTAAGGGTTACGGGTTAACTGAATTGGGGCATATGAAAAACCTACAGCTCTGCCAGAAAATGTTCCAAGCCGATACCGTTGTGGAGCGTTACTCCTCCGGGCAGAAGTCGGCTTGGTGCCTGTTATATTCAATCCCGATGCAATTTCTGTGTATGATGGTCAACGCGAAGGTCCAAGGGTTACAGTAAATCTGCAGTGGTGCATCGGAAACAACTGCGGACTCCTAGAAAATGTTCGAAGCAGATACCGTGTGCAGCTTTACTCCCCTATAGACAAGGAGATATGTTATATGTTGTATTCAATACCGATTCAATTTCTGTATTTGATGGTCACTGCGAAGGTCCGAGGGTTACAGTACATCTGCTGTTGTGCATCGGAAACAACTGCAGGACGCCTTTGAAAATGTTCGAAGCAGATACCGTTTGAAGCGTTACTTCCCTATAGAGAAGGTGTTATGGCATAAGTTGTATTCAATAACAATGCAATTTCCTGTGTTTGATGGTCAATGTGAAGGTCTAAGGGTTAAAGTAAATCAGTGTGGTGGATCGGAAACAGCTACAGGACTCCTAGATAATGATCGAAGCAGATACCGTTTGAAGCGTTATTCTTATAGAGAAAAGGAGACATGGTATACGTTGTATTCAATACCGATGCAATTTCTGTGTTTGACAGTCAATGTGAAGGTCTAAGGGTTACAGATAAACTGCATTGGTGCGTCGGAAAAACCTACAGGTCTCCCAGAAATTGTTCCAAGCAGATTCTGATGTGGAGCATTACTCCTCCGGGCAGAAGTCGGCTTGGTGCCTGTTATATTCAATCCCGATGCAATTTCTGTGTATGATGGTCAACGCGAAGGTCCAAGGGTTACAGTAAATCTGCAGTGGTGCATCGGAAACAACTGCGGACTCCTAGAAAATGTTCGAAGCAGATACCGTGTGCAGCTTTACTCCCCTATAGACAAGGAGACATGGTATATGTTGTATTCAATACCGATGCGTTATTTGTGTTTGATGGTCAATGTGAAGGTTCTAAGGTTACAGTACATCTGCTGTGGTGCATCGGAAACAACTACAGGCCTCCTAGATAATGTACGAAGCAGATACCGTTAGAAGCGTTACTCCCCATAGAGATGGAGACATGGTATATGTTGCATTCAATACCGATTTAATTTCTGTGTTTTATGGTCAATGTGAAGGTCTAGGGGTTACAGATAAACTGCGTTAGTGCGTAGGAAAAACTAACAACTCTCCCAGAAAATGTTCCAAGCAGATACCGTTGTGGAGCGTTACTCCTCCGGGCAGGAGTTGGCTTGGTGCCTGTTATATTCAATACCGATGCAATATCTGTGTTTGCTGGTCAATGCGAAGGTCCAAGGGTTACAGTAAATCTGCAGTGGTGCATAGCAAGCAACTACAGGACTCCTAGAAAACATTCGAAGCAGATACCTTTTGAAGCGTTGCTCCCCTATAGAGAAGAAGACGTGTTACATGTTGTATTCAATACCGATGCAATTACTGTTTTTGATGGTCAATGTGATTGTTCAAGGTTTACAGTAAATCTGCAGTGGTGCATCAGAAACAACTACAAGCCTCCTAGATAATGTTCGAAGCAGATACCGTTAGAAGCGTTACTCTCCTATAGAGACGGTGGCATGGTATTAGTTGTATTCAATACCGATGCAATTTCTGTGTTTGATGGTCAATGCGAAAGTCTAAGGGTTACACATACACTGTATTTGTGCATAGCAAAAACCTTCAGCTCTCTCAGAAAATGTTACAAACAGATACCGTTGTGGAGCGTTACTCCTCTGTTCAGAAGTCGGCTTGGTGCCTGTTATGTTCAATACCGATGCAATTTCTGTGATTGATGGTCAAGGCGAAGGTCCTAAGGTTACAGTAAATCTGCTGTGGTGCATCGGAAACAACTACAGGACTCCTAGATAATGTTCAAAGCAGATACCGTTTGAAGCGTTACTCTCCTGGAGAGATGGAGACATGGTATATGTTGTATTCAATACCGATGCAATTTCTGTGTTTGATGGTCAATGTGAAGGTCCTAGGGTTACAGTAAATCTGCAGTGGTGCATCAGAAACAACTACAGGACTCCTAGATAATGTTCAAAGCAGATACCGTTTGATTCGATACTGTCCTGGAGAGAAGGAGACATGGTATATGTTGTATTCAGTACCGATGCAATTTCTGTGTTTGATGGTCAATGTAAAGTTCTAAGGGTTACAGGTAAACTGCATTGGTGAATAGGAAAAACCTACAGGTCTCCCAGAAATTGTTCCAAGCAGATTCCGTTGTGGAGCAATTCTCTTCCGGGTTGAAGTCGGCTTGGTGCCTCTTATATTCAATCCCGATGCAATTTCTGTGTTTGATGGTCAATGCGAAGGTCCTAGGGTTACAGTAAATCTGCAGTGGTGCATCGGAAACAACTACAGGACTCCTAGATAATGTTCAAAGCAGATACCGTTTGAAGCTTTACTCTCCTGGAGAGAAGGAGACATGGTATATGTTGTATTCAATACCGATGCAATTTCTGTGTTTGATGGTCAGTGTGAAGGTCTAAGGGTTACAGATAAACTGCATTGGTGAATAGGAAAAACCTACAGGTCTCCCAGAAATCGTTCCAAGCAGATTCCGTTGTGGAGCATTACTCCTCCGGGCAGAAGTCGGCTTGGTGATTGTTATATTCAATCCCGATGCAATTTCTGTATTTGATGGTCAATGCGAAGGTCCTAGGGTTACAGTAAATCTGCAGTGGTGAATCGGAAATAACTGCGGACTCCCAGAAAATGGTCGAAGCAGATACCGTTTGCAGCTTTACTCCCCTATAGAGAAGGAGACATGGTATATGTTGTATTCAATACCGATGCAATTTCTGTGTTTAATGGTCAATGCGAAGGTCCAAGGGTTACAGTAAAACTGCAGTGGTGCATCGGAAACAACTACAGGACTCCTAGAAAACGTTCGAAGCAGATACCGTTTGAGGCGTTACTCCCCCATAGAGAGGGAGACATGTTACAAGTTGTATTCATTACCGATGCAATTTCTGTGTTTTTGGTCAATGTGATTGTTCAAGGGTTCTAGTATATCTGCAGTGGTGCATCGGAAACAAATACGGGACTCCTAAATAATGTTCGCAGCAGATACAGTTTGAGGCGTTACTCCCCTATAGAGATGGAGACATGGTATATGTTGTATTCAATACCGATGCAATTTCTGTGTTTGATGGTCAATGTGAAAGTCTAAGGGTTACAGATACAGTGCATTTGTCCATAGCAAAAACCAACAGCTCTCTCAGAAAATGTTCCAAGCAGATACCGTTGTTGAGCGTTACTCCTCCGGGCAGAAGTCGGCTTGGTCCTGTTAAATTCAATACCGATGCCATATCTGTGTTTGATGGTCAATGCGAAGGTATAAGGATTACAGTGAATCTGCAGTGGTGCATCGGAAACAGCTACAGGAGTCCTAGATAATGTTCAAAGCAGATACCGTTTGAAGCGTTACTATCCTGGTGAGAAGGAGACATGGTATATGTTGTATTCAATACCGATGCAATATCTGTGTTTGATGGTCAGTGTGAAGGTCTAAGGTTTACAGATAAACAGCATTGGTGCATAGGAAAAACCTACAGCTCTCACAGAAATTGTTCCAAGCAGATTCCGTTGTCGAGCTTTACTTCTCCGGGCAGAAGTCGGCTTGGTGATTGTTATATTCAATCCCGATGCATTTTCTGTATTTGATGGTCAATGCGAAGGTCCTAGGATTACAGTAAATCTGCAGTGGTGCATCGGAAACAACTGCGGACTCCTAGAAAATTTTCGAAGCAGATTCCGTTTGCAGCTTTACTCCCCTATAGAGAAGGAGACATGGTATATGTTGTATTCAATACCGATGCAATTCCTGTGTTTGATGGTCAATGTGATGGTTCAAGGGTTACAGTAAATCTGCAGTGGTGCATCGGAAACAACTACAGGACTCCTAAACAATGTTCGAAGCAGATACCGTTTGAAGCGTTACTCCCCTATAGGGATGGAGACATGGTATATGTTGTATTCAATACCGATGCAATGTCTGTGTTTGATGGTCAATGTGAAGGTTTAAGGGTTACAGATACACTGCATTTGTGCATGGCAAAAACCTACAGCTCTCTCAGAAAATGTTCCAAGCACTTACTGTTGTGGAGCCTTACTCCTCCGGGCAGAAGTCGGCTTGGCGGCTGTTATATACAATACCGATGCAATTTCTGTGTTTCATGGTCAATGCAAAGGTCCAAGGGTTACAGTACATCTGCAGTGGTGCATCGGAAACAACTACAGGTCTCCCAGAAAATGTTCGAAGCAGTTACCGTTGGTAGCGCTACTCCCCAATAGAGAAGGAGACATGGTACATGTTGTATTCAATACCAATGCTATTTCTGAGATTTATGGTCAATGTGAAGGTCTAAGGGTTACAGATAAACCTCATTGGTGCATAGGAAAAACCTTCAGGTCTCCCAGAAATTGTTCCAAGCAGATTCCGTTGTGGAGCATTACTCCTCCGGGCAGAAGGCGGCTGGGTGCCTGTTATATTCAATCCCGATGCAATTTCTGTGTTTGATGGTCAATGCGAAGGTCCAAGGGTTACAGTAAATTCGCAGTGGTGCATCGGAAACAACTGCGGACTCCTAGAAAATGTTCGAAGCAGATGCCGTTTGCAGCTTTACTCCTCTATAGAGAAGGAGACATGGTATATTTTGTATTCAATACCGATGCAATTTCTGTGTTTTATGGTCAATGTGAAGGTTCAAGGGTTACAGTAAATCTGCTGTGGTGCATCGGAAACAACTACAGGCTTCCCAGATAATGTTCGAAGCAGATACCGTTTGAAGCGTTACTCCCCTATAGAGATGGAGACGTGGTATATGTTGTATTCAATACCGATGCAATTTCTGTGTTTTATGGTCAATGTGAAGGTCTAAGGGTTGCAGATAAACAGCATTGGTGCATAGGAATAACCTACACCACTCCCAGAAAATGGTCCAAGCAGATACCATTGCGTAGCGTTACTCCTCCGGGCAGGAGTTGGCTTTGTGCCTGTTATATTCAATACCGATGCAATATCTGTGTTTGCTGGTCAATGCAAAGGTCCAAGGGTTACAGTAAAACTGCAGTGGTGCATCGGAAACAACTACAGGACTCCTAGAAAATGTTCGAAGCAGATACCGTTTGAAGCGTTACTCCCCTATAGAGAAGGAGACATGTTACAAGTTGTATTCATTACCGATGCAATTTCTGTGTTTTTGGTCAATGTGGTTGTTCAAGGGTTCTTGTAAATCTGCAGTGGTGCATCGGATACAACTACGGGACTCCTAAATAATGTTCGCAGCAGATACAGTTTGAGGCGTTACTCCCCTATAGAGATGGAGACATGGTATATATTGTATTCAATACCGATGCAATTTCTGTGTTTGATGGTCAATGTGAAAGTCTAATGGTTACAGATACAGTGCATTTGTCCATAGCAAAAACCAACAGCTCTCTCAGAAAATGTTCCAAGCAGATACCGTTGTTGAGCGTTACTCCTCCGGGCAGAAGTCGGCTTGGTCCTGTTATATTCAATACCGATGCCATATCTGTGTTTGATGGTCAATGCGAAGGTATAAGGATTGCAGTGAATCTGCAGTGGTGCATCGGAAACAGCTACAGGACTCCTAGATAATGTTCAAAGCAGATACCGTTTGAAGCGTTACTCTCCTGGTGAGAAGGAGACATGGTATATGTTGTATTCAATACCGATGCAATTTCAGTGTTTTATGTTCAATGTGAAGGTCTAAGGGTTACAGATAAACAGCATTGGTGCATAGGAAAAACCTACACGACTCCCAGAAAATGTTCCAAGCAGATACCGTTGTGTAGCTTTACTCCTCCGGGCAGGAGTTGGCTTGGTGCCTGTTATATTCAATACCGATGCAATATCTGTCTTTGATGGTCAATGCGAAGGTATAGGGATTACAGTAAATCTGCAGTGGTGCATCGGAAACAGCTACAGGACTCCTAGATAGTGTTCAAAGCAGATACCGTTTGATGCGTTACTATCCTGGTGAGAAGGAGACATGGTATATGTTGTATTCAATACCGATGCAATATCTGTGTTTGATGGTCAGTGTGAAGGTCTAAGGGTTACAGATAAGCAGCATTGGTGCATAGGAAAAACCTACAGGTCTCCCAGAAATTGTTCCAAGCAGATTCCGTTGTGGAGCATTACTCCTCCGGGCAGAAGTCGGCTTGGTGATTGTTATATTCAATCCCGATGCATGTTCTGTATTTGATGGTCAATGCGAAGGTCCTATGGTTACAGTAAATCTGCAGTGGTGCATCGGAAACAACTGCGGACTCCTAGAAAATGTTCGAAGCAGATACCGTTTGCAGCTTTTCTCCCCTATAGAGAAGGAGACATGGTATATGTTGTATTCAATACCGATGCAATTTCTGTGTTTGATGGTCAATGTGATGGTTCAAGGGTTACAGTAAATCTGCAGTGGTGCATCGGAAACAACTACAGGACACCTAAATAATGTTCGAAGCAGATACCGTTTGAAGCGTTACTCCCCTATAGAGATGGAGACATGGTATATGTTGTATTCAATACCGATGCAATGTCTGTGTTTGATGGTCAATGTGAAGGTCTAAGGGTTACAGATACACTGCATTTGTGCATAGCAAAAACCTACAGCTCTCTCAGAAAATGTTCCAAGCACTTACCGTTGTGGAGCCTTACTCCTCCGGGCAGAAGTCGGCTTGGTGGCTGTTATATTCAATACCGATGCAATTTCTGTGTTTCATGGTCAATGCAAAGGTCCAAGGGTTACAGTAAATCTGCAGTGGTGCATCGGAAACAACTACAGGTCTCCTAGAAAATGTTCGAAGCAGATACCGTTGGAAGCGCCACTCCCCAATAGAGAAGGAGACATGGTACATGTTGTATTCAATACCGATGCTATTTCTGAGATTGATGGTCAATGTGAAGGTCTAAGGGTTACAGATAAACTGCATTTGTGCATAGGAAAAACCTACAGGTCTCCCAGAAATTGTTCCAAGCAGGTTCCGTTGTGGAGCATTACTCCTCCGAGCAGAAGGCGGCTGGGTGCCTGTTATATTCAATCCCGATGCAATTTCTGTGTTTGATGGTCAATGCGAAGCTCCAAGGGTTACAGTAATTTCGCAGTGGTGCATCGGAAACAACTGCGGACTCCTAGAAAATGTTCGAAGCAGATACCGTTTGCAGCTTTACTCCCCTATAGAGAAGGAGACATGGTATATTTTGTATTCAATACCGATGCAATTTCTGTGTTTTATGGTCAATGTGAAGGTTCAAGGGTTACAGTAAATCTGCTGTGGTGCATCGGAAACAACTACAGGCCTCCCAGATAATGTTCGAAGCAGATACCGTTTGAAGCGTTACTCCCCTATAGAGATGGAGACGTGGTATATGTTGTATTCAATACCGATGCAATTTCTGTGTTTTATGGTCAATGTGAAGGTCTAAGGGTTACAGATAAACAGCATTGGTGCATAGGAAAAACCTACAGGCCT
The DNA here is from genome assembly GCF_021461385.2 of Schistocerca piceifrons. Lineage (NCBI taxonomy): Eukaryota > Metazoa > Arthropoda > Insecta > Orthoptera > Acrididae > Schistocerca > Schistocerca piceifrons. The sequence goes on from NC_060143.1 coordinate 520,693,632, forward strand.
CCCAGAAAATGTTCCAAGCAGATACCGTTGTGTAGCGTTACTCGTCCGGGCAGGAGTTGGCTTGGTGCATGTTATATTCAATACCGATGCAATATCTGTGTTTGCTGGTCAATGCGAAATTTCAAGGGTTACAGTAAAACTGCAGTGGTGCATCGGAAACAACTACAGAACTCCTAGAAAACGTTCGAAGCAGATACCGTTTGAAGCGTTACTCCCCTATAGAGAAGGAGACATGTTACAAGTTGTATTCATTTCCGATGCAATCTCTGTGTTTTTGGTCGATGTGATTGTTCAGGGGTACTAGTAAATCTGCAGTGGTGCATCGGAAACAACTACGGGACTCCTAAATAATGTTCGCAGCAGATACAGTTTGAGGCATTACTCCCCTATAGAGATGGAGACATGGTATATGTTGTATTCAATACCGATGCAATTTCTGTGTTTGATGGTCAATGTGAAAGTCTAAGGGTTACAGATACAGTGCATTTGTCCATAGCAAAAACCAACAGCTCTCTCAGAAAATGTTCCAAGCAGATACCGTTGTTGAGCGTTACTCCTCCGGGCAGAAGTCGGCTTGGTCCTGTTATATTCAATACCGATGCAATATCTGTGTTTGATGTTCAATGCGAAGGTATGAGGATTACAGTGAATCTGCAGTGGTGCATCGGAAACAGCTACAGGACTCCTAGACAATGTTCAAAGCAGATACCGTTTGAAGCGTTACTCTCCTGGTGAGAAGGAGACAAGGTATATGTTGCATACAATACCGATGCAATTTCTGTGTTTGATGGTCAGTGTGAAGGTCTAAGGGTTACAGATAAACTGCATTGGTGCATAGGAAAAACCTACAGGTCTCCCAGAAATTAATCCAAGCAGATTCCGTTGTGGAGCATTACTCCTCCGGGCAGAAGTCGGCTTGGTGATTGTTATATTCAATCCCGATGCAATTTCTGTGTTTGATGGTCAATGCGAAGGTCCTAGGGTTACAGTAAATCTGCAGTGGTGCATCGGAAACAACTGCGGACTCCTAGAAAATGTTCGAAGCAGATACCGTTTGCAGCTTTACTCCCCTATAGAGAAGGAGACATGGTATATGTTGTATTCAATACCGATGCAATTTCTGTGTTTTATGGTCAATGTGAAGGTTCAAGGGTTACAGTAAATCTGCTGTGGTGCATCGGAAACAACTACAGGCCTCCCAGATAATGTTCGAAGCAGATACCGTTTGAAGCGTTACTCCCCTATAGAGATGGAGACGTGGTATATGTTGTATTCAATACCGATGCAATTTCTGTGTTTTTTGGTCAATGTGAAGGTCTAAGGGTTACAGATAAACAGCATTGGTGCATAGGAAAAACCTACACGACTCCCAGAAAATGTTACAAGCAGATACCGTTGTGTAGCTTTACTCCTCCTGGCAGGAGTTGGCTTGGTGCCTGTTATATTCAATACCGATGCAATATCTGTGTTTGATGGTCAATGCGAAGGTATAAGGTTTACAGTAAATCTGCAGTGGTGCATCGGAAACAGCTACAGGACTCCTAGATAATGTTCAAAGCAGATACCGTTTGAAGCGTTACTATCCTGGTGAGAAGGAGACATGGTATATGTTGTATTCAATACCGATGCAATATCTGTGTTTGATGGTCAGTGTGTAGGTCTAAGGGTTACAGATAAACAGCAATGGTGCATAGGAAAAAACTACAGCTCTCCCAGAAATTGTTCCAAGCAGATTCCGTTGTGGAGCATTACTCCTCCGGGCAGAAGTCGGCTTGGTGATTGTTATATTCAATCCCGATGCATTTTCTGTATTTGATGGTCAATGCGAAGGTCCTAGGGTTACAGTAAATCTGCAGTGGTGCATCGGAAACAACTGCGGACTCCTAGAAAATGTTCGAAGCAGATACCGTTTGCAGCTTTACTCCACTATAGAGAAGGAGACATGGTATATGTTGTATTCAATACCGATGCAATTTCTGTGTTTGATGGTCAATGTGATGGTTCAAGGGTTACAGTAAATATGCAGTGGTGCATCGGAAACAACTACAGGACTCCTAAATAATGTTCGAAGAAGATACCGTTTGAAGCGTTACTCCCCTATAGAGATGGAGACATGGAATATGTTGTATTCAATACCGATGCAATGTCTGTGTTTGATGGTCAATGTGAAGGTCTAAGGGTTACAGATACACTGCATTTGTGCATAGCAAAAACCAATAGCTCTCTCAGAAAATGTTCCAAGCACTTACCGTTGTGGAGCGTTACTCCTCTGGGCAGAAGTCTTCTTGGTGCCTGTTATGTTCAATACCGATGCAATTTCTGTGTTTGATGGTCAATGCGAAGGTCCAAGGGTTACAGTAAATTCGCAGTGGTGCATCTGTAACAACTGCGGACTCCTAGAAAATGTTCGAAGCAGCTACCGTTTGCAGCTTTACTCCCCTATAGAGAAGGAGACATGGTATATGTCGTATTCGATACCGATGCAATTTCTGTGTTTTATGGTCAATGTGAAGGTTCAAGGGTTACAGTAAATCTGCTGTGGTGCATCGGAAACAACTACAGGCCTCCCAGATAATGTTCGAAGCAGATACCGTTTGAAGCGTTACTCCCCTATAGAGATGGAGACGTGGTATATGTTGTATTCAATACCGATGCAATTACTGTGTTTTACTGTCAATGTGAAGGTCTAAGGGTTACAGATAAACTGCATTGATGCATGGGAAAAACTTACAGCTCTCCCACAAAATGTTCCAAGCAGATACCGTTGTGGAGCGTTACTCCTGCGGGCAGAAGTCGGCTTGGTCCTGTTATATTCAATACCGATGCAATATCTGTGTTTGCTGGTCAATGCGAAGGTCCTAGGGTTACAGTAAATCTGCAGTGGTGCATCGGAAACAACTACAGGACCCCTAGATAATGTTCAAAGCAGATACCGTTTGAAGCGTTACTCTCCTTGAGAGAAGGAGACATGGTATAAGTTGTATTCAGTACCGATGCAATTTCTGTTTTTTATGGTCAATGTAAAGTTCTAAGGGTTACAGGTAAACTGCATTGGTGAATAGGAAAAACCTACAGGTCTCCCAGAAATTGTACCAAGCAGATTCCGTTGTGGAGCATTTCTCCTCCGGGCAGAAGTCGGCTTGGTGCTTTTTATATTCAATCCCGATGCAATTTCTGTGTTTGATGGTCAATGCGAAGGTCCTAGGGTTACAGTAAATCAGCTGTGGTGCATCGGAAACAACTACAGGCCTCCCAGATAATGTTCGAAGCAGATACCGTTTGAAGCGTTACTCCCCTATAGAGATGGAGACGTGGTATATGTTGTATTCAATACCGATGCAATTACTGTATTTTACTGTCAATGTGAAGGTCTAAGGGTTAAAGATAAACTGCATTGATGCATGGGAAAAACTTACAGCTCTCCCAGAAAATGTTCCAAGCAGATACCGTTGTGGAGCGTTACTCCTGCGGGCAGAAGTCGGCTTGGTCCTGTTATATTCAATACCGATGCAATATCTGTGTTTGCTGGTCAATGCGAAGGTCCAAGGGTTACAGTAAATCTGCAGTGGTGCATCGCAAACAACTACAGGACTCCTAGAAAACATTCGAAGCAGATACCGTTTGATGCGTTACTCCCCTGTAGAGAAGAAGACGTGTTACATGTTGTATTCAATACCGATGCAATTACTGTGTTTGATTGTCAATGTGATTATACAAGGGTTACAGTAAATCTGCAGTGATGCATCAGAAACAACTTCAGGACTCCTAAATAATGTTCGAAGCAGATACCGTTTGAAGCGTTACTCCCCTATAGAGACGGAGACATGGTACTAGTTGTATTCAATACCGATGCAATTTCTGTGTTTGATGGTCAATGCGAAAGTCTAAGGGTTACAGATACACTGTATTTGTGCATAGCAAAAACCTACAGCTCTCTCAGAAAATGTTCCAAGCAGATACCGTTGTGGAGCGTTACTCCTCTGGGCTGAAGTCTTCTTGGTGCCTGTTATGTTCAATACCGATGCAATTTATGTGATTGATGGTCAATGCAAAGGTCCTAGGGTTACAGTAAATCTGCAGTGGTGCATCGGAAACAAGTACAGGCCTCCTAGATAATGTTCAAAGCATATACCGTTTGAAGCGTTACTCTCCTGGAGAGAAGGTGACATGGTATATGTTTTATTCAATACCGATGCAATTTCTGTGTTTGATGGTCAATGTGAAGGTCTAAGGGTTACAGATAAACTGCATTGATGCATAGGAATAACCTACAGGTTTTTCCAGAAATTTTTCCAAGCAGAATCCGTTGTGGAGCATTACTCCTCCGGGCAGAAGTCGGTTTGGTGCCTGTTACATTCAATTCCGATGCAATTCCTGTGTTTGATGGTCAAGGCGAAGGTCCTAGGGTTACAGTAAATCTGCAGTGGTGCATCGGAAACAACTACAGGACCCCTAGATAATGTTCAAAGCAGATACCGTTTGAAGCGTTACTCTCCTTGAGAGAAGGCGACATGGTATAAGTTGTATTCAGTACCGATGCAATTTCTGTTTTTTATGGTCAATGTAAAGTTCTAAGGGTTACAGGTAAACTGCATTGGTGAATAGGAAAAACCTACAGGTCTCCCAGAAATTGTACCAAGCAGATTCCGTTGTGGAGCAATTCTCTTCCGGGTTGAAGTCGGCTTGGAGCCTCTTATATTCAATCCCGATGCAATTTCTGTGTTTGATGGTCAATGCGAAGGTCCTAGGGTTACAGTAAATCTGCAGTGGTGCATCGGAAACAACTACAGGACTCCTAGATAATGTTCAAAGCATATACCGTTTGAAGCTTTACTCTCCTGGAGAGAAGGAGACATGGTATATGTTGTATTCAATATCGATTCATTTTATGAGTTTGATGGTCAGTGTGAAGTTCTAAGGGTTACAGATAAACTGCATTGGTGCATAGGAAAAACCTACAGGTCTCCCAGAAATCGTTACAAGCAGATTCCGTTGTGGAGCATTTCTCCTCCGGGCAGAAGTCGGCTTGGTGATTGTTATATTCAATCCCGATGCAATTTCTGTGTTTGATGGTCAATGCGAAGGTCCTAGGGTTACAGTAAATCTGCAGTGGTGCATCGGAAACAACTACAGGACTCCTAATTAATGTTCGAAGCAGATACCGTTTGAAGCGTTACTCCCCTATAGAGATGGAGACATGGTATATGTTGTATTCAATACCGATGCAATGTCTGTGTTTGCTGGTCAATGTGAAGGTCTAAGGGTTACAGATACACTGCATTTGTGCATAGCAAAAACCTACAGCTCTCTCAGAAAATGCTCCGAGCACTTACCGTTGTGGAGCGTTACTCCTCCGGGCAGAAGTCGGCTTGGTGGCTGTTATATTCAATACCGATGCAATTTCTGTGTTTCATGGTCAATGCAAAGGTCCAAGGGTTACAGTAAATCTGCAGTTGTGCATCGGAAACAACTACAGGCCTCCTAGAAAATGTTCGAAGCAGATACCGTTTGAAGCGCTACTCCCCAATAGAAAGGAGACATGGTACATGTTGTATTCAATACCGATGCTATTTCTGTGTTTGATCGTCAATGTGAAGGTCTAAGGGTTACAGATAAACTTCATTGGTGCATAGGAAAAAGCTACAGGTCTCCCTGAAATTGTTCCAAGCAGATTCCGTTGTGGAGCATTACTCCTCCGGGCAGAAGTCGGCTAGGTGCCTGTTATATTCAATCCCGATGCAATTTCTGTGTTTGATGGTCAATGCGTAGGTCCAAGGGTTACAGTAAATCCGCAGTGGTGCATAGGAAACAACTGCGGACTCCTATAAAATGTTCGAAGCAGATACCGTTTGCAGCTTTACTCCCCTATAGAGATGGAGACATGGTATATGTTGTATTCAATACCGATGCAATTTCTGTGTTTTATGGTCAATGTGAAGGTTCAAGGGTTACAGTAAATCTGCTGTGGTGCATCGGAAATAACTACAGGCCTCCCAGATAATGTTCGAAGCAGATACCGTTTGAAGCGTTACTCCCCTATTGAGATGGAGACGTGGTATATGTTGTATTCAATACCGATGCAATTTCTGTGTTTTATGGTCAATGTGAAGGTCTAAGGGTTACAGATAAACAGCATTGGTGCATAGGAAAAACCTACACCAGTCCCAGAATATGTTCCAAGCAGATACCGTTGTGTAGCGTTACTCCTCCGGGCAGGAGTTGGCTTGGTGCCTGTTATATTAAATACCGATGCAATATCTGTGTTTGCTGGTCAATGCGAAGGTCCAAGGGTTACAGTAAAACCTCAGTGGTGCATCGGAAACAACTACAGGACTCCTAGAAAACGTTCGAAGCAGATACCGTTTGAAGCGTTACTCCCCTATAGAGAAGGAGACATGTTACAAGTTGTATTCATTACCGATGCAATTTCTGTGTTTTTGGTCAATGTGATTGTTCAAGGGTTCTAGTAAATCTGCAGTGGTGCATCGGAAACAACTACAGGACTAATAAATAATGTTCGCAGCAGATACAGTTTGAGGCGTTACTCCCCTATAGAGGTGGAGACATGGTATATGTTGTATTCAATACCGAAGTAATTTCTGTGTTTGAAGGTCAATGTGAAAGTCTAAGGGTTACAGATACAGTGCATTTGTCCATAACAAAAACCATCAGCTCTCTCAGAAAATGTTCCAAGCAGATACCGTTGTTGAGCGTTACTCCTCCGGGCAGAAGTCGGCTTGGTCCTGTTATATTCAATACCGATGCAATATCTGTGTTTGATTGTCAATGCGAAGGTATAAGGATTACAGTAAATCTGCAGTGGTGCATCGGAAACAGCTACAGGACTCCTAGACAATGTTCAAAGCAGATACCGTTTGAAGCGTTACTCTCCTGGTGAGAAGGAGACATGGTATATGTTGTATTCAATACCGATGCAATTTCTGTGTTTTATGGTCAATGTGAAGGTTCAAGGGTTACAGTAAATCTGCTGTGGTGCATCGGAAACAACTACAGGCCTCCCAGATAATGTTCGAAGCAGATACCGTTTGAAGCGTTACACCCCTATAGAGATGGAGACGTGGTATATGTTGTATTCAATTCCGATGCAATTTCTGTGTTTTATGGTCAATGTGAAGGTCTAAGGGTTACAGATAAACAGCATTGGTGCATAGGAAAAACCTACACGACTCCCAGAAAATGTTCCAAGCAGATACCGCTGTGTAGCGTTACTCCTCGGGGCAGGAGTTGGCTTGGTGCCTGTTATACTCAATACCGTTGCAATATCTGTGTTTGATGGTCAATGCGAAGGTATAAGGATTACAGTAAATCTGCAGTGGTGCATCGCAAACAGCTACAGGACTCCTAGATAATGTTCAAAGCAGATACCGTTTGAAGCGTTAAATTCCTGGTGAGAAGGAGACATGGTGTATGTTGTATTCAATACCGATGCAATTTCTGTGTTTGATGGTCAGTGTGAAGGTCTAAGGGTTACAGATAAACAGCATTGGTGCATAGGAAAAACCTACAGGTCTCCCGGAAATTGTTCCAAGCAGATTCCGTTGTGGAGCATTACTCCTCCGGGCAGATGTCGGTTTGGTGATTGTTATATTCAATCCCGATGCATTTTCTGTGTTTGATGGTCAATGCGAAGGTCCTAGGGTTACAGTAAATCTGCAGTGGTGCATCGGAAACAACTGCGGACTCCTAGAAAATGTTCGAAGCAGATACCGTTTGCAGCTTTACTCCCCTATAGAGAAGGAGACATGGTATATGTTGTATTCAATACCGATGCAATTTATGTGTTTGATGGTCAATGTGATGGTTCAAGGGTTACAGTAAATATGCAGTGGTGCATCGGAAACAACTACAGGACTCCTAAATAATGTTCGAAGCAGATACCGTTTGAAGCGTTACTCCCCTATAGAGATGGAGACATGGTATATGTTGTATTCAATACCGATGCAATGTCTGTGTTTGATGGTCAATGTGAAGGTCTAAGGGTTACAGATACACTGCATTTATGCATAGCAAAAACCTGCAGCTCTCTCAGAAAATGTTCCAAGCACTTACCGTTGTGGAGCGTTACTCCAGCGGGCAGAAGTCGGCTTGGTCCTGTTATATTCAATATTGATGCAATATCTGTGTTTGCTGGTCAATGCGAAAGTCCAAGGGTTACAGTAAATCTGCAGTGGTGCATCGCAAACAACTACAGGACTCCTAGAAAACATTTGAAGCAGATACCGTTTGAAGCGTTACTCCCCTATAGAGAAGAAGACGTGATACATGTTGTATTCAATACCGATGCAATTACTGTGTTTGATTGTCAATGTGATTGTTCAAGGGTTACAGTAAATCTGCAGTGATGCATCAGAAACAACTACAGGACTCCTAAATAATGTTCGAAGCAGATACCGTTTGAAGCGTTACTCCCCTATAGAGACGGAGACATGGTATTAGTTGTATTCAATACCGATGCAATTTCTGTGTTTGATGGTCAATGCGAAGGTCCAAGGGTTACAGTAAATTCGCAGTGGTGCATCTGAAACAACTGCGGACTCCTAGAAAATGTTCGAAGCAGCTACCGTTTGCAGCTTTACTCCCCTATAGAGAAGGAGACATGGTATATGTTGTATTCGATACCGATGCAATTTCTGTGTTTTATGGTCAATGTGCAGGGTCAAGGGTTACAGTAAATCTGCTATGGTGCATCGGAAACAACATCAGGCCTCCCAGATAATGTTCGAAGCAGATACCGTTTGAAGCGTTACTCCCCTATAGAGATGGAGACGTGATATATATTGTATTCAATACCGATGCAATTACTGTGTTTTACTGTCAATGTGAAGGTCTAAGGGTTACAGATAAACTGCATTGATGCATGGGAAAAACTTACAGCTCTCCCAGAAAATGTTCCAAGCAGATACCGTTGTGGAGCGTTACTCCTGCGGGCAGAAGTCGGCTTGGTCCTGTTATATTCAATACCGATGCAATATCTGTGTTTGCTGGTCAATGCGAAGGTCCAAGGGTTACAGTAAATCTACAGTGGTGCATCGCAAACAACTACAGGACTCCTAGAAAACATTCGAAGCAGATACCGTTTGAAGCGTTACTCCCTTGTAGAGAAGAAGACGTGTTACATGTTGTATTCAATACCGATGCAATTACTGTGTTTGATTGTCAATGTGATTGTTCAAGGGTTACAGTAAATCTGCAGTGATGCATCAGAAACAACTACAGGACTCCTAAATAATGTTCGAAGCAGATACCGTTTGAAGCGTTACTCCCCTATAGAGACGGAGACATGGTATTAGTTGTATTCAATACCGATGCAATTTCTGTGTTTGATGGTCAATGCGAACGTCTAAGGGTTACAGATACACTGTATTTGTGCATAGCAAAAACCTACAGCTCTCTCAGAAAATGTTCCAAGCAGATACCGTTGTGGAGCGTTACTCCTCTGGGCAGAAGTCTTCTTGGTGCCTGTTATGTTCAATACCGATGCAATTTCTGTGATTGATGGTCAATGCGAAGGTCCTAGGGTTACAGTAAATCTGCAGTGGTGCATCGGAAACAACTGCGGACTCCCAGAAAATGGTCGAAGCAGATACCGTTTGCAGCTTTCCTCCCCTATAGAGAAGGAGACATGGTATATGTTGTATTCAATACCGATGCAATTTCTATGTTTGATGGTCAATGTGAAGGTTCAAGGGTTACAGTAAATCTGCAGTGGTGCATCGGAAACAACTACAGGACTCCTAAATAATGTTCGAAGCAGATACCGTTTGAAGCGTTACTCCCCTATAGAGATGGAGACATGGTATATATTGTATTCAATACCGATGCAATGTCTGTGTTTGATGGTCAATGTGAAGGTCTAAGTTTTACAGATACACTGCATTTGTGCATAGCAAAAACCTACAGCTCTCTCAGAAAAGGCTCCAAGCACTTACCGTTGTGGAGCGTTACTCCTCCGGGCAGAAGTCGGCTTGGTGGCTGTTATATTCAATACCGATGCAATTTCTGTCTTTCATGGTCAATGCAAAGGTCCAAGGGTTACAGTAAATCTGCAGTTGTGCATCGGAAACAACTACAGGTCTCCTAGAAAATGTTCGAAGCAGATACCGTTTGAAGCGCTACTCCCCAATAGAGAAGGAGACATGGTACATGTTGTATTCAATACCGATGCTATTTCTGTGTTTGATGGTCAATGTGAAGGTCTAAGGGTTACAGATAAACTTCATTGGTGCATAGGAAAAAGCTACAGGTCTCCCTGAAATTGTTCCAAGCAGATTCCGTTGTGCAGCATTACTCCTCCGGGCAGAAGTCGGCTAGGTGCCTGTTATATTCAATCCCGATGCAATTTCTGTGTTTGATGGTCAATGCGTAGGTCCAAGGGTTACAGTAAAACCGCAGTGGTGCATCGGAAACAACTGCGGACTCCTATAAAATGTTCGAAGCAGATACCGTTTGCAGCTTTACTCCCCTATAGAGATGGAGACATGGTATATGTTGTATTCAATACCGATGCAATTTCTGTGTTTTATGGTCAATGTGAAGGTTCAAGGGTTACAGTAATTCTGCTGTGGTGCATCGGAAATAACTACAGGCCTCCCAGATAATGTTCGAAGCAGATACCGTTTGAAGCGTTACTCCCCTATAGGGATGGAGACGTGGTATATGTTGTATTCAATACCGATGCAATTTCTGTGTGTTATGGTCAATGTGAAGGCCTAAGGGTTACAGATAAACAGCATTGGTGAATAGGAAAAACCTACACCACTCCCAGAATATGTTCCAAGCAGATACCGTTGTGTAGCGTTACTCCTCCGGGCAGGAGTTGGCTTGGTGCCTGTTATATTCAATACCGATGCAATATCTGTGTTTGCTGGTCAATGCGAAGGTCCAAGGGTTACAGTAAAACTTCAGTGGTGCATCGGAAACAACTACAGGACTCCTAGAAAACGTTCGAAGCAGATACCGTTTGAAGCGTTACTCCCCTATAGAGAAGGAGACATGTTACAAGTTGTATTCATTACCGATGCAATTTCTGTGTTTTTTGTCAATGTGATTGTTCAAGGGTTCTAGTAAATCTGCAGTGGTGCATCGGAAACAACTACAGGACTAATAAATAATGTTCGCAGCAGATACAGTTTGAGGCGTTACTCCCCTATAGAGGTGGAGACATGGTATATGTTGTATTCAATACCGAAGTAATTTCTGTGTTTGAAGGTCAATGTGAAAGTCTAAGGGTTACAGATACAGTGCAATTGTCCATAGCATAAACCAACAGCTCTCTCAGAAAATGTTCCAAGCAGATACCGTTGTTGAGCGTTACTCCTCCGGGCAGAAGTCGGCTTGGTCCTGTTAAATTCAATACCGATGCCATATCTGTGTTTGATGGTCAATGCGAAGGTATAAGGATTACAGTAAATCTGCAGTGTTGCATCGCAAACAGCTACAGGACTCCTAGATAATGTTCAAAGCAGATACCGTTTGAAGCGTTAAATTCCTGGTGAGAAGGAGACATGGTATATGTTGTATTCAATACCGATGCAATTTCTGTGTTTGATGGTCAGTGTGAAGGTCTAAGGGTTACAGATAAACAGCATTGGTGCATAGGAAAAACCTACAGGTCTCCCGGAAATTGTTCCAAGCAGATTCCGTTGTGGAGCATTACTCCACCGGGCAGATGTCGGCTTGGTGATTGTTATATTCAATCCCGATGCATTTTCTGTGTTTGATGGTCAATGCGAAAGTCCAAGGGTTACAGTAAATTCGCAGTGGTGCATCTGAAACAACTGCGGACTCCTAGAAAATGTTCGAAGCAGCTACCGTTTGCAGCTTTACTCCCCTATAGAGAAGGAGACATGGTATATGTTGTATTCGATACCGATACAATTTCTGTGTTTTATGGTCAATGTGAAGGTTCAAGGGTTACAGTAAATCTGCTATGGTGCATCGGAAACAACTACAGGCCTCCCAGATAATGTTCGAAGCAGATACCGTTTGAAGCGTTACTCCCCTATAGAGATGGAGACGTGATATATGTTGTATTCAATACCGATGCAATTACTGTGTTTTACTGTCAATGTGAAGGTCTAAGGGTTACAGATAAACTGCATTGATGCATGGGAAAAACTTACAGCTCTCCCAGAAAATGTTCCAAGCAGATACCGTTGTGGAGCGTTACTCCTGCGGGCAGAAGTCGGCTTGGTCCTGTTATATTCAATACCGATGCAATATCTGTGTTTGCTGGTCAATGCGAAGGTCCAAGGGTTACAGTAAATCTGCAGTGGTGCATCGCAAACAACTACAGGACTCCTAGAAAACATTCGAAGCAGATACCGTTTGAAGCGTTACTCACCTGTAGAGAAGAAGACGTGTTACATGTTGTATTCAATACCGATGCAATTACTGTGTTTGATTGTCAATGTGATTGTTCAAGGGTTACAGTAAATCTGCAGTGATGCATCAGAAACAACTACAGGACTCCTAAATAATGTTCGAAGCAGATACCGTTTGAAGCGTTACTCCCCTATAGAGACGGAGACATGGTATTAGTTGTATTCAATACCGATGCAATTTCTGTGTTTGATGGTCAATGCGAACGTCTAAGGGTTACAGATACACTGTATTTGTGCATAGCAAAAACCTACAGCTCTCTCAGAAAATGTTCCAAGCAGATACCGTTGTGGAGCGTTACTCCTCTGGGCAGAAGTCTTCTTGGTGCCTGTTATGTTCAATACCGATGCAATTTCTGTGATTGATGGTCAATGCGAAGGTCCTAGGGTTACAGTAAATCTGCAGTGGTGCATCGGAAACAACTGCGGACTCCCAGAAAATGGTCGAAGCAGATACCGTTTGCAGCTTTCCTCCCCTATAGAGAAGGAGACATGGTATATGTTGTATTCAATACCGATGCAATTTCTATGTTTGATGGTCAATGTGAAGGTTCAAGGGTTACAGTAAATCTGCAGTGGTGCATCGGAAACAACTACAGGACTCCTAAATAATGTTCGAAGCAGATACCGTTTGAAGCGTTACTCCCCTATAGAGATGGAGACATGGTATATATTGTATTCAATACCGATGCTATGTCTGTGTTTGATGGTCAATGTGAAGGTCTAAGTTTTACAGATACACTGCATTTGTGCATAGCAAAAACCTACAGCTCTCTCAGAAAAGGCTCCAAGCACTTACCATTGTGGAGCGTTACTCCTCCGGGCAGAAGTCGGCTTGGTGGCTGTTATATTCAATACCGATGCAATTTCTGTGTTTGATGGTCAATGTGAAGGTTCAAGGGTTACAGTAAATCTGCTGTGGTGCATCAGAAATAACTACAGGCCTCCCAGATAATGTTCGAAGCAGATACCGTTTGAAGCGTTACTCCCCTATAGAGATGGAGACGTGGTATATGTTGTATTCAATACCGATGCAATTTCTGTGTGTTATGGTCAATGTGAAGGCCTAAGGGTTACAGATAAACAGCATTGGTGCATAGGAAAAACCTACACCACTCCCAGAATATGTTCCAAGCAGATACCGTTGTGTAGCGTTACTCCTCCGGGCAGGAGTTGGCTTGGTGCCTGTTATATTCAATACCGATGCAATATCTGTGTTTGCTGGTCAATGCGAAGGTCCAAGGGTTACAGTAAAACTTCAGTGGTGCATCGGAAACAACTACAGGACTCCTAGAAAACGTTCGAAGCAGATACCGTTTGAAGCGTTACTCCCCTATAGAGAAGGAGACATGTTACAAGATGTATTCATTACCGATGCAATTTCTGTGTTTTTTGTCAATGTGATTGTTCAAGGGTTCTAGTAAATGTGCAGTGGTGCATCGGAAACAACTACAGGACTAATAAATAATGTTCGCAGCAGATACAGTTTGAGGCGTTACTCCCCTATAGAGGTGGAGACATGGTATATGTTGTATTCAATACCGAAGTAATTTCTGTGTTTGAAGGTCAATGTGAAAGTCTAAGGGTTACAGATACAGTGCAATTGTCCATAGCATAAACCAACAGCTCTCTCAGAAAATGTTCCAAGCAGATACCGTTGTTGAGCGTTACTCCTCCGGGCAGAAGTCGGCTTGGTCCTGTTAAATTCAATACCGATGCCATATCTGTGTTTGATGGTCAATGCGAAGGTATAAGGATTACAGTAAATCTGCAGTGTTGCATCGCAAACAGCTACAGGACTCCTAGATAATGTTCAAAGCAGATACCGTTTGAAGCGTTAAATTCCTGGTGAGAAGGAGACATGGTATATGTTGTATTCAATACCGATGCAATTTCTGTGTTTGATGGTCAGTGTGAAGGTCTAAGGGTTACAGATAAACAGCATTGGTGCATAGGAAAAACCTACAGGTCTCCCGGAAATTGTTCCAAGCAGATTCCGTTGTGGAGCATTACTCCACCGGGCAGATGTCGGCTTGGTGATTGTTATATTCAATCCCGATGCATTTTCTGTGTTTGATGGTCAATGCGAAGGTCCTAGGGTTACAGTAAATCTGCAGTGGTGCATCGGAAACAACTGCGGACTCCTAGAAAATGTTCGAAGCAGATACCGTTTGCAGCTTTACTAGCCTATAGAGAAGGAGACATGGTATATGTTGTATTTAATACCGATGCAATTTCTGTGTTTGATGGTCAATGTGATGGTTCAAGGGTTACAGTAAATATGCAGTGGTGCATCGGAAACAACTACAGGACTCCTAAATAATGTTCGAAGCAGATACCGTTTGAAGCGTTACTCCCCTATAGAGATCGAGACATGGTATATGTTGTATTCAATACCGATGCAATGTCTCTGTTTGATGGTCAATGTGAAGGTCTAAGGGTTACAGATACACTGCATTTGTGCATAGCAAAAACCTACAGCTCTCTCAGAAAATGTTCCTAGCACTTACCGTTGTGGAGCGTTACTCCTCTGGGCAGAAGTCTTCTTGGTGCCTGTTATGTTCAATACCGATGCAATTTCTGTGTTTGATGGTCAATGCGAAGGTCCAAGGGTTACAGTAAATTCGCAGTGGTGCATCTGAAACAACTGCGGACTCCTAGAAAATGTTCGAAGCAGCTACCGTTTGCAGCTTTACTCCCCTATAGAGAAGGAGACATGGTATATGTTGTATTCGATACCGATACAATTTCTGTGTTTTATGGTCAATGTGAAGGTTCAAGGGTTACAGTAAATCTGCTATGGTGCATCGGAAACAACTACAGGCCTCCCAGATAATGTTCGAAGCAGATACCGTTTGAAGCGTTACTCCCCTATAGAGATGGAGACGTGATATATGTTGTATTCAATACCGATGCAATTACTGTGTTTTACTGTCAATTTGAAGGTCTAAGGGTTACAGATAAACTGCATTAATGCATGGGAAAAACTTACAGCTCTCCCAGAAAATGTTCCAAGCAGATACCGTTGTGGAGCGTTACTCCTCCGGGCAGAAGTCGGCTTGGTGGCTGTTATATTCAATACCGATGCAATTTCTGTCTTTCATGGTCAATGCAAAGGTCCAAGGGTTACAGTAAATCTGCAGTTGTGCATCGGAAACAACTACAGGTCTCCTAGAAAATGTTCGAAGCAGATACCGTTTGAAGCGCTACTCCCCAATAGAGAAGGAGACATGGTACATGTTGTATTCAATACCGATGCTATTTCTGTGTTTGATGGTCAATGTGAAGGTCTAAGGGTTACAGATAAACTTCATTGGTGCATAGGAAAAAGCTACAGGTCTCCCTGAAATTGTTCCAAGCAGATTCCGTTGTGGAGCATTACTCCTCCGGGCAGAAGTCGGCTAGGTGCCTGTTATATTCAATCCCGATGCAATTTCTGTGTTTGATGGTCAATGCGTAGGTCCAAGGGTTACAGTAAATCCGCAGTGGTGCATCGGAAACAACTGCGGACTCCTATAAAATGTTCGAAGCAGATACCGTTTGCAGCTTTACTCCCCTATAGAGATGGAGACATGGTATATGTTGTATTCAATACCGATGCAATTTCTGTGTTTTATGGTCAATGTGAAGGTTCAAGGGTTACAGTAAATCTGCTGTGGTGCATCGGAAATAACTACAGGCCTCCCAGATAATGTTCGAAGCAGATACCGTTTGAAGCGTTACTCCCCTATAGAGATGGAGACGTGGTATATGTTGTATTCAATACCGATGCAATTTCTGTGTGTTATGGTCAATGTGAAGGCCTAAGGGTTACAGATAAACAGCATTGGTGCATAGGAAAAACCTACACCACTCCCAGAATATGTTCCAAGCAGATACCGTTGTGTAGCGTTACTCCTCCGGGCAGGAGTTGGCTTGGTGCCTGTTATATTCAATACCGATGCAATATCTGTGTTTGCTGGTAAATGCGAAGGTCCAAGGGTTACAGTAAAACTTCAGTGGTGCATCGGAAACAACTACAGGACTCCTAGAAAACGTTCGAAGCAGATACCGTTTGAAGCGTTACTCCCCTATAGAGAAGGAGACATGTTACAAGTTGTATTCATTACCGATGCAATTTCTGTGTTTTTTGTCAATGTGATTGTTCAAGGGTTCTAGTAAATCTGCAGTGGTGCATCGGAAACAACTACAGGACTAATAAATAATGTTCGCAGCAGATACAGTTTGAGGCGTTACTCCCCTATAGAGGTGGAGACATGGTATATGTTGTATTCAATACCGAAGTAATTTCTGTGTTTGAAGGTCAATGTGAAAGTCTAAGGGTTACAGATACAGTGCAATTGTCCATAGCATAAACCAACAGCTCTCTCAGAAAATGTTCCAAGCAGATACCGTTGTTGAGCGTTACTCCTCCGGGCAGAAGTCGGCTTGGTCCTGTTAAATTCAATACCGATGCCATATCTGTGTTTGATGGTCAATGCGAAGGTATAAGGATTACAGTAAATCTGCAGTGTTGCATCGCAAACAGCTACAGGACTCCTAGATAATGTTCAAAGCAGATACCGTTTGAAGCGTTAAATTCCTGGTGAGAAGGAGACATGGTATATGTTGTATTCAATACCGATGCAATTTCTGTGTTTGATGGTCAGTGTGAAGGTCTAAGGGTTACAGATAAACAGAATTGGTGCATAGGAAAAACCTACAGGTCTCCCGGAAATTGTTCCAAGCAGATTCCGTTGTGGAGCATTACTCCTCCGGGCAGAAGTCGGCTTGGTGCCTGTTACATTCAATTCCGATGCAATTCCTGTGTTTGATGGTCAAGGCGAAGGTCCTAGGGTTACAGTAAATCTGCAGTGGTGCATCGGAAACAACTACAGGACTCCTAGATAATGTTCAAAGCAGATACCGTTTGAAGCGTTACTCTCCTGGAGAGAAGGAGACATGGTATTTGTTGTATTCAGTACCGATGCAATTTCTGTTTTTTATGGTCAATGTAAAGTTCTAAGGGTTACAGGTAAACTGCATTGGTGAATAGGAAAAACCTACAGGTCTCCCAGAAATTGTACCAAGCAGATTCCGTTGTGGAGCAATTCTCTTCCGGGTTGAAGTCGGCTTGGAGCCTCTTATATTCAATCCCGATGCAATTTCTGTGTTTGATGGTCACTGCGAAGGTCCTAAGGTTACAGTAAATCTGCAGTGGTGCATCGGAAACAACTACAGGACTCCTAGATTATGTTCAAAGCATATACCGTTTGAAGCTTTACTCTCCTGGAGAGAAGGAGACATGGTATATGTTGTATTCAATACCGATGCATTTTATGTGTTTGATGGTCAGTGTGAAGCTCTAAGGGTTACAGATAAACTGCATTAGTGCACAGGAAAAAACTACAGGTCTCCCAGAAATCGTTCCAAGCACATTCCGTTGTGGAGCATTACTCCTCCGGGCAGAAGTCGGCTTGGTGATTGTTATATTCAATCCCGATGCAATTTCTGTGTTTGATGGTCAATGCGAAGGTCCTAGGGTTACAGTAATTCTGCAGTGGTGCATCGGAAACAACTGCGGACTCCCAGAAAATGGTCGAAGCAGATACCGTTTGCAGCTTTCCTCCCCTATAGAGAAGGAGACATGGTATATGTTGTATTCAATACCGATGCAATTTCTATGTTTGATGGTCAATGTGAAGGTTCAAGGGTTACAGTAAATCTGCAGTGGTGCATCGGAACAACTACAGGACTCCTAAATAATGTTCGAAGCAGATACCGTTTGAAGCGTTACTCCCCTATAACGATGGAGACATGGTATATGTTGTATTCAATACCGATGCAATGTCTGTGTTTGATGGTCAATGTGAAGGTCTAAGGGTTACAGATACAGTGCATTTGTGCATAGCAAAAACCTACAGCTCTCTCAGAAAATGCTCCAAGCACTTACCGTTGTGGAGCGTTACTCCTCCGGGCAGAAGTCGGCTTGGTGGCTGTTATATTCAATACCGACGCAATTTCTGTGTTTCATGGTCAATCCAAAGGCCCAAGGGTTACAGTAAGTCTGCAGTTGTGCATCGGAAACAACTACAGGTCTCCTAGAAAATGTTCGAAGCAGATACCGTTTGAAGCGCTACTCCCCAATAGAGAAGGAGACATGGTACATGTTGTATTCAATACCGATGCTATTTCTGTGTTTGATGGTCAATGTGAAGGTCTAAGGGTTACAGATAAACTTCATTGGTGCATAGGAGAAAGCTACAGGTCTCCCTGAAATTGTTCCAAGCAGATTCCGTTGTGGAGCATTACTCCTCCGGGCAGAAGTCGGCTAGGTGCCTGTTATATTCAATCCCGATGCAATTTCTGTGTTTGATGGTCAATGCGTAGGTCCAAGGGTTACAGTAAATCCGCAGTGGTGCATCGGAAACAACTGCGGACTCCTATAAAATGTTCGAAGTAGATACCGTTTGCAGCTTTACTCCCCTATAGAGATGGAGACATGGTATGTGTTGTATTCAATACCGATGCAATATCTGTGTTTGCTGGTCAATGCGAAGGTCCAAGGGTTACAGTAAAATTTCAGTGGTGCATCGGAAACAACTACAGGACTCCTAGAAAACATTCGAAGCAGATACCGTTTGAAGCGTTACTCCCCTATAGAGAAGGAGACATGTTACAAGTTGTATTCATTACCGATGCAATTTCTGTGTTTTTGGTCAATGTGATTGTTCAAGGGTTCTAGTAAATCTGCAGTGGTGCATCGGAAACAACTACGGGACTAATAAATAATGTTCACAGCAGATACAGTTTGAGGCGTTACTCCCCTATAGAGGTGGAGACATGGTATATGTTGTATTCAATACCGAAGCAATTTCTGTGTTTGAAGGTCAATGTGAAAGTCTAAGGGTTACAGGTACAGTGCATTTGTCCATAGCAAATACCACAGCTCTCTCAGAAAATGTTCCAAGCAGATACCGTTGTTGAGCGTTACTCCTCCGGGCAGAAGTCGGCGTGGTCCTATTATATTCAATACCGATGCAATATCTGTGTTTGATGGTCAATGCGAAGGTATAAGGATTACAGTAAATCTGCAGTGGTGCATCGGAAACAGCTACAGGACTCCTAGACAATGTTCAAAGCAGATATCATTTGAAGCGTTACTCTCCTGGTGAGAAGGAGACATGGTATATGTTGTATTCAATACCGATGCAATTTCTGTGTTTGATGGTCAGTGTGAAGGTCTAAGGGTTACAGATAAACTGCATTGGTGCATAGGAAATACCTACAGGTCTCCCAGAAATTAATCCAAGCAGATTCCGTTGTGGAGCATTACTCCTCCGGGCAGAAGTCGGCTTGGTGATTGTTGTATTCAATCCCGATGCAATTTCTGTGTTTGATGGTCAATGCGAAGGTCCTAGGGTTACAGTAAATCTGCAGTGGTGCATCGGAAACAACTGCGGACTCCTAGAAAATGTTCAAAGCAGATACCGTTTGCAGCTTTACTCCCCTATAGAGAAGGAGACATGGTATATGTTGTATTCAATACCGATGCAATTTCTGTGTTTTATGGTCAATGTGAAGGTTCAAGGGTTACAGTAAATCTGCTGTGGTGCATCGGAAACAACTACAGGCCTCCCAGATAATGTTCGAAGCAGATACCGTTTGAAGCGTTACTCCCCTATAGAGATGGAGACGTGGTATATGTTGTATTCAATACCGATGCAATTTCTGTGTTTTATGGTCAATGTGAAGGTCTAAGGGTTACAGATAAACAGCATTGGTGCATAGGAAGAACCTACACGACTCCCAGAAAATGTTCCAAGCAGATACCGTTGTGTAGCGTTACTCCTCGGGGCAGGAGTTGGCTTGGTGCCTGTTATATTCAATACCGTTGCAATATCTGTGTTTGATGGTCAATGCGAAGGTATAAGGATAACAGTAGATCTGCAGTGGTGCATCGCAAACAGCTACAGGACTCCTAGATAATGTTCAAAGCAGATACCGTTTGAAGCGTTAAATTCCTGGTGAGAAGGAGACATGGTATATGTTGTATTCAATACCGATGCAATTTCTGTGTTTGATGGTCAGTGTGAAGGTCTAAGGGTTACAGATAAACAGCATTGGTGCATAGGAAAAACCTACAGGTCTCCCGGAAATTGTTCCAAGCAGATTCCGTTGTGGAGCATTACTCCTCCGGGCAGATGTCGGCTTGGTGATTGTTATATTCAATCCCGATGCATTTTCTGTGTTTGATGGTCAATGCGAAGGTCCTAGGGTTACAGTAAATCTGCAGTGGTGCATCGGAAACAACTGCGGACTCCTAGAAAATGTTCGAAGCAGATACCGTTTGCAGCTTTACTCCCCTATAGAGAAGGAGACATGGTATATGTTGTATTCAATACCGATGCAATTTCTGTGTTTGATGGTCAATGTGATGGTTCAAGGGTTACAGTAAATATGCAGTGGTGCATCGGAAACAACTACAGGACTCCTAAATAATGTTCGAAGCAGATACCGTTTGAAGAGTTACTCTCCTGGAGAGAAGGAGACATGGTATATGTTGTATTCAGTACCGATGCAATTTCTGTTTTTTATGGTCAATGTAAAGTTCTCAGGGTTACAGGTAAACTGCATTGGTGAATAGGAAAAACCTACAGGTCTCCCAGAAATTGTACCAAGCAGATTCCGTTGTGGAGCAATTCTCTTCCGGGTTGAAGTCGGCTTGGAGCCTCTTATATTCAATCCCGATGCAATTTCTGTGTTTGATGGTCAATGCGAAGGTCCTAGGGTTACAGTAAATCTGCAGTGGTGCATCGGCAACAACTACAGGACTCCTAGATAATGTTCAAAGCATATACCGTTTGAAGCTTTACTCTCCTGGAGAGAAGGTGACATGGTATATGTTGTATTCAATACCGATGCATTTTATGTGTTTGATGGTCAGTGTGAAGGTCTAAGGGTTACAGATAAACTGCATTGGTGCATAGGAAAAACCTACAGGTCTCCCAGAAATCGTTCCAAGCAGATTCCGTTGTGGAGCATTACTCCTCCGGGCAGAAGTCGTCTTGGTGATTGTTGAATTCAATCCCGATGCAATTTCTGTGTTTGAAGGTCAATGCGAAGGTCCTAGGGTTACAGTAAATCTGCAGTGGTGCATCGGAAACAACTGCGGACTCCCAGAAAATGGTCGAAGCAGATACCGTTTGCAGCTTTCCTCCCCTATGGAGAAGGAGACATGGTATATGTTGTATTCAATACCGATGCAATTTCTATGTTTGATGGTCAATGTGAAGGTTCAAGGGTTACAGTATATCTGCAGTGGTGCATCGGAAACAACTACAGGACTCCTAAAAAATGTTCGAAGCAGATACCGTTTGAAGCGTTACTCCCCTAAAGAGATGGAGACATGGTTTATGTTGTATTCAATAACGATGCAATGTCTGTGTTTGATGGTCAATGTGAAGGGCTAAGGGTTACAGATACACTGCATTTGTGCATAGCAAAAACATACAGCTCTCTCAGAAAATGCTCCAAGCACTTACCGTTGTGGAGCGTTACTCATCCGGGCAGAAGTCGGCTTGGTGGCTGTTATATTCAATACCGATGCAACTTCTGTGTTTCATGGTCAATGCAAAGGTCCAAGGGTTACAGTAAATCTGCAGTTGTGCATCGGAAACAACTACAGGTCTCCTAGAAAATGTTCGAAGCAGATACCGTTTGAAGCGCTACTCCCCAATAGAGAAGGAGACATGGTACATGTTGTATTCAATACCGATTCTATTTCTGTGTTTGATGGTCAATGTGAAGGTCTAAGGGTTACAGATAAACTTCATTGGTGCATAGGAAAAAGCTACAGGTCTCCCAGAAATTGTTCCAAGCAGATTCCGTTGTGGAGCATTACTCCTCCGGGCAGAAGTCGGCTAGGTGCCTGTTATATTCAATCCCGATGCAATTTCTGTGTTTGATGGTCAATGCGTAGGTCCAAGGGTTACAGTAAATCCGCAGTGGTGCATCGGAAACAACTGCGGACTCCTATAAAATGTTCGAAGCAGATACCGTTTGCAGCTTTACTCCCCTATAGAGAAGGAGACATGGTATATGTTGTATTCAATACCGATGCAATTTCTGTGTTTTATGGTCAATGTGAAGGTTCAAGGGTTACAGTAAATCTGCTGTGGTGCATCGGAAATAACTACAGGCCTCCCAGATAATGTTCTAAGCAGATACCGTTTGAAGCATTACTCCCCTATAGAGATGGAGACGCGGTATATGTTGTATTCAATACCGATGCAATTTCTGTGTTTGCTGGTCAATGTGAAGGTCTAAGGGTTACAGATAAACAGCATTGGTGCATAGGAAAAACCTACACCACTCCCAGAATATGTTCCAAGCAGATACCGTTGTGTAGCGTTACTCCTCCGGGCAGGAGTTGGCTTTGTGCCTGTTATATTCAATACCGATGCAATATCTGTGTTTGCTGGTCAATGCGAAGGTCCAAGGGTTCCAGTAAAACTTTAGTGGTGCATGGGAAACAACTACAGGACTCCTAGAAAACGTTCGAAGCAGATACCGTTTGAAGCGTTACTCCCCTATAGAGAAGGAGACATGTTACATGTTGTATTCATTACCGATGCAATTTCTGTGTTTTTGGTCAATGTGATTGTTCAAGGGTTCTAGTAAATCTGCAGTGGTGCATCGGAAACAACTACAGGACTAATAAATAATGTTCGCAGCAGATACAGTTTGAGGCGTTACTCCCCTATAGAGGTGGAGACATGGTATATGTTGTATTCAATATAGAAGTAATTTCTGTGTTTGAAGGTCAATGTGAAAGTCTAAGGGTTACAGATACAGTGCATTTGTCCACAGCAAAAACCAACAGCTCTCTCAGAAAATGTTCCAAGCAGATACCGTTGTTGAGCGTTACTCCTCCGGGCAGAAGTCGGCTTGGTCCTGTTATATTCAATACCGATGCAATATCTGTGTTTGATGGTCAATTCGAAGGTATAAGGATTACAGTAAATCTGCAGTGGTGCATCGGAAACAGCTACAGGACTCCTAGATAATGTGCAAAGCAGATACCGTTTGCAGCGTTACTCTCCTGGTGAGAAGGAGCCATGGTATATGTTGTATTCAATACCGATGCAATTTCTGTGTTTGATGGTCAGTGTGAAGGTCTAAGGGTTACAGATAAACTGCATTGGTGCATAGGAAAAACCTACAGGTCTCCCAGAAATTGTTCCAAGCAGATTCCGTTGTGGAGCACTACTCCTCCGGGCAGAAGTCGGCTTGGTGATTGTTATATCCAATCCCGATGCAATTTCTGTGTTTGATGGTCAATGCGAAGGTCCTAGGGTTACAGTAAATCTGCAGTGGTGCATCGGAAACAACTGCGGACTCCTAGAAAATGTTCGAAGCAGATTCCGTTTGCAGCTTTACTCCCCTATGGAGAAGGAGACACGGTATAAGTTGTATTCAATAACGATGCAATTTCTGTGTTTTATGGTCAATGTGATGGTTCAAGGGTTACAGTAAATTTGCAGTGGTGCATCGGAAACAACTACAGGACTCCTAAATAATGTTCGAAATAGATACCATTTGAAGCGTTACTCCCCTTTAGAGATGGAGACATGGTATATGTTGTATTCAATACCGATGCAATGTCTGTGTTTGATGGTCAATGTGAAGGTCTAAGGGTTACAGATACGCTGCATTTGTGCATAGCAAAAACCTACAGCTCTCTCAGAAAATGCTCCAAGCACTTACCGTTGTGGAGCGTTACTCCTCCGGGCAGAAGTCGGCTTGGTGGCTGTTATATTCAATACCGACGCAATTTCTGTGTTTCATGGTCAATCCAAAGGCCCAAGGGTTACAGTAAGTCTGCAGTTGTGCATCGGAAACAACTACAGGTCTCCTAGAAAATGTTCGAAGCAGATACCGTTTGAAGCGCTACTCCCCAATAGAGAAGGAGACATGGTACATGTTGTATTCAATACCGATGCTATTTCTGTGTTTGATGGTCAATGTGAAGGTCTAAGGGTTACAGATAAACTTCATTGGTGCATAGGAGAAAGCTACAGGTCTCCCTGAAATTGTTCCAAGCAGATTCCGTTGTGGAGCATTACTCCTCCGGGCAGAAGTCGGCTAGGTGCCTGTTATATTCAATCCCGATGCAATTTCTGTGTTTGATGGTCAATGCGTAGGTCCAAGGGTTACAGTAAATCCGCAGTGGTGCATCGGAAACAACTGCGGACTCCTATAAAATGTTCGAAGTAGATACCGTTTGCAGCTTTACTCCCCTATAGAGATGGAGACATGGTATGTGTTGTATTCAATACCGATGCAATATCTGTGTTTGCTGGTCAATGCGAAGGTCCAAGGGTTACAGTAAAATTTCAGTGGTGCATCGGAAACAACTACAGGACTCCTAGAAAACATTCGAAGCAGATACCGTTTGAAGCGTTACTCCCCTATAGAGAAGGAGACATGTTACAAGTTGTATTCATTACCGATGCAATTTCTGTGTTTTTGGTCAATGTGATTGTTCAAGGGTTCTAGTAAATCTGCAGTGGTGCATCGGAAACAACTACGGGACTAATAAATAATGTTCACAGCAGATACAGTTTGAGGCGTTACTCCCCTATAGAGGTGGAGACATGGTATATGTTGTATTCAATACCGAAGCAATTTCTGTGTTTGAAGGTCAATGTGAAAGTCTAACGGTTACAGGTACAGTGCATTTGTCCATAGCAAATACCACAGCTCTCTCAGAAAATGTTCCAAGCAGATACCGTTGTTGAGCGTTACTCCTCCGGGCAGAAGTCGGCGTGGTCCTATTATATTCAATACCGATGCAATATCTGTGTTTGATGGTCAATGCGAAGGTATAAGGATTACAGTAAATCTGCAGTGGTGCATCGGAAACAGCTACAGGACTCCTAGACAATGTTCAAAGCAGATACCATTTGAAGCGTTACTCTCCTGGTGAGAAGGAGACATGGTATATGTTGTATTCAATACCGATGCAATTTCTGTGTTTGATGGTCAGTGTGAAGGTCTAAGGGTTACAGATAAACTGCATTGGTGCATAGGAAATACCTACAGGTCTCCCAGAAATTAATCCAAGCAGATTCCGTTGTGGAGCATTACTCCTCCGGGCAGAAGTCGGCTTGGTGATTGTTGTATTCAATCCCGATGCAATTTCTGTGTTTGATGGTCAATGCGAAGGTCCTAGGGTTACAGTAAATCTGCAGTGGTGCATCGGAAACAACTGCGGACTCCTAGAAAATGTTCAAAGCAGATACCGTTTGCAGCTTTACTCCCCTATAGAGAAGGAGACATGGTATATGTTGTATTCAATACCGATGCAATTTCTGTGTTTTATGGTCAATGTGAAGGTTCAAGGGTTACAGTAAATCTGCTGTGGTGCATCGGAAACAACTACAGGCCTCCCAGATAATGTTCGAAGCAGATACCGTTTGAAGCGTTACTCCCCTATAGAGATGGAGACGTGGTATATGTTGTATTCAATACCGATGCAATTTCTGTGTTTTATGGTCAATGTGAAGGTCTAAGGGTTACAGATAAACAGCATTGGTGCATAGGAAGAACCTACACGACTCCCAGAAAATGTTCCAAGCAGATACCGTTGTGTAGCGTTACTCCTCGGGGCAGGAGTTGGCTTGGTGCCTGTTATATTCAATACCGTTGCAATATCTGTGTTTGATGGTCAATGCGAAGGTATAAGGATAACAGTAAATCTGCAGTGGTGCATCGCAAACAGCTACAGGACTCCTAGATAATGTTCAAAGCAGATACCGTTTGAAGCGTTAAATTCCTGGTGAGAAGGAGACATGGTATATGTTGTATTCAATACCGATGCAATTTCTGTGTTTGATGGTCAGTGTGAAGGTCTAAGGGTTACAGATAAACAGCATTGGTGCATAGGAAAAACCTACAGGTCTCCCGGAAATTGTTCCAAGCAGATTCCGTTGTGGAGCATTACTCCTCCGGGCAGATGTCGGCTTGGTGATTGTTATATTCAATCCCGATGCATTTTCTGTGTTTGATGGTCAATGCGAAGGTCCTAGGGTTACAGTAAATCTGCAGTGGTGCATCGGAAACAACTGCGGACTCCTAGAAAATGTTCCAAGCAGATACCGTTTGCAGCTTTACTCCCCTATAGAGAAGGAGACATGGTATATGTTGTATTCAATACCGATGCAATTTCTGTGTTTGATGGTCAATGTGATGGTTCAAGGGTTACAGTAAATATGCAGTGGTGCATCGGAAACAACTACAGGACTCCTAAATAATGTTCGAAGCAGATACCGTTTGAAGAGTTACTCTCCTGGAGAGAAGGAGACATGGTATATGTTGTATTCAGTACCGATGCAATTTCTGTTTTTTATGGTCAATGTAAAGTTCTCAGGGTTACAGGTAAACTGCATTGGTGAATAGGAAAAACCTACAGGTCTCCCAGAAATTGTACCAAGCAGATTCCGTTGTGGAGCAATTCTCTTCCGGGTTGAAGTCGGCTTGGAGCCTCTTATATTCAATCCCGATGCAATTTCTGTGTTTGATGGTCAATGCGAAGGTCCTAGGGTTACAGTAAATCTGCAGTGGTGCATCGGCAACAACTACAGGACTCCTAGATAATGTTCAAAGCATATACCGTTTGAAGCTTTACTCTCCTGGAGAGAAGGTGACATGGTATATGTTGTATTCAATACCGATGCATTTTATGTGTTTGATGGTCAGTGTGAAGGTCTAAGGGTTACAGATAAACTGCATTGGTGCATAGGAAAAACCTACAGGTCTCCCAGAAATCGTTCCAAGCAGATTCCGTTGTGGAGCATTACTCCTCCGGGCAGAAGTCGTCTTGGTGCTTGTTGAATTCAATCCCGATGCAATTTCTGTGTTTGAAGGTCAATGCGAAGGTCCTAGGGTTACAGTAAATCTGCAGTGGTGCATCGGAAACAACTGCGGACTCCCAGAAAATGGTCGAAGCAGATACCGTTTGCAGCTTTCCTCCCCTATGGAGAAGGAGACATGGTATATGTTGTATTCAATACCGATGCAATTTCTATGTTTGATGGTCAATGTGAAGGTTCAAGGGTTACAGTATATCTGCAGTGGTGCATCGGAAACAACTACAGGACTCCTAAAAAATGTTCGAAGCAGATACCGTTTGAAGCGTTACTCCCCTAAAGAGATGGAGACATGGTATATGTTGTATTCAATAACGATGCAATGACTGTGTTTGATGGTCAATGTGAAGGGCTAAGGGTTACAGATACACTGCATTTGTGCATAGCAAAAACATACAGCTCTCTCAGAAAATGCTCCAAGCACTTACCGTTGTGGAGCGTTACTCATCCGGGCAGAAGTCGGCTTGGTGGCTGTTATATTCAATACCGATGCAACTTCTGTGTTTCATGGTCAATGCAAAGGTCCAAGGGTTACAGTAAATCTGCAGTTGTGCATCGGAAACAACTACAGGTCTCCTAGAAAATGTTCGAAGCAGATACCGTTTGAAGCGCTACTCCCCAATAGAGAAGGAGACATGGTACATGTTGTATTCAATACCGATTCTATTTCTGTGTTTGATGGTCAATGTGAAGGTCTAAGGGTTACAGATAAACGTCATTGGTGCATAGGAAAAAGCTACAGGTCTCCCAGAAATTGTTCCAAGCAGATTCCGTTGTGGAGCATTACTCCTCCGGGCAGAAGTCGGCTAGGTGCCTGTTATATTCAATCCCGATGCAATTTCTGTGTTTGATGGTCAATGCGTAGGTCCAAGGGTTACAGTAAATCCGCAGTGGTGCATCGGAAACAACTGTGGACTCCTATAAAATGTTCGAAGCAGATACCGTTTGCAGCTTTACTCCCCTATAGAGAAGGAGACATGGTATATGTTGTATTCAATACCGATGCAATTTCTGTGTTTTATGGTCAATGTGAAGGTTCAAGGGTTACAGTAAATCTGCTGTGGTGCATCGGAAATAACTACAGGCCTCCCAGATAATGTTCTAAGCAGATACCGTTTGAAGCGTTACTCCCCTATAGAGATGGAGACGCGGTATATGTTGTATTCAATACCGATGCAATTTCTGTGTTTGCTGGTCAATGTGAAGGTCTAAGGGTTACAGATAAACAGCATTGGTGCATAGGAAAAACCTACACCACTCCCAGAATATGTTCCAAGCAAATACCGTTGTGTAGCGTTACTCCTCCGGGCAGGAGTTGGCTTTGTGCCTGTTATATTCAATACCGATGCAATATCTGTGTTTGCTGGTCAATGCGAAGGTCCAAGGGTTCCAGTAAAACTTTAGTGGTGCATGGGAAACAACTACAGGACTCCTATAAAATGTTCGAAGCAGATACCGTTTGCAGCTTTACTCCCCTATAGAGAAGGAGACATGGTATATGTTGTATTCAATACCGATGCAATTTCTGTGTTTTATGGTCAATGTGAAGGTTCAAGGGTTACAGTAAATCTGCAGTGGTGCATCGGAAACAGCTACAGGACTCCTAGATAATGTGCAAAGCAGATACCGTTTGAAGCGTTACTCTCCTGGTGAGAAGGAGCAATGGTATATGTTGTATTCAATACCGATGCAATTTCTGTGTTTGATGGTCAGTGTGAAGGTCTAAGGGTTACAGATAAACTGCATTGGTGCATAGGAAAAACCTACAGGTCTCCCAGAAATTGTTCCAAGCAGATTCCGTTGTGGAGCACTACTCCTCCGGGCAGAAGTCGGCTTGGTGATTGTTATATCCAATCCCGATGCAATTTCTGTGTTTGATGGTCAATGCGAAGGTCCTAGGGTTACAGTAAATCTGCAGTGGTGCATCGGAAACAACTGCGGACTCCTAGAAAATGTTCGAAGCAGATTCCGTTTGCAGCTTTACTCCCCTATGGAGAAGGAGACACGGTATAAGTTGTATTCAATAACGATGCAATTTCTGTGTTTTATGGTCAATGTGATGGTTCAAGGGTTACAGTAAATCTGCAGTGGTGCATCGGAAACAACTACAGGACTCCTAAATAATGTTCGAAATAGATACCATTTGAAGCGTTACTCCCCTTTAGAGATGGAGACATGGTATATGTTGTATTCAATACCGATGCAATGTCTGTGTTTGATGGTCAATGTGAAGGTCTAAGGGTTACAGATACGCTGCATTTGTGCATAGCAAAAACCTACAGCTCTCTCAGAAAATGCTCCAAGCACTTACCGTTGTGGAGCGTTACTCCTCCGGGCAGAAGTCGGCTTGGTGGCTGTTATATTCAATACCGATGCAATTTCTGTGTTTCATGGTCAATGCAAAGGTCCAAGGGGTACAGTAAATCTGCAGTGGAGCATCGGAAACAACTACAGGTCTCCTAGAAATGTTCGAAGCAGATACCGTTTGAAGCGCTACTCCCCAATAGAGAAGTAGACATGGTACATGTTGAATTCAATACCGATGCTATTTCTGAGTTTGATGGTCAATGTGAAGGTGTAAGGGTTACAGATAAACTGCATTGTTGCATAGGAAACAGCTACAGGACTCCTAGAAAGTGTTCGAAGCAGATACCGTTTGATGCGTTACTGTCATGGAGAGAAAGAGACATGATATATGCTGTATTCAATACCGATGAAATTTCTGTGTTTGACGGTCAAAGTGAAGGTCTATATGTTACAGATAAACTGCATTGTTGCATAGGAAAAACCTACAAGTCTCCCAGAAAATGTTCCAAGCAGATACCGTTGTGAAGCGTCACTCCTCCGGGCAGAAGTCGGCTTGGTGATTGTTATGTTCAATACTGATGCAATTTCTGTGTTTGATGGTCAATGTGAAGGTATAAGGGTTACAGATACACTGCATTTGTGCCTAGCAAAAACCTACAGCTCTCTCACAAAATGTTCCAAGCACTTACCGTGGTAGAGCGTTACCTCTCCGGGCAGAAGTCGGCTTGGTGTCTGTCATATGCAATACCGATGCAAATTCTGTGTTTGATGGTCAATGCGAAAGTCCAAGGGTTACAGTAAATCTGCAGTGGTGCATCGGAAACAAACACAGGGCTCCTAGATATTGTTCAAAGCAGATACCGTTTGAAGCGTTACTCTCCAGGAGAGAAGGAGACATGGTATATATTGTATTCAATACCGATGCAATTTCTGTGTTTGATGGTCATCGTGAAGGTCTAAGGGTTACAGATAAACTGCATTGGTGCATAGGAAAAACCTACAGCTCTCCCAGAAAATGTTCCAAGCAGATACCGTTGTTGAGCGTTACTAATCCGGGCAGGAGTTGGCTTGGTAATTGTTATGTTCAATACTGATACAATCTCTGTGTTTGATGGTCAATGCGAAGGTATAAGGGTTACAGTAAATCTGCAGTGGAGCATCGGAAACAACTACAGGACTCCTAGAAAATGTTCGAAGCAGATACCGTTTGAAACGTTACTCTCATGGCGAGAAGTTCACATGGTATATGTTATATTCAATACCGTTGCAATATCTGTGTTTGATGGTCAATGTGAACGTTCAAGGGTTACAGTATATCTGCAGTGGTGCATCCCAAACAACTACAGGACTTCTCGAAAATGTTCGAGGCAGGTACCGTTTGAAGCGTTACTCCCCTATAGAGAAGGAGACATGATATATGTTGCATTCAAACCCGATGCTATTTCTGTGTTTGATGGTCAATGTGAAGGTCTAAGGGTTACAGTAAATCAGCTGTGGTGCATCGGAAACAACTACAGGCCTCCTAGATAATGTTCGAAGCAGATACCGTTTGAAGCGTTACTCCCCTATAGAGAAGGAGACGTGTTACATGTTGTATTCAATACCGATGCAATTTCTGTAATTGATGGTCAATGTGAAGGTTTAAGGGTTCCAGATAAACTGCATTGGTGCATAGGAAAGCCTACAGCCCTCCCATAAAATGTTCCAAGCAGATACCGTGGTGAAGCGTTACTCTTCCGGGTAGAAGTCGGCTTGGTGCCTGTTATATTCAATACCGATGCTATGTCTGTGTTTGATGGTCAATGTGAAGGTCTAAGGGTTACAGATAAACTGCTTTGGTGCATAGGAAATACCTACAGCTCACCCAGAAAATGTTCGAAGCAGATACCGTTGTGGAGCGTTACTCCTACGGTCAGAAGTCGTCTTGGTGCCTGTTATATTCAATACCGTTGCAATTTCTGTGTTTGATGGTCAATGTGAAGGTCGAAGGGTTACAGTAAATCTGCAGTGGTGCATCGGAAACAACTGCAGGACTCCTAGATAATGTTCGAAGCAGATAACATTGGAAGCGTTACTCCTCTGGAGAGAAGGATGCATGGTTTTTGTTGTATTCAATACCGTTCCAATATCTGTGTTTGATGGTCAATGTGAAGGTCTAAGGGTCATAGATAAACTGCATTGGTGTATAGGAAGAACAGACAGGTCTCCCAGAAAATGTTCCAAGCAGATACCGTTGTGGAGCGTTACTCCTCCGGGCTGAAGTCGGCTTGGTGCCTGTTATATTCAATACCGTAGCAATTTCTGTGTTTAATGGTCAATATGAAGGTACAAGGGTTACAGTAAATCTGCAGTGGTGCATCGGAAACAACTACAGGACTCCTAGAAAATGTTCGAATCAGATACCGTTTGAAGCGTCACTTCCCAGTAGAGATGGAGACATGGTATATGTTGTATTCAATACCGATGCAATTTCTGTGTTTGATGGTCAATGTGAAGGTCTAAGGGTTACAGATAAACTGCATTGGTGCATAGGAAAGCCTACAACCCTCCCATAAAATGTTCAAAGCAGATACCGTGGTGAAGCGTTACTCTTCCGGGCAGAAGTCGGCTTGGTGCCTGTTATATTCAATACCGATGCTATTTCTGTGTTTGATGGTCAATGTGAAGGTCTAAGGGTTACAGATAAACTGCATTGGTGCATAGGAAAACCTACAGCCCTCCCATAAAATGTTCCAAGCAGATACCGTGGTGAAGCGTTACTCTTCCGGGCAGAAGTCGTCTTGGTGCCTGTTATATTCGATACCGTTGCAATTTCTGTGTTTGATGGTCAATGTGAAGGTCCAAGGGTTGCAGTAAATCTGCAGTGGTGCATCGGAAACAACTACAGGACTCCTAGAAAATGTTCGAAGCTGATACCGTTTGAACCGTCACTCCCCAGTAGAGTTGGAGACATGGTATATGTTGTATTCAATACCAATGCAATTTCAATGTTTGATGATCAGTGTGAAGGTCTAAGGGTTACAGATAAACTGCATTGGTGCATAGGAAAAAACTACAGCTCTATCAGAAAATGATCCAAGCAGATACCGTTGTGTAGCGTTTCTCCTCCGGGCAGGAGTTGGCTTGGTGCCTGTTATATCCAATACCGATGCAAACTCTGTGTTTGATGGTCAATGCGAAGGTCCATATGTTACAGTAAATCTGCAATGGTGCATCGGAAACAATTGCAGGACTCCTAGAAAATGTTCGATGCAGTTACCGTTTGAAGCGTTACTCCCCTATAGAGAAGGAGACATGTTACATGTTGTACTCAATACCGATGCAATTTCTGTGCTTAATGGTCAATGTGAAGGTTCAAGTATTACAGTAAATCTGCAGTGGTGCATCGGAAACAACTACAGGACTCCTAGATAATGTTCAAAGCAGATACCGTTTGAAGCTTTACTCTCCTGGAGAGAAGGAGACATGGTATATGTTGTATTCAATACCGATGCAATTTCTGTGTTCGATGGTCAATGTGAAGGTCTAAGTGTTACAGATAAACTGCATTGGTGCGTAGGAAAAACCTACAGCTCTCCCAGAAAATGTTCCAAGCAGATTCAGTAGTGAAGCGTTACACCTCCTGGCAGATTTCGGCTTGGTGCCTGTTATATTTAAACCCGATGCAATTTCTGTGTTTGATGGTCAATGCGAAGGTTCAAGGGTTACAGTATATCTGCAGTGGTGTATCGGAAACAAGTACAGGACTCCGAGAAAAAGTTCGAAGCAGATAACGTTTCAAGCGTTACTCCCCTATAGAGAATGAGACATGTTACATGTTGTATTCAATACCGATGCTATTTCTGTGCTTGATATTCAATGTGAAGGTCTAAGAGTTACAGATCAACTGCATTGGTGCATAGGAAAATTCTACAGCTCTCTCAGAAAATGTTCCAAGCAGATACCGTGGTGAAGCGTTACTCTTTCGGGCAGAAGTCGGCTTGGTGCCTGTTATATTCAATAGCGATGCAATATCTGTGTTCGATGAACAATGTGAAGTTCTAAGGGTTACAGATAAACTGCATTGGTGCATAGGAAAAACCTACAGCTATCACAGAAAATGTTCCAAGCAGATACCGTTGTGGAGCGTTACTCCTCCGGGCAGGAGTTGGCTTGGTGCCTGTTATATTTAATACCGATGCAACTTCTGTGTTTGATGGTCAATGCGAAGGAATAAGGGCTACAGTAAATCTGCAGTAAAGCATCGGAAACAACTGCAGGACTCCTAGAAAATGTACGAAGCAGATACCGTTTGAAGCGTTACTCCCCTATAGAGATGGAGACATGGCATATGTTGTATTCAATACCGATGCAATTTCTAAGTTTGATGGTCAATGTGAAAGTCTAAGGGTTACAGATAAACTGCATTGGTGCATAGGAAAAACCTACAGCTCCCCCAGAAAATGTTCCAAGCAGATACCGTTGTGGAGCCTTACTCCTCCGGGCTGGAGTTGGCTTGGTGCCTGTTATATTTAATACCGATGCAACTTCTGTGTTTCATGGTCAATGCGAAGGTATAAGGGTTACAGTAAATCACCAGTAATGCATCGGAAACAACTGCAGGACTCCTAGAAAATGTACGAAGCAGATACCGTTTGAAGAGTTACTCCCCTATAGAGATGGAGACATGGTATATGTTGTATTCAGTACCGATGCAATTTCTAAGTTTGATGGTCAATGTGAAGGTCTAAGGGTTACAGATAAACTCCATTGGTGCATAGGAAAAACCTACAGCTCCCCCAGAAAATGTTCCAAGCAGATACCGTTGTGGAGCGTTACTCCTCCGGGCAGGAGTTGGCTTGGTGCCTGTTATATTCAATACCGATGCAATTTCTGTGTTTGATGGTCAATGTGAAGGTCCAAGGGTTACAGTAAATCTGCAGTGGTGCATCGGAAACAACTACAGGACGTCTAGAAAATGTTCGAAGCAGATACCGTTTGAACCGTCACTCCCCAGTAGAGATGGAGACATGGTATATGTTGTATTCAATACCAATGCAATTTCAATGTTTGATGGTCAGTGTGAAGGTCTAAGGGTTACAGATAAACTGCTTTGGTGCATAGGAAAAAACTTCAGCTCTATCAGAAAATGATCCAAGCAGATACCTTTGTGTAGCGGTTCTCCTCCGGGCAGGAGTTGGCTTGGTGCCTGTTATATTCAATACCGATGCAAACTCTGTGTTTGATGGTCAATGCGAAGGTCCATATGTTACAGTAAATCTGCAATGGTGCATCGGAAACAACTGCAGGACTCCTAGAAAATGTTCGATGCAGTTACCGTTTGAAGTGTTACTCCCCTATAGAGAAGGAGACATGTTACATGTTGTACTCAATACCGATGCAATTTCTGTGTTTAATGGTCAATGTGAAGGTTCAAGGATTACAGTAAATCTGCAGTGGTGCATCGGAAACAACTACAGGACTCCTAGATAATGTTCGAAGCAGATACTGTTTGAAGCGTTACTCACCTGGTGAGAAGCAGACATGTTATATGTTGTATTCTATACCGATGTGATATCTGTGTATGATTGCCAATGTAAGGGTCTAAGGGTTACAGATAAACTGCATTGGTGCATAGGAAAAACCTACAGCTCTCCCAGAAAATGTTCCAAGCAGATACCGTGATGAAGCGTTACTCTTCCGGGCAGAAGTCGGCTTGGTGCCTGTTATATTCAATACCGATGCTATTTCTGTGTTTGATGGTCAATGTGAAGGTCTAAGGGTTACAGATAAACTGCATTGGTGCATAGGAAAACCTACAGCTCTCCCACAAAATGTTCCAAGCAGATACCGTGGTGAAGCGTTACTCTTTCGGGCAGAAGTCGGCTTGGTGCCTGTTATATTCAATACCGATGCAATATCTTTGTTTGATGAGCAATGTGAAGGTCTAAGGGTTACAGATAAACGGCATTGGTGCATACGAAAAACCTACAGCTCCCCCAGAAAATATTCCAAGCACATACCGTTGTGGAGCATTACTCCTCCGGGCAGGAGTTGGCTTGGTGCCTGTTATATTTAATACCGATGCAACTTCTGTGTTTCATGGTCAATGCGAAGGTATAAGGGTTGCAGTATATCAGCAGTAATGCATCGGAAACAACTGCAGGACTCCTAGAAAATGTACGAAGCAGATACCGTTTGAAGAGTTACTCCCCTAGAGAGATGGAGACATGGTATATGTTGTATTCAGTACCGATGCAATTTCTAAGTTTGATGGTCAATGTGAAGGTCTAAGGGTGACAGATAAACTGCATTGGTGCATAGGAAAAACCTACAGCTCCCCCAGAAAATTTTCCAAGCAGATACCGTTGTGGAGCGTTACTCCTCTGGGCAAGAGTTGGCTTGGTGCCTGTTATATTCAATACCGATGCAATTTCTGTGTTTGATGGTCAATGCGAAGGTCCGAGGTTTACAGTAAATCTGCAGTGGTGCATCGGAAACAACTACAGGACTCCTAGAGAACGTTCTAAGCAGATACCGTTTGAGGCGTTACTCCCCTGTAGAGATGGAGACATGGTATATGTATTATTCAATACCGATGGAATTTCTGTGTTTGATGGAAAATGCGACGGTCCAAGGGTTACAGTAAATCTGCAGTGGTGCATCGGAAACAATTACTGGACTCCTAGATAATGTTCGAAGCAGATACCTTTTGAGGCGTTACTCACCTGGAGAGAAGGAGACGTGGTATATATTGGATTCAATACCGATGCAATTTCTGTGTTTGATGGTCAATGTGAATGTTCAAGGGTTACAGCAAATCTGCAGTGGTGCATCGGGAACATCTACAGGACTCCTAGATGATGTTCGAAGCAGATACCGTTTGAAGCGTTACAATTTTGGAGAGAAGGAGACATGGTATATGTTGTATTCAAAACCGATGCAATTTCTGTGTATGATGGTCAATGTGAAGGTCTAAGGGTTACAGATTAACTACATTGGTGCATAGGAAAAACCTACAGCCCTCCCAGAAAATGTTCCAAGCAGATACCGTGGTGAAGCTTTACTCTTCCGGGCAGAAGTCGTCTTGGTGCCTGTTATATTCAATACCGATGCAATTTCTGTGTTTGATAGTCAATGTGAAGGTCTAAGTGTTACAGATAATCTGCATTGGTGCGTAGGAAAAACCTAAAGCTCTCCCAGAAAATGTTCCAAGCAGATACAGTAGTGAAGCGTTACTCCTCCGGGCAGAATTCGGCTAGGTGCCTGTTATATTCAATATCGATGCTATTTCTGTGTTTGATGGTCAATGCGAAGGTTCAAGGGTTACAGTATATCTGCAGTGGTGTATCGGAAACAAGTACAGGACTCCTAGAAAAAGTTCAAAGCAGATACCGTTTCCAGCGTTACTCCCCTGTAGCGAAGGAGACATGGTATATGTTGTATTCAAAACCGATTCAATATCTGTGTTTGATGGTCAATGTGAAGGTCTAAGGGTAACAGATAAACTGCATTGGTGTATAGCAAAAACCTATAGCTCTCCCAGAAAATGTTCCATACAGATACCGTTGTGGAGCGTTACTCTTCCGGGCAGAAGTCCACTTGGCGCCTGTTATATTCAATACCGATGCAATTTCTGTGTTTAATGGTCAATGCGAAGGTCCAAGGGTTCCAGAAAATCTGCAGTGGTGCATCGGAAACAACTGCAATACCCCTAGAAAATGTTCGAAGCAGATACGGTTTAAAGCGTTACTCGCCTATAGAGGTGGAGACATGGTATATGTTGTATTCAATACCGATGCAATTTCTGTGTTTGATGTTCAATGTGAAGGTCTAAGGGTTACAGATAAAGTGCTTTGGTGCATAGGAAAAACCTACAGCTCCCCCAGAAAATGTTCCAAGCAGATACCGTTGTGGAGCGTTACTCCTCCGGGCAAGAGTTGGCTTGGTGCCTGTTATATTCAATACCGATGCATTTACTGTGTTTGATTGTCAATGCGAAGGTCCAAGGGTTACAGTAAATCTGCAGTGGTGCATCGGAAACAACAACAGGACTCCTAGAGAATGGTCGAGGCAGATACCGTTTGAAGCGTTACTCCCCTATGGAGATGGAGACATGGTATATGTTGTATTCAACACCGATGGAATTTCTGTGTTTGATGGAAAATGCGACAGTCCAAGGGTTACAGTAAATCCGCAGTGGTGCATCGGAAACAACTACTGGACACCTAGATAATGTTCGAAGCAGATACCTTTTGAGGCGTTACTCTCCTGGAGAGAAGGAGACGTGGTATATGTTGGATTCAATACCGATGCAATTTCTGTGTTTGATGGTCAATGTGAATGTTCAAGGCTTACAGAAAATCTGCAGTGGTGCATCGGAAACATCTACAGGACTCCTAGAAGAAGTTCGAAGCAGATACCGTTTGAAGCGTTACAATCCTGGAGAGAAGGAGACCTGGTAAATATTGTATTCAAAACCGTAGCAATTTCTGTGTATGATGGTCAATGTGAAGGTCTAAGGGCTACAGATAAAATACATTGGTGCATAGGAAAAACCTACAGCCCTCCCAGATAATAATCCAAGCAGATACCGTGGTGAAGTGTTACTCTTCCGGGCAGAAGTCGGCTTGGTACCTGTTATATTCAATACCGATGCAATTTCTGTGTTTGATGGTCAATGTGAAGGTCTAAGGGTTTCAGATAAACTGCATTGGTGCGTAGGAAAAACCTACAGCTCTCCCAGAAAAAGTTCCAAGCAGATACAGTAGTGTAGCGTTACTCCTCCGGGCAGAATTCGGCTAGGTGCCTGTTATATTCAATATCGATGCTATTTCTGTGTTTGATGGTCAATGCGAAGGGTCAGGGGTTACAGTATATCTGCAGTGGTGTATCGGAAACAAGTACAGGACTCCTAGAAAAAGTTCGAAGCAGATACCGTTTCAAGCGTTACTCCCCTGTAGAGAAGGAGACATGGTATATGTTGTATTCAAACCGATTCAATATCTGTGTTTGATGGTCAATGTGAAGGTCTAAGTTTAACAGATAAACTGCATTGGTGGATAGCAAAAACCTACTGCTCTCCCAGAAAATGTTCCATACAGATACCGTTGTGGAGCGTTACTCATCCGGGCAGAAGTCGACTTCGTGCTTGTTAAATTCAAAACCGATGCAAAATCTGTTTTTGATGGTCAATGCGAAGGTCCAAGGGTTACACTAAATCAGCAGTGGTGCATCGGTAACAGCTACAGGACTCCTAGAGAATGTTCAAAGTAGATACTGTTTGAAGCGTTACTCTCCTGCAGAGAAGGAGACATGGTATATGTTGTATTCAATACCGATGCAATTCCTGTGTTTGATGGTCAACGTGAAGGTCTAAGAGTTACAGATAAAATGCATTGGTGCATCGGAAAAACCTACAGCTATCCCAGAAAGTGTTCGCAACAGATACCGTTGTGGACCTTTACTCCTCCGGGCAGAAGTCGTCTTGGTGCATGTTATATTCAATACCGATGCAATTTCTGTGTGTGATGGTCAATGTGAAGGTCTACGGGTTCCAGTAAATCTGCAGTAGTGCATCTGAAACAACTGCAATACTCCTAGAAAATGTTCGAAGCAGATACGGTTTGAAGCGTTACTCCCCTATAGAGGTGGAGACATGGTATATGTTGTATTCAATACCGATGCAATTTCTGTGTTTGATGGTCAATGTGAAGGTCTAAGGGTTACAGATAAACTGCATTGGTGCATAGGAAAAACCTACAGCTCTTCCAGATAATGCTCCAGCCAGATACCGTTGTGGAGCGTTACTCCTCCGGGAAAGAGTTGGCTTGGTGTATGTTATATTCAATATCACGGTTATATTCAATTTCTGTGTTTGATGGTCAATGCGAAGGTCCAAATGTTACAGTAAATCTGCAGTGGTGCATCGGAAACAAGTACAGGACTCCTAGATAATGTTCGAAGCAGATACCGCTTGAAGCGTTACTCCCCTATGGAGAAGAAGACATGTACACGTTGTATTCAATACCGATGCTATTTCTGTGTTTGATGGTTAATGTGAAGGTTCAAGGGTTACAGCAAATCTGCAGTGGTGCATGGGAAACATCTGCAGGACTCCTAGATAATGTTCGAAGCAGATACCGTTTGAAGCGTAACTCTCCTGGAGAGAAGGAGACATTTTTATATGTTGTATTCAAAACCGATGGAATTTCTGTGTTTGATGGAAAATGCGAAGGTCCAAGGGTTACAGTAATTCTGCAATGGTGAATCGGAAACAACTACAGGACTCCTACAAAATGTTCGAAGCAGATACCGTTTGAAGCGTTACTACCCTGTAGAGAAGGAGACATGGTATATGTTGTATTCAATACCGATGCAATTTCTGTGTTTGATGGTCAATGTGATGGTCTAAGGGTTACAGATTAACTGCATTGGTGCATAGGAAAAACCTAGAGCTCTCCCAGAAAATCTTCGTAGTAGATACCGTTGTGGAGCGTTACTCGTCAGGGCAGAAGTCGGCTTGGTGCCTGTTATATTCAATACCGATGCAATTTCTGTGTTTGATGGTCAATGCGAAGGTCCAAATGTTACAGTAAATCTGCAGTGGTGCATCGGAAACAACTGCAGGACTCCTAGAAAATGTTCGAAGCAGATACCGTTTGAAGCGTTACTCCCCTGTAGACATGGATACATGGTATATGTTGTATTCAATACCGATGCATTTTCTAAGTTTGATGGTCAAAGTGAAGGTTCAAGGGCTACAGATAAACAGCATTGGTGCATAGGAAAAACCTACAGCTCTCCCAGAAAATTTTCCAAGCAGATACCGTTGTGGAATGTTACTCATCCGGGCAGAAGTCGGCTTGGTGCTTGTTGTATTCAATACCGATGCAAATTTTGTGTTTGATGGTCGATGCGAAGGTCCAGGGGATACAGTGAAGCGGCAGTGCTGCATCGGAAACAACTACAGGACTCCTGGATAATGTTCGAAGCAGATACCGTTTGAAGCGTTACTCCCCTATAGAGAAGAAGACATGTTACATGTTGTATTCAATACCGATGCAATTTCTGTGTTTGATGGTCAATGTGAAGATTCAAGGGTTACAGTAAATCTGCAGAGGTGCTTCGGAAACAACTACAGGATTCCTAGATTATGTTCGAAGCGGATACCGTTTGAAGCGTTACTCTCCTGGGGAGGAGATATGGTATATGTTGTATTCAATACCGATGCAAATTATGTGTATGATGGTCAATGTGAAGGTCTAAGGGTTACAGATCAACTGCATTGGAGCATTGGAAAAACCTACAGCTCAACCAGAATATCGTCCAAACAGATACAGTTGTGGAGCGTTACTCATCCGCGCAGAAGTCGGCTTGGCGCCTGTTATATTCAATACCGATGCAGTTTCTGTGTTTCATGTTCAATGCGAAGGTTCAAGGGTTACAGTATATCTGCAATGGTGTATCGGAAACAAGTACAGGACTCCTAGAAAATGTTCAATGCAGATACCGTTTAAAGCGTTATTCCTCTATAGAGAACGAGACATGTTCCCTGTTGGATTAAATACCGATGCAATTTCTGTGATTGATGGTCAATGTGAATGTTCAAGGGTTACAGCATATCTGCAGTGGTGCATGGGAAACATCTGCAGGACTCCTAGATAATGTTCGAAGCAGATACCGTTTGAAGCGTAACTCTCCTGGAGAGAAGGAGACAGCCCTCCCAGAAAACGTTCCAAGCAGATACCGTGGTGAAGCGTTACTCTCCCGGGCAGAAGTCGGCTTGGTGCCTGTTATATTCAATACCGATGCCATTTCTGTGTTTGATGGTCAATGTGAAGGTCTAAGGGTTACAGATAAACTGCATTGGCGCATAGGAAACGCCTACTGCTCTCCCGGAACATGTTCCAAGCAGATACCGTGGTGAAGCGTTACTTCTCCGGGCAGAAGTCGGCTTGGTGCCTGTTATA
This sequence comes from Schistocerca piceifrons, assembly GCF_021461385.2. Lineage (NCBI taxonomy): Eukaryota > Metazoa > Arthropoda > Insecta > Orthoptera > Acrididae > Schistocerca > Schistocerca piceifrons. The sequence goes on from NC_060143.1 coordinate 520,735,203, forward strand.
TTCAATACCGATGCAATTTCTGTGTTTGATGGTCAATGCGAAGGTTCAAGGGTTACCGTATATCTGCAGTGGTGTATCGGAAACAAGTACAGGACTCCTAGAAAGAGTTCGAAGCAGATACCGTTTCAAGCGTTACTCCCATATACAGAAGGAGACATGGTATATGTTGTATTCAATACCGATGCAATTGCTGTGTTTGATGGTCAATGTGAAGGTCTAAGGGTGGCTGATAAACTGCATTGGTGCATAGCAAAAACCTACAGCCCTCCCACAAATTGTTTTAAACAGATACCGTTGTGGAGCGTTACTCATCCGGGCAGAAGTCGGCCTGGTGCTTGTTATATTCAATACCGATGCAATTTCTGTGTTAGATGGTCAATGCCAAGGTCCAAGCGTTACAGTAAATCAACAGTGGTGCATCGGAAACAAGTAAAGGACTCCTAGAGTATGTTCAAAGCAGATACCGTTTGAAGTGTTACTCTCGTGGAGAGAAGGAGACATGGTATTTGTTGTATTCAATACCGATGGAATTTCTGTGTTTGATGGAAAACGCGAAGGTCAAAGCGCTACAGAAAATCTGCAGTGGTGTATCTGAAGCAAGCACTGGTCTCCTAGAAAATGTTCGAAGCAGATACCGTCTGAAGCAATACTCCCCTATAGAGAAGGAGACATGTTACATGTTGGATTCAATACCGATGCAATGTCTGTGTTTGATGGTCAATGTGAATGTTCAAGGGCTACAGCAAATCTGCAGTGGTGAATCGGAAACATCTACAGGACTCCTAGATGATGCTCGAAGCAGATACCGTTTGAAGCGTTACTCCCCTATAGAGAAGGAGTCATGGTATATGTTGTATTCAATACCGATGCAATTTCTGTGTTTGATGGTCAACCTGAAGGTCTAAGGGTTACAGATATACTGCATTGGTGCATAGGACAAACTTACAGCTCTCTCAGAAAATGTTCCAAGCAGATACCGTTGTGGAGCGTTACTCCTCCGAGCAGAAGTCGGTTGGTGCCTGTTATATTCAATACCGATGCAATTTCTGTGTTTGATGGTCAATGCGAAGGGCCAAGGGTTACAGTAAATCTGCAGTGGTGCATCAGAAACAACTACAGGACTCCTGGATAATGTTCGAAGCAGATACCGTTTGATTCTTTACTCTCCTGGAGAGAAGGAGACATGGTATATGTTGTATTCAGTACCGATGCGATTACCTTGTTTGATGGTCGATGTGAAGGTCTAAGGGTTATAGATAACCTACATTGGTGCATAGGAAAAACCTACAGCTCTCCCAGAAAATGCTCCGAGCAGATACCGTTGTGGAGCGTTACTCCTCCGGGCAGAAGTCAGCTTGGTTCCTGTTATATTTGATACCGCTGCAATTTCTGTCTTTGATGGTCAATGTGATTTTTCAATGGATACGGTAAATCTGCAGTGGTGCATCGGATACAGGTACAGGACTCCTAGATAATGTTCGAAGCAGATACCGTTTGCAGCTTTACTCCCATATAGAACAGTCGACTTGTTATATGTTGTATTCAATACCGATGCAAATTCTGTGTTTGATGGTCAATGTGAAGGTTCAAGGGTTACAGTAAATCTGCTGTGGTGCATCGGAAACAACTACAGGCCTCCTAGATAATGGTCGAAGCAGATACCGTTTGAAGCGTTAATCCCCCATAGAGATGGAGACATGGAATATGTTGTATTCAATACCGATGCAATTTCTGTGTTTAATGGTCAAAGTGAATGTCTAAGGGTGACAGGTAAACTGCATTGGTGCATAAGTAAAACCTAGCCCTCTCCCAGAAAATGTTCCAATCAGATGCTGTTGTGGAGCGTTACTGCTCCGGGCAGGAGTCTGCTTGCTGCCTGTTATATTCATTGCCGATGCAATATCTGTGTTTGCTGGTCAATGTGAAGGTCCAAGGGTTACAGTAAATCTGCAGTGCTGCATCGGACACAACAACAGGACCCCTAGATAATGTTCAAAGCAGATACCGTTTGAAGCGTTACTCTCCTGGAGAGAAGGAGACATGGTATATGTTGAATTCAATACCGATGCAATTTCTGTGTTTGATGGTCAATGTGAAGGTCTAAGGGTTACAGATAAACTGATTGGTGTAGAGGAAATACCTATAGGTCTCCCAGACAATGTTCCAAGCGGCTACCGTTGTGAAGCGTTACTCATCCGGGCAGAAGTCGTCTTGGTGCCTGTTATTTTCAATACCGATGCAATTTCTGTGTTTGATGGTCAATGCGACGGTCCAAAGGATACTGTAAATATACAGTGGTGCATCGTAAAACGCTACAGGACTCCTAGATAATGTTCGAAGCACATACCGTTTGCAGCGTTACTCTCCTGGAGAGAAGGAGGCAGGGTATATGTTGTATTCAATACCGATGCAATTTTTGTATTTGATGGTCAATGTGAAGGTCTAAGGGTTACAGATAAAATGCATTGGTGCATCGGAAAAACCTACAGGTCTCCCAGAAATTGTTCCAAGCAGATTCCGATGTGGAGCATTACTCCTCCGGGCAGAAGTCGGCTTGGTGCCTGTTATATTCAATCCCGATGCAATTTCTGTGTTCGATTGTCAATGCGAAGGTTCTAGGGTTACAGCAAATCTGCAGTGGTGCATCGGAAACATCTACAGGACTCCTAGATAATGCTCGTAGCAGATACCGTTTGAAGCGTTACTCCCCTATAGAGAAGGAGACATGGAATATGTTGTATTCAATACGGATGCAATTTCTGTGTTTGATGGTCAACCTGAAGGTTTAAGGGATACAGATAAACTGCATTGGTTCATAAGACAAACGTACCGTTCTCCCAGAAAATGTTCCAATCAGATACCGTTGTGCAGCGTTACTCCTCCGGGCAGAAGTCGGCTTGGTGCCTGTTATATTTAATACCAATGCAATTTCTGTGTTTGATGGTCAATGCGAAATTCCAAGGGTTACAGTAAATCTGCAGTGGTGCACAGGAAACAACTACAGGGCTCCTAGAAAATGTTCGAAGCAGATACCGTTTGAAGCGTTACTCCCCTATAGAGAAGGAGACATGTTACAAGTTGTATTCAATTCCGATGCAATTTCTGTGTTTGATGGTCAATGTGATGGTTCAAGGGTTACAGTAAATCTGCAGTGGTGCATCGGAAACTACTGCTGGACTCCTAAATAATGTTCGAAGCAGATACCGTTTGAAGCGTTACTCCCCAAACAAGGTGGAGACATGGTATATGTTGTAGTCGATACCGATGCAATTTCTGTGTTTGATGGTCAATGTGAAGGTCTATGGGTTACAGATACACTACATTTGTGCATAGCAGAAACCTACAGCTCTCCCAGAAAATGTTCCAAGCAGATACCGTTGTGGAGCGTTATTCCTGCGGGCAGAAGTCGGCTTGGTGCCTCTTATATTCAATACCGATGCAATTTTTGTGTATGATGGTCAATGCGAGGGTATAAGGGTTACAGCAAATCTGCAGTGGTGCATCGGAAACAACTACAGGACTCCTAGAAAATGTTCGAAGCAGATACCGTTTGAAGCCTTACTCCCGTATAGAGAAGGAGACATGGTATATGTTGTGTTCAATACCGATACAATATCTGTCTTTGATGGTCAAAGTGAAGGTCCAAGGGTTACAGTAAATCTGCAGTGGTGCATCGGAAACAACTACAGGACTTACAGAAAATGTTCGAAGCAGTTACCGAGTGAAGCGTTACTCCCCTATAGAGAAGGAGACATGGTATATGATGTATTCAATTCCGATGCAATTATTATGTTTGATGGTCAATGGGAAGGTCTAAGGGTTACAGATAAACTGCATTGGTGCATAGGAAAAACCTACAGTTCTCCCAGAATATGTTTGAAGCAGATACCGTTTGGAGCGTTACTCCCCTATAGAGGTGGAGACTTGGTATATGCTGTATTCAATACCGATGCAATATCTGTGTTTGATGGTCAATGTGAAGGTCTATGGGTTACAGATACACTACATTTGTGCATAGCAAAAACCCACAGCTCTCCCAGAAAATGTTCCAAGCAGATACCGTTGTGGTGCGTTAGTCCTCCGGGCAGGAGTTGGCTTGGTGCCTGTTATATTCAATACCGATGCATTTTCTGTGGTTTATGGTCAATGCGAAGAACCAAATGTTACAGTAAATCTGCAGTGGTGCACCGGAAATAAGTACAGGACTCTTAGATAATGTTCGAAGCAGATACCGTTTGAAGCGTTACTCTCCTGGAGCAAAGGAGGCATGGTATTTGTTGTATAGAATACCGATGCAATTTCTGTGTTTGATGGTCAATGTGAAGGTCTAAGGGTTACAGATTAACAGCATCGGTGCATAGAAGAAAACTACAGGCCCCCCAGAAAATGTTCCAAGCCAATACCGTGGTAAAGTGTTACTCCTCCGGGCAAAAGTCGGCTTGGTGCCTGTTATATTCAATACCGATGCCATTTCTGTGCGTCATGGTCGATGCGAAGGTTCAAGGGTTACAGTAAATCTGCAGTGGTGTATAGGAAACGAGTACAATACTCCTAGAAAATGTTCGAAGCAAATACCGTTTGAAGCGTTACTCCCCTATGGAGAATGATACATGGTATGTGTTGTATACAATACCGATGCAATTTCTGTGTTTGATGGTCAATGTGAAAGTCTAAGGGTAACAGATAAACTGCATTGGTGCATAGCAAAAACCTGCACCTCGCGCAGAAAATGGTCAAAGCTGATACCGTTGTGAAGCATTACTCCTCCTGGTAGGAGTTTGCTTGGAGCCTGTTATATTCGATACCGATGCAATCTCTATGTTTGACGGTCAATGCGAAGGTCCAAGGGTTATAGTAAATCTGCAGTGGTGCATGGGAAACATGTACAGGACTCCTAGATAATGTTCTAATCAGATACCGTTTGAAGCTTAACTCTCCTGGAGAGAAGGAGACATGGTATATGTTGTATTTAATACCGATGCAATTTCTGTGTTTGATGGTCAATGCGAAGGTCCAAGGGTTACAGAAAATCTGCAGTGGTGCATCGGAAACAACTACAGGACCCCTAGAAAATGTTCGAAGCCGAAACCTTTTGAAGCGTTACTCCCCTATAGGGAAGGAGACATGATACATGTTGTATTCAATACCGATGCAATTTCTGTGTTTGATGGTCAATGTGAAGGTCCAAGGGTTACAGTAAATCTGCAGTGGTGCATCGGAAACAACAACGGGACTCCTAGAAAATGTTCGAAGCAGATACCGTTTGAAGCGTTACTCCCCTATGGTGTAGGAGACATGGTATATGTTGTATTCAATACCGATGCAATTTGTATGTTTGATGGTCAATGGGAAGGTCTAAGTTTTACAGAAAATTTGCATTGGTGTCTAGGAGAAACCTACAGCTCTCCCAGAAAATGTTCCAAGCAGATACCGTTGTGGAGCGTTACTCCTCCTGGCAGGAGTTGGCTTGGTGCCTGTTATATTCAATACCGATCAATTTCTGTGTTTGATGGTTAATGCGAAGGTCCAAGTGTTACAGTAAATCTGCAGTAGTGCATCGGAAACAAGTACAGGACTCTTAGATAATGTTCGAAACAGATACCGCTTGAAGCGTTACTCTCCTGGAGAGAAGGAGACGTGGTACATGCTGTATTCAGTACCGATGCAATTTCTGTGTTTGATGGTGATTGTGAAGGCTAAGGGTTACAGATAAACTGCATTGGTGCATAGAAAATACCTACAGGACTCCTAGAAAATGTTCACTGCAGATACCATTGTGGAGCGTTTCTCCTCCGAGTAGAAGTCGCTTGGTACCTGTTGTATTCATTACCGAAGCAATATCTGCGTATGATGGTCAATGCGAAGGTCCAAGGGTTACAGCAAATCTGCAGTGGTGCATCGGAAACAAATACAGGACTCCAAGAAAATGTTCGAAGCTGATACCGTTTGAAGCGTTACTCTCATGGACAGAAGGAGACGTGGTACATGTTGTATTCAATACCAATGAAGTTTCTGTGTTTGATGGTCAATTTGAAGGTCTAAGGGTTACAGACAAACTGCATTGGTGCATAGGAAAAACCTACAGGTGTCCCAGATATTGTTCCAAACAGATTCCAATGTGGAGCATTACTCCTCCGGGCAGAAGTAGGCTTGGTGCCTGTTATATTCAATCCCGATGCAATTTCTGTATTTGATGGTCAATGCGAAGGTCCAAGGGTTACAGTAAATCTGCAGTGGTGCACCGGGAACAACTGCGGGCTCCCAGAAAATTTTCGAAGCAGATACCGTTTGCAGCTTCACTCCCCTATAGAGAAGGGGATATGGTATATGTTGTATTCAATGCCGATGCAATTTCTGTGTTTTATGTTAATGTGAAGGTTCAAGGGTTACAGTAAAACTGCTGTGGTGCATCGGAAACAACTACAGGCCTAGTAGGTAATGTTCGAATCAGATTCCGTTTGAAGCATTACTCCCCTATTGAGATGGACACATGGTATATGTTGTTCTCAATACCGATGCAATTTCTGTGTTTGATGGTCAATGTGAAGGACTAAGGGTTACAGATAAACTGCATTGGTGCATAGGAAAAACCTACACCTCTCCCAGAAAATGTTCCAAGCAGATACCGTTGTGGAGCAATACTCCCCAGGCAGGAGTTGGCTTGGTGCCTGTTATATTCAATACCGACGAAATATCTGTGTTTGCTGGTCAACGCGAAGGTCCAAGGGTTACAGTAAATCTGCATTGGTGCATCGGAAACAACTACAGGACTCCTAGAAAATGTTCGAAGCTGATACCGTTTGAAGCGTTACCCTCCTGGAGAGAAGGAGACGTGGTACATGTTGTATTCAATACCGATGCAATTTCTGTTTTTGATGGTCGATGTGATGGACTAAGGGTTACAGATAAACTCCATTGGTGCATAGAAAATACCTACAGGACTTCCAGAAAATGTACACTGCAGATACCATTGCGGAGCGTTTCTCCTCCGAGCAGAAGTCGCTTGGTACCTGTTATATTCATTACCGAAGAAATATCTGTGTATGATGGTCAATGCGAAGGTCCAAGGGTTACAGTAAATCCGCAGTGGTGCATCGGAAACAACTACAGGACTCCTAGAAAATTTTCGAAGCTGATACCGTTTGAAGCGTTACTCTCATGGAGAGAAGGAGACGTGGTATATGTTGTATTCAATACCGATGCAATTTCTGTGTTTGATGGTCAATGTGAAGGTCCAAGGGCTACAGTAAATCTGCAGTGGTGCATCGGAAACAACTACGGGACTCCTAGAAAATGTTCGAAGCAGATACCGTTTGAAGCGTTACTCTCCTATGGAGTCGGAGACATGGTATATGTTGTATTCAATACCGATGCATTTTCTATGTTTGATGGTCAATGGGAATGTTTAAGTGTTACAGATGAACTGCATTGGTGCCTAGGAAAAACCTACAACTCTCCCAGAAAATGTTCCAAGCAGATACCGTTGTGGAGCGTTACTCCTCCAGGCAGGAGTTGGCATGGTGATTGTTATATTCAATACCGATGCAATGTCTGCGTTCGATGGTCAATGCGAAGGTCCAAGGTTTACAGTAAATCTGCAGTGGTGCATTGGAAACAACTTCAGTACTACTAGAAAATGATCCAAGCTGATTCCGTTTGAAGCTTTACTCTCATGGAGAGAAGGAGACATGGTATATGTTGTATTCAATACCGATGCAATTCCTGCGTTTGATCTTCAATGCGTAGGTTCAAGGGTTACAGTAAAACTGCAGTGTTGCATCGGAAACAACTAAAGGACTCCTAGATAATGTTCGATTCAGATACCGTTTAAAGCGTTACTCTCCTGTAGAGAAGGAGACATTCTATATGTTGTATTGGATACCGATGCAATTACTGTGTATGATGGTCAATGTGAAGGTATAAGGATTACAGATAAACTGCATTGGTGCAAAGGAAAAACCTACAGCCCTCCCATAAAATGGTCCAAGCAGATACCGTGGTGAAGCGTTATTCTTCCGGGCAGAAGTCGGCTTGGTGCCTGTTATATTCAATACCGATGCTATTTCTGTGTTTGATGGTCAATGTGAAGGTCCAAGGGTTACAGTAAATCTGCAGTGGTGCATCGGAAACAACTACACAACTCCTAGAAAAGTTCGAAGCAGATACCGTTTGAAGCGCTACTCCCCAAAAGAGATGGAGACATGGTATAGGTTGTATTCAATACCAATGCAATTTCATTGTTTGATGGTCAATGTGAAAGTCTAAGGGTTACAGATAAACTGCATAGGTGCATAGGAAATACCAACAGCTCTCCCAGAAAATGTTCCAAGCAGATACCGTTGTGGAGCGTTACTCCTCCGTGCAGGAGTTGGCTTGGTGCCTGTTATATTCAATACCGATGCAATTCCAGGGTTTGATGGTCAATGCGTAGGTCCAAGGGTTACATTAACTATGCAGTGGTGCATCGGAAACAAGTACAGGTTTCCTAGAACATTTTCGAAGCAGATACCGTTTGAAGCGTTACTCCCCTAAAGAGAAGGAGACATGTTACGTGTTGTATCCAATGCCAATGCAATTTCTTTAATTGTTGGTCAATGTGAAGGTTCAAGGGTTAAAGTAAATCTGCATTGGTGCATCGGAAACAAGAACAGGACTCCTAGATAACGTTCGAAAAAGATACCGTTCGAAGCGTTACTCTCCTGGAGAGAAGGAGACATTGAATATGTTGTATTCAATACTGATGCAATTTCTGTGTATGATGGTCAATTTGAAGGTCTAAGGGTTACAGATAAACTGCATTGGTGCATAGGAAAAACCTACAGCTCTCCCTGATATTGTTCCAAGCAGATACCGTGGTGAAGCGTTATTCTTTCGGGCAGAAGTCGGCTTGGTGCCTGTTATACTCAATACCGATGCAATTTCTGTGTTTGAATGTCAATGTGAAGGTCCAAGGGTTACAGCAAATCTGCAGTAATACATCGGAAACAACTGCAGGACTCCTAGAAAATGTTCGAAGCAGTTACCGTATGAAGCGTTACTCCCCTATGGAGAAGAAGACATGTTACATGTTGTATTTAACAGCGATGCAATTTCTGTGTTTGATGGTCAATGTGAAGGTTCAAGGGTTACAGTAAATCTGCAGTGGTGCATCGGAAACAACTACAGGACTCCTAGAAAATGTTCGAAGCAGAGACCGTTTGAAGCTTTACTCTCATGGAGAGAAGGAGACATGGTAAATGTTGTATTCAATATCGATGGAATTTCTGTGTTTGATGGTCAATGCGAAGGTCCAAATGTTACAGTAAATCTGCAGTGGCTCATCGTAAACAAGTACAGGACTCCTAGATCATGTTCGATGCAGATACCGTTTGAAGCGTTTCTCTCCTGGAGAGAAGGAGACATGCTATATGTTGTATTCTATAGCGATGCAATTTCTGTGTTTGATGGTCAATGTGGAGGTCTAAGGCTTACAGATAAACTGCATTGGTGCATAGGAAAAACCTACAGGACTCCCAGAAAATGTTCACAGCTGATACCATTGTGTAGCGCTACTCCCCCGAGCAGAAGTCGGTGGTCCCTGTTATTTTTAATACCGAAGCAGTATCTGTGTTTGATGGTCAATGCGAAGGTCAAAGGGTTACAGTAAATCTGCAGTGGTGCATCGGAAACTACTACAGGACTCCTAGAAAATGTTCGAAGCAGATACCGTTTGAAGCGATACTCCCCTTTGGAGATGGAGACATGTTACATGTTGGATTCAATACAGATGCAATTTCTGTGTTTGATGGACAATGTGAAGGTTCAACGGTTACAGTAAATCTGCAGTGGTGCATCGGAAATCACTACAGGACTCCTAGATAATGTTCAAAGCAGACACCGTTTGAAGCGTTACTCTCTTGGAGAAAAGGAGACAAGGTATATGTTGTATTCAATACCGACGCAATTTCTGCTTTTCATGGTCAATGTGCAGGTCTAAGGGTTACAGATAACCTGCCTTGGTGCATAGGAAAAACCTACAGCTCTCCCAGAAAATGTTCCAAGCAGATACCGTTGTGGAGCGTTACTCCTCCGTGTAGAAGACGGCTAGGTGCCTGTTTTATTCAATACCGATGCAATTTCTGTGTTTGATGTTCAATGTGAAGGTTCAATGGATACAGTTAAACAGCAGTGGTGCATCGGAAACAAGTACGGGACTCCTAGTTAATGTTCGAAACAGATACCGTTTGATTCGTTACTGTCCTGGAGAGAAGGAGACATGGTATATGTTGTATTCAATACCGATGCAATTTCAGCGTTTGATGGTCAATGTGAAGGTCTAAGGGTTACAGAGAACCTGCATTGGTGCATAGGAAAAACCTACAGCTCTCCCAGAAAATGTTCCAAGCAGATACCGTTGTGGAGCGTTTCTCCTCCGGGCAGAAGTCGGCTTGGTGCCTGTTACATTTAATACCGCTGCAATTTCTGTCTTTGATGGTCAATGTGATTTTTCAATGGTTACGGTAAATCTGCTGTGGTGCATCGGATACAAGTACAGGACTCCTGGATAATGTTCGAGGCAGATACCGTTTTAAGCGTTAATCTCCTGGAGAGAAGGAGACTTGGAATATGTTGTATTCAATACCGATGCAATTTCTGTGTATGATGGTCAATGTGAATGTCTAAGGATTACAGATAAACTGCATTGGTGCATAGGAAAAGGCTACAGGTCTCTCAGAAAATGTTCCAAGCAGATACCGTTGTGGAGCGTTTCTCCTCCGGGCAGAAGTCGGCTTGGTGCCTGTTACATTTAATACCGCTGCAATTTCTGTCTTTGATGGTCAATGTGATTTTTCAATGGTTACGGTAAATCTGCAGTGGTGCATCGGATACAAGTACAGGACTCCTGGATAATGTTCGAGGCAGATACCGTTTTAAGCGTTAATCTCCTGGAGAGAAGGAGACTTGGAATATGTTGTATTCAATACCGATGCAATTTCTGTGTTTGATGGTCAATGTGAATGTCTAATGGTTACAGATCAACTGCATTGGTGCATAGCACAAACCAACCGGTTACCCAGAAGATATTCACAGCAGATCCCGTGGTGAAGCGTTACTCCTCCGGGCAAAGGTCGGCTTGGAGCCTGTTATATTCAATACCGATGCAATTCCGGCGTTTGACGGTCAATGCGAAGGTTCAAGGGTTACAGTAGCTCTGCAATGGTGCATCGGAAACAACTACAGGACTCCTAGGTAATGTTCGAAGCAAGTACCGTTTGAAGCGTTACTCTTTTGGAGAAAATGAGATATGGTATATGTCGTATACAATACCGATGCAATTTCTCTGTTTGATGGTCAATGTGTAGGTCTAAGGGTTACAGATAAACTGCTTTGGTGCATAGAAAAAACCTACAGGTCTCCCAGAAAATGTTCCAAGCTGATACCGTTCTGAAGCGTTACTCCTCCGGGTAGGAGTTTGCTTGGAGCCGGTTATATTCGATACCGATGCAATATCTGTGTTTGATGGTAAATGCGGAGGTCCAAGGGTTATAGTAAATCTGCAGTGGTGCATCGGAAACAAGTACAGGACTCCTAGATAATGTTCGAAGCAGATACCGTTAGAAGCGTTACTCTCCTGGAGGAAAGGAGACATGGTATATGTTGAATACAATACCGATGCATTTTCTTTGTTTGAGGGTCAATGTGAATGTTCAAGGGTTACAGTAAATCTTCAGTTGTGTATCGGAAACAACTACAGGACTCCTAGATAATATTCGAATCAGATACCGTTTGAAGCGTTACTCTCCTGGAGAGAAGGAGACATGGTATATGTTGTATTCAATACCGATGCAATTTCTTTGTTTGATGGTCAATGTGAAGGAATAAGGGTTACAGATAACCTGCGTTTGTGCATAGGAAAAACCTACAGCTCTCCCAGAAAATGTTCCAAGCAGATACCGTTGTGGAGCGTTACCCCTCCGGGCAGAAGTCGGCTTGGTGCCTGTTATATTCAATACCGCTGCAATTTCTGTCTTTGATGGTCAATGTGATTTTTCAATGGTTACGGTGAATCTGCAGTGGTGCATCGGAAACAACTACAATACTCCTAGATAATGTTCGAAGCAGATACAGTTTGAAGCATTACCCTCCTGGAGAGAAGGAGACATGGTATATGTTGTATTCAATACCGATGCAATTTCTTTGTTTGATGGTCAATGTGAAGGAATAAGGGTTACAGATAACCTGCGTTGGTGCATAGGAAAAACCTACAGCTCTCCCAGAAAATGTTCCAAGCAGATACCGTTGTGGAGCGTTACACCTCCGGGCATAAGTCGGCTTGCTGTCTGTTATATTCAATACCGATGCAATTTCTATGTTTGATGGTCAATGTGAAGGTTCAACGGTTACAGTAAATCTGCAGTGGTGTATCGGAATCAACTACAGGACTCCTAGATAATGTTCGAAGCAGATACCGGTTGAATCGTTACTCTCCTGGAGAGAAGGAGAAATGGTATATGTTGTATTGAATACCGATGCAATTTCTTTGTTTGATGGTCAATGTGAAGGTCCAATGGTTACAGATAAACTGCATTGGTGCATAGGAAATACCTACGAGTCTCCCAGAAAATGTTCCAAGCAGATGCCGTGGTGAAGCGTTGCTCCTCGAGCACAAGTCGCCTTGGTGCCTGTTGAATTCAATACCGATGCAATTTTTGTGTTTGATGGTCAATGTGAATGTCGAAGGTTACAGTAAACCTGCAATGGTGCATCGGAAAGAACTACAGGTCTCCCAGAAAATGTTCCAGTCAGATACCATTTGAAGCCTTACTCCGCCGGGAAGAAGTCGGCATGGTGCCGGTTGTATTGAATACTGATGCAATTTCTGTGTTTGTTGGTCAATGCGAAGGCCCTAGGGTTAGAGTAAATCTGATATGGTGCAACGGAAACAACTACAGGACTCCTAGAAAATGTTCCAAGCAGATACAGTTTGAAGCGTTACTCGCCTGGACAGATGTCGTAATGGTGCATGTAGTATTCAATACTGATGCAATTTCTTTGTTCGATGGTCAATGTGAATTTTTAAGGGTTACACTAAATCTGCAGTGGTGCATCGGAAACAACTACCAGACTCCCAGAAAATGTTCCAAGCAGATACGGGATAAAGCGTTACTCCCCTGAACAGAAATAGACATGCTATATTTTGTATTTAATCCCGATGCCATTTCTGTGTTTGATGGTCAGTGTAAAGGTAGAAGGGCTACAGTGAACCTGCAGTCGTGCATCGGAAACAACCACTGGACTCCCAGAAAATGTTCCAAGTATGTAGCGTTTGAAGCGTTACTCCCATGTTAACAAGTCGGCATGGTGCATGTTGTGTTCAATACCGATGGGATTTCTGTGTTTGATGGTCAATGCGAAGGTCCAAGGGTTACAGTAAATCTGCAGTGGTGCATCGGAAACAACTATAGGACTCCCAGGTAATGATCGAAGCAGATACCGTTTGAAGCGTTACTCCCCTGGAGAGAAGGGGCATGGTATATGTTGTATTCAATACCGATGCAATTTCTGTGTTTGATGGTCAATGTGAAGGTCTAAATGTTTATGTAAACCTGCATTGGTGCATCGGAAACAACTACCGGTCTCCCTGAAAATGTTCCAAGCAGATACCGTTTGATGCGTTACTCCCCTGGGCAAAAGTCGGCATGGTGCCTGTTGTATTCTATACCGATGTAGTTTCTGTGTTTGATTGTCAATGCGAAAGTTCAAGTGTTACAGTAAATATGCAGTGGTGCACCGGAAACTACTACTGGACACCAATAAAGTGTTCCAAGTAGATAGCGTTTGAAGCGTTGCTTGCCTGGACAGATGTCGTAATGGTGCATGTTGTATTCCATACCGATCCAATTTCTTTGTTCGATGGTCAATGTGAAGGTCCAAGGGTTACAGCAATCCAGAGGTGCTGCATCGGAAACAACTACAAGACTCCCAGAATATGTTCCAAACTGATACCGTTTGAATCATTACTCGCCTTCACGGAAGTAGGCATGTTATACGTTGTAATCACCCCCGATGCAATTTCAGTGTTTGATGGTCAATGTGAAGCTCCAAGCGTTACAACAAAGTTGCATTGGTGCATCGGAAATCCACTACAGGTCTCCCAGTAAATGTTAAAAGGATATATCGTTTGAAGCGATACTCCCCTGGGCAGAAGTCGGCATGGTGCATGTTGCATTCAATACCGATGTGATTTCTGCGTTTGATGGTCAATGCGAAGGTCCAGGGGTTGCACTATATCTGCTGTGGTGCATCGGAAACAACTACACGAATTCCAGAAAATGTTCGAAGTAGATACCGTTTGATGCGTTACTCGCCTGGACAGATGCCGCAATTGCGCATGTTGCATTCAATCCCGTTCAATTTCTGTGTTTGATGGTCAATGTGACGGTCCAAGGTTTACAGTAACCTGCAGTGGTGCATCGGAAACAACTACCAGACTCGCAGAAAGTGTTCCAAGCAGATACCGTTTGAAGCGTTACTCCCCTGGACAGGAATAGACATGCTAAATTTTGTATTTAATCCCGAATCCATTTCTGTGTTTGATGTTCATTGTAAATGTCCAAGGGCTACAGTGAACCTGCAGTCGTGCATCGGGAACAACCACTGGACTCCCATAAAATGTTCCAAGCAGATACCGTTTGAAGCGTTATCCCCTTGGGCAGAAGTCGGCATGGTGCACGTTGTATTCAATACCGATGCGATTTCTGTGTTTGATGGTCAACGCGAAGGTCCAAGGGTTACAGTAAATCGGCAGTGGTGCATCGGAAACAACTACAGGACTCCCAGAAAATGTTCGAAGCAGATACCGATTGAAGCGTTACTCTCCTGGACAGATGTCGTAATTGTGCATGTTGCATTTAATCCCGATGCAATTTCTGTGTTTGATGGTCAATGCGACGGTTCAAGGGTTACAGTAAACCTACAGTAGCGCATCGGAAACAACCACGATTCCCAGAAAATGTTCCAAGCAAATACCGTTTGAAACGTTACTTCTCCTGGAGAGAAGGAGCCGTGGTATGTATTGTATTCAATCATGACGCAATTTCTGTGTTGCTGGTCAATGGGAAGGACAAGGATTACAGTAAAGTTTGAGTGTTGCATCGGAAACTAGTTCAGTACTCCCAGAAAATGTTCCAAGCAGATTGTGTTTGAATCGTTACTCCCCTGGACAGAAGTAGACTTGGAATGTGTTTTATTCAATCCCGATGCAATTTCTGTGTTTCATGGTTAATGTGAAGGTCCAAGGGTTACAGTAAACCTGCTTTGGTGCATCGGAAACAACTACAGGACTCCCAGAAAATGTTCGAAGAAGATACCGTTTGAAGCGTAATTCCCCTCGACGGAAGTAGACATGTAATACGTTGTAATCATTCCCGATGCAATATCTGTGTTTGATGGTCAATGTGAATGTCCAAACGTTACAGTAAACCTGCATTGGTTCATCGGAAACAGCTACAGGACTCCCAGAAAATGTTCGAAGCAGATATAGATTGGAGCATTACTCCCCCCGACAGAAGTAGACAATTTATACGTTGTAACCAATCCCGATGCAATTTCTGTGTTTCATGGTCAATGTGAAGCTCCAAGCGTGACAGTAAACCTGCATTGGTGCATTGGAAACAACTACAGGATTCCCCGAAAATGTAGCATGCAGATACTGTTTGAAGCGTTACTCCACTCGTCAGTAGGAGACATGGTATATTTTGTATTCAATACCGATGCAATTTCTTTGTTTGATGGTCAATGTGAAGGTCCAAGGGTTACAGTAATCCTCCAGTTTTGCATCGGAAAGTAGTACAGTACTCCCAGAAAATGTTCCAAGCAGATAGTGTTTGAAGTGTTACTCCCCTGGGCAGAAGTAGACATGGAATACGTTTTATTCAATCCCGTTGCAATTTCTGTGTTTGATGGTTAATGTGAAGGTCCAAGGGTTACAGTAAACCTGCTTTGGTGCTTCGGAAACAACTGCTGGACTCCCAGAAAAGGTTCCACGCACAGACCATTTGAAGCGTGTGGACAGTAGTCGACATACTGCCTATTATATTTAATTCCGATGTTATTTCTGTGCTTCGTCGTCAATGTAATGTCCAACATTTACAGTAACCCTGTAGTTGTGCATCGGAAACAAATACTTGACTCCCAGGAAAGTTTATAATCACAGACTGTTTCAATAGTTGCACCGGTATTCAGAAGTCAGCATGGTGAGTGTTGTCTTCAATCCCAATGGAATATCTGTGTTTCGTCGTAAATGTGGAGGTCCAACTGTTACAGTAAACCTGCAGTGGTGCTTCGCAAGCAACTACTGGACTCCCAGAAAAGTACCAACCACAGAACGATTAAAGCGTTACTTGCGTGGACAATAGACGGCATGGTGGCTGTTGCATTCAATCCCAATTCACTTCCAGAAAAAGTGGGTGATGCGTTACTTCCCTGGACAAAAGCCGGAACGATGCCTATTTTATTCAACCCCGGTGGAACTTCAGTGTTTCGTAGTCAATGTGAACGACCACGGGTCACAGTACACCTGCAGCGGTGCATCGGTAACAACTGCAGTACGCCCAGAAAATGTTCCAATCAAATATCGTTTGAAGTGTTACTCCGATGGACAGATGTCGGCTTGGTGCATGTTGTATTCAACCCCGATACGGTTTCTGTGTTTGATGGTCAATGTGAAGGTCCAAGGGCTACTGTAGGCCTGCAGTGGTGAAACATCCTGGCAGATTAAAACTGTGTTTCGACCGAGACTCGAAGTCGGGACCTTTGCCTTTCGCGGGCAAGTGCTAGTTCTGCAATGTTCGCAGGAGAGCTTCTGTAAAGTTTGGAAGGTAGGAGACGAGGTAGAGGCGGAATTAAAGCTGTGAGAATGGGGCGTGAGTCGTGCTTGGGTAGGTCAGTAGGTAGAGCATTTGCCCGCGAAAGGCAAAGGACCCGAGTTCGAGTCTCGGTCCGGCATACAGTTTTATTCTGCCAGGAAGTTTCATATCAGCGGACACTCTGCTGTAGAGTGAAAATTTCATTATGCAGTGGTGCATCGGAAACAACTACAGGACTCCCAGAAAATGTTCCAAAGAGACACAGTTTGAAGCGTTACTCCCCAGAGCAGAAGTCACCATGTTGCATTTTGTATTGGATCCCGATGCAATTTCTGCGTATCGTCTTCAATGCGAAGATCCAAGGGTTGCAGGAAAACTGCAGTTGTGCATCGGAAACGAATACTGGACTCCCAGAGATGGTATCAAGCAGATACTGGGTGAAGCGTTACTTCCGTAGCCAGAAGTCGGCATGGTGCCTATTGTATTCAATCCCGATGTAATTTCTGTATTTCGTTATCAATGTGCACTTCCGAGGGTTACAGTAAACCTGCATCGGAAGTCACTACTGTACTCCAAGAAATGGTTCCAAGGAGATACCGTTTGATGCGTTACTCCCGTGGACCCAAGAAGGCATGATGCCTGTTGTTATCAGTCCTGATGCAATTTCTGTGTTTCGTCGTCAATGTGAAAGTCCAAGGGTTACAGTAGTGCATCAGAAACAACTACTGGGCACCCAGGAAGAGTTCCAAGCAAAAACCGTTTGAGGCGTTACACCCCTGGACAGAAGTCGGCATGGTGCCTGTTGTATTCAGTGTCGATGCAATTTCTGTGTTTCATCGTTGATATGGAGGTCCATGGGTTACAGTAAACCTGCAGTGGTGCATCGGAAACAACTACAGGACTCTCAGGAAATGTTCGAAGCAGATACCCTTTGACGCGTTACTCAACCACACAAGTCGGCATGGTGCATGTTGTATTCAATTCCGATGCAAATTCTGTGTTTCATGGTCACTGTGAAGGTCCACGTGTTACAGTAAACCGGCAGTTGTGCATCAGATGCAACTACTAGTCTCCCAGGATTGGTTCCAAGTACAGAATGTTTGATGTGTTACTCCCCTAACATGTAGTCGCCATGAGGTGTTGTATTCAATCAGATTTCTGAGTTTCGTCGTCGATGTGAAGATCCAATAGTTACAGAAAACCTGCACCGGAAACATCTACTAAACTCCCCGAAAAGTTCCATGCACAGAACGATTGAAGCCTTACTTGCCTAGACAGTAGTCGGCATGATGCTTGTTGTGTTCAATCACGTGCAATTTCTGTGTATCGTCTTCAATGTGAAGATCGAAGCGTTACAGTAAAACTCCAGACGTGCATCGGAAACAAATACTGGACTCCCAGAGAAAGTATCAAGCAGATACTGGGAGAAGCGTTACACCTCTGGCCAAAAGACGGAGGGGTGCCTATTGTATTGAATCCCGATGTAATTTCTGTATTTCGTTGTCAATGTGCACATCCCAGAAATACTGTAAACCTGCAGTTGTGCATCGGAATAAACTACGGTACTCACAGAAATGGTTCCAAGCAGATACCGTTTGAAGCATTACTCCTCTGGATAGAAGAAGACATGATGCCTGTTGTTACCAATCCCCATGCAATTTCTGTGATTGATGGTGAATGTGAAGGTCCAAGGGTTACAGTAAACCTGCATTGGTTCATCGGAAACAGCTACTGGACACCCAGAAGAAGTTTCCAGCGGATACCGTTTGAAGCGTTACTCACGTGGACAGTAGTCGTAATGGTGCCTGTTGTATTCAATCCCGATTCAATTTCTGTATATCGTCTACAATGTGAAGATCCAAGAGTTACAGGAAAACTGCAATGGTGCATTGGAAAAACTACTACACTACCAGAAAAGTTCCATGCACAGAACGATTGAAGCGTTACTTGCCTAGACAGTAGTCGGCATGATGCTTGTTGTGTTCAATCACGTGCAATTTCTGTGTATCGTCTTCAATGTGAAGATCGAAGCGTTACAGTAAAACTGCAGTCGTGCATCGGAAACAAATACAGGACTCCCAGATAAAGTATCAAACAGATACTGGGTGAAGCGTCACTTCCCTCGCCAAAAGTCGGCAAGGTGCATATTGTATTCATTGCTGATGCAATTTCTGTGTTTCGGCGTCATTGTAAACGTCCAAGAGTTACAGTAATCCTGCAGTAGTGCATCGGAAACCACTACTACACTACCAGAAAAGGTACGTAGCAGATACGGTGTGAAGCGCTGCTCCCCTGGACAGAAGTCGGCATGACGGCTATGGCATTCAATACCGAGGCTATTTCTGTGTTTCGTCGTGAATCTGCTGGTCCAAGGGATCCTGTCAACCTGCAGTGGTGCATCGTAAACAACTACTGAACACCCAGCAAAGGTTCCAAGCACAGACCGTTTCAATCGTTACTAACCTAAACAGTAGTCCAGATGATGCCAGTTGCATTCAATCCCGATGTAATATCTGAGTATCGTCTCCAATGTGAAGAACCATGCGTGACAGTAAACTAGCAATGGTGCATCGGAAACAACAACTACACTCCCAAAAAAGTTCCAAGGAAACAGCGTTTGAAGTATTACTCGCCTGCACTGTAGTCAGCGAGGTTCATATCGTATTCAATACCAACGCAATTTCTGTTTTTCGTCGTCAATCTGAAGGTCCAAGGGTTACAGTCAACCTGCAGTGATCCATTGTAAACAACTACTGGACACTCAGGAAATGTTCCAGCCACATACCGTTTGAATCGTTACTCACCTGGACTGTAGTCGGCAAGGTGCATGTTTTATTCAATAGCGATGCAAATTCTGTGTTTCGTCGTCAATCGGAAAGGTCCAAGGGTAACAGTCAACATGCAGCGGGGCATCGTAAACAACTACTAGACTCCCAGGATAGGTTCCAAGCACCGACCATTTGAAGCGTTACTCGTCTGGACAGTTATCGACATTGTGCCTGTTGTATTCAAACCCGATGTAATTTCTGTGTTTCGTCGTCAATGCGCAGATCCAAGCGTTACAGAAAGACTGCAGTGGTACATCGGTAACTACCACTGCACTCTCAGAAAAGGTAAAAAGCAGATACGGTGTGAAGGATTACTCCCCTGGAAAGTAGTCGGCATGGTGCCTGTTGTTCGAATCCCGATGCAACTTCTGTGTTTTGTTGTCAACGTGAATGTCCAAGGGTTACAGTTAACCTGCAGCGATGCATCGAAAACAACTACTGGACTCCCATAAAATGTCACAAGCACATCGTTTGAAGCGTTATTCGTCTAAACAGTACTCGACATGGTGTCTGTTGTATTCAGTCCCGATGCAATTTCTGTGTTTCGTCTTCAATGTGAAGGTCCAAGGGTTGCAGTAAACCTGCAGTGATGAATCGGAAACAACTACTAGTCTCCCAGAAAAGGTTCCAAGCAGATACCACTTGAAGCGTTACTCCCCTGGACGGATGTCGGCATGGTGCCTCTTGTCTTCATTCCGACGCAAATTCTGTGTTTCAACGTAAATGTGACGGCCCAACAGTTAGAGTAACCATGCAGATGTGTATCGGAAACAACTACTAGACTCCCTGGAAGGTTCCATACCACAGACCGTTTGAAGCATTGCTCCCCTGCATAGAAGACGACATGGTGAGTGTTGTATTCAATCCCAATGCAACTTCTGTGTTCCGTCGTAAATTTGAACGTCCAAGTATTACAGTAAACATGTGGTGGTGCATCGGTAACAACTACTGGACTCCCAAGAAAGATTGCAGGCACAGACCCTATTAAGCGTTACTCGAATTGACAGTAATCAGCATGATGTCTGTTGTACTCAATGCCGATGCCATTTCTATGTTTCGTCGACAATGTGAAGTTCCATGGGTTACAGTAAACCGGCAGTGGTGCATCGGAAACAACTACTGGACTCCCAGGATAGGTTCCAAGCACAGACCGTTTGAGGTGTTACTCGCCCCTGATAGAATTTGGCATGGTGCCTGTTGTATTCAATCCCCATGCAATATCTGTGTTTCAGCGTCAATGTGAATATCTATGGGTTACAGTAAATCTGCAGTTCTGCATCCGAAGCGACTACTAGATTCCCAGAAAAAGTTCCAAGTAGATACGGTTTGAAGCTTTATTTCCCTCGACAGAAGTCCGTATGGTGCCTGTCGTTTTCAATCGCTATGCAATTTCCGTGTTCATCGTCAATGTCTAGGTCCAAGGGTTACAGTAAAATTGCAGTGCTACATCGGTAACAACTACTGGACTCCCAGAAAAGGTTCCAAGCATATACCCGTTTGAGCGTTACTCCCTTGGGCAGAAGTCGGCATGGTGCCTGTTGTATTAAATCCGTATACAATTTGTTTGTTTCATCGTCAATGTGAAGGTCCAAGCGTTATAGTAAACCTGCAGTGGTGCATTGGAAAAAACTATTGGACTCCCAGGAAAGGATCCAAGCACAGACCGCTTGAAGCGTTACTCCCAAGGACGGAAAATGCAATGGTGCTTGTTGTATTCAATCCCGTTGCAATTTCTGTGTTTCTTCGTCAATGTGCGTCGGTAAGCCTCCGCGTGGGTTCGGTTCTCTTTTTTTTTACCAACGCGGTCTTTTCTCGAGATATATGCATGATGGGCCTATGTATTGGTTGACTGGTTTACTCAAGTGAGGTGAAACTCATGTAGACATGAAATTCGTATTACATGTCTGTGTTGCAATCTCATCAGAATGTTTGAAGTCGATTGAAGAATTTCGCACACACATGGCCAAAAAACAGAAAATACTTATTAAAAAATGAACTTCTTAATAAAGCATGTGTTTATAACGTACTATAAAGTATAAAATAGATTCTCCTATTCCTATTCTGTTTCCTAATCGCATATGGGTGGTCGTGAAAATTTGTGCTTGTACGTTTTTAATAGCTATGACAATAATTCGAAAAATTTAAAACGAAAATGTGAGCCTCATGCTACAGAAAACTGAAGCATGTCTACTTCACCTAGTCACTAACAGTTTTATAGCATCACATGGTATAAGCTGTACGTGATTTTTCTCAACGACAAATACTCTCTACACAACTTACTTTCATCTATTGTATATGCCGCACAATTTTCGTTTTAAATTTTAAAAGTATTGTCATGGCTGTGAAAAATTCACAAACTTAGATTTTCAGGACTGTGTGTACGGTGGTAATGAATCTAGTAGAAATTATTTTACATTTTATAGTTCGCTTTAAAGAAATGTTATATCAAGAAGTTTTTGAATACATAAATAATTACTTATTCCAGTCTGGGACTCTAGCTACCATTTCAGGATCCCGCAGAATACGAGCTTAGTGAAGAGCGATATGCAGGGCAGCCAGGCACCAGAGTGCCAAAGGCGTTTGGAAAGTCACGAAGCTTAATGAACATTCGTACCAGTGGCGTAGCGTGGTTGTAAAGGTTGGGGAGACTGTGCAGTTATTATAGGGAGACAAAATAGTACAATAAACAATAATTTAAACAAATGAAACAAAATGTATGAAATTAAACAACAACAACAACTACTACTACAAATACTACTACTACCATTACCACCGCCACCACCACTAATAATAATAATAATAATAATAATAATAACTAACTTGTTCAAGAAACGATGACAAATTTGTAGAACTCTAGCAGTAAGAGAAGAAGCACTTATAATTTCTTGTACACAAATGTAATGCGCCTGTCTTTTCTTTCCACGAATAAGGCTATAGCTCGGTCTACAAAGATCTGATCACTGGATAGCTCTCCAAGTAGTGTCTTTTCTATTGCTAACGTGCTCAAATACGACGGCCGGATGTTGGACATTGAATTCCTTAAATAATTCTTCACTCCTTTAAGAGCACTCATGCTTCGTTCACTGCTTGCTGTAGTTGCGGGTAGGGTCAAAACAAAACGCAGGAACTTCGTTGTTTCTTCATCAATGGAGTCTAAATCATTGTTGACAATGTACTTTAAGAGGATTCTTGCAGATAGTTTTTTCTCATTAGCGTATACGTTACACGGTTCATTTTCAAGTTGTTCTTGTTTGAAAAAAGGTTACTGTTCTAATAATTGAAGCAGTTTCAACTTTGGTAATTCTTTTTGATAGTTCGGGAAACACTTTTCGTTCAAAAGCTCAAAAAATTGAATCTGGATTAAGTCTTGAAACCTACTTTCCATGTGAACAATTTGCAAATGAAGTATCTCGTAAGTTAGTGCCCTGAGAGATGACTTGACTGTCACAGAATGATAAGTTGTCATTCAAACACTTGCTGCATTTAATGCATTCATCGACGAAATTTTCCGTTCTTAATTGTCGTAAGTTTCTCAAAGCAGTTCTCATTTCGTCGTGGCAAGCAGTTATACTGACAGATTTTGACTGAAGAACATTAAAGAGATGATCAACATAAATAAAGCACATTCGGTAGAAGCTAATCAAGTAGACAAACGTAGGATCATCCATCCGTATTTTCATTCCCACAGCACAGCTCAAAGATTCTGGGTCCCACAGAGTCCGTATCATCAAATATATAATTAAAAACACTATATAGCCCTGAGAAATGATCAGATGTCGTTGAAACTGCCCTCGAACGAAAGTTCCAGCGAGTGTTGCTTACATGTAGCAGTTTAAATCTTTTCTGAGTTAGCAGATACAGTTCGTTTCGATGATTTGCTGAAAAACGAATGTTTGGAAGATCGCTTACAAACATGCGTACTTCTCGTATGATTTTGGAGACATGGAACAGTACCAAATTCACTTGTCTGCGTAACAATGAATAAACAACGCATAGGGACAGAAATACTTCACCAATTGTTGTAGTCCTCTCTGCCCTCTATTACTGAAGCGGCGTCATATGTTTGACTAACTACTATTTCTTACACATTCCATTCTTTCAGTAATGCATGAATAATGTTTAACAAATCTTCAGCAGTTTTCTCTCCATAAACGTCGTAAAATCCAACGAATCTTTCCTCAATTTTGTCTGCAATTGAGTACCTGAATATTATACTCATTTGACTCTTGCAAGACACGTCTAATGTTTCATCAGCGTGAATAGAAATGAAATTGCGGTTCTGAATTTCAGATTTTATTTTCTCATTAACTGCCAGAGTTATTATTTCTATTACATCATCCTGTATATCTGGAGAAGTTCCTTTAAAGGTTGATGATGATGACAGATGGTCTCGGATTAACTGCTCTCCTTGAGCTAGTAAATCCAACATTTCCAGATAGTTACCTTTGTTGCTGGAGGATTTGTCTTCTGGATGGCCGCGAAAGGCTAGTTCTTGTTTACAAAGAAATACAATTGCCTGAATAAGACGAGCCAATACTCTCCTGCTGGATGCAACTTGTTTGTTGTATTTTATTGCTGTATGACGAGCTGCTTCAGAAAGGGCTTGCTCAATTCTACTTTCCCCCAATAACCGAAATGATTCTTTGTTCTGCAGGTGACGTTTTCATATATTATGCATTTGTGCTTTCCTGTCAAAGTTGTTTATTGTACAAATGCCCTCATTGCATCATTCCTTTTCACCACCAAACAGAAGACATATATAACAATATAATCTGTTATTAACTGGATTCGCAGTCAGCTAAGCATACTTTTCAAAAAATGGTTCTGAGCACTATGGGACTCAACTGCTGTGGTCATCAGTCCCCTAGAACTTAGAACTACTTAAACCTAACTAACCGAAGGACATCACACACATCCATGCCCGAGGCAGGATTCGAACCTGCGACCGTAGCAGTCGCACGGTTCCGGACTGCGCGCCTAGCACCGCTAGACCAACGCGGCCGGCAAGCATACTTTTCGAACCAGGCTGTCTGAAAAATGCCTTTTTGTTTGGCTTCACTTAAAACTACACTGAGTATAGGAGTAGCTCGTTTGTCCTTCAATTCGCACTATTTTTCGTACTTTAATGTATAAAAAGGCGTTTTTAATAAAAAGTCTATAACGTGTTCAGTTGTTGGCTCCCTCACGGTGGCGACACAACGAAAATATGCACTAAAATCACACAAGAGTCACTACGAACACAAACCGCGCGACTGTTCACTTCCATGTTGAAAGCCAGCATAGAAGCGGCAGAGACTAGTCTCGATAAATGTTAGCAAGTGCAGCACACCGGTCTTCGTGGTAGGGGAAGTGGAGGGGAGCCGAGAATGCCACCAATGCTCAGACGCACACAGCCAGGTAAGGGAAGGGAGGCAGAGGCTGAGAGCAGTCTATTCGAGTCTCAAGCAGGCAGATACACCAAAAAATACTCAGGGTGCGGCGGCGCAGGCTGCAAAACTGACGTCTTCGCACATTTAGTGCTCCTAGTAGAGAGTTGTTTATATTTTTGTTATGAATTGCTATTGCATCTTTTTCAAGCACGAATACAGGGGAGACTAAGTCTCAAAGTCTCGCCTCACGCTACGCCTCTGATTCGTACTATTATTGATCAACAGCAACGTTACTCACAGAGAAAAACTGCGATTGTTTCCGCTGATGAAAGCGATTGTAGGGTGAGGGGGGCCATAACGTATGTAATTTACAATTATCATACACAGAATCGCAAACTGAGGAAGTAATCATTTCTCGACGAGGCTGGTCTAAGACAGTCGTTTGAATTTCACCATTTGATGCAGGTGATGATTTGAACACCCTCTATATCACGTGTCTGAGAATTTAGTTCACACATCTCTATAAATAACGAGAAAGAGATTAGAATTTGTATTGTAAACACGAACTCATACTGGAGACGACATTATAAATAATATTTTCACAGAAGGTCCATTACAAGAAAATGTAAAGCCAAAGTAAGAACAGATTTAAAATATACAATGGAGTGTTTTCTCGCTGTACGTCGTACTTGTCTACTTCGGTACAACACCACACTAATCACGACACCACAAATTTTAACCAACACATCTTCGTAAGGAACCCAAACGCAGTTGGCAAAGATAGAAAGCAGGGAACATGTTGATACCAGGGTATTAAGTCTTCACGAATTCCATTCTGTGTACTCAGCTGGACAGTGGCCATGCCTCGCAGAGAGACGCGTGAATGATATGTGCAGATGTCAGAATTTGAGAGAGGGCGTGTAGTTGGGCTCAAAGAAGTACTTGGCGAATCGCTCAACATTTAAATAGGAGCGATGTCCCTATTCGATAATGTTGACAGGAATGGGTGAACCGTGGTGGAACACAGAGTGGAGCTAGAAAGACAGCGGAAGGTGACGACCGAGCAGTCGTCAAGGAGGCGCTCAGAACCCCGGGTTCATCACTGTCATAGATCCGACGTGCAGCTGATGCTTCAGGGACGACCAGGACCATTAACAGGTGGCTCACAGAAAGGGGGCCGAGTTGATGGCGCCTGTCGCCCTGACTACCACTGAGTTCTGTACACCAACGAGCCCGTTGGCAGTGGTGTCAGGCCCATTTGGCGTGTAATCTCATTGACTCGTGTAGAATCGTCTTCAGTGATGAATCAGCCTCCGAAAAGAGCCCCGATGACTGGCGAAAACGCGTTTGGAGATTCCCCAGACAACTTTGGGATACCAACGTGGTTTTTGGCCGCCGTACGGCCCGAGAACCAGAAGTGATTGGCTGGGGTGTCATTTCATTTCATTGCAGGACACCTCTGGTTGTCTTCCGCAGCACCCTCACAGCACAGAGCTACGTCGACGATATTCCACGCCCTGTGTTTGCTGTTCATTGAAAGCCAACATCGGTTTACGTTTGTGAATGGTGCGGTCCTCCTGCACACTGCGAGAGTTTCCACCGCTTGTCTTCGCGCCTGGCAAACATTACATTGGTCAGCAAAGTCGACAGGTCTCTCCTCAACTGAGAATGTTTGGAGCGCCATGGGTAGGGCCTTCCAAACAGTTTGGAATTTTGATGATCTAACTCGCCAACTGGACATAGTCTGGCACAATATCCCTGAAGAAGACATCCAAATACATCAATCAAAGCCATGACAAATAACTGCTTGCATAAGGGCCAGAGGTGGACCAACGCGTTATTGACTTTCTCAATTTGTGAAACTCTTTTCTT
The DNA here is from genome assembly GCF_021461385.2 of Schistocerca piceifrons. Classification (NCBI taxonomy): domain Eukaryota; kingdom Metazoa; phylum Arthropoda; class Insecta; order Orthoptera; family Acrididae; genus Schistocerca; species Schistocerca piceifrons. The sequence continues at coordinate 520,762,119 of NC_060143.1, forward strand.
TGAATACATCGTCCAGTTTTTCTGAAACTGTAACCATTTGTTTGTCTGTGCATGTGCATAACATCTATTGATTTCCATACTTTTCGAATTATTCTTTCCTGATGCATAATTGTTCTTTTTTTTTTGTCTTATAGCGTATTTCGTTGCACAAGAATCATTAAATAATAATTACGACGAATAATAGCTTTCGTTAATCGTGTTGCTATATAACATATCGATTGACTACAAGCCCCTATCGCATAAAGCTCCTCTCTCATACGGAGGATGTTGGCGCAAAGGTATAGCGTTGGACTCGGACTTGGCAGGACTGCGGTTCTGATCTTCGTCGCACCGTCCAACCGTGATTTGATTTCCCTACATCGCTTGAGCCAAATTCCGGAATGCTTACGTTGAAAAGCGTGCGGCTTATATCCTACATTATCCTACACCAACCAAGACTGGGCTCCATCTGTGACCATCTTCTCTTCAACGGAACGTTATACACTAGTGAACATTCCTTTTATATCTTTCTGTATGGTTCTCCCCCATCACATGTATTCTAATATCCCTACATTAAGTTTTTATCTACGTAGTTAAATTTTAGCTTCAGTTTGCTGCACATTTCTGATGTATTTAGTCACCTGTTGCGGAATTACCCAATGTCGTCTTCGCTCCCGGAGTCCAGTTTCGGAAATGTGTCTATCTCTTTTGGTCATCCTTGAAAAACCTAAGTTCACCTGTGGTAATCGTCTACTCACTACTTCTCAGTGAGTGACACGTGACACAAGCTTCCTTTCTACACAGCTGAATTCTTTCACTTACATTTTCTAGTGCTGATACGATAAATACTGTTTTAGAGTGCTACGCTTCTATGTTTTAATTGATTTTAGCTATAAATGACAAGTTCGTCATTTAAATAGTTCTCATGATACAGTTGTCTTTCAGCAGTAAATTCATTTGAAAACATTATAATTGCTATACGTTTCTCTTCCGTTTAAACTGACGTGAGGTAAGTCACTGGATAGCCATATGCTTGCATACAGAAGGCAGTAGTATGGTGTACACAAGATATAAAAGGGCAGTGCATTTGCGGCGCTGTCATTTGTACTCAGGCGATACATATGAAAACGTTTCCGGAGTGGATGTGGCTGCACCACAGGAATTAAGAGACTTTGAGCGCGAAATGGTGATCTAAACTAAACACATGCGACTTTCAACTTATAAATAGTGAGGGAATTCAGTATTCCGAGATCCACAGTGTCAAGAGTGTGCCGTCAATACCACATTTCAGGCATTATCTCCCACCACGGACAACACAGTGGCCGACAGCCTTCACTTAACCACCGAGAGTAGCGGCGTTTATGTAAAGTTGTTAGTGCTAACAGATAAGCAACACTGCGTGAAATAACCGCAGAAACCAATGTGGGGCGTGGGCCACACGTTTGTGTTAGTACAGTGCGGCGAAGTTTGGCGTTAATAGGTTACGGCAGGAGACGACCGACGCGAGTGCCTTTGCTAACAGCACGTCATCACCTGCTGCGCCCCTCCGAGGCACACCATCAAGTCGGTTGGACCCTAGACGACTGGCGAACACTGGCTTGGTCAGACGAGTCCCGATTTCAGTTGGTGAGAGTGCAGAGGTTCGCGTGTGGCGCAGACCTCACGGCGCCATGTATCCAAGTTGTCACCAAGGCACTGTGCAAGCTGGTGGTGGATCCATAACGGTGTGGGCAGTGTTTACATGGAATGGACTGTGTCCTCTGGTCCAAGTGAAATAATCATTGATTGGAAATGTTTATGTTCTGGTACTTACAAATCATTTGTAGGCATTCATGGACTTCATGTATCCAAACAACGATGGAATTTTTACGGATGACAATGCGCCATTTCACTGGGCCACTACTGTTCGTGCTTGGTTTGAAGAACATTATGGATCATTCGAGCGAATGATTCGGCCACCAAGGTCGCCCGACATAAATGCCATCGAACATTTATGAGCACAAAATCCTGCACTGACAACACTTTCGCTGTTATGGGCGGCCACAGAGGTAGCATGGCTCAGTATTCTGCAGGGGACCTCCAACGACATGTTGAGTCCCTGCCACACTGTGTTACTGCACTTCGCCGGACAGAAGGAGGTCCGACACTATGTTAAGGGGTATCCCATGACTTTTTTCACTTCAACGTACTTCTCAGTCCGTTACTGATTTCTTCCATAATGTTTTCACGCCAAGGTTAAGTTTAAACGGAGTGGATAATGTTGTCGTTGTGTTGTGGTCTTCAGTCCTGAGACTAGTTTGATGCAGCTCTCCATGCTACTCTATCCTGTGCAAGCTTCTTCATCTCCCAGTACCTACTGCAACCTACATCCTTCTGAATCTGCTTAGTGTATTGATCTCTTGGTCTCCCTCTACGATTTTTACCCTCCACGCTGCCCTCCAATGCTAAATTTGTGATCCCGTAAAGCTGCATGTCCTCGGGAGAAATTACGGCTGTAGTTTCCCCTTGCTTTCAACCGTTTGCAGTACCAGCACAGCAAGGCCGTTTTGGTTAATGTTACAAGGCCAGATCAGTCAATCAACCAGACAGTTGCCCCTGAAACTACTGAAAAGGCTGCTGCCCCTCTTCAGGAACCACATGTTTGTTTGGCCTCTCAACAGATAACCCTCCGTTGTGGTTGCACCTACGGTACGGCCATCTGTATCGTTGAGGCACGCAAGCCTCCCCACCAACGGCAAGGTCCATGGTTCATGGGGGGGGGGGGGGGGGGGGAGTGGATAATAAGAATTCGAAAACGCCTTAAGTAGAAAGTACACGAAACTAGCAGCAAAAAAGTGTCAATAAAGTTTGAATGTAAAACGTATACTTTAAAAGCTATGAGCAATTGTTCAGCTCCTCTACTATAAAAACTGTCTCGTTCACTGTAAAATCTTTGCTTCCCATAAGTAGGAAGGAGGTAATGTGAATCAAAACAAGGAAAAAAGTCCAAAGAACATGAGCTCTAGTGTGCACAGCTTAAGAGCTGTGAGCACTTGCATGGTAGAAGAGATGTGGGCCAAGGAGCAAATATGAAGTGCTCATCACCGTTAAGGTATAACTTTAGAGTCCATGTTTACTGGACTTTTATTCTTATTTCTTCCATATTACCACCTGTAAAAATATGGAAATAAGGGATTTTGCAGTAGAAGAGGTTTGTTTCACAGTATCGAACATGAACAAGTCCTCATAGCTCTTTAGGTATTTGTTTCCGAGCCTATGTTTGGTTACACATATTTTGCTATTAGAATCGTGTACCTTCGACTGTTTGTCTTCACGACATTATTTATGATACACCCCATACACCAGTTTTGACTAACTGTAGTAATGTCTCACACAATGGGAGTATCGTGTCTTTACGTTCAGCTTCTGTAACCTTGTGTACTTCTGCTGATATTCTAATGTACTCCTTGTCATCGCCCTTGATCGCAATTCTTTCCGAAATTCCATGCTCAGTGCTCCACTTCTCGTTGTCAAAGGCTTTCCATGAGCCCACAGATTCTTTGAAGGTATTCCGTTTTCTCTCATATCTTTTCGCCGTTCTGCTAATGCGATACGCACTGTTTCCAGTAGTCACTTGGAGAACAGATTAGACACTACTCAAACATATATGAAAATCAATTACGTAATGGTCTTCTAAACTGTCTCAGGCTTTCCACTTCATAGAAGAATATCACGATCCATTGGACGTATAAATATAAAAAGAATAATAGAAAACAGTCCACAGCCATTCTATAGCTTTCGAATCAACATACTGATTTATTTCACGTATCAATTCAGGAAGTTTCATGTGAATATCTATTTTGCTACTGTCTATTCAAAGTGATCTTTCCTACTTACCGGTCTTTCACTTCTCAGTTCGAGTGATGTTTTCATTATGTGGCTGAAGGAGACTAGCTACAGCATCACTATCTCGTCTTCCACAGAAACCTTCTTTCTAATATACTCTAACGTGCGCTTGTTAGTATAGTGGTGATTATTAAAACTGCGACAACGTGAATGTGACATGCAACCAACGTCAAATTGGTAAGAAGTGTACTAGATGTTTGGATATGCAAATGATTGGCACTGCAGTGCACCAGTACAAACTAGGTGGTTGTAGCGCCACCTGTATTCTGTATATGTGGGGAAAGATCACGCGGGCGGTTTCTCATTCGCAAATGTATGTTCAGTTAAAACTTCCGGGAAGAGAGGCCGTTGTCGATGTACAAAACTGTTTCCTGACGTTTCGCCTCCCACTTTGGGAGACATCTTCCGAGGTAAAACTGCTACTGCCACTTAGTCTTGAGGGGCTCTCGCATTTATAGAGCGCATAGAGAGCACCACCATCTGTCATGTGACACCGCCTGTGTACTATTTTTGCATGGCGTCTTAATTCTCTTTTTAAAATAATCGACTGTCACTGTGGTGGTGCAAAGTCGACATCCGTATTTTATCTAACGTCAGGCCTTCTTTTCTATGAAAATTATGATGACATTTACGAGTCTCAATTTTACAGTACTAGTTGCCTAGGTGTAATGTCTTTCATTACTAATCAAATCGTCCTTGGTCTCAGGTTCGAACCCGACCACCCTTGAAATTTTGAATAATACTCAATAGCTGTATCGGCCGAGGACGTCCGGCATAAGTCACCCTCATTCTGGCGGAGGATTTGTCAGAGGGTAGAGGAGCTGGCAGAGGTTCAAGGTACTATCTTGTTCTTGGGGTGGGAAAATGCCCCTGAAGTCGGAAGAATCAACAACGATCAGTGGTTGCAGAAATCAATGGAAAACACTGCCTTAATGTCAAATAATGTGTGTCCATATGACTTGCGTGCTGAAACTGAAAAAGTGTCATGATGATCTCTGTATTGGCAAAAGATTCCGGAATAGTCCTCCATTCGGATCTCCGGGAGGGAACTGTCAAGGGGATGGTGACCATTGTGAAAAATATTGAATGACCAACGAAAGGCCAACGTGGGCATGGAATGTTGGAAGTTTGAACGTGGTAGGAAAGCTAGAAAATCGGAAAAGGTAAACGCAAAGGCTCAATCTAGATTTAGTGGGGGTCAGTGAAGTGTCATGGAAAGAATACAAGGATTTCTGGTGAGACGTGTACAGCGTAATAGCAACAGCAGCAGAAAGTGGTAAAATGGTATAACGGGAGCAGGATTCGTTATGAATAGGAAGGTAGGACAGAGAGTGTGTTCCTGTGAACTGTTGCGTGATAGGGCTGTTCTCATCAGAATCGACACCAAACAAACACCGACAACGATAATTCAGCTATACATCCCGACGTCGGAATCAGAAGATGGGGAGACAAAGTATACGAGGATACTGAACGGGTAATTCAGAACGTGAACAGATATAAAAATCTAATAGTCATGGGGGACTGGTATGTGGTTGGAAGAGAATGCGTAGAAGAAAGTGTTTCGGGAGAATATGGGATTGGCTATAGGAATCAGAGAGGAGGAAGATTAATTGGGTCCTGCAATACATTTTATCTATTAACAGTGAATGCTCTGTTTAAGAATCACAGAAAGAGGACATATACTTCGAAAAGGCCGGAAAATACGGAAATATTTCAGTTAGATTTCATCTAGGTCAGAATGAGATTCCAAAATCAGACATTGGATTTTAAGACGTATCCAGGAGTAGATATAAACTCGGGTCACAATTTAGTAATTATGTAGAGTAGGCTGAAGTTTAAGGGACTCTTCTGGAAGAATCATTCCGCTAAGAAGTGATCATACGGAAATGCTATAGAACGAAGAGATACGCTTTAAGTTTGCGGAGGCTATAGATACTGCGATAATTAAGAGCTAAGTAGGCAGCTAAAAGTTTGAGGAGGCTATAGAAACTGTGATAATTAATAGCTAAGTAGGCAATTCAGTTGATGAGCAATGGAAATGTCTAAAAAGGGCAGTCACGGAAGTTGGAAGAAAAACATAGGTACAAGGAAGGTAACTGCGGAGAAACCTAGGGTAACGGAAGAAATACTTCAGCTATCGGGTACGTGAGGGAAGTGCAGACGGTCTGGGAGATTCAGGAATAGAGAGATACACGTCACTGGACGCAACGGTGAAATGGCTGCACGTCAAATATGAAGGAATCGATAAGCAAGTGTTTGTTGAAAGGTTTGACTCAACTTAATAGAGAAGTCATACCAGCTTACGATGACATTAACAATTAACAATTTACCACCCGGATCTGCGCTAATCGGACAAATTTGCAGTTTACTCCTTTTGTTACTGGCTAGATGGAATTCGAACTGATAGAGTACATCGAGTCAGTGCGTTTCGCCTGCGTTAGGGATGCGTTTACTCCTAGAAATTGTGTTGTTTCGTGGCGCGCGGTCAGTTATAGTAAAATATTTTTGCGACCCGAAAAAGGACAGGCCACAGGGAAGTGTTTATTTGTGGTCCTATGGGACTGAGATGCGCGTCTTGTCGATTGTAGAGCAATACTTTGTAAAAAGTAAACTGTTACAGAGTGGTATAAAGAGAGAGAGAGAGAGAGAGAGAGAGAGAGAGAGGGAGATTTTATCATTGTAAACCAATGCGAGAATATAATGAAATTCTTCAATGGATAATTCAATACTTCACAGTTATTTTCTGAAGTGAATTTTGAGGAAGTAAATTATGCTAAGCTTCTATAGGAACTTGGGACATTGGCTGGTAGATCTGCTAGCACGGTCATGGTAATTTAGAAGTGTTTCCTGTTATTCATAGATATCCGCGAACGGCTGCGCATCATATAACCAAATGTGGACTGAGTCGTACAGAATCACTATCCGTGGATCGTACACAAAGTTCCTATTCATAAACAGTAAAAGTTTTCACAAGCGACCAAAGGATATGAGCAGCTGCTTCTGCTTTACGAGATCAACGAGATTTCATCACTACTCATAAAGTATTCTTTCTAGGTTAAAATCTTATCACTGGACGTTTTTGACGAACGCTAAATTATATACGCTCATGTTCCGTAAGACTGTAGAGGTACAATACGAACAGTAATTCGTGCTCTAGTAACTTTAAGCATTAGCAAGAGAGTTTATACTTATTCGCGATACAAATATTCTCAGCTTAGAGCAGTAGACACAGATCCAGACATTGGTGCAAATGTATTACCTTCAAGTTATAATTACTCCATGTATTACTACATATCAAGTCATACTACATATCCGCACATACATAAATCAGTGTACACAAATACATACAACAAGGGATATACCGTAAGGCATGGGCATTAACATTTAGAGTGCAATGGGAATTCCTCTGTTATAAACACAGGGGTGAGAGAGGTTAGGTGGAAAGAGTACATTGAGAGCATCTATAAGGGGGAGGACTTATCTGATGACGTGGTAGAAGAGGAAACAGAAGTCGGCATGGGAGAGATAGGGGGTTTAGTATTAGAATCGTAATTTAGAAGAGCTTTGGAAGACCAGAGATCTAATAAGACTGAAAAGATAGACAATATTCCATCAGAATATCTTCAGTCATTGGGTAAAGTGGCCAAAAAAAAAGGTTGTCTACGTTGGTATGCAGATGTTTGAGAGTGGCGATACACTATCTGAGCCGCGCGGAGTGGCCGCACGGTTTGAGGCGTCATGCCACGGACTGCGCGGCCACTGCCGCCGGAAGGTCGAGTCCTCCCTCGGGCAGGGGTGTGTGTGTTGTTCTTAGTATAAGTTATTTTAAGTAGTGTGTAAGTCTAGGGACCCATGTCCTCAGCAATTTGGTCCTTTAGGAATTCACACACATTTGAACAACGTTATCCACGCAATTCCAAAGACTGTAAGAGCTGACAGATGCGAGAATTATCGCACAGTCAGCTTAAGAGCTCATGCGTACAAGTTACTGAAAAGTATAATACACACTAGAGTAGAAAAGAAAATTAGGGCTCTATTAAATGACGATCAGTGTGGCTTTAGGAAAGGTAAAGGCAAGAAAGAGTTCTGACGGTGAGGAAGAGAATAACATATGGAGATTCATACGCAGGGGGGCGTAGTTCGAAAGATAGAGGCTCAATTTAGAAGCAATTGCTAACCTCCTATTTTTGCTATGAATATTCTTGCAATTCTGTCATGCACGAAGCAGTGGTTTCGTGTGACACTGTAGTCGACTGGTTCTCGTATTATAGAGAAGTCTGTGGGGAATTTATAAAGTATAGGTGGTCATTGGGGGGGGGGGGGGGGGCACGGATTATAGGTGAAGTAGGTCAGTCACATTTTGGAAAGAGAAAGTACGAAAGGGGACACGAGGTTTTTGGGTTTCTGGAGTAGTAGATTCTGGAGGAGATTATGCTGATGTTGTATTTAGGGTTCTACTTAATCAGACAAAGGAAGTCTTCGCATCTTAAATAGAAGAATATTTGGAAGAAGGCTCTGTAGTCACGTCGGATCGGTTTGCTTCGTACAAGGGGTTGGGTGAAAGCGGTTATCATCACTTGGTCGTGAACCACAATATTCAGTTTAGAGATTATAAGAAGTGGGCATGTATTAATCCTACCGAGGGTTATAGGTGGGCTGTAAAATCTGTTGTCGGGCGGGAAAGAGAAGGATTTCTGTTTTGCAAGGCCATTTAGTGAATACTGTTGGAGGAAGACTATTCCTATAGGTTATTGTTTATTTCTTGCATTTATGAAAGTAGTCAGCAAAATGTACAAACCTCGTTTTGTTAGTTAGGTGTTGGTGGGTCCGATACTTTTTTTCTTGTTTTACGTTGCTTTTTTTTTATTTCACTATATTGTGCGAGTGCTACTTTTTGGTTTCTCTGGAGAGAGGTTTTTCTGTCGTTTTAATATTTTCTGGTTACAATGGTAGGCCGACGGGTATTGCTGTGTCTTTGCCGGAGGGTTTATGTAATTGACTCGTGGTTTCATTCTTTTATTATTTTAAAATTTTGCATCTGATTGAGAGCTGGTGGTAGAGAAAAACTGTTTTGGGTGGTACCTCATTTGTGCTTGCCGGTTTGTGTTTCTTATTATTTTTTTCATTAGTTGTCCTGGATTTTGCTTCTTTCCTTACTGTTTGACCTTCTAACATTATTATTTCGTGTTATGTCCTTATTTCGTTCTTGTCAGCCTCTATCTTTGACTCCTTTGGAAGTTCATTGCGCTAAGTTTCTTTTTATGTAGCCACTTTCATGTTCTCCTTTTCGATGTTTCTGCTACAGTACTCTTATTTTTACAGTCACTCCTGATGTATCGATTCTATTGACTGTTATTTGGAGCTACAGTAACTGGTGTGACTTTCGTGCAGTATAGTTATCAGTTGCAAGGTTTGGTAATTTTTGCGATTTATTTCTTTGCGTGTGCAGTAATGTTTAAGCGCGTTTCTGATATGTTGTAAGATTTTTGTGGAACAAACAGTAATATTGGAATCGGTAACTGGAAATGACCTCCTACACAGGTTGCTTCTAGTTATCGATTCCAATTATTCGACGGTTCATTAGTTACATCGTTTTTGCAGTACGTGTGGAAATTATAATATAATATATGCACTCGTAATTTCCCTCGTGTTCTTATTTATTTCATTCATCTTTAACTCGTTTAAATTATATTCGCGCGTAACTAATAGTCACGTTAAATGTATCATTTTATGGCAGGCTACATTCGTTTGTTTACGAGTATGATCCGTTCCATTAAAATGGCTCTGATCACTATGGGACTCAACATCTTAGGTCATAAGTCCGCTAGAACTTAGAACTATTTAAACCTAACTAACCTAAGGACATCACACACACCCATGCCCGAGGCAGGATTCGAACCTGCGACCGTAGCAGTCCCGCGGTTCCGGACTGCAGCGCCAGAACCGCTAGACCACCGCGGCCGGCATCCGTTCCATTCATAGATTGTCCATTGCAGCACCTTTGCCTTACGTATGACGTAGTTGGTCAGAACTGAAGGGTGGTATCGGACACTAGAATTTATCCAAAAGCAGAGTCGAAATGGAAGAAAGCTCATGCCTGGCCTAGAGAAGTTTACTAGTATCAAACATAGGCCACAGTTTGAGAAATAAATTTCTGAGAATGTTCGTTTGGAGGACAGTATCGTATTGTAGTGAAACGTAGACTGTGGGAAGACCTGAACAGAAAGAATCGAAGCATTAGAAATGTGGTGCTACTGACGAATGTTAAAGATCCGGTGGACTAATAAGTTACGGAATGAGGAGGTTCTGCACAGAATATGAGGGAAAGAAATATATAGAAAACAGTGGCAAGAAGCAGTAACAGGATGTTAGGAGATCTGTTAGGGAATCATTCAATAACTTCCATGATACTGGAAGTAGTTTTAGAGGATAAAAACTGTAGCGGAAGGCAGATATTGGAATACACTGACCAAATAATTGAGGACGTAGGTTTCAAGCGCTGCTCTCTGATGAAGAGATTGGCACAGGAAAGGAATATGTGGTAGGCTGCATCACACCAGAGAGGAGTGATGACTCAAAAAAAAAAAAAAAACATAAAAAAGTAAAAAATAAAAAAACCTCTATCGTTTCTCTATGCGCTCATGAAAGGTAGTTCAATGTCTTTTCCAAAACGCATGTGTCGCTGACTTTCATTTCATGGTTCCCATCTCGAAACATGATCTGCGACCGGCCGATTTTTCGGTAATTCCCAGACGACAGTTCCTTTTGTGTTCGGCTGTACGGGCGTTAACATTTCTTTTCATTGTACCAATTTACACTTCTACATCTACATGGATACTCTGCAAATCACATTTAAGTTCCTAGCAGAGGTTTCAACGAATTCTCTATTATTCCAATCTCGTATAGCGCGCGGAAAGAATGAACACCTTGCCTGAAACTGCATAGCATTTCACGTCCCTGGCTGTTGCTGGGAGGAGCCGTTCACCTTTTACCGTTCTTAAATAGCCATTAATTTCTTGGTAGGTCTAAAGATCGTTTGAAACACATACCTGGCGAAACCTTCCACGATGCAATCCGCTTCATGTGGGCTGGTCTGCTACATATGAAGCCATCACTGTGACATTAGTGCGTTTGGCTCACATGCTGTCAAGAATATTTGTCCCCATGTGTCACCAACCATGTTGTCCTATTAGATGGACCGTGATGTAAGATGCTATGACGTCGTGTCGAATGCTGACTTGGCCTGCCGATTGGTAGGCCGTCTGACGCAAACGATTCTTGAGATTAAGAGAAACTGGTGCCCTGAACTGGATCAGTGTTCATATACTTGTGGACTACCTATCACTGGCGTCAGTACTGGATGCTGATTCGTGTTCATTAATGCTTACAGATTGGCGGTCATCACATCAGGCACAAAGAATATGACAAATACTGGAAAAATCTTATAGAAGATGTTACAAAATAATAAACAGAGAATTACGTGCAAATGACATGAACACCATCGATCCTAAGATTGACTTTCTCTTGGCTAGCGTGATGGAGTATTACTGGCGTTGAGGAGTGGCTTTGCAGTACAAAGTCATTTACAATGACCTAATAGGTATCCTCATTACAAGTCATCACATGTCTTCAGTTTGCCGGGCGTTCTGGCCGAGCGGTTCTAGACGCTTCAGTCCGGAACCACGTGACCACTACGATCGCTGGTTCGAGTCCTGCCTTGAGCATAGATGTGTGTGATGTCTGTAGGTTAGTTAGGTTTAAGTAGTTCTAAATTCCAGGGGACTGATGACCTCAGATGTTAAGTCCCATAGTGCTCAGAGCCATTTGAACCATGTCTTCAGTTTTGCTGCATTGACTCATCAGTTTGTTTCAGTATCTTAAGTACTTCATCAGACCCCTCACAAGTGTTATTGCGTCCTGCCTAATGCTTCTTGCATAATGTTATGATAGTGATGGAGGCGGGTTGGTATTCAATTGTCTTACACTTTTCCAGTGAGCTGCCGGCCGCGGTGGTCTAGCGGTTGTAGGCGTTCTGTCCGGAATCGCGCGACTGCTACGGTCGCAGGTTCGAATCCTGCCTCGGGCATGGATGTGTGTGATGTCTTTAGGTTAGTTAGGTTTAAGTAGTTCTAAGTTCTAGCGGACTGATGACCATAGAAGTTAAGTCCCATAGTGCTCAGAGCCATTTTGATCCAGTGAGCTTACTCACTTTCACATGCAGAAGTGTTGCTGTTATAATCTTGGTGACTGCCCAACTGTGTAGAAATGTTTATACCTAGTGGCTGACGTGTTGATTCTTCCATGTACTGAAGTAATGCTGGGATGTAGTGACTTTAAAAAATTTTCTCTCTGCCATTCCGTTACCATCTTAATGTGTAATACCATTATACTATATATACATACAAGAAGTAACATACCGTTATTAGCTATTCTTCCTCGTGTTGCAGTTGTAATGGCCAGTAGTATGTTTCCAACTGTGTGTGGTACTATCAAGACCCAGCACTATATCTTATCTCACTGTTTTTCTTTTTTAGTTTGTTTTGTAGTAGGCATTTACGAGATGTTATCGCAAGAACAGCGTCATTTTTCAATTTTCCTGTTGTATCGTGTTGATCGCCTACCTCCTTCAGGTTTTATCCCAAAATAACTACATAATATCTCTCAAGTAACAGTGGTTGTTTCATTTTTGAGGTGAGTTTTATTAGGTCGCCTTAAGCGAAAAGACTTGAAGTGCGAGTGGTCCACATTTTTCACTCATCTGTTTGAATGGAATGGGATAAACTGAAACTGTAGAGTTTCGTTTTAGCATTGTAGTACGTGAGGTATCACTATTGCTGGGAGCGAAAAGTGGCTGAAAAGTTGTGCACTTCTCACGTTACCTGTGATGTATCTTCTGAACACGAAACAGCCTGGACAAAAGCACCACAGGCGCAAAGATGCGAGCTGGTGCCAGCTCCATAGAGACAGGATATCGATTTCTCCTCGGCCAATTGCCTGACAGAGTACAATCCGCCAATGACTGTGCGGCAACGAACAGAAGCTTACTCGAAAGATAGAAGAGCAGCTCCTGCACTTGACAGTCTAGATCGTTGCCCAGAGATAATTTAGATAGGGAACGTCGTTAATGAACTCTCTGAAGTGAAGAGACGGTTGCTGTAAATTGCATTTGCTATGTACTGTGAAGTCTGCCTACGATTACTTACACTTATCAACCGAGCGAGGTGGCGCAGTGGTTAGACACTGGACTCGCATTCGGGAGGACGACGGTTCAATCCCGCGTCCAGCCATTCTGATTCAGGTTTTCCGTGATTTCCCTAAATCGCTCCAGGCAAATGCCGGGATGGTTTCTTTCAAAGGGCACGGCCGACTTCCTTCCCTGTCCTTGCCTAAGCCGATGAGACCGATGACCTCGCTGTCTGATTTCCATCCCCAAAACAACCAACCAATCAACTTACACTTATCCATTGAGGGTCTTTTTGTGTTGTTTTACATGTAGTGTTCACGAGTCCCATATTCAACTAGTCACAAAGAGAGTAAACCGTTTAACTCATTTATGAGACTTTATTACTAATTTGTTAGAGTTTTGTAGAACCGTCGTTCTCCTATACTGTTACCTGATCCTGTGGCGTAGCTGTTATGTTGTGGGAGGGAGAAATTGTCTAAGTGGTGTACTGCACCAGAAACCGTTACACGAACTCACAAACTCGGCCTACCGTAACAGTGGCAACTCGACCTCTACAGCAGTGGCGACGTGGCCTTTACAAAACTGGCGACGAGGGCTTACAAAAATCTGTTCATTAAACCAACTTATTGTTCTTCATCTGTGTGTGAGTAAGGTCACGTGACGCAGGGAACACACAAATAGCGCCCCAGGGAGAAACGAACAGCACTCCACACACGTATGACTTAACGCGCACAACACCATCACGCCACAGTTCAGAGCTGACGCGCGGTATCGAACGCTCCAGTTGGCTCAACGATATTATGAATGAATTCGTAACACTGATATTGTTTCTGGCCATAAACGCGTACCAACCGACCGACCGACCAACAAACTATATGTTTGCTGGCACTTTGGCCAACCGACCGACCAACTTTCCTTGCCAGTTGGTCTGTTGCGTGCGACCATTCGACAGACGACCCGCCAACCACTTCCATCACCGGCCCCCCTTCCCCTTTTACTAAAAATAACGATGTCATGTGTAGCGCTGTCGTTCCAACCGCCCCCAGAGGTTTGTGTCGGCTGAGTAAAGTCGGTCGGATCGTGTGAAAGTTGCACACGAAGTTGATCGGTCGGGTGACTGGTGCGTGTCTAGGACCCCTAAGTGAGACTACAAGAACAACAGCAGAGTACAGGTGCGGCTCAGGCAGAGCCGTTTATTGAGCGCGCCGGCTGCGCGGACACAGCCTGTAGTTACACCGCAGGCTGACGCGGCCCGGCTGGCGCGCGGCGGCTGCGTTGCGGTCGCAGGGGCGGCAGCGGCGTCTCCGCCTCCGCGACATGCGCCGCCTCTCCTCACTGCTGCAGGTCGAACTGCTGGGCGTCGGCGAGCGGCGGCGCAGCTCCTCACGGCGCTTCCACCTCCGGTGCGGCGCCTCCCAGCGGCTGTCGGAGTAGTAGGCGGCGAGGGCTGGGGCCGACGTGTCCTGCACGACAGGGTCAACACTTAGCGGGGTCGAGTCAACTGCCGAGACCGAGGGGACACTAGCAAGACTGGCAAATTTCTGCGACACAATAGGGAATTTCGTTGCAGTTATGATAACCTACGTCTCTAGGATATGTAGATTTAGAACATGGGTTTCCAAACACCTGCTCTGACGGAAAACTTTGAGAATCCTGCGCTGCGATGGAATACCTTTATTTTGATGGTTAATAATTTTTTTTAAATCAGAGAAACTTGTCTTAGTCAGTGATTACTTCAGTTTTAAACCATAGCTACTAATACAAAAACCACAATAGGATTTGAAAAAAAGCTGTTAGTACTGTCAAAAAATCAGAAAAAAACCACCATGTTACTGACAAGTTTTTTCCAGAGCTTTTGTTTAACACCAGTGTTCCGCGGAACAGAATTTGGGAAACACTGCTTGAAGGAAAACTGTTTAAATAGTGGCCAGAATTTATTCCTTGCAATTTTATGGTAGCGGTGATAAAATACAGAGAGAGAAAGATTGCATACAGTTTGCACAGAAACCTATTACCGTTTTGAGATTCCAAGCACTTTTTTACTAAGTGTGTACATAAGCAAGCAGTAAAGGAAACTAACGAGAAATTTTTAAAAGGAATTGGTGATGGGGCAAAAAAAAACTTCGAGGTTTGCCGATGACATTGCAAGTATGTGAGAGACAGCAAAGTCCTTCGGAGAGCTTGGGTTGAGTTTTATGGGGGAAGAGACCAAACAGCGAAATCTTCGGTCTCATCGGATTAAGGAAGAAGCGGGAAGAGAGTCTGCCATGCCCTTTCAAAGGAACTATCCCGGCATTTGCCTGGAGCGATTTAGAGAAATCAGGGAAAACTTAAATCAGGATGGCCGGACGCGGGATTGAACCGTCGTCATCCCGAGTGCGAGTCCAGTGTGCTACCCATTGCTCCACCTCGTTCGGTTCTATAAAAGCTGTTCAGCTTAGAGGATAGTACCTTGAGAAGTGGTTATGAGATGAACGTCAACAAAAGTAAAGCGAGGGATATGGAACGGATATGGAACTCAGAGAATGCTGAGGCTACTAGATTAGGAAATAATACACTAAAAATGTTAGATGACTTTCCATGTTTGACAAATGAAATAACTGTCAATCGCTGAAGTAGGGAGGACATCAAATGGAGATTAGATTATTTATAATAAGAAAAGCATTTTAGGAAGAAAAATGGATTTGTTTGCATCTAATCCAAAGTTTATACGTTATAGACAATGTTTTCTGAAGACTTGCGTCAGGGATATAGCCGTGTACAGAAGTGAAACGAGCATAATAAACACCTCAGACAAAACGAGAATAAAATTCTTTGAAATATGGTAGTTCAGAAAAAAGCTCAAGATTTGACGGCTGGGCAGGATAAGTAATGAAGGGGTACTGAATGTACCCCGGCAAAACAGAATTTTGCGGTACAACTTGACTAAAAGAAGGGATCGGTTGACAGGACACATCCTGAAACGTCAGGAAGAAATTTTGGGAGGGTTGGGGATATCATGTAGGGGTAGACAAGGAATGAATACTCTGAGAAAATTCAAATGGACGAAGGTTGTAGTAATATCTATTCAGAGATAAAGAGCCTTGCAAAGGTTAGGCTACCATGGGCAGCTGCATCAAATCACACTTCAGACTGAAAACCACAACAACACCAACAACAATGTTGCCTGACCGTTGAAATATGATCCTTACACAAGTTATGTTCAGTTTGACAGGCAAGTGTAATATGCAGTTGTCGACATCCTTAGGTGATCAATATAGCTATGGAAATTTCTCCTAAACTCTTGGTACCAATATCAGACGCAAAACAATGCAGGGTCTATGGTGCCTTTTCCATTCCTAAAATCAAATTACAGTCTACAGAGCTGAAGCTACTCACCCCAGATGACTTCAACGCCAGCCTCACGAGCACCCCACCGTGAAGTCCGCAGAAATCGCCAAGGTAGATGGGACTTTCCTGTGAACAAAACGACTGATGAGCTGCATGGTAGCCAAAATCTAACTATACTTTCTGATTTAACATGAATACGTTTAAGGGTACAATAAAAGTTATCAAGCTTCAGTGAAATTAGACAATATCGACTTGAGGAACCTTAACCTTAATTATGTATTCGTTCGATGAGACATCGCATGCCAATACAGTGTCTTATGGTTGGTGATGCTGACCAGCGCCTCCAAACACCACTCTCCCATTTTGCTCAAACACATACAACGCCGTAGCGGTGGAATGACTCAACTGCTTCCGAATGAAGCCTGAGTTAACAGGGACGAGTATGGATACCAACCTAGTGATTTCGAAGGTATGAGAGACAAGGAGAGGAAACCGAGAAAAAGGACATTTACTTCACAAACTCTACTGAATAATCGAGTTTTTCTTAAATGAATCTAGTTTCCTAACTTTCTTTATCAGGGCAACATCAAAGGACTGGAAGCTATAAATATCTGTTCGAGAATATAGGTTTTGTTTCTTATAAGTTGGAGCGAAAATGCTGTAATTTATCGATTCAAAATTCTTAGCAGCATGTGGGCATACTCGAAACAACCTTAGCAACACGTGGGCCCGCCTGAATGTTGCCACGGTTGTTTCGACCATGCTGCACAAGCTTCACAGGGAAGTGCTTACACGTCGTCAGTTAAGTCCTAATCTCTCCCCACACGATTTTCATAGTTTTGGAGCCCTGAAGAAAGAGGTTCGTGGCTGTTGATTTGCTCCAAAGGAAGAGGTGCGTGTCTGGCAAAAAGCATGTTTTCGTCGACAACCGCAAACATTTTTCCATGAAAGTACTAGCCTTCTTTTTTAGCTGTGGGATAATTGTATTAACAGATGCAGTGATTACTTTTGAAATAATAAACAGTTTACTTATTTCTATTCCATCTGCCTCGTTTCGATGTGACAGTCCCTTACAAAAGTACAGAGAGCGGTTCTCTAAATTCGAATGACATTTCATTGGTGTTATCATTAACATGGATACAGAGGGATACGTTCATGAGTAGTGGCATAAAAGTTGGAATTCGACCATACAGTGTTTAAAACTACGTGTCGCTAAGTAATCTTGCTATTGTCCAGAAGCAGTAACAGTAAACCACGATACCGTATAATGCCGTGGACATGCTATACACAATATGGCTGCTTCGAAGCACTGCTGTGTTTTAACGCCTCCAGAGTAAGGAACCACGGCGATGCTCACCTGCACACTGGCCCCCAGAGCAACTGGACTGGACACCTCCTCCTCCTCCTTCTCCAGCTGGACTCTCCTCTCCTCTTCCTCTTCTTCTCCCCTCACACAGCACGAAAACCAGCGACGGAGCCTCCGCCACATCCTTGCGGACAGAAAGCACTTTAGCTGTAGTTGAGAAATACAGCTGCAATTAAAAGATACGGCAACGCATAATGATGCAACCTCATATAACATTCGTGACACCATGACGCGAAGTTTAGAGATCAAAGGATTTAGGCAGCACCGTACTACACTGCAAATGCAAATTGCATGAAATACCTAATTTTTATCGGTTTCATAGTGCTAACAACGAATATAACAAAGAAAAATTAAACTTAGCTCAAGCATTCATTTTACAGAGGAAACTAGAAGAAATTTATTGCCAATGCACGTGGAATTGCTACATGCGCAAAAAATGAAACTACGAAATGCAAACAATATTCAATGCTCAGTGCCTACTAGTTCAATATATTACATCAGTAAGTACTGTATGTGGTAGTTACAATAACTTACCGTTATGTTTTCTTCTAAACTGATTGTTATATGTTTCATGAAAAATTTTATAAAGAAAATGAATCATGAAGGTAAAGTCTACACGCAACTGAGAGAAAAGCTGCCACGACAGAACATATCAAAAATGAAAGAGAGTATCTTCGTTGACCCATAGATTCTGGACCTTTAGAGACAAGCAGTTTGATGAAACGTTAGATGAGACAAGGACGCTGCCTAGGAACGTTTCAATAACGTTTACTTCAGTTACTTAGGTAGTAAGAGAGCACGTAATTAAAAGTCACTTGTGGGTGAGCTGTTGTGATGGTACGATTACCTTGGCTGTAACATGTCTCTGAAAGACACTTCCCTCATACCGACCTCGACTTCTGCCCTGAATATCGCATACCTCTTCCTGACGAACATTGCGAGCGATTTTATCAGGTTACTGCAGTCACTGAGAAGAGGTATGGTATGCAGGGAAGTGGCTTACTGGTATTTCGACAGACCCCTGTTGGACTATTGTTAGAGATGCTCTAGCTATAATTTACAAGCGATAAGGCAAGCAGAAATGCGCCGCCGGTTTATAGTGTAATCAAAAATTCTTCTAAATGTTACATCAGGACTCTCGAGATGGTAAAAGTATTTATCTACCGCTATTTTATTGCTTCAGTAGTAGATAAACATTACGTTGCCCAGGTATTTATTTACAGCTGTGTGTCCACGCCCGTACCGTGCAGTGTCTGGCCTTGTGCTTAATGTTCATAATCTCGTATGTCCTGAACCATGACTCGTACAATGGTATAATTTTGTTGCCGCTCTAAACTGCATATGTCGATACTGTATGCAACAATGTGTTGAAATAGATTTCATGGAAACGAAGTAATAAATTTAAAGGTCGTGCACAACGCGACAGTTTTTCACGCATATAATTGTTTATGACGTCGTACTCCTGTATTAAGTGTCACACAATAATATAATTTTGTAGTTTCATTCAGTGCTACATGTGCATACTGTCCTCAAAATGTGATGCAAAACAGTTTGTAGTAAAGGAGTAAGAAATCATGACGTCATGCCTCATACGGTACGTTTACTGTATGAATAGCGGAAAAGTGGCGAGGTATAAACTTTTTTTCCTCTCGTCATTTTGCAGGGGTTGTCAAAGATAAAAAATCTCGTAAAGATTTGAAATTATATGCAAGGTTTGTTCCAAGTCGCTAAGTGCTATCATTCTCAAATACTTGATGAATAGATTCTGAGAATTCACAACGCGCTGGCTACACTGCTTTCTCATCCCCACCCCCATCATCTTGCAAGGCCGGTGGTTCATATCCCCACAGCGATTGTTGTCTGATAGTAAGGTACATGTACACCAAGTTTGCTTGAAATAGATCCCGTGGTTTAGGAGGAGATGTGGATCAGGCGTACACTCTCTCTCTCTCTCTCTCTCTCTCTCTCTCTCTCTCACACACACACACACACACAGACACATGTACAAAAACACATCACACATACATACTCTTATATCCATTTTCGTGATATGTGTGGAACATAAATTAGAGTATTGTTTGCGTATGTTTGGTAATATTTATAAGAACCTGTAGAAAACAAGTAGGCAAAATTCTTCAGCTGTGCTATGGTTGGCAGTGTTCCAACGTATGACCTAAGCTTGCAATACTTCCACCGTCTGCGTTTTAAGAGTCGCTGCCAGGAATAGTGTTTATCGGCGGACCAGTAGGGAGGAAATAGATAATGACAGTGTGGTACAGGACGGCTTTGCTCGTACACTGACGTCCGCTTCTGGTCTGCTGTGTGTCCTTAAGTTTATCCTCTGAGACATTGTACAGGGTGCGGCCCCTAAATCCAGGCAAGTGAAACACTTTTTAAAAAAGCAATTTTATGAAACAAAATAAAAATGAATATGAAAATCCTGCTACATATAAATAGTTGTATCTTTCAAGAGTAACATTACTCGATGTAACCTCCTTCAGCCGTAAAGACCGCCTCTAGTCTTGTCCTGAAGCGATCGCAGGTACACTCTATAAACAGCACTCTCCATATTCGCGAATGCTGCGTCGATAGCGGTGCGCAGAGATGCAAAATTAGGATGCGTCGTGTTACTGGTAACTCTTTAGACTACGCTCCAAACATAGTTGTCGAAGGAGTTCAAATTGTCTGGTCGGAAGGGCGGGTGGGGGGGGGGGGGACTTCTTTGACCAGAACATGTGGACGTTATGCGAAAGACAGTATTGAAGTAAATGGCTCGCATGTAGTCCTCCTCTGCCGTTCGAGGCATTGTTCCGTCGCCGACATCACTACTGACGTCTATTTCCTAAGCGATTTCCCCGGGTCCTCCGAAATCAGCGACTGGGTCTTTTCGATGACGGCCGCAGTTCGTGACACGCGTTTCCTCGAATGAGGTTCCCCGCCGCGTTAGCAGAACGTTCCCCACACTTCCCCGAAGCATTATACTTGTCCCGAATATCGTAAACAGTTGATCTCGGCTACCCGAAGAATCGAACTATTTCAATGGGCGAACGCCCAGCCCGAAGGCTTTCGATAGTCGCGGACTTCGGTTGTACTGCGCACCTGTCCGTCCCATCTCGGCCAGTTTGAGGTTCTGACTGCTTGCTAGATTCCTCTGGCTTTCTAGAACCCCAATCGCGGCCTCATGCGGAACTGCGACTGGCGGGAAATTCAAATTTAAATCTTTGTGGATTTAAGCGCCGCCCCTTGTACATCGGACGTCTGTATCCTGCTGGGCCCCTAAGATGGAAGGGAATGCACCTGTGGTGTGTGTAGCGACCCTGGGCTGCGCTTGCTCTTCGTGTTTAAAGGTACTGTCACATTTTCTGAGTTTAATCTTGCATGACAGTGAGTTTGAGTCAACGGGCAGATTGTGTTCCTGTATTAAAGCACGTTGTAAAATCCCCTTCTGTGTGACTTGCATTTACTGACGAGCCTAGAAGGAGTCATAAACATTGTTGACTGCTTAGTGAGAGAAATATAATTTAATAATTTAGATATGCACGCAATTGTAGGATGATTCTCTATGAAATCGTTAGTCACAACACACAAAAGGGACATTCATTACCGAGAGAGATACGAACGGCTTATTTCCTAGTGCAATATTGCATGATTATTGTTAGTTTTACGATCTACAAAAAGGACACCTGTCTCGCTTTAGATCAGTAGGCAAGAAGCAGTGAGCTTCCTGGATGAGGTGACCTCCTTTTATTACCTCGAAAAACCGCTAAACTCCTTCGCCTTCTCTCTCTGATAGGGGTGTCACCAGACTGTAATAAAAATTATGTACACCGATTTCTTCTCAAGAATGGTTATTATTTAATAACGACCGGACTTACTCCCATCTCCACAAAATCTGTTCAACGTTAAAAATCAAAGACACCAGAATGTGACAAAACAAGATCAACCTTAACATATTTACCGTTTCTCTACAGAGATCATAATATTCCATCTGGCACCAAAATTATTTATTGTCAAGTTTCACCACAGAGTGTTTCTTTGGGCGCCGACAGTTCTGCATGTTAAGAACAGTGATTAGTCGATATTGATTTACTCTGTTACTTGTTAGATTCCCTTTACAGCTGTTAACTGAAAGAAACATTGCGCCAAATTGTGTGTCACATGTGGAAAGGAGACGCACGCTGGTGCAACACGCAGTGGACAAGGGAAGCTAATGTTGTTTGTCCCTTCTATTAAAGTGAATGTCCTGTATCTATTATAATAGCATTTTCTGATCTTAGTTAAACGTATTGAATGACTGCTTTAACACTTTAGAAGCAGCTCCATTCCCTGTGTTTGTGTAAAGACGTGCCGAAGAGAGCCATAACTTCTTTCTTTAGTTGAGGTTGTATATGCGTATTGCCTGCTTTAATATTTTACTACAATTAAGCCCCACTTGCTTGTTAGTCTTAACTAAAGTACATTCTCCTGAAGCGTATTAAGAATTTTCGACAGTTGCATTATATGCCGGCCTTTCATTTTTCTGTTATTGTAACGGTTTTCGGAATTCACTGTCACTGGCAAACATCCTTAAATATTTGAAAGGCTATTTGACTAAAGCTGTCTTGATGAGCGGGTTAGTGTTAAATTTAATAAAAATTTCAATGAATGTTTTATGTAAAATATGTGGCTTAAGCTCAATCAGTCGCTCAATCCTTTTGATCCTGATGGCCGAGCCCTCTGCACCACAGTTTCTTTTTGTTCATAATTTTGTATGTTGATGCCTATTGAATTTTGTCAGTGCAAGTGTTTCGTATGGTCAGAGTGATTCTTCACAATGATTAAGAAACTATTTTTGTACTTTAAACATTGCAGCTCAGTCAGCAATCGTGATAATCTAATACATAAGAAACTATCAGCCTCGATTGCGGTAATGAAACCAATCTTTACCTAGGTTTCAGCCCCAATAATTGAGCCTTCTTCAGAGGATATACCTGAATCTATAATTTGTCTAAGAGAGCATAGTCTAGGAATAAAACTAAAACAGAATAAAAATGTGACTACGCCAATTCAGAATGTTTTAGTTTTATTTCTAGACCATGAACTCTTAGACAAATTATTGATTCAGGTACATCCTCTGAAGAAGGTTCAATTATTTGGGCTGAAACCTAGGTAAAGGTTGGTTTCATTACCGCAATCGAGGTTGATAGTTTCTTGTATATTATTAAGAAACTGGCTTAGCGCCCACTGCTTTGCTCGTGTCGATTGTACACTCTGCACAGTGTTCTTTAAACTTTTTTCTTTAACCGAATTTTTATGTTTACAAATTTCAGGATCTTCTAAACTTTGCGCGCTAATTAAGGCCATAGAAGCATTATACTTTCGGAGTGTACTTCTGACCAAAAAGCGATTCTGGCAAATAGACTTTGAGGTCTTAGTTATTGCCGTCTCTTGAGTAATTAGTGATATTGCCATAACAACTTTCATCCCTTAATATATATTTCTTTAGGTGTCGAATACAACTTTTCGTAGAATTAACTTCAGAAATGTTTCAATGTAACAAATTATTCTCATAAAACTCCTTATACTATTTCAACCCCCTTAGGAGGTTGAGTTTCCAAAAACATTGGAAACACGTTTTCTATTTAAAAAGAAAAAAAAATAACCTGGAAGTCAACTACCAATTGTTATAGATGTAGCTTCAAAAATGCTTTATTGCTACTTTAATAATGTTTTAAAATGTTGTGCATCGTTGGAGCAGCAACCATAAAATGAAATCTTCTTGGGGAAATA
The DNA here is from genome assembly GCF_021461385.2 of Schistocerca piceifrons. Lineage (NCBI taxonomy): Eukaryota > Metazoa > Arthropoda > Insecta > Orthoptera > Acrididae > Schistocerca > Schistocerca piceifrons. Next base: position 520,785,632 of record NC_060143.1, read on the forward strand.
GTAAACAACCAGGCATTTGCAAATTGGAAAGTTTATTGAAACGGCTTTACCATGGTTTCAACGTGTGCGCCAGCTGTACTTTGGCGAGAAAATACGATATAACAATCACCATGTTGTGCATCTTTTAATTTATTATGGAGATAAAATTTTGTATTTACTGATGCCTTTCGGCTATGTTTTAAAATACCTTTGCCACAACATGTAATCCAGTTGTCTATATCTCCTTGTGAAGAAGAAGTGTTTATAAAAGTTGGAACCATGGTAAAGCAGTTTTAATAAACATTCCAATTTGCACCTGATTAGCTGTTTACTATTTCTGCAACAAAACGTTAGTAATGATTTATTTTCAAAAAAAACTTTGTCCTAATATTCTACTCCTTTATTCGTTTAATATCCAAAAATCCTGATGTATGAATCTTGCTTTTCTTAATCTTGACCTATAAAATAAACACCAGTTTTCTTATATCTAGCCTCAAAATTGCCTTACTAGCGACATATTTTAAAAAATCCTCTCGTCCTCTATTCATCCCTTTAGGGGTACAATAACGATTAGTCTCTTACTAAATGATGCCAACCATAATAAGATCAACATCGATTCAAAATTTAAAGATTTGGTCCTTAGCAGTTTAGACTGGGTTATGATGAGTCAGTGACTCACTCAGGTCCTATTTCATCCCTTTAGGGGTTGAATCTCCAAAAATACAGAAACACGTAATTTTCATTTCTGTCCCAGAAGTCAAATACTAATTTTATACATGTAGCTTTAAAAATGATTCAGCAGTTCTTTAATAATGATTAATGATTCGTTCCAAAAACCTTTCACCAACTATTTCACCCGCCACCCCCCCGCCCCTCCAATAGGGGTTAAATTTCCAAAAATATTGAAAAACGTGTTTGTTTATATCTGACGGAGAAACCAAATACCAATTTCCATCGTTCTAGCTTCAAAATTGGATTAATAGAGACGTATTTTCAAGAAAAACCTCTCATTTCGTATTTCACCCCTTTCGAGGTGGAATTTCGAAAAATCCCTTCTTAAGCGATGCCCATAGTATAATACTACCACCTTCACCAAATTTCAAGTTTCTGTCATTACAGGTTTTTGCAGGGAGGCGATGAGTCAGTCACGGAGGACATTGCCTTTTTGTATATAGAGATTTGCCACACAAAACATTTGTAGTGTATGACAGTATTTCTATTTGAATATATATTTATGCAGATGGTGTAAAACAAAACAAGGCACGTTTATCGGAAACTGGAGCTCAGTATTTCTTTTAGTGACTATTTTTCACGGTTTTACGTCCAAATAACACGTAGAAATACTAAATGTAAGTAATTTATAATTGTCAACATAAAAAGTCGATCGTTAAACAAGTACACTAATGCTCCGAATTTGTTTCCGCATAGCATGTCTTATTTATGGAAATATAACAGGGTAAAACTGCTTATCATTGCTACTCACCACCTTACAAAGACTGATTATGAATAACGAACTAGCGGCATGTATTGCTTTCACTATGAGCTAAGTATTCAAATGGCCGCTACACAGCGTCGTGCAGGAGAAAGTACAGCTGTATACTGTATAGTGTAAGCTCACAGATAATCTATCAAAAGTCAATACTGCACACAAAAATCAAAAACTGAAGCGGAAGAATTTTCTCTTTCGTACACGTACTGCCGCTTGCCGACGCCAAGCTAACGCATTATTATATGAGAAAAAGTACCACCACAGCTGTATCTTGAGAATGTCTTTATTGTATCACACGACTAGTTTCGGGGGCACGTTACCGCCATCCTCAGACCCCACCACTGCCAAAAGAGTATTTTATTTCCTTGGCGCATTTGCTGTGGGATCCTTGTTACTAGCACACGTGGGCTAGCTTTAATCGGGAGTCTATTCTCGACAACGTGTTGCCTCCAATGCCATTGGACTCCTGATGGAAGCTAGCCCACGTGTGATAGAAACTGCGATCCAACAGTGAATGCGCCACGGAAATCAAATGCCTTTTTGGCAGCGGCGGGACCTGAGGATGGCGGTAATCTGCCGCCGAGACTAGTCGTGTGATACAATAAAGACATTCTCCAGATACAGCTGTGGTGGTACTTTTTCTCATATAATAATGCGTTAGCTTGGCGTCGGCAAGCGGCAGTACGTGTACGAAAGAGAATTTTCTTCCGCTTCAGTTTTTGATTTTTGTGTGCAGTATTGACTTTTGATAGATCACCTGTGAACTTACAGTACACAGTTTTGACTTTAGTGTAAGAGTGAGTGGCAGGAAAGTGTACTGTGGCAGAGAAGGTACGAAAACATCCTATCCAACGCGGCGGTAGAAGCAGCATGTCATTAAATCGTCCAGAGAATAGATGTGAGGACGAGAGCAGTTCGGAAGAAATCAGTGCCTCTGCTGAGAAACTGAAAGACAATGGCCAGGATTTAAATCTGAAATACCGATTGACTGGAGTGTTTGCTCTGTTGTGTCTCAACACCTGAAATGTAAAATGTGCAATGTAGACGTCACGTTGCAAGAACCAAGTCCTCTAGGCTGAGACTTCACAATAATTATTGCTTGTCCAAACTGGCCATAAGTTGTTATACCACGTAGTAAGTTTGTACCGAATGCATTGGAAATCAACCGTCGAATCGTCCTAGCAATGCGCCTGCTTGGACTAGGGGTAAAGGGAACTGTAAAGTTTTGATCGTTCATGGAATTGCCCCGGCCGATTAGCCAATCATTCTACGATAAACCAGTGGATATGATTTCGATCGCAACGTTAAGAGCACGACAGGCTAGTCCTTGGATAGCAGATTAATGGTGAGAGTTTTCTAAAAGCAGAATTTTTCCATTGTTCTTGTCTGTAACACGTTTCAGAACTTGAAACGCGTTATTCTCGGAATATGATTTTGCAAAACGGCGCGCAACCTAGTCCCACCAATTTCAATCTTTTTTACTTGAATGTTTAACAATAACTTTGAAACAGCATTTCAGAGGGAAAGGAGGAGGAGGAGGAGGAGATTACTGTTTAACGTCCTGTCGACAACGAGGTCATTAGAGACGGAGCTCAAGCTCGGATTAGGGAAGGGTGGAGAAGGAAATCGGCCGTGCCCTTTCTAAGGAACCATCCCGGAATTTGTCTGAAGCGATTTCGGGAAATCACGGAAAACCTAAATCAGGATGGCCGGACGAGGGATTGAACCGCCGTCCTCCCGAATGCGAGTCCAGTGAGAGGGAAAATGTAGGGGATTTTCGATTGGTTGGTTTTAACTATACTTATTAACAAATGGCAGTCCCTTTTGGTGAAAATTGAACGCTCTTATCAAACACTCTCCAATTACGCAAAAACCAATGTTTTAAATCCCCTTGGTGAGTCACTAGCTACACTCATGCGGATTACATAGCCTGTTTTTCTTTTTTCCAGATTCAGACTGACACCAGTTACAGTGCGTGCCGGAGATCGCCTCAAATTCAGCACGCCTCACGAGAACTGCTGCATGTCGCCATTTCATAACATTTTCCGACATAAAAATTTTCTCATATTCAGGGTGATTGTAATTAAAGTTATACTTTCAAAACACTGTAGAAATAGCACCACTGCTCAGAATGACGTCAAATTGCAACGGATTATCATGGGAGAAGGGGGAAAACGTATGGTAGAGGAAAAAAAGAGTGTGAAAATTCATCAAGAGGTGGCGCTATGTGTGTCAGAATTGGTAAATGAAAACACCTGTCATCCGCACGACCCATTGAAATTGGTGTAAATGAAATGAAATGTCGTGTGACGAGGGCCTACCTTCGGGTAGACCGTTCGCCTGGTGCAAGTCTTTCGATTTGACGCCACTTCGGCGACTTGCGCGTCGAGGAGTTGGTATAAAGACACCTCGCGCCTGGGACGTTCGCCATGACTGTCTGAATGCATGATCGCGCTCTTCTTGTAAAGCTGTATTACAAGAACGATGACTTTGCACACCTCGCTCTGCAGAAGTTCCGGACACTAAAGGGTTTGGAAAAAGGCGTTGATCTGATGACTGCGGTGGGTCTGGAGGAAAAGATTCGGAAAATCGAAAAGACGGGTTCTTTTGGTGTGCAACCTGGTAGAGGGAGGAAACGAATTGAGTCGACGTCAGTGGAAGCAGCTCAAATGGTTCAAATGGCTCTAAGCACTATGGGACTAAACATCTGTGGTCATCAGCCCCTAGAACTTAGGGGCAGTGGAAGCAGCGGCCACAGCAACGCAGGAGGTGACGAGTGGTGGTGTGCAAGCGTGTAGTTCACGGAGAACTGCCCGAACATTGGACATAACCGTCCGCACGGTGCGTAAAATCCTACGAAACACCAGCCGGCTGGAGTGGCCGAGCGGTTCTAGGCGCTACAGTCTGGAACCGCGCGACCGCTACGGTAGCAGGTTAGAATCCTGCCTCGGGCATGGATGTGTGTGATGTCCTTAGGTTAGTTAGCTTTACGTAGTTCTAGGGGACTGATGACCTCAGAAGTTAAGTCCCATAGTGCCCAGAGCTATTTGCACCATTTAAGCCTACGAAACATCCTTCTTTGTTATACATTCAAAATCACCCATGTGAACGAGTTCCTTCCTTTTGACCTGCCAGCTAGGGAGAACTTTGCCTTAGAATTTCTTGCTTGTGTGGAAGTGGACAATGATTGGCCATGGAAGATTTTGTGGGCAGACGAAGCCCACTTCCATCTGACAGGATATGCCAATACACAGAATTGTCGAATATGGGCAATGGATAATCCACACGGAAATCAACCGGTACCACTTCATCCTGGAAAGGTCACTGCGTGGTGCGGGTTTATGGTATCATCTACCATAGGACCATGCTTTTTCGAGGAGACAGGTGCTTCTGGTCTTGTTACCTGTACCGTTACTTGTAAGCGCTAAGAGTGTCTTTTGCGCAACCACGTCATTCCAGCTCTCCGACAGCGTGAATGTGTGGATGGGATCAATTTTATGCAAGATGGCGTACCTCGGCACATTGCAAATTCAGTTAAGCAGCTGCCGAACAGCAATTTCGGATATTCTAGAATTATCAGCCATCATTTCCTTACAGCTTGGCCTTCCCGATCACCTGATCGTAATCCGTGTGACTTCTGGCATTGGGGCTGTCTGAAAGATGTTGTGTCCAGTGGTCAGACTGCAAACTTAGCTGTACTGAAGGCACGCATTGCGCAGCACACTCTGAACGTTGCCCCGGAAAGACTTCGATCAGTAGTGGAGCATGCTTTTTCTCGATTTCAACTTGTTGCAGAAAATGGTGCACAGCATATTGAACATGTTTAGCGGCTGACACACGGAAATTAATAATCCGATTTGGTTTTGGTTGATGCTTTTTATGCGGTTTTTGGCCTCAGGAGAATTAAAAACTGACGTGATTGTTGCTTTTTATGCGGTTTTTGGCCTCAGGACAATTAAAATCCCGAGTTTTCCGATCAGATGTGATATGACATCGCAGTGGTGGATGGGCTTACGTGACTAACTGTATCACACTTTTACACCCATGCACACTGAATAGTATAGTTTGTATGGTTCATTTGTCATTTGTAGTGGACCACTATTAAGGGGACCACACATGGTTCAGGTCGAAAAAAATCGATTTTCGGTTTTCATCATATTTCGATAGATTAAAGTTTTATTTAAGTCCTCTGAGAAGATTTTGCTGAAAAAAATTTGTTTCGACCATTTAAAGAGCATTTTCCTACCACGTGTGTTTATGTGCCATGCCCACTTATCTGTCACCCGCTTTTCTGCATAAATTTTAGATCTTTATATCTCCTACATTGCACATTAGGAATTTTTTTACTCCCGAGTGTGTTGGCTATCCTTGGAATGCAACGGTCGGCATTCTTTTGTTTCTGATGTTTGTAAACAACACGCTTTCATATGGTTCAAATGGCTCTGAGCACTATGGGACTTAACTTCTGAAGTCATCAGTCCCCTAGAACTTAGATCTACTTAAACCTAACTAACCTAAGGACATCACACATATCCATGCCCGAGGCAGGATTCGAGCCTGCGACCGTAGCGGTCGTGCGGTTCCAGACTGTAGCGCCAAGAACCGCTTGGCCACACCGGCTGGCAACACGCTTTCAAACACGCGGTTAGTTATGTTCAAGTGTGATTGCAAGTAGTTGTTATACTTACGTTTGCTGTGCTTGTTTACGTGTGTTTTCTTGTGTTTATTGAAGATGACGAAAAGTAAAGGCATTTTCAAAAACGACATTTTAGAGGAAAGAAGTTTAGAAATCCTTCTGTACAAGAGGTTATGTCGCCTGGCAACGATGTTTCTAATTGAAATTCTTCAACTAGCGTAACTTCTGAATTATGACACTTTCGATATTGGCACGTATTTTATCACGCAGTAGCAACACCTCTCTGAGCACCATTCCACAATGGTGGTTTTCTACAAACATGCTGCCTCATACACATTCTTCATTCTCCGATAAATCGCTACCGTAGTTCGTCCCCCGGTAGCTAAGAAAAGAATAACAGCACGTTGGTCCGGTTTGAACACATTTTGGAATAACCTCGGCATAGTTAACCTTTACGCATTTAGTGCATGAGCCCTTCCGGCTTTGCGGCTATCGATATTTGTTCAGAGGTGCTAACCTTTTGGCGATGGTGAGTCGGTCGCGAGGTGGCGCGGCGGTGAGCGGAAAGACGGGTCAGCGCGAGTGAGTTTGAGTTGGGAGGAGAGAGAAGTCGGTGTGTTTACCCAAGGAGGGGAGGTAACGCGGTCGGTGAAGAGGTGTTTATGAAAAGGCATTGTTCAGGTGCCAGTTGTAGCGGCTGTGTCTTGAGATGGTCTACGCAGCCAAGCAGTTGGTGGCTGTTAACCGATAGTAATGGCGACCTGCTTCTCTGATGCTGTTGGACGATTATTTCGCTGGACTGATAGGGTGACGTCGTTCTATTCATCTTTTTCACTGGCCATGCACCTTCTGCCTCCCGTATTGAAAGTGTACCTGACCTGAGACAAACTATTAGCGAGTGCTGAGTTTTGAAAATCTGTTAGTAATCCACGTTGTGGTCGGACTCTACGAAATATGTTGCACCATTTTGATGGGACTCTTGTTGCTTGGTGTCTGGTAGCGTCGGCGTTCTGCCTTACCATCCCAGCCGTGGGGCCTATTGTGTGTTTTAAAACTGAGTGTTTAGTTTGTTCCAGACAGTCTGGTGGATTTTGAACTGTATTATGTACCAAGGTACGCTAACTCCGTGAGGCATCCACCAAGGGGTCGATTATCTTAAGCAGAAAATAACATTTGGTGGTTGTTTTTTTTGGGGGAGGGGGGGGGGGGGTGGGCATCAAGTGTGGATGAGAGCTCAATGGGTTACTTAAAATATCTCAACCCTGAGTTTAATTGTTACTTTTAAGCTACATTTAGCAGTCCCAATTTGTTTTAAATCTTGCGATACTGCTGCTATGCCTTATTATGTAAAGTTGTTTTAAGTGATTGATTTTGTTTTCATTAACATAGCACTGTTTGAGACATTTGCTTGTAACGTGTTGTTGCTGCGTCATCCCCACACGCGATTTGTTGGACTACAATTGTGTCGTTCTGCATCTGTGCCTAGGTGATGGGCCCTTAGGGTTCTCGCTTGTTCCTGAATCGGACGGAATTGAACGTTCCATTAAGACCCGAATGCTTTCAATAACAGGCGTCTGAATTAACCGGTTGAGGAAGAGGAGCATCCATGAAGTGAAGTCGGACGCACCTACTGTAGTCCGCACCCTCTGTCGGGCCGATAATTCGGGTCCCAACGGCACAACCAGGTGTGGCCCGTGTTGGCCGCTCCTCAGGACGTTCTTGTCCGCACTTGGCGGATGACGTAAGCTGCGAACTATTTGTAACAGAAGTGTTTGATATAGATTATTGCCTGTCTAGTTGAGAGTCTTCATGTAAGGTTACTCTTTCTTTTAAGTGAACACATTTGGCCGGCCGAAGTGGCCGTGCGGTTAAAGGCGCTGCAGTCCTGAACCGCAAGAACGCTACGGTCGCAGGTTCGAATCCTGCCTCGGGCATGGATGTTTGTGATGTCCTTAGGTTAGTTAGGTTTAACTAGTTCTAAGTTCTAGGGGACTAATGACCTCAGCAGTTGAGTCCCATAGTGCTCAGAGCCATTTGAACCATTTGAACACATTTGGGTAAGATCTTACAACTCTCTGTAAGTGTACTTAAGATAGCCGTTTGGGCGTGCTATGTTTTCTATTTTCTACAAAATGGGATTACCTATCTCATTTGACAAGATTTATACATTTGTTAGTAACTAAAGCAAACTGATGGGCTTCAAGTATAAATGTTCTCTGACTGAGAGTTTATTATAAGTGTTATATTTTAACTATTTGATAATACAAAATACGGTTATTCACAGTTCATGTGTAAAGTTACCCTTTTATAAGGTATTACCTTTCTCATTTGAAGAGTTGTTACATTTGCTTAGGTATTGAAAGCTAACTGATGCGCTTTATGACAATTGTCATTTCTTTTCACTGATTTTAATAAATATTGTGAACAATAAAAGGTAAATGCTCCCCTGCCCTAAGGTCCAGTCCTTCCGCTTAGTCCTTTGGGAGTTTTATGATACGCCGAGGTAATACCGGTTTCAGTGCACAAATGGCGGAAAGACACTAATGCCATTCTAATCCCTTGCGTACATGTCGGTGCTTATATACCGCTATCGGAGTCGCGGTCTCTTGTATATAATGTGCAACATCGACCTCAAACGGAAACTTCTTGATCGCCCCTTATAGTTGATTCGGCAGTCTTTAAATTGTGGAGAACCTTACACTTTTAATTTTTTGGGGTCAGTTCCCACTTTTCGCACCATACCAATGTCTTGTATAAATTGTTTTGCAATTGGTTTTGTCTTTTGATGGCTTTACTAGACTGTAGACGACAGCATCATTTGGAAACACCTTAAGACGACTGTTGAGATTGACACCTTAATCGGTTGCATCGACTAAGAATAGCAGAGGGCCTGTAACACTTCTTTGGAGAACCCCAGGAACGAACTTTGATCTTGTTATGTCAGGAAAATAAGAATCCAGTCGCACAACTGAGACTGTACTCTAGGTACGCAGTTTGATTTTAAGCCGATTCTGGGAAAAGGCGTCAAAAGCCTTCTGGAAGTCTAGAAATATGAACTGAACTTGAGATCCCCTGTCGATAATACTCAGTGATTCGTATAAATAAAGCTCCATTTATGTGTCACAATAACGACGTATTCTAATTCCATGTTGGTTATGTGTCATGCGTGGAAGATCTGGCTTGCAAAATAATAAATTGATTTAATTTCGTTCATGATATTAGATAATTCAGCTAAGTCTGTAGTTGTGACATTCATGGTTTAAATAATGATAACGGCACCAGTTATTAGTTTTTATGCTTAGCACAACACGTCGCGAGAATTTGTTTTTGTTTTAAAGTGCGTTAGCTTACATGAATATATTTGGTGATATTTGCATGTGTGACTTTCTGCCTCTCTTAAGTGTGTTTGAAGTTAGACTGCAGTCGGAAGATCGGACAAAATGAATCTTTCAGTGTTTCGTCCATTACACAGAATATCACACACATGCAAATCATCACTTACACTGTTTGTTTACAAAACATGCCACAGAGGTATTACGACACTATGACTTCACAAAGAGTATTTAATCACAGTTGTTAGTGTCATCCGATTTATATTTGTAAATTACAAAACACACTTATACAACTGTTGACATAAATTATCGATTTTTCTTACAATGACGAAAAGTACATATTTATGAAAATTGTTAGAGGTATCATATCCAGGAGAAACATTTGTAGAAATTAAGTGATTCACCATCCAGTTTGTCATTGAGAACGTTGTCTCCTTGCTTTTTGTGGTGTACAAAAATTTCAAACTCCCCTATTTACTCCATTGCATAAGGTTTTTGGAAGTGGTGAAGTATTTTAAAAGCTTCTTCTATGTTTTTGAATGGGTATCCAGTGTTTTTTATGTGTGTTGCTATTGCTGATTTTGCACCTTGGTTATGTGTGTAGCAGTTGATGTGTTTATTGTATATAATTAGAAAATTCCTGCCAGTTCGTCCAATGTAGTAGCTCGTTCCTGATTTTCATTATTTAAGGTATGGTCTAGTTTCTGTTGTAGTCCACACCTTCATTTTGTCAAATTTTGCGACTGTTGTTTAACTTCAAAAACACGCAAGAGAGGCAAAAAATCACACAAGGAAGTATCACCCAACATATTCATGTAAACAAATACCGCAATGCACTTGAGAATGAGAATAAATTCTCGCAACGCGTTGTGCTAAGCACAAAAAAATAAGTTACTGGTGCAGTTTTCTTTATTTAAATCATAAATAATTTGATTGATTCCTGAGTGTTTGAGATCGTTAACAGATATTGTTAACAGACGCGACAAATACGATGAATAGAACAGCGGTGAGTTGCGTCACCGTTTCGTTTAGTAAGCACATCAAGGTCTACTGTTAACATTTCGATAGCGAGAGTTACAAGAAGGGCCAGGTAAATATTACTTCCTCCCATAAACATGTACTGGAATGGCCATGAAAGGAAGATCAGTCAAATTAATGCAAATACGATGGCTTACCCACAGTCTTTCTTCGCACCATTTGGAATGAAACCAAAGAAAGAGAAAGAGTGACCGTGGTACAGAAAGTACGCTTCACCACACATCGTAATGTGACCTGCGAAACACAGTTGTAGTTACGGAAATTCATTCCTGTTACGTTTTCCTTTCTTAATGTTTGCAGATTTCACAAACGATAGAGTAGTTAATGACTACACTAATTCATTCACATACAGGGTGATTGTAATTAAAATCCCAGTTTCAAAACGGTTAGAAGAAAAGAACCACTTTCGGAATGATACCATATGTGAACGGAATTTCCGGAAAAAGGAGGAAATCGTACGAAAGCAAAAGAAAAAAAACACTAGATGCCATTATAAGCGGAAGAATATGCATAATAAAAGATGCTGGATATGTGGCTGTACCTCATTTTGCGTGATACTGGTAAGGCTCTTTGACAAGAATGGTGACTGTGCGCCAATAGCTCTGTAGAAGTTCCAGACAATCACAGGTATGAAAAAAGACATTGGTCCGATTTCTGCTAATAGTATAGAGAAAATGATTACAAAATTCGAAAAGACAGGTTTTTTTCAAGTGCAGTGTGGCAGAGGGAGGAAAACAATTGATCCGACCGCAGTAGGAGACGCGGAAACTAGATTGCAGGGGGGATCGAGCAGTGGTGTGTAGACATGCAGTGCGCGTGGAATTGCCACAACTTCTGACATGCCTGTGAGCACGGTGCATAAAATTATGTGGAACATCTTACACCGCTATCCATACTATATCAACTGCGTTCAGGAGTTGCTTATTGCTGATCCGTAGAGATGGGCCAAACGGTTATTTTGGAATATCAGTTATCACTGTTAAAGTTAGTTTTATCCATTATTTTTAACCGTTAGAAATAACTGTCAGTTATTTTTCTCTATCGAACTCACCAGACGTGGTTCCAGTTAAATCAATTTAGTTTCTCATTATAAATGCGAGTAGTGTGAAGTGGCAGGAATATCGCATGGTTCTTGCCACAGCCTTAACGTGTGTCCACACGATGCCTCTTTCGTCAAGCGCAATCTTAAGACTCACAGTTTGGCGACGTATTACAGTGACAATAGTCCAAAGACGATAGTTGAAACGGCTGAGAATTTCGCCGCCGTTGTTTATTCTTTGTAATTTACTGGCTGTCATAGTTTAGCGTTTTTTTTCTATTCTATCGGTTGAGCCTTGTCCCGCCGTTACGCAGGGTCAGCCACCGTTAATCGGATTTGGCTTATTAATGTTTCAGGGGTGCCTAGATGCCCTTCCTGCCACCACCCCGTACCCCCAGGGGGGAATTAGTGTACCCCAACTGTCTGCGTCGAGTGTAACCCATGGAATAGTGCGAATGTGTTCAGATGTCTGCGAGCCGTGTAACTGAGGCGGCACATGGAGACCAGCCCCGTATTCACCTAGCGAGATGTGGAAAACCGCCTAAAAACCACATCCAGGCTGGCCAGCACATCGGCCCTCGTCGTTAATTCGCCGGGCGGATTCGATCCGGGGCCGGCGCTCCTACCCGAGTCCAGGAAGAAGGGCATTAGCGCACTCGGCTACCCTGGCGGGTTATAGTTTAGTGTTTATCAAACCAATAATAAAGATTTGGTATTTCGGCCGACACGAATCTATTACTCCATTTACTTCGGACAATGGTGAGCGGCTACATCGGTGACCCCGAACAAAAAAAGACTACAGTGTAAATCACAAATAAAAAGCAGTGTAGCTCAACGATGGCAGAGCAACTGGAAGATACGAGCGTACAGTCGTCTTCGATTCAAATGGGTGATTCCACTACATCAACCAGAAGTACGACTACAACATTACGTTTGCCGAAAGTTTGGACTACATTACCAAAAGAGTGGCTTATAAGAGCGGAGGACATTTTCCAGCAATATAATGTGAACAGCAACAGTCACAAACTAAGCTACATTTTCGCGAATATGGATCGAGATGTAGGCAAGGTACCACAAGAGTACATGATGCAGCCAGTTCATGAGCAATCGTACCAAGGCTTCAAAGAGACTGTCATAAAACGCTTAGTATTGCGCAAGGAACAAGGCACGCAGCGTGTTTTGTTTGAGGGAGCAATGGGAGAACATACTCCATCAGAATTTCTGTGACACTTAGCGACTTAGCAGGACATAGTTTATTTTCGGACGAAACATTACGTACTATTTGGCTCAATCGTCTTCCAACAAATATCGATTTAGTACTGGCAGCGACGGCCTGTGTGGTCAAGCGGTTCTAGGCGCTACAGTCTGGAACCGCGCGACCGCTACGGTCGCAGGATCGAATCCTGCCTCGGTCATGGATGTATGTGATGTCCTTAGGTTAGTTAGGTTTAAGTAGTTCTAAGTTCTAGGGGACTGATGAACACAAATGTTAAGTCCCATAGTGCTCAGAGCCATTTGAACCACTTAGTACTGGCAGCGCAGGATGACTTGTCGCTTTCATAATTGATGGAAAAGGCGGACGCGACCTCCCAGTTCTCACCAGCAATTACAGCATCAAGGAAATGTGCTGTAGTTAAGGGAGACAGACCTCAGGAGGGCAGCACATGAGAGAAGAAGGTGGAAGCCTCGCGTATAGAGACTAAGAAGGAAGAAAACGACTAACTGTGTGGAGCCTTGATACCCATACTGCCGCTTTACGATACTCGAAGACGAGCTGTTCGCTAATCGGCGTGAGAAGATTCGGTAGCGTAGTGCTGGTGTTACAGAAAGTTTAGTTAAGGGGCTAAGAAGTGTGAACAACCATGCGGGTACCCAAATGGCAAGAGCGGCCGATAAGGGGCGTTATCGACATCCCACTACGATTTTATCGCCACACAAATATCAACGAGAGACGGGAGCAACACAACGTGACTCCAGCGCGAAGTGGTAATGGACAAATCAGCTATACCAAAGATAGCGTATTTTTGTCAAGGATACTCTGAACGGGAAAGAATACCTTGTCGACAGCGGATCAGATAATATTGTTCTGCCACAACAGTGCTTTGCGACAACGCAACCCAAGCAGACGTTTACGCTGTAAAGCAGCGAATGGGACAGAGAACAGACGTTCGGAGTAATTCGAACGCCAGTGACACTAAGTTCCATTTCGACGTGGTTGAAGTCGCCCATCGCATCTTGGGGACGGACTACCTAGATCATTTCAAGTAACTAATTGTTATATATAATCAACAACTCATTATTAGCGATTTTTCACAGACGTCAAGTTAAGAATGACGACCCGTTTCGACAGACAATGCACAACTACCCGACGACACGACAGAGGCAGTCAGCAGTCAATGATGCACTACATCATAACTATAACTGGTCCGCTGGTCTACGCCCAGACACGCCGCCTAGCACTAGAGAAGTACGCAGCAGTCAAACAACACGTCGATTCACGGTTAGACACAGGGACTGTACGTCGTTCGAACAGCCCCTCGGCGTCGCTTCTACGTCCGGTGAGTAAGAAAGATGGTACCTGTAGACCTTGTGGTGATTTCAGGGCGTTAAACGCCTCTACAGTGCCGGACCGTTACGCAGTCCAAAACACTAGGGACTTTACGGGTATGTTACAGGGGCCAACAGTATGCAGTGCCAGAGATTGTTATAAGGCGTGCATCCAGATCCAGATGGCTCTCTATGATATTCCAAACACAGTGGTTATGACTCCTTTCGCGATATTGGAGTTTCAATTTATGCCATATTGGTTACGGGATGCTGTGCAAACAATGCAGCGATTCGTAGGTGAGGTCTTACGTGGATTAAATTTTCGTATCGCCTATATCGGTGATATTTTGGTGTTCTCACGAGACTGGGAAGAACGCAAGAGACATTTACGACAGTTGTTCGATCGTTTGATAAATTTGGCATCCGTTTATTTAAACCATGACAAACGCGCATTTGGAAAAAGGAATATCAAATTTTGTGGAGTACGAGGTAACAGCGGAAGGTATAAGCCCCCTCCAGAGCGCGTACAAGCATTAGTAAATATGCGCCAACCAGAAATATACGAAGAGGTACTTCGTTTGTTGGGACTGGTAAATTTCGGCAGCCGTCACTTCCCACATGTCGCTGAGATTCAAGAGCTCCTTAATGCAATGTTAGCAGGGGAACATACCAGTGGCAAATATCAGGTACCGTGGTTACAGCAGATGACAGGAGCCTTCTGTAAACTCAAGGATTCTTTGGTGTTGGCTACTGTTACGTCATTCAAGTCATACTGCAGAGCTGGCTCTAATGGTTGACGCAAGCCAGAGCGCCATTGGTGCAGCAATGCTGCAGCCGGTGGCAAAGATATGGCACCCATTGGCATTCTTTTCAAAAAATTCATGCCAGCTCAAACTCTATGGTCAGCTATCGATAGGGAGTTATTGACGATATACAAAGAAGTAAAATATTTCAGGACAGATTTACAGGCGACACCCTTCTCCACCGCCCACTAGTCAAAGCCTTTGAGAGAATTCACCAAGAGAGTACCCCACGTTACATCAGGCATGTGGAATTCATAATACAATTTACAACGGACATACGTCACATCAGTCGTTACGACAACGTTGTGGCGGACTGTCTATCAAAAGCGTGTACAGCGATTCAAGGAATTTCATGGCCAGCTATTGTGCCGACACAAAAAGTGGATGATGAATTGCAAAGATTAAAGGAAGAAAAAATTAGTGTTATGAACTGAAAGAAACCTATTTACCGGCGGCGCTTACGACATTGTGGTGCGAGACAGCTCGCAGTCAAATTCGCCCCTATATTCCTGAACAATGGACCGTATTTCACATGGTTCATGACCTCTCATATCCAGCAATTCAAGCGCCGGTGCGCGCAGTTACTCACTGTTCTACTTGTCCGAACGCAGAAAAGGACTGTCGATAACTGGCAAGAGAATGTTTACAGTGCCAATAACGCAAGGTCGGACGGCAAGTTTTTGCACCTATTGGCAATGCCAGCACTTCAGCAACAAGATTGACCCACATATATGTAGCCTTCGTGGGACCATTACCCTTGTCGGAAATATCTAGTTACCTACTTATAATGATTGCCCGCCCTACACGATGCCCAGAAGCTGTACCGATTCCGGACATCTCGGCAGAGACGGTGGCTAGGAATTTCATCAGTCTATGGATCGCCACATTTGGAATCCTTCCAAATAACCGACCGGGAACGTCAGTTTGAGTGTGAATTTTTTTCAGAGCTTAAGAGATTATGTGGAATTTCATCTTGCCAGCAATGACATGGTAGAAAGACTCCATAGACCTGTTAAAGTTGTATTCATGTTTCATCTGGGGACATGGATCGAAGCTTTGCCTGTAGTGCTGCTTGGGTTAAGAACAGCTGTTAACACAGATATTGACCAAGCACAAAGTCAAATGGTTCTCGGCAAACAGATTCGTATTCCCGCGGATTTAGTAGAGCATCTAAATACAGCGATACCTTCAGCTAGCGTGCTACAATACTTCTCACAAAAACTACAATGTTCAATCCAAAACCTTCCCCATAGGCTCCTCTGCGTCGCGGTATAATTCCTGTATTTATTCATAAAGATCTTCTTCAATGTTCAGCTGTGTGGCTATGAGTAACAGTTGCAGTCAAACCACCATTGTGCCCGACATATGTGGTACCATAGAGAAACTAAGACCCGCGTATGTGGCACAGGAGTGGACACCGTGTAGCCTGCAAAACCAGGAACCACGAACAATTGACAAGGCGGGGAGACATTAAAACCTGATAGTACAGTGGTCTTCACGAGAGAGGCCAAAGTTTCAAAGACGTGTCAAAAGGAAGAGGACGAGCACACAGTTGGACACCCAGTCCGAGTAGAATTCAGAACGCGGGCAGGAAGAAATGCCGTACCTCGGCGCCGCTACCCTCTAGACTCATCGGCAGCCAATCAACCGCAGCCACGCGAACAGCAAAGAAGGCCATGGGCACCGGTTGCAGTACCTACTGAGTCACCTCGATCAACTACAGGACTGCACAGAGAAGTGCTCTACCGAGCTGGACGTCGCAATTATCCTACGCATCCAGAGTTTCCAGGCGCACCAGGGTTCCAGAACAGTTTTACAGTCGAAAGAGGAGAAACAGAAGCTACATTTTCCAGAGAGTCGCCACAAAATGGTACCTGTATGACCCACATCAAAAAAAAATGTAGGGGGGGGGGGGCTACTGTAGCGACGTATCACAATGACAGTAGTCCAGGGACGATAGTTTAGTGTTTATCAGAGTAATAATAATTTTTTTTTTGCTTCTACACATCTATAAATCCAGTTACTTCGGAGACTAGTGAGCGGCTACAACGGGAATAAAAGGGCACACACAGAACTTTGAGGAAAGAACGCATGAACGCATGGGCATTCTCGTGCCACGTCTGCTAATTGTGCCTTCTTTGCTTGGGAGCTTGTGTTGCGTTAATCGTGATGAAAAGGGGACAGAAAAAGAAATCGAAAAAACGACTGTAAGAAAAAAAGTATATAAACAACAGAGGTAAGAGAACTACAAAGTGATGACAAAGTTTTGTCTGTGTATTTCAGAAGGAGATCATAAGAGATTTTAGATTTTGTGCTCGGGAAACTGCAACGATAAAGCTGGCAATAAAATATTGTTAACTCGTAACTGGCGGCTTACATCGTTGTTTGAATTATTTATTACTCATTTCAAAACAAAGCATTTCAATTCTATCAAGTTTGTAACGTGTAATGTGGAGTAATTGTAATTTATTTTTTGATCGTTTTATACCTTTTTTCACTGTAGGAAATGCCTAAGGTAGTAATTCAAATGATTCAAAAGGATCTAACCACTATGGAACTTAACATCTGATGTTATCAGTCCCCTAGACTTACAACTACTTAAACCTAACTAACCTAAGAATATCACACACCACACACATCCATGCCCGAGGCGGAATTCGAACCTGCGACCGTAGCAGCAGCCCGGTTCCGGACTGAAGCGCCTAGAACCACTCGGCCACAGCGGCCAGCTAAGCTAGTAATTATTAGCATTTTTCGTTCCTATACACATATTACAATTTGTATCTACACTAAATCGCCAAAGAAACTGGGATAGGTATTCATATTGAAATAAAGAGATACGTGAACAGCCAGAATACGGCGCTGCGGTCGGCAACGCCTATATAAGACAGCGAGTGTCTGGGGCAGTTGTTAGATCGGTTACCACTGCTACGATGGCAGGTTGTCGAGATTTAAGTGAGGCTGAACGTGGTGTTGTAATCGGTGCACGAGCGATGGAACACAGCATCTCCGAGGTAGCGATGGAGTGGGAACTTTCCCGTACGACCACCTCACGAGTGTACCGTGAATATCAGGAATCCGGTCGTTCAAGAGAGTCGTTCAACGTGACAGAAGTGCAACCCTTACGCAAATTTCAGCAGATTTCAATGCTGGGTCAGTGTGCGACCCATTCAACGAAACATTATTGAAGGCGCACTCGGGTAACGTTGATGACTGCACGACACAAAGCCTTACGCCTCGCCTAGGCCCGTCAACACCAACATTGGGCTGTTGATGACTTGAAACTTGTTGCGTGGTCGAACGAGTCTCGTTTCAAATTGCATCGATCGGATGGACGTGTACTGGTATGGAGACAACCTCATGAATCCATGGATCCTAGATGTCAGCAGGGGACTGTTCAAGCTGTTGGAGGCTCTTTAATGTTGAGGGACGTGTGCAGTTGGAATGATATTGGACCCCTGATACGACTCTGACAGGTGACACTTACGTAAAAATTCAGTCTGTTCACCTGCATCTATTCATATCCATTGTGCATTCCGACGGACTTGGGCGATTGCAGCAGGACAATGCGACACCCCACACGTCCAGAATTGCTAAAGAGAGGCTCAAGGAACACTCTTCTCAGTTTAAACACTCCCGGTGGTCACCAAACTCCATAACCATGAACATTATTGAGCATATCTGGGATGCCTGCAGAAGAGATCTCCACCCCCTCGTACTCTTACGGATTTATGGACAGCCTTGCAGGATTCATGGTGATATTTCCCTCTAGCACTACTGCAGACATTAGTCGAGTCCATGCCACATCGTGTTGCGGCACTTTCGCGTGCTTGCGGGGGTCCTACACGAAATTGTACAGGTGTACCAGTTTCATTGGCTCTAGGCTATTAGGATCTGTAACACAATGATCTCATGTATAATTACTACTAGTTCCATTGCTATGCTATTATCTTGTATACCGGATCAAGAGATCTCGAATAAATAAATAAATATGAAACTGATACACTTAACGAAGGTTCTTAGTCGTTACGTGGAGGTTAATTACCTTTCAGTGCGTAATTTGTATGTAATGATGAAATATGCTTTGTAGATTAACATTCTCTGACTCGACAAATTTGGGAATTTCATAGACGCCAGAATCCAAAAGAACGGAGGTTGCGTTTTCCAGGTTCGTATTTTTTGCATTATCAGTGTGCTTCATTTCTATTTTTAGTAGTTTGTTGAGTAGCTACACATACCCCAACACTTCTTCTGTTCAGATGTCAGACTAGTCAGTTGTGCTTTTAAATCGCGTGAATATTCTTCCAGTTTTCATACATACTTTTCATACACAAATCTTACATTTTAGTTTACTTCCAATGAATAGTATCTTATTCTTTACAGAAATATGGTCGGAGGCTTTTTATCTAATACGTGGCGTACAGGGCAACACATCTCGAATTTTTATTCAAATCTTCAGAAGTTACAGCAGATATTATTGCACATAAATCGCTTCACAGTATAACCTCAAACACTTCACAATCAAACACCTATGGGCCCCAGCTGCCTGTCGTCTGATGAAAAGCGCAAAGATTCCCACCGAAGGCGGGTAGCAATGCGCTTTAAACACGGCCTCCGTTTCCAGGTCCACGAGAAGTGGCCTCGAAGCTTAAGGAGCCACGTCACGGATTACGCGGTCCCATCCGCCGGAGGTTCGAGTCCTCCCTCGGGCATGGGTGCGTGTGTTGTTCTTAGCATAAGTAAGTTTAAGTAGTGTGTGAGTGTAGGGAACGATGACCTCAGCAGTTTAGCTCCTTAGGAATTCACACACATCTGATCTTTTTTTTTTTCCATTTCCAGAAAATGACGCATGCTCAAATGCGCTTGCGTTGCTCCACTGTCGAAAAATTATGCACATGCGTAAAACTGAACACAAAAAGGCATCATGTGGACGCATCTTTAGCGTATTAACCAAAAATGGTTCAAATGGCTCTAAGCACTATGGGACTTAGCATGTGAGGTCATCAGTCGCCTAGACTTAGAACTACCTAAACTTAACTAACCTAAGGACATCACACACATCCATGCCCGAGGCAGGATTCGAACCTGCGACTGTAGCAGCAGCGCGGTTCCGGACTGAAGCGCCTAGAACCGCTCGGCCACAGCGGCCTGCATTAACGGTCCAGTACAGTTCAGTTGATGATTGAACGATTATTGGTGTTTCACATTGTATGCATATAGGTTATCAGTGGCTATTAGAAATATTACTCTCTCAGCTACACCAGGAAGTATACGAAACTTTGCTACAGCACTGTTAAAGTGAAATGTTATAAACGCGATTTTTCAAGTAGAACTAATAAGTTAGCTGATTAATGTAGGTAAAATTCGAAGCATAATTTATGGTGCTGTTCGCTTAATGGATGAAGTGTAAGGCCTTGTAATACGACACAAAAATATACGCAACGTGATAGATTCTCTTACTCCTGTAGAAGACAGCCCATCTGAACAAAGTTCTATGTGAGGTCTGGAATACTGCTCGATTTCTTCAGCCTCCGAGAGGGTCTTACTGTTTTGGTGGGAGAGTGGCTAAATACGTTTCTCCGAGTCTTCAGTTTACATACCTTTTACGTTTGTGGTTATTGTACGCAGAATTCCAGTGAATGACCGCTTGTGTTAACCTTGTAAGAGTAACAGATATAAATGCCTCAGATGTCATCACTACAGCTTTTTACTCTGCTGACCTAATTCTTCATTGGGTACCCAAATTGTGAGATTCTGCATTTGTACCATTGGTGTGAGGGAATACGAATGTGCAGTGTTTTCAAAAATGTCTCAATAGCAAAATTTTCTGTCCTGAGGAATACTTCACCTGTCGATTCCACGTTTTGCCTTTTTTTTAACATAAATACGGTGATAGCGTAGCATTTTCTCAAATATATGAGGTAATAATATGAACCATTTCCGGTACACTTGGTTAGTGTCACCAGCCTGCATAGACGTTTTTCTTTCTTTTTACAATTTAATCTCCTAATAGTTAACTGTCTAAATATATAACAGGCTACTTCATGAACGAGACAGATGACTACTGAGAACGAAGGGACAAGTTTTGTATACAACAAAACCTCAACGTGATAATGCGTGCACAAGGCAGAAATTTTTTCAGTGTTCCCTAATATAACAAAAAATGAGCTGACTTGAGCTCTTTGAAACCAAAAAAGCATGTATCATTCAAATATGTTTACGTAACATTCCTAAGTACTAGTAGGTCCTAAATTAAGTTAATCTACAATTCTATTTAAACACCATTGACATGTATCTGATCTGATTATTACACAGGTCTGTCCAAAAATAATTTTTGATACTTGTTTGATGTTTGATAACTGAATTTTATGTATTTTTCAGCGCTGATTTCAAAAATGCAATCCATTTTTTTCTATCACGTCAGGTTTTCTCACAAAAAAGTGAGTATTTATCGTATAATAACATAATTTAAACAATTTATCACATTTTTCCTACGTTATGAATTTTTTTTACAAATAATGTTCTAAACTACATTTCCAGTACACTTCCATTTCTCTTTAAGCTCATAAGTCCTTATAATAACGCTTTCACTTTCTGTCGAAGCTTCTTTTATTGCTTTTCCGGCTGTGGACTCGTTGAGGATCTTCTCTTCTCATCATCCAGCAGTAGTCCGCTATCGTGTTGACGTTCCATGTTCCTTGATATATTCTTACCATTTCTTTGATGTCTTGGTGTAATCTTTCGCCCTGATCTTCACTTACATCACCAAGGTTTGCAGGGAAGTAGTCAAGATGTGATGAGTGGAGAAAATTATTTTTAATGCTCATGTTACAGCCCAGCTTCTTAAAGTTGTCGAGCATGTCTGCGACGAGTTTCTTACAGTTTGGATCTCTTTTGTTTCCTAGGAAGCCGGTAACAAATAATTTAAAATATGTCCATGCTGCATTTTCTTTTGATTCCATTATGTCCACAAAGTTGGGATCTGTCATTAGTCTTCTAATGTCTGGTCTGAGAAAGGTTGCTTCCTTTAGCTTTGCCTCGGATAAACCAGGAAACTGTCCACAAAGATATCTGAAACACTCCCCTCCTTTTGGCAATGCCTCAACGAATTGTTTCGCCAGCCCCAACTTAATGTAAAGTGGTGGAAGTAACACCTTTTTGGGATCCATAAGGCCTTTCCTCTCAACATTATTAACCCCTACCTCTAAGATGTTTCTCAAGGGAAAGCCTTTTTTTATGTAGTGTTGCTTTCTGTCTCCACTGTTCCATTCACAGAGAAAGCAAGGGAACTTTGTGTAGCCACTTTGTTGACCAAGCAGCATTTAAATCACTTGTAAATCACCACATAGTGTCCATTTGTGGTCTAAATAGCAGAGTTTGCTTAAAACCAGTTCAAGGGTTTCGTAACATTCTTTTAAGTGAACCGAGTGTCCAACTGGTATAGAAGCATACTTATTGCCATTGTGTAGAAGTACTGCTTTAAGGCTTCTTTTTGAAGAATCAATAAAAAGTCTCCACTCATTAGGAGCATATTCTATTTTGAAACGTGTCATAATCCCAGGATCATCACAGCAAAACACAAGGTCACCTTTTTGAGAAAAGAATGATACAAACTCCTTTTCCCTCGATCGATACCAAGAAAAGGATGTATCCGGAGCCAACATATGTTTATCTTTCAATCTAGATCCTAAAACGTCTGCCGATTCCTAATAAAGGCCCAGGTCTCTAACTAAATCGTTCAGTTCAGATTGTGAGAATGGAATGGGATCGGTTGTGCCAGGATCGTAGCAATCTCTGTCTTCTTCACTATCACCTTCGTGAGCCAATGGCTCGTGATCATCTGTATCATCTAAAGAGTCTGGAGATGAGGGTACTGGTACTTGAGGACCATGAGGAAGAGGGCGAGTGATTGAATGTTAAAGTAAGAAATATCCTTTTTGTTTTTCAAATTGAAACCTCGTACGATGCAAGAACAAAAGTAGCAGTCATCACTATGATTTTTGGGCTCCCTCCAAACCATTGGTATTCCAAAACCTAAGGACTGCTTTTCACTTTGAAACCATTGCCTCAGTTAAACACACACTGAAATAAGTTTGTGTGGGGCCCAGGGGTTATCTTGAGCGCCTCATTTTATATCAAACTAAGCGAAATACACTTCTTCAGCAAAATCAGAAATATTTCTTTGTTGCTTTTTAGTGGTACAGTTACCACAAGTGTAGCAGCAGCAATCTGGCGAGTTTATACATCCTCTGGTAGCCATTGTCCCTAAAACAACAGCACAACACAAGAAAACAGTCAGTGCTTTAAAGCACAACATGTCAACATGTCAACAGCACCAAGTGTAGAGGTACTGTGAACTGAAGGACAACAGCAGAAATTCAGTGCTTGGTGATGGCGGAGAAAGGGGCAGCGCGACAGACAGGATCTGACATGAAAATACTGCTCGTTTCCCCTAATTTCTCTTTACTTAGTTGTATCTAGTATCAAACCGGCTAAATAAAAGTTTTTGGAGATCCTAAAACTCAAAATTCAAACTCACTAGACGGCTGAAATATCGAAAAAAGCTAAAACTAGACAAGCAGTTTGTGAAACAACTGTACGTGATGGAATTTATTCTAAATTTTCCCCGAAATCAGCACTGGAAACACTATAAAAATCACTTAATAAATTTAAAACAATACTTATGTCGTAGACCTGTGCTATTGTAAAAACCTGTATTGATTCCAAATACGCCTCCGTGAAATGCTCAAATCTCCATACTTGTCCGAAGGGTAAATATTCCATTGTACAATGTTTCTGTATAAAGCTGATGTGCCCAATACTTTGCAGAAAATTTTTCCAAGTCAGTGGCCAAAGACTAGTTTAAGAAAATGCAGTTTGACAAACACCTTTTTCACTTAACAATGTCACAAAGCTTAGTACCGCCAAATTATACAAGGTTCTTTGTAGTCGTAATTTGATAAGATACCTTAGACGAGATTGATCTGTGATACAGCACTGGTACTTTTTCATCAATGATGCCGCTAAGCATTAGTGATAAGGTGTTCTTCGAGAAGATGGTCAACTATTTTCCATTTCAGATCAGCTACAATACTCAAATACTTTAGTAAGTGTAAAATCTCTAAAAAATATTAACATGTTGCATACTTTTTACAATACTTCGTTTCTTTCCATAATGTGTACGAGATGCAACACAGTGAGGTTTTCCTCACAGTAATGTCACAAAATATAAAACACATTTTTTGAGAAGTTTGGAGATATGCTACATCCTGCTTTATTGCTGACATGAATTTCCTGTACTGTCCAAAATTAAAACAATGTATTCTTACGAAATTATACACAGCTGTGTTATTTCTGGCCAGCGGTAACAGAATGGAAATACTGTTAACTTGAATAACTCCCTCTCTGGAAGTATCACCGGGTTATACGACCTTTAACTGGAGTCCGGAACGCGGTTACCAATGGGCTACGTCCATCTTCTCTGTTGCCTCCCAGAGTTTGCTTTTATTTGCTGATTCAACAGCATTGCTTTATGTTCCCTGCCACGTTCCCCATGTGTGTGAGCTCTTAACCACCTGGCTTCATGTCGAGGTATATGCTCATTTCCGCTTCCTAAGCACACCACTCCTGGCCTGGTGAATTGCAGCGAGTTTCTCGCACTTCGCACGCACGTTGGAGGCGGTGTCTTCATCTACACAGACAGTTCCAAAACGGACCATGCATTTCTACTTGGCGATGAACCTTTTCAATATCAGCTTCTTGACCAAAGCTAGATTTTTCCAGTGGAGCTCTACACCCTTTATCAGGCCATGCAGTCAATACATACAGCGATACAGACTTCTAAATTGTGTCACCTGCTCAGATTCTCTCAGTGCTCTTCAGAGTCTTCGCACGCTGTACTCAGTCCTCCCTTTAGTAGCACTGGATCTAAGCATGACTCCACTCGCTTACCGTGGGGGACAGCCATTGTGGTGTTGCTTTGGGTTCCTGGTCACGTCACCGCGCCAGGGAACAAGGCTTCTGATGCCACTGCAAAGGCTCCAAATCTCATCCCTCGGCATGCTAGTCATTCTGTTCCCTCTGATGATCTTTGTGTTGTTCAATTTCCAAGAGTCAAAACGGCGGTCAAGGGACACCATTTTCAAACAACACAAGATGTCCAAAAATCTGTGACGAGGCTCTTGGTGGATATTGCAGAAGATGAGTTCCCCAAATGTTACCATCAATGGCAAAAACGCTGGAAAGTGTGTGCAATCAGTAGGGAACTACTTTGAAGGAGAAAACACTTAACTTAACTAAAACGGTAAGCAAAATTTTTTTCACATCAGTCTCATTACTTTATTGTCGCACCTCGTAGTTTCACTTTGGAGAGCACAAAGGTCTTCTCTCCAGGGGCACAAACTCCGGGACATTAAACCTCTCCCAATAGCATGATCAACTTTCTCTCGGCCCTCATGTCATGAGGAGGTCACTCTAGCCCAGCTGCGTGTAGGACGCTGTCGTTTTTGTCACCGCTATTTATTACGTGGCGACACTCTCCCACTCTGTTCCTACTACTCTGAACTCTTTGTTGGTGCGCCACATACTGATCCTGTGCCCATATTTTAACTGTTTACATTTTCGTCTATGTTTGCCATCTACTTTGTCAGCTGTTCTAGCGGATGACACGCATTATGTAGATCTCGTCGAACTCTCTTACTTTTTATTTGCCCCAGTGTGGCCTCCCCACCCCTCCATCACCCACCCAAGGGGACCTCCGCCATCTCAACCATGTTCCAAGAAATATTCCCTAGGGACTGTCTTGTCCTCAGCTGCTCCGCTTTTAAAATTGTTGATTGGGTTTTTGACTTTCTCACTTCAGGTTCTTTGTCTTTTCTTACATAGTGATACTGTCACTTATGATCTTAGCAGTTTTGCACCCTAAAGCACCACCAACCCATCTCCACTCTCTCATCTGCATTTAACAGTGGTATTCCTGTTGCACTCACAATGTTCCTGCCCTTGCTTTAATTTCACAGAAGGTTGTTTTGACTTTTCTGTGTGCTAGTCCTTCCAAGAGCCATTTCTGTTTTGATTTCTTCATATTTCCCTGAATGTATTTTTATTTCCTTCTTTCGTTGGTTAGCTGAACTAATTCTTCTGTTACCCAATGCTTCTCCTCAGTTATCTTTGTTATTCATATGTTTGTGCATCCAATATATGTGGTTGCCCCTGTTAGTGATGTCCACTCCTCTTCAGCTAATCTGCTTTCCCTGATATTCCTTTTCGCAGTGTCCACATCATTGGAGATTTTCCAACAGTCTCATCATTCCTCAGTACTTCAGTACCCCACTTCTATCTGCAATGAATCCTCTGTACGATTCTCTTTAACTTCAGTCTTCTCTTCTGACTCTATATCTGCTCCTGTTTACGCCTTACAATCGAATATCTGATTTCGGAATCTCTGCTAGACCACCATGTAATCTAACTGAAATATTCCAGTATCTCCCGGCCTTTTCCACATTAACCTTCTCCTCCCGTGATTCACATATAGAGTATTAGCTTTTCCTTCGTGAAATTTGTTGCAGAACCCAATTAGCCTTTCTCCTCTTTCTTTCCTACTACCAAGCCCATATTCTCCCATAGTCCTTTGTTCTACTCGTTTTCCTACAGCTGCATTTCAATCCCACTTGACTATTCGTTCATCATGTCCCTTTAAGTACTGAAAAACCTGTTGAATATCCACATGCACTTTCTCTGTCTCATCTTGTGCTTGCAATGTTGGCGTGTATATCTGAACTATTTTTCTCGCTGTTGATGCTGATGAGAACAAACCTATCAGTAAACTGATCATAGTGACACACTCTTTGCCCTACTTTCCTATTGATAACGAGTCCTACTCCCTTTTACCATTATCCGCTTCCCTTAATATTCCCCTACACTCGTCTGACCAGAAGTCCATGACTTCTTTTCATTTCACTGCACTGTCTCCCACTATATCTAGATCAAGCCTTACATGGAGAGATGTCTCGCATTAGGAATGGCTTTATGAAACCATCTGTATGGTGACATAGGTTTGAGTGCCAGGCATCTCATTTTAGTCATTAGTCCTGGTGGGTCCTTGTTCACTTGTAATAGATGGAAAAAGAAATTCATAGATTTTCGTGATGTTCTAGAGGCATAAAGTTGATATTGGGGCATACAGTGACAGTCTACCGTAGTGGTTAGAATAGAAGCCTAAAGAATATAGTTATAGGCTCGAATCTCATTATGTTCTTAAATAGTTGTCGACATTAGTTTGATAGTCCGTTTTATTCAGCTACTTAGCTTACACGAAACTTTAAAAAATTCTAATCATATTCGATAAAAGGCGATCATCATATTCACTTCATTTTTCCTGCATGTTTTCTTATTTTCATTTGGAATCGTTGTGCATGTGGTTTTATTACTTTTGTTTATCTGTCCCAACATCTAAATATTCGAATAGCCAATCTGTCGGTTAAAAAAAGGAATGGGAAATAGTCTATTTATATTGACAGTGTAGTTGTGCCATTAATGTATTTTTCGTTACATACAATATACACATTTTTTGGATCGTTATTGTACTTTTCGTTACATACAATTGGCACATTTTTTGGCTAGTAATCGACATACAAATATTAAAAATACAAATTCATATTGTACTGTGGACATAATAACACAGATTAAAAATAAAACCAAAGCAGAGATTTTAATTAACTGTGCAAAATGACGGATAGAAATAACAAACGCAGTAACATGGACGAAAATTAAAGATGATCAAATAGAAGCAGTGAAATGGAAGCTAATACGAAAAAGTAATTGAAATCATCTACACAAAGATAGCAAACAAAATGTGAGTAAATGCAAAATTTAATACAATGATTAAAACGATGTGTCAAAAGACTAAAATTTTTAAAGAAAATACAATAAAATCAATTAACTGGATGAAAGCAATGATCAAAGTTACTTGTACACCTATTTAAAAATAAAAAAGGATTTCATTCCTTATGTCGCCAAATGGAATCAAATTTTTCTTTTTCTTTTTAAAGGGATTTTGAAATGACTTTGATGATTATATTCATTCAATTACTTGATATAAGTGTATCTTTTTTAATTTACTATCACTTTCAAAATTATGATATTCCATGCCCTAATTTTTAGTACGCCACCCTTTCGTTGGTTATTCAGTCTTTTTCTCATGATCACCTCCATTTTGGTAATCCCCTTCTGGAGATCTGAATGGGCGACTAGTCCGGAATCTTTTCCCAGTGGAGAGATCATGATGACACTTTTTCAATTACAGGCCGTTTGTCCTGAGAATTCACATTACTTATCTTTAATGCAGTGGTTTCCTTTGTATTCTGCTGATAATAGCTGATTATTCCGCCTTTTATGAGCAGTTTCCCACCCCAAGGCAAGATATTGCCCTGAACCTCTGTGCGCTTCTTAGCCTGCTTGACAAGGCCATTAGCAGGTAAGAGTGACTTCTTATGCTGGAAGACTTCAGCCGCCATTGCTGATGATTTTTATTCAAAATTTATGGAGTGGCAAGATTAGAACCCAGGCCGCAGAAACTTTTGATTTTTAGTCACGGGCACTATCCACACCCCATGGGTAGGTTTCATTACAAAGACAATATGGCCATTGGAGTGTAGTATTCATTCTCAAACTCAAACGTCAAGTAAACTTACTATACATCCATTTCCTAAAGGTAGCAGTATACAAAGACAATACAGCCACTGGAGTGGAATATTCATTCTCAAAGTCAAATCTCAAGTAAAGTTACTATAGGTCCATTTTCTAAAGGCAGTAGTGTCTACAAAACACAATCAGTAATGTAAATAAACAGGCTACTGCGAAGCCAGAGAATGTGTTAAATAAATTGAACAACTATAATTGGATCCACTACAAAAATAACAAAAACAAACTGATTGCTCTACATGAAAACAAATAATCTACATATCCCAAACAAAGCCTGGTGCTCATATGAAAAGCATTAAATGATGACAATGTTATACCTGCCACTAAATGAGTAAAGAAATTTTGAAGTACATTGTGCACTAAGAACGTAATAAAAGCTTGAATACTACACAACTGGAATATTGCGAATAACTTTCCCTAAACATGTGGAATACAGAAGGCATTTAACAATATGATTCAGCCTGCCATGCGCAGTCTTAGACATAGACCGCCAGCTGGCCGCCATAGAGACCAAGTCGGTGTCGTTCACTTAAAGTGGCCGATATAACCGGCCACCCTTCAGAATTCTAAGTCGGGCCATATGGACGATCTGGCAACACTCTAGGATGCCGAAGTGTTTGGAGGATGTACTGTCTTTCTTCACGAGCTGTTATAGAGCTGTACCTGCTCGCGGTCTAGTGACAGTCCAACTTTGGCAGCAGTTGCGTGCAGACCACCGCTGCGAGCTTCAGATGTCTCGTTTGCTTGCGGTGAGTCTGAGCGCTTGCTGAATCTTTATGCTGTGGTGTTTGTTTTTGTGCGATTCTCAGAATATGGAGGTGTGAGTCGGCTAAGCAGAGCAGACACCTTCGATTGGCACTCTTTTAAACCGAACTCTTACAAATTTGAATATTTTCTTGTAGTAGCTATGAAGATAGGTTGTGATGGTTTACTTAATATTTATGTCTCGATCGTGAGTATTGTTTTGTATGTCACATTGCCAAATGCTGATCTTCGTGGTAAAATGGTCGAATCTAATGAAAGAACTTTCAGGTTTAAGCACTCTGACAGAAAGTTTAGTGAAGTTAGTGTAACATTTGCCGGTTTCCGGTATAAGAACAGTAATGATTTTCGAATTGCCATTGGAAGCCCCAGACCAGCAAAAGAAATGCAGCAGTATCGTCTTATGAGATAGAGCTCAGAAATGTTAACGAAAATTATTCGAGCTCTCATAACTTTCCAGTGCTGAATGATATCAGACAACTTAAAGTGGACCCAAAGAAACATATCCTGTGTTACAATAACGTTTGTGGCTATCGAGCCATCGTCATGGATGAAGGAAAGCATAGAAGGTGTGCGAGGTGTGGCTCAATGGGTCACCTGCGTCCCAATGTATACATTGGCGTGCTGCCCAGATACCGGCCGACGAAGCTGTTAGACCTGCAGCTACATCCTCTGTGCCGATAAAGTACGTGGTGGCAGCCCCTGGACTCCCATCTGGGCCCCCGTTATGGTCACTCCTCAAGTTGATAATGCTAATGATAACGGTATTCCAAGGAAGTCACTGGAGTAGAGGAGGTAATTCCAGCCACACTGCAACCGACCGAACACTACAAGGAAGCCATAAACGAGCCAGTTCCGAAAATCTCTCCGAAATCGGACGCACCGTCTGCTGACGGCAACATCACTGAATCTGAACAGGATTCTGCAGCAGAAGAATCTGCAAGCTCAACGAATTGCTGAGTATATTGTTCCATTGATGCACGGAAAGATCAAACAGGTAGCCCAGAAATTAAATGAAAGTTCACAGGAAACTTCCAATCGTTCTCAGTCTGCACCTGTTAACACACCAGCCGGTGGTAGAGCACCCATTCCTAACAAAGGAAGCAGAACAAGACACAAGTTGTAATATTAGTAATTTTCGCCTCACAAACATTAATATACGCTCAATAGTAAACGCCTGATGGCCTAAAGTTATCGAAAAATTGTAAAGTAAAAGAAATGAATCATCGCATAGCAGCGACAGAATCTATTATTCTTTATCTTTGCCCTTCTTGCGCGGTGCCAGTAAATCTCTATGTACATGTATCGATTAATGGTATAAAAAAAGAATTCTGTTGTTTCAAGACAAATGAGGCTTTTGGCGCCTCACCTTTTACTGTTTGTGTTCCATGAGAGGCGGACGCGGACTTGCTGTGTTCCGCAACTGTATTTTATATTCTATGTGAAAATATTGAGTGAAAATGCTAAATGTTATTTTGTCAATCAGAAAGCATGTAGTTTCTGGTAACTGATTACGAACAGACAGCATCAAGAGGACATTTTGACTGTTATGTATAAAGTATTTAACCACAATGGTCATCTATTGTAATTTAATATGAAAAGGTACGTAGCATTAAAAAAAAACGTGTGTTAAAGATAAGTGTGCTTATTTTCGTAAATTAACCTTGATGAGTCCATCTCCTTATTTACTTAACTTAATTATTTTGTGTTACTTCATCATCAGAAATTACGATCACGCTGATGGGCCGAACGCAGCATGAGGCAGAAGGAACATTATCGTTTTCCTATTATTTCTGAACCAACTCTTTTTAATTGTGTAGTGTTGCATTTCTTTTAAAGTCTATAAATCTTCTGGTCCCTTAGTGTTGATCCGGGTATGACTACATCGCGACTATAAAAATGCACAGAAATGATAATGTTTCTTCCGAGCGATCTCAAATATATATATATATCAATATGCTGCTCTTATTCAGGTATTTAATGGTCAACGTATGTTATTATAATAGTGTAATAAATCCCTGATTCTGTTGCCAAGTGGCCCACCAAAATATTCACTTTTTCGACAAAAAAAAAAAAGTAACAATTCTTTTTATTTTTTTGTCCCCCAAGAGCAACGCTACAAAGTGCAGCTCCCGATAAATGTGCTGCAGAGATCCGTCCAACAACCGTGGATGACATGTTCAGTTCTCCTTTTTAGAAGAACTGGGGAGACAAAACCAGAGGAGATTTGGCAATGAGAGAAACCCCTCTAACTTCCGGAGGGGCACTGCCAGTCTCCTCTCAGGAACGGTTACCTCTCCGAGACTCAGTAACAGTAAGCGGATATGTATCTGATACTGACAGCCTTCATACTGGCTGCGTGTGATGAATGATTTGAATGTATGAAAATGTAGTAAATTATGAACTCATCTCAAGACTACAGAATTGCAATTCTGAACAACAGCAGCATACACAGTTCACTGAAATTAAATATCCCCAAAGACTTTCTGTACGTGGCAAAAACTTATATTATACTACTACAAGAAGAAACGTCGCACTATACAATATCTTTGGAAATACCACTGTCATTAATGGTGCAAGTAGAAGTGGATCTGCGACAGTGATACTTTCGGAGGAGGAGTGTGTAATATTCAATCACGTTGAAAAATTCAAAAATAATAGCGGGATCCCTCGTACTACCTACTCCCTCCGGATTCTTAATAAATACACATTAAAAAAAGTTTTGAATCACCTCGGTTCCGAGAGTTCCGGAACCCGTACAGCAAATTCTAATAGAGATCAACATAATCAACATTTCCACCCTTTTTATTGTACATGACATCCACACATTGCGTGTTGTACCATCATACAGCGAGACCTACAGAGGTGCTGTACACACCGGTACCTCTAATACCCAGTAGCATGTCCTCTTGCATTGATGCATGCCTGTATTCGTCGCGGCATACTAACCACAAGTTCATCAGGGCACTGTTGGTCCAGTTTGTCCCACTCCTCAAAGGCGATTCGGCATAGGTTCCTCAGAGTGGTTGGTGGACCACGTCGTCCATAAACAGCCATTTTCAATCAATCCCAGGCATGTTCGATAGGATTAATGTCTGGAGAACATGCTGGCCACTCAAGTCGACTGATGTCGTTATCCTGAAGGAAGTCATCCATAAGATGTGCACAATGAGGGTGCGAATTGTCGTCCATGAAGACGAATGCCTCGCCAATATGCTGCCGATATGGTTGCACTATCGGTCGGAGGATGGCATTCACGTATCGTACAACCGTTATGGCGCCGTCTATGATCACCAGCGCCGTGCGTAGGCCCCACGTAATGCCACCTCAAAACAGCAGGGAACGTCCAACTTGCTGCACTCGCTGGACAATGCGTTCAGCATGATCGAGTTACCTCCAAACATGTATCCGACGATTGTCTGGTTGAAAGCACATGCGTCACTTAACGTGATGCCAGTCCTGAGCGGTCCATTCGTCATGTTGTTGGACATATCTGTACCGCGCTGAATGCTGTCGTGTTTGCAAAGATGGACCCTACCACAGACGTCGGAAGTGAAGTTGCGCATCATGCAGCCTATTGCGCACATTTGGAGTCGTAAAACTTCGTCCTGAGGCTGCACGAACAGCATTATTCAACATCGTGGCGTTGTTGTCTGGATTCCTCCGAGCCATATCTGTAGATAGCGGTCATCCACTGCAGTAGTATCCCTTTGGTGGCCTGAACGAGGCATGTCATCGACAGTTCCTGTCTCTCTGTATCTCCTCCACGTCCGAACAACATCGCTTTGGTTCACTCTGAGACCTCTGGACACTTCTCTTGTCGAGAGCAATTCCTGGCACAAAGTAACAATGCGGACGCAATCAAACCGCGGTATTGACCGTCTAGACATGGTTGACCTACAGAAAATACGAGCGGTTTCCCTCTTTCCTGGTGGAATGACTGGAACTGATCGGCTGTCGGACCCTAACCGTCAAATAGGCGCTGCAGATGCACGTTTGTTTCCATCTTTGCGCGGATTGAGTGACATCTCTGAACAGTCAAAAGGACTGTGTCTGTGATCCAATATCCACAGTCAACGTGTGTCTTCAGGAGTTGTGGGAACCGTGGTGATGCAAAACGTTTTTTGATGTGTATCTATGTTTCATCTGGTAGCAACAAACGACGGAGCCGAACACTGTTCCTTTAAATACGAAATTGTCCCCCTCTTCGGAGTCCATTATGATAATATTGCTTTAGCGGAGATTCTAACTCTACCCGACGTCCCAAAGATAAACACACAAATTTTAACTCGTCTGCTGAATTAGAATACACAATTAAAGAGTTCAATTTAACTGACACGTGAGAGCACAGAAACGGTGACGCGCTTGGTTTTACATTCATCAGTAATTGCTTGAAAAGTCGCTTGGATCGGATATAGGTATCTAACAATTTGAAGACTAATACTCTGCACATAGTAGTGTGGCCCACTAGCCACTAACCCGGAGGAACAGGTACCTACAGAGCTAGAAGGTATTGGAGGCTAAACGTTGCACACTTGCAGGATGCCGTGAGCGTTTCCACAAAACTTGGCACGAATGCAAAAGTAAGTACACTTCCTACTATAGTGGAAATCAGCATAAAGTCATGGATACTTGTAGGAGAATTAACATTGTCCTGCACTGTGTATGCAATAGTATGAGATCCAGTATACCGACAAATGCAGTCGAGTTGCAGCGCATTTGAAGTTAGTAGTATTGTTTATAACAAGACACCAGTGCTTCCGGTGGTAGCGTGTGGAACTCGGTATGGGCAAACGGGTTCGTGTGTTCTTGGTGTTTGTGTTTGTGCCCTTACTCAAAATGGGAAACACACCTTTAGAGAAGTGCGCGTTGTGTGAATCGCAATGTTATCATGTGGTCAAAAAGCAAAATTCAGAGTCTATAAGGAAATGGGACTCTAAACTTACGGTAACCAGCAAGTTCAGCCGTTGAAGTACAGTGACTGATAATTTCTTTAGACTGGGCGCACGACATGAACAGAACGGAAAATATGGCCAGCGTAGAAAATTATCTGAGGAAAAACGATTACTTTTTCGCAAAGTAAGGGCCACAAATCATTATTCTTCTCAACATGCTGCTGATTTTCAGTTGTCTGTAGCTGCCAGACGTGTACGACAAATTTTGTCAAATGACAGACATCTTGCATTCAAGAAATGCACCAGTTCAACACCCAAACGTAATTAGACTAGATGTGAGTTTGCTAAAAATGTTGATCATGGAATTTGCACTGGGATAAAGAGGCCTTTAGTGAAGAGGAGAAATTTAATTTAGGTGGGCGGGATGTTTTTTTAATATTATTGGCATGATCTGAGAGCTGAGCAGCACGTAAGGATGAGCAGAATTTTTGTTGATGTAAGTGTTCTGCTTTGGGCAGCCTTCTACGCTGTAGGTATATCACGCACTACCTGGAAGATAACCATTATGAACACTAACATGTACACTGAGATTCTAGAGGCAGAACTGATTAGAATGTATGAGGATCTAGGGGAATAAAGTCTAAAGTTTCAACAAGATAATGCATGTGTACGTGTCTGTGCTACTGCCAAAAATGGTTTGAAGATACAGATATCATTATCTTGCAAAGGGCTGTACGTAGCATTTGAATAACGTGGAACACGTGTGGGGAATACTTGCAATGCGTGGTTACCGCAATGGAATGCAATTTGAGGCCGTATGTGAGCTGAAAAGAGCGATACGTGAAGAGCGAGCGACGGTTTCACTCCAAGAACTGCAAATCCTTTAACAGTCAACGCCGAAGATAGTTTTTGAGGTAAGTAGGAAGATCAGTTGTTGGATAAAGAACTAACAATGCAATGACACAACTGCACAATAAGTGCCTTTCTACCAATTTCCTTCCAGGCAATTCGAACGCCTTACTTTGTTTCTCGTATTTTGAAGGAATTATGCAATTCCGTTATGATTATTTATCTCTAATGTGTATCTACTACTTTCATGATAAATTCCATGCTTGTATGCTTGAGATATTATACTATTACTTTCGTAGGAACACAGCTTTTATACTGATATCCACTTCTGCACAATTTATCTCTGTCCTTGTGGCTTAAATGCGTGACGCCGCGATTAAGGAAAACGTTAAGCCCTATTCGCGGAAAAAAGGTTTTGCAGCAGAATAGCAGAGTTTTAGTTTGAATGCCTGGGGGACCTATTCAAGCTCGACGCATCTGTGACTGAAAATTATATCTCGATCAAGAAAATGAAAGCCACAATTTTGACACAGAGCCGGAAACAGACAGGTTTCATATATGTGAGAGGACACAAAGTGCTGTTGTCCGTGCAGAAACGTCGATGGTTCATCGAATAGATAAAAAGAATAGAGTAAAAAGAAGAATGATCATGGAAATTAAAAGAACTGATGGCATTTGTGGCTTCTGAAATTTTCCGAGTGTATTTCTTCTTCCAGTTATTTTCGGGCTCTCAGCTGGATCCCATCAACATTCTGCCACTATGTTTCGGCCCAGGGACGTCCGGCCATCCTCAGGCGAATAGACGAAGTACTGAAGATACCTAATGCAGTCAAGGTATCTATAGTGAATTCTGCTCATGCGAATCGTACTGGCGGTTTACGGCGCATGCGTTAGGAGGTGACATGCGGGAGGCAACCAAGATGTGTGTGCTGCCCTCAGTGGTGACGTAAGAACAAACTAATCGCTGAGTATCGACTGAGCATGTCGATTCCACTGTGACCGCATAATATTAATAATTAGATTCCAATATTTAACCAGCTGAAAGCCGTTATCACGATTCATTAAATTATCAGCGAGACGTATTTCCACGAATTCTTTAGTTACAGACCCCTAGAAGTTGGAAACCGCTGCTAAAATTTTGTTATTACCGTATTCCATTGAATGTCCCATGGAAATGCAATATTCTGTCAGTGCTGATTTTAAAGGTTGCCATAGACGGATGTGTCTTTCGTGTTCTACACAGCGTTCCAGCACCGTTCGTGTCGTCACACTTACGCATGCAGAGCTACAGTCACAGGGAACTTAATAAACACCCACCTTCCTGAATTGTAAATCGTCTGTAACGGATCTGACTAAGACCCTGCTCTTAGCTGGTGTACGGAAGATGACATTGATATTATTCTTCCTAAGCAATCTACCTATTTTAGAAGACATATTCCTGGCGTATGGAAGGAACGCAGTTGATTTACAGTCGTCCTCAGAGCGTTGCATCTTGTTTTTATAATTGTGCATGGCGTTCCGTATTTGACGCTGAGCTTAGCCATTCTCTTTAAAAACCTTCTGCAGATGCAGTAATTCTTCGTGAAGGCTATCAGCATCCGATATTACAAGCGCCCGATGAATTAAAGTCCTGAGAGCAGCGGCGGTTTATGCGGGGTGATAGCAGCTGGACGCCTGTGGATATAGATCTGTATATGTGGGTTTTCTGTACACCGAATATCGCGAAGACCCATTAATTTTCCGGGGTAGTAACACGTCTAGAAAGGGTGATCACCATAGTAAACTTGATGTTCTCATGTAAACAGTTTAAATGACAAAGGAATTTTTCCAGTTCTTGTCTGCCATGAGGCCATACAACGAAACTATCATCTACGTAACGCCAGAAAACCGTAGGCTTTAAGACGGCAGACTTAAGACCTTTCTCCTCAAACTCTTCCATAAAAAATTGGCCACCACAGGGTACAAGGGGATCCCCATAGCGACATCTTCAGTTTGTTCAAAAAATTTGTTATTAAATAAAAAATAAATTGAGGAGAGTGTGTTATAATGACGCTTGATTTTGAGAATGGCTTCAATAGGGTGCGCTACCACTACCTTGTCAAAACAATGATAGCACTGGATTTTCCCCAATGTCTTGAAAAATCATTGGTAGATTTTGAAAAACAGCACATCGAAATTCATGAATAATGGTCATCTAAAAAGGCAACTTGCAATAATGGGTTCGGTGAGACAAAGTGGTCCCATGTTGATGGCCATGTCTGCTATTGTAATTGAGCCCTGCTAGCCACTCTGCAGAAATAACTCCCAAAATATCATGTGCAAGGCATACGCAGATGATGTGGGTCTCGTGGTCATAAGTGAAAGCGACGTCGAGAAGGCATTGCAGGCCACCAGCAAGTAAGAACTTCCATCAGGTGCGAGGCTGAGCAAAACTAAATCACGCCCCATGAATGTAGAGCATGGAATATCTTCGCAAAACACAGAAGAACTAAGTCTGGTCACCCACATGCAAATTCTAGATAAGGACCACAGTTCTAATACAAAGCTATAAGCTTCAAATTCTAGGGATATCCTTGCAAGAGTGGTAGCCAGCGTCAAAGAACATAGCGTGCAAAGACTTGACGACATCCAATTGCGCATCCTTTGCAAATATGGACATTGTATCCAAAGTAAACTATGAGGCACAGGTTATACATATATCACGTGAAACAGCAGCAAGAATTCTCTGAGCTTTGGGTCACTTTGCAGCTCGTGGTGAGATTTTCAGAGTAATGTTTGACATTTTGATTGTCCCATGCGAAGATGGTGGTCTAAATCTCACTAAAGGTGGAAAGAAGTCACATGTTACAACCATCAGTCTGACATCCCACTTTGTAGACGAAATTCCTCCCACTGTCTTCTATCCACCCATAGATGTGTGGCAAATTTCCAACGGCTTTTATCATTTTCAAGAATCTTCCTCGAACTCAGTTGTATCAAAACCAGTCCGCCGTCGAATGTGGTATAGTTATGTTCATACACATGAAATCAACTGAAGCCAAAAGCTGGAATGTGATCGAACAAAATTACCTTGTGTTCCAACTGGAAGGTCATTTGGAAAAAATATCAGCAATTGTCACCACCCAACAAATGTGAAAACTACTTCGTACAAGGCAGTAAATATAGAAGTAGCAAGCAAAGCGCAATATTATGCCAACCACCTGGGTGATTCAAAAACCTGTGACTATAGCAGCCTAATAAACTTAGAAAAAAAAATGGTTCA
Organism: Schistocerca piceifrons; assembly: GCF_021461385.2. Classification (NCBI taxonomy): domain Eukaryota; kingdom Metazoa; phylum Arthropoda; class Insecta; order Orthoptera; family Acrididae; genus Schistocerca; species Schistocerca piceifrons. The sequence goes on from NC_060143.1 coordinate 520,823,964, forward strand.
AATGGCTCTGAGCACTATGGGACTTAACTGCTGAGGTCATCAGTCCCTTAGAACTTACAACTAATTAAACCTAACTAACCTAAGGACATCACACACATCCATGCCCGAGGCAGGATTCGAACCTGCCACCGTATTGGTCGCGTGGTTATGGACTGAAGGGCCTAGAACCGATCAGCCACCGTGGCCGGCAATAAACATAGAAAGACCTAGGTTTGTGTGCACTGAAGTGAAGCACATACGGTAAACCATCAGAAAAGCCACGATAAAGCGAACAGTACCACCCCCACCACCCACCACCCACCACAACCACACCCACCCCCCGCTCTCAGTACTTTGACTGTCGATGTTTTGAATCCTGCTGATGTGCCATACCCATTCTCAGAAATAAATGACGTAACTGGCCAAAAGACCGAACAATACATTACCTTCTGACCGAATAAAAAAGAACCAAAGATGATTTCCAAATGTGTCTTTTTCCTTCCGCATCATAACCTCAGGAAGACAAAAGACCATACAAAATTGCAATTTTTGAAGTAAATATAATTGCGTGATACTTACTTTACAACATGATACTCAAGAACAAAATAAAAAATTTTGTTTTCGCCTTTTTTTCTTGTGCGGTGAATTTGTTTTGAAAGGAAACAGAAATTGTCTCTGAAACAAACAGCTCAGAAGCACCCTATTTTGGGTTGAAGCAATCTCAGAGAAAAGCTATATCCTCACGCCTGTATATGTCGTACTTTTAATGTTATTTTATTTTATTCCGTTTGTCAAAACCTCTTTTAATCAGAATCAGTGACTGCCATAGTTTCTTCTGTTCTGCGATACAGTCATCTTCATCTGAAGCATCCAAAATGGCAGTACAAAGATTCCGGCGAGCGGAGTGCTCTAAGTTAAGAGAAGACAACTCAGTAAACACACATCGGGAAACGGTTGCGTTGGATGGCTAAAGGAGGTATTGCGGAATGAACGGGAAAACACACCTTCGTGAAGACAACATTGAAGCCGTCGCTAAGCTGAGGTAGTTACAGTGCCGACGTTCTCTTCTGAGGTAGACAGAACAAACAGGAGAGAGAGTTATTATCTTCCCACCAAAGTATCGATTTCTCACAAGAAGGTGGCAATGAAGACTGGAAGAGAAAGCCAAGTTGGAGCGAGGGGTTAAACGTCACGCAATGTAGATGTTCAGTCTATGGTTCGAGTCCATTCCATCTGAAAGTTCAGAGATAATTCGTTCAAATTGAACCCACCTATAGTAGCACAAATTTCAGGAAGCTATTTCTCCAAACAGCTCGTGGCTGCGTCGAGACAGCCACCCACCGCCTAACGCCAGGTGCCGTCCGCCAGGTGAGCGCGGCGCGGGGCTGTGGGTGTATTTATCAATTGTCGTTTTCTTATTTGCAGACATAGTACTTGCCTTGCAGCTACGTATCGGATTTTGCATACATGACACTTATGACCGTTGTTCAAGAGTTGTAAAATACACTCGCAAGTGGAAAAAGGTCTAGCATCTCTTTGAATTTGATAGTGGGGAGTTGGCAGCAGAGGCAGCGCGAAACCTTTGTATTGTGAGTGGGCGAGTGCCTTTGGGAAAAATATGTCAAAAAAGGATTTTCTTCTTTCAAGAAAGATCGTTCTGAACCAATGATTTTCCACATTTAGGAAGTCTCGGTAGCTGACACACATGATGAACTATATGTGACAAACTGAGACCGTTTCAGCGTCGTGCGACATTTGCATTCAGCAGACATGGTTCAGAGATCGGATATATCAGTTTTCCATGCTCTAATTCAATCCAACAAAAATCAAAACAGTGATTATTATTCCATTTTTGCTTGAACGCCATCAGTTCATACATTAGGCTTCCTATGCAATACTGTTACTGGAGACAATTTATGATGTCTTTATACACTACTGGCCATTAAAATTGCTACACCAAGAAGAAATGCAGATGATAAACGGGTATTCATTGGACAAATATATTATACTAGAACTGACATGTGATTACATTTTCAAGCTATTTGGGTGCATAGATCCTGAGAAATCATTCCCCAGCACAACCACCTCTTTCCGTAACAACGGCCTTGATACGCCTGGGCACTAAGTCAAACAGAGCTTGGATGGCGTGTACAGGTACAGCTGCCCATGCAACTTCAACACGATACCACAGTTCATGAAGAGTAGTGACTGGCGTATTGTGACGAGCCAGATGCTCGGCCACCATTGGCCAGACGTTTCCAGTTGGTGGGAGGTCTGGAGAATGTGCTGTCCAGGGCAGCAGTCGAACATTTTCTGTATCCAGATAGGCCGGTACAGGACCTGCAACATGCGGTCGTGCATTATCCTGCTGAAACGTAGGGTTTCGCAGGGATCGAATGAAAGGTAGAGCCACGGGTCGTAACACATCTGAAATGTAACGTCCACTGTGCAAAGTGCCATCAATGCGAACAAGAGGTGACCGAGACCTGTAACCAATGGCACCCCATACCATCAGGCGGGGTAATACGACAATATGGCGTTGACTAATACACGCTTCCAACGTGCGTTCACCGCGATGTCACCAAACACGGATGCGACCATCATGATGTTATAACAGAAACCTGGATTCATCCGAAAAAATTAGGTTTTGCCATTCGTGCACCCAGGTTCGTCGTTGAGTACACTATCGCTGCCCCTCCTGCCTGTGATGCAGCGTCAAGGGTAACTGCAGCCATGGTCTCCAAGCTGATAGTCCATGCTGCTGCAAACGTCGTCGAACTGTTCGTGCAGATGGTTGTTGTCTTGCAAACGTCCCCATCTGTTGACTCAGGGATCGAGACGTGGCTGCACTATCCGTTACAGCCATGCGGGTAAGATACCTGTCATCTCGACTGCTAGTGATACGAGGCCGTTAGGATCCAGCACGGCGTTCCGTATTACCCTCCTGAACCCACCGATTCCATATTCTGTAACAGTCATTGGATCTCGACCAACGCGGGCACCAATGTCGCTATACGAAACACCACAATCGCGATAGGCTACAATCCGACCTTTATCGAAGTCGGAAACGTGATGGTACGCATTTCTCCTTCTTACACGAGGCATCTCAACAGCGTTTCACCAGGCAACGCCGGTCAACTGCTGTTTGTGTATGAGAAATCGGTTGGAAACTTTCCTCATGTCAGCACGTTGTAAGTGTCGCCACCGGCGCCAACCTTGTGTGAATGCATATCCCAGCCTCTTCTTTCTGTCGGTTAAATTTCGCGTATGTAGCACGTCATCTTCGTGGTGTAGCAATTTTAATGGCCAGTAGTGTATTAATTTCATAAGAAGAAATTAAATGCCGAGCCGTGAAAAGCGACATATACTATGGCAAAGGTCAGTCTGAACATACTTTGCATCTGCTTGCTGAAAAAGGCTATTGTGCTCTAGAAACTCCTTTCCAGCTATATGTCGATCACAGATGATATTTATTTCGAACACCTAGGTGCCTTTCGGCCGCAGTGTAAGAAAAACGACAGACAAAACTGAATCGCGTGTTGCTACTACGCAATATTGCACTCTGCTGATTACGAAAACCAAACTATTCAGGGGGCTGTTTGGGAAATCGTCCTTCACGTACTTTTACTCTGATTTAAAGCCCTGAAATTTACACTTCTCCTGTTCTTATCGAACAACCGTCAAGGTTATTTTTTTGTTGACGAAACTGCACTTCCAACTTCGTTTGGTAAAACTTTTACTCAGAACGGCTACGTTTGTAAAGGTGTGGAATCGGTAAACTATCTGAACATTTTCGGTCTATTTTAGATAATGTGAGAGAATACCAATACAAATGAAATGCAGCTTACCGCGATAACCTTACGACGAATGTCTATTTTAATAAAAAATTAAATATCTGTAACACAAGAGTGCCTACATCAGTATGAATTAGTAATATGTTATTCGGTATGCTATGGTCTTTGTTTACTTACTTTGCTGTGTGACACTCAAGTAGTATTTTATAAATAACGCTATGTATTCCCAAAAACCAAAAGTTATGTCAGTAGAAGCGGAAAGAAGCATTAATAATTGTGCAGCATCATGGTTTTCACCCTTACGCTATGAGATACTGGAAGTGGTGACACGATATTTGATGGAGAAGTTTTCTTAAGATATCCATACAAATTTTCGCCATGGCTGCTTATAGGTCTATAACAGAACGGCTAAAAACATAGCCTTCTGCGAGACTTGAACCGCAAGTCAACACAGCCTTCGTTTGCCATGCGACCATGTGACCCCCAGAGGTGGCGAACAACTGCAGTATTTACTACCACTTATTGTCATAGTGGTGGCTAGAACACTAATATCGCATCGTGAAAAACTAGATTAGTTGCTGTTTTAATGTGGAATGACATTTCTGAACTCAAAATCATAAACTGATGACCTTGCGCCTTACTTTAAATGAAAATCACGAAGATTATTCAACGGCAGTGACACATAAAATGAAGTGAATTTAGGTAAGCCGGCTGGTGTGGCCGAGCGGTTCTAGGCCCTTCAGTTTGGAACCGCGCGACCACTACGGTCGCAGGTTCGAATCCTGCCTGGGGCATGGATGTGTGTGATGTCCTTAGGTTAGTTAGGTTTAAGTAGTTCTAAGTTCCAGGGGACTGATGACCTCAGATGTTAAGTTCCATAGTGCTCAGAGCTATTTGAACCATTTTGAATTTAGGTAGATCATTCAGTGCCATCGAAGAAGTAACTCATCTTGCACAGAGTTGCCAAACTTATTCCGTGCTGTTACCAAGATTCAATCATACTACCAGTAGAAAGAATACCAACCGATGTGTGCCGTGAGCGAATTCAGACGTTAACTACAGCTTACTTCCCAAAAATGAGGCTGGTGAGGGTCGAAATACCAACAGTATGTGTCACAGAGTTTTATTCCCATTTCTACAACGACGTTTAGGATCTAGAACGTATTTACTAATAACAGTTAATAGCACAAACTACGAATTAATTCTATAGATCAATAACTGTAACAGTCACTTCCGCTTTTCTGTCTTAAGCACACTGAACACTAAAAAGCTCGCTCATCGGACAAGATTCACATTTTTGAGTGTTCCAGTCGCTATACTGTAGTCATTATGAGTAGGCAACACGAATTTTGATCATTGTACACTTGCAAAATATTTATTTAGAGCGCAGTCTTTGGCAACACCACAAAACCAAGGAACTCGAATGAAAGGACACACAGCACTGATCGCAAAAGAACATTCACAGAGGGACTTCGTAAGTTACGAATAACATTAAGTTCCAAATCAAGTAGTCTACTGAGCACAAAAACCAAATGCGTTGTCCGAAAAAGCGATTCCAAAATGAATGGAGAAAATCAAACCAGGTAACATGAACGCTGAAAGTAATGTCCGGCATAAGTCGTCCTCAAACAGAACCGTCATTCAGTCTGTAAATACAATACTACCAGTTCTGATGGTTTCTCAATAAGAGCGAAAATCATCTATTTTGTAGAGCTTTCCTATTTGCAGTGCTCTCAATAGAGAGAAAACCCGAAATAACAACTGGTTCACCAAGTTGAACGTGGTGCTGAGCTTCTATGCAGCGTCTGCGCAGACTGTTACTAATTTAGTCCCTGATGTTTTCATACGAACGACGCTCTAGGCTGCCTTGACATTCGTATGAGAATTATCGAGTTTTAATGCGACGGCGTAGATGGACAGAAGGTCATAGAATTTATCGAGACTGTCCATATGTTGCCGTTTCATAACGGCAAATTACGGTTACGGCGGAGGGTTTTATTTCGGCCTGTGAAGGAACTGCGCAATCCTGGGTGAATAGCATCTAAACCTCTGCACGCCACAGCACACATCTAGTGTATGCTAATTAATCACATGTCAGTGGCATGAGAACGATTTTCGACTGCAACTTTCGACGCGGTAGTTTTAAGGACCAGCGTCCCTTATCTCAGATTGGTACACGTCACCATTATCCATCGCCCCTGAATGTTTGCTACATGATCACGGACTCTCCCTGAACATTGACCGGCTTCTTGTTGTCAGCTTTTCTGACTGGTTATTCTTCCGTGGCTCTGAAGATATGTACGTCAGATAAAAACGAATACTGCGTAATGCGAACATCCGATGTTTCCACCGTTCAAACTCCATCAAAATAGTGCATCAAAATAGTGCAAGTAAGCGGCGTAATAGCTGCTATGAACTAATATATAATACATAGTAAAGTTTGGTAATCTCCATCAGACATCTGGCGATTATGAAAGGTTACTTTTATTACTTACACAACACTGCAGTACGATCTGAAATGTTTCGTAAGATCCCATCATTTAAGTTCGTTGTGGCCGTTTTGAATTAAAGTAGAGGAATAGGGAATACACTTTTTCAGCGAGATTTGAATGTATGGCTACAGGTGCAGTAGCACACATCCAGTGTGGCATCGAGGATGTGAACGTCCTCCCATTGCAGTGGTAGAGGTTAAAGGCACAAAGCATCTGATTTATCACAAAGTAAATAATGAGTGACTTTGTGATTTACTCTTAAAATAACTTTCTTGCGCTCAAAAACTTAAAGTAGCGACCCACTGCCGCTTATTGCGCTGAACTTGTTCAGATTATTTAATCACAATTACAAGTAAATATCTAGCGGACATAGTAGGATAGCGCAGATCCAGTCCTGGAAGTCGGTCGATTATCTCTGGGTTACCAATCATTTTCTGGATGGCAGCTTATATACACATATCAAAAAAAGCTATGCATTACCTCGGTTCCCAGAGCTCCTGAAGATAGATGTTGGCTGTGGACATTGCATCACAGATACAATCCCTTTGACTGTTCATAGATGTCACTAAATCCGCACAGAGATGTAAACAACCGCGCATGAGCAGCGCCTGTTAGATGGAGGGGGTCCGACAACCGATCAGTTCCACTCACACCACCTGGAAGGAGGTACACGGCTCGTGTCGCCTGTCGTTCAACCGTCCATCGACGGTCAATACCGCGGTTCGACCGCGTCTGCATTGTTACTTTGTGCCAGGAAGGGCTCTCAACAAGGGAAGTGTCCAGGCGTCTCGGAGTGAACCAAAGCGATGTTGTTCGGATATGGAGGAGATACAGAGAGACAGGAACTATCGATGACATACCTCGCTCAGGCCGCCCAAGGCCTACTTCAGCAGTGGATGACCGACACCTACGGTTTATGGGTCGGAGGAACCCTGACAGCAACGCCATCATGTTGAATAATGCTTTTATTGCAACCACAGGACGCCGTGTTATAACTCAAACTGTGCGCAATGGTCTGCATGATGCGCAACTTCACTTCCGACGTCCAGGGCGAGATCCATCTTTGCAACCACGACACCATTCATCGCGGTACCGATGGGCGCAACAACATGCCGAATGGACCACCCAGGATTTGCATCACCGATGAGTGTCGCTTCTGCCTTCAATTAGACAATCGTCAGATACGTGTTTGGAGGCAACCCGAGAAGGCTTAACGCCTTGGACTCATTGTCCAACGAGTGCAGCAAGGTCGATGTTCGCTGTTGTTTTGCGGTGGCATTAGATGGAACCGACGCACGTCGCCGGTGGTCGTGGAAGGCGCCGTAACGGCTGTGCGATAGATTAATGCCATCGTCCGACCGATAGTGCAACCATGTCGGCAGCATATTGGTGAGCCATTCGTCTTGTTGGACTATGATTCGGCTCCCATCGTCCACATCTTGTCGATGACTTCCGTCAGGTTAACGACATCGCTCGACTAGTGTGGCCGGCTTTTTCTCGAGACATGAACCCTGTCGAAGATGCCTGGGATAGACTGAAAAGGGGCTTTTTATGGACGAAGTGACCCGCCGCCCACTCTGGGGGATGTACGCCAAATCGCCGTTGAGAAGTGGGACAATCTGGACCACCAGTGGCTTGATGAACTTGTGCATATTATGCCACGATGAATACAGAGATGGATCAATGCAAGAGGACGTGCTACTCGGTATTAGAGGTACCCGTGCGCACAGCAGTCTGGACCACCACCTCTGAAGGTCTCGCTGTATGCTTGTACAATATGCAATGTATGGTTTTCATGAGCAATAAAAATGGCGGATATGATGTTTATGTTGATCTCTATTCCAGTTTTATGTACAGGTTCCGGAACTCCCGGAACCGAGGTAACGCAAAACTTTTTTTAATGTGTGTATTAAATTCGGCCGAAACAGTTATTCACTCCTCGTCGCAGACGGCTGCTGTCACTCGCCAGAGCTACACTATCACGTGGTGTGACGTACACGCCACGGCCTGTCTTTCTCGTGGATCTCGGCTCGTGAAGGGCGTTGGCACTTGCCCCATACACTTACGCATCCTGCAGTGCTGGTATACTGTGCATAATCCCGGACTTAGGATTCTGAAGAGCGGCCTGTTATATTGGCTGCCGTAAGTGAGCGACTCGTACTTAGTCTCTGCGGCGGCCGGGCGGCGGTAGGGTTTCATGTCTAAGACTGAACGTATGAGGGCAATATGCGCGTTGCAAGGACTGTATCCTACAGTGAGACACGAGAGGCACACACGTAGTGGTGGATGAAGCTACACGTTGCTGAACAGACGTTCTGATTCGCAGTGTTCATTATTTGACGCATCTTAAATGGCACGTGTTCACAGCTCAAATGCGCAATTGAAAAGTTCCGTATGTGAGCGAGGGTACTAGCGCACGATCCGATTCCACCTGTCTGTCTTCAAACATGACGTCAAATTTCGAATAGACAGCACAGTTTACGCTATTCACTAATAAAACCACAGGTAAAATTTAACAACAGCCTGCTTACGGCCTTCAAAATGGCGATGAGAAGATAGACAATTTCGGCTGCAAACCAACTTAAAAATACGCAAAATGTGTCATCGACTTAATGAAACGAAACTAATGGGATATCCGCGGGTCACGACAAACTTAAATACGACAATGAGACTAAAATTATTGCAAGATAACCACACGATCTAAAAATAACAAGAATTCGTCCAGAACAAACTGAAGAAAAGACAAAACACACACACACACACACACACACACACACACATATATATATATATATATATATATATATATATATATATATATATATATATATACACAAACCGGATCAAATATTTCATTTGACCTACAGACATCGACGGGAAAGAAAACAAGAAGTATTTCTAAGAGTTGGTAAGCGCGTTTCCTACACCTGAGAAATAGTGTCAGTTCCAATTTGGCGCCAGTCGTGTAAGAGTGGCGCTGCTAGAGCCACTATGGAGATGCAGATTAGGTTTGCTTTAAATACGCGCTGAAATGGTTATGAGCGGTATACACCTTTGTGACTGAACATGGTGAACTGATGTTAATGGAGAATAAGGCGACAAAGCCACCATCATCAGTACCCCACTGACTTTGAGAAAGGTGGTATAGTAAGGCTACAAGTAGCTGCCTATTCCTCCTGTGATACTGCAGAAAGACCTGACATGCATATAGCCATTGTACTTAATTGCTGGCAACGGTGCTTACACGAATGTACAGTAGCGAGAAAACCAGTTTCCGGACGGTCATGTGATACTACCGAGAGGACAGACCGTCGTTTTCGGCACATGGGTCTGTCGCATCGTACTGCATCTGCAGCAGCAGCTGGCAACACTGTGACACAACGAACTGTTACAAGTCGGCTACTTCAAGGACAGTTTAGTGCCCGATGAACTATAGCGTGCACTACACTGACCTCAAACCAACGCCGTTTGGCACAACAGAGGTATCAAGCGAGAGATCACTGGAAGCCAGGGTGGACGTTTTTCGAGTTTCCTGATGAAAGCTGGTTCTTTCTCTGCACCAGCGATGGGTATGTGTTCGTAAGGACGACAGGTAAACGCCTGCAACTAACATGTCTGTGTGCTAGACACACTGGACCTACACTTGGAGTTATCGTCTGACGTGCGATTTCGTATGATAGCAGGAGCACTCTCGTGGTTATCTCACGCACCCTGACTGCAAATATGTACCTTAATGTGGTGATTCGGCCTGTTGTACTGTCATTGATGAACAGCATCCCATGGGCATTTTCCAACAGGATAACACTCGCCCACATATCGCTGTTTCAACCCAACATGTTCAACAGTGTGTCGACATGTTGCCTTGGTCTGCTCGATCACCAGATCTGTCTCCAATCGAGCACATTTTGGACGTCATCACCAACTCCAGCGTCATAACAAACACCGCTAACCGTCTCCGTATTGACCGACCAAGTGCAACAGGCATGGAACTCTGTCCAACAAACTGACATCCAGCACTTGTACAACAGAATGCATGAACGTTTGCATTCAGCTCTCTGGCGGCTACACCCATTGTTAATGTACCAGCATTTCACATTTGCAATGGCTGATCTCGCACTCACATTAACCTGAGATCTTGCATTGTTAATCTTTTAAATACATTATCTAGACAAATGTGTTCCCGAAATTTCTTTACTCCATATTAATTGTTTTTCAGTGATGCAGTTTTTTCCCTCAGAATAGTTTAAAGCGGGATAGTGATACTAGACTCCTCTTGCCCCGGTCTCCACAACACTATAATACTCGGTATCGTAAATTTAACTTCACAACAAGCCCCCTACAGGAATAGTCCATTTCCAATACGCCGCACACCCATGATGTCACAATAGGAAAAAAACATAGCCAAATACACTCCTGGAAATGGAAAAAAGAACACATTGACACCGGTGTGTCAGACCCACCATACTTGCTCCGGACACTGCGAGAGGGCTGTACAAGCAATGATCACAAGCACGGCACAGCAGACACACCAGGAACCGCGGTGTTGGCCGTCGAATGGCGCTAGCTGCGCAGCATTTGTGCACCGCCGCCGTCAGTGTCAGCCAGTTTGCCGTGGCATACGGAGCTCCATCGCAGTCTTTAACACTGGTAGCATGCCGCGACAGCGTGGACGTCAACCGTATGTGCAGTTGACGGACTTTGAGCGAGGGCGTATAGTGGGCATGTGGGAGGCCGGGTGGACATACCGCCGAATTGCTCAACACGTGGGGCGTGAGGTCTCCACAGTACATCGATGTTGTCGCCAGTGGTCGGCGGAAGGTGCACGTGCCCGTCGACCTGGGACCGGACCGCAGCGACGCACGGATGCACGCCAAGACCGTAGGATCCTACGCAGTGCCGTAGGGGACCGCACCGCCACTTCCCAGCAAATTAGGGACACTGTTGCTCCTGGGGTATCGGCGAGGACCATTCGCAACCGTCTCCATGAAGCTGGGCTACGGTCCCGCACACCGTTAGGCCGTCTTCCGCTCACTCCCCAACATCGTGCAGCCCGCCTCCAGTGGTGTCGCGACAGGCGTGAATGGAGGGACGAATGGAGACGTGTCGTCTTCAGCGATGAGAGTCGCTTCTGCCTTGGTGCCAATGATGGTCGTATGCGTGTTTGGCGCCGTGCAGGTGAGCGCCACAATCAGGACTGCATACGACCGAGGCACACAGGGCCAACACCCGGCATCTTGGTGTGGGGAGCGATCTCCTACACTGGCCGTACACCACTGGTGATCGTCGAGGGGACACTGAATAGTGCACGGTACATCCAAACCGTCATCGAACCCATCGTTCTACCATTCCTAGACCGGCAAGGGAACTTGCTGTTCCAACAGGACAATGCACGTCCGCATGTATCCCGTGCCACCCAACGTGCTCTAGAAGGTGTAAGTCAACTACCCTGGCCAGCAAGATCTCCGGATCTGTCCCCCATTGAGCATGTTTGGGACTGGATGAAGCGTCGTCTCACGCGGTCTGCACGTCCAGCACGAACGCTGGTCCAACTGAGGCGCCAGGTGGAAATGGCATGGCAAGCCGTTCCACAGGACTACATCCAGCATCTCTACGATCGTCTCCATGGGAGAATAGCAGCCTGCATTGCTGCGAAAGGTGGATATACACAGTACTAGTGCCGACATTGTGCATGCTCTGTTGCCTGTGTCTATGTGCCTGTGGTTCTGTCAGTGTGATCATGTGATGTATCTGACCCCAGGAATGTGTCAGTAAAGTTTCCCCTTCCTGGGACAATGAATTCACGGTGTTCTTATTTCAATTTCCAGGAGTGTATTTGTAAGAACCAAGATTTTATTTATGATCACTACTCGTTTCAGTCGCAACAGTTTGATGTGTGCTCATAGGTTCCTGCCTAAACTTCCCCTCGGAACATATACCAAACATGAGATACAGCCAAATATGTGACAAATAAAACTATAAGTATAATCATAAATCGTTTCACCCGCAGACAATTTAAGGACTGCTCGTAGGTTCCTGCCTAACCTTATACGAGGAAATATTGCCGCATTCGGAAATAAACAACCAAATAGTTGTGAGAACCAAAATTATAAATATGATGACTACTCGTTTCTCTAGCAACAATATAGGGTGTGCTCCCAGCAGGTTCTTACTCTACCACACCCTCGTAAAGCACGACATATTTGTAATAAACTGCGCAGTTTCACCACCCACTAAGACAACCACGGTTAAAATTTAGTAATAGGCCGCGTACGTCCTTCGTATCATAAAGTAATGACGTCACAAAGGGCGTCACTGGTCAAGGAAGGCTGGTGGACTTGGACCGTGCTCATGACCCAGAACGACCGGGGTTAGAACTCGCGTGTCTTTCAGCCGTGAGCAAGGACAGATATGATCGCTGGTCACCTACCTGATTTCAGGCGAATCAACTCCCCGTCTCAAGATACTGCTTCCTGCTGCTTCTCAAGACGTGACACTAAGCTGTTATTCACTCCTCTGTCAAATTACAACCTTTCTCACCGCGAATTAGAGAGCTCGAGACGATAACGAACAAAGCGCAATTCGAATCAAAATCGAACTGATGCTACGCAACAGCAGACGCAGCTTCAAACCATACTGTATTGTTGGGATCCTGTCCTGGGTTCGATGCTAAGCCGCTGTTCATGTAGATTCAGTCCACTCCTTATTGCCTTGCTGGTGATGTGTTGCTGTAATCGCAACAGTTAAGAATAATGATATATGTGTTAAATACAATAGTGATGAGAACTTATACCACTAGCACATGTTATAAACAAGCCTGGCTAAAAGTCTATTATTAAATCTGTTAAATTCCACGTGTTACAGAATTCACTATTTCAATTTTTATAAACAGTTATGTTTGAGAGTACTGGATATAGAAACTTCATTAAAACATACAACAAATGCTTTCTGTTAATTAGAGATTCATGTATGGAATAGACTTTTAATAGTTGTCATCATCTTGAAACGAGAGATGAAGCTAATTTGGTATATTTTCATGCGACGCAACGAAATATTGTTCGAGAGATAACACGGAAAAAATTTCCACAGACGAAACTGGCTTCTAAATGAAACAGGCAAATGTTGATTTTGTGGTCCGTAATTGACGTCAGTACTTTTATTTTTGACTGCTTGGGACCAATGCAATTGAATGAAACTTGAACTATAGTCTGATTTGAAGTTCGAATAGCAATCGTTTATGCTTAAGTGAAATATAACAAGAGTGAAGATTATTGGATGAAGCAATAAGGAATATATTGAATCCATGTTAGCCTCAGATTTTTAATAGTGTACATGAGAGCATTCGTGATGAAGACGTAAGCAGACGACTGTCATATATGTGTGAATTATGCAGGGTGTTCCGAAACTATTCGTTCAGATTAATACAGGAGACAGAGAACATTAGAACAATTATATATGATTGTAGTACATATGATCCCTGGCGGCAGTTTCTGAGGCAAGGGGAAATTTACACAGAAGGTAGTGTAGGATGCAAAGTACAGCAGTGGTATTCGTACGAACTGCTCGAATGCGAGACCATTGGCCTGTATGCACGCGGTACATCGTAGGACTTTTGGCTGGTGTGTCTGTTCGAAGATTCCTGGCATGTAAGCAGTGGTATCGGCAGGGACGGGAGTTCTAGCTACGAAGTCTTCTTCCGTTTCCACAACGGCTTCATACACCAGCTGCTCCATACGCCTCCATAGCAAGAAATGCAGGCAAGTCAGGTCAGGTGACTTGGGTGGTCAGGCATCTGCCTGATCATAATAGAGCAGGTACCGCTGGCAGACTACATCCTCAATTGTTTGTTGAATGTATCCCAAACTCTGTCTTCACTACAGGTTTTACTCTCTACTGACCATCAATCATGTACAATTCGGCAAGCAGGAGCATGACTGCAAATGAACAAAGGAACAACTATTAACATTTGTAAACAAGAGTATGAGTAAGATATGGGGACCAATCTTAAATAAAGGAATATGGAGGAGTAGCAAGAATGAGGAAATATTGCCCTTGATGCAACAACCAACAATCCTACAGAGGTTGAAGAGAAAAAGGATTCAGTGGGTGGACCAAGAAACACGCACGCCAGAAGAAAGACAAGTGAAAAAGGCTTGAGGGGATACTAAACCCATACTCCCCACAGGACGAACACGGCAGCTCTGAATAGAGGCCCTGGGGATGGACATGGCAGCCATGGTGACTGAAAACGTCTGGTGGAACCGAGCACAAAAACACAAAGGAATGGAGGAAATTTGTAGAAGCAGCGCGTGGTCTGAAAGGCATGTGATGGCTAGACGTGTATGAATGTTTGTATGTACGTATACATTAATGCATAGGTCCCTGTAGTACCATGGGCGTTCTTCCCTATGGTCGCTACACATGTACTACCATCATGTCCCATATCCTTGTTGGCGTCTTCCATATGTACCTCCAGAATCTTCTCATTTTTTGTCTTATCCGTCCACCTAACTTGCAATATCTTTACCTTACACCATAGCTCTGACGCTTTGATTTTCTTTTCTCCCGTTTTCCTACAGTCATCATTCACTACCCTACAGTGCTGTGCTCCACAAGTATAGTCACAGAAATTTCTTCCTCATATTAAGACGTATGTTAGATACTAGTAAACTTCTCTTGGCCAGGAATACCCTTTTTGTCAGTGCTAGACTACTTCTTATGATCTCCTTGTCTTAGACGTCATGAGTTATTTTGCTATCTAGACAGCTCAATTCCATAACTTTATCTACTTCTTTATCACCGATCCTAATGTTAAGCTTCTCCCTGGTCAGACTTGTGCTACTTCTCATCTCTTTCTTCTTTCTTCTATTTACTCTCCAATCATATTCTGTACTCATTAGACAGTTTCTGTTCATTTCTACTGAGGATAAGCAATGTTATCAGCGAATCTTGTCAGTGATGTGCTTTCAAGATGAATTTTAATCCCACTCTTGAACCTTCCAATTATTTACGTCATTGCTCTTCGATGTACAGATTGAACAGCAGGGGTGAAAGGCTACGTCCCTGTCCACCTCCATTATCAATCCGAGCGCTTCGTTCTTGGTCTTCCAGTCTTATTGTTCCTGTTTGGTCTTCTACATGTGGTTTATCAGAATGAGAAAAGGAACCTATTACAGCACAAATATATGCCATATGTCCTGGGCAGCCGCGCGGGATTAGCCGAGGGGTCTTAGGCGCTGCAGTCATCGATATATCGGCCGGCCCCGGCGGAGGTTCGAGTCCTCCCTCGGGCATGGGTGTGGGTCTTTGTCCTTAGAATAATATAGGTTAAGTAGTGTGTAAGCTTATGAACTGATGACCTTAGCAGTTAAGTCCCATAAGATTTCACACACAGTTGAACAGTTGTCCTGGGAACAATTAGAAAAGTAATAGAAGGAAACTAGCTTTTAGATTTATTGGACAGTTTCGAAGACATTTAAATCAAAGCATCTTGACATTTTTTCGTTATTTTACTTGTTAGTTTTAGTAACAACGCCCTATAGTTTATTGCATTGTGTCAAGTGAAGTAACGTGGTACATATGATACGTCATATTAACATTTGTCATATCATACAATATCAGACAACGTGTCATTAAAGTTTGGGGTGCATGCATCCCCATTCTGAAATAATTCCCATAACATATCCACCCCACTCTCTGGGTTTTGAAGCATCCCAATATCTAGAAGCACATAAATTTGTGGCTAGCGGTTTTAACACCCTTCATCATGCATGTAAAAGTGGGTGGGTTTGGTTGACAAATGATCTGCTCAGGAAGAAAATCAAACGTCCCCCCCCCCCCAGAGAAATCAAAACATTGTTTTAGCGTCCCCCCACCCCCCACCCACCGCCGGAACAAACGCGTCCCTAGATGTGTTATCCTGCCAGAGAAACGTCTTAAACTTGACATTAATTTTCTTGAGCAACACTATATTATGTATTGGTTATGATGGCTGGCCAATCTTCTGGATTTTGGGCACGGTATCATGGATTTAGCTTATAAGTTGCAAGAAGCATGTGTGAAGCAGCACCTTGCATCTCAGAAAGTTCACTGCTCTGAGCAAGTAGGGGTGACTTGTAAAAAAACGGTAACATGGCAGCACACTTTGATTTAAATGTCTTTGAAACTACCAGATGAGTCGAAGAGCCAGTCCCCTTCTTCTGCATTCCGAACTCTGGCCAGGACACATTCTCCTATTTTGTGCTATAACTCGAGTATTATTCATTTCGGTTCTCAACTTTTGGCATGAGACCATCATAACTTAGCAGCTGACGTAGGTTTTTGTTGACTTCGACAACGAATGATACAGTATTGCTTTCATTTTGTTGTCACGCGAACCATGTTGCTTACATCACGGTAACGGATAAAGATTTCACAAAACAGAGGAACTGCTATTAATTACACTACTGGCCATTAAAATTGCTACACCAAGAAGAAATGCAAATGATAAACTGGTATCCATTGGAGAAATATATTTTACGAGAACTGACATCTCATTACTTATTCACGCAATTTGGGTGCATAGACCCTGAGAAATCAGTACCCAGAACAACCTCCTCTGGCCGTAATAACGGCCTTGATACGCCTGGGCATTGAGTCAAACAGATCTTGGATGGCGTGTACAGGTACAGCTGCCCATGCAGCTTCAACACGATACCACAGATCATCAAGAGTAGTGACTGGCGTATTGTGACGAGCTAGTTGCTCGGCCACCATTGACCAGAAGTTTTCAATTGGTGAGAGACCTGGAGAATGTGCTGGCCAGGGCAGCAGTCGAACATTTTCTGTATCCAGAAAGGCCCGTACATGACCTGCAACATGCGGTTGTGCATTATCCTGCTGAAATGTAGGGTTTCGCAGGGGTCGAATGAAGGGTTGAGCCACGGGTCGGAACACATATGAAATGTGACGTCCACTGTTCAAAGTGCCGTCAATGCGAACAGGAGGTGACCGAGACGTGTAACCAATGGCATCCCATACTATCACGCCGGATGATACGCCAGTATGGCGATGGCGAATACACGCTTCCAATGTGTTCACCGCGATGTCGCCAAACACGGATGCGACCATCATGATGCTGTAAACAGAAATTGGATTCATCCGAAAAAATGACGTTTTGCCATTTGTGCACCCAGGTTCGTCGATGAGTACACCATCGCAGGCGCTCCTATCTGTGATGCAGCGTCAAGGGTAACCGCAGCCATGGTCTCCGAGCTGATAATCTATGCTGCTGCAATTGTCGTCGAAATGTTCGTGCAGATGGTAGTTGTCTTGCAAACGTCCCCACCCGTTGGTTCAGGGATCGAGACGTGGCTGCACGATCCGTTACACCCATGCGGATAAGATGCCTGTCATCTCGACTGCTAGTGACACGAGGCCGTTGGGATCCAGCACGGTGTTGCGTATTACTCTCTTGAATCCACTGATTCCATATTCTGCTAACTGTCATTGGATCTCGACCAACGCGAGCAGCATTTTCGCTATACGATAAACCGCAATCGCGATAGGCTACAATCCGACCTTTATCAAAGTCGGAAACGTGATGGTACGCATTTCTCCTCCTTAGACGAGGCATCACAGCAACGTTTCACCAGGCAACGCCGGTCAACTGTTGTTTGTGTATGAGAAATCGGTTGGAAACTTTCCTCATGTCAGTACGTTATAGGTGTCGCCACCGGTGTCCACCTTGTGTGAATGCTCTGGAAAGCTAATCACTTGCTTATCACAACATCTTCTTCCAGTCGATTAAATTTCGCGTACGTAGCACGTCATCTTCGTGGTGTAGCAATTTTAATGGCCAGTAGTGTACATGTATTTGTCTATCTTCTTACAAAATATTAACCGATTCGCAGAAGTTTTAACCGTAGAAGAGGCACGCGAAAAAATATAAAAAAACGTTTTTCTTGCGATTTCGTACGAATGAAAGTATATTTTTAAAGCTAGTTTTCAGTTTCTTTATCTGATTCGTTTTAAGCTCGACGGATAAAAATTATCAGATAAGAAAAGTCGTTTTAATTTTATTCATTTATCTACCTTCTTGCAAAGTTTGTACGGATTGGCACAAGTATAAAGTACAGAAGCGGCGTACTTCATATACTAAGAGGAAACATGTGCTACATTTTCCTCGACATTTACCCATCGTGCCTCACGACAGATAAAGGTTATTGGATAGGAAAATTTCGGTCTGATTTTATTCGTTTATCTACCTTTCGTACAAAGTTTGAACCGATTCGCACTAATTTAAAGTACGGCAGTGAAACGCTTCAGAAATGTCCAAGAAAAACGTGCTTCTGACGTGCACTGATCGACCAGAAAATTATGACCACCTACCTAACGGCTGGTATGTCCACCTTTGGCACGGATAACAGCGGCGGCGCGTTGTGGCATGGAATCAGTGGGGCCTTGGTAGGATGCTGGAGGGAGTCGGCACACATCTGCACACACACACACAGGTCACCTCATACCCGTAAATTCCGGGGAGTGGGGCGATGAGGTCTGACGCCACGATCAATCACATCCCAGATGTGTTCGGTGGGGTTCATATCCGGCCAGCTGGGGGGCCAGCACATCAACTGAATCTCGCCACTGTGTTCCTCGAGCCACTCCATCACACTTCTGGCCGTGTCGCATGGCGCATGATCTTGTTGAAAAATGCCACTACCGTCGGGAAACATGGAAGTCAAGAAGGGATGTACGTGGTCTGTAACCAGTGCACACGACATTACTTGGCCGTCTTGGTGCCTTGCACCAGCTCCACAGAACCCATGGATGTCCAAGTGAATGTTCCCCAGAGCAGAATGGAGACTCCGCCAGCTTGTCTCCGACCCGCAGTACAGGTGTCAAGGAGCTGTTCCCCTGGATGACGACGGATTCGTGCCCTCCCATCGCCATGATGAAGAAGGTATCGGGATTCATCAGACCACGCAACGCTCTGCCACTGCGCCACTATCGTTCCACCAACGCCTGCCAAGTCAGGTACAATGAGACAGTGACGGATGGGGTTCTGTGCCACATTTCTCTCCTTGTTCTTCAATTCTCCCCCTGCCATTGTCCTGTGCATTCCAACAGTTCAGCCCTCCACCATTTGTAAGCTAGAAGAGTGCAGAAAATTCGCATTTGCCTACAGCCAACCTAACAGAACGGGTTTCATTCTAGGCTGGGAGTGTTGATCAAGTAGAGGATGCTGACCTTAAAGGTAAATTTGGAATTAGCTAAAACACATACCCCACAGATCACTTCATACAGCCAATGGTCTGAGTATAATATAATAAAAACCGAATATAAAATGATAAAATACCGTAGCTTGTTGGTAGGATATACTCTAATGAAAGATGTACTCAAGTAAACGTACGTCTTTCACCGTAAATATTTGTTTGACGGAGTATACCATCGTTTACACAGCATTGTAGGTTCAAAGCTAGAATAACACGTTATCAGTCTCGGTCATAGAACGTTGCACACTAATCTCTCCCAGTTAAAGACCATTGGAAATTGTCGATTCTATATTAATCTGTATTACCATTTTCAGTTTGAGAGATTGTCCAAGATTGCAAGATTGATTGGAGTGCAGGGAGGTGGGGTGGGGGGGGGGGGGGGAGGGCGGTTGGAGGAGGGCACAGATGTTGAGTCAAATAGTTGTCGCTTTATTTCTATTTCGAAGATTTTAAATTCCTGTTCCCTACAGCGTCAGTGCTCTCTGTTAGTGGAGCTACTTGATGGCTGGTTATGCGACTTCCAACCTGCAGCAGCTGGAGAAGCAGTCTTTCCTTTTGTGATGTTGAAGTGGCTTCCCATAAGGGGCTCCGGAAAGGCTCAAAATCATGAAAAGTTCAATTTTTACTTTTTTGCGTTTTCTGAATCTGCAGACTATTACCTTTTAATAGATATATAATTTATTCAATTCCGATGACTACAACTATTTTTAAATTTTTTTTGAAATGTGTTCTACATGGGCGTGACCCACTGTGGCGCTGTTAAACTGCTGTCAAATGGTGTTATTATTAACGTCCGTGTTCGTCAGGTACATTTTAGTGATGTGAGATAAAGTATGTGTTGTGGCTAACCTGTGATGGTTCAATATATATCGCTGGTGTGATTGTCGATTGTTTCATGTTTATTTACTCTATCGTTATCTCGAAAATATTCGTAATTAATTCTGTTTCTTGAGTCTCTGTTTAGTTGAAGTATAATAATGAGTAAAAGTAAAGTTATTAGAAATCCTCTAAAGGCTTTTAAGAAAAGGAGAAATGTTGGAAAGCCAAAGGTATGTGTTATTACTGTAAACAATAAAGACGATAACCAAGTGAGTGAACCTAACCTCTCAAGTACACCTGCCCATAGCAGTCAAAGTGGGAGAGAAAATACTTCACAGAAGAAGGTTGGTTCAATGAGTGAAAACTATGAATGTTTTATGGGCGAATCGGATGTGAATGAAATATTTCATATGTCGGTTCTCAAAGGAATTTTTTCAAACTGTGTAAGATGTATTCATTGTAGTGAAGTTGGTCTGGAACTCTCCATAATAAAGTACGTAGGACTTGCTAGTGAAATACAACTGAAATGTGATAAGCGTTCATACATGACCACATTTTGGAACAGTGTTGCAGTAACTGCAACTGAAGAAAATGGTAGCAAAATCTACGAACACAACAACGAGCGATGCTTGCTTTAGACAAGGAACGGCTTCGGGCTGCAGACAGGGCTGTAAAGAGTCTAGAAATACAAGCAAGAGTAAACAGGAGGAGGAACAAGAGGAAGCTGGAGGAGGAGTTTGCAGAGGATGATGATAATCCATCCTATGGACCTGGAATGCACTAAAAAGTTAATCCAATCTTTGTCGCTCGATTCCCAAAACTTTTATTTTCTCATACTAATTACATGTTTTCTAAGAATCTTCCAAACATATTTGTTTCAAACTTTCAGTAAATGTTACACACTACCTTCTGCATAATTTAACACAGCCTTTTTCCAAAAAACTGTATATTTTTGAATATATAAATAAAATATTGCAAAAAAATGTTGTGAATTTTCATTACAATTGAAAAAAAATCATCTTTAATAACTGAACTAAAATTTTGTAAAATCCCTGTGTTAAGTTGTAGCCCATATTCCAGTAAATAATCTGTAAAAAGTTCAACTTCCTACCTCAAATACTTTGTGAGGAAAGATGTAATTTATAAGCGTTATTTTAACATTGCAAGTATAGGGCGTTCCGGAGCCCCTTAACACGAATTGGTGACATTTTTTTTTTTGTGTATCGATAAGTCTTAAAAGAAAGGGGATCCACATCAAAAGCGGTAAAAAAAGTGGAAGATACAGATGATTTCTTTCTACTGAAAATTTTGCAAATAGTGATTACTATCAGTATCAATAATATTTAACTTACTGAATATACCACCCAAAAAAAGAAAATTAAATTCAGTGCAAAATGGTCATTTTTGGTTAGCAGTGCACCTGATGACGCATAACTGTGTTTGTAGTTAATATTCATACAAAGGAAAATACTTGGTAAAACGTTAATCGGGCTCGGAATAAAAATGGAGGCTCGACTTTCAGTAGATGAAAGAACCACAGATAGATCGGTTATTAACGGTCGATCGTTGCGTCAGGAAGCAAATTCATTGCAGGGTAAAATGAAGGACCAGAAATCACTTGATTCAAAAATTAAAACAGTGAAACTGAAAGATCATTTATCTCACGAAATAAAAATTCGTGTTTGAAACAATATGCTCCAACCATTTTTGGCAAAGAGTTACAACAAAGACATATCTGAATCGTGGCGCTGCCAAAGGGAGAAGGAAACGAAGTCATGCCCCTTTTTACATTGATAACAAGGTTCCATGTACGTAAAAGAAAAGTCTTGGGAGTGTGCATCGCACATTTATCAAAAAGCCTTTGCCTTTATACAGGTACAGTTTCTCTCTGGTCATTTAATCTACCTGTCATCATTCGAAAAACCCTTTGGCCCCGGTGGAGGTTCGAGTCTTCCCTCGACCATGGGTGTGTGTATTTGTCCTTAGGATAATTTAGGTTAAGTAGTGTCTAAGCTTAGGGACTGATGACCTTAGCAGTTAAGTCCCATAAGATTAAAAGAAAGTTTCGAAAAACACCTTAATCAGGCAAAAGAGCCCATCTTTTTGGTTTCTTCAAAACATGCGTGATAGCGTGCAGTGGAGCGGAATTCTCTAGTGGTTCTGATGTTTTCCTACTTGAATCGCTGAGGCGAGGAATGACGTAGGAATGTGTGGTATTATTGGTTCCCATCGCGTCGTCATGTCCCAAGAGAATGGAGTTTCTTCTCCTTACGGGAACGTGTTTTGGAGTCGTTTCTCTCAGTTGCCAA
Organism: Schistocerca piceifrons; assembly: GCF_021461385.2. Lineage (NCBI taxonomy): Eukaryota > Metazoa > Arthropoda > Insecta > Orthoptera > Acrididae > Schistocerca > Schistocerca piceifrons. The sequence continues at coordinate 520,846,607 of NC_060143.1, forward strand.
ATAGATTGGTAGTTCACTTGCGAACTGTGGAATCGCCGGCAACAGTCAGTCGTATTCTGCCAGTTGCAGTTTGGTGTTTGCTTCCGCTGCAGACAGCGACATGCTTACCTCTGAGGGGCTTTGCAGTGAGTTCGGTAGTCACATGTGCTCCCAGTCGGTTGTGCTATCACATCTTGGGAAACTGGTTCTGACTCTCCTTCCGAGGTTTCCGCAGCTAGATGTGGTTGGATATTTGGGGCATTTACATTTTGTTTTTTATCTCACATTCAAACTAAGTGGGGGAACAGTTACCCATTCCAGGTTTGCTGCCTTCCTTTACCACGTTCAAACTTCTAACATTCCACTTAGCATCAAGTAGCATGTTACCCTTTCGCTAGTTATTCACTCATTTTCTCGTAGTCATCTCGTCCTTGGCAGTCCCCTTCTGGAAGTCCGAATGGCAGATTAATCCGCAGTCTTTGCCAATGGAGATATCATCATGATACTTCTGTAATTGCACGTCACATTTCCTGTGGATACATTTTGTGTCTTCAACGCTGTGGCTCTCATCGCCTTCTGTGTCTTATGTTTTTGATCATAGCTAAGTCTTTCACCTTGTAGGTGCATTTCTCTTCCCAAGTGTATAAAGGTACCGCAAACCATTGTCTGCACTTCTACAGTCTTTGACAATGCCGTTTGTAGAACGAGAGTGGCTTTTAATACTCGATAACTCCCATATGCAATGCGGATGGTTTTTGTCCATAATTTAAGCAGTGATTTGGATTGTAATTGGGACCTAGGTTACTAGTCAAAGATGGTACTCATAGACCACCTCCACTGAATGATTAAAGGCCCTAAACTCCATTCCACAATCACAGTTTCTGTTTAGCCACATAATTCAGCTCATTAAATGGAATTTCACTCATAAAATTTAGTTACTGCATTTCTTCACATCAAGTACTTCGTCTTCTTTCGGTTACGGTCACCAGCAACATAATTTTCCAAATACAAATTCTCGAATAATTCACCGTAACTTCATGAGAATACTTAAATACTTTTTCAGTTCTAATACTTCTTTTCAGTTATACAGGGAGTACCACAGTTTCTATTACAGCCTTTTAGGGGTTGGTGAATGGACTCAGTACATAAAGGTTTGGAGATCTGGCAGGGATTCCATATCCGCAATGTACCGCTTGGATGTAAATTAGGCGTGAAGATTGAATGAATTTGAAATCTTCCGCTTCACGGTACGCAGGCAGGGGAAGGAATGGTACCTGACCTGTGTGTTCACAGGACATGCTGTACGGGCTGACACTGCTGTTTGCTGAGCGAGGTGTGTGTCTGCGACGCACGCTGTCATACACGCAATCCACACACTCCGTTGCGCGTCCGTGCAGCAGCATAGTCAACCCTCTAAGTAGCGATCATAACAGACTATTGCACTCGTTTTTGCAGCCAGACAGAATGGCTATCCGGGAAATTTTCTCAACATTAGCTGTGTGGAGCTCTAAGATTACGTGCCATACCGTGAAGGGAGAGATATAGAAATGGTTCGAACATCAAACCTATTTTATGTCCTGACACTACACTTCCGAATACGCGTTTCCTATCAAAACTTTGTCTACTAAGTACCCTCTGCAGTCCTAGAAGCCTGTAAGGGGAGTTGTGAAACCCCTTATACAATATCTAGTTTCCGAAATTTTTAACTGTTCTCAGCCCATAGGGGATGCATCTCAACCTTGACGCTCGGACGTTGTCGCCGACACTCGCCGTTTCAACTTCTTAAAACAGCACGCAGCCTACCAGAGCGTTGTCATCGTTGTACGGCAGTCGCGGTTGTTGGCGTGAAGTGCCAGCACACTGAAAATTCACAAAGACCTGGCAGCCATCAGATACGAGCTTTTGTGTCGACCGATGCCGACGCCATTTATCAACATTTATCACTCATTTACATACGTCATATCTGAAAAACTGATGTGATAGGAATATAGATGAGGCTGTATGGCCTTCAGAGATTTTTGTCTTTATTTAATCGAATTTTCACGTTGTTCACAAACTGCAACACCTTCTAAGCTTTTCATGCTAATTAAGGCCATTTATGCATCGTCTTTTCCGAATGTACCTCTGGCCAGAAAGCGATTCTTGTATCTGAAGTCAATTTTTTTCGTTAATCATGCCTCCTGCGTTCTTGCGGAAATTTTGCACAGCAACTTTCATCACCTAAAAATATTTCTTCAAGTCTAACTGAGAAGAAAATACGAATTTTCATAGATCTAGCTTTAACATTTTCTAAAAAATTTTCAACCCCTCTTGCACTGCCTTAGGGGCTGAATTTCCTCAAGCACTGAAACACGGATTTTTTAAACTTCCAACCGAGAAGTCAAGTATCTGTAGTTATATATTTAGCTTTAAAACCCTTGAGCTGTTTTTAGTAATTATTTATTTTCAAGAGAAATTTCATTCCCTATTTTAACGCTGCTGAAACAAGTATTTTTCATTTTCTGATTGAGAAACGAAATACCCATTTTCGTAGCTCTAGATTCAAAATTCCCTTAATGGCAAGGTACTGCCCCTTAGGAGTTGAATGTACAAAAACAGTGAAAGATGTACTTTTTCATCTCCAGCCGAGAAAACCAAACACCAATTTTCAAACATTTAGCGTTAAAAAGGCTTTCGCAATTAAATATTTTCATGAAACGGTTCAACCTATTTGTGGTTGCATTTCCAAAAACAGTGACATGCGTATGTTTTATTTCTAACAGAGAAGGCAAAAACAAATTCTCATATGTTTAGCTTCAATGATGGCTGCACGACGAAATATTTCCATAATAACTTTCATCCGCGGTCTCGCAAGTATAGGGGTCGAATTTTCAAGGACGGTGAAACACTACTTTTTTATTTGCAACTGAAAAGCCAAATTTAAATTTTCATAGATTTAGCTTTAAAAATGGTTTCGTAATAAAATATTTTGATACAAAGTCTCATCCTCTGTTTCACCCCCTTAGGGTTGTAATTTCGGAAAATCACTTGTTAAACAACACCTAAATCATAAGATCCACACCTTCTCCAAATTTCAAGTTTCTGTCGTTAGCTGTTTGTACTGGACGATGATGAGTCATTCAGGCAGTCAGTCACGACACGGCCTTTTATGTACAGAGATACGGTGAACGCGTGCTGAGTTTACTGTCGTGTTTCTGTTCCCAAAAACTAAAGCATGCAGAAGGCAGACGGCGGAAGCTGGCGCTGTTCTATTGTGATCGAACGTAACTGCTGCTTAGGACAAATGGACCACTGCAGACATACTCGTTAACCTCACTCCATGAGATAGTCGAGACACTGGCGGTGAATCTGATGGTCAAAAACCAAACTGCCCTCTTCACAATGATCACTCCAGATTTAGGGTCTTCTGACAGAGATGAAAATATCTTTTTATAGTAGAATTATAACTTTATACGTAAATTGAAGGTGGAGAGGGGGAGAAAGAAAAGGGAGGGGCTCACTGCTGTCAGCTGCATCGCGACGTTACGCAGAAACAGCGACGACGAGTGAAAATGTGTACTGGACTGGGATTCGAACCTGGGATCTCCTGCTTACTTGGCAGTTGCGTTAACCACTGCACTGACAGCATTGATCCCCTCCCATTCCTATTCCTTCTCTCCCTCTACACCTTCAGTTTACTTGTAATGCGTCACATCTGCTGAATCTTCGTGGTGTCTGTTCTTCCGGACATGTCCCAAAGAACGTACACCAGACTCTCATATAAAGAATTCGAACTGTCCATTTCATGCTCTAGTGTCATGTAAGTTACCACCCTCGGCTACTGAAAACGATGCTCAGGCTGTTACTTCCCCTCTAGTGACGTGTAACAACATACGCTTACCGATTTATCATTGAAAATAATTCTACATTCCCTCTGTTGGTTGAATTTAAAGAGTTAAAATACTAATTTTTGAACTAATGAGTGTCACACACTACAGATCAGAAGGTAGTTCATTAGATACCTATACGGTATTAGGATAGTTTCTGCCACTAATGGCTTCCTTCGCCCGTAGCAATAGCTTGTATACGCGAGGTGCGATGTTGCGCCGCGATCATGTGTCTGTGTGTGAATTCCTAAGAGACCAAACTTTTGAGGTCATCAGTCCCTAGACTTACACGGCATGTACGTATGTATTAAAACGGGGACGTAGAAACGACGGACAAGCTTCGTCCCGCCGCAGCCGTCAGTGGTTCACAACAGGTTGGTTCAAATGGCTCTGAGCACTATGGGACTCAACTGCTGAGGTCATTAGTCCCCTAGAACTTAGAACTAGTTAAACCTAACTAACCTAAGGACATCACAAACATCCATGCCCGAGGCAGGATTCGAACCTACGACCGTAGCGGTCTTGCGGTTCCAGACTGCAGCGCCTTTAACCGCACGGCCAGTTCACAACAGGCCACAGCAGTCCACACACCCCGCCGCCGCCCCACACTGAAGCCAGTGGCCACCACCGAGAACATCTCATTCCAGACGAGTGTAACCTCAAATGTTTCCGTGATAGAGTAATTATGGTGTACGCATACGTAGAAACGGTGTTTGCGCAGCAACCGCCGACACAGCACACTAAATGACAATTCACTTTCTGAAAAGATACTATACTACACACATCCAAAAAAGATTTGCATCACCACGGTTCCCAGAACTCCTGAAGACAGACGTGAACTGTGGATATTGTATCACAGACACAGTGCCTTTGACTGTTCAGAGATGTCACTAAACCCTCCCAAAGTTGTAAACAAACGTGCATGAGCAGCGGCTATTAGACGGAGGGGGTCCGACAGCCGATCAGTTCCAGTCATTCCACCAAGATGGAGGTACATGGCTCGTGTTGTCTGTAGATCAACCAAACCTAGACGGTCAATATCGCGGTTCGATCGCGTCCGTATTCTTACTTTGTGCCAGGAAGGGCTCTCAACAAGGGAGGTGTCCCGGAGGCGTCTCGGAGTGAACAAAAGCTATGTTGTTCGGACATGGAGGAGATACAGAGAGACAGGGTTTGGAGGCCACCCGGTCAGGCCGAAAGCCTTCACACAGTCCAGCGAGTACAGCAAGATGGAGGTTCCCGTTATGTGGGGCCGATGTACGCCGCTGGTGGTCACCGAAGGCGCCGTAACGGCTGTACGATACATGAATAGCGTCCTCCGACCGATAGTGCAATCATATCGTCATAATATTGCCGAGGCATTCGTCTTCACGGACGACAATTCGCGCCCCAACCGTGCACATCTTGTGAATGACTTCCTTCTGGATAACGACATTGCTCAACTAGAATGACCAGCATGTTCTCCAGACATGAACCCTATCGGACATGCCTGGGATAAAATGAAAAGGGCTGTTTACGGACGACGTCACCCATCAACCACTCTGAGGGATCTACGCCTAATCGCCGTTGAGGAGTGGGACATTTAGGACCAAACAGTGCCTTGATGAACTTGTGAATGCAAAACTTTTTTTCATGTGTATATTTCGGTGATTACAAACTCGATTTAAATTTACATTGAACTCGTCAGTATTAGCGTACTTGTCACTATTACGTTGCGCACAGTTTGACCTCAGTGCGTCCACTGATTCGGTTGGGAAGATTGCCATAAATGTGTCGTATCCTCTACTGAAGCATCGTGTCCCGCAACTATTGTAACTAGTCCTTGGTATCTGTCACTTTGAGAACATTTCTCGTAAAGAACAGCGGTTTTCCTGACTATTTGAAAATGAACATAATCAGTCTCGACTGCAAGGAACCTTTATTTTGGTGGTTACCGGTTTCGGTCAGTTATTGACCATCTTCGGACCTCGTACCATGTTGGTAGGTGGCCGCGGAGGAATTAGAAAGGCGTAGTACTTAAGCAGTTTCGAGAAAATTGCAAGGGATGTCGTAAGCGTGTATGACGTACCGGTGTGTTGCGACCGTGAGTACGAAACGGGTGCGATCATGTAGTTGGCGTTCAGGCTACTTAATAGACTGATCGGTAATTTATATTTCATTGAACGCTACTCACATTACTTCATATACATTACATCTGAAAAGTAAAATTATTAAAAGGTACTTGTATTTGCATAAAATTTTATTGCACATTCACAGTTATTTGGTTGTTTGCTATTTTTTACTCTCTCAACAAAAAATATGTTCATAACTATAGAGAAGTAAATGACAAAATGCAAAACTTTTCCCGCAAATGTATGCCTGTCGTGATTTCCGAAATCACTTACACCTGATATCAGGTAAGGTGCCTAGAACTGCTTTGCACCAGGTCGCCTCCATCTGCAGCCGTAAGTTTCAAGGACGAGGGATGTGCTTGGAAAGCCCTAGTCAGACATCGATAAATGAACGTGTAAATAACTTTATTTAATAATACCATGAATTATAACAAGCCAGAATACGAGGGAAATCAACGACTAATCGACGGATGCGGTTTCGACATTACAAATTGCAGGAAGGTATTTGTCACACAGCCACGGGAAACAGAAATAGAAACGGCATCTGCTACATTGAATGAATGGAATTTTCCCGTATGTACATCTAATCTTCGGAATTTATGAGGAAAAACGAAGCTTGTTGACATATGGAAAAATATTTCTATTCATAAATTACCTTAAAAATTTTCTCAACTACTATTTCGGATAAATTTTCCCAGTTATCAAGCAATTATTAATCCATTTCCATTTCGAAATCCCTGTTCAATGGCAACCGTTTAAAGGACGGTGCCAGGCGATCTATGAACAGACCATTTAAATGCTGAGGTAACAATTTTTGTGGTCAATGATTGATATTAATGTTACAAGGAATTAATGAAACTTTCATTGAATTTGTTACATGTCCACGAGATTGGGAATTATAAAACCATTGACGGAGCAAATTAAGGGGAGATAGAAAGGAAAAAAAAATTTCACAATTTCGGATTTTTGTCTCATTATATAATTTGCAATTTTCAGAACAGAATGATACATATATCACAGATAAAATCACATAGGAAATATTTAGTGTTATTTTTTTAAATATAATTTACACCGGTTGAAAATGTTAAAATTTTTACATGCATTACTTCAAGATCTAATGCATTCGGTAATTTTTGATATAGAAGGCTATTGATTGCTGTGTTATAAAGGTTAACAGCGTTGGTGATGTCCAGAAGAATATGGGCACCGGGCTGAGGAAGCTGAAACAAAGTTTGAGAGACAAGAATCTTTCTGATGGTACAACCATAAGAGGCAGGATGACTGTCAAAATGATTGGTGAACTACAGCAGTATTATGGGATTGTCATTAGAAATAATGCTGAGGATTTGTTGAAAATGAAGCAGGCAGTATGGGCTACCTTATTCCACAGACTGCCAACTGTTGAATAACCAGTACACCACCTTTGCCCTTCTGGACCTGATTCATGGTGCAACTATCGCAATGCCCAGTACTCAAACAGTTCCTACAGCCTTAAACATTCCATCCCAGCGGCAGTCGTGGACGTCATAAAACCTTTTTACAGAGACCTGGCAAATCCTAAATCAATGAAAAAGTGTCTGCATGGTCAGTCTCAAAATCCCAATGATTCGTTCAATAATCTTATATGGACTCGCTTACAAAAAATGTTTCTGTTGGAAATAAGACGGTAAAGTGGGGGGGGGGGGGCGGGGGAGGGGGGAGGGGGTCAGTGATGCTGTTACTGCTTTTAAGTATAGCAACATTGGTATAGTGGAAGTGCTACAGCATATGGGAATTAATCCTGGAGCAAACTGCATCAGAGAACTTGAAAGGATGGACTAGGTTCGCATTGTTGAAGCAGAGTATGCAGCTCAGTTGGCCGTTAAGGAATCCAGAAAGAAGAAAAGAAGAAAAAACTTGGAAAATGACCATTAGGATGATATACAATTTGGTGCAGGGTACTTCTGAGTGACTAAGAATAAAAAAAATGAAGCATATATTAGGTGTGTTACAGTCTTTTGAAACTTTAGAAGCCATTAGTTAAAATTTACATTTCCTGTATCATTTTTCCCTAAATCTCAGAAACCACCTCGAATAGAGTATTCAAATTTTTGGGGAGTATAAATGTACATATCCTGAGTCTACTGCACTATAAGAAGAACATAATGTTATGTATAATTAAAATTATTTAGGATAACGTACAAGATAAGTACACAAAAGTTTAACTGTGTCATTGAATCCACGTGTCCTTATTTCAACAAGTGACCTTCTGCCCACGAGAAAGTGAGTATTAATGGTTCGCTCTTGCTACATGTACTTGGAGATACTAACCAACCTAAAAACATGCTTCTCCTATTAGCTATAATTGTTAATCTGCAAATGAAGTAAACACTGATGGAATGTTGTTCAGTACAACGTGCTGAGTCACCAATGGAAATACCTACACTTATATCCCTTACACATTGTATAAATGACATCGGTGGCACTATAAGCAGCCATCTTAGATTGCAGATTATGCTGTTATTAGCCGCCAGTGAACTCATCAGATGATCAAAACCAACTGTAGAATGATTTAGACAAGATATCTGTGTTGTGGCAATTGGCTGTAAATAATAAAAAATGTGCGGCACATCCACTTGAGTGCGAAAAGGGATCGGTTAAATTTCCGTTACACGATAAATCGTACAAATCTATAGTCTGTCAGTTCAACTACATACTTAGGAATTAAAATTACAACAGCTTAAACTAGAACGATCCCGTAAATAATGTTTATGCGAAGGTTGACTGAAGTCTGCGTTTTATTGGCAGAATGCTATAAGGTGAAACAGGTCTGCTAAAGAGAGTGCTTAAAGTACAGTCTGGTGGCAGAAACCTAGGACGTGGAAATAAGTTGCACCCAAAGTTTTAACTTGGAATCCGCTCATGAAGTACGCAAATAAACAGAATCTACAAAGTGCAGCTTTGGCATTGCTGGGTAGTTTTAGGTAGACAGTAGAATACAGTTACGTACATTTTTGTGAAGGTTTACATTTGACTTTATAATAGAAATCTGATTATTTCCTCATGTTGATTAAATAATTCCTTTTTATTTTGCTGATTGGAGATAGTGTAGAACTGTAAAGGTGTGTAAGAGGTATTTCAAAAATGCTCCCGAATTCCTGTGTTGATCAGAGTTAGAATTGTTCGTTACTGCAAACGCCGGCTGCGGTGGTCGAGAGGTTGTAGGCTCCTCAGTCCGGAACCGCGCGACTGCTACGGTCGCGGGTTCGAATGCTGCCTCGGGGATGGATGTGTGTGACGTCCTTAGGATAGTTAGGTTTAAGTAGTTCTAAGTTGTAGACGACTGATGACCTCAGATGTTGAGTTCCATAGTGCTCAGAGCCATTTGAACCATTTGGTTACTGCAAGCGCCAAGAGAATCCAGTTGATCATCACCGAAAGTAAGACGAGACGAGAGACTGGGCACATTGATCTCCACGAACAACTGTAGGCTGATTCAAATATGCCAATTTAAAGAATGTGTATCGACGCATACGTCAAAACGGCGTATCACGAAGTTTCTAAACGAACACAGAATTGAAAGAGAATCTGGGAGAGGACTACTAGAGAAACATCGCTGTTCCGAACTTCCGGATTTTGAATTTCTTCAGCATCGTATACTGGAAAGGCACGGCAAACATCGTGATGGGTGGGAAGCAGTAAAATTGTGCAGGGCTGTTGATCGTGGTCAAGGTAAAAAAAAATTTCAAGCAATCTACGAGCGCTGTCCAGAAAGTAAGTTACGATCGGTCGCGAAATGGAAACGACTATGAAAATCCGATAAAGCTTTGCAAAGATGTGTTGGGCAGTGTCTCTAGTATGACCCTAAGTAGAATTATGTCGCTCTTTTCATTCCTGAGCTCTTAGTGAGGGCGTAAAGATGTTATAGAAAATAGTGTTTCCCGCCAAGTACGAGGGCCTGGTGAGAATTTTCCCCTGAAGCTAAGCAACCAACATTACATAACTGTCGTGCGGTTTCTTCTTCAAGACAATTCTCAGCATCATTCTGCAGGGGCAATGAAGATGTTCCTGCATCGTTTCAATTGGAAATCATTTGTTACCCACAATACAGCCCCTAATTGTCTCCCACTGAGTTTCATCTCTGCTCAAACGAACCGCTGGCTATGAAGACAACATTTTGGCACAGACCACGAGCTTTAGGCGATCGTAGAGAATTGGCGGAAAGCACTGGCGGCTGCCTTCTATGATGAGGGTACTGGAAAGTTGGTAGAACGCTACGACGAATGTCTGAGTCAGAACGGCGACTACGCAGAGAAGTAGCTGAAAGGTGTAGCTAACTGTTACAAATGAAACATTTCTTATTTTCACTGTGATTTTCATTTCGAGATCAATCGTAACTTACTTTCTGGACAGCCCTCGTATACTCGATAAACGCAACGAAAGGGGTGACAAACCGTTGGTTGAACTCAGCATTAGAGTTATGGGAGCTATAGTGCTTTGCATGCAGCAGAGGATAGTTGCCATGATAACTCAGACGCGGATGAATGAGAACGTTAATGTTGCCGCACCTACAGAAAAAAATGGTTCAAATGGCTCTGAGCACTATGGGACTTAACATCTGAGGTTATCAGTCCCCTAGAACTTCTTAAACCTAACTAACCTAAGGCCACCGCACACATCCATGCCTGAGGCAGTATTCGAACCTGCGACCGTAGCAGTCGCGCGGCTCCGGGCTGAAGCACCTAGAACCGCTCGACCACCGCGACCGGCTGCACCTGCAGAAGCCAAGAGGGAAGAGGTGGACGATGATGACGCATTGAGACGTGTGATCCAGGGGATGAACAGTGACCAATCACGGATTAGGGATTCAGTCGACATTTACAGTAAGTATACATATGGTAGAGTGTTGGCCCTCTGCAGTGTATGGCTGAACTTAAAATGTTCGTAGCCTTCGGTCGCGATGTTGTGTTACTGGCCAGTTGTGGGATCTCGTACGTACTTGTATTTCGCAGTACTCGTACTTTTGGACTCTGCAAGAATACTTGTTTCACTGAAACCAGCAAACTGCACTGATAAACACAGAGTGGAAATAAATATAAAACTAGTGCCCCCTGAAGTGAGTACTTTCACGCAGGAACTCCTCCCACGTATCGTATGTCCACGAAAACTCGGTGGCACCCTGCTTTCAGTCGTAGTCGCACGTATGATTACAGGTGCTACAGCACGTTACCCGACCATATCACAGGAGTGTGCTGCTCATATGACGAAGTTGGCCGATATTCGGGGCTGTTTCTCTGGTAATAACGGAGCTCTCTTGCAGACGGTGGCAGATAATTCCGATTGCTCGATTTCATAACCAAACGGTCTAACAGTAATCCACTCCATGACACTTCTTGTAACCAAGACTTTCACTTCTAGGAATAGTGCTACAGTGTCTAAACCAGGGAAAACCATTCCTAATGTAATAAAGGAAAAGCATCAAAAACCTGTTGTTACTGACGTCGTGGTTCAGAGATATTATCGTACTAGGAAACCGCCAGTGCCACAAATTGAAGCGATAGAAACAGGATTGAACCAACAGATACTGGAAATGTAGGAAATAATTATCCGTTCGCAGAGCACCAGTTCCTATGTGCCGTTGCTTCAATGAATTCAAGACTCTATGTGTGTCGAGAACGAGGATGTGCAATAAGGCCTGTGACCGTTGCAGCACATACACTGATGATCCAAAACATTATGACCACCTGAAACTTCCTGGTAGATTAAAACTGTGTGCCGGACCGAGACTCGAACTCGGGACCTTTGCGTATCGCGGGCAAGTGAAAATCTCATTCTAGAAACATCCCCCAGGCTGTGGCTATGCCATGTCCTAGCGGTATCCTTTCTTTCAGGAGTGCTAGTTCTGCAAGGTTCGCAGGAGAGCTTCTGTAAAGTTTGGAAGGTAGGAGACGAGGTACTGGCAGAAGTAAAGCCGTGAGGACGGGGAGTGAGTCGTGCTTGGGTAGCTCAGATGGTTGAGCACTTGCCCGTGAAAGGCAAAGATCCCGAGTTCGAGTCTCGGTCCGGCACACAGTTTTAATCTACCAGGAAGTTTCATATCAGCGCACCCTCCGCTGCAAAGTGAAAATCTCATTCTGGATTACGACCACCTGCTTAATACCTTATTTGTCCGCAACTGGAACAACATATATCACTGATTTTGCGTATCCCGGATCCGAAAATTTGTTGGTGCGTTTGTGGAGATATATGGGATTAGATGTCTACGCACATCTAACTCGCTTCAATAACGGGCCGCTGATTTGCATAGCGGTAATGGCGCCCGATAACGACCCAGATGGGATCCATAGGATTTACATCTGGCGAATTTCAGCGACATCAGTCGAATTTGGTCGCCGAGACACCAACGTGAGTTCAGTGTCACGCTCCTCAAAACCACTGTAGCACTGCTCGGCTTCGAAAACGGTCAATTATACTGCTGAAAGCAACGTGCGCTCCGAAACGGTTGTGGTTGCACCAGCATTGTTCTCTTTCAGCTGAGGTGCCACAGATCACCATCTATCCTACTCTACGGAGCAGACAAACCTTCGAACCGCACGTTCTGAATAGAATAGTGGATGTCCAGCCATTTACCACCGAATGGTAATTTCACTGTCATTTTACCTCTTTCCGTAGATGCTCACGACGGTAACACGTGAACATTCGACCACCATAGCCGGTTTCGAGGCACACGTTCACAGGGTTTGCGTGATAATAATCTGTCCTTTGACTAAGTCGCTTATCTCAGTGGTTTTCCCCATTTCTAGGCCATATATTCGCTAGGATGATCTCCATCCGTCTCGGCTGCGCTTACATACTTTTCATAGAGCATCCCGTACCTGCAGCGTCACCAGATGGCGTCCAACCTCTCGGTGGGCAGTGCTCATAACGTTTTGGCTTATCAGTGTACACGCCTTATCAACATGATACCTTCAGACGCCGACACCGTGCTCACCACTATGATGGAGGCCAAACTACTCGCAAATGGTGCAGACCAAGAATATGCTGTGTTTACAGCAAATCAGGGATTATACCGAATTGCTGTTGGATTTACATGGCATTATCTGTTTGTTCTCTGGCTAGGAGCGATGGACACCCTATAGAGTTGCCGAGCTTGTGTCGGAACTCTTGTAGCAAACAGTGTCTTCAGTAGTTTGTGAAATATGCATTTGGTGCCTTCACTGATATGCTGGCATTACAGAAAATTCCACAGAGTATCCGTGATCTAGTAATTGTAACCGAACAGCTGCTTTTTGATACTGAAAAGGATGAAACGATTAGTACCTATTCAGACATTTCAGTGACTACGCAAACGAAAGCGGCAGTCTGCAAAATAACTACGTTGTGGGTAGACTGTCTTATCAAACCTGTGTTCATAATTGTGGTCTTCATTAGAACCGAACGAGGATGAGATTCTCCTCCACATCTCTGCGCAGCAGAGGAAAAGCTACTCTACTTTCCTGCAGCTAACCACTTCAACTATGCGAGGTACTTGTAACAAGTCCGATTTATGTACCTCGACCCGATCCGGATCTCAATAGCAGCCCAAATAAATATTAATTAATGTGACAGTGTACCTAATGGGGCTAGCAATCGGATTTGACTGCTACGGAGTTGTTACATTCCATTATGTCCTTCTCAGATGCTGTAATAATGAAATGTCCGGTGACAAGAAGAAACACCAACACAGCTTCACTAATCAAGGACCTATATTCGTCTCAAAAAATACAAAAGGAAGGAGACAGCCACTGCCTTCGTCATACATATTTAATTACGGCTAATCTCAGCACAGGCTTCCTCGCTATTCATTATTGTCACACGCAAATTCAATCACTGCAATCCAACGCTGCAATCCAACACTGCAATCCAAATGATGCCGGCGCGGTACACGCGAAACCAAAAATAGCGGCACAAAAATATCACTGATCACTCTCGTAATTATACTTCTTCACTTTCCCGTATTATCCTAACACAAAGGGGTAAAATCGCGGCGATGGCCACTCCCTTTGTCGGTAAAGCCTTGCATTACAGCAACAGGCCTCCACACCGCTCGGCCCGCAACCTGGGAACTCTGACTCAACTCTACACTCGCTCTCGCAACACGACACACTATCGATTGTTTGCCCTATCGACCTGTGCCGAGTGCAAATTTATAGTAAGGGCCTACGGACCCCTTACATACTGCTTGTAATATTTTGAGATCAATAGAAAAATACCAGCCCATATCTTGCAGAAAGTTCAGAAGTGAAAGCATGTGATGTGCCACAAGTAGGCATACTGGAATGCTACTTGGAGCGACATGTTCACTGAAACTACACTCGTGCGATACGGAAAGGGTCAAGGTGGCATTGTGGGTCAAACTCCTGATCCGCGTATGGTGAAAATATGCGCCCACAGTTTCCACGTCTGCAGTCAATTGTGCACAGACGTAGACGAGACGTGTGCTAATGCCAATCCAAGAAGGTCCGTCACATATCACACGGCAAGATACAGATCTACGAAGAAATCTGACCATTTCGATCGGGAAAAGATACGTAATACACTCTCTCATTGCATCGATCCTCTCTGCTTTCTTCAACATCCTATTCAAATAATAACCATTATGAGAGGCAGTGTTGCATCTTGTACAGTTAACGTAGACCAACCAGTTTCCATCAGGAGGCAGCAGATGCAGACATTAGAAGGAAATTGGCCAGGAGGATTCCACAACCCAATCCCGAGAAAGATTGTAACGCTATTTGTCATGATGAAAAACATGAGTGTCGGTACAGAGTTCGTATCCGGTACACCATTGATTTATACACGGGAAATTTGCTTGATATAAGCTAATCGTAGATCAATTGATGTTGCAGACTTGCTGAAGTGCGAACAGGCACACTTCTCGACCTCTCTCTTCAGAGATGATGAGCAGATTAGATTCAGTGCCAAATCACAGTCGAAGGGACTGCTGGCCACTGGAGCAACCAGACACTTTTTTCATCTCCGAACGCATTTTCGGAGTTTATGCCTTCAATTGATACATTTGTCATTGGTGGCTGTGCTGTATTCTGCACAATCGTGTGGCCTACAAATGGGACAGTCCTTGACTTTGTTCAAAAGGTTAATTATTCTGTGAATAGCAAGCTGGAATACTCAGGCGTATACTTGATATTTGATCGATACAACATATACAGTTTCAAAAGCCTAACTGGTTAAATGCGCGCGGTTTCACACGTGATGAGAAAACATCAATTCACTCGGCATTCAGCTCTATCTCTGCTGACAGAAAAGAAACTGCAATTGTATGACATTATAGGTAAACATCCGGCTGAGTGGCGCTTTTCTATCAAAAATCCCATGAGCCCGTTCTCACCGGTAGAGACTGTGTGCCCACTGAAGCAACAGACGAAGAGTCAAAGCTAAGAACAGACTTCTACATCGAAAATGAGGACGCGGATGCTACAGTCGTTCAAAGGACATTACGGCTGGCAAGGGGGAATTAAGGTGATTTCACACGACACTGATGCTGTTCTGTTTCACAACTATGCTGATAGTGAATAGCAAGCAATATAACCCTGGAGCCAAACAGCCTGTGCAAATCTTCTGTTGGTGTTGAACAATAGCATAGAAGCATGCTGATATTTGCACTAACCTTCTTGCAGCACACGTTCTGCCGGGATGTGAGACTGCTGGGAATTTTCATGGAATAGGGGCAAAGAAAATAGTTCAGAAATTGAAACAGGGTTAATTCATTTCATCTGTGGACAACCTAACGTCAGACCTATTGGACATCATCAAACAGGTGACTGCTATCATCACAACTTGATGCAGTCTCAAAGTAAAAGACAGTGTTTCCAACATCCGATTTTTAGTTTGGAGTACTAAAGTGGCAGAACCGGGAATTTCATTTGTTAACGAATTAAAATCGTTCCCCCGGCGAATAGAGCACGTTAAACGAGCACACATGTTGTGTGCAATCTGGAAGTCCGCAATGGACCAACGACCAAGTCTACGGACCGTTTGAGGTGTGGATGGAGTCGTGACGAAGCGTTCGAAGTTCTGCATCCAGTGACACTACCAGACGATCTGCTTATAGCTCCGGCAGGTAATCTTCTATGATTCGATGCAGTCACGTTGCGGAAAAGGTTGCGCTGTGGCAACTGTGTAAACACACCGACGTGACAAGAGTCATGGGACACCTTCTACTACAGCATCCGACCCCCCTTTTGCCCGGTGTAGTGCGTTGCTCTGCGGGGTATGGATCAACATGCCGCTAATGGTCCCCTGCATAAATAATGAGCCACACTGTTTCAATAGCCGTCCATAACCGAGAAAGGGTTGCCGGTGAAAGATTTTGTGTTCGACCTGACCTCTCGATTATACAGGGTGGTCCATTGATAGTGACCGGGCCAAATATCACACGAAATAAGCGTAAAAAAAAAAAAATTACAAAGAACGAAACTTGTCTACCTTGAAGGGGGAAACCAGGTGGCGCTATGGTTGGCCCGCTAGATGGCGCTGCCATAGGTCAAACGGATATCAACTGCGTTTTTTTAAAGTATGAACCGCCATTTTTATTACATATTCGTAATAGTCACAAACGTATGGCTTACAATTTTAGACGAAAAGTTGGTAACAGGTAGGTTTTTTAAATTAAAATACAGAGCGTAGGTACGTTTGAACATTTTGTTTCGGTGGTTCCAATTTGATACAAGTACCTTTGTGAACTTATCATTTCTGAGAAGACATGCTGTTACAGCGTGATTACCTGTAAATACCACATTAATGCAATAAATGCCCAAATTATGTCCGTCAACCTCAAAGCATTTAGCAATACGTGTAACGACATTCCTCTCAACAGCATGTAGTTCGTTTTCCGTAATGTTCGCACATGCATTGACATTGCGCTGACGCACGTTGTCATCCGTTTTCGGTGGATCACGATAGCAACTATCCTTCAACTCTCCCCACAGAATGAAATCCGGGGACGTCAGATCCGGTGAACGTGCGGGCCATGGTATGGTGCTTCGACGACCAATTCACCTGTCATGAAATATGCTACTCAATACCGCTTGAACCGCACGCGAGCTATGTGCCGGACATCCTTCATGTTGGAAGTACATCGCCACTGTGTCATGCAGTGAAACATCTTGTAGTAACATCGGTAGAACTTTACGTAGGAAATCAGCATAAATTGCACCATTTGATTGCCATCGATATAATGGGGACCAATGATCCTTCCTCCCATAATGCCGCACCATACATTAATCCGCCAAGGTTGCTGATGTTCCACTTGTCGCAGCCATCGTGGATTTTCCGTTGCCCAATTGTGCATATTATGCTGGTTTACGTTACTGCTGCTCGTGAATGACGCTTCGTCGGTAAATACAACGCGTGCAAAGGATCTGTCATCGTCCCGTAATTTCTCTTGTGCCCAGTGGCAGAACTGTACACGACGTTCAAAGTCGTTGCCATGCAATTCCTGGTGCATAGAAATATGGTACGAGTGCAATCGATGTTGATGTAGCAGACTCAACACCGACGTTTTTGAAATTCCCGATTCTCGCGCAATTTGTCTGCTACTGATGTGCGGATTAGCCGCGACAGCATATAAAACACCTACTTGGGCATCATCATTTGTTGCAGGTCGTGGCTGACGTTTCACATGTGGCTGAACACTTCGTGTTTCCTTAACTAACGTAACCATCCGGCGAACGGTCCGGACGCTTGGATGATGTTGTCCAGGATTTCGAGCAGCATACATAGCACACGCCCGTTGGGCATTTTGATCACAATAGTCTTACATCAACACGATATCGACCTTTTTTCTGCAGTTGGTAAACTGTCCATTTTAACACGGGTAATGTATCACGAAGCGAATACCGTCCGCACTGGCGGCAAGTTACGTGATACCACGTACTTATTCGTTTGTGACTATTACAGCGCCATCTATCACAAAGCGAGAAAGGTCGTCCAACTAAAACATTCATATTTCTTTACGTACTACACGAATATGTAATAAAAAATGGCGGTTCATATTTTAAAAAACGCAGTTGAAAGCCGTTTGACCAATGGCAGCTCCATCTAGCTGGCTAACCATAGCGCCATCTGGTTATCCCTTCAAGCTAGACACGTTTCGTTCTTTGTAGTTTTTTCGTTTGATGCTTATTTAGTGAGATATTTCGCCCGGTCACTATCAATGGACTACCCTGTATACAATGAAGGTTCCATGGGATTCATGTCAGGCGGGCTGGGTCTACAAATCACTAGCTCGATTGGTCCAGGATGTTCTTCAAACAAATCGCGAACAGCTGAGCCAGGTGACAGGGTGCATTGTCATCCATAAAAATTCCATCGTTGTTTGGGAACGCGAAGTCCATAAATGGATACAAAATGGTCTTCACGTAGCCGAACATAATCATTTCCAATCAGCCCACACCATTATGAGCCGCCACCAGTTTCACTGTGCCTTGTTGACTTATTTGGTCTGAAACATCCTGGCAGATTAAAACTGTGTGCCGGACCGAGATTCGAACTCTCGACCTTTGCCTTTCCCGGGCAAGTGCTCTACCAGCTGAGATACCCAAGCACGACTCACGGCTTTACATCTGCCAGTACATCGTCTCCTACCTTCCCAACTTCGCAGAAGCTCTCCTGTGAACCTTGCAGAACTGGCGCTCCTGAAAGAAAGGATACTGCGGAGGCACGTTTCCAGAACGAGATTTTCACTATGCAGCGGAATGTGCGCTGACATGAAACTTCCTGGCAGATTAAAACAATGTGACGCACCGAGCACTTTCCCCCGATAGGCAAAGGCCCCGAGTTGGAGTCTCGGTCCGGCACATAACTTTAATCTACCAAGTTTCATATCAGTACACACTCCGCTGCAGAGTGGAACTCTCATTCTGGAAACTTCGGTCTGTGTTACGCTCGAGCCATACCTTCAGCTCTTACCAACTGAAATTGGAACTGACCTGATCAGGGCCCGGTTTTCCAGTCGTCTATGGCCCAACTGATATGGTCACGAACCGACTAAAGGCGCTGCAGGCGATTTCGTGGTGTTAGCAAAGGCATTCGCGTCGGTCGTCTGCTGGCACAGCGCATTAACGCCAAATTTCTCAGCCTTGTTCTAACCGATACGTTCGTCGTATATACCCCAAATTGATTTCTGCACCTATTTCACGCACTGTTGCTTGTCTGATAGCACTGACAACTCTAGTCAAACGCTGCTGAGTTCGGGTGCTAAGTGAAGGCCGTCGGCCACTGCGTTGTCCGCGGTGAGAAGTAACGCCTGATGTTTGGTTATCTCGGCACTCTCTTGCCACTGTGGATGTAACGATATCCAGAATGGAGTGTCCCAAGCTTCTAGCTCCAACAACCACTCCGCGTTCGGAGTCCTAACTAAGGTGGGAGCATATGGGATTGGTTCCCAAATATTTGAGTGGCTCGAAGACTTCTTAAGTAATAGAACCAAGTACATTGTCCTCGCTGCTGAGTGTTCATCGGAGGTGAGGGGATCATCTGGAGTGCCCCAGGAAGGTGTGGTAGGTTCGCTGTTGTTTTCTATCTACATAAATGATCTTTTGCATGGGGTGGATAGCAATGTGCGGCTGTTTACTGATGATGCTGTGGTGTACGGGAAGGTGTCGTCGTTGAGTGACTATAGGAGGATACAAGATGAAGTGGACAGGATTTGTGATTGGTGTGAAGAATGCCAGCTAACTCTAAATATAGATAAATGTAAATTAATGCAGATGAATAGGAAAAAGAATCCCGTAATGTTTGAATACTCCATTAGTAGTGTAGCGCTTGACACAGTCACGTCGATTAAATATTTGGGCGTAACATTGCAGAGCGATATGAAGTGGGAAAAGCATGTAATGGCTGTTGTGGGGAAAGTGGATAGTCGCCTTCGGTTCATTGATAGAATTTTGGGAAAATGTAGTTCATCTGTAAAGGAGACCGCTTATAAAGCACTAATACGACCTATTCTTGAGTACTGCTCGAGCGTTTGGGATCCCTATCAGGTCGGATTGAGGGAGGACACAGAAGCAATTCAGAGGCGGGCTGCTAGATTTGTTACTGGTAGGTTTGATCATCACGCGAGTGTTACGGAAATGCTTCAGGAACTCGGGTGGGAGTCTCTGGAGGAAACGAGGCGTTCTTTTCGTGAATCGCTACTGAGGAAATTTAGGGAACCAGCATTTGAGCTGACTGCAGTACAATTTTACTGCCGCCAACTTATATATCGCGGAAAGACCACAAAGATAAGATAAGAGAGATTAGGGTTCGTACAGAGGCATATAGCAGTCATTTTTCCCTCGTTCTGTTTGGGAATGGAAGAGGGAGAGAAGATGCTAGTTGTGGTTCAAGGTACCCTCCGCCACGCACCGTATGGTGGATGTATATGTAGATGTACTTCTGTTAATTCCCATCACGCTGTCATAATCAGATCGGAAACATTTCACGTGAATGACATCAATACAAATGACAGCTCGGACGATACACTACCCTTTTACACGTTGTGTATTCGATACTACCCCCATCTCTATCGCTATCACATGACGTTTTCGCATTACAGTCAGTTTCCTCACCGACAGCCCATAATGGCAAAAGTTGAGAATTAAAGGTCCAGTGAAGAACTTCTTAGAGCTGGCATACCTCAAGGATCTGTCCTGTCACGAACGTTTCTTGCAACCTATGTCAATGAACTGCCACTGCTCCCTCAATTGCTGTTGGCCCAGCTTGCAAATGATACCGCACACCTCTCTAGCAGCCCCCAGGTCACCGCGCCAATGAGAAGACTACAACGCCAACTTGTCACCACCGAACGTCGGACATAACGCAGTCTTATCCGGCTAAATACAGAGATGATAGGAGCCATAAAGGTCACACGGCGTCGTCCCGACCTTCGTGACAGACTGGTTTTACACAATGTAGAACAACCCTGGATAGCTCAAGCCAGATACAGAGGAGTGACGCTGGACAGAAAGCTGATATTCAAAGTACAGATCCAGACGGTGATCAGTGGAAAGCAACGGTAAACCACCACTGGAATCACTTCCCATGGCGAGTCTCCCCCATGACAAGACCTGCCGCAAGACAGAACACAAAGTTTTAGACGGTGGGAATCAAGTTATTTCACCTCCTTCACCAACTCTAGCCACTATAGGCGAGTCGCGACCTCAATATCAGTACTATACTCAGGTGGGCAAGTTGTCTCAACAACAAAATAAATTAGCAGAAACATTTCAGCAAGGCCCAAGGACCTACCAGCCCAAGACCCTGATAAAGCCAAAATAAATAGAAAATCACCTCTATACCTCACATCCCAGAACTACAGCCATTACATATGGTAGCACTTCTGCAACAGAACTAAAAAAAAATATAAATATAAAAAGTACTTTTCTCACTGCAGTGTATGTTCAAAAAGAAATGTCCAACTAGACTGATACATTAGACGATGACAGTGTTTTCGATGATGATGATGAAGGTGGTTAAAGATTCACCAAACAAATTGGATCAAAATGTATTATAGAAGTATGTTATAAGTAAAAAAATTGCAAAAAAATGTGTGTATCTTACCATAAAAATTCTCGTATTGCGTTTAATTTCGCTACATTTTTTGTTTTCTTTCTGTTTTCGATATTTTAGAGCTCCAAAAACCTTTTACGGCAGAGCCAGAATTGGTTGGTTGGTTGTTTGGGGAAGGAGGCCAGACAGCGTGGTCATCGGTCTCATCGAATTAGGGAAGGATGGGGAAGGAAGTCGGCTGTGCCCTTTCAGAGGAACCATCCCGGCATTGGCCGGGAGTGATTTAGGGAAATCACGGAAAACCTAAATCAGGATGGCCGGACGCGGATTGATCCGTCGTCCTCCCGCCCAGAATTGGACTTACCGAATATCATTCGTACATATATTTTTCAACACAATTCCATCGTAACATGTTGGTTGTAAGCCATTTCCACTTCGAGAGCAATGTTTCAAATCTGACACTACGCTTATCTGGCCTCTGCCAAAGTATTGCTGTGTTGTTTGTGATCCATACTAGGTACGATTTATGGAGGAAATCGATAAAGAACCAAGAAAGGCAGCTCATTTTGTATCATAGCGAAATCAGAGAGTGTCACCGATACGATAAGGGAATAGGAGGCGGCAATCCTTAAAACAAAGGCGTTTTTCGTCGCGGTAAGATCTTTTCGCGAAATTTCAATCATAAACATTGTCCTATGAAGTCAAAAATATTCTTCTGACACCAGCCTACATAGGGAAAGACGATTATCTTAGCAAAATGAGAGAAATCACAGCTCGCAGAGAAAGAATTAAGTGTCCGTTTATCCCATGTGCTACTCGAGATTGGAACAGTAAAGAAATAGTGTGAAAGAGGTTCTGTGACCACACTCTCAAACATTAAAAAGTGATTTTTGCTATCAAAAACCGTCTTGATCACAATTTATTTATTACGGTGACCGGTTTCGACCACCACTGTGGTCATCTTCAGACCAATGAGTAAGAATTAAATTGTGATCAAGACTGTTTTTGATAGTAAATATTTGTAACACATTGATCACTGTTCACTCCCACAACGTATTCAAAAGTAATTAAAAATGGAACTGCAGAATAGTCATTTAGATGTACATCTAGACTGTGCCACGTGCAATAAAGTTTTTGGCTAGCAGTAGCGACTCTCCTTCAAAAGCCAAAAGGAGCGCTCGTTGTAAATCGTGATATAAATGGCGTCTCACATCGTAACAAGAACACCTCCGGAAGTGTGTGGTCTTCCGCGGGCAGAGTCAGTTAATATAAACGTTTTCTGGGTGAGGTATCGCGTCGTACTGTAAAATAGCTTTCACTGAATAATACGAACGTCACGGCGCCTGTTGCACTAGATATCCTCTGGGCCTACGTCCTGCCACATACATATGACGCGATACTACACACAGAAAACTTCCATTTTAAGAAAATGTATACCCCGCTAATCAAGAAAATGTTCTGAGACAACGCATAAGCGGTATTGGACTATTATAAACGTCAAATTAGAAATTACGAGGGCTGTCCAGAAAGAAATTTCCGATCGGTCGCGAAATGGAAACCACAGTGAAAATCAGAAACGTTTTATTTACAACAGTTAGGTACACCTTCCACCTACTTCTCTACACAGTCAACGCACCAACTTCGAGTTTCGTCGTAGTGTTTTATCAACTTTCGAATATCCTCGTCACAGAAAGCAGCCATCTGTGCTTTCGGCCAGTTATCTGCACTGGTCTGTAGCTC
This sequence comes from Schistocerca piceifrons, assembly GCF_021461385.2. NCBI lineage: Eukaryota > Metazoa > Arthropoda > Insecta > Orthoptera > Acrididae > Schistocerca > Schistocerca piceifrons. Next base: position 520,869,831 of record NC_060143.1, read on the forward strand.
TCTGTCTGTGGAAAAATTTTGTCTCCATAGCCAGTGGTTCTTGTGAGTAGAGATGAGACTCAGGGGCAGCCAACTACGGACTGTATGTGGGTGATCAAACACTTCTCATCGGAAACGCTGCAGGAGCGTCTTCATTGCCCCTGCAGTGTGCGGCCGAGAATAGGCATGAAGAAGGAACTGCTCGACAGTTGTGTTATGTGGCCTGCATAACACAGGCGAAATCTCTAACCAGGCCCTCATACTTGGCGGGAGACGCTATTCCCTACGCATCTTTACATGCTCACTGTTCACTCAAAACTGAAAATAGCGACGCGACACGATCGACGGGCATACTAGAGACACTGCCCAGCACATCCGTGCGAAGTTTTACCGGATTTCCCAGTGCTTTCCATTTCGCGACCGATCGGAATTTTACTTTTGGACAACCCTCTTACTTAGTATTGGGCTGTTAAACGTGTTCACGTCGCTGAAAGAATCTATACGAAACTATAGTACTGAGCCTAATCACGGACACTCACTATATAAGTGCCATTGTTCTTGTACTTCAGCCATACAAAATCATAGCTGAATATACTGATGTTACCTTAGGAGAAAGTCTCAGTTGACTACGCTTTCAGGAAAATTAAACATCATGTGTACTGATGTACCAACCGACTCACCGTTATTTCCCTTCGGGCAGGTATCACAGTCGAACAACATTTCTGAAACGACAGTATTTCCAAGCCTCAATGATTCTTTTCACATTCACTGTAGTGCCTGATTTTGGCTATATCCAGTGGCAGTTGATGCACTTCAGGTCATGACATCACGCTGTCCAGTCACCGGCAACAAGCAACAAACAATGTGTCAGGATTGCTATCGACTGCTTTCTATCAGGAGTTTCTTGGAGACTAACATACTTAGCGAGTATTTTCAAGTATCCATTGGGTGAAATATTCAGTGGAGCTCCTCGAGTAACTATTTACTTTCAGTAGATAGGATACGCAATACATCTTTGAAAAATGATCATGTGAAGGTTGCTGATAGAGTGGTAAAGAGAAGTGTCAAGTGCTATCCAGATGACTGTGAAAAAATATAGTCTAAAACGAACATTCAGAATGTGCATAATCTGTGTGTTTCTCTGTTCACTTCTGCGGTATTTGCACTCAGCAGTTTCTAAATCACAGACTGTATACTAATTGTAGCTATTCAGCCTCTCTCTGGCATTATTCGTTAAATGCAACGATCTCACTGATTTGCTGTGTGCAGTCTGCTCCGGGCCTCTGTACCTTCTCTACTCCACTGACTCTGTGAGTGAGTTATCAGTTCATTTACACCTTTTTCCTGGAACAATACCACCGCGTCCTCACCGATCATTTTAAATCATCTTGCTTGTACATTTATGTTGCAAATAATTATTACCTTTCGTGCTCATAATTATATTGAAAATACTTCTTCGTCCTCCTTGCCCAGTATTGCCATGGCAAATATTCAGTTCTTCTCTAGTGCGTTGTTGACAGAGCCGTACACTAACAAATTTCTTCATCCATTCTGTTTTCATGATGGTTATCGTTCAGCCCCAACTGTGGTACTCCCTTCAGCTGTCACTTGTAATGCTGTATTCGAAACACTATAAGTGTTACACTTTTTCCCCAGAACTTCCTTCAAGTACAGTATGGAACATGTTAGAAATTTTCCTACCTTTATTTCTTTTCTCTTTGTTTTAATCCAACTGAAACATTGCATTAAGCGGAATTTCCAAGTGATAGCACAGTTCTCAGACCTTCTTACTTCCACCCTTTGCTATTTAAGTCGTTCGTCGCATTCGCTCTTTTGCCTACGTCCTGAAATTTTATTGTAATTTCTTGGCATGCAAGTCAGCATACAACTTCCACAGGAGTGGTTACGAGCTAAATACAGCCTTACAAACTATATAATATTCGTATATTTTGATTTTCAATTCCACCGGTTTTTGTGAATTGTATAAAGTATTCACCAGTTCCACGACTTCCCATATGTGATTCTACCATAGAAATAGAATAATTACAAAAAGCCTTCGATAGTTTAAAGGAGAAAATGATGTCCGAAATCGTCGAGTTAATGCCTTGTCCCTGAAGGCTGTTAGCTGGGAGTAAAACGGTGTACTAACAGAAGGCACAGTCGGTTGCTGTGGGCTAGAACGACTCCTGTGTGATACGAAGACCCTAAATGGCGAAGAAGACTTCGTATCATAAGGCACAAAGTGCGGTATTCCATCTCGAAACACTGTGACAGGTTAAAAGCTGAGCATCGGATGGGTGTTAGATCCAAGAATCTTGTCCTTCGCTGTTAGAGATCCTGTCGCGTGAGCTACTTTCTTTGTTTTCTTTTTTTACAGAAGAATTTGTTCTCTTACTCTGGAAAACGTTTATATTTACACACGGAAATAGTAACGGCTACAGCCGGCCGCGGTAGTCTCGCGGTTCTAGGCGCGCAGTCCGGAACCGTGCGACTGCTACGGTCGCAGGTTCGAATCCTGCCTCGGGCATGGATGTGTGTGATGTTCTTAGGTTAGTTAGGTTTAAGTAGTTCTAAGTTGTAGGGGACTAAGGACCACAGCAGTTGAGTCCCATAGTGGCTCAAATGGCTCTGAGCACTATGGGACTTAACATCTTAGGTCAAGTCCCATAGTGCTCAGAGCCATTTGAACCAGTAACGGCTACACACATTGCCAGTCAAAAATACATTTGTGGATTTTATTTAAATAATTTGTTATTTAATTATATAATTCTCAGTGTCTTAAGTCCGAATTAAATATTCAATTAGAATAAATGTCTGTTTCCTAATTTACATTCTAGAAACCTTGGCACGGACATCTTAGTTCCTTACAAAACCTGAAGAGTTTTTTTTTTTTTTTTTTTTTTTACCCTTGGTGTTTCATAACGCATAAGCAAACGCTTCCTTATGTAATTATCACACAGTGCAAGATATCCAACTCCAATGAAAGGTTAGTTGTGTACAGAAAACATCTGAATGCATTCTCTTCAACTTTCCCATTGCTTGAGTGGGTAAGAGGGAAAGGCATAACTTTAAAGAAAATTCCCAGACCTTTGTATAAGCATGCAACAGCTTTAATATCCGTTGGAAATCTGGTTTCAGTTCTTTCAGAATCTAAAGCTAACACAAACACTTCAACTCAAGATGCCTGAAGAGTATGAAACAATACTGGTGAACTTTTACTTTGTATGTAAAATACCTCACTGGATGAGAATCTGGGACAATGTTCTTTGCCTGACGGGCTGGCAAAGAAGCAAGACCAACTAAGTGTTGTTGATATCTGACACACCAGTGTTCTATAATTAACACAAACATTAAACTAATTTGTTTAATTCTACATTCTTCACCTACTATGTTCCTCAAAAAGTCAGAACTACATGTCTCTCCAAATCTTGCTTTATGAACTGAGTCATCAAAGTGCTGTAGCAATTTTAATTCATAAATTGCTACAATTCCAGTAAGATACTGATCAAACGGAGTACAGTATCTCACCAAATCAAGTTGGTTTCCCATCACAGTGTGACAGTCGGATGGTTCCTGAGATACAAAAGTCATACAAAACCTTTCTTCGATGTCCCGTGTATCACGGTCTCTATCATTTGGCAAAGACAAAAACCAAGCAGTCGCTTTTTTCTGCATTTCTCAAAAGTTAATTAATTTTTGATATCATCTCTTAATAACTTACTCTCTTCCATGACTGATAGACATTGTCAATATCGAGTTAAGGTTTGTGTAATATAACATCTCTCTTGAGCTTTCCTGCACCTTGAAATGTTTCCTCGCAATCAAGATGTACAGTATCATGTTACAAATATAGTCGAACTGCTGCACGAGCGTAATAACGTACTGCGCCCAAATACAGTTATAACGAAGTGGGAGACGAGCGTTCTTTTCGATTACTTTTCTGAGATGCTTAAAGAAATAACTGTTTTAATCAGTCATTCTGTCTCCAGATTCGACACTGGTATCGTATCCCGTACGCTGTGTTTCAATTTGCCTTCTCTTGTGAGATCCGTGCTCGCATCGGCCAGCATCTCTGTCCGATTGTTCTAAAGTGTATGGTTACACTTCAAGAGCTTTCACCCTACGCTTGTGAACCTTTGTCAGGAAATGATCAGTCAGTGGAGATTCGTCAATGATATATCTTGCGCAACGCAAGCAATAGAAATCTGTGCTTTTCTAGGTATATTTTGATTTGGTAGCGACCTTGTATTCTTTTCTTCAATATCCCCATCAAAATCGTCAAAGACTTTCTTTCGGTGCTTACTTCTCGAATCCTTCTTAAAACACCAATCGCCTTTATGATGTTTTTTCCCAATATCATTCTTTGGCTTAGGAACGCTTCAGTATATCTGACGATATCACAAAAATTCACAAACCCGCCATCGAGGAATAACTTATGACCACGCCCCCCTCCCCTCCCCCACGGTAGATTCTATTTTGACTATATGTCTCTCCTATTTTCCATACCACCCACCTGCGTGCCTTCCTGGACAAGCACTCTTGAAAGAAAGAAGCGGTAACCAGCAAGGAAATTCCATAGCAGCGCCGACTCTGCCACAAAGTGAATGATCCAATATGGAAACAATCCCTAGGAAGAGACAAATCCATGCGCTGGGATATTCCTTCCTTCTTGAAGCAGAGTGTGATATGCGTAAGAGCCTTAGTGAAATCTGAGAAGCGGGAGATACAGTACGTAAACAGGCAGAATACGACGCTACGGTCGACAACACCTTTATAAGACAAGTGTCTGGTGCAGTTGTTAGATTGGTTACTGCTGCTACAATGGCAGTTTATCAAGATTTAAGCGAGTTTGAACGTGATATTTCAGTCGGTGCACGAGCGATGGAACACAGCTTGTCCGAGGTAGCGATGAAGTGGGGATTTTTCCGTACGACCATTTCACGAATGTACCGTGAATATCAGGATTCCGGTAATGGTGCTGCAAGAACGGGACCAACGATGACTGAAGAGAATCATTCTACGTGACAAAAGTGCAACACTTCTGCGAGTTGCTGCGGATTTCAATGGTGGGTCATCAACAACTGTCAGCGAGCGAACCATTCAATGAAACATCATCGATACCGGTTTTCGGAGTCGAAGGCCCATACGCGTACCCTTGATGACTGCACAACACAAAGCTTTACGCCTCGCCTGGGTCTGTCAACACCGACATTGGACTGTTGTTGAGTGGAAACAAGTTGCCTGGTCGGACGAGTTTCGTTTCAAATTGTATCGAGCGGATGGACGTGTACGGGTATGGAGTCAACCTCATGAATCCATGGGTCCTGTATGTCGGCGGGGGACTGTACAAGTTCGTAAAGGCTCTATAATGGTGTGGAGCGTGTGTAGTTGGAGTGGTATAGGACCCCCGATACAGCTGGATACGACTCTGACAGGTGACACGTAGGTAAGCATCCTGTCTGATCACCTGCATCCATTCATACCCATTCTGCATTCTGACGGGCCTGCTAAAGTCCAGCAGGACAATGCGACACACCACACGTCCAGAATTGCTACAGACTGATTCCAGGAACACTCTTCTGAGTTTTAACACTTCCTCTGGCCACAAACTCCCCAGACATGAACATTATTGAACATATCTGGAATGCCTTGCAACGTGCTGTTTAGAAGAGATCTCCACCCCCTCGTACTCTTACGGATTTTTGAGCAGCCCTGCAGGATTCATGGTGTCAGTTCCCTCTAGCACTACTTTAGACTATAGTCGAATTCATGCCACATCGTGTTGTGGCACTTCAGCGTGCTCGCGGAGGCCTTACACGATATTAGGCAGGTGTACCGGTTTCTTTGGTTATTCAGAGTATAATTACTTGCCGTTTCGTCAGGTAAATCGAGCAAACCTAATACTTTTATAGTATTACTGCTCAAAAGAAGAAATTAATGTTTTTCAAGATGGTAATAATAACTCGCTGTTATTAAACGTGTGTGTGTAGTGTCTCTGTTTGTGTCTCTGTGAAGAACAATATCCCAAACAACGTCGACTTCTCCCAAAGCATACGTAATTTCGTACGCGTAGACAAGTTACTCTCGTGGTGGAGAAGCAGCTGCCGACTCCGAAGGTTGTCTGTAAAATTGTTTGAAATGCAACAGACTGTATTCTGACCGTTACTAAACTCCACATTAACATTGCATGTTGCTTGTGAATCTAAAACAACACCAGTTATACAATATGGCGGCTAACAATGTCTGTTTCGCTGCACACACTCCTACACGTCATCTCGTTATCCTCTCCCGTAACGAAGTAATGTCAGATTTCGCTTTTCTTACTTTTCTTCACTCGTCATGGAGCAAACGCTAAAAAAAATCCAGGAATAAATATTTCTCTCGCACAGGCGAAGCGCACCACCTGGCGATATATATTAACTTTAAATCGTAATGGCAAGGTTGGCTGATTGATTCACGATCGCTACCGACCAGCGCTGGCAAACGGGTTTTACTCTTGGCCGTTAATTCCGCTTATAATAAGAAAGTACCGTCCTGGCGTGTTGCGAACACTTTCATGCCCTTATGGTCTGTAACATTTGTATATATACAGATATCTGAAGTTCGGTCTTAAGATGATCTGCTAAATACGGCGCAGTCATATTCTTTGTAGCAACCTGGCACTTAACTTTCACACAGGCAAACTTTTCTTGAAAACACTTTTGATTTAATTTGTAACTGTATTCCTTCGAAAGGTCTCTATATATATCATGTCTGTCACCGTGAGCAACGGGAAATATCCCGTTACATATATTGCATAGTACTTCAAGAAGTGTTACAATTCTTTTGCAAAAAAAGGGGCATAATAAGCAACTTTTTGGAGAGTTCACAAAATAGCTTTTTTTAACGACGGCGGCATTGCTAAGTAAAACAAAGAAATATTGTAGCCAGACTGCATGAAAAACACTAACACAAGTTAAGAATGTCATGTCATTGCAGGAACTAACTTAATACCTGAACAATTGCCACTACTGGCGCTATTTGATACTAACCAACAGTCGTATTTTTGCTTTATGGGCATCAGTGGATCATGTGACTCTAGCAAAAGAAGACGAAACTTCACGCAGAGTGCTAATGCCTACAAAACAAACTTCACCGAGGACGCGAAAGAACGTGCATGGTAACAATGGTGCCAGTTCTATTACATCCCGATGCAATTTCATTGTTTCGTCGTCAATGGGGCGGTACAAGGGTTACAGTAAACCTGCAGTTTTGCATCGGAAGCAACCACTGGACTCCCAGCCAAGGTTCAAAGCACAGACCGTTTGAAGCGTTATTACCCTGAACAGAAGTCGGCATGGTGCCTCTTGTATTCAATCCCGTGCAATTTCTGTGTTTCGTTGTCAATGTGAAAGACGAAGGGTTACAGTAAACCTGCAGTGGTGCATCGCAAACAAGTACTGGACTCCCGGAAAAGGTTCCAAGCAGATACCGTTTGAAGCGTAACTCCCCTGGACAGAAGTCGGCATGGTGACGGTTGTATTCAATTCCGATGGTATTTCAGTGTTTCGTCATCAATGATTAGGTCCAAGAGTTACAGTAAACCTGGAGTTGTGCATCAGAAACAATTACTGTACTCCCAGGTAAGGTTCTAAGCACAGAACGTTTAAAGCGTTACTCGCCTGGACTGTAGTCGGCATGGTGCTTCTTGTATTCAATCCCGATGCAGTTTCAATGCTTCGTCGTCGATGTGAAGGTGCAAGGGTTTCAGTAAACCGGCATGGTGCAACGGAAACATCTACTGCGCTCCCAGAATAGTTCCAAGCACAGAACGTTTGAAGCGTTACTCGCCGGGACAATAGTCCGCATGGTGCCTGTTGTATCCAATCGCGATGGAATTTCTGTTTCGTCGTCAATGTGAAGCACCAAGGGTTACAATAAAATTCAACGGTGCATCGGAAGCATCTACTGGACTCCCTGAAAAATTCCAAGCACACGAGGTTTGAAGCGTTACTCGTGTGGACTGTAGTCGGCAAAGAGCATGTTGTATTAAATACCGATGTAATTTCTGTGTATCTTCTTCAATGGAACGATCCAAACGTTGCAGTAAAACTGCAGTGGTGCGTCGGAAACAGATTCTGGACTCCCAGAGAAGGTATCTAGCAGATGCAGGGTGTAACGTTACTTCCCTGGCCAAAAGTCGGCAAGGGGTCTATTGTATTCAATCCTGATGCAATTTCTGCATTTCGTCATCAATGTGAACTTCCAATGGTACGGTAAACCTGCAGTGGTGCATCGGAAACAACTACTACACTCCCACAATAGATTCCAAGCAGATAACGTTAGAAGGGCTACTCACCAGGACACAAATCGGCATGATGCCAGTTGTATTCAGTCCCGATGCAATTTCTCTGTTTAGTTGTCTATTTGTAGGACCCAGGGATAACACTAAACCTCCAGTGGCGCATCGGAAACATCCACAAGAGTCCCAGAAAAGATCCAAGGGCAAACGTTGAAGAGTTACTCGCCTGGACTGTAACAGGCATGGTGCCTGTTGTATTCAACCGATGCAATTTCTGTGTTCCATAGTAAATGTGAAGGTTCAAGGGTTTCAGTCAACCTGCAGTGGAGCATCGAAAACACCTACTAGACTCCCAGAAACGGTAGCAAGCAGATATCGTGTGAAGCGTTTACCCCTGGACCAGAGTCGATATAGTGCCTATTGTTTTCAATCCCGACGCAATTTCTGTGTTTCGTCGTCGATGTGAAGGTCCAAACCTTACAGTGAACCTGCAGTGGTGCATCGGAAACATCTACTGGACTACCAGAAAAGTTCCATGCACAGAATGATTGAAGCCTTACTTGCCCAGACAATAGAATTCATGGTGAATGTTGTATACAATCCCGACGAAATTTCTGTGTTTAGTCGTTAATGTAAGGCCCACGGGTTACAGTAAACCTTTAGTTGTGCATCGGAAACCACTACTGGACACCCAGGAATGGGTCCAAACACAGACAGTTTGAAGCGTTACTCGTCTGGACAGTAGTCGACATGGTGCCTTTTGTATTCAATACTGCTGCAATTTCTGTGTTCCGTCGTCAATCTGATGGTCTAAGGGTTACAGTCAACCTGCAGTGGTGCATCGGAAACAACTACTAGGCTCACAGAAAAGGTACCAAGCAAATACCGTGTGAAGCGTTGCTCCCCTGAACAGTAGACGGCATGAGGGCTGTTGCATTCAATCCCAATGCTATTTCTGTGTATCGTCGTCGATGCGAAGGTCCAAGGAGTACAGTAAACCAGCAGTAGTGCATTGGAAGCACCAACTGGAATCCCTAGAGTGGTTCCAAGCATAGACCGCTTGACGATGTTACTGCCCAGGACAGAAGTTGGCATAATGCCTGTGGCAATCAATCCCGATTCGATCTATATATTTCCTCGGCAATAAAAGGGTCCAAGGGTTGCAGTACACCAACAGTGGTGCATCGGAAACCACTACTGGAGTCTAAGAAAAGGTTTCAAGCAGATACCGTGTAAAGCGTTACTTCCCTGGACACAAGTCAGCATGGTGCCTGTTGCATTCAATCCCAATGCAATTTCTGTGTATCGTCTTCAATGTGAAGATCCAAGCGTTACAGTAAAACTGCAGTGGTGCATCGGAAACAAATACTGGACTCCCACAGAAGGTATCAATCAGATACTGGGTGAAGCGTTACGTCCCTGACCGAAAGTCGGCATGGTGCCTATTGTATTTAATCCCGATGTAATTTCTGTGTTTCATTGTGAATGTGAACTTCCAAGGGTTACAGTAAACCTGCGGTTCTGCATTGGAAACATCTACTGGAATCCCAGAAAAGTACCAAGCACAGACCGTTCGATACCTTACTCGCCTGAACATTAGTCTGCATTGTGCCTGTTGTATTGAATTAAGATGCAATTACTGTATTCATCTTCAATGTGAACGTCTTAGGGTTACAGTTAACCTGCAGTGGTGAATCAGAAACAACTACTGAACTCCCAGAGAAGGTTCCAATCCGATACCGCTTGAAACGTAACTCGCCTGGAGAGATGTCTTCATGGTGCATGTTGTATTCAATCACGATGCAATTTCTGGATTTTATGGTCAACGTGAAGGTCCAAGGGCTACAGTAAACCTGCAGTGGTGCATCGGCAACTCCCAGATAGTGTTCCAAGCAGATACCGTTTGAAGCGTTACTCCCCTGGACGTAGGTAGACATGGTATATGTTGTATTAAATCCAGATGGAATTTCTGTGTTTGATGGTCAATGTGCAGTTGAAAGGGCTACAGTATACGACTATTGGTGCATCGGAAACAACTACTGGACTCCCAGAAAATGTTCCAAGCAAATACCGTTTGAAGCGTTACTCGCCTAGACAGATGTCGGCATGGTGCATGTTGTATTCAACCGCGATGCAATTTCTGTGTATCGTCTTCCATGTGAAGATCCAAGGGTTACAGTAAAATTGCAGCGGTGCATCGGAAACAACTGTAGGACTCCCAAAAGATGTTCCAAGCAGATATCGTTTGAAGCGATACTCCCCTGAACAGAAGTCGACATGGTTCATGTTGTATTCAATCCCAATGCAATATCTTTGTTTGATGGTCAATGTGAAGGTCCAAGAGTTACAGTTAACATGTAGGTGTGCATCACATGCAACTACTGGTCTCCAAGGAAATGATGCAAGCACGGAATATTTGAAGTGTTACTCGCCTAGAATATACTCGACATGAGACTTGTTGTATTCTATCCATATGCAATTTCTGAGCTTTGTCGTCGATTTGATGGTCCAATACTTACAGTAAACTTGCAGTGGTGCATCGGAAACAACTGCAGGTCTCCCAGAAAATGTTCCAATCAGATAGAGTTTGAAGCGTTACTCCCCTGGGCAGAAGTCGGCATGGGGCGTAGTCTATTCAATACCGATGCAATTTCTGTGTTTGATCGTCAATGTGAAGGTCCAATAGCTACGGTAAACCTGCAGCGGTGCTTCGGAAAGAACTACGGGACTAACAGAAAATTTCCAACCAGATACCGAATGAAGCGTCATTCCCCAAGAGAGAAGGAGACATGGTATATGTTGGATTCAGTACCGATGCAATTTGTATGTTTGATGCTCAATGTGAAGGTCTAAGGTTTACAGTAAACCTGCATTGGTGCATCGGAATCACATGCACGTCTCCCAGAAAATGTTCGAGGCATATACCGTTAAAAGCGTTACTCGCCTTGACAGATGTCGTAATGGTGCATGGTGTATTCAATCCCGAAGCAATTTCTGTGTTGGATGGTCAATGTGAAGTTTCAAGAGCTACAGTAAACCTGCAGTGGTGCTTCGGAAACCACTACAGGACTCCCAGAATATGTTATAAGAAGATACCGTTTGAAGCGTTACTCCCTTGGAGAGAAGGAGACATGGTATATGTTGTATTCAGTCGCGATGCAATTTCTGAGATTGATGGTCAATGTGAAGGTCTAAGGGTTACAGTAAACCTGAAATTGTGCATCGGAAACAGGTACAGGACTCCCAGAAAATGTTCCAAGCAGATACCGTTTGAAGCGTTACTCCGCTGGGCAGAAGTCGGCATGTTGCATGTTGTATTCAATCCCGATGCTATTTCTGTGGTGTCACCGGTAGACTCCACACTTGCTAGGTGGTAGCCTTTAAATCGGCCGCGGTCCACTAGTATACGTCGGACCAGCGTGTCGCCACTGTCAGTAATAGCAGACCGAGCGCCACCACACGGCAGGTCTAGAGAGACGTCCTGGCACTCGCCCCAGTTGTACAGCCGTCGTTGATTGCCATGGATCACTGACAATTACGCTCTCATTTGCCGAGACGATAGTTAGCATAGCCTTCAGCTACATTTGCTATGACCTAGCAAGGCCCCATTATCCCATGTTATATTGCCATTATACTTCTGTATCATCAAGAGCGATGTTCTACAATTGTGGATTAATGTTAAGCATTCCAGAAGCTACGTACTTTTCTTTATAGCACTCATTACGTATCCTGTTTCAGACCTCACGCCAGACTGCGTGAGTTTAAGCGCGTGCCTTCGGCTTCCTCTCATTGTGTCTAGGCTGTCTTGTCTAGACACAACAATTTCTGTGTTTCATGGTCAATCACAGGGTGTAAGGGTTATAATAAACATGCATTGGTGCATCGGAAACAAATGCAGGTCTCCCAGAAAATGATCCATGCAGATACCGTTTGAAGCGTTACTCCCCTGGGCAGAAGTCGGCATGGTGCGTGTTGTATTCAATACCGATGCAGTTTCTGTGTTTGATGGTCAATGTGAAAGTCCAGGAGCTACAGATAACCTGCAGCGGTGCATCGGAAACAACTACAGGACTAACAGAAAGTTTCCAACCAGATACCGTATGAAGCGTCATTCCCCAAGAGAGAAGGAGGCATGGTATATGTTGCATTCAGTTCCGACGCAATTTCTGTGTTTTATGGTCAATGTGAAGGTCTACGGGTTACAGTAAACCTGCATTCATGCATCGGAAACTACTGCAGGTCTCCCAGAAAATGTTCCAAGAAGATACCGTTTGAAGCGTTACTCCAATGGGCAGAAGTCGGCATGGTGCATATTGTATACAATCCCGATGCAATTTCTGTGTTTTATGGTCAATGTGAAGGTCCACGAGCCACAGTAAAACTGCAGTGGTGCATCGGAAGCAGCTGCAAAACATCCACAAGTTCCAAGAAGATTACATTTGGTGCATTACACCCCCGGAGAGAAGGAGACATTATATATGTTGTATTCTTCCCCGATGCAATTTCTGTGTTTTATGGTCAATGTGAAGGTCTAAGGGATACAGTAAACCTGCATTGGTGCATCGGAAACAACTGCAGGTCTCCCAGAAAATGTTCGAGGCAGATACCGTTAAAAGCGTTACTCGCATGGACAGATGTCATAATGGTGCATGTTCTATTCAATCCCGATGCAATATCTGTGCTTAATGGTCAATGTGAAGGACCAAAAGCTACATTAAACCTGCATTGGTGCATCGGGAACAACTACAGAACTCCCAGAAAATTTTCCAAGCAGATAATGTTTGAAGCGTTACTCCCCTGTAGAGGTGGAGACGTGGTATATGTTGTATTCAGTGCCGATGCAATTTCTTTGTTTGGTGGTCAATGTGAAGGTTTAAGTGTTACAATAAACCTCTAGTGGTGCATCGGAAAAAACTACAGAACTCACAGAAAATATTCGAAGTAGATTCCGTTTGAAGCCTTACTCCCCTGGGCAAAAGTCGGCGTGGCGCATGTTGTAATCAATCCCGATACAATTTCTGTGTTTGATGGTCAATGTGAAGGTCCAAATGGTTTCAGTAATCCTGGAGTGATGCATGGGAAACAACTACATGACTCCCAGAAAATGTTCCAACCAGATACCGTTTACAGCGTTCTTGGCTGGACAGATGTCGGCATGGTGCATGTTGTATTCAATCACGGGGCCGTTTCTGTGTTTCATGGTCAGTGTGAAGGTCCAAGAGCTACAGTAAACCTGCAGTGGTGCAACGGAAACAACTAAAAAACTCCCAGAAAATATTCCTAGCAGATACCGTATGAAGCGTTAATCGCCTGGGCAGAAGTCGGCATGGTGCATGTTGTATTCAATACAGATGCAATTTCTGGGTTTGATGGGCAATGTGAAGGTCCAAGTGCTACAGAAAACCTGTATTGGTGCATGGGAAACAACTACAGGTCTCCCAGAAAATGCTCCAAGCAGCTACCGTTTTAGGCGTTACTTCCCTAGAGAGAAGGAGACGTGGTATATGCTGTACTCAATCCCGATGCAATTTCTGAGTTTGATGTGCAATGTGAGGGTCCAAGAGCTACAGAAAACCTGCAGTGGTGCATCGTAAATAACTACAGGACTTCCAGAAAATGTTCCAAGTAGAAAGCGCTTGAAGCGTTCCTCGCCTATACAGATGTCGGTATGGTAGACATTGTATTGAATCACGGTGCACTTTCTGTGTTTGATGGTCAATGTGAAGGTCCAGGGGCTACAGTGAACCTAGAGTGGTGCACCGGAAACAACTACAGAACAATCAAAAAATGTTCCAAGCAGATACCGAATGGGGGGTAACTCCCCTGGAGAGAAGAAGACATGGTATATGATGTAGTCAATCCTGATACAATTTCGGTTTTTGATTTGCAATGTGAAGGTCTAAGCGTTACTGTAAACCGGCATTGATGCATCAAAAACAACTAGAGGTCTCCCAGAAAATGTTCCGAACAGATACCTTTTGAAGCGTTACTCCCCTGGGCAGAAGTTGGCATGGTGCACGGTGTACTCAATCCCAATGCAATTTCTGTGTTTGATGGTCACGGAGAAAGTCCAACTGGTACAGTAATCCTGCAGTGGTGCACCAGAAACCATTACAGAAGTCCCAGAAAATGTTCCAATCAGATACCGTTTGAAGCGTAACTCCCCTGGGCATAAGTCGGCGTGGTGCATGTTGTATTCAATCCCGATGCAATTTCTGTGTATGATTGTCAATGTGAAGGTCCAAGAGCTACAGTAAACCTGCAGTAATGCATCGGAAACAACTACAGAACTCCCAAAAAATGTTCCAAGGGGATACCATTTGAAGCTTTACTTCCGTGGGGAGAATGAGACATGGTCTATGTTGTATTCAATTCCGGTGCTATTTCTGAGTTTGATGGCCAATCATAAGGTCAAAGAATTACAATAAACCTGCATTGGTGCATCGGAAACAACCGCAGGTCTCCCAGAAAATGTTCCAGTCAAATACAGTTTTAAACGTTACTCCCTTGGGCAGAAGTCGGCTTGGGGCGTGTTGCATTCTATACCAATGCTATTTCTGGGTTTGATAGTTCATGTGTAATTCCAAGAGCTACAGAAAACCTGCAATGGTGCATCGGAGACAACTTCATGTCTCCCACAAAATGTTCGAAGCAGATCCCGTTTGAATCGTTACACGCCTGGACCGATGTCTGCATGGTGCATGTGGTATTCACTCAAGAGCACTATCTGTGTTTAACGGTCAATGAGAAGGTCTAAGGGTTACAGTAAACCTTCATTGGTGCTTCGGAAACAACCACAGGACTCCCAGAAAATGTTCCAAGCAAATACCGTTTGAATCGTTACTCCCGCGGAGAGAAGGACACATGGTATATTTTGAATTCAATACCAATGCAATTTCTGTGGTTGATGGTCAATGGGAAGGTCCAAGGGTACAGTAAATCTGCAGTGACCTATCGGAAACAACTACCGGACTCCCAGATGATGTTTGAAGCCGATACTGTTTGATGCGTTACAGGCCTGGTCAGTTGTCAGCATGGTGCATGCTCTATTCAATCACGGTGCACTCTCAGTGTTTGATGGTCAGTGTGAAGGTCCAAGAGCTACATTGATCCTGCAGTGGTGCATCGGAAACAACTACAGGACTCGCAGTAAATGTTCCAAGGAGATACCGTATGAAACGTTCTTAGACTGGACAGATTCGGCATGTTGCATATTACGTTCAATCACGGTGCACTTTCTGGGTTTGATGGTCAATGTGTAGGTCCACGTGCTACGGAAAACCTGCAGTGTTGCATCGGAAAAAACTACAGGACTCCCAGTAAATGTTCCAAGGAGATACCGTTTGAAGCGTTACTCCCCTGGAGAGAAGGGGACATGGTATATGTTGTATTCAATACCGATACAATTTCTGTGTTTCATGGTCAATGCGAAGGTGCAAGCGTTACAGTAAATCTGCAGTGATGCATCGGAAACAACTACAGGACTCCCAGAAAATGTTCCAAGCTTATACCGTTTTTGGCGGTACTCGCTTGGACAGACGTCGGCATGGTGCATGTTGTACTCAATCACGGTGCACATTCTGTGCTCGATGGTAAATGTGAAGGTCCACGTGTTACAATAATCATGCAGTGCTGCATCGGAAACAATGACCGGAGTCCCAGAAAACGTTCCAATCAGATAACGTTTAAAGCGTCCTTTGCCTGGATAGATGACGGCATGGTGCATGTTGTACTCAAGCACGGTGCACTTTCTGTGTTTGATGGTTTGTGTGAAGGTCCAAGAGCTACAGTAAACCTGCAGTGGTGCATCGGAAACTACTGCAGGACTCCCAGAAAATGTTCTAAGCAGATACCGTTTGAAGCGTTAATCCCCTGAAGAGAAAGAGACACGGTATATGTTGTATTCTATACCGAAGCAATTTCTGCGATTGATGGTCAATGCGAAGATCCAAGGGTTACAGCAAATCTGCAGTGGTGTATCGGAATGAAGTACAGGACTCCCAGAAACTGTTCAAAGCAGATATAGTTTGAAGGGTTACACGCCTGGACAAATGACGGCATGGTGCATGTTGTATTCAATCACGGAGCACGTTCTATTTTTGATGGTCAATGTGAAAGTCCAAGGACTACAGAAAATATGCAGTGCTGCATCGGAAATAACTACATGACTCCCAGTAAATGTTCCAAGCAGATACCGTTTAAAGCGTTCTTGGCCGGACAGATGTCGGCATGGTGCATGTTGCATTCAATCACGGTGCCCTTTCTGTTTCTCATGGTCAGTGTGAAGGTCCAAGAGTTACAGAAAGCCTGCAGTGGTGCACCGGAAACAACTACAAAACTCCCAGAAAATATTCCTAGCAGATACCGTATGAAGCGTCAATCGACTGGGCAGAAGTCGGCATGGTGCAAGTTGTATTCAATACCGATGCAATATCTCTATTTGATGGCAATGTGAATGTCGAAGTGCTACAGAAAACCTGCATTGGTGCATAGGAAACGACAGGTCTCCCAGAAAATGTTCCAAGCAGATACCGTTTCAAGCGTTACTCCCCTCAGCAGAGGTTGGCATGGTGCCTGTTGTATTCAATACCGATGAAATATCTGTGTTCGATGGCCAATGCAAAGGTCCAAGGGTTGCAGTAAATTTTCATTGGTGCATCGGAAACGACTACAGAACTCCCAAAAAATGTTCCAAGGAGATACCGTTTGAAGCGTTACTTCCGTGGAAAGAACGAGACTTGGTCTATGTTGTATTCAATTCCGATGCTATTTATGTTTTTGATGGCCAATCACAAGGTCGAAGAGTTACAATAAGAATGCATTGGTGCATCGGAAACAACCGCAGGTCTCGCAGAAAATGTCCCAATCAGTTACAGTTTGAAACGCTACTCCCTTGGGCAGAAGTCGGCTTGGGGCGTGTTGTATTCTATACCAATGCTATTTCTCTGTTTGATAGTTAATATGAAGGTCCAAGAGCTACAGAAAATCTGCAATGGTGCATCGGAAACAACTTCATGTCTCCCAGAAAATGTTCGAAGCAGATACCGTTTGAAGCGTTACACGCCTGGACAGATGTCTGCATGGTGCATGTTGTATTCAATCACAGTGCACTTTCTGTGTTTGATAGTCAATGTGAAGGTCCAAGGGTTACAGTTATCCTGCAGTGGTGCATCGGAAACAACCACAGAACTCCCAGGAAATGTTCCAAGCTGATGGCGTTTAATGCGTTTCTCGCCTGGACAGATGTCAGCATGGTGCATGCTCTATTCAATCACGGCGCACTTTCAGTGTTTGATGGTCAGTGTGAAGGTCCAAGAGCTACAGTAAACCTGCAGTGTTGCATCGGAAACTACTGCAGGACTCCCTGAAAATGTTCCAAGCAGATACCGTTTGAAGTGTTACTCCACCGGCAGAAGTCGGCATGGTGCCGGTTTTGTTAAATACCGATTCTGTTTCTGTGTTTTATGGTCAATGCGAACGTCCAAGGGTTACAGTTAATCTGCAGTGGTGCATCGGAAAAGACTACAGGACTCCCAGAAAATGTTCCAAGTAGATACCGCTTTAAGCGTTATTCGCCTGAACAAATGTCGGCATGGTGCATGATGTATTCAATCACGGGGCACTTTCTGTGTGTGATGGTCAATGCGAAGGTCCAAGGGTTACAGTAATCCTACAGTGGTGCATCGCAAACAACTACCGGACTCCGAGAAAATGTTCGAAGCAGAAATCGTTTTAAGCGTTACTCCCATCGACAGATGTCGGCATGGTTCATGTTGTAATTAATCACGGTGCACTTTCTGTGTTTGATGGTCAATGAGAGGGTCTAGGCGTCACAATAAACCTTCATTGGTGCATCGGAAACAACTAGAGGACTCCCAGACAATGTTCCAAGCGGATAGCGTTTGAAGCGTGATTCCCCTGGAGAGAAGGAAACATGGTATATATTGCATTCAATACCGATGCCATGTCTGTGGTTGGTGGTCAATGCGAAGGTCTAAGGGTTACAGTAATTCTGCACTGGTGCATCGGAAGCAACTACAGGTCTCCCAGAAAATGTTCTAAGAAAATACCGTTTAAAGCGGTACAACCCTCGTCAAAATTCGGCATGGTGACTATTGTATACAATATCGATGCTATATCTGTATTTGATGGTCAATGTGAAGGTCCAATGGTTACAGTAAACCTTCATTGGTGCATCGGAAACAACTGCAGGACTCCCAGAAAATGTTCGAAGCAGATACCGTTTTTAGCGTCACACGCCTGGACAGATGTCGGCATGGTGCATGTTGTATTCAATCACGGTGTGCTTTCTGTGTTTGATGGTCAATGTGAAGGTCCAAGGGTTACAGTAATCCTGCATGGTGCATGCTGTATTCAATACCGATGGAATTTCTGTGTTTGACGGGCAATGTGAAAATCTAACGTTTACAGCAAATCTGCAGTGGTGCATCGGAAAAGCCTACAGGATACCCAGAAAATAATCCAAGCAGATACCGTTTGGAGCGTTACCCCCTGGAGAGAAGGAGACATGGTATATCTTGCATTCAATACCGATGCAATTTCTGTGGATGATGGTCAATGCGAAGGTCCAAGGTTTACAGTAAATATGCAGTGATGAATCAGAAACAACTACTGGACTCCCAGAAAATATTCGTAGCAGATACCGTTTGAAGCGTTACTCCCCTGGGTACGAGTCGGCATGGTGCCTGTTGTATACAATACCGATGCATTTTCTTTGTTTGACTGTCAATGTGAAGTTCTAAGTGTTACAGTAAACGTGCATTGTTGCGTGAGAATCAACTACAGGTCTCCCACAAATTGTTCCAAGGAAATACCGTTTGAAGCGTTACTCCCCAGGGCAGAAGTTGGCATGGTGCATGTTGTATTCAATCCCGATGAAATTTCTGTTGTTGATTGTCAATGCCAAGGTCCAAGGGTTACAGTAAATCAGCAGTGATGTATTGGAAACAACTACAGGTCTCACTGAAAATGCTCGAAGCAGATACGGTATGAGGCGTTACACGCCTCGACAAATGTCTGCAAGGTGCAAGTTGTATTCAACCACGGTGCACTTTCTGTGTTTGATGGTCAATGTGAAGGTCCAGGGTTACAGTAATGCTGCAGTGGTCCATCGGAAACAATTACAGGACTCTCTGAAAGTGTTGCAAGCAGATACCGCTTGAAGCGTTACTCGCTTGGACGGATGTCCTAATGGTGCATGTTTTATTCAATACCGTTGCAAATTCTCTGTTTGATGCTCAATGTGAAGGTCCAAGGGTTACAGTAATCCTGCAGATACTGTTTGAAGCGTTGTTTACCTGGACAGATGTTGGCATGGTGCATGTTGTATTCAATCACGGTGCACTTTCTATTTTTGATGGTGAATGTGAAGGTCCAAGAGCTACAGAAAACATGCAGTGGTGCATCGGAAACACCTACAGGACTCCCAGAAAATCTTCGAAGGAGATACCGTTTGAAGGGTCACTCGCCTAGACAGAAGTCGTAATAGTGAATGTTGTATTCGATACCAATGCAATTTGTTTGTTTGATGGTAAATGTGAAAGTACAAGGGTAACAGTAATCATGCAGTGGTGCATCGGAAGCCACTAAAGGACTCCCAGAAAAAGTTCCACGCAGATTCCGTTTAAAGCGTTCCATGCCTGGACAGATGACGTAATGATACATGTTGCATTCAATCACGACTCTCTTTCTGTGTTTGATGGTCAGTGTGAAGGACCAAGAGCTACAGTAAATCTGAAGTGGTGCAGGACTCCCAGTAAATGATCCAAGCAGATACCGTTTGAAGCGTTACTCCACCTGGCATAAGTCGCCCTGGTGCCAGTTGTATTCAATACCGAAGCAATTTCTGTGTCGGATGGTCAATGCGAAGGTCCAAGGGTTTCAGTAAATACGCAGTGGCGCATCGGAAGCAACTACAGGACTCCCAGAAAATGTTCCATGCACATACCGTTTGAAGCGTTAATCCCTTCAGCAGAAGTCGGCATTGTGCCTGTTGTATTCAATACCGATGCGATTTCTGTGTTTGATGGTCAAAGCGAAGGTCCAAGGGTTACAGTAAATCTGCAAAAAAATGGTTCAAATGGCTCTGAGCACTATGGGACTCAACTGCTGAGGTCATTAGTCCCCTAGAACTTAGAACTAGTTATACCTAACTAACCTAAGGACATCACAAACATCCATGCCCGAGGCAGAATTCGAACCTGCAACCGTAGCGGCCTTGCGGTTCCAGACTGCAGTGTCTTTAACCGCACGGCCACTTCGGCCGGCAGTAAATCTGCAGTGGTGCGTTGGAAACAACTACAGGACTCCCATAGAATGTTCCAAGCAGATACCGTTTCAAGCGTTATTCCCATCAGCAGAAGTCGGCATGGTGCCTGTTGTATGCAATACCGGTGCAATTTCTGTGTTTGATGGTCAATGAGATGGTCCAAGGGTTACAGTAAATCTGCTGTGGTGCATCGGAAACCACTACAGGTCTCCCAGATAATGTTCCAAGCAAATACCGTTTGAAGCGTTACTCACTTGGGCAGAAGCCGGCATGTTGCCGGTTGTAATTAATACCGATGCAATATCTGTGTTTGGTGGTCAATGCGACTGTGCAAGGGTTACAGTAAATCTGCAGTGGTGCATCGGAAACAACTACAGGTCTCCCAGAAAATGTTCCAAGCTGATACCGTTTGAAGCGTTACTCCGCTCAGCAGAAGTTGGCATGGAGCCTGTAGTATTCAATACCGATGCAATTTCTGTGTTTGATGGCCAAGGCCAAGGTCCAAGGGTTACAGAAAAACTACAGTGGCGCATCGGAAATAAATACATTTATCCCAGAAAGTGTTTCAAGCAGATACCGTTTGAAGCGTTTCTCCCCTCAGCAGAAGGCGGCATAGTGCCAGTTGTATTCAATACCGATGCAATTTCTGTATTTGATGGTCAATGCGATGGTCCATGGGTCACAGTAAATCTACAGTTGTGCATCGGTAACAACTACACGACTCCCAGAAAATGTTCCAAGCATATAAAGTTTGAAGCGTATACTCACCTCAGCAGAAGGCGGCATGATGCCTGTTGCATTCTATACCGATGCTAATTCTGTGTTTGATGGTCAATGCGAAGGTCCAAGGGTTACAGTAAATGTGCAGTGGTGCATCGGATACAATTACAGGGGTCCCAGAAAATATTCCAAGCACATACCGTATGAAGCTATCCTCGCCTGGACAAATGACGGCATGATACATGCTGTATTTATTCACGGCGCAGTTTCTCTGTTTGATGGTCAGTGTGACGGTCCAAGGGCTACAGCAAACCAGCAGTGGTGCATCGCAAACATCAGCAGGACTCCCAGAAAATGTTCCAAGCAGATACCGTTTGAAGCGTCACACATCCGAGCAGAAGTCGGCATGGTGACGGTTGTATTAATTACCGATGCAATTTCTGTGATTGATCGTCAATGCGAACGTCTACCGGTTACACTAAATTTGCAGTGGTACATCGGAAAAGACTACAGGACACCCAGAAAATGATCCAAGCAGATACCGTTTGACTCGTTACTCGCCTGGACAGATGCCGTAATGGTGCATGTTGCACTCAATACCGATGCAATTTCTTTGTATGATAGTGAATGTGAAGGTCTGAGGGTTACAGTAATCCTGCAGAGGTGCATCGGAAACAACTACAGGTCTCCCAGATAATGTTCCAAGCAGATACCGCTTGAAGCGTCACTCCCCTCAGCAGAAATCGGCATAGTGTCTGTTTTATTCAATACCTATTCAATTTCTGTGTTTGATGTTCAATGCGAAGGTCCAAGGGTTACAGTAATTCTGCAGTGGTGCATCGGAAACAACTACAGGTCTCCCAGAAAATGTTACAAGCAGAACCGTTTGAAGCGTTTCCCCCTCAGCTGAAATCGGTATGGTGCCTGTTGTATTCAATACCGATGCAATTTCTGTGTTTCATGGTCAATGCGAAAGTCCAAGGGTTACAGTAAATCTGGAGTGGTGCATCGGAAACAACTACAGGTCTCCCAGAAAATGTTCAAAGCAGATACCGATTGAAGCGTTACTCCACTCAGCAGAAGTCAGCATGGTGCCTGTTGTATTCAATACCGATGCTATTTCAGTGATTTATGGACAATGCGAAGGTCCAAGGGTTACAGTAAATCTGCAGTTGTGCATCGGAGACAACTACAGGTCTCCCAGAAAATGTTCCAAGCAGATACCGTTTGAAGCGTTACTCCCCTGAGCAGAAGTCGGCGTGCTGCCTCTTGTGTACAATACTGATGCAATGTTTGTGTTTGATGGTCAATGCGTAGGTCCAAGGGTTACAGTATTTCTGCAGTGGCCCATCGGAAGCAACTACAGGACTCCCAGAAAATGTTCCAAGCAGATACCGTTTGAAGCGTTACTTCCCTCAGCAGAAGTCGGCAAGGTGCCTTTTGTATTCAATACCAATGCCATTTGTATGTTTGATGGTCAATGGGAGGGTCCAAGGGTTACTGTAAATCTGCAGTCGTGCATCGGAAACAGCTACAGGTCTCCCAGAAAATATTCCATGCAGATACCGTTGGATGCGTTACTCCCCTCAGCAGAAGTAGGCATAGAGCCTGTTCCATTCAATACCGATGCCATTTCTGTGTTTGATGGTCAATGCGAAGGACCAAGGGTTACTGTAAATCTGCAGTGGTGCATGGGATACAACTGCAGGTCTCCCAGAAAATGATTCAAGCAGTTACCGTTTGAAGCGTTACTCCCCTCAGCAGAACTCGGCATGGTGCCTGTTGAAGTCAATACCGATGCGATTTCTGTGTTTGATGGTCGATGCGAAGGCCCGAGGGTTATAGCAAAAACCGCAGTGGCTCATCGGAAAAACTACAGGACTCACAGAAAATGTTCCAAGCAGATACCGTGTATAGCGTTACACCCCTCAGTAGAAGTCGGCATAGTGCCTGTTGGATTTAATGCCGATGCAATTTCTGTGTTTGATGGTCAATGCGAAGGTCCAAGGGTTACAGTAAATCTGCAGTGGTGCATCGAAAGTAACTGCAGGTCGCCCAGAAAATGTTCCAACCAGATACCGTATGAAGCGTTACTCCCCTCAGCAGAAGTCGGCATGGTGCCTGTTGTATTTAATACCGATGAAATTAATGTGTTTGATGGTCAATGCGAAGGTCCAATCGTTACAGTAAATCTGCAATGGTGCATCGGAAACAACTACAGGTCTCCCAGAAAATGTTACAAGCAGAACCGTTTGAAGCGTTTCCCCCTCAGCTGAAATCGGTATGGTGCCTGTTGTATTCAATACCGATGCAATTTCTGTGTTTCATGGTCAATGCGAAAGTCCAAGGGTTACAGTAAATCTGGAGTGGTGCATCGGAAACAACTACAGGTCTCCCAGAAAATGTTCAAAGCAAATACCGTTTGAAGCGTTACTCCCCTCAGCAGAAGTCGACATGGTGCCTGTTGTATTCAATACCGATGCAATTTGTGTGTTTGATGGTCAATGCGAAGGTATAAGTGTTACAGTAAATCTGCAGTGGTGCATCGGAAACAACTACAGGACCCCCAGAAAATTTTCCATTGCAGACACCGTTTGAAGCGTTACTCCCCACAGCAGAAGTCGACATGGTGCCTTTTTTATTCAATAGCGATGCAATTTCTGTGTTTGATGGTCAATGCAAAGGTCCAAGAGTTACAGTAAAACTGCACTGGTGTATCGGTAACAACTACAGGGCTCCCAGAAAATGGTCCAAGCAGATACCGTTTGAAGAGTTACTCCCCTCAGCAGAAGTCGGCATGGTGCCTGTTGTATTCAATACCGGTGCAATTTCTGTGTTTGATGGTCAATGCGAAGGTCCAAGAGTTACAGTAAATGTGCAGTGGTGCGTCGGAATGAACTTCAGGTCTCGCAGATAGTGCTCAAAGCAGCTACCGTTTGAAGCGTTACGCCCCACAGCAGAAGTCGGCATGGTGAGTGGTGTATTCAATACCGATGCAATATCTGTGTTTGATGGTCAATGCGAAGGTCGAAGGGTTACAGTAAATCTGCAGTGCTGCATCGGGTTACAGTAAAATTGCATTGGTGCATAGGAAAAACCTACAGGTCACCCCGAAAATGTTCCGAGCGGATACCGTTGTGAAGCGTTACTCCTCCGGGCAGAAGTCGGCTTGATGCCTGTTATAATCAATACCGATGCAATTTCTGTGTTTGATGGTCTACGCGAAGGTCCAACGGTTACAGTAAATCTGCAGTGGTGCATCGGAAAAACTACAGGACACCCAGAAAACGTTCCAAGCTGATACCGTTTCAAGCGGTACTCGCTTGGACACATGTCGTAATGGTGCATGTTGTATTCAATACCTATGCGATTTCTGTGTTTGATGGTGATGCGAGGGTCCAAGGGTTACAGTAAATCTGCGGTGGTGCATCGGAAACAACTACAGCAATCCCAGAAAATGTTCGAAGCAGATACCGATAGAAGCGTTACTCCCCTGGAGAGAAGGGGACATGGTAATGTCGTATTCAATACCGATGCAGTTTCTGTATTTGACGGTCAATGTGAAGGTCTAAGGGTTACAGTAAACCTGCATAGGTGCATCGGAACGTACCACAGGTCTCCCATTAAATATTCTAAGCAAATACCTTATGAAGTGCTACTCCCCTCAGCAGAAGTCGTCATAGGGCCTGTTTTATAGAATACCGATGCAATTTCTGTGTTTGATGGTCAATGCGAAGGTCCAAGGTTTACAGTAAATCTTCAATGGTGCATCGGAATCAACCACAGGACTCCCAGAAAATGTTCCAAGCAGACTCCGTTTGAATCGTTACCCGCCTGAATAGATGTCGTAATGGTGCATGTTGTACTCAATACCGATGCAATTTCTTTGTATCATGGTCAGTGTGAAGGTCCAAGTGTTACTTTAATCCTGAAGTGGTACATCGGAAACAAGTACAGGACTTCCAGATACCGTTTGATGTGTTACTACCCTGGGGAGAGGGAGACATGGTATATGTTGTATTCAATACCGATGCAATTTCTGTGTTTGATGGTCAGTGTGAAGGTCTAAGGGCTACTGTAATCCTGTCGTGGTGCATCGCAACCAGCTATAGGACTCCCAGAAAATGTTCATAGCACATGCCGTTTGAAGCGTTACTCACCTGGACACATGTCGTAATGGTGCGTGTTGTAATCAATACCAATGCAATTTCTGTGTTTGATGGTCAATGTGAAGGTCTATATGTTACAGTAAACCTGCATTGGTGCATCGGAAACAGCTGCCGGTCTCCCTGAAAATTTTTTCAACTGATACCGATTGATGCGTTACTCCCCTGTGCATAACTCGGCTTGTGCCTGTTGTATTCAATACCGATCCAATTTCTGTGTTTGATTTTTATTGCGAATGTCCAAGGGTTACAGTAAATTTGCAGTTGTGCATCTGAAACTACTACAGGACACCTAGAAAATGCCCAAGTACTTACCGTTTGAAGCGTTACTCGCCTGGAGGGATGTCGTAATGGTGCATGTTGTATTTAATACCGATGCAATTTCTTTGTTCGATGGTCAATGTAAAGATCCAAGCGTTACAGTAAACCTGCATTGGTGCATCGGAAATCTACTACAGGTCTCCCAGTAAATGTTAAAAGGAGATACCGTTTGAAGCGTTTCTCCCCTGGGCAGAAGTCGTCATTGTGCATTTTGTATTCAATACCGATGGGATTTCTGTGTTTGATGGTCAATGCGAAATTCCATTGGTTACACTAAATCTGCAGTGGTGCATCGGAAACAACTACACAAATCCCAGAATTTGTTCGAAGCAGATACCGTTTCATGCGTTACTCGCATGGACAGATGTCGCAATTGTGCATGTTGCATTCAATCCCGTTGCAATATCTGTGTTTGATGGTCAATGCTACGGTCCAAGGTTTACAATAAACCTGCAGTCGTGCATCGGAAACAACTACCAGACTCCCAGAAAATGTTCCAAGCAGATACCGTTTGAAGCGTTACTCCCCAGCACAGGAATAGACATGCTACATTTTGTATTTAATCCCGATGCCATATCTGTCTTTGATGGACCATGTTGAGGTCCAAGGGCTATAGTGAACCGGCAGTCGTGCATCGGAAACAACTACTGGACTTCCAGAAAATGTACGAAGCAGATAGCGTTTGAAGCGTTACTCCCTTGGGCAGAAGTCGGCATGGTGCATCTTCTATTTAATACCTTTGCGATTTCTATGTTTGATGGTCAATGCGAAGGTCCAAGGGTTGTAGTAAACCGGCAGCGGTGCATCGGAAACAACTGCGACTCCCAGAAAGTGATCGAAGCAAATACCGTTTGAAGCGTTACTCCCCTGGAGAGATGGAGACATGGTATATATTGTATTCAAAATTGACGCAATTTCTGTTTTGCTCGTCAGTGGGAAGGACAAGGGTTACAGTAAACCTGAAGTGTTGCATCGGAAACTAGTACAGTACTCCCAGAAAATTTTCCAAGCAGATAGTGTTAGAAGCGTTACTCCCCTGGATATAATTAGACATGGAATATGTTTTAATCAATCCCGATGCAATTTCTGTGTTTCTTGATCAACATGAAGGTCCACGGGTTACAATAAATCTGCTTTGGAGCATCGGAAACAACTACAGGACTCCCAGAAAATGTTCGAAGTAGATACCGTTTGAAGCGTTGTTACCCCCGACAGAGTAAGACATGGTATACGTTGTAATCTTTCCCGATGCAATTTCTGTGTTTGGTGGTCAATGTGAAGGTCCAAACGTTACAGTAAACGTGCTTTGGTGCGTCGGAAACAACTACAGGACTCCCAGAAAATGTTCGAAGCAGATGCCGTTTGAAGCGTTACTCGCCTGGAGAGGTGTCGTAATGGTGCCTGTTGTATTCAGTCCCGATGCGACTTCTGTGTTTGATGGTCAATGCGGAGGTCCATGGGTTTGAGTAAACCTGCATTGGTGCATCGGAAACAACTACAGGACTCCCAGAAAATGTTACAAGCAGATACCGTTTGAAGCATTACTCCCGTGGCCAGAAGTCTGCATGGTGAATGTTGTATTCAATACCGATGCAATTTCTGTGTTTTTTGGTCAATGCGAAGGTCCTAGGGTTACAGTAAGTCTGCGGTGGTGCATCGGAAACAACTACAGGACTCCCAGAAAATGATCCAAGCAAATACCGTTTGAAGCGTCACTCCCCTGGACATAAGTAGACATGTTTTACATTCTAATCAATCCCGATGCAATTTCTGTGTTTGATTGTCATTGCGAATGTCCAAGGGTTACAGTAAATTTGCAGTTGTGCATCGGAAGCTACTACAGGACACCTAGAAAATACCCAAGTAGATACCGTTTGAAGAGTTACTCGCCTGGACAAATGTCGTAATGGTGCATGTTGTATTTAATACCGATGCAATTTCTTTGTTCGATGGTCAAAGTGAAGGTCCAAGGGTCTCAGCAATCCTGCAGTGGTGCATCGGAAACAACTACAAGACTCCCGGAATGTGTTCCAAACTGATACCGTTTGAAGCGTTACTCGCCTTGACGGAAGTAGACATGTTATACGTTGTAATCAATCCTGATGCAATATCTGTGTTTGATTGTCAATGTGAAGCTCCAAGTGTTACGGTAAACCTGCATTGGTGCATCGGAAACAACTACAGGACTCCCAGAAAATGTTCCACTCAGAAACCGTTTGAAGCGCTACTCCCTTGGACAGGAGGAGACATGTTATACCTTGTAATCACCCCCGATGCTATATCTGTGTTTGATGGTCAATGTGAAGCTCCAAGCGTTAAAGTAAACCTGCATTAGTGCATCGGAAATCTACTACAGGTCTCGCAGTAAATGTTAAAAGGAGATACCATTTGAATCGTTACTCCCCTGGGCAGAAGACGCCATGGTGCATTTTGTATTCAATACCGATGCGATTTCTGTGTTTGATGGTCATTGCGAAATTCCAAGGGTTACACTAAATCTGTAGTGGTGCATCGGAAACAACTACACGAATCCCAGAAAATGTTCGAAGCAGATACCGTTTGATGCGTTACTCGCATGGACAAATGTCGCAGTTGTGCCTATTGCATTCAATCCCGTTGCAATATCTGTGTTTGATGGACACTGCTACGGTCCAATGTTTACAATAAACCTGCAGTCGTGCATCGGAAACAACTACCAGACTCCCAGAAAATGTTACAAGCAGATACCGTTTGAAGCGTTACTCCCCTGCACAGGAATAGACATGCTACATTTTGTATTTAATCCCCATGCCATTTCTGTCTTTGATGGTCAATGTTAAGGTCCAAGGGCTACAGTGAACCTGCAGTCGTGCATCGGAAACGACTACTGGGCTTCCAGAAAATGTTCGAAGCACATAGCGTTTGAAGCGTCACTCCCTTGGGCAGAAGTCGGCATGGTGCATCTTGTATTCAATACCGTTGCGATTTCTATGTTTGATGGTCAACGCGAAGGTCCAAGGGTTATAGTAAACCGGCAGTGGTGCATCGGAAACAACTACAGGAATCTCAGAAAATATTCGAAGCAGATCCCGATTGAAGCGTTACTGGCTTGGACAGATGTCGCAATTGTGCCTGTTGCATTCATTCCCGATACAATTTTCTGTGTTTGATGGTCAATGCGCACGGTCCCCGGGTTACAGTAAACCTGCAGTAGCGCATCGGACACAACTACGACTCCCAGAAAATGATCCAAGCAAATACCGTTTGAAGCCTTACTCCCCTGGAGAGAAGGAGACATGATGTATATTGTATTCAAACATGACGCAATTTCTGTTTTGCTCGTCAAAGGGAAGGACAAGGGTTACAGTAAACCTGAAGTGTTGCATCGGAAACTAGTACAGTACTCCCAGAAACTTTTCCAAGCAGATAGTGTTTGAAGCGTTACTCCCCTGGACATAATTAGAAATCGAATATGTTTTATTCAATCCCGATGCAATTTCTGTGTTTCTTGATTAATATGAAGGTCCACGGGTCACAGTAAATCTGCTTTGGAGCATCGGAAACAACTACAGGACTCCCAGAAAAAGTTCGAAGTAGATACCGTTTGAAGCGTTGTTCCCATCGACAGAGTAAGACATGGTATACGTTGTAATCACTCCCGATGCAATTTCTGTGTTTGGTGGTCAATGTGAAGGTCCAAACGTTACAGTAAACCTGCATTGGTGCATCGGAAACAGCTACAGGACTCCCTGAAAATGTTCGAAGCAGGTGCCGTTTGAAGAGTTACTCGCCTGGACAGGTGTCGCAATGGTGCCTGTCGTATTCAGTCCCGATGCGACTTCTGTGTGTGATGGTCAATGCGAAGGTCCCAGGGTTTCAGTAAACCTGCATTGGTGCATCGGAAACAACTACATGACTCCCAGAAAATGTTCCAAGCAGATACCGTTTGAAGCATTACTCCCGTGGACAGAAGTCGCCATGGTGAAAGTTGTATTCAATACCGATGCAATTTCTGTGTTTGATGGTCAATGCGAAGGTCCAAGGGTTACAGTAAATCTTCAATGGTGCATCGCAATCAACTACAGGACTCCCAGAAAATGTTCTAAGCAGATTCCATTGGAATCGTTACTCGTCTGGGTAGATGACGTAATGGGGCATGTTGTACTCAATACCGATGCAATTTCTTTGTATCATGGTCAATGTGAAGGTCCAAGTGTTACAGTTATCCTGCAGTGGTGCATCGGAAACAAGTACGGGAAACCCAGAAAATGTTCCAAATAGATACCGTCTGATGTGTTACTCCCCTGAAGGGAGGGAGACATGGTATATGTTGTATTCAATACCGTTGCTATTTCTGTGTTTGATGGTCAATGTGAAGGTCTAAGGGCTACAGTAATCCTGCAGTGGTGCATCGCAACCAGCTATAGGACTCCCTGAAAATGTTCATAGCGGATACCGTTTGAAGCGTTACTCACCTGGACAGATGTCGTAATGGTGCGTGTTGCAATCAATACGAATGCAATTTCTGGGTTTGATGGTCAATGTGAAGGTCTAAATGTTACAGTAAACCTGCATTGGTGCATCGGAAACAGCTACCGGTATGCCTGAAAATTGTTCAAGCTGATACCGTTTGATGCGTTACTCCCCTGTGCAAAAGTCGGCTTGTGCCTGTTGTATTCAATACCGATCCAATTTCTGTGTTTGATTGTCATTGCGAATGTCCAAGGGTTACAGTAAATTTGCAGTGGTGCATCGGAAACAACTACACGAATCCCAGAAAATGTGCGAAGCAGATATCGTTGATACGTTACTCGCCTGGACAGGTGTCGTAATGGTGCCTGTCGTATTCAGTCCCGATGCGACTTCTGTGTTTGATGGTCAATGTGAAGGTCCAAGGGTTACAGCAATCCTGCGGTGGTGCATCGGAAACAACTACAGGACTGCCAGAAATTGTTCCACTCAGAAACCGTTTCAAGCGTTACTCCCTTGGACAGAAGCAGACATGTTATACCTTGTAATCACCCCCGATGCTATATCTGTGTTTGATGGTCAATGTGAGGCTCCAAGCGTTACAGTAAACCTGCATTGGTGCATCGGAAATCTACTTCAGGGCTCCCAGTAAATGTTAAAAGGAGATACCGTTTGAAGCGTTACTCCCCTGGGCAGAAGTCGCCATGGTGCATTTTGTATTCTATACCGATGCGATTTCTTTGTTTCATGGTTAATGTGAACGTCCAAGGGTTACAGTAAACCTGCTTTGGTGCATCGGAAACAACTACTGGACTCCCTGAAAAGGTTCCACGCACAGACCATTCGATGCGTCTGGACAGTAGTCGACATGCTGCCTGTTATATTCAATCCCGATGTTATTTCTGTGCTTCGTCGTCAATGTAAAGTCCAACATTTACAGTAACCCTGCAGTTGTGCATCGGAAACAAATACTTGACTCCCAGGAAAGTTTATAATCACAGACTGTTTCAATAGTTGCACCGGTAGTCAGAAGTTGGCGTGGTGAGTGTTGTCTTCAATCCCAATGGAATATCTGTGTTTCGTCGTAAATGTGGAGGTCCAACTGTTACAGTAAACCTGCAGTGGTGCTTCGCAAGCAACTACTGGACTCCCAGAAAAGTACCAAGGACAGAACGATTAAAGCGTTACTTGCGTGGGCAATAGTCGGCATGGTGACTGTTGCATTCAATCCCAATTCACTTCCAGAAAAAGTGGGTGATGCGTTACTTCCCTGGACAAAAACCGGAACGATGCCTATTTTATTCAATCCCGATGTAACTATAGTGTTCGTATTCAATGTGAACGACCACGGTTTACAGTAAACCTGCAGCGGTGCATCGGAAACAGCTACAGTACGCCCAGAAAATGTTCCAATCAAATATCGTTTGAAGTGTTACTCCCATGGACAGATGTCGGCTTGGTGCATGTTGTATTCAACCCCGATGCAGTTTCTGTGTTTGATGGTCAATGTGAAGGTCCAAGGGCTACAGTAACCCTGCAGTGGTGAAACATCCTGGCAGATTAAAACTGTGTGTCGGACCGAGACTCGAACTCGGGACCTTTGCCTTTCGCGGGCAAGTGCTAGTTCTGCAATGTTCGCAGGAGAGTTTCTGTAACGTTTGGAAGGTAGGAGACGAATTAGAGGTGGAATTAAAGCTGTGAGAACGGGGCGTGAGTCATGCTTGGGTACCTCAGTAGGTGGAGCATTTTCCTGCGAAAGGTAAAGGACCCGAGTTCGAGTCTCGGTCCGGCATACAGTTTTAATCTGCCAGGAAGTTTCATATCAGCGCACACTCCGCTGTAGAGTGAAAATTTCATTCTAGAAACAACCCCCAGGCTGTGGCTAAGCCATGTCTCCGCAATATCCGTTCTTTCAGGAGTGCTAGTATTGCAAGGTTCGCAGGAGATCTTCTGTAAAGTTTAGAAGGTAGGAGACGAGGTAATGGCGGAATTAAAGGTGTGAGGACGGAGTGTGACTCGTGCATTGGTAGCTCATTCGGTAGAGCACTTGCCCGCGAAAGGCAAAGTTCCCGACTTCAAGTTCTCGGTCCGGCACACAGTTTAATCTGCCAGCAAGTTTCATATCCGCACACACTCCGCTGCAGAGTGAAAATTTCATTCTGCAGTGGTGCATAAACAACTACAGGACTCGGAGAAAATGTGCCAAACAGACACAGTTTGAAGCGTTACTCCCCAGAGCAGAAGTCGCCATGTTGCATTTTGTATTGAATCCCGACGCAATTTCTGTGTATCGTCTTCAATGTGAAGATCCAGGCGTTACAGGAAAACTGCAGTTGTGCATCGGAAACAAATACTGGACTCCCAGAGATGGTATCAAGCAGATACTGGGAGAAGCGTTACTTCCGTGGCCAGAAGTCAGCATGGTGCCTATTGTATTCAATCCCCATGTAATTTCTGTATTTCGTTGTCAATGTGCACCTCCAAGGGTTACACTAAACCTACAGTTGTGCAACGGAAGACACTACTGTACTCCCAGAAATGGTTCCAAGGAGATACCGTATGATGCGTTACTCCCCTGGACCCTAGAAGGCATGATGCCTGTTGTTATCGGTCCTGATGCAATTGCTTTGTTTCGTCGTCAATGTGAAAGTCCAAAGGTTACAGTAAACCTACAGTAGTGCATCAGATAACAACTACTGGGCGCCCAGAAAGAGTTCAAAGCACACACCGTTTGAGGCGTTACACACCTGGACAGAAGTCGGCATGGTGCCTGTTGTATTCAGTGTCGATGCAATTTCTGTGTTTCATCGTTGATATGGAGGTCCATGGGTCACAGTAAAACTGCAGAGGTGCATCGGGAACAACTACAGGACTCTCAGAAAATGTTCGAAGCAGATACCATTTGACGCGTTACTCCCCCACACAGAAATCGGCATGGTGCATATTATATTCAATCCCGATGCAATTTCTGTGTTTCATGGTCGCTGTGAAGGTCCACGTGTTACAGTAAACCTGCAGTTGTGCATCAGATACAACTACTGGTCTCCCAGGAATCGTTCCAAGCACAGAATGTTTGATGTGTTACTCCCCTAACATGTAGTCGCCATGAGGTGTTGTATTCAATCAAATTTCTGAGCTTCGTCGTCGATGTGAAGATCCAATAGTTGCAGTAAACCTGCATCGGAAACATCTACTAATCTCCCCGAAAAGTTCCATGCACAGAACGATTGTAGCGTTACTTGCCTAGACAATGGTCGGCATGATGCTTGTTGTATTCAATCCCGTGCAATTTCTGTGTATTGTCATCAATGTGAAGATCGAAGCGTTACAGTAAAACTGAAGTCGTGCATCGGAAACAAATACTGGACTCCCAGAGAAAGTATCAAACAGATACTGGTTGAAGCGTCACTTCCCTCGCCAAAAGTCGGCAAGGTGCCTATTGTATTCAATGCTGATGCAATTTTTGTGTTTCGGCGTCAATGCAAACGTCCAAGGGCTACAGTAATCCTGCAGTGGTGCATCGGAAATAACTACTATACTACCAGAAAAGGTACCAAGCAGATACCGTGTGAAGCGGTGCTCCCCTGGACAGAAGCCGGCATGATGGCTATTGCATTCAATAACGAAGCAATTTCTGTGTTTCGTCGTGAATCTGATGGTCCAAGGGTTACTGCAGTGGTGCATCGTAAACAAGTAATGGACACCCAGGAAAGTTTCCAAGCACAGACTGTTTCAAGCTTTACTCACCTGGACAGTAGTCGGCATGGTGACTGTTGTGTTCGATCCCGATGCACTTTCTGTGTTTCGTCGTCAATATGAAGGTCCAAGGGTTACAGTAAGTCTGCAGTGCTGCATCGGAAACAACTAAAGGACTCGCAGAAAATGTTCCAAGCAGATTCCGTTTGAAGCGTCTTTCCATTGACAGAAGTCGGCATGGTGCATGTTTTATTCAATTCCGATTTATATTCTCTTTTCCACAGGCAATGTGATCGTCCAAGGGTTACAATAATTGTGCGTCAGATACAACTACTGGTCTCCCAGGAAAGCTTACAAACACAGTACGTTTGAAGTGTTACTCGCCTAGAATGTAGTCGACATGTCGACTATTGTATTCAATCCCGATGCTATTTCTGTGTTTCGACGTCGATGTGAAAGATCAAGGGTTACAGTAAATCTGCAGTAGTACATCGGAAACATCTACTGAACTTCCAGAAAAGTTTCATGTACAAAACGATTGAAGCGTTACTTGCCTGGACAAGGGATGGCGCCTGTAGTATACAATCTAGATGCAATTTCTGTGTTTCGTCGTCATTGTGAAGTGCGAGGGTTATAGTAAACCTGCAGTGGTACGTTGGAGCACCATGTAGACGCCCAAAAAATGTACCAAGAAGATACCGTGTAAAGCGTTACTCCCCTGGACACAAGTGAGCGTGATGCCTGTTGCATGCATCCCGATGCTACTTCTGTGTTTTACGACATTTTGAAGGACCAAGGGTTACAGCAAAACTACAGTTTAGCATCAGAAACACCTACTCGACTCCCAAAAAGGATTCCAAGCTGAAATCGTTTGAAGCGTTAGTCCTCTGGACACAAGTCGCCATGGTGCCTTTTGTATTCAGTCCCGTTGCAATTTCTGTGTTTCGTCGTCCGTGTGAAGGTCCAAGGGTTAAAGGGTTACAGTAAAACTGCAGTGGTGCATTGGAAACAACTACTAGATCCCCTGAAAAGGCACCAAGCACAGAAAGTTTGTAGCGTTACTCGCCTAGAAATTAGTGGACATGGCGCCTGTTGTATTCAATCCCGATTAAATTTTTGTGTTTCCTCGTCAATATAAACATCCAAGAGTTACAGTGAACGAGCAGTGATGCATCGGAATAAACTATTGGACTCCCTCCAAAGGTTCGAAGCACAGACTATCTGAAGCGTTACTCGTCTGGACAGTAGTCGACATGGAGCCTGTTGTATTCAATCCCGAAGTAATATCTGTGTTTCGTCGTCAATGTAAAGGTCCAACGGTTACAGTAACCCAGCAGTTGTTCATCGGCAATTACTACTGGACTCCCAGGAAGGTTCCATATCACAGACCGTTTGAAGAATTTTTCGCTGGACAAGAGTCGGAATGGTGCCTGTTGTATTCATTCCCGATGCAATTTCTGTGTTTTGTCTTCAACGTGATGATCCAAGCGTTACAGTAAAACTACATTGGTGCATCGGAAACAACTACTGGACTCCCAGAAAAGGTTCCAAACAACGACCGTTTGAAGCGTTACTCGTTGGAGAGCAGTCTACATTGTGGCTGTTGTATTCAATCCCGATATAATTTCTGTGTATCGTCTTCAATGTGAAGATCCAAGCGCTACAGTCGAACTGCTGCGGCGCATCGGGAACAAATACTGGACTCCCAGAGAAGGGATCAAGAAGTTACTGGGTGAAGCGCAACTTCCCTGGCCAAAAGTCGACAAGGTGCCTATTGAATTCAATCCCGTCGCAATTTCTGTTATTCGTCGTCAATGTGAACGTCCAAGGGTTACTGTAAACCTGAAGTGGTGCATCCGAAACCACTACAGGACTCCCAGGAAAGGTTCCAAGCAGATACCATTTGAAGCGTTAATCCCATGGGTAGAAGTCGGCATGGTGTCTGTTATATTCAATCCTGACGCAACTTCTATGCTTCGTCGACAATGTTAAGTTCCAAGGGTTGTAGTAAACCTCTAGTGGTACATTCGAAAGAACTACTGGTCTCCCAGAAAAGCTTCCTAATAGTTACCGTTTGAAGCGTTACTCCCCTGGACAGAAGTCGTCATGGTGCCTATTGTATTCAATACCGATGCAATTTATGTGTTTCAGCGTCAATGTGAAAATCCAAGGGTTACGGTAAACCTGCAGAAGTGCCTGGGAAGCAAAAACTGGACTCCCAGGATAGGTTCCAAGCACAGACCATTTGAAGCGTTACTCGTCTGGACATTAGTCGACATGGTGCTTGTTGTATTCAATACCGATGTAATTTCTGTGTTTCTTCGTCAATATAGGGGTCCAACGGTTACAGTAACCATGCAGTTGCTCATCGGAAACAACTGCTTCACTCCAAGGATAGTTTCCAATCACAGACCGTTTGAAGCGTTGCTCCCGTGGACAGAAGTCGGCATGATGAGTGTTGTATTCAAGCCCATGCTATTTTTTGTGTCCATAGTCATTGTGAAGATCAGAGGAGTTATAGTAAAAATGCAGTGGTGGATCGGAAACAAATACTGGACTCCCAGAACAGCAACCAAGGAGACTACGGGAGAAGCGTTGTTCCCATGGCCAAAAAAGTCATGGAGTCAATTGTTTTCAAACCCGTAGCAATATCTGTGTTTGGTCGTCAATGTGAAGGTACAGGGGTTACAGTCAACCTGCAGTGGTGCACCGGAGACAACTACTGTGCTCCCAGGAATGGTTCAATGAAGATACGGTGTGAAGAGTTACTGCCGTCGACCAAAGTCGGCATGATGCCTGTTGTATTCAGTCCCGATGGAATTTCTATGTTTCGTCGTCAATGAGAAGGTACAAGGGTTACAGTATACCTGCTGTGGTGCATCGGAAACAAATACTGCACTCTAGGAAAAAGGTACAAATTGGTACTTTTTGAAGCGTTACTGCCCTGGACAAAAGTCGGCTTGGTGCCCCTTGTATTCAATCTAGATGCATCTTCTGTATTTCGTCTACAATGTGAACGTCCAAAGAATACCCTAATCCTGAAGTTGTGCATCGGACACAACTACTGGACTCCCAGAAAAGGTTCCAAGAACAGACCGTATGAATCGTTACTCACCTGGACGGCAGTCGGCATTCAGCCCTTTGTAGTCAATCCCGATTTCAATTCCGTTTTTCACCTTCATTGTGAGGATCCAAACGTTACAATAAAACTGCAGTTGTGCATCGGCAACCACTACTGGACTCCCAGAATATGTTCCAAGCAGATACCGTTTGAAGCGTTACTCCGCTGGTCAGAAGTCGACATGGTGCATGTTGTACTCAATCCCGATGCAATTTCTGTGTTTGATGGTGAATGTGAAGGTCCAAGGGTTACAGTTAACCTGCAGTGGTGCATCGGAAACAACCACAGGACTCCCAGAAAATGTTCCAAGCAGACACCGTTTGAATCGCTACTCCGTTGGACAGAAGTCGACATGGTTCATGTTCTATTTAATCCCGATGCAATATCTGTGTTTGGTGGTTAATGTGAAGCTCCAAGGGTTACAGTAAACCTACAGCTGTGCATCGCAAACAACTTCTGGATTGCCAGAAAGGGTATCAAGCACAGAACGTTTGATGCGTTACTCGCCTAAAATGAAGTCGACATGGGGCCTGTTGTACACAACCCCGAAGCAATTTCTGTGCTTGTTCGTCAATTGCAAGGACCAAGGGTTACAGTAAACCTCCAGATACTCGCTTGCACTATAGTAGGCTTGGTCTTTGATGTTTCAATCCCGATGTCAATTCAGTGTCTCGTCGTCAATGTGCATGTCCAAGGGTTACATTTAAAGTACAGTGATGCATCAGAAACAACTACTGGCCTCCCAGAAAAGGTTCCACGCTCAGACTACTTTAAGAGTTACCGCCGGCCGCGGTGGTCTCGCGGTTCTAGGCGCGCAGTCCGGAACCGTGCGATTGCTACGGTCGCAGGTTCGAATCCTGCCTCGGGCATGGATGTGTGTGATGTCCTTAGGTTAGTTAGGTTTAAGCAGTTCTAAGTTCTAGGGGACTGATGACCACAGTAGTGGAGTCCCATACTGCTCAGAGCCATTTGAACCATTTTTGAAGCGTTACTCACCTGGACACTAGTCATCATGGTGCCCCTTGTTTTCGATCCCGTGCAATTTCTGTGTATCGTCTTCACTGTCAAGGTCCATGCGTTCAGTAAAACCGCAGTGGTGCATCGGAAACGAATACTGCACTCCCAGAGAAGGTAACAAGCGGATACTTTGTGAAGCGTTACTTCCCTGGCCAATAGTCGGCCAAGTGCCTATTGTATTCAATCCCGATGTAATTTCTGTATCTCGTTGTCAATGTGCTCTTTCAAGGGTTATAGTAAACTTGCAGTGGTGCATCGGAAACAACTACAGGACGCCCAGAAAATGTTCCAATCAGATACTGTTTGATGTGTTACTCCCCTGGACAGATGTCGGCATGGTGCATGTTGTATTCAATCCCGATGCAATTTATGTGTTTGATGGTCAGTGTGAAGGTCCAAGGGCTACAGTAAACCGGCAGTGGTGAAACATCCTGGCAGATTAAAACTGTGTGTCGGACCGAGACTCGAACACGGGACCTTTGCCTTTCGCGGGCGAGTGCTAGTTCTACAATGTTTGCAGGAGAGCTTCTGTAAAGTTTGGAAGGTAGGAGACGAGGTAGTGCGGAATTAAAGCTGTGAGGACGGAGAGTGAGTCGTGCTTGGGTAGCTCAGTGCGTAGGGCATTTACCCGCGGAAAGCAAAGGGCCCGAGTTCGAGTCTCGGTCCGGCACACAGTTTTAATCTGCCAGAAAGTTTCATATCACCGCACACTCCGCTGTAGAGAGAATATTTCATTCTAGAAACAACCCCCTGGCCGTGGCTTAACCATGTCTTCGCAATATCCGTTCTTTCAGGAGTGCTAGTTCCGCAAGGTTCGCAGGAGAGCTACTGTAATGTTTAGAAAGTAGGAGACGAGGAACTGGCGGAATTAAAGGTGTGAGGACGGGGTGAGGGACGTGCTTTGGTAGCTTATTCTGTAGAGCACTTGCCTGACAAAGGCAGAGGTCCCGAGTTTGAGTCTCGGTCCGGCACACAGTTTTAACATGCCAGGAAGTTTCGTATCAGCGCACTCTCCGCTGTAGAGTGAGAATTTCATTCTGCAGTGGTGCATCGGAAGCAACTACAGGACGCCCAGAAAATGTTCCAAGCAGACACAGTTTGAAGCGTTACTCGCCAGAGCAGATGCCGGCATGTTGCACTTTGTATTGAATCCCGATGCAATTTCTGCGTATCGTCTTCAATGTGAAGATCAAAGCGTTACAGGAAAACTGCAGTTGTGCATCGGGAACAAATACAGGACTCCCAGAGATGGTATCAAGCAGATACTGGGTGAAGCGTTACTTCCGTGGCCAGAAGTCAGCATGGTGCCTATTGTATTCAATCCCGATGTAATTTCTACATTTCGTTGTCAATGTGCACTTCCAAGGGTTACAGTAAACCTGCAGTTGTGCATCGGAAACAACTACTGTACTCCCAGAAGTGGTTCCAAGGAGATACCGTTTGAAGCGTAACTCCCCTGCACCGAAGAAGGCATGATGCCTGCTGTTATCAGTCCTGATGCAATTTCTGTGTTTCGTCGTCAATGTAAAAGTCCAAGGGCTACAGTAAACCTACAGTAGTGCATCAGAAACAACTACTGGGCACCCAGGAAGAGTTCCAAGCACACACCGTTTGAGGCTTTACACCCCCGGACAGAAGTCGGCATGGTGCCTGTTGTATTCAGTGTCGTTGCAATTTCTGTGTTCCATCGTTGATATGGAGGTCCATGGGTTGCAGTGAACACAATTTCTGTGTTTTGTCTTCAATGTGATGATCCAAGCGTTACAGTAAAACTACAGTGGTGCATCGGAAACAACTACTGGACTTCCAGAAAAGGTTCCAAACAACGACCGTTTGAAGCGTTACTCGTTGGAGAGCAGTCTACATTGTGGCTGTTGTATTCAATCCCGATATGATTTCTGTGTATCGTCCTCAATGTGAAGATCCAAGCGTTACAGTCGAATTGCTGCGGCGCATCGGGAACAAATACTGGACTCCCAGAGAAGGAATCAAGAAGATACTGGGTGAAGCGTAACTTCCCTGGCCAAAAGTCGACAAGGTGCCTATTGTATTCTATCCCGTCGCAATATCTGTGATTCGTCGTCAATGTGAAAGTCCAAGGGTTACTGTAAACCTGCAGTGGTGCATCCGAAACCACTACTGGACTCCCAGGAAAGGTACCAAGCAGATACCATTTGAAGCGTTAATCCCCTGGACAGAAGTCGTCATGGTGCCTATTGTATTCAATACCGATGCACTTTCTGTGTTTCAGCGTCAATGTGAAAATCCAAGGGTTGCGGTAAACCCGCAGAAGTGCTTGGGAAGCAAATACTGGACTCCCAGGATAGGTTCCAAGCACAGACCATTTGAAGCGTTACTCGTCTGGACATTAGTCGACATGGAGCTTGTTGTATCCAATCCCGATGAAATTTCTGTGTTTCGTCGTCAATATAGAGGTCCAACGGTTACAGTAACCATGCAATTGCTCATCGGAAACAACTGTTTCACTCCCAGGAAAGTTTCCAATCACAGACAGTTTGAAGAGTCGCTCCCGTGGACAGAAGTCAGCATGGTGAGTGTTGTATTCAATCCCGTGCATTTTTTTGTGTTCAGTAGTCAATGTGAACATCCAAGGAGCTACAGTAAAATTGCAGTGGTGCATCGGAAATAAATACTGGACTCCCAGAAAAGCAACCAAGGAGACTACGGGAGAAGCGTTGTTCCCATGGCCAAAAAAGTCATGGAGTCAATTGTTTTCAAACCTGAAGCAATATTTGTGTTTGGTCGTCAATGTGAAGGTCCAAGGGTTACAGTCAACCTGCAGTGGTGCAATTGAAACTACTACTCTGCTCCCAGGAATGGTTCAATGAAGATACGGTGTGAAGAGTTAGTGCCGTGGACCAAAGTCGGCATGGTGCCTGTTGTATTCAGTCCCGATGCAATTTCTATGTTTCGTCGTCAATGTGAACGTCCAAGGGTTACAGTTAACTTCCAGTGGTGCTTCGGAAAAAACTACTGGATCCCAAGAAAGGTTCCAAGCACAGTAAGTTTGAAGCGTTACTCGCCTGGACTGTAGTCGGGAAGGTGCATGTTGTATTCAATAGCGATGCAAATTCTGTGTTTCGTCGTCAATCAGAAAGGTCTAAGGGTAACAGTCAACATGCAGTGGTGCATCGTAAACAACTACTGGACTCCCAGGAAAGGTTCCAAGCACCGACCATTTCAAGCGTTCCTCGTCTGGATAGTTGTCGATATTGTGCCTGTTGTATTCAAACCCGATGTAATTTCTGTGTTTCGTCGACAATGAGAAGATCCAAGCGTTTCAGAAAAACTGCAGTGGTACATCGGAAACTACCAGTGCACTCCCGGGAAAGGTAAAAATCAGGTACGGTGCGAAGGGTTACTCCCCTGGACAGTAGTCGGCATGGTGCCTGTTGTTTGAATCCCGATGCAACTTCTGTGTTTCGTTGTCAGTGTGAATGTCCAAGGGTTACAGTTAACCTGCAGCGGTGCATCGAAAACAACTACTGGACTCCCATAAAATGTCACAAGCACATCGTTTGAAGCGTTATTCCTCTAAACAGGACTCGGCA
The DNA here is from genome assembly GCF_021461385.2 of Schistocerca piceifrons. Lineage (NCBI taxonomy): Eukaryota > Metazoa > Arthropoda > Insecta > Orthoptera > Acrididae > Schistocerca > Schistocerca piceifrons. Next base: position 520,911,442 of record NC_060143.1, read on the forward strand.
TGGTGTCTGTTGTATTCAGTACCGACTTCTGTGTTTCGTCTTCAATGTGATGGTCCAAGTGTTGCAGTAAACCTGCACTGATGAATCGGAAACAACTACTAGTCTCCCAGAAAAGGTTCCAAGCAGATACCACTTGAAGCGTTACTCCCCTGGACGGATGTCGGCATGGTGCCTCTTGTATTCATTAATTCAGTGTTTCAGCGTAAATGTGAATGTCCAAGGGTTACAGTAAATCTGCAATGGTGCATCGGAAACAACTACTGGACTCCCAGAAAACTTCCAAGCAGATGCTCTTTTAAGCTTTACCCCTCCGGACAGAAGTCGGTATGGTGCCTGTTGTGTTCAATCCCGATGCAATTTCCGTGTTCCGTCGTCAATGTGAATGTCCAAGGCTTACAGGCATCCTGCAGTGGTGCATCGGAAACAACTACTGGACTCCCAGGATAGGTTCCAAGCCCAGACCGTTTGATGTGTTACTCGCCCCTGATAAAATTTGGCATGGTGCCTGTTGTATTCAATCCCCATGCAATATCTGTGTTTCAGTGTCAATGTGAATATCCATGGGTTACAGTAAATCTTCAGTTCTGCATCTGAAACGACTACTGAACTCCCAGAAAAAGTTCCAAGTAGATACGGTTTGAAGCTTTATCCCTCTCGACAGAAGTCCGTATGGTGCCTGTTGATTTCAATCGCTATACAATTTCCGTGTTTCATCGATAATGTCTAGGTCCAAGGGATACAGTAAAAATGCAGTGGTGCATCGGTAACAACTACTGGACTCCCAGAAATGGTTCCAAGCAGATACCCGTTTGAGCGTTACTCCCTTGGGCAGAAGTCGGCATGGTGCCTGTTGTATTAAATCCTTATGGAATTTCTTTGTTTCATCGTCAATGTGAAGGTCCAAGATTGTAGTAAACCTGCAGTGGTGCATTGGAAAAAAAGCTATTGGACTCCCAGGAAAGGTTCCAAGCACAGACCACTTGAAGCGTTACTCCTAAGGACGGAAAATGCAATAGTGCTTGTTGTATTCAATCCCGTTGCAATTCTTCGTCAATCTGTGTCGGTAAGCCTCCGCGTGGGTTCGATTCTCTCAAATTATTACCAACGCGGTCTATTCTCGAGATATATGCATGATGGGTCTCCGTATTGGTTGACTGGTTGACTCAAGTGAGGTGAAACTCATATAGACATGAAATTCGTATTACATGTCTCTGTTGCAATCTCATCAGAATGTTTGAAGTCGATTGAAGAATTTCGCACAGACATGGCCAAAAAACTGAAAATACTAATTAAAAAATGAACTTCTTAATAAAGCATGTGTTTACAACGTACTATAAAGTATAAAATAAATTCTCCTATTCCTATTCTGTTTCCTAATCGAATATGGGTGGTCCTGAAAATTTGTGCTTGTACGTTTTTAATAGCAATGACAATACTTCTAAAAATTTAAAACGAAAAATGTGAGCCTCATGCTACAGAAAATTGAAGCATGACTACTTCACCTAGTCACTAACAGTTTTATAGCACAGCACAGGATATAAGCTGTACGTGATTTTTCCCAACGACAAATACTCTCTACACAACTTACTTTCATCTATTGTATATGCCGCACAATTTTCGTTTTAAATTTTAAAAGTATTGTCATAGCTATGAAAAATTCACAGACTCAGATTTTCAGGACTGTGTGTACGGTGGTAAGGAATGTAGTAGAAATTATTTTACATTTTATAGTTCGCTTTAAAGAAATGTTATATTAAGAAGTTTTTGATTACATAAATAATTACTTATTCCAGTATGGGACTCCTACTACCATTTCAGGATCCCGCAGAATACGAGCTTAGTGAAGAGCGATATGCAGGGCAGCCAGGCACCAGAGTGCCAAAGGCGTTTGGAAAGTCACGAAGCTTAATGAACATTCGTACCAGTAGCGTAGCGTAGTTGTAAAGGTTGGGGAGACTGTGCAGTTAGTATAGGGAGACAAAATAGTACAATAAACAATAATCTAAACAAATGAAACAAAATGTATCAAATGAAACAACAACAACAACTAATACTACCACTACCACCGCCACCACTAATAATAATAATGATAATAATAACTAACTTGTTCAAGAAACGATGACAAATTTGTAGAACTCCAGCAGTAAGAGAAGAAGCACTTATATTGTCTTGTACACAAATGTAATGCGCCTGTATTTTATTTCCACGACTCTGTCTACAAAGATCTGATCACTGGATAGCTCTCCAAGTAATGTCTTTTCTATTGCTAACGTGCTCAAACACGACAGCCGGATGTTGGACATTGAATTCCTTAAATAATTCTTCACTCGTTTAAGAGCACTCATGCTTAGTTCACTGCTTGCTGTAGTTGCGGGTAGCGTCAAAACAAAACGCAGGAACTTCGTTGTTTCATCATCAACGGAGTCTAAATCATTGTTGACAATGTACTTTAAGAGGATTCTTGGAGATAGTTTTTTCTCATTAGCTTATATGTTGCACAGTTCATTTTCAAGTTGTTCTTATTTGAAAAAAGGTTACAGTTCTAATAACTGAAGCAGTTTCAGTTTTGGAAATTCTTTTTGATAGTTCGGGAAACACTTTTCGTTCAACAAAGTGAATCTGGGTTAAGTCTTGAAACCTACTTTCTATGTGAACAATTTGCAAATCAAGTATCTCGTAAGTTAGTGCCCTGAGATATGTCTTGACTGTCACAGAATGATAAGTTGCCACTCAAACACAAGCTGGATTTCATGCATTCATCGACGAAATTTTCCGTTCTTAATTGTCGTAAGTTTCTCAAAACAGTTCTTATTTAGTCGTGGTAAGCAGTTATACTGACAGATTTTGACTGGAGAACATTAAAGAGATGATCAACATAAACAAAGCACACTCGGTAGAAGCAAAGCAAGTAGACAAACGTAGGATCATCCATCCGTCTTTTCATTCCCACAGCACAGCTCAAAGATTCTGGGTCCCACAGAGTCTGTATCATCAAATACATAATTAAAAACACCATATAGCCCTGAGAAATGATCAGATGTTGTTGAAACTGCCCTCGAACGAAAGTTCCAGGGAGTGTTGCTTACATGTGGCAGTTTAAATCCTTTCTCAGTTAGCAGATACAGTTCGTTTCGATGATTTGCTGAAAAACGAATGTTTGGAAGATCACTTACAAACATGCGTACTTGTCGTATGATTCTGGAGACATGTAACAGTTCCAAATTCAGTTGTGTGCGTAACAATGAATAAACAGCGCATAGGGACAGAAATACTTCACCAATCGTTGTAGTCCTCTTTCTCTGCCCACTATTACTGAAGCGGCGTCATGTGTTTGACTAACCACTTTTTCTTACACATTCCATTCTTTCAGTACTGCATGAATAATGTTTGACAAATCTTCAGCAGTTTTCTCTCCATAAACGTCGTAAAATCCAACGAATCTTTCCTCAATTTTATCTGCAATTCAGTACCTGAATATTATACTTATTTCACTCTTGCATGACACGTCTAATGTTTCATCAGCCTGAATCGAAATGAAATTGCGGTTCTGAATTTCAGATTTTATTTTCTCATTAACTGCCAGAGTTTTCATTTCTATTACATCATTCTGTATATCTGGGGAAGTTCTTTTAAAGGTTGAAGATGATGACAGATGGTCCAGGGTTAACTGCTCTCCTTGAGCTAGTAAATCCAACAATTCCAGATAGTTACCTTTGTTGCTGGAGGATTCGTCTTCTCGATGGCCGCGAAAGGCTAGTTCTTGTTTACAAAGAATACAATTGCCTGAATAAGACGAGCCAATACTCTCCTGCTGGATGCAACCTGTTTGTTGTATTTTGTTGCTGTAAGACGAGCAGCTTCAGAAAGGGCTTGCTCAATTCTACTTTCGCCCAATAACTGAAATGATTCTTAGTTCTGCAGGTGACGTTTTCATATCTGATGCTTTTGTGCTTTCCTGTCAAAGTTGTTTATTGTACAAATGCCCTCATTGCATCATTCCTTTTCACCACCAAACAGAAGACATATATAACAATATAATCTGTTATTAACTGGATTCGCAAAGCATACTTTTCGAACCAGGCTGTCTGAAAAATGCGTTTTTGTTGGCTTCACTTAAAACTACACTGAGTATAGGAGTAGCTCGTTTGTCCTTCAATTCGCACTTTTTTTTTCGTACTTTAATGTAGAAAAAGGCGTTTTTAATAAAATTTCTATAACGTGTTCAGTTGCTGGCTCACTCACGGTGGCGACACAACGAAAATATGCACTAAAATCACACAAGAGTCACTACGAACACAAACCGCGCGACTGTTCACTTCCGTGTTGAAAGCCATCATAGAAGAGGCAGAGACTAGTCTCGATACATGCTATCAAGTGCAGCGCACCGGCCTTCGTGGAAGGGGAAGTGGAGGGGAGCCGAGAATGCCACCAATGCTCAGACGCACACAGCCAGGTAAGGGAAGAGAGGCAGAGGCTGAGAGCAGTCTATTCGAGTCTCAAGCAGGCAGATTCACCAAAAAATACTCTGGGTGCGGCGGCGCAGGCTGCAAAACTGACGTCTTCACACATTTAGTGCTCCTAGTAGAAAGTTGTTTATATTTTTGTTATGAATTGTTATTGCATCTTTTTCAAGCATGAATACAGGGAGAGTAAGTCTCAAAGTCTCCCCTCACGCTACGCCACTGATTCGTACTATTATTGATCAACAGCAACGTTACTCACAGAGAAAAACTGCGATTGTTTCAGCTGATGAAAGCGATTGTAGGGTGAGGGGGGCCATAATTTACAATTATCGTACACAGAATCGCAAACTGAGGAAGTAATCATTTCTCGACGAGGCTGGTCTATTAGAATCGTGTACCTTCGACTGTTTGTCTTCACGACATTATTTATGATACACCCCATACACCAGTTTTGACTAACTGTAGTAATGTCTCACACAATGGGAGTATCGTGTCTTTACGTTCAGCTTCTCTAACCTTGTGTACTTCCGCTGATATTCTAATGTACTCCTTGTCATCGCCCTTGATCGCAATTCTTTCCGAAATTCCATGTTCAGTGCTCCACTCCTCGTTGTCAAAGGCTTTCCATGAGCCCACAGATTCTTTGAAGGTATTCCGTTTTCTCTCATATCTTTCCGCCGTTCTGCTAATGCGATACGCACTGTTTCCAGTAGTCACTTGGACAACAGATCAGACACTACTCAAACATATATGAAAATCAATTACGTAATGGTCTTCTAAACTGTCTCAGGCTTTCCACTTCATAGAAGAATATCACGATCCATTGGACGTATAAATATAAAAAGAATAGTAGAAAACAGTCCACAGCCATTCTATAGCTTTCGAATCAATATACTGATTTATTTCACGTATCAATTCAGGAAGTTCCATGTGAATATCTATTTTTCTACTGTCTATTCAAAGTGATCTTTCCTACTTACCGGTCCTTCACTTCTCAGTTCGAGTGATGTTTTCATTATGTCGCTGAAGGAGACTAGCTACAGCATCACTATCTCGTCTTCCACAGAAACCTTCTTTCTAATATACTTTAACGTGCGCTTGTTACTATAGTGGTGATTATTAAACCTGCGACAACGTGAATGTGACATGCAACCAACGTCAAATTGGTAAGAAGTGTACTAGATGTTTGTATATGCAAATGATTGGCACTGCAGTGTACCAGTACAAACTAGGTGGCTGTAGCGCCACCTGTATTCAGTATATGTGGTGAAAGACCACGCGGGTGGTTTCTCATTCGCAATTGTATGTTCAGTTAAAGCTTCCGGGAAGAGAGGCCGTTGTCGATGTACAAAATTGCTTCCTGACGTTTCGCCTCCCACTTTGGGAGACATCTTCCGAGGTAAAACTGCTACTGCCACTTAGTCTTGAGGGGCTCTCGCATTTATAGAGCGCATAGAGAGCACCACCATCTGTCATGTGACACCGCCTGTGTACTATTTTTGCATGGCGTCTTAATTCTCTTTTTAAAATAATCGACTGTCACTGTGGTGGTGCAAAGTCGACATCCGTATTTTATCTAACGTCAGACCTTCTTTTCTATGAAAATTATGATGACATTTACGAGTCTCAATTTTACAGTACTAGTTGCCTAGGTGTAATGTCTTTCATTACTAATCAAATCGTCCTTGGTCTCAGGTTCGAACCCGACCACCCTTGAAATTTTGAATAAGACTCATTAGCTGTATCGGCCGAGGACGTCCGGCATAAGTCACCCTCATTCTGGCGGAGGATTTGTCAGAGGGTAGAGGAGCTGGCAGAGGTTCAAGGTACTATCTTGTTCTTGGGGTGGGAAAATGCCCCTGAAGTCGGAAGAATCAACAACGATCAGTGATTGCAGAAATCAATGGAAAACACTGCCTTAATGTCAAATAATGTGTGTCCATATGACTTGCGGGCTGAAACTGAAAAAGTGTCATGATGATCTCTGTATTGGCAAAAGATTCCGGAATAGTCCTCCATTCTGATCTCCGGGAGGGAACTGTCAAGCGGATGGTGACCATTGAGAAAAATATTGAATGACCAACGAAAGGCCAACGTGGGCATGGAATGTTGGAAGTTTTAACGTGGTAGGAAAGCTAGAAAATCGGAAAAGGTAAACGCAAAGGCTCAATCTAGATATAGTGGGGGTCAGTGAAGTGTCATGGAAAGAAAACAAGGCTTTCTGGTGAGACGTGTACAGCGTAATAGCAACAGCAGCAGAGAGTGGTGTAAATGGTATAACGGGAGCAGGATTCGTTATGAATAGGAAGGTAGGACAGAGAGTGTGTTCCTGTGAACTGTTGCGTGATAGGGCTGTTCTCATCAGAATCGACACCAAACAAACACCGACAACGATAATTCAGCTATACATCCCGACGTCGGAATCAGAAGATGGGGAGACAAAGTATACGAGGATACTGAACGGGTAATTCAGAACGTGAACAGATATAAAAATCTAATAGTCATGGGGGACTGGTATGTGGTTGGAAGAGAATGCGTAGAAGAAAGGGTTTCGGGAGAATATGGGATTGGCTATAGGAATCAGAGAGGAGGAAGATTAATTGGGTCCTGCAATACATTTTATCTATTAACAGTGAATGCTCTGTTTAAGAATCACAGAAAGAGGACGTATACTTCGAAAAGGCCGGAAAATACGGAAATATTTCAGTTAGATTTCATCTAGGTCAGAATGAGATTCCAAAATCAGACATTGGATTTTAAGACGTATCCAGGAGTAGATATAAACTCGGGTCACAATTTAGTAATTATGTAGAGTAGGCTGAAGTTTAAGGGACTCTTCTGGAAGAATCATTCCGCTAAGAAGTGATCATACGGAAATGCTATAGAACGAAGAGATACGCTTTAAGTTTGCGGAGGCTATAGATACTGCGATAATTAAGAGCTAAGTAGGCAGCTAAAAGTTTGAGGAGGCTATAGAAACTGTGATAATTAATAGCTAAGTAGGCAATTCAGTTGATGAGCAATGGAAATGTCTAAAAAGGGCAGTCACGGAAGTTGGAAGAAAAACATAGGTACAAGGAAGGTAACTGCGGAGAAACCTAGGGTAACGGAAGAAATACTTCAGCTGTCGGGTACGTGAGGGAAGTGCAGACGGTCTGGGAGATTCAGGAATAGTGAGATACACGTCACTGGACGCAACGGTGAAATGGCTGCACGTCAAATATGAAGGAATCGATAAGCAAGTGTTTGTTGAAAGGTTTGACTCAACTTAATAGAGAAGTCATACCAGCTTACGATGACATTAACAATTAACAATTTACTACCCGGATTTGCGCTAAGCGGACAAATTTGCTGTTTACTCCTTTTGTTACTGGCTAGATGGAATTCGAACTGATAGAGTACATCGAGTCAGTGCGTTTCGCCTGCGTTAGGGATGCGTTTACTCCTAGAAATTGTGTTGTTTCGTGGCGCGCGGTCAGTTATAGTAAAATATTTTTGCGACCTGAAATAGGACAGGCCACAGGGAAGTGTTTATTTGTGGTCCTATGGGACTGAGATGCGCGTCTTGTCGATTGTAGAGCAATACTTTGTAAAAAATAAACTGTTACAGAGTGGTATAAAGAGAGAGAGAGAGAGAGAGAGAGAGAGAGAGAGAGAGAGAGAGAGAGAGAGAGATTTTATCATTGTAAACCAATGCGAGAATATAATGAAATTCTTTAATGGATAATTCAATCCTTCACAGTTATCTTCTGAAGTGAATTTTGAGGAAGTAAATTATGCTAAGCTTCTATAGGAACTTGGGACATTGGCTGGTAGATCTGCAAGCACGGTCATGGGAATTTAGAAGTGTTTCCTGTTATTCATAGATATCCGCGAACGGCTGCGCATCATATAACGAAATGTGGACTGAGTCGTACAGAATCACTATCCGAGGATCGTACACAAAGTTCCTATTCATAAACAGTAAAAGTTTTCACAAGCGACCGAAGGATATGAGCAGCTGCTTGTGCTTTACGAGATCAACGAGATTTCATCACTACTCATAAAGTATTCTTTCTAGGTTAAAATCTTATCGCTGGACGTTTTTGACGAACGCTAAATTATATACTCTCATGTTGTGTAAGACTGTAGAGGTACAATACGAACAGTAATTCGTGCTCTAGTAACTTTAAGCATTAGCAAGAGAGTTTATGCTTATTCGCGATACAAATATTCTCAGCTTAGAGCAGTAGACACAGATCCAGACATTGGTGCAAATGTATTACCTTCAAGTTATAATTACTTCATGTATTACTACATATCAAGTAATACTACATATCCGCACATACATAAATCAGTGTACACAAATACATACAACAAGGGATATACCGTAAGGCATGGGCATTAACATTTAGAGTGCAATGGGAATTCCTCTGTTATAAACACAGGGGTGAGAGAGGGTAGGTGGAAAGAGTACATTGAGAGCATCTGTAAGGGGGAGGACTTATCTGATGACGTGGTAGAAGAGGAAACAGAAGTCGGCATGGGAGAGATAGGGGATTTAGTATTAGAATCGTAATTTAGAAGAGCTTTGGAAGACTAGAGATCAAATAAGACTGAAAAGATAGATAATATTCCATCAGAATTTCTTCAGTCATTGGGGAAAGTGGCCAAAAAAAAAAAGGTTGTCTACGTTGGTATGCAGATGTTTGAGAGTGGCGATACACTATCTGAGCCGCGCGGAGTGGCCGCACGGTTTGAGGCGTCATGTCACGGACTGCGAGGCCACTGCCGCCGGAAGGTCGAGTCCTCCCTCGGGCAGGGGTGTGTGTGTTGTTCTTAGTATAAGTTATTTTAAGTAGTGTGTAAGTCTAGGGACCCATGTCCTCAGCAGTTTGGTCCTTTAGGAATTCACACACATTTGAACAACGTTATCCACGCAATTCCAAAGACTGTAAGAGCTGACAGATGCGAGAATTATCGCACAGTCAGCTTAAGAGCTCATGCGTACAAGTTACTGAAAAGTATTATACACACTAGAGTAGAAAAGAAAATTAGGGCTCTATTAGATGACGATCAGTGTGGCTTTAGGAAAGGTAAAGGCAAGAAAGAGTTCTGACGGTGCCGTTAATAATGGAAGCAAGACTAAAGAACAATCAAGACAAATCCATAGATCTATCGACCGGAGAAAAGGGTTCCACAATGACAAATGGTGCAAAATATTGAAAGTTCTGAGGAAAACTTGGGTAAACTATAGGGAAAGACAGCTAATATACAACATGTACAAGAGCCAAGAGGGAATAATAAGAGTGGGGGGCCAAGAACGAAGTGCTCGGATTAAAAAGTTGTTATAAGACAGGGGTGTAGTCTTTAACTTCTACTGTTCCATGTACTCGTCGAAGAAGCAGTGATGGAAATAGAAGAAAGATTGAAGAGTGGAATCGAAATTCAAGGTGAAAGGATATCAACGATAAGGTTGTTGCCCTCAGTCAGAGTGAAGAAGATTTACAGAGGTGGTATCTGTACAGATATCAATGGTAATCTTGCAGCTCTCGAAGAATGAAGTTATAATGAAATCTAGGCCTTTCGCTGCTTACAGGGGTTGATAAATATCAACGGGAACATATGAAAATATGTGCACCGACCGGGACTCGAAACCGGGACCTCTTGCTTGCACTTCAGACGCTCTATGCGACAGAGCCACCGAGGACACAGACGGTTGTGCGACTGCAGGGACTTATCTGTGGTAGGCAGGGGCATTAAGAATGCAGTGTGTAGACAGAGAGTGGGAAAGTGTGGGTCTCACGGGGAGCGTGCCATAGATACGGCCCTGCAGTCGCACTACCGTCTGTGTCTTCGGCGAGCGTCTGCCATATAAGCAGGATGTGCCGGGTTCGACTCCCGTTCGGGGCACAGATTTTCATCTGTTCCCGTTGATATTTATCGACGCCTGTAAGCCGCTAAAGGTTTAAATTTCATTATAACTTCATTTACAGCGTTTGCTGAATGGAATAACAGTGTCATGAGTACAGATTATGGACTGAGAGCGGTGGCCGAGAAGTTCTAGGCCCTTCAGTCTGGAACCGCGCTGCTGCTACGGTCGCAGGTTGGAACCCTGCCTCGGGCATGGATGTGTCTGGTGTCCTTAGGTTAGTTAGGTTTAAGTACTTCTAAGTCCTAGGCAACTGATAACCTCAGATGTTAAGTTCCATAGTGCTCAGAGCCATTTTGAGTAAATCTAACAAAGACGAAAGTAGTGAGAATAGGTTGAAATGGCATCAGCGTGAAAACGTCAGGGCTGATGGTCACGAAGTAGATGAAGTTACAGAATTCTGCTACCTAGGCAGCAAAAATACCGCATGACAGATCGAGCATGGAGGATATCAAAAGCAGGGGTCAATTCTAGTGTCCGATACCGCCCGTCAGCTTTGACCAATGACGTAATGTGTGATGTTATTTGTTTGTGCCGCAGATAGCTATCGATGAACGTTAAATGATTTCTCTGGATTTCCTCGTTATGAGCGTGTTTTAAAACATTCGATGTAGATTGTTTTGTTTCCATCTCGTAATTTATTTTCGGCATCTTTTGTTAATGAAAGTAGTCGTGATTTATAAGTAGTCGTGATTTATAAGGTCTTGATTTCTGAGGCTGTTCGTTATGGATGAGTCAGTTGTTTTTACTGCGAAAATTCTGCTTCAGAAAATGAGTGACCGTAAATCAACTATAAAATTTTTGCAATTATTGGGCGTCATTACTGAACTTTGCAAGGGCAGCGTCTGTGGGAATTACATGGTTTTGACGAAGGCTGCGTTATCACGAACTTCCGACGAATACATGTGGTGGTGTGGAAGAGAATAACATATGGAGATTCATACGCAGGGGGGCGTAGTTCGAAAGATAGAGGCTCAATTTAGAAGCGATTGCTAACCTCCTATTTTTGCTATGAATATTCTTGCAATTCTGTCACGCACGAAGCAGTGGTTTCGTGTGACACTGTAGTCGACTGGTTCTCGTATTATAGAGAAGTCTGTGGGGAATTTGTAAAGTATAGGTGGTCATTGGGGGGGGGGGGGGGGCACGGATTATAGGTGAAGTAGGTCAGTCACATTTTGGAAAGAGAAAGTACGAAAGGGGACACGAGGTTTTTGGGTTTCTGGAGTAGTAGATTCTGGAGGAGATTATGCTGATGTTGTATTTAGGGTTCTACTTAATCAGACAAAGGAAGTCTTCGCATCTTAAATAGAAGAATATGTGGAAGAAGGTTCTGTAGTCACGTCGGATCGGTTTGCTTCGTACAAGGGGTTGGGTGAAAGGGGTTATCATCACTTGGTCGTGAATCACAATATTCAGTTTAGAGATTATTAGAAGTGGGCATGTACTAATCCTACCGAGGGTTATAGGTGGGCTGTAAAATCTGTTGTCGGGCGGGAAAGAGAAGGATTTCTGTGTTGCAAGGCCATTTAGAGAATACTGTTGGAGGAAGACTATTCCTATAGGTTATTGTTTATTTCTTGCATTTATGAAAGTAGTCAGCAAAATGTACAAACCTCGTTTTGTTAGTTAGGTGTTGGTGGGTCCGATACTTTTTTTCTTGTTTTACGTTGCGTTTTTTTATTTCACTATATTGTGCGAGTGCTACTTTTTGGTTTCTCTGGAGGGAGGTTTTTCTGTCGTTTTAATATTTTCTGGTTACAATGGTAGGCCGACGGGTATTGCTGTGTCTTTGCCGGAGGGTTTATGTAATTGACTCGTGGTTTAATTCTTTTATTATTTTAAAATTTTGCATCTGATTGAGAGCTGGTGGTAGGGAAAAACTGTTTTGGGTGGTACCTCATTTGTGCTTGGCAGTTTGTGTTTCTTATTATTTTTTTCATTAGTTGTCTCGGATTTTGCTTCTTTCCTTACTGTTTGACCTTCTAACATTATTATTTCGTGTTATGTCCTTATTTCGTTCTTGTCAGCCTCGGTCTTTGACTCCTTTGGAAGTTCATTGCGCTAAGTTTCTTTTTATGTAGCCACTTTCATGTTTTCCTTTTCGATGTTTCTGCTACAGTTCTCTTATTTTTACAGTCACTCCTGATGTATCGAATTTATTGACTGTAATTTGGAGCTACTGTAACTGGTGTGACTTTCGTGCAGTATAGTTATCAGTTGCCAGGTTTGGTAATTTTTGCGATTTATTTCTTTGCGTGTGCAGTAATGTTTAAGCGCGTTTCTGATATGTTGTAAGATTTTTGTGGAACAAACAGTAATATTGGAATCGGTAACTGGAAATGACCTCCTACACAGGTTGCTTCTAGTTCTCGATTCCAATTATTCGATGGTTCATTAGTTACATCGTTTTTGCAGTACGTGTGGAAATTATAATATAATATATGCACTCGTAATTTCCCTCGTGTTCTTATTTATTTCATTCATCTTTAACTCGTTTAAATGATATTCGCGCGTAACTAATGGTCACGTTAAATGTATCATTTTATGGCAGGCTAGCCGGCCGAAGTGGCCGTGCGGTTAAAGGCGCTGCAGTCTGGAACCGCAAGACCGCTACGGTCGCAGGTTCGAATCCTGCCTAGGGCATGGATGTTTTTGACGTCCTTAGGTTAGTTAGGTTTAACTAGTTCTAAGTTTTAGGGGACTAATGACCTCAGCAGTTGAGTCCCATAGTGCTCAGAGCCATTTGAACCATGGCAGGCTACATTCGTTTGTTTACGAGTATGATCCGTTCCATTCAAATGGCTCTGATCACTATGGGACTCAACACCTTAGGTCATAAGTCCCCTAGAACTTAGAACTACTTAAACCTAACTAACCTAAGGACATCACACACACCCATGCCCGAGGCAGGATTCGAACCTGCGACCGTAGCAGTCCCGCGGTTCCGGACTGCAGCGCCAGAACCGCTAGACCACCGCGGCCGGCATCCGTTCCATTCATAGATTGTCCTTTGCAGCACCTTTGCCTTACGTATGACGTAGTTGCTCAGAACTGAAGGGTGGTATCGGACACTAGAATTTATCCAAAAGCAGAGTCGAAATGGAAGAAAGCTCATGCCTGGCCTAGAGAAGTTTACTAGTATCAAACATAGGCCACAGTTTGAGAAATAAATTTCTGAGAATGTTCGTTTGGAGCACAGTATCGTATTGTAGTGAAACGTAGACTGTGGGAAGACCTGAACAGAAAGAATCGAAGCATTAGAAATGTGGTGCTACTGACGAATGTTACAAATCCGGTGGACTAATAAGTTACGGAATGAGTAGGTTCTGCACAGAATATGAGGAAAAGAAATATTTAGAAAACAGTGGCAAGAAGCAGTAACAGGATGATAGGAGATCTGTTAGGGAATCATTCAATAACTTCCATGATACTGGAAGTAGTTTTAGAGGATAAAAACTGTAGCGGAAGGCTGATATTGGAATACACTGACCAAATAATTGAGGACGTAGGTTTCAAGCGCTGCTCTCTGATGAAGAGATTGGCACAGGAAAGGAATATGTGGTAGGCTGCATCACACCAGAGAGGAGTGATGACTCAAAAAAAAACATAAAAAAATAAAAAATAAAAAAACCTCTATCGTTTCTCTATGCGCTCATGAAAGGTAGTGCAATGTCTTTTCCAAAACGCATGTGTCGCTGAATTTCATTTCATGGTTCCCATCTCGAAACATGATCTGCGACCGGCCGATTTTTCGGTAATTCCCAGACGACAGTTCCTTTTGTGTTCGGCTGTACGGGCGTTAACATTTCTTTTCATTGTACCAATTTACACTTCTACATATACATGGATACTCTGCAAATCACATTTAAGTGCCGAGCAGAGGTTTCATCGAATTCTCTATTATTCCAATCTCGTATAGCGCGCGGAAAGAATGAACACCTTGCCTGCAACTGCATAGCATTTCACGTCCCTGGCTGTTGCTGGGAGGAGCCGTTCACCTTTTACCGTTCTTAAATAGCCATTAATTTCTTGGTAGGTCCAAAGATCGTTTGAAACACATACCTGGCGAAACCTTCCACGATGCAATCCGCTTCATGTGGGCTGGTCTGCTACATATGGAGCCATGTCTGTGACATTAGTGTGTTTGGCTCACATGCTGTCAAGAATATTTGTCCCCATGTGTCACCACCCATGTTGTCCTATTAGATATACCGTGATGTAAGATGCTATGACGTCGTGTCGAATGCTGACTTGGCCTGCCGATTGGTAGGCCGTCTGACGCAAACGATTCTCAAGATTAAGAGAAATTGGTGCCCTGAACTGGATCAGTGTTCATATACTTGTGGACTACCTATCACTGGCGTCAGTACTGGATGCTGATTTGTGTTCATTAATGCTTACAGATTGGCGGTCATCACATCAGTCACCAAGAATATGACAAATACTGGAAAAATCTTATAGAAGATGTTACAAAATAATAAACAGAGAATTACGTGCAAATGAAATGAACACCATCGATCCTAAGATTGACTTTCTCTTGGCTAGCGTGATGGAGTATTACTGGCGTTGAGGAGTGGCTTTGCAGTACAAAGTCATCTACAATGACCTAATAGGTATCCTCATTACAAGTCATCACATGTCTTCAGTTTGCCGGGCGCTCTGGCTTAGCGGTTCTAGACGCTTCAGTCTGGAACCACGTGACCACTGCGATCGCTGGTTCGAGTCCTGCCTTGGGCATGGATGTGTGTGATGTCTGTAGGTTAGTTAGGTTTAAGTAGTTCTAAATTCCAGGGGACTGATGACCTCAGATGTTAAGTCCCATAGTACTCAGAGCCATTTGAACCATGTCTTCAGTTTTGCTGCATTGACTCATCAGTTTGTTTCAGTATCTTAAGTACTTCATCAGACCCCTCACAAGTGTTATTGCGTCCTGCCTAATGCTTCTTGCATAATGTTATGATAGTGATGGAGGCGGGTTGGTATTCAATTGTCTTACACTTTTCCAGTGAGCTGCCGGCCGCGGTGGTCAAGCGGTTGTAGGCGCTCAGTCCGGAATCGCGCGACTGCTACGGTCGCAGGTTCGAATCCTGCCTCGGGCATTTATGTGTGTGATGTCTTTAGGTTAGTTAGGTTTAAGTAGTTCTAAGTTCTAGCGGACTGATGACCACAGATGTTAAGTCCCATAGTGCTCAGAGCCATTTTGATCCAGTGAGCTTACTCACTTTCACATGCAGAAGTGTTGCTGTTATAATCTTGGTGACTGCCTAACTGTGTAGAAATGTTTATACCTAGTGGCTGACGTGTTGATTCTTCCATGTACTGAAGTAATGCTGGGATGTAGTGACTTTAAAAAATTTTCTCTCTGCCATTCCGTTACCATCTTAATGTGTAATACCATTATACTATATATACATACAAGAAGTAACATACCGTTATTAGCTATTCTTCCTCGTGTTGCAGTTGTAATGGCCAGTAGTATGTTTCCAACTGTGTGTGGTACTATCAAGACCCAGCACTATATCATATCTCACTGTTTTTCTTTTTTAGTTTGTTTTGTAGTAGGCATTTACGAGATGTTATCGCAAGAACAGCGTCATTTTTCAATTTTCCTGTTGTATCGTGTTGATCGCCTACCTCCTTCAGGTTTTATCCCAAAATAACTACATAATATCTCTCAAGTAACAGTGGTTGTTTCATTTTTGAGGTGAGTTTTATTAGGTCGCCTTAAGCGAAAAGACTTGAAGTGCGAGTGGTCCACATTTTTCACTCATCTGTTTGAATGGAATGGGATAAACTGAAACTGTAGAGTTTCGTTTTAGCATTGTAGTACGTGAGGTATCACTATTGCTGGGAGCGAAAAGTGGCTGAAAAGTTGTGCACTTCTCACGTTACCTGTGATGTATCTTCTGAACACGAAACAGCCTGGACAAAAGCACCACAGGCGCAAAGATGCGAGCTGGTGCCAGCGCCATAGAGACAGGATATCGATTTCTCCTCGGCCAATTGCCGACAGAGTACAATCCGCCAATGACTGTGCGGCAACGAACAGAAGCTTACTCGAAAGATAGAAGAGCAGCTCCTGCACTTGACAGTCCAGATCGTTGTCCAGAGATAATTTAGATAGGGAACGTCGTAATGAACTCTTTGAAGTGAACAGACGGTTGCTGTAAATTGCATTTGCTATGTACTGTGAAGTCTGCCTACGATTACTTACACTTATCAACCGAGCGAGGTGGCGCAGTGGTTAGACACTGGACTCGCATTCGGGAGGACGACGGTTCAATCCCGCGTCCAGCCATTCTGATTCAGGTTTTCCGTGATTTCCCTAAATCGCTCCAGGCAAATGCCGGGATGGTTTCTTTCAAAGGGCACGGCCGACTTCCTTCCCTGTCCTTGCCTAAGCCGATGAGACCGATGACCTCGCTGTCTGGTTTCCATCCCCAAAACAACCTACCAATCAACTTACACTTATCCATTGAGAGTCTTTTTGTGTTGTTTTACATGTAGTGTTCAGGAGTCCCATATTCAACTAGTCACAAAGAGAGTAAACCATTTAACTCATTTATGAGACTTTATTACTAATTTGTTAGAGTTTTGTAGAACCTTCGTTCTCCTATACTGTTACCTGATCCTGTGGCGTAGCTGTTATGTTGTGGGTGGGAGAAATTGTCTAAGTGGTGTACTGCACCAGAAACCGTTACACGAACTCACAAACTCGGCCTACCGTAACAGTGGCAACTCGACCTCTACAGCAGTGGCGACGTGGCCTTTACAAAACTGGCGACGAGGGCTTACAAAAATCTGTTCATTAAACCAACTTATTGTTCTTCATCTGTGTGTGAGTAAGGTCACGTGACGCAGGGAACACACAAATAGCGTCCCAGAGAGAAACGAACAGCACTCCACACACGTTTGACTTAACGCACACAACACCATCACGCCACAGCTCAGAGCTGATGCGCGGTATCGAACGCTCCAGTTGGCTCAACGATATTATGAATGAATTCGTAACACTGATATTGTTTCTGGCCATAAACGCGTACCAACCGACCGACCGACCAACAAACTATATGTTTGCTGGCACTTTGGCCAACCGACCGACCAACTTTCCTTGCCAGTTGGTCTGTTGCGTGCGACCATTCGACAGACGACCCGCCAACCACTTCCATCACCGGCCCCCCTTCGCCTTTCACTAAAAATAACGATGTCATGGGTAGCGCTGTCGTTCCAACTGCCCCCAGAAGTTTGTGTCGGCTGAGTAAAGTCGGTCGGATCGTGTGAAAGTTGCACACGAAGTTGATCGGTCGGGTGACTGGTGCGCGTCTAGGTCCCCTAAGTGAGACTACAAGAACAACAGCAGAGTGCAGGTGCGGCTCTGGCAGAGCCGTTTATTGAGCACACCGGCTGCGCGGACACAGCCTGTAGTTACACCGCAGGCTGACGCGGCCCGGCTGGCGCGCGGCGGCTGCGTTGCGGTCGCAGGGGCGGCAGCGGCGTCTCCGCCTCCGCGACATGCGCCGCCTCTCCTCACTGCTGCAGGTCGAACTGCTGGGCGTCGGCGAGCGGCGGCGCAGCTCCTCACGGCGCTTCCGCCTCCGGTGCGGCGCCTCCCAGCGGCTGTCGGAGTAGTAGGCGGCGAGGGCTGGGGCCGACGTGTCCTGCACGACAGGGTCAACACTTAGCGGGGTCGAGTCAACTGCCGAGACCGAGGGGACACTAGCAAGACTGGCAAATTTCTGCGACACAGCAGGGAATTTCGTTGCAGTTATGATAACCTACGTTTCTAGGATATGTAGATTTAGAACATGGGTTTCCAAACTTCTGCTCTGACGGAAAACTTTGAGAATCCTGCGCTGCGATGGAATACCTTTATTTTGATGGTTAATAATTTTTTTTTAAATCAGAGAAACTTGTCTTAGTCAGTGATTACTTCAGTTTTAAACCATAGCTACTAATACAAAACCCACAATAAGATTTGAAAAAAAGCTGTTAGTACTGTCCACAAATCAGAAAAAAACCACCATGTTACTGACAAGTTTTTTCCAGAGCTTTTTTTTTAACACCAGTGTTCCGCGGAACAGAATTTGGGAAACCCTGCTTTAAGGAAAACTGTTTACAATAGTGGCCAGAATTTATTCTTTGCAATTTTATGGTAGCGGTGATAAAATACAGAGAGAGAAAGACTGCATACAGTTTGCACACAAACCTGTTACCATTTTGAGATTCCAAGCACTTTTTTACTAAGTGTGTACATAAGCAAGCAGTAAAGGAAACTAACGAGAAATTTTTAAAAGGAATTGGTGATGGGGCAAAAAGACAACTTCGAGGTTTGCCGATGACATTGCAAGTATGTGAGAGACAGCAAAGTCCTTCGGAGAGCTTGGGTTGAGTTTTATGGGGGAAGAGACCAAACAGCGAAATCTTCGGTCTCATCGGATTAAGGAAGACGCGGGAAGAGAGTCTGCCATGCCCTTTCAAAGGAACTATCCCGGCATTTGCCTGGAGCGATTTAGAGAAATCAGGGAAAACCTAAATCAGGATGGCCTTACGCGGGATTGAACCGTTGTCATCCCAAGTGCGAGTCCAGTGTGCTACCCATTGCTCCACCTCGTTCGGTTCTATAAAAGCTGTTCAGCTTAGAGGATAGTACCTTGAGAAGTGGTTATGAGATGAACGTCAACAAAAGTAAAGCGAGGGATATGGAACGGATATGGAACTCAGAGAATGCTGAGGCTACTAGATTAGGAAATAATACACTAAAAATGTTAGATGAGTTTTCATGTTTGACAAATAAAATAACTGTCAATAGCTGAAGTAGGGAGGACATCAAATGGAGATAAGATTATTTATAATAAGTAAAGCATTTTAGGAAGAAAAATGGATTTGTTTGCATCTAATCCAAAGTTTATACGTTATAGACAATGTTTTCTGAAGACTTGCGTCAGGGATATAGCCGTGTACAGAAGTGAAACGAGCATAATAAACACCTCAGACAAAACGAGAATAAAATGCTTTGAAATATTGTAGTTCAGAAAAAAGCTCAAGATTTGACGGCTGGGCAGGATAAGTAATGAAGGGGTACTGAATGTACCCCGGCAAAACAGAATTTTGCAGTACAACTTGACTAAAAGAAGGGATCGGTTGACAGGACACATCCTGAAACGTCAGGAAGAAATTTTGGGAGGGTTGGGGATATCATGTAGGGGTAGACAAGGAATGAATACTCTGAGAAAATTCAAATGGACGAAGGTTGTAGTAATATCTATTCAGAGATAAAGAGGCTTGCAAAGGTTAGGCTACCATGGGCAGCTGCATCAAATCACACTTCAGACTGAAAACCACAACAACACCAACAACAATGTTGCCTGACCGTTGAAATATGATCCTTACACAAGTTATGTTCAGTTTGACAGGCAAGTGTAATATGCAGTTGTCGACATCCTTAGGTGATCAATATAGCTGTGGAAATTTCTCCTAAACTCTTGGTACCAATATCAGACGCAACACAATGCAGGGTCTATGGTGCCTTTTCCATTCCTAAAATCAAATTACAGTCTACAGAGCTGAAGCTACTCACCCCAGATGACTTCAACGCCAGCCACACGAGCACCCCACCGTGAAGTCCGCAGAAATCGCCAAGGTAGATGGGACTTTCCTGTGAACAAAACGACTGATGAGCTGCATGGTAGCCAAAATCTAACTATACTTTCTGATTTAACATGAATGCGTTTAAGGGTACAATAAAAGTTATCAAGCTTCAGTGAAGTTAGACAATATCGACTTGAGGAACTTTAACCTTAATTATGTATTCGTTCGATGAGACATCGCATGCCAATACAGTGTCTTATGGTTGGTGATGCTGACCAGCGCCTCCAAACACCACTCTCCCATTTTGCTCAAACACATACAACGCCGTAGCGGAGGAATGACTCAACTGCTTCCGAATGAAGCCTGAGTTAACAGGGACGAGTATGGATACCAACCTAGTGATTTCGAAGGTATGAGAGACAAGGAGAGGAAACCGGGAAAAAGGACATTTACTTCACAAACTCTACTGAATAATCGAGTTTTTCTTAAATGAATCTAGTTTCCTAACTTTCTTTATCAGGGCAACATCAAAGGACTGGAAGCTATAAATATCTGTTCGAGAATATAGGTTTTGTTTCTTATAAGTTGGAGCGAAAATGCTGTAATTTATCGATTCAAAATTCTTAGCAGCATGTGGGCATACTCGAAACAACCTTAGCAACACGTGGACCCGCCTGAATGTTGCCACGGTTGTTTCGACCATGCTGCACAAGCTTCACAGGGAAGTGCTTACACGTCGTCAGTTAAGTCCTAATCTCCCCCCACACGATTTTCATAGTTTTGGAGCCCTGAAGAAAGAGGTTCGTGGCTGTTGATTTGCTCCAAAGGAAGAGGTGCGTGTCTGGCAAAAAGCATGTTTTCGTCGACAACCGCAAACATTTTTCCATGAAAGTACTAGCCTTCTTTTTTACCTGTGGGATAATTGTATTAACAGATGCAGTGATTACTTTTGAAATAATAAACAGTTTACTTATTTCTATTCCATCTGCTTCGTTTCGATGTGACAGTCCCTTACAAAAGTACAGAGAGCGGTTCTCTAAATTCGAATGACATTTCATTGGTGTTATCATTAACATGGATACAGAGGGATACGTTCATGAGTAGTGGCATAAAAGTTGGAATTCGACCATACAGTGTTTAAAACTACGTCTCGCTAAGTAATCTTGCTATTGTCCAGAAGCAGTAACAGTAAACCACGATACCGTATAATGCCGTTGACATGCTATACACAATATGGCTGCTTCGAAGCACTGCTGTGTTTTAACGCCTCCAGAGTAAGGAACCACGGCGATGCTCACCTGCACACTGTCCCCCAGAGGAACTGGACTGGACACCTCCTCCTCCTCCTCCTCCTCCTCCTTCTCCAGCTGGACACTCCTCTCCTCTTCCTCTTCTTCTCCCCTCACACAGCACGAGAACCAGCGACGGAGCCTCCGCCACATCCTTGCGGACAGAAAGCACTTTAGCTGTAGTTGAGAAATACAGCTGCAATTAAAAGATACGGCAACGCATAATGATGCAACCTCATATAACATTCGTGACACCATGACGCGAAGTTTAGAGATCAAAGGATTTAGGCAGCACCGTACTACACTGTAAATGCAAATTGCATGAAATACCTAATTTTTATCGGTTTCATAGTGCTAACAACGAATATAACAAAGAAAAATTAAACTCAGCTCAAGCATTCATTTTACAGAGGAAACTAGAAGAAATTTATTGCCAATGCACGTGGAATTGCTACATGCGCAAAAAATGAAACTACGAAATGCAAACAATATTCAATGCTCAGTGCGTACTAGTTCAATATATTACATCAGTAAGTACTGTATGTGGTAATTACAATTACTTACCGTTATGTTTTCTTCTCAACTGATTGTTATATGTTTCATGGAAAATTTTATAAAGAAAATGAATCATGAAGGTAAAGTCTATACGCAACTGAGAGAAAAGCTGCCACGACAGAACAAATCAAATATGAAAGAGAGTATCTTCGTTGACCCATAGATTCTGGACCTTTAGAGACAAGCAGTTTGATGAAACGTTAGATGAGAGAAGGACGCTGCCTAGGAACGTTTCAATAACGTTTACTTCAGTTACTTAGGTAGTAAGAGAGCACGTAATTAAAAGTCACTTGTGGGTGAGCTGTTGTCATGGTACGATTACCTTGGCTGTAACGTGTCTCTGAAAGACACTTCCTCATACCGACCTCGACTTCTGCCCTGAATATCGCATAACTCTTCCTGACGAACACTGCGAGCGATTTTACCAGGTTACTTCAGTGTCTGAGAAGAGGTATGGTATGCAGGGAAGTGGCTCACTGGTATTTTGACAGACCCCTGTTGGACTATTGTTAGAGATGCTCTAGCTATAATTTACAAGCGATAAGGCAAGCAGAAATGCGCCGCCGGTTTATAGTGTAATCAAAAATTCTTCTAAATGTTACATCAGGACTCTCGAGATGGTAAAAGTATTTATCTACCGCTATTTTATTGCTTCAGTAGTAGATAAACATTGCGTTGCCCAGGTATTTATTTACAGCTGTGTGTCCACGCCCGTACCGTGCAGTCTATGGCCTTGTGCTTAATGTTCATAATCTCGTATGTCCTGAACCATGACTCGTACAATGGTATAATTTTATTGCCGCTCTAAACTGCATATGTCGATACTGTATGCAACAATGTGTTGAAATGGATTTCATGGAAACGAAGTAATAAATTTAAACGTCGTGCACAACGCGACAGTTTTTCACGCATATAATTGTTTATGACGTCGTACTCCTGTATTAAGTGTCACACAATAATATAATTTTGTAGTTTCATTCAGTGCTACATGTGCATACTGTCCGCATAATGTGATGCAAAACAGTTTGTAGTAAAGGAGTAAGAAATCATGACGTCATGCCTCATACGGTACGTTTACTGTATGAATAGCGGAAAAGTGGCGAGGTATAAACTTTTTTCCTCTCATCATTTTGCAGGGGTTGTCAAAGATAAAAAATCTAGTAAAGATTTGAAATTACATGCAAGGTTTGTTCCAAGTCGCTAAGTGCTATCATTCTCAAATACTTGATGAATAGATTCTGAGAATTCACAACGCGCTGGCTACACTGCTTTCTCATCCCCATTCCCACCATCTTGCCAGGCCGGTGGTTCATATCCCCACAGCGATTGTTGTCTGATAGTAAGGTACATGTATACCAAGTTTGCTTGAAATAGATCCCGTGTTTTAGGAGGAGATGTGGATCAGGCGTACACTCTCTCTCTCTCTCTCTCTCTCACACACACACACACACACACACACACACACACACACACACACACATGTACAAAAACACATCACACATACATACTCTTATATCCATTTTCGTGATATGTGTGGAACATAAATTAGAGTATTGTTTGCGTATGTTTGGTAATATTTATAAGAACCTGTAGAAAACAAGTAGGCAAAATTCTTCAGCTGTGCTATGGTTGGCAGTGTTCCAACGTATGACCTAAGCTTGCAATACTTCCACCGTCTGCGTTTTAAGAGTCGCTGCCAGGAATAGTGTTTATCGGAGGACCAGTAGGGAGGAAATAGATAATGACAGTGTGGTACAGGACGGCTTTGTTCGTACACTGACGTCCGCTTCTGGTCTGCTGTGTGTCCTTAAGTTTATCCTCTGAGACATTGTACAGGGTGCGGCCCCTAAATCCAGGCAAGTGAAACACTTTTTAAAAAAGCAATTTTATGAAACAAAATAAAAATGAATATGAAAATCCTGCTACATATAAATAGTTGTATCTTTCAAGAGTAACATTACTCGATGTAACCTCCTTCAGCCGTAAAGACCGCCTCTAGTCTTGTCCTGAAGCGATCGCAGGTACACTCTATAAACAGCACTCTCCATATTCGCGAATGCTGCGTCGATAGCGGTGCGCAGAGATGCAAAATTAGGATGCGTCGTGTTACTGGTAACTCTTTAGACTACGCTCCAAACATAGTTGTCGAAGGAGTTCAAATTGTCTGTTCGGGGGGGGGGGGGGGGGGGGGGGGGAGGGGGGGGGACTTCTTTGACCAGAACATGTGGACGTTATGCGAAAGACAGTATTGAAGTAAATGGCTCGTATGTAGTCCTCCTCTGCCGTTCGAGGCATTGTTCCCTCGCCGACATCACTACTGACGTCTATTTCCTAAGCGATTTCCCCGGGTCCTCCGAAATCAGCGACTGAGTCTTTTCGATGACGGCCGCAGTTCGTGACACGCGTTTCCTCGAATGAGGTTCCCCGCCGCGTTAGCAGAACGTTCCCCACACTTCCCCGAAGCATTATACTTGTCCCGAATATCGTAAACAGTTGATCTCGGCTACCCGAAGAATCGAACTATTTCAATGGGCGAACGCCCAGCCCGAAGGCTTTCGATAGTCGCGGACTTCGGTTGTACTGCGCACCTGTCCGTCCCATCTCGGCCATTTTGAGGTTCTGACTGCTTGCTAGATTCCTCTGGCTTTCTAGAACCCCAATCGCGGCCTCCTGGGGAACTGCGACTGGCGAGAAATTCAAATTTAAATCTTTGTGGATTTAAGCGCCGCCCCTTGTACATCGGACGTCTGTATCCTGCTGGGCCCCTAAGATGGAAGGGAATGCACCTGTGGTGTGTGTAGCGACCCTGGGTTGCGCTTGCTCTTCGTGTTGAAAGGTGCTGTCACATTTTCTGAGTTTCATCTTGCATGACAGTGAGTTTGAGTCAACGGGCAGATTGTGTTCCTGTATTAAAGCACGTTGTAAAATCCCCTTCTGTGTGACTTGCATTTACTGACGAGCCTAGAAGCAGTCATAAACATTGTTGACTGCTTAGTGAGAGAAATATAATTTAATAATTTAGATATGCACGCAATTGGAGGATGATTCTCTATGAAATCGTTAGTCACAACACACAAAAGGGACTTTCATTACCGAGAGAGATACGAACGGGTTATTTCCTAGTGCAATATTGCATGATTATGGTTAGTTTTACGATCTACAAAAAGGATACCTGTCTCGCTTTAGATCAGTAGGCAAGAAGCAGTGAGCTTCCCGGATGAGGTGACCTCCTTTTATTACCTCGAAAAACCGCTAAACTCCTTCGCCTTCTCTCTCTGATAGGGGTGTCACCAGACTGTAATAAAAATTATGTACACCGATTTCTTCTCTAGAATGGTTATTATTTAATAACGACCGGACCTACTCCCATCTCCACAAAATCTGTTCAACGTTCACAAATCAAAGACACCAGAATGTGACAAAACAAGATCAACCTTAACATATTTACCGTTTCTCTACAGAGATCATAATATTCCATCTGGCATCAAAATTATTTATTGTCAAGTTTCACCACAGAGTGTTTCTTTGGGCGCCGACAGTTCTGCTTGTTAAGAACAGTGATTAGTCGATATTGATTTGCTCTGTTGCTTGTTAGATTCCCTTTACAGCTGTTAACTGAAAGAAACATTGCGCCAAATTGTGTGTCACATGTGGGAAGGAGACGCACGCTGGTGCAACACGCAGTGGACAAGGGAAGCTAATGTTGTTTGTCCCTTCTATTATAGTGAATGTCCTGTATCTATTATAATAGCATTTTCTGATCTTAGTTAAACGTATTGAAAGACTGCTTTAACACTTTAGAAGCAGCTCCATTCCCTGTGTTTGTGTAAAGACGTGCCGAAGAGAGCCATAACTTCTTTCTGTAGTTGAGGTTGTATATGTGTATTGCCTGCTTTAATATTTTACTACAATTAAGCCCCACTTGCTTGTTAGTCTTAACTAAAGTACATTCTCCTGAAGCGTATTACGAATTTTCGACAGTTGCATTATATGCCGGCCTTTCTTTTTTGTGTTATTGTAACGGTTTTCGGAATTCACTGTCACTGGCAAACATCTTTAAATATTTGAAAGGCTATTTGACTAAAGCTGTCTTGATGAGTGGGTTAGTGTTAAATTTAATAAAAATTTCAATGAATGTTTTATGTAAAATATGTGGCTTAAGCTCAATCAGTCGCTCAATCCTTTTGATCCTGATGGCCGAGCCCTCTGCACCACAGTTTCTTTTTGTTCATAATTTTGTATGTTGATGCCTATTGAATTTTGTCAGTGCAAGTGTTTCGTATGGTCAGAGTGATTCTTCACAATGATTAAGAAACTATTTTTGTACTTTAAACATTGCAGCTCAGTCAGCAATCGTGATAATCTAATACATAAGAAACTATCAGCCTCGATTGCGGTAATGAAACCAATCTTTACCTAGGTTTCAGCCCCAATAATTGAGCCTTCTTCAGAGGATATACCTGAATCTATAATTTGTCTAAGAGAGCATAGTCTAGGAATAAAACTAAAACAGAATAAAAATGTGACTACGCCAATTCCGGATGTTTTAGTTTTATTTCTAGACCATGAACTCTTAAACAAATTATTGATTCAGGTACATCCTCTGAAGAAGGTTCAATTATTTGGGCTGAAACCTAGATAAAGGTTGGTTTCATTGCCGCAATCGAGGCTGATAGTTTCTTGTATATTATTAAGAAACTGGCTTAGCGCCCACTGCTTTCCTCGTGTCGATTGTACACTCTGCACAGTGTTTTTTAAACTTTTTTCTTTAACCGAATTTTTATGTTCACAATTTTCAGGATCTTCTAAACTTTGAGCGCTAATTAAGGCCATAGAAGCATTATACTTTCGGAGTGTACTTCTGACCAAAAAGCGATTCTGGCAGCTAGACTTTGAGGTCTTAGTTAATGCTGCCTTTTGAGTAATTAGTGATATTGCCATAACAACTTTCATCCCTTAATATATATTTCTTTAGCTGTCAAATACAACTTTTCGTAGAATTAACTTCAGAAATGTTTCAATGTAACAAATTATTCTCATAAAACTCCTCATACTGTTTCAACCCCCTTAGGAGGTTGAGTTTCCAAAAACATTGGAAACACGTTTTCTATTTAAAAAGGAAAAAAAACTAACCTGGAAGTCAACTACCAATTGTCATAGATGTAGCTTCAAAAATGCTTTATTGCTACTTTAATAATGTTTTAAAATGTTGTGCATCGTTGGAGCAGCAACCATAAAATGAAATCTTCTTGGGGAAATAGTAAACAACCAGGCATTTGCAAATTGGAAAGTTTATTGAAACGGCTTTACCATGGTTTCAACGTGTGCGCCAGCTGTACTTTGGCGAGAAAATACGATATAACAATCACCATGTTGTGCATCTTTTAATTTATTATGGAGATGAAATTTTGTATTTACTGATGCCTTTCGGCTATGTTTTAAAATACCTTTGCCACAACATGTAATCCAGTTGTCTATATCTCCTTGTGAAGAAGAAGTGTTTATAAAAGTTGGAACCATGGTAAAGCAGTTTTAATAAACATTCCAATTTGCACCTGATTAGCTGTTTACTATTTCTGCAACAAAACGTTAGTAATGATTTATTTTCAAAAAAAACTTTGTCCTAATATTCTACTCCTCTATTCGTTTAATATCCAAAAATCCTGATGTATGAATCTTGCTTTTCTTAATTTTGACCATTAAAATAAACACCAGTTTTCTTATATCTAGCCTCAAAATTGCCTTACTAGCGACATATTTTAAAAAATCCTCTCTTCCTCTATTCATCCCTTTAGGGGTACAATTACGATTAGTCTCTTACTAAATGATGCCAACCATAATAAGCTCAATATCGATTCAAAATTTAAAGATTTGGTCCTTAGCAGTTTAGACTGGGTTATGATGAGTCAGTGACTCACTCAGGTCCAATTTCATCCCTTTAGGGGTTGAATCTCCAAAAATACAGAAACACGTAATTTTCATTTCTGTCCCAGAAGTCAAATACTAATTTTATACATGTAGCTTTAAAAATGATTCAGCACTTCTTTAATAATGATTAATGATTAGTTCCAAAAACCTTTCACCAACTATTTCACCCGCCCCCCCCCCCCCCCCGCCCCTCCAATAGGGGTTAAATTTCCAAAAATATTGAAAAACGTGTTTGTTTATATCTGACGGAGAAACCAAATACCAATTTCCATCGTTCTAGCTTCAAAATTGGATTAATAGAGACGTATTTTCAAGAAAAACCTTTCATTTCATATTTCACCCCTTTCGAGGTGGAATTTCGAAAAATCCCTTCTTAAGCGATGCCCATAGTATAATACTACCACCTTCACCAAATTTCAAGTTTCTGTCATTACAGGTTTGGGCAGGGAGGCGATGAGTCAGTCACGGAGGACATTGCCTTTTTGTATATAGAGATTTGCCACACAAAACATTTGTAGTGTATGACAGTATTTCTGTTTGAATATATATTTATGCAGATGGTGTAAAACAAGACAAGGCACGTTTATCGGAAGCTGGAGCTCAGTATTTCTTTTAGTGACTATTTTTCACAGTTTTACGTCCAAATAACACGTAGAAATACTAAATGTAAGTAATTTATAATTGTCAACATAAAAAGTCGATCGTTAAACAAGTACACTAATGCTCCGAATTTGTTTCCGCATAGCATGTCTTATTTATGGAAATATAACAGGGTAAAACTGCTTATCATTGCTACTCACCACCTTACAAAAACCGATTATGAATAACGAACTAGCGGCATGTATTGCTTTCACTATGAGCTAAGTATTCCAATGGCCGCTACACAGCGTCGTGCAGGAGAAAGTACAGCTGTGTACTGTATACTGTAAGCTCACAGATGATCTATCAAAAGTCAATACTGCACACAAAAATCAAAAACTGAAGCGGAAGAATTTTCTCTTTCGTACACGTACTGCCGCTTGCCGACGCCAAGCTAACGCATTATTATATGAGAAAAAGTACCACCACAGCTGTATCTGGAGAATGTCTTTATTGTATCACACGACTAGTTTCGGGGGCACGTTACCGCCATCCTCAGACCCCACCACTGCCAAAAGAGTATTTTATTTCCTTGGCGCATTTGCTGTGGGATCCTTGTTACTAGCACACGTGGGCTAGCTTTATTAGGGAGTCTATTCTCGATAACGTGTTGCCTCCAATGCCATTGGACCCCTGATGGAAGCCAGCCCACGTGTGCTAGTAACTGCGATCCAACAGTGAATGCGCCACGGAAATCAAATGCCTTTTTGGCAGCGGCGGGACCTGAGGATGGCGGTAATCTGCCGCCGAAACTAGTCGTGTGATACAATACAGACATTATCAATATACAGCTGTGGTGGTACTTTTTCTCATATAATAATGCGTTAGCTTGGCGTCGGCAAGCGGCAGTACGTGTACGAAAGAGAAAATTCTTCCGCTTCAGTTTTTGATTTTTGTCTGCAGTATTGATTTTTGATAGATCATCTGTGAACTTACAGTATACAGTTTTGACTTTAGAGTAAGAATGAGTGGCAGGAAAGTGTACTCTGGCAGAGAAGGTACGAAAACATCCTATCCAACGCGGCGGTAGAAGCAGCATGTCATTAAATCGTCCAGAGAATAGATGTGAGGACGAGAGCAGTTCGGAAGAAATCAGTGCCTCTGCTGAGAAACTGAAAGACAATGACCAGGATTTAAATCTGAAATACCTATTGACTAGAGTGTTTGCTCTGTTGTGTCTCAACACCTGAAATGTAAAATGTGCAAAGTAGACATCACGTTGCAAGAACGAAGTCCTAGACGCTGAGACTTCACAATAATTATTGCTTGTCCAAATTGGCCATAAGTTGTTATACCATGTAGTAAGTTTGTACCAAATGCATTGGAAATCAACCGTCGAATCGTCCTAAGCAATGCGCCTGGTTGGACCACGGGTAAACGGAACTGTA
The DNA here is from genome assembly GCF_021461385.2 of Schistocerca piceifrons. NCBI lineage: Eukaryota > Metazoa > Arthropoda > Insecta > Orthoptera > Acrididae > Schistocerca > Schistocerca piceifrons. Next base: position 520,941,206 of record NC_060143.1, read on the forward strand.
AAGTTTTGATCGTTCATGGAATTGCCCCGGCCGATTAGCCAATCATTCTACGATAAACCAGTGGATATGATTTCGACCGCAACGTTAAGAGCACGACAGGCTAGTCCTTGGATAGCAGATTAATGGTGAGAGTTTTCTAAAAGCAGAATTTTTCCATTGTTCTTGTCTGTAACACGTTTCAGAACTTGAAACGCGTTATTCTCGGAATATGATTTTGCAAAACGGCGCGCAACCTAGTCCCACCAATTTCAATTTTTTTTACTTGAATGTTTAACAATAACTTTGAAACAGCATTTCAGAGGGAAAGGAGGAGGAGGAGGAGGAGATTACTGTTTAACGTCCCGTCGACAACGAGGTCATTAGAGACGGAGCTCAAGCGCGGATTAGGGAAGGGTGGAGAAGGAAATCGGCCGTGCCCTTTCTAAGGAACCATCCCGGAATTTGTCTGAAGCGATTTCGGGAAATCACGGAAAACATAATCAGGATGGCCGGACGAGGGATTGAACCGCCGTCCTCCCGAATGCGAGTCCAGTGAGAGGGAAAATGTAGGGGATTTTCGATTGGTTGGTTTTAACTATACTTATTAACAAATGGCAGTCCCTTTTGGTGAAAATTGAACGCTCTTATCAAACACTCGCCAATTACGCAAAAACGAATGTTTTTAAATCCCCTTGGTGAGTCACTAGCTACACTCATGCGGATTACATAGACTGTTTTTCTTTTTTCCAGATTCAGACTGGCACCAGTTACAGTGCGTGCCGCAGATCGCCTCAAATTCAGCACGCCTCACGAGAACTGCTGCATGTCGCCATTTCATAACATTTTCCGACATAAAAATTTTCTGATATACAGGGTGATTATAATTAAAGTTATACTTTCAAAACACTGTAGAAATAGCACCACTGCTCAGAATGACGTCAAATTGCAACGGATTATCATGGGAGAAGGGGGAAAACGTAAGGCAGAGGAAAAAAAGAGTGTGAAAATTCATCAAGAGGTGGCGCTATGTGTGTCAGAACTGGTAAATGAAAACACCTGTCATCCGCACGACCCATTGAAGTTGGTGTAAATGAAATGAAATGTCGTGTAACGAGGGCCTACCTTCGGGTAGACCGTTCGCCTGGTGCAAGTCTTTCTATTTGACGCCACTTCGGCGACTTGCGCGTCGAGGAGTTGGTATAAAGACACCGAGTACACGGTGTTTCCTTCTTTCGCGCCTGGGACGTTCGCCATGACTGTCTGAATGCGTGATCGCGCTCTTCTTGTAAAGCTGTATTACAAGAACGATGACTTTGCACACCTCGCTCTGCAGAAGTTCCGAACACTAAAGGGTTTGGAAAAAGGCGTTGATCTGATGACTGTGGTGGGTCCGGAGGAAAAGATTCGGAAAATCGAAAAGACGGGTTCTTTTGGTGTGCAACCTGGTAGAGGGAGGAAACGAATTGAGTCGACGTCAGTGGAAGCAGCTCAAATGGTTCAAATGGCTCTGAGCATTATGGGACTAAACATCTGTGGTCATCAGCCCCTAGAACTTAGGGGCAGTGGAAGCAGCGGCCACAGCAACGCAGGAGGTGACGAGTGGTGGTGTGCAAGCGTGTAGTTCACGGAGAACTGCCCGAACATTGGACATAACCGTCCGCACGGTGCGTAAAATCCTACGAAACACCAGCCGGCTGGAGTGGCCGAGCGGTTCTAGGCGCTACAGTCTGGAACCGCGCGACCGCTACGGTAGCAGGTTAGAATCCTGCCTCGGGCATGGATGTGTGTGATGTCCTTAGGTTAGTTAGCTTTACGTAGTTCTAGGGGACTGATGACCTCAGAAGTTAAGTCCCATAGTGCCCAGAGCTATTTGCACCATTTAAGCCTACGAAACATCCTTCTTTGTTATACATTTAAAATCACCCATGTGAACGAGTTCCTTCCTTTTGACCTGCCAGCTAGGGAGAACTTTGCCTTAGAATTTCTTGCTTGCGTGGAAGTGGACAATGATTGGCCATGGAAGATTTTGTGGGCAGACGAAGCCCACTTCCATCTGACAGGATATGCCAATACACAGAATTGTCGAATATGGGCAATGGATAATCCACATGGAAATCAACCGGTACCACTTCATCCTGCAAAGGTCACTGCGTGGTGCGGGTTTATGGTATCATCTACCATAGGACCATGCTTTTTCGAGGAGACAGGTGCTTCTGGTCTTGTTACCTGTACCGTTACTTGTAAGCGCTAAGAGTGTCTTTTGCGCAACCACGTCATTCCAGCTCTCCGACAGCGTGAATGTGTGGATGGGATCAATTTTATGCAAGATGGCGCACCTCGGCACATTGCAAATTCAGTTAAGCAGCTGCCGAACATCAATTTCGGATAATCTAGAATTATCAGCCATCATTTCCATACAGCTTGGCCGTCCCGATCACCTGATCGTAATCCGTGTGACTTCTGGCATTGGGGCTGTCTGAAAGATGTTGTGTCCAGTGTTCAGACTGCAAACTTAGCTGTACTGAAGGCACGCATTGCGCAACACACTCTGAACGTTGCCCCGGAAAGACTTCGATCAGTGGTGGACCATGCTTTTTCTCGATTTCAACTTGTTGCAGAAAATGGTGCACAGCATATTGAACATGTTTAGCGGCTGACACACGGAAATTAATAATCCGATTTGGTTTTGGTTGATGCTTTTTATGCGGTTTTTGGCCTCAGGAGAATTAAAAACTGACGTGATTGTTGCTTTTTATGCGGTTTTTGGCCTCAGGACAATTAAAATCCCGAGTTTTCCGATCAGATGTGATATGACATTGCAGTGGTGGATGGGCTTACGTGACTAACTGTATAATACTTTTACACCCATGCACATTGAATAGTATAGTTTGTATGGTTCATTTGTCATTTGTAGTCGACCACTATTAAGGGGACCACACGTGGTTCAGGTCGAAAAAAATCGATTTTCGGTTTTCATCATATTTCGATAGATTAAGGTTTTATTTAAGTACTCTGAGAAGATTTTGCTGAAAAAAATTTGTTTCGACCATTTAAAGAGCATTTTCCTACCTCGTGTGTTTATGTGCCACGCCCAGTTATCTGTCACCCGCTTTTCTCCATAAATTTTAGATCTTTATATCTCCTACATTGCACATTAGGAATTTTTTTGCTCCCGAGTGTGTTGGCTATCCTTGGAATGCAACGGTCGGCATTCTTTTGTTTCTGATGTTTGTAAACAACACGCTTTCATATGGTTCAAATGGCTCTGAGCACTATGGGACTTAACTTCTGAGGTCATCAGTCCCCTAGAACTTAGAACTACTTAAACCTAACTAACCTAAGGACATCACACACATCCATGCCCGAGGCAGGATTCGAGCCTGCGACCGTAGCGGTCGTGCGGTTCCAGACTGTAGCGCCAAGAACCGCTCGGCCACACCGGCTGGCAACACGCTTTCATACACGCGGTTAGTTATGTTCAAGTGTGATTGCAAGTAGTTGTTATACTTACGTTTGCTGTGCTTGTTTACGTGTGTTTTGTTGTGTTTATTGAAGATGACGAAACGTAAAGGCATTTTCAAAAACGACATTTTAGAGGAAAGAAGTTTAGAAATCCTTCTGTACAAGAGGTTATGTCGCCTGGCAACGATGTTTCTAATTGAAATTCTTCAACTAGCGTAACTTCTGAATTATGACACTTTCGATATTGGTACGTATTTTATCATGCAGTAGCAACACCTCTCTGAGCACCATTCCACAATGGTGGTTTTCTACAAACATGCTGCCTCATACACATTCTTCATTCTCCGATAAATGGCTACCGTAGTTCGTCCTCCGGTAGCTAAGAAAAGAATAACAGCAGGTTGGTCCGGTTTGAACACATTTGGGAATAACCTCGCCATAGTTCACCTTTACGCATTTAGTGCATGAGCCCTTCCGGCTTTGCGACTATCGATATTTGTTCAGAAGTGCTAACCTTATGGCGATGGTGAGTCGGTCGCCAGGTGGCGCGGCGGTGAGCGGAAAGACGGGTCAGCGCGAGTGAGTTTGAGTTGGGAGGAGAGAGAAGACGGTGTGTTTACCCAAGGAGGGGAGGTAACGCGGTCGGTGAAGAGGTGTTTATGAAAAGGCATTGTACAGGTGCCAGTTGTAGCGGCTGTGTCTTGAGATGGTCTACGCAGCCAAGCAGTTGGTGGCTGTTAACCGATTGTAATGGCGACCTGCTTCTCTGATGCTGTTGGACGATTATTTCGTTGGACTGATAGAGTGACGTCGTTCTGTTCATCTTTTTCACTGGCCATGCACCTTCTGCCTCCCGTATTGAAAGTGTACCTGACCTGAGACAAACGATTAGTGAGTGCTGAGTTTTGAAAATCTGTTAGTAATCCATGTTGTTGTCGGACTCTACGAAATATGTTGCACAATTTTGCTGGGACTCTTGTTGCTTGGTGTCTGGTAGCGTCGGCGTTCTGCCTTACCATCCCAGCCGTGGGGCCTATTGTGTGTTTTAAAACTGAGTGTTTAGTTTGTTCCAGACAGGCTGGTGGATTTTGAACTGTATGATGTACCAAGGTACGCTAACTCCGTGAGGCACTTGTGCGGAGGTTTGAATGTCGGCATCCACCAAGGGGTCGATTATCTTAAGCAGAAAATAACATTTGGTGGTTGTTTTTTTTTTGGGGGGGGGGGGCATCAAGTGTGGATGAGAGCTCAATGGGTTGCTTAAAATATCTCAACCCTGAGTTTAATTGTTACTTTTAAGCTACATTTAGCAGTCCCAATTTGTTTTAAATCTTGCGATGCTGCTGCTATGCCTTATTATGTAAAGTTGTTTTAAGTGATTGATTTTGTTTTTATTAACATAGCACTGTTTGAGACATTTTCTTGTAACGTGTTGTTGCTGCGTCATCCCCACACGCGATTTGTTGGACTACAATTGTGTCGTTCTGCATCTGTGCCTAGGCGGTGGGCCCTTAGGGTTCTCGCTTGTTCCTGAATCGGACGGAATTGAACGTTCCTTTAAGACCCGAATGCTTTCAATAACAGGCGTCTGAATTAACCGGCTGAGGAAGAGGAGCATCCATGAAGTGAAATCGGACGCACGTACTGTAGTCCGCGCCCTCTGTCGGGCCGATAATTCGGGTCCCAGCGGCACAACCAGATGAGGAGCGTGTTGGCCGATCCTCAGGACGTTCATGTCCGCACTTGCCGGATGCCGTGAGCTGGGAACTATTTGTAAGAGAAGGGTCAGATATATTGCCTGTCTAGTTAAGAGTCCATATGTAAGGTTACTCTTTCTTTTAAGTGAACATATTTGGGCAAGATCTGCAAGTGTACTTAAGATAGCCGTTTGGGCGTGCTATGTTTTGTATTCTCTACAAAATGGGATTACCTTTCTCATTTGACAAGTTTTATACATTTGTTAGTAACTAAAGCAAACTGATTGGCTTCACGTATAAATGTTCTCTGACTGAGAGTTTATTATAAGTGTTATATTTCAACTATTTGATAATACAAAATACGGTTATTCACAGTTCATGTGTAAAGTTACCCTTTTATAAGGTATTACCTTTCTCATTTGAAGAGTTGTTACATTTGCTTAGGTATTGAAAGCTAACTGATGCGCTTTATGACAATTGTCATTTCTTTTCACTGATTTTAATAAATATTGTGAACAATAATAGGTAAATGCTCCCCTGCCCTAAGGTCCAGTCCTTCCGCTTAGTCCTTTGGGAGTTTTATGATACGCCGAGGTAATACCGGTTTCAGTGCACAAATGGCGGAAAGACACTAATGCCATTCTAATCCCTTGCGTACATGTCGGTGCTTATATACCGCCACCGGAGTCGCGCTCTCTTGTATATAATGTGCAACATCGACTTCAAACGGAAACTTCTTGATCGCCCCTTATGGTTGATTCGGCAGTCTTTAAATTGTGGAGAACCTTACACTTTTAATTGTTTGGGGTCAGTTCCCACTTTTCGCACCATACCGATGTCTTGTATAAATTGTTTTGCAATTGGTTTTGTCTTTTGATGGCTTTACTAGACTGTAGACGACAGCATCATTTGGAAACACCGTAAGACGACTGCTGAGATTGACACCTAAATCGGTTGCATCGACTAAGAATAGCAGAGAGCCTGTAACATTTCTTTGGAGAACCCCAGGAACGAACTTTGATCTTTTTATGTCAGGAAAATAAGAATCCAGTCGCACAACTGACACTGTACTCTAGGTACGCAGTTTGATTTTAAGCCGATTCTGGGAAAAGGAAAAGGAAAAGCCTTCTGGAAGTCTAGAAATATGAACTGGAGATCCCCTGTCGATAATACTCAGTGATTCGTATAAATAAAGCTCCATTTATGTGTCACAATAACGACGTTTTCTAAATCCATGTTGGTTATGTGTCATGCGTGGAAGATCTGGCTTGCAAAATAATAAATGGATTTAATCTACTTCATGGTATTAGATGATTCAGGTAAGTCTGTAGTTGTGACATTCATGGTTTAAATAATGATAACGGCACCAGTTATTAGTTTTTATGCTTAGCACAACGCGTCACGAGAATTTGTTTTTGCTTTAAAGTGCATTAGCTTACATGAATATATTTGGTGATATTTGCATGTGTGACTTCCTGCCTCTCTTAAGTGTGTTTGAAGTTAGACTGCAGTCGGAAGATCGGACAAAATGAATCTTTCGGTGTTTCGTCCATTATACAGAATATCACACACATGCAAATCATCACTTACACTGTTTGTTTACAAAACATGCCACAAAGGTATTACGACACTATGACTTCACAAAGAGTTTTTAATCACAGTTGTTAGTGTCATCGGATTTATATTTGTAAATTACAAAACATACTTATACCACTGTTGACATAAATTATCGATTTTTATTACAATGACGAAAAGTACATATTTATGAAAAGTGTTAGAGGTATCATATCCAGGAGAAACATTTGTGATTCATTAAGTGATTCACCATCCGGTTTGTCATTGAGAACGTTGTCTCCTTACTTTTTGTGGTGTACAAAAATTTCAAGCTCCCCTATTAACTCCATTGCATAAGTTTTTTGGAAGTGGTAAAGTATTTTAAAAGGTTCTATGTTTTTGAATGGGTATCCAGTGTTTTTTATGTGTGTTGCTATTGCTGATTTTGCACCTTGGTTATGTGTGTAGCAGTTGATGTGTTTATTGTATATAATTTGAAAATTCCTGCCAGTTCGTCCAATGTAGTAGCTCGTTCCTGATTTTCATTATTTAAGGTATGGTCTAGTTTCTGTTGTAGTCCACACCTCCACTTTGTCAAATTTTCCGACTGTTGTTTAACTTCAAAAACTCGTAAGAGAGGCAAAAAATCACACAAGGAAGTATCACCCAACATATTCGTGTAAACAAATACCGCAATGCACTTGACAATGAGAATAAATTCCCGCAACGCGTTGTGCTAAGCACAAAAAAATAAGTTACTGGTGCAGTTTTCATTATTTAAATCATAAATATTTTTGATTCATTCCTGAGTGTTTGAGATCGTTAACAGATATTGTTAACAGACGTGGCAAATACGATGAATATAACAGCGGTGAGTTGCGTCACGGTTTCGTTTAGTAAGCACATCAAGGTCTACTGTTAACATTTCGATAGCGAGAGTTACAAGAAGGGCCAGGTAAATATTACTTCCTCCCATAAACATGTACTGGAATGGCCATGAAAGGAAAATCAGTCAAATTAATGCAATTACGATGGCTTACCCACAGTCTTTCCTTCGCACCATTTGGAATGAAACCAAAGAAATAGAAAGAGTGACCGTGGTACAGAAAGTACGCTTCACCACACATTGTAAAGTGACCTGCGAAACACAGTTGTAGATATGGAAATTCATTCCAGTTACGTTTTCCTTTCTTTATGTTTGCAGATTTCACAAACGATGGAGTAGTTAATGACTACACTAATTCATTCACATACAGGGTGATTGTAATTGAAGTCCCAGTTTCAAAACGGTTAGAAGAAAAAAACCACTTTCGGAATGATACCATATGTGAACGGAATTTCCGGAAAAAGGAGGAAATCTTACGAAAGCAAAAGAAAAAAAAAAACACTAGATGCCATTATAAGCGGAAGAATATGCATAATAAAAGATGCTGGATATGTGGCTGTACCTCATTTTGCGTGATGCTGGTAAGGCTCTTTGACAAGAATGGTGACTGTGCGCCAATATCTCTGTAGAAGTTCCAGACAATCACAGGTATGAAAAAAGAGATTGGTCCGATGTCTGCCAAAAGTATAGAGAAAATGATTACAAAATTCGAAAAGACAGTTTCTTTTGAAGTGCAGTGTGGCAGAGGGTGGAAAACAGTTGATCCGACCGCAGTAGGAGACGCGGAACAAGATTGCGGGAGGGATCGAGCAGTGGTGTGCAGACATGCAGTGCGCGTGGAACTGCCACAACTTCTGACATGCCTGTGAGCACGGTGCTTAAAATTCTGTGGAACATCTTACACCGCTATCCACACTATATCAACTGCGTTCAGGAGTTGCTTACTGGTAATCCGTAGAGATGGGCCAAACGGTTATTTTGGAACATCAGTTATCACGGTTAAAGTTATTTTTATGTCCATTCTTTTTAACCGTTAGAAATAACTGTCAGTTATTTTTCACTATCGAACTCACCAGGCGGGGTTTCAGTTAAATCAATTTAGTTTCTCATTATAAATGCGAGTAGTGTGAAGTGGCAGGAATATCGCATGGTTCTTGCCACAGCCTTAACGTGTGTCCACACGATGCCTCTTTCGTCATGCGCAATCTTAAGACTCACAGTTTGGCGACGTATTACAGTGACAACATTCCAAAGACGATAGTTGAAACGGCTGAGAATTTCGCCGCCGTTGTTTATTTTTTGTAATTTACTGGCTGTCATAGTTTAGCGTTTTTTTTTCTATTCTATCGCTTGAGCCTTGTCCCGCAGTTAAGCAGGGTTAGCCACCGTTAATCAGATTTGGCTTATTAATGTTAAAGGGGTGCCCAGAAGCCCTTCCTGCCACCACCCTGTACCCCCAGGGCGGAATTAGTGTAACCCAACTGTCTGGGTCGAGTGTAACCCATGTAATAGTGCGAATGTGTTCAGATGTCTGCGAGCCGTGTAACTGAGGCGGCACATGGAGACCAGCCCCGTATTCACCTAGCGAGATGTGGAAAACCGCCTAAAAACCACATCCAGGCTGGCCGGCACATCGGCCCTCGTCGTTAATTCGCCGGGCGGATTCGATCCGGGGCCGGCGCTCCTACCCGAGTCCAGGAAGAAGGGCGTTAGCGCTCTCGGCTACCCTGGCGGGTCATAGTTTAGTGTTTGTCAAAGCAATAATAAAGATTTGGTATTTCGGTCCGACACGAAGCTATTACTCCATTCACTTCGAAGAATGGTGAGCGGCTACATCGGTGACCCCGAACAAAAACGACTACAGTGTAAATCACAAATAAAAAGCAGTATAGCTCAACGATGGCAGAGCAACTGGAAGATATGAGCGTACAGTCGTCTTCGATTCAAATGGGTGATTCCACTACATCAACCAGAAGTACGACTGCAATATTACGTTTGCCGAAATTTTGACCAAAAGACAGGCTTATACGAGCGGAGGACATTTTCCAGCAATATAATGTGAACAGCAACAGCCACAAACTAAGATACATTTTCGCGAATATGGATCGAGAAGTAGGCAAGGTACCAGAAGAGTACATGATGCAGCCAGTTCATGCGCAATCGTATCAAGGCTTCAAAGAGACTGTCATAAAACGCTTAGTACTGCGCAAGGAACAAGGCATGCAGCGTGTTTTGTTTGAGGAAGCAATGGGAGATCGTACTCCATCAGAATTTCTGTGACACTTAGTGACTTAGCAGGACATAGTTTATTTTCGGACGAAACATTACGTACTATTCGGCTCAATCGTCTTCCAACAAATATCGATTTAGTACTGGCAGCGCCGGCCTGTGTGGTCAAGCGGTTGTAGGCGCTACAGTCTGGAACCGCGCGACCGCTACGGTCGCAGGTTCAAATCCTGCCTCGGGCATGGATGTGTGTGATGTCCTTAGGTTGGTTGGGTTTAAGTAGTTCTAAGTTCCAGGGGACTGATGACTACAAATGTTAAGTCCCATAGTGCTCAGAGCCATTTGAATTACTTAGTACTGGCAGCGCACGATAACTTGTCGCTTTCATAATTGATGGAAAAGGTGGACGCGACCTCCCAGTTCTCACAAGCAACTACAGCATCAAGGAAATGTGCTGCAGTTAAGGGAGACAGACCTCAGGAGGGCAGCACATGAGAGGGGAAGGTGGAAGCCTCGCGTATAGAGAGTAAGAAGGAAGAAAACGACCAACTGTGTGGAGCCTTGAGACCCATACTGCAGCTTTACGATACTCGAAGATGAGCTGTTCGCTAATCGGCGTGAGAAGATTCGGTAGCGTGGTGCTGGTGTTACAGAAAGTTTGGTTAACGGGCTAAGAAGTGTGAACAACCATGCGGGTACCGAAATGGCATGAGCGGCCGATAAGGGGCGTTATCGACATCCAACTACGATTTTATCGCCGCACAAATATCAACGAGAGACAGGAGCAACACAACGTGACTGTAGCGCAAAATGGTAATGGACAAATCAGCTATACCAAAGATAGCCGTATTTTTGTCAAGGATACTCTGAACGGGAAAGAATACCTTGTCGACAGCTTATCAGATATTATAATTCTGCCACAACAGTGCTTTGCGGCGACGCAACCCTAGCAGACGTTTACACTGTAAAGCAGCGAATGGGACAGAGAACAGACGTTCGGAGTAATTCGAACGCCAGTGACACTAAGTTCCATTTCGACGTGGTTGAAGTCGCCCATCGCATCTTGGGGACGGACTACCTAGATCATTTCAAGTAACTAATTGATATACATAATCAACAACTCATTATTAGCGATTTTTCACAGACGTTTCCTGCCGTCAAGTTAATAATGACGACCCGTTTCGACAGACAATGCACAACTACCCGACGACACGACAGAGGCAGTCAGCATTCAATGATGCACTACATCATAACTATAACTGGTCCGCTGGTCTACCCACGGACCCGCCGCCTAGCACTAGAGAAGTACGCAGCAGTCAAACAACACGTCGATTCACGGTTAGACACAGGGGCTGTACGTCGTTCGAACAGCCCCTCGGCGTCGCTTCTACGTCCGGTGAGTAAGAAAGATGGTACCTGTAGACCTTGTGGCGATTTCAGGGCGTTAAACGCCTCTACAGTGCCGGACCGTTACGCAGTCCAAAACACTAGGGACATTACCGGTATGTTACAGGGGCCAACAGTATGCAGTGCCAGAGATTGTTATAAGGCGTACATCCAGATCCAGACGGCTCTCTATGATATTCCAAACACAGTGGTTATGACACCTTTCGCGATATTGGAGTTTCAATTTATGCCATATTGGTTACGGGATGCTGTGCAAACAGTGCAGCGATTCGTAGGTGAGGTCTTACGTGGATTAAATTTTCGTATCGCCTATATCGATGATATTTTGGTGTTCTCACGAGACTGGGAAGAACGCAAGAGACATTTACGACAGTTGTTCGATCGTTTGAAAAATTTGTCATCCGTTTATTTAAACCATGACAAACGCGCATTTGGAAAAAGGAATATCAAATTTTGTGGAGTACGAGGTAACAGCAGAAGGTATAAGCCCCCTCCAGAGCGCGTACAAGCAATAGTAAATATGCGCCAACCAGAAATATACGAAGAGGTACTTCGTTTGTTGGGACTGGTAAATTTTGGCAGCCGTCACTACCCACATGTCGCTGAGATTAAAGAGCTCCTTAATGCAATGTTAGCATGTGAAGATACCAGTGGCAAATATCAGGTACCGTGGTGACAGCAGATGACAGGAGCCTTCTGTAAACTCAAGGATTCTTTGGTGTTGGCTACTGTTACGTCATTCAAGTCATACTGCAGAGCTGGCTCTAATGGTTGACGCAAGCCAGAGCGCCATTGGTGCAGCAATGCTGCGCAGCCGGTGGCAGAGATATGGCACCCATTGGCATTCTTTTCAAAAAATTCATGCCAGCTCAAACTCTATGGTCAGCTATCGATAGGGAGTTATTGACGATATACAAAGAAGTAAAATATTTCAGGACAGATTTACAGGCGACACCCTTCTCCACCGCCCACTAGTCAAAGCCTTTGAGAGAATTCACCAAGAGAGTGCCCCACGTTACATCAGGCATGTGGAATTCATAATACAATTTACAACGGACATACGTCACATCAGTCGTTATGACAACATTGTGGCGGACTGTCTATCAAAAGCGTGTACAGCGATTCAAGGAACTTCATGGCCAGCTATTGTGCCGACACAAAAAGTGGACGATGAACTGCAAAGATTAAAGGAAGAAAAAATTAGTGTTATGAACTGAAAGAAACCTATTTACCGGCGGCGCTTACGACATTGTGGTGCGAGACAGCTCGCAGTCAAATTCGCCCCTATATTCCTGAACAATAGACCGTATATCACATGGTTCATGACCTCTCACATCCAGCAATTCAAGCGTCGGTGCTCGCAGTTATTCACTGTTCTACTTGTCCGAACGCAGAAAAGGACTGTCGACAACTGGCAAGAGAATGTTTACAGTGCCAATAACGCAAGGTCGGACGGCATGTTTTTGCACCTATTGGCAATGCCAGCACTTCAGCAACAAGATTGACCCACATATATGTAGCCTTCGTGGGACCATTACCCTTGTCGGAAATATCTAGTTACCTACTTATAACGATTGCCCGCTCTACACGATGCCCAGAAGCTGTACCGATTACGGACATCTTGGCAGAGACGGTGGCTAGGAATTTCATCAGTCTATGGATCGCCACATTTGGAATCCTTCCAAATAACCGACCGGGAACGTCAGTTTGAGTGTGAATTTTTTTCAGAGCTTAAGAGATTATGTGGAATTTCATCTAGCCAGCAATGACATGGTAGAAAGACTCCATAGACCTCTTAAAGCTGTATTCATGTTTCATCTGGGGACATGGATCGAAGCTTTGCCTGTAGTGCTGCTTGGGTTAAGAACAGCTGTTAACACAGATATTGACCAAGCACAAAGTCAAATGGTTCTCGGCAATCAGATTCGTATTCCCGCAGATTTAGTAGAGCATCTAAATACAGCGATACCTTCAGCTAGCGTGCTACAATACTTCTCACAAAAACTACAATGTTCAATCCAAAACCTTCCCCATAGGCTCCTCTGCGTCGCGGTATAATTCCCGTAAATATTCATAAAGATCTTCTTCAATGTTCAGCTGTGTGGCTATGAGTAACAGTTTCAGTCAAACCACCATTGTGCCCGACATATGTGGTACCATAGAGAAACTAAGACCCGCGTATGTGGCACAGGAGTGGACACAGTGTAGCCTGCAAAACCAGGAACCACAAACAATTGACAAGGCGGGGAGACATTAAAACCTGATAGTACAGTGGTCTTCACGAGAGAGGCCAAAGTTTCAAAGATGTGTCAAAAGGAAGAGGACGAGCACACAGTTGGACACCCAGTCCGAGTAGAATCCAGAACGCGGGCAGGAAGAAATGCCGTACCTCGGCGCCGCTACCCTCTAGACTCATCGGCAGCCAATCAACCGCAGCCACGCGAACAGCAAAGAAGGCCATGGGCACCGGTTGCAGTACCTACTGAGTCACCTCGATCAACTACAGGACTGCACAGAGAAGTGCTCTACCGAGCTGGACGTCGCAATTATCCTACGCATCCAGAGTTTCCAGGCGCACCAGGGTTCCACAACAGTTTTACAGTCGAAAGAGGAGAAACAGAAGCTACATTTTCCAGAGAGTCGCCACAAAATGGTACCCGTATGACCCACATAAAAAAATGTAGGGGGGGGGGGGGGTGCTACTGTAGCGACGTATCACGATGACAGTAGTCCAGGGACGATAGTTTAGTGTTTATGAGAGTAATAATAATTTTTTTTTTGCTTCTACACGTCTATAAATCCAGTTACTTTGGAGACTAGTGAGCGGCTACAACGGGAATAAAAGGGCACACACAGAACTTTGAGGAATGAACGCATGTACGCATGGGCATTCTCGTGCCACGTCTGCTAATTGCGCCTTCTTTGCTTGGGAGCTTGTGTTGCGTTAATCGTGATGAAAAGGGGACAGAAAAAGAAATCGAAAAAGCGACTGTAAGAAATGGTTCAAATGGCTCTGAGTACTATGGGACTTAACTACTGAGGTCATCAGTCCCCTAGAACTTAGAACTACTTAAACCTAACTAACCTAAGGACATCACACACATCCATGCCCGAGGCAGGATTCGAACCTGCGACCGTAGCGGTCACGCGGTTCCAAACTGACGCGCCTAGAACCACACGGCCACACCGGCCGGCGACTGTAAGAAAAAAAGTATATAAACAACAGAGGTAAGAGAACTACAAAGTGATGACAAAGTTTGTCTGTGTATTTCAGAAGGAGATCATAAGAGATTTTTGATTTTGTGCTCGGGAAACTGCAACGATAAAGCTGGCAATAAAATATTGTTAGCTCGTAACTGGCGGCTTACATCGTTGTTTGAATTATTTATTACTCATTTCAAAACAAAGCATTTCAATTCTATCAAGTTTGTAACGTGTAATGTGGAATAATTGTAATTTATTTTTTGATCGTTTTATACCTTCTTTCACTGTAGGAAATGCCTAAGGTAGTAATTCAAATGGTTCAAAAGGATCTAACCACTATGGAACTTAACATCTGATGTTATCAGTCCCCTAGACTTACAACTACTTAAACCTAACTAACCTAAGAATGTCACACACCACACACATCCATGCCCGAGTCGGGATTCGAACCTGCGACCGTAGCAGCAGCGCGGTTCCGGACTGAAGCGCCTAGAACCACTCGGCCACAACGGCCAGCTAAGCTAGTAATTATTAGCATTTTTCGTTCCTATACACATATTACAATTTGTATCTACACTAAATCGCCAAAGAAACTGGGATAGGTATTCATATAGAAATAAAGAGATACGTGAACAGGCAGAATACGGCGCTGCGGTCGGCAACGCCTATATAAGACAGCGAGTGTCTGGGGCAGTTGTTAGATCGGTTACCACTGCTACAATGGCAGGTTGTCGAGATTTAAGTGAGGCTGAACGTGGTGTTGTAATCGGTGTACGAGCGATGGAGCTCAGCATCTCCGAGGTAGCGATGGAGTGGGAACTTTCCCGTACGACCACCTCACGAGTGTACCGTGAATATCAGGAATCCGGTCGTTCAAGAGAGTCGTTCAACGTGACAGAAGTGCAACCCTTACGCAAATTTCAGCAGATTTCAATGCTGGGTCAGTGTGCGACCCATTCAACGAAACATTATTGAAGGCCCACGCGGGTAACGTTGATGACTGCACGACACAAAGCCTTACGCCTCGCCTAGGCCCGTCAACACCAACATTGGGCTGTTGATGACTCGAAACTTGTTGCGTGGTCGAACGAGTCTCGTTTCAAATTGCATCGATCGGATGGACGTGTACGGGTATGGAGACAACCTCATGAATCCATGGATCCTATATGTCAGCAGGGGACTGTTCAAGCTGTTGGAGGCTTTTTAATGTTGAGGGGCGTGTGCAGTTGGAATGATATGGGACCCCTGATACACTTACGTAAAAATTCAGTCTGATCACCTGCGTCTATTCATATCCATTGTGCATTCCGACGGACTTGGGCCATTGCAGCAGGACAATGCGACACCCCACACGTCCAGAATTACTAAAGAGTGGCTCAAGGATCACTCTTCTCAGTTTAAACACTCCCGGTGGTCACCAAACTCCATAACCATGAACATTATTGAGCATATCTGGGATGCCTGCAGAAGAGATCTCCACCCCCTCGTACTCTTACGGATTTATGGACAGCCTTGCAGGATTCATGGTGGCACTTCCCTCTAGCACTACTTCAGACATTAGTCGAGTCCATGCCACATCGTGTTGGGGCACTTTCGCGTGCTTGCGGGGGTCCTACACGAAATTGTACAGGTGTACCAGTTTCCTTGGCTCTTGGCTATTAGGATCTGTAACAGAATGATCTCATGTATAATTACTACTAGTTCCATTGCTATGCAATTATCTTGTATACCGGATCAAAAGATCTCGAATAAATAAATAAATATGAAAATGATACACTTAACGAAGGTTCTTAGTCGTTACGTGGAGGTTAATTACCTTTCAGTGCGTAATTTGTATGTAATGATGAAACATGCTTTGTAGATTAACATTTTCTGACTCGACAAATTTGGGAATTTCATAGACGCCAGAATCCAAAAGAACGGAGGTTGGGTTTTCCAGGTTCGTATTTTTTGCATTATCAGCGTGCTTCATATCTATTTTTAGTAGTTTGTTGAGTAGCTACACATACCCCAACACTTCTTCTGTTCAGATGTCAGACTAGTCAGTTGTGCTTTTAAATCGCGTGAATATTCTTCCAGTTTTCATACATACTTTTCATACACAAATCTTACATTTTAGTTTACTTCCAATGTATAGTATCTTATTCTTTAGAGATATATGGTCGGAGGCTTTTTATCTAATACGTGGCGCACAGGGCAACACATCTCGAATTTTTATTCAAATCTTCAGAAGTTACAGCAGATCTTATTGCACATAAATCGCTTCACAGTATAACCTCAAACACTTCACAATCAAACACCTATGGGCCCCAGCTGCCTGTCGTCTGATGAAAAGCGCAAAGATTCCCACCGAAGGCGGGTAGCAATGCGCTTTAAACACGGCCTCCGTTTCCAGGGCCACGCGAAGTGGCCGCGAAGCTTAAGGGGCCATGTCACGGATTACGCGGTCCCATCCGCCGGAGGTTCGAGTCCTCCCTCGGGCATGGGTGCGTGTGTTGTTCTTAGCATAAGTAAGTTTAAGTAGTGTGTAAGTGTAGGGAACGACGACCTAAGCAGTTTAGCTCCTTAGGAATTCACACACATCTGATCATTTTTTTTGTTTCCATTTCCAGAAAATGACGCATGCTCAAATGCGCTTGCGTTGCTCCACTTTCGAAAAATTATGCACATGCGTAAAACTGAACACAAAAAGGCATCATGTGGCCGCATCTTTAGCATATTAACCAAAAATGGTTCAAATGGCTCTAAGCACTATGGGACTTAACATCTGAGGTCATCAGTCGTCTAGACTTAGAACTACCTAAACTTAACTAACCTAAGGACATCACACACATCCATGCCCGAGGCAGGATTCGAACCTGCGACTGTAGCACAGCGCGGTTCCGGACTGAAGCGCCTAGAACCGCTCGGCCACAGCGGCCGGCATTAACGGTCCAGTACAGTTCAGTTGATGATTGAACGATTATTGGTGCTTCACATTGTATGCATATAGGTTATCAGTGGCTATTAGAAATATTACCCTCTCAGCTACACCAGGAAATATACGGAACTTTGCTACAGCACTGTTAAAGTGAAATGCTGTAAACGCGATTTTTCAAGTAGAACTAATAAGTTAGCTGATTAATGTAGGTAAAATTCGAAGCGTAATTTATGGTGCTGTTCGCATAATGGATGAAGTGTACGGCCTTGTAATACGACACAAAATTAAACGCAACGTGATAGATTCTCTTACTCCTGTACAAGACAGCCCATCTGAACGAAGTTCTATGTGAGGTCAGGAATACTGCTCGATTTCTTCAGCCACCGAGAGGGTCTTACTGTTTTGGTGGGAGAGTGGCTAAATACGTTTCTCCGAGTCTTCAGTTTACATACCTTTTACGTTTGTGGTTATTGTACGCAGAATTCCAGTGAATGACCACTTGTGTTAACCTTGTAAGAGTAACAGATATAAACGCCTCAGATGTCATCACTACAGCTTTTTACTCTGCTGACCTAATTCTTCATTGGGTACCCAAATTGTGAGATTCTGAATTTATAGCATTGGTGTGAGGGAATACGAATGTGCAGTGTTTTCAAAAATGTCTCAATAGCAAAATTTTCTGTCCTGAGGAATACTTCACCTGTCGATTCCACGTTTTGCCTTTTTTTAAACATAAATACGGTGATAGCGTACCATTTTCTCAAATATATGAGGCAATAATATGAACCATTTCCGGTACACTTGGTTAGTGTCACCAGCCTGCATAGACGCTTTTCTTTCTTTTTACAATTTAATATCCTAATAGTTAACTGTCTAAATATATAACAGGCTACTTTATGAACGAGACAGATGACTACTGAGAACGAAGGGACAAGTTTTGTATACAACAAAACCTCAACGTGATAATGCGTGCACCAGGCAGAAATTTTTTCAGTGTTCCCTAATATAACAAAAAATGAGCTGACTTGAGCTCTTTGAAACCAAAAAAGCATGTATCATTCAAATATGTTTACGTAACATTCCTAAGTACTAGTAGGTCCTAAATTAAGATAATCTTCAATTCTATTTAAACACCATTGACATGTATCGGATCTGATTATTACACAGGTCTGTCCAAAAATAATTTTTGATACTTGTTTGATATTTGATAACTGAATTTTATGTATTTTTCAGCGCTGATTTCAAAAATGCAATCCATTTATTTTCTAACACGTCAGGTTTTCTCACAAAAAAGTGAGTATTTATCGTATTATAACATAATTTAAACAATTTATCACATTTTTCCTACGTTATGAATTTTTTTTAATAAATAATGTTCTTAACTACATTTCCAGTACACTTCCATTTCTCTTTAAGCTCATAAGTCCTTATAATAACGCTTTCACTTTCTGTCGAAGCTTCTTTTATTGCTTTTCCGGCTGTGGACTCGTTGAGGATCTTCTCTTCTCATCATCCAGCAGTAGTCCGCTATCGTGCTGACGTTCCATGTTCCTTGATATATTCTTTCCATTTCTTTGATGTCTTGGTGTAATCTTTCGCCCCGATCTTCACTTACATCACCAAGGTTTGCAGGGAAGTAGTCAAGATGTGATGAGTGGAGAAAATTATTTTTAATGCTCATGTTACAGCCCAGCTTCTTAAAGTTGTCGAGCATGTCTGCGACGAGTTTCTTACAGTTTGTATCTCTTTTGTTTCCTAGGAAACCGGTAACAAATAATTTAAAATATGTCCATGTTGCATTTTCTTTTGATTCCATTATGTCCACAAAGGTGGGATCTGTCATTAGTCTTCTAATGTCTGGTCTGAGAAAGGTTGCTTCCTTTAGCTTTGCCTCGGATAAAGCAGCAAACAGTCCTCAAAGATATCTGAAACACACCCCTTCTTTTGACAATGCCTCAACGAATTGTTTCACCAGCCCCAACTTAATGTAAAGTGGTGGAAGTAACACCTTTTTGGGATCCACAAGGCCTTTCCTCTCAACATTTTTAACCCCTACCTCTAAGATTTTTCTCAAGGGCAAAGCCTTTTTTATGTAGTGTTGCTTTCTGTCTCCACTGTTCCATTCACATAGAAAGCAAGGGAGCTTTGTGTAGCCACTTTGTTGACCAAGCAGCATTTAAATCACTTGTAAATCACCACATAGTGTCCATTTGTGGTCTAAATAGCAGAGTTTGCTTAAAACCAGTTCAAGGGTTTCGTAACATTCTTTTAAGTGAACCGAGTGTCCAACTGGTATAGAAGCATACTTATTGCCATTTTGTAGAAGTACTGCTTTAAGGCTTCTTTTTGAAGAATCAATAAAAAGTCTCCACTCATTAGGAGCATATTCTATTTTGAAACGTGTCATAATTCCAGGAACATAACAGCAAAACACAAGGTCATCTTTTTGAGAAAAGAAAGATAAAAACTCCTTTTCCCTCGATCGATACCAAGAAAAGGATGTATCCGGAGCCAACATATGTTTATCTTTCAATCTAGATCCTAAAACCTCTGCCGATTCCTAATAAAGGCCCAGGTCTCTAACTAAATCGTTCAGTTCAGATGGTGAGAATGGAATGGGATCGGTTGTGCTAGGATCGTAACAATCTCTGTCTTCTTCACTATCACCTTCGTGAGCCAATGGCTCGTGATCATCTGTATCATCCAAAGAGTCTGGAGATGAGGGTACTGGTACTTGAGGACCGTGAGGAAGAGGGCGAGTGATTGAATGTTAAAGTAAGAAATATCCTTTTTGTTTTACAAATTGAAACCTCGTACGTTGCAAGAACAAAAATAGCAGTCATCACTATGATTTTTGGGCTCCCTCCAAACCATTGGTATTCCAAAACCGAAGGACTGATTTTCACTTTGAAACCATTGCCTCAGTTAAACACACACTGAAATGAGTTTGTGTGGGGCCCAGGGGTTATCTTGATCGCCTCACTTTATATCCAACTAAGCGAAATATACTTCTTCAACAAAATCAGAAATGTTTCTTTGTTGCTTTTTAGTGGTACAGTTACCACAAATGTAGCAGCAGCAATCTGGCGAGTTTATACATCCTCTGGTAGCCATTGTCCCTAAAACAACAGCAAAACACAAGAAAACAGTCAGTGTTTTAAAGCACTAGTAACAACAACATGTCAACAGCACCTAGTGTAGAGATACTGTGAACTGAAGGACAACAGCAGAAATTCAGTGCTATGGGATGGCGGAGAAAGGGGCAACGCGACAGACAGGATCTGACACGAAAATACTGCTCGTTTCCCCTAATTACTCTTTATTTAGTTGTATCTAGTATAAAACCGGCTAAATAACAGTTTTTGGCGATCCTAAAACCCAAAATTCAAACTCACTAGAGGGCTGAAATATCGAAAAAATCTAAAACTAGACAAGCAGTTTGTGAAATAACTGTACGTGATGGAATTTATTCAAAATTTTTCCCGAAATCAGCAATGGAAACACTAAAAAAATCACTTAATAAATTTAAAACAATACTTATGTCGTAGACCTGTGCTATTGTAAAAACCTGTATTGATTCCAAATACGCCTCCGTGAAATGCTCAAATCTCCATACTTGTATGAAGGGTAAATATTCCATTGTACAATGTTCCTGTATAAAGCTGATGTGCCCAATACATAGCAGAAAATTTTTCCAAGTCAGTGGCCAAAGACTAGTTTAAGAAAATGCAATTAACAAACACCTTTTTCACTTAACAATGTCACAAAGCTAAGTACCGCCAAATTATACAAGGTTCTTTGTAGTCGTAATTTGATAAGGTACCTTAGACGAGATTGATCTGTGATACAGCACTGGTACTTTTTCATCAATGATGCCGCTAAGCATTAGGGATATGGTGTTCTTCGAGAAGATGGTCAACTATTTTCCATTTCAGATCAGCTACAATACTCAAATACTTTAGTAAGTGTAAAATCTCTAAAAAATATTAACATGTTGAATACTCTTTACAATACTTCTTTCCATAATGTGTACGAGACGAAACACAGTGAGTTTTTCCTCACAGTAATGTCACAAAATATAAAGCACATTTTTTGAGAAGTTTGGAGATATGCTACATCCTGCATTATTGCTGACATGAATTTCCTATACTGACCAAAATTAAAACCATGTATTCTTACGAAATTATACACAGCTGTGTTATTTCTGGCCAGCGGTAACAGAATGGAAAAACTGTTAACTTGAATAACTCCCTCTCGGGAACTATCACCGGGTTATACGACCTTTAACTGGAGTGCGGAACACAGTTACCAATGGGCTGCGTCCATCTTCTCTGTTGCCTCCCAGAGTTTGCTTTCATTTGCTGATTCAACAGCTTTGCTTTATGCTCCCTGCCACGTTCCCCATGTGTGTGAGCTCTTAACCACCTGGCTTCATGCCGAGGTATATGCTCATTTTCGCTTCCTAAGCACACCACTCCTGGCCTGGTGAATTGCAGCGTGTTTCTCACACTTCGCACGCACGTTGGAGGCAGTGTCTTCATCTACACAGACAGTTCCAAAACTGACCATGCATTTCTACTTGGCGATGAACCTTTTCAATATCAGCTTCTTGACCAAAGCTAGATTTTTGCAGTGGAGCTCTACACCCTTTATCAGGCCATGCAGTCAGTACATACAGCGATACAGGCTTCTAAATTGTGTCACCTGCTCAGATTCTCTCAGTGCTCTTCAGAGTCTTCGCACGCTGTACTCAGTCCACCCTTTAGTAGCACTGGATCTAAGCATGCCTCCACTCGCTTACCGTGGGAGGCAGCCATTGTGGTGTTGCTTTGGGTTCCTGGTCACGTCACCGCGCCAGGGAACAAGGCTTCTGATGCCACTGCAAAGGCTCCAAATCTCCTCCCTCGGCCTGCTAGTCATTCTGTTCCCTCTGATGATCTTTGTGTTGCTGTCTGTCGGCATGTACGAGATGTGACAATAAAGTAATGTGAATGATTTTCTTTGCAAGATGTGGCGACCCTGCAGGCTTCTGTAGGCACAATATCTTTGACCTTTGTCTATAAGCTGATTCTAGTCCAACTGGCACATCGATGCAACTGGTCAGTCGTGAGTTGTGCTGTAATAAGTTAACTCGTGTATCCATCTCTTGTCACAGAAATGGAACCCCATAATATTGGACAATGGTATGCCATTTCTTTTTGTGTTAAAATGGGTGAAGAAGGGATGACAACTTACAGTAAGCTTCAGAAGGCTTTTGGAGAGGAGGTTATGTCAAGAGCTCAAGTTTTTCGTTGGCTTAAATATTTAGTGATGGCAGAAAGAATGTTGAAGACGAAGGCTGCACTGGACGACCATCAACCGCACGGACCGATGTCAATTTGGCCAGGTGCATGAACTGATACGATCTGATCGAAGATTATCCATGAAAATGATTGCAGAAGAACTGAACATCGATCGAGAAACGGTTCCTCTAACAATAAATGAAGATTTTGGTATGGATTCAGCATCACGATAATGCACCATCCCATATTGCTCTGTCAGAACAGAAACTTTTAATCTCAAAATAAATTTCAGTACTACCACAGCCACCTTATTCACCAGACATCGCTCTGTGCGACATTTTTCTATTTCCAAGAGTCAAAACGGCGGTCAAGGTGCTCCATTTTCAAACAATACAAGATGTCCAAAAAGCTGTGACGAGGGTCTTGGTGGATATTACAGAAGATGAGTTCCCCAAATGTTACCATCAATGGCAGAAACGCTGGAAACAGTGTGTGCAGTCAGAAGGGAACTACTTTGAAGGAGACAACACTAAACTTAACTAAAACGGCAAGCAACATTTTTTTCACATCAGTCTCATTACTTTATTGTCGCACCTCGTAGTTTCACTTTGGAGAGCATAAAGGTCTTCTCTCCAGGGGCCCAAACTCCGGGACATTAAACCTCTCCCAATAGCATGATCAACTTTCTCTCGGCCCTCATGTCATGAGGAGGTCACTCTAGCCCAGCTGCGTGTAGGACGCTGTCGTTTTGTCACCGCTATTTATTAAGTGGCGACACTCTCCCACTCTGCTCTCAACCCTTTGTTGGTGCGCCACTTACTGATCCTGTGCCCATTTTTAACTGTTTACATTTTCGTCTATGTTTGCCATCTACTTTGTCAGATGTTCTAGCGGATGACACGCATTATGTAGATCTCGTCGAACTTTCTTGCTTTTTATTTGCCCCAGTGTGGCCTCCCCACCCCTCCTTCACCCACCCACGGGGACTTCCACCATCTCAACCATGTTCCAAGAAATGTTCCCTAGGGAGTGTCTTGTCCTCAGCTGCTCCGCTTTTTAAAGTTGTTGATTGGGTTTCTGCCTTTCTCACTTCAGGTTCTTTGTCTTTTCTTACATTGTGATACTGTCACTTATGATCTTACCAGTTTTGCACCCTAAATTACCACCAACCCATCTCCACTCTCACATCTGCATTTAACAGTGGCATTCCTGTTGCACTCACAATGTTCCTGCCCCTGCTTTAATTTCACAGAAGGTTGTTTTGACTTTTCTGTGTGCTAGTCCTTCCAACATCCATTTCTGTTTTGATTTCTTCACATTTCCCTGAATGTCTTTTTATTTCCTTCTTTAGTTGGTTAGCTGAACTATTTCTTCTGTTACCCAATGCTTCTCCTCAGTTATCTTTGTTATTCATATGTTTGTGCACCCAATATATGTGGTTGCCCCTGTTAGTGATGTCCACTCATCTTCCGCTAATCTGCTTTCCCTGATATTCCTTTTCGGAGTATCCACATCATTGGAGATTTTCCAAAAGTCTCATCATTCCGCAGTACTTCAGTGCCCCACTTCTTTCTGCAATGAATCCTCTGTACGATTCTCTTTAACTTCAGTCTTTTCTTCTGACTCTATATCTGCTCCTGTTTACACCTTACAATCGAATATCTGATTTCGGAATCTCTGCTAGACCATCATGTAATCTAACTGAAATATTCCAGTATCTCCCGGCCTTTTCCACACTAACCTTCTCCTCCCGTGATTCACATATAGGGTATTAACTTTTCCTTCGTGAAATTTGTTGCAGAACCCAATTAGCCTTTCTCCTTTTTCTTTCCTACTACCAAGCCCATATTCTCCCATAGTCCTTTGTTCTACTCGTTTTCCTACAGCTGCATTTCAATCCCACTTGACTATTCGTTCATCATGTCCCTTTAAGTACCGAATAACCTGTTGAATATCCACATACACTTTCTCTGTCTCATCTTGTGCTTGCAATTTTGGCGTGTATATCTGAACTATTTTTCTCACTGTCGATGTTGATGAGAACAAACCTATCACTAAACTGATCATAGTGACACACTCTCTGCCCTACTTTCCTATTGATAACGAGTCATACTCCCTTTTACCATTATCCGCTTCACTTAATATTCCCCTACACCCGTCTGACCAGAAGTCCATGACTTCTTTCCATTTCACTGCACTGTCTCCCACTATATCTACATCAAGCTTTACAAGGAGAGGTGTCTCGCATTAGGACTGGCTTTATGAAACCATCTGTATGGTGACATAGGTTTGAGTGCCAGGGATCCCATTTTAGTCATTAGTCCTGGTGGGTCCTTGTTCGTTTGTAATAGATGGAAAAAGAAATTCATAGATTTTCGTGATGTTCTAGAGACATAAAGTTGATGTTGGGGCATACAGTGGCAGTCTATCGTAGTGGTTAGAATAGAAGCCTAAAGAATATAGTTATAGGCTCGAATCTCATTATGTTCTTAAATAGTTGTCGACATTAGTTTGATAGTCCGTTTTATTCAGTTACTTAGCTTACACACAACTTTAAAAAATTCTAATCATATTCGATATAAGGCGATCATCATATTCACTTCATTTTTCCTGCATGTTTTCTTATTTTCATTTGGAATCGTTGTGCATGTGGTTTTATTACTTTTGTTTATCTGTCCCAACATCTAAATATTCGAATAGCCAATCTGTTGGTTAAAAAACGATATGGGATATAGTCTATTTATATTGACAGTGTAATTGTTCCATTAATGTATTTTTCGTTACATACAATATACACATTTTTTGGAACGTTATTGTACTTTTCGTTACATACAAGTGGCACATTTTTTGGCTAGTAATCGACATACAAACATTAAAAATACAAATTCCTATTGCACCGTGGACATAATAACACAGATTAAAATTAAAACCAAAGCAGAGATTTTAATTAACTGTGCAAAATGACGGATAGAAATAACAAACGCAGTAACATGGACGAAAATATAAGATGATAAAATAGAAGCAGTTAAATGGAATCCAATACAAAAAAGTAACTGAAATCATCTACACAAAGATAGCAAATAAAATATAAGAGTAAATGCAAAATTTAATACAATGATTAAAACGATGTGTCAAAGGACTAAAATTTTTAAAGAAAATACAATAAAATCAATTAACTGAATGAAAGCAGTGATCAAAGTTACTTCTACACATATTTAAAAATAAAAAAGGATTTCATTCCTTACGTCGCCAAATGGAATAGATATTGAAATTACTTTGATGATTATATTCATTCAACTACTTGATTTAAGTGTATCTTTTTTAATTTACTATCACTTAATTAATTATTTAATGAGACAGAAGATGAGTGTACGACAAATTTTGTCAAATGACAGACATCTTGCATTCAAGAAATGCACCTGTTCAACACCCAAACGTAATTACGCTAGATGTGAGTTTGCTAAAAATGTTGATCATGGAATTTGCACTGGGATAAAGAGGCCTTTAGTGAAGAGGAGAAATTTAATTTAGGTGGGCGGGATGTTTTTTAATATTATTGGCATGATCTGAGAGCTGAGCAGCACGTAAGGATGATCAGAAATTTTGTTGATGTAAGTGTTCCGATTTGGGCAGCCTTCTACGCACTACCTGGAAGATAACCAGAATGAACACTAACATGTACACTGAGATTCTAGAGGCAGAACTGATTAGAATGTATGAGGATCTAGGGGAATAAAGTCTAAAGTTTCAACAAGATAATGCATGTGTACGTGTCTGTGCTACTGCCAAAAATGGTTTGAAGATACAGATATCAATCTCTTGCAAAGGGCTGTACGTAGCATTTGAATAACGTGGAACACGTGTGGGGAATACTTGCAATGCGTGGTTATCACAATGGAATGCAATTTGAAGCCGTAAGTGAGCTGAAAAGAGCGATACAAGAAGAGCGAGCGACAGTTTCACTGCAAGAACTGCAAATCCTTTAACAGTCAACGCCGAAGATGGTTTTTGAGGTAAGTAGGAACAACAGTGGTTGGATAAAGAACTAACAATGCAATAACACAACTGCACGATAAGTGCCTTTCTACCAATTTCCTTCCAGGCAATTCGAACGCCTTACTTTGTTTCTCGTATTTTGAAGGAATTATGCAATTCCGTTATGATTATTTATCTCTAATGTGTATCTACTACTTTCATGATAAATTCCATACTTGTATGCTTGAGATATTATACTATTACTTTCGTAGGAACACAGCTTTTATACTGATATCCAATTTTTCTCTGTCCTGGTGGCTTAAATGCGTGAAACCGCGATTAAGGAAAACGTTAAGCCCTATTCGCGGAAAAAAGGTTTTGCTGCAGCAGAGTAGCAGAGTTTTAGTTTGAATGCCTGGGGGACCTATTCAAGCTCGACGCATCTGTCACTGAAGATTATGTCTCGATGAAAAAAATGAAAGCCACAATTTTGGCACAGAGCCGGGAACAGACAGGTTTCATATATGTGAGAGGACACAAGGTGCTGTTGTCCGTGCAGAAACGTCGATGGTTCATCGAATAGATAAAAAGTATAGAGTAAAAAGAAGAATGATCGAGGAAATTAAAAGAACTGATGGCATCTGTGACTTCTGAAATTTTCCGATCGTATTTCTTCTTCCAGTTATTTTTGGGCTCTCAGCTGGATCTTATCAACATTCTGCCACTATGTTTCGGCCCAAGGACGTCCGGCCATCCTCAGGCGAATAGACGAAGAGACCTAATGCAGTCAAGGTATCTGTAGTGAATTCTGCTCATGCGAATCGTACTGGCCGTTTACGGCGCATGCGTTAGGAGGTGACATGCGGGAGGCAACCAAGTTGTGTGTGCTGGCATCAGTGGTGAAGTAAGAACAAACTAATCGCTGAGTATCGACTGAGCATGTCGATTCCGCTGTGACCGGATAGTTTTAATAATTAGATTCCAATATTTATCCAGCTGAAAGCCGTTATCACGATTCATTAAATTATCAGCGAGACGTATTTCCA
The DNA here is from genome assembly GCF_021461385.2 of Schistocerca piceifrons. NCBI lineage: Eukaryota > Metazoa > Arthropoda > Insecta > Orthoptera > Acrididae > Schistocerca > Schistocerca piceifrons. Next base: position 520,968,844 of record NC_060143.1, read on the forward strand.
CGAATTCTTCTGTTACAGACTCCTAGAAGCTGGAAACCGGTGCTAAAATTTTGTTATTACTGTATTGCATTGAATGTCCCATGGAAATGCAATATTCTGTCAGTGCTGATTTTAAAGGTTGCCATAGACGGATGTGTCTTTCGTGTTCTACACAGCGTTCCTGCACCTTTCGTGTCGTCACACTTATACATGCAGAGCCACAGTCACAGAGAACTTAATAAACACCCGCCTTCCTCAATTGTAAATCATCTTTAACGGATCCGACTAAGACCCTGCTCTTAGCTGGTGTACGGAAGATGACATTGGTATTATTCTTCCTAAGCAATCTACCTATTTTAGAAGACATATTCCTGGCGTATGGAAGGAACGCAGTTGATTTATAGTCGTCCTCAGAGCGTTGCTTCTTGTTTTTATAATTGTGCATGGCGTTCCGTATTTGACGCTGAGCTTAGCCATTCTCTTTAAAAACCTTCTGCAGATGCACTAATTCTTCGTGAAGGCTATCAGCATGCGATATTACAAGCGCCCGATGAATTAAAGTACTGAGAGCAGCGACGGTTTATGCGGGGCGATAGCAGCTGGACACCTGTAGATATAGATCTGTATATGTGGGTTTTCTGTACACCGAATATCGTAAAAACCCATTAATTTTCCGGGATAGTAACACGTCTAGAAAGGGTGATCACCATAGTAAACTTGATGTTCTCATGTAAACAGTTCAAATGACAAAGAAATTTTTCCAGTTCTTGTCTGCCATGAGGCCATACAACGAAACTATCATCTACGTAACGCCAGAAAACCGTAGGCTTTAAGACGGCAGACTCAAGACCTTTCTCCCCAAACTCTTCCATAAAAAATTGGCCACCACAGGGTACAAGGGGATCCCCATAGCGACATCTTCAGTTTGTTCAAAAAATTAGTTATTAAATAAAAAATAAGTTGAGTAGAGTGTGTTATAATGACGCTTGATTTTGAGAATGGCTTCAATAGGGTGCGCTACCACTACCTTCTCAATACAATAGCACTGGATTTTCCCCAATGTTTTGAAAAATCATTGGTAGATTTTGAAGAGCAGCACATCGAAATTCATGAATAATGGTCATCTAAAAAGGCAACTTGCAATAATGGGTTCGGTGAGACAAAGTGGTCCCATGTTGATGGCCATGTCTGGTATTGTAATTGAGCCCTACTAGCCACTCTGCAGAAATAAATCCCAAAATATCATATGCAAGGCATACGCAGATGATGTGGGTCTCGTGGTCATAAGTGAAAGCGACGTCGAGAAGGCATTGCAGGCCACCAGCAAGTACGAACTTCCATCAGGTGCGAGGCTGAGCAAAACTAAATCACGCCCCATGAATGTAGAGCATGGAATATCTTCCCAAAACACAGAAGAACTAAGTCTGGTCACCCACATGCAAATTCTAGATAAGGACCACAGTTCTAATACAAAGCTATAAGCTTCAAATTCTAGGGATATCCTTGCAAGAGTGGTAGCCAGCGTCAAAGAACATAGCGTGCAAAGACTTGACGACATCCAATTGCTCATCCTTTGCAAATATGGTCATTGTATCCAAAGTAAACTATGAGGCACAGGTTATACATATATTACGTGAAACAGCAGCAAGAATTCTCTGAGCTTTGCGTCACTTTGCAGCTCGTGGTGAGATTTTCAGAGTCATGTTTGACATTTTGATTGTCCCATGCGAAGATGGTGGTCTAAATCTCACTAAAGTTGGAAAGAAGTCACATGTTACAACCATCAGTCTCACATCCCACTTCGTAGACCAAATTCCTCCCATTGTCTTCTATCCAACCATAGATGTGCGGCAAATTTCCAACGGCTTTTATCATTTCAAGAATTTTCCTCGAACTCAGTTGCATCAAAACCAGTCCGCCATCGAATATGGTAAAAGTTATGTTCATACACATGAAATCAACTGAAGCCAAAAGCTGGAATGTGATCGAACAAAAATACCTTGTGTTCCAACTGGAAGGTCATTTGGAAAAAATATCAGCAATTGTCACCACCCAACAAATGTGAAAACTACTTCGTACAAGGCAGTAAATATAAAAGTAGCAAGCAAATCGCAATATTATGCCATCCACCTGGGTGATTCAAAAACCTGTGACTATAGCAGCCTAATAAACTTAGAAAAAAAAATTGGTTCAAATGGCTCTGAGCACTATGGGACTTATCTGCTAAGGTCATCAGTGCCCTAGAACTTAGAACTACTTAAACCTAACTAACCTAGGGACATCACACACATCCATGCCCGAGGCAGGATTCGAACCTGCCACCATATTGGTCGCATGGTTATGGACTGAAGGGCCTAGAACCGATCAGCCACCGCGGCCGGCAATAAACATAGAATAACGTAGGTTTGTGTGCACTGAAGTGAAGGGCATCTGGTAAACCATCATAAAAGCCACGATAAAGCGAACAGTACCACCCCCACCACCCCACCCACCACCCCCACACCCACCCCCCGCTCTCAGTACTTTGACTGTCGATGTTTTTAATCCTAGTGATGTGCCATACCCTTTCACAGAAATAAATGACGTAACTCGTCAAAAGGCCAAACAATACATTACCTTATGACCGAATAAAAAAGAACCAAAGATGATTTTCAAATGTGTCTTTTTCCTTCCGCATCATAACCTCAGGAAGACAAAAGACCATACAAAATTGCAATTTTTGAAGTAAATATAATTGCGATAAACTTACTCTACAACATGAAACTCAAGAACAAAATAAAAATTTTTGTTTTCGCCTTTTTTCTTGTGCGATGAATTTGTTTTGAAAGGAAACAGAAATTTACTCTGAAACAAACAGCTCAGAAGCACCCTATTTTGGGTTGAAGCAATCTCAGAGAAAAGCTTTACCCTCACGCCTGTATATGTCGTACTTTTAATGTTATTTTATTTTATTCCGTTTGTCAAAACCTCTTTTAATCAGAATCAGTGACTGCCTTAATTTCTTCTGTTCTGCGATACAGTCATCTTCATCTGAAGCATCCAAAATGGCAGTACAAAGATTCCGGAAAGCGTCGTGCTCTGAGTTAAGAGAAGACAACTCAGTAAACACACATCGGGAAACGGTTGCGTTGGATGGCTAAAGGAGGTATTGCGGAATGAACGGGAAAATACACCTTCGTGAAGACAACATTGAAGCTGTCGCTAAGCTGAGGTAGTTACAGTGCCGACGTTCTCTTCTGAGGTAGACAGAACAAAGAGGAGAGAGAGTTATTATCTTCCTACCAAAGTATCAATTTCTCACAAGGTAAGAAGGTGGCAATGAAGACTGGAAGAGAAAGCAAAGTTGGAGCGAGGGGTTAAACATCACGCAATGTAGATGTTCAGTCTGTGGTTCGAGTCCATTCCATCTGGAAGCTCAGAGATAATTCGCTTCACGCTTGAACCTACCTATAGTAGCACAAATATCTGGAAGCTATTTCTCCAAACAGCTCGTGGCTGCGTCGAGACAGCCACCCACCGCCTAACGCCAGGTGCCGTCCGCCAGGTGAGCGCAGCGCGGGGCTGTGGGTGTATTTATCAATTGTCGTTTTCTTATTTGCAGACATAGTACTTGCCTTGCAGCTACGTATTGGATTTTGCATACATGACACTTATGACCGTTGTTAAGAGTTGTAAAATACACTCGCAAGTGGAAGAAGGTCTAGCATCTATTTGAATTGAATAGTGGGGAGTTGGTAGCAGATGCAGCGCGAAACCTTTTTATTGTGTGGGGCGAGTGCCTTTGGGCAAAATACGTCAAAAAAGGATTTCCTTCGTTCAAGGAAGATCGTTCTGAATCAATGATTTTTCACATGTAGGAATTCTCGAAACCTTTTCATTGTGTGGGGCGAGTGCCTTTGGGCAAAATACGTCAAAAAAGGATTTTCTTCGTTCAAGAAAGATCGTTCTGAATCAATGATTTTCCACATTTAGGAAGTCTCGGTAGTTGACACACATGATGAACTATATGTGATAAACTGAGACCGTTTCAGCGTCGTGCGACATTTGCATTCAGCAGACATGGTTCAGCGATCGGATATATCAGTTTTCCATGCTCTAATTCAATCCAACAAAAATCAAAACAGTGATTATTATTCCATTTTTGCTTGAACGCCATCAGTTCAAACATTAGGCTTCCTATGCAATACTGTTACTGGAGACAATTTATGATTTCTTTACACACCACTGGCCATTAAAATTGCTACACCAAGAAAAAATGCAGATGATAAAGGGGTATTCATTGGACAAATATATTATACTAGAACTGACATGTGATTACATTTTCAAGCAATTTGGGTACATAGATCCTGAGAAATCAGTCCCCAGCACAACAACCTCTTTCCGTAACAACGGCCTTGATACGCCTGGGCATCAAGTCAAACACAGCTTGGATGGCGTGTACAGGTACAGCTGCCCATGCAGCTTCAACACGATACCACAGTTCATCAAGAGTGGTGACTGGCGTATTGTGACGAGCCAGATGCTCGGCCACCATTGGCCAGACGTTTCCAGTTGGTGGGAGATCTGGAGAATGTGCTGTCCACGGCAGCAGTCGAACATTTTCTGTATCCAGATAGGCCCATACAGAACCTGCAACATGCTTTCCTGCAGTATCCTGCAGAAATGTAGGGTTTCGCAGGGATCGAATGAAAGGTAGAGCCACGGGTCGTAACACATCTGAAATGTAACGTCCACTGTTCAAAGTGCCGTCAATGCGAACAAGAGGTGACCGAGACGTGTAACCAGTGGCACCCTATACCATCACGCGGGGTAATACGACAATATGGCGTTGACTAATACACGCTTCCAACGTGCGTTCACCGCGATGTAGCCAAACACGGATGCGACCATCATGAAGCCGTAAAAAGAACCTGGATTCATCCGAAAAAATTACGTTTTGCCATTCGTGCATCCAGGTTCGTCGTTGAGTGCACCATCGCAGGCGCTCCTGTCTGTGGTGCAGCGTCAAGGGTAACTGCAGCCATGATCTCCGAGCTGATAGTCCATGCTGCTGCAAACGTCGTCGAACTGTTCGTGGAGATGGTTGTTGTCTTGCAAACGTCCCCATCTGTTGACACACGGATCGACACGCGGCTGCACGATCCGTTACAGCCATGCGGATAAGATGTCTGCCATCTCGACTGCTAGTGATACGAGGCCGTTGGGATCCAGCACGGCGTTCCGTATTACCCTCCTGAACCACCAATTGCATATTCTGCTAAGAGTCATTGGATCTCGACCAACGCGAGCAGCAATGTCGCGATACGATAAACCGCAATCGCGGTAGGCTACAATCCGACCTTTATCAAAGTCGGAAACGTGATGGTACGCATTTCTCCTCCTTACACGACCAATCACAACAAATTTTCACCAGGCAACGGTGATCAACTGCTGTTTGTGTATGAGAAATCGATTGGAAACTTTCCTCATGTCATCTCGTTGTAGGTGTCGCCACCGGCGCCAACCTTGTGTGAATGCTCTGAAAAGCTAATCATTTGCATATCACAGCATCTTCTTCCTGTCGGTTAAATTTTGCATCTGTAGTACGTCATCTTCGTGGTGTAGCAATTTTAATGGCCAGTAGTGTATTAATTTCATACGAAGAAACTAAATGCCGAGCCGTGAAGAGCGACATATACTATAGCAAAGGTCAGTCTGAACATACTTTGCATCTGCTTGCTGAAAAAGGCTATTGTGCTCTAGAAAGTCCTTTCCAGCTATATATCCATCACAGATGATATTTATTTCGAACACCTAGGTGCCCTTCGGCCGCAGTGTAAGAAAAACGACAGACAAAACTGAATCGCGTGTTGCTACTACGCAATATTGCACTCTGCTGATTACGAAAACCAAACTATTCAGGGGGCTGTTTGGGAAATTGTCCTTCACGTACTTTTACTCTGATCTGAAGCCCTGAAATGTACACTTCTCCTGTTCTTATCGAACAACCGTCAAGGTTATTTTTTTGTTGACGAAACTGCACTTCCAACTTCGTTTTGTAAAACTTTTACTCAGAACGGCTACCTTTGTAAAGGTGTGGAATCGGTAAACTATCTGAACATTTTTGGTCTATTTTAGATAATGTGAGAGAATACCAATACCAATGAAATGCAGCTTACCGCGATAACCTGACGACGAATGTCTATTTTAATAAAAAATTAAATATCTGTAACACAAGAGTGCCTATATCAGTATGAATTAGTAATATGTTATTCGGTATGCTATGGTCTTTGTTTACTTGCTTTGCTGTGTGTCACTCAAGTAGTATTTCATAAATAACGCTATGTATTCACAATAACCAAAAGTTATGTCAGTAGAAGCGGAAAGAAGCATTAATAATTGTGCAGCATCATGGTTTTCGCCCTTACGCTATGAGATACTGGAAGTGGTGACACGATATTTGATGGAGAAGTTTTCTTAAGATATCCACACAGATTTTCGACATGGCTGCTTATAGGTCTATAACAGAACGACTAAAAACATAGCCTTCTGCGAGACTTGAACCGCAAGTCAACACAGCCTTCGTTTGACATGCGACCATGTGATCCCCAGAGGTGGCGAACAACTGCAGTATTTACTACCACTTATTGTCTTAGTGGTGGCTAGATCACTAATATCGCATCGTGAAAAACTAGATTAGTTGCTGTTTAAACGTGGAATGACGTTTCTGAACTCAAAATCATAAACTGATAACCTTGCGCCTTACTTTAAATGAAAATCACAAAGATTATTCAATGGCAGTGACACACAAAATGAAGTGAATTTAGGTAGATCATTCAGTGCCATCGAAGAAGTAACTCATCTGGCACAGAGTTGCCAAACTTTTTCCGCGTTGTTACCAAGATTCAATCATACTACCAGTAGAAAGAATACCAACCGATGTGTGCCGTGAGCGAATTCAGACGTTAACTACAGCTTACTTCCCAAATATGAGGCTGGTGAGGGTCAGATTATCAACAGTATGTGTCACAGAGTTTTGTTTCCATTTCTGCAACGACATTTAGGATCTAGAGCGTATTTACTGATTACAGTTATTGGCTCAAGCTACAAATTAATTGTTATAAGTCAATAACTCTATCAGTCACCTCCGGTTTTCTGTCTTAAGGACACTGAATATTGAAAAGCTCGCTCACCGGACAAGATTCACATTTTGAAGTGTTCCAGTCGCTTTACTATAGCCATTATGAGTAGGCAACACGAATTTTGATCATTGTACACTTGGAAAATATGTTGCTTTAGAGCGCAGTCTTTGGCATCACCACAAAACCAAGGAACGCGAATGAAAAGACACACAGCACTGATCGCAAAAGAACATTCACAGAGGGACTTCGTAAGTTACGAATAACATTAAGTTCCAAATCAAGTAGTCTACTGAGCACAAAAACCAAATGCTATGTCCGAAAGAGCGATTCCAAAATGAGTGGAGAAAATCAAACCAGCTAACATGAACGCTGAAAGTAATGTCTGGCATAAGTCGTCCTCAAACAGAACCGTCATTCAGTCTGTAAATGCAATACTACCACTTCTGATGGTTTCTCAATAAGAGCGAAAATCATCTATTTTGAAGATCTTCCCAATTTTCAGTGCTCTTAATAGAGAGAAAACCCGAAATAACAACTGGTTCACCAAGTTGAACGTGGTGCTGAGCTTCTATGCAGCGTCTGCGCAGACTGTTACTAATTTAGTCCCTGATGTTTTCATACGAACGACGCTCTAGCCTGCCTTGACATTCGTATGAGAATTACCGAGTTGTAATGTGACGTCGTAGATGGACAGAAGGTCATGGAATTTATCGAGACTGTCCATATGTTGCTGTTTCATAACGGCTAATTACCATTACGGTGGAGGGTTTTATTTCGGCCTGTGAAGGAACTGCGCAACACTTGGTGAATAGCACCTAAACCTCTGCACGCCACAACGCACACCCATTATATGCTAATTAATCGCATGTCAGTGGCATGAGAACGATTTTCGATCGCAACTTTCGACGCGGTCGTTTTAAGGACCAGCGACCCTTGTCTCAGAGTGGTACATTCAGCATTCTCCATCGCCCCTGAATGTTTGTAACATGATCATGGACTCTCCCTGTACAACGACCGGCTTCTTGTTGTCAGCTTTTCTGACTGTTTATTCTGCCGTGGCTCTGAAGATATGTACGTCAGATAAAAACGAATACTGCGTAACACGAACATCCGATGTTTCATCCGTTCAAACTCCATCAAAATAGTGCATGAAAATAGTGCAAGTAAGCGGCGTAATAGCTGCTATGAACTAATAAATAATACATAGTAAAGTTTGGTAATCTCCATCAGACATCTGGCGATTATGAAAGGTTACTTTTATTACTTACACAACACTGCAGTACGATCTGAAATGTTTCGTAAGATCCCATCATTTAAATTCGTTGCGGCCGTTTGGAATTAAAGTAGAGGAATCGGGAATACACATTTACAGCGAGATTTGAATGTATGGCTTCAGGTGCAGTGGCACACATCCAGTGTGGCATCGAGGATGTGAACGTTCTCCCATTGCTGTGGTAGAGGCTAAAGGCAGGAGGCATCTGATTTATCACAAACTAAATAATGAGTGACTTTGTGATTTACTCTTAAAATAACTTTCTTGCGCTCTAAAACTTTAAGTACCGACCCACTGCCACTTACTGCGCTCAACTTGTTCAGATTATTTAATCACAATTACAAGTAAATATCAAGCGGACCTAGTAGGATAACGCAGATCCAGTCCTGGAAGTCCGTCGATTATCTCTGGGTTACCAATCATTTTCTGGATGGCAGCTTATACACACATATCAAAAAAGCTATGCATTACCCCGGTTCCCAGAGCTCCTGAAGATAGATGTTGACTATGGGTATTGCATCACAGATACAGTCCCTTTGACTGTACATAGATGTCACTAAACCCGCCCAGAGATGTAAACAACTGCGCATGAGCAGCGCCTGTTGTATGGAGGGGGTCCGACAATGGATCAGTCCCACTCATTCCACCTGGAAGGAGGTACACGGCTCGTGTCGCCTGTCGTTCAACCGTCCATCGACGGTCAATACCGCGGTTCGACCGCGTCTGCATTGTTACTTTGTGCCAGGAGGGGCTCTCATCAAGTGAAGTGTCCAGGCGTTTCGGAGTGAACCAAAGCGATGTTGTTCGGATATGGAGGAGATACAGATAGACAGGAACTGTCGATGACATGCCTCGCTCAGGCCGCCCAAGGGCTACTTCTGCAGTGGATGACCGCCACCTACGGTTTATGGGTTAGAGGAACCCTGACAGCAACGCCACCATGTTGAATAATGATTTTCTTGCAACCACAGGACGCCGTGTTACAACTCAAACTGTGCGCAATAGTCTGCAGGATGCGCAACTTCACTTACGACGTCCAGGGCGAGGTCCATCTTTGCAACCACGACACCATTCATTGCGGTACCGATGGGCCCAACAACATGCCGAATGGACCGCCCAGGATTGGCTTCACCGATGAGTGTCGCTTATGCCTTCAATTAGACAATCGTCGGACACGAGTTTGGAGACAACCCGATAAGGCTTAACGCCTTAGACTCACTGTCCAGCGAGTGCAGCAAGGTCGATGTTCCCTGTTGTTTTGTGGTGGCCTTAGCTGGAACCGACGTACGTTGCCGGTGGTCGTGGAAGGCACCGTAACGGCTGTACGATACGTTAATGCCATCGTCCGACCGATAGTGCAACCACGTCGGCAGCATATTGGTGAGCCATTCGTCTTGTTGGACTATGATTCGTGCCCCCATCGTCCACATCTTGTCGATGACTTCCTTCGGGTTAACAACATCACTCGACTAGAGTGGCCGGCTTTTTCTCGAGACATGAACCCTGTCGAAGATGCCTGGGATAGACTGAAGAGGGGCTGTTTATGGACCAAGTGACCCGCCACCCACTCTGAGGGATGTACGCCGAATCGCCGTTGAGGAGTGGGACAATCTGGACCACCAGTGGCTTGATGAACTTGTGCATATTATGCCACGATGAATACAGAGATGGATCAATGCAAGAGGACGTGCTACTCGGTATTGGAGGTACCCGTGCGCACAGCAGTCTGGACCACCACCTCTGAAGTTCTCGCTGTATGCTTGTACAACATGCAATGTATGGTTTTCATGAGCAATAAAAAGGGCGGAAATGATGTTTACGTTGATCTCTATTCCAGTTTTATGTACAGGTTCCGGACTCCCGGAACCGAGGTGATGCAAAACCTTTTTTAATGTGTGTATTAAATTCATCCGAAACAGTTACTCATTCCTGATCGCAGACGGCGGCTGTCACTCGCTAGACCTACACTGTCACGTGCTGTGACGTACACGCCACGGCTGTCTTTCTCGTGGATCTCGGATCGTGAAGGGTGTTGGCACTTGGTCCATACAGTTACGCATCCTGCAGTGCTGGCGGACTGTGCATAATACCGGACTTGGATTCTGAAGGGCGGCCTGTTATATTGGCTGCCTTAAGTGAGCGACTCCTACTTAGTCTCTGCGGTGGCCGGGCGGCGGTAGGGTTTCATGTCTAAGACTGAACGTATGAGGGCAATATGCGCGTTGCAAGGACTGTATCTTACAGTGAGATACAACAGGCCCACACGTAGTGGTGGATGAAGCTACACGTTGCTGAACAGACGTTCTGATTCGCATTGTTCATTATTTGACGCATCTTAAGTGGCACGTGTTTACAACTCAAATGCGCAACTGAAAAGTTCCGTATGTGAACGAGGGTAATAGCGCACGATCCGATTCCACCTGTCTGTCTTCAAACAGGACGTCAAATTTCGAATAGACAGCACAGTTTACGCTATTTACTAAGAAAACCATATATAAAATTTAACAACAGGATGCTTACGGCCTTCAATATGGAGATGACAAGCTACGCAATTTCGGCTGCAAACCAACTTAAAAATACGCAAAATGTGTCATCCACTTAATGAAACGATACTAATGGGATATCCACGGGTCACGACAAACTTAAATACTACAATGAGACTAAAATTGTTGCAAGATAACGAAATGATCTAAAAATAACAAGAATTCGTCCAGAACAAACTGAAGAAAAAACTAAACACACACACATATATATATATATATATATATATATATATATATATATATATATAAACCGGATCGAAAATTTCATTTGACCTATAGACATCGACGGGAAAGAAAACAGGAAGTATTTCTAAGAGTTGGTAAGCGCGTTTCCTACCCCTGAGAAATAGTGTCTGTTCCAATTTGGCGCCAGTCGTGTAAGAGTGGCGCTGCTAGAGCCACTATGGAGATGCAGATTAGGTTTGCTTTAAATACGCGCTGAAATGGTTATGAGCGGTATGTACCTTTCAGACTGAACATGGTGAACTGATGTTAATGGAGAATGCTTTAAGGCGACAAAGCCACCATCATCAGTACCTGACTGACTTTGAGAACGGTGGTATAATAAGGCTACAAGTAGCTGCATAGTCCTCCTGTGATACTGCAGAAAGACCTGACATGCGTATAGCCATTGTACTTAATTGCTGGCAACGGTGCTCACACGAATGTACCGTAGCGAGAAAACCAGACTCCAGACGGTCATGAGATACTACCGAGAGGTCAGACCGTCTTGTTCGGCATATGTCTCTGTCGCATCGTACTGCATCTGCAGCAGCAGCTGGCACCACAGTGACACAACGAACTGTTACAAGTCGGTTACTTCAGGGACAGTTTCGAGCCCGGTGAACTATAGCGCGCACTACACTGACCTCAAACCAACGCAGTTGGGCACAACAGTGGTATCAAGCGAGAGATCACTGGAAGCCAGAGTGGACGTCTTTTTGTGTTTCCTGATGAAAGCTGGTTCTTTCTCTGCATCAGCGATGGGTATGTGTTCGTAAGGACGACAGGTAAACGCCTGCAACTAGCATGTCTGTGTGCTAGACACACGGGACCTACTCTTGGAGTTATCGTCTGACGTGCGATTTCGTATGATAGCAGGAGCACTCTCGTGGTTATCTCACGCACCCTGACTGCAAATATGTACCTTAATCTGGTGATTCGGCCTGTTGTACTGTCGTTGATGAACAGCATCCCATGGGCATTTTCCAACAGGATAACACTCGCCCACATATCGCTGTTTCAACCCAACATGTTCAACAGTGTGTCGACATGTTGACTTGGTCTGCTCGATCACCAGATCTGTCTCCAATCGAGCACATTTTGGACGTCATCACCAACTCCAGCGTCATAACAAACACCGCTAACCGTCTCTGTATTGACCGACCAAGTGCAACAGGCATGGAACTCTGTCCAACAAACTGACATCCAGCACTTGTACAACAGAATGCACGAACGTTTGCATTCAGCTCTCTGGCGGCTACATCCATTGTTAATGTACCAGCATTTCACATTTGCAATGGCTGTTCTCGCACTCACATTAACCTGAGATCTTGCATTGTTAATCTTTTAAATACATTATCTAGACAAATGTATTCCCGAAATTTCTTTACTCCATATTAATTGTTTTTCAGTGTTGCAGTTTTTCCCTCAGCATAGTTTAAAGGGGGATAGTGATACCAGACTCCTCTTGCCCCGCCCACCACAACACTATAATACTCGGTATCGTAAATTTAACTTGACAACAAGCCCCCTACAGGAATAGTCCATTTCCAATACGCCGCACACCCATGATGTCACATTAGGAAAGAAACATAGCCAAATATTTGTAAGAACCAAGATTCTATTTATGATCACTACTAGTTTCAGTTGCAACATTTTGATCTGTGCTCATAGGTTCCTGCCTAAACTCCCCCTCGGAACATATACCAAACATGAGAAAGAGCCAAATTTGTGACAAATAAAACTATCAATATAATCATTAATCGTTTCACCCGCAGACAATTTAAGCACTCTTCGTAGGTTCCTGCCTAACCTTATCCGAGGAAATAATGCCGCATTCGGAAATAAACAACCAAATAGTTGTGAGAACCAAAATTATAAATATGGTGGCTACTCGTTTCTCTAGCAACAATATAGGGTGTGCTCCCAGCAGGTTCTTGCTCAACCACACCCTCGTAAAGCACGACATATTTGGAATAAACTGCGCAATTTCACCACTCACTAAGACAACCACGGTTAAAATTTAGTAATAGGCCGCGTACATCCTTCGTATCGTAAAGTAATGACGTCACAAAGGACGTCACTGGTCAAAGAAGGCTGGTGGACTTGGACCGTGCTCATGACCCAGAACGACCGGGCTTAGAACTCACGTGTCTTTCAGCCGTGAGCAACGACAGATATGATCGCTGGTCACCTACCTGATTTCAGGCGAATCAACTCCCCGTCTCAAGATACTGCTTCCTGCTGCTTCTCAAGACGTCACACTAAGCTGTTATTCACTCCTCTGTCAAATTACAACCTTTCTCACCACGAATTAGAGAGCTCGAGACGATAACGAACAAAGCGCAATTCGAATCAAAATCGAATTGATGCTACGCAACAGCAGACGCAGCTTCAAAGCATACTGTATTGTTGGGATCCTGTCCTGGGTTCGATGCTAAACCGCTGTTCATATAGATTCAGTCCACTCCTTATTGCCTTGCTGGTGATGTGTTGCTGTAATCGAAACAGTTAAGAATAATGATATATGTGTTAAATACTATACTGATGAGAACTTATACTACTAGTACATGTTAGAAACAAGCCAGGCTAAAAGTATATCATTAAATCTGTTTAATTCTACGTGTTATATAATTCGCTATTTGAATTTTTAGAAACAGTTATGTTTGAGAGTACAGGAAATAGAAACTTCTTTAAAACATACAACAACTGTTTTCTGTTAATTAGAGATTCTTGTATGGAATTGAATTTTAATAGTTGTCATCAGCTTGAAAGGAAGTATGATACTAATTCGGTATATTTTCGTGCGACGCAACGAAATATTGTTGGAGAGATAACACGGAAAGAATTTCCACAAACGAAACTGGCTTCTAAATGAAACAGGCAAATGTTGATTTTGCGGCCTGTAATTGACGTCAGTACTTTTATTTTTGAGTGCTTGGGACCAATACAAATGAATAAAACTTGAACTATAGTCTGATTTGAAGTTCGAATAGCAATCGTTTATGCTTAAGTGAACAATAACAAGAGTGAAGATTATTGGATGAAGCAATAAGGAATATATTGATTCCGTGTTAGCCTCAAACTTTTAATAGTGTACATGAGACCATTCGTGATGAAGACGTAAGCACACGACTGTCATATATGTGTGAATTACGCAGGGTGTTCCGAAACTATTCGTTCAGATTAATACAGGAGACAGAGAACATTAGAACAATTATATTTGATTGTAGTACATATGGTCCCTGGCGGCAGTTTCTGAGGCAAGGGGAAATTTGCACAGGAGGTAGTGTAGGATGCAAAGTACAGCAGTGGTATTCATAGGAACTGCTCGAATGCGAGACCATTGGCCTGTATGCACGCAGTACATCGTCGGACTTTTGGCTGGTGTGTCTCTTCGAAGATTCATGGCATGTACGCAGTGGTATCGGCAGGGACGGGAGTTGTAGCTACGAGGTTTTCTTCCTTTTCCACAACGGTTTCATATACCAGCTGCTACATACGCCTCCAGAGCAAGAAATCCAGGCACGTCAGGTCAGGTGACTTGGGTGGTTAGGCCTCCGCCTGTTCATATTAGAGTAGGTACCGCTGGCAGACTACATCCTCAATTATTTGTTGAATGTATTCCAAACTCTGTCTTCACTACAGTTTTTACTATCTACTGACCATCAATCATGTACAATTCAGCAACCTGGAGCATGACTGCAAATGAGCGAAGGAAAAACCATTAATGTTTGTAAACAAGAGTATGAGTAAGATATGGGGACCAATCTTAAATAAAAGAATATGGAGTAGTAGCGAGAACGAGGAAATCTTGCCCTTGATGCAACAACCAACAATCCTACAAAGGATGAAGAGAAAAAGAATTCAGTGGGTGGACCAAGAAACACGTACGCCAGAAGAAAGACAAGTGAAAAAGGCTTGAGGGGATACTAAACCCATACTCCTCACAGGACGAACACGGCAGCTCTGAATAGAGGTCCTCGCGAAGGGCATGGTAGCCATGATGACTGAAAACGTCTGGTGGAACCGAGCACAAAAACACAAAGGAATGGAGGAAATTTGTAGAAGCTTCCCCTGGTCTGAAAGGCATGTGATGGCTACACGTGTATGAATGTTTGTATGTATGTATACATTAATGCATAGGTCCCTGTAGTACCACGGACGTTCTTCCCTATGGTCGCTACACATGTGCTACTATCCTGTCTAATAACCTTGTTGGTGTCTTCCATATGTACCTCCCGAATCTTCTCATTTTTTGTCTTATCCGTCCACCTAACTTGCAATATCTTTACCTTACACCATAGATCTGACGTTTTGATTTTCTTTTTCCGTTTTCCCACAGTCATCATTCATTGCCCTACAGTGCTGTGCTCCACAAGTATAGTCACAGAAATTTCTTCCTCAAATTAAGACGTATGTTTGATACTAGTAAACTTCTCTTGGCCAGGAATGCCCCTTTTGTCAGTGCTAGACTGCTTCTTATGATCTCCTTGTCTTAGACGTCATGAGTTATTTTGCTGTCTAGACAGCTCAATTTCATAACTTTATCTACTTCTTCATCACCGATCCTAATGTTAAGCTTCTCGCTGGTCTGACTTGTGCTACTTCTCATCTCTCTTTTCTTCTATTTACTCTGCAACCATATTCTGTACCCTTTAGACTGGTCATTCCATTCAACAGTTTCTGTTCATTTCTACTGAGGATAAGCAATGTTATCAGCGAATCTTGTCAGTGTTGACCTTTCACCATTAATTTTAAGCCCACCCTTGAACCTTCCAATTATTTACGTCATTGATTCTTCGATGGACAGATTGAAAAGCAGGGGTGAAAGACTACGTCCCTGTCCTCCACCATTATCAATCCGAGCACTTCATCCTTGGTCTTCCAGTTTTATTGTTCCTGTTTGGTCTTCTACATGTGGTTTATCAGAATGAAAAATGAACCTATTATAGCACAAATATATGCCATATGTCCTGGGCAACCGCGCGGGATTAGCCGAGCGGTCTTAGGCGCTGCAGTCATGGACTGTGCGGCTGGTCCCGGCGGAAGTTCGAGTCCTTCCTTGGGCATGGGTGTGTTTCTTTGTCCTTACGATAATTTAGGTTATGTGGTGTGTAAGCTTAGGGACTGATGACCTTAGCAGTTAAGTCCCATAAGATTTCACACACAGTTGAACAGTTGTCCTGGGAAGAATTAGAAATGTAATAGAAGGAAACTAGCTTTTAGTTTTATTTGGCAGTTTCGAAGACATTTAAATCAAAAGATCTTGACATTTTTTCGTTATTTTACTTGTTACTATTAGTAACAACGTCCTATAGTGTAATGCATCGTGTCAAGTGAAGTAACATGGTACATATGATACGTCATATTAACATTTGTTATGTCATGCAATATCAGACAACGTGTCATTAAAGTTTGGGGTGCATGCATCCCCATTCTAAGATAATTCTCGTAACACATCCACCCCACTCTCCGGGTTTCGAAGCATCCCAATCTATAGAGGCACATAAATTTGTGTCTCGCGGTTTCTACACCCTTCACCATGCATGTAAGAGTGGGTGGATTTGGTCGACAAATGGTCTGCTCAGGAAGAAAATCAAACGCCCCCCCCGCCAAGAAATCAAAACATTGTTTTAGCGTCCCCCCCCCCTCCACCCACCACCGGAACAAACGCGTCCCTAGATGTGTTATCCTGCCAGAATAACGTTTTTAGACTTGACATTTATTTATCTTGAGCAATACGATATTATATATTGGTTATGATGGCTGGCCAATCTTCTGGATTTTGGGCATGGGACCATGGATTTAGCTTATAAGTTGCAAGAAGCATGTGTGAAGCAGCGCCTTGCAGCTGAGAGAGTTCACTGCGCTGAGCAAGTAGGGGTAACCTGTAAAAAAACGGTAACATGTCAGCACCTTTTGCCTTAAATGTCTTTGAAGCTACCAGATGAGTCGAAATGCCGGTCCCCTTCTTCTGCATTCCTAATTCTGGCCAGGACACATTCTCCTGTTTTGTGCTATAACTCGAGTATTTTTCATTTCGGTTCTCAACTTTTGACATGAGACCGTCATAACTTAGCAGCTGACGTAGATTTTTGTTGATTTCGACAACGACTGATACAGTATTGCTTTCTTCTGTTGTTGTCACGCGAACCATGTTGCTTACATCACGGTAACGGATAAAGATCTCACAAAACTGCGGAACTGCTATTAATTACACTACTGGGCATTAAAGTTGCTACACCAAGAAGAAATGCAAATGATAAACGGGTATTCATTGGACAAATATGTTATACTAGAAACTGACATGTGATTACTTATTCACGCAGTTTGGGTGCATAGATCCTGAGCAATCAGTACCCAGAACAATCACATCTGGCCGTAATAACGGCCTTGATACGCCTGGGCGTTGAGTCAAATAGAGCTTGGATGGCATGTATAGGTACAGCTGCCCATGCAGCTTCAACACGATACCACAGTTCATCAAGAGTAATAACTGGCTTATTGTTTCGAGCCAGTTGCTCGACCACCATTGACCAGACGTTTTCAATTGGTGAGAGCTCTTGAGAATGTGCTGTCCAGGGCAGCAGTCGAACATTTTCTGTATCCAGAAAGTCCCGGACAGGACCTGCAACATGCGAAAAAAAAAGTGTGTGAAATCTTATGGGACTTAACTGCTAAGGTCATCAGTCGCTAAGCTTACACACTACTTAACCTAAATTATCCTAAGGACAAACACACACACCCATGCCAGAGGGAGGACTCGAACCTCCGCCGGTACCAGCCGCGCAGTCCATGACTGCAGCGCCTAAGACCGCTCGGCTAATCCCGCGCGGCTGCAACATGCGGGTCGTAACACACCAGAAATGTAACGTCCACGGTTCAAAGTGCCGTCAATGCGAACAAGAGGTGACCGAGACTTGTAACCAATAGCACCCCATACCATAACGCCGGGTGATACACCAGTATGGCGAAGACGAATACACGCTTCCAATGTGTGTTCACCGCGATGTCGCCAAACACGGATGCGACTATCATGATGCTGTAAACAGAACCTGGATTCATCCGAAAAAATGACTTTTTGCCATTTGTGCACCCAGGTTCGTCGTTGAGTACACCATCGCAGGCGCTCCTGTCTGTGATGCAGCGTCAAGGTTAACCGCAGCCATGGTCTCCGAGCTGATAATATATGCTGCTGCAAACGTCGGCGAAATGTTCGTGCAGATGGTTGTTGTCTTGCAAACGTCCCCATCCGTTAGCTCAGGGATCGAGACGTGGCTGCACGATCCGCTACAGCCATGCGGATAAGATGCCTCTCATCTCGACTGCTAGTGATACGAGGCCGTTGTGATCCAGCACGGTGTGGCGTATTACCCTCCTGAATCCACCGATTCCATATTCTGCTAACAGTCATTGGATCTCGACCAACGCGAGCAGCAATGTCGCGATACGATAAACCGCAATCGCAATATGCTATAATCCGACCTTTATCAAAGTCAGAAACGTGATGGTGCGCGTTTCTCCTCGTTACACGAGGCATCACTACAACGTTTCACCAGGCAACGCCGGTCAACTACTGTTTGTGTATGAGAAATCGGTTGGAAAGTTTCCTCATGTCAGCACGTTATAGGTGTCGCCACCGGCGTCAACCTTGTGTGAATGCTCTGGAAAGCTAATCACTTGCGTATCACAAAATCTCCTTCGTGTCGATTAAATTTCGCGTACGTAGAGCGTCATCTTCGTGCTGTAGCAATTTTAATGGCCAGTAGTGTACATGTATTTGTCTACCTTCTTACAAAATATGAACCGATTCGCAGAAGTTTTAACCGTAGAAGAGGTACGCGAAAAAATATAAAAAAACGTTTTCCTTGCAAGTTCATCCGAATTAAAGTATATTTTTAAGCGTATTTTCAGTTTCTTTATCTGATTCGTTTTAAGCTCGGCGGATAAAAATTATCGGATTCAAAAAGTCGTTTTGACTTTATTCATTTATCTACCTTCTTGCAAAGTTTGTACCGATTGGCACAAGTATAAAGTACAGAAGCGGCGTACTTCATGTCCTAAGAGGAAACATGTGCTACGTTTTCCTCGACATTTACCCATCGTGCAGCACAACAGATAAAGGTAATTGGATATCAAAATTTCGATTTGAATTCACTGATTTATCTACCTTTCGTACAAAGTTTGAATCGATTCGCACTATTTTAAAGTACGCTTCAGAAATGTCCAAGAAAAACGTGTTTTTGACGTGCACTCATCGGCCAGAAAATTATGACCATCTGCCTAACGGCTGGTATGTCCACCTTTGGCACGGATAACAGCGGCGGTGCGTTGTGGCATGGAATCAGTGGGGCCTTGGTAGGTCGCTGGAGGGAGTCGGCACACATCTGCACACACACACACACACACGCACACACACACTCACAAGTCACCTCATTCCCGTAAATTCCGGGGAGAGAGGCGATGAGCTCTGACGCCACGATCAATCACATCCCAGATGTGTTCAGTAGGGTTCACATCTGGCCAGCTGGGGGGCTAGCACATCAACTGAATCTCGCCACTGTGTTCCTCGAGCCACTCCATCACACTCCTGGCCTTGTCACATGGCGCATTCTCTTGTTGAAAAATGCCACTACCGTCAGGAAACATGGAAGTCAAGAAGGGGTGTACGTGGTCTGTGACCAGTGCACACGACATTCCTTGTCCGTCTTAGCGCCTTGCACGAGCTCCACGGGACCCATGGGTGTCCAAGTGAATGTTCCCCAGAGCATAATGGAGACTCCGCCAGCTTGTCTCCGACCCGCAGTACAGGCGTCAAGGAGTTGTTCCCCTGGATGCCGATGGGTTCGTGCCCTCCCATAGCCATGATGAAGAAGGTATCGGGATTCATCAGACCACGCAACGCTCGGCCACTGAGCCACTGACACTCACCTACGCCCTCCAAGTCAGGTACAATAAGACAGTGAGTGCTGGGGTTCTCTGCCAGCATTTCTCTCCTTGTTCTTCAATTCTCCCTCTGCCATTGTCCTGTGCATTCAAACAGTTCAGCTCTCCACCATTTGTAAGCTAGAAGAGAGCAGAAATTTCGCCTTACCCTGCAGCCAACCTAAAAGAACGGATTCCACGCCAGAAAGGGAGGATTCATCAAGTAAAGCCTGCCGATCTTTAAGGTAAAGTTAGAATTAATTAAAATACATACCCCACAGATCACTTCCTACCGCCAATGGTCTAATATAATAAACATGGAATATAAAATGATAAAATACCGTACCTAGTTGATGTGATATAATCTAATGAAAGATATACACAAGTAACCATACGTCTTTCATAGTAAAGATTTGTTGGATGGAGTATACCATCACTAGCACAGTAGTGCAGGCTCAAGGCTAGAATAATACGTTAACAATATTAGTTCAAATGGTTCAAATGGCTCTGAGCACTATGGGACTTAACATCTGTCGTCATCAGTCCCCTAGACTTAGAACTACGTAAATCTAACTAACCTAAGGACACCACACACATTCATGCCCGAGGCAGGATTCGAATCTGCGACCGTAGCAGCAGCGCGGTTCCGGACTGAAACGCCTAGAACCACTCGGCCACAACGGCCGGCAACAATTTCAGTCATAGAACGATGCACACTAATCCCTCCCAGTTAACGCCCTTTGCATATTGTCGATTTCTATTTTAATCTGTACTACCATTTTCAGCTTGTGAGATAGTCCAAGTTTGATTGGAGTGCTTCGGGGGTGGAGGGGGGGGGGCAGGTTGGGGGACGGGACGAATGTTGAGCGGAGTGGTTCTCGCTATATTTCGAAGATTTTAGAATCCTGTTCCCTTCAGTGTAAGCTCTCTCTGTTAGTGGAGTTACCTGGTGGCTGGTTTTGCGCCTTGCAACATGCAGCAGCTGGACCCGCAGTCCATCTTTTTGTGACGTTGAAGTGGCTTCCCTTACAGGAATTGATGACATTTTTGTTTTTGTGTATCGATAAGTCTTAAAAGAAAGGGGATCCACATCAAAAGCGGTAAAAAAAGTGGAAGATACAGATGCTTTCTTTTTACTGAAAATTTTGCAAATACTGATTACCATCATTTTCAGTAATATCTGACTTACTGAATATACCACCTAAACAAAGAAAATTAAATTCAGTGCAAAATGGTCATTTTTGGTTAGGAGTGCACCTGATGACGCATAACCGTGTTTGTAGTTAATATTCATACAAAGGAAAATACTTGGTAAAATCTTAATCGGGCTCGGAATAAAAATGGAGGCTCGAATTTCAATAAATGAAAGAACCACAGATAGATCGGTTATTAACGGTCGATCGTTGTGTCAGGAAGCAAATTCATTGCAGGGTAAAATGAACGACCAGAAATAACTTGATTCAAAAATTAACGCAGTGAAACTGAAAGATTATTTATATCACAAAATAAAAATTCGTGTTTGAAACAATATGCTCCAATCATTTTTGGCAAAGAGTTACAACAAAGACACATCTGCATCGTGCCGCTGCCAAAGGGAGAAGGAAACGAAGTCATGTCCCTTTTTACATTGATAACAAGGTTCCACGTACGTAAAAAAAAAGTCTTGGGAGTGTGCATCGCACATTTTTCAAAAAGCCTTTGCCTTTATACAGGTACAGTTTCTCTCTGTTCATTTAATCGACCTGTCATAATTCGAAAAACCCTTTGGTCCCGGTGGAGGTTCGAGTCCTCCCTCGGCTATGGATGTGTGTATTTGTCCTTAGGATAATTTAGGTTAAGTAGTGTCTAAGCTTAGGGACTGATGACCCTAGCAGTTAAGTCCCATAAGATTAAAAAAAAGTTTCGAAAAACACCTTAATCAGGCAAAAGAGCCCATCTTTACGGTTTCTTCAAAACATGCGTGATAGCGTGCAGTGGAGCGGAATGCTCTAGCGTTATGGTCCTCCTCTAGTGGTTCTGATGTTTTCCTACTTGAATCGCTGAGGCGAGGAATGACGTAGGAATGTGTGGTGTTATTGGTTCCCATCGCGTCGTCATGTCCCAAGGGAATGGAGTTTCTTCTCCTTACGGGAACGTGTTTTGGAGTCGTTTCTCTCAGTTGCCAAATAGATTGGTAGTTCACTTGCGAACTGTGGAATCGCCGGCTACAGTCAGTCGTATTCTGCCGGTTGCAGTCTGGTGTTTGCTTCCGCTGCAGACAGCGACAAGCTTACCTCTGAGGGGCTTTGCAGTGAGTTCGGTAATCACATGTGCTCCCAGTCGGTTGTGCTATCACATCTTGGGAAACTGGTTCTGACTCTCCTTCCGAGGTTTCCGCAGCTAGATGTGGTTGGAGATTTGGGGCATTTACGTTTTGTTATTTATCTCACATTCAAACCGTGTGGGGCATCAGTTACCCTTTCCAGGTTTGCTGCCTTCCTTTACCACGTTCAAACTTCTAACATTCCACGTTGCTTCAAGTAGCATGTTACCCTTTCGCTAGTTATTCACTCATTTTCTCGTAGTCATCTCGTCCTTGGCAGTCCCCTTCTGGAAGTCCGAATGGCAGATTAATCCGCAGTCTTTTCCAACGGACGTATCATCATGATACTTCTGTAATTGCACGTCACATTTCCTGTGGGTACATTTTGTGTCTTCAATGCTGTGGCTCTCATCGCCTTCTGTGTCTTACGTTTTTGATCATAGCTAAGTCTTTCACCTTGTAGGTGCATTTCTCTTCCCAAGTGTATAAAGGTACCGCAAACCATTGTCTACACTTCTACAGTCTTTGACAATGCCGTTTGTAGAACGAGAGTGGCTTTTAATACTCGATAACTCCCATATGCAATGCGGATGGTTTTTATCCATAATTTAAGCAGTGATTGGGATTGTAGTTGGGACCTAGGTTACTAGTCAAAGATGGTACTCATAGACCACCTCCACTGAACGGTTAAAGGCCCTAAACTCCATTCCACAATCACAGTTTCTGTTTAACCACATACTTCAGCTCATTACATGGAATTTCGCTCATAAAATTTACTTACTGCATTTCTTCACATCAAGTACTTTGTCTTCTTTCGGTTACGGTCACCAGCAACATAATTTGCCAAATACTAAATTCACGAATAGTTCACCGTAACTTCATGAGAATACTTAAATACTTTTCCGGTTCTAATACTTCTTTTCAGTTATACAGGGAGTACCACAGTTTCTATTACAGCCTTTTAGGGGTTGGGGAATGGACTCAGTACATAAAGGTTTGGAGATCTGGCAAGGATTCCATATCTGCAATGTACCGTTTGGATGTAAATTAGGCGTGAAGATTGAATGAATTTGAAAGCTTCCGCTTCACGGTACGCAGGCAGAGTAAGGAATGGTACCTGACCTGTGTGTTCACAGGACATGCTGTACGGGTTGACACTGCTGTTCACTGAGCGAGGTGTGTGTCTGCGACGCACGCTGTCATACACGCAATCCACACACTCCGTTGCGCGTCCGTGCAGCAGCATAGTCAACCCTCCAAGTAGCGATCATAACAGACTATTGCACTCGTTTTTGCAGCCAGACACAAAAGGATATGGGGAGGCTATCTGGGAAATTTTCTCAACACAAGCTGTGTGGAGCTCTAAGATTACGTGCCATACCGTGAAGGGAGAGATATAGAAATGATTCGAACATCAAACCTATTTTATGTCCTGACACTACACTTCCGGATACGTGTTTCCTATCAAAACTTGGTCTACTAAGTACCCTCTGCAGTCCTAGAAGCCTGTAAGGGGAGTTGTGAAACCCCTTATACAATATAATGTTTCCGCAAGTTTTAACTGTTCTCAGCCCACAGGGGATGCAGCTCAACCTTGACGCTCGGACGTTGTCGCCGACTCTCGCCGTTTCAACTTCTTAAAACAGCACGCGGCCTACCAGAGCGATGTCATCGTTGTACGGCAGTCGAGAATGTTTGTGTGAAGTGCCAGCACACTGAAAATTCACAAAGATCTGGTAGCCATCAGATACGAGCTTTTGTGTCGACTGATGCCGACGCCATTTATCAACATTTATCACTCATTTACATACGTCATATCTGAAAAACTGATGTGATAGGAATATAGATGAGGCTATATGGCCTTCAGAGTTTTTTGTCTTTATTTAATCGAATTTTCACGTTGTTTACAAACTGCAACATCTTCTAAGCTTTTCATGTTAATTACGGCCATTTATGCATCGTCTTTTCCGAATGTGCCTCTGGCCAGAAAGCGATTCTTGTATCTGAAGTCAATTTTTTTCGTTAATCATGCCTCCTGCGTTCTTGCGGAAATTTTCCACAGCAACTTTCATCATCCAAAAATATTTCTTCAAGACTAACTGAGAAGAGAAATACGAATTTTCATAGATCTAGCTTTAACATTTTCTAAAAAATTTTCAACCCCTCTTGCACTGTCTTAGGGGCTGAATTTCCTCAAGCACTGAAACACGGATTTTTTAAATTTCCAACCGAGAAGTCAAGTATCAGTAGTTATATATTCAGCTTTAAAACCCTTGAGCACGTTTTAGTAATTATTTATTTTCAAACGAAATTTCATTCCCTATTTTAACGCCGCTGAAACAAGTATCTTTCATTTTCTGATTGAGAAACGAAATACCCATTTTCGTAGCTCTAGATTCAAAATTCCCTTAATGGCAAGGTACTTCCCCTTAGGAGCTGAATGTACAAAAACAGTGAAACATGTACCTTTTCATCTCCAGCCGAGAAGCCAAACACCAATTTTCAAACATTTAGCGTTAAAAGTGCTTTCGCAATTAAATATTTTCATGAAACGGTTCAACCTATTTGTGGTTGCATTTCCAAAAACAGTGACATGCGTATGTTTTATTTCTAACAGA
The DNA here is from genome assembly GCF_021461385.2 of Schistocerca piceifrons. Lineage (NCBI taxonomy): Eukaryota > Metazoa > Arthropoda > Insecta > Orthoptera > Acrididae > Schistocerca > Schistocerca piceifrons. Next base: position 520,993,830 of record NC_060143.1, read on the forward strand.
GAAGCCAAAAACAAATTCTCATATGTTTAGCTTCAATGATGGTTGCACGACGAAATATTTCCATAATAACTTTCATCCACGGTCTCGCCCGTATAGGGGTCGAATTTTCAAGGACGGTGGAACACTACTTTTTTATTTGCAACTGAAAAGCCAAATTTAAATTTTCATAGATTTAGCTTTAAAAATGGTTTCGTAATAAAATATTTTGATACAAAGTCTCATCCTCTGTTTCACCCCCTTAGGGTTGCAATTTCGGAAAGTCACTTCTTAAACAACACCTAAATCATAAGATCCACACCTTCTCCAAATTTCAAGTTTCTGTCGTTAGCTGTTTGTACTGGACGATGATGAGTCATTCAGGCAGTCAGTCACGACACGTCCTTTTGTATACAGAGATACGGTGAACGGGTGCTGAGCTTATTGTCGTGTTTCTGTTCCCAAAAACTAAAGCATGCAGAAGGCAGACGGTGGAGGCTGGCGCTGTTCTATTGTGATCGAACGTAACTGCTGCTTAGGACAAATGGACCACTGCAGACATACTCGTTAACCTCACTCCATGAGATAGTCGAGACACTGGCGGTGAATCTGATGGTTAAAAACCAAAGTGCCCTCCTCACAGTGATCACTCCAGATTTATGGTCTTCTGACAGAGATGAAAATATCTTTTTATAATAGAATTATAACTTTATACGTAAATTGAAGGTGGAGAGGGGGAGAAAGGAAAGGGAGGGGCTCACTGCTGTCAGCTGCATCGCGACGTTACGCAGAAACAGCGACGACGAGTGAAAATGTGTACTGGACTGGGATTCGAACCTGGGATCTCCTGCTTACTTGGCAGTTGCGTTAACCAATGCTCTGACAGCATTGATCCCCTCGCATTCCTATTCCTTCTCTCCCTCTACACATTCAGCTTACTTGTGATGTGTCACATCTGCTGATTCTTCGTGGTGTCTGTTCTTCCGGACATGTCCCAAAGAACGTACTCCAGACGCTCATATAAAGAATTCGAACTGTCCATTTCATGCTCTAGCGTCATGTACGTTACCACCCTCGGCTACTGAAAAGGATGCTCAGGCTGTTACTTCCCCCTCTAGTGACGTGAAACAACATACGCTTACCGATTTATCATTGAAAATAATTCTACATCCCCTCTGTTGGTTGAATTTAAAGAGTTAAAATACTAATTATTGAACTAATGAGTGTCACACACTACAGATCAGAAGGTAGTTCATTAGATACCTATACGGTATTAGGATAGTTTCTGCCACTAATGGCTTCCTTCGCCCATAGCAATAGTCTGTATACGCGAGGTGCGATGTTGCGCCGCGATCATGTGTCTGTGTGTGAATCCCAAAGAGACCAAACTGCTGAGGTCATCAGTCCCTAGACTTACACGGCATGTACGTATGTATTAAACCGGGGACGTAGAAACGACGGACAAGCTTCGTCCCGCCGCAGCCCTCAGTGGTTCACAACAGGCCACAGCAGTCCACACACCCCCCCGCCGCCCCACACTGTAACCAGTGGCCGCCCCCGTGAACGTCTCATTCCAGACGAGTGTAACCCCAAATGTTTCCTTGATAGAGTAATTATGGCGTACGCATACGTCGAAACGGTGTTTGCGCAGCAACCGCCGACACAGTATAACTGTGGCGGAATAAGGGGAACCAGCCCGCATGCGCCGAGGTAGATGGAAAAGCGCCTTACGAACCATCCACAGGCCGGCCGGCACACCGGACCTCGACACCAATCCGCGGAGCTGATTCGTGCTGGGGACCAGTACGCCTTCCCACTCGGGAAGCAGTGCGTTAGAGTGCGCGGCTAACCAGGTGGGGAGACTACGGCTTACCATCCCGATCGCTACAGCGTCTGACAAGGAAAGTGAAGCACACGCAAGGGAAGCACACTAAATGACAATTCACTTTCTGAAAAGATACTATACTACACACATCCAAAAAAGATTTGCATCACCACGGTTCCCAGAACTCCTGAAGACAGACGTGAACTGTGGATATTGTATCACAGACACAGTGCCTTTGACTGTTCAGAGATGTCACTAAACCCTCCTAACGTTGTAAACAAACGTTCATGAGCAGCGGCTATTACGGTCCGACAGCCGATCAGTCATTCCACCAGGATGGAGGTACATGGCTCGTGTTGTCTGTAGTTCAACCAAACCTAGACGGTCAATACCGCGGTTCGATCGCGTCCGCATTCTTACTCTGTGCCAGAAAGTGCTCTCAACAAGGGAGGTCTCCCGGCGTCTCGGAGTGAACAAAAGCTATGTTGTTCGGACATGGAGGAAATACAGAGAGACAGGAACTGTCGATGAAATGCCTCGCTCAGGCCGCCCAAGGGCACTTCTGCAGTGGATGACGGCTACCTACGGATTATATCTCGGAGGAACCCTGATAGCAGCGCCACCGTGTTGAATAATGCTTTTCTTCCAGCCACAGGATGCCGTGTTACAACTCAAACTGTGCGCAATGGGCTGCATGATGCGCAACATCACTCCCGACGTCCATAGCGAGGTCCATCTTTGCAAATACCACAGCATGCATAGCGGTACAGATGGGTCGAACACCATGCCGAATGGACGGCTCGGGATTGGCATCACATTTTCTTCACCGATGAGGGTCGCATACGCCTTCCACCAGACAACCGTCGGAGACGTGTTTGGAGGCCACCCGGTCAGGCTGAAAGCCTTCACTGTCCAGCGAGTACAGCAAGATGGAGGTTCCCGGCTGTTTTGGGGTGGCATTATGTGGGGCCGATGTACGCCGCTGGTGGTCACCGAAGGCGCCGTAACGGCTGTACGATACATGAATACCGTCCTCCGACCGATAGTGCAATCATATCGGCATAATATTGCCGGGGCATTCGTCTTCACGGGCGACAATTCGTGCCCCAACCGTGCACATCTTGTGAATGTCTTCCTTCAGGATAGCGACATTGCTCGACTAGAATGACCAGCATGTTCTCCAGACATGAACCCTATCGAATATGCCTGGGATAAAATGAAAAGGGCTGTTTACGGACGACGTCACCCATCAACCACTCTGAGGGATCTACGCATAATCGCCGTTGAGGAGTGGGACATTTTGGACCAACAGTGCCTTGATGAACTTGTGGATGCTAAACTTTTTTCATGTGTATATTTCGGTGATTACAAACTCGATTTTAATTTACATAGAACTCGTCAGTATGAGCGTACTTGTCACTATTACGTTGCGCACAGTTCGACCTCAGTGCGTACACTGATTCGGTTGGGAAGATTGCCATAATTGTGTTGTATCCTCTACTGAAGCAACGTGGCCAGCAACTATTGTAACTAGTCCTTGATATCTGCCAATTTGAGAACATTTCTCGTGAAGAACAGCGGTGTTCCTGACTATTTCAGAATGAACATAATCAGTCTCGACCGCAAGGAACCTTTATTTTGGTGGTTACCGGTTTCGGTCAGTTATTGACCACCTTCGGACCTCGTACCATGTTGGTAGGTGGCCGCGGAGCAATTAGAAAGCCGTAGTACTTAAGCAGTTTCGAGAAAATTGCAAGGGATGTCGTAAGCGTGTATGACGTACCGGTGTGTTGCGACCGTGAGTACGAAACGGGTGCGATCATGTGGTTGGCGTTCAGGCTACTTAATAGACTGATCGGTAATTTATATTTCTTTTAACGCTAGTCACATTACTTCATATACATTACACTTGAAAAGTAAAATTATGAAAAGGTACTTGTATTTGCATAAAATTTTATTGCACATCCACAGTTATTTGGTTGTTTGCGATTTTTTACTATCTCAACAAAAATTATATTCATAACTATAGAGAAGTAAATGACAAAATGCATAACTTTTCCCGCAAATGTATGCCTGTCGTGATTTCCGAAATCACTTACACCTGATATCAGGTAAGGTGCCTAGAACTGCTTTGCACCAGGTCGCCTCCATCTGCAGCCGGAAGTTTCAAGGACGAAGGATGTGCTTGGAAAGCCCTAGTCAGACATCGATAAATGAACGTGTAAATAACTTTATTTAATAATACTATGAATTATAACAAGCCAGAATACGAGGGTAAACAACGATTAATCGACGGATGCGGTTTCGACATTACAAATTGCAGGAAGGTATTTGTCACACAGCCACGGGAAACAGAAATTGAAACGGCATCTGCTACATCGAATGAATGGAATTTTCCCGTATGTACATCTAATCTTCGGAATTTATGAAGAAAAACGAAGCTTGTTGACATTTGGAAAAATATCTCTATTCATAAATTACCTTCAATATTTTCTCAACTACTATACCCGATCAGTTTCCCAGTTATCAAGCAATAATTAATCCATTTCCATTTCCAAATCCCTGTTCAATGGCAACCGTTTATAGGACGGAGCCAGGCGAACTATGAACAGACCTTTTAAATGCTGAGGTAACAATTTTTGTGGTCAATGATTGATATTAATGTTACAAGGAATTAATGAAACTTTCATTGTATTTGTTACATGTCCACGAGATTGGGAATTATAAAACCATTGGCGGAGCAAATTAAGGGGAGTTAGAAAGGAAAAAAAATTTCACAATTTCGGATTTTTATCTCATTATATAATTTGCAATTTTCAGAATAAAACGATACAATTATCACAAATAAAATCACATAGGAAATATTTAGTTTTATTTTTTTAAATATAATTTACACCGGTTGAAAATGTTAAATTTTTTAGATGCATTACTTCAAGATCTAATACATTCGGTAATTTTTTATATTGAAGGCTATTGATTGCTGTGTTATAAAGGTTAACATTGTTGGTGATGTCCAGAAGAATATGGGCACCGGGCTGAGGAAGCTGAAACAAAGTTTGAGAGACAAGAAACTTTCTCATGGTACAACCGTAAGAGGCAGGATGACAGACAAACTGATTGGTGAACTACAGCAGTATTATGGGATTGCCATTAGAAATAATGCTGAGGATTTGTTAAAAATGAAGCAGGCAGTATGGGCTACCTTATTCCACAGACTGCCAAGTGATGAATAACCAGTACACCACCTTTGCCCTTCTGAACCTGATTCATGGTGCAACTATCGCAATGCCCAGTACTCAAACAGTTCATACAGCCTTAAACATTCCATCCCAGCGGCAGTCGTGGACGTCATAAAACCTTTTTACAGGAGACCTGGCAAATCCTAAATCACTGAAAAAGTGTCTGCATGGTCAGTCTCAAAATCCCAATGATTCGTTCAATAATCTTATATGGAATCGCTTACAAAAAATGTTTCTGTTGGAATTAGGACACTAAAGTGGGGGGAGGGGGGGCAACATTGGTATGGTGGAAGTGCTACAGCATATGGGAATTAATCCTGGAGCAAACTGCATCAGAGAACTTGAAAGGATGGACTAGGTTCGCATTGTTGAAGCAGAGTATGCAGCTCAGTTGGCCGTTAAGGAATCCAGAAAGAAGAAAAGAAGAAAAAACTTGGAAAATGATCATTAGGATGACATACAGTATTGTGCAGGGTACTTCTGAGTGACTAAGAATAAAAAAGAATGAAGCATATATTAGGTGTGTTACAGTCTTTTGAAACTTTAGAAGCCATTAGTTAAAGTTTACATTTCCTGTATCATTTTTCCCTAAATCTCATAAACCACCTCGAATAGAGTAATCAAATTTTTGGGGAGTATAAATATACATATGCTGAGTCTACTGCACTAAAAGAAGAACGTAATGTTATGTATAATTAAAATTATTTAGGATAACGTACAAGATAAGTACACAAAAGTTTAACTGTGTCATTGAATCCACGTGTCCTTATTTCAATAAGTGACCTTCTGCCCACGAGAAAGTAAGTGTTAATGGTTCGCTCTTGCTACATGTACTTGGATATACTAACCAACCTAAACACATTCTTCTCCTAATAGCTATAATTGTTAGTCTGCTAATGAAGTAAACACTGATGGAATGTTGTTCAGTACAACGTGCTGAGTCACCAATAGAAACACCTACACTTATATCCTTTACACATTGTATAAATGACTTCGGTCGCACTATAACCAGCCATCTTAGATTGCAGATTATGCTGTTATTTGCCGCCAGTGAACTCATCAGATGATCAAAACCAACTATAGTATGATTTAGACAAGATATCTGTGTTGTGGCAGTTGGTTCTAAATAATAAAAAATGTGCGGCACATCCACTTGAGTGCGAGAAGGAATCGGTTAAATTTCACAATAAATCGCACGAATCTATAGTCTGTCAGTTCAACTACATACTTAGGAATTACAATTACAACAGCTTAAACTGGAACGATCCCGTAAATAATATTTATGCGAAGGTTGACTGAGGTGTGCGTTTTATTGGCAGAATGCTATAAGGTGAAACAGGTCTGCTAAAGAGAGTGCTTAAACTACAGTCTGGTGGCAGAAACCTAGGACGTGGAAATAAGTTGCACCCAAAGTTTTATCTTGGAATCCTCTCATAGAAGTACGCAAATAAACAGAATCTACAGAGTGCAGCTTTGGCATTGCTGGGTAATTTTAGGTAGACAGTAGAATACGGTTACGTACATTTTTCTGAAGGTTTACATTTGACTTTACAATAAAAATCTGATTATTTCCTCATGTTGATTAAATAATTCCTTTTTCTTTTGCTGATTGGAGATAGTGAAGAACTCTAAAGGTGTGTAAGTGGTATTTCAAAAATGCTCCCGAATTCCTGTGTTAATCAGAGTTAGAATTGTTCGTTACTGCAAACGCCGGCCGCGGTGGTCGAGAGGTTGTAGGCTCCTCAGTCCGGAACCGCGCGACTGCTACAGTCGCGGGTTCGAATGCTGCCTCGGGGATGGATGTGTGTGACGTCCTTAGATTAGTTCGGATTAAGTAGTTCTAAGTTCTAGACGACTGATGACCTCAGATGTTGAGTCCCATAGTGCTCAGAGCCATTTGAACCATTTGGTTACTGCAAGCGCCAAGAGAATCCAGTTGACGAGAGGAAAGACTGGGCACATTGATCTCCACGAACAACTGCAGGCTGATTCAAAAATGCCAATTTAAAGAATGTGTATCGACTTATACGTCAAAACGGCGTATCACGAAGTTTCTAAACGATCACAGAATTGAAAGAGAATATGGGAGAGGACCACTAGAAAAACATCGCTGTTCCGAACTTCCGGATTTCGAATTTCTTCAGCATCGTATACTGGAAAGGCACGGCAAACATCGTGATGGGTGGAAAGCAGTAAAATTGGGAAGGGCAGTTGATCGTGGTCAAGGTAAAAATAAATTTCAAGCAATCTACGAGGGCTGTCCAGAAAGTAAGTTACGATCGGTCGTGATATGGAAACGACTATGAAAATCCGATAAAGCTTTGCAAAGATGTGTTGGGCAGTGTCTCTAGTATGACTCTAGGTAGAATTATGTCGCTCTTTTCATTCCTGAGCTCTTAGTGAGGGCGTAAAGATGTTATAGAAAATAGTGTCTCCCGCCAAGTACGAAGACCTGGTGAGAATTTTCCCCTGAAGCTTCGCAACCAACATTACATAACTGTGGTGCGGTTTCTTCTTCAAGACAATTCTCAGCATCATTCTGCAGGGGCAATGAAGATGCTCCTGCATCGTTTCAATTGGAAATGTTTTGTTACCCACAATACAGTCCGTAATTGTGTCCCACTGAGTTTCATTTCTCCTCAAACGAACCGCTGGCTATGAAGACAACATTTTGGCACAGACAGTAATTGTCTCCCACTGAGTTTCATCTCTGCTCAATCGAACCGCTGGCTATGAAGACAACATTTTGGCACAGACAACGAGCTTTGGGCGAGCGTAGAGAATTGGCGGAAAGCACTGGCGGCTGCCTTCTATGATGAGGGTATTGGAAAGTTGGTACAACGCTACGACGAATGTCTGAGTCAGAACGGCGACTACGTAGAGAAGAAGCTGAAAGGTGTAGCTAACTGTTACAAATGAAACATATCTGATTTTCACTGTGATTTTCATTTCGCGATCAATCGTAACTTACTTTCTGTACAGCCCTCGTATACTCGATAAACGCAACGAAAGGGGTGACAAACCGTTGGTTGGACTCAGCATTAGAGTTATGGGAGCTATAGTGATTTGCATGCAGCAGAGGTTAGTTGCCATGATGACTCAGACCCAAATTCATGAGAACGTTAACGTTACCGCACCTGCAGAAGCCAAGAGGAAAGAGGAGGACGATGATGACGCACTGAGACGTGTGATCCAGGAGATGAAGAGTGACCAGTCACGGATTAGGGATTCAGTCGACATTTACAGTAAGTATACATATGGTAGAGTGTTGGCCATCTGCAGTGTATGGCTGAACTTAAAATGTTCGTAGACTTCGGTCGCGATGTTGTGTTACTGGCCAGTTGTGGGATCTCGTACGTACTTGTATTTCGCAGTACTCGTACTTTTGGACTGTGCAAGAATACTTGTTTCACTGAAACCAGCAAACTGCACTGATAAACACAGAGTGGAACTAAATATAAAACTAGTGCCCCCTGAAGTGAGTACTTTCCCGCTGGAACTGCTCCCACATATCGTATGTCCACGAAAACTCGATGGCACCCTGCTTTCAGTCGTAGTCGCACGTATGATTACAGGTGCTACAGCACGTTACACGATCATATCACAGGTTGCACTTGCTAAAGAAAGACTTTCGCAGGAAATGATGACTTTGGAGTGTGCTGCACATATGACGAAGTTGGCCGATATTCGGAGCTGTTTCACTGGTAATAATGCAGCTCTCATACAGGCGGTGGAGGATAATTTCGATTGCTGGATTTCATAACCAAACGGTCTAACAGTAATCCACTCCATGACACTTCTTGTAACCAAAACTTTCACCTCTAGGAATAGTGCTACAGTGTCTAAACCAGGGAAAACCATTCCTAATGTAATAAAGGAAAAGCATCAAAAACCTGTTGTTACTGATGTCGTGGTTCAGAGATATTATCGTACTAGGAAACCGCCAGTGCCACAAATTGAAGCGATAGAAACAGGATTGCACCAACAGATACTGGAAATGTAGGAATTAATTATCCGTTCGCAGAGCACCAGTTCGTATGTGCCATTGCTTCGGAAGAAGACTGTGCAGAATTCAATGAATTCAAGACTCGATGTGTGTCGAGAACGAGGATGTTCAATAAGGCCTGTGACCGTTGCAGCACATACACTGATGATCCAAAACATTATGACCACCTGAAACTTCCTGGCAGATTAAAACTGTGTGCAACTGAACTAAAAACAAATAAATATATAAAAAGTACTTTTCTCACTGCAGTGTATGTTCAAAAAGAAATGTCCAACTAGACTGATACATTAGACGATGACAGTGTTTTCGATGATGATGATGAAGGTGGTTAAACATTCACCAAACAATTTGGACCAAAATGTAATATAGAAGTATGTTATAAGTAAAAAAACTGCAAAAAATATGTATATCTTACCATCAAAATTCTCGTATTGCGTTTAATTTCGTTACATTTTTTGTTTTCTTTCTGTTTTTGGTATTTTAGAGCTCCAAAAACCTTTTACGACAGAGCCAGGATTGGACTTACCGAATATCATTCGTACATATATTTTTCAACACAATTCCATCACAACATGTTGGTTGTAAGCCATTTCCACTTCGAAAGCAATGTTTCAAATCTGACACTACGCTTATCTGGCCTCTGCCAAAGTATTGCTGTGTTGTTTGTGATCCTTACTAGGTACGATTTATGGAGGAAATCGAAAAAGAACCAAGAAAGGCAGCTCATTTTGTATCATAGCGAAATAAGAGAGTGTCACCGATACGATAAGGGTATAGGAGGCAGCATATCCTTAAAACAAAGGCGTTTTTCGTCGCGGCAAGATCTTTTCGCGAAATTTCAATCATGAACTTTGTCCTATGAACTCAAAAATATTCTTCTGACACCAGCCTACATAGGGAACGACGATTATCTTAGCAAAATGAGAGAAATCACATCTCGCAGAGCAAGAATTAAGTGTCCGTTTATTCCATGTGCTACTCGAGATTGGATCATAAAAAAATAGTCTGAAAGAGGTTCTGTGACCACTCTCTCAAAGATTAAAAAGTGATTTTTGCTATCAAAAACCGTCTTGATCACAATTTATTTATTACGGTGACCGGTTTCGACCACTACTGTGGTCATCTTCAGACCAATGAGTAAGAAATAAATTGTGATCAAGACTGTTTTTGATAGTAAATATTTGTAACACATTGATCACTGTTCACTCCCACAACGTATTCAAAAGTAATTAAAAAGTGAACTGCAGAATAGTCATTTAGATGTACATGTAGACTGTGCCACGTGCAATAAAGTTTTTGGCTAGCAGTAGCGACTCTCCTTCAAAAGCCAAAAGAAGCGTTGGAAGTGTGTGGTCTTCCGCGGGCAGAGTCGGTTAATATAAACGTTTTCTGGGTGAGGTATCGCGTCGTACTGTAAAATAGCTTTCACTGAATAATACGGCGCCTGTTGCACTAGACATCCACTGGGCCTACGTCCTACCACATACATATGACGCCATACTGCACACAGAAAACTTCCATTTTAAGAAAATGTATACCCCGCTAATCAACAAAATGATCTGAGACAATGCATAAGCGGTATTGGACTATTACAGACGTCAAATTAGGAATTACGAGGGCTGTCCAGAAAGAAATTTCCGATCGGTCGCGAAATGGAAACCACAGTGAAAACCAGAAACGTTTTATTGGCAACAGCTAGGTACACCTTCCACCTACTTCTCTACATAGTCAACGCACCAACTTCGAGTTTTGTCGTAGTGTTTTATCAACTTTCGAATATACTCGTCATAGAAAGCAGCCACCTGTGCTTTCGGCCAGTTATCTGCACTAGTCTGTAGCTCTTTGTCTGTGGAAAAATTTTTTCATAGCCAGTGGTTCTTGTGAGTCGAGATGAGACTCAGGGGCAGCCAATTACGGACTGTATTGTGGGTGATCAAACACTTCTCATCGGAAACGGTTCAGGAGCGTCTTCATTGCCCCTGCAGTGTGCGGCCGAGAATAGGCATGAAGAAGAAACTGCTCGACAGTTGTGTTATGTGGGCTGCATGACACAGGCGAAATCTCTATCCAGGCCCTCATACTTGGCGGGAGACGCTATTCCCTATGCATCTTTACGAGTTCACTGTTCACTCAAAACTGAAAAGAGCGACGCGACACGATCGACGGGCATACTAGAGACACTGCCCAGTACATCCGTCAAAGTTTTACCGGATTTCCCAGTGGTTTCCATTTCGCGACCGATCGGAATTTTACTTTTGGACAACCCTCTTACTTAGTATTGGGCTGTTAAACGTGTTCACGTCGCTGAAAGAATCTATACGAAACTGTAGTACTGAGCCTAATCACGGACACTCACTATATAAGTGCCATTGTTCTTGAACTTCATCCATACAAAATCATAGCTGAATATACTGGTGTTACCTTAGGAGAAAGTCTCAGTTGACTACGCTTTCAGGAAAATTAATCATCATGTGTACTGATGTACCAACCGACTCACCATTATTTCCCTTCGGGCAGGTATCACAGTCGAACAACATTTCTGAAACGACAGTTTTTCCAAACTCCAATGATTCTTTTCACATTCACTGTAGTGCCCGATTTTGGCTATGATACCAATATCCAGTGGCAGTTGATGCACTTCAGGTCATGACATCACGCTGTCCAGTCACCGGCAACAAGCAACAAACAATGCGTCAGGATCGCTATGGACTGCTTACTATCAAGAGCTTCTTGGGGACTAACACACTTAGCGAGTATTTTCAAGTATCCATTGGGTGAAATATTCACTGGAGCTCCTCGAGTAACTATTTACTTTCAGTAGATAGGATACGCAATACATCTTTGAAAAATGATCATGCGAAGGTTACTGATAGAGTGGTAAAGAGAAGTGTCAAGTGCTATCCAGGTGACTGTGAAAAAATATAGTCTAAAACGAACACTCAGAATGTGGATAATCTGTGTGTTTCTTTGTTCACTTCTGCGGTATTTGCGCTCAGCAGTTTCTAAATCACAGACTGCATACTAATTGTAGCTATTCAGACACTTTCTGCTATTATTCGTTAAATGCAACGATTTCACTTACCTGCTGTGTGCAGTTGCCCCAGGCCTCTGTAACTTCTCTGCTCCACTGACCCTGAGTTATCAGTTCATTGATACCTTTTTCTCGGAACAATACCACCGCGTCCACGCCGATCCTTTTAAATCATCTTGCTTTTACATTTTAAATGTTGCAAATAATTTTTATCTTTCGTGCTCAGAGTTATATTCAAAATGCTTCTTCGTCCTCCTTGCCCAGTATTACCATGGCAAATATTCAGTTGTTCTCCAATGCGCTGTTGACAGAGTTGTACACTAACAAATTGCTTCATGCATTCTGTTTTCATTTTGGTTGAGAGCTTTCAAAATAACTACGCACCCTCCGTCTCAGAGTTGCAATATTAAAAGTTTTGGCTGGTTTGGTTGTCTAGGAGCTGGGATACGTAGTTGTGGCATTACAGACCAAATACTGCTGAGTCTACATTATACGATAAGAATACACACATGAATCGAATGGTCGAAGGCTTTTATCACTCGGAAATTGCGAATTATGAATGTAACATATAAATTTATAAATGAAAGATTGCAATTAGATAAAATCTGAAGGTACTCTCTTAACGACTTTAAATGATGAGTATGATAGTAGAAGTACTTTTGAGAATGTGGTATATTTCTGCAAAGCACTTATTGGTGCCGAGGGTTCAGCAATTAAATAAAATATAAGTTGCATGACAGGGACACAATAGATTCCTACAGCACGTAATTAATTATGAACAACAACATAGCTCACGAGACATTTACACTACTGGTCATTAAAATTGCCACACCACGAGGATGACATGCTACAGATGCGAAATTTAACCGACAGGAAGAAGATGTTTGATATGGAAATGATTAGCTTTTAAGAGCATTCACACAAGGTTGGCGCCGGTGGCGACACCTACAACTTGCTGACATGAGGAAAGTTTCCAACCCATTTCTCATACACAAACAGCATTTGACCGGCGTTGCCTGGTGAAACGTTGTTGTGATGCCTCGTACAAGGAGGAGAAATGCGTACCATCACGTTTCCGACTTTGATATAGGACGGATTGTAGCCTATCGTGATTGCGGTTTGTCGTATCGCGACATTGCTGCTCGCGTTGGTCGAGATCCAATGGCTCTTAGTATAATATGGAATCGGTGGGTTCAGAAGGGTAATGCGGAACACCGTGCTGGATCCCAACGGCTTCGTATCACTAACAGTCGAGATGACAAGCATCTTATCTGCATGGCTGTAACGGATCGTGCAACCACGTCTCGGTCCCTGAGTCAACAGATGGGGACGTTTGCAAGACAAGAACCATCTGCACGAACAGCTCGAGACGTTGGCAGCTGCATGCACAATTAGCTCGGAGACCATGGCTGCGGTTACCCTTGACCCTGCACCACAGACAGGAGCGCCTGCAATGGTGTGCTCAACGACGAACCTGGGTGCACGAATGGCAAAATGTCACTTTTTCGAATGAATCCAGGTTCTGTTTACAGCGTCATGATGATCGCATCCGTGTTTGGCGACTTCGCGGTGAACGCACATTGGAAGCGTGCGTCATCGCCATACTGGCGTATCACCCGGCGTGATGGTATGGGGTGCCATTGGTTACACGTCTCGGTCACCACTTGTTCGCATTGACGGCACTTTGAACAGTGGACGTTACATTTCAGATGTGTTACGACCCGTGGCTCTACCCTTCATTCGTTTCCTGCGGAACCCTACATTTCAGCATGATAATTGACGACCGCATGTTGCAGGTCCTGTACGGACCTTTGTGGATACAGAAAATGTTCGACTGTTGCCCTGGCCAGCACATTCTCCAGATCTCTCACCACCTCTGGTCAATGGTGGCCGAGCAACTGGCTCGTCACAAAACGCCAGTCACTACTCTTGGTGAACTGTGGTATCGTGTTGAAGCTGCATGGGCAGCTGTACCTGGACACGGCATCCAAGCTGTATTTAACTCAATGCCCAGGCGTATCAAGACATTTATCAGGGCCAGAGGTGGTTGTTCTGGCTACTGATTTCTCAGGATCTATGCACCCAAATTGCGTGAAAATGTAATCACATGTCAGTTCTAGTATAATATATTTGTCCAATGAATATCCGTTTACCATCTGCATTTCTTCTTGGTGTAGCAATTTTAATGGCCTGTAGTGTACTTCTAAACACACGCTACGTCTTCACTGGAGAAAGCCACGGAAATCTCACAAGTGCACAAGTCGGCACTACGAAATATTTCTGTCTCCCGCGACTACACGCAAACTGCTCCACTCCAAGTCTTTCCCTCCGACTGTGCGTCCGTCGCCATGTACTGTCAGCGTCCAGCACTCACTCCCGTGTTCTGTGCAGTACTGTCCAGACTCCCCATTCACGAGCGCTGTGACTGGCTAGAGCGCTCGCGCAATGTCTTCATGCAAACGCAGTCACAAACATAATGAAACATATTTGAAATACTGGACTTACATTTAAATACTTGAAATTAAATAAATATTCCTACGGGTGTACCATAAACACGCTCTAATACACATTATTAAATACATAAACAGTTAAATAAACATATATCAAAAGAAAAGAAGCAAAAGGTAGGCCAGGAGCCTAATGTCTCTGTGCTTCCTAAAACACAGTAAATAATTAACCAGTTTCTTCATGAATAGCATATATCGGATATTAACAAAGACATAGATGAGTCAGTATATTTATAAGCATGCTGCTACCGTTTTTTCGTGTAACTGTGGAGTACTTATTCCCTGACGCGACCGATAGTAATCGGCACTTTGACCTCCAATAACTAACGTACTATTTAAGTTATATGCCTGTAACTCATACCAATCTAGGTTTACACAAATAGCTTTCTAAAGACATGTATTTATTTATTTAACCTGATCAGATTAGGGCCATCTGGCCCTCTCTTACATCGGACCAGTGTTTCACACATGCAGCATTTCACACATCAGAGTTACATCATGACAATACTTTAAATAAGATAATTTGATTACTCTAGTCACAATATGAATAAAGAGTAATGTCGAAGACCTAATAAAGTAAGTACTGGCAGTATTTTTACAAGGATAATATCGCTGTAGTCAATGACTGGGAGTATAAGCGTTTGTACTAATTTCTTCTTCAGATCGGAAGGGAAGAGTTCTTTATATTTTTGTAGGACATGAAGGGATGCTGATGTTTTTTTGCACACTGCAGTTACGTGCTCTTTCCAGTTTAGATTTTCATCTATTATTACTCCCAAACTCTTTGCTGAGGGAGAGAAGTTAATATTTGTTCCATTTAGGATAAGAGATGGTACGGATTCCCGATGTTTTGGGCTAATGAGCTTAGAGTGACCAATAAGTACCGCTTGGGTTTTAGATGGGTTTAGTTTTAGTCCTATGGCCTGTGCCCATTTTGATAGTGCATCGAGGTCAGTATTGAAATTTTCAATAGCTTTCTTAAGACTGCTTGGTTTCACACTTAGGTACAACTGAAGGTCATCAGCATACATATGATATTTGCAATAAGTCAGAACCTATGACACATCATTGACATATAGAGAGACGAGTATGGGACCTAGTACTGAGCCTTGGGGAACGCCTGACACTACTTGTCGCCATTGTGATTTTATATTCCCGGACAGGACGCCTTGCTGGCGAGACGTCATGTATGAGCGAAACCATTGCACTGCACTTGGTGAGAAATTTAGACCGCTAAGTTTGGCTAGTAAGATGTCGAAGTCGACAGTATCAAATGCTTTGCTGAAATCTAAGAAGCAAATGATAATCGCTTCTTGTCTGTCCATGGCAAGTTTCAGGTCATCTGTCACCATTATCAGTGCGGATGTTGTGCTTCGATGTTTACGAAAACCTGATTGGTATTCGTCTAGTAGGTTGTAAGTAGTTAGGTAATTGGTGAGCTGGTCATAGACTATATATTCTAAGGCCTTTGATAGTGCAGGAAGAAGTCAGATGGGGCGGTAGTCAGAGGGTGATGTGTCGATGTCCTTTTTAGGCAGTGGCTTAATTTGTCCCAGTTTCCAGACCCCAGGGAAAACACTTGTGATTAATCAATCGTTGAAAATGTGTGTTATAGAGGGCAGTAGTTGATCAATAATAATTTTTACCATCTGGATAGTGATGCCATCATGTCAAGTAGATGCTGATCTAATCCGCATTATGGCTTTCTTGACAGTATTGCAAGTGACGTGCCGTAGATAGAGTTTTTCTTTGCGACGAAATCGGATGAACCGTTTAGATTTTGGAAATTCTTTGCTGGGTGTTACTTGTATAATTTATCGTCGGTTACTAAACTTTAAACTAATAAATATTTTAAAAATCTGATTACACCATCACAATCGTCGTGCAAGTAATGGCAATGTACATGTTTCTTTTTGAGGTGTCATGGTTCATCTGGCCACTATTAATTTCTATACGAACTGTGAAATGTCTGCTATTATGGTTCACAAAGTCCGCCATCTTTGGCACTCCTGACATAGACATCTCCTTCGACACACAGCGCCGTCCTCGTCACAGTGTCAACGTGGAATTCCCAGCGACGCAGCCGATGGACCACGTGCTCCGGTCACCCCTCTTGCTTAGTTAACGTTCGGCACCACGTGTTTGCTGCCAGGCCGCGGCTTTGAGGAGCGTCCTGTGCGACCACGCCAACTCAGAATATTTTCTGGGCGCCACAATTCGCCCGTTACCTCACATGGTTACCGATCAGCCCCAACTGTGGTACTCCCTTCAGCTGTCACTTGTAATCCTATATTCGAAACAGTATATGTGTTACACTTTTCCCTCAGAACTTCCTTCAAGTACAATATGGAACAAGTTAGAAATTTTCCTACCTTCATTTCCTTTCCCTTTGTTTTATTCTGACTGAGGCATCTCACTAAGCGGAATGTCCAAGTGATAGCACAGTTCTCAGACCTTCTTACATCCACCCTTTGCTATTCAAGTAGTTCGTCGCCTTCACTCTTTTGCTTACGTCCTGAAATTTTATTGCAATTCTTTGGGGTCCAAGTCAGCATACAACTTCCATAGGAGTGGTTACGAGCTAAACATTGCCTTACACACTATGTAAAATTTGTATATTTTGATTTTCAATTCCACTGGTTTTCGTGAATTGTATAAAGTATTCACCAGTTCCATGGCTTCCCATATCGTTTGTACCACAGAAATAGAAGAACTACAAAAGTATTCAACGGTTTAAAGGAGAAAATGATGTCCGAAATCGTGGAGCTAATGCCTTGTCCCTGAAGGCCATTAGCTGGGAGTAAAACCGTATACTAACAGAAGGTACAATCGGTTGCTGTGGACTAGAACGACTCCTATGTGATATGAGCAACCTAAATGGCTAAGAGAACTTGGTATCACAAGGCACGAAGTGCGGCATTCCATCCCGAAACACAGTGACAGGTTAAAAGCTGAGCGTTGGGCCGGGGTTTGAACCTGGAACCTTGTCCTTCGCCGACCGGTGTAGCCGTGCGGTTCTAGGCGCTTCAGTCTGGAACCGCGTGACCGCTACGGTCGCAGGTTCGAATCCTGCCTCGGGCATGGATGTGTGTGATGTCCTTAGTTTAGTTAGGTTTAAGTAGTTCTAAGTTTTAGGGGACTGATGACCACAGATGTTAAGTCCCATAGTGCTCAGAGCCATTTGAACCTTGTCCTTCGCAGGTAGTGATACTGTCGCGTGAGCTACTTTCTTTCTTTTCTTTTTTTTACAGAAGAATTTGTCCTCTTACTCTGGAAAACGTTTATATTTACATACGGAAATAGTAACAGCTACACACATAGCCAGTCAAAAATACATACGTGGATTTTATTTAAATAATTTATTGTGTAATTGTATCATTCTCAGTGTCTTCAGTCCAAATAAAATATTCGAGTGGAATAAATGTCTGTTTCTTAATTTACATCCTATAAATTTCGGTACGGAGATCACACATCCTGAGAAAGAGTTTTTTTACCCTCTGGTGGTTCATAACACATAAGCATACGCTTCCTTACGTAACTATCACACAATGAAAGATATTCTACTCCAATGAAAGATTTGTTATGTACAGAAAATATCTGAATGCATTCTCTTCAACTTTCCCATTGCTTGAGGGAGTAAGAGGGAAAGGCATAACTTTAAAGAAAATTCCCAGACCTTTGTATAAGCATGTAAAAGCTTTAAGGTCCGTTGGAAATCTGTTTTCAGTTCTTTCAGAATGTAAAGCTAACAAAACACTTCCACACAAGATGCCTGACGAGTATGAAACAATACTGGTGAACTTTTACTTTGTATGGGTCTTTATTATCGACCTAATGTAAAATACCTCACTGGATGAGAATCTGGGAAGATGTTCTTTGCGTGACAGGCTGGCAAAGAAGCCAGCCCAACTAAGTGTTACTGATAACTGACACACCAGTGTTCTACAATTAACACTAATATTAAACTAATGTGCTTCATTCAACATTCTTCAACTACTATGTTCCTCAAAAAGTCAGAACTACATGTCTCTCCAAATCTTGCTTTGTGAACTGAATCATCAAAGTGCTGGAGCAATTTTAATTCACAAATTGCTGCAATTCAAGTTAGATAGTGATGAAACGGAGTACAGTATCTCACCAAATCATGTCTGTTTTCCATCTCAGTGTTATAGTCGGATGGTTCCTGAGATACCAAAGTCATACAGAACCCGTCCTCGATGTCCCGTGTATCACGATCTTCATCATTTGGCAACGACAAAAACTAACCAGTCGCTTTTTTCAGCATTTCTTAAAAGTTCTTAATTACTTTTTGATATCATCTCTTAATACTCTTAATAACTTACTCTCTTCCACGACTGATAGACATTGTCAACATCGAGTTAAGGTTTGCGTAACATAACATCTCTCCTGAGATTTTCTGCACCTTGAACCGTTTCCTCGCAATCAATTTCGGCAGTATTATGTTACAAATATAGTCGAACTGCTGCACGAGCGTAATAACGTACTGCACCCAAATACAGTTATAACGAAGTGGTATACGAGCGTTCTTTTCGATTACGTTTCTGAGGTGCTTAAAGAAATAACTGTTTTAATCAGTCATTCTGTCTCCAGATTCAACACTGGTATCGTTTCCCGTACGCTGTGTTTCAGTTTGCCTTCTCTTGGGAGGTTCGTACTGGTATCGGCCAGCAGCTCTGTCCGATTGTTCTATAATGTGTGGTTATACTTCAAGACCTTGCAGCCTACGTTTGTGAACTTTTGTCCGGAAATGATCAGTCAGTGGAGATTCATCAACAAAATATCTCACATACTGCAAGGAATAAATATCTGTGCTTTTCTAGGTTTATCCACATATATATTTTGATTTAGTAACCGTCTTGCATCCTTTTCTTCCATATCCCCATCAAACTCGTCAAAGACTTTCGTTCGGTGCTTAGTTCTCGAATCCTTCTTAAAACAAGTATTGCTTTTATGATGTTTTTTCCCTATATCATTCTTTGGCGTAGAATCGCTTCAGTATGTCTGACGATATCACAAAAATTCACAAAGCTGCCATCGAGGAATCACGACCACGGCCCCTCCCCTCCCCCACGGTAGAGTCTATTTTGACTATATGTCTTTCCTATTTTCCATACTACACACCTGCGTGGCTTCCTGGACGAGCACTCCCGAAAGAAAGGAGCGGTAACCAGCAAGGAAATTCCATAGCAGCGACGAATCTGCCACAAAGTAAAAGACCCAATATGGAAACAATCCTTAGGATGGGATAAAGCCATTCTCTGGGATATTCAGGAAGTAGAGTCAGGTATGCGTAAGAACTTTAGTGAAATCTGGGAAGCAGGAGATACAATATGCAAACACGCAGTATACGGTGCTGCGATCGGCAACGTCTTTATAAGACAAGTGTCTGGCGCAGTTGTTAGATCAGTTACTGCTGCTACAATGGCAGGTTATCAAGATTTAAGAGAATGTGAACGTGATGTTACAGTCGGTGCACGAGCGATGTAACACAGCACCTCCGAATTTTCCCGTGCGACCATTTCACGAGCGAACCGTGAATATCAGGATTCCGGTAAAACATTAAATCTCCGACATCGCTGCAGCCGGTAAAGGGTGCTGCAAGAACAGGACCAACGTTGACTGAAGAGAATCCTTCTACGTGACAGAAGTGCAACACTTCTGCAAATTGCTGCGGATTTCAATGCTGGGTCATCGACATCTGTCAGCGAGCGAACCATTCAATGAAACATCATCGATACGGGCTTTCGGAGTCGAAGGCCCATACGCATACCATTGATGACTGCACAACACAAAGCTTTACGCCTCGCCTGCGTCTGTCAACACCGACATTGGACTGTTGATGAGTGGAAACATGTTGCCTGGTCGGACGAGTCTCGTTTCAAATTGTGTCGAGCGGATCAACGTGTACGGTGTGGAGTCAACCTCATGAATCCATGGGCCCTGTGTGTTGGCAGGGGACTGTACAAGCTCGTGAAGGCTCTATAATGGTGAGGATCGCTTGTAGTTGGAGTGGTATGGGTCCCCCGATACAGCTGGGTACGACTTTGACGGGTGACACGTAGGTAAGCATCCTGTCTGATCACCTGCATCCATTCATGCCCATTGTGCATTCTGACGGGCCTGCTCAAGTACAGCAGGACAATGCGACACACCACACGTCCAGAATTGCTACAGAGTGATTTCAGGATCACTCTTCTGAGTTTTAACACTTCCACTGGTCACAAACTCCCCAGACATGAACATTATTGAACATATCTGGGATCCCTTGCAACGTGCTGTTTAGAAGAGATCTCCGCCCCCACGGACACGGACTCTTACGGATTTATGAGCAGCCCTGCAGGATTCATGGTGTCAGTTCCCTCCAGCACTACTTTAGACATTAGTTGAATTCATGCCACATCGTGTTGCGGCACTTCAGCGTGCTCGCGGAGGCCTTACACGGTATTAAGCAGGTGTACCAGATTCTTTGGTTACTCAGTGTATAATTACCTTCAGTTTCCTGAAGTAAGTCAAAGAAACCTAATACTTTTATAATATTACTGCTCAAAAGAAGAAATTAATGTTTTTCAAGCTGGTAATATTAACTCGTTGCTATTAAACGTGTGTGTGTAGTGTCTCTATTTGTATGTCTGTGATGGACAATATCCCAAACAGCGTCGACTTCTCCCATAACATACGTAATTTCTTACACATAGACAAGTTACTCTCGTGGTGGCGAAGCAGCTGCCGACTCCGACGGTTGCCTGTAAAATTCTTTGAAAAGCAACAGACTGTATTCGGACCGTTACTAAACTCCACATTAACACTACATGTTGCTTGTAAATCTCAAAAAACACCAATTATACAATATGGCGGCTAACAATTACTGTTTCCTTGCACACACTCCTACACGTCCTCTCGTTATCCTGTCTCGTAACGAAGTCCGGTCAGATTCCGATTTTCTTACTTTTCTTCGCTCGCCATGGAGTAACACTAAGTCCAGGAATAAATAGTTTGCTCGCGCAGGTGAAGCGCACCACTTGGCGATATATATCATCTTTGAAACGAAGTGGTACTGTTTTAATAATTGTACGCAATCTTTCAGCCAGCATGGGTAAACGGGATTTATTCTTGTCCGGTAACTGCTTGTAATAAAATGTTTCGAATACTTTGATGCTCATATGGTCAGTACCATTTGTATATATATAAATATTTTAAGTTCGGTCTTGAGATGACCTGCTAAATACGGCGCAGTCATATTCTTTGTAACACCCCGGCACTTAACTCTCACTAAGGCAGACTTTTCTTCAAAACCCTTTTGAATTAGTTTGTAACTGTATTCCATCGAAAGCTTTCTACATATGTCGGACGCCGTGAGCAACGGGAAATATCCCGTTACATATACTCCATTGTACTACAAGAAGTGTTACAATTCTTTTGCAAAAAAAAAAGGGACATAATTTGCAACTTTTTGGAGAGTTCACAAAATAGCTTTCTTTACGACGGCGGCATTGCTACTTAAAACAAAGAAACATTTTAGCCAGACTGCAGGAAAAACACTAACACAAGTTAGCAATGTCGTGTCCTGCACGCACTAATTTCAGACCAGAACAATTGCCACTACTGGAGCTTTTTGATCTTAGCCAATAGTCGTATTTTTGCTTTATGGGCATCAGTGGACCAGGTGTCTCTTGCAATAGAAGACGAAAAGTCACGCAGAGTGCTAAGGCCTACAGAACAAAATTCACCGAGGACGCGAAAGACCATGCATGGCAACAATGGTGCTTGTAGTATTATATCTCGATGCAATTTCTGTGTTACGTCGTCAATGTGAAGGACAAAGGGTTGCAGTAAACCTGCAGTGGTGCATCGGAAGCAACTACTGGACTCCCAGGAAAGGTTATACGCACAAAACGTTTGAAGCGTTACTCGTCTGGACAGTAGTCGACATTGTGCCTGTTGTGTTCAATCCCGATGCAATTTCCGAAATTCATCGTCAATATGAAGGTCCAATGGTTACAGTAAGACTGCAGTTGTGCAACAGATAGAACTACTGGTCTCCCAGGAAAGGTTCCAAGCACAGAACGTTTGAAGCGTTACTCGCCTAGAATGTAGTCGACATAGGGCCTGTTGTATACAATCCCTATGCAATATCTGTGTTTCGTCGTCGATGTGAAGGTCCAAGTGTTACAGTAAACCTGCAGTGGTGCATCGGAAACGTCTACTGGACTCTCAGAAAATCTCCATGCACAGAACGATTAAAGCCTTACTTGCTTGGACAATAGTCAGCTTGGTGCCTGTTGTATACAATACCGATGCAATTTCTGTTTTTGCGTCGTCAGTGTGAAGGTCCAACGGATATAGTAACTCTGCAGTTACTCATTGTAAACAGCTATTGGACAAACAGGAAAAATTCCAAGCACAGAAGAATCCTAAGGAAATGCAATCCGAAAACAAAGGAAGTAGGTTACAGTACGCTTGTTCGCCCACTGCTTGAATACTGCTCAGCAGGGTGGGATCCGTACCAGATAGGGTTGATAGGAGAGATAGAGAAGATCCAACGGAGAGCAGCGCGCTTCGTTACAGGATCATTTAGTAATCGCGAAAGCGTTACGGAGATGATAGATAAACTCCAGTGGAAGACTCTGCAGGAGAGATGCTCATTAGATCGGTATGGGCTTTTGTTAACGTTTCGAGAACATACATTCACCGAAGAGTCAAAATGGCTCTGAGCACTATGCGACTCAACTGCTGAGGTCATTAGTCCCCTAGAAATTAGAACTAGTTAAACCTAACTAACCTAAGGACATCACAAACATCCATGCCCGAGGCAGGATTCGAACCTGCGACCGTAGCGGTCTTGCGGTTCCAGACTGCAGCGCCTTTAACCGCACGGCCACTTCGGCCGGCACCGAAGAGTCAAGCAGTATATTGCTCCCTCCTACGTATATCTTGCGAAGAGACCATGTGGATAAAATCAGAGCGATTAGAGCCCACACAGAGGCGTACCGACAATCCTTCGCTCCACGAACAATACGAGACTGGAATAGCAGGGAGAACCGACAGAGGTACTCAGGGTACCCTCCGCCACAGACAGTCAGGTGGCTTGCGGAGTATGGATGTAGATGTAGAACGGTTGAAGCGTTACTCCAATTGACAGTAGTAAGCATGGTGCGTGTTTTACTCAATCCCGATTCCATTTCTATGTTTTGTCGTTAGTAAGAAGGTCCAAGGGGTACAGTACACCTGCGGTGGTGCATCGGAAACAACTGCTGGACTCTAGAAAAATGTTCATAGCAGATAACGTTTGAAGCGCTACTCCCCAGAATGGAAGTCAGCATCGTGCACGTTGTATTCAATCCCGATACAATTTCTGTGTATCATGGTCTATCTGAATGTCCAACGGTTACGGTAAATCTGCAGTTGGGCATCAGATACAACTACTGGTCTCGTAGGAAAGGATCCAAGCACAGAACGTTTGAAGCGTTACTCGCCTAGAAGGTAGTCGACATGGGGCCTGTTAAATTCAATCCCGATACAATTTCTGTGTTTCATCGTCGATGTGTAGGTCCAATGCTTACAGTATACCTGCAGTAGTGCATCGGAAGGAGCTACTGGACACCCAGGAAAGATTCCAAGCACAGAACGGTTGAAGCATTACTCCCCTGGACAGAAGTCGGCCTGGTGCATGAAGTATTCAATCCCGATGCAATTTCTGTGTTTCATGGTCAATGTGAAGGTGCAAGGGTTATAGTAAACCTGCAGTGGTGCATCGGTAACATCTACTGGACTCTCATAAAAGCTCCAAGCACCGAAAAATTGAAGCGTAACTTGCATGGACAATAGTCTGCAAGTGTTCAGCACCGATGCAATTTCTGTGTTTCATGGCCAATGTGAAGGTCCAAGGGTTACAGTAAACATGCTGTGGTGCATCAGAAACAACTATTGGACTCCCAGGAAAGATATACAATACAGACCATATGAAGCGTTACTCGTATGGACAGTAGTCGTCTTGGGGCTTGTTGTAACCAATCCCGATGCCATTTCTATGTTTCGTCGTCAATGTGAAGGTCCTAGGGATACAGGACACCTGCAGTGGTGCATCGGAAAGAATATTGGACTCTATGAAACGGCTCCAACCAGATACCGGTTCGAGCGTTACAACACTGAACAAAAGTTGGCAAGGTGCATGTTGTATTCAATCCCGACGCGATTTCTGAGTTACGTCGTCGACTAGAAGGTACAAGGGTTACAGTAAACCTGCAGTGCTGCATAGAAAACATCAAATGGACTCTCAGAAAAGTAACAAGAACAGAAGGTTTGAAGCGTTACTCGTTGTGTCAATAGTCGGCATGGTGCCTGTTGTATCAATCCCGTTGTAATCTCCGTGTTTCGTCTCCAATGAGAATGTCCAAGGGTTACAATAATACAGCAGTTGTCCACAGGAAACAACTACTGGACACCTAGGATAGATTCCAAGCACAGACTCCTTGAAGCGTTACTCCCTTGCACAGAAGTCGGCATGGTGCATATTGTATTCAATCCCGATGCAATATCTGTGTTTCAGGTCAATGTGAAGGTCCAAGGGTTACAGAAGGCCTGCCGTTGTGCATCAGATGCAACTACTGGTATCCCAGGATAGGTTCCAAGAACATATCTTTTGTAGTTTTACCCACCAAGGTTGTAGTTGACATGGGGTCTGTTGTATTCAATCCCGATGCAATGTCTGTGCCTCATGGTCACTGTGAAGGTCTAAGGGTTACATTAAACCTGCTGTTGTTCATCGGAAAGAACTACTGGACTCCCAGAAAGGGTACTAAGCACTGAACTTTTGAATCGTTACTCGCCTGGACTTTAGGCGAAATGGTGTCTGTTGTATTCAATCCCGATGCAATTTCTGTGTTTCGTCGTCGACTAGAATTTCCATCGGTTACAGTAAATCTGCAGTGGTGCATCGAAAACATCAAATGGTCTCCCAGGAAAGTAACAAGCACAGAACTTTTGTAGCGTTACTCGCCTGGGTTGTAGTCGTCATGGGGCCTGTTGTGTTCATTCCCGTTGCAATTTCTGTGTCTCATGGTCACTGTGAAGGTCAAAGGATTACAGTAAACCTGTTGTTGTCCGCCGGAATGAACTACTGGACCCCCAGAAAGGGTACTAAGCACAGAACATTTGAAGCGTTACTCGACTGGACTTTAGGCGAAATGGTGTCTGTTGTATTCAATCCCGATGCGATTTCTGTTTCTTCGTCGACTAGAAGGTCCAAGGGTTATAGTAAATCTGCAGTGGTGCATCGAAAGCGTCAAGTGGACTCCCAGAAAAGTAACAAGCACAGAACGTTTGAAGCGTTACTCCAAGTGCCAATAGTTGGCATGGAGCCTGTTGTATCCAGCCCGATGAATCTCCGTGTTCAGTCGTAAATATGATGGTCCAAGAGTTACATGAAACCGGCAGTTGTGCGTCGGAAACAACTACTCGACTCCCAGAAAGGGTACTATGCACAGATTTCTTGAAGCGTTACTCGCCTGGAATTTAGGCGAAATGATGTAAGTTGTATTCAATCCCGATGCGATATCTGTGTTTCGTCGACGACTAGAAGATAAAAGGCTTACAGTAAACCGGCAGTGGTGCATGGGAAACATCTACTGGACGCTCAGAAAAGCTCGATGGAGAGAACGATTGACGCGTTACTTGCTTGAACAATAGGCAACATGGTGCCTGTTGTATACAATCCCGATGCGATTTCTCATGGCCCCTGTGAAGGTCCAATGGTTACAGTAAACCTGCAGTTGTGCGTCGGAAACAACTACTGGACTCCCAGAAAGGGTACTAAGCGCAGAACGTTTGAACGTTACTCGCCTAAACTTTAGGAATAATAGTGTTTGTTGTATTCAATCCCGATGCAATTCCTGTGTATCGTCGTCGACTAGAAGGTTCAAGGGATTCAGTAAATCTGCAGTGGTGCAACGAAAAAATCAAATGCATTCCCAGAAACGTAACAAGCACAGAATGTGTTGCGTTACTCGCCTAGGTTGTAGTCGACATGGGGCCTGTTGTATTAAATCCCGATGCAATTTCTGTGTCTCATGGTCACTGTGAAGGTTTATGGGTTACAGTAAACCCGCTTTTGTGCGTCGGAAACAACTACAGGACTCCCAGAAAGGGTACTAAGCACAGAACGTTTGAAGCATTAATCGCTTGGACTTTAGGCGAAATGGTGTCTTTTGTGTTCAATCCCGATACAATTTCTGTGTTTCGTCGTCGACTAGAATTTCGAAGAGTTACAGTAAATCTGCAGTGGTGTACCGAAAACATCAAATGGACTGCCAGAAAAGTAACAAGCACTGAACGATCGAAGCGTTACTAGTCGTGTCAATAGTCGGCATGGTGCCTGTTGTATCCAGCCCGATGCAATCTCCGTGTTTAGTCGTCAATGTGAAGGACCAAGAATTACACTAAAGCAGCAGCTGTGCGTCGGAAACAACTACTGGACATCCAGGAAAAATTACAAGTACAGACAGTTTGAATCGTTACTCCCAATTACAGATGCGGGCATGGTGCATGTAGAATTCAATCCCGTTACAATTTCTGGGTTTCGTAGTCAATGTAAAGGTCCAAGGGTTACAGTGAACCTGCTGTTGTGCGTCGTAAGCTACTACTGGACACCCAGGAAAGATTCCAAGCACAGACCGTTTGAATCGATACTCGCCTGGACAGAAGTCGGCATGCTGCATGATGCAATCAATCCCGATGCAATTTCTGTGTCTCCAGGTCAATGTGAAGTTCCGAGGCTTACAGTAAGCCTGCCGTTGTGCATCAGATGCAACTACTAGTCTCCCAGGAAAGGTTCCAAGCACAGAACGTTTGTAGCGTTACTCGCCAATTTTCAGTCCACATGGGGCTTGTTGTATTCAATCCCGACGCAATATCTGTGTCTCATGGTCACTGTGAAGGTCCAAGGGTTTCAGTAAACCTGCTTTTGTGCGTCGGAAACAACTACTGGACCGCCAGAAAGGGTACTAACTAAAGCCCTTTTTAAGTGTAGAGATGGTGTCTGTAGTATCCAATCCCGAAGCAATTTCTGTGTTTTGTGGTCAATGTGAAGGTCCAAGGTTTACAGTAGGTCTGCAGTTGTGCATCAGATGCAACTACTGGTTCCCAGGATATGTTACAAGCACAGAACGTTTGTAGCGTTACTTGCCTATTTTTTAGTCGACATGGGGCCTTCTATATTCAATCCCGATGCAATTTCTATGTCTCATAGTCACTGTGAAGGTCCAAGGGTTACAGCAAACCTGCTGGTGTGCGTCGGAAACAAGTGCTGGACTCCCAGAAATGGTACTAAGCACAGAACTTTTGAAGGATTACCCACCTGGACTTTAGGCGAAATGGTGTTTGTTGTATTCAATCCCGATGCACTTTCTGTGTTTCGTCGTTGACTAGGAGGTCCAAGGCTTACAGTAAACCTGCAGTGGTACATCGGGAACATCTACTGGACTCTCAGAAAAGCTCGAAGCAGAAAATGATTGACGCGTTCCTTGCCTGAACAATAGTCAACATGGTGCCTGTTGTATACAATACCGATGCCCTTTCTCTTTTTCGTATTAAATGTGAAGGTACAATGGTTACAGTAAACCTGATGTTGTGTGTGGGAAACAACTACTGGACACCGAGAAAAGATCCAAAGCCTAGACCGTTTGAATCGTTACTCCCATGGACAGAATTCGGCAAGGTGCATAATGTATTCAATCCCGATGCAATTTCTGTGTTTCATGGCTAATGTGGAGGTCCAAGGGTCGCAGTAAGCCTGCAGTTGTGCATCAGATACAACTACTGGTCTCCCAGGAAAGGTTCCAAGCACAGAACGTTTGACGTGTTTCTCGCCTAGAAAGTAGTCGACATGGGGCCTGTTGTATTCAATCCCGATGATATTTCTGTGTTTCATCGTCGATGTGTAGGTCCAAGACTTACAGTAAACCTGCTGTGGTGCATCGGAAACATCTACTGGACTGTCAGAAACGCTCGAAGCAGAAAACGATTGACGCGTGATTAGCTTGAACAACAGTCAACATTGTGGCTCAAATGGCTCTGAGCACTATGGGACTTAACTACTGTGGTCATCAGTCCCCTAGAACTTAGAACTACGTAAACCTAACTAACCTAAGGACATCACCCAGATCCATGCCCGAGGCAGGATTCGAACCTGCGACCGTAGCAGCCGCGCGGTTCCGGACTGCGCGCCTAGAACCGATAGACCACCGCGGCCGGCCAACATTGTGCATGTTGAATTCAATCCCGATGCAATTTCTGAGTCTCATGGTCAATGTGATTGTCCAAGGGTTACAGAAAGCCTGCCGTTGTGGATCAGATGCAACTACTGGTCTCCAAGGAAAGGTTCCAAGCACAGAACGTTTGTAGCGTTACTTGCCTCGGTTGTAGTCGACGTGGGCCCTGTTGTATCCAATCTCGATGAAATTTCTGTGTCTCACGGTCACTGTGAAGGTCAAAGGGTTGATGTAAACCTGCTGTTTTGCGTCGGAAAGAACTACTGGACTTCCAGAAAGGATACTAAGCACAGAACTTTTGAAGCGTTACTCGCCTGGACTTTGGGCGAAATGGTGTCTCTTGTATTCAATCTAAATGCAATTTATGTGTTTCGTGGTCAATGTGAAGGTCCATGAGTTACAGAAAGCCTGCCGTTGTGCATCAGATGTAACTACTGGTCTCCCTGGATAGGTTCCAAACACAGAACATTTGTGGCGTTACTCGTCAAGGTTGTAGTCGACATGGGGCCTGTTGTATTCAATCCCAATGTAATTTCTGTGTCTCATGGTCACTGTGAAGGTCCAAGGTTTTCAGTAAACCTGCTGTTGTTTGTCGGAAACAAGTACTAGACTCCCAGAAAGGGTACTATCTACAGAACTTTTGGAGCGTTACCCGCCTGGACTTTAGGCCAAATGGTGTCTCTTGTATTCAATCTCGAAGCAATGTCTGTGTCTCAGGGTCTATGTAAAAGTCCAAGGGTTACAGAATGTATGCCGGTGTGCATCAGATGCTACTACTGGTCTCCCAGGGAACGTTCCAAGCACAGAACGTTTGTAGCGTTACTCGCCTAGGTTGTAGTCGAGATGGGCCCTGTTGTATTCAATCCCGATGCGATATCTGGTCTCATGGTCACTGTGTAGGCCCAAGGGTTACAGTAAACCCGCTGTTGTGCGTCGGAAACAACTATTGGACTCCCAGAAAGGGTACTAAGCGCAGAACTTTTGAAACGTTACTCGCCTACACTTTAGGGGAAATGGTGTTTGTTGTATTCAATCCCGAAGCAATTCCTGTGTTTCGTCGTCGACTAGAATGTTCAAGGGTTTCAGTAAATCTGCAGTGGTGCATCGAAATGGACTACCACAAAAATAACTAGCAGAGAACGTTTGAAGCGTTACTCGCCGTGTCAATAATCGGCATGGTGCCTGTTGTATACAGAACGATGCAATCTCCGTGTTTCGTGCTCAGTGTGAAGGTACAAGGGTTACAGCTAACCAGCTGTTGTGCGTCAGAGAGAACTAGTGGACAACCAGGGAAGATTCCAAGCACAGACAGTTTGAATCGTTACTCCGCTGGACAGAAGTCGGCATGGTTCATGTTGTATTCAATCCCGATACAATTTCTATGTGTCTTGGGTAATGTGAAGGAGCAAGGGTTACAGCAAGTTTGCCGTTGTGCATCAGATGCAACTAAGGGTCTTCTAGGAGAGGTTCCTAGCACAGAACGTTTGTGCGTTACTCGCCTAGGTTTTATTCGACATGGGGCCTGATTTATTCAATCCCTATTCAATTTCTGTGTCTTATAGTCACTGCTAAGGTCCGAGGGTTACAGTAAACCCTCTGTTGTGCGACGGAAACAACTACTGGAGTCCCAGAAAGGGTACTAAGCACAGACCTTTTGAAGCGTTACTCGCCTGGACTTTAGGAGAAATGGTATCTGTTGTATTCAATCCCGATACAATTACTGTGTTTTGTTGTCGACTAGAAGGTCCAAGGGGTCAGTAAGTCTGCAGTGGTGCATCGAAAACATCAAATGGACTCCCAGAAAAGTAACAAGCACACAACGTTTGTAGCGTTACTCGCCTAGGTTGTAGTCGACATGGGGCCTTTTGCAATCAATCCCGATGCAATATCTTTGTCTCATGGTCACTGTGAAGGTCCAAGGGTTACATTATACCCGCTGTAGTGCGTCGCAAGCAACTACTGGTCTCCCAGGATAGGTCCCAAGCACAGTACTTTTGAAGCTTTACTCGCTTGGACTTTAGGCGAAATAATGTCTGTTGTATTCAATCCAGATGCAGTTTCTGTGTCTCATGGTCAATGGGAAGGTCCAAGGGTTACAGTAAGCTTGCCGTTGTGCATCAGATGCAACTACTGGTCTCCCAGGAAAGTTTGCAATCACAGAACTTTTGTAGCCTTGCTCGTCAAGGTTGTAGTCGACATGGGGCCGGTTGTATCCAATCCCGATGCAATTTCTGTGTCTAATGTTCAATGTGAATGTTCAAGGGTTACAGTAGGCCTGCAGTTGTGCATCAGATGCAACTACTGGTCTCCCAGGAAAGATTCCAAGCACAGAACGTTTGAAGCGTACACGACTATGTTGTAGTCGACATGGGACCTGTTGTATTCAATCCCGATGCAATTTCTGTGTTTTGTGGTCAACGTGAAGGTCCAAGGGTGACAGTAAACCTGCTGTTGTGCGTCGGAAGCAGCTTTTGGACACCAAGGAATGATTCCAAGCACAGACCGTTTGGATCGTTAATCCCCTGGACAGAAGTCGGCTTGTCGCATGCTGTACTCTATTCCGATGCAATATCTGTGTCTCATTGTCAATGTGAAGGTCCAAGGCTTACAGTAAGCCTGCCTTTGTGCATCAGATGCAACTTCTGGTCTCCCAGGAAAGTTTCCAAGCACAAAACGTTTGTATCCTTACTCGCCTGGGTTGTAGTCAACATTGGGCGTTTGAAGCGTTAGTGCTCGGGTCAATAGCCGGCATGGTGCTGTTGTATCCATTCCCATGCAATCTCCGTGTTTCGTCGTCAATGTGAAGGTTCAAGAGTTTCAATAAACAAGCAGTTGTGCGTCGGAAACAACTATTGGACACCCAGGAAAGATTTCAAGCACAGACCGTTTGAATCGTTACTCCCGTGGACAGACGTCGGCATGGTGCATGCTGTATTCAATCATAATACAATACCTTTGTTCCGTGGTCAATGTGAAGCTCCAAGGGTGACAGTATAGCTGCAGTTCTGCGATGGAAGCAACTACTGGACACCCAGAAAAGATTCCAAGCACAGACCGTTTCAATCGTTACTCCCCTGGACAAAAGTAGGCATGGTGCATGTTGTATTCAATGCCGATGCAAAATCTGTGTCTCATGGTCAATGTGAATGTCCAAGGGTTACAGTAGGCCTGCAGTTGTGCGTCAGATGCAACTATTGGTCTCCCAGGAAAGTTTCCAATCACAGAACATTTGCAGCGTTTCTCGCCTAGGTTGTAGTCGACATGGGACCTGTTGTATTCAATCCCGACGAAATTTCAGAGTTTCGTGGTCAATGTGTAGGTGCAAGGGTTACAGAAAACCTCATGTTGTGCGTCGGAAGCAATTACTGGACACCCAGGAAAGGTACTAAGGACAGAACTTTTGAAGCGTCACTCGCCTGGACTTTAGGCGAAATGATGTCTGTTGCATTCAAACCTGATGGAATTTCTGTGTTTCGTCCTCGTCTAGAAAGTCCAAGGCTTACAGTATACCTGCAGTGGTGCATCGGAAACATCTACTGGACTTTCTAAAAAGCTCCAAGCAGAGAACGATTGACGCGTTACTTGCTTCAACAATAGTCAACATGGTGCCTGTTGTATACAATCCCGATGCCATTTCTGTGTTTCGTGGTCAATGTGAAGGTCCAAGGGTTACAGTGAACGTGCTGTTGTGCGTCGAAAAGAACTACTCGACTCCCAGAAAGGGTACTAAGCACATAAAATTTTGAAGCGTTAGTTGCCTAAACTTTAGGCGAAATAGTGTCTGTTGTATTCAATCCCGATGCAATTTCTGTGTTTGGTCGTCGACTAGAAGGTCCAAGGGTTACAGAAAATCTGCAGTGGTGCATCGAAAACTTCAAATGGACTCCCAGAATAGTAAAAAGCACAACACGTTTGAAGCGTTACTAGTCGTGTCAATAGTCGGCGTGGTTCCTGTTGTATCCAGCCCGATGGAATATCCGTGTTCCGTCGTCAACGTCAAGGTCCAAGAGTTACAATAAACCAGCAGTTGTGCGTCGGAAACAACTACTGGACACAAAGGAAAGATTCCAAGCACAGACCGTTTGAATTGTTACTCCAGTGAACAGACGTCGGCATGGTGCATGTTGTATTCAATCATGATACAATTTCAATGTTTCGTTGTCAGTGTGAAGGGCCAAGGGTCACAGCAAACCTGCTGCTGTGCGTGGGAAAGAACTACTGGACACCCAGGATAGATTCCATCACAGACCGTTTGAATCGCTACTCTCCTGGACAGAAGTGACGCATGGAGCATGTCGTATTCAATCCCGATACAATTTCTGTGTTTAGTGCTCCATGTGAAGCTCCAAGGGTTACAGTAAATCTGCTGTTGTGCGTCGGAAGCAACTGCTGGACATCCAGGAAAGATTACAAGCACAGACAATTTGAATCGTTACTCATCTGGACAGAAGTAGGCATGGTGCATGTTGTATTCACTCTCGATGCAATTTCTGTGTCTCATAGACAATGTGAGTGTCCAAGGGTTACAGTAAGCCTGCCGTTGTGCATAAGATCCAACTATTGGTCTTCCAGGAGAGGGTCCAAGCACAGAACGTTTGTAGCGTCACTCGTCTAGGTTGTAGTCGACATGGGGCCTGTTGAATTCAATCCCGATGCAATTCCTGTGTCTCATGGTCACTGTAAAGGTCCAAGGGTTACAGTAAAACCGCTGTTGTGCGTCGGAAACAAGTACTGAACTCCCAGAAAGGGTACTAAGCACAGAACTTTTGAAGCGTTACTCGCCTGGACTTTAGGCGTAATGGTGTCTGTTGTATTAATCCCGATACAATGTCTACGTTCTGTCGTCGACTAGAACGTCCTAGGCTTACAGTAAACCTGCATTGGTGCAACGGAAACATCTACTGGACTCCCAGAAAAGCTCCAAGCAGAGAACGGTTGACGCGTTACTTAATAGAACAATAGTCAACATGGTGCCGGTTGTATACAATTCCGAGGCAATTTCTGTGTCTCCCAGGAAAGGTTCCAAGCACAGAATGTTTGTAGCGTTACTCGCCTAGGTTGTAGTCGACATGGGGCCTGTTGTATTCAATCCCGATGCAATTTCTGTGTCTCATGGTCACTGTGAAGGTCCAATCGTTACAGTAAACCTGATGTTGTGCGTCAGAAACAACTACTGGATTCCCAGAAAGGGTACTAAGCACAGAACCTTTGAAGCGTTACTCGCCTGGATTTTATGCGAAATGATGTCTGTTGTATACAATCCCGATGCAATTTCTATGTTTCTTCGTCGACTAGAAAGTCCAAGGGTTACAGTACATCTGCATTGCTGCAACGAAAACATCAAATGGACTCCCAGAAAAGGACTAAGCACAGAGCGTTTATAGCGTTACTCGCCTTGGCTGCAGACGACATGGGGGCATTTGTATTCAAGCCCGATGCTATTTCTGTGTCTCATGGTCACTGTGAAGGTCCAAGGGTTACAGTAAAGCTGCTGTTGTGCGTCGGGACCAACTACTGGACTAGCAGAAAGGGTACTAAGCACAGAACTTTTGAAGCGTTCCTCGCCTGGACTTTAAGCGAAATGGTGTCTGCTGTATTCTATCCCAATGCAATTTTTGTGTATCGTCGTCGACTAGAAGGTCCAAGAGTTACAGTAAATCTGCAGTGGTGCATCGGAAACATCTACTGGACTCTCAGAAAAGCTCCGAGCAGATAACGTTTAACCCGTTACTTGCTTGAACAGTAGTCAGTATGGGCCTGTTGTATCGAATCCCGAAGCAATTTCTGTGTCTCATGGTCACTGTGAAGATTCAAGAGTTACAGTATACCTGCTATTGTGCGTCTGAAGCTATCACTAGACTCCCAGAAAGGGTAGTAAGCACAGAACTTTTTAAGCGTTACTCGCCTGTACATTAGGCGAATGGTGTCTGTTGTATTCATTCCCGATGCAATTTTTGTGTTTCTTCGTCGACTATAAGGTCCAAGGGTTACAGAAAATCTGCAGTGGTGCATCGAAAACTTCAAATGGACTCCCAGAATAGTAAAAAGCACAGAACGTTTGAAGCGTTACTCGTCGTCTCAATAGTCGGCATGGTGCTTGTTGTATCCAACCCGAAGCCCTCTCGATGTTTCGTCGCCAATGTGTAGGTCGAAGAGTTACAATAAACCATCGGTTGTGCGTCGGAAACAATTACTCGATTCCCGGGAAAAGTTCCGTTCACAGACAGTTTAAATCGTCACTCCCGTGGACAGATGTCGGCATAGTGGATGTTGTATTCAATACCGAAGCAATGCCTGTGTCTCATAGTCACTGTGAAGGTCCAAGCGTTGCAATAAACCTGTTGTTGTGAGTCGGAAACAACTACTGGACTCACAGAAAGAGTACTAAGCACACAACGTTTGAAGCGTTACTCGCCTGGTTTTTAAGCGAAATGGTGTCTGCTGTATTCTATCCCAATGCAATTTTTGTGTTTCGTCGTCGACTAGAAGGTCCAAGAGTTACAGTAAATCTGCAGTGGTGCATAGAAAACTTTAAATGGTCTCCCAGAAAAGTTACAAGCAGAGAACGTTTGTAGCGTTACTTGCCTAGGTTGTAGTGAACATGGAACCTGTGTATTCAATTCTGATGCAATTCCTGTGTCTCATGGTCACTGTGTAGGTCCAAGGGTTACAGTAAATCTGCAGTTGTGCATCGGAAACAAGTATTGGACTCCCAGACATGGAACTAAGCACAAAAACTTTTTAAGCGTTACTCGGTCGGACTTTAGGCAAAATGTTGTGTTTGGTATTCAATCCCGATGCAATTTCTGTGTTTCGTCGTCGAATAGAAGGTCCAAGAGTTACAGTAAATCTGCAGTGGTGCATCGATATCATCAAATGGTCTCCCAGAAAGGTAACAACCACAGAACGTTTGTAGGGTCACTCGCCTAGGTTGTAGTCGACATGGGGCCTGTTGTATTCAAACCCGATGCGATTTCTGTGTCTCATGGTCACTGTGAAGGTCCAATCGTTACAGTAAACCTGATGTTGTGCGTGAGAAACAACTGCTGGATTCTCAGAAAGGGTACTAAGCACAGAACTTTTGAGGCGTTACTCGCCTGGACTTTAGGCGAAATGGTGCGTGTTGTATTCAATCCCGATGCAATTTCTGTGTTTCATCGTCGACTAGAAGGTCCAAGGGTAACAGTGAATCTGATTCGTGCATAGATAACATCAAATAGACTGCCAGAAAAGTAACAAGCACAGAACGTTTCAAGTGTTACTCGTCGAGACAATAGACGGCGTGGTGTCTGTTGTATCCAGCCCGATGCAGTCTCCGTGTTTCGTCGTCAATGTGAATGTCTAAGAGATACAATAATCCAGCATTTGTGCGTCGGAAAGAACTACTAGACATCTAAGAAAGATTCCAAGCACAGACCGTTTGAATCATTACTCCAGTGGACAGACGTCCGCATGGTGCATGTTGTATAAAATCCCGATACAATTTCCATGTTTGGGGTCAATGTGAAGCTCCAAGGGTTACAGTAAACGTGCTGTTGTGCGTCGGAAGCAACTACTGGACTCCCAGGAAAAATTCTATTCACAGACCGTTTGAATCGTTACTGCCCTGGACAGAAGTAGGCATGGTGTATGTTCTGTTCAGTCCCGATGCAATTTCTGTGTCTCACGGTTAATGTGAAGGTCCAAGGGTTACAGTAGGCCTGCGGTGGTGCATCAGAAACAACTACAGGACTCCCGGAAAAGGTACTAATCACAGAACTGGACACCCAGGAAAGGTACTAAGGACAGAACTTTTGAAGCGTCACTCGCCTGGACTTTAGGCGAAATGGTGTCTGTTGTATTCAATCCCGATGCAATATCTGTGTTTCATCGACGATGTGTTGGTCCAAGGCTTACAGTAAACCTGCAGTGGTGCATCGGAAACATCTACTGTACTGTCAGACAAGTTCCAAGCTGGGAATGATTGACGCGTTACTTGCTTGAACAATAGTCAACATGGAGCCTACTGTATACAATCCCGATGCAATTTCTGTTTTTCGTTTTCAATGTGAAGGTCCAAGGGTTACAGTAAACCCGGTGTTTTGCGTCGGAAACAACTGCTGGTCACCAAGGAAACGTTCCATGCACAGAACGTTTGAAGCGTTACTCGCCTAGATTGTAGTCGATATGGGGCTTGTTGTATTCATTCCCAATCCAATTTCTGTGTTTCATCGTCGATCTGTAGGTCCACGGTTTACAGTAAATCTGCAGTGGTGCGTCGGAAACATCTACTGTACTGTCAGACAAGTTCCACGCTGGAAACGATTGACGCGTTACTTGCTTGAACAATAGTCAACATCGTGCCCCTTGTTTACAATCCCGATGCAATTTCGGTTTTTCGTCGTCAATATGAATGTCCAAGTGTTACAGTCAACCTGCTGTTGTGTATCAGATACAACTACTGGTCTCCCAGGAAAGTTTCCAAGCACAAAACGTTTGAAGCGTTACTCGCCTAGATTGTAGTCGACATGGAGCCTGTTGTATTCAATCCCGATGCAATTTCTGTGTTTCATCGTCGATGTGTAGGTCCAAGGCTTACAGTGAACCTGCAGTGGTGCATCGGAAACATCTACTGTACTGTCAGATAAGTTCCAAGCTGGGAGCGACTGACGCTTTACTTGCTTGAATAATAGTCAACATGGAGCCTACTGTATTCAATCCCGATGCAATTTCTGTGTTTCGTTATCGACTAGAAGGTCCAAGGGTTACAGTAAACCTGCAGTGGTGCATCGAAAACATCAAGTGGTCGTGTCCATAGTCGGCATGGTGCCTGTTGTATCCAGCCCGATGCAATATCCGTGTTTCGTCGTCAATGTTAGGGTCCAAGACTTACAATAAACCAGCAGTTGTGCATTGGAAACAACTACTGGTCACCAAGGAAAGATTCCAAACACAGACCGTTTGAAGCGTTACTCCCCTGGAAAGAAGTCGGCATGGCGAATATTGTATTGAATCCCGTTGCAAATTCTGTGTTTCATGGTCAATGTGAAGGTCCAAGGAATACAGTAAGCCTGCAGTTGAGTATGAGATACAACTAGTGGTCTCCCAGGAATGGTTCCAAGCACAGAACTTTTGAAACGTTACTGTCCTAGATTGTAGACGAAGTTGTGCCTGTTGTATACAATACCGATGCAATTTATGAATTTCGTCGTGAATGTGAAGGACCAAGGGTTGCAGTAAGCCTTCTGTTTGGCGTCGGAAACAATTACTGGTCACCGAGGAAAGATTACAAGCACAGACCGTTTGAACCGTTACTCCCCCGGACAGAAGTCGGCATGGTGCATGTGGTATTCAATCCCGATGTAATTTCTGTGCTTGATGTTCAATGTGAAGTCCAAGGGTTACAGTAAACCTGCAGTGGTGCATCGGTAACAACTACCGGACTCCCAGAAACGGTACTAAGCACAGAACGTTTGAAGCGCAACTCGCCTGGACTTTAATCTAAGTGGTGTCTGTTGTATTCAATCCTGATGCAATTTCTGTGCTTCTTCGTCGACTAGAAAAAATGGCTCTGAGCACTATGGGACTCAACAGGTGTGGTCATCAGTCCCCTAGAACTTAGAACTACTTAAACCTAACTAACCTAAGGACATCACACACATCCATGCCCGAGGCAGCATTCGAACCTGCGACCGTAGCAGTCGCACGGTTCCGGACTGCGCGCCTAGAACCGCGAGACCACAGCGGCCGGCGTCGACTAGAAGGTCCAAGGGTTACAGTAAACCTGCAAGGGTCATCGAAAACATCAAATGGACTCCCAGGAAAGTTCCAAACACAGAACGTATGATGCGTTACTTGTCGTGTCAATAGTCGGCATGGTGCCTGTTGTTTCCAGCCCGATGCATTCTGGGGGTTTCGTCGTCAACGTGAAGGTCCAAGGGTTACAGTAAACCTGCCGTGGTGTATCGGAAACAACTGCTGTACTCCCAGAAATCGTACTAAACACAGAACGTTTGAAGCGTTACTCGTCTGCACTGTAGTCGACATGGTGCCGCCGGCCGCGGTGGCCGTGCGGTTATGGCGCTGCATTCCGGATCCGCGGGACTGCTATAGTCGAAGGTTCGAGTCCTCCCTCGGGCATGGGTGTGTGTCATGTCCTTAGGTTAGTTAGGTTTAAGTAGTTCTAAGTTCTAGGGGATTTATGACCTAAGATGTTGAGTCCCACAGTGCTCAGAGCCATTTTTTTGACATGGTGCCTGATGTTTTCATTCTCGATGTAATTTCTGTGTTTCGTCGTCCATGTGAAGGTCCAAGGCTTGCAGTAAAAATCCTGTTGAGCATCGGAATCAGCTACTGGACTCCCAGAAATGATTGCAAGCACAGACCGTGTTAAACGTTACTCGAATATAAACTAGTAAGCATGGTGCTTGGTTTACTCAATCGCGATGCCATTTCTGTGTTTCGTCGTCAGTGTGAAGGTCCAAGGGTTACAAGAAAGCTGCAGTGGTACATTGGAAACAACTACTGGTCTCCCAGAAAAGGTTCCAAACCGATGCCGTTAGAAGCGGTACTCCCTTGGACAGAAGAAGGCATGCTGCCTGTTGTATTCAACCCCGATGCTATTTCTGTGCTTCGTCGTCGATGTGAAGGACCAAGGGTTATAGTTAACCTGCAGTAGTGCATCGGAAAGAACTGCAGGACTCCCAGAAAATGTTCCAAGCAGTTATCGTTTGAAGAATTACTCCTTTGGACAGCAGTCGGCATTTCTGTGGCTAATGGTCAATGAAATGGTCCAAGGGTTACAGCAAACCTGCCGTGGTGCATCGAAAACAACTACTGGAATCCCTGATATGGTACCAAGCACAGAACGTTTGAAGCGTTACTCGCCTGGACTGTAGGGGAAATGGTGCCTCTTGTATACAGTCGCGAAGCGATTTCTGTGTTTCGTCGTCGACTAGTAGGTCAAAGGGTTACAGTAAAACTGCAGTGGTGCTTCGGAAACAACAAATGGACTCCCAGAAAAGTTCTTAGCACAGAACGTTTGAAAGGTTACTCACCTGGACAGCAGTCGGCATGTTGCATGTTTTATTCAATACCGATCAATATCTGTGTTTCATGGTGAATGCAAAAGACCAAGGGTTACAGTAAACCTGCCGTGGTGCAACGGAAACAACTACGCTACTCCCAGAAAAGGTACCAAATACAGATCGTTTGAAGCGTTACTCGCCTGGACAATAGTCGGCATGGTGCCTGTTGCATCCAATCCCGATGCAATTTCCGTCAATGCCATGGTCCAACGGTTACAATAAACCATCATTTGTGCCTCGGAAACAACTACTGCACACCCAGTAAAGATTCCAACACAGACCGTTTGAAACGTTACTCCCCTGGACTGAAATCGGCATGGTGAAAATTGTATTCAATCATGACGCAATTTCTGTGTTTGATGGTCAACGTGAAGGTCCAAGGGTTACAGTAAACCTTGCATGGAAGATCGGAAACAACTACTGGGCTCCCAGAAAAGGTTTACAACACAACCATTTGAAGCGTTACTCTCCTGGACAGTAGTCGGCTTGGTGCATATTGTATCATATCCCGATGCAATTTCGGTGTTCCGTCACCATTGTTGAGGTCCCAGGGTGGCAGTAAACCTGCGGTGGTACATAGGAAGCAACTACTAAACTCCCAGATAAGGTTCCTAGCACATATCGTTGGAATCGTTACAACCTAGATTGCAGTCGGCATACTGCCTGTTGTATTCAACCCGGATGCGATTTATGTGCTTCATCGTCAATGTGAAGGTCAAAGGGTACAGTAAACCTGCAGTTTTGCATAGCAAACAACTACTGGACACAAAGAAAATCTTCCAAACACAGACATTTTGAAGCGTTACTCTCCTGGACAGTAGTCGGCATGGTGCCTGTTGTGTTCAATACCGATGCCATTTCTGTGTATCGTCGTCAACGTTAAGGACCAAGGGTTGCAGTAAAGCTGCAGTGGAACATCGGAAACAACTAGTGGACTCCCAGAAAAGGTTCCTAGCAGATAGTGTTTGAAGCTGTACTCCCCTGGACTGGAGTCGGTATGGTGCCTGTTGTATTCATCCCGATTCCATTTCTGTCTTTCATCGTCAATGTGAAGGCCAAAGGTTACAGTAAACCTTCAGGGTGCATTGAAAAAATTACTGGACTCACAGAAAAGGTTTCAAACAGATACCGTGTGAAGCGTAATTCCCCTGGACAGAAATCGGCATAGTGCATGTGGTATTCAAGCTCGATGCAATTTATGTGTTACTTCGTCAATGTGAGGGCCCCAGGGTGGTTGTAAACCTGCAATGGTGAATCGAAAACAATTACTATACTCTCAGGAATGATTCAATTCTGAGACTGTTTGTAACGTTACTCACTTGGGTAATAGTCGGCATGGTGCCTGTTGTATTCAATCCCGATGCAATTTCTGTGTTTCGTCGTAAATGTGAAAGTCCAAGGGTTACAGTAAACCTGCAGTGGTGCATCGCAAATACTACTGGACTCCCAAAATAGGTTTAAAGCAGATATTGTTCGAAGCTTTACTCCCCTGGATAGAAGTCGATATCGTGCCTTTTATGCCTAATCGCGATGGAATTTCCGTGTTTCATAGTCAATGTCAGCGTCCAAGGATTACAGTAAAGCTGCAGTATCGGAAACAACTACTGGAATCCCAGGAGTTCTTACAAACACAGACCGTTTGAAGCGTTACTCTCCTGGTCAGCAGTCGGCAGGGTGCCTGTTGTATTCAATCCCGATACAATTTCTGTTTTCCGTCGTCAATGTGAAGATCCAAGGGTTACAGTAAACCTGCAGTGGGGCATCGGAAAAAATTACTGGACGCTCAGAAAGGGTTCCAAGCTGATATCGTTGGAAGGGTTACACCTTTGATAGCAGTCGTTATACTGCCTGTTGTATTCAATCCGGATGCGATTTCTGTGTTTCATCGTCAATGTGAAGGTCAAAGGGTTACAATAAACCAGCAGTTGTGCATCGGAAACAATTACTTGACTCCCAGGAAAGGTTCGAAGCACAGAACATTTGAAGTGTTACTTCCATGGATAGAAGTCGGCAGCATGCCTTTTGTATTAAATGCCGATGCAATTTCTGTGTTTCGTCAATGTACATCGGTAAGCCTCCGTGTGGGTTGGATTCTCTCTCATTTTTATCTTTGCAGCCTTTTCTCGAGATATATGCATGACGGGGCTATGTATTGGTTATCTGGTTGACTCAAGTGAGAAGAAACTAATAGAGACATGAAATACGTACTACATGGCTCTGTTGCAATCTCATCAGAAAGTTTGATGTCTATTGAAGAATTTCGCGCACACAAGGCCAAAATGCAGACAATACTTATGAAAAAAACGAACTTCTTTATAAAATTGTTTTTAAAACGTACTAAAAGGTATAAAATAAATTCTCCTATTCCTATTCTGATTCCTAATCGCATATGCGTGGTCCTGAAAATTGGTGCTTGTACGTTTTTAATAGCTATAACAATACTTCTAAAAATTTAAAACGAAAAATGTGAGCCGCATGCTACAGACAACTGATGCATGACTACTTCACCTAGTTACTAACAGTTTTATAGCACAGCACAGGATATAAGCTGTACGTGATTTTTCCCAACGAGAAATACTCTCTACACAACTTACTTTCATCTATTGCACATGCCACACAATTTTCGTTTTAAATTTTAGAAGTATTGTCATAGCTATGTACATTGGTTAGGAATCTAGTATAAATTATTTTACATTTTTATATTAAGAAGTTTTTGTTTACATTGAAACGTCCCCTTTTTAACAAATTATAGAAGACTGTGCTTAACCTGACACACAATATTTTTTAGCGCAACGCAATCTGACTTTCAATAATCCCTACAAAAGGATGGGCCCTGACTAACATTAAACTATACCTTTCACATATCACTTACCTCACAAAAATCTTCGCTACTCAAGCTACTGTGATACAGCGAGCGCCACTACTGCCAGCTAAATAAAAGATTCAAACTATGGAAGGCACTAACTACTGATAGGGATAGTTAGCAAATGAAAGATTTTAATAGAGAACAAACAATGTATTTACCTTGATATCATCATATATAAATATAGCAGTTCATGACAAATTTCAAAACTCCGCCATCTCTCTCCCCACATCCACCACTGCTGGCGGCTCACCTCCAACTGCGCAACGCTACGCGCTGTTCGCATCCAGCTGCCGCTGCCCAACACTACAATGGCGAGTATTACAACAATGCAAAGCAGCCACAGACTGCACACAGCACAGCCAGTGATTTTCATACAGAGGTGGCGTTACCAATAAAAAAACCTAAACAGCCTACTTACATAGCCCCCATGCTCCCCACAAAAAATTTTACAAATTTTTTTTTGGGCACTGGCCAATACATATTTGTTAAATTTTTTTTCACAATTACAATAATAAAGAAATCAAAGGCACACACTTATTGATACAATGTTGGTCAAAAGCTAAAAATTTCTCACAGTCCATAAAGACAGTCCAGATTGTTCATCACAGTAAAAATGCAGAGTTTTTCTCAAAGTCTGAGCAGTAAAAGAAAATGCACACAGAAGTAGTGGATTTCCATGCAGTCTTGAAGAAGTAGTGTTGTCCTTCCAACGGAAAGATAGTGCTGACTCTTGACATGCATACAGGTAATGGGCCACAACAGAGCAAACCCACAGCAGAGTC
This sequence comes from Schistocerca piceifrons, assembly GCF_021461385.2. NCBI lineage: Eukaryota > Metazoa > Arthropoda > Insecta > Orthoptera > Acrididae > Schistocerca > Schistocerca piceifrons. Next base: position 521,037,413 of record NC_060143.1, read on the forward strand.
AGTCGAAATTTTGAAGAGTATTGGTAGGTAGGTCATCACAGAGCAGACCCACTGTAGTCCTGGTAGAGATTGTGGTATTGGTGGGCCACCAGAGGTGCAGACCCACTGCAGTCCTTGTAGAAATAATGGTATTGGTGGGTCATCAAAGATGCAGACCTACTGTAGTCCTTGTAGAGACGGCCAGCAGCCATCTGTTGCGACTGTGCAGGTGCACAATCACCATTGAAGAGTCTTGCGGAGAATATAGCAAGTCCATAAACCACCACTTGTTTACTCACAAAAAATTTGTTTGACATGTCCTTAGAACCAGCAATGCTGTTATCCAGTCCCTTGCTGAATTAGTAACACACGTGCAAACACTAAGAGTCCCAATTTCTCACATATTGTCCATATACTATGACCAACAGAAACGTGTGCAGTGAAATGTAACTAACAAGTTAATAATATCATGAACTGGTGACAATCACAATTTTATAACATAAGAATACAATAACAAAGGTACAAAATACATCATTAAAAACATAACAATACAGATAACATTTGTAGTACAGGCTTTACAAAAGAATTGAACTAACATATACATCAGTGGAATTATGACATGAGTACATACATAAAAGATCACAATAACTTTTGAAACATCAACTTCACACATGAGCATTAAACAGAACAGAATTAATAATGTCTAACATCTTTACAAAGTAAATAACATATTATTAATGCCAATTATATTCGAGGATAACAGTATTCCTCATCATAGTGAATGTAGCTTAATATTTAAAGAAGAAAAAATTCTATGAAACTACACAGAGACAGGAAGAAAACAAATACACAAGGGTACACAAACATATAGTGGGATAACACAAAAGGGAAAGGATAGGGTTTGTTTTACTGCAGTATTTTGCATGGAGATCTCCCTTTGTTCATCATTATTCCCAAAAAGTCCTATCTATACCTGCTTTCTGTATTCTATTCATATTTCTTTCAATATATTTCTTCCAATTCATCGCAACTCATTCTCTTAGAGGCTACCCCCTCTTAAGCTAACTTAAATCTACTGAGCTCAGATGCTAAACTAAGGGACGAGGCAATGCAGCAGCACAAAATAAGTAACACAAACAGCAATGACCAAAAAAATGGAAAATTGCAAAGCAAGCTACAGTAAATCTAAATTACCAAGCGATTCAACATTACAACTAATATGAGGCAATGCGCAGCAACAAGAAGAATAAATGAGTAGTAAAACTGGCTTAGCAGAGTAACACAAAGTCAAATTCAGTAACACTATGCCTGGCAAACGGCAGTAACGTATACCTAAACATGACATAGCTCAAGCAGAAAAAATAGTACACTAAAGATAACAATGCAGATAAGGGAAATATATATTCACATCTTAATGTCTATGTAATTAAAGTGGTGCACCACAAATTATTCTACAAAAGAAATTACCAAGTACTTGAAAAGATAATTATAGATGCAGTTACTGTTATTAGTCCCTTCTTATTGTTCTCTCCATTCCAAGAGCTCCTTTTTCGAAGAATGTGGATCAGATAATAATTATTTAATAAATCTGTTGACAGAAAGTGTTCACATTAGTAGATGCATTTAAGTTTATTTTATAAAACCAATGCTACAACACAGCTTGAAACCAGATATTAAACAAAATGAGCAATCTCTTAACTACAAAGACAATAGATGTAAAATGTTTCTAATCATTTCATTAGGCATTTTAGTAAATATCATAAATTACGAGCTCCGCAGTATGCTTTCAACAAGGAAATGTCAGTAGCGAGGATAATGGCCTCCCCTTTTTTTTTCCCTACCTGTGCTTCCGGAAAGGCACACCCTAATGGCTTGTTCTCCAGGTGTCTGACACAGCGGTGTGCCGACGACGCACGTGCAGGTGGTCGCTTAACTTTCTTACGGAAATATTTACGACAGCAGTTTCCGCTACAGTGACAGTCTCACATAAAAATATTTCACAGGTCAAAAATTAGCGTTGCAAATCTGTAGAAAGAAAATCCTATAAATATAAGTGTCCAAATAAAATATTCGTCAGCATTGTGATACAGTCACGCATTTACGCACATTTCATAACTCTTAAAGCACGATTCTTGGTTTCCAACATACTTCTTATTCCTCATATACGGTAGCATCATCTTATTGATCATAAACATATCTCAACGGCATAGTACACATCGTCGTCGTAATAATAACATCATAACACCTCAGTCAAATCTCAAAAACGTCGTAGCTTTCTGCATTAATGTCAAAACCTAAAAAAATTCTCTGCTCATGTCAAAAGTGTCATCTGCCTCAAACGTACTTTAAAAATCATGATCTCATACCAAATACATCATTCAAAGCTCTCATAATATCACAATGGGTCCGAAAAAATATGAACAGTTCACAAAGTACAGACAAAATACAATTTCATAAGTGTGAAGTTATCCAACTGTGTAATTGCGTAAACATTTATCACTGATGTAGTAAAAATAATGTTTGTTTCTCTGTCAAAAAATCAGATAGCTGTGTAATTCTGTGTTAGAGAAATATGGTACCGATGTGTAAAGTTGTATAAGCAAATACCATATTAGCTAGGGTTCCTTGTGGTTGCCACACACATGGTACACAAAGTAAGCGTGTACCCCCCTGAGGATTAATGTAATTATACCCTCAGGTGTTACAGATTACAGCAATGGAATGAAATGTATCACGGAAAACTTCCTTTGTAATTGAAAACCCTTTAAAAATAAATGTTTTAAGTACAAAATTAATCACTCAAATACGTGTACTGTAGCGCTAAATGTGCGTCTTGTTGCAACATAATCTGTGTGGAAGTGTCGTAGTTATCGTCCTCTGAAAGCTAAGTTCTGCAGAAGTCAATGTACTTACCTCATAATACACAAAAGTGAAATGCTTTGCGTATAAATGTCTTAGTTATTACGCTCATTGCCGTGATGAGGAAAGTACTGTGCTGTAACGTATTGTTGTGCTACGGAAAAGGCAGTCTCATTGTAGCTATACCACAAAAGTTACTACTAAAACCTGTTTTACTTTCCAGAATAAAACAGAAAACTGTGCAGATATAAAACAGAAACACTGCAAAAGCAACATTGTAAATTGTCACTCATTAGTAGCGTCGTGATAAAATCGTGTAGCTGTCACATAAACTAACCACTGTGCCATCTGGTATCTCACTGAAAGTACTTTAAATCCAGAATATATTTTCAAGTAAACCAAAATGTTGCCTTAAAATCTCATTAGCAGTACTGGTAAATGTAAGTATGTGAGCCTTATAGTCGTTACGTAATCGTGCCACTAACAAGCAAGAATGTACACACACAATAACGATGTGTCGTCAGTTCACAATAACAATGCATTCGTAATTTCTGTTTAAATAAGTTCTCTTGGTTCTTGACTGGATATTTAACTTCAAACATTATTGCATGTTAACAGTTTCTTAAGTCTTACAAAGCATACTAGTAATGTAAAGTGAAAAGTTATATGGCAAAGACAAAGTTAAAAAGTAGATTATCTTTCAATAAACGGTTTTACATGTGAAATGTGGTGTAAACCTTTACTCTTCCTAGTACACAGACTTTCAACTGAAAAGCAATTGTCATGTTTTATACGTCGGTAAGGAATGCTAAAATTTTTTCTCAAGGTTAGCGTCTTACGTTATTTTTCTCGGAGCCAGCGGGCGCACGCGGCCGCCTGCTGTGCGAGTCATTGTCTGTCTCTTTGTTGGCGCGCGTCGTTATTGGGATTAGGAGACCTACCTTCTACAAATTCGCCTTGCCGAGAGGGCCCAGCCCTGTTTAAATCCCGCCAGTTCTGATGAAATTCAGGTCTGTCGTTATGATAATATCGTCTGTCGTCATGTCGGTAGTTCCTGTTGTTTCTTGTCTGTCGGTCATGTGGTGGAGAATTTCTCCCGGAATCGTAACTGCGCGCTGAACTGTTGCGTTTGAAGTTATTCTGTCTCCCTTGATCATAATTGTTTTTGTTCCCATATTGTCTGTTTCTATGGTAATCTCTGTCATATTCATTACTACGGAAATGCGATCTTCCTCTGTAACTAGTATTACTCTGCCAATGGTTGTCATATGGGTGGTGTCTGTTTTGGTCACGATTTGCGTTGTAAGAATAGCCTTGTCGTGTCCAGTTATTGTTTCTGTCATTGCGGAATTGTGACGTATGTGACCTGTAGTGATTGTTTTCCTGTTTTCGTATCTGGCGACTGCCTGTGTCAATTTCTAATTCTTGTAGGAGTCCCTGAAAAGCTTCAATGTCGTCTTTGCAACGTCCTGCCAAAATAATATGTAGTAAATGTTCAGGCAGTTTGATTAAGCAAATGCGGATGAGTTCTGAGGGGCTGTATGGGTTTGAAAGATACTGATTCTTGTGCAACATGTCTTCAAAATATTTCACAAGACTGGAGAATTCAGATTCTTCGAAATGTTTCATCATTATGATGCCATGTTTTACTCGGTCTTGTGTTGCTTGAGACCAATATGCTGAGAGGAAGGCATGGTAAAATTCTCCTTCACCGTGACAATCGTGAATTACCGATCGCATTCTTACAGCTGGTTCATTCTCCAAGTAGCCACACATAAATTCTAATCTGTGTTCTAACGACCAGTTGGGAGGAAAACAATGCGAGAATTGATGGAGCCATGCTTGTGGATGAATGTCGTTGCCAGAATTCTTAAATGTTTTGAATTTACGTGTAGTAATGAACAGCTTATAGTCAAAATCATCATGTCGGCGAGTCGCATATCGGCCATTGTTAGGTCGTGTCGGCCGTTCCATCTCAAAATTCGATGCACATTGCCAATTTCTTTCATAACTTCCGAAATGCCCTGTGTTATTATTTTGTGGCTGTTCCGTATTTCTGTGTCCCTCTTCCCGTATTGGGGCGCGAGTATCCTCTGAAATACGTAATTCTTGTATTACCTGTGTCAGCTGATCTTGTACTTCCCGGATTTCTCTTTTGTACTGTGTATTGATTTGATTTTGATTCTGTTTGAATTTTCTAATTTGTTCATACTCTTCTGTGTCAGTGAAGGCTACAGGTCTTGTGTCATTCAGATCATCATCTACCTTTGTAGATAAGTTAGTGACCTGATCCGAAAGTTCGGCTACTTTCTCCAATAGTGAACACATTTCCTCAGTGTGTTTTTCTGAACCAAGTTTCAGAGTGTCCATTTGTGTTGAAATCGAATCTACTGTGTCCTTTAAGTTTTCCTGAGTTTTTGCAAGTTGTGTAACCGAATCGGTAGATGCAACTGAGTCAATCTTAGCTTGCAAGGTGTCGTGATTTTCATGAACAATGGTTTGCAGTTCTTTTATGGCTGCTTCGTGATTCTGTAATACATTTTCATGCCGCGAAAAAATGGGTTGAAAATGCTCACAAATTTGTGTTTTTACGTCATTACAGACTTTTTGACATTTCGATTCAATGTTATGTAACTCACTAGTTAAATCTTCACGTGTTTGTTCAAGTGTGGTGTCTAACTTTTGAAGATTTTGTCCCATTGCGTCTAACTGTTGCTGTGTTTGTCACTGATTTTGTTCCATTGTGTCTAACTTTTCAAGCTTTTGTCCCATTTGTCTCTGATTTTGTTCCATTTGTTGCATTAATTGCAATAATAATGTATTAGTGTCTGGAATCTGTTTCTCTACGCTTTTCGGCAGTGCATTTGCACCGGCAACATTCACATTTTGACAAGCAGAAAATATGTCTTGACTTATTTGAGAAAACGGTGATGACCCAAAACCTGAATCTACAGTATTTGCGAAATTGTGTCCTGTCATTTCGGATTCCTGAGGCGAGCTGTTGCCGACCGATCGATCGATAATGCTTCCCTGTTCACTACCTGTTTCAATGTCTACACCATTGTTTGCAGCCCGCTCCATTTCCGTATGCACAATTACCAAATTACTACTTTGAACATCAGTTATTCATTACTCGGTGGCGCTAACACACTGCTTTCATTTTCACTGTCATTTCTCAGTTTACTTTGGAGCCTAGTATTACGTTTTTCACACGCCATTATTGTCACAGTATTTCACACGACAACACAGAAAAACACAATTTGAAGATCAAAAATAAGAGAACACATTAACATAGCACTGAAAATAATATCTAGTTAATTGCAGCTGCGAAATACTTGGTGCAAATCTACATGCATGCCACAACTGTTTTACTGTACAACAATGAAAGACTGCAACTACAAAGGAGATTTTCTCTACAATTACGCGCTAGCAATAAACAAAATCTACACTAATTACACAAACTACAAGAAAAAATCAGAAGATTCCAGTGAGGTATCCTCGGATAAGGATCGACATATGAAACGTCCCCTTTAGAAAAATTTATACAAGTGACTGTGCTTAACCTGACACACAATATTTTTTAGCGCAACGCAATCTGACTTTCAATAATCCCTACAATAGAATGGGCCCTGACTAACATTAAACTATACCTTTCACAAATCACTTACCTCACAAAAATCTTCGCTACTCAAGCTACTGCATTACAGCGAGCGCCACTACTGCCAGCTAAATAAAAGATTCAAACTATGGAAGGCACCAACTACTGATAGGGATAGTTAGCAAATGAAAGATTTTAATAGAGAACAAACAATGTATTTACTTTGATATCATCATACATAAATATAGCAGTTCATGACAAATTTCAAAACTCCGCCATCTCTCTCCCTACATCCACCACTGCTGGCGGCTCACCTCCAACTGCGCAACGCTACGCGCTGTTCGCATCCAGCTGCCGCTGCCCAACACTACAATGGCGTGTATTACAACAATGCAAAGCAGCCACAGACTGCACACAGCACAGCCAGTGATTTTCATACAGAGGTGGCGTTACCAATAAAAAAACCTAAACAGCCTACTTACAACATAAATATTTACTTATTCCAATCTGGGACACCCACTACCATTTCAGGTTCGCGCAGAATACGAGCTTAGTGAAGAGCGTAATGCAGGGCAGTCAGGCGTCAGAGTGCTAAACGCGTTTGGAAAGTCACGAAGCTTAATGAATATATGTACTATTAGTGATTAACGGCAACGTTATTCACAGAGAATAACTGCCACTGTTTCCGCTGATGAAAGTGATTGTAGGGTGAGGGAGGTCATAACACATGTAATTTACAATTAACATACACAAGCTCGCAAACTGTGGAAACAATGATATCTCGACGAGGCTGGTTTAAGACAGTAGTATAAATTTCACCATTTGATGCAGGTGATGATTTGAACACTCTCTACATCACGTGTCTGAGAATTTAGTTCACACATCTCTATAAATAACGAGAGAGAGATTAGAATTTGTATCGTAAACACGAACTCTTACTGGATATGACATTATTAATATTATTTTCACACAAAGTCCATTACAAGCAAATGTAAAGCCAAAGTAAGAACAGATTTAAATCATACAATGGAGTATTTTCTCGGGATGAAACCACCGCTGTACATCGAACTTGTCTACTTCTTACCAAACTTTTTGTCAACTGCGAAAGATCAAGCTGAGCTTAGTTCCTGACTAGTAATTGCCTTTACAGGCAGGAAGACACCACTTCCGTTGCATTACATCGAAAGAACCAGCGCATGAAATGAGCTTCATGCTCTGTAATGCAAGAGTGGACGCATAGTGTAACGTCATAGTAGCTTCAGACGCTCAGTATTCTATCCTTATTTCCCAATGGGATTGACTAAGAGTTCCGCTGGGAGACTCGTGATTCATCTGCAGTCACAAATCGACTTCGGAAATCTATCGTATTACGCTTCGTCATTTCCAAATACGATTTTATTATATCCTTTCACTGGAATCAACAAAAATGAAGTCCATTGCGAGAATAGCTCTATTTGGAAAACTTCATCCAGGATAACTATTGGAGATTGGTACAACACCACACAAATCACGACACCACGAATTTTAACAAACATGTCTTCATAAGGAACCCAAACGCAGTTGGCAAGGATAGAAATCAAGCGACGTGTTGATACCAGAGTATAAAGTCTTCGCGAATTCCATTCTGTGTCCTCAGCTGGACAGTGGCCATGCCTGGCAGACGGACGCGTGAATGATGTACACAGATGTCAGCATCTGAAAGAGGACGTGTAGTTGGGCTCAAAGAAGCTCGTTGAAGTAGCCGGCGAATCGCTCAGCATTTAAATAGAAGCGATGCCCCTAATCGATGATGTTGGCAGGAATGGGTGAACCGTGGCGGAACACAAAGTCGAGCTAGAAAGACAACGGAAGGTGAGGACCGAGCAGTCGTCAGAGAGGCGCTCAGAACCCCGGGTTCATCATTGTCATCGATCCGACGTGCAACTGATGCTTCAGTGACTACCAGCACCATTAACACGTGGCTCACAGAAAGGGGGCCGAGATCGTGGTGCCCGTGGCGCTGACTACCATTGAGTTCTGTACACCAAGCCCGTTGGCAGTGGTGTCAGGCCCATTTGGCCTGGAGTCTCATTGACTCGTATAGAATTGTCTTCAGTGACGAATCACCCTCCGAAAAGAGCCCCAATGACTGGCGAAAACGTTTTTGGAGATTCCCCGGACAACTTTGGGATACCAACGTGATTTTCGGCCGCCATACGGCCCGAGGACTAGAAGTGATTGTCTGGGGTGTCATTTCATTTCATTGCAGGACACCTCTGGTTGTCTTCCGCAGCACCCTTACAGCAAAGACCTACGTCGACGATATTCCACGCCCTTTTTTTGTTCTTCATGGAAAGCCAACATGGGGTTACGTTTGTGAAAGGTTAGGTCCTCCCACACACCGCGAGAGTTTCTACCGCTTGACTTCGCTATCGGCAAATATTACATTGGCCAGCAAAGTCGACAGGTCTCTCCTCAACTGAGAATGTTTGGAGCACCATGAGTAGGGCCTTCCAGCCAGTTGGGAATTTTGATGATCTAACTCGGCAAGTGGACATACTCTGGCAAAATATCCCTGAGAGGGACATCCAATTACATCAATCAATGCCATGCCAAATAACTGCTTGCATAAGGGCCAGAGGTGGATCAACGCGTTATTGACTTGCTCAATAGGTGAAACTCTTTTCCTTGAATACATCGTCTAATTTTTCTGAAACCGTAAACATCTGTTTGTCTGTTCATGTAAATAAGTTCTACTGATTTCCACCCTTTTCGAGTAATTCTTTCGTGATGCATCATTGTTTTTTGTCTTATAGTGTATTTCATTGTACACGAATCGTTAAATAATAATTACGATGAATAAAGGCTTTCGTTAATAGTGTGGGTATACAACATATCGATTGTCTACATGCCCCTATCCCACAATGCTGTGCTCTCATTCAGAGGGAGTTGATGCAAAGGTACAGCGTTGGACTCGGACTTGGCAGGACTGCGGTTCTGATCTTCGTCTAGCCGTCCAACCGTGATCTGATTTCCCTCCTTACATCGCTTCAGCCAAATGCCGGCATGCTTACCTTGAAAAGCATGCCGCTTATTTTCTACATTATCCTACCTCAAAAACTCGTAGAAGCCGACCTCGTGGAAGATCAGTTTGGATTACGTAGAAATGTTAGAACAAGTGAGGCAATACTAACCTTACGACTTATCTTAGAAGAAAGATTAGGAAAAGGCAAACCTACGTTTCTAGCATTTGGAGACTTAGAGAAAGCTTTTGACAACGTTAACTGGAATACTCTCTTTCAAATTCTGAAGGTGGCAGGGGTAAAATACAGGGAGCGAAAGGCTATTTACAATTTGTACAGAAACCAGATGGCAGTTATAAGAGTCGAGGGGCATGAAAGGGAAGCAGTGGTTGGGAAAGGAGTGAGACAGAGTTGTAGCCTCTCCCCGATGTTATTCAATCTGTATATTGAGCAAGCAGTGAAAGAAACAAAAGAAAAATTCGGAGTAGGTATTAATATTCATGGAGAAGAAGGAATAACTTTGAGGTTCGCCGATGACATTGTAATTCTGTCAGAGACAGCAAAGGACTTGGAAGAGCAGTTGAACGGAATGGACAGTGTCTTGAAAGGAGGATATAAGATGAACGTCAACAAAAGCAAAACGAGGATAATGGAATGTAGTCAAATTAAATCGGGTGATGTTGAAGGGATTAGATTAGGAAATGAGACACTTAAAGTAGTAAAGGAGTTTTGCTATTTAGGGAGTAAAATAACTGATGATGGTCGAAGTAGAGAGGATATAAAATGTAGACTGGCAATGGCAAGGAAATCGTTTCTGAAGAAGAGAAATTTGTTAACATCGAGTATAGATTTAAGTGTCAGGAAGTCGTTTCTGAAAGTATTTGTATGGAGTGTAGCCATGTATGGAAGTGAAACATGGACGATAACCAGTTTGCACAAGAAGAGAATAGAAGATTTCGAAATGTGGTGCTACAGAAGAATGCTGAAGATAAGGTGGGTAGATCACGTAACTAATGAGGAGGTATTGAATAGGATTGGGGAGAAGAGGAGTTTGTGGCACTACTTGACTAGAAGAAGGGATCGGTTGGTAGGACATGTTTTGAGGCATCAATGGATCACAAATTTAGCATTGGAGGGCAGCGTGGAGGGTAAAAATCGTAGAGAGAGACCAAGAGATCAATACACTAAGCAGATTCAGAAGGATGTAGGTTGCAGTAGGTTCTGAGAAATGAAGAAGCTTGCACATGATAGAGTAGCATGGAGAGCTGCATCAAACCAGTCTCAGGACTGAAGACCACAACAACAACAACAACAACAATAACCTACCTCAATCCAAGATTGGGATCCATCTGTAACGATCTTCTCTGCAACGGAAAGTTAAACACTAATGAACATTTCTTTTTATACGATCATCTGATAAAGATTTTTCTGTATGGTTCTCCCCCACCACATTTATTCCAATATCGCTACATTCAGTTTTTATCTAAATTCTGGGTTCAGCTTGTTGTACACTTCTGATATATTAAGTTGCCTGTTGCGGAAGTACCCACTGTCTAATTTGCTCCTGCCACGCGGGGTAGCCGTGCGGTCTGGGGCGCCTCGTCACGGTCAGCGCGGCTGCCCCCGTCGGAGGTTAGAGTCCTGCCTCGGGCATGGGTGTGTGTGTTGTCCTTAGCGTTAAGGACCGATGACCTCAGCAGTTTGGTCCAATAGAACCTTACCACAAATTATCTACTTCGTTCCCGGCGTCCAGTTTCGTAAATGCCACTCTGTCTCTTTTCGTTATCCTTTAAAAACCTAAGTTCACCTGTAGTAATCATTTGTACACTACTTCTCAACGTGTGACACGTAACACAAGCCTTCTGTCTACACATCTGAATTCTTTCACTTTCGTTTTCTAGCGCTGATATGATAGACACTGTTTTAGAGTGCTACGCTTCTGTGTTTTAATTGATTTTGATTATAAATGACAAGTTCGTCATTTTAATGGTTCTCGTGATACAGTTGTCTTTCAGCAGCAATTTTATTTCAAAACATTATAACTGCTATACGTTTCGCTTCTGTTTACACTGACGTGACGTAAGTCATTGGATAGCGATATGCTTGTGTACAGATGGCGGTAGTGTGGTGTACACAAGATACAAAAGAGCAGTGCGTTGGCGGCAACGACTTTCGAGGCAAACTTCCGGCCACTTGTGGAACCTGTTAACCTGGAGAACGTCCAAACTGTCGAGACCAAACTTGGTGCCTTCCTCGACGGAGACCACGGTGACGTCACCATTGTACCGACGTCTGAACGGGAGGTCACTGAACACATTAAACGGTTGCCCCAGAAGAAAGCCGCAGGGCATGACAACGTTGATGGGAGAGTCCTCCGCTTGCTGCCCAGGCTAGCCATCTTGTATGTAGTAGGCTCGGCAACGCCATCTTTGAGCAAATGCGGTTTCCTGAAGCTTGGAAGAAGGCTGTCGCTGTGGCGATCCCGAAGCCAGGCAAAAACAGGACATAACCGGAAAATTATCGCCCCATTAGTCTCCTCCCGATGTTGAGCAAAGTGTTTGAGAGAATCCTACTCTCCAGATTCGGCCGGCTGAATCACCAGGACAACATCATTCCACGGGAGCCGTTCGAATTTCGTCAGCATCACTCTACTACTCAGCAATTACTCCGCGTCGTCGAGGAGGCAACACTGGCCTTCAACAATCAGGAGTTTTGCGGCCTTGTCCTGCTCGATGTGTCAAAGGCTTTTGACAACGAATGGCTCCAAGGCTTTCTCTATAAGCTGTTCCACCTTGGCATCCCATCGTGCTTCGTACGCCTCCTTGCCAGCTACCTCGAGGGGCGTACTTTTGTCGTCCGGGTTGGTACTACGATTTCTTCTGTTTGCCAAGTCCTTGCTGGAATACCACAAGGGAGTGTTCTTGGCCCGATCCTGTACAACGTCTACACCTCTGACCTGCCAGTTTCCCCAAGAGTCGGTCGCGCCATCTACGCAGATGAGACGGCCCTCTTCTCGCGACATCGGAACATTGATGCCGTCCTCCGACGTTTACGAACCGCACTGCAAGACCTCGAGCGTTGGGCTGCCGACTGGAGGATCGGCTTCAACGCCACCAAGACGCAGGAGATGATTCTTACCCGCCGTCGCCCACCTAATGCGCAACCAATGGTTCTTTGTAACCAGCCCATCACCTGGACAACGACTGCTACATACCTGGGAGTCCTCCTAGATCGCCAGCTAACCTGGAAGGCTCACAACACCCTTGTCCGCCACAAGACGTCTCAGAGGGCCGGGGCATTATACCCCATGCTCAACGCAACCTCCTCGCTCCCAGTCGACAATGGTCTGCGCCTATACCGCACCTGCATCCGTCCAGTCATGGACTACGCGTGTGAAGTCTGGGGCAACGCTGCTCTCTCGCACATACAGAAGCTCCAACAACTACAAAACAAGGTTTTGCGACGCGTCTACCACGTACCAAACGACTTTCCACACCGTCTCCTTCACGAAGCTGCAGAAGAACCCCTAGTAAAGGAGTGATTTCAAGAAGCGGCGCGCCGGTTTTACAACACCACCCGCACTTCCGGCAACCCACTCGTCCAGCAGCTAGGACGACCAAATGACAATCACGACCACTATAGGCGGCCCTTTGCCCTGATCGAATAGACGGGTCAACTTAGAAGCTATACCACCACCTCGTCCTCTCCGAGACTCACACCATCAAACAAGATGTCCACCACCACCTACAATCCACAGCAATGGTAGGAAATGCCCTTCTGGGTAAACCCTACGTTCCAGATAGACTTGGGCTACACAACACCCAGTCCAGAAAACATGAGGCCGCGCGCGCTGTCATTTGTACTCAGACGATTCATGTGAAAAGGTTTCCGGCGTGGATGTGGCTGCACGACCAGAATTAAGTGACTTTGAACGCGAAATGGTGGTCTGAGCTAAACACATGCGACTTTAAAATTATAAACCGTCAGGGAATTCAGTATTCTGAGATCCGCAGTGTCAAGAGTGTGCCGAGAATACCAGATTTCAGGCGTCACCTCTCACCACGGACAACGCAGTGGTCGACGGCCTTCACTTAACTACCGAGAGCAGCGGAGTTTGTGTAAAGTGGTCAGTGCTAACAGACAAGCAACACTGCGTGAAATAACCGCTGAAACCACTGTGGGGCGTGGGGTACACGTATATGTCAGTACAGTGCGGCAGGAGACGACCGACGCGAGTGCCTTTGCTAACAGCGCGACATCGCCTGCGCCGCCCCCCCCCCACCCCCCCCCCCCTCTCTCTGGACACGCCAACATGTTGGTTGGACCCTAGACGACTGACAAACAGTGGCCTTGTATGGCGAGTCCCCATTTCAGTTGGTGAGAGTATAGAGATTCGCGTGTGGAGCAGATCTCACGGATCCAAGTCGTCAACAAGTCAGTGTGCAAGCTGGTGGTGGCTACATAATGCCGTGGGCTGTGTTTGCATGGAATGAACTGGATTCTGTGGTCCCACTGTACCGGTCATTGACTGGAAATGGTTATGTTCGGCTACTTAAAGATCATTTGCAAGCATTTAATGACTTCTTGTTTCGAAACAGCGATGGCATTTTTATGGATGACAAAGTGCCATATCACTGGTCCACAATCGTTCACGATTGATTTGAGGAACATTATAATCAATTCGAGCTAATGATTCGGCCAAGCAGGTCGCGAGACATGAATACCATAGAACATTTGTATGCAATAGTCGACAGATTGGATCGTGCACAAAATCCTGCACCGACAACACTTTCGCAATTATGGACGACCATAGAGTCAGCACGGCTCGGTATTTCTGCAGGGGACCTCCAACCACATGTTGAGCCCATGCCACACTGTGTTACTGCACTTCGCCAGACAGAAGGAGGTCCGACACTATGTTACGGAGTGTCCCATGACTTTTTTTCACCTCAGTGTACATCTTAGTGCGCTATTGGTTACTTCTATAATGTTTTCACGTCAAGGTTAAGTTTAAACGGAGTGGATAATAGTTAAGGTTGGTTCTGAGCACTATGGGACTCAACTGCTGTGGTCATCAGTCCCCTACAACTTAGAACTACTTAAACCTAACTAAACTAAGGACATCACACACACCCATGCCCGAGGCGGGATTCGAACCTGCGACCGTAGCACCAGCGCGGCTCCGGACTGGAGCGCCTAGAACCGCACGGCCACCGCGGCCGGTTGATAATTAAGGCGTCAACGTCTTAAGCAGAAATAACACGATACTAGCAGCAAAAAAGTGTCAGTAAAGATTGGATCTAAAACGCATACTTTAAGAGCTATTAGCACTTGTTCAGCTCCTCTACTGTAAAAAAAAAGTCTCTTTCACGGTAATGTCTTTGCTTCCCATAAGTAGGAAGGAGGCAGTGTGGATAAAAACAAGCATAAAATATCCAATGAATATGGGCTCTAGTGTGCATAACTTCAGAGCTGTGAGCACTTGCGTAGTAGAAGAGATTTGGGTCTAGGAGCAAAGATGAAGTGCTCATCACCGTTAAGAATGCACGTTTACTGGACTTTTCTTCTTATTTTGGTCCATACTACCACCTGTAAAAATACGGAAATAAGGAATTTTGCAGTAGAAGAGATTTGTTTCAAGTATCAAAGATGAACAAGTCCTCGTAGCTCGTAAGGTATTTATTTTAGAGCACATTTGGTGACACATTTTGTGCTATTAGAATCGCGTACTTTCGATTTTTTGTGTTCCCGACATTATATACGATACAGCCCGTACACAAGTTTTGAGTAATTGTAGTAATGTCTCACACAATGGGAGCATCCTGACTTTACGTTCAGCTGATATTCTAAGGTACTCCTTGGCTTCGCCCTTGATCGCAACTCTTTACGTAATTCCATGCTCAGTGCTCCACTTCACGTGGTCAAAGACTTTCCCTGAGACCACAGATTCATTGAACGTAGTCTAACTTCTCTCATACCTTTCTGTCATTCTGCTAATGCAATATTCACTGTTTCCAGTAGTCAGTTGGCCAACAGATTAGACACTACTTAAAAAAATATGAAAGTCAATTACGTAATGGGCTTCTAAACTGTCTCAGGCTTTCCACTTCATAGAAGAATATCACGATACGTGAGACGTATAAATATAAAAAGAATCGTAGCAAACAGTTTGCAGTCATGCTGAGGCTTCCGAATCAACATACTGATTTATTTCACGTACCATTTCAGGAAATTCCTTGTAAATATCTATTTTGCTACCGTCTGTTCAAAGTGATCTTTCGTACCTACTGGTCTTCACCTTCTCAATTCGAATGACGTCCTCTTCTTGGAAAATTCTCATTATGTGGCCAAAGTAGACTAGCTACAGCGTTACTATCTCGTCTTCCACAGAAACCTTCGTTCTAATATAACTCTAATATACTCTAACGTGCTCTTGTTAGTACAGTGCCGATTTCCAAAAACTGCGACGAGGTGAATGTCACATGCAACAAACGTCAAATTGGCATGAAGTATACTGAATGCTTGGATGTGCAAATGATTGGCACTGCAGTGCACCATTACAAATTAGGTGGCAGTAGCTCAAAAATGGCAAATTGTTCAAATGGCTCGAAGCACTATGGGACTTAACATATGAGGTCATCAGTCCCCTATACTTAGAACTACTTAAACCCAACTAATCTAAGGACATCTCACAGATCCATTCCCGAGGCAGGATTCGAACCTGCGACCGTAGCAGCAGCGCGGTTCCGGACCGAAGCGCCTAGAACCCCTCGGCCACAGCGGCCGGCTGGGTGGCAGTAGCTCTACCTATATTCTGTATATGTGGGGAAAGATCACTCGGGTGGTTTCTCATTCGCAAATCCATTTGTATGTTCAGTTAAAACTTCCGGGAAGAGAGGCCATGGTCGATGTACAAAACTGCTTCCAGACGTTTCGTCTCCAACTTTGGGAGACATCTTCCGAGGTAAAACGGCTACTGCCACTAAGTCTTGAGGGACTCTCGCATTTATAGAGCGCATAGAGAGCACCACCATCTGCCATGTGACACCGGCTGTGTTACTATTTTTGGATGGCGTCATAGAATAAGACTCATTAGCAGTGTCGGCCGAGGACGTCCGGCATACGTCGCCCTCATTTTGGCAGAGGCTTTGTCAGAGGGTAGAGGAGCGGACAAAGGTTCAGGGTACTCTCTTGTCCTTGGGGTGGAAAAATGCCTCTGAAGTCGGAAGAAACAGAAGTGGTCAGTGGTTGCAGAAATCAAAGGAAACCACTGCATTAATGACAAATAATGTATGCCCATATTACTTATAGGCTGTAATTGAAAAAGTGTCATGATGATTTCTGCATCGGCAAAAGATTCCGGAATAGTCCTCCATTCGGATCTCCGGGAGGGGACTGTCAAGAGGGTGGTGACCATCGAGAAAATTATTGAATGACCAACGAAATGCTAAGGTTCTATGAGTCGGGGCGTGGAATGTCGGAAGTTTGAATGTGGTAGGGAAGCTAGAAAATCTGAAAAGGGAAACGCAAAGGCTCAATCTAGATATAGTGGGGGTCAGGGAAGTGACACGGAAAGAGAAAAAGGATTTCTGGTGGGATGTGTACAGCGTAATAGCAACAGTAGCAGAAAGTGGTATAAATGGTATTACGGGAGCAGGATTCGTTATGAATAAGAAGATAGGACACAGAGCGTGTTACTGTGAACTGTTACGTGATAGGGCTGGTCACATCAGAATCGACACTAAACGAATACCGAAAACGATAATTCAGGTATACATCCCGACGTCTGAATCAGAAGATGGGGAGACAAAGTATACGAGGGTACTGAACGTGTAATTCAGTACGTCAAGAGGGATAAAAATCTAATAGTCACGAGGGAGTGGAATGCTTTTTGAAGGGAAGGCGTAGAAGAAATGGTTACGGGAGAATGTGGGATTACAGTAGAAATGAGACAGGAGAAAGATTAATTGAGTTCTGCAATACATGTTAGCTATTAACAGTGAATGTTCTGTTTAAGAATCAAAGAAGGAGGAGGTATACTTCGAAATGGCCGGGAGATACGAAAATATTTCAGTTACATTTCATCAAGGTCAGAATGAGATTTCAAAATCAGACATTGGATTGTAAGACGTATCTAGGAGCAGATATAGACTCAGATCACAATTGAGTAATTATGTAGAATAGGCTGAAGTTTAAGATACTCTTCTGGAAGAATCATTCCGCTCAGATGAGTGATACGGAAGTGCTACGTAACAAAGAGAAAAAATGGTTCAAATGGCTCTGAGCACTATGGGGCTTAACTTCTGAGGTCATCAGTCCCCTAGAACTTAGAACTACACAAACCTCACTAACCTAAGGGCATCACACACACCCATGCCCGAGGCAGGATTCGGGCCTGGGACCGTAGTGGTTCCAGTGCCTAGAGCCGCTCGGCCACTCCCGCCGGCGAACGAAGAGATAAGCTTCAAATTTGTGGAAGCTATAGACAGCAATAATTGGGTAACAGAAGAATGGCCTGACTCAGTATATGGGGCAGGAGAAAGGCCTGACTCAGTATATGGGGAAGTCATAGCACATTTCGATAATATTACAGGCTGAAGTATGCCAACCAGATCTGCTCTTATCGAGAAGCTAACAGTTTAATCCATTACAGCTTGGCCCTATTACAATGATATTGAAGGTTACGTCGCCAGTCAGATATGTACTAATCGAGAAGCTACTAGTCAATTTTATTTCAGTGTACCAGATAACTACGAACTGGTGAAACTAGAACTGATAAAATATGTAGAGTTAGCGCGTTTCGCCTGCGGGAGGGATGCGTTTACTCCGAGACATTGTGTTCCTCCGTGGCGCGCGGTCAGCTACAGTAAAACATTTTAGCGTTCGGGAGAAGGACAGGCCACAGAGAAGTGTTTATATATGGGCCTATGGGACTGATATGTGCGTAACTGTCGATTGTAGAGCACCATTTTGTAAACAAATAAACTGTTATAGATTGGTATAAAGAGAGAGAGACAGAGATCTGAGATTTTATCATTGTTAACCTATGCGACAATACATGGAAATTCTGTAAAAGGTAATTCAATCCATCACAGTTATTTTCTTAAGTGAATGTTGAAGAAGTAAAATGTGCTAAGCTTCTATAGGAACTTGGGACATTTGGCTGACGATGTTTTCTGGTAGATCTGCAAGCACGGTCATGGGAATTTAGAAGTTTTCCTCTTATGACAGATCGCGCAAGGAGGATATCAAAAGCAGATTCGAACCGGAAAAAAGCGCATTCCTGGCTAAGGGACGTCTACTGCTATCAAACATAGGCGTCAATTTTAGGAAGAGATTTATGAGAATGTTCGTTTGGAGTACAATATGGTATTGTTGTGAAACGTGAACTGTGGGAAAGCGGGAAGAGAAAGAATCGAAGCATTTCAAACGTGGTGCTACTGACGAATGTTAAAAATCCGGCGGACTGATAAGGTAAGGAATGAGAAGGTTCTGCGCAGAGTATGAGGGGAAAGGAATATATAGAAAACAGTGACAAGAAGAAGGAAGAGGATGATAGGAGATCTGTTAGGGCATCAGTCAGTAACTTCCATGATACTGGAGGTTGTTGTAGAGGATAAAAACTGTAGCGGAAGAGAGATATTGGAATAAACCTAGCAAATAATTGAGGACGTAGGTTGCAAGTGCTATCCTGTGATGAAGAGATTGGCACAGGAAAGGAATATGTGGCAGGCCGCATAAAACCAGTCATAGGAGTGATGGCACAAAAAAGAACCTCTGTCGTTCCTCTATGCACTCATGAAAGATAATGAAATGTCTTTCCAAAAACGCATGTCTCGCTGACTTTTATTTCATGGTTCCCATCTCGAAACATGTTCTGCTACAGGCCGATTTTTCGGTAGTTCCAAGACGACAGTTCATTTTGTGTTCAGCTATACAGGCGTTAACATTTCTTTCCATTCTACCAATATACACTTGTCTGCAACTGCACAGCATTTCACGTACCCCAATTGTTGATAGGAGGTGCCGTTCGCCTTTTGCCGGTGTTAAACATTCATACCTGACGAAACCTTCCACTATGAGAGCCGTGATTTTTTTAATGTACGGGAGGAGAACTTTTCTAAATGGCGACCGTTATTGTCCAGTACTTCCGGCGTCCTCTTTTTTTTGACGGAGTGCTGGATCAGTCTCCTTAATATCACATTCATTTTTCTTTAAGGCTGATGGTAATTGAGTTAATTCATTCTGCAAACAAAGCGGCTCGCATATTTTTCGCTCTGTCCATCAAGATTTTAATGACACCTTTTTTCGTCTAGCATGATGGTTTGATTTCTTGTGGAGGTATCGATCAGTGTGTGTATGTGTCCTTTCTGTATACCTCATGGGCCAGAGTCCCGTCCACTCATTTGAATGCAGTTACGTCCAGCCACACTGCCTCGCAGCTACGGAGGCGAACGTTAGGCGTGGTGTAAGAAGGAGGAACGTCTGCCGGCACATACTCGACCTCGACACTGCCACGACGGTGCCCTGCCGAGACTGGAGATTATCGTTGCATGATACTGCTCCTCGCGTTGCCTGGTATCCGACGAGTGGCAAACCATTGTGGAAGCAATCAGTCGAGGACAACCATAGCGCCGTGTTTGGCTGTACAGCTGCGTAGTTCAGTCACGTAACATACTTCGTTTGCAGCAAGACAGGTATCGACAAGGACAGTGGAACGATGCCTGGAGCAGTAAGCTGTCAGCACCGCCGTATCCAAGGCCTTCGCCTCCGACCACAGCTAACTGCATTACAGCCATGACCTGCAAGTTGCCGGGGCTTCCACTCTGCAGGAGACATTCCGTTGCCAGACCGAGATGGCAAGGAACTATGCCTGCAGGAACAAGCTGTCAGCACCGCCATATCCATCGTCTTCACCACAGCTAGCTGCAATACAGCCAAGGCCAGCAAGCTGCCG
This sequence comes from Schistocerca piceifrons, assembly GCF_021461385.2. Lineage (NCBI taxonomy): Eukaryota > Metazoa > Arthropoda > Insecta > Orthoptera > Acrididae > Schistocerca > Schistocerca piceifrons. The sequence continues at coordinate 521,057,808 of NC_060143.1, forward strand.
ACTCTCCCGTTCTAGAGGAGACACTCCCTTGCCAGAACGATATGGCAATGGTACGGTAGATATGGCGTATCAACCATAAAAGTTGGATTGTGTCCAATACACGTTGGTCCGTTTTAAAATAGGACTCCAATCGGCCCCACAGGAACATGTAACGCTAGCCCTACTGCAAGATGCGCCAGCCTTGATACCAGCAGTGAACACATCGCTTCCAACAGCGTCACAATCGGAAGCACCACTTTGTCTCCGCTAATCATGTGCCATCCAAGTATCGAACAGCTATCACTCCACCGGCCATTAATATAAAAGGGTGGCCAACTATTCTCTGCCAGTTTATTTGGATGAGCCACTGCAAGCAATTTTGAAGCATATCAACCACCAGGATCTCAACCACGAGGCTCTGGAAAGAGTCTGATTTGGAATCTGCTACGCCGCAGCCACTACGATCAGCCGACTGTCACCCAGGAAGCTTAGTCTCCTCTGACTTCCTCCGAGACTGGTATTCTCGTGTGTAACTTATACCGACAACTGTGCTCAGTAGGTGCCGTACTAAATTACCGAATGGACTTTGACTTCGTCGCACTTCCTAATAGTGGCCACCTCTAATTGGGCGTAACACTTATTATCCCCGTCATAAACTAGTTCAGTGACTACCATCTTCGTGATTCCACCTGTGGAACTTACATACTTTCAAGCATTTTCATGGACAATCATTAATTTGTGGTGAAGTCTAGTTGGCGTACTAAATCATTGCTGATCACGTTTCTTTGTGTTTTAGCGTCTAATGGAAATAAATCCTAGTTAACTATGACCTGGGCCAATCAGTTATTGAATAGGTGCTGCCGCGTCATATATACCAAGCATTGTGACCACTGCTGCAGCTTCCCTTGAAGCCACAGCTGGGAGAGGTGCACTGACAGTGGTGTGCTCGACACATGACACAGGAGAGGCGGTTAGTCTTCATTTCAGATGACTGCTGCTTCTGTGTACAGATTCAAAATGGACGTGTCTATGTGTGAGGGCATTTGTCGACGTCATACCGGTCCTGCTCATAGCATGATGGTGTAGGGTACCATTTGGTAGACATTCCTATTTTTTCTGGTTCACATAGGTGGAACAGCAGCTATCTTCAAGATCTCCATGATGTTACCTTCCAACGAGATAATGACAGATAGCTTGTTGCCTGTGCTGTCCTGGCCTCTCTCGATACGTACAGACTTCATATGTTGCTATTGCCAGCATGTTCTTCAAATCCCTCAGCCACTGATAACATGAGCTCATTGGTTCTCGCAAAACTGGCAAACCACCCAGGCCGGTCACTTCGTTTGATGAACTTCTTGGCGCAGATTTGAAGCAACATGGCGTGACTTACCTCCATCTGCCGTTGAAATGAGAATTAAATGATCGTATGGCATTATTAACTGGGAAACTTCGTCTGAGGTTGTTTGGTTATCAAGTTTATTTATTGTTATTTGGCACCATTTCGGTGAGTTACATGTCAGTGATTGTGATGTAGACGATACAACGCCCAGTCCCCAAGCGCATAAAGACTCAGTTTGACTTCTTGCCCAACCGATTATGTGCCTGTGTTGCAGCCAGAGGCGGTGGCTCTTTGAAATAAATTTCACGCCGAGCACACTTCGCTAGTCATCTACAAATTTTATCATACGTTCTTCTGAATGTAGAGATCACCCACTCCCGGGCTGTAAACCCCTAAAGTTTCGTCAGGATAGAAACTGAGAAACCTGTGTTCCGTTGTTGACTCGTTTTATTTCCCCAAATACATCTTGTCAGTATGCCTTCTGCAGTGCCTGGTGGCTTCGTAAGCTGGAGCCCAGCCAGTGACTAGAAGTATGTTGCTTTACCCACCCACTGGTTTGCAAGGCGCTTCATGTGGACTGGTCTGCTACAAATGAAGCCATCACTGTGACACATGTGTGTTTGGCTCACATTCTGTCAAGAATATTTTGTCCTCTTGGGTCACCGGCCATGTAATCCTATTAGATGGACCGTCATGTAAAATGCTATGATGTTGTGTCGAATGCTGAACTGGCCTGCCGGCTGGTAGGCTTTCTGACCCTAACGATGCTCAAGATTAAGAGATATTGGTGCCCTAAACTGGTACAGTGTTCATATACGTGTTGACTACCCATCAGTGGCGTCAGTACTGGATGCTGGTTCGTGTTCATTCATGGTTACACATTGGTGGTCAACACATCAGGCACCAAGAATATGACAAATACTGGAAGAATCTTATAGAAGATGTTACAATATATCTGGTACCACGCGCTGCGGAATTTGAATCAGCGCCAGATGGCATGAACGTCGAAGACCCCTAGAGGTCTCTGCAACATTGCGCTATAAGCCCTGGTGGTGCGTGCCCCCGGCCCACATTTTGTGTGAGGGCGCCACATCGGAACACGTGGTCCCAGCGGCCAATAGCGGCGCCCCCGATCATGTATTTAAGTGCCTGCCTCTCGCTCAAGCAACCCCCCCTCCAGTACACCTCTTGCAGTATGCCGATCACACCGCATTCTTTGCCCTTGCTCCTACCCTCCAACGGTCCCAACGCCTTCTCTAGAATCACCTTGACCTTTTTGCCACATTGTGTAACCAGTGGCTCCTGAAAATCAATCCTTCCAAGACCCAGGCAATCATTGTAGGTCGTACCACTCGCTCCTTCCGGCTCCTGGGTTTCTCCCTTACCATCTGCACCCGTTCTGTCCACCTTTTCCCCACCCTCACCTACCTTAGCCTTAACATTGACCGTCACCTCACCTGGATCCCTCGTCTCCGTTCCATCCAATCCAAAGCCCACAACCGCCTCCAACTCCTGAAACTCCTCTCTGGCCAGACATTGGGGTTGCACCCCTCTACCATCCTCCACACCTACAAATCCCTAATCGGTCCCATCCCCTGTTATGCCAGTCCCGCCTGGATAACCGACCCCCTCCCTCCAAATTCTATAAGTCCCTTCAGATAATCGAGCGCCATGCACTCCACCTCGCCTTCCATATATGCCTCCCATCCCCCACGCGGATCCTCTACGACCTCATTCCTTTCCTCCATCTGCTCCTATTCCTCAAACATATCCGCATACACTACACCTCCCGCCACTTTGATCCCCCTCACCCCATGGTTGCTCCTCTCCTCTCCAATCCCCACCCTCTGTCATGCCTTTTTTTGTCCCCCCCTACCCCCCATCTCTACACCCTTCATCTCCCTTCCCAAGGTGGCTTTCATCAACTCCCCCTCCAAGATGGTGCCCTCTCTCCCTCCATTTCACTGGACTCGCATTCGGGAGGACGACGGTTCAATCCCGTCTCCGGCCATCCTGATTTAGGTTTTCTGTGATTTCCCTAAATCGTTTCAGGCAAATGCGAGGATGGTTCCTTTGAAAGGGCACGGCCGATTTCCTTCCCAATCCTTGCGCTCCGTCTCTAATGACCTCATTGTCGATGGGACGTTAAACACTAAGCACCACTTTCTCCCTCCATTTATCCCTCACATCAACCCTGATACTCAACCCCTCTCCTTTCCTGTCCTTTCCCTGGGCTCCCTCTTACCCCCTTCCATCCTGTTTTCTCCCCACCTCACCTCTCTCTCCTCCCCCCCCCCCTGAGTCCTTTCGTATTCCCATCCTCTGCTTTTCCCCAGTGTGTTGTGTGTGCCCAGCACCTGTACCCCTCTTATGGGCTCTTATCCACCATCAGCTCTTTTCCTCCCTCCCCCCACTTAATTTTTTCCCCTCTTTCCCCCCTTTCCTTTCCTGTCATCAGTCCAGGTTCCCTCCCATCTGCCCTCGGCTGTGGTGTATCATATTTGTACCAATTTTTTAGTGCAGTGTTCAAGTGTTGATCGTCTTTCCAGAGTGTTGCGAACAGGAACCATGCTGTCGCTGGGTGTAAAATTTTATATCTCCTGCAAACAGTAACCAGCCTGTTGCTGTCTTTTTTTCCTGTGGCTCGCTCTATTATTTTCCCTGTCTCCTTCATATGTAATTTATTAGCATTATCAGCCCTTTGTTCTATGTTTTAAGTTACACGATCTTCCGCCATGTTACCATTTAAGTCTCCGATTTTATCGCCTGATGTTATTATTTATTATTTTCATCTATTTACAACAAATTCTGTAAGCCGAAGAGCGGCATACTAAGCTGCTGCCAGCCAGCCCCATTCAGGGGGAATCGAAACCAATTAAGAAGATGAAAAAAAAACCTCAGCCAGCCAGTATAATCTTGCGTACATCTCTGTACATATCGCCTCGCCATAGACAGCGTATTTACTTTCTTGTTCTGTGTACAAGTGGATGTGGTTCTCTAGTTAGGTTTTCTTGTGACTGTTGTTTCAATCTTGTCGTTGTTCGTAAGGTCCTTCGTTTGTCATATCCGTCCTCTCCCGTTTGTGTTGTTGTTCATGGGCCGCGCCATGGGTCCAGCCGCGCTTTCCGCCACGTCAACCCTGCGTCCGTTCCGGTCGCAGTTATAACATTTGGTCGATGAAGTAAATGGTGGCCGTTGTTGGCATGGAGGCGAAGTTGGTTTGTCTGCTGGAGCAACAGCAGCAGCTCATGCAGCAGCAGCAGCTCCAGTTATACATCTTACAGCAGTCACTGCAATTGCTAACGGACAACGTCGATGCCGGGGACTCATTACCACAACAGCTTCCAAGTCCTCGGGTGTCCGATGCGTTCCGACGTCCACTGTCGTTCCTACCATTTAATGACGCTACAGAAGACTGGAAGACGGACTTAGAAAGACTGAAACCAAATTTCACGGCTTTTCAAGTCACAGACGACTCCTTGCAGGAGTTGTTGTTTTTTCTTGGGCCTCCCCAGACACGTTCTTTCTTCTGCGCAAGTTGGCACCATTGTCCGATCCTTTGGCTCTCGTTTTCCAGAAGATATGCCTTTTGCTTACAAACTATTATTCCTAACACTACTATGCCGTCACCTCTCGGCTGGAGTTCCACCAGTACGGTAACCAGCCTGATCAATCGTATTGTTCCTGGGTCACCAACTTGCAGGGTCTCAGCCGTCGATACGATTTTCATGCACCAATCAGCAGTACAAGGCTTCGTATGCAGACTCCCTGACCCGGGATGTGGTGGTTCAGCTGGCTCCCGATCCTGAGGTCCGCATTGCGGCGTTGAAACTCGATAACCCCTCCTTGCAATAGATCCTCCACGTTGCCCACTCCTTTGAAATTGCTGAGGCAGCTAACGAGCATCTTATGACAAGGCCGCAGGTGGCGGCGTAGAAGGGTCACGGTGGGTTCCGCCCTTGCGACGTCGACATGGCCTGGCCGACAGAGGCCAGCGCCATCGGGACTCCTCGTTGTCCGACGTCTCTATGGCATCACCGCCTCCGGTCACCCCTCGTCGCTGGTTGCGCGACCCACTTCCATCTTGCCCACAGTGCTTTACTGCACGTTCTCAAGCTGATTGTCCTCACCGCTGGAAAACCTGCACGCTGTGTAACAAGGAGTGCCACATTCAATTGGTTTGTCGCAGTCACTCAACTCGCTCCAGTCCTGTCCCTCCTTCGCCTCAAGATACCATCCACGCTCTTCAATTAGTCGACACGTCAGTGCGGAAGCTTGTCCTCACGTTCAGCCTTTACACTGAGCATGTCAGTTTTCAGATCGACACTGGGGCTACCATCTCCCTGATTAATATGGCGCCATATACCCAGCTTGGCTCTCCTGAGTTGTCATCTCCCTATCGCCATTTGGTCGCCTACGGAGATGATCCATTCCTCTTCATGGGCAGTTCATTGTCCAGGAGACGCACAAGGGCGGTCCCCGGCTCCTTAACCTCCTTGTCGTCGACCAGCCGTCGGCTTCGAATATTTTTGGCCTGGATGCGTTTCAACTGTCTGGCTTTTCAATTTCCGACGAAGTTGAGGTCATTTCCACGGCTGTTCCTTTTCAGTACTTGCGCGATTTGTGCTCCGCATTTGCGTCGTTGTCTGCAACGGATCTCGGATGTGCTTACGATTTTCAGGTGCACATCATCCTTTGGCCAGATGTACAGTCTCGATTTTTCCAGGCCCAGCCCCTTCCAGTGGCCTTATGGCCGGCAGTGAAGCAGAAACTTGATCGGCTCCAGGCTGCTGGCGTTCTGGAGCCTGTGACTTACAGTGCTTGGGCGACACCATTGGTTGTCATATGGAAACCCAATGGGACCCTTCGGCTGTGTGGGGACTTCAGCGCTACTGTCAATGCCCAGTCCCTCGTCGACACTTACCCCATTCCCCGACAGGAAGACCTCCTCGTCAAGCTTGCCGAGGGAGAGTATCTTTCGAAGATCGACCTGGCTGAGGCATACCACCAGTTACCCTCGGATCCCGAATCTCAGAACATCATGGTTAACAACACACCTTTTGGATTGCACAAGTAAAAGCGCCTTCCCTTTGGTGACTCTTCGGCGTCAGGCATTTTCCAGCGGTTCCTGGAACAGCTTACACAGCCTGTCCCCACCTGCGTGAATTATCTGGATGACATCTTGCTCACAGGGCATTCCCACCAGGAACATTTGTAAAATTTCGGCGTCTTATTTCATGCTCTGCAATCAGTTAGTTTACGCTGTCAGCTGGAGAAGTCGAACACTCAAGCCACTGGCTTAGCAAAGACGGCAATAGCCCTTCAGGTCATAATGTTGTGGGCATTGAGACCCTTCCTCATCCCAAGGACTTATCTGAACTCCAGGTGTTTTTGGGCAACGTTACTTATTACTTAAGGTTCTTGCCCCAGGCTGCCTCCGTCGCTCAACCCTTCGATCACTTGCATCACAAAGGGATGCCTTTTGATTGAACTCCTGCCTGTGACCAGGCTTTTCTCCATTTAAAGGTGATGCTGAAGTCCGCCCCTGGCCTTACTCCCTTCTCTCCGGACCGCCGCTTGGTTGTGTTGGCTGATGCATTGGCATTCAGCACTGGGGGCATCCTCGCCCACCAGGGTGCTGATGGCTCCGACAGCCCATCGCTTCTGCCTCTAAGATGTTGACCCCAGCACAACGGATCTACTCCCAGATTGAAAAGGAGGCCCTGGCGAGTTCGCCGTCAAAACATTTCACACCTACATTTTTGGGGCACAGTTCGCCCTCCTGACGGATCATAAACCCTTGGATATGCTTTTCGGACCCCGCTCTCACTTTCCAGAGTGGACGGCTCAACGTCTCCAGCGCTGGGCGTTGTTTTTACGAAATTACGTTTACACCATCTGGTAGAAGCCCACCGACCGCCATGCTAATGCAGATGCTTTGTCATGTCTCCCAGCTGGGCCCGATCTTGCCTTTGACCAACAGAAGGTTCTCTGCTTTTGCATTGATTCTGCCTGTCGGGATGCACTGGACGGTCTGCCTCTCATGGCTGCTCACATTGAAGCAGCTCCCCGCCACAACCCTATCTTGTGACAGGTTCTCCACTACATGGTCCATAGGTGGCCCTCCTATGTTACTCATTGGTTGCAGTCCGATATCAGCCCCTGGCGCCACCTGTCACACAGGCTCTCCATGATCGATGATGTCCTCCTGTTGGCCACGGAGTCGGATGCCCTTCGGGTTGTCATCCCTCTGGATTTGTGGCTTCGGGTGCTCAGTTTCTTACACCGCGGACGTTGGGGTATGTCACGTATGAAAGTTTTGGCTCATCGGCTCGTGAATTGGCCCAGCATTGATGGCGATGTTGACTGCCTGGTCTGTGGGTGCAGTGTGTGTGTGCATCACCAGGCAAGCCCCCTCAGTCGTTTGCACCCTGGCCTGTGCCTCACTGGCCTTGGGATATCATCCATATCGATTTTAGGGCCCGTTGTTGGGGTCCTTGTTGTTACTTATCGTTGATGCTTACTCCAAATACCCATATGTCGTCCACATGGCATCCACCACCACGGAGGCTACACTCACGGCCTTGGTCCAGGTTCTCGCCATTGAAGGCCTGCCACACACATTGGTCTCAGATAATGGCCCCCAATTCATAGCCTCCTCCTTCCACGACCTCTGTCAGGCCAACAGTATCAAATGTATCCATAGCCCCCCTCTCCACCCTTCGTCCAATGGCGTGGTGGAGAGGCTTGTCAACATGTTTAAACAAAAGTTGGCAAAGGTGGTCGACATATCTCTAACCTCATCAGCCCTCATGCTATTTTTGAGCACCTATTGCACTATGCCAATATACTGACGCAGTCCGCCGGAGCTCCTTCATGTGGATCAGCATATCCCTGCCCCATCTCGGACTCTGGGTTGGCCATCATGGATACCTCAGGCGTCCCTTCCTCCCCACCAACGGCGGTTGATGAGCCCGGCTCTTCTTCCCGCTACTACCAACCTCAGCACCGTCCGGGGCGTTTCCTCCACTATGTGCAAGATTCAGGGCAGAGGGATCTGGTACCGCATGCCACGGAATTTTAATCCGCGCCAGACGGCATCGATGTTGAAGACCCCTAGAAGTCTCTGCACCATCGCGAAGTAAGCCGTGACAGCGCACGCCTCCTGGCCCACATTTAAAGTGTGGGCGCTACAATGGAACACGTGGTCCCAGCGACCAATAGCGGCGCCCCCGATCTTGTATTTAAGCGCCTGCCTCTCACTCAGTCAGCCAGTCAAATCTTGCATACGTCTCTGGACATATCGCTTCGCCTTCGACAGTGTATTTACTTTCTTGTTCTGTCTACGAGTGGATGTGGTTGTCTAGTTAGGTTTTCTTGTGACTCTGTTGTTTCGATCTTGTTGTTGTTTGTAAGGTCCTTTGTTGGTCGTGTCCATCCTCTCATGTTTGTGTTGTTGTTCACGGGTCGCTCCATGGTTCCCACCGCGCTTTCCGTCACATCAACCCAACGACTGGTCCATTCGCAGTTACAACAATATAATAAACAGAGAATTAAGTGCAAATGGCATGAACACCTTCGATTCCAAGGTTGACTGCCTCTTGGTTAGTGCAGTGGAGTAATACCTAATAGGTATCCTCATTATAAGTCTTCAGATGTCTTCAGTTTTGCTGCATTGACTCATCAGTTTGTTTCCGTATCTTAAGTGCTTCATCAGATTCCTCTCAAGTGTTGTTGCGTCCTACCTAGTGCTTCTTGCTTAATGTTACGAGAGGGATGGAGGCAGGATGGTATGCACTTGTCTTACACTTGTTCCTTTGAGCTTACATTCGCATGCAGAAGTGTTCGTGTTACAATCTTGGTGACTGCCTAATCGTGTGGAAATGTTTATACCTAGTGGTTGGCTTGTGTTGATTCTTCCATGAGCAGCAATGCTGAGCTGTAGTGACTTACAAAAATTTATCACTCCCATTCCGTTACAATCTTGATGTGTAATACCGTTGTACTATATATACATACAAGAAGTAACATTTCGTTATTAGCTATTCTTCCTCGTGTTGCAATTTTAATGCCAGCAATGTGTTTCCAACTGTGCGTGGTACTATCAAGATCCAACACTATATCGTCTCTCACTATTTTTCTTTTTTCTTTTCTTTCGTGATAGGCATTTGGAGATGTTTTTGCAAAAACAGTATCATTTTTCTGTTTTACTTATGTATCATCTTGGTTGCCTACTTCCTCCAGATTTTATCCCAAAATATCTACATAACATCCCTCAAGTATCAGTGGTTGTTTCATTTTTGAGGTGAGTTTTGTTTGGTCGTCTTAACCGAAAAGACTTGAAGTGTGAGCGGTTCATATTTTTCACTCATCTGTTTGAATGGAATGAGACAAATTGAAACTGCAGTGCTTGGCTTTGGCATTGTGGTACCTGAGGTATCACTATTGCTGAGTGCGAAAAGTGGTTGAAAAGTTGTGCACTGCTCAGGTTATCTGTGATGTAATGTCTGAACACGAAAGAGCCTGGACAAAAGCACCACAGGCGCAAAGACGCGAGCTGGTGCCAGTGCCGTAGGGACTCGCCACTTGCACGAGTTCCACCAGCGACACGGGCGGCGCTGGGGATGCAGATATGGATGTCGCCTCGGCCAATTGCCGGCCGAATACAATCCGCCAATGACCGGTTGGCAACGGAGACAAGCCTACTCGAAAGATAGAAGAGCAACTCTCGCTCTTGGTTACAGATCGTTGTCCAGGGTTGACTCAGACAGGGAACATAATTAGTGTACTCACGTAGGTGAACAGACAGTTGTTGTAAATTGCATTTGCTATGTACCTGAAGTCTACCTGCGATTATTTGCACTTAGCCAATGAGGGACGTTTTGCGTTATATTACATGCAGTGTTCAAGACTCCCATATTCAACCAGTCACAAAGACAGCAAATCTTTTAACTCATTTGTGTGACTTTGCTACTAATTTGCTGGAATGTTGTGGAACCTTCATTGTCCTAAACAGTTACCTGATACTGGGACATAACTGTTATTTAGTGGCAGGGAGAAATTGTCTTAGCAGTGTACTGCACCAGAAGCCATTTCACGAATTCACAAATTCGGCCTGTCGTAGCAACAGTGGCAACTCGGGCTCCACAGCAGTAGCGACGAGGCCCTTACAAATCTGGCGACGAGGGTTTACAAAATTCTATTCATTAAACCAACTTATGGTCCTCCGTTTGTGTGCGAGTAAGGCCACGTGATGCAACGAACAAACTGCAAATGCAACATTAACTCACATTAAGAGCGCCCTAGAGAGAAACGAACAGCGCTCCACATATGCATGACTTAACCAGCACAACACCACTATGTCACAGCTCAGAGTTGGCACGCAGTATCCAATGTTGAAGTTGGCTCAACGATTTTATCAATGAATTCATAACACCGAGAATGTTTCTGGCCATACACGCGTACCAACCGACCGACCGACCAACAAACTGGATGTTTGCAGGCGCTTTGGCCAACCGACCGACCATCTATCTCTGTCACTTGGTCTGTTGGGTACGACCATTCGACAGACGACCCGCCAACCACTTCCATCACCAGCCCCCCTTCCCCTTTTACTAAAAATAACGATGCCATGTGTAGCGCTGTCGTTCCAACCGCCCCCAGAAGTTTGTGACTCCGTCATTGTCACAGCTGAGTAAATTCGGTCGGGTCATGTGAAAGCTGCACCCAAAGTTGATCGCTCGGGTGCTGGTGCGTGTGTAGGACCCCTAAGTGAGACTACAAGAACAATAGCACAGTACAGGTGCGGCTCAGGCAGAGCCGTTTATTGAGCGCGCCGGCTGCGCGGACACAGCCTGTAGTTATACCGCAGGCTGACGCGGCCCGGCTGGCGCGCGGCGGCTGCGTTGCGGTCGCAGGGGCGGCAGCGGCGGCTCCGCCTCCGCAACATGCACCGCCTCTCCTCGCTGCTGCAGGTCGAACTGCTGGGCGTCGGCGAGCGGCGGCGCAGCTCCTCACGGCGCTTCCGCCTCCGGTGCGGCGCCTCCCAGCGGCTGTCGGATTAGTAGGCGGCGAGGGCTGGGGCCGACGTGTCCTGCACGACAGGGTCAACACTTAGCGGGGTCGCCTGACTGCTGGGACCAGGGGGGCATTAGCAAGACTGGCATACTCCTACCAAACAGCAGGGAATTTCGTTGCAGTTATGATAACCTACGTTTCTAGCATATGTAGATTTAGAATACGGGTTTCCAAACTTCTGCTGAGACGGAAAACTTTGAGAACCATGGTGCTTCGATGGAATACATTTATTTTGATGGTTAATAATTTTTTTTAAATCAGAGAAACTTGTTTTATTCAGTGATTACTTCAGTTTTAAACCATAGCTACTAATACAAAAACCACAATAAGATTTGAAAAAAAGCTGTTAGTACTGTCAACAAATCAGAAAAAAACCACCATGTTACTGACAAGTTTTTTCCAGAGCTTTTGTTTAACACCAGTGTTCCGCGGAACAGAATTTGGGAAACCCTGCTTTAAGGAAACCTGTTTACAATAGTGGCCAGAATTTATTCTTTGCAATTTTATGGTAGCGGTGATAAAATACAGAGAGTGAAAGATTGCATACAGTTTGCACAGAAACCTATTACCGTTTTGAGATTCCAAGCACTTTTTTACTAAGTGTGTGCATAAGCAAGCAGTAAAGGAAACTGACGAGAAATATTTAAAAAGAATTGGTGATCGGGCAAAAAAACAACTTCGAGGTTTGCCGATGACATTGCAAGTATGTGAGAGACAGCAAAGTCCTTCGGAGAGCTTGGGTTGAGTTTTATGGGGGAAGAGACCAAACAGCGAAATCTTCGGTCTCATCGGATTAAGGAAGAAGGGGGAAGAGAGTCTGCCATGCCCTTTCAAAGGAACTATCCCGGCAATTGCCTGGAGCGATTTAGAGAAATCAGGGAGAACATAAATCAGGATGGCCAGACGCGGGATTGAACCGTCGTCATCCCGAGTGCGAGTCCATTGTGCTAACCATTGCTCCACCTCGTTCGGTTCTATAAAAGCTGTTCAGCTTAGAGGATAGTACCTTGAGAAGTGGTTATGAGATGAACGTCAACAAAAGTAAAGCCAGGGATATGGAACGGATATGGAACTCAGAGAATGCTGAGGCTACTAGATTAGGAAATAATACACTAAGAATGTTAGATGAGTTTTCATGTTTGACAAATAAAATAACTGTCAATGGCTGAAGTAGGGAGGACATCAAATGGAGATTAGATTATTTACAATAAGAAAAGCATTTTGGGAAGAAAAATGGATTTGTTTGCATGTAATCCAAAATTTATACGTTATAGACAATGTTTTCTGAAGACTTGCGTCAGGTATATAGCCGTGTACAGAAGTGAAACGAGCATAATAAACACCTCAGACAAAACGAGAATAAAATTTTTTGAAATATGGTAGTTCAGAAAAAAGCTCAAGATTTGACGGCTGGGCAGGATAAGTAATGAAGAGGTACTGAATGTACCGCGGCAAAACAGAATTTTGCGGTACAACTTGACTAAAAGAAGGGATCGGTTGACAGGACACATCCTGAAACGTCAGGAAAAAATTTTGGGAGGGTTGGGGATATCATGTAGGGGTAGACAAGGAATGAATACTCTGAGAAAATTCAAATGGACGAAGGTTGTAGTAATATCTATTCAGAGATAAAGAGGCTTGCAAAGGTTAGGCTACCATGGGCAGCTGCATCAAATCACACTTCAGACTGAAAACCACAACAACACCAACAACAATGTTGCCTGAGCGTTGAAATATGATCCTTACACAAGTTATGTTCAGTTTGACAGGCAAGTGTAATATGCAGTTGTCGACATCCTTAGGTGATCAATATAGCTATGGAAATTTCTCCTAAACTGTTGGTACCAATATCAGACGCAACACAATGCAGGGTCTATGGTGCCTTTTCCATTCCTAAAATCAAATTACAGTCTACAGAGCTGAAGCTACTCACCCCAGATGACTTCAACGCCAGCCTCACGAGCACCCCACCGTAAAGTCCGCAGAAATCGCCAAGGTAGATGGGACTCTCCTGTGAACAAAACGACTGATGAGCTGCATGGTAGCCAAACTCTAATTATACTTTCTGATTTAACGTGAATACGTTTAAAGGCACAATAAAGGTTATCGAGCTTCAGTGAAATTCGGCAATATCTGTGTGAGGAACTTTAGCCTTAATTATGTATTCGTTCGATGAGACATCGCATGCCAATACAGTGTCTTACGGTTGGTGATGCTGACCAGCGCCTGCAAACACCACTCTCCCATTTTGCTCAAACACATACAACGCCGTAGCGGAGGAATGACTCAACTGCTTCCGAATGAAGCCTGAGTTAAAAGGGACGAGTATGGATACCAACCTAGTGATTTCGAAGGTATGAGAGACAAGGAGAGGAAACCGGGAAAAAAAGACATTTACTTCACAAACTCTACTGAATAATCGAGTTTGTCTTAAATGAATCTAGTTTCCTAACTTTTTTTATCAGGGCAACATCAAAGGACTGGAAGCTATAAATATCTGTTCGAGAATATAGGTTTTGTTTCTTCTAAGTTGGAGCGAGAATGCTGCAATTTATCGATTCAAGATTCTTAGCAGCATGTGGGCATACTCGAAACAACCTTAACAACACGTGGGCCCGCCTGAATGTTGCCACGGTTGTTTCGACCATGCTGCAAAAGTTTCACAGGGAAGTGATTACACGTCGTCAGTTAAGTCCTAATCTCTCCCCACACGATTTTCATAGTTTTGGAGCCCTGAAGAAAGAGGTACGTGGCTGTTGATTTGCTCCAAAGGAAGAGGTGCGTGTCTGGCAAAAAGCATGTTTTCGTCGACAACCGCAAACATTTTTCCATGAAAGTACTAGCCTTCTTTTCTAACTGTGGGATAACTGTATTGACAGATGCAGTGATTACTTTTGAAATAATAAACAGTTTATTTATTTTTATTCCATCTGCCTCGTTTCCATCTGACTGTCCCTTACAAAAGTACAGAGAGCGGTTCTCTAAATTCGAATGACATTTCATTCGTGTTATCATAAACATGAATACAGAGGTATACATTCATCAGTAGTGGCATAAAAGTTGGAATTCGACCATACAGTGTTTAAAACTATGTGTCGCTAAGTTGGTTGGTTGGTTGGTTGGTTGGTTGGGGGAAGAGACCAAACAGCGGGGTTATGGGCCTCATAGGGTTAGGGAAGGATGGGGAAGGAAGTCGGCCGTGCTCTTTCAAAGGAACCATCCCGGCATTTGCCTGGAGCGATTTAGGGAAATCACGGAAAACCTAAATCAGGATGGCCGGACGCGGGATTGAACCGTCGTCCTGCCGAATGCGAGTCCAGTGTGCTAACCACTGCGCCACCTCGCTCGGTGTCGCTAAGTAATCTTGCTATTGTCCAGAAGCGGTAACAGCAAACCACGATACCGTATAATGCCGTGGACATGCTATACACAATATGGCTGCTTCGAAGCACTGCTGTGTTTTAACGCCTCTAGAGTGAGGAACCACGGCGATGCTCACCTGCACACTGTCCCCCAGAGGAACTGGACTGGACACCTCCTCCTCCTCCTCCTCTTCCTTCAGCTGGACAGTCCTCTCCTCTTCCTCCTCCTCTCCCCTCACACAGCACGAAAACCAGCGACGGAGCCTCCGCCACATCCTTGGGGACAGAAAGCACTTTAGCTGTAGTTGAGAAATTCAACTGCAATTAAAAGATACGTCAACGCATAATGATGCAACCTCATATAACATTCGTGACACCATAACGCGAAGTCTAGAGATCAAAGGATTTAGGCAGCACCGTACTACACTGCAAATGCAAATTGCACGAAATACCTCATTTTTATAGGTTTCATAGTGCTAACAACGCATATAACAAAGAAAAATGAAACTTAGCTGAAGCATTCATTTTACAAAGGAAACTAGAAGAAATTTATTGTCAATGCACGTGGAACTGCTACATGCGCAAAAAATGAAACTACGAAATGCAAACAATATTCAATGCTCAGAGCGTACTAGTTCTATATTTTACATCAGTAAGTACTGTAGATGGTAGTTACAATAACTTACCGTTATGTTTTCTTCTAAACTGATTGTTATATGTTTCATGAAAAAATTTATAAAGAAAATGAATCACAAAGGTAAAGTCTATACGCAACTGAGAGAAAAGCTGCTACGACAGAACGAATCAAAAGTGAAAGAGAGTATCTTCGTTGACCCGTAGATTCTGGACATTTAGAGACAAGCAGTTTGATGAAACGTTAGATGAGAGAAGGACGCTGCCTAGGAACGTTTCAATAACGTTTACTTCAGTTACTTAGGTAGTAAGAGAGCACGTAATTAAAAGTCACTTGTGGGTGAGCTGTTGTCATGGTACGATTACCTTGGCTGTAATATGTCTCTGAAAGACACTTCCCTCATACCGACCTCGACTTCTGCACTGAATACCGCATACCTCTTCGTGACGAACACTGCGAGCGATTTTATCAGGTTACTGCAGTCACTGAGAAGAGGTATGGTATGCAGGGAAGAGGCCTACTGGTATATTGACAGACCCCTGTTGGACTATTGTTAGAGATGCTCTAGCTATAATTTACAAGCGATAACGCAAGCAGGAATGCGCTGCCGGTTTATAGCGTAATCAAAAATTCTTCTAAATGTTACATCAAGACTCTCACAATGGTAAAGGTGTTTACAGTACTGAAATTATACACTTCAGCGCTATCTACCGCTATTTTATTGCTTCACTAGTAGATAAACATTGCGTTGCCCAGGTTTTTATTTATAGCTGTGTGTCCACGCCCGTACCGTGCAGTGTCTGGCCTTGTGCTTAATGTTCATAATTTCGAGTGTCCTGAACCATGACTCGTACAATGGTATAATTTTGTTGGCGCTCTAAACTGCGTATGTCGATACTGTCTGCAACAATGGGTTGAAATGGATTTCAAGGAAACGAAGCAATAAATGTAAACGTCCTGCAAGACGCGACAGTTTTTCATGCACATAATTGTTTATGACGTCATATTCCTGAACTAAGTGTCACACAATAATATAATTTTGCAGTTTCATTTAGTGCTAAATGTGCATACTGTCCGCAAAATGTGATGCAAAACAGTTTGTAGTAAAGGAGTAACAAATCATGACGTCATGCCTCATACGGTACGTTTACTGCATGAATAGCGGAAAAGTGGCGAGGGGTAAGTTTTTTCCTGTCATCATTTTGCAGGGGTTGTCAAAGATAAAAAATCTCGTAAAGATTTGAAATTATATGCAATGTTTGTTCCAAGGCGCCAGGTCCTATCATTCTCAAATACTTGATGAATAGATTCTGAGAATTCACAACGCGCTGGCTACGCTGCTTTCTCATCCCCATCCCCACCATCTTGCCATGCCGGTGGTTCATATCCTCACAGCGATTGTTGTCTGATAGTAAGGTACATCTATACCAAGTTTGCTTGAAATAGATCCCGTGGCTTAGGAGGAGATGTGGATCAGGCGTACTCTCTCTCTCTCTCTCTCTCTCTCTCTCTCTCTCTATCTATCTCTCTCTCTCTATCACACACACACACACACACACACACACACACACACATGTACAAAAACACATCACACATACTTACTCTTATATCCATTTTCGTGATATGTGTGGAACATAAATTAGAGTATTGTTTGCGTATGTTTGGTAATATTTATAAGAACCTGTAGAAAACAAGTAGGGAAAATTCTTCAGCTGTTCCATGGTTGGCTCTGTTCCAACGTATGACCTAAGCTTGCAATGCTTCCACCGTCTGCGTTTTACGAGATCGCTGCCAGGGAGAGTGTTTATCGGCGAGCCAGCAGGGAGGAAATAGATAATGACAGTATGGTACAGGACGGCTTTGCTCGTACACTGACGTACGCTTCTGGTCTGCTGTGTGTCCTTACGTTTATCCTCTGAGACATTGTACAGGGTGCGGCCCCTAAATCCAGGCAAGTGAAACATTTTTTAAAAAAGAAATTTTATGAAACATAATAAAAATGAAAATGAAAATTCTGCTACATATAAATAGTTGTATCTTTCAAGAGTAACATTACTCGACATAACCTCTAGTCTTGTCCTGAAGCGATCGCAGGTACACTCTATACACAGCACTCTCCATATTCGCGAATGCTGCGTCGATAGCGGTGCGCAGAGATGCAACATTAGGATGCGTCGTGTTACTGGTAACTCTTTAGACTACGCTCCAAACATAGTTGTCGTCGGAGTTCAAATTCGACTGTTCGGAAGGGAGGGGGGGGAGCACTTCTTTGACCAGAACACGTGAACGTTATGCGAAAGCCAGTATTGAAGTAAATGGCTCGTATGTAGTCCTCCTCTGCCGTTCGAGGCATTGTTCCCTCGCCGACATCACTACTGATGTCTATTTCCTAAGCGATTTCCCCGGGTCCTCCGAAATCAGCGACTGAGTCTTTTCGATGACGGCCGCAGTTCGTGACACGCGTTTCCTCGATTGAGGTTTCCTCGCCGCGTTAGCAGAACGTTACCCACGCTTCCCCGAAGCATTATACTTGGCCCGAATATCGTAAACAGTTGATCTCGGCTACCCGAAGAATCGAACTATTTCAGTGGGCGAACGCCCAGCCCGAAGACTTTCGAGGAGGGGGAGGAGGAGGAGATTAGTGTTTAACGTCCCGTCGACAACGAGGTCATTAGAGACGGAGCGCAAGCTCGGGTGAGGGAAGGATGGGGAAGGAAATCGGCCGTGCCCTTTCAAAGGAACCATCCCGGCATTTGCCTGAAGCGATTTAGGGAAATCACGGAAAACCTAAATCAGGATGGCCGGAGACGGGATTGAACCGTAGTGAAGACTTTCGATAATCGCGGACTTCGGTTGTACTGCGCACCTGTCCGTCCCATCTCGGCCATTTTGAGGTTCTGACTGTTTGCTAGATTCCTATGGCTTTCTAGAACGCCAATCGCGGCCTCCGGCGGAACTGCGACTGGCGGGAAATTCAAATTTAAATCTTTGTGGATTTAAGCGCCGCACCTTGTACATCGGACGTCTGTATCCCGATGGGCCCCTAAGATGGAAGGGAATGCATCTGTGGTGTGTGTAGCGACCCTGGGCTGGGCTTGCTCTTCGTGTTTAAAGGTACTGTCATATTTTCTGAGTTTCATCTTGTATGACACTGAGTTTGAGTCAACGGGCAGATTGGGTTCCTGTATTAAAGCACGTTGTAAAATCCCCTTCTGTGTGACTTGCATTTACTGACGAGCGTAGAAGGATTCATAAACGTTGTTGACAGCTTAGTGAGAGAAATATAATTTAATAATATAGAAAATCAGATATGCACGCAATTTGAGGATGATTCTCTATGAAATAGTTAGTCACAACACACAAAAGGCACTTTCATTACCGAGAGAGATACGAACGGGTTATATTGCATGATTATGGTTAGTTTTACGATCTACAAAAAGGACACCTGTCTCGCTTTAGATCGGTAGGCAAGAAGCAGTGAGCTTCTCGGATGAGGTGACCTCCTTTTATTACCTCGAAAAACCGCTAAACTCCTTCGCCTTCTCTCTCTGATAGGGGTGTCACCAGACTGTAACAAATAATATGTTCACCGATTCCTTCTCTAGAATGGTTATTATTTATTAATGACCGGACGTACTCTCATCTCCACAAAATCTGTTCAACGTTCAAAAATTAAAGACACCAAAACGTGACAAAACAAGATCAACCTCAACATATTTGCCGTTTCTTTACAGAGATCATAAAATTCCATCTGGCACCAAAATTATTTATTGTCAAGTTTCACCACAGAGTGTTTCATTGGGCGCCGACAGTTCTGCTTGTTAAGAACAGTGATTAGTCGATATTGATTTACTCTGTTGCTTGTTAGATTCCCTTTACAGCTATTACTTGAAAGAAACGATGCGCCAAATTGTGTGTCACATGTGGGAAGGAGACGCACGCTGGTGCAACACGCAGTGGACAAGGGAAGCTAATGTTGTTTGTCCCTTCTATTACAGTGATTGTCCTGTATCTATTATAAAAGCATTTTCTGATCTTAGTTAAACGTATTGAAAGATTGCTTTAACACTTTAGAAGCAGCTCCATTCCCTGTGTTTGTGTAAAGACGTGCCGAAGGGAGCCATAACTTCTTTCTGTAGTTGTGGTTGTATGTGTGTATTGCCTGCTTTAATCTTTTAGTACAATTAAGACCCACTTGCTTGTTAGTCTTAACTAAAGTACATTCTCCTGAAGGGTATTAAGAATTTTCGACAGTTGCATTATATGCCGGCCTTTCTTTTTTATGTTATTGTAACGGTTTTCGGAATTCACTGTCACTGGCAAACATCTTTAAATATTTGAAAGGGTATTTGACTAAAGCTGTCTTGATGAGTGGGTTAGTGTTAAATTTAATAAAAATTTCAATGAATGTTTTATGTAAAATATGTGGCTTAAGCTCAATCAGTCGCTCAATCCTTTTGACCCTGATGGCCGAGCCCTCTGCACCACAGTTTCTTTTTGTTCATAATTTTGTATGTTGATGCCTATTGAATTTTGTCAGTGCAAGTGTTTCGTATGGTCAGAGTGATTCTTCACAATTATTAAGAAACTATTTTTGTACTTTAAACATTGCAGCTCAGTCAGCAATCGTGATAATCTAATACATAAGAAACTATCAGCCTCGACTGCGGTAATGAAACCAATCTTTACCTAGGTTTCAGCCCCAATAATTGAGCCTTCTTCAGAGGATATACCTGAATCTATAATTTGTCTAAGAGAGCATAGTCTAGAAATAAAACTAAAACAGAATAAAAATGTGACTACGCCAATTCAGGATGTTTTAGTTTTATTTCTAGGCCATGAACTCTTAGACAAATTACTGATTCAGTTATATCCTCTGAAGAAGGCTCAATTATTTGGGCTGAAACCCAGGTAAAGGTTGGTTTCATTACCGCAATCGAGGCTGATAGTTTCTTATATATTATTAAGAAACTGGCTTAGCGCCCACTGCTTTGCTCGTGTCGATTGTACACTCTGCATAGTGTTTTTTAAACTTTTTTCTTTAACCGAATTTTTATGTTCACAAATTTCAGGATCTTCTAAACTTTGCGCGCTAATTAAGGCCATAGAAGCATTATACTTTCGGAGTGTACTTCTCACCAAAAAGCGATTCTGGCAGCTAGAGTTTGAGGTCTTAGTTAATGCTGTCTTTTGAGTAATTAGTGTTATTGCCGTAACAACTTTCATCCCTTAATATATATTTCTTTAGCTGTCAAATACAACTTTTCGTAGAATTAACTTCAGAATTGTTTCAATGTAACGAATTATTCTCATAAAACTCCTCATACTGTTTGAACCCCCTTAGGAGGTCGAGTTTCCAAAAACATTGGAAACACGTTCCCTATTTAAAAAAATAAAAAAAAAACTAACCCGGAAGTCAACTACCAATTGTCATAGATGTAGCTTCAAAAATGCTTTATTGCTACTTTAATAATGTTTTAAAATGTTGTGCATCGTTGGAGCAGCAATCATAAAATGAAATCTTCTTGGGGAAATAGTAAACAACCAGGCATTTGCAAATTGGAAAGGTTATAAAAACGGCTTTACCATGGTTTCAACGTGTGCACCAGCTGTACTTTGGCGAGAAAATACGATATAACAATTACCTTGTTGTGCATCTTTTAATTTATTATGGAGATGAAATTTTGTATTTAACTGATGCCTTTCAGCTATGTTTTAAAATACCTTTGCCACAACATGTAATCCAGTTGTCTATATCTCCTTGTGAAGAAGAAGTGTTTATAAAAGTTGGAACCATGGTAAAGCAGTTTTAATAAACCTTCCAATTGGCACCTGATTAGCTGTTTACTATTTCTGCAACAAAACGTTAATAATGATGTATTTTCACAAAAACTTTGTCCTAATATTCTACTCGTTTATTCGTTTAATATCCAAAAATCCTGATGTATGAATCTTCCTTTTCTTAATTTTGACCTATAAAATAAACACCAGTTTTCGTATATCTAGTCTCAACATTGCCTTACTAGCGACATATTTTAAAAAATCCTCTCGTCCTCTATTCATCCCTTTAGGGGTACAGTTACGATTAGTCTCTTACTAAATGATGCCAACCATAATAAGATCAACATCGTTTCTAAATTTAAAGTTTTGGTCCTTAGCAGTTTAGGCTGGGTGATGATGAGTCAGTGACTCACTCACGCCCTATTTCATCCCTTTAGGGGTTGAATCTCCAAAAATACTGAAACACGTAATTTTCATTTCTGTCCCAGAAGTCAAATACTAATTTTATAGATGTAGCTTTAAAAATGATTAAGCAGTTCTTTAATAATGATTAATGATTCGTTCCAAAAACCATTCACGAACTATTTCACCCGCCCCCCCCCCGCCTCCCAATAGGGGTTAAATTTCCAAAATTATTGAAAAACGTGTTTGTTTATATCTGACGGAGAAACCAAATACCAATTTTCATTGTTCTAGCTTCAAAATTGGATTAATAGAGACGCATTAGGACTGGCTTTTTCTAACCATCTGTATGGCTACGTAGGTTAGAGTCCATCCCAGATATCCCATTCTTGTCATTAGACCTGGCGGGCCCTTGTTTGCTTGTGATAGATGGAAAAAGAAAAGCTCTAGAGACATAAAGTTGATGTTAGAACACATTGCGTTTTATTCAGTTACATGGTTTACGTGTAACTTTAAAAAACACTAATCATATTCGATATAAGTCAGTCATCGTATTAACCTCATTTTTTTCTGCCTGTCTTCCTATTTTCATTCAAATTCATTTTGCATGTCGTTTTATTACCTTTATTTATCTGTCAAATATTTGAATAGCCAAACTATCGGTTGAAGAATGAAAGGTGAAATAGTCTATTTGTATAGAGGGTATAATAGTGTCATTAATGTATACTTCGTTAATACTAGATGTACATTTTTTGGATCATTATTGTATATTTCGTTACATACATTTTGCACATTGTTTTTGCTAGTAATCCACATAAAAATATTTAAAACGCAAATTGCTGGTGCACCGTGGACAAAATAAATCAGATTAAGATTGAAACAAAAGAAGGGATTGTAAATAAATGTGCAAAACGAGGGATACAATAAACGAATGCAGTAACAAGACCGAAAATATAAGACGATCAAATGGATGACGTTAATGGAAATTAATACGAAAAAGTAATTGAAATCATGTGCACAAAGATAGCAAATAAAGTATAGGGATAAAATATAAGAGTAAATGTAAAATTTAATACAATGATTAAAACGACATATCAAAGGAGTAAAAATTTTATGGATATACATTTAAATCAATTAACTGAATGAAAGTGATCAAAGTTGTTTCTAGACCTACTTAAAAATATAAAAGGATTTCATTTCTTGTGTCACCAAATGTAATCAAATGACTTTGATAATTATTTTCATTCAATTACTTGATTTAAATGTATTTTTTAAAATTTCCTGTCACTTTCAAAATTCTGATGTTCCAAGCCCTAATTTTTATAACGTTATCACTTGGTTGGATGTTGAGTCTTTTTCTCATGGTCACCTCCATTTAGGCAATCTCCTTCTGAAGATCTGAATGGGGGATTAGTTCGGAACCTTTTGCCAGTGGAGAGATCATGATGATTCTTTTTCAATTACTGGCCATATGTCTTTAGGATACACATTACTTATCTTCAATACAGTGGTTTCCTTTGTCTTCTGCTGATAACTGCTGATTATTCCGTCTTTTAGGAGCAGTTTCCCACCCCAAGGCGAGAGAGCGCCTTGAATCCCTGTGCGCGCATCTGCCTCGTTGACAAGGCCATTAGCAGATGAGGGTGACTTCTTATGCTGGAGGACTTCAGCTATCATTGCTGATAATTTTTACTCAAAATTTATGCAGTGGCAAGATTAGCACCCAGGACGCAGGAACTTTTGATTATTAGTGAAAGACACTATCCTCACCTCGCTGACAAGGCCATTAGCAGATGAGGGTGACTTCTTATGCTGGAGGACTTCAGCTATCATTACTGATGATTTTTACTCAAAATTTATGCAGTGGCAAGATTAGCACCCTGGACGCTGGAACTTTTGATTATTAGTGAAAGACACTATCCTCACCCCATGGGTAGATTTCATTACAAAGACAATATGGTCGTTGGAGTGAAATATTCGTTCTCAAAGCCAAATCTCAAGTAAACATACTATAGGTCCATTTTCTAAGTGCGGTAGTACTTACAAAACACAAGCAATGATGTAAATAAACAGCCTACTATACAGCCACGGAGTGTTTCAAATAAATTGAACAACTATAATTGGATCAATAACAAAAAAAAAAAGAAACTGATAACTCTACACGAAGACAAATAGTCCACATATGCCAAACAATGCCTGGTACTCATGTGAAAACCATCAAATAACGAAGATGTTATACTTGCCACTAAATGACAAATAGAAATTTTGAAATACGTTGCATACTAAGGATGTAATACGAGGTGCGACAATAAAGTAATGAGACTGATGTGAAAAAAAAATGTTGCTTTCCGTTTTAGTCTATTTTAGTGTTGTCTCCTTAAAAGTAGTTCCCTTCTGATTGCACACACTTTTCCGAGCGCTTCTGCCAATGGTCATAACATCTCTGGAACTCATCTTCTGTAATATCCTCCAAGACCCTCGTCACAGCTTTTTGAACATCTTGTGTTGTTTGAAAATGGTGTCCCTTGATCGCCGTTTTGACTCTTGGAAATAGAAAAAAGTCCAACGGAGCGATATCTGGTGAATAAGGTGGCTGTAATAGTACTGAAATTTGTTTAGAGGTTAAAAATTGCTGTACTGACAGAGCAGTAAGGGATGTCGCATTATCATGATGCAGAATCCAGTTATCAGCAAATTTACTTTGTAGTAATATTGGTTAACTGTTTGTCCAGGAGTCACCCACTCTTTATGAACAATTCCCTTGGAATCAAAGAAGCGTACAAGCATGCATTTCACTTCTGACTTTGACATGCGAGCGTTTTTTGGTCTGGGTGATCCCTTTGAGCATCTTTGCGAACTTTGGCGTTTTGTCTCTGGATCGTACTGAAAAAACCAACTTTCATCACCAGTGATAACACGGCTCAACAATTCTGGATTGATTTCCGTTTGCTCTAACAGATCGGCTGCCATATTTTTCCGTGTTTCTCGCTGTTGTGGTGTGAGATTTTTGAGGACCATATTTGCACAAATCTTTCTCATACCACGATCTTCAGTTATTACTAGGCGAACCGTTTCTAGATTGATCTTCAGTTATTCTGCATTTATTTTCATGGATAATCTTCGATCAGATCATACGAGTTCACACACCCTGGCCAAGATGACATCCGTTCGTGAGGTTGACGGTCATCCACTGCTGTCTTCATCTTCAACATTCGTTCTGCCTTCACTAAACATTTTATGCCAACGAAAATCTTGAGCACTTGACATAACCTCCTCTCCAAAAGCCTTCTGAAACTTATCGTAAGTTGTTCCGTTTTCACCCAATTTAACGCAAAAAGAAATATCATACAGGTGCGCAATACTATGCAGTTTCATTTGCGTGACGGGAGTCACAAACACGTGCTAACTTATTGCAGCACAACTCACGACTGAGCAGTTGCATCGATGTGCCGCTTGGACTAGAAGCAGCTTATAGACCAAGGTCAAAGATATTGCGCCTATGCAAGGCTGCAGGGTTGTCACCCCTTGCAGAGGAAAATCAGTCTCATTACATTATTGTCGCACGTCATAAAAGCTTGAATATTGCCCAACTGAAATATTGCGAATAAGCTTCACTAAACATGTGGGATACAGAAGGCGTTTAACAATATGATTCAGCCTGTCATGCACAGTCTTAGGTATAAATGCTGCAGAGGCCAAGTCGGAATCATTCACTTAAGATGGCCAATATAACCAGTCGCCCTTCAGAATTCTAAGTCAGGCCATATGCTCGATCTGGCAACAGTGTAGGATGCCGAAGTGTATGGAGGATGTGCTGTCGTTCTTCACGAGCTGTTACAGTGCCGTAGCTGCTCGCAGACTAGTGGCAGTCTGCCTTTGACAGCAGTCATCTGCGGACCACTGCTGTGAGTCTCACTCGCTTGTGGTGAGTCTGAGCGCTTGCTGCAGCTTTATGCTGTGGTGTTTGTTTTTGTGTGATTGTCAGAAAACGCTGGTGTGATTCAGCTAAGCAGAGCAGACACCTTCGATTGACACTCAGTTAAATCGAACTCTTACTAATTTGAATATTTTCGTGAAGTAGCTATGAAGATAGGTTGTGATGGTATAGTTATTATTTATTTCTCGATCGTGAGTACTGTTATATATGCCAAATAGACAAATGCTGATCTTTGTGGTAAAATGGTCGAATCTAGTGGAAGAACTTTCAGATTTAATCACTCTGACTGAAACTTTAGAGAAGTTAGTGTAACCCTTGCCGGTTTTTGTTATAAGAACAGTAATGATTTTCGAATTGCCATTGGAAGCTCCAGGCCAGCAAATAAATGCAGTAGTACCGTCTTATGAGATAGAGCTCAGTAGTGCTCCAGAAAAATATTCGAGCTCATACAACTTTCCAGAGCTGAATTATATCAGACAACTTAAAGTGGACCTAAAGGAACACATCCCGTCTTACAATAAAGTTTGTGGCTATCGAGCTATCGTCATGGACGAAGGACAGCACAGAACGTGCGAATGGTGTGGCGCAATGGGTCACGTGCGTCCCAATGTATACAATGGCGTGTGGCTCAGATGCCGGCCGACGAAGCTGTTAGACCTGCAGCTACATACTCTGTGCTGATAAAGTATGTGGGGGCAGCCACTGGATTCCCACACGCTGCCCCCATTATGACCACTCTTCAAACTGATAATGCTAACGATAATGGTATTCCAATGGAAGTCACTGAAGTAGAGGAGGTAATTCCAACTACACTACAACCGAACGACCGAACATTCCAAGGAAGCTCTAAATGATCCAGTTCCGGAAAGTAATCCGAAATACGACCCACCACCTGCTGACGGGAACATCACTGAACCTGAACAGGGTATTGCAACAGAAATATCTCCAAGTTCACCGAAAAGCTGCTCGCCTAGAAAAAAATAAGAAACAAAGCACATGAAATGCTGAGCAAATTGTTCCACTGATGGACTAAAATATCAAACAGGTAGCCCAGAAATTAAATGAAAGTTGACAGGAATCTTTCATTCGTACTCAGTCTGCAACTGTTCACACACCAGCCGGCGGTAGAGCACCCATTCCTAACGAAGGAAACAGAACAAGACACAAGTGCAGTTCCCGACAAAAGTGTTGCAGAAATCCTCCATACAGCTGTGGAAGACAACTTCAGATCTTCTTTTTAGAAGAACTGGGGAGACGAGACTGTGGGAGATGTCGAAATGAGAAAAACTCCTTTAACTTCCAGAGGGTCACTGCCAGTCATCTCTCAAGACCAGATTCCTCTCCGAGACTTAATAACGGTAAGCGATTATGTATCTGATACTTACTGACAGCTTTCATACTGTTTGTGTGTGATGAAAGAGTTGAATGTATAAAACCATAGTAAATTATGAGCTCATCTCAAGCCTACAGAACTGCAAACTGAACATCAGCAGCATACACAGTTCACTGAAATTGAATAACGCGAAAGACTTTCTGTATGCGGCAAAAATTAATATTATTGTACTTCAAGAAGTAACAGACGTCGCACTACACGATATCATTGAGTTATAGAACTGTAATTAATGTTGGAAGTTAAGGTGAATCTGAGACAGTGGTACTTTCGAAGGAGAAACGTATAATATTCAATCACGTTGAAAAACTAAAAAATAATAGAGGGAACCCTCGTGCTATGTACGACACCTGGATTGCTAACACACATCAAAAAATGTTTTGCATTACCTCGGTTCCGAGAGCTCAGGAACCTCTATAGAGAATTGGACTAGAGATCAACATAAACATCATTTCCGCCCTTTTTATTGCTCATGGAAACCACACATTGCATCTCGTACAACCATACAGCGAGACCTTCAGAGGTGGTGGTCCAGATTGCTGAACACACCGGTACCTTTAATACCCAGTAGTACGTCCTCTAGCATTGATGCATACCTGTATTCGTTGTGGTATACTGTCAACAAGTTCATCAAGGCACTGTTGGTCCAGATTGTCCCACTTCCTAACGGCGATTCGGCGTTGATCCCTCAGAGTGGTTGGTGGGTCACATCGTCCATAAACAGCCCTTTTCAATCTATCCCAGGCATGGTCGATAGGATTCTGGAGAACATGCTGGCCACTCTTGTCGAGCGATGTCGTTTACCTGAAGGAAGTCATTCACAACACGTGCATGATGGGGAGCGAACTGTCGTCCATGAAGACGAATGCCTCGCCAATATGCTGCCGATATGGTTGCACAATCGGTCGGAGGATGGCATTCACGTATCGTATAGCCGTTACGGCGCCTTCTATGACCACCAGCGGCGTACGTCGGCCCCACATAATGCCACCCCAAATCAGCAGGGAACCTCTACCTTGCTGCAGTCGCTGCACAGTGTTTTTAATGCGTTCAGCCTGACCGGGTTGCCTCAAAACACGTCTCCATCGATTGTCTCGTTGAAGGCATATGAGACACTCATCGGTGAAGAGAACGTGATGCCAATCCTAAGCGGTCATTCCACTATGTTGTTGGGCCTATCTGCACCGCGTTGCATGGTGTCTTGGTTGCAAAGATGGACCTCGCCATAGACGTCGAGAGTGAAGTTGTGCATCATGCAGCTTATTGCACACAGTTTTTGTTGTAACGCGACGTCCTGTGGCTGCACGAAAAGTATTTTACATGGTGACGTTGCTGTCAGGGTTCCTCCGAGACATAATCCTTAGGTAGTAGCCCTAGGGCGGCCAGAGCGAGGCATGTCATAGACAGTTTCTGTCTGTCTGTACCTCCTCAATATACGAACAACATCGCTTTGGTTCACTCCGAGATGCCGGGACACTTCCCTTGTTGAGACCCCTTCCTGTCACAAAGTAACAATGAGGACGCATTCGAACCGCGATATTGACCGCCTAGTCATGGTTGAACTACAGACAACAACATCCGTGTATCTCCTTCCTGGTTGAATGACTGAAACATATCGGCTGTCGGACCCCCTCCGCTGCACATGCATGGTTGTTTACATCTTTGGGCGGGTTTAGTGACATCTCTTAACAGTCAGAGGGACTGTGTCTGTAATACAATATCCAAAGTCATCGTCTTTCCTCAGGAGTTACGGGAACCGGGTGATGCAATACTTTTTTTGATGTGTTTATATGTTCCATGTGGTAGCAGCAAACGACGCAACCGAACAAAGTTTTTTTAAATACGAAATTGCCCCTCTCTTCGGAGTCCATTATGATAATATTGTTTTAGCGGGAGATTTTAACTGTATCCTACGTACCAAAGATAAGCTCATTAATTTTAACTCGTCTTCTGAATTATAGTACATAATCGGAAAGTTCAAATTAACTGACACGTGAGAGTACAGACACGGTGACGTGCTTGGTTTTACATTCATCACCAATTGCTCGGCAAGTCGATTGGATGGGATATAGGTATCTAACAATATGAAGACTAATACTCTACACATAGTGGTGTGGCCCACTAGCTACTAACCCGGAGAAACAGGGACCTACAGAGCTAGAAGTTATTGGAAGCTGAACGCTGCACACTTGCAAGATGCCGAATGCCGCGAGCGTTTTCATAAAACTTGGCAGGAATGCAAAAGTAAGTTCTCTTCCTACGTCTATGGAAATCAGCATAAAGGGATAGATATTTATAGCAGAATTAACATTGTTGTGCACTGTGTATGCAGTAGTATGAGATCTAGTATACTGACAAATGCAGTCGAGTGGTAGTGCATTTGAAGTTAGTAGTATATGTATATGTCGTATATAACAAGACATCAATGCTTCCGGTGGTAGAGTGTGGAACTCGGTACAGGCAATCAGGTTTGTGTGTTCTTAGTGTTTGTGTATGTGCCGTTACTCAAAATGGGAAACACACCTTTAATGAAGTGCGCGACGTGTATATGAACCACTAGAATGGCATTGCCAAGCGGAAAATTATTACCTAATGATGAAAAAGCAAAAATCAGAGTGTACAAGGAAATGGGACTCTAAACTTTAAGTAGCAAGCAAGTTGAACCGTTGGACTATAGTGACTGATAATTTCGTTAGACTGGGCGCATGACATGAACAGAACGGAAAATATGGCCAGAGTAGAAAACTATGAGGCAAAACGGTTACTTTTTCGCAAGTCAAGGGCCACAAACCGTTATTCTTCTCAACCTGCTGCTGATTTGTAGTTGTCACTATCTGCCTGACGGGTACGAAAAAGGTTTGTCAAATAACAGACATCTTGCATTCAAGAAACGACTGCAGAAACCTGTTTAACACCCAAACGTAATTAAGCTAGATATGAGTTTGCTAAAACCGTTAATCATGTAATCTGCACTGGGATGAAGAGGTCTTCAGTGAAGAGGAGAAATTTAATTTAGTTGGGTAGGATGTTTTTTAACATCATTGGCATGATCTGAAACAGAGCAGCAGGTAAGGATGATCAGAAATTTTGGTGATGTACGTGTTACGATTTGGGCAGGCTTCTAGGCTAAAGGTAAATCCATAACTGCCTGGCAGATAGCTAGAATGAACACTAACGTGTACACTGAGATTCTAGAGACAGAACTGATTAGAATGTATGAGGATCTAGGGGAATAAAGTCTAAAGTTTCAACAAGATAATGCATGTGTACGTGTCTGTGCTATTGCCAAAAATAGTTTGAAGATAAAGATATCAATGTCTTGCGCAGAGCTGTACGTAGCATTTGAACAATGTGGAACACGTGTGGGGAATACTTGCAAGGCGTGTTTATCGCTATGGAAGGCAATTTGAGGCCGAATGTGAGCTGAAAAGAGCGATACGAGAAGAGCGGGCGACAGTTTCACTGCAAGAACTGCAAACCCTAGCACGATCAACGCCAAAGATATTTTTTCAGGTAATTAGGAAGAACAGTGGTTGGATAAAGAACCAACAATGCAATAACACAAATGGACAAAAAGTGCCTTTCTACCAACTTCCATCCACGCAATTCAAACGCCTACATTGTTACTCGTATTTTGAAGAAATAAAGCAACTCCGTTATAATTGTTTATCTCCAATGTATATCTACTACATTCATGATAAATTTGTTACTTGTATGCTTGAGATATTATACTACTACTTTCGTAGGAACACAGCTTTTATACTGATTTCCACTACTGTACAATTCTTCTCTGTCCTGGCGGCTTAAATGCGTGAAACTGCGATTAAGGAAAATGTTAATCCCCATTCGCGGAAAGAAAGGTTTTGATACAGCAAAATAGCAGACTTTTATTTTTGATTCAAACTCGACGCATCTGTCACTGAAAATTATCTCGCGATCAAGAAAATGAAAGCCACAATTTTGGTCCGGAGGTGGAAACAGACAGGTTTCAAGTTGGTGCGAGGACGCAGGGCACTGTTTTCCGTGAAGAAACTTCGATGGTTCATGTAATAGATGAAAAGCATAGAGGCAAAAGAAGAATTATCACGGAAATTAAAAGAACTGATGGCACTTGTGACTTATGAAATTTTTCTGGTGTATTTCGTGTTCCAGTAACTTTCGGGTTTGCAGCCGGATCCGATCAACATTCCGCCACGATATTTCGGCCCAGATATGTCCGGCCATGCTCAGGCGAGTAGACTAAGTACTGAAGAGAGCTGATGCAGTCACGGTATTTATAGCGGATTCCGCGCTTGCGAATCGTACTGGCGGTTTACGGTGCATGTGTCATGAGGTGACATGCGCGAGGCAGTCAAGTTGTGAGTGTGCCCTCAGTGATGAAGTAAGTACAAAGTAATCTGTGAGTATCGACTGAGTAAGTCGACTCCGTTATGACCGCATAATTTTAATAATTGTATTCTAACTTTTATCCAGCTCAAAGCCTTTATGACGATTCACTAAATTATCAGCAAGACGAATTTCAACGGATTTTCTTATTACAGAGTTCCAGAAGCTTGAAACCGGTGCTAAAATTTTGGTATTATTGTATTCCATTGAATGTCCCATGGAAATGCAATATTCTGCCACTGCTGATTTTAAAAGTTGCCGCAGACGGGTGTGTCTTTCGCGTTCTACACAGCGTTCCTTGAGCGTTCGTGTCGTCACACCTATACATGCAGAGCCACAGTCACAGGGAATTTAATAAACACCCGCTTTCCTCAATTGTAAATCGTCTTTAACGGATCCGATTAAGGTCCTGCTCTTTGCTGGTGTACGGAGGATGACATTGATATTATTCTTTGTAAGCAATCTGCCTATTTTAAAGGACACATTCCCGGCATATGGAAGGAACGCAACTGATTTATAGCCGTCATCAGTCTCCTCAGAGCGTTGCCTCTTGTGATTATAATTGCACATGACATTCCGTATTAGACGCGAAGTGTAGCCATTCTCCTTAAAAACCTTCTCCAGATGCACTAATTCTTCGTGAATGTCATCAGTATCCGATATTACAAGCACCCGATGAGTTAAAGTACGAAGAACACCGGCGCATTCTGAGGGGTGGTGGCAGCTGGACGCCTGAAGATAAGGATCTGTATGTGTGGGTTTTCTGTACACCGAATGTCGCAAAGACCCATCATTCTTCCGGCGTACTAAGACGTCTAGAGAGGGTAAAGTCCTATCTTTCTCAATATCCATAGTAAACTTGATGTTCTCATGTAAAGAGTTTAAATGACAAAGGAATTTTTCCAGTTCTTGTCTGCCATGGGGCCATACGACGGAAGTATCATCTACGCAACGACAGAAAACCGTAGGCTTTAAGTCGGCAGACTCAAGAGTTTTCTCCTCAAAAATAGTAAGATTGGCCACCACAGGGGCCAAGGGACTCCCCATAGGGACACCGCCAGTTTGTTCAAAAAATTCGTTATAAAATAAAAAATAAGTTGAGGAGAGAGTATGTTCAGACAAAGCGGTCAAATCATCAATGAACAAGTAACCAATAAGATGCAGCTCGTCAAATAAAGGCACTTTGGTAGAAAGTGAGACCACGTCGGAACTAACTAGTAAATCCCAACTACTCAGCTCAACAGTCTTCAAACCATTGATGAAATCCTTGGAATACCTATATGGTGCAGCACTTAGCCACTTACAGCTTGGGTAAGGAGGCCATATCATTTGCTGTAGAATAATTAGAAGCACCGATATTACTCACTATCAATAGTAGTGGAACGCCACCCTTGTGAATCTTGGGCAGCCCATACAGTCCTGGTGGAACAGCATTGTGTGGTTTCGGCCTCTTGATAACTTGTTCAGTCAAAGAACTATCGTTCAAAAGAGTAGCAGTTTTCTGGAGATACGGCTCGTTTGATCCTGATCGATTTTACGGTTCATAGAATTACATAGTTGACTATATATCTTGTCGTTGTAGGCTTCCCTTGTCAAAAAGACCAAAGCATTACCCTGTCAGCAGGGAGTACGACTGTACCAATATCTTGACGGAGAATGCGAAGAGAAGCTCTTTCCGCTGGAGAGATGCTTCTCCGTTGCAGCGCACATTTCAGCAAAATACTACACACTTCTCGTCGAACCTCGTCTGCAGAATCCACGGAAATAGGTCTAATAGCCTCCTCAATAGAACTGATGAAATCCATTAAAGGAGGTGAAGAAGGGGCAAAGGTTAAACCTTTCGTAAGCACTGACATCGTCGCATCGTCAAACGATTTCTCCATGAGATTCACAACGAACCGTCCAGAAGGGGCTTATCGCGGTTTACATGTTGTGAGACGATTAAACTTAGTACTTTGTCTGTTTGTGCTATCGCTGTGGGCCCAATTCGCCTTGGTCCAAGTTACACCACCAATCCAATCCCAACTAAGGAAGGAGCATGTTGCACCAATCTTCAGAAGCAAATAAAATAAATCCTTGGAAATCTCCTCTAACTCTCGACGTGTAAAACGGATTCGCTCTCTAACCAAGGCCATACTTGCCCTGCGCTTAATCTTATTTGCAGCAACACTACTAATAAAGTGAACAACTGTAGCAAACACTGGAATCAAATTATTGTCTCTACATTACAATAAGAAATTAAGTGAGCTCAGTAACCTGGCTCTTTTCTCACGTAATTTATCCAGTCTGTGGATATCTTGAACCATCTGCTCCCGGAAGACGTATTTAATGTGACTACTGAAATTTTCTTGGCGTGTTTCTTCTTCCAGTAAATTTCAAGTACTTCAGTCGTTTGAAGACTGTTAAGCTCAGCAGCTCGGATATACTGGTTAGCTTCATTGTGGTCTTACGTTTTACCAACGTGCGTTTATTTGACTCGCTATCTCTTGTTGGTTACTTGTGCAGTGATGATTTGACGGCTTTGTCTGAACTTACTCTCTCCTCAATTCATTTGTTATTTAATAACAAATTTTTTGAACAAACTGTCGGGTCGCTGTGGGGAGTCCCTTGTCCCCTTTGGTGGCTAATCATTTTATGGAAGAGTTTGAGGAGAAAGCTGTTGAGTCTGCCGTCTTAAGGCCTACGCTTTTCTGTCGTTACGCAGATGATACTATCGTTGTATGTCCTCAAGACAGACAAGAACTGGAAAAATTACTTTGCCACTTAAACAATTTACATGAGACCACCAAGTTTACTATGGAGATTGAGAAAGATAGGACTTTAACCTCTCTAGACGTGTTGGTACGCCGGAAGAATGATGGGTCTTTGCGATATTCGGTGTACAAAAAACCCACA
Source organism: Schistocerca piceifrons (assembly GCF_021461385.2). Lineage (NCBI taxonomy): Eukaryota > Metazoa > Arthropoda > Insecta > Orthoptera > Acrididae > Schistocerca > Schistocerca piceifrons. The sequence continues at coordinate 521,091,990 of NC_060143.1, forward strand.
CATACAGATTCATATCTTCAGGCGTCCAGCTGCACATCACCCCTCCCAAACCACCGGTGTTCTTCGTACTTCAACTCATCGGGCGCATGTAATATCGGATGTCGATAGCCTTCACGAAGAATTAGTGCATCTGGAGAATGGCTATACCTAGCATCAAATACGGAAGCCCACGCACAATTATAACAACAAGAAGCAACGCTCTGAGGAGACTGATGACGGCTATATATCAACTGCGTCCGTTCCGTATGCCGGGAATGTGTCTTCTAAAATAGGCAGCTGCTTAAGAAGAATAATATCAGTGCCATCTTCCGTACACCAGCAAAGGGCAGGGCTTTAGTCGGATTCGTTAAAGACGATTTACAATTGAGGAAAGCATGTGTTTGTAAAATTTCCTGTGAGTGTGGCTGTGCATGTGTAGGTCAGACGAGACGTACGGTCCAGGGACGCTGTGTACAATACGAGAGACACATCCGTCTGCGGCAAACTTTAAAATGGAATACAATAATACCAGAATTTTAGCACCGGTTTTCAGCTTCTGGGACTTTGCAATTAAAGAATCCGTGGAAATACGTCTTGCCAATAATTAAATGAATCGTGATAACGGCTTTCAGCTGGATATAAATTGAAATCAAATGATTAAAATTATGCTATCATAATGGAATTGACATGCTCAATCGATAATCTCCGATTAGATTGTTCTTACTTCACCACTGAGGGCAGCACACACAACTTGGCTGCCTCTCGCATGTCACCTCCTAACACATGCGCCGTAAACCGCCAGTACGGTTCCCAAGCGCGGAATTCACTATAAATACCCTGACTACATCAGGTCTCTTCATACGGCAGCTGACTTGTCGTATTACGCACTCCAATATGTGGAAACGCTGGTGGACGCGTTTGAGAGCCAAAACCACCCCCTTGTCCAGGACCTTTTCCCTGTCGAACACCCGGAGGAACACAATGTCCTGACAGCTGTTGCTGCTTTCCTCAACCGTCGACCTCTGTGTGACCGCCAACTTACTTCCATGGCAGAAGTCCAGCGGATCCTACGACGTAAACGTGGCCAGTCAGCCCCTGGTTGGACAGAATTTTAAGTGAACATCTCTGCCGCTTCTCCTGTTGTTCTCCAAGATTTTAAACAGTTGCCTCACGTCTGCCCCCCCCCCTCAGCCCCTCAGTGGAAGCAAGACAAGCTGCGAGCTGATTGGGATCTCCAAGCAGTACATGGGCCCTACGGTCCCCACCAGCAACAGGCAAAACAGCCTCTTAAATACCATGGCGAAGGTCCTTGAATCTGTGATCCTCCACCGACTTTCTCTCCTTCTGGCGGCGGCTGGTATGATCCGACCTCAACAGTTCGGATTTGCTTCGCGCCTCTCTGCCAAACTTCATGTCTTACGAATCACTAACACGCCAGCAAAGGCTTCAACACCGCTAAGTCGACAGCTGCCGTTTCTCTGGACTAGCAGAACGCCTACGACAAGATCTGGCACGACAACCTCGTGCACAAGATGCTGACGCAGACCGCTATACCGGATATCTAAGTAAAGATTGTGGATGACATCCTACTTGGTAGGAATTTCTTAGTGGCTCAATGGGGAATGCGACAGGTGGACGCCACTATCAAAAATGGTTCAAATGGCTCTGAGCACTATGGGACTTAACATCTGAGGTCATCAGTCCCCTAAAACTTAGAACTACTTAAACCTAACTAATCTAAGGACATCACACACATCCATGCCAGAGGCAGAATTAAAGAATTTGAGAACGGTGGTATAGTAAGGCTACAAGTAGCTGCATATTCCTCCTGTGATACTGTAGAAAGGCCTGACATGCATATACCCATTGCACTTAATTGCTGGCAACGGTGCTGACACGAATGTACCGTAGCGAGAAAACCAGACTCCGGACGGTCATGAGATACTACCGAGAGGACAGACCGTCTTGTTCGGCATATGGCTCTGGCTCATCGTATTGCATCTGCAGCAGCAGCTGGCACCACAGTGACACAGCGAACTGTTACAAATCGGCTACTTCAGCCACAATTACCAGCCCGGGCCCTGTATCGCTCACTACACTGACCTCAAACCAACGCCGTTTGGCACAACAGAGGTATCAAGCGAGAGATCACTGGAAGCCAGGGTGGACGTCTTTCGAGTTTCCTGATGAAAGCTGGTTCTTTCTCTGCACCAGCGATGGCCATGTGTTCGTAAGGACGACAGGTAAACGCTTGCAACTAACATGTCTGCGTACTAGACACATTGGACCTCCACTTGGAGTCTAACGTGCGATTTCGTATGACAGCAGGAGGAGTCTCGTGGTTATCCCCGACTGCAAGTACACTCCTGGAAATGGAAAAAAGAAGACATTGACACCGGTGTGTCAGACCCACCATACTTGCTCCGGACACTGCGAGAGGGCTGTACAAGCAATGATCACACGCACGGCATAGCGGACACACCAGGAACCGCGTTATTGGCCGTCGAATGGCGCTAGCTGCGCAGCATTTGTGCACCGCCGCCGTCAGTGCCAGCCAGTTTGCCGTGGCATACGGAGCTCCATCGCAGTCTTTAACACTGGTAGCATGCCGCGACAGCGTGGACGTGAACCGTATGTGCAGCTGACGGACTTTGAGCGAGGGCGTATAGTGGGCATGCGGGAGGCCGGGTGGACGTACCGCCGAATTGCTCAACACGTGGGGCGTGAGGTCTCCACAGTACATCGATGTTGTCGGCAGTGGTCGGCGGAAGGTGCACGTGCCCGTCGACCTGGGACCGGACCGCAGCGACGCACGGATGCATGCCAAGACCGTAGGATCCTACGCAGTGCCGTAGGGGACCGCACCGCCACTTCCCAGCAAATTAGGGACACTGTTGCTCCTGGGGTATCGGCGAGGACCATTCACAACCGTCTCCATGAAGCTGGGCTACGGTCCCGCACACCGTTAGGCCGTCTTCCGCTCACGCCCCAACATCGTGCAGCCCGCCTCCAGTGGTGTCGCGACAGGCGTGAATGGAGGGACGAATGGAGACGTGTCGTCTTCAGCGATGAGAGTCGCTTCTGCGTTGGTGCCAATGATGGTCGTATGCGTGTTTGGCGCCGTGCAGGTGAGCGCCACAATCAGGACTGCATACGACCGAGGCACACAGGGCCAACACCCGGCATCATGGTGTGGGGAGCGATCTCCTACACTGGCCGTACACCACTGGTGATCGTCGAGGGGACACTGAATAGTGCACGGTACATCCAAACCGTCATCGAACCCATCGTTCTACCATTCCTAGACCGGCAAGGGAACTTGCTGTTCCAACAGGACAATGCACGTCCGCATGTATCCCGTGCCACCCAACGTGCTCTAGAAGGTGTAAGTCAACTACCCTGGCCAGCAAGATCTCCGGATCTGTCCCCCATTGATCATGTTTGGGACTGGATGAAGCGTCGTCTCACGCGGTCGGCACGTCCAGCACGAACGCTGGTCCAACTGAGGCGCCAGGTGGAAATGGCATGGCAAGCCGTTCCACAGGACTACATACAGCATCTCTACGATCGTCTCCATGGGAGAATAGCAGCCTGCATTGCTGCGAAAGGTGGATATACACTGTACTAGTGCCGACATTGTGCATGCTCTGTTGCCTGTGTCTATGTGCCTGTGGTTCTGTGAGTGTGATCATGTGATGTATCTGACCCCAGGAATGTGTCAATAGGGTTTCCCTTCCTGGGACAATGAATTCACGGTGTTCTTATTTCAATTTCCAGGAGTGTATATACCTTAATCTGGTGATTCGGCCTGTTGTGCTGTCATTGATGAACAGCATCCCATGGGCATTTTCCAACAGAATAACACTCGCCCACATATCGCTGTTTCAACCCAACATGTTCAACCGTGTGTCGACATGTTGCCTTGGTCTGCTCGATCACCAGATCTGTCTCCAATCGAGCATATTTTGGACGTCATCACCAACTCCAGCGTCATAACAAACTGCGTTACCCGTCTCTGTATTGACCGACCAAGTGCAACAGGCATGGAACTCTGTTCAACAAACTGACATCCAGTTCTTGTACAACAGAATGCATGCACGTTTGCATTCAGCTCTCTGGCGGCTACACCCGTTGTTAATGTACCAGCATATCACATTTGCAATGGCTGATCTCGCACTCACATTAACCTGAGATCTTGCATTGTTAATCTTTTAAATACATTATCTAGACAAATGTATTCCCGAAATTTGTAAGAGCCAAGATTCTATTTATGATCACTACTCGTTTCAGTCGCAACAGTTTGATCTGTGCTCATAGGTTCCTGTCTACCCTCCCCCTCGGAACATATACCAAATATGAGAAAGAGCCAAATTTGTGACAAATAAAATTATAAGTATAATCATTAATCGTTTCACCCGCAGACAATTTAAGCACTGTTCGTAGATTCCTGCCTAACCTTATCCCAGGAAATATTGCTGCAAACGGAAATAAACAACCAAATAGTTGTGAGAACGAAATTTATAAATATGATGGTTACTCGTTTCTCTAGCAACAATATAGGGTGTGCTCCCAGCAGGTTCTTGGTCAACCACACCCTCGTAAAGGACGACATATTTGGAATAAACTGCGCAGTTTCACCACTCACTAAGACAACCACGGTTAAAATTTAGTAATAGGCCGCGTACATCCTTCGTATCGTAAAGTAATGACGCCACCTACCTGATTTCAGGCGAATCAACTCCCCGACTCGAGATACTGCTTCCTGCTGCTTCTCAAGACGTGACACTAAGCTGTTATTCACTCCTCTGTCAAATTACAACCTTTCTCACCACGAATTAGAGAGCTCGAAACGACAACGAACAAAGCGCAATTCGAATCAAAATCGAACTCATGCTACGCAACAGCCGACGCAGCTTCAAAGGGTACTGTATTGTTGGGATCCTGTCCTGGGTTCGATGTTAAGCCGCTGTTCATATAGATTCAGTCCACTCCTTATTGCCTTGCTGGTGATGTTTTGCTGTAATCGAAACAGTTAAGAATAATGATATATGGGTTAAATACTATACTGATGAGAACTTATACTACTAGTACATGTTATAAACAATCCTGGCTAAAAGTCTATCATTAAATCTGTTTAATTCTACGTGTTATATAATTCACTATTTGAAGTTTTAGAAACAGTTATGTTTGAGAGTACTGGAAATAGAAACTTCATTAAAACGTACAACAAATGTCTTCTGTTAGTTACAGACTCTTGTATGGAATAGAATTTTAATAGTTGTCATCAGCTTGAAAGGAGGTATGATGCTAATTCGGTATATTTTCATGCGACGCAACGAAATACTGTTCGAGAGATAACACGGAAAGAGTGTCCACAGACGAAACTGGCTTCTAAATGAAACAGGCAAATGTTGATTTTGTGGCCTGTAATTGACGTCAGTACTTTTATTTTTCCACAAATAAATACAACTTGAACTATAGTCTTTTGAAGTTCGAATAGCAACCGTTTATGCTTAAGTGAAACATAACAAGAGTGAAGATTATTGGATGAAGCAGTAAGGAATATATTGATTCCATGTTAGCCTCAGATTTTTAATAGTGTACATGAGAGCATTCGTGATGAAGACGTAAGCAGACGACTGTCATATATGTGTGAATTGCGCAGGGTGTTCCGAAACTATTCGTTCAGATTAAAACAGGAGACAGAGAACATTAAAACAATTATATTTGATTGTAGTACATATGTTCCCTGGCGGCAGTTTCTGAGGCAAGGGGAAATTTACACAGACGGTAGTGTAGGATGCAAAGTACAGCAGTGGTATTCATACGAACTACTCGAATGCGAGACCATTGGCCTGTATGCACGCAGTACATCGTCGGACTTTTGGCTGGTGTGTCTGTTAGAAGATTCCTGGCATGTACGCAGGGACGGGAGTTCTAGCTACGAGGTTTTCTTCCGTTTCCACAACGGCTTCATACACCAGCTGCTCCATACGCCTCCAGAGCAAGAAATGCAGACAAGTCAGGTCAGGTGACGGGTGGGCAGGCCTCTGTCTCGTCATATTAGAGCAGGTACCGCTGGCAGACTACATCCTCAATTATTTGTTGAATGTATTCCAAACTCTGTCTTCACTAAAATTTTTACTCTCTACTGACCATCAATCATGTACAATTCAGCAACCTGGAGCATGACTGGAAATGAGCGAAGGAAAAACTATTAATATTTGTAAACAAGAGTGTGAGTAAGTTATGAGGACCAATCTTAAATAAAGGAATATGGAGGAGTAGCGAGAATGAGGAAATCTTGCCCTTGATGCAACAACCAACAACCCTACAGAGGATGAAGAGAAATAAAATTCAGCGGGTGGACCAAGAAACACGTACGCCAGAAGAAAGACAAGTGAAAAAGGCTTGGGGGGATACTAAACCCATACTCCCCACAGGACGAACACGGCAGCTCTGAATAGAGGCCCTCGCGAAGGACATGGCAGCCATGATGGCTGAAAACGTCTGGTGGAAACGAGCACAAAAACACAAAGGAATCGAGGAAATTTGTAGAAGCAGCGCGTAGTCTGAAAGGCATGTGATGGCTAGACGTGTATGAATGTTTGTATGTATGTATACATTAATGCATAGGTCCCTGTAGTACCATGGGCGTTCTTCCCTATGGTCGCTACACATGTACTACCATCCTGTCCCATATCCTTGTTGGTGTCTTCCATATGTACCTCCCGAATCTTCTCATTTTTTGTCTTATCCGTCCACCTAACTTTCAATATCTTTACCTTACACCATAGCTCTGACGCTTTGATTTTCTTTTCTCCCGTTTTCCTACAGTCATCATTCACTACCCTACAGTGCTGTGCTCCACAAGTATAGTCACAGAAATTTCTCCCTCAAATTAAGACGTATGTTTGATACTAGTAAACTTCTCTTGGCCAGGAATGCCCTTTTTGTCAGTGCTAGACTGCTTCTTATAATCTCCTTGTCTTAGACGTCATTAGTTATTTTGCTGTCTAGACAGCTCAATTCCGTAACTTTATCTACTTCTTTATCACCGATCCTAATGTTAAGCTTCTCCCTGGTCTGACTTGTGCTACTTCTCATCTCTTTCTTCTTTCTTCTATTTACTCTCCAACCATATTCTGTACCCATTAGACAGTTTCTGTTCATTTCTACTGAGGATAAGCAATGTTATCACCGAATCTTGTCAGTGATGTCCTTTCACCATGAATTTTAATCCCACTCTTGAACCTTCCAATTACACTCCTGGAAATTGAAATAAGAACACCGTGAATTCATTGTCCCAGGAAGGGGAAACTTTATTGACACATTCCTGGGGTCAGATACATCACATGATCACACTCACAGAACCACAGGCACATAGACACAGGCAACAGAGCATGCACAATGTCGGCACTAGTACAGTGTATATCCACCTTTCGCAGCAATGCAGGCTGCTATTCTCCCATGGAGACGATCGTAGAGATGCTGGATGTAGTCCTGTGGAACGGCTTGCCATGCCATTTCCACCTGGCGCCTCAGTTGGACCACCGTTCGTGCTGGACGTGCAGACCGCGTGAGACGACGCTTCATCCAGTCCCAAACATGCTCAATGGGGGACAGATCCGGAGATCTTGCTGGCCCGGGTAGTTGACTTACACCTTCTAGAGCACGTTGGGTGGCACGGGATACATGCGGACGTGCATTGTCCTGTTGGAACAGCAAGTTCCCTTGCCGGTCTAGGAATGGTAGAACGATGGGTTCGATGACGGTTTGGATGTACCGTGCACTATTCAGTGTCCCCTCGACGATCACCAGTGGTGTACGGCCAGTGTAGGAGATCGCTCCCCACACCATGATGCCGGGTGTTGGCCCTGTGTGCCTCGGTCGTATGCAGTCCTGATTGTGGCGCTCACCTGCACGGCGCCAAACACGCATACGACCATCATTGGCACCAAGGCAGAAGCGACTCTCATCGCTGAAGACGACACGTCTCCATTCGTCCCTCCATTCACGCCTGTCGCGACACCACTGGAGGCGGGCTGCACGATGTTGGGGCGTGAGCGGAAGACGGCCTAACGGTGTGCGGGACCGCAGCCCAGCTTCATGGAGACGGTTGCGAATGGTCCTCGCCGATACCCCAGGAGCAACAGTGTCCCTAATTTGCTGGGAAGTGGCGGTGCGGTCCCCTACGGCACTGCGTAGGATTCTACGGTCTTGGCGTGCATCCGTGGGTTGCTGCGGTCCGGTCCCAGGTCGACGGGCACGTGCACCTTCCGCCGACCACTGGCGACAACATCGATGTACTGTGGAGACCTCACGCCCCACGTGTTGAGCAATTCGGCGGTACGTCCACCCGGCCTCCCGCATGCCCACTATACGCCCTCGCTCAAAGTCCGTCAACTGCACATACGGTTCACGTCCACGCTGTCGCGGCATGCTACCAGTGTTAAAGACTGCGATGGAGCTCCGTATGCCACGGCAAACTGGCTGACACTGACGGCGGCGGTGCACAAATGCTGCGCAGCTAGCGCCATTCGACGGCCGACACCGCGGTTCCTGGTGTGTCCGCTGTGCCGTGCGTGTGATCATTGCTTGTACAGCCCTCTCGCAGTGTCCGGAGCAAGTATGGTGGGTCTGACACACCGGTGTCACTGTGTTCTTTTTTCCATTTCCAGGAGTGTATTTACGTCATTGCACTTCGATATACAGATTGAACAGCAGGGGTGAAAGACTAAGTCCCTGTCCTCCACCATTATCAATCCGAGCGTTTCGTTCTTGGTCTTCCAGTCTAATTGTTCCTGTTTGGTCTTCTACATGTGGTTTATCAGAATGAAAAAGGGAACCGATTACAGCACAAATATATGCCATATGTCCTGGGCAGCCGCGCAGGATTAGCCGAGGGGTCTTAGGCGCTGCAGTCATGGACTGTGCGGCTGGCCACGGCGGAGGTTCGAGTCCTCCCTCGGGCATGGGTGTGTGTCTTTGTCCTTAGGATAATTTAGGTTAAATAGTGTGTAAGCTTAGGAACTGATGACCTTAGCAGTTAAGTCCCATAAGATTTCACACACAGTTGAAAAGTTGTCCTGGGAAGAATTAGAAAAGTAATAGAAGGAAACTAGCTTTTAGATTTATTTGGTAGTTTCGGAGACATTTAAATCAAAACATCTTGACATTTCTTTGTTATTTTACTTGTTAGTATTAGTAACAACGCCCTATAGTGTATTGCATTGTGTCATGTGAAGTAACCCGGGTTTTGAAGCATCCCAATCTCTAGAAGCACATAAATTTGTGGCTAGCGGTTTTTACACCCTTCATCATGCATGTAAAAGTGGGTGGGTTTGGTTGACAAATGATCTGCTCTGGAAGAAAATCAAACGTCCCTCCCGCCCCCCCCCCCCCCTGAGAAATCAAAACATTGTTTTAGCGTCCCCTACCCCCCCCACCCACCGTCGGAACAAACTTGTCCCTAGATGTGTTATCCTGCCAGAGAAACCTTTATAAGCTTGACATATATTTTCTTGAGCAACGCTATATTATGTATTGGTTATGATGGCTGGCCAATCTTCTGGATTTTGGGCACGGGACCATGGATATAGCTTATAAGTTGCAAGAAGCATGTGTGAAGCAGCACCTTGCAGCTGAGAGAGTTCACTGCACTGAGCAAGTAGGGGTAACTTGTAAAAAAACGGTAACATGTCAGCACCTTTTGATTTAAATGTCTGAAGCTACCAGATGAGTCGAAACGCCGGTCCCTTTCTTCTGCATTCCTAATTCTGGCCAGGACACATTTTCCTGTTTTGTGCTATAACTCGAGTATTTTTCATTTCGGTTCTCAACTTTTGATATGAGACCGTCATAACTTAGCAGCTGACGTAGATTTTTGTTGATTTCGACAACGACTGATACAGTATTGCTTTTTTTTTGTTGTTGTCACGCGAACCATGTTGCTTACATCACGGTAACGGATAAAGATTTCACAAAACCGCGGAACTGCTATTAATTATACTACTGGGCACTAAAATTGCTACACCAAGAAGAAATGCAAATGATAAACGGGTATTCATTGGACAAATATATTGTACTAGAAACTGACATGTGATTACTTATTCACACAGTTTGGGTGCATAGATCCTGAGCAATCAGTACCCAGAACATCCACATCTGGCCGTAATAACGGCCTTGATACGCCTGGGCGTTGAGTCAAACAGAGCTTGGATGGCATGTATAGGTACAGCTGCCCATGCAGCTTCAACACGATACCACAGTTCATCAAGAGTAATAACTGGCTTATTGTGACGAGCCAGCTGCCCGACCACCATTGACCAGACGGTTTCAATTGGTGGGAGATCTGGAGAATGTGCTGTCCGAGGCAGCAGTCGAACATTTTCAGTGTCCAGAAAGGCCCGTACAGGACCTGCAACATGCGAAAAACAAATGTGTGAAATCTTATGGAATCTAACTGCTAAATCATCAGTCGCTAAGATTACACACTACTTAACCTAAATTATCCTAAGGACAAACACACACAGCCATGCCAGAGGGAGGACTCGAACCTCCGCCGGGACCAGCCGAGCAGTCCATGACTGCAGCGCCCAAGACCGCTCGGCTAATCCCGCACGGCTGCAACATGCGGGTCGTAACACACCAGAAATGTAACGTCCACTGTTCAAAGTGCTGTCAATGCGAACAAGAGGTGACCGAGACTTGTAACCAACTGCACCTCTTACCATAACGCCGGGTGAACACCAGCATGGCGAAGACGAATACACGCTTCCAATGTGCGTTCACCGTGATGTCGCCAAACACGGATGCGACTATCATGATGCTGTAAACAGAACCCGGATTCATCCGAAAAAATGACTTTTTGCCATTTGTGCACCCAGGTTCATCGTTGAGTACACCATCGCAGACGCTCCTGTCTGTGATGCAGCGTCAAGGTTAACCGCAGCCATGGTCTCCGAGCTGATTATCTATGCTGCTGCAAACGTCGTCGAAATGTTCGTGCAGATGGTTGTTGTCTTGCAAACGTCCCCATCCGTTGGCTCAGGGATCTAGACGTGGCTGCACGATCCGTTACAGCCATGCGGATAAGATGCCTGTCATCTCGACTGCTAGTAATACGAGGCCGTTGGGACCCAGCACGGTGTGGCGTATTACCCTCCTGAATCCACCGATTCCATATTCTGCTAACAGTCATTGGATCTTGACCGACGCGAGCAGCATTTTCGCTATACGATAAACCGCAATCGCGATATGCTATAATCCGACCTTTATCAAAGTCAGAAACGTGATGGTACGCATTTCTCCTCGTTACACGAGGCATCACAACAACGTTTCACCAGGCAACGCCGGTCAACTGCTGTTTGTGTATGAGAAATCGGTTGGAAACTTTCCTCATGTCAGCACGTTATAGGTGTCGCCATCGGCGTCAACCTTGTGTGAATGCTCTGGAAAGCTAATCACTTGCATATCACCATATCTCCTTCCTGTCGATTAAATTTCGCGTACGTAGCACGTCATCTTCGTGCTGTAGCAATTTTAATGGCCAGTAGTGTACATGTGTCTGTCTACCTTCTTACAAAATATGAACCGATTCGCAGAAGTTTTAACCGTAGAAGAGGCACGCGAAAAAATATAAAAAAACGGTTTTCTTGCAAATTCATCAGAATTAAAGTATATTTTTTAAGCGTGTTTTCAGTTTCTTTATCTGATTCCTTTTAAGCTCGACGGATAAAAATTATCAGATTAAAAAAGTCGTTTTGACTTTATTCATTTATCTACCTTCTTGCAAAGTTTGTACCGATTGGCACAAGTATAAAGTACAGAAGCGGCGTACTTCATATCCTAAGAGGAAGCATGTGCTACATTTTCGTCGACATTTACCCATCGTGCCGCACAACAGATAAAGGTTATTGGATAGGAAAATTTCGGTTTGATTTCACTCGTTTATCTACCTTTCGTACAAAGTTTGAATCGATTTGCACTAATTTAAAGTACAGCAGTGAAACGCTTCAGAAATGTCCAAGAAAAACGTGTTTGTGACGTGCACTGATCGGCCAGAAAATTATGACCATCTGCCTAACGGCTGGTATGTCCACCTTTGGCACGGATAACAGCGGCGACGCGTTGTGGCATGGAATCAGTGGGGCCTTGGTAGGTCGCTGGAGGGAGTCGGCACACATCTGCACACGCACACACACACACACACACACACACACACACACACACACACATACACAAGTCACCTCATTCCCGTAAATTCCGGGGAGAGGGGCGATGAGCTCTGACGCCACGATCAATCACATCCCAGGTGTGTCCGGTCGGGTTCAGATCTGGACAGCTGGGGGGGGCTAGCACATCAAGCGAATCTCGCCACTGTGTTCCTCGAGCCATTCCATCACACTCCTGGCCTTGTCACATGGCGCATTATCTTGTTGAAAAATACCACTACCGTCGGGAAACATGGAAGTCAAGAAGGGGTGTACGTGGTCTGTAACCAGTGCACACGACACTTCGTGGCCGTCTTAGCGCCTTGCACGAGCTCCACGGGACCCATGGGTGTCCAAGTGAATGTTCCCCAGAGCATAATGGAGACTCCGCCAGCTTGTCTCCGACCCGCAGTACAGGCGTCAAGGAGTTGTTCCCCTGGATGCCGATGGGTTCGTGCCCTCCCATAGCCATGATGAAGAAGGTATCGGGATTCATCAGACCACGCAACGCTCGGCCACTGAGCCACTGACACTCACCTACGCCCTCCAAGTCAGGTACAATAAGCCAGTGAGGGCTGGGGTTCTCTGCCACCATTTCTCTCCTTGTTCTTCAATTTTCCCCCTGCCATTATCCTGTGCATTCCAACAGGTCAGCCCTCCACCATTTGTAAGCTAGAAGACAGCAAAAATTTCCCCTTACCCTGCAGCCAACCTAAAATAACGGATTCCACGCCAGACAGGGAGGATTTATCAAATACAGGCTGCCGAACTTCAAGGTAAAGTTAGAATTAACTAAAATACATATTCCACAGATCACGTCCTACAACCAATGGTCTAAGCATAATACAATAAACATGGAATATAAAATGATAAAATACCGTACCTAGTTAATGAGATATAATCTAATGAAAGATATACTCAAGTAACCATACGTCTTTCATCGTAAAGATTTGTTGAACGGAGTATACCATCACTAGCACAGTAGTGCTGGCTCAAGGCTAGAATAATACGTTAACAATATTAGTTCAAATGGTTCAAATGGCTCTGAGCACTATGTGACTTAACATCTGCGTCATCAGTCACCTAGACTTAGAACTACTTAAATCTAACTAACCTAAGGACACCACACACATTCATACCCGAGGCAGGATTCGAATCTGCGACGGTAGCAGCAGCGCGGTTCCGGACTGAAACGCCTAGAACCGCTCGGTCACAAGGGCCGGCAACAATTTCAGTCATAGAACGATGCACACTAATCCCTCCCAGTTAAAGCCCTTTGCAAATTGTCGATTTCTATTTTAATCTGTACTACCATTTTCAGCTTGTGAGATAGTCCAAGTTTGATTGGAGTGCTTCGGGGGAGGAGGGGGGGGGGCAGGTTGGAGGACGGGAATAATGTTGAGCGGAGTGGTTCTCGCTTTATTCCGAAGATTTTAGAATCCTGTTCCCTTCAGTGTAAGCTCTCTCCGTTAGTGGAGTTACCTGGTGGCTGGTTTTGCGCCTTGCATCATGCAGCAGCTGGACCCGCAGTCTTTCCCTTTGTGACGTTGAAGTGGCTTCCCTTAACACAAATTGATGACATTTCTGTTTGTGTGTATCGTAAAGTCTTAAAGAAAGGGGATCCACATCAAAATCGGTAAACAACGGGAAGATACAGATGCTTTCTATTTTACTGAAAATTTTGCAAATACTGATTACTATCAGTTTCTGTAATATCTGACTTACTGAATATACCACCCAAACAAAGAAAATTAAATTCAGTGCAAAATGGCCATTTTTGGTTAGCAGTGCACCTGATGACGCATAACCGTGTTTGTAGTTAATATTCATACAAAGGAAAATACTTGGTAAAATCTTAATCGGGCTCGGAATAAAAATGGAGGCTCGAATTTCAATAAATGAAAGAACCACAGATAGTCGGTTATTAACGGTCGATCGTTGTGTCAGGAAGCAAATTCATTGCAGGGTAAAATGAACGACCAGAAATCACTTGATTCAAAAATTAACACAGTGAAACTGAAAGATTATTTATCTCACAAAATAAAAATTCGTGTTTGAAACAATATGCTCCAATCATTTTTGGCAAAGTGATACAACAAAGATACGTCTGCATCGTGCCGCTGCCAAATGGAGAAGGAAACGAAGTCATGCCCCTTTTTACATTGATAACAAGGTTCCACGTACGTAAAAAAAAAGTCTTGGGAGAGTGCATCGCACATTTTTCAAAAAGCCTTTGCCTTTATACAGGTACAGTTTCTCTCTGTTCATTTAATCTACCTGTCATAATTCGAAAAAACCTTTGGTCCCGGTGGAGGTTCGAGTCCTCCTCGGCCATGGGTGTGTGTATTTGTCCTTAGGATAAGCTTAGAGACTGATGACCTTAGCAGTTAAGTCCCATAAGATTAAAAAATTTTTCGAAAAACACCTTGATCAGTCAAAAGAGCCCATCTTTTTGGTTTCTTCAAAACATGCGTGATAGCGTGCAGTGGAGCGGAATTCTCTAGCGTTATGGCCCTCCTCTAGTGGTTCTGATGTTTTCCTACTTGAATCGCTGAGGCGAGGAATGACGAAGGAATGTGTGGTATTATTGGTTCCCATTGCGTCGTCATGTCCCAAGAGAATGGAGTTTTTTCTCCTTACGGGAACGTGTTTTGGAGTCGTTTCTCTCAGTTGCCAAATAGATTGGTAGTTCACTTGCGAACTGTGGAATCGCCGGCTACAGTCAGTTGTATTCTGCCAATTGCAGTTTGGTGTTTGCTTCCGCTGCAGACCGCGACAAGCTTACCTCTGAGAGGCTTTGCAGTGAGTTCGGTAATCACATGTGTTCCCAGTCGGTTGTGCTATCACATCTTGGGAAACTGGTTCTGACTCTCCTTCCGAGGATCCAGCAGCTACATGTGGTTGGAGATTTGGGGCATTTACGTTTTGTTTTTTATCTCACATTCAAACTGTGTGGGGCATCAGTTACCCTTTCCATGTTTCCTGCCTTCCTTTACCACGATCAAACTTCTAACATTCCACGTTGCATCAAGTAGCATGTTACCCTTTCGCTAGTTATTCACTCATTTTCTCGTTGTCATCTCGTCCTTGGCAGTCCCCTTCTGGAAGTCCGAATGGGAGATTAATCCGCAGTCTTTGCCAACGGAGATATCATCATGATACTTCTGTAATTGCACGTCACATTTCCTGTGGAAACATTTTGTGTCTACAATGCTGTGGCTCTCATCGCCTTCTGTGTCTTACGTTTTTGATCATACCTAAGTCTTTCACCTTGTAGGTGCATTTCTCTTCCCAAGTGTATAAAGGTACCGCAAACCATTGTCTACACTTCTACAGTCTTTGACAATGCCGTTTGTAGAACGAGAGTGGCTTTTAATACTCGATAACTCCCATATGCAATGCGGATGGTTTTTATCCATAATTTAAGCAGTGATTGGGATTGTAGTTGGGACCTAGGTTACTAGTCAAAGATGGTACTCATAGACCATCTCCACTGTATGATTAAAGGCCCTAAACTCCATTCCACAATCACAGTTTCTGTTTAGCCACATACTTCAGCTCATTACATGGAATTTCGCTCATAAAATTTACTTACTGCATTTCTTCACATCAAGTACGTTGTCTTCTTTCGGTTACGGTCACCAGCAACATAATTTGCCAAATACTAATTTCACGAATAATTCACCGTAACTTCATGAGAATACTTAAATACTTTTTCAGTACTAATACTTCTTTTCAGTTATACAGGGAGTACCACAGTTTCTATTACAGCCTTTTAGGGGTTGGTGAATGGCCTCAGTACATATAGGTTTGGAGATCTGGCAAGGATTCCATATCCGCAATATACCGTTTGGATGTAAATTAGGCGTGAAGATTGAATGAATTTGAAATCTTCCGCTTCACGGTACGCAGGCAGAGGAAGGAATGGTACCTGGCCTGTGTGTTCACAGGACATGCTGTACGGGTTGACACTGCTGTTCACTGAGCGAGGTGTGTGTCTGCGACGCACGCTGTCATACACGCAATCCACACATTCCGTTGCGCGTCCGTGCAGCAGCATAGTCAACCCTCCAAGTAGCCATCATAACAGACTATTGCACTCGTTTTTGCGGCCAGACACAAAACGATATGGGGAGGCTATCCGGGAAATTTTCTCAACACAAGCTGTGTGGAGCTCTAAGATTACGTGCCATACCGTGAAGGGAGAGATATAGAAATGATTCGAACATCAAACCTATTTTATGTCCTGACACTACACTTCCGAATACGTGTTTCCTACCAAAACTTTGTCTACTAAGTACCCTCTGCAGTCCTAGAAGCCTGTAAGGGGAGTTGTGAAACCCCTTATACTATATGTTGTTTCCGCAATTTTTAACTGTTCTCAGCCCACAGGGGATGCAGCTCAACCTTGACGCTCGTACGTTGTCGCCGACTCTCGCCGTTTCAACTTCTTAAAACAGCACGCAGCCTACCAGAGCGATGTCACCGACGTACGGCAGTCGCGGTTGTTGGAGTGAAGTGCCAGCACACTGAAAATTCACAAAAATCTGGTAGCCATCAGAGACGAGCTTTTGTGTCGACCGATGCCGACGCCATTTATCAACATTTATCACTCATTTACATACGTCATATCTGAAAAACTGATGTGGTAGGAATATAGATGATGCTATATGGCCTTCAGAGTTTTTTGTCTTTATTTAATGGAATTTTCACGTTGTTCACAAACTGCAACACCTTCTAAGCTTTTCATGCTAATTAAGGCCATTTATCCATCGTCTTTTCCGAATGTACCTCTGGCCAGAAATCGATTCTTGTATCTGAAGTCAATTTTTTTCGTTAATCATGCCTCCTGCGTTCTTGCGGAAATTTTCCACAGCAACTTTCATCACCTAAAAAATATTTCTTCAAGTCTAACTGAGAAGAGAAATACGAGTTTTCATAGATCTAGCTTTAACATTTTATAAAAAATTTTCAACCCCTCTTGCACTGCCTTAGGGGCTGAATTTCCTCAAGTACTGAAACACGGATTTTTTTAAATTTCCAACCGAGAAGTCAAGTATCTGTAGTTATATATTCAGCTTTAAAACCCTTGAGCAGTTTTTAGTACTTAGTTATTTTCAAAAGAAATTTCATTCCCTATTTTAACGCCGCTGAAACAAGTATTTTTCATTTTCTGATTGAGAAACGAAATACCCATTTTCGTAGCTCTAGATTCAAAATTCCCTTAATGGCAAGGTACTCCCCCTTAGGAGTTGAATGTACAAAAACAGTGAAACATGTACATTTTCATCTCCAGCCGAGAAGCCAAACACCAATTTTCAAACATTTACCGTTAAAAATGCTTTGGCAATTAAATATTTTCATGAAACGGTTCAACCTATTTGTGGTTGCATTTCCTAAAACAGTGACATGCGTATGTTTTATTTCTAACAGAGAAGCCAAAAACAAATTCTCATATGTTTAGCTTCAATGATGGTTGCACGACGAAATATTTCCATAATGACTTTCATTCGCGGTCTCGCCCGTATAGGGATCGAATTTTCAAGGACGGTGAAACACTACTTTTTTATTTGCAACTGAAAAGCCAAATTTAAATTTTCATAGATTTAGCTTTAAAAATGGTTTCGTAATAAAATATTTTGATGCAAAGTCTCATCCTCTGTTTCACCCCCTTAGGGTTGCAATTTCGGAAAATAACTTCTTAAACTACACCTAAATCATAAGATCCACACCTTCTCCAAATTTCAAGTTTCTGTCGTTAGCTGTTTGTACTGGACGATGATGAGTCATTCAGGCAGTCAGTCACGACACGGCCTTTTATATACAGAGATATTGTGAACGCGTGCTGAGCTTATTATCGTGTTTCTGTTCCCAAAAACTAAAGCATGCAGAAGGCAGGCGGCGGAAGCTGGCGCTGTTCTATTGTGATCGAACGTAACTGCTGCTTAGGACAAATGGTGCACTGCAGACATACTCGTTAACCCTACTCCATGAGATAGTCGAGACACTGGCGGTGAATCTGATGGTTAAAAACCAAAGTGCCCTCCTCACAATCATCACTCCAGATTTAGGGTCTTCTGACAGAGATGAAAATATCTTTTTATAATAGAATTATAACTTTATACGTAAATTGAAGGTGGAGAGGGGGAAAATGAAAAGCGAGGGGCTCACTGCTGTCAGCTGCATCGCGACGTTACGCAGAAACAGCGAGGACGAGTGAAAATGTGTACTGGACTGGGATTCGAACCTGGGATCTCCTGCTTACTTGGCAGTAGCGTTAACCACGGCTCTGACAGCATTGATCCCCTCCCATTCCTATTCCTTCTCTCCCTCCACACCTTCAGCTTACTTGTAATGTGTCACATCTGCTGATTCTTCGTGGTGTCTGTTCTTCCGGACATGTCCCAAAGAACGTACACCAGACGCTCATATAAAGAATTCGAACTGTCCATTTCATGCTCTAGCGTCATGTACGTTACCACCCTCGGCTACTGAAAAGGATGCTCAGGCTGTTACTTCCCCCTCTAGTGACGTGAAACAACATACGCTTACCGATTTTTCATTGAAAATAATTCTACATCCCGTCTGTTGGTTGAATTTAAAGAGTTAAAATACTAATTTTTGAACTAATGAGTGTCACACACTACAGATCAGAAGGTAGTTCATTAGATACCTATACGGTATTAGGATAGTTTCTGCCACTAATGGCTTCCTTCGCCCATAGCAATAGTCTGTATACGCGAGGTGCGATGTTGCGCCGCGATCATGTGTCTGTGTGTGAATTCCAAAGAGACCAAACTGCTGAGGTCATCAGTCCCTAGACTTACATGGCATGTACGTATGTATTAAACCGGGGACGTAGAAACGACGGACAAGCTTCGTCCCGCCGCAGCCGTCAGTGGTTCACAACAGGCCACAGCAGTCCACACACCCCGCCGCCGCCCCACACTGAAGCCAGTGGCCACCCCCGAGAGCATCTCATTCCAGACGAGTGTAACCTCAAATGTTTCCGTGATAGAGTAATTATGGTGTACGCATACGTCGAAACGGTGTTTGCGTAGCAACCGCCGACACAGTATAACTGTAGTGGAATAAGGGGAACCAGCCCGCATGCGCCGAGGTAGATGGAAAAGCGCCTTACAAACCATCCACAGGCCGGCCGGCACACCGGACCTCGACACTAATCCGCGGGGCGGATTCGTGCCGGGGACCAGTACGCCTTCCCACTCGGGAAGCAGTGCGTTAGAGTGCGCGGCTATCCAGGTGGGGAGACTACGGCTTACCATCCCGATCGCTACAGCGTCTGACAAGGAAAGTGAAGCACACGTAAGGGAAGCACACTAAATGACAATTCACTTTCTGAAAAGATACTATACTACACACATCCAAAAAAGATTTGCATCACCACGGTTCCCAGAACTCCTGAAGACAGACGTGAACTGTGGATATTGTATCACAGACACAGTGCTTTGACTGTTCAGAGATGTCACTAAACCCTCCCAACGTTGTAAACAAACGTGCATGAGCAGCGGCTATTAGACGGAGGGGGTACGACAGCCGATCAGTTCCAGTCATTCCACCAAGATGGAGGTTCATGGCTCGTGTTGTCTGTAGTTCAACCATGCCTAGACGGTCAATACCGCGGTTCGATCGCGTCCGCATTCTTACTATGTGCCAGGAAGGGCTCTCAACAAGGTAGGCGTCCCGGCGTCTCGGAGTGAACAAAAGCTATGTTGTTCGGACATGGAGGAGATACAGAGAGACAGTGTTTGGAGGCTCCCCGGTCAGGCTGAAAGCCTTCACACAGCAAGATGGAGGTTCCTGGCTGTTTTGGGGTGGCATTATGTGGGGCCGATGAACGCCGCTGGTGGTCACCGAAGGCGCCGTAACGGCTGTACGATACATGAATAGCGTCCTCCGACCGATAGTGCAATCATATCGGCATAATATTGCCGAGGCATTCGTCTTCACATCTTGTGAATGACTTCCTTCAGGATAGCGACATTGCTCGACAAGAATGACCAGCATGTTCTCCAGACATGAACCCTATCGAACATGCCTGGGATAAAATGAAAAGGGCTGTTTACGGACGACGTCACCCATCAACCAGTCTGAGGGATCTACGCCTAATCGCCGTTGAGGAGTGGGACATTTTGGACCAACAGTGCCTTGATGAACTTGTGGATGCAAAACTTTTATTCATGTGTATATTTCGGTGATCACAAACTCGATTTTAATTTACATAGAACTCGTCAGTATGAGCGTACTTGTCACTATTACGTTGCGCTCAGTTTGACCTCAGTGCGTACACTGATTCTGTTGGGAAGATTGCCATAAATGTGTTGTATCCTCTACTGAAGCAACGTGGCCCGCAACTATTGTAACTAGTCCTTGATATCTGTCACTCTGAGAACATTTCTCGTGAAGAACAGCGGTTTTCCTGACTATTTCAAAATGAACATAAAAAGACTCGACCGCAAGGAACCTTTATTTTGGTGGTTACCGGTTTCGGTCAGTTATTGACCATCTTCGGACCTCGTACCACGTTGGTAGGCGGCCGCGGAGCAATTAGAAAGGCGTAGTACTTAAGCAGTTTCGAGAAAATAGCAAGGGATGTCGTAAGCGTGTATGACGTACCGGTGTGTTGCGACCGTGAGTACGAAACGGGTGCGATCATGTGGTTGGCGTTCAGGCTACTTAATAGACTGATCGGTAATTTATATTTCTTTGAACGCTAGTCACATTGCTTCATATACATTACATCTGAAAAGTAAAATTATGAAAAGATACCTGTATTTGCATAAAATTTTATTGGATATCCACAGTTATTTGGTTGTTTGCTATTTTTTACTATCTCAACAAATATTATATTCATAACTATAGAGAAGTAAATGACAAAATTCAAAACGTTTCCCGCAAATGTATGCCTGTCGTGATTTCCGAAATCACTTACACCTGATATCAGGTAAGGTGCCTAGAACTGCTTTGCACCAGGTCGCCTCCATCTGCAGCCGTAAGTTTCAAGGACGAAGGATGTGCTTGGAAAGCCCTAGTCAGACATCGATAAATAAACGTGTAAATAATTTTATTTAATAATACCATGAATTATAACAAGCCAGAATACGAGGGTAATCAACGATTAATCGACGGATGCGGTTTCGACATTACAAATTGCAGGAAGGTATTTGTCACACAGACACGGGAAACAGAAATTGAAACGGCATCTGCTACATCGAATGAATGGAATTTTCCCGTATGTACATCAATCTTCGGAATTTATGAGGAAAAACGAAGCTTGTTGACATTTTGAAAACTATCTCTATTCATAAATTACCTTCAAAATTTTCTCAACTACTATTTCCGATCAATTTTCCCAGTTATCAAGCAATTATTAATACATTTCCATTTCCAAATCCCTGTTCAATGGCAACCGTTTATAGGACGGTGCCAGGCGTACTATGAACAGACCTTTTAAATGCTGAGGTAACAATTTTTGTGGTCAATGATTGATATTAATGTTACAGAGAACTAATGAAACTTTCACTATATATGTTACATGCCCACGAGATTGGGAATTGTAAAACCATTGACGGAGCAAATTAAGAGGAGTTAGAAAGGAAAACAAAATATCACAATTTCGGATTTTTATCTCATTATATTATTTGAAATTTTCAGAATAAAATGATACATATATCACAAATAAAATCACATAGGAAATATTTAGTTTTATTTTTTAAATATAATTTACACCGATTGAAAATATTAAAATTTTTACATGCATTACTTCAAGATCTAATACATTCGGTAATTTTTTATATAGAAGGCTATTGATTGCTGTGTTATAAAGGTTAACAGTGTTGGTGATGTCCAGAAGAATATGGGCACCGGGCTGAGGAAGCTGAAACAAAGTTTGAGAGACAAGAAACTTCCTGATGGTACAACCATAAGAGGCAGGATGACAGACAAAATGATTGGTGAACTACAGCAGTATTATGGGATTGCCATTAGAAATAATACTGAGGATTTGTTAAAAATGAAGCAGGCAGTATGGGCTACCTTATTCCACAGACTGCCAACTGTTGAATAACCAGTACACCACCTTTGCCGTTCTGGACCTGATTCGTGGTGGAACTATCGCAATGCCCAGTACTCAAACAGTTCATACAGCCTTAAACATTCCATCCCAGCGGCAGTCGTGGACTTCATAAAACCTTTTTACAGGAGACCTGGCAAATCCTAAATCACTGAAAAAGTGTCTGCATGGTCAGTCTCAAAATCCCAATGATTCGTTCAAAAATCTTATATGGACTCGCTTACAAAAAATGTTTCTGTTGGAATTAAGACACTAAAGTGGGGGGGGGGGGTCAGTGATGCTGTTACTGCTTACAAGTATAGCAACATTGGTATGGTGGAAGTGCTGGAGCAAACTGCATCAGAGAACTTGAAAGGATGGACTAGGTTCGCATTGTTGAAGCAGAGTATGCAGCTCAGTTGGCCGTTAAGGAATCCAGAAAGAAGAAAAGAAGAAAAAACTTGGAAAATGATCATTAGGATGACATACAGTATGGTGCGGTGTGCTTCTGAGTGACTATGAATTAAAAAAAATGAAGCATATGTTAGGTGTGTTACAGTCTTTTGAAACTTTAGAAGCCATTAGTCAAAATTTACATTTCCTGTAACATTTTTCCCTAAATCTCAGAAACCACCTCGAATAGAGTATTCAAATTTTTGGGGAGTATAAATATACATATCCTGAGTCTACTGCACTAAAAGAAGAACATAATGTTATGAATAATTAAAATTATTTAGGATAACGTACAAGATAAGTACACGAAAGTTTAACTGTGTTATTGAATCCACGTGTCCTTATTTCAACAAGTGACCTTCTGCCCACGAGAAAGTAAGTATTAATGGTTCGCTCTTGCTACATGTACTTGGAGATACTAACCAACCTAAAAACATGCTTCTCCTAACAGCTATAATTGTTAATCTGCAAATGAAGTAAACACTGATGGAATGTTGTTCAGTACAACGTGCTGAGTCACCAATAGAAATACCTTCACTTATATCCCTTACACATTGTATAAATGATTTAGATTGCAGATTATGCTGTTATTTGCCGCCAGTGAACTCATCAGATGATCAAAACCAACTTTAGAATGATTTAGACAAGATATCTGTGTTGTGGCAGTTGGCTCTAAATAATAAAAAATGTGCGGCACATCCACTTGAGTGCGAAAAGGAATCGGTTAAATTTCGGTTACACGATAAATCGCACAAATCTATAGTCTGTCAGTTCAACTACAAACTTAAGAATTACAATTACAACAGCTTAAACTGGAACGATCCCGTAAATAATGTTTATGCGAAGGTTGACTGAAGTCTGCGTTTTATTGGCAGAATGCTATAAGGTGAAACAGGTCTGCTAAAGAGAGTGCTTAAACTACAGTCTGGTGGCAGAAACCCAGAACGTGGAAATAAGTTGCACCCAAAGTTTTATCTTGGAATCCGCTCATGAAGTACGCAAATAAACAGAATCTACAGAGTGCAGTTTTGGCATTGCAGGGTAATTTTAGGTAGACAGTAGAATACGGTTACGTACATTTTTCTGAAGGTTTACATTTGACTTTACAATAGAAATCTGATTATTTCCTCATGTTGATTAAGTAATTCCTTTTTCTTTTGCTGATTGGAGATAGTGTAGAACTGTAAAGGTGTGTAAGAGGTATTTCAAAAATGCTCCCGAATTCCTGTGTTGATCAGAGTTAGAATTGTTCGTTACTGCAAACGCCGGCCGCGGTGGTCGAGAGGTTGTAGGCTCCTCAGTACGGAACCGCGCGACTGCTACGGTCGCGGGTTCGAATGCTGCCTCGGGGATGGATGTGTGTGACGTCCTTAGGATAGTTAGGTCTAAGTAGTTCTAAGTTCTAGACGACTGATGACCTCAGATGTTGAGTCCCATAGTGCTCAGAGCCATTTGAACCATTTGGTTACTGCAAGCGTCAAGAGAATCCAGTTGATCATCACCGAAATTAAGACGAGAGGAAAGGCTGGGCCCATTGATCTCCACGAACAACTGCAGGCTGATTCAAATATGCCAATTTAAAGAATGTGTATCGACATATACGTCAAAACGGCGTATCATGAAGTTTCTAAACGAACACAGAATTGAAAGAGAATCTGGGAGAGGACCACTAGAAAAACATCGCTGTTCCGAACTTGCGGATTTCGAATTTCTTCAGCATCTTATACTGGAAAGGCACGGCAAACACCGTGATGGGTGGGAAGCAGTAAAATTGTGCAGGGCAGTTGATCGTGGTCAAGGTAAAAAAAAAAAGTAAGTTACGATCGTGATCGTGGTCAAGGTAAAATAAAAAAGTAAGTTACGATCAGTCGCGAAATGGAAACGACTATGAAAATCCAATAAAGCTTTGCAAAGATGTGTTGGGCAGAGTCTCTAGTATGACTCTAGGTAGAAATATGTCGCTCTTTTCATTCCTGAGCTCTTAGTGAGGGCGTAAAGATGTTATAGAAAATAGTGTTTCCTGCCAAGTACGATGGCCTGGTGAGAATTTTCCCCTGAAGCTAAGCAACCAACATTACATAACTGTCGTGCGGTTTCTTCTTCAAGACAATTCTCAGCATCATTCTGCAGGGGCAATGAAGATGTTCCTGCATCGTTTCAATTGGAAATGTTTTGTTACCCACAATACAGCCCGTAATTGTCTCCCACTGAGTTTCATCTCTGCTCAAACGAACCGGTGGCTATGAAGACACATTTTGGCACAGACCACGAGCTTTAGGCGAGCGTAGAGAATTGGCGGAAAGCACTGGCGGCTGCCTTCTATGATAAGGGTATTGGAAAGTTGGTACAACGCTACGACTAATGTCTGAGTCAGAACGGCGACTACGCAGAGAAGTAGCTGAAAGGTGTAGCTAACTATTACAAATGAAACATTTCTTATTTTGACTGTGATTTTCATTTCGCGATCAATCGTAACTTACTTTCTGGACAGCCCTCGTATACTCGATAAACGCAACGAAAGGGGTGACAAACCGTTGGTTGAACTCAGCATTAGAGTTATATGTGATATGCATGCAGCAGAGGTTAGTTGCCATGATAACTCAGACGCGAATTCATGAGAACGTTAATGTTGCCGCACCTACATAAAAAAATGGTTCAAATGGCTCTGAGCACTATGGGACTTAACATCTGAGGTCATCAGTCCCCTAGAACTTCTTAAACCTAAGTAACCTAAGGCCATCGCACACATTCATGCCTGAGGCAGGATTCGAACCTGCGACCGTAGCAGTCGCGCGGCTCCGGGCTGAAGCACCTAGAACCACTCGGCCACCAAGACCGCCTGCACCTCCAGAGGCCAAGAGGGAAGAGGAGGACGATGATGACGCATTGAGACGTGTGATCCAGGAGATGAACAGTGACCAATCACGGATTAGGGATTCAGTCGACATTTACAGTAAGTATAGATATGGTAGAGTGTTGGCCCTCTGCAGTGTATGGCTGAACTTAAAAAAGTTCGTAGACTTCGGTCGCGATGTTGTGTTACTGGCCAGTTGTGGGATCTCGTACGTACTTGTATTTCGGAGTACTCGTACTTTTGGACTGTGCAAGAATACTTGTTTCACTGAAACCAGCAAACTGCACTGATAAACACAGAGTGGAACTAAATATAAAACTAGTGCCCCCTGAAGTGAGTACTTTCCCGCTGGAACTGCTCCCACATATCGTATGTCCACGAAAACTCGATGGCACCCTGCCTTCAGTCGTAGTCGCACGTATGATTACAGGTGCTGCAGCATGTTACCCGAACATACCACAGGTTGCACTTGCTAAAGAAAGACTTTCCCAGGAAATGATGACTTTGGAGTGTGCTCCTCATATGACGAAGTTGGCCGATATTCGGGGCTGTTTCTCTGGTAATAACGGAGCTCTCTTGCAGACGGTGGCAGATAATTTCGATTGCTCGATTTCATAACCAAACGGTCTAACAGTAATGCACTCCATGACACTTCTTGTAGCCAAGACTTTCACTTCTAGCAATAGTGCTACAGTGTCTAATCCAGGGAAAACCATTCCTAATGTAATAAAGGAAAAGCATCAAAAACCTGTTGTTACTGACGTCGTGGTTCAGAGATATTATCGTACTAGGAGAGCGCCAGTGCCACAAATTGAAGCGATAGAAACAGGATTGAACCAACAGATACTGGAAATGTAAGAAATAATTATCCGTTCTCAGAGCACCAGTTCCTATGTGCCGTTGCTTCAATGAATTCAAGACTCGATGTGTGTCGAGAACGAGGACGTGCAATAAGGCCTGTGACCGTTGCAGCACATTCACTGATGATCCAAAACATTATGACCACCTGAAACTTCTTGGCAGATTAAAACTGTGTGCCGGACCGAGACTCGAACTCGGGACTTTTGCGTATCGCAGGCAAGTGAAAATCTCATTCTACAAACATCCCCCAGGCTGTGGCTATGCCATGACCCAGCGGTATCCTTTCTTTCAGGAGTGCTAGTTCTGCAAGTTTCGCAGGAGAGCTTCTGTAAAGCTTGGAAGGTATGAGGCAGTGTACTGGCAGAAGTAAAGCCGTGAGGACGGGGAGTGAGTCGTGCTTGAGTAGCTCAGATGGTAGAGCACTTGCCCGTGAAAGGCAAAGGTCCCGAGTTCGAGTCTCGGTTCGGCACACAGTTTTAATCTACCACGAAGTTTCATATCAGCGCACACTCCGCTGCAGAGTGAAAATCTCATTCTGGATTATGACCACCTGCTTAATACCTTATTTGTCCGCATCTGGAACAACATATATCATTGATTTTGCGTATCCCGGATCCGAAAATTTGTTGGTGCGTTTGTGGAGATATATGGCATTAGATGTCTACGCACATCTAACTCGCTTCAATAACGGGCCGCTGATTTGCATAGCGGTAATGGCGCCCGATAACGACTCAGATGGGGTCCATAGGATTTACATCAGGCGAATTTGGTCGCCGAGGCACCAACGTGAGTTCACTGTCACGCTCCTCAATACCACTGTAGCACGGCTCGGCTTCGAAAACGGACAATTATACTCCTGAAAGCAATGTGCGCTCCGAAACGCTTGTGGGTGAACCAGCATTGTTCTCTTCCAGCTGAGACGCCACAGATCACCATCTATACTACTTTACGGAGCAGACAAACCTTCGAACCGCACGTTCTGAATAGAATCGTGGATGTCCAACCATTTACCGCCGATGGTAATTTCACTGTCTTTCCGTAGATGCTCACGACGGTAACACATGAACATTCGCCCACCATCGCCGGTTTCGAGGCACGCTTTCAGAGAGTTTGCGCAATAATAATCAGTCCTTTGACTAAGTCGCTTATCTCAGTGGTTTTCCCCATTACTAGCCCACATATTCGCTTGGATGATATCCATCCGTCTCGGCTGCGCTTATACTTTTCATAGCGCGTCCCGTACCTGCAGCGTCACCAGATGGCGTCCAACCTCTCGGTGGGCAGTGCTCATAACGTTTTGGCTTATCAGTGTACACGCCTTATCAACATGATACCTTCAGACGCCGACACCGTGCTCACCACTATGATGGAGGCCAAACTACTCGCAACTGGTGCAGACCAAGAATATGTTGTGTTTACAGCAAATCAAGGATTATACCGAGTTGCTGTTGGATTTGCATGGCCTTATCTGTTTGTTCTCCGGCTAGGAGCGATGGACACCCTATAGAGTTGCCGAGCTTGTGTCGGAACTCTTGTACCAAACTGTGTCTTCAGTAGTTTGTTAAATATGCATTTGCTGCCTTCACTGATATGCTGGCATTACAGAAAATTCCACAGAGTATCCGTGATCTAGTAATTGTAACCGAGCAGCTGCTTTTTGATATTTAAAAGGATGAAACGATTAGTACCTATACAGACATTTCAGTGACTATGCAAACGAAAGCGGCAGTCAGCAAAATAACTACGTTGTGGGTAGACTGTCTTATCAAACCTGTGTTGATAATTGTGGTCTTCATGAGAACCGAACGAGGAGGAGATTCTCCTCCACATCTCTGCGCAACAGAGGAAAAGCTACTCAACTTTTCTGCAGCTAACCACTTCAACTATGCGAGGTACTGCTTGTAATATTTTGACATCAATGGAAAATTATCAGCCCATATCTTGCAGAAACTTCAGAAGTGAAGGCATGTGATGTGCCACAAGTAGGCATACTGGAATGCTACTTGGAGCGACATGTTCACTGAAGCTACATTCGTGCGATACGGAAAGGGTCAAGGTGGCATTGTGGGTCAAACTCCTAATCCGCGTATGGTGAAAATATGCGCCCACAGTTTCCACGTCTGCAGTCAATTGGGTACAGACGTAGACGTGATGTGTGCTAATGTCAATCCAAAAAGGTCCGTCACATATCACACGGCAAGATACTGATCTACGAAGAAATCTGACCATTTCGATCGTGAAACGATACGTAATACATTCTCTCAGTGCATCGATCCCCTCTGCTTTCTTCAACATCCTGTAGAAATAATAACCATTATGAGAGGCAGTGTTGCATCTTTTACAGTTAACGTGGACCAACCAGTTTCCATCAGGAGGCAGGAGATGCAGACATTCGAAGGAACTTGGCCAGGAGGATTCCACAACCCAATCCCGATAAAGGTTGTAACGCTATTTGTCATTATGGAAAACATGAATGTCGGTACAGAGTTCGTATCCGGTACACCATTGATTTATACACGGGAAATTTGCTTGATATAAGCTACTCGTAGGTCAATTGATGTTGCAGACTTGCTGAAGTGCGAACAGGCACACTTCTCCACCTCTCTCTTCAGAGATGATGAGCAGATTAGAATCAGTGCCAAATCACAGTCGAAGGATCTGCTGGCCACTGGAGCAACCAGACACTTTTCTCATCTCCGAACGCATTTTCGGAGTTTATGCCTTCAATTGATACATTTGTCATTGGTGGCTGTGCTGTATTCTGCACAATCGTGTGGCCTACAAATGGGTCAGTCCTTGACTTTGTTCAAAAGGTTAATTATTCTGTGAATAGCAAGCTGGAATACTCAGGCGTATACTTGATATTTGATCGATGCAACACATACAGTATCAAAAGCCTAACTGGTTAAATGCGCGCGGTTTCACATGTGACGAGAAAACATCAATTCACTCTGCATTCTGCCCCGCCTCTGCTGACTGAAAAGAAACTGCAATTGTATGACATTATAGGTAAACATCTGGCTGAGTGGCGCTTTTCTATCAAAAAGCCCATGAGCCCGTTCTCACCGGTAGAGACTGTTTGCCCACTGAAGCAACAGACGAAGAGTCAAAGCTAAGAACAGACTTCTACATCGAAAATGAGGACGCGGATGTTACAGTCGTTCAAAGGACATTACGTCTGGCAAGGGGGAATTAAGGTGATTTCACACGACACCGATCCTCTCCTGTTTCACAACTATGCTGATAGTGAATAGCAAGCAAGACAACCCTGGAGCCAAACAGCCTGTGCAAAACTTCTGTTGGTGTTGAACAATATCATCGAAGCATGCTGATATTTGCACTAACCTTCTTGCAGCACACGTTCTGTTGGGATGTGAGACTGCTGGGAATTTTCATGGAATAGGGCCAAAGAAAATAATTCAGAAATTGAAACAGGGTTAATTCACATCATCTGTGGACAACCTAACGTCAGACCTATTGGACATCATCAAACAGGTGACTGCTATCATCACAACTTGATGCAGTCTCAAAGTAAAAGACAGTGTTTCCAACATCCGATTTTTAGTTTCGAGTACTAAGGTGGCAGAACCGGGAATTTCATTTGTTAACGAATTAAAATCGTTCCCCCGGCGAATAGAGCACGTTAAACGAGCGCACATGTGTGCAATCTGGAAGTCTGCAATGGACCAACGACCAAGTCTACGGACCGTTTGAGGTGTGGATGGAGTCGTGACGAAGCGTTCGAAGTTCTGCACCCAGTGACACTACCAGACGATCTACTTATAGCTCCGGCAGGTGATCTTCTATGATTCGATGCAGTCACGTTGCGGAAGAGGTTGCGCTGTGGCAACTATGTAAACACACCTACGTGACAAGAGTCATGGGACACCTCCTAGTAGCGCAATTGGTAAATGGTCCATTTTAACACGGGTAATGTATCACGAAGCAAATACCATCCGCACTGGCGGCATGTCACGTGATACCACGTACTTATTCATTTGTGACTATTACAGCGCCATCTATCACAAAGCGAAAAAGGTCGTCCAACTAAAACATTCATATTTCTTTACGTACTACACGAATATGTAATAAAAAATGGCGGTTCATATTTTAAAAAACGCAGTTGATATCCGTTTGACCTATGGCAGCTCCATCTAGCTGGCTAACCATAGCGCCATCTGGTTATCCCTTCAAGCTAGACACGTTTCGTTCTTTGTAGTTTTTTCGTTTGATGCTTATTTAGTGAGATATTTCGCCCGGTCACTATCAATGGACTACCCTGTATACAATGAAGGTTCCATGGGATTCACGTCAGGCGGGCTGGGTCGACAAATCACTAGCTCGATTGGTCCAGGATGTTCTTCAAACAAATCGCGAACAGCTGAGCCAGGTGACAGGGTGCATTGTCATCCATAAAAATTCCATCGTTGTTTGGGAACGCGAAGTCCATAAATGGCTACAAAATGGTCTTCACGTAGCCGAACATTATCATTTCCAATCAGCCCACACCATTATGAGCCGCCACCAGTTTCACTGTGCCTTGTTGACTTCTTTGGTCTGAAACATCCTGGCAGATTAAAACTGTGTGCCGGACCGAGATTCGAACTCTCGACCTTTGCCTTTCACGGGCCAGTGCACTACCAGCTGAGATACCCAAGCACGACTCACGGCTTTACATCTGCCAGTACCTCGTCTCCTACCATCCCAAATTCGCAGAAGCTCTCCTGTGAACCTTGCAGAACTGGCGCTCCTGGAAGAAGGGATACTGCGGAGACACGTTTCCAGAACGAGATTTTCACTATGCAGCGGAGCGTGCGCTGATATGAAACTTCCTCGCAGATTAAAACAATGTGACGCACCGAGCACTTTCCCCCGATAGGCAAAGGTCCCGAGTTGGAGTCTCGGTCCGGCACATAACTTTAATCTGCCAAGTTTCATATCAGCACACACTCCGCCGCAGAGTGGAACTCTCATTCTGGAAACTTCGGTCTGTGTTACGCTCGAGCCCTACCTTCAGCTCTTACCAACTGAAATTGGAACTCACCTGATCAGGGCACGGTTTTCCAGTCGTCTATGGCCCAACTAATATGGTCAGGAACCGACTAGAGGCGCTGCAGGCGATGTCGTACTGTTAGCAAAGGCACTCAAAATGGTCATTTGCTGGCACAGTGCATTAACGCCAAATTTCTCAGCCTTGTTCTAACCGATACGTTCGTTGTATATACCCCAAATTGATTTCTGGACATATTTCACGCACTGTTGCTTGTCTGATAGCACTGACAACACAAGTCAAACGCTGCTGAGTTCGGGTGTTAAGTGAAGGCCGTCGGCCACTGCGTTGTCCGCGGTGAGAAGTAACGCCTGATGTTTGGTTGTCTCGGTACTCTCTTGCCACTGTGCATGTAACGATTTCCAGAATGGAGTGTCCCAAGCTTCTAGCTCCAACTACCACTCCGCGTTCGGAGTCCTAACTAAGGTGGGAGCATATGGGATTGGTTCCCAAATATGTGAGTGGCTCGAAGACTTCTTAAGTAATAGAACCAAGTACATTGTCCTCGCTGCTGGGTGTTCATCGGAGGTGAGGGAATCATCTGGAGTGCCCCAGGAAACTGTGGTAGGTTCGCTTTTGTTTTCTGTCTACATAAATGATCTTTTGCATAGGGTGGATTGCAATGTGCGGCTGTTTGCTGATGATCCTGTGGTGTACGGGAAGGTGTCGTCGTTGAGTGACTATAGGAGGATACAAGATGACGTGGACAGGATTTGTGATTGGTGTGAAGAATGCCAGCTAACTCTAAATATAGATAAATGTAAATTAATGCAGATGAATAGGAAAAAGAATCCCGTAATGTTTGAAAACTCCATTAGTAATGTAGCGCTTGACACAGTCACGTCGATTAAATATTTGGGCGTAACATTGCAGAGCGATATGAAGTGGGAAAAGCATGTAATGGCAGTTGTGGGGAAAGCGGATAGTCGCCTTCGGTTCATTGATAGAATTTTGGGAAGATGTGGTTCATCTGTAAAGGAGACCGCTTATAAAGCACTAATACGACCTATTCTTGAGTACTGCTCAAGCGTTTGGGATCCCTATCAGGTCGGATTGAGGGAGGACACAGAAGCAATTCAGAGGCGGGTTGCTAGATTTGTTACTGGTAGGTTTGATCATCACGCGAGTGTTACGGAAATGCTTCAGGAACTCGGGTGGGAGTCTCTGGAGGAAAGGAGGCGTTCTTTTCGTGAATCGCTACTGAGGAAATTTAGGGAACCAGCATTTCAGCTGACTGCAGTACAATTTTACTGCTGCCAACTTATATATCGCGGAAAGACCACAAAGATAAGATAAGAGAGATTAGCGTTCGTACAGAGGCATATAGCAGTCATTTTTCCCTCGTTCTGTTTGGGAATGGAAGAGGAAGAGAAGATGCTAGTATTGGTACGAGGTACCCTCCGCCACGCACCGTATGGTGGATGTATATGTAGATGTACTTCTGTTAATTCCCGTCACGCTGTCATAATCAGATCGGAAACATTTCACGTGAATGACATCAATACAAATGACAGCTCGGACGATACACTACCCTTTTACACGTTGTGTATTCGATACTACCCCCATCTCTATCGCTATCACATGACGTTTTCGCATTACAGACAGTTTCCTCACCGAAGGCCCATAATGGCAAAAGTTGAGAATTAAAGGTCCAGTGTGGAACTTCTTAGAGCTGGCATACTTCAAGGATCCGTCCTGTCACGAACGTTTCTTGCAACCTATGTCAATGAACTGCCACTGCTCCCTCAATTGCTGTTGGCTCAGCTTGCAGATGATACCGCACTCCTCTCTAGCAGCCCCCAGGTCACCGCGCCAATGAGAAGACTACAACGCCAACTTGTCACCACCGAACGTCGGACGTAACGCAGTCTTATCCGGCTAAATACAGAGATGATAGGAGCCATAAAGTTCACACTTCGTCGTCCCGACCTTCGTGACAGACTGGTTTTACACAATGTAGAACAACCCTGGATAGCTCAAGCCAGATACAAAGGAGTGGCGCTGGACAGATAGCTGATATTCAAAGTACAGATCCAGACGGTGATCAGTGGAAAGCAACGGTAAACCATCACTGGAATCACTTCCCATGGCGAGTCTCCACCATGACAAGACCTGCCGTAAGACAGAACACAAAGTTTTAGACTGTGGGAATCAAGTTATTTCACCTCCTTCACCAACTCTAGCCACTATAGGCGAGTCACGACCTTAATATGAGTACTAAACTCAGGTGGGCATGTTGTCTCAACAACAAAATAAATTAGCGGAAACATCTCAGCAAGGCCCAAGGACCTACCAGCCCAAGACCCTCTATACCTCACATCCCAGAACTACAGCCATTACATATGGTAGCACTTCTGCAACAGAACTAAAAAAAAAAATATAAATATAAAAAGTACTTTTCTCACTGCAGTGTATGTTCAAAAAGAAATGTCCAACTAGATTGATACATTAGACGATGACAGTGTTTTCGATGACGATGATGAAGGTGGTTAAAGATTCACCAAACAAATTTGACCAAAATGTAATATAGAAGTATGTTATAAGTCAAAAAATTGCAAAAAAATGTGTATATCTTACCGTCAAAATTCTCGTATTGCGTTTAATTTCGTCACATTTTTTGTTTTCTTTCTGTTTTCGATATTTTAGAGCTCCAAAAACCTTTTACGGCAGAGCCAGAATTGGTTGGTTGGTTGTTTGGGGAAGGAGACCAGACAGCGTGGTCATCGGTCTTATCGAATTAGGGAAGGATGGGGAAGGAAGTCGGCCGTGCCCTTTCAGAGGAACCATCCCGGCATTGGCCTGGAGTGATTTAGGGAAATCACGGAAAACCTAAATCAGGATGGCCGGACGCGGGATTGAACCGTCGTCCTCCCGCCCAGAATTGGACTTACCGAATATCATTCGTACATATATTTTTCAACAAAATTCCATCGTAACATGTTGGTTGTAAGCCATTTCCACTTCGAGAGCAATGTTTCAAATCTGACACTACGCTTACCTGGCCTCTGCCAAAGTATTGCTGTGTTGTTTGTGATCCTTACTAGGTACGATTTATGGAGGAAATCGATAAAGAACCAAGAAAGGCAGCTCATTTTGTATCATAGCGAAATCAGAGAGTGTCACCGATACGATAAGGGAATAGTAGGCGGCAATCCTTAAAACAAAGGCGTTTTTCGTCGCGGCAAGATCTTTTCGCGAAATTTCAATCATGAACATTGTCCTATGAACTCAAAAATATTCTTCTGACACCAGCCTACATAGGGAAAGACCATTATCTTAGCAAAATGAGAGAAATCACAGCTCGCAGAGAAAGAATTAAGTGTCCGTTTATCCCATGTGCTACTCGAGATTCGAACAGTAAAGAAAAGTCTGAAAGAGGTTCTGTGACCACTCTCTCAAACATTAAAAAGTGATTTTTGCTATCAAAAACCGTCTTGATCACAATTTATTTATTACGGTGACCGGTTTCGACCACCACTGTGGTCATCTTCAGACCAATGAGTAAAAATTAAATAGTGATCAAGACTGTTTTTGATAGTAGATATTTGTAACACATTGATCACTGTTCACTCCCACAACGTATTCAAAAGTAATTAAAAAGTGAACTGCAGAATAGTCATTTAGATGTACATGTAGACTGTGCCACGTGCAATAAAGTTTTTGGCTAGCAGAAGCGACTCTCCTTCAAAAGCCAAAAGGAGCGCTCGTTGTAAATCGTGATATAAATGGCGTCTCACATCGTAACAAGAACACCTCTGGAAGTGTGTGGTCTTCCGCGGGCAGAGTCGGTTAATATAAACGTTTTCTGGGTGAGGTATCGCGTCGTAGTGTAAAATAGCTTTCACTGAATAATACGATCGTCACGGCGCCTGTTGTACTAGACATCCTCTGGGCCTACGTCCTGCCACATACATATGACGCGATACTGCACACAGAAAACTTCCATTTTAAGAAAATGTATACCCCGCTAATCAAGAAAATGTTCTGAGACAACGCATAAGCGGTATTGGACTGTTATAAACGTCAAATTAGAAATTACGAGGGCTGTCCAGAAAGAAATTTCCGATCGGTCGCGAAATGGAAACCACAGTGAAAATCAGAAACGTTTTATTTACAACAGTTAGGTACACCTTCCACCTACTTCTCTACACAGTCAACGCACCAGCTTCGAGTTTCGTTGTAGTGTTTTATCAACTTTCGAATATCCTCGTCATAGAAAGCAGTTATCTGCACTGGTCTGTAGCTCTTTGTCTGTGGAAAATATTTGTCTCCATAGCCAGTGGTTCTTGGAGTAGAGATGAGACTCAGGGAAAGCCAACTACGGACTGTATTGTGGGTGATCAAACACTTCTCATCGGAAACGCTGCAAGAGCGTCTTCATTACCCCTGCAGTGTGCGGCCGAGAATTGGCATGAAGAAGGAACTGCTCGACAGTTGTGTTATGTGGGCTGCATGACACAGGCGAAATCTCCAACCAGGCCCTCATACTTCGTGGGAGACGCTATTCCCTATGCATCTTTACGTGCTCACTCTTCACTCAAAACTGAAAATAGCGACGCGACACGATCGACGGGCATACTAGAGACACTGCCCAGCACATCCGTGCGAAGTTTTACCGGATTTCCCAGTGCTTTCCATTTCGCGACCGATCGGAATTTACTTTTGGGCAACCCTCTTACTTAGTATTGGGCTGTTAAACGTGTTCACGTCGCTGAAAGAATCTATACGAAACTGTAGTACTGAGCCTAATCACGGACACTCACTATATAAGTGCCATTGTTCTTGTACTTCAGCCATACAGAATCATAGCTGAATATACTGATGTTACCTTAGGAGAAAGTCTCAGTTGACTACGCTATCAGGAAAATTAAACATCATGTGTACTGATGTACCAACCGACTCACCATTATTTCCCTTCGGGCAGGTATCACAGTCGAACAACATTTCTGAAACGACAGTATTTCCAAACTCCAATGATTCTTTTCATATTCACTGTAGTGCCCGATTTTGGCTATGATACCAATATCCAGTGGCAGTTGATGCACTTCAGGTCATGACATCACGCTGTCCAGTCACCGGCAACAAGCAACAAACAATGTGTCAGGATTGCTATCGACTGCTTTCTATCAAGAGCTTCTTGGAGACTAACACACTTAGCGAGTATTTTCAAGTATCCATTGGGTGAAATATTCACTGGAGCTCCTCGAGTAACCATTTACTTTCAGTAGATAGGATACGCAATACATCTTTGAAAAATGATCATGTGAAGGTTACTGATAGAGTGGTAAAGAGAAGTGTCAAGTGCTATCCAGATGACTGTGAAAAAATATAGTCGAAAACGAACATTCAGAATGTGCATAATCTGTGTGTTTCTCTGTTCACTTCTGCGGTATTTGCGCTCAGCAGTTTCTAAATTACAGACTGCATACTAATTGTAGCTATTCAGCCACTTTCTGCTATTATTCGTTAAATGCAACGATCTCACTGATCTGCTGTGTGCAGTTGCCCCAGGCCTCTGTAACTTCTCTGCTCCACTGACTCTGTGAGTGAGTTATCAGTTCATTGACACCTTTCTCTCGGAACAATACCACCGCGATCTCACCGATCCTTTTAAATCATCTTGCTTTTACATTTATGTTGCAAATAATTATTACCTTTAGTGCTCATAATTATATTGAATATACTTCTTCGTCCTCCTTGCCCAGTATTGCCATGGCAAATATTCAGTTCTTCTCTAGTGCGTTGTTGACAGAGGCGTACACTAACAAATTTCTTCATCCATTCTGTTTTCATGATGGTAATCGTTCAGCCCCAACTGTGGTATTCCCTTCAGCTGTCACTTGTAATGCTGTATTCGAAACACTATAAGTGTTACAATTTTTCCCCAGAACTTCCTTCAAGTACAATATGGAACATGTTAGAAATTTTCCTACGTTCATTTCTTTTCTCTTTGTTTTATTCCAACTGAAACATTGCATTAAGCGGAATGTCCAAGTGATAGCACAGTTCTCAGACCTTCTTACTTCCACCCTTTGCTATTTAAGTCGTTCGTCGCCTTCGCTCTTTTGCCTACGTCCTGAAATTTTATTGCAATTTCTTGGCATGCAAGTCAGCATACAACTTCCACAGGAGTGGTTACGAGCTAAACACTGCCTTACAAACTATATAACATTCGTATATTTTGATTTTCAATTCCACCGGTTTTTGTGAATTGTATAAAGTATTCACCAGTTCCACGACTTCCCATATGTGATTCTACCATAGAAATAGAATAATTACAAAAAGCCTTCGATAGTTTAAAGGAGAAAATGATGTCCGAAATCGTCGAGTTAATGCCTTCTCCCTGAAGGCTGTTAGCTGGGAGTAAAACGGTGTACTAACAGAAGGCACAGTCGGTTGCTGTGGGCTAGAACGACTACTGTGTGATACGAAGACCCTAAATGGCGAAGAAGACTTCGTATCATAAGGCACAAAGTGCGGTATTCCATCTCGAAACACTGTGACAGGTTAAAAGCTGAGCATCGGATGGGTGTTAGATCCAAGAATCTTGTCCTTCGCTGTTAGAGATCCTGTCGCGTGAGCTACTTTCTTTCTTTTCTTTTTTTACAGAAGAATTTTTCCTCTTACTCTGGTAAACGTTTATATTTACACACGGAAATAGTAACGGCTACAGCCGGCCGCGGTGGTCTCGCGGTTCTAGGCGCGCAGTCCGGAACCGTGCGACTGCTACGGTCGCAGTTTCGAATCCTGCCTCGGGCATGGATGTGTGTGATGTTCTTAGGTTAGTTAGGTTTAAGTAGTTCTAAGTTCTAGGGGACTATTGACCACAGCAGTTGAGTCCCATAGTGCTCAGAGCCATTTGAACCAGTAACGGCTACACACATTGCCAGTCAAAAATACATTTGTGGATTTTATTTAAATAATTTGTTATTTAATTATATAATTCTCAGTGTCTTAAGTCCAAATTAAATATTCAAGTAGAATAAATGTCTGTTTCCTAATTTACATTCTAGAAACCTTGGCACGGACATCTTAGTTCCTTACAAAACCTGAAGAGTTTTTTTTTTTTTTTTTTTTTTTACCCTTGGTGTTTCATAACGCATAAGCAAACGCTTCCTTATGTAATTATCACACAGTGCAAGATATCCAACTCCAATGAAATGTTTGTTGTGTACAGAAAACATCTGAATGCATTCTCTTCAACTTTCCCATTGCTTGAGTGGGTAAGAGGGAAAGGCATAACTTTAAAGAAAATTCCCAGACCTTTGTATAAGCATGTAACAGTTTTAATGTCCGTTGGAAATCTGGTTTTAGTTATTTCAGAATCTAAAGCTAACACAAACACTTCCACTCAAGATGCCTGAAGAGTATGAAACAATACTGGTGAACTTTTACTTTGTATGTAAAATACCTCACTGGATTAGAATCTGGGACAATGTTCTTTGCCTGACGGGCTGGCAAAGAAGCAAGACCAACTAAGTGTTGTTGATATCTGACACACCAGTGTTCTATAATTAACACAAACATTAAACTAATTTGTTTAATTCTACATTCTTCACCTACTATGTTCCTCAAAAAGTCAGAACTACATGTCTCTCCAAATCTTGCTTTATGAACTGAATCATCAAAGTGCTGTAGCAATTTTAATTCATAAATTGCTACAATTCCAGTAAGATAGTGATCAAACGGAGTACAGTATCTCACTAAATCAAGTTGGTTTCCCATCACAGTGTGACAGTCGGATGGTTCCTGAGATACAAAAGTCATACAAAACCTTTCTTCGATGTCCCATGTATCACGGTCTCTATCATTTGGCAAAGACAAAAACTAAGCAGTCGCTTTTTTCTGCATTTCTCAAAAGTTAATTAATTTTTGATATCATCTCTTAATAACTTACTCTCTTCCACGACTGATAGACATTGTCAATATCGAGTTACGGTTTGTGTAATATAACATCTCTCTTGAGCTTTCCTGCACCTTGAAACGTTTCCTCGCAATCAAGATGTACAGTATCATGTTACAAATATAGTCGAACTGCTGCACGAGCGTAATAACGTACTGCGCCCAAATACAGTTATAACGAAGTGGGAGACGAGCGTTCTTTTCGGTTACTTTTCTGAGATGCTTAAAGAAATAACTGTTTTAATCAGTCATTCTGTCTCCAGATTCAACACTGGTATCGTATCACGTACGCTGTGTTTCAATTTGCCTTCTCTTGTGAGATCCGTGCTCGCATCGGCCAGCATTTCTGTCCGATTGTTCTAAAGTGTATGGTTACACTTCAAGAGCTTTCACCCTACGTTTGTGAACCTTTGTCCGGAAATGATCAGTCAGCGGAGATTCGTCAATGATATATCTTGCGCAACGCAAGCAATAGAAATCTGTGCTTTTCTAGGTATATTTTGATTTGGTAGCGACCTTGTATTCTTTTTTTCAATATCCCCATCAAAATCGTCAAAGACTTTCGTTCGGTGCTTACTTCTCGAATCCTTCTTAAAACACCTATCGCCTTTATGATGTTTTTTCCCAATATCATTCTTTGGCTTAGGAACGCTTCGTTATATCTGACGATATCAGAAAAATTCACAAACCCGCCATCGAGGAATAACTTACGACCACGCCCCCCTCCCCTCCCCCACGGTAGATTCTATTTTGACTATAAGTCTCTCCTATTTTCCATACTACCCACCTGCGTGCCTTCCTGGACGAGCACTCTTGAAAGAAAGAAGCGGTAACCAGCAAGGAAATTCCATAGCAGCGCCGACTCTGCCACAAAGTGAGTGATCCAATATGGAAACAATCCCTAGGAAGAGACAAATCCATGCGCTGGGACATTCCTTCCTTCTTGAAGCAGAGTGTGATAAGCGTAAGAGCCTTAGTGAAATCTGAGAAGCAGGAGATACAGTATGTAAACACGCAGAATACGGCGCTACGGTCGACAACGCCTTTATAAGACAAGTGTCTGGTGCAGTTGTTAGATTGGTTACTGCTGCTACAATAGCAGGTTATCAAGATTTAAGCGAGTTTGAACGTGATGTTTTAGTCGGTGCACGAGCGATGGAACACAGCTTGTCCGAGGTAGCGATGAAGTGGGGATTTTTCCGTACGACCATTTCACGAGTGTACCGTGAATATCAGGATTCCGGTAAGGGTGCTGCAAGAACGGGACCAACGATGACTGAAGAGAATCATTCTACGTGACAAAAGTGCAACACTTCTACGAGTTGCTGCGGATTTCAATGGTGGGTCATCAACAACTGTCAGCGAGCGAACCATTCAATGAAACATCATCGATACCGGCTTTCGGAGTCGAAGGCCCATACGCGTACCCTTGATGACTGCACAACACAAAGCTTTACGCCTCGCCTGGGTCTGTCAACACCGACATTGGACTGTTGATGACTGGAAACAAGTTGCCTGGTCGGACGAGTTTCGTTTCAAATTGTATCGAGCGGATGGGCGTGTACGGTATGGAGTCAACCTCATGAATCCATGGGTCCTGTATGTCGGCGGGGGACTGTACAAGTTCGTAAAGGCTCTATAATGGTGTGGGGCGTGTGTAGTTGGAGTGGTATAGGACCCCCGATACAGCTGGACACGACTCTGACAGGTGACACGTAGGTAAGCATCCTGTCTGATCACCTGCATCCATTCATACCCACTGTGCATTCTGACGGGCCTGCTAAAGTCCAACAGGACAATGCGACACACCACACGTCCAGAATTGTTACAGAGTGATTCCAGGAACACTCTTCTGAGTTTTAACACTTCCTCTGGCCACAAGCTCCCCAGACATGAACATTATTGAACAGATCTGGGATGCCTTGCAAGGTGCTGTTTATAAGAGATCTCCACCCCCTCGTACTCTTACGGATTTATGAGCAGCCCTGCAGGATTCATGGTATCAGTTCCCTCCAGCATTACTTTAGACTTTAGTCGAATTCATGCCACATCGTGTTGCGGCACTTCAGCGTGCTCGCGGAAGCCTTACACGATATTAGGCAGGTGTACCGGTTTCTTTGGTTATTCAGAGTATAATTACTTGCCGTTTCGTCAGGTAAATCGAGCAAACCTAATACTTTTATAGTATTACTGCTCAAAAGAAGAAATTAATGTTTTTCAAGATGGTAATATTAACTCGCTGTTATTAAACGTGTGTGTGTAGTGTCTCTGTTTGTGTCTCTGTGAAGAACAATATCCCAAACAACGTCGACTTCTCCCAAAGCATACGTAATTTCGTACACGTAGACAAGTTACTCTCGTGGTGGAGAAACAGCTGCCGACTCCGACGGTTGTCTGTAAAATTGTTTGAAATGCAACAGACTGTATTCTGACCGTTACTAAACTCCACATTAACATTGCATGTTGCTTGTGAATCTAAAACAACACCAATTATACAATATGGCGGCTAACAATGTCTGTTTCACTGCACACACTCCTACACGTCATCTCGTTATCCTCTCTCGTAACGAAGTAATGTCAGATTTCGCTTTTCTTACTTTTCTTCACTCGTCATGGAGCAAACGCTAAAAAAAATCCAGGAATAAATATTTCTCTCGCACAGGCGAAGCGCACCACCTGGCGATAAATATTAACTTTAAATCGTAATGGCAAGGTTGGCTGATCGATTCACAATTTCTACCGACCAGCGCTGGCAAACGGGTTTTACTCTTGGCAGTTAATTCCGCTTATAATAAGAAAGTACCGCCCTGGCGTGTTGCGAACACTTTCATGCCCTTATGGTCTGTAACATTTGTATATATACAGATATTTTAAGTTCGGTCTTTAGATGATCTGCTAAATACGGCGCAGTCATATTCTTTGTAGCAACCTGGCACTTAACTTTGACACAGGCAAACTTTTCTTGAAAACACTTTTGAATTAATTTGTAACTGTATTCCATCGAAAGGTCTCTGTATATATCATGTCTGTTACCGTGAGCAACGGGAAATATCCCGTTACATATATTGCATCGTACTTCAAGAAGTGTTACAATTCTTTTGCAAAAAAAGGGACATAGTAAGCAACTTTTTGGAGAGTTCACAAAATAGCTTTTTCTAACGACGGCGGCAATGCTAAGTAAAACAAAGAAATATTTTAGCCAGACTGCATGAAAAACACTAACACAAGTTAAGAATGTCATGTCATTGCAGGAACTAACTTAAAACCTCAACAATTGCCACTACTGGCGCTATTTGATGCTAACCAACAGTCGTATTTTTGCTTTATGGGCATCAGTGGATCATGTGACTCTAGCAAAAGAAGACGAAACGTCACGCAGAGTGCTAATGCCTACAAAACAAACTTCACCGAGGACGCGATAGAACGTGCATGGTAACAATGGTGCCAGTTCTATTGCATCCCGATGCAATTTCATTGTTTAGTCGTCAATGGGGCGGTACAAGGGTTACAGTAAACCTCCAGTTTTGCATCGGAAGCAACCACTGGACTCCCCGTCA
The DNA here is from genome assembly GCF_021461385.2 of Schistocerca piceifrons. Classification (NCBI taxonomy): domain Eukaryota; kingdom Metazoa; phylum Arthropoda; class Insecta; order Orthoptera; family Acrididae; genus Schistocerca; species Schistocerca piceifrons. The sequence continues at coordinate 521,134,933 of NC_060143.1, forward strand.
AGGTTGAAAGCACAGACCGTTTGAAGCGTTATTCCCCTGGACAGAAGTCGGCATGGTGACGGTTGTATTCAATCCCGATGGTATTTCAGTGTTTCTTCTTCAATGATTAGGTCCAAGAGTTACAGTAAACCTGGAGTTGTGCATCAGAAACAACTACTGTACTCCCAGGTAAGGTTCTAAGCACAGAACGTTTAACGCGTTACTCGCCTGGACTGTAGTCGACATGGTGCTTCTTGTATTCAATCCCGATGCAGTTTCAATGCTTCGTCGTCGATGTGAAGGTCCAAGGGTTACAGTAAACCGGCATGCCGCAACGGAAACATCTACTGGACTCCCAGAAAAGTTCCAAGTACAGGACGTTTGAAGCGTTACTCGCCGGGACAATAGTCCGCATGGGGCCTGTTGTATCCAATCGCGATGGAATTTCTGTGTTTCGTCGTCAATGTGAAGGACCAAGGGTTACAGTAAAAATGCAATGGTGAATCGGAAGCATCTACTGGACTCCCTGAAAAATTCCAAGCACACGAGGTTTGAAGCGTTACTTGTCTGGAATGCAGTCGGCAAAGTGCATGTTGTATTAAATACCGATGAAATTTCTGTGTATCGTCTTCAATGGGACGATTCAAACGTTGAAGTAAAACTGCAGTGGTGCGTCGGAAACAGATACTGGAGTCCCAGATGGTATCCAGCAGATGCAGGGTGAAACGTTACTTCCCTGGCCAAAAGTCGGCAAGGGGTCTATTGTATTCAATCCTGATGCAATTTCTGCGTTTCGTCGTCAACGTAAACGTCCAATGGTACGGTATACCTGCAGTGGTGCATCGGAAACAACTACTACACTCCCAGAATAGATTCCAAGCAAATAACGTTTCAAGCGCTACTCCCCAGGACACAAGTCGGCAAGATGCCAGTAGTATTCAGTTCCGATGCTATTTCTCTGTTAAGTTGTCAATTTGTAGGACCCAGGGATAACTGTAAATCTCCAGTGGCGCATCGGAAACACCTACAAGACTCCCAGAAAAGTTCCAAGGGCAAACGCTGAAGAGTTACTCGCCTGGACTGTAACAGGCATGGTGCCTGTTGTATTCAACCGATGCAATTTCTGTGTTCCATAGTAAATGTGAAGGTTCGAGGGTTTCAGTCAACCTGCAGTGGTGCATCGGAAACAACTACAGGTCTCCCAGAAAATGTTCAAAGCAGATACCGTTTGAAGCGTTACTCCCCTCAGCAGAAGTCGGCATAGTGCCTGTTGTATTCAATACCGATGCAATTTCTGTGTTTCGCCGTCGATGTGAAGGTCCAAACCTTACAGTAAACCTGTAGTGGTGCATCGGAAACATCTACTGGACTACCAGAAAAGTTCCATGCACAGAACGATTGAAGCCTTACTTGCCTGGACAATAGAATTCATGGTGAATGTTGTATACAATCCCGATGAAATTTCTGTGTTTAGTCGTTAATGTAAGGTCCACGGGTTACAGTAAACCTTTAGTTGTGCATCGGAAACCACTACTGGACACCCAGGAAACGGTCCAAACACAGACAGTTTGAAGCGTTACTCGTCTGGACAGTAGTCGACATGGTGCCTTTGTATTCAATACTGCTGCAATTTCTGTGTTCCGTCGTCAATCTGATGGTCTAAGGGTTACAGTCAACCTGCAGTGGTGCATCGGAAACAACTACTAGGCTCACAGAAAAGGTACCAAGCAAATACCGAGTGAAGCGTTGCTCCCCTGAACAGAAGTCGGTATGAGGGCTGTTGCATTCAATCCCAATGCTATTTCTGTGTATCGTCGTCAATGCGAAGGTCCAAGGGGTACAGTAAACCAGCAGTGGTGCATCGGAAACACCTACTGTAATCCCTAGAGTGGTTCCAAGCATAGACCGTTTGACGCGTTACTGCCCAGGACAGAAGTTGGCATAATGCCTGTGGCAATCAATCCCGATTCAATCTATATATTTCCTCGGCAATAGAAAGGTCCAAGGGTTACAGTACACCAATAGTGGTGCATCGGAAACAATTACTGGACTCTAAGAAGAGGTTTCAAGCAGATACCGTGTAAAGCGATACTCCCCTGGACAGATGTCGGCATGGTGCATGTTGTCTTCATTTCAAATGCAATTTCTGTGTTTGATGGTCAATGTGCAGGTCCAAGGGTTACAGTCAACCTGCATTGGTGCATCGGCAACAAGTACAGCACTCGCAGTAAATGTTCCAAGCAGATACCGTTTGAAGCGTTACTCGCCTGGACAGAAGTAGACATGGTATATTTTGTATTCAATCGAAATGCAATTTCTGTGCTTCATGGTCAATGTGAAGGTCCAAGGGTTACAGTAAACCAGTAGTGGTGCATCGGAAACAACTACAGGACTCCCAGAAAATGTTCCAAATAGATACCGTTTGTAGCGGTACTCGATTGGACAGATTTCAGCATGTTGCATGTTGTATTCAATCCGATGCATTTTCTGTGTATCATGGTCAATGGGAATGTGCAAGAACTACAGTAAACCTGCAGTGATGCATCGGGAACAACTACAGGACTGCCAGAATAAGATCCAAGCAGAAACCGTTTGAAGCGTTAATCCCCTGGACAGAAGTAGACATGCTATATGTTGTATTCAATCCCGATGCAATTTCTGTGTTTGATGGTCAATGTGAAAGTAATTTTTTTTTTTTATTTTTTTTTTTCATCAGTCTACTGACTTGTTTGATGCGGCCCGCCACGAATTCCTTTCCTGTGCTAACCTCTTTATCCCAGAGTAGCACTTGCAACCTACGTCCTCAATTATTTGCTTGACGTATTCCAATCTCTGTCTTCCTCCACAGTTTTTGCCCTCTACAGCTCCCTCTAGTACCATGGAAGTCATTCTCTCATGTCTTAGCAGATATCCTATCATCCTGTCCCTTCTCCTTTTCACTGTTTTCCACATATTCCTTTCCTTTCCGATTCTGCGTTGAACCTTCTTATTCCTTACCTTGTCTGTGCATCTAATTTTCAACATTCGTCTATAGCATCACATCTCAAATGCTTCGATTCTCTTCTCTTCCAGTTTTCCCACAGTCCATGTTTCACTACCATACAATGCTGTACTCCAGACGTACATCCTCAGAAATTTCTTCATTAAATTAAGGCCGGTATTTGATATTAGTAGACAGACTTCTCTTGGCCAGAAATGCCTTTTTTGCCATAGCGAGTCTGCTTTTGATGTCCTCCTTGCTCCGTTTGTCATTAGTTATTTTACTGCCTAGGTAGCAGAATTCCTTAACTTCATTGACTTCGTGACAATCAATCCTGATGTTAAGTTTCTCACTGTTCTCATTTCTACTATTTCTCATTACTTTCGTCTTTCTCCGATTTACTCTCAAACCATACTGTGTACTCATTAGACTGTTCATTCCGTTCAGCAGATCATTTAATTCTTCTTCACTTTCACTCAGGATAGCAATGTCATCAGCGAATCGTATCATTGATATACTTTCACCTTGTACTTTAATTCCACTCCTGAACCTCCTTTTATTTCCATCATTGCTTGCTCGATGTACAGATTCAAGAGTAGGGGCGAAAGGCTACAGCCTTGTCTTACACTCTTCTTAATACGAGCACTTCGTTCCTGATTGTAAATTCTTGTTATTCCCTCTTGGTTGTTGTACATATTGTATATGACCCGTCTCTCCCTATAGCTTACCCCTACTTTTTTCAGAATCTCGAACAGTTTGCACCATTTTATATTCTCGAACGCTTTTTCCAGGTCGACAAATCCTATGAAAGTGTCTTGATTTTTCTTTAGCCTTGCTTCCATTATTAGCTCTAACGTCAGAATTGCCTCTGTCGTCCCTTTACTTTTCCTAAAGCCAAACTGATCGTCACCTAGCGCCTTCTCAATTTTCTTTTCCATTCTTCTGTATATTATTCTTGTAAGCAGCTTCGATGCATGAGCTGTTAAGCTGATTGTGCGATAATTCTTGCACTTGTCAGCTCTTGCCGTCTTCGGAATTGTGTGGCTGATGCTTTTACGAAAGTCTGTTGCTATGTCGCCAGACTCATATATTCTACACACCAACGTGAATAGTCGTTATGTTGCCACTTCCCCCAATGATTTTAGAAATTCTGATGGAATGTTATCTATCCCTTCTGCCTTATTTGACCGTAAGTCCCCCAAAGCTTTTTTAAATTCCGATTCTAATACTGGATCCCCTATCTCTTCTAAATCGACTCCTGTTTCTTTTTCTATCACATCAGACAAATCTTCACCCTCATAGAGGCTTTCAGTGTATTCTTTCCACCTATCTGCTCTCTCCTCTGCATTTAACAGTGGAATTCCCGTTGCACTCTTAATGTTACCACCGTTGCTTTTAATGTCACCAAAGGTTGTTTTGACTTTCCTGGATGCTGAGTCTGTCCTTCCGACAATCATATCTTTTTCGATGTCTTCACATTTTTCCTGCAGCCATTTCTTCTTAGCTTCCCTGCACTTCCTATTTATCTCATTCCTCAGCGACTTGTACTTCTGTATTCCTGATTTTCCCGGAACATGTTTGTACTTCTTCCTTTCATCAATCAACTGAAGTATTTCTTCTGTTACCCATGGTTTCTTCGCAGCTACCTTCTTTGTACCTATGTTTTCCTTCCCAACTTCTGTGATGGACCTTTTTAGAAATGTCCATTCCTCTTCAACTGTACTGCCTACTGTACTATTCCTTATTGCTGTATCCATAGCGTTAGAGAACTTCAAACGTATCTCGTCGTTCCTTAGTACTTCCGTATTCCACATCTTTGCGTATTGATTCTGCCTGACTAATGTCTTGAACCTCAGCCTACTCTTCGTCAGTACTATATTGCGATCTGAGTCTATATTTGCTCCTCGGTACGCCTTACAATCCAGTATCTGATTTCGGAATCTCTGTCTGACCATGATGTAATCTAATTGAAACCTTCCCGTATCTCCCGGCCTCTTCCAAGTATACCTCCTCCTCTTGTGATTCTTGAACAGGGCATTCGCTATTACTAGCTGAAACTTGTTACAGAACTCAATTAGTCTCTCTTCACTTTCATTCCTTGTCCCAAGCCCAAATTCTCCTGTAGCCTTTTCTTCTACTCCTTCCCCTACAACTGCATTCCAGTCGCCCATGACTCTGAGATTTTCGTCCCCCTTGACATACTGCATTAACCTTTCAATATCCTCATACACTTTCTCTATCTGTTCATCTCCAGCTTGCGACGTCGGCATATATAACTGAACTATCGTTGTCAGTGTTGGTCTGCTGTCGATTCTGATTAGAACAACCCGGTCACTGAACTGTTCACAGTAACACACCCTCTGCCCTACCTTCCTATTCATAACGAATCCTACACCCGTTATACCATTTTCTGCTGCTGTTGCTATTACCCGATTCTCATCTGACCAGATATCCTTGTCTTCCTTCCACTTCACTTCACTGACCCCTACTATATCTAGATTGAGCCTTTTCATTTCCCTATTCAGATTTTCTAGTTTTCCTACCACGTTCAAGCTTCTGACATTCACGCCCCGACTCGTTGAACGTTATCTTTTCGTTGATTATTCAATCATTCTCTCATGGTAACCTCCCCCTTGGTAGTCCACTCCCGGAGATCCGAATGGGGGACTATTCCGGAATCTTTTGCCAATGGAGAGATCATCATGACACTTCTTCAATTAAAGGCCACATGTCCTGTGGATACACGTTACGTGTCTTTAATGCAGTGGTTTCCATTGCCATCTGCATCCTCATGTCGTTGATCATCGCTGATTCTTCCGCCTTCAGGAGCAATTTCCCACACCAAGGACAAGAGAGTACCCTGAACCTCTATCCGCTCCTCCGCCCTCTTTGACAAGGCCGTTGGCAGAATGAGGCTGACTTCTTATGACGGAAGTCTTCGGTCGCCAATGCTGATTATTTATCATAATTTAGGCAGTGGCGGATTTCGAAGCCGCGACCGAAGACGTTTTGTTATGAAACAAAGACGCTACCCCTAGACCACGGATACATTCTTGTGAAGGTCCAAGGGTTACAGTAAACCTGCAGTGGTGCATAGGAAACAACTAAAGGACTCCCAGAAAATGTTCCAAACAGATACCGTTTGAAGCGTTACTCGCTTGGACAGATGTCGGCATGGTGGATGTTGTATTCAATCCCGATACAATTTTTGTGTTTGATGGTCAATGTGCGGTTCCAAGGGCTACAGCAAACAAGCAGTGGTGCATCGGAAACAACTACAGGACACCCAGAAAATGTACCAAGCAGATACCGTTTGAAGCGATACTCGCCTGGACAGATGTCGGCATGGTGCATGTTGTATTCAATCACGGTGCACTTTCTGTGTTTGATGGTCAATGTGGAGGTCCAATTGCTACTGAAAACCTTCAGTGGTGCATCGGAAAAAACTACAGGACTCCCAGAATGTGTTTCAAACACATACCGTTTCAAGCGTTACTCCCCTGGAGAGAAGGGGACATGGTATAAGTTGTATTCAATCCCGATTCAATATCTGTGGTTGATAGACAATGCGAATGTCCAAGGGTTACAGTAATCCAACAGTGGTGCATCGGAAACAATTACAGGAGACGCAGAAAATGTTGCAAGCAAATACGATGTAGCGTTAGTCCCCTGGAGAGAAGGAGACATGGTATATGTTGTATTCAATACCGATGCAAATTCAGCGTTTGTCGGTCAATGTGATGGACTAAGGGTTACAGTAAGCGTGCATTAATGCAAAGGAAACAACTACATATCTCCCAGAAAATGTTCCAAGCAGATACCGTTTGAAGCGATACTCGCTTGGACAGATGACGTAATGGTGCATTCAATACCGATGCAATATCTGTGTTTGATGTCGATGTCAGTATCCAAGGGTTACAGTAAATCTGCAGTGGTGCATCGGAAACAACTACAGGACACCCGGAGAATGTTGCAGGCAGATACCGTTTGAAGCACTACTCCCCTGGAGAGAAGGGGACGTGGTATATGTTGTATTCGATATCGATGCAATTTCTGTGGTTGATTGTAAATCCGAAGGTACAAGGGCTACAGTAAGTCTGCAGTGGTGCATCGCAAACAACTACAGGACTCGCAGAATATAATCCAAGCAGATGCCGTTTGAAGCGTTACTCCCCTGGAGAGAAGGAGACATGGTATACGTTGTATTCGATATCGATCCAATTTCTGTGGTTGATTGTCAATCATGGGGTCCGAGGGCTACAGTAAATCTGCAGTGGTGTATCGGAAACAGCCACAGGACTCCCAGAAAATGTTGGATTCAGAAACAATTTGAAGCGTTACATGCCAGGACAGATGATGGCATGGTGCATGTTGTATTCAATCACGGTGCACTTTCTGGGTTTGGTGGTCAATGTGAAGGTCCAAGAGCTACAGAAAACCTTCGGTGGTGCACTGGAAACATCTACAGGACTCCCAATAAATGGTCCAAGCAGATACCGTTTGAAGCAATACTCCCCCTGGCAGAAGTCGGCATGGTACCGGTTGTATTCAATACCGATGCAATTTCTGTGTTTGATGGTCAATGTGAAGGTTCAAGGGTTACAGTAAATCTGCAGTGGTGCATCGGAAACAAGTACAGGACGTCAAGAAAATGTTCCAAGCAGAGACCGTTTGAAGGGTGACTCCCCGCAGCAGAAGTCGGCATGGTGCCTGTGTTATTCAATAACGATGCAATTTCTGTGTTTGATGGTCAATGTGAAGGTTCAAGGGTTACAGTAAATCTGCAGTGGTGCATCGGAAACAACTACAGGTCTCCCACAAAATGTTCCAAGCAGATTCCGTTTGAAGCGTTACTCCCCTGGAGAGAAGGACACATGGTATAAGTAGTATTCAGTTCGGATGCAATTACTGTGTTTGATGGTCAATTCGAACGTCTAAGGGTTACAGTAAATCTCCAGTGACACCCAGAAAATGTTCCAAGCAGATACCGTTTGAAGCGCTACTCCCCTGGAGAGAAGGGGACATGGTATTTGTTGTATTCAATACCGATGCAATTTCTGTGTTTGATGGTCATAGCGAAGGTCCAAGGGTTACACAAAATCTGCAGTGGTGAATCGGACAAGACTACGGGACACCCAGAAAATGTTCCAAGCAGATACCGTTTGACTCGCTACTCGCCTGGACGGATTATGTAATGGTGCGTGTTGCAATCAATACCGATGCAAATTTTGTGTTTGATGGTCTATGCGAAGGTCCAAGGGTCACAGTAAATCTGCAGTGGTGCATCGGAAACAACTACAGGTCTCCCAGAAAATTTTCCAAGCAGATACCGTTTAAATCGTTACTCCCCACAGCAGAAGTAGGCATGGTGACTGTTGTATTCAATAACGATGCTATTTCTGTGGTTGATGGGCAACGCGAAGGTCCCAGGGATACAGTAAATCTGGAGTGGTGCATCGGAAACACTACAGGTCTCCCAGAAAATGTTACAAGCAGATACCGTTTGAAGCGTTACTCCCCTCAGCAGAAGTCGGCATGGTGCCTGATATATTCAATACCGATGCAATTTCTGTGATCGATGGTCATAGCGATGGTCCATGGGTTACAGCAAATCTGCAGTGGTGCATCGGAAACAACTACAGGACTCCCAGAAAATGTTTCAAGCACATACCGTTTGAAACGTTACTCCCCTGGAGAGAAGGAGACATGGTATATGTTGCATTCAATACCGATGCAATTTCTGTGGTTGATGGTCAATGCGAAGATCCAAGGGTTACAGTAAATCTGCAGTGGTGCGTCGGAATCAATTACAGGACTACCAGAAAATGCTCCATGCAGATACCGTATGAAGCGATCCACGCCTGACAAATGATGGCATGACACATGTTGTATTAAAACAGGGCGCACTTTCTGTGTGTGATGGTCAGTGTTAAGGTCCAAGAGCTACAGTAAACCTGGAGTGGTGCATCGGAAACAACTGCAGGACTCCCAGAAAATGTTCCAAGCAGATACCGTTTGAAGCGTTACTCTCCTGGAGTAAAATACACATGGTATATGTAGTATTCAGTTCCGATTCAATTACTGTGTTTGATGGTTAATGTGAAAGTCTAAGTGTTACAGTAAACTTGCATTGGTGCATCGGAAACAACTACAGGTCTCTCAGAAAATGTTCCAAGCAGATACCGTATGAAGCGTCACACCCCCAGGCAGAAGTCGGAATAGTGCCGGTTGTATTAAATACCGATGCAATTGCTGTGTTTGATGGTCAATTCGAACGTCTAAGGGTTACAGTATATCTGCAGTGGTGCATTGGAAAAGACTAGAGGACACCCAGAATATGTTCCAAGCAGATACCGTTTGAATTGTCACTCCCCTCACCAGAAGTCGGCATGGTGCCTGGGTTATTCAATAGCGATCCAATTTCTGTGTTTGATGGTCAAAGCGAAGGTCCAAGGGTTACAGTAAATCAACAATGGTGCGTTAAAAACAACTACAGGACTCCCAGAAAATGTTCAAAGCAGATACCGTTTGACTCGTTACTCGCCTGGACAGATGTCGTAATGGTGCATGTTGCATTCAATACCGATGCAATTTCTTTGTTTCATGGTGAATGTGAAGTTCCAAGGGTTACTGTAATCCTGCAGTGGTGCTTCGGATTTAACTAAACGACTCCCAGAAAATGTTCCAAGCAGATACCCATTGAAGCGTTACTCCTCTGGAGAGATTGACAAATGGTGTATGTAATATTCAGTTCCGATGCAATTACTGTGTTTGAAGGTAATTGTGAAAGTCTAAGGGTTACAGTAAACCTGCATTGGTGCATCGGAAACAACTACAGGCCTCTCAGAAAATGTTCCAAGCAGATACCGTATGAAGCGTCACACCGCCGGGCAAAAGTCGGCATGGTGCAGGTTGTATTAAATAAATATGCAATTTCTGTGTATGATGGTCAATTCGAACGTCTAAGGGTTACAGTATATCTATAGTGGTGCATCGGAAAGGACTACAGGACACCCAGAAAATGTTCCAAGCAGATACCGTTTGACTCGTTACTCGCCTGGACATATGTCGTAATAGTGCATGTTGCATTCAATACCGATGCCATTTCTTTGATTGATGGTGAATGTGAAGGTCCAAGGGTTACAGTAATCCTGCAGTGGTGCATCGGAAGCAACTACAGGATTCCCAGAATATGATACAAGCAGACACCGTTTGAAGCGTTACTCCCCTGGAGGAAAGGAGACATGGTATATGATGTATTCGTTCCCGATGTAATTTCTGTGACTGATGGTCAAAGCGACGGTCCAAGGGTTACAGTGAATCTGCAGTGGTGCATCGGGAAAACAACTACGGGACTCTCAGAAAATGTTCCAAGCAGATACCATTTGAAGCGTTACTCCCCTCAGCAGAAGTCGGCATGGTGCCTGTTGTATTAAATACCGATGCAATTTCTGTGTTTGATGGTCAATGCGAAGGCCAAGGGTTACAGTAAATCTGCGGTGGTGCATCGGAAAAAACTGCAGGTCTCCCAGAAAATGATCCAAGCAGATTCCGTTTGAAGCGTTACTCCCCCGGGCAGAAGACAGCATGGTGCCCGTTGTAATCAATACCGATGCAATTTCTGTGTTTGATGGTGAATGTGAAGGTCCAAGGGTTACAGTAATTCTGCAGTGGTGCATCGGAAGCAACTACAGGACTCCCAAAATATGTTACAAGCAGACATCGTTTTAAGCGTTACTCCCCTAGAGGAAATGAGACATGGTATATGTTGTATTCGATACCGATGCAATATCTGTAGTTGATGGTCAATGTGAAGGTCCAAGGGTTGTAGTTAATCTGCAGAGGTGCATCGGAAACAGCTACAGGTCTCCCAGAAAATGTTCCAAGCAGATACCGTTTGAAGCGATACTCCCCGCAGCAGCAGTCGCCATGGTGCTTGTTGTATTCAATACCGATGAAATTTCTGTGTTTGATGGTCAATGCAATGGTCCAACGGTTACAGTAAATCTGCAGAGGTGCATCGGAAATAACTACAGGACTCTCAGAAAATGTTCCAAGCAATTACCATTTGAAGCGTTACTCCCTCAGCAAAAGTCGGCATGGTGCCTGTTGTATTCAATACCGATGCAATTTCTGTGTTTGATGGTCAATGCGAAGGCCAAGGGTTACAGCAAATCTGTGGTGCATCGGAGAAAACTGCAGGTCTCCCAGAAAATGATCCAAGCAGATTCCGTTTGAAGCGTTACTCCCCCGGGTAGAAGTCAGCATTATGCCGGTTGTAATCAATACCGATGCAATTTCTGTGTTTGATGATCAATTCGAACGTCTAAGTGTTATAGTATATCTGCAGTGGTAAATCGGAAAAGACTACAGGACACCCAGAAAATGTTCCAGGCATATACCGTTTGACTCGTTACTCGCCAGGACAGATGTCGTAATGGTGCATGTTGCATTCAATACCGATTCAATTTCTTTGTTTCATGGTTAATCTGATGTTCCAAGGGTTACAGTAATCCTGCAGTGGTGCATCGGAAACAACTAAAGGACTCCCAGTAAATGTTCCAAGCAGATTCCGCTTGAAGCGTTACTCCCCTGGAGAGAAGGTGACATGGTATATGATGTATTGGAAATCGATGCCATTTCTAAAGGTTTATTGTCAATCCGGAGGTCCAAGGGCTACAGGAAATCTGCAGTGGTGCATCGGAAACAACTACAGGACTCGCAGAAAATAATCCAAGCAGATACCGTCTGATGCGTTACTCCCCTGGAGAGAAGGAGACACGGTATTTGTTGCACTCAATATCGATGCAATTTCTGTGGTTGATGGTCAATGCGAAAGTCCAAGGGTTACAGTAAATCTGCAGTGGTCTATCGGAAACAGCTACAGGACTCCCAGAGAAAGTTCGATGCAGATACCGTTTGAAGCGTTACATCCCTGGACAGATGTCGGCATGCCACATGTTGTAAACAATCACGGTGTACTTTCTTGGTTTGGTGGTCATTGCGAAGGTCCAAGTGCTACAGAAATCCTTCAGTGGAGCACCGGAAACCACTACAGGACTCCCAGTAAATGTTCCAAGGAGATACCGTTTGAAGGGTTACTCCCCTCAGCAGAAGTCGGCATGGTGCATGTGTTATTCAATTCCGATGCAATTTCTGTGTTTTATGGTCAAAGCGAAGGTCCAAGCGTTACAGTGAATCTGCAGTGGTGCATCGGAAAAGACTACAGGACACCCAGATAATGTTCCAAGCAGATACCGTTTGACTCGTTACTCGCCTGGACAGATGTCGTAATAGTGCATGTTGCATTCAATACCGATGCTTTTTTTTTGTTTGATCATGAATGTGAAGGTCCAAGGGTTACAGTTATCCTGCAGTGGTGCATCGGAAGCAACTACAGGACTCCCAGAATATGCTACAGGCAGACACCGTTTGAAGCGTTACTCCCCTAGAGGAAAGGAGACATGGTATATGTTGTATTCGATACCGATGCAATATCTGTGTATGATGGTCAAATCGAAGGTACAAGGGTTGCAGTAAATCTGCAGTGGTGCATCGGAAACAACTACAGGACTCCCAGAAAATGTTCCAAGCAGATACCGTTTGAAGCGTTACTCCCCTCAGCAGAAGTCGGCATGGTGCCTGTTGTATTTAATACCGATGCAATTTCTGTGTTTGATGGTCAATGCGAAGATCCAAGGGTTACAGTAAATCTGCAGTGGTGCATCGGAAACAACTACAGGTCTCCCAGAAAATGTTCCAAGTAGATTCCGTTTGAAGCGTTACTTGCCCGTGCAGAAGTCAGCATGGTGCCGGTTGTATTCAATATTGATGCAATTTCTGTGTTTGATGGTCAATGCGAAGGTACAAGGATCACAGTATTTCTGCAGCGGAGCATCGGTAACAACTACAGGACTCCCAGAGAATGTTCCAAGCAGATACCGTTTGAAGCGTTACCCCCCTCAACAGAAGTCTGCATGGTACCTGTTGTATTCAATATCGATGCAATTTCTGCGATAGATGGTCAATGGCAAGGTCCAAGGGTCACAGTAAATCTGCAGTGGTGCATCGAAAACAACTACAGGTCTCCCAGAAAATGATCCAAGCAGATACCGTTTGAAGCGATACTCCCCTCAGCAGAAGTCGCCATTGTGCCCGTTGTATTCAATACCGATAGAGTTTATGTGTTTGATGTGAAATGCGAAGGTCCAACGGTTGCAGTAAATCTGTAGTGGTGCATCGGAAAGACCTACAGCACTCCCAGAAAATGTTCCAAGCAGATACCGTTTGAAGCGTCACTCCCCTCAGCAGATGTTGGCATGGTGCCTGTTGCATTCAATACCGATGCAATATCTGCGTTTGATGGTCAATGTGAAGGTCCAAAGGTTACAGTAAATTAGCAGTGCTGCATCGGAAACTACTACAGGAAATGTTCGAAGCAGATACCGTTTGAAGCGATACTCCCTTCAGCAGCAGTCGCCATGGTGCCTGTTGTATTAAATACCGATGAAATTTCTGTGTTTGATGGACAATGCGAAGGTCCAAGGGTTACAGTAAATCTGCAGTGGTGCATCGGAAACTACCACAGGTCTCCCAGATAATGTTCCAAGCAGATAAAGTTTGAAACAATACTCCCCTCAGGAGATGTCGCCATGGTGCCTGTTGTTTCAATTCCGATTCAATTTTTGTTTTTGATGGTCAATGTGAAGGTCCAAGGGTTACAGTAAATCTGCAGTGGTGCATCGGAGACAACCATCGGACTACCAGAAAACGTTCCAAGCAAATACAGTTTGAAGCGTTACTCCCCAGGGCAGAGGTCGGCATGGAGCCAGTTATATTCATTACCGATGCAATTTCTGTATTTGATGGTCAATGCGAAGGTCCAAGGGTTACAGAAAATTTGCAGCGATGAATCGGAAATAACTACAGGTCTCATAGAAATTGATCCAAGCAGATACGGTTCAGAAGCGTTACTCCCCCGGGCAGAAGTCGGCATGGTGTCCGTTGAACTCAATACCGATGCTATTTCTGTGTTTTATGGGCAATGCGAAAGTCCAAGGGTTACAGTAAATCTGCAATGGTGAATCGGAAACAACTACAGGACGCCCAGAGAATGTTAAAAGCAGATACTGTATGAAGCGTTTCTCCCCTCAACAGAAGTTGGCATGGTACCTGTTATATTCAATACCAATGCAATTTCTGTGTTAGATGGTCAATGGAAAGGTCCAAGGGTTACAGTAAATCTGCAGTGGTGCATCGAAAACAACGACGGGTCTCCCAGAAAATGTTCCAAGCAGATAGCGTTTGAAGCGTTACTCCCCTGGAGAGAAGGAGACATGGTATATCTAGCATTCAATACCGATGCAATTTTTGTGTTTGATGGTCAATGCGAAGGTCCAAGGGTTACAGTAAATCTGCAGTGGTTCATCGAGGACAGCGACAGGTCTCCAAGAAAATGATCCAAGCAAATACCGTTTGAAGCGTTACTCCCCTCAGCAGAAGTCGCCATGGTGCCTGTTGTATTCAATACCGATTCAAGTTTTCAGTTTGATGGTCAATGCGAATGTCCAAGGGTTACAGTAAATCTCCAGTGGTGCATCGGAAATAACTACAGGCCTCCCAGAAATTGTTCCAAGCAGGTACCACTTGAAGCGTTACTCCCCTCAGCAGAGGTCGCCATGATGCCTGTTGTATACAATACCGATGGAATTTCTGTGTTTGATGGTCAATGGGAAGGTCCAAGGGTTACAGTAAATCTGCAGTGGTGCATCGAAGACAGCGACAGCTCTCTAAGAAAATGATCCAAGCAAAAACCGTTTGAAGCGTTACTTCCCTCAGTAGAAGTCGCCATGGTGCCTGTTGTATTCAACACCGATTCAATTTTTGAGTTTGATGGTCAATGCTAATGTCCAAGGGTTACAGTAAATCTGCAGTGGTGCATCGGAATCATCTAAAGGACTCCCAGAAAATGTTTCAAGCAGATACCGTTTGAAGCGTTTCTCCTCCGGGCAGATGTCGGCATGGTGCCGGTTGTATTCAATACCGATGCTATTTCTGTGTTTGATGGTCGTTGCGACGGTCCAAGGAAAACAGTAAATCTGCAGTGGTGCATCGCAAACGACTACAGGACTCCCAGAAAATGTTCCAAGCAGATACCGTTTGTAGCGTTACTCCCCTCAACAGAAGTCGGCATGGTACCTGTTGTATTCAATACCGATGCAATTTCTGTGTTAGATGGTCAATGGGACGGTCCAAGGGTTACAGTAAATCTGCAGTGGTGCATCGAAACAACGATAGGTCACCCAGTAAATGATCCAAGCAGATAACGTTTGATGCGTTACTCCCCTGGAGAGAAGGAGACTTGGTATATGTTGCATTCTATACCGATGCAAGTTCTGTCGTTGATGGTCAATGCGAAGGTCCAAGGGGTACAGGAAATCTGCAGTGGTGCATCGGAAACAACTACAGGACTCCCAGAAAATGTTCCAAGCAGAAACCGTTTGAAGCGTGACTCCCCACAGCAGAAGCTGCATGCTGCCTGTTGTATTCAATACCAATGCAATATCTGTGTTTGATGGTTAAATCGAACGTCTAAGGGTTACAGTAATCCGGCAGTGGTGCATCGGAAACAACTACAGGACTCCCAGAAAAAGTTCCAAACAGATACCGTTTGAAGCGTTACTCCCCTGGAGGAAAGGAGACATGGTATATGTTGTATTCGATACCGATGCAATTTCTGCGGTTGATGGTCAATGCGACGGTTCTAGGGTTACAGTAAATCTGCAGTGGTGCATCGGAGACAACCACAGGACGCCCAGAAAGTGTTCCAAGCACATACCGTTTGAAGCGTTACTCCCCAGGGTAGAAGTCGGCATGGTGCCTGTTGTATTCAATACCGATGCAATTTCTGTGTTGGACGGTCAATGCGAAGGTCGAAGGGTTACAGTAAATCGGCAGTGGTGCATCGGAAACCACTACAGGTCTCCCAGAAAATGTTCCAAGCAGATACCTTTTGAAGGGTTACTCCACGCAGCAGATGTCGGCATGCTGCCTGTTGTATTCAATAGCGATGCAATTTCTGTGTTTGATGGTCAATGCGATGGTCCAAGGGTTACAGCAAATCTGCAGTGGATCTTCGGAAACAACTACAGGTCTCCCAGAATACATTCCAAGCAGATACCGTTTGAAGCGTTACTGCCCTCAGCAGAGGTCGACATGGTGAACTGTTGTATTCAAAACCGATGAAATTTCTGTGTTTGATTGCAAATGCGATGGTCCAAGGTATACAGTTAATCTGCAGTGAAGCATCAGAAACAATTACAGGTCTCCCAGAAAATGTTCCAAGCATATACCCATTGAAGCGTTACTCCCCTCAGCAGAAGTCGATGCAATTTCTGTGTTTGATGGTTAATGCGAAGGTCCAAGGGTTACAGTAAATGTGCAGTGGTGCTTCGGAATCAACTACAGGTCTCCCAAAAAATGATTCAAGCAGATACTGTTTGAAGCGTTTCTCCCTTCAGCAGAAGTCGGCATGGTGCCTGTTGTATTCAATACCGATGCAATTTCTGTGTTTGATGGTCAATGTGATGGTCCAAGGGTTACAGTAAATCCGCAGTGGTGCATCGGAATCAACTACAGGTCTCCCAAAAAATGATTCAAGCAGATACTGTTTGAAGCGTTTCTCCCTTCAGCAGAAGTCGGCATGGTGCCTGTTGTATTCAATACCGATGCAATTTCTGTGTTTGATGGTCAATGCGAAGGTCCAAGGGTTACAGTAAATCTGCAGTGGTGCATCGGAAACAACGACAGATCTCCCAGAAAATGTTCCAAGCAGATAGCGTCTGAAGCGTTACTCCCCTGGAGAGAAGGAGACGTGGTATATGTTGCATTCAATACCGATGCAATTAGTCTGGTTGATGGTCAATGCGAAGGTCTAAGGGTTTCAGTAAGCCTGCAGTGGTGCATCGGAAATATCTACAGTTCTCCGTGAAAATGATCCAAGCAATTATCGTTTGAAGCGTTACTCCCCACAGCAGAAGTCGTCATGGTGCCTGTTGTATTCAGTACCGATAAATTTCTGTGTCTGATAGTCAATGTGAAGGTCCAAGAGTTACAGTAAATCTGTAGTGGCTCATCGGATACAACTACAGGTCTCCCAGAAAATGTTCCAAGGAGATACCGTTTGATGCGTTACTCCCCTCAGCAGAAGTCGGCACGATGCCCGTTATATTCAATACCGATGCAATTTCTGTGTTTCATGGTCAATGCGAAGGTCCAAGGGTTGCATAAAATCTGCAGTGGTGCATCGGAAACAACTACAGGTTTCCCAGAAAATGTTCCAAGCAGATACCGTTTGAGGCGTCACTCCCTTCAGCAGAAGTCGGCATGGTGCCTGTTGTATTCAATTCCCATGAACTTTCTGGGTTTGATGATCAATGCGAAGGTCCAAGGCTTAACGTAAATCTGCAGTGGTGCATCGAAAACAACGACAGGTCTCCCAGAAAGTATTCCAAGCAGACACCGTTTGAAGCGTTACTTCCGTCAGCAGAAGTCGGCATAGTGCCTGTTGTATTCAATACCGATGCAATTTCTGTGTTTGATGGTCAATGCGAAGGTCCAAGGGTTACAGTAAATTTGCAGTGGTGCATCGGAAACAACTACAGGTCTCCCAGAAAATGTTCCAAGCAGATGCCATTTGAAGCGTTACACCACTCATCAGAAGGCGGCATGTTGCCTGTTGTATTCAATACAGATGCAATTTCAGTGTTTGATGGTCAATGCGAAGGTCCAAGGCTTAACGTAAATCTGCAGTGGTGCATCGAAAACAACGACAGGTCTCCCAGAAACTGTTCCAAGCAGACACCGTTTGAAGCGTTACTTCCCTCAGCAGAAGTCGGCATAGTGCCTCTTGTATTCAACACCGATGCAATTACTGTGTTTGATGGTCAATGCGAAGTCCATGGGTTACAGTAAATTTGCAGTGGTGCATCGGAAACAACTACAGGTCTCCCAGAAAATGTTCCAAGCAGATGCCATTTGAAGCGTTACTCCACTCATCAGAAGGCGGCATGGTGCCTGTTGTATCCAATACAGATGCAATTTCAGTGTTTGATGGTCAATGCGAAGGTCCAAGGGTTACAGTAATTCCGCAGTTGTGCATCGGAAACAACTTAAGATATCCCAGAAAAGTTATAAGCAGATAGCGTTTCAGGCGTAACTCCCCTCGGCAGAAGTCGGCATGGTGCCTGTTGTATTCCATACCGATGCAATTTCTTTGTTTGATGGTCAATGTGAAGGTCCAAGGGTTACAGTAAAACTGCATTGGTGCATAGGAAAAACCAACAGGTGTCCCAGAAAATGTTCCAAGCAGATACCGTTGCGGAGCGTTACTCCTCCGGGCAGAAGTCGGGTTGGTGCCCGTTATATTCAATACCGATGTTTTTTCTGTATATGAGGGTCAAAGCGAAGGTCCAAGGGTTACAGTAACTCAGCAGTGGTTCATCGGAAACGAGTACAGGACTCCTGGAAAATGTTCGAAGCAGATACCGTTTGAAGCTTTTCTCCCCTATAGAGAAGGAGACATGGTATATGTTGTATTCAATACCGATGCAACTTCTGTGTTTGATGGTCAATGCGAATGTCCTAGGGTTACAGTAAATCTGCAGTGGTGCATCGGAAACGACGACAGGTCTCCCAGAAAATGCTCCAAGCAGATACCGTTTGAAACGGTACTACCCTCAGCAGAATTCGGCATGGTGTCTGTTGTATTAAATACCGAAGCAATTTCTGTGTTTGATGGTCAATGCGAAGGTCCAAGGGTTACAGTAAATCTGCAGTGGCGCTTCGGAAACAACTACCGGACTCCCAGAAAATGTTCCAACCAGATACCGTTAGTAGCGTTACTCCCCTCAGGAGAAGTCGGCATAGTGACTGTTGTATTGGGTTCCGATGCATTCTCTGTGTTTGATGGTCAATGCGAAGGTCCAAGGGTTAAGGTAAATCTGCAGTGGTGCATCGGAAACAACTACAGGCCTGCCAGAAATTGTTCCAATCAGATATAGCTTGATGCGTTACTCCCCTCAGAAGAGGTCGGCATGGTGCCTGTTGTATACAATACCGATACAATTTCTGTGTGTGATGGTCAATGCGAAGGTCCAAGGGTTACAGTAAATGTGCAGTTGTGCATCAGAAACAACTACAGGACTCTCCGAAAATGTTCCAAGCAAATATCGCTTGAAGCGTTACTCCCCTCGGCAGAGGTCGGCATGGTGCCTGTTGTATACAATACCGATGCAATTTCTGTGTTTGATGGTCAATGCGAAGGTCCAAGGGTTACAGTAAATGTGCAGTGGTGCATCAGAAACAACTACAGGACTCTCAGAAAATGTTCCAAACAGATATCGTTTGAAGCGTTACTCCCCTCAGCAGAAGTCGGCATGGTGCTTGTTGTATTCAATACCGATGCAATTTCTGTGTTTGATGGTCAATGCGATGGTCCAAGGGTTACAGTAAATTTGCTGTGGTGCATCGGAAACAACTACAGGTCTCCAAGAAAATTATCCAAGCAGATACGGATTGAAGCGTTACTCCCCACAACAGAGGTGGGCATGGTGCCTGTTGTATTCAATTCCGATGCTATTTCTGTGTTTGATGGTCAATGCGAAGGTCCAAGGGTTACAGTAAATCCGCAGTTGTGCATCGGAAACAACTAAAGGTCTCCCAGAAAAAGTTCCAAGCAGATACCGTTTGAAGCGTCACTCCCCTCGGCAGAAGTCGGCATGGTGCCTGTTGTATTGTATACCGATGCAATTTCTGTCTTTGATGGCCATTGCGAAGGTCCAAGGGTTACAGTAAATCTACAGTGGAGCATCGGATACAACTACAGGTCTCCCAGAAAATGTTCCAAGCAGATATCGTTTGAAGCGTTACTCCCCTCAGCAGAAGTCGGCACGGTGCCTATTGTATTTAATAAAGATGTTATTTCTTTGTTGGATGGGCAATGCGAAGGTCCAAGGGTTACAGTAAATCTCCAGTGGTGCATCGGAAACAACTACAGGACTCCCAGAAAATGTTCCAAGCAGATACCGTTTGAAGCATTACTCGATGGGCATGACGTAATGGATCATGTTTAATTCAATACCGATGCAATTTCTGTGTTGATGGGCAATATGGAGGTCAAATTGTTACAGTAAAATTGCATTGGTGCTTCGGTAACAACTACAGGACACCCAGAAAATGTTCCCAGCAGATTCCGTTTGAAGCGTTTCTCCCCTCAGCATAAGTCGGCGTAGTGCCTGTTGTATTCAATTCCCATGAACTTTCTGGGTTTGATGATCAATGCGAAGGTCCGAGGCTTAACGTAAATCTGCAGTGGTGCATCGAAAACAACGACAGGTCTCCCAGAAAGTATTCCAAGCAGACACCGTTTGAAGCGTTACTTCCCTCAGCAGAAGTCGGCATAGTGCCTGTCGTATTCAATACCGATGCAATTTCTGTGTTTGATGGTCAATGCGAAGGTCCAAGGGTTACAGTAATTTTGCAGTGTTGCATCGGAAACAACTACAGGTCTCCCAGAAAATGTTCCAAGCAGATGCCATTTGAAGCGTTACACCACTCATCAGAAGGCGGCATGGTGCTTGTTGTATTCAATACAGATGCAATTTCAGTGTTTGATGGTCAATGCGAAGGTCCAAGGCTTAACGTAAATCTGCAGTGGTGCATCGAAAACAACGACAGCTCTCCCAGAAACTGTTCCAAGCAGACACCGTTTGAAGCGTTACTTCCCTCAGCAGAAGTCGGCATAGTGCCTGTTGTATTCAATACCGATGCAATTACTGTGTTTGATGGTCAATGCGAAGTCCAAGGGTTACAGTAAATCTGCAGTGGTGCATCGGAAACAACTACAGGTCTCCCAGAAAATGTTCCAAGCAGATGCCATTTGAAGCGTTACACCACTCATCAGAAGGCGGCATGGTGCCTGTTGTATTCAATACAGATGCAATTTCAGTATTTAATGGTCAATGCGAAGGTCCAAGGGTTACAGTAAATCTGCAGTGGCTCATCGGATACAACTACAGGTCTCCCAGAAAATTATCCAAGCAGATACGGATTGAAGCGTTACTACCCTCAGCAGAGGTCGGCATGGTGCCTGTTGCATTCAATACCGATGCAATTTCTGTGTTTGATGGTCAATGCGAAGGTCCAAGGATACAGTTTATCCGCAGTTGTGCATCAGAAACAACTACAGGACTCTCAGAAAATGTTCCAAGCAGATATCGTTTGAAGCGTTACTCCCCTGAACAGACGTCAGCACGGTGCTGTTGTATTCAATACCGATGCAATTTCTGTGTTAGATGGGTAATGGGAAGGTCCAAGGGTTACAGTAAATCTGCAGTGGTGCATCGAAAACAACGACCGGTCTCCCAGAAAATGTTCCAAGCAGATACCGTTTGAAGCGTTACTCCCCTCAGCAGTAGTCGGCACGGTGCCTACTGTATTTAATAAAGATGCTATTTCTTTGTTGGATGGTCAATGCGAAGGTCCAAGGGTTACAGTAAATCTGCAGTGGTGCATCGGAAACAACTACAGGTCTCCCAGAAAATGTTCAAAGCAGATAGCGTCTGAAGCGTTTCTCCCCTAGAGAGAAGGAGACATGGTATATGTAGCATTCAATACCGATGCTATTTTTGTTGTTGATGGTCAATGCAGAGGTCCAAGGGTTTCAGTAAGTCTGCAGTGGTGCATCGGAAATAACTACAGTTCTCCCAGAAAATGTTCCAAGGAGATACCGTTTGAAGCGTTACTCCCCTCTGCAGAAGTCAGCATGGTGCTGTTGTATTCAATACCGATGCAGTTTTCTGTGTTAGATGGGTAATGGGAAGGTCCAAGGGTTACAGTAAATCTGCAGTGGTGCATCGAAAACAGGGACAGGTCTCCTAGAAACTGTTCCAAGCAGGTACCGTTTGAAGCGTTACTCCCCTCAGCACAAGTCGGCATGTTGCCTGTTGTATTCAATAGCGAGGCAATTTCTGTGTTTGATGGTCAATACAAAGGTCAAAGGGTTACAGTAAATTAGCAGTGGTGCATCGGAAACAACTACAGGTCTCCCAGAAAATTATCCAAGCAGATACGGTTTGAAGCGTTACTCCCCTCAGCAGAAGTCGGCATGGTGCCTGTAGTATTCAATACCGATGCAATTTCTGTGTTACTTGGTCAATGCGAATGTCCAAGTGTTATTGTAAATCTGCAGTGGTGCATCGGAAACAACTACAGGCCCTCCCAGAAATTGTTCCAAGCAGATATCGCTTGAAGCGTTACTCCCCTCGGCAGAGGTCGGCATGGTGCCTGTTTTATACAATACCGATGCAATTTCTGTGTTTGATGGTCAATGCGAAGGTCCAAGGGTTACAGTAAATGTGCAGTGGTGAATCAGAAACAACTACAGGACTCTCAGAAAATGTTCCAAGCAGATATCGTTTGAAGCGTTACTCCCCTCAGCACAAGTCGGCATGTTGCCTGTTGTATTCAATAGCGAGGCGATTTCTGTGTTTGATGGTCAATACGAAGGTCCAAGGGTTACAGTAAATTAGCAGTGGTGCATCGGAAACAACTACAGGTCTCCCAGAAAATTATCCAAGCTGATACGGTTTGAAGCGTTACTCCCCTCAGCAGAAGTCGGCATGGTGCCTGTTGTATTCAATACCGTTGCAATTTCTGTGTTTGATGGTCAATGCGATGGTTAAAGGGTTACAGTAAATTTGCTGTGGTGCATCGGAAACAACTACTGGTCTCCCATAAAATGTTCCAAGCATATGAGATTTGAAGCGTTACTCCCCTCAGCAGAAGTCGGCATGGTGCCTGTTGTATTCAATAGCGAGGCAATTTCTGTGTTTGATGGTCAATACGAAGGTCCAAGGGTTACAGTAAATTAGCAGTGGTGCATCGGATACAACTACAGGCCCTCCCAGAAATTGTTCCAAGCAGATATCGCTTGAAGCGTTACTCCCCTCGGCAGAGGTCGGCATGGTGCCTGTTGTATTGTATACCGATGCAATTTCTGTGTTTGATGGCCATTGCGAAGGTCCAAGGGTTACAGTAAATCTGCAGTGGAGCATCGGATACAACTACAGGCCCTCCCAGAAATTGTTCCAAGCAGATATCGCTTGAAGCGTTACTCCCCTCGGCAGAGGTCGGCATGGTGCCTGTTTTATACAATACCGATGCAATTTCTATGTTTGATGGTCAATGCGAAGGTCCAAGGGTTACAGTAAATGTGCAGTGGTGAATCAGAAACAACTACAGGACTCTCAGAAAATGTTCCAAGCAGATATCGTTTGAAGCGTTACTCCCCTCTGCACAAGTCGGCACGTTGCCTATTGTATTTAATAAAGATGCTATTTCTTTGTTGGATGGTCAATGCGAAGGTCCAAGGGTTACAGTAAATCTCCAGTGGTTCATCGGAAACAACTACAGGACTCCCAGAAAATGTTCCAAGCAGATACCGTTTGAAGCGTTACTCCCCTCAGCAGAAGTCGGCATGGTGACTCTTGTATTGAGTACCGACGAATTTCTGTGTTTGATGGTCAATGCGAAGGTCCAAGTGTTAATCTAAATCTGCAGTGGTGCATCGGAAACAACTGCAGGACTCCCAGAAATGGTTCCAAGCAGATTCCGTTTGAATTGTTACTCGCATGGACAAATGGCGTAATGGTGCATGTTGTATTAAATGCCGTTACAATTTCTTTGTTTCATGGTCAATGTGAAGGTCCATGGGTTACAGTAAAACTGCATTGGTTCATAGGAAAAACCTACAGGTCTCCTAGAAAATGTTCCAAACAGATACCGTTGTGGAGCGTTACTCCTCCGAGCAGAAGTAGGCTTGATTCCCGTTATGTTCAATACCGATGCAATTTCTGTGTTTGATGGTCAATGCGAAGGTCCAAGGCTTACAGAAACTCTGCAGTGGTTCATCGGAAACAAGTACGGGACTCCTAGATAAATGTTCGAAGAGATACCGTTTGAAGCGTTATTCCCCTATAGAAAAGGAGACAAGGTATATATTGTATTCAATACCGACGCATTTTCTGTGTTTGATGGTCAATGTGAAAGTTCAAGGGTTACAGTAAATCTGCAGTGGAGCATCGGATACAACTACAGGACTCCCAGAAAATGTTGCAAGCAGATACCGTGTGAAGCGTTACTCGATGGGCATGTCGTAATGGATCATGTTTTATTCAATACCGATGCAATTTCTGTGTTGATGGGCAATGTGGAGGTCAAATTGTTACAGTAAAATTGCATTGGTGCATCGGAAACAACTACAGGACACCCAGAAAATGTTCCAAGCAGATACCGTTTGAAGCGTTACTCCCCTCAGCAGAAATCGGCATGGTGACTGTTGTATTGAGTACCGATGGATTTCTGTATTTGATGGTCAATGCTAAGGTCCAAGGGTTACAGTAAATCTGCAGTGGCTCAACGGATACAACTACAGGTCTCCCAGAATATTTTCCAAGGAGATACAGTTTGAAGCGTTACTCAACTCAGCAGAAGTCGGCACGGTGCTCGTTGTATTCAATACCGGTGTAATTTCTGTGTTTGATGGTCAATGCGAAGGTCCAAGGGTTACAGTAAATCTGCAGTGGTGCATCGGAAACAAGTACAGGCCTGCTAGATATTGTTCCAAGCAGATACCGCTTGAAGTGTTACTCCCCTCAGCAGAGGTCGGCAACGTGAACGTCCATGGGTTACTGTAGTCCTGCAGTGGTGCATCGCAAGCAGCTACTGCTCTCCCAGAAAATTTTCCAAGCAGATCCCGTTTGAAGTGTTACTCGCATGGACAAATGGCGTAATAGTGCATGTTGTATTAAACGCCGTTACAATTTTTTTGTTTCATGGTCAATGTGAAGGTAGAAGGATTACAGTAAGACTGCATTGGTGCATAGGAAAAACCTACAGGTCTGACAGAAAACGTTCCAAGCAGATACTATTGTGAAGCGGGCAGAAGTCGGCTTGGTGCCTGTTATATTCAAGTCCGATGCAGTTTCCTTGTTAGATAATCAATTCGAAAGACCAAGGGTTACAGTAACTCTGCAGTGTAGGATCGGAAACAAGTTCAGGACTCCTATAAAATGTTCGAAGCAGATACCGTTTGAAGCGTTACTCCCCTATAGAGAAGGAGACATGGTAAATGTTGTAATCAATACCGATGCAATTTCTGTGTTTGCTATTCAATGTGAAGGTTCAAGGGTTACAGTAAATCTGCAGAGGTGGATCGGAAACAACTACAGGACTCCTACATAATGTTCGAAGCACATACCGTTTGAAGCGTTACTCCCCTATAGATGTGGCGACATGGTATATGTTGTATCAATACCGATGCAATATCTGTGTTTGATGGTCAATGTGATGATCTAAGGGCTACATATAACCTGCATTGGTGCATCGGAAGAAACTACAGGTCTCCAAGAGAATGTTCCAGGCATATACCGTTGTGGAGCGTTACCCCTCCGAGCAGAAATCGACTTGGTGCCTGTTATATTCAATACCGATGCAATAGCTGCGTTTGATTGACAGTGCTAAGGTACATGAGTTACAGTAAATCTGGAATGGTGCATCGGAAACAACTACAGGACTCCTAGAGAATGTTCGAAAGAGATACCGTTTGAAGCATTACTCTCCTGGAGTGGAGGAGACATGGTATATGTTGTATTCAATACCGATGCAATTTCTGTGTTTGATGGTCAATGTGATGTTTCAATGGTTACAGTAAATCTGCATTGGTGCATCGGAAACAACTACAGGACTCCTAGATAATGTTCGAAGCAAATACCGTTTGAAGCTTTACTCTCCTGCAGAGAAGGAGAGATGGTATATGTTGTAATCAATACCGATGCAATTTCTGTGGTTGATGGTCAATGCGAAGGTCCGAGGGTAACAGTATATCAGCAGTGATGCATCGGTAACAACTACAGGACTCCTATATAATGTTCAAAGCAGATACCGTTTGAAGCGTTACTCTCCTGGAGAGAAGGAGACATGGTATATGTTGTATTCAATACCTATGCAAATTTCTGTGATTGATCGTCAATGAGAAGGTCCAAGGGTTACTGTACATCTGCAGTGGTGCATCGGAAACAACTACAGGATTCTAGAAAAGGTTCGAAGCAGTTACCGTTTGAAGCGTTACTAACCTATAGAAAAGGAGACATGGTATATGTTGTATTCAATACCGATGCAATTTCTGTGTTTGATGGTCAACGTGAAGGTCTAAGGGTTACAGATAAACTGAGTTGGTGCATAGGAATAACCTAGAGGTCTCCGTGAAAATGTTCACAGCAGATACCGTGGTAAAGCGTTACTCCTCCGGGCGAAGTCGGCTTGGTGCCTGTTATATTCAATACCGATGCAATTTCTGTGTTTGATGGTCAATGCCAAGATCCAAGAGTTACAGTATCTCTGTAGTGGTGCATCGGAAACAAGTACAGGACTCCTAGAAAATGTTCGAAGCAGACACCGTTTGATGCGTTACTCCCCTATAGAGAGGGAGACTTGGTGTATGTTGTATTCAATTCCGATGCAATTTCTGTGTTTGATGGTCAATGTGAAGGTTCAATGGTTACAGTAAATCAACAGTGGGGCATCGGAAACAAGTACAGGACTTCTTGATAATGTTCGATGCAGATACCGTTTGAAGCGTTACTCGCCTGGGGAGAAGGTGACATGGTATTTGTTGTATTCAATACCGATGGAATTTCGGTGTTTGATGGTCAATGTGAAGGTCTATGGGTTACAGATAAACTGCATTGGTGCATAGGAGAAACCTACAGGACTCCCAGAAATTGTTCCAAGCAGATACCGTTGTGGAGCGTTACTCCTCCGGGCTGAAGTCGGCTTGGTGCCTGTTATATTCAATACCGATGCAATTTCTGTGTTTGATGGTCAATGCGAAGGTCCAAGGGCTACAGTAACCCTGCAGTGGTGCAACGGAAAATAGTTCAAAATTCCTAGAAAATGTTCAAAGCAGATACCATTTGAAGCGTTACTCCCCTGTAGAGAAGGAGACATGGTATATGTTGTATTCAATACCGATGAAATTTCTGTGTTTGATGGTCAATGTGAAAGTCTAAGGATTACGGATAAACTGCATTGGTGCATAGGAGTAACCTACAGCTCTCCCTGAAAATGTTCCAAGCAGATACCGTGGTGAAGCGTTACTCCTCCGGGCAGAAGTCGGTTTGGTGCCTGTTATATTCAATACCGATGCAATTTCTGTGTTTGATGGTCAATGCGAAGGTCCAAGGGCTACAGTAACCCTGCAGTGGTGCAACGGAAAATAGTTCAAAATTCCTAGAAAATGTTCAAAGCAGATACCATTTGAAGCGTTACTCCCCTGTAGAGAAGGAGACATGGTATATGTTGTATTCAATACCGATGAAATTTCTGTGTTTGATGGTCAATGTGAAAGTCTAAGGATTACGGATAAACTGCATTGGTGCATAGGAGTAACCTACAGCTCTCCCTGAAAATGTTCCAAGCAGATACCGTGGTGAAGCGTTACTCCTCCGGGCAGAAGTCGGTTTGGTGCCTGTTATATTCAATACCGATGCAATTTCTGTGTTTGATGGTCAATGCGAAGGTCCAAGGGCTACAGTAACCCTGCAGTGGAGCAACGGAAAAAAGTTCAGAATTCCTAGAAAATGTTCAAAGCAGATACAATTTGAAGCGTTACTCCCCTATAGAGAAGGAGACATGGTATATGTTGTATTCAATACCGATGCAATTTCTGTGTTTGATGGTCAATGTGAAGGTTCAAGGGGTACAGTAAATCTGCAGTGGTGCATCGGAAAAAACTACTGGACTCATAGATAATGTTCGAAGCAGATACCGTTTGAAGCGTTACTCTCCTGAAGAGGAGGAGACGACGTATATGTTGTATTCAATACCGATGCAATTTCTGTGTTTGATGGTCAATGTGAAGATCTAAGGGTTAAAGATAAACTGCATTGGTGCGTAGGAAAAACCTACAGCTCTCCCAGAAAATGTTCCAAGCAGATACCGTTGTGGAGCGTTACTCCTCCGGGCTGAAGTCGGCTTGGTGCCTGTTATATTCAATACCGATGCAATTTCTGTGTCTGATGGTCAATGCGAAGGCCCAAGCGTTACAGCAATTCAGCAGTAGTGGTTCGGAAACAAATACAGGACTCCTACATATTGTTCGAAGTAGAGACCGTTTAAAGCGTCACTCTCCTGGAGAGAAGGAGTCATGGTAAATGTTGTATTCAATACCGATGCAATTTCTGTGTTTGATGGTCTATGTGAAGGCCTAAGGTTTACAGATAAACTGCATTGGTGCATAGGAAAAACCAACAGCTCTCACAGAAAATGTTCCAAGCAGATACCGTGGGGAAGCGTTACTCTTCCGGCAGAAGTCGTCTTGGTGCATGTTATATTCAATACCGATGCAATTTCTGTGTTTGATGGTCAATGCGAAGGTTCAAGGGTTACAGTAAATCTGCTGTGGTGCATCGCAAACAAGTACAGGACTCCTAGAAAATGTTCGAAGCAGATATTGTTTAAGCGTCACTCCCCTATAGAGAAGGAGACAAGGTATATGTTTTTTTCACTACCGATGCAATTTCTGTGTTTGATGGTCAATGTGAAAGTCTAAGGGTTACAGATTAACTGCATTGGTGCATAGGAAAAACCTACACGTCTCCCAGAAGATGTTCACAGCAGATACCGTTGTGGAGCGTTACTCCTCCGGGCAGGAGTTGGCTTGGTACCTGTTTTATTCAATACCGATGCAATTTCTGTGTTTGATGGCCAATGCGAAGGTCCAAGGGATACAGTAGCTCAGCAGTGGTGCATCGGTAACAACTACAGGACTCCTAGAAAATGTTCGAAGCAGATATCGTTTGAAGCGTTACTCTCCTGGAGTGAAGGAGACATGGTATATGTTGTATTCAATACCGATGATATTTCTGTATTTGATGTTCAATGTGATGGTCTAAGGGTTACAGATATACTGCATTGGTGCATAAGAAAAACCTACAGCTCTCCCAGAGAATGTTCCAAGCACATACCGTTGTGGAGCGTTACTCTTCCGTTCACGAGTTGGCTTGGTGCCTGTTATATTCAATACTGATGCAATTTCTGTGTTTGATGGTCAACGCGAAGGTCCAAGGGTTACAGTAAATCTGCAGTGGTGCATCGGAAACAACTACAGGACTCCTAGGAAAAGTTCGAAGCAGATACCGTTTAAAGCGTAACTCTCCTGGAGAGAAGGAGACATGGTATATGTTGTATTCAATACCGATGCAATTTCTGTGTATGATGGTAAATTTGAAGGTCTAAGGGTTACAGATAAACTGCATTGGTGCATAGGAAAAAACTACACCTCTCCCAGAAAATGTTCCAAGCAGATACCGTGGTGAAGCGTTACTCTTCCGGGCAGAAGTCGGCTTGGTGCCTGTTATATTCAATACCGATGCAGGTTCTGTGTTTGATGGTCAATGTGAAGCTCTGAGGGTTACAGATAAACTGCATCGGTGCATAGGAAAAACCTACAGCTCGCGCAGAAAATATTCCAAGCAGATACCGTGGCAAACCGTTACTCCTCCGAGCCGAAGTGGGCTTGGTATCTGTTATATTCAATACCGATGCAATTTCTGTGTTTGATGGTCAATGCGAAGGTTCTAGGGTAACAGTATATCTGCAGTGGCGCATCGGAAATAAGTTCAGGACTCCTATAAAATGTTCGAAGCAGATACCGTTTGAAGCGTTACTCCCCTATAGAGAAGGAGACATGGTAAATGTTGTAATCAATACCGATGCAATTTCTGTGTTTGCTATTCAATTTGAAGGTTCAAGGGTTACAGGAAATCTGCAGAGGTGGATCGGAAACAACTACAGGACTCCTACATAATGTTCGAAGCACATACCGTTTGAAGCGTTACTCTCCTGGAGAAAGGGAGACATGGTATATGTTGTATTCAATACCGATGCAATTTCTGTGTTTGATGGTCAATGTGATGGTCTAAGGGTTACATATAACCTGCATTGGTGCATAGGAAAAAACTACAGGTCTCCAAGAGAATGTTCCAGGCATATACCGTTGTGGAGCGTTACCCCTCCGAGCAGAAATCGGCTTGGTGCCTGTTATATTCAATACCGATGCAATAGTTGTGTCTGATTGACAGTGCTAAGGTACATGGGTTACAGTAAATCAGGAATGGTGCATCGGAAACAACTACAGGACTCCTAGAGAATGTTCGAAAGAGATACCGTTTGAAGCATTACTCTCCTGGAGTGGAGGAGCCATGGTATATGTTGTATTCAATACCGATGCAATTTCTGTGTTTGATGGTCAATGTGATGTTTCAATGGTTACAGTAAATCTGCATTGGTGCATCGGAAACAACTACAGGACTCCTAGATAATGTTCGAAGCAGATACCGTTTGAAGCTTTACTCTCCTGCAGAGAAGGAGAGATGGTATATGTTGTAATCAATACCGATGCAATTTCTGTGGTTGATGGTCAATGCGAAGGTCCGAGGGTAACAGTAAATCAGCAGTGATGCATCGGAAACAACTACAGGACTCCTAGATAATGTTCAAAACAGATACCGTTTGAAGCGTTACTCTCCTGGAGAGAAGGAGACATGGTATATGTTGTATTCAATACCTATGCAAATTTCTGTGATTGATCGTCAATGAGAAGGTCCAAGGGTTACAGTAAATCTGCAGTGGTGCATCGGAAACAACTACAGGACTCTAGAAAAGGTTCGAAGCAGTTACCCTTTGAAGCGTTACTAAACTATAGAAAAGGAGACATATGTTGTATTCAATACCGTTGCAATTTCTGTGTTTGATGGTCAATGTGGAGGTCTATGGGTTACAGATAAACTGAATTGGTGCATGGGAATAACCTACAGGTCTCCGTGAAAATGTTCATAGCAGATACCGTGGTTAAGCGTTACTGCTCCGGGCGAAGTCGACTTGGTGCCTGTTATATTCAATACCGATGCAATTTCTGTGTTTAATGGTCAATGCTAAGGTCCAAGGGTTACAGTAAATCTGCAGTGGGGCATCGGAAACAAGTACAGGACTCCTAGAAAATGTTCGAAGCAGACACCGTTTGATGCGTTACTCCCCTATAGAGAGGGAGACTTGGTATATTTTGTATTCAATTCCGATGCAATTTCTGAGTTTGATGGTCAATGTGAAGGTTCAATGGTTACAGTAAATCAGCAGTGGGGCATCGGAAACAAGTACAGGACTTCTAGATAATGTTCGATGCAGATACCGTTTGAAGCGTTACTCTCCTGGGGAGAAGGTGACATGGTATTTGTTGTATTCAATACCGATGGAATTTCGGTGTTTGATGGTCAATGTGAAGGTCTATGGGTTACAGATAAACTGCATTGGTGCATACGAAAAACCTACAGCTCTCCCAGAAAATTTTCCAAGCAGATACCATTGTGGACCGTTATTCCTCCGAGCAGACGTCGGTTGGTGCCTGTTATATTCTATAGCGATGCAATTTCTGTGTTTGATGGTCAATGTGAAGGTCCAAGGGTTACAGTAAATCTGCATTGGTGCATCGGAAACAACTACAGGTCTCATAGAAAATGTTCGAAGCAGATACCGTTTGAAGGGTTATTCTACTCGAGAGAAGGAGACATGGTATATGTTGAATTCAATACCAATCCTCTTTCTGTGTTTGATAGTCAATGCGAAGGTCCAAGGGTTACAGTTAATCTGCAGTGGTGCATCGCAAACAAGTACAGGACTCCTAGATAATGTTCGAAGCAGATACCGTTCGAAGCGTTACTCTCCTGGAGAGAAGGAGACATGGTGTATGTTGTTTTCAATACCGATGCAATTTCTGTTTTTTATGGTCAATGTGAAGGTCTAAGGGTTACAGATAAATTGCATTGGTGCAAGGGAAAAACTTACAGCTCTCCCAGAAAATGTTCCAAGCTGATACCGTTGTGCAGCGTTACTCTTAAGGGGAGAAATCGGCTTGGTGGCTGTTATATTCAATTCTGATGCAATTTCTGTGTTTAATGGTCAATGCTAAGGTCCAAGGGTTACAGTAAATCTGCATTGGGGCATCGGAGACAACTACAGGACTCCTAGAAAATGTTCGAAGCAAATAGCGTTTGAAGCGTTACTCTCCTGGAGTGAAGGAGCCATGGTATATGTTGTATTCAATACCGATGCAATTTCTGTGTATGAAGGTCACTTTGAAGGTCTAAGGGTTACAGATAAACTTCATTGGTGCATTGGAAAAAAGCTACAGCTGACCCACAAAATGTTCCAAGCAGATACCGTGGTGAAGCGTTGCTCCTCCGGGCCGGAGTCGGCTTGGTGTCTGTTATATTCAATACCGATGCAATTTCTGTGTTTGATGGTCAATGCGAAGATTCAAGGGTTGCAGTAGATCTGCAATGGTGCATCGGAAATAGGTTAAGGACTCCTATAAAATGATGAAGCTGATAGGGTTTAAAGCGTTACTCCCCTATAGAGAAGCAGACATGGTATAAGTTGTATTCAATACCGATGCAATTTCTGTGTTTGATGGTCAATGTGAAGGTCTAAGGGTTACAGATAAACTGCATTGGTGCATAGGAAAAACCCACAGCTCTCCCAGAAAATTTTCCAAGCAGATACCGTTGTGGAGCGTTACTCCTCCGGGCAGGAGTTGGCTTGGTACCTGTTTTATTCAATACCGATGCAATTTCTGTGTTTGATGGTCAATGCGAAGGTCCACGGTTTACAGTAAATCTGCAGTGGTGCATCGGAAACAACTACAGGACTCCTAGAAAATGTTCGAAGCAGATACCGTTTAAAGCATTACTCCCCTGGAGCGAAGGAGACAAGGTATATGTTGTATTCAATACCGATGCAATTTCTGTGTATGATGGTCAATTTGAAGGTCTAAGGGTTACAGATAAACTGCATTGGTGCATAGGAAAAAACTACAGCTCTCCCAGAAAATGTTCCAAGCAGATACCGTGATGAAGCGTTACTTTTCCGGCCAGAAGTCGGCTTGGTGCCTGTTATATTCAATACCGATGCAATTTCTGTGTTTGACTGTCAATGCGAAGGTCCAAGGTTTACAGTAAATCTGCAGTGGTGCATCGGAAACAACTGCAGGACGCCTAGAAAATGTTCGAATCAGATACCATTTGCAGTGTTACTCCCCTATAGAGAAGGAGACATGGTATATTTTGTAATCAATACCGATGCAATTTCTGTGTTTGATGGTCAATGTGAAGGTTCAAGGGTTACAGTAAATCTGCAGTGGTTCTTCGACATAACTACAGGACTCCTAGAAAATGTTCGAAGCAGATACCGTTGGAAGCGTTACTCGCATATAGAGAAGGAGACATGGTATGTGTTGTATTCAGTACCAAGGCAATTTCTTTGTTTGATGGTCAATGTGAAGGTCTAAGGATTACATATAAACTGCATTGGTGCACAGGAAAAACCTGCAGCTCTCCCAGAAAATGTTCTAAGCAGATACCGTTGTGGAGCGTTACTCCTCCAGGCAGCAGTCGGCTTGGTGCCTGTTATATTCAATACCGATGCATTTTCTGTGTTTGATGGTCAATGCGTAAGTGTAAGGGTTACAGTAAATCTGCAGTGGTGCATCGGAAACAACTACAGGACTCCTAGTAAATGCTCGAAGCAGATACCGTTTGAGGGGTTACTATTCAATAGAGAAGGAGACAAAGTATATGTTGTATTCAATACCGATGCAATTTCTGTGTTTGATGGTCAATGTCATGATCTAAGAGTTACAGATAAACTGCATTGGTGCATAGGATAAACCTACAGCTCTCCCGGAAAATGTTCCAAGCAGATACCGTTGTGGAGTGTACTCCTCCGGGCAGAAGTCGGCTTGGTGCCTGTTATATTCAATTCCGATGCAATTTCAGTGTTTGATGGTCAATGCGAAGGTCCAAGGGTTACAGTAAATCTGCATTGGTGCAACGGAAACAAGTACAGGTCTCCTACAAAATGTTCGAAGCAGATACCGTTTGAAGCGTTACTCCCCAATAGAGAAGGAGACATGGTACATGTTTTATTCAATACCGACGCAATTTCTATGTTTGATGGTCAACGTGAAGGTTCAAGGGTTACAGTAAATCTTCGGTGGTGGAACGGAAACAACTACAGGACTCCTAGATAGTGTTCGAAGCAGATACTGTTTGAAGCGTTACTCTCCTGGAGAAAAGGAGTCATGGTATATGTTGTATTCAATACCGATGATATTTCTGTGTTTGACGGTCATTTTGATGGTCTAAGGGTTACAGATAAACTGCATTGGGGCATAGGAAAAACCTACAGCTCGTCCTGAAAATTTCCAAGCAGATACCGTTGCGGAGCGTTACTCCTCCGAGCAGAAGTCGGTTGGTGCCTGTTATATTCAATACCGATGCAATTTCAGTGTTTGATGATCAATGCGAAGGTCAAATTGTTACAGTAAATCGGCAGTGGTGTATCGGAAACAACTACAGGACTCATACAAAATGTTCGAAGCAGATACCGTCTGAAGGGTTACTCTACTGGAGAGAAGGAGACATGGTATATGTTGAATTCAATACCGGAGCACTTTCTGTGTCTGATGGTCATTGCGAGGGTCCAAGGGTTACAGTAAATCTGCAGTGGTGCATCGGAAACAAGTACAGGACTCCTAGATAATGTTCGAAACAGATACCGTTTGAAGCATTACTCTCCTGGAGAGATGGAGACTTGGTATATGTTGAGTTCAATCCCGATGCAATTTCTGTGTTTGATGGTCAATGTGAAGGTCTAAGGGTTACAGATAAACTGCATTGGTGCATAGGAAAAACCTACAGCTCTCCCAGAAAATGTTCGAAGAAAATACCGTTGTTAGCGTTACTCTTCCGGGCAGAAGACGGCTTGGTGCCTGTTATATTCAATACCGATGCAATACCTGTGTTTGATGGTCAACGCGAAGTTCCAAGGGTTACAGTATATCTGCAGTGGTGCATCGGTAACAACTGCAGGACTAGTTGAAAATGATCGAGGCAGGTACCGTTTGCAGCGTTACTCCCTTATAGAGAAGGAGACATGGTATATGTTGGATTCAATACCGATGCAATTTCTGTGTTTGATGGTCAATGCGAAGGTCCAAGGGTTACAGTAAATCTGCAGTGGTGCATCGGAAACTACTACAGGGCTCCTAGAACATGTCGATGCAGATGATGAAGGAGATTTGTATTATCTAAGAACGTCATAATACGAGAACACAAAACATGTTCCATTATTCTACAACAGATTGACGTAAGCGAAATAGGCCTATAATTATTCGCATCTGATTTATGACCCTTCTTGAAAATGGGAACGACCTGCGCTTTCTTCCAGTCGCTAGGTACTTTACGTTCTTCCAGCGATCTACGATAAATTGCTGATAGAAAGGGGGCAAGTTCTTTAGCATAATCACTGTAGAATCTTAAGGGTATCTCGTCTGGTCCGGATGCTTTTCCGCTACTAAGTTATAGCAGTTGTTTTTCAATTCCGATATCGTTTATTTCAATATTTTCCATTTTGGCGTCCGTGCGACGGCTGAAGTCAGGGACCGTGTTACGATTTTCCGCAGTGAAACAGTTTCGGAACACTGAATTCAGTATTTCTGCCTTTCTTCGGTCGTCCTCTGTTTCGGTGCCATCGTGGTCAACGAGTGACTGAATAGGGGATTTAGATCCGCTTACCGATTTTACATATGACCAAAACTTTTTAGGGTTCTTGTTTATATTGTTTGCCAATGTTTTATGTTCCAATTCGTTGAATGCTTCTCTCATTGCTCTCTTTACGCTCTTTTTCGCTTCGTTCAGCTTTTCCTTATCAGCTATGATTCGACTACTCTTAAACCTATGATGAAGCTTTCTTTGTTTCCGTAGTACCTTTCGTACATGATTGTTATACCACGGTGGATCTTTCCCCTCGCTTTGGACCTTAGTCGGTACGAACTTATCTAAGGCGTACTGGACGATGTTTCTGAATTTTTTCCATTTTTGTTCCACATCCTCTTCCTCAGAAATGAACGTTTGATGGTGGTCACTCAGATATTCTGCGATTTGTGCCCTATCACTCTTGTTAAGCAAATATATTTTCCTTCCTTTCTTGGCATTTCTTATTACACTTGTAGTCATTGATGCAACCACTGACTTACGATCACTGATACCCTCTTCTACATTCACGGAGTCGAAAAGTTCCGGTCTATTGTTGCTATGAGGTCTAAAACGTTAGCTTCACGAGTTGGTTCTCTAACTATCTGCTCGAAGTAATTCTCGGACAAGGCAGTCAGGATAATGTCACAAGAGTCTCTGTCCCTGGCTCCAGTTCTGATTGTGTGACTATCCCATTCTATACCTGGTAGATTGAAGTCTCCCCCTATTACAATAGTATGATCACGAAACTTCTTCACGACGTTCTGCAGGTTCTCTCTGAGGCGCGCAACTACTACGGTTGCTGATGCAGGTGGTCTATAGAAGCATCCGACTATCATATCTGACCCACCTTTGATACTTAACTTAACCCAGATTATTTCACATTCGCATTCGCTAATAACTTCACTGGATATTATTGAATTCTTTACTGCTACAAATACTCCTCCACCATTGGCGTTTATCCTATCCTTGCGGTATATATTCCATTCTGTGTCTAGGATTTCGTTACTGTTCACTTCCGGTTTTAACCAACTTTCCGTTCCTAATACTATATGCGCACTATTTCCTTCAATAAGAGATACTAATTCAGGAACCTTGCCCTGGATACTCCTGCAGTTTACCAATATTACGTTAACTTTTCCTATTTTTGGTCTCTGAGGACGGACGTTCTTTATCAACGATGATAATGTCCTCTCTGGTAAGCCGTCAGGTATTTTATCGTTTCACCCAAGGGGGGGTCCCTCTAACCTAAAAAACCCCCGTGTGCACGCCACACGTACTCTGCTACCCTACTAGCTGCTTCCGGTGTGTAGTGCACGCCTGACCTGTCTAGGGGGGCCCTACAGTTCTCCACCCAATAACGGAGGTCGATGAATTTGAAACCATTATAGTCTCCAGGAGAGTAACGCATCAAACGGTATCTGCTTCGAACATTATCTAGGAGTCCTGTACTTCTTTCCGATGAATCACTGCAGATTTACTATAACCCTTGGACCATCACATTGACCATCAAACACAGCAATAGCATCGGTGTTGAATATAACAGGCACCAAGCCGACTTCTGCCCGGAGGAGTAACGCTCCACAACGGCATCTGCTTCGAACATTTTCTGGGAGAGCTGTAGGTTTTTCCTATGCACCAATGCAGTTTATCAGTAACCCATAGACCTTCACATTGACTTTCAAACACAGAAATTGCATCGGTACTGAATACAACATACACCATGTCTCCTTGTCTATAGGCGAGCAACGCTTGAAACGGTATCTGCATCGAACATTTTCTAGGAGTCCTGTAGTTGTTTCCGATGCACCAATGCAGATTTACTGTAACCCTTGGACCTTCGCATTGACCATCAAATACAGATATTGCATCGGTATGGAATACAACAGGCACCAAGCCGACTTCTGCCCGGTGGAGTAACGCTCTACAACGGTATCTGGTTCGAACATTTTCTGGGAGAGCTGTAGGTTTTTCCTATGCATCAATGCAGTTTAACTGTAACCCTTAGACATTCACATCGACCATCATACACAGAATTTGCATCGGTATTGAATACAAAATATACCATATCGCCTTCTCTCCAGGAGAGTAATGCTTCAAACGGTATCTGCTTCGAACATTATCTACGAGTCCTGTAATTGTTTCCAATGCACCACTGCAGATATACTGTAACCCTCGAACGTTCTCATTGACCATCAAACACAGAAATTGCTTTGGTATTGAATACAACATGCAACATGTCTCCTTCTCTATAGGGGAATAACGCTTCAAACGGTATCTGCTTCGAACATTTTCTAGGAGTCCTGTAGTTGTTTCCGATGCACCACTGCATACTTACTGTGACCCTTGGACCCTCGCATTGACCATCAAACACAGAAATTGTATCGGATTTGAATATAACATTCACCAAGCCGACTTCTGCCCGGAGGAGTAAGGCTCCACAACGGTATCTGCTTGGAACATTTTCTGGGAGTCCTGTAGGATTTTCCTATGCACCAACGCAGTTTATTTGTAACCCTTAGACCTTCACATTGACCATCAAACACAGAAATTGCATCGGTATTGAATACAACATCTAACATGTCTCCTTCTCTTTACGAGAGTAACGCTTCAAACGGTATCTGCTCGAACATTATCTAGGAGTCCTGCAGTTGTTTGCGATGCACCACTGCAGATTTACTGTAACCCTTGGACATTCGCATTGACCATCAAACACAGAAATTCTATCGGTATGAATAGAACGTATACAGTGTCTCTTTCTCTCCATGAGAGTAACGCTTCAAACAGTATCTGCTAGGAACATTTTCTGGGAGAGCTGTAGGTTGTTCCTATGCCCCAATGCAGTTTATCTATAACCCATACACCTTCACATTGACCATCATACACAGAAATTGCATCGGTATTGAATACAAGATATACCAAGTGTCCTTCTCTCCAGGAGAGTAACGCATCAAACGGTATCTGCCACGAACATTATCTAGGAGTCCTGTACATGTTTCCGATGAACCACTGCAGATTTACTATGACCCTTGGACCCTCACATTCACCATCAAACACAGAAATTGCATCGGTATTGAATACATGATATACCATGTGTCATTCTCTCCAGGAGAGTAAAGCATCAAACGGTATCTGCTTCGAACATTATCTAGGAGTCCAGTACATGTTTCCGATGCACCACTGCAGATTTACTGTAACCCTTGGATCTACGCATTGCCATCAAACACAGAAATTGCATCGGTATTGAATATAACAGGCACCATGCCATCTCCTGCCCGGAGGAGTAACGCTCCACAACGGTATCTGCTTGGATCATTTTCTGGGAGAGCTGTAGGTTTTTCCTATGCACCAATGCAGTTTATATGTAACCCTTAGACCTTCAAATTGACCATCAATCACAGAAATTGCATCGGTATTGAATACAACATATACCATGTCTCCATCTCTATAGGGTAGTAACGCTTCAATTGGTATCTGCTTCGAACATGTTCTAGGAGCCCTGTAGTTGTTTCCGATGCACCACTGCAGATTTACTGTAACCTTTGGACCTTCGCAATGACCATCATACACAGAAATAGCATCGGTATTGAATATAACAGGCACCAAGCCGACTTCTGAACGGATGAGTAACGCTCCACAACGGTATCTGGTTCGAACATTTTCTGGAAGAGCTGTAGGTTTTTCCTATGCACCAATGCAGTTTATCTGTAACCCTTAGACCTTCACATTGACCGTCAAACACAGAAATTGAATCGGTATTAAATACCACATTTACCATGTCACCATCTCTATAGGGGAGTAACGCTTCAAACGGAATCTGCTTCGAACAGATCCTAGGAGTCCTGCAGTTGTTTCCTATCCACCACTGCAGATTTACTGTAACCCTTGGACGTTCGCATTGACCATCAAACACAGAAATTGCATCGGTATTGAATACAAGGTATACCATGTGTCCTTCTCTGCAGGAGAGCAACGCATCAAACGGTATCTGCTTCGAACATTATTTACGAGTCCAGTAGTTGTTTCCGATGCACCACTGCAGATTTTCTGTAACCCTTGAACGTTCTCATTGACCATCAAACACAGAAATTGCTTCGGTATTGAATACAACATGTAACATGTCTCCTTCTCTATAGGGGAGTAACGCTTCAAACGGTATCTGCTTCGAACATTTTCTGGGAGAGCTGTAGGATTTTCCTATGCACCAATGCAGTTTATCAGTAACCTATAGACCTTCACATTGACTTTCAAACACAGAAATTGCATCGGTATTGAATACAACATATACCATGTGTCCTTCTCTCCAGGAGAGAAACGCATCAAGCGGTATCTGCTTCGAACGTTATCTAGGAGTCCTGTACTTGTTTCCGATGCACCACTGCTGATTTCCTGTAACCCTTGGACCTTCGCATTGACCAACAAACACAGATATCTCTTCGGTATTGAAGATAACAAGCGCCAACCGACTTCTGCTCGGTGGAGTAAGGCTGAACAATGAAATCTGCTTGGAACATTTTCTGGGAGAGCTGTAGGTTGTTCCTATGCCCCAATGCAGTTTATCTGTAGCCCGTACACATTCACATTTACCATCAAACACAGAGATTGCATCGGTATTGAATACAAGATATACCATGTGTCCTTCTCTCCAGGAGAGTAACTCATCAAACGGTATCTGCTTCAAACATTATCTAGGAGTCCTGTACTTGTTTCCGATGCACCACTGCAGATTTCCTGTAACCCTTGGACCTTCGCATTGACCATCAAACACTGATATTGCTTCGGTATTGAATATAACAGGCACCAACCGACTTCTGCTCGGTGGAGTAACGCTCCACTATGGAATCTGTTTGGAACATTTTCTGGGAGAGCTGTAGGTTTTTCCTATGCACCAATGCAGTTTATCTGTAACCCTTAGACATTCACATCGACCATCATACACAGAATTGGCATCGGTATTGTATACAACATATACCATGCCGCCTTCTCTCCAGGAGAGTAATGCTTCAAACGGTATCTGCATCGAACATTATCTACGAGTCCTGTAGTTGTTTCCAATGCACCACTGCAGATTTACTGTAACCCTTGAACGTTCTCATTGACCATCAAACACAGAAATTGCTGTGGTATGGAATACAAAATGTAACATGTATCCTTCTCCATAGGGGAGTAACGCTTCTAACGGTATCTGCATCGAACATTTTCTAGGAGTCCTGTAGTAGTTTCCGATGCACCACTTCATACTTACTGTAAGCCTTGGACCTTCGCATTGACCATCAAACACAGAAATTCTATCGGTATGAATACAACGTATACAGTGTCTCTTTCTCTCCTTGAGAGTAACGCTTCAAACAGAATCTGCTTCGATCGTTCTCTAGGAGTCCTGTAGTTGTTTCTGATGCACCACTGCAGATTTACTGTAACCCTTGGACCTTCGCATTGACCATCAAACAATGAAATTGCATCGGTATTGAATACAACATATACCATGTCTCCCTCTCTCCAGGAGAGTAACGCATTAAACGGTATCTGCTGCGAACATTATCTAGGAGTCCTGTACTTGTTTCCGATGCACCACTGCAGATTTCCTGTAACCCTTGGACTTTCGCATTGACCATCAAACACTGATATTGCTTCGGGATTGAATATAACAGGCTCCAACCGACTTCTGCTCGGTGGAGTAACGCTCCAAAATGGAATCTGCTTGGAAGATTTTCTTTGAGAGCTGTAGGTTGTTCCTATGCCCCGATGCAGTTTATCTGTAACCCTTAGACCTTCACATTGACCATCAAACACAGAAATTGCATCGGTATTGAATACAAGATATACCATGTGTCCATCTCTCCAGGAGAGTAACTCATCAAACGGTATCTGCTTCAAACATTATCTAGGAGTCCTGTACTTGTTTCCGATGCACCACTGCAGATTTCCTGTAACCCTTGGACCTTCGCATTGACCATCAAACGCTGATATTGCTTCGGTATTGAATATAACAGGCACCAACCGACTTCTGCTCGGTGGAGTAACGCTCCACTATGGAATCTGTTTGGAACATTTTCTGGGGGAGCTGTAGGTTGTTCCTATGCCCCAATGCAGTTTATCTGTAACCCTTAGACCTTCACATTGACCATCAAACACAGAAATTGCATCGGTATTGAATACAAGATATACCAAGTGTCCTTCTCTCCAGGAGAGTAACGCATCAAACGGCATCTGCTTCGAACATTATCTAGGAGTCCTGTACATGTTTCCGATGAACCACTGCAGATTTACTATATCCCTTGGACGTTTACATTGACCATCAAACACAGCAATTGCATCGGTATTGAATATAACAGGCACCAAGCCGACTTCTGCCGTGAAAAGTAACACTTCTCCACGGTATCTGATCGGAACAATTTCTGGGAGAGGTGTTGGTTTTTCCTATGCACCGATGCAGTTTATGTGTAACCCTTAGACCTTCACATTGACCATCATACACAGAAATTGCATCGGTAATGAATACAACATATACCATGTCTCCTTCTCTCCAGGAGAGTAACGCTTCAAACGGAATCTGCTACGAACATTATCTAGGGGTCCTGTAGTTCTTTCCGATGATCCACTGCAGATTTACTATAACCCTTAGACCTTCACATTGACCATCAAACACAGAAATTGCATCGGTATTGAATACAAGATATACCATGTGTCCTTCTCTCCAGGAGAGTAACGCATCAAACGGTATCTGCTCGAACATTATCTAGGAGTATTGTAGTTGTTTACGATGAACCACTGCAGATTTACTGTAACCCTTGGACATTCGCATTGACCATCAAACACAGATATCTCTTCGGTATTGAGGATAACAAGCGCCAACCGACTTCTGCTCGGTGGAGTAAGGCTCAACAATGAAATCTGCTTGGAACATTTTCTGGGAGAGCTGTAGGTTTTTCCTATGCCCCAGTGCAGTTTATCTGTAGCCCTTAGACATTCACATTTACCATCAAACACCGAAATTGCATCGGTATTGAATACAAGATAAACCATGTGTCCTTCTCTCCAGGAGAGTGACGCATCAAACGGTATCTGCTTCGAACATTATCTAGGAGTCCTGTACATGTTTCCGATGCACCACTGCAGATTTACTGTAACCCTTGGATCTACGCATTGACCATGAAACACAAAAATTGCATCGGTATTGAATCCAACATATACCATGTTTCCTTCTCTACAGGGGAGAAACGCTTCATACGGTATCTGCTTCGATCATATTCCAGGAGTCCTGTAGTTGTTTCCGATGCACCACTGCAGATTTACTGTAACACTTATACCTTCGCATTGACCATCAAACACAGAAATTTGAACGGTATTGAATATAACAGGCACAAAGCCGAATTCTGCCCGGAAGAGTAACGCTTCACCACGGTATCTGCTTGGAACATTTTCTGGGAGAGCTGTAGGTTTTTCCTATGCACCAATGCAGTTTATCTGTAACCCTTAGACATTCACATCGACCATCATACACAGAATTGGCATCGGTATTGAATACAACATATACCATGCCGCCTTCTCTCCAGGAGAGTAATGCTTCAAACGGCATCTGCATCGAACATAATCTACGAGTCCTGTAGTTGTTTCCAATGCATCACTGCAGATTTACTGTAACCCTTGAACGTTCTCATTGACCATCAAACACAGAAATTGCTTTGGTATGGAATACAAAATGTAACATGTATCCTTCTCCATAGGGGAGTAACGCTTCAAACGGTATCTGCAACGAACATTTTCTAGGAGTCCTGTAGTAGTTTCCGATGCACCACTTCATACTTACTGTAAGCCTTGGACCTTCGCATTGACCATCAAACACAGAAATTCTATCGGTATGAATACAACGTATACAGTGTCTCTTTCTCTCCTTGAGAGTAACGCTTCAAACAGAATCTGCTTCGATCGTTCT
The DNA here is from genome assembly GCF_021461385.2 of Schistocerca piceifrons. Lineage (NCBI taxonomy): Eukaryota > Metazoa > Arthropoda > Insecta > Orthoptera > Acrididae > Schistocerca > Schistocerca piceifrons. Next base: position 521,178,533 of record NC_060143.1, read on the forward strand.
CTAGGAGTCCTGTAGTTGTTTCTGATGCACCACTGCAGATTTACTGTAACCCTTGGACCTTCGCATTGACCATCAAACAATGAAATTGCATCGGTATTGAATACAACATATACCATGTCTCCCTCTCTCCAGGAGAGTAACGCATCAAACGCTATCTGCTGCGAACATTATCTAGGAGTCCTGTACTTATTTCCGATGCACCACTGCAGATTTCCCGTAACCCTTGGACCTTCGCATTGACCATCAAACACTGATATTGCTTCGGTATTGAATATAACAGGCTCCAACCGACTTCTGCTCGGTGGAGTAACGCTCCAAAATGGAATCTGCTTGGAAGATTTTCTTTGAGAGCTGTAGGTTGTTCCTATGCCCCGATGCAGTTTATCTGTAACCCTTAGACCTTCACATTGACCATCAAACACAGAAATTGCATCGGTATTGAATACAAGATATACCATGTGTCCATCTCTCCAGGAGAGTAACTCATCAAACGGTATCTGCTTCAAACATTATCTAGGAGTCCTGTACTTGTTTCCGATGCACCACTGCAGATTTCCTGTAACCCTTGGACCTTCGCATTGACCATCAAACACTGATATTGCTTCGGTATTGAATATAACAGGCACTAACCGACTTCTGCTCGGTGGATCAACGCTCCGCTATGGAATCTGTTTGGAACATTTTCTGGGAGAGCTGTAGGTTGTTCCAAGCCCCAATGCAGTTTATCTGTAACCCTTAGACCTTCACATTGACCATCAAACACAGAAATTGCATCGGTATTGAATACAAGATATACCAAGTGTCCTTCTCTCCAGGAGAGTAACGCATCAAACGGTATCTGCCTCGAACATTGTCTAGGAGTCCTGTACATGTTTCCGATGAACCACTGCAGATTTACTATATCCCTTGGACGTTTACATTGACCATCAAACACAGAAATTGCATCGGTATTGAATATAACAGGCACCAAGCCGGCTTCTGCCGTGAAAAGTAACACTTCTCCACGGTATCTGATCGGAACAATTTCTGGGAGAGGTGTTGGTTTTTCCTATGCACCGATGCAGTTTATCTGTAACCCTTAGACCTTCACATTGACCATCATACACAGAAATTGCATCGGTAATGAATACAACATATACCATGTCTCCTTCTCTCAAGGAGAGTAACGCTTCAAACGGAATCTGCTACGAACATTATCTAGGAGTCCTGTAGTTCTTTCCGATGAACCACTGCAGATTTACTATAACCCTTAGACCTTCACATTGACCATCAAACACAGAAATTGCATCGGTATTGAATACAAGATATACCATGTGTCCTTCTCTCCAGGAGAGTAACGCATCAAACGGTATCTGCTTCGAAAATTATCTAGGAGTCCTGTACATGTTTCCGATGCACCACTGCAGATTTACTGTAACCCTTGGATCTACGCATTGACCATAAAACACAGAAATTGCATCGGTATTGAATATAACAGGCACCAAGCCAACTCCTGCCCGGAGGAGTAACGCTCCACAACGGTATCTGTTTGGATCATTTTCTGGGAGAGCTGTTGGTTTTCCCTATGCACCAATGCAGTTTATATGTAACCCTTAGGCCTTCGAATTGACCATCAATCACAGAAATTGCATCGGTGTTTAATACAACATATACCATATCTCCATCTCTATAGGGTAGTAACGCTTCAATCGGTATCCGCTTCGAACATGTTCTAGGAGCCCTGTAGTTCTTTCCGATGCACCACTGCAGATTTACTGTAACCCTTGGACCTTCGCAATGACCATCATCCACAGAAATTGCATCGGTATTGAATATAACAGGCACCAAGCCGACTTCTGCCCGGAGGAGTAGCGCTCCACAACGGTATCTGCTTCGAACTTTTTCTGGGAGAGCTGTAGGTTTTTCCTATGCACCAATGCGTTTTATCTGTAACCCTTAGGCCTTCACATTGACCATAAAACACAGTAATTTCATCGGTATTGAGTACAACATATACCATGACTCCTTCTCTATAGGGGAGTAACGCTTCAAACGGTATCTGCTTCGAACAATTTCTAGGAGTCCTGTAGTTGTTTTCGATGCACCGATGCAGATTTACTATAACCCTTGGACCTTCGCATTGACCATCAAATACAGATATTGCATCGGTATGGAATACAACAGGCACCAAGCCGACTTCTGCCCGGTGGAGTAACGCTCTACAACGGTATCTGGTTCGAACATTTTTTGGGAGAGCTGTAGGTTTTTCCTATGCATCAATGCAGTTTATCTGTAACCCTTAGACCTTCACATTGACAAAAACACAGAAATTGCAACGGTATTGATTCCAACATATACCATGTCTCCCTCTCTATAGGGGAGTAACGCTACAAACGGTATCTGCCTCGAACATATTCTAGGAGTCCTGTAGTTGTTTCCGATGCACCACTGCAGATTTAGTGTAACCCTTATACCTTCGCATTGACCATCAAACACAGAAACTGGAACGGTATTCTATATAACAGGCGCAAAGCCGACTTCTGCCCGGAAGAGTAACGCTTCACCACGGTTTCTGCTTGGAACATTTTCTGGGAGAGCTGTAGGTTTTTCCTATGCACCAATGCAGTTTATCTGTAACCCTTACACATTCACATCGACCATCATACACAGAATTTGTATCGGTATTGAATACAACATATACCATGTCGCCTTCTCTCGAGGAGAGTAATGCTTCAAACGGTATCTGCTTTGAACATTATCTACGAGTCCTATAGTTGTTTCCGATGCACCACTGCAGATTTTCTGTAACCCTTGAACGTTTTCATTGACCAATAACACAGAAATTGCTTCGGTATTGAATACAACATGTAACATGTCTCCTTCTCTATAGGGGAGTAACGCTTCAAACGGTATCTGCTTCGAACATTTTCTAGGAGTCCTGTAGTTGTTTCCGATGCACCACTGCAGGTTTACTGTAACATAGACCTTCGCATTGACCATCAAACACAGATATTCCATCGGAATTGAATATAACAGACACCAAGCCGACTTCTGCCCGGAGGAGTAATACTCCACATCGGTATCTGCTTTGAACATTTTCTGGGAGTCCTATAGGATTTTCCTATGCACCAATGCAGTTTATCTGTAACCCTAAGACCTTCACATTGACCATCAAACAGAGAAATTGCATCGGTATTGAATACAACATATACCATGTCTCCATCTCTATAGGGGAGTAACGCTTCAAACGGTATCTGATTCGAACATTATTAAGGAGTCCTGTAGTTGTTTCCGATGCACCACTGCCGATTTACTGTAACCCTTGGACTTTCGCATTGACCATCAAACACAGAAATTCCATCGGTATGAATACAACTTATACCATGTCTCTTTCTCTCTATGAGAGTAACGCTTCAAACGGTATCTGATTCGAACATTATCTAGGTGTCCTGTACTTGTTTCCGATGCACCACTGCAGAATTACTGTAACCCATGGACCTTCGCACTGACCATCAAACACAGAAATTGCATCGGTATTGAATACAAGATGTACCATGTGTCCTTCTACATCTACATCTATACTCCGCGAGCCACCTTACTGTGTGTGGCGGAGGGTACTTATTGTACCACTATCTGATCCCCCCTTCCCTGTTCCATTCACGAATTGTGCGTGGGAAGAACGACTGCTTGTAAGTCTCCGTATTTGCTCTAATTTCTCGGATCTTTTCGTTGTGATCATTACGCGAGATATATGTGGGCGATAGTAATATGTTTCCCATCTCTTCCCGGAATGTGCTCTCTCGTAATTTCGATAATAAACCTCTCCGTATTGCGTAACGCCTTTCTTGAAGTGTCCGCCACTGGAGCTTGTTCAGCATCTCCGTAACGCTCTCGCGCTGATTAAATGTCCCCATGACGAATCGCGCTGCTTTTCGCTGGATCATGTCTATCTCTTCTATTAATCCAATCTGGTAAGGGTCCCATACTGATGAGCAATACTCAAGAATCGGACGAACAAGCGTTTTGTAAGCTACTTCTTTCGTCGATGAGTCACATTTTCTTAGAATTCTTCCTATGAATCTCAACCTGGCGCCTGCTTTTCCCACTATTTGTTTTATGTGATCATTCCACTTCACATCGCTCCGGATAGTAACTCCTAAGTATTTTACGGTCGTTACCACTTCCAATGATTTACCACCTATGGCATAATCGTACTGGAATGGATTTCTGCCCCTATGTATGCGCATTATATTACATTTATCTACGTTTAGGGAAAGCTGCCAGCTGTCGCACCATGCATTAATCCTCTGCAGGTCCTCCTGGAGTACGTACGAGTCTTCTGCAGTTGCTACTTTCTTGTAGACAACCGTGTCATCTGCAAATAGCCTCACGGAGCTACCGATGTTGTCAACTAAGTCATTTATGTATATTGTAAACAATAAAGGTCCTATCACGCTTCCCTGCGGTACTCCCGAAATTTCCTCTACATCTGCAGATTTTGCACCGTTAAGAATGACATGTTGTGTTCTTTCTTCTGGGAAATCCTGAATCCAATCACAAACCTAGTCCGACATTCCGTAAGCTCGTATTTTTTTCACTAAACGTAAGTGCGGAACCGTATCAAATGCCTTCCTGAAGTCCAGGAATACGGCATCAATCTGCTCGCCAGTGTCTACGGCACTGTGAATTTCTTGGGCAAATAGGGCGAGCTGAGTTTCACATGATCTCTGTTTGCGGAATGATGAAAGTATATGTTGTATTCATACCGATGGCATTTCTGTGTTTGATGGTGAATGCGAAGGTCCAAGGGTTACAGTAAATCAGCAGTGGAGCATCGGAAACCACTGCAAGACTCCTAGATAACGTTCGAAGCAGATACCGTTTGAAGCGTTACTCCCCTGGAGAGAAGGAGACATGGTATATGTTGTATTCAATACCGACGCAATTTCTGTGTTTGATGGACAATATGAAGGTCTAAGGGTTACAGATTAACTGCATTGATGCATAGGAAAAACCTACAGCTCCTCCAGAAAATGTTCCAAGCAGATACCGTTGTGGAGCGTTACTCCTCCGGGCAGAAGTCGGCTTGGTGCCTGTTATATTCCATACCGATGCAATCTCTGTGTTTTATGGTCATTGCGAAGGTCCAAGGGTTACAGTAAATCTGCAGTGGTGCATCGGAAACAATTACAGGACTCCTAGAAAATGTTCGAAACTGATACCGTTTGAAGCGTTATTCAACTATAGAGAAGGAGACATTGTATATGTTGGATTCAATACCGATGAAATTTCTGTGTTTTTGTCAATGTGAAGGTCTAAGGGTTACAGATAAACTGCATTGATGCATAGGAAAAAACTACAACTCTCCCAGAAAATGTTCGCACCAGATACCGTTGTAGAGCGTTACTCCACCGGGCAGAAGTCGGCTTGGTGCCTGTCGTATTCCATACCGATGCGATATCTGTATTTGATGGTCAATGCGAACGTCCAAGGGTTTTAGTAAATCTGCAGTGGTGCATCGTAAACAACTAGAATACTCCTAGATAATGTTCGAGCAGATACCGTTTGAAGCGTTACACACGTAAAGAGAAGGAGGCATGGTGTATGTTGTATTCAATACCGATGCAATTTCTGTGTTTGATGGTCAATGTGAAGGTTCAAGGGTTACAGATAAACTGCTTTGGTGCATTGGAAAAACCTGCAGGTCTCCCAGAAAATGTACCAATCAGATACCGTTGTGGAGCGTCACTGCTTTGGGCAGAAGTCGGGTTGGTGCCTGTTATATTAAATACCGATGCAATTTCTGTGTTTGTTGGTCAATGCGAAAGTCCAAGAGTTACAGAAAATCTGCAGTTGTGCATCGGAAACAACTACAGGACTCCTAGAAAGAGATCGAAACAGATACCGTTTGAAGCATTACTCCCCTACAGAGAAGGAGACATGTTACATGTAGTATTCAATACCAATGCAATATCTGTGTTTGATGGTCAATGTGAAGGTTCAAGGGTTACAGGAAATCTGCAGTGGAGCATCGGAAACCACTACAGGACTCCTAGATAATGTTCGAAGCAGATTCCGTTTGAAGCGTTACTCTCCTGGAGAGAAGGAGACATGGTATATGTTGTATTCTTTACCGATACAATTTCTGTGTATGATGGTCAATGTGAAGGTCTAAGGGTTACAGATAAACTGCATCGGTGCATAGGAAAAACCCACACCTCTCCCAGAAATTGTTCCAATCAGATACCGTGGTGAAGTGTTACTTTTCCCGGCAGACGTCGGCTTGGAGCCTGTTATATTCAATACCGATGCAATTTCTGTGTTTGATGGGCAATGCGAAGGTATAAAGCTTACAGTAAATCTGCAGTGGTTCATCGGAAACAACAACTGGACTCCTAGAAAATGATCGATGCAGATACCGTTTGAAGCGTTAATCTCCTGGAGAGAAGGAGACATGGTATATGTTGTATTCAATACCGATACAATTTCTGTGTTTGATGTTCAATGCGTAGGTCCAAGGGTTACAGTAAATCTGCAGTGGTGCATCGAAACTACTGCAGGACTCCTAAAGTTGTTCGAAGCAGATACCGTTTGCAGCGTTAATCACCTATAGAGAAGGAGACATGGTATATGTTTTATTCAATACCGATGCAATTTCTGTGTTTCATGGTCAATGCGCTGGTCCAAGGTTTACAGTAAATCAGCAGTGGAGCATCGGAAACAACTGCAAGACTCCTAAATAACGTTCGAAGCAGATACCGTTTGAAGCGTTATTCTCCTGGAGAGAAGGAGACATGGTATATGTCGTATTCAATACCGATGCAATTTCTGTGTTTGATGGACAATATGGAGGTCTAAGGGTTACAGATAAACTGCATTGGTGCATAGGAAAAACCTACAGCTCTTCCAGAAAATGTTCCAAGAAGATACCGTTGTGGAGAGTTACTCCTCCGGGCAGAAGTCGGCTTGGTGCCTGTTATATTCCATACCGATGCAATCTCTGTGTTTTATGGTCATTGCGAAGGTCCAAGGGTTACAGTAAATCTGCAGTGGTGCATAGGAAACAACTACAGGACTCCTAGAAAATGTTCGAAGCAGAAACCGCTTGAAGCGTTATTCCACTATAGAGTAAGAGACATGATATATGGCGTATTCAATAGCGATGCAATTTCTGCGCTTGTTGGTCAATGTGAAGGTTAAATGGTTACAGTAAATCTGCAGTGGTGCATCGGAAACAAGTACAGGACTCCTAGAAAATGGTCGAGGTAGATACCATTTGAAGCGTAACTCTCATGGAGAGGAAGACACATGGTATATGTTGTGTTCATACCGATGGAGTTTATGTGTTTGATGGTCAATGCGAAGGTCCAAGGGTTACAGTAATTCTGCAGTGGTGCATCGGAAACAACTACAGGACTCCTAGATAATGGTCGAAGCAGATACCGTTTGAAGCGTTACTCTCCTGGAGAGAAGGAGACATGGTATGTGTTGTATTCATACCGATGCAATTTCTGTGTTTGATGGTCAATGTGAAGGTCTAAGGGTTACAGATAACCTGCATTGGTGCATAGGATAAACCTTCAGGTCTCCCAGAAAATGTTCCAAGCAGATACCGTTGTGGAGCGTTACTCCTCCGGGCAAGAGTTGGCATGGTGCCTGTTATATTCAATACCGATGCAATTTCTGTGTTTGATGGTCAATGCGAAGGTCCAAATGTTGCTGTAAATCTGCAGTGGTCCATCGGAAAAAAGTACAGGACACCTAGATAACGTTCGAAGCAGATACCGTTAGAGGCGTTACTCTCCTGGAGATAAGGAGACATGGTATATGTTGTATTCAATACCGATGCAATTTCTGTTTTTGATGGTCAATGTGAATGTCTAAGGGTTACAGATAAACTGCATTGGTGCATAGAAAAAACCTACAGGTCTCCCAGAAAATTTTACAGCAGATTCCATTGTGGAGCGTTACTCCTCCGAGCCGAAGTCGGTTGGTGCCTGTTATATTCAATACCGAAACAATATCTGTGTTTAACGGTCAATGCGAAGGTGCAAGGGCTACAGTAAATCTGCAATGGTGCATCGGAAACAACAACAGGGCTCATTGAAAATGTTCGAACAGATACCGTTTGAAGCGTTACTCTCGTGGAGAGAAGGAGACATGGTATATGATGTATTCAATACCGATGGAATTTCTGTGTTTGATGGTCAATGCGAAGGTCCAAGGGTTACAGTAAATCTGCAGTGGTGCATCGGAAACTACTACTGGACTCCTAGAAAATGTTCGAAGCAGATACTGTTTGAAGCGTTATTCCGCTATAGAGAAGGGGACATGGTATATGTTGTTTTCAATACCGATGGAACTTCTGTGTTTGATGGTCAATTCGAAGGTCCAAGGATTACAGCAAATCTTCAGTGGTGCATCGGAAACAAGTACAGGACTCCTAGATATTGTTCGAAGCAGATACCGTTTGAAGCGTTACTCTCCTGGAGAGATGGAGACATGGTATATGTTGTATTCAATACCGATGCAATTTCAGTGTTTGATGGTCAATAAGAAGGTCTAAGGGTTACAGATAAACTGCATTGGTGCATAGGAAGTACCTACAGCTCTCCCAGAAAATGTTCCAAGCAGATACCATTGTGGATCGTTAATCCTCCGAGCAGAAGTCGGTTGGTGCCTGTTATATACAATACCGAAGCAATATCTGTGTTTGCCGGTCAATGCGAAGGTCCAAGGGTTACAGTAAACCTGCAGTGGTGCATCGGAAACAAGTACAGGACACGTAGATAATGTTCGAAGCATATCCCGTTGAAGTGTTACTCTCCTGGAGAGAAGGAGACATTCTATATGTTGTATTCAATACCGATGCAATTACAGTGTTTGATGGTCAATGTGAAGGTCTAAGGGTTACAGATGAACTGCATTGGTGCGTAGGAAAAGCTACAGGTCTCCCAGAAATTGTTACAAGCAGATACCGTCGTGGAGCGTTACCCCTCTGCTCAGAAGTCGGCTTGGTGCCTGTTATATTTAATACCGATGCAATTTGTGTGTTTGATGGTCAATGCGAAGGTCCAAGGGTTACAGTAAATCTGAAGTGGTGCATCTGAAACAAGTACAGGACTCCTAGATAATGTTCGAAGCAGATGCCGTTTGAAGCGTTACTCTCCTGGAGAGAAGGAGACATGGTATATGTTGTATGTAATGCTGATGCAATTTCTGTGTTTGATGGTCGATATGTAGGTCTAAGAGTTACAGAAAACTGCATTGGTACATAGGAAAAACTTACAGGTCTCCCAGAAAATGTTCACAGCAGATGCCATTGTGGAGCGTTACTCCTCCGAGCAGAAGTCGGTGGTGCCTGTTATATTCAATACCGATGAAATTTCTATGTTTGATGGTCAGTGCGAAGGTCAAAGGGTTACAGTAAATCTGCAGTGGTGCATCGGAAACAACTACAGGACTCCTAGATTATGTTCGAAGCAGATACCGTTTGAAGCGTTACTCTCCTGGAGAGAAGTAGATATGGTATATGTTGTATTCAATACCGATCCAATTTCTGTGTTTGATGGTCAATGTGAATGTCTAGCGTTACAGATAAACTGCATTGGTGCATAGGAAAAACCTACAGGTGTCCCAGAAAATGTTCCAAGCAGATACCGTTGTGGATCGTTACTCCTCCGGGCAGAAGTCGGCTTGGTGCCTGTTATATTCAATACCGATGCATCTTCTGTGTTTAATGGTCTATGCGAAGGTCCAAGGGTTCTAGTAAGCCTACAGGGGTGCATCGGAAAAAACTACAGGACCTTTAAAAAAGTTCGAAGCAGATACCGTTTGAAGCGTTACACCCCTATAGAGAAGGAGACATGGTATATGTTGTACTCAATACCGATGCAATATCTGTGTTTGATGGTCAATGTGAAGGTCTAAGGGTTACAGATAAACTGCATTGGTGCATAGGAAAAACCTACAGGTCTCCCAGAAATTGATCCAAGCAGATACCGTTGTGGAGCGTTACTCCTCCGGGCAGAAGTCTGCTTGGTGCCTGTTATATTCAATACCGATGCAATTCCTGTGTTTGATGGTCAATGCGAAGGTCCAAGGGTTACAGTAAATCTGCAGTGGAGAATCGGAAACATCTACAGGACTCCTAGGTAATGTTCGAAGCAGATGCAGTTTGAAGCGTTACTCTCCTGGAGACATGGAATATGTTGAATTCATTACCGATGCAATTTCTGTGTTTGATGGTCAATGTGAATGTCTAAGGGTTACAGATAAACTGCATTGGTGCATAGTAAAAACCTACCGGTCTCCCAGAAAATGTTCCAAGCAGATACCGTTGTGGAGCGTTACTCCTCCTAGCAGAAGTCGGCTTGGTGCCTGTTATATTCAATACCGATGCAATTCCTGTGTTTGATGGTCAATGCGAAGGTCCAAGGGTTACAGTAAATCTGCAGTGAAGCATCGGAAACAACTGCAGGACGCCTAGAAGATGTTCGAAGCAGATACCGTTTGCAGCGTTACTCCCCTATAGAGAAGGAGACATGGTATATGATGTATTAAATACCGAAGCAATTTCTGTGATTGATGGTCAATGTGAAGGTTCAAGGGTTACAGTAAATCTGCAGTGGTGCATCGGAAACAACTACAGGACTCCTAGATAATGTTCGAAGCAGATACCGTTTGAAGCGTTACTCTCCTGGAGAGAAGGAGACATGGTATATGTTGTATTCAATGCCGATGCAATATCTGTGTTTGATGGTCAATGTGAATGTCTAGCGTTACAGATAAACTGCATTGGTGCATAGGAGAAACCTACAGGTGTCCCAGAAAATGTTCCAAGCAGATACCGTTGTGGATCGTTACTCCTCCGGGCAGAAGTCGGCTTGGTGCCTGTTATATTCAATACCGATGCATCTTCTGTGTTTAATGGTCTATGCGAAGGTCCAAGGGTTCTAGTAAGCCTACAGGGGTGCATCGGAAAAAACTACAGGACCTTTAAAAAAGTTCGAAGCAGATACCGTTTGAAGCGTTACACCCCTATAGAGAAGGAGACATGGTATATGTTGTATTCAATACCGATGCAATATCAGTGTTTGATGGTCAATGTGAAGGTCTAAGGGTTACAGATAAACTGCATTGGTGCATAGGAAAAACCTACAGGTCTCCCAGAAATTGTTCCAAGCAGATACCGTTGTGGAGCGTTACTCCTCCTAGCAGAAGTCGGCTTGGTGCCTGTTATATTCAATACCGATGCAATTCCTGTGTTTGATGGTCAATGCGAAAGTCCAAGGGTTACAGTAAATCTGCAGTGGTGCATCGAAAACAACTGCAGGATTCGTAGACAAAGTTCGAGCAGATACTGTTTTCCGCGTTACTCCGCTATAGAAAAGGAGACATGGTATATGTTGTATTCACTACCGATGCAATTTCTGTGTTTGATGGTCAATGTGAAGGATCAAGGGTTACAGTAAATCTGCAGTGGCGCATCGGAAACAACAACAGGACTCCTAGATTATGTTCGAAGCAGATACCGTTTGAAGCGTTACTCTCCTGGAGAGAAGGAGACATGGTATATGTTGTATTCAATGCCGATGCAATTTCTGAGTTTGATGGTCAATCTAAAGGTCTAAGGGTTACAAATAAACTGCATTGGTGCATAGTAAAAACGTACAGCTCTCCCAGAAAATGTTCCAAGCAGATACCGTTGTGCAGCGTAACTCCTCCGAGCAGAAGTCGGTTGGTGCCTGTTATATTCAATACCGATGAAATTTCTGTGTTTGATGGTCAATGTGAAAGTCCAAGGGTCACAGTAAATCTGCAGTGCTGCATCGGAAACAACTACAGGACTCCTAGATTATGTTCGAAGCAGATACCGTTTGAAGCGTTACTCTCCTGGAGAGAAGGAGACATGGCATATGTTGTATTCAGTACCGATGCAGTTTCTGTGTTTGATGGTCAATGCGAAGGTGCAAGGGCTATAGTCAATCTGCAGTGGTGTATCGGAAACAAGTACTGGACTGCTAGATAATGTTCGAACCAGATACCGTTTGAAGCGCTACTCTCCTGGAGAGAATTAGACATGGTATTTGTTGTATTCGATACCGATGCAATTTCTTTGTTTGATGGTCGACGTCTAGGTCGAAGGGTTACAGATAACCTGCATTGGTGCATAGGAAAAACCTACGGCTTTCCCAGATAATGTTCCAAGCATATACCGCTGTGGAGCGTTACACCTCCGGGCAAAAGTCAGCTTGGTGCCTGTTATATTCAATACCGATGAAATTTCTGTGTTTGATGGTCAATGCGAAGGTCCAAGGGTTACAATAAATCTGCAGTGGTGCATCGGAAACAACTACAGGACTCCTACAAAGTGTTCGAAGCAGATACCGTTTGAAGTGTTACTCTCCAGTAGAGAAGGAGACATGGTATATGTTGTATTCAATACCGATGCAATTTCAGTGTTTGATGGTCAATGCGAAAGTCCAAGGGTAACAGTAAATCTGCAGTGCTGCATCGGAAACAACTACAGCACTCCTAGATAATGTTCGAAGCAGATACCGTTTGAAGCGTTACTCTCCTGGTTAGAAGTATACATGGTCCATGTTGTATTCAATACCGAAGCAATTTCTGTTATTGATGGTCAATGTGAAGGTTCAACGGTTACAGAAAATCTGCAGTGGTGCATCGGAAACAACTACAGGACTCGTAGGTACTGTTCGAAGCAGATACTGTTTGAAGTGTTACTCCCCTGGAGAGAAGGAGACATGGTATATGTTGTATTCATTACCGATGCAATTTCTTTGTTTGATGGTCAATGCGAAGGTCTAAGGGATACAGATAAACTGCATTGGTGCATAGAAAAAACCTACAGCTCTCTCAGAAAATGTGCCAAACAGATACCGTTGTGGAGCGTTACTGTTCCTAGCAGAAGTCGGCTTGGTGCCTGTTATATTCAATACTAGTGCAATTTCTGTGTTTGATGTCAATGCGAAGGTCCAAGGGTTACAGTAAACCTGCAGTGGTGCATCGGAAACAACTACAGGACTCCTACAATATGTCTGAAGCAGAAACTGTTTAAAGCGTTACTCCCCTGGAAAGAAGGAGACATGGTATATGTTGTATTCAATACCGATGCAATTTCTGTGTTTGATTGCCAATGCGAAGCTCCAAGGGTTACAGTAAATCTGCAGTGGTTCATCGGAAACATCTACAGGACTCCTAGAAAATGTTCGAATCAGATACCGTTTGAAGCGTTACTCTCCCGAAGAGAAGGAGACATGGTATATGTGGTATTCAATACCGATGCCGGTTCTGTGTTTGATGGTCAATGTGAAGGTCTAAGGGTTACAGATAAACTGCATCGAAGCATAGGAAAAACCCACAGGTCTCCCAGAAGATGTTCCAAGCAGATACCGTCGTGGAGCGTTACTCCTCCTGGGAGAAATTGGCTTGGTGCCTGTTATATTCAATACCGATGCAATTTCTGAAATTGATGGTCAATGCGAAGGTCCAAGGGTAACAGTAAATCTGCAGTGGTGCATCGGAAACAACTGCAGGATACGTAGAAAATGTTCGAATCGGATACCGTTTGCGGCGTTTCCACATTATAGAGAAGGCGACATGGTATATGTTGTATTCAATACCGATGCAATTTCTGTGTTTGATGGTCAATGTGAAGGTTCAGGGGTTACAGTAAATCTGCAGTGGTGCATCGGAAACAACTAAAGGAATCCTAGATATTGTTCGAAGCATATACCGTTTGAAGCGTTACTCCCCTAGTGAGATGGAGACATGGTATATGTTGTATTCAATACCGACGCAATATCTGTGTTTGATGGTCAATGCGAAGGTCCAAGGCTTACAGTAAATCTCCAGTGGTGCATCGGAAACAACTAAAGGACGAATAGAAAATATTCGAAGCAGATACCGTTTAATGCGTTACTCTCCAGGAATGAAGGAGACATAGTATATGTATGTATTCAATACCGATGCAATTTCAGTGTTTGATGGTCAATGCGAAAGTCCAAGGGTTACAGTAAATCTGCAGTGCTGCATCGGAAACAACTACAGGACTCCTAGATAATGTTCGAAGCAGATACCGTTTGAAGCGTTACTCTCCTGGTTAGAAGTAGACATTGTATATGTTGTATTCAATAAAGATTCAATTTCTGTGTTTGATGGTCAATGTGAAGCTCTAAGGGTTACAGATAAACGGCATTGGTGCATAGGAAAAACCTACGGCTCTCCCAGATAATGTTCCGAGCAGATTTCGTTGTGGAGCGTTACTCCTCCGAGCAGAAGTCGGTTGGTGCCTGTTATATTCAATACCGATGCTATTTCTGTGTTTGATGGTCAATGCGAAGGTCTAAGGGTTACAGTAAATCTCCCGTGGTTCATCGGAAACAACTACAGGACTCCTAGAAAATGTTCGAATCAGATACCGTTTGAGGCGTTACTCTCCCGAAGAGAAGGAGACATGGTATATGTGGTATCAATACCAATGCTGTTTCTGTGTTTGATGGTCAATGTGAAGGTCTAAGGGTTACAGATAAACTGCATTGGTGCATAGGAAAAACGCACAGGACTCCCAGAAAATGTTCCAAGCAGATACTGTCGTGGAGCGTTACTCCTCCTGGCAGAAGTTGGCTTGGTGCCTGTTATTTTTAATCCCGATGCAATTTCTGAGATTGACGGTCAATGCGAAGGTCCAAGGGTTACAGTAAATCTGCAGTGGTGCATCGGAAAGAACTGCAGGATACGTAGAAAATATTCGAAGCAGGTACCGTTTGTGGCGTTTCTCCATTGTACAGAAGGAGACGTTGTATTCAATACCGATTCAATTTCGTGTTTGATGGTCAATGTGAAGGTTCAAGGGTTACAGTAAATCTGCAGTGGTGCATCGGAAACAACTAAAGGACTCCCATATATTGTTCGAAGCAGATACCGTTTGGAGCGTTACTCCCCTAGAGAGATGGAGACATGGTATATGTTGTAATCAATACCGACGCAATATCTGTGTTTGATGGTCAATGCGAAGGTCCAATGGTTACAGTAAATCTGCAGTGGTGCATCGGAAACAACTACAGGACCCCTGGAAAATATTCGAGGCATATACCGTTAAAAGCGTTTCCCTCCTGGAACGAAGGAGACATGGTATATGTTGTATTCAATACCGATGCAATTTCTGTGTTTGGTGGTCAATGTGAAGGTTCAAGAGTTACAGTAAATTTGCAGTGATGCATCGGAAACAACTGCAGGACTCGTAGAAAATGTTCGAAGCAGATACCGTTTGCAGCGTCACTCCCCTATAGAGAAGAACACATGGTATATGTTGTATTCAATACCCATGCATTATCTGTGTGATGGTCAATGTGAAGGTCTAAGGGTAAAAGATAAACTGCATTGGTGCATAGGGAAAACCTACAGGTCTTCCAGAAAATGTTCCAAGCAGATTCCGTAGTGGGGCGTTACTCCTCGGGGCAGAAGTCAGTTTGGTGCCTGTTATATTCATTAACGATGCAATTTCTGTGTTTGATGCTCAATGCGAAGGTCCAAGGGTTACAGTAAATCAGCAGTGGTGCATCGGAAACAACTACAGGACTCCTAGAAAATATTCGAAGCAGATACCGTTTGAAGCGTTACTCCCCTATAGAGATGGAGACAAGGTACATATTGTATTCAATACCGATGCAATTTCTGTGTTTGATGGTCAAAGCGAAGAACCAAGGGTCACAGTAAATCTGCAATGGTGCTTCGGAAACAACTGCAGGACGCCTAGAAAATGTTCGAAGCAAATGACGTTTGCAGCGTTACTACCCTATAGAGATGGAGACATGGAATGTGTTGTATTCATAAACGATGAAATTTCTGTGTTTGACGGTCATTGTGAAGGTTCAAGGGTTACAGTATATCAGCAGTGGTGGTTCGGAAACAGCTACAGGACTCCTAGATAATGTTCGAAGCAGATACCAATTGCAGCGTTACTCTCCTGGAGAGAAGGAGATATGGTATATGTTATATTCAATACCGATGAAATTTCTGTGTTTGATGGTCAATGCGAAGGTCCAAGGGTTACAGTAAATCTGCAGTGGTGCATCGGAAACAACTACAGGACTCCTAGAAAATGTTCGAAGCAGATACCGTTTGAAGCGTTACTCTCCTGGAGACAAGGAGACATGGTATATGTTGTATTCAATACCGATGCAATTTCTCTGTTTGATGGTCAATGCGATGGTTTAAGGTTTACAGTAAACCTGCAGTGGTAATTCGGAAACAACTACCAGACTCCCAGAAAATGTTCCAAGCAGATACGGTTTGAAGCGTTACTCCCCTGGACAGAAATAGACATGCTATAATTTGTATTTAATCCCGATGCCATTTCTGTGATTGATGGTCAGTGTAAAGGTAGAAGGGCTACAGTGAACCTCCAGTCGTGCATCGGAAACAACCACTGGACCCCCAGAAAATGTTCCAAGTAGATAGCGTTTGAAGCGTTACTCTCCTGGAGAGAAGGGGACATGGTACATGTTGTATTCAATACCGTTGCAGTTACTGTGTTTGACGGTCAATGTGAAGGTCTAAGGGTTACAGTAAACCTGCATTGGTGTAACGGAAACTACTACAGGTCTCCCATTAAAGATTCCAAACAAATAACTTTTGAATTCCTACTCCCCTCAGCAGAAGTCGTCATAGCGCCTGTTTGATTCAATACCGATGCAATTTCTGTGTTTGATGGTCAACTCGAAGGTCCATGGGTTACAGTAAATATTCATTGGTGCATCGGAATCTACTACTGGACTCCCTGAAAATGTTCCAAGCAGATACCGTTTGAAGCGTTACGCGCCGAACAGATGTCGTAATGGTGCATGTTGTATTCAATACCGATGCAATTTCTTTGTTTGATATCCAATGTGAAGGTCCAAGGGTTACGGTAATCCTGCAGTGGTGCATCGCAAACAAGTACAAGACTCCCAGCAAATATTTAAAGCAGATTCCGTTTGAATCATTACTCGCCTGGATAGATGTCGTAAAGGTGCATGTCGTATTCACTACCGATGAAATTTCTTTATTTCATGATCAATGTGAATGTCCAAGGGTTACAGTAATCCTGCAGTGGTGCATCGGAAACAACTACAGGACTCCCAGAAAATGTTCCAAGCAGATACCATTTGATGTGTTACTTCCCTGGAGAGAGGGAGACATGGTATATGTTGTATTCAATTTCTGTGTTAGAAGGTCAATGCGAAGGTCCAATGGTTACAGTAAATCTGCAGTGGTGCATCGGAAACAACTACAGGACCCCTAGAAAATATTCGAGGCATATACCGTTAAAAGCGTTTCCCTCCTGGAACGAAGGAGACATGGTATATGTTGTATTCAATACCGATGCAATTTCTGTGTTTGGTGGTCAATGTGAAGGTTCAAGAGTTACAGTAAATTTGCAGTGATGCATCGGAAACAACTGCAGGACTCGTAGAAAATGTTCGAAGCAGATACCGTTTGCAGCGTCACTCCCCTATAGAGAAGGACACATGGTATATGTTGTATTCAATACCCATGCATTATCTGTGTGATGGTCAATGTGAAGGTCTAAGGGTAAAAGATAAACTGCATTGGTGCATAGGGAAAACCTACAGGTCTTCCAGAAAATGTTCCAAGCAGATTCCGTAGTGGGGCGTTACTCCTCGGGGCAGAAGTCAGTTTGGTGCCTGTTATATTCATTAACGATGCAATTTCTGTGTTTGATGCTCAATGCGAAGGTCCAAGGGTTACAGTAAATCAGCAGTGGTGCATCGGAAACAACTACAGGACTCCTAGAAAATATTCGAAGCAGATACCGTTTGAAGCGTTACTCCCCTATAGAGATGGAGACAAGGTACATATTGTATTCAATACCGATGCAATTTCTGTGTTTGATGGTCAAAGCGAAGAACCAAGGGTCACAGTAAATCTGCAATGGTACTTCGGAAACAACTGCAGGACGCCTAGAAAATGTTCGAAGCAAATGACGTTTGCAGCGTTACTACCCTATAGAGATGGAGACATGGAATGTGTTGTATTCATAAACGATGAAATTTCTGTGTTTGACGGTCATTGTGAAGGTTCAAGGGTTACAGTATATCAGCAGTGGTGGTTCGGAAACAGCTACAGGACTCCTAGATAATGTTCGAAGCAGATACCAATTGCAGCGTTACTCTCCTGGAGAGAAGGAGATATGGTATATGTTATATTCAATACCGATGAAATTTCTGTGTTTGATGGTCAATGCGAAGGTCCAAGGGTTACAGTAAATCTGCAGTGGTGCATCGGAAACAACTACAGGACTCCTAGAAAATGTTCGAAGCAGATACCGTTTGAAGCGTTACTCTCCTGGAGACAAGGAGACATGGTATATGTTGTATTCAATACCGATGCAATTTCTCTGTTTGATGGTCATTGCGATGGTTTAAGGTTTACAGTAAACCTGCAGTGGTAATTCGGAAACAACTACCAGACTCCCAGAAAATGTTCCAAGCAGATACGGTTTGAAACGTTACTCCCCTTAACAGAAATAGACATGCTATATTTTGTATTTAATCCCGATGCCATTTCTGTGATTGATGGTCAGTGTAAAGGTAGAAGGGCTACAGTGAACCTCCAGTCGTGCATCGGAAACAACCACTGGACCCCCAGAAAATGTTCCAAGTAGATAGCGTTTGAAGCGTTACTCTCCTGGAGAGAAGGGGACATGGTACATGTTGTATTCAATACCGATGCAGTTACTGTGTTTGACGGTCAATGTGAAGGTCTAAGGGTTACAGTAAACCTGCATTGGTGTAACGGAAACTACTACAGGTCTCCCATTAAAGATTCCAAACAAATAACTTTTGAATTCCTACTCCCCTCAGCAGAAGTCGTCATAGCGCCTGTTTGATTCAATACCGATGCAATTTCTGTGTTTGATGGTCAACTCGAAGGTCCATGGGTTACAGTAAATATTCATTGGTGCATCGGAATCTACTACTGGACTCCCTGAAAATGTTCCAAGCAGATACCGTTTGAAGCGTTACGCGCCGAACAGATGTCGTAATGGTGCATGTTGTATTCAATACCGATGCAATTTCTTTGTTTGATATCCAATGTGAAGGTCCAAGGGTTACGGTAATCCTGCAGTGGTGCATCGCAAACAAGTACAAGACTCCCAGCAAATATTTAAAGCAGATTCCGTTTGAATCATTACTCGCCTGGATAGATGTCGTAAAGGTGCATGTCGTATTCACTACCGATGAAATTTCTTTATTTCATGATCAATGTGAATGTCCAAGGGTTACAGTAATCCTGCAGTGGTGCATCGGAAACAACTACAGGACTCCCAGAAAATGTTCCAAGCAGATACCATTTGATGTGTTACTTCCCTGGAGAGAGGGAGACATGGTATATGTTGTATTCAATACCGATTCAATTTCTGTGTTAGAAGGTCAATGCGAAGGTCCAATGGTTACAGTAAATTTGCAGTGGTGCATCGGAAAGAACTACAGGACATCCAGAAAATTTTGCAAGCAGATCCCTTTTAAAGTGTCACTCGCATGGACAGATGTCGTAATGGTGCATGTTGTATTCAATGCCGCTGCAATTGCTTTGTTTGATGGTCAATGTGAAGGTCCAAGGGTTACAGTAAAACTGCATTGGTGCATAGGAAAAACTTACAGGTCTCCCGGAAAATGTTCCAAGCAGATACCGTTGTGAAGCGTTACTCCTGCTGGCAGAAGTAGGCTTGGTGCCTGTTATATTCAATACCGATGCAATTTTTGTGTTTGATGGTCAATGTGAATGTCGAAGGGTTACAGTAAACCTGCAATTGTGCATCGGAAAGAACTACAGGTCTCCCTGAAAATTTTCCATGCAGATACCGTTTGAAGCCTTACTCCGCCCGGAATAAGTCGACATGGTGCCGGTTGTATTCAATACTGATGCAATTTCTGTGTTTGTTGGTCAATGCGAAGGTCGTAGACTTACAGTAAACCTGCATTGGTGCATCGGATACAACTGCCGGTCTCCCTGAAAATGTTCCAAGCAGATACCGTTTGATGCGTTACTCCCCTGGGCAAAAGTCGGCATGGTGCCTGTTGTATTCTATACCGATGCAGTTTCTGTGTTTGATTGTCAATGCGAATGTTCAAGGGTTACAGTAAATTTGCAGTGGTGCACCGGAAACTACTACTGGACACCTCGAAAATGTTCCAAGTAGATACCGTTTGAAGCATTACTCGCCTTGACGGAAGTAGACATGTTATACGTTGTAAAAAACCCCGATGCAATTTCTGTGTTTGATGGTCAACGTGAAGTTCCAAGTGTTACTATCAACCTGCATTGGTGCATCGGAAATCTACTACAGGTCTCCCAGTAAATGTTAAAAGGATATACCGTTTGAAACGATACTCCCCTGGGCAGAAGTCGGCATGATGCATGTTGTATTCAATACCGATGCGATTTCTGTGTTTGATGGTCAATGCGAAGGTCCAAGGGTTGCACTATATCTGCTGTGGTGCATCGGAAACAACTACACGAATCCCAGAAAATGTTCGAAGCAGATACCGTTTGATGCGTTACTCGCCTGGACAGATGTCGCAATTGCGCATGTTGCATTCAATCCCGTTCAATTTCTGTGTTTGATGGTCAATGCGACGGTCCAAGGTGTACAGTAACCTGCAGTGGTGCATCGGAAACGACTGCAGTACGCCCAGAAAATGTTCCAATGAAATATCCTTTGAAGTGTTACTCCCATGGACAGATGTCGGCTTGGTGCATGTTGTATTCAACCCCGATACGGTTTCTGTGTTTGATGGTCAATGTGAAGGTCCAAGGGCTACAGTAGCCCTGCAGTGGTGAAAAATCCTGGCATATTAAAACTGTGTGTCGGACCGAGACTCGAACTCGGGACCTTTGCCTTTCGCGGGCAGAGCAGAAGTCGCCATGTTGCATTTTGTATTGAATCCCGATGCAATTTCTGCGTATCGTCTTCAATGTGAAGATCCAAGCGTTACAGGAAAACTGCAGTTGTGCATCGGAAACAAATACTGGACTCCCAGAGATGGTATCAAGCAGATACTGGGTGAAGCGTTACTTCCGTAGCCATAAGTCGGCATGGTGCCTATGGTATTCAATCCCGATGTAATTTCTGTATTTCGTTATCAATGTGCACTTCCAAGGGTTACAGTAAACCTGCAGTTGTGCATCGGAAGTCACTACTGTACTCCAAGAAATGGTTCCAAGGAGATACCGTTTGATGCGTTACTCCCGTGGACCCAAGAAGGCATGATGCCTGTTGTTATCAGTCCTGATGCAATTTCTGTGTTTCGTCGTCAATGTGAAAGTCCAAGGGTTACAGTAGTGCATCAGAAACAACTACTGGGCACCCAGGAAGAGTTCCAAGCAAAAACCGTTTGAGGCGTTACACCCCTGGACAGAAGTCGGCATGGTGCCTGTTGTATTCAGTGTCGATGCAATTTCTGTGTTTCATCGTTGATACGGAGGTCCATGGGTTACAGTAAACCTGCAGTGGTGCATCAGAAACAACTACAGGACTCTCAGGAAATGTTCGAAGCAGATACCCTTTGACGCGTTACTCCCCCACACAGAAGTCGGCATGGTGCATGTTGTATTCAATTCCGACGCAAATTCTGTGTTTCATGGTCACTGTGAAGGTCCACGTGTTACAGTAAACCTGCAGTTGTGCATCAGATACAACTACTGGTCTCCCAGGATTGGTTCCAAGCACAGAATGTTTGATGTGTTACTCCCCTAACATGTAGTCGCCATGAGGTGTTGTATTCAATCAAATTTCTGAGTTTCGTCGTCGATGTGAAGATCCAATAGTTACAGTAAACCTGCACCGGAAACATCTACTAAACTCCCCGAAAAGTTCCATGCACAGAACGATTGAAGCGTTACTTGCCTAGACAGTAGTCGGCATGATGCTTTTTGTGTTCAATCACGTGCAATTTCTGTGTATCGTCTTCAATGTGAAGATAGAAGCGTTACAGTAAAACTGCAGACGTGCATCGGAAACAAATACTGGACTCCCAGAGAAAGTATCAAGCAGATACTGGGAGAAGCGTTACACCTCTGGCCAAAAGACGGAGGGGTGCCTATTGTATTCAATCCCGATGTAGTTTTTGTATTTCGTTGTCAATGTGCACATCCCAGAAATACAGTAAACCTGCAGTTGTGCATCGGAATAAACTACGGTACTCACAGAAATGGTTCCAAGCAGATACCGTTTGAAGCGTTACTCCTCTGGATAGAAGAAGGCATGATGCCTGTTGTTACCAATCCCCATGCAATTTCTGTGATTGATGGTGAATGTGAAGGTCCAAGGGTTACAGTAAACCTGCATTGGTGCATCGGAAACAGCTACTGGACACCCAGAAGAAGTTTCCAGCGGATACCGTTTGAAGCGTTACTCACGTGGACAGTAGTCGTAATGGTGCCTGTTGTATTCATCCCGATTCAATTTCTGTATATCGTCTTCAATGTGAAGATCCAAGAGTTACAGGAAAACTGCAATGGTGCATTGGAAAAACTACTACACCACCAGAAAAGTTCCATGCACAGAACGATTGAAGCGTTACTTGCCTAGACAGTAGTCGGCATGATGCTTGTTGTGTTCAATCACGTGCAATTTCTGTGTATCGTCTTCAATGTGAAGATCGAAGCGTTACAGTAAAACTGCAGTCGTGCATCGGAAACAAATACTGGACTCCCAGAGAAGGTATCAAACAGATACTGGGTGAAGCGTCACTTCCCTCGCCAAAAGTCGGCAAGGTGCATATTGTATTCAATGCTGATGCAATTTCTGTGTTTCGGCGTCAATGTAAACGTCCAATAGTTACAGTAATCCTGCAGTAGTGCATCGGAAACCACTACTACACTACCAGAAAAGGTACCTAGCAGATACGGTGTGAAGCCCTGCTCCCCTGGACAGAAGTCGGCATGATGGCTATTGCATTCAATACCGAGGCTATTTCTGTGTTTCATCGTGAATCTGCTGGTCCAAGGGTTCCTGTCAACCTGCAGTGGTGCATCGTAAACAACTACTGGAGATCCTGGAAAGTTTCCAAGCACAGACCGTTTGAATCGTTACTAATCTAAACAGTAGTCCAGATGATGCCAGTTGTATTCAATCCCGATGTAATATCTGAGTATCGTCTCCAATGTGAAGAACCATGCGTGACAGTAAACTTGTAATGGTGCATCGGAAACAACAACTACACTCCCAGATAAGTTCCAAGGAAACAGCGTTTGAAGTGTTACTCGCCTGCACTGTAGTCAGCGAGGTTCATATCGTATTCAGTACCAATGCAATTTCTGTTTTTCGTCGTCAATCTGAAGGTCCAAGGGTTACAGTCAACCTGCAGTGATCCATTGTAAACAACTACTGGACACTCAGAAAATGTTCCAGCCACATACCGTTTGAATCGTTACTCACCTGGACAGGTTGTATTCAATCCCGATGCTATTTTTGTGTTTTGTCTTCAATGTGATGACCCATGCGTTACAGTAAAATTGCAGTGGTGCATCGGAAACAACTACTGCACTCCCAGAAAAAATTCCAAACACAGACCTTTTGTACCGTTACTCGTGGGACAGTAGTGACATGGTGTGCGTTGTATTCAATCAAGATGTAATTTCTGTGGTTCGTCGTCAATGTGAACGTCCAAGGGTTACAGTAAACCTACAGTTGTGAATCGGAAGCAACTACTGGACTCCCTGAAATGGTTCCCAGCTATTCCGTTTGAAGCGTTACACCCCTGGACAAAAGTCGGCATCGTGCCAGTTGTATTCAATCCCGATGCAATTTCTGTGTTTCGTCGTCGATGTGGGTGTCTACGGGTTACAGTAAGTCTGCAGTGGTGCATCGGAAACAACTACAGGACTCCCAGAAAATGTTCTAAGCAGATTCCGTTTGAAGCGTTTTTCCCTTGACGGAAGTCGGCACGGTGCATGTTGTATTCAATTCCGATTCATAATCTCTGTATCATAGTCAATGTGATCGTCCAAGGGTTACAATAATCCTGTAATTGTGCGTCAGATACAACTACTGGTCTCCCAGGAAAGCTTACAAGCACAGTACGTTTGAAGTGTTACTCCCCTAGAATTTAGTCGACATGGCGAGTGTTGTATTCAATCCCGTTGCCATTTCTGTGCTTTGTCTTCAATGTGATGATCCAAGCGTTGCAGTAAAACTATAGTGGTGCATCGAAAACAACTACTGGACTCCCAGAAAAGGTTCCAAACACAGACCGTTTGAAGCGTTACCCGTCGTTGGAGAGTAGTCTACATTGTGGCAGTTGTATTCAATCCCGATATAATTTCTGTGTATCGTCTTCAATGTGAAGATCCAAGCGTTACAGTCGAACTGCTGTGGCCCATCGGGAACAAATACTGGCCTTTCAGAGAAAGTATGAAGAAGATACTGAGTGAAGCGTAACTTCCCTGGCCAAAAATTGACAAGGTGCTTATTGTATTCAATCCCGTCGCAATTTCTGTGATTCGTCGTCAATGTGAACGTCTAAGGATTACAGTAAACCTGCAGTGGTGCATCCGAAACCACTACTGGACTATCAGGAAAGGTTCCAAGCAGATACCATTTTAATCGTTAATCCCCTGGGTAGAAGTCGGCATGGTGCCTGTTATATTCAATCCTGGCGCAATCTCTATGATTCGTCGACAATGTTAAATTCCAAGGGTTGCAGTAAACCACTAGTGGTACATTCGAAAGATCTACTGGTCTCCCAGAAAAGCTTCCAAATAGTTACCGTTTGAAGCGTTACTCCCCTGGACGGAAGTCGCCATGGTGCCTATTGTATACAATACCTACGCAATTTCTGTGATTCAGCGTCAAAGTGAAAATCTAAGGGTTACGGTAAACATGCAGAAGTGCTTGGGAAGCAAATACTGGACTCTTATGATTGGTTCCAAGCACAGACCATTTGAAGCGTTGCTCGTCTGTATATTAGTCGACAAGGTGCTTGTTGTATTCAATCCCTATGTAATATCTGTGTTTCGTCGTCCATATAGAGGTCCAACGGTTACAGTAACCATGCAGTTGTTCATCGGAAACAACTGCTTCACTCCCAGGAAAGTTTCCAATCACAGACCGTTTGAAGCGTTGCTCCCGTCGACAGAAATCGGCATGATGAGTGTTGTATTCAATGCCGTGCAGTTTTTTGTGTTCCGTAGTCAATGTGAAGCGCCAAGGAGTTACAGTAAATTTGCAGTGGTGCATCGGAAACAAATACTGGACTCCCAGAAAAGCAACAAAGGGGACAACGGGAGTAGCGTTGTTCCCATGGCCAAAAAAGTCATAGAGTCAATTGTTTTCAAACCCGAAGCAATATCAGTGTTTGGTCGTCAATGTGAAGGTCCAAGGGTTACAGTCAACCTGCAGTGGTGCACCGGAAACAACTACTGTGCTCCCAGGAATGGTTCAATGAAGATACGGTGTGAAGAGTTACTGCCGTGGACCAAAGTCAGCATGGTGCTTGTCGTATTCAGTCCCGACGCAATTTCTATCTTTCGTCGTCAATGTGAAGGTCCAAGGGTTTCAGTTAACCTGCAGTGGTGCTTCGGAAAAAACTACTGGATTCCCACAAAAGTTTCCAAGCACAGAAAGTTTGAAGTGTTACTCGCCTGGACTGTAGTCGGCAAGGTGCATGTTGTATTCAATAGCGATGCAAATTCTGTGTTTCGTCGTCAATCGGAAAGGTCCAAGGGTAACAGTCAACATGCAGCGGGGCATCGTAAACAACTACTGGACTCCCAGGATAGGTTCCAAGCACCGACCATTTGAAGCGTTACTCCTCTGGACAGTTATCGACATTGTGCCTGTTGTATTCAAACCCGATGTAATTTCTGTGTTTCGTCGTCAATGAGCAGATCCAAGCGTTACAGAAAGACTGCAGTGGTACATCGGAAACTACCACTGCACTCTCAGAAAAGGTAAAAAGCAGATACGGTGTGAAGGGTTACTCCCCTGGACAGTAGTCGGCATGGTGCCTATTGTTTGAATCCCGATGCAACTTCTGTGTTTTGTTGTCAATGTGAATGTCCAAGGGTTACAGTTAACCTGCAGCGATGCATCGAAAACAACTACCGGACTCCCATAAAATGTCACAAGCACATCGTTTGAAGCGTTATTCGTCTAAACAGTACTCGACTTGGTGTCTGTTGTATTCAGTACCGATGCAATTTCTGTGTTTCGTCTTCAATGTGAAGGTCAAAGGGTTGAAGTAAACCTGCAGTGATGAATCGGAAACAACTACTAGTCTCCCAGAAAAGGTTCCAAGCAGATACCACTTGAAGCGTTACTCCCCTGGACGGATGTCGGCATGGTGCCTCTTGTATTCATTCCGACACAAATTCTGTGTTTCAACGTAAATGTGACGGCCCAACAGTTAGAGTAACCATGCAGATGTGCGTCGGGAACAACTACTAGACTCCCTGGAAGGGTCCGTACCACAGACCGTTTGAAGAATTGCTCCCCTGCATAGAAGACGACATGGTGAGTGTTGTATTCAATCCCAATGCATCTTCTGTGTTCCGTCGAAAATTTGAACGTCCAAGTATTACAGTAAACATGTGGTGGTGCATCGGTAACAACTACTGGACTCCCAGGAAAGATTGCAGGCACAGACCCTTTTAAGCGTTACTCGAATTGACAGTAGTCAGCATGGTGTCTGTTGTTCTCAATGCCGATGCCATTTCTGTGTTTCGTCGACAATGTGAAGTTCCACGGGTTACACTAAACCGGCAGTGGTGCATCAGAAACATCTACTGGTCTCCCTGAAAAGGTACCAAGCAGATACCGTTTGAAGCGTTACTTCCGTGCACAGAAGTCGGTATGGTGCCTCTTGTATTCACTCCAGATGTCATTTCTGTGTATCTGCGTCACTGTGTAGGTCCAAGTGTTACAGTAAACCTCGCAGTGGTGCATCGGAAACAACTACTGGACTCCCAGGATAGGTTCCAAACACAGACCGTTTGAAGTGTTACTCGCCCCTGTTAGAATTTGGCATGGTGCCTGTTGTATTCAATCCCCATGCAATATCTGTGTTTCAGCGTCAATGTGAATATCTATGGGTTACAGTAAATCTGCAGTTCTGCATCCGAAACGACTACTGGACTCCCAGAAAAAGTTCCAAGTAGATACGGTTTGAAGCTTTATTCCCCTCGACAGATGTCCGTATGGTGCCTGTTGTTTTCAATCGCTATGCAATTTCCGTGTTCATCGTCAATGTCTAGGTGCAAGGGTTACAGTAAAATGGCAGTGCTGCATCGGTAACAACTACTGGACTCCCAGAAAAGGATCCAAGCAGATACCCGTTTGTGCGTTACTCCCTTGGGCAGAAGTCGGCATGGTGCCTGTTGTATTAAATCCGTATACAATTTGTTTGTTTCATCGTCAATGTGAAGGTCCAAGGGTTATAGTAAACCTGCAGTGGTGCACTGGAAAAAACTATTGGACTCCCAGGAAAGGATCCAAGCACAGACCGCTTGAAGCGTTACACCCAAGGACGGAAAATGCAATGGTGCTTGTTGTATTCAATCCCGTTGCAATTTCTGTGTTTCTTCGTCAATGTGCGTCGGTAAGCCTCCGCGTGGGTTCGGTTCTCTCTAATTTTTTACCAACGCGGTCTTTTCTCGAGATATATGCATGATGGGGCTATGTATTGGTTGACTGGTTGACTCAAGTGAGGTGAAACTCATGTAGACATGAAATTCGTATTACATGTCTGTGTTGCAATCTCATCAGAATGTTTGAAGTCGATTGAAGAATTTCGCACACACATGGCCAAAAAACAGAAAATACTTATTAAAAAATGAACTTCTTAATAAAGCACGTGTTTAAAACGTACTATAAAGTATAAAATAGATTCTCCTAATCCTATTCTGTTTCCTAATCGCATACGGGTGGTCGTGAAAATTCGTGCTTGTACGTTTTTAATAGCTATGACAATACTTCGAAAAATTTAAAACGAAAATGTGAGCCTCATGCTACAGAAAACTGAAGCATGTCTACTTCACCTAGTCACTAACAGTTTTATAGCACAGCACATGGTATAAGCTGTACGTGATTTTTCTTAACGACAAATACTCCCTACACAACTTACTTTCATCTGTTGTATATGCCGCACAATTTTCGTTTTAAATTTTAAAAGTATTGTCATAGCTATGAAAAATTCACAAAGTCAGATAATCAGGACTGTGTGTACGGTGGTAAGGAATCTAGTAGAAATTATTTTACATTTTGTAGTTCGCTTTAAAGAAATGTTATATTAAGAAGTTTTTTATTACATAAATAATTACTTATTCCAGTCTGGGACTCCAGCTACCATTTCAGGATCCCGCAGAATACGCGCTTAGTGAAGAGTAATATGCAGGGCAGCCAGGCATCAGAGTGCCAAAGGCGTTTGGAAAGTCACGAAGCTTAATGAACATTCGTACCAGTAGCGTAGCGTGGTTGTAAAGCTTGGGGAGACTGTGAAGTTATTATAGGGAGACAAAATAGTACAATAAACAATAATTTAAACAAATGAAAAAAAATGTATGAAATGAAACAACAACAACAACTACTACTACTACAAATACTACTACTACCATTACCACCGCCACCACTAATAATAATAATAATAATAATAATAATAATAATAATAACTAACTTGTTCAAGAAACGATGACAAATTTGTAGAACTCCAGCAGTAAGAGAAGAAGGACTTATATTGTCTTGTACACAAATGTAATGCGCCTGTCTTTTCTTTTCACGAATAAGGCTATAACTCGGTCTACAAAGATCTGATCACTGGATAGCTCTCCAAGTAGTGTCTTTTCCATTGCCAACGTGCTCTAACACGACAGCCGGAAGTTGGACATTGAATTCCTTAAATAATTCTTCACTCGTTTAAGAGCACTCATGCTTCGTTCACTGCTTGCTGTAGTTGAGGGTAGGGTCAAAACAAAACGCAGGAACATCGTTGTTTCCTCATCAACAGAGTCTAAATCATTGTTGACAATGTACTTTAAGAGGATTCTTGGAGATAGTTTTTTCTCATTAGCGCATATGTTACACAGTTCATTTTCAAGTTGTTCTTGTTTGAAAAAAGGTTACTGTTCTAATAATTGAAGGAGTTCCAACTTTCGAAATTCTTTTTGATAGTTCGGGAAACACTTTTCGTTCAAAAGCTCAACAAACTGAATCTGGGTTAAGTCTTGAAACCTACTTTCCATGTGAACAATTTGCAAATCAAGTATCTCGTAAGTTAGTGCCCTGAGAGATGACTTGACTGTCACAGAATGATAAGTTGTCATTCAAACACTTGCTGCATTTAATGCATTCATCGACGAAATTTTCCGTTCTTAATTGTCGTAAGTTTCTCAAAACAGTTCTTATTTCGTCGTGGCAAGCAGTTATACTGACAGATTTTGACTGAAGAACTTTAGAGAGATGATCAACATAAACAAAGCACACTCGGTAGAAGCAAATCAAGTAGACAAACGTAGGATCATCCATCCGTCTTTTCATTCCCACAGCACAGCTCAAAGATTCTGGGTCCCACAGAGTCTGTATCATCAAATATATAATTAAAAACACCATATAGCCCTGAGAAATGATCAGATGTTGTTAAATCTGCCCTGGAACGAGAGTTCCAGGGAGTGTTGCTTACATGTGGCAGTTTAAATCCTTTCTCAGTTACAGTTCGTTTCGATGATTTGCTGAAAAACGAATGTTTGGAAGATCACTTACAAACATGCGTACTTGTCGTATGATTTTGGAGACATGTAACAGTACCAAATTCAGTCATGTGCGTAACAATGAATAAACATCGCATAGGGACAGAAATACTTCACCAATCGTTGTAGTCCTCTTTCTCTGCCCGCTATTACTGAAGCGGCGCCATATGTTTGACTAACCACTTTTTCTTACACATTCCATTCTTTCAGTACTGCATGAATAATGTTTGACAAATCTTCAGCAGTTTTCTCTCCATAAACGTCGTAAAATCCAACGAATCTTTCCTCAATTTTGTCTGCAATTGAGTACCTGAATATTATACTCATTTGACTCTTGCAATACACTTCTATTGTTTCATCAGCCTGAATCGAAATGAAATTGCGGTTCTGAATTTCAGATTTTATTTTCTCATTAACTGCCAGAGTTATCATTTCTATTACATCATTCTGTATATCTGGAGAAGTTCCTTTAAAGGTTGAAGATGATGACAGATATTCTCTGATTAACTGCTCTCCTTGAGCTAGTAAATCCAACAATTCCATATAGTTACCTTTGTTGCTGGAAGATTCGTCTTTTCGATGGCCGCGAAAGGCTAGTTCTTGTTTACAAAGTAATTCAATTGCCTGAATAAGACGAGCCAATACTCTCCTGCTGGGTGCAACTTGTTTGCTGCATTTTATTGGTGAAAGACGAGCGGCTTCAGAAAGGGCTTGCAATTCTACTTTCGCCCAATAACTGAAATGATTCTTTGTTCTGTAGGTGACGTTTTCATATCTGATGCTTTTGTGCTCTCCTGTCAAAGTTGTTTATTGTACAAATTCCCTCATTGCATCATTCCTTTTCACCACCAAACAGGAGACATATATAACAATATAATCTGTTATTAACTGGATTCGCAATCAGCCAAGCATACTTTTCGAACCAGGCTGTCTGAAAAATGCATTTTTGTTTGGCATCACTTAAAACTACACGGAGTATAGGAGTAGCTCGTTTGTCCTTCAATTCACACTTTATTTTCGTACGTTAATGGATAAAAAGGCGTTTTTAATAAAAATTCTATAACGTGTTCAGTTGCTGGCTCAATCACGTTGGCGACACAACGAAAATATGGACTAAAATCACACAAGAATCACTACGAACACAAACCGCGCGACTGTTCACTTCCATATTGAAAGCCAGCACAGAAGTGGCAGAGACTAGTCTCGATAAATGTTAGCAAGTGCAGCACACCGGTCTTCGTGGAAGGGGAAGTGGAGGGGAGCCGAGAATGCCACCAATGCTCAGACGCACACAGCCAGGTAAGGGAAGGGAGGCAGAGGCTGAGAGCAGTCTATTCGAGTCTCAAGCAGACAGATACACCAAAAAATACTCAGGGTGCGGCGGCGCAGGCTGCAAAACTGACGTCTTCGCACATTTAGCGCTTCTAGTAGAAAGTTGTTTATAGTTTTGTT
This sequence comes from Schistocerca piceifrons, assembly GCF_021461385.2. Taxonomy (NCBI): domain Eukaryota; kingdom Metazoa; phylum Arthropoda; class Insecta; order Orthoptera; family Acrididae; genus Schistocerca; species Schistocerca piceifrons. The sequence goes on from NC_060143.1 coordinate 521,209,736, forward strand.
ATGAATTGCTATTGCATCTTTTTCAAGCACGAATACAGGAGAGACTAAGTCTCAAAGTCTCCCCTCACGCTACGCCACTGATTCGGACTATTATTGATCAACAGCAACGTTACTCACAGAGAAAAACTGCGATTGTTTCAGCTGATGAAAGCGATTGTAGGGTGAGGGGGGCCATAATTTACAATTATCGTACACAGAATCGCAAACTGAGGAAGTAATCATTTCTCGACGAGGCTGGTCTAAGACAGTAGTTTAAATATCAGCATTTGATGCAGGTGATGATTTGAACACTCTCTATATCACGTGTCTGAGAATTTAATTCACACATCTCTATAAATAACGAGAAAGAGATTAGAATTTGTATTGTAAACACGAGCTCATATTGGAGATGACATTATAAATATTATTTTCACACAAGGTCCATTACAAGCAAATGTAAAGCCAAAGTAAGAACAGATTTAAATCATACAATGGAGTGTTTTCTCGCTGTACGTCGTACTCGTCTACTTCTTACCTAACTGTTTGTCAACTGGGAAAGAGCAAGCTAAGCTTAGTTCCTGACCATTAATTGCCTTTACAGGCAGGAAGACACCACTTCCGTTGCATTACATCGAAAGAACCAGCGCATGAAATGAGCTTCATACTCTGTAATGCAAGAGTGGCCGCATAGTGTTACGTCATAGTAGCTTCAGACGTTCAGTATTCTATCTTTATTTCCAAATGGAATTGACTAAGACGCAGCTCTAACTGCATATTTTTAATCATTGAGTTCTGATGGGAGACTCATGATTCATCTGCAGTCACATATCGACTTCGGAAATCCATCGTATTACGCTTCGTCATTTCCAAGTACGATTTTATTGCATCTTTTCACTGGAATCAACAAAAATGGAGTCCATTAGCTCTATTTGCAAAACTTCATCCAGGATAACTATTGTAGTTTGGTACAACACCACACAAATCACGACACCACGAATTTTAACAAACATATCTTCATAAGGAACCCAAACGCAGTTGGCAAAGATAGAATGCAGGGAACATGGTGATACCAGGGTATAAAGTCTTCACGAATTCCATTCTGTGTACTCAGCTGGACAGTGGCCATGCCTCGCAGAGAGACGCGTGAATGATACGTGCAGATGTCAGAATTTGAGAGAGGACGTGAAGTTGGGCTCAAAGAAGTACTCGGCGAATCGCTCAACATTTAATTAGGAGCGATGTCCCTATTCAATGATGTTGGCGGGAATGGGTGAACCGTGGCGGAACACAGAGTCGAGCTAGAAAGACAGCGGAAGGTGAGAACCGACCAGTCGTCATAGAGGCGCTCAGAACCCCGGGTTCATCATTGTCATCGATCCAACGTGCAGCTGATGCTTCACTGACTACCAGAACCATTAACAGGTGGGTCACAGAAAGGGGGCCGAGTTGATGGCCCCTGTCGCCCTGACTACCATTGAGTTCTGTACACCAACGAGCCCGTTGGCAGTGGTGTCAGGCCCATTTGGCGTGTAATCTCATTGACTCGTGTAGAATTGTCTTCAGTGATAAATCATGTAAGGTTGTTGCTTTATTTTGCTATGAAAGCGGCACTGATAGACAATAAAAGCGGGTTAAAAGCTGTGAGCTGTCTGGGGAAGTTAACCGTGCATTACTGCGCAACTGTTTCACCAGGTATATAGTCTAGGTTTACCAAATTCCCAAACAGACTAACATTAATTATAATCTTTTAATAGTCATATAACAACCGGTAATATATATATATATATATATATATATATATATATATATATATATATATATATATATAAGAGAATTTAAATAAAAAGAAAGAAATCAGTTTATATTTGGAAATTTATTTCAAGATTGATGATTGACTACAGGACTCCCAGAAAATGTTCGATGCAGTTACCGTTTGCAGCGTTACTCCCCTGGACAGAAGTAGACATGTTATACGTTGTAATCAATCCCGATGCTATATCAGTGTTTGGTGGTCAATGTGAAGCTCCAAACGTTACAGTAAACATGCATTGGTGCATCGGAAACAAATACAGGTGCCCCAGAAATTGTTCCAAGCAGATTCCGTTTAAAGCGTTGCTCCCCTGGACAGAAGTAGACATGTTAGACGTTGTAATCAATCGTGATGCAATTTCTGTGTCTGATAGTCAATGTGAAGGACCAAGCGTTCCAGTAAACCTGCATAGCTGCATCGGAAACAACTACAGGTCTCCCAGAAGTTGTTCCAAGCTGGTACCGTCTGAAGCGTTACTCCCCTGTGCAGAACCCAGCATGGTATATGTTGTATTTTATCATGAGGCAATTTCTGTGTTTGATGGTCAATGGGGAGGACAAGGGTTACGGTAAACCTGGAGTGGTGCATCGGGAACTAGTACAGAACTCCCAGAAAATGTTCCAAGCAGATAACGTTTGAAGCGTTACTCCCCTGGACAGAGGTAGACATGTTATACGTTGTACTCAATCCCGATGCAGTTTCAGTGTTTGATGGTCAATGTGAAGCTACAAGCGTTCCACTAAACCTGCATTGGTGCACCGGAAAAAACTACAGGACTCCCAGAAAATGTTCGAAGCAAATACCGATAGAAGCGTTACTCCCCTGGACAGAGGTAGACTTGCTATATGTTGTATTTAATCCCGAAGCAATTTCTGTGTTTAATGGTCAATGCGAAGGTCCAAGGTTTACAGTAAATCAGCAGTGGTGCATCGGAAACAAGTACAGGACTCCCAGAAAATGTTCTTAGCAGATACCGTTTGAAGCATTATTCCTCTGGACAGAAGTAGACAATTTATACGTCATTATCAATCCCGATGCAATTTCTGTTTTTGATGGCCAATGTTAAGATCCAGGCGTTACAGTAAACCTGCAAAGGTGCATCGGAAACAAGTACAGGTACTCAGAATATCTTCCAAGCAGAATATGTTCCTGGGCAGCAGTCGGCATGGTATATGTTGTTTTCAATCACGACGCAATTTCTGTGTTTGATGGTCAATGCGAAGGTCCAAGGGTTATAGTAAATCTGCAGTGGTGCATCGGAAACAACTACAGGACTGCCAGAAAATGTTCGTAGCAGATACCGTTTGAAGCGTTACTCTCCCGGACAGATGTCGTAATGATGCATGTTGTATTCGATACCGATGCAATTTCTGTGTTTGATGGTCAATTCGAAGGTCCAAGGGGCACAGTAAAGCGGCAGTGGTGCATCGTAAACAACAACAGGACTCCCAGAATATGGTCTAAGCAGATACCGTTTGAAGCGTTACTCCCCTGGAGAGAAGTAGACAATTAATACGTTATAATCAATCCCGATTAAATTTTTGTGTTTCATGGTCAATGTGAAGGTCCAACTGTTACAGTAAACCTGCATTGGTGCATCGGAAAGAACTACAGAACTACCAGAAAATGTTCCAAGCAATTACCGTATGAAGCGTTACTCCACTGGGCAGAAGTAGATATGTTTCACGTTGTAGTCAATTCCGATGCAATTTCTATGTTTGATGGTCAATTTGAAGCTCCAAGCGTTACAGTAAACCTGCATTGGTGCATCGCAATCAACTACAGGCACCCAGAAAATGTTCCAAGCAGATACCGTTTGTAGCGTTACTCCCCTGGGCAGTAGTCGGTATGGTATATGTTGTTTTAAATCATGACGCAATTTCTGTGTTTGATGGTCAATATAAAGGTCCATGGGCTACAGTGTACCTACAGTGGTGCATCAGAAACAACCACAGGACTCCCAGAAAATGTTCCAAGGAAATACCGTGTGAAGCGTTGCTCCCCTGGGCAGAAGACGACATGGTGCATGTTGTGTTCAATACCGATGCGATTTCTGTGTTTGATGGTCAATGGGAAGGTCCAAGGGGTACACTAAATCTGCTGTGATGCATCGGAAACAACTACAGGACTCCCAGAAAATGTTCGATGCAGTTACCGTTTGCAGCGTTACTCCCCTGGACAGAAGTAGACATGTTATACGTTGTAATCAATCCCGATGCTATATCAGTGTTTGGTGGTCAATGTGAAGCTCCAAACGTTACAGTAAACATGCATTGGTGCATCGGAAACAAATACAGGTGCCCCAGAAATTGTTCCAAGCAGATTCCGTTTAAAGCGTTGCTCCCCTGGACAGAAGTAGACATGTTAGACGTTGTAATCAATCGTGATGCAATTTCTGTGTCTGATAGTCAATGTGAAGGACCAAGCGTTCCAGTAAACCTGCATAGCTGCATCGGAAACAACTACAGGTCTCCCAGAAGTTGTTCCAAGCTGGTACCGTCTGAAGCGTTACTCCCCTGTGCAGAACCCAGCATGGTATATGTTGTATTTTATCATGAGGCAATTTCTGTGTTTGATGGTCAATGGGGAGGACAAGGGTTACGGTAAACCTGGAGTGGTGCATCGGGAACTAGTACAGAACTCCCAGAAAATGTTCCAAGCAGATAACGTTTGAAGAGTTACTCCCCTGGACAGAGGTGGACATGTTATACGTTGTACTCAATCCCGATGCAGTTTCAGTGTTTGATGGTCAATGTGAAGCTACAAGCGTTCCACTAAACCTGCATTGGTGCACCGGAAAAAACTACAGGACTCCCAGAAAATGTTCGAAGCAAATACCGATAGAAGCGTTACTCCCCTGGACAGAGGTAAACATGCTATATGTTGTATTTAATCCCGAAGCAATTTCTGTGTTTAATGGTCAATGCGAAGGTCCAAGGTTTACAGTAAATCTGCAGTGGTGCATCGGAAACAAGTACAGGACTCCCAGAAAATGTTCTTAGCAGATACCGTTTGAAGCATTATTCCTCTGGACAGAAGTAGACAATTTATACGTCATTATCAATCCCGATGCAATTTCTGTTTTTGATGGCCAATGTTAAGATCCAGGCGTTACAGTAAACCTGCAAAGGTGCATCGGAAACAAGTACAGGTACTCAGAATATGTTCCAAGCAGAATATGTTCCTGGGCAGCAGTCGGCATGGTATATGTTGTTTTCAATCACGACGCAATTTCTGTGTTTGATGGTCAATGCGAAGGTCCAAGGGTTACAGTAAATCTGCAGTGGTGCATCAGAAACAACTACAGGACTGCCAGAAAATGTTCGAAGCAGATACCGTTTGAAGCGTTACTCTCCCGGACAGATGTCGTAATGATGCATGTTGTATTCGATACCGATGCAATTTCTGTGTTTGATGGTCAATGCGAAGGTACAAGGGTTACCGTAAATTTGCAGTGGTGCATCGGTAACAACTACCAGTCTTCCAGAAAATGTTCCAAGCAGATACCGTCTGAAGCGTTACGCCCCTGGACAGGAGCAGCCATGCTACATGTTGTATTTAATCCAAATGCAATTTCAGGATTTGATGGTCAATATAAAGGTCCAAGGGCTACAGTAAACCTACAGTCGTGCATCGGAAACAACCACAGGACTCCCAGAAATTCATCTAAGAAGATACAGTTTGAAGCTTTACTCCCCTGGGCAGAAGTGGGCATGGTGCATGTTGTATACAATATCGATGCAATTTCTGTGTTTGATGGTTAATTCGAAAGTCCAAATGTTACAGTAAATCTGCAGTGTTGCATCTGAAACAAGTACAGGAATCCCAGAAAATGTTCCAAGCAGATACCGTTTGAAGCGTTACTCCCCTCGACAGAAGAAGACATGTTATACGTTGTAATCAATCCCCTTGCAATTTCTGAGTTTGATGGTCAATGTGAAGGTCCAGGGGTTACAGTAAATCTGCAGTGCTGAATCGGAAACAGCTACAGGACTCTCAGTAAATGTTCGAAGCAGATGCCTTGTGAAGCGTTACTCACCTGGACAGATGTCGCAATTGTGCCTATTGTATTCAATACCGATGCAATTTCTGTGTTAGATGGTCAATGCGAAGGTCCAAGGGTTATAGTAAACTGCAGTGGTCATCGAAAACAACTACTGGACTCCCAGAAAATGTTCCAAGCAGATACCGTTTGAAGCGTTACTCCCCTCGGGAGAAGAAGACATGTTATACGTTGTAATCAATCCCTTTGCAATATTTGAGTTTGGTGGTCAATGTCAAGGTTCAGGGGTTACAGTAAATCTGCAGTGCTGAATCGGAAACTGCTACAGGACTCCCAGAAAATGTTCGAAGCAGATGCCTTTTGAAGCGTTACTCACCTGGACAGATGTCGGAATTCTGCCTGTTGTATTCAATACCGATGTAGTTTCTGTATTTGATGGTCAATGAGAAGGTCCAAGGGTCACAGCAAACCTGCAGTGGTGCATCGGAAACAACTACAGGACTCCCAGAGAAGGTTCTAAGCAGATACCGTTTGAAGCGTTACTCCCCTGGACAGAAGTAGACATGCTATATGTTGTATTTAATCCCGATGCAATGTCTGTGTTTGATGGTCAATGCGAAGGTCCAAGGTTTACAGTAAATCTGCAGTGGTGCATCGGAAACAAGAACGGGACTCCCAGAAACTGTTCTTAGCAGATACCGTTTGATGTGTTACTCGCCTGGACAGATGTCGTAATGGTGCAATTTGTATTCAATCCCGATGCAATTTCTGTGTTTGATGGTCAATGGGATGGTCCAAGGGTCAGAGTAAAGCGACAGTGGTGCATCGGAAACAACTACTGGACTCCCATAAAATTCTCCAAGCAGATACCGTATGAAGCATTACTCCCCTGGGCAGAAGTCGGCATAGTGCATGTTGTATTCAATACCGATGCAATTTCTGTGTTTTATTGTCGATGCGAAGGTCCTAGGGTTACAGTAAATCTGCAGTGGTGCATCGGAAAGAACTACATGACTCCCAGAAAATGTTCCAAGCAGATATCGTTTGGAGCGTTCCTCGCCTGGAAAGATGTCGTAATCGTGCATATTGTATTCAATACCGATGCAAGTCTTTCTTTGAAGGTCAATGTGAAGGTCCAAGAGTTACAGTAAACCTGCAGTGGTGGATCGGAAACAACTACCAGACTCCGAGAAAATGTTCTAAGCAAATTCCGTTTGAAGCGTTACTCCCCTGGACAGAAGTAGACTGGTTATATGTTGTATTCAATCATGACGCAATTTCTGTGTTTGATGGTCCATGGAAATAAACCTTGAGTGTTGCATTGGATACTAGTACAGTATTCCCAGAAAAAGTTCCAAGCAGATAGGGTTTGAAGCGTTACTCCCCTGGACAGAGGTGGACATGGAACATGTTTTATTCACTCCCGATGCAATTTCTGTGTTTGATGGTTAATGTGAAGGTCCAAGGGTTACAGTAAACCTGCTTTGGTGCATCGGAAACAACTACTGGACTCCCAGAAAAGGTTCCACGCACAGACCATTTGAATCGTTACTCGTCTGAACATTAGTCGACATGCTACCTGTTATATTCAATCCCGAAGTTATTTCTGTGCTTCGTCGTCAATGTAAAGTCCAACGGTTACAGTAACGCTGAAGTTGTGCATCGGAAACAACTACTTGACTCCCAGGATAGTTTATAATCACAGACTGTTTCAATAGTTGCACCGCTGGTCAGAAGTCCTCATGGTGAGTTTTGTCTTCAATCCCAATGGAATATCTGTGTTTCGTCGTAAATGTGGAGGTCCAACTGTTACAGTAAACCTGCAGTGGTGCTTCGCAAGTAACTACTGGACTCCGAGAAAAGTACCAACCACAGAACGATTAAAGCGTTACTTGCGTGGACAATAGTCGGCTTGGTGACTGTTGCATTCAATCCCAAGTCACTTCCAGAAAAAGTAACAAGCAGCTAGTGCGTGATGCGTTATTTCCATGGGCAAAAGCCGGAACGATGCCTATTGTATTCAGTCCCGATGGAATTTCACTGTTTCGTCGTCAATGTGAACGACCACGAGTTACAGTAAACCTGCAGTGGTGCATCGGAAACAACTACAGGGCTCCCAGAAAATGTTCCAATCAGATTTCGTTTGAAGTGTTACTCCCATGGACAGATGTCGGCTTGGTGCATGTTGTATTCAATCCCGATGGAATTTTTGTGTTTGATGGTCAATGAGAAATTCCAAGGGCTACAGTAAACCTGCCGTGGTGAAACATCGCTGTGTGTGCTGATATGAAACTTCCTGGCAGATTAAAACTGTGTGTCCGACCGAGACTCGAACTCAGGACCTTTGCCTTTCGCGGGCATGTGCTAGTTCTGCAATGTTCGCAAGAGATCTTCTGTAAAGTTTAAAAGGTATGAGACGAGGTACTGGCGGAATTAAAGCTGTGAGGACGGGGTGTGAGTCGTGCTTTGGTAGCTCATTCGGTAGAGCACTTGCCCGCGAAAGGCAAAGTTCCCGAGTTCAAGGTCTCGGCCCGGCACACAGTTTAATCTGCCAGGAAGTTTCATATCAGCACACACTCCGCTGTAGAGTGAAAATTTCATTCTGCAGTGGTGCATCGGAAACAACTACAGGACTCGCAGAAAATGTTCCAAACAGACACAGTTTGAAGCGTTACTCTCCAGAGCAGAAGTCACCATGTTGCATTTTGTATTGAATCCCGATGCAATTTCTGTGTATCGTCTTCAATGTGAAGATCCAAGCGTTACAGGAAAACTGCAGTTGTGCATCGGAAACAAATACTGGGCTCCCAGAGATGGTATCAAGCGGATATTGGGTGAAGCGTTACTTCCGTTGCCAGAAGTCGGCCTGGTGCCTATTGTATTAAATCCCGATGTAATTTCTGTATTTCGTTGTCAATGTGCACTTCCAAGGGCAACAGTAAACCTACAGTTGTGCATCGGAAGTCACTACTGTACTCCCAGAAATGGTTCCAAGGAGGTACCGTATGATGCGTTACTCCCCTGGACCGAAGAAGGCATGATGCCTGTTGTTATCAGTCCTGATGCAATTGATGTGTTTCGTCGTCAATGTGAAAGTCCAAGGGTTACAGTAAACCTACAGTAGTGCATCAGAAACAACTACTGGGCACCCAGAAAGAGTTCAAAGCACACACCGTTTGAGGCGTTACACCCCTGGACAGAAGTCGGCATGGTGCCTGTTGTATTCAGTGTCGATGCAATTTCTGTGTTTCATCGTTGATATGGAGGTCCATGGGTTACAGTAAAACTGCAGAGGTGCATCGGAAACAACTACAGGACTCTCAGAAAATGTTCGAAGCAGATACCATTTGACGCGTTACTCCCCCCACACAGAAATCGGCATGGTGCATGTTATATTCAATCCCGATGCAAATTCTGTGTTTCATGGTCACTGTGAAGGTCGACGTGTTACAGTAAACCTGCAGTTGTGCATCAAATACAACTACTGGCCTCCCATGAATGGTTCCAAGCACAGAATGTTTGATGTGTTACTACCCTAACATGTAGTCGCCATGAGGTATTGTATTCAATCAAATTTCTGAGTTTCGTCGTCGATGTGAAGATCCAATAGTTGCAGTAAACCTGCATCGGAAACATCTACTAATCTCCCCGAAAAGTTCCATGCACAGAACGATTGTAGCGTTACTTGCCTAGACAATACTCGGCATGATGCGTGTTGTATTCAATCCCGTGCAATTTCTGTGTATTGTCTTCAATGTGAAGATCGAAGCGTTACAGTATAACTGCAGTCGTGCATCGGAAACAAATACTGGACTCCCAGAGAAAGTATCAAACAGATACTGATTGAAGTGTCACTTCCCTCGCCAGAAGTCGGCAAGGTGCCTATTGTATTCAATGCTGATGCAATTTTTGTGTTTCGGCGTCAATGTAAACGTCCAAGGGTTACAGTAATCCTGCAGTGTTGCATCGGAAACATCTACTATACTACCAGAAAAGGTACCAAACAGATACCGTGTGAAGCGCTGCTCCCCTGGACAGAAGCCGGCATGATGGCTATTGCATTCAATACCGAAGCAATTTCTGTGTTTCGTCGTGAATCTGATGGTCCAAGGGTTACTGCAGTGGTGCATCGTAAACAACTACTGGACACCCAGGAAAGTTTCCAAGCACAGACTGTTTCAAGCTTTACTCAAGTAGACAGTAGTCGGCATGGTGACTGTTGTGTTCAATCCCGATGCAATTTCTATGTTTTATTTTCAAAGTGAAATTACAAACGTTACAGTGAAACAATAGTTGTGCACCGGGAACAATTAGTGGACCACGAGAAAAGGAACTATGCAGATACCGTGTGAAGCGTTATTCCCCTGGACCAAAGTCAGCATGGTGCATGTTGTACTCAACCCCGATGTAACTTCAGTGTTTCGTCGTCAATGTGAAGGTCCACGGGTTACAGTAAGTCTGCAGTGGTGCATCGGAAACAACTACAGGACTCGCAGAAAATGTTCCAAGCAGATTCCGTTTGAAGCGTTTTTCCATTGACAGAAGTCGGCATGGTGCATGTTGTATTCAATTCCGATTCATATTCTCTTTTTCATAGTCAATGTGATCGTCTAAGGGTTACAATAATCCTGCAATTGTGCGTCAGATACAACTACTGGTCTCCCAGGAAAGCTTACAAACACAGTACGTTTGAAGTGTTACTCCCCTAGAATGTAGTCGACATGGCGACTGTTGTATTCAATCCCGATGCAATTTCTGTGTTTCGACGTCAATGTGAAAGATCAAGGGTTACAGTAAATCTGCAGTAGTACATCGGGAACATCTACTGGACTTCCAGAAAAGTTCCATGCACAAAACGATTGAAGCGTTACTTGCCTGGACAAGGGATGGCGCCTGTAATATACAATCTCGATGCAATTTCTGTGTTTCGTCGTCATTGTGAACGTCCGAAGGTTATAGTAAACCTGCAGTGGCACGTTGGAGCAACAATTAGACGCCCAAAAAATGTACCAAGAAGATACCGTGTAAAACGTTACTCCCCTGGACACAAGTGAGCGTGATGCCTGTTGCATGCATCCCGATGCTACTTCTGTGTTTTACGACATTTTGAAGGACCAAGGGTTACAGCAAAACTACAGTTTTGCATCGGAAACACCTACTGGACTCCCAAAAAGGATTCCAAGCAGATACCGTTTGAAGCGTTAGTCCCCTGGACACAAGTCGGCATGGTGCCTTCTGTATTCAATACCGTTGCAATTTCGGTGTTTCGTCGTCCGTGTGAAGGTCCAAGGGTTAAAGGGTTACAGTAAAACTGCAGTGGTGCATTGGAAACAACTACTAGATCCCCTGAAAAGGTATCAAGCACTGAAAGTTTGTAGCGTTACTCGCCTAGAAATTAGTGGACATGGCGCCTGTTGTATTCAGTCCCGATTAAACGTTTGTGTTTCCTCCTCAATATAAACATCCAAGAGTTACAGTGAACTACCAGTGATGCATCGGAATAAGCTACTGGACTCCCTCCAAAGGTTCGAAGCACAGACTATCTGAAGCGTTACTCGTCTGGACAGTCGTCGACATGGAGCCAGTTGTATTCAATCCCGATGTAATATCTATGTTTCGTCGTCAATGTAAAGGTCCAACGGTTACAGTAACCCAGCAGTTGTTCATCGGAGATTACTACTGGACTCCCAGCAAGGTTCCATATCATAGACCATTTGAAGCATTTTTCCCTGGACAAGAGTCGGAATGGTGCCTGTTGTATTGAATCCCGATGCAATTTCTGCGTTTTGTCTTCAATGTGATGATCCAAGCGTTACAGTAAAACTACAGTGGTGCATCAGAAACAACTACTGGACTCCCAGAAAGGGTTCCAAACAAGAACCGTTTGAAGCGTTAGTCGTTGGAGAGTAGTCTACATTGTGGCTGTTGTATTCAATCCCGATATAATTTCGGTGTATCGTCTTCAATGTGAAGATCCAAGCGTTACAGTCGAACTGCTGCGGCGCATCGGGAACAAATACTGGACTCCCAGAGAAGGGATCAAGAAGTTACTGGGTGAAGCGCAACTTCCCTGGCCAAAAGTCGACAAGGTGCCTATTGAATTCAATCCCGTCGCAATTTCTGTTATTCGTCGTCAATGTGAACGTCCAAGGGCTACAGTAAACCTGCAGTGGTGCATCCGAAACCACTGCAAGACTCCCAGGAAAGGTTCCAAGCAGATACCATTTGAAGCGTTAATCCCATGGGTAGAAGTCATATGGTGTCTGTTATATTCAATCCTGACGCAATTTCTATGATTCGTCGACAATGTTAAGTTCCAAGGGTTGTAGTAAACCTCTAGTGGTACATTCGAAAGAACTACTGGTCTCCCAGAAAAGCTTCCAAATAGTTACCGTTTGAAGCGTTACTCCCCTGGACAGAAGTCGTCATGGTGCCTATTGTATTCAATACCGATGCAATTTCTGTGTTTCAGCGTCAATGTGAAAATCCAAGGGTTACGGTAAACCTGCAGAAGTGCTTGGGAAGCAAATACTGGACTCCCAGGATAGGTTCCAAGCACAGACCCTTTGAAGCGTTACTCGTCTGGACATTAGTCGACATGGAGCTTGTTGTATTCAATCCCGATGAAATTTCTGTGTTTCGACGTCAATATAGAGGTCCAACGGTTACAGTAACCATTCAGTTGCTCATCGGAAACAACTGTTTCACTCCCAGGAAAGTTTCCAATCACACACCGTTTGAAGCGTCGCTCCCGTGGACAGAAGTCAGCATGGTGAGTGTTGTATACAATCCCGTGCATTTTTTTGTGTTCAGTAGTCAATGTGAAGATCCAAGGAGCTACAGTAAAATTGCAGTGGTGCATCGGAAATAAATACTGGACTCCCAGAAAAGCAACCAAGGGGACTACGGGAGAAACGTTGTTCCCATGGCCAAAAAAGTCATGGAGTCAATTGTTTTCAAACCCGAAGCAATATCTGTGTTTGGTCGTCAATGTGAAGGTCCAAGGGTTACATTCAACCTGCAGTGGTGCAATTGAAACAACTACTCTGCTCCCAGGAATGGTTCAATGAAGATACGGTGTGAAGAGTTAGTGCCGTGGACCAAAGTCGGCATGGTGACTGTTGTATTCAGTCCCGATGCAATTTCTATGTTTAGTCGTCAATGTGAACGTACAAGGGTTACAGTTAACCTCCAGTGGAGCTTCGGAAAAAACTACTGGATCCCAAAAAAGGTTCCAAGCACAGTAAGTTTGATGCGTTACTGGCCTAGACTGTAGTCGGGAAGGTGCATGTTGTATTCAATAGCGATGCAAATTTTGTGTTTCGTCGTCAATCGGAAAGGTCTAAGGGTAACAGTCAACATGCAGTGGTGCATCGTAAACATCTACTGGACTCCCAGGAAAGGTTCCAAGCACCGACCATTTCAAGCGTTACTCGTCTGGACAGTTGTCGACATTGTGCCTGTTGTATTCAAACCCGATGTAATTTCTGTGTTTCGTCGTCAATGAGAAGATCCAAGCGTTACAGAAAAACTGCGGTGGTACGTCGGAAACTACCAGTGCACTCCCAGTAAAGGTAAAAATCAGATACTGTGTGAAGGGTCACTCCCCTGGACAATAGTCGGCATGGTTCCTGTTGTTTGAATCCCGCTGCAACTTCTGTGTTTCGTTGTCAATGTGAATGTCCAAGGGTTACAGTTAACCTGCAGCGGTGCATCGAAAACAACTACTGGACTCCCATAAAATGTCACAAGCACATCGTTTGAAGCGTTATTCGTCTAAACAGTACTCGGCATGGTGTCTGTTTTATTTAGTACCGATTTCTGTGTTTCGTCTTCAATGTGATGGTCCAAGGGTTGCAGTAAACCTGCAGTGATGAATCGGAAACAACTACTAGTCTCCCAGAAAAGGTTCCAAGCAGATACCACTTGAAGTGTTACTCCCCTGGACGGATGTCGGTATAATGCCTCTTGTATTCATTCCGATGTAAATTCTGTGTTTCAGCGTAAATGTGAATGTCCAAGGGTAATAGTAAATCTGCAATGGTGCTTCGGAAACAACTACTGGACACCCAGAAAACTTCCAAGCAGATGCTCTTTTAAGCTTTACCCCTCTGGACAGAAGTTGGTATGGTGCCTGTTGTGTTCAATCCCGATGCAATTTCCGTGTTCCGTCGTCAATGGGAATGTCCAAGGCTTACAGACATCCTGCAGTGGTGCATCGGAAACAGCTACTGGACACCCAGGAAGGTTCCAAGCACAGACCGTTTGAAGCGTTTCTCACCTTGTCGGTAGCCGGTATAGTGCTTGTGGTATTCAATCACGATGCAATTTCTGTGTTTCTTCGTCAATGTGAAGGTCCAACAGTTAGAGTAACGATGCAGATGTGCATCGGAAACAACTACTAGACTCCCAAGCAAGGTTCCACAGCACAGACCGTTTTAAGCATTGCTCCCCTGGATAGAATTCGACATGGTGAGTGTTATATTCAATCCCAATGCAACTTCTGTGTTCCGTCGTAAATGTGAACGTTCAAGTATTACAGTAAACATGTGGTAGTGCATCGGAAACACTTACTGGACTCCCGGGAAAGATTGCAGGCACAGACCCTTTTCAGCGTTACTCGAATTTACAGTAGTCAGCATGGTGTCTGTTGTACTCAATGCCGATGCCATTTCGTCGACAATGTGAAGTTCCATGGGTTACAGTAAACCGGCTGTGGTGCATCAGAAACATCTACTGGTCTCCTTGAAAAGGTACCAAGCAGATACCGTTTGAAGCGTTACTTCCCTGGACAGATGTCGGTATGGTGCCTCTTGTATTCACTCCCGATGCCATTTCTGTGTTTCAGCGTCACTATGTAGGTCCAAGTGTTACAGTAAACCTCGCAGTGGTGCATCGGAACTAACTACTGGACTCCCAGGATAGGTTCCAAGCACAGACCGTTTGATGCGTTACTCGCCCCTGATAAAATTTGGCATGGTGCCTGTTGTATTCAATCCCCAAGCAATATCTGTGTTTCAGCGTCAATTTGAATATCCATGGGTTACAGTAAATCTGCAGTTCTGCATCCGAAACGACTACTGGACTCCCAGAAAAAGTTCCAAGTAGATACGGTTTGAAGCTTTATCCCCCTCGACAGAAGTCCGTATGGTGCTTGTTGATTTCAATCGCTATACAATTTCCGTGTTTCATCGATAATGTCTAGGTCCAAGGGATACAGTAAAATTGCAGTGGTGCATCGGTAACAACTACTGGACTCCCAGAAAAGGTTCCAAGTAGATACGCGTTTGAGCGTTACTCCCTTGGGCAGAAGTCAGCATGGTGCCTGTTGTATTAAATCCTTATGCAATTTCTTTGTTTCATCGTCAATGTGAAGGTCCAAGGGTTATAGTAAACCTGCAGTGGTGCATTGGAAAAAAAGCTATTGGACTCCCAGGAAAGGTTCCAAGCACAGACCACTTGAAGCGCTACTCCCGAGGACGGAAAACGCAATAGTGCTTGTTGTATTAAATCCCGTTGCAATTCTTCGTCAATGTGCGTCGGTAAGCCTCCGCGTGGGTTCGATTCTCTCAAATTATTACCAACGCGGTCTTTTCTCGAGATATATGCATGATGGGTCTATGTATTGGTTGACTGGTTGACTCAAGTGAGGTGAAACTCATTTAGACATGAAATTCGTATTACATGTCTCTGTTGGAATTTCGTCAGAATGTTTGAAGTCGATTGAACAATTTCGCACAGACATGGCCAAAAAACTGAAAATACTAATTAAAAAATGAACTTCTTAATAAAGCATGTGTTTAAAACGTACTATAAAGTATAAAATAAATTCTCCTATTCCTATTCTGTTTCCTAATCGCATATGGGTGGTCCTGAAAATTTGTGCTTTTACGTTTTTAATAGCTATGACAATACTTCTAAAAATTTAAAACGAAAAATGTGAGCCTCATGTTACAGAAAACTGAAGCATGACTACTTCACCTAGTCACTAACAGTTTTATAGCACAGCACATGATATAAGCTGTACGTGATTTTTACCAACGAAAAATACTCTCTACACAACTTACTTTCATCTATTGTATATGCCGCACAATTTTCGTTTTAAATTTTAAATGTATTGTCATAGCTATGAAAAATTCACAAACTCAGATTTTCAGGACTGTGTGTACGGTGGTAAGGAATCTAGTAGAAATTATTTTACAGTTTATAGTTCGCTTTAAAGAAATGTTATATTAAGAAGTTTTTGATTACATAAGTAATTACTTATTCCAGTATGGGACTCCTACTACCATTTCAGGATCCCACAGAATACTAGCTTAGTGAAGAGCGATACGCAGGGCAGCCGGGCACCAGAGTGCCAAAGGCGTTTGGAAAGTCACGAAGCTTAATGAACATTCGTACCAGTGGCGTAACGTGGTTGTAAAGGTTGGGGAGACTGTGCAGTTATTATAGGGAGACAAAATAGTACAATAAACAATAATTTCAACAAATGAAACAAAATGTATCAAATGAAACAACAACAACTACTACTACCACTACCACCGTTACCACTAATAATAATAATAATAATAATAATACCTAACTTGTCCAAGAAACGATGACAAATTTGTAGAACTCCAGCAGTAAGAGAAGAAGCACTTATAATTTCTTGTACACAAATGTAATGCGCCTGTCTTTTCTTTTCACGAATAAGGCCATAACTCGGTCTACAAAGATCTGATCACTGGATAGCTCTCCAATTAATGTCTTTTCTATTGCTAACGTGCTCAAACACGACAGCCGGATGTTGGACATTGAATTCCTTAAATAATTCTTCACTCGTTTAAGAGCACTCATGTTTCGTTCACTGCTTGCTGTAGTTGCGGCTAGGGTCAAAACAAAACGCAGGAACTTCGTTGTTTCATCATCAACGGAGTCTAAATCATTGTTGAGAATGTGCTTTAAGAGGATTCTTGGAGATAGTTTTTTCTCATTAGCATATATGTTACACAGTTCGTTTTAAAGTTGTTCTTATTTGAAAAAAGGTTACAGTTCTAATAATTGAAGCAGTTTCAACTTTGGAAATTCTTTTTGATAGTTCGGGAAACACTTTTCGTTCAAACGCTCAGCAAACTGAATCTGGGTAAGCTTTGAAACCTACTTTCTATGTGAACAATTTGCAAATCAAGTATCTCGTAAGTTAGTGCCCTGAGATATGTCTTGGCTGTCACAGAATGATAAGTTGCCACTCAAACACAAGCTGCATTTAATGCATTCATCGACGAAATTTTCCGTTCTTAATTGTCGTAAGTTTCTCAAAACAGTTCTTACTTCGTCGTGGCAAGCAGTTATACTGACAGATTTTGACTGAAGAACATTAAAGAGATGATCAACATAAACAAAGCACACTCGGTAGAAGCAAATCAAGTAGACAAACGTAGGATCATCCATCCGTCTTTTCATTCCCACAGCACAGCTCAAAGATTCTGGGTCCCACAGAGTCTGTATCATCAAATATGTAATTAAAAACACTATATATCCCTGAGAAATGATCAGATGTTGTTGAAACTGCCCTCGAACGAAAGTTCCAGGGAGTGTTGCTTACATGTGGCAGTTTAAATCCTTTCTCAGTTAGCAGATACAGTTCGTTTCGATGATTTGCTGAAAAACGAATGTTTGGAAGATCACTTACAAACATGCGTACTTGTCGTATGATTTTGGAGATATGTAACAGTACCAAATTCAGTTGTGTGCGTAACAATGAATAAACAGCGCATAGGGACAGAAATACTTCTCCAATCGTTGTAGTCCTCTTTCTCTGCCCACTATTACTGAAGCGCCGTCATGTGTTTGACTAACCACTTTTTCTTACACATTCCATTCCTTCAGTACTGCATGAATAATGTTTGACAAATCTTCAGCAGTTTTCTCTCCATAAACGTCGTAAAATCCAACGAATCTTTCCTCAATTTTGTCTGCAATTCAGTACCTGAATATTATACTCATTTGACTCTTGCATGACACGTCTAATGTTTCATCAGCCTGAATCGAAATGAAATTGCGGTTCTGATTTTCAGATTTTATTTTCTCATTAACTGCCAGAGTTTTCATTTCTATTACATCATTCGGTATATGTGGAGAAGTTCCTTTAAAGGTTGAAGGTGATGACAGATGGTCTCGGGTTAACTGCTCTGCTTGAGCTAGTAAAACCAATTCCAGATAGTTACCTTTTTTGCTGGAGGATTCGTCTTCTCGATGGCCGCGAAAGGCTAGTTCTTGTTTACAAAGAAATACAATTGCCTGAATAAGACGATCCAATACTCTCCTGCTGGATGCAACATGTTTGTTGTATTTTATTGCTGTAAGACGAGCGGCTTCAGAAAGGGCTTGCTCAATTCTACTTTCGCCCAATAACTGAAATGATTCTTTGTTCTGCAGGTGACGTTTTAATATCTGATGCATTTGTGCTTTCCTGTCAAAGTTGTTTATTGTACAAATGCCCTCATTGCATCATTCCTTTTCACCACCAAACAGAAGACATATATAACAATATAATCTGTTATTAACTGGATTCGCAAAGCGTACTTTTCGAACCAGGCTGTCAGAAAAATGCGTTTTTGTTTGGCTTCACTTACAACTACACTGAGTATAGGAGTAGCTCGTTTGTCCTTCAATTCGCACTTTTTTGTCGTACGTTAATGTAGAAAAAGGAGTTTTTAATAAAAATTCTATAACGTGTTCAGTTGCTGGCTCACTCACGGTGGCGACACAACGAAAATATGCACTAAAATCACACAAGAGTCACTACGAACACAAACCGCGCGACTGTTCACTTCCGTGTTGAAAGCCAGCATAGAAGAGGCAGAGACTAGTTTCGATACATGCTATCAAGTGCAGCGCACCGGCCTTCGTGGAAGGGGAAGTGAAGGGGAGCCGAGAATGCCACCAATGCTCAGACGCACACAGCCAGGTAAGGGAAGAGAGGCAGAGACTGAGAGCAGTCGAGTCTCAAGCAGGCAGATACACCATAAAATACTCATGGTGCGGCGGCGCGGGCTACAAAACTGACGTCTTCGCACATTTAGTGCTCCTAGTAGAAAATTGTTTATATTTTTGTTATGAATTGCTTTTGCATCTTTTTCAAGCACAAATACAGGGGAGACTAAGTCTCAAAGTCTCCCCTCACGCTACGCCACTGATTCGTACTATTATTGATCAACAGCAACGTTACTCACAGAGAAAAACTGCGATTGTTTCCGCTGATGACAGCGGTTGTAGGGTGAGGGGGGGCATAACGTATGTAATTTACAATTATCATACACAGAATCGCAAACTGAGGAAGTAATCATTTCTCGACGAGGCTGGTCGAAGACAGTAGTTTAAATTTCACCATTTGATGCAGGTGATGATTTGAACACTCTCTACATCACGTGTCTGAGAATTTAGTTCACACATCTCTATAAATAACGAGAAAGAAATTAGAATTTGTATTGTAAACACGAACTCATACTGGAGATGACATTATAAATATTATTTTCACATAAGGTCCATTACAAGCAATTGTAAAGCCAAAGTAAGAACAGATTTAAATCATACAATGGAGTGTTTTCTCGCTGTACATCGTACTTGTCTACTTCTTACGTAACTGTTTGTCAACTGGGAAAGAGCAAGCTGAGCTTAGTTCCAGACCAGTAATTGCCTTTACGGGCAGGAAGACACCACTTCCCTTGCATTACATCGAAAGAACCAGCGCATGAAATGAGCTTCATACTCTGTAATGCAAGAGTGGCAGCATAGTGTTACGTCATAGTAGCTTCAGACGTTCAGTATTCTATCCGTCCAACCGTGATTTGATTTCCCTACATCCCTTAGCCAAATTCCGGAATGCTTACGTTGAAAAGCGTGCGGCTTATTTCCTACATTATCCTACACCAACCAAGACTGGGCTCCATCTGTGACGGTCTTCTCTTCAACGGAACGTTATACACTAGTGAACATTCCTTTTATATTTTTCTGTATGGTTCTCCCCCATCACATGCATTCTAATATCCCTACATTAAGTTTTTATCTACGCAGTTAAATTTTAGCTTCAGTTTGTTGCACACTTCTGATGTATTTAGTCACCTGTTGCGGAATTACCCACTGTCTTCTTCGCTCCCGGAGTCCAGTGTCGGAAATGTGTCTATCTCTTTTGGTCATCCTAGAAAAACCTAAGTTCACCTGTGGTAATCGTCTACTCACTACTTCTTAGTGAGTGACACGTGACACAAGCTTCCTTTCTACACAGCTGAATTCTTTCACTTACATTTTCTAGTGCTGATACGATAAATACTGTTTTAGAGTGCTACGCTTCTTTGTTTTAATTGATTTTAGCTATAAATGACAAGTTCGTCATTTTAATAGTTCTCGTGATACAGTTGTCTTTCAGCAGTAAATTCATTTGAAAACATTATAATTGCTATACGTTTCTCTTCCGTTTAAAATGACGTGAGGTAAGTCATTGGATAGCGATATGCTTGCATACAGAAGGCAGTAGTATGGTGTACACAAGATATAAAAGGGCAGTGCATTGGCGGCGCTGTCATTTGTACTCAGGCGGTACATATGAAAACGTTTCCGGAATGGATGTGGCTGCACCACAGGAATTAAGAGACTTTGAACGCGAAATGGTGGTCTAAACTAAACACATGCGACTTTCAACTTGTAAATAGTGAGGGAATTCGGTATTCCGAGATCCACAGTGTCAAGAGTGTGCCGACAATACCACATTTCAGGCATTACCTCTCACCACGGACAACGCAGTGGCCGACAGCCTTCACTTAACCACCGAGAGCACCGACGGTTGTGTGAAGTTGTCAGTGCTAACAGATAAGCAACACTGCGTGAAATAACCGCAGAAACCAATCTGGGGCGTGGGCCACACGTTTGTGTTAGTACAGTGCGGCGAAATTTGGCGTTAATAGGTTACGGCAGGAGACGACCGACGCGAGTGCCTTTGCTAACAGCACGTCATCACCTGCTGCGCCCCTCCGAGGCACATCATGAAGTCGGTTTGACTCTAGACGACTGGCGAACACTGGCTTGGTCAGACGAGTCCCGATTTCAGTTGGTGAGAGTGCAGAGGTTCGCGTGTGGCGCAGACCTCACGGCGCCATGGATCCAAGTTGTCACCAAGGCACTGTGCAAGTTGGTGGTGGCTCCATAACGGTGTGGGCAGTGTTTACATGGAATGGACTGGACCCTCTGGTCCAAGTGAAATAATCATTGATTGGAAATGTTTATGTTCTGGTACTTAGAAATCATTTGTAGGCATTTATGAACTTCATGTATCCAAACAACGATGGAATATTTACGGATGACAATGCGCCATTTCACTGGGCCACTACTGTTCGTGCTTGGCCACACAGGTCGCCCGACATAAATGCCATCGAACATTTGTGTGCACAAAATCCTGCACTGACAACACTTTCGCTGTTATGGACGGCCACAGAGGTAGCATGGCTCAGTATTCTGCAGGGGACCTCCAACGACATGTTGAGTCCTTGCCACACTGTGTTAGTGCACTTCGCCGGACAGAAGGAGGTCCGACACTATGTTAAGGGGTATCCCATGACTTTTTTCACTTCAACGTACTTCTCAGTCCGTTACTGTTTTCTTCCATTTGTTTTCACGCCAGGGTTAAGTTTAAACGGAGTGGATAATAAGAATTCGAAAACGCCTTAAGTAGAAAGTACACGAAACTAGCAGCAAAAAAGTGTCAGTAAAGTTTGAATCTAAAACGTATACTTTAAAAGCTATGAGCACTTGTTCAGCTCCTCTACTGTGAAAACTGTCTCGTTCACTGTAAAATCTTTGCTTCCCATAAGTAGGAAGGAGGTAATGTGGATCAAAACAAGGAAAAATGTCCATTGAACATGAGCTCTAGTGTGCACAGCTTAAGAGCTGTGAGCACTTGCATGGTAGAAGAGATTTGGGTCAAGGAGCAAAGATGAAGTGCTCATCACCGTTAAGGTATACACTTTAGAGTCCATGTTTACTGGACTTTTATTCTTATTTCTTCCATACTACCACCTGTAAAAATATGGAAATAAGGGATTTTGCAGTAGAAGAGGTTTGTTTCACAGTATCGAACATGAACAAGTCCTCATAGCTCTTAAGGTATTTGTTTCCGAGCACATGTTTGGTTACACATATTTTGCTATTAGAATCGTGTACCATCGACTGTTTGTCTTCACGACGTTATTTATGATACACCCCGTACACCAGCTTTGACTAACTGTAGTAATGTCTCACACAATGGGAGTATCGTGTCTTTACGTTCAGCTTCTGTAACCTTGTGTACTTCCGCTGATATTCCAATGTACTCCTTGTCATCGCCCTTGATCGCAATTCTTTCCAAAATTCCATGTTCAGTGCTCCACTCCTCGTTGTCAAAGGCTTTCCATGAGCCCACAGATTCTTTGAAGGTATTCCGTTTTCTCTCATATCTTTAAGCCGTTCTGTTAACGCGATACGCACTGTTTCCAGTAGTCACTTGGAGAACAGATTAGACACTACTCAAACATATATGAAAATCAATTACGTAATGGTCTTCTAAACTGTCTCAGGCTTTCCACTTCGTAGAAGAATATCACGATCCATTGGACGTATAAATATAAAAAGAATAGTAGAAAACAGTCCACAGCCATTCTATAGCTTTCGAATCAACATACTGATTTATTTCACGTATCAATTCAGGGAGTTCCATGTGAATATCTATTTTGCTACTGTCTATTCAAAGTGATCTTTCCTACTTACCGGTCTTTCACTTCTCAGTTCGAGTGATGTTTTCATTATGTCGCTGAAGGAGACTAGCTACAGCATCACTATCTCGTCTTCCACAGAAACCTTCTTTCTAATATACTCTAACGTGCGCTTGTTAGTATAGTGGTGATTATTAAAACTGTCCGCAGGGGGCTCCCGTCTTGGGAGTATGTGGGTGGCATCCACACGGGCCCTTAGCTAAACCTGGCATTACTTCCACTTACTTGTGTCAGGCTTCTCCTGTTTCCTTTCCTATCCGGCCCCCCTCGGCCAACTCTTGGTTTCTTCGACCCCAACGGTATTAGGTTTCCGAGGCCCAAGGGTGTCTTTCACTTTCCTCTCTAGTATCTATTATCTACCCTCCGACCCAACGGCGAAGCGAGCGGAAGAAGAATCTTATATCCCAGGTTCTCAAAGATCGTGGAGGCGGAAGAGGTCATGCCAGACGAACTGGCTGTAAAGGCGCCGCTCAGCCATCATTGAGCTCGCGGCAGTTCGTTGCAGTTCTGGTACCGGAAGTCACATGTCACATACATATGTGCCGTGATGAATTGTTCCAGAATCATAGTGTGTGGGTCACTTCCTCGCAAGCTGTAATCCACCTTAAACAAATTCACGCAAATGGCAATTTCTCCTGTCATTTTCTCTAAAGACCAATGGCGATGGGATAAGGACGATGGTAGCAGGCTCCGAGTGAGGCTGGAAGCTACTAGTCTGGACCTGCACACTGGCGGCAGGTGTGTGATGGTCGCCTTCCTGAGAACCCGTGTGACTACTCGGGAATCCGGTCCTGCACCTGCGACTGGGCAGGCCTATTTAGGATGACCGCTGCCCACCCTGAATGGGGAAGGCCCTAGAAAATGTGGGCTAAACATCGGAAGTCACACTTGAACCGGGCTGGGAATCCGCACCCAGTAGGTCACTCCTTATACTGCGGACGTAAACAAAAGAAGAATGAAATGATTATGACAATAGGGACATGGAATGTCAGGACCCTCCTGGACGTGAACAATTACAGACCAGAGAGAAGAACTGCTCTTATCACCCAAGAACTAGCCCGTCTAGATATAGACATTGCTGCCTTGAGTGAGACAAGACTCTCAGGTGAGGGACACATTAGTGAGGTACGTTCAGGGTACACCATCTTCTGGAAGGGAAAGGATGCAGGAGAACCACGCATCCATGGTGCAGGATTTGCCGTAAAAACGAAAATAGTGAAAGATCTTCGACTTACACCTGTCTCAATTAATGAAAGACTGATGACTCTTAGAGTACCCATTGGTTCAGACAGATTCATCACCTTCGTCTCTGCATATGCTCCTACTTTAGACAGTGATGAAGACACAAAGAATCAGTTCTACCACCAACTGAACAGTACTCTCTCTAAAATACCCATTCAAGATAAATTAATTTTACTTGGTGATTTCAATGCCAGAGTGGGAAGGGACAACCGTTTTTGGAGAGATGTCATGGGTAAACAAGGGGTGGGAAACTGCAATGCAAATGGGTTGCTACTTCTTGGTCTGTGTGCTGAGCACGAGCTTTTCATCTCCAATACCCAATTCCGTTTGCGTAACCGCTATAAGACCACATGGATGCACCCACGCTCCAAACATTGGCATCTTATAGACTACGTTATTACGCGACAGCGTGACAAGAAAGACATTCTCATCACAAAAGCAGCACTAAACATCGATGAGTGCTGGACGGACCATAGACTTTTAGTCAGCCGTTTGAGAGTACCAAAGTATCGCAAGCCACGATCCCACTTTTCAAACCCACCACGCAGAAAATTCAACATAAGCAACCTGAACAACAAAAATGTTCGCTCACACTTCCAAGACATACTGTCCGAACAACTTAACAAAGCTCCAGCAACCACAGATGACGTCGAACAAGAATGGACCACATTAAAGAACATCATCAAAGAAACTGCTGAGAATGTTGTTGGTTGTAGTGCACGGAAAAGAAGTGACTGGTTTGATGACAACCACGGAGAAATCCAAGCCATCATCAATGCAAAGCGGGATGCTTACCTATCCCTTGCTCAAGATCCATCCTGCGCAGAAAAGAAAGCACACTTTCTAGAACTCAAGCAGAAATGTCAAAGTGAAATACGAGTAATCAAGAACAAATGGTGGCAACAGAAAGCCACAGAACTCCAAAATCTTTCTGATGCAAGGAACCTGCGTGGCTTTTATGCTGGTATTAAAGAGCTGTATGGACCTATCCGCTCATCATCAGGAGCACTTAAAGCTGCTGACAACTCCGCCATTCTTACTGAAAGTCAGGACATCTTAAATCGTTGGAAAGAGCACTTCAGCTCACTGTTAAACAGCCCTTCTACTGCCGCTGGAGATTTTCTCAAAAATGTCCCACAGCACCCTCCAAAACCCTGTCTGGCTGATCCTCCAACTTTTCAAGAATTTTGCAAGGCACTCAAGAGTGTGAAACCTGGGAAGGCTCCTGGACCTGACAGCATCCCGATGGAGCTTATTGAGGGTGGCGGCTTGCCTCTAAAAACTAGACTCTTCTCACTTATTATATTAATGTGGGAAACCCGCAAGGTACCAGCTGACTTGAAGAACTCCACAATTGTCACCATCTTCAAAAAGGGCGACAAAAGCGTCTGTGGTAACTACCGGGGAATATCTCTACTCTCTGTCACTGGAAAAATTTTTGCAAGAATCCTTTTAAATCGCCTCCAGACACTTTCAGAGACTATACTACCTGAGTCTCAATACGGGTTTCGACCTTCAAGAGGGACAATTGACATGATCTTCTGTGCACGACAACTACAGGAGAAGTGCAGAGAACAGCAAAAGCCTTTACTACTTGTTTTCTACGATCTAGAAAAGGCCTTTGATACAGTTCCCAGAGAAGCCATGTGGATGGTCTTAAAACGCTTCGGCTGCCCTGAACATTTTGTTGACCTGATTGAAGCTCTCCACGTTGATATGACTGGACAGGTCCTCTGCCAGAATGAAATGACTGGTGAATTCCCAATAACAAGTGGGCTTAAACAAGGATGCGTTCTTGCACCTACATTATTTGCATTGTATCTGGCAGCTATGCTTTACGAGACAACCGTAAACAATGCAGGAATAGAACTAAAGTACAGGTTTGATGGAGGATTATTCAACCAGTCCAGACTCCATTCAAAAAGGTTCACCAGTACCACTCGTGTGACAGAGCTGCAGTATGCTGATGACAATGCCTCTCCAGCTCATTCACCTGCAGAGTTGCAGCTGTCAGTTGATTCCTTCAGCAGGGCATACGAACGATTTGGTCTCTCCATCAATATTTCAAAGACAAAGGTGATGGCGCAGCCAACTCCTGGCTCCTCCGTTCCTGACTTCAGCATATCCATCTATGATACACTCCTGGAACAAGTGGACCATTTCCCCTACCTGGGAAGCATACTGTCATCCAACTGCTCATCTGGAAAAGAAGTGGAGAATAGAATACGTGCTGCACATGTAGCATTTGGTCGTCTTACAAAGCGTGTCTTCCTGAATAAAGACCTAACACTGTACACCAAACTGATTGTGTACAAAGCTGTAGTCATTTCCTCCCTGCTATATGGTTGCGAAACCTGGACGTTGTATCGCTGCGATCTGAAGAAACTAGAACGCTTCAACCAACAGAAGCTAAGATATATCATGAACCTAAAATGGGATGACTTCATATCCAACACGGCTGTTCTAGAGAGAGCAAAAATGCATAGCATGGAAGCTCTTATCATTGGGCATCAACTCAGATGGGTCGGACGTGTCCAGCGGATGAAAAATGACAGACTTCCACGCCAAATGCTGTACAGCGAAGTGAGCACAGGTAAAAGGCCACGAGGTGCCCTCTCAAACGTTATAAGGATCAGTACAAGAAAAATCTGAAAAACTTGAACATCGATCCGAGTAACTGGTCCACAATAGCAGAAGACCGAAGTCGCTGGCGCTCAGTTACCTCAAATGCTCTTCAAAACTTTGAGCTGGAACGTCGAAGAATGGAGAATGACAAACGCCAGAGACGTAAACTCCTCCAGGCTCAGCCACGTCCTCCACCTTCCATCAGCTGTAATGTCTGTGGCCGCCTGTTCCACGCTAGGATTGGATTGCTAAGCCATCAACGACACTTCCACGCCTGAACCGTGACAAAGGAAATCTCAGGAGAGAAATGAAATCTCGGATACGAGTATCAGCCGACGACGACGACGATTATTAAAACTGCGACAACGTGAATGTGACATGCAACCAACGTCAAATTGGTAAGAAGTGTACTAGATGTTTGGATATGCAAATGATTGGCACTGCAGTGCACCTGTACAAACTAGGTGGTTGTAGCGCCACCTGTATTCTGTATATGTGGTGAAAGATCACGCGGGTGGTTTCTCATTCGCAAATGTATGTTCAGTTAAAACTTCCGGGAAGAGAGGCCGTTGTCGATGTACAAAACTGCTTCCTGACGTTTCGCCTCCCACTTTGGGAGACATCTTCCGAGGTAAAACTGCTACTGCCACTTAGTCTTGAGGGGCTCTCGCATTTATAGAGCGCATAGAGAGCACCACCATCTGTCATGTGACATCGCCTGTGTACTATTTTTGCATGGCGTCTTAAATCTCTTTTTAAAATAATCTACTGTCACTGTGGTGGTGCAAAGTCGACATCCGTATTTTATCTAACGTCAGACCTTCTTTTCAATGAAAATTATGATGACATTTACGAGTCTCAATTTTACAGTACTAGTTGCCTAGGTGTAATGTCTTTGATTACTAATCAAATCGTCCTTGGTCTCAGGTTCGAACCCGACCACCCTTCAAATTTTGGATAAGACTCATTAGCTGTATCGGCCGAGGACGTCCGGCATAAGTCACCCTCATTCTGGCGGAGGATTTGTCAGAGGGTAGAGGAGCTGGCAGAGGTTCAGGGTACTATCTTGTTCTTGGGGTGGGAAAATGCCCCTGAAGTCGGAAGAATCAACAACGATCAGTGGTTGCAGAAATCAGTGGAAAACACTGCCTTAATGACAAATAATGTGTTCCATATGATTTGTGGGCTGAAACTGAAAAAGTGTCATGATGATCTCTGTATTGGCAAAAGATTCCGGAATAGTCCTCCATTCGGATCTCCGGGAGGGAACTGTCAAGGGGATGGTGACCATTGAGAAAAATATTGAATGACCAACGAAAGGCTAACCTGGGCATGGAATGTTGGGAGTTTGAACGTGGTAGGAAAGGTAGAAAATCGGAAAAGGTAAACGCAAAGGCTCAATCTAGATTTATTGTGGGTCAGTGAAGTGTCATGGAAAGAAAACAACGATTTCTGGTGAGACGTGTACAGCGTTATATCAACGGCAGCAGAAAGTGGTATAAATGGTATAACGGGAGCAGGATTCGTTATGAATAGGAAGGTAGGACAGAGAGTGTGTTCCTGTGAACTGTTGCGTGATAGGGCTGTTCTCATCAGAATCGACACCAAACAAACACCGACAACGATAATTCAGCTATACATCCTGACGTCGGAATCAGAAGATGGGGAGACAAAGTGTACGAGGATACTGAACGGGTAATTCAGAACGTGAAAATCTAATAGTCATGGGGCACTGGTATGTGGTTGGAAGGGAATGCGTAGAAGAAAGGGTTACGGGATATGTGCGTAACTGTCGATTGTACAGCACCATTTTGTAAAAAAATAAACTGTTATAGATTGGTATAAAGAGAGAGAGACAGAGATCTGAGATTTTATCATTGTTAACCTATGCGACAATACATGGAAATTCTATATAAGGTAATTCAATCCATCACAGTTATTTTCTTAAGTGAATTTTGAGGAAGTAAATTATGCTAAGCTTCTATAGGAACTTGGGACATTGGCTGACGATGTTTGCTGGTAGATCTGCAAGCACGGTCATGGGAATTTAGAAGTGTTTCCTGTTATTCATAGATATCCGCGAACGGCTGCGCATCATATAACGAAATGTGGACTGAGTCGTACAGAATCACTATCCGAGGATCGTATACAAAGTTCCTATTCACAAACAGTAAAAGTTTTCACAAGCGACCGAAGGATATGAGCAGCTGCTTCTGCTTTACGAGATCAACGAGATTTCATCACTACTCATAAAGTATTCTTTCTAGGTTAAAATCTTATCGCTGGACGTTTTTGACGAACGCTAAGTTATATACGCTCATGTTCTGTAAGACTGTAGAGGTACAATACGAACAGTAATTCGTGCTCTAGTAACTTTAAGCATTAGCAAGAGAGTTTATGCTTATTCGCGATACAAATATTCTCAGCTTAGAGCAGTAGACACAGATCCAGACATTGGTGCAAATGTATAACTTTCAAGTTATAATTACTTCAAGTATTACTACATATCAAGTAATACTACATATCCGCACATACATAAATCAGTGTACACAAATACATACAAGGGATATACCGTAAGGCATGGGCGTTAACATTTAGAATGCAATGGGAATTCCTCTGTTATAAATACAGGGGTGAGAGAGAGTAGGTGGAAAGAGTACATTGAGAGCATCTGTAAGGGGGAGGACTTATCTGATGACGTGGTAGAAGAGGAAACAGAAGTCGGCATGGGAGAGATAGGGGATTTAGTATTAGAATCGTAATTTAGAAGAGCTTTTGAGGACTAGCGATCAAATAAGACTGAAAAGATAGATAATATTCCATCAGAATTTCTTCAGTCATTGGGGAAAGTGGCCAAAAAAAAAGGTTGTCTACGTTGGTATGCAGATTTTTGAGAGTGGCGATACACTATCTGAGCCGCGCGGAGTGGCCGCTCGGTTTGAGGCGTCATGTCAAGGACTGCGCGGCCACTCCCGCCGGAGGGTTGAGTCCTCCCTCGGGCATGAGTGTGTGTGTTGTTCTTAGTATAAGTTATTTTAAGTAGTGTGTAAGTCTAGGGACCCATGTCCTCAGCAGTTTGGTCCTTTAGGAATTCACACACATTTGAACAACGTTATCCACACAATTCCAAAGACTGTAAGAGCTGACAGATGCGAGAATTATCGCACAGTCAGCTTAAGAGCTCATGCGTACAAGTTACTGAAAAGTATAATACACACTAGAGTAGAAAAGAAAATTAGGGCCCTATTAGATGACGATCAGTGTGGCTTTAGGAAAGGTAAAGGCAAGAAAGAGTTCTGACGGTGCCGTTAATAATGGAAGCAAGACTAAAGAACAATCAAGACACATCCATAGATCTATCGACCGGAGAAAAGGGTTCTACAATGACAAATGGTGCAAAATATTGAAAGTTCTGAGGAAAAATTGGGTAAAATATAGGGAAAGACAGCTAATATACAACATGTACAAGAGCCAAGAGGGAATAGTAAGAGTGGGGGGCCAAGAACGAAGTGCTCGGATTAAAAAGTTGTTATAAGACAGGGGTGTAGACTTTAACTTCTACTGTTCCATGTACACGTCGAAGAAGCAGTGATGGAAATAGAAGAAAGATTGAAGAGTGGAATCGAAATTTAAGGTGAAAGGATATCAACGATAAGGTTGTTGCCCTCAGTCAGAGTGAATAAGATTTACAGAGGTGATATCTGTACAGATATCAATGGTAATCTTGCAGCTCTCGAAGAATGAAGTTATAATGAAATCTAGACCTTTCGCTGCTTACAGGCGTTGATAAATATCAACGGGAACATATGAAAATATGTGCACCGACCGGGACTCGAAACCGGGACCTCTTGCTTGCACTTCAGACGCTCTATGCGACAGAGCCACCGAGGACACAGACGGTTGTGCGACTGCAGGGACTTATCTGTGGCAGGCAGGGGCATTAAGAATGCTGTGTGTAGACAGAAAGTTGGAAAGTGTGGGTCTCACGGGGAGCGTGCCATAGATACGGCCCTGCAGTCGCACTACCGTCTGTGTCCTCGGTGAGCGTCTGCCATATAAGCAGGATGTGCCGGGTTCGACTCCCGTTCGCGGCACAGATTTTCATCTGTTCCCGTTGATATTTATCGACGCCTGTAAGCCGCTAAAGGTTTACATTTCATTATAACTTCATTTACAGCGTTTGCTGAATGGAATAACAGTGTCATGAGTACAGATTATGGACTGAGAGTGGTGGCCGAGAAGTTCTAGGCTCTTCAGTCTGGAACCGCGCTGCTGCTACGGTCACAGGTTCGAACCCTGCCTCGGGCATGGATGTGTCTGATGTCTTTAGGTTAGTTAGGTTTAAGTAGTTCTAAGTCCTAGGGAACTGATGACCTCAGATGTTAAGTTCCATAGTGCTCAGAGCCATTTTGAGTAAATCTAACAAAGACGAAAGTAGTGAGAATAGGTTGAAATGGGATCAGCGCGAAAACGTCAGGGCTGATGGTCACGAAGTAGATGAAGTTACGGAATTCTGCTACCTAGGCAGCAAAAATACCGCATGACAGATCGAGCAAGGAGGATATCAAAAGCAGGGGTCAATTCTAGTGTCCGATACCGCCCGTCGGCTTTGACCAATGACGTAATGTGTGATGTTATTTTGTTTGTGCCGCAGATAGCTATCGATGAACGTTAAATGATTTCTCTGGATTTCCTCGTTACGAGCGTGTTTTAAAACATTCGATGTAGATTGTTTTGTTTCCATCTCGTAATTTATTTTCGGCATCTTTTGTTAATGAAAGTAGTCGTGATTTATAAGTAGTCGTGATTTATAAGGTCTTGATTTCTGAGGCTGTTCGTTATGGATGAGTCAGTTGTTTTTACTGCGAAAATTCTGCTTCAGAAAATGAGTGACGGTAAATCAACTATAAAATTTTTGCAATTATTGGGCGTCATTGCTGAACTTTGCAAGGGCAGCGTCTGTGGGATTTATATGGTTTTGACGAAGGCTGCGTTATCACGAACTTCCGACGAAAACATGTGGAGGTGAGGAAGAGAATAACATATGGAGATTCATACGCAGGGGGGCGTAGTTCGAAAGATAGAGGCTCAATTTAGAAGCAATTGCTAACCTCCTATTTTTGCTATGAATATTCTTGCAAATCTGTCGTGCACGAAGCAGTGATTTCGTGTGACACTGTAGTCGACTGGTTCTCGTATTATAGAGAAGTCTGTGGGGAATTTATAAAATATAGGTGGTCATTGGGGGGGGGGGGGGGCACGGATTATAGGTGAAGTAGGTCAGTCACATTTTGGTAAGAGAAAGTACGAAAGGGGACACGAGGTTTTTGATTTTCTGGAGTAGTAGATTCTGGAGGAGATTATGCTGATGTTGTATTTAGGGTTGTACTTCATCAGACAAAGGAAGTCTTCGCATCTTAAATAGAAGAATATGTGGAAGAAGGTTCTGTAGTCACGTCGGATCGATTTGCTTCGTACAAGGGGTTGGGTGAAAGGGGTTGTCATCACTTAGTCGTGAATCACAATATTCAGTTTAATGATTATAAGAAGTGGGCATGTACTAATCCTACCCAGGGTTATAGGTGGGCTGTAAAATCTGTTGTCGGGCGGGAAAGAGAAGGATTTCTGTGTTGCAAGGCCATTTAGTGAATACTGTTGGAGGAAGACTATTCCTATAGGTTATTGTTTATTTCTTGCATTTATGAAAGTAGTCAGCAAAATGTACAAACCTCGTTTTGTTAGTTAGGTGTTGGTGGGTCCGATACTTTTTTTCTTGTTTTACGTTGCGTTTTTTTATTTCACTATATTGTGCGAGTGCTACTTTTTGGTTTTTCTGGAGGGAGGTTTTTCTGTCGTTTTAATATTTTCTGGTTACAATGGTAGGCCGACGGGTATTGCTGTGTCTTTGCCGGAGGGTTTATGTAATTGACTCGTGGTTTCATTCTTTTATTATTTTAAAATTTTGCATCTGATTGAGAGCGGGTGGTAGGGAAAAACTGTTTTGGGTGGTACCTCATTTGTGCTTGGCAGTTTGTGTTCCTTATTATTTTTTTCATTAGTTGTCCTGGATTTTGCTTCTTTCCTTACTGTTTGACCTTCTAACATTATTATTTCGTGTCATGTCCTTATTTCGTTCTTGTCAGCCTCGATCTTTGACTCCTTTGGAAGTTCATTGCGCTAAGTTTCTTTTTATGTAGCCACTTTCATGTTTTCCTTTTCGATGTTTCTGCTACACTTCTCTTATTTTTACAGTCACTCCTGATGTATCGATTTTATTGACTGTTATTTGGAGCTACTGTAACTGGTGTGACTTTCGTGCAGTATAGTTATCAGTTGCAAGGTTTGGTAATTTTTGCGATTTATTTCTTTGCGTGTGCAGTAATGTTTAAGCGCGTTTCTGATATGTTGTAAGATTTTTGTGGAACAAACAGTAATATTGGAATCGGTAACTGGAAATGACCTCCTACACAAGTTGCTTCTAGTTATCGATTCCAATTATTCGATGGTTCATTAGTTACATCGTTTTTTCAGTACGTGTGGAAATTATAATATAATATATGCACTCGTAATTTCCCTCGTGTTCTTATTTATTTCATTCATCTTTAACTCGTTTAAATGATATTCGCGCGTAACTAATAGTCACGTTAAATGTATCATTTTATGGCAGGCTACATTCGTTTGTTTACGAGTATGATCCGTTCCATTCAAATGGCTCTGATCACTATGGGACTCAACATCTTAGGTCATAAGTCCCCTAGAACTTAGAACTACTGAAACCTAACTAACCTAAGGACATCACACACACCCATGGCCGAGGCAGGATTCGAACCTGCGACCGTAGCAGTCCCGCGGTTCCGGACTGCAGCGCCAGAACCGCTAGACCACCGCGGCCGGCATCCGTTCCATTCATAGATTGTCCATTGCAGCACCTTTGCCTTTACGTATGACGTAGTTCGTCAGAACTGAAGGGTGGTATCGGACACTAGAATTTATCCAAAAGCAGAGTCGAAATGGAAGAAAGCTCATGCCTGGCCTAGAGAAGTTTACTAGTATCAAACATAGGCCACAGTTTGAGAAATAAATTTCTGAGAATGGTCGTTTGGAGGACAGTATCGTATTGTAGTGAAACGTAGACTGTGGGAAGACCTGAACAGAAAGAATCGAAGCATTAGAAATGTGGTGCTACTGACGAATGTTAAAAAACCGGTGGACTAATAAGTTACGGAATGAGGAGGTTCTGCACAGAATATGAGGGAAAGAAATATATAGAAAACAGTGGCAAGAAGCAGTAACAGGATGTTAGGAGATCTGTTAGGGAATCATTCAATAACTTCCATGATACTGGAAGTAGTTTTAGAGGATAAAAACTGTAGCGGAAGGCAGATATTGGAATACACTGACCAAATAATTGAGGACGTAGGTTTCAAGCGCTGCTCTCTGATGAAGAGATTGGCACAGGAAAGGAATATGTGGTAGGCTGCATCACACCAGAGAGGAGTGATGACTCAAAAAAAAAAAAAAACATAAAAAAATAAAAAATAAAAAAACCTCTATCGTTTCTCTATGCGCACATGAAAGGTAGTGCAATGTCTTTTCCAAAACGCATGTGTCGTTGACTTTCATTTCATGGTTCCCATCTCGAAACATGATCTGCGACCGGCCGATTTTTCGGTAATTCCCAGACGACAGTTCCTTTTGTGTTCGGCTGTACGGGCGTTAACATTTCTTTTCATTGTACCAATTTACACTTCTACATCTACATGGATACTCTGCAAACCACATTTAAGTGCCTAGCAGAGGTTTCATCGAATTCTCTATTATTCCAATCTCGTATAGCGCGCGGAAAGAATGAACACCTTGCCTGCAACTGCATAGCATTTCACGTTCCTGGCTGTTGCTGGGAGGAGCCGTTCACCTTTTACCGTTCTTAAATAGCCATTAATTTCTTGGTAGGTCTAAAGATCGTTTGAAACACATACCTGGCGAAACCTTCCACGATGCAATCCGCTTCATGTGGGCTGGTCTGCTACATATGAAGCCATCACTGTGACATTAGTGTGTTTGGCTTACATGCTGTCAAGAATATTTGTCCCCATGTGTCACCACCCATGTTGTCCTATTAGATGGACCGTGATGTAAGATGCTATGACGTCGTGTCGAATGCTGACTTGGTCTGCCGATTGGTAGGCCGTCTGACGCAAACGATTCTCAAGATTAAGAGAAATTGGTGCCCTGAACTGGATGAATGTTCAAATACTTGTGGACTACCTATCACTGGCGTCAGTACTGGATGCTGATTCGTGTTCATTAATGCTTACAGATTGGCGGTCATCACATCAGGCACCAAGAATATGACAAATACTGGAAAAATCTTATAGAAGATGTTACAAAATAATAAACAGAGAATTACGTGCAAATGACATGAACACCATCGATCCTAAGATTGACTTTCTCTTGGCTAGCGTGATGGAGTATTACTGGCGTTGAGGAGTGGCTTTGCAGTACAAAGTCATTTATAATGACCTAATAGGTATCCTCATTACGAGTCATCACATGTCTTCAGTTTGCCGGGCTTTCTGGCCGAGCGGTTCTAGACGCTTCAGTCTGGAACCACGTGACCACTACGATCGCTGGTTCGAGTCCTGCCTTGGGCATGGATGTGTGTGATGTCTGTAGGTTAGTTAGGTTTAAGTAGTTCTAAATTCCAGGGGACTGATGACCTCAGATGTTAAGTCCCATAGTGCTCAGAGCCATTTGAACCATGTCTTCAGTTTTGCTGCATTGACTCATCAGTTTGTTTCAGTATCTTAAGTACTTCATCAGACCCCTCACAAGTGTTATTGCGTCCTGCCTAATGATTCCTGCATAATGTTATGATAGTGATGGAGGCGGGTTGGTATTCAATTGTCTTACACTTTTCCAGTGAGCTGCCGGCCGCGGTGGTCTAGCGGTTGTAGGCGCTCAGTCCGGAATCGCGCGACTGCTACGGTCGCAGGTTCGAATCCTGCCTCGGGCATGGATGTGTGTGATGTCTTTAGGTTAGTTAGGTTTAAGTAGTTCTAAGTTCTAGCGGACTGATGACCATAGATGTTAAGTCCCATAGTGCTCAGAGCCATTTTGATCCAGTGAGCTTACTCACTTTCACATGCAGAAGTGTTGCTGTTATAATCTTTGTGACTGCCTAACTGTGTAGAAATGTTTATACCTAGTGGCTGACGTGTTGATTCTTCCATGTACTGAAGTAATGCTGGGATGTAGTGACTTTAAAAAATTTTCTCTCTGCCATTCCGTTACCATCTTAATGTGTAATACCATTATACTATATATACATACAAGAAGTAACATACCGTTATTAGCTATTCTTCCTCGTGTTGCAGTTGTAATGGCCAGTAGTATGTTTCCAACTGTGTGTGGTACTATCAAGACACAGCACTATATCATATCTCACTGTTTTTCTTTTTTAGTTTGTTTTGTAGTAGGCATTTACGAGATGTTATCGCAAGAACAGCGTCATTTTTCAATTTTCCTGTTGTATCGTGTTGATCGCCTACCTCCTTCAGGTTTTATCCCAAAATAACTACATAATATCTCTCAAGTAACAGTGGTTGTTTCATTTTTGAGGTGAGTTTTATTAGGTCGCCTTAAGCGAAAAGACTTAAAGTGCGAGTGGTCCACATTTTTCACTCATCAGTTTGAATGGAATGGGATAAACTGAAACTGTAGAGTTTCGTTTTAGCATTGCTGGGAGCGAAAAGTGGCTGAAAAGTTGTGCACTTCTCACGTTATCTGTGATGTATCTTCTGAACACGAAACAGCCTGGACAAAAGCACCACAGGCGCAA
Organism: Schistocerca piceifrons; assembly: GCF_021461385.2. Lineage (NCBI taxonomy): Eukaryota > Metazoa > Arthropoda > Insecta > Orthoptera > Acrididae > Schistocerca > Schistocerca piceifrons. The sequence goes on from NC_060143.1 coordinate 521,246,017, forward strand.
AGATGCGAGCTGGTGCCAGCGCCATAGAGACAGGATATCGATTTCTCCTCGGCCAATTGCCGACAGAGTACAATCCGCCAATGACTGTGCGGCAACGAACAGAAGCTTACTCGAAAGATAGAAGAGCAGCTCCTGCACTTGACAGTCTAGATCGTTGTCCAGAGATAATTTAGATAGGGAACGCCGTTAATGAATTCTTTGAAGTGAACAGACGGTTGCTGTAAATTGCATTTGCTATATACTGTGAAATCTGCCTACGATTACTTACACTTACCAAACGAGCGAGGTGGCGCAGTGGTTAGACACTGGACTCGCATTCGGGAGGACGACGGTTCAATCCCGCGTCCAGCCATTCTGATTCAGGTTTTCCGTGATTTCCCTAAATCGCTCCAGGCAAATGCCGGGATGGTTTCTTTCAAAGGGCACGGCCGACTTCCTTCCCTGTCCTTGCCTAAGCCGATGAGACCGATGACCTCGCTGTCTGGTTTCCATCCCCAAAACAACCAACCAATCAACTTACACTTATCCATTGAGAGTCTTTTTGTGTTGTTTTACATGTAGTGTTCAGGAGTCCCATATTCAACTAGTCACAAAGAGAGTAAACCATTTAACTCATTTATGAGACTTTATTACTAATTTGTTAGAGTTTTGTAGAAGCTTCGTTCTCCTATACTGTTACCTGATCCTGTGGCGTAGCTGTTATGTTGTGGGAGGGAGAAATTGTCTAAGTGGTGTACTGCACCAGATACCGTTACACGAACTCACAAACTCGGCCTACCGTAACAGTGGCAACTCGACCTCTACAGCAGTGGCGACGTGGCCTTTACAAAACTGGCGACGAGGGCTTACAAATATCTGTTCATTAAACCAACTTATTGTTCTTCATCTGTGTGTGAGTAAGGTCACGTGACGCAGGGAACACACAAATAGCGCCCCAGAGAGAAACGAACAGCACTCCACACACGTATGACTTAACGCGCACAACACCATCACGCCACAGCTCAGAGCTGACGCGCGGTATCGAACGCTCCAGTTGGCTCAACGATATTATGAATGAATTCGTAACACTGATTTGTTTCTGGCCATAAACGCGTACCAACCGACCGACCGACCAACAAACTATATGTTTGCTGGCACTTTGGCCAACCGACTGACCAACTTTCCTTGCCAGTTGGTCTGTTGCGTGCGACCATTCGACAGACAACCCGCCAACCACTTCCATCACCGGCCCCCCTTCCCCTTTTACTAAAAATAACGATGTCATGTGTAGCGCTGTCGTTCCAACCGCCCCCAGAAGTTTGTGTCGGCTGAGTAAAGTCGGTCGTATCGTGTGAAAGTTGCACACGAAGTTAATCGGTCGGGTGACTGGTGCGCGTCTGGGTCCCCTAAGTGAGACTACAAGAACAACAGCAGAGTACAGGTGCGGCTCAGGCAGAGCCGTTTATTGAGCACGCCGGCTGCGCGGACACAGCCTGTAGTTACACCGCAGGCTGACGCGGCCCGGCTGGCGCGCGGCGGCTGCGTTGTGGTCGCAGGGGCGGCAGCGGCGTCTCCGCCTCCGCGACATGCGCCGCCTCTCCTCACTGCTGCAGGTCGAACTGCTGGGCGTCGGCGAGCGGCGGCGCAGCTCCTCACGGCGCTTCCACCTCCGGTGCGGCGCCTCCCAGCGGCTGTCGGAGTAGTAGGCGGCGAGGGCTGGGGCCGACGTGTCCTGCACGACAGGGTCAAAACTTAGCGGGGTCGAGTCAACTGCCGAGACCGAGGGGACACTAGCAAGACTGGCAAATTTCTGCGACACAGCAGGGAATTTCGTTGCAGTTATGATAACCTACGTTTCTAGGATACGTAGATTTAGAACATGGGTTTCCAAACTTCTGCTCTGACGGAAAACTTTGAGAATCCTGCGCTGCGATGGAATACCTTTATTTTGATGGTTAATAATTTTTTTTTAAATCAGAGAAACTTGTCTTAGTCAGTGATTACTTCAGTTTTAAACCATACCTACTAATACAAAAACTACAATAAGATTTGAAAAAAAGCTGTTAGTACTGTCAACAAATCAGAAAAAAACCACCATGTTACTGACAAGTTTTTTCCAGAGCTTTTAACACCAGTGTTCCGCAGAATAGAATTTGGGAATCCCTGCTTTAAGGAAAACTGTTTACAATAGTGGCCAGAATTTATTCTTTGCAATTTTATGGTAGCGGTGATAAAATACAGAGAGAGAAAGATTGGATACAGTTTGCACAGAAACCTATTACCGTTTTGAGATTCCAAGCACTTTTTTATTAAGTGTGTACATAAGCAAGCAGTAAAGGAAACTAACGAGAAATTTTTAAAAGGAATTGGTGATGGGGCAAAAAAACAACTTCGAGGTTTGCCGATGACATTGCAAGTATGTGAGAGACAGCAAAGTCTTTCGGAGAGCTTGGGTTGAGTTTTATGGGGGAAGAGACCAAACAGCGAAATCTTCGGTCTCATCGGATTAAGGAAGAAGCGGGAAGAGAGTCTGCCATGCCCTTTCAAAGGAACTATCCCGGCATTTGCCTGGAGCGATTTAGAGAAATCAGAGAAAACCTAAATCAGGATGGCCGGTCGCGGGATTGAACCGTCGTCATCCCGAGTGCGAGTCCAGTGTGCTACCCATTGCTCCACCTCGTTCGGTTCTATAAAAGCTGTTCAGCTTAGAGGATAGTACCTTGAGAAGTGGTTATGAGATGAACGTCAACAAAAGTAAAGCGAGGGATATGGAACGGATATGGAACTCAGAGAATGCTGAGGCTACTAGATTAGGAAATAATACACTAAAAATGTTAGATAAGTTTTCATGTTTGACAAATAAAATAACTGTCAATCGCTGAAGTAGGGAGGACATCAAATGGAGATTAGATTATTTATAATAAGAAAAGCATTTTAGGAAGAAAAATGGATTTGTTTGCATCTAATCCAAAGTTTATACGTTATAGACAATGTTTTCTGAAGACTTGCGTCAGGGATATAGCCGTGTACAGAAGTGAAACGAGCATAATAAACACCTCAGACAAAACGAGAATAAAATTCTTTGAAATATGCTAGTTCAGAAAAAAGCTCAAGATTTGACGGCTGGTCAGGATAAGTAATGAAGGGGTACTGAATGTACCCCGGCATAACAGAATTTTGCGGTACAACTTGACTAAAAGAAGGGATCGGTTGACAGGACACATCCTGAAACGTCAGGAAGAAATTTTGGGAGGGTTGGGGATATCATGTAGGGGTAGACAAGGAATGAATACTCTGAGAAAATTCAAATGGACGAAGATTGTAGTAAATCTATTCAGAGATAAAGAGCCTTGCAAAGGTTAGGCTACCATGGGCAGCTGCATCAAATCACACTTCAGACTGAAAACCACAACACCACCAACAACAATGTTGGCTGACCGTTGAAATATGATCCTTACACAAGTTATGTTCAGTTTGACAGGCAAGTGTAATATGCAGTTGTCGACATCCTTAGGTGATCAATATAGCTATGGAAATTTCTCCTAAACTCTTGGTACCAATATCAGACGCAACACAATGCAGGGTCTATGGTGCCTTTTCCATTCCTAAAATCAAATTACAGTCTACAGAGCTGAAGCTACTCACCCCAGATGACTTCAACGCCAGCCTCACGAGCACCCCACCGTGAAGTCCGCAGAAATCGCCAAGGTAGATGGGACTTTCCTGTGAACAAAACGACTGATGAGCTGCATGGTAGCCAAAATCTAACTATACTTTCTGATTTAACATGAATACGTTTAAGGGTACAATAAAAGTTATCAAGCTTCAGTGAAATTAGACAATATCGACTTGAGGAACCTTAACCTTAATTATGTATTCCTTCGATGAGACATCGCATGCCAATGCAGTGTCTTATGGTTGGTGATGCTGACCAGCTCCTGCAAACAACACTCTCCCATTTTGCTGAAACACATACAACGCCGTAGCGGAGGAATGACTCAACTGCTTCCGAATGAAGCCTGAGTTAACAGGGACGAGTATGGATACCAACCTAGTGATTTCGAAGGTATGAGAGACAAGGAGTGGAAACCGGGAAAAAGGAGATTTACTTCACAAACTCTACTGAATAATCGAGTTTTTCTTAAATGAATCTAGTTTCCTAACTTTCTTTATCAGGGCAACATCAAAGGACTGGAAGCTATAAATATCTGTTCGAGAATATAGGTTTTGTTTCTTATAAGTTGGAGCGAAAATGCTGTAATTTATCGATTCAAAATTCTTAGCAGCATGTGGGCATACTCGAAACAACCTTAGCAACACGTGGGCCCGCCTGAATGTTGCCAAGGTTGTTTCGACCATGCTGCACAAGCTTCACAGGGAAGTGCTTACACGTCGCCAGTTAAGTCCTAATCTCTCCCCACACGATTTTCATAGTTTTGGAGCCCTGAAGAAAGAGGTTCGTGGCTGTTGATTTGCTCCAAAGGAAGAGGTGCGTGTCTGGCAAAAAGCATGTTTTCGTCGACAACCGCAAACATTTTTCCATGAAAGTACTAGCCTTCTTTTTTAACTGTGGGATAATTGTATTAACAGATGCAGTGATTACTTTTGAAATAATAAACAGTTTACTTATTTCTATTCCATCTGCCTCGTTTCGATGTGACAGTCCCTTACAAAAGTACAGAGAGCGGTTCTCTAAATTCGAATGACATTTCATTGGTGTTATCATTAACATGGATACAGAGGGATACGTTCATGAGTAGTGGCATAAAAGTTGGAATTCGACCATACAGTGTTTAAAACTACGTGTCGCTAAGTAATCTTGCTATTGTCCAGAAGCAGTAACAGTAAACCACGATACCGTATAATGCCGTGGACATGCAATACACAATATGGCTGCTTCGAAGCACTGCTGTGTTTTAACGCCTCCAGAGTAAGGAACCACGGCGATGCTCACCTGCACACTGTCCCCCAGAGGAACTGGACTGGACACCTCCTCCTCCTCCTCCTCCTCCTCCTTCTCCAGCTGGACACTCCTCTCCTCTTCCTCTTCTTCTCCCCTCACACAGCACGAGAACCAGCGACGGAGCCTCCGCCACATCCTTGCGGACAGAAAGCACTTTAGCTGTAGTTGAGAAATACAGCTGCAATTAAAAGATACGGCAACGCATAATGATGCAACCACATATAACATTCGTGACACCATGACGCGAAGTTTAGAGATCAAAGGATTTAGGCAGCACCGTACTACACTGCAAATGCAAATTGCATGAAATACCTAATTTTTATCGGTTTCATAGTGCTAACAACGAATATAACAAAGAAAAATTAAACTTAGCTCAAGCATTCATTTTACAGAGGAAACTAGAAGAAATTTATTGCCAATGCACGTGGAATTGCTACATGCGCAAAAAATGAAACTACGAAATGCAAACAATATTCAATGCTCAGTGCGTACTAGTTCAATATATTACATCAGTAAGTACTGTATGTGGTAGTTACAATAACTTACCGTTATGTTTTCTTCTAAACTGATTGTTATATGTTTCATGAAAAATTTTATAAAGAAAATGAATCATGTAGGTAAAGTCTATACGCAACTGAGAGAAAAGCTGCCACGACAGAACAAATCAAAAATGAAAGAGAGTATCTTCGTTGACCCATAGATTCTGGACCTTTAGAGACAAGCAGTTTGATGAAACGTTAGATGAGAGAAGGACGCTGCCTAGGAACGTTTCAATAACGTTTACTTCAGTTACTTAGGTAGTAAGAGAGCACGTAATTAAAAGTCACTTGTGGGTGAGCTGTTGTGATGGTACGATTACCTTGGCTGTAACATGTCTCTGAAAGACACTTCCCTCATACCGACCTCGACTTCTGTCCTGAATATCGCATAACTCTTCCTGACGAACACTGCGAGCGATTTTATCGGGTTACTGCAGTCACAGAGAAGAGGAATGGTATGCAGGGATATGGCTTACTGGTATATTGACAGACCCCTGTTGGACTATTGTTAGAGATGCTCTAGCTATAATTTACAAGCGATAAGGCAAGCAGAAATGCGCCGCCGGTTTATAGTGTAATCAAAAATTCTTCTAAATGTTACATCAGGACTCTCGAGATGGTAAAAGTATTTATCTACCGCTATTTTATTGCTTCAGTAGTAGATAAACATTGCGTTGCCCAGGTATTTATTTACAGCTGTGTGTCCACGCCCGTACCGTGCAGTGTCTGGCCTTGTGCTTAATGTTCATAATCTCGTATGTCCTGAACCATGACTCGTACAATGGTATAATTTTGTTGCCGCTCTAAACTGCATATGTCGATACTGTGTGCAACAATGTGTTGAAATGGATTTCATGGAAACGAAGTAATAAATTTAAACGTCGTGCACAACGCGACAGTTTTTCACGCATATAATTGTTTATGACGTCGTACTCCTGTATTAAGTGTCACACAATAATATAATTTTGTAGTTTCATTCAGTGCTACATGTGCATACTGTCCGCATAATGTGATGCAAAACAGTTTGTAGTCATGCCACATACGGTACGTTTACTGTATGAATAGCGGAAACGTGGCAAGGTATAAACTTTTTTCCTCTCATCATTTTGCAGGGGTTGTCAAAGATAAAAAATCTCGTAAAGATTTGAAATTATATGCAAGGTTTGTTCCAAGTCGCTAAGTGCTATCATTCTCAAATACTTGATGAATAGATTCTGAGAATTCACAACGCGCTGGCTACACTGCTTTCTCATCCCCACCCCCACCATCTTGCCAGGCCGGTGGTTCATATCCCCACAGCGATTGTTGTCTGATAGTAAGGTACATGTATACCAAGTTTGCTTGAAATAGATCCCGTGGTTTAGGAGGAGATGTGGATCAGGCGTACACTCTCTCTCTCTCTCTCTCTCTCTCTCTCTCTCTCTCTCTCTCTCTCTCTCACACACACACACACATGTACAAAAACACATCACACATACATACTCTTATATCCATTTTCGTGATATGTGTGGAACATAAATTAGAGTATTGTTTGCGTATGTTTGGTAATATTTATAAGAACCTGTAGAAAACAAGTAGGCAAAATTCTTCAGCTGTGCTATGGTTGGCAGTGTTCCAACGTATGACCTAAGCTTGCAATACTTCCACCGTCTGCGTTTTAAGAGTCGCTGGCAGGAATAGTGTTTATCGGCGGACCAGTAGGGAGGAAATAGATAATGACAGTGTGGTACAGGACGGCTTTGCTCGTACACTGACGTCCGCTTCTGGTCTGCTGTGTGTCCTTAAGTTTATCCTCTGAGACATTGTACAGGGTGCGGCCCCTAAATCCAGGCAAGTGAAACACTTTTTAAAAAAGCAATTTTATGAAACAAAATAAAAATGAATATGAAAATCCTGCTACATATAAATAGTTGTATCTTTCAAGAGTAACATTACTCGATGTAACCTCCTTCAGCCGTAAAGACCGCCTCTAGTCTTGTCCTGAAGCGATCGCAGGTACACTCTATAAACAGCACTCTCCATATTCGCGAATGCTGCGTCGATAGCGGTGCGCAGAGATGCAACATTAGGATGCGTCGTGTTATTGGTAACTCTTTAGACTACCCTCCAAACATAGTTGTCGAAGGAGTTCAAATTGTCTGTTCGGAAGGGCGGGGGGGGGGGGGGGACTTCTTTGACCAGAACATGTGGACGTTATGCGAAAGACAGTATTGAAGTAAATGGCTCGTATGTAGTCCTCCTCTGCCGTTCGAGGCATTGTTCCCTCGCCGACATCACTACTGACGTCTATTTCCTAAGCGATTTCACCGGGTCCTCCGAAATCAGCGACTGAGTCTTTTCGATGACGGCCGCAGTTCGTGACACGCGTTTCCTCGAATGAGGTTCCCCGCCGCGTTAGCAGAACGTTCCCCACACTTCCCCGAAGCATTACACTTGTCCCGAATATCGTAAACAGTTGATCTCGGCTACCCGAAGAATCGAACTATTTCAATGGGCGAACGCCAAGCCCGAAGGCTTTCGATAGTCGCGGACTTCGGTTGTACTGCGCACCCGGCCGTCCCATCTCGGCCATTTTGAGGTTCTGACTGCTTGCTAGATTCCTCTGGCTTTCTAGAACCCCAATCGCGGCCTCCGGCGGAACTGCGACTGGCGGGAAATTCAAATTTAAATCTTTGTGGATTTAAGCGCCGCCCCTTGTACATTGGACGTCTGTATCCTGCTGGGCCCCTAAGATGGAAGGGAATGCACCTGTGGTGTGTGTAGCGACCCTGGGCTGCGCTTGCTCTTCGTGTTGAAAGGTGCTGTCACATTTTCTGAGTTTCATCTTGCATGACAGTGAGTTTGAGTCAACGGGCAGATTGTGTTCCTGTATTAAAGCACGTTGTAAAATCCCCTTCTGTGTGACTTGCATTTACTGACGAGCCTAGAAGGAGTCATAAACATTGTTGACTGCTTAGTGAGAGAAATATAATTTAATAATTTAGATATGCACGCAATTGGAGGATGATTCTCTATGAAATCGTTAGTCACAACACACAAAAGGGACTTTCATTACCGAGAGAGATACGAACGGGTTATTTCCTAGTACAATATTGCATGATTATGGTTAGTTTTACGATCTACAAAAAGGACACCTGTCTCGCTTTAGATCAGTAGGCAAGAAGCAGTGAGCTTCCCGGATGAGGTGACCTCCTTTTATTACCTCGAAAAACCGCTAAACTCCTTCGTCTTCTCTCTCTGATAGGGGTGTCACCAGACTGTAATAAAAATTATGTACACCGATTTCTTCTCTAGAATGGTTATTATTTAATAACGACCGGACTTACTCCCATCTCCACAAAATCTGTTCAACGTTCAAAAATCAAAGACACCAGAATGTGACAAAACAAGATCTCTACAGAGATCATAATATTCCATCTGGCACCAAAATTATTTATTGTCAAGTTTCACCACAGAGTGTTTCTTTGGGCGCCGACAGTTCTGCTTGTTAAGAACAGTGATTAGTCGATATTGATTTGCTCTGTTGCTTGTTAGATTCCCTTTACAGCTGTTAACTGAAAGAAACATTGCGCCAAATTGTGTGTCACATGTGGGAAGGAGACGCACGCTGGTGCAACACGCAGTGGACAAGGGAAGCTAATGTTGTTTGTCCCTTCTATTACAGTGAATGTCCTGTATCTATTATAATAGCATTTTCTGATCTTAGTTAAACGTATTGAAAGACTGCTTTAACACTTTAGAAGCAGCTCCATTCCCTGTGTTTGTGTAAAGACGTGCCGAAGAGAGCCATAACTTCTTTCTGTAGTTGAGGTTGTATATGTGTATTGCCTGCTTTAATATTTTACTACAATTAAGCCCCACTTGCTTGTTAGTCTTAACTAAAGTACATTCTCCTGAAGCGTATTAAGAATTTTCGACAGTTGCATTATATGCCGGCCTTTCTTTTTTGTGTTATTGTAACGGTTTTCGGAATTCACTGTCACTGGCAAACATCTTTAAATATTTGAAAGGCTATTTGACTAAAGCTGTCTTGATGAGTGGGTTAGTGTTAAATTTAATAAAAATTTCAATGAATGTTTTATGTAAAATATGTGGCTTAAGCTCAATCAGTCGCTCAATCCTTTTGATCCTGATGGCCGAGCCCTCTGCACCACAGTTTCTTTTTGTTCATAATTTTGTATGTTGATGCCTATTGAATTTTGTCAGTGCAAGTGTTTCGTATGGTCAGAGTGATTCTTCACAATGATTAAGAAACTATTTTTGTACTTTAAACATTGCAGCTCAGTCAGCAATCGTGATAATCTAATACATAAGAAACTATCAGCCTCGATTGCCGTAATGAAACCAATCTTTACCTAGGTTTCAGCCCCAATAATTGAGCCTTCTTCAGAGGATATACCTGAATCTATACTTTGTCTAAGAGAGCATAGTCTAGGAATAAAACTAAAACAGAATAAAAATGTGAGTACGCCAATTCAGGATGTTTTAGTTTTATTTCTAGACCATGAACTCTTAGACAAATTATTGATTCAGGTACATCCTCTGCAGAAGGTTCAATTATTTGGGCTGAAACCTAGGTAAAGGTTGGTTTCATTACCGCAATCGAGGCTGATAGTTTCTTGTATATTATTAAGAAACTGGCTTAGCGCCCACTGCTTTGCTCGTGTCGATTGTACACTCTGCACAGTGTTTTTTAAACTTTTTTCTTTAACCGAATTTTTATGTTCACAAATTTCAGGATCTTCTAAACTTTGCACGCTAATTAAGGCCATAGAAGCATTATACTTTCGGAGTGTACTTCTGACCAAAAAGCGATTCTGGCAGCTAGACTTTGAGGTCTTAGTTAATGCTGTCTTTTGAGTAATTAGTGATATTGCCATAACAACATTCATCCCTTAATATGTATTTCTTTAGCTGTCAAATACAACTTTTCGTAGAATTAACTTCAGAAATGTTTCAATGTAACAAATTATTCTCATAAAACTCCTCATACTGTTTCAACCCCCTTAGGAGGTTGAGTTTCCAAAAACATTGGAAACACGTTTTCAATTTAAAAAGAAAAAAAACTAACCTGGAAGTCAACTACCAATTGTCATAGATGTAGCTTCAAAAATGCTTTATTGCTACTTTAATAATGTTTTAAAATGTTGTGCATCGTTGGAGCAGCAACCACAAAATGAAATCTTCTTGGGGAAATAGTAAACAACCAGGCATTTGCAAATTGGAAAGTTTATTGAAACGGCTTTACCATGGTTTCAACGTGTGCGCCAGCTGTACTTTGGCGAGAAAATACGATATAACAATCACCATGTTGTGCATCTTTTAATTTATTATGGAGATGAAATTTTGTATTTACTGATGCCTTTCGGCTATGTTTTAAAATACCTTTGCCACAACATGTAATCCAGTTGTCTATATCTCCTTGTGAAGAAGAAGTGTTTATAAAAGTTGGAACCATGGTAAAGCAGTTTTAATAAACATTCCAATTTGCACCTGATTAGCTGTTTACTATTTCTGCAACAAAACGTTAGTAATGATTTATTTTCAAAAAAAACTTTGTCCTAATATTCTACTCCTTTATTCGTTTAATATCCAAAAATCCTGATGTATGAATCTTGCTTTTCTTAATTTTGCCCTATAAAATAAACACCAGTTTTCTTATATCTAGCCTCAAAATTGCCTTACTAGCGACATATTTTAAAAAATCCTCTCGTCCTCTATTCATCCCTTTAGGGGTACAATTACGATTAGTCTCTTACTAAATGATGCCAACCATAATAAGATCAACATCGATTCAAAATTTAAAGATTTGGTCCTTAGCAGTTTAGACTGGGTTATGATGAGTCAGTGACTCACTCAGGTCCTATTTCATCCCTTTAGGGGTTGAATCTCCAAAAATACAGAAACACGTAATTTTCATTTCTGTCCCAGAAGTCAAATACTAATTTTATACATGTAGCTTTAAAAATGATTCAGCAGTTCTTTAATAATGATTAATGATTCGTTCCAAAAACCTTTCACCAACTATTTCACCCGCCCCCCCCCCCCCGCCCCTCCAATAGGGGTTAAATTTCCAAAAATATTGAAAAACGTGTTTGTTTATATCTGACGGAGAAACCAAGTACCAATTTCCATCGTTCTAGCTTCAAAATTGGATTAATAGAGACGTATTTTCAAGAAAAACCTTTCATTTCGTATTTCACCCCTTTCGAGGTGGAATTTCGAAAAATCCCTTCTTAAGCGATGCCCATAGTATAATACTACCACCTTCACCAAATTTCAAGTTTCTGTCATTACAGGTTTGGGCAGGGAGGCGATGAGTCAGTCACGGAGGACATTGCCTTTTTGTATATAGAGATTTGCCACACAAAACATTTGTAGTGTACGACAGTATTTCTATTTGAATATATATTTATGCAAATGGTGTAAAACAAAACAAGGCACGTTTATCGGAAGCTGGAGCTCAGTATTTCTTTTAGTGACTATTTTTCACGGTTTTACGTCCAAATAACACGTAGAAATACTAAATGTAAGTAATTTATAATTGTCAACATAAAAAGTCGGTCGTTAAACAAGTACACTAATGCTCCGAATTTGTTTCCGCATAGCATGTCTTATTTATGGAAATATAACAGGGTAAAACTGCTTATCATTGCTACTCACCACCTTACAAAGACCGATTATGAATAACGAACTAGCGGCATGTATTGCTTTCAGTATGAGCTAAGTATTCCAATGCCCGCTACACAGCGTCGTGCAGGAGAAAGTACAGCTGTGTACTGTATACTGTAAGCTCACAGATCATCTATCAAAAGTCAATACTGCACACAAAAATCAAAAACTGAAGCGGAAGAATTTTCTCTTTCGTACACGTACTGCCGCTTGCCGACGCCAAGCTAACGCATTATTATATGAGAAAAAGTACCACCACAGCTGTATCTGGAGAATGTCTTTATTGTATCACACGACTAGTTTCGGGGGCACGTTACCGCCATCCTCAGACCCCACCACTGCCAAAAGAGTATTTTATTTCCTTGGCGCATTTGATGTGGGATCCTTGTTACTAGCACACGTGGGTTAGCTTTAATCGGGAGTCTATTCTCGACAACGTGTTGTCTCCAATGCCATTGGACTCCTGATGGAAGCTAGCCCACGTGTGCTAGTAACTGCGATCCAACAGTGAATGCGCCACGGAAATCAAATGCCTTTTTGGCAGCGGCGGGACCTGAGGATGGCGGTAATCTGCCGCCGAAACTAGTCGTGTGATACAATAAAGACATTCTCCAGATACAGCTGTGGTGGTACTTTTTCTCATATAATAATGCGTTAGCTTGGCGTCGGCAAGCGGCAGTACGTGTACGAAAGAGAAAATTCTTCCGCTTCAGTTTTTGATTTTTGTGTGCAGTATTGACTTTTGATAGATGATCTGTGAACTAACAGTATACAGTTTTGACTTTAGAGTAAGAGTGAGTGGCAGGAAAGTGTACTCTGGCAGAGAAGGTACGAAAACATCCTATCCAACGCGGCGGTAGAAGCAGCATGTCATTAAATCGTCCAGAGAATAGATGTGAGGACGAGAGCAGTTCGGAAGAAATCAGTGCCTCTGCTGAGAAACTGAAAGACAATGGACAGGATTTAAATCTGAAATACCGATTGACTGGAGTGTTTGCTCTGTTGTGTCTCAACACCTGAAATGTAAAATGTGCAATGTAGACGTCACGTTGCAAGAACCAAGTCCTCTAGGCTGAGACTTCACAATAATTATTGCTTGTCCAAACTGGCCATAAGTTGTTATACCACGTAGTAAGTTTGTACCGAATGCATTGGAAATCAACCGTCGAATCGTCCTAGCAATGCGCCTGCTTGGACCAGGGGTAAACGGAACTGTAAAGTTTTGATCGTTCATGGAATTGCCCCGGCCGATTAGCCAATCATTCTACGATAAACCAGTGGATATGATTTCGATCGCAACGTTAAGAGCACGACAGGCTATTCCTTGGATAGCAGATTAATGGTGAGAGTTTTCTAAAAGCAGAATTTTTCCATTGTTCTTGTCTGTAACACGTTTCAGAACTTGAAACGCGTTATTCTCTGAATATGATTTTTCAAAACGGCGCGCAACCTACTCCCACCAATTTCAATCTTTTTTACTTGAATGTTTAACAATAACTTTGAAACAGCATTTCAGAGGGAAAGGAGGAGGAGGAGGAGGAGGAGGAGGAGATTACTGTTTAACTTCCCGTCGACAACGAGGTCATTAGAGACGGAGCTCAAGCTCGGATTAGGGAAGGATGGGGAAGGAAATCGGCCGTGCCCTTTCTAAGGAACCATCCCAGCATTTGCCTGAAGCGATTTCGGGAAGTCACGGAAAACCTAAATCAGGATGGCCGGACGCGGGATTGAACCGCTGTCCTCCAGAATGCAAGTCCAGTGAGAGGGAAAACGTAGGGGATTTTCGATTGGTTGGTTTAAACTATACTTATTAACAAATGGCAGTCCCTTTTGGTGAAAATTGAACGCTCTTATCAAACACTCGCCAATTACGCAAAAACCAATGTTTCTAAATCCCCTTGGTGAGTCACTAGCTACACTCATGCGGATTACATAGACTGTTTTTCTTTTTTCCAGATTCAAACTGGCACCAGTTACAGTGCGTGCCGCAGATCGCCTCAAATTCAGCACGCCTCACGAGAATTGCTGCATGCCGCCATTTCGTAGCATTTTCCGACATCAAAATTTTCTCATATACAGGGTGATTATAATTAAAGTTAAACTTTCAAAAATAGCACCATTGCTCAGAATGATGTCAAATTGCAACGGATTATCATCGGAGAAGGGGGAAAACGTATGGCAGAGGAAAAAAAGAGTGTGAAAATTGATCAAGAGATGGCGACCCATTGAAGTTGGTATAAATGAAATGAAATGTCGTGCGACGAGGGCCTCCCGTCGGGTAGACCGTTCGCCTGGTGCAAGTCTTTCGATTTGACGCCACTTCGGCGACTTGCGCGTCGACGAGTTGGTATAAAGACACCGAGTACACGGTGTTTCCTTCTTTCGCTCCTGCGACGTTCCCCATGACTATCTGAATGCGTGATCGCGCTCTTCTTGTAAAGCTGTATTACAAGAACGATGACTTTGCACACTTCGCTCTGCAGAAGTTCCGGACACTAAAGGGTTTGGAAAAAGGCGTTGGTCTGATGACTGCGGTGGGTCTGGAGGGAAAGATTCGGAAAATCGAAAAGACGGGTTCTTTTGGTGTGCAACCTGGTAGAGGGAGGAAACGAATTGAGTCGACGTCAGTGGAAGCAGCTCAAATGGTTCAATTGGCTCTGAGCACTATGGGACTCAACATCCGTGGTCATCAGTCCCCTAGAACTTAGGGGCAGTGGAAGCAGCGGCCACAGCAACGCAGGAGGAGATGAGTGGTGGTGTGCAAGCGTGTAGTTCACGGAGAACTGCCCGAACATTGGACACAACCGTCAGCACGGCGCGTAAAATCCTACGAAACACCAGCCAGCGGGAGTGGCCGAGCGGTTCTAGGCGCTACAGTCTGGAACCGCGCGACCGCTACGGTAGCAGGTTAGAATACTGCCTCGGGCATGGATGTGTGTGATGTCCTTAGGTTAGTTAGGTTTACGTAGTTCTAGGAGACTGATGACCTCAGAAGTTAAGTCCCATAGTGCCCAGAGCTACTTGCACCATTTAAGCCTACGAAACATCCTTCTTTGTTATCCATTTAAAATCACCCATGTGCACGAGCTCCTTCCTTTTGACCTGCCAGCTAGGGAGAACTTTGCCTTAGAATTTCTTGCTTGCGTGGAAGTGGACAATGATTGGCCATGGAAGATTTTGTGGGCAGACGAAGCCCACTTCCATCTGACAGGATATGCCAATACACAGAATTGTCGAATATGGGCAATGGATAATCCACACGGAAATCAACCGGTACCACTTCATCCTGGAAAGGTCACTGCGTGGTGCGGGTTTATGGTATCATCTACCATAGGACCATGCTTTTTCGAGGAGACAGGTGCTTCTGGTCCTGTTACCTGTACAGTTACTTGTAAGCGCTAAGAGTGTCTTTTGCGCAACCACGTCATTCCAGCTCTCCGACAGCGTGAATGTGTGGATGGGATCAATTTCATGCAAGATGGCGCACCTCGGCACATCGCAAATTCAGTTAAGCAGCTGCCGAACAGCAATTTCGGATATTCTAGAATTATCAGCCATCATTTCCTTACAGCTTGGCCGTCCCGATCACGTGATCGTAATCCGTGTGACTTCTGGCATTGGGGCTGTCTGAAAGATGTTGTGTCCAGTGTTCAGACTGCAAACTTAGCTGTACTGAAGGCACGCATTGCGCAACACATTCTGAACGTTGCCCCGGAAAGACTTCGATCAGTAGTGGAGCATGCTTTTTCTCGATTTCAACTTGTTGCAGAAAATGGTGCACAGCATATTGAACGTGTTTAGCGGCTGACACACGGAAATTAATTATCCGATTTGGTTTTGGTTGATGCTTTTTATGCAGTTTTTGGCCTCAGGAGAATTAAAAACTGACGTGATTGTTGCTTTTTATGCGGTTTTTGGCCTCAGGACAATTAAAAACCGAGTTTTCCGATCGGATGTGATATGACATTGCAGTGGTGGATGGGCTTACGTGACTAACTGTATCACACTTTTACACCCATGCACACTGAATAGTATAGTTTCTATGGTTCATTTGTCATTTGTAGTCGACCACTATTAAGGGGACCACACGTGGTTCAGGTCGAAAAAAATCGATTTTCGGTTGTCATCATATTTCGATAGATTAAGGTTTTATTTAAGTACTCTGAGAAGATTTTGCTGAAAAAAATTTGTTTCGACCATTTAAAGAGCATTTTCCTACCACGTGTGTTTATGTGCCATGCCCACTTATCTCTCACCCGCTTTTCTGCATAAATTTTAGATCTTTATATCTCCTACATTGCACATTAGGAATTTTTTTGCTCCCGAGTGTGTTGGCTATCCTTGGAATGCAACGGTCGGCATTCTCTTGTTTCTGATGTTTGTAAACAACACGCTTTCATATGGTTCAAATGGCTCTGAGCACCATGGGACTTAACTTCTGAGATCATCAGTCCCCTAGAACTTAGAACTACTTAAACCTAACTAACCTAAGGACATCACACACATCCATGCCCGAGGCAGGATTCGAGCCTGCGACCGTAGCGGTCGTGCGGTTCCAGACTGTAGCGCCAAGAACCGCTCGGCCACACCGGCTGGCAACACGCTTTCAAACACGCGGTTAGTTATGTTCAAGTGTGATTGCAAGTAGTTGTTATACTTACGTTTGCTGTGCTTGTTTACGTGTGTTTTGTTGTGTTTATTGAAGATGACGAAACGTAAAGGCATTTTCAAAAACGACATTTTAGAGGAAAGAAGTTTAGAAATCCTTCTGCACAAGAGGTTATGTCGCCTGGCAACGATGTTTCTAACTGAAATTCTTCAACTAGCGTAACATATGAATTATGACACTTTCGATATTGGTACGTATTTTATCATGCAGTAGCAACACCTCTCTGAGCACCATTCCACAATGGTGGTTTTCTACAAACATGCTGCCTCATACACATTCTTCATTCTCCGATAAATGGCTACCGTAGTTCGTCCCCCGGTAGCTAAGAAAAGAATAACAGCACGTTGGTCCCGTTTGAACACATTTTGGAATAACCTCGGCATAGTTCACCTTTACGCATTTAGTGCATGGGCCCTTCCGGCTTTGCGGCTATCGATATTTGTTCAGAGGTGCTAACCTTTTGGCGATGGTGAGCCGGTCGCGAGGTGGCGCGGCGGTGAGCGGAAAGACGGGTGAGCTCGAGTGAGTTTGAGTTGGGAGGAGAGAGAAGTCGGTGTGTTTACCCAAGGAGGGGAGGTAACGCGGTCGGTGAAGAGGTGTTTTTGAAAAGGCATTGTACAGGTGCCAGTTGTAGCGGCTGTGTCTTGAGATGGTCTACGCAGCCAAGCAGTTGGTGGCTGTTAACCGATTGTAATGGCGACCTGCTTCTCTGATGCTGTTGGACGATTATTTCGCTGGACTGATAGGGTGACGTCGTTCTATTCATCTTTTTCACTGGCCATGCACCTTCTGCCTCCCGTATTGAAAGTGTACCTGACCTGAGACAAAATATTAGCGAGTGCTGAGTTTTGAAAATCTGTTAGTAATCCACGTTGTGATCGGACTCTACGAAATATGTTGCACAATTTTGATGGGACTCTTGTTGCGAGGTGTCTAGTAGCGTCGGCTTTCTGCCTTACCATCCCAGCCGTGGGGCCTATTGTGTGTTTTAAAACTGAGTGTTTAGTTTGTTCCAGGCAGTCTGGTGGATTTTGAACTGTATGATGTACCAAGGTACGCTAACTTCGTGAGGCACTTGTCCGGAGGTTTGAATGTCGGCATCCACCAAGGGGTCGATTATCTTAAGCAGAAAATAACATTTGGTGGTTGTTTTTTTTTGGGGGGGGGGGGTGGGTGGGCATCAAGTGTGGATGAGAGCTCAATGGGTTACTTAAAATATCTCAACCCTGAGTTTAATTGTTACTTTTAAGCTACATTTAGCAGTCCCAATTTGTTTTAAATCTTGCGATACTGCTGCTATGCCTTATTATGTAAAGTTGTTTTAAGTGATTGATTTTGTTTTTATTAACATAGCACTGTTTGAGAAATTTTCTTGTAACGTGTTGTTGCTGCGTCATCCCCACACGCGATTTGTTGGACTACAATTGTGTCGTTCTGCATCTGTGCCTAGGCGGTGGGCCCTTAGGGTTCTCGATTGTTCCTGAATCGGACGGAATTGAACGTTCCTTTAAGACCCGAATGCATCCAATAACAGGCGTCTGAATTAACCGGTTGAGGAAGAGGAGCACCCATGAATTGAAGTCGGACGCACCTACTGTACTCCGCGCCCTCAGTCGGCCGGATAAATCGGGTCCGAACGGCACAACCAGATGAGGAGCGTGTTGGCCGATCCTCAGGACGTTCATGTCCGCACTTGCCGGATGCCGTGAGCTGGCAACTATTTGTAAGAGAAGGGTCAGATATATTGCCTGTCTAGTTAAGAGTCCATATGTAAGGTTACTCTTTCTTTTAAGTGAACATATTTGGGCAAGATCTTACAACTCTCTGAAAGTGTACTTAAGATAGCCGTTTGGGCGTGCTATGTTTTGTATTTTCTACAAAAAGGGATTACCTTTCTCATTTGACAAGTTTTATACATTTGTTAGTAACTAAAGCAAACTGATTGGCTTCACGTATAAATGTTCTCTGACTGAGATTTTATTATAAGTGTTATATTTTAACTATTTGATAATACAAAATACGGTTATTCACAGTTCATGTGTAAAGTTACCCTTTTATAAGGTATTACCTTTCTCATTTGAAGAGTTGTTACATTTGCTTAGGTATTGAAAGCTAACTGATGCGCTTTATGACAATTGTCATTTCTTTTCACTGATTTTAATAAATATTGTGAACAATAAAAGGTAAATGCTCCCCTGCCCTAAGGTCCAGTCCTTCCGCTTAGTCCTTTGGGAGTTTTATGATACGCCGAGGTAATACCGGTTTCAGTGCATAAATGGCGGAAAGACACTAATGCCATTCTAATCCCTTGCGTACATGACGGTGCTTATATACCGCTATCGGAGTCGCGGTCTCTTGTATATAATGTGCAACATCGACCTCAAACGGAAACTTCTTGATCGCCCCTTATAGTTGATTCGGCAGTCTTTAAATTGTGGAGAACCTTACACTTTTAATTGTTTGGGGTCAATTCCCACTTTTCGCACCATACCAATGTCTTGTATAAATTGTTTTGCAATTGGTTTCGTCTTTTGATGGTTCAAATGGTTCAAATGGCTCTGAGCACTATGGGACTCAACTGCTGAGGTCATTAGTCCCCT
Organism: Schistocerca piceifrons; assembly: GCF_021461385.2. NCBI lineage: Eukaryota > Metazoa > Arthropoda > Insecta > Orthoptera > Acrididae > Schistocerca > Schistocerca piceifrons. Next base: position 521,265,439 of record NC_060143.1, read on the forward strand.
AGAACTTAGAACTAGTTAAACCTAACTAACCTAAGGACATCACAAACATCCATGCCCGAGGCAGGATTCGAACCTGCGACCGTAGCGGTCTTGCGGTTCCAGACTGCAGCGCCTCTAACCGCACGGCCACTTCGGCCGGCTGTTTTGATGGCTTTACTAGACTGTAGACGACAGCATCATTTGGAAACACCGTAAGACGACTGCTGAGATTGACACCTAAATCGGTTGCATCGACTAAGAATAGCAGAGGGCCTGTAACACTTCTTTGGAGAACCCCAGCAACGAACTTTGATCTTGTTATGTCAGGAAAATAAGAATCCAGTCGCACAACTGAGACTGTACTCTAGGTACGCAGTTTGATTTTAAGCCGATTCTGGGAAAAGGCGGCAAAAGCCTTCTGGAAGTCTAGAAATATGAACTGAACTTGAGATCCCCTGTCGATAATACTCAGTGATTCGTATAAATAAAGCTCCATTTATGTGTCACAATAACGACGTATTCTAATTCCATGTTGGTTATGTGTCATGCGTGGAAGATCTGGCTTGCAAAATAATAAATTGATTTAATTTCGTTCATGATATTAGATAATTCAGCTAAGTCTGTAGTTGTGACATTCATGGTTTAAATAATGATAACGGCACCAGTTATTAGTTTTTATGCTTAGTACAACACGTCGCGAGAATTTGTTTTTGTTTTAAAGTGCGTTAGCTTACATGAATATATTTGGTGATATTTGCATGTGTGACTTTCTGCCTCTCTTAAGTGTGTTTGAAGTTAGACTGCAGTCGGAAGATCGGACAAAATGAATCTTTCAGTGTTTCGTCCATTACACAGAATATCACACACATGCAAATCATCACTTACACTGTTTGTTTACAAAACATGCCACAAAGGTATTACGACACTATGACTTCACAAAGAGTATTTAATCACAGTTGTTAGTGTCATCCGATTTATATTTGTAAATTACAAAACGCACTTATACCACTGCTGACTTACATTATCGATTTTTCTTCCAATGACGAAAAGTACATATTTATGAAAATTGTTAGAGGTATCATATCCAGAAGAAACATTTGTAGAAATTAAGTGATTCACCATCCAGTTTGTCATTGAGAACGTTGTCTCCTTGCTTTTTGTGGTGTACAAAAATTTCAAGCTCCCCTATTTACTCCATTGCATAAGGTTTTTGGAAGTGGTGAAGTATTTTAAAAGCTTCTTCTATGTTTTTGAATGGGTATCTAGTGTTTTTTATGTGTGTTGCTATTGCTGATTTTGCACCTTGGTTATGTGTGTAGCAGTTGATGTGTTTATTGTATATAATTAGAAAATTCCTGCCAGTTCGTCCAATGTAGTAGCTCGTTCCTGATTTTCATTATTTAAGGTATGGTCTAGTTTCTGTTGTAGTCCACACCTTCATTTTGTCAAATTTTGCGACTGTTGTTTAACTTCAAAAACACGCAAGAGAGGCAAAAAATCACACAAGGAAGTATCACCCAACATATTCATGTAAACAAATACCGCAATGCACTTGAGAATGAGAATAAATTCTCGCAACGCGTTGTGCTAAGCACAAAAAAATAAGTTACTGGTGCAGTTTTCTTTATTTAAATCATAAATAATTTGATTGATTCCTGAGTGTTTGAGATCGTTAACAGATATTGTTAACAGACGTGACAAATACGATGAATAGAACAGCGGTGAGTTGCGTCACCGTTTCGTTTAGTAAGCACATCAAGGTCTACTGTTAACATTTCGATAGCGAGAGTTACAAGAAGGACCAGGTAAATATTACTTCCTCCCATAAACATGTACTGGAATGGCCATGAAAGGAAAATCAGTCAAATTAATGCAAATACGATGGCTTACCCACAGTCTTTCTTCGCACCATTTGGAATGAAACCAAAGAAAGAGAAAGAGTGACCGTGGTACAGAAAGTACGCTTCACCACACATCGTAATGTGACCTGCGAAACACAGTTGTAGTTACGGAAATTCATTCCTGTTACGTTTTCCTTTCTTAATGTTTGCAGATTTCACAAACGATGGAGTAGTTAATGACTACACTAATTCATTCACATACAGGGTGATTGTAATTGAAGTCCCAGTTTCAAAACGGTTAGAAGAAAAAAACCACTTTCGGAATGATACCATATGTGAACGGAATTTCCGGAAGAAGGAGGAAATCTTACGAAAGCAAAAGAAAAAAAAAACACTAGATGCCATTATAAGCGGAAGAATATGCATAATAAAAGATGCTGGATATGTGGCTGTACCTCATTTTGCGTGATGCTGGTAAGGCTCTTTGACAAGAATGGTGCTGTGCGCCAATATCTCTGTAGAAGTTCCAGACAATCACAGGTATGAAAAAAGAGATTGGTCCGATGTCTGCCAAAAGTATAGAGAAAATGATTACAAAATTCGAAAAGACAGTTTCTTTTCAAGTGCAGTGTGGCAGAGGGTGGAAAACAGTTGATCCGACCGCAGTAGGAGACGCGGAACAAGATTGCGGGAGGGATCGAGCAGTGGTGTGCAGACATGCAGTGCGCGTGGAACTGCCACAACTTCTGACATGCCTGTGAGCACGGTGCTTAAAATTCTGTGGAACATCTTACACCGCTATCCACACTATATCAACTGCGTTCAGGAGTTGCTTATTGGTAATCCGTAGAGATGGGCCAAACGGTTATTTTGGAACATCAGTTATCACGGTTAAAGTTATTTTTATCTCCATTCTTTTTAACCGTTAGAAATAACTGTCAGTTATTTTTCACTATCAAACTCACCAGACGGGGTTTCAGTTAAATCAATTTAGTTTCTCATTATAAATGCGAGTAGTGTGAAGTGGCAGGAATATCGCATGGTTCTTGCCACAGCCTCAACGTGTGTCCACACGATGCCTCTTTCCTCATGCGCAATCTTAAGACTCACAGTTTGGCGACGTATTACAGTGACAACAGTCCAAAGGCGATAGTTGAAACGGCTGAGAATTTCGCCGCCGTTGTTTATTTTTTGTAATTTACTGGCTGTCATAGTTTAGCATTTTTTTTTCTATTCTATCGCTTGAGCCTTGTCCCGCAGTTACGCAGGGTTAGCCACCGTTAATCAGATTTGGCTTATTAATGTTTAAGGGGTGCACAGAAGCCCTTCCAGCCACCACCCCGTACCCCCAGGGTGGAATTAGTGTACCCCAACTGTCTGCGTCGAGTGTAACCCATGTAATAGTGCGAATGTGTTCAGATGTCTGCGAGCCGTGTAACTGAGGCGGCACATGGAGACCAGCCCCGTATTCACCTAGCGAGATGTGGAAAACCGCCTAAAAACCACATCCAGGCTGGCCGGCAAATCGGCCCTCGTGGTTAATTCGCCGGGCGGATTCGATCCGGGGCCGGCGCTCCTACCCGAGTCCAGGAAGAAGGGCGTTAGCGCTCTCGGCTACCCTGGTGGGTCATAGTTTAGTGTTTGTCAAAGCAATAATAAAGATTTGGTATTTCGGTCCGACACGAAGCTATTACTCCATTTACTTCGAAGAATGGTGAGCGGCTACATCGGTGACCCCGAACAAAAAAGACTACAGTGTAAATCACAAATAAAAAGCAGTATAGCTCAACGATGGCAGAGCAACTGGAAGATACGAGCGTACAGTCGTCTTCGATTCAAATGGGTGATTCCACTACATCAACCAGAAGTACGACTACAATATTACGTTCTCCGAAATTTTGACCAAAAGAGAGGCTTATACGAGCGGAGGACATTTTCCAGCAATATAATGTCAACAGCAACAGCCACAAACTAAGATACATTTTCGCGAATATGGATCGAGAAGTAGGCAAGGTACCACAAGAGTACATGATGCAGCCAGTTCATGCGCAATCGTATCAAGGCTTCAAAGAGACTGTCATAAAACGCTTAGTATTGCGCAAGGAACAAGGCATGCAGCGTGTTTTGTTTGAGGAAGCAATGGGAGATCGTACTGCATCAGAATTTCTGTGACACTTAGTGACTTAGCAGGACATAGTTTATTTTCGGACGAAACATTACGTGCTATTTGGCTCAATCGTCTTCCAACAAATATCGATTTAGTACTGGCAGCGCCGGCCTGTGTGGTCAAGCGGTTGTAGGCGCTACAGTCTGGAACCGCGCGACCGCTACGGTCGCAGGTTCAAATCCTGCCTCGCGCATGGATGTGTGTGATGTCCTTAGGTTGGTTACGTTTAAGTAGTTCTAAGTTCCAGGGGACTGATGACTACAAATGTTAAGTCCCATAGTGCTCAGAGCCATTTGAACTACTTAGTACTGGCAGCGCACGATAACTTGTCGCTTTCATAATTGATGGAAAAGGTGGACGCGACCTCCCAGTTCTCACAAGCAACTACAGCATCAAGGAAATGTGCTGCAGTTAAGGGAGACAGACCACAGGAGGGCAGCACATGAGAGAGGAAGGTGGAAGCCTCGCGTATAGAGAGTAAGAAGGAAGAAAACGACCAACTGTGTGGAGCCTTGAGACCCATACTGCCGCTTTACGATACTCGAAGACGAGCTGTTCGCTAATCGGCGTGAGAAGATTCGGTAGCGTGGTGCTGGTGTTACAGAAAGTTTGGTTAACGGGCTAAGAAGTGTGAACAACCATGCGGGTACCCAAATGGCATGAGCGGCCGATAAGGGGCGTTATCGACATCCAACTACGATTTTATCGCCGCACAAATATCAACGAGAGACAGGAGCAACACAACGTGACTGTAGCGCAAAATGGTAATGGACAAATCAGCTATACCAAAGATAGCCGTATTTTTGTCAAGGATACTCTGAACGGGAAAGAATACCTTGTCGACAGCGGATCAGATATTGTAATTCTGCCACAACAGTGCTTTGCGGCGACGCAACCCTAGCAGACGTTTACACTGTAAAGCAGCGAATGGGACAGAGAACAGACGTTCGGAGTAATTCGAACGCCAGTGACACTAAGTTCCATTTCGACGTGGTTGAAGTCGCCCATCGCATCTTGGGGACGGACTACCTAGATCATTTCAAGTAACTAATTGATATACATAATCAACAACTCATTATTAGCGATTTTTCACAGAGGTTTCCTGCCGTCAAGTTAATAATGGCGACCCGTTCCGACAGACAATGCACAACTACCCGACGACACGACAGAGGCAGTCAGCAGTCAATGATGCACTACATCATAACTATAACTGGTCCGCTGGTCTACGCCCGGACCCGCCGCCTAGCACTAGAGAAGTACGCAGCAGTCAAACAACACGTCGATTCACGGTTAGACACAGGGGCTGTACGTCGTTCGAACAGCCCCTCGGCGTCGCTTCTACGTCCGGTGAGTAAGAAAGATGGTACCTGTAGACCTTGTGGTGATTTCAGGGCGTTAAACGCCTCTACAGTGCCGGACCGTTACGCAGTCCAAAACACTAGGGACTTAACGGGTATGTTACAGGGGCCAACAGTATGCGGTGCCAGAGATTGTTATAAGGCGTACATCCAGATCCAGATGGCTCTCTACGATATTCCAAACACAGTGGTTATGACACCTTTCGCGATATTGGAGTTTCAATTTTTGCCATATTGGTTACGGGATGCTGTGCAAACAGTGCAGCGATTCGTAGGTGAGGTCTTACGTGGATTAAATTTTCGTATCGCCTATATCGATGATATTTTGGTGTTCTCACGAGACTGGGAAGACCGCAAGAGACATTTACGACAGTTGTTCGATCGTTTGAAAAATTTGGCATCCGTTTATTTAAACCATGACAAACGCGCATTTGGAAAAAGGAATATCAAATTTTGTGGAGTACGAGGTAACAGCAGAAGGTATAAGCCCCCTCCAGAGCGCGTACAAGAAATAGTAAATATGCGCCAACCAGAAATATACGAAGAGGTACTTCGTTTGTTGGGACTGGTAAATTTTGGCAGCCGTCACTACCCACATGTCGCTGAGATTCAAGAGCTCCTTAATGCAATGTTAGCAGGGGAAGATACCAGTGGCAAATATCAGGTACCGTGGTTACAGCAGATGACAGGAGCCTTCTGTAAACTCAAGGATTCTTTGGTGTTGGCTACTGTTACGTCTTTCAAGTAATACTGCAGAGCTGGCTCTAATGGTTGACGCAAGCCAGAGCGCCATTGGTGCAGCAATGCTGCGCAGCCGGTGGCAGAGATATGGCACCCACTGGCATTCTTTTCAAAAAATTCATGCCAGCTCAAACTCTATGGTCAGCTGTCGATAGGGAGTTATTGACGATATACAAAGAAGTAAAATATTTCAGGACAGATTTACAGGCGACACCCTTCTCCACCGCCCACTAGTCAACGCCTTTGAGAGAATTCACCAAGAGAGTACCCCACGTTACATCAGGCATGTGGAATTCATAATACAATTTACAACGGACATACGTCACATCAGTCGTTATGACAACATTGTGGCGGACTGTCTATCAAAAGCGTGTACAGCGATTCAAGGAACTTCATGGCCAGCTATTGTGCCGACACAAAAAGTGGACGATGAACTGCAAATATTAAAGGAAGGAAAAATTAGTGTTATGAACTGAAAGAAACCTATTTACCGGCGGCGCTTACGACATTGTGGTGCGAGACAGCTCGCAGTCAAATTCGCCCCTATATTCCTGAACAATGGACCGTATTTCACATGGTTCATGACCTCTCACATCCAGCAATTCAAGCGTCGGTGGGCGCAGTTACTCACTGTTCTACTTGTCCGAACGCAGAAAAGGACTGTCGACAACTGGCAAGAGAATGTTTACAGTGCCAATAACGCAAGGTCGGACGGCATGTTTTTGCACCTATTGGCAATGCCAGCACTTCAGCAACAAGATTGACCGACATATATGTAGCCTTCGTGGGACCATTACACTTGTCGGAAATATCTAGTTACCTACTTATAACGATTGCCCGCTCTACACGATGCCCAGAAGCTGTACCGATTACGGACATCTTGGCAGAAACGGTGGCTAGGAATTTCATCAGTCTATGGATCGCCACATTTGGAATCCTTCCAAATAACCGACCGGGAACGTCAGTTTGAGTGTGAATTTTTTTCAGAGCTTAGGAGATTATGTGGAATTTCATCTTGCCAGCAATGACATGGTAGAAAGACTCCATAGACCTCTTAAAGCTGTATTCATGTTTCATCTGGGGACATGGATCGAAGCTTTGCCTGTAGTGCTGCTTGGGTTAAGAACAGCTGTTAACACAGATATTGACCAAGCACAAAGTCAAATGGTTCTCGGCAATCAGATTCGTATTCCCGCAGATTTAGTAGAGCATCTAAATACAGCGATACCTTCAGCTAGCGTGCTACAATACTTCTCACAAAAACTACAATGTTCAATCCAAAACCTTCCCCATAGGCTCCTCTGCGTCGCGGTATAATTCCCGTATATATTCATAAAGATCTTCTTCAATGTTCAGCTGTGTGGCTATGAGTAACAGTTGCAGTCAAACCACCATTGTGCCCGACGTATGTGTTACCATAGAGAAACTAAGACCCGCGTATGTGGCACAGGAGTGGACACAGTGTAGCCTGCAAAACCAGGAACCACAAACAGTTGACAAGGCGGGGAGACATTAAAACCTGATAGTACAGTGGTCTTCACGAGAGAGGCCAAAGTTTCAAAGATGTGTCAAAAGGAAGAGGACGAGCGCACAGTTGGACACCCAGTCCGAGTAGAATTCAGGACGCGGGCAGGAAGAAATGCCGTACCTCGGCGCCGCTACCCTCTAGACTCATCGGCAGCCAATCAACCGCAGCCACGGGAACAGCAAAGAAGGCCATGGGCACCGGTTGCAGTACCTAATGAGTCACCTCGATCAACTACAGGACTGCGCAGAGAAGTGCTGTACCGAGCTGGACGCCGCAATTACCGTACGCATCCAGAGGTTCCAGGCGCACAGGGTTCCAGAACAGTTTTACAGTCGAAAGAGGAGAAACAGAAGCTACATTTTCCAGAGAGGCGCCACAAAATGGTACCCGTATGTTCCACATAAAAAAAAAATGTAGGGGGGGGGGGGGGGTGCTACTGTAGCGACGTATCACAATGACAGTAGTCCAGGGACGATAGTTTAGTGGTTATCAGAGTGATAATAATTTTTTTTTTGCTTCTACACGTCTATAAATCCAGTTACTTCGGAGACTAGTGAGCGGCTACAACGGGAATAAAAGGGCACACACAGAACTTTGAGGAATGAACGCATGTAAGCATGGGCATTCTCGTGCCACGTCTGCTAATTGCGCCTTCTTTGCTTGGGAGCTTGTGTTGCGTTAATCGTGATGAAAAGGGGACAGAAAAAGAAATCGAAAAAGCGACTGTAAGAAAAAAAGTATATAAACAACAGAGGTACGAGAACTACAAAGTGATGACAAAGTTTTGTCTGTGTATTTCAGAAGGAGATCATAAGAGATTTTAGATTTTGTGCTCGTGAAACTGCAACGATAAAGCTGGCAATAAAATATTGTTAGCTCGTAACTGGCGGCTTACATCGATGTTTGAATTATTTATTACTCATTTCAAAACAAAGCATTTCAATTCTATCAAGTTTGTAACGTGTAATGTGGAATAATTGTAATTTATTTTTTGATCGTTTTATACCTTTTTTCACTGTAGGAAATGCCTAAGGTAGTAATTCAAATGGTTCAAAAGGATCTAACCACTATGGAACTTAACATCTGATGTTATCAGTCCCCTAGACTTACAACTACTTAAACCTAACTAACCTAAGAATATCACACACCACACACATCCATGCCCGAGTCGGGATCCGAACCTGCGACCGTAGCAGCAGCGCGGTTCCGGACTGAAGCGCCTAGAACCACTCGGCCACAACGGCCAGCTAAGCTAGTTATTATTAGCATTTTTCGATCCTATACAGATATTACAATTTGTATCTACACTAAATCGCCAAAGAAACTGGGATAGTTATTCATATAGAAATAAAGAGATACGTGAACAGGCAGAATACGGCGCTGCGGTCGGCAACGCCTATATAAGACAGCGAGTGTCTGGGGCAGTTGTTAGATCGGTTACCACTGCTACAATGGCAGGTTGTCGAGATTTAAGTGAGGCTGAACGTGGTGTTGTAATCGGTGCACGAGCGATGGAACACAGCATCTCCGAGGTAGCGATGGAGTGGGAACGTTCCCGTACGACCACCTCACGAGTGTACCGTGAATATCAGGAATCCGGTCGTTCAAGAGAGTCGTTCAACGTGACAGAAGTGCAACCCATACGCAAATTTCAGCAGATTTCAATGCTGGGTAAGTGTGCGACCCATTCAACGAAACATTATTGAAGGTCCACGCGGGTAACGTTCATGACTGCACGACACAAAGCCTTACGCCTCGCCTAGGCCCGTCAACACCAACATTGGGCTGTTGATGACTCGAAACTTGTTGCATGGTCGAACGAGTCTCGTTTCAAATTGCATCGATCGGATGGACGTGTACGGGTATGGAGACAACCTCATGAATCCATGGATCCTAGATGTAAGCAGGGGACTGTTCAAGCTGTCGGAGGCTCTTTAATATTGAGGGGCGTGTGCAGTTGGAATGATATTGGACACCTGATACGACTCTGACAGGTGACACTTACGTAAAAATTCAGTCTGATCACCTGCATCTATTCATATCCATTGTGCATTCCGACGGACTTGGGCCATTGCAGCAGGACAATGCGACACCCCACACGTCCAGAATTGCTAAAGAGTGGCTCTAGGAACACTCTTCTGAGTTAAACACTCCCGGTGGTCACCAAACTCCAAAACCATGAACATTATTGAGCATATCTGGGATGCCTGCCGAAGACATCTCCACCCCCTCGTACTCTTACGGATTTATGGACAGCCTTGCAGGATTCATGGTGGCATTTCCCCCTAGCACTACTTCAGACATTAGTCGAGTCCATGCCACATCGTGTTGCGGCACTTTCGCGTGCTTGCGGGGGTCCTACACGAAATTGTACAGGTGTACCAGTTTCCTTGGCTCTTGGCTATTAGGATCTGTAACACAATGACCTCATGTATAATTATTACTAGTTCCATTGCTATGCAATTATCTTGTATACCGGATCAAAGGATCTCGAATAAATAAATAAATATGAAACTGATACACTTAACGAAGGTTCTTAGTCGTTACGTGAAGGTTAATTACCTTTCAGTGCGTAATTTGTATATAATGATGAAATATGCTTTGTAGATTAACATTTTCTGACTCGACAAATTTGGGAATTTCATAGACGCCAGAATCCAAAAGAACGGAGGTTGGGTTTTCCAGGTTCGTATTTTTTGCATTATCAGCGTGCTTCATATCTATTTTTAGTAGTTTGTTGAGTAGCTACACATACCCCAACACTTCTTCTGTTCAGATGTCAGACTAGTCAGTTGTGCTTTTAAATCGCGTGAATATTCTTCCAGTTTTCATACATACTTTTCATACACAAATCTTACATTTTAGTTTACTTCCAATGTATAGTATCTTATTCTTTAGAGATATATGGTCGGAGGCTTTTTATCTAATACGTGGCGCACAGGGCAACACATCTCGAATTTTTATTCAAATCTTCAGAAGTTACAGCAGATATTATTGCACATAAATCGCTTCACAGTATAAACTCAAACACTTCACAATCAAACACCTATGGGCCCCAGCTGCCTGTCGTCTGATGAAAAGCGCAAAGATTCCCACCGAAGGCGGGTAGCAATGCGCTTTAAACACGGCCTCCGTTTCCAGGGCCACGCGAAGCGGCCGCGAAGCTTAAGGAGCCATGTCACGGATTACGCGGTCCCATCCGCCGGAGGTTCGAGTCCTCCCTCGGGCATGGGTGCGTGTGTTGTTCTTAGCATAAGTAAGTTTAAGTAGTGTGTAAGTGTAGGGAACGACGACCTCAGCAGTTTAGCTCCTTAGGTTCAAAAATGGTTCAAATGGCTCTGAGCACTATGGGACTTAACAGCTGTGGTCATCAGTCCCCTAGAACTTAGAACTACTTAAACCTAACTAACCTAAAGACATCACACACATCCATGCCCGAGGCAGGATTCGAACCTGCGACCGTAGCAGTCGCACGGTTCCGGGCTGCGCGCCTAGAACCGCGAGACCACCGCAGCCGGCAGCTCCTTAGGAATTCACACACATCTGATCATTTTTTCTTCCATTTCAAGAAAATGACGCATGCTCAAATGCGCTTGCGTTGCTCCACTGTCGAAAAATTATGCACATGCGTAAAACTGAACACAAAAAGGCATCATGTGGACGCATCTTTAGCATATTAACCAAAAATGGTTCAAATGGCTCTAAGCACTATGGGACTTAACATCTGAGGTCATCAGTCGCCTAGACTTAGAACTACCTAAACTTAACTAACCTAAGGACATCACACACATCCATGCCCGAGGTAGGATTCGAACCTGCGACTCTAGCAGCAGCGCGGTTCCGGACTGAAGCGCCTAGAACCGCTCGGTCACAGCGGCCGGCATTGACGGTCCAGTACAGTTCAGTTGATGATTGAACGATTATTGGTGTTTCACATTGTATGCATATAGGCTTTCAGTCGCTATTAGAAATATTACCCTCAGCTGCACCAGGAAGTATACGGAACTTTGCTACAGCACTGTTAAAGTGAAATGTTATAAACGCGATTTTTCAAGTAGGAACTAATCGGTAAGCTGAGTAATGTAGGTAAAATCCGAAGCTTAATTTATGGTGCTGTTCGCTTAATGGATAAAGTGTAGGGCCCTGTAATACAACACAAAATACACGCAATGTGATAGGTTCTCTTACTCCTGTACAAGACAGCCCATCTGAACGAAGTTCTATGTGAGGTCTGGAATACTGCTCGATTTCTTCAGCCACCGAGAGGGTCTTACTGTTTTGGTGGGAGAGTGGCTAAATACGTTTCTCCGAGTCTTCAGTTTACATACCTTTTAAGTTTGTGGTTATTGTACGCAGAATTCCAGTGAATGCTTGTGTTAATCTTGTAAGAGTAACAGATATAAACGCCTCAGATGTCATCGCTACAGCTTTTTACTCTGCTGACCTAATTCTTCATTGGGTACCCAAATTGTGAGATTCTGAATTTATAGTATTGGTGTGGGGGAATACGAATGTGCAGTGTTTTCAAAAATGTCTCAATATCAAAATTTTGTGTCCTGAGGAATACTTCACCTGTCTATTCCACGTTTTGCCTTTTTTTAAACATAAATACGGTGATAGCGTACACATTTTGTCAAATGTATGAGGCAATAATATGCACCCCTTCCGGTACACTTGGTTAGTGTCACCTGCCTGCTTTGACGTTTTTCTTTCTTTTTACAATTTAATATCCTGACAGTTAACTGTCTAAATATATAACAGGCTATTTCATGAACGAGACAGATGACTACTGAGAACTAAGGGATAAGTTTTGTATACAACAAAATCTCAACGTGATAATGCGTGCACCAGGCAGAAATTTTTTCAGTGTTCCCTAATATAACAAAAAATGAGCTGACTTGAGCTCTTTGAAAACAAAAAAGCATGTATCATTCAAAGATGTTTACGTAACATTCCTATGTACTAGTAGGTCCTAAATTAAGTTAATCTACAATTCTATTTAAACACCATTGACATGTATCTGACCTGATTATTACACAGGTCTGCCAAAAATTAATTTTTGATACTTGTTTGATATTTGATAACTGACTTTTATGTACTTTTCAGCGCTGATTTCAAAAATGCAATCCATTTTTTTGCTATCACGTCAGGTTTTCTCACAAAAAAGTGAGTATTTATGGTATAATAACATAATTTAAGCAATTTATCACATTTTTCCAACGTTATCTAATTTTTTTTATAAATAATATTCTAAACTACATTTCCAGTACACTTCCACTTCTCTTTAAGCTCATAAGTCCTTATAAACGCTTTCACTTTCTGTCGAAGCTTCTTTTATTGCTTATCCGGCTGTGGACTCGTTGAGGATCTTCTCTTTTCATCATCCAGCAGTAGTCCGCTATCGTGTTGACGTTCCATGTTCCTTGATATATTCTTTCCATTTCTTTGATGTCTTGGTGTAATCTTTCGCCCTGATCTTCACTTACATCACCAAGGTTTGCAGGGAAGTAGTCAAGATGTGATGGGTGGAGAAAATTATTTTTAATGCTCATGTTACAGCCCAGCTTCTTAAAGTTGTCGAGCATGTCTGCGACGAGTTTCTTACAGTTTGGATCTCTTTTGTTTCCTAGGAAAGCGGTAAAAAATAATTTAAAATATGTCCATGCTGCATATTCTTTTCATTCCATTATGTCCACAAAGTTAGGATCTGTCATTACTCTTCGAATGTCTGGTCTGAGAAAGATTGCTTCGTTTAGCTTTGCCTCGGATAAACCAGGAAACAGTCCACAAAGATATCTGAAACACTCCCCTTCTTTTGGCAATGCCTCAACGAATTGTTTCACCAGCCCCAACTTAATGTAAAGTGGTGGAAGTAACACCTTTTTGGGATCCACAAGGCCCTTCCTCTCAACATTTTTAACCCCTACCTCTAAGATTTTTCTCGAGGGCAAAGCCTTTTTTTATGTAGTGTTGCTTTCTGTCTCCACTGTTCCATTCACAGAGAAAGCAAGGTAACTTTGTATAGCCACTTTGTTGATTTGTGATTGAATGTTACAGTAAGAAATATCCTTTTTGTTTTTCAAATTGAAACCTCGTACATTGCAAGAACAAAAATAGCAGTCATCACTATGATTTTTGGGCTCCCTCCAAACCATTGGTATTACGAAACGTAAGGATTGCTTTTCACTTTGAAACCATTGCCTCAGTTAAACAGACACTGAAATAAGTTTGTGTGGGGCCCAGGGGTTATCTTGATCGCCTCACTTTATATCAAACTAAGGAAAATATACTTCTTCAACAAAATCAGAAATGTATCTTTGTTGCTTTTTAGTGGTACAGTTACCACAAATGTAGCAGCAGCAATTTGGCGAGTTTATACATCCTCTGGTAGCCATTGTCCCTAAAACAACAGCACAACATAAGAAAACAGTCAGTGTCTTAAAGCACTAGTAACAACAACATGTCAACAGCACCTAGTGTAGAGGTACTGTGAACTGAAGGACAACAGCAGAAATTCAGTGCTTGGTGATGGCGGAGAAAGGGACAGCGCGACAGACAGGATCTGACATGAAAATACTGCTCGTTTCCCCTAATTACTCTTTATTTAGTTGTATCTAGTATAAAACAGGCTAAATAACAGTTTTTGGAGATCCTAAAACCCAAAATTCAGACTCACTAGAAGGCTGAAATATCGAAAAAAGCTAAAATTAGACAAGCAGTTTGTGAAATAACTTTACGTGATGGAATTTATTCAAATTTTTTCCCGAAATCAGCGCTGGAAACACTATAAAAATCACTTAATAAATTTAAAACAATACTTATGTCGTAGACCTGCGCTATTGTAAAAATCTGTATTGATTCCAAATACGCCTCCGTGAAATGCTCAAATCTCCATACTTGTCTGAAGGGTAAATATTCCATTGTAAAATGTTCCTGTATAAAGCTGATGTGCCCAATACGTTGCAGAGAATTTTTCCAAGTCAGTGGCCAAAGACTAGTTTAAGAAAATGCAATTTGACAAACACCTTTTTTCACTTAACAATGTCACAAAGCTAAGTACCGCCAAATTATACAAGGTTCTTTGTAGTCGTAATTTGATAAGATACCTTAGAAGAGATTGATCTGTCATACAGCACTGGTACTTTTTCATCAATGATGCCGCTAAGCATTAGGGATATGGTGTCCTTCGAGAAGATGGTCAACTATTTTCCATTTCAGATCAGCTACAATACTGAAATACTTTAGTAAGTGTAAAATCTCTAAAAAATATTAACATGTTGCATACTCTTTACTATACTTAGTTTCTTTCCATAAAGTGTACGAGATAAAACACAGTGAGCTTTTCCTCAGAGTAATGTCACAAAATATGAAGCACATTTTGTGAGATGTTTGGAGATATGCTACATCCTGCATTATTGCTAACATGAATTTCCTATACTGTCCAAAATTAAAACAATGTATTCTTACGAAATTATACACAGCTGTGTTATTTCTGGCCAGCGGTAACAGAATGGAAATACTGTTAACTTGAATAACTCCCTCTCGGGAAGTATCACCAGGTTATACGACCTTTAACTGGAGTCCGGAACACAGTTACTAATGGGCTGTGTCCATCTTCTCTGTTGCCTCCCAGAGTTTGCTTTCATTTGCTGATTCAACAGCTTTGCTTTATGCTCCCTGCCACGTTCCCCATGTGTGTGAGCTCTTAACCACCTGGCTTCATGCCGAGGTGTATGCTCATTCCCGCTTCCTAAGCACACCACTCCTGGCCTGGTGAATTGCAGCGAGTTTCTCGCACTTCACACGCACGTTCGAGGCTGTGTCTTCATCTACACAGACAGTTCCAAAACTGACCATGCATTTCTACTTGGCGATGATTCTTTTCAATATCAGCTTCTTGACCAAAGCTAGATTTTTGCAATGGAGCTCTACACCCTTTATCAGGCCACGCAGTCAGTACATACAGCGATACAGGCTTCTAAATTGTGTCACCTGCTCAGATTCTCTCAGTGCTCTTCAGAGTCTTCGCACGCTGTACTCAGCCCACCCTTTAGTAGCACTCGATCCAAGCATGCCTCCACTCGCTTACCGTGGGGGGCAGCCATTGTGGTGTTGCTTTGGGTTCCTGGTCACGTCACCGCGCCAGGGAACTAGGCTTCTGATGCCACTGCAACGGCTCCAAATCTCCTCCCTCGGCCTGCTAGTCATTCTGTTCCCTCTGATGATCTTTGTGTTGCTGTCTGTCGGCATGTACGAGATGTGACAATAATGTAATGAGAATGATATTCTTTGCAAGATGTGGCGACCCTGCAGGCTTCTGTAGGCACAATATCTTTGACCTTTGTCTATAAGCTGCTTCTAGTCCAAGTGGCACATCGATGCAACTGCACAGTCGTGAGTTGTGCTGTAATAAGTTACCACGTGTTTCCACCTCTTGTCACAGAAATGGAACCCTATAATATTGGGCAATGGTATGCCATTTCTTTTTGTGTTAAATTGGGTGAAGACGCGATGACAACTTACAGTAAGCTTCAGAAGGCTTTTGGAGAGGAGGTTATGTCAAGAGCTCAAGTTTTTCGTTGGCTTAAATATTTAGTGATGGCAGAAGGAATGTTGAAGACGAAGACTGCACTGGACGACCATCAACCGCACGGACCGATGTCAATTTGGCCAGGTGCATGAACTGATACGATCTGATCGAAGATTATCCATGAAAATGATTGCAGAAGAACTGAACATCAATCGAGAAACGGTTCCTCTAACAATAACTGAAGATTTTGGTATGGATTCAGCATCAAGATAATGCACCATCCCATATTGCTCTGTCAGTACAGAAACTTTTAATCTCAAAATAAATTTCAGTACTACCACAGCCACCTTATTCACCAGACATCGCTCTGTGCGACATTTCTCTATTTCCAAGAGTCAAAACGGCTTTCAAGGGACACCATTTTCAAACAACACAAAATGTCCAAAAAGCTGTGACGAGGGTCTTGGTGGATATTACAGAAGATGAGTTCCACGCATGTTACCATCAATGGCAGAAACGCTGGAAAAAGTGTGTGCAATCAGAAGGGAACTACTTTGAAGGAGACAATACTAAACTTAACTAAAACGGTAAGCAACATTTTTTTTCACATCAGTCTCATTACTTTATTAACACACCTCGTAGTTTCACTTTGGAGAGCACAAAGGTCTTCTCTCCAGGGGCACAAACTCCGGGACATTAAACCTCTCCCAATAGCATGATCAACTTTCTCTCGGCCCTCATGTCATGAGGAGGTCACTCTAGCCCAGCTGCGTGTAGGACGCTGTCGTTTTTGTCACCGCTATCTATTAAGTGGCGACACTCTCCCACTCTGTTCCTACTGCTCTCAACCCTTTGTTGGTGCGCCACTTACTGATCCTGTGCCCATTTTTTAACTGTTTACATTTTCGTCTATGTTTGCCATCTACTTTGTCAAATGTTCTAGAGGATGACACGCATTATGTAGATCTCGTCGAACTTTCTTACTTTTTATTTGCCCCAGTGTGGCCTCCCCACCCCTCCCTCACCCACCCAAGGGGACCTCCGCCATCTCAACCATGTTCCAAGAAATATTCCCTAGGGACTGTCTTGTCCTCAGCTGCTCCGATTTAAAGTTATTGATTGGGTTTTGGCCTTTCTCACTTCAGGTTCTTTGTCTTTTTTTACATTGTGATACTGTCACTTATGACCTTAGCAGTATTGCACCCTACAGCACCACCAACCCATCTCCACTCTCTCATCGGCATTTAACAGTGGCATTCCTATTGCACTCACAATGTTCGTGCCCTTGCTTTTATTTCACAGAAGGTTGTTTTGACTTATCTGTGGGCTGGTCCTTCCAACAGCCATTTCTGTTTTGATTTCTTCACATTTCCCTGAATGTCTTTTATTTCCTTCTTTCGTTGGTTAGCTGAACTAATTCTTCTATTATCCTATGCTTGTACTCAGTTATCTTTGTTATTCATATGTTTGTGCATCCAATATATGTGGTTGCCCCTGATAGTGATGTCCACTCCTCTTCAGCTAATCTGCTTCCCTGATATTCCTTTTCGCAGTATCCACATCACTGGAGATTTTCCAACAGTCTCATCATTCCTCAGTACTTCAGTACCCCACTTCTTTCTGCAAAGAATCCTCTGTACGGTTCTCTTTAACTTCAGTCTTCTCTTCTGACTCTATATCTGCTCCTGATTACGCCTTACAATCGAACATCTGATTTCGGAATCTCTGCTAGACCATCACGTAATCTAACTGAAATATTCCAGTATCTCCCAGCATTTTCCACATTAACCTTCTCCTCCCGTGATTTACATATAGAGTATTAGCTTTTCCTTCGTGAAATTTTTTGCAGAACCCAATTAGCCTTTCTCCTCTTTCTTTCCTACTACCAAGCCCATATTCTCCCATAGTCCTTTGTTCTATTCGTTTTCCTACAGCTGCATTTCAATCCCACTTGACTATTCGTTCATCATGTCCCTTTAAGTACTGAAAAACCTGTTGAATATCCACATGCACTTTCTCTGTCTCATCTTGTGCTTGCAATGTTGGCGTGTATATCTGAACTATTTTTATCGCTGTTGATGCTGATGAGAACAACTCTATCACTAAACTGATCATAGTGACACGCTCTCTGCCCTAGTTTCCTATTGATAACGAGTCCTACTCCCTTTTACCATTATCCGCTTCACTTAATATTCCCCTGCACTCGTCTGACCAGAAGTCCATGACTTCTTTCCATTTCACTGCACTGTCTCCCACTATATCTAGATCAAGCCTTACATGGAGAGATGTCTCGCATTAGGAATGGCTTTATGAAACCATCTGTATGGTGACATAGGTTTTAGTGCCAGGCATCTCATTTTAGTCATTAGTCCTGGTGGGTCCTTGTTCACTTGTAATAGATGGAAAAAGAAATTCATAGATTTTCGTGATGTTCTAGAGGCATAAAGTTGATGTTGGGGCATACAGTGACAGTCTACCGTAGTGGTTAGAATACAAGCCTAAAGAATATAGTTATAGGCTCGAATCTCATTATGTTCTTAAATAGTTGTCGACATTAGTTTGATAGTCCGTTTTATTCAGCTACTTAGCTTACACACAACTTTAAAAAAATTCTAATCATATTCGATATAAGGCGATCATCATATTCACTTCATTTTTCCTGCATATTTTCATATTTTCATTTGGAATCGTTGTGCATGTGGTTTTATTACTTTTGTTTATCTGTCCCAACATCTAAATATTCGAATAGCCAATCTGTCGGTTAAAAAACGATATGGGAAATAGTCTATTTATATTGACAGTGTAATTGTGCCATTAATGTATTTTTCGTTACATACAATATACACATTTTTTGGAACGTTATTGTACTTTTCGTTACATACAATTGGCACATTTTTTGGCTAGTAATCGACATACAAGTATTAAAAATACAAATTCCTATTGTACTGTGGACATAATAACACAGATTAAAATTAAAACCAAAGCAGAGATTTTAATGTGCAAAATGACGGATATAAAGAACAAACGCAGTAACATGGACGAAAATATAAGATGATCAAATAGAAGCAGTTAAATGGAAGCTAATACGAAAAAGTAATTGAAACCATCTACACAAAAATAACAAATAAATTATAAGAGTAAATGCAAAATTTAATACAATGATTCAAACGATGTGTCAAAGGACTAAAATTTTTAAAGAAAATACAATAAAATTAATTAACTGAATGAAAGCAGTGATCAAAGTTACTTCTACACCTATTTAAAAATAAGAAAGGATTTCATTCCTTACGTCGCCAAATGGAATCAAATTTTTCTTTTTGTTTTTAAATAGATATTGAAATGACTTTGATGATTATATTCATTCAATTACTTGATTTAAGTGTATCTTATTTAATTTACTATCACTTTCAAAATTCTGATATTTCATGCCCTAATTTTTAGAGCGCCACCCTTTCGTTGGTTATTCAGTCTTTTTCTCATGGTCACCTCCATTTTGGTAATCCCCTTCTGGAGATATGAATGTGGGACTAGTCCGGAATCTTTTCCCAGGGGAGAGATCATGATGATACTTTTTCAATTACAGGCCATTTGTCCTGAGAATTCACATTACTTATCTTTAATGCAGTGGTTACCTTAGTATTCTGCTGATAATAGCTGATTATTCCGCCTTTTATGAGCAGTTCCCCACCCCAAGGCAAGATATTGCCCTGAACCTCTGTGCACTTCTTTGCCTGTTTGACAAGGCCATTAGAAGGTTAGGGTGACTTCTTATGCTGGAAGACTTCAGCCACAATTGCTGACGATTTTTATTCAAAATTTATGGAGTGGCAAGATTAAAACCCAGGCCGCAAAAACTTTTGATTTGTACTCAGAGACACTATCCACACCCCATGGGTAGGTTTCATTACAAAGACAATATGGGCATTGGAGTGTAGTATTCATTCTCAAACTCAAACCTCAAGTAAACTTACTATACATCCATTTCCTAAAGGCAGTAGTACACAAAGGCAATACTGCCACTGGAGTGGAATATTCATTCTGAAAGTCAAATCTCAAGTAAAGTTACTACAGATCCATTTTCTAAAGGCAGTAGTGTTTACAAAACACAATCAATAATGTAAATAAACAGGCTACAACGAAGCCAGAGAATGTGTTAAATAAATTGAACAACTATAATTGGATCCACAACAAAAATAACAAAAACAAACTGATTGCACTACATGAAAACAAATAATCTACTTATCCCAAACAAAGCCTGGTACTCATATGAAAAGCATTAAATGACGACAATGTTATACCTGCCACTAAATGAGTAAAGAAATTTTGAAGTACATTGTGCACTAAGAACGTAATAAAAGCTTGAATACTACACAACTGGAATATTGCGAATAACTTTCCCTAAACATGTGGAATACAGAAGGCATTTAACAATATGATTAAGCCTGCCATGCACAGTCTTTGACATAAATCCGACTGCCAGCTGGCCGCCATAGAGACCAAGTCGGTGTCGTTCACTTAAAGTGGCCAGTACAGCCGGCCACCCTTCAGAATTCTAAGTCGGGCCATATGCACGATCTGGCAACTCTGTAGGATGCAGAAGTGTTTGGAGGATGTACTGTCTTTCTTCACGAGCTGTTACAGTGCTGTACCTGCTCGCAGTCTAGTGACAGTCCAACTTTGGCAGCAGTTGCGTGCAGACCACCGCTGCGAGCTTCAGACGTCTCGTATGCTTTCGGTGAGTCTGAGCGCTTGCTGGAGCTTTATGCTGTGGTGTTTGTTTTTGAGCGATTCTCAGAATATGGAGGTGTGAGTCAGCTAAGCAGGGCAGACACCTTCGATTGGCACTCTTTTAAACCGAATTCTTACAAATTTGAATATTTTCTTGAAGTAGCTATGTAGATAGGTTGTGATGGTTTACTTAATATTTATAAGAACTGTTGTGTATGTCACATTGCCAAATGCTGAGATTCGTGGTAAAATGGTCGAATCTAAAGAAAGAAGTTTCAGATTTAAGCACTCTGACTGAAAGTTTAGTGAAGTTAGTGTAACATTTGCCGGTTTCTGTTATAACAACAGTAATGATTTTCGAATTGCCATTGGAGGCCCCAGACCAGCAAAAGAAATGCTGTAGTATCGTCTTATGAGATAGAGCTCAGAAATGTTAAAGAAAATTATTCGAGCTCTCATAACCTTCCAGTGCTGAATGATATCAGACAACTTAAAGTGGACTCAAAGAAACATATCCTGTCTTACAATAAAGTTTGTGGCTATCGAGCCATCGTCATGGATGAAGGACAGCATAGAAGGTGTGCGAGGTGTGGCTCAATGGATCACCTGCGTCCCAATGTATACATTGGCGTGCTGCCCAGATACCGGCCGACGAAGCTGTTAGACCTGCAGCTACATCCTCTGTGCCGATAAAGTATGTGGTGGCAGCCCCTGGACTCCCATCTGCGCCCCCATTATGGTCACTCCTCAAATTGATAATGCTAATGATGACGGTATTCCAAGGAAGTCACTGGAGTAGAGGAGGTAATTCCAGCCACACTGCAACCGACCGAACACTACAAGGAAGCCATAAACGAGCCAGTTCCGAAAATCTCTCCGAAATAGGACGCACCATCTGCTGACGGCAACATCACTGAGTCTGAACAGGATTCTGCAGCAGAAGAATCTGCAAGCTCAATGAATTGCTGAGTGTATTGTTCCATTGATGCACGGAAAGATCGAACAGGTAGCCCAGAAATTAAATGAAAGTTCACAGGTATCTTCCCATCGTACTCAGTCTGCTCCTGTTCACACACCAGCCAGTGATAGAGCACCCATTCCTAACAAAGGAAGCAGAACAGGACACAAGTGCAGCTCCCGATAAATGTGCTGCAGAGATCCGCCCTACAACCGTGGATGACATGTTAAGTTCTCCCTTTTAGAAGAACTGGGGAGACAAGACCACGGGAGGTTTGGAAATGAGAGAGACCCCTCTAACTTCCGGAGGGGCACTGCCAGTCTCCTCTCAGGAACGGTTACCTCTCCGAGACTCAGTAACAGTAAGCGAATATGTATCTGATACTGACAGCCTTCATACTGGCTGCGTGTGATGAAAGATTTGAATGTATGAAAATGTAGTAAATTATGAACTCATCTCAAGCCTACAGAATTGCAATTCTGAACAACAGCAGCATACACAGTTCACTGAAATTAAATATCCCCAAAGACCTTCTGTACGTGGCAAAAATTCATATTATACTACTACAAGAAGTAACGTCGCACTATACAATATCTTTGGGAATACCAGTCATTAATGGTGCAAGTAGAAGTGGAGCTGCGACAGTGATACTTTCGGAGGAGGAGGGTGTAATATTCAATCACGTTGAAAAACTCAAAAATAATAGCGGGATCCCTCGTACTACCTACTACCTACGGATTCTTAATAAATACACATTTAAAAAAGTTTTGAATCACCTCGGTTCCGAGAGTTCCGGAACCTGTACAGCAAATTCTAATAGATATGAACATAATCAACATTTCCACCCTTTTTATTGCTCATGACATCCACACATTGCGTGTTGTACCACCATACAGAGAGACCTTCAGAGGTGGTGTACACACCGGTACCTCTAATACCCAGTAGCACGTCCTCTTGCATTGTTGAATGCCTGTATTCGTCGCGGCATACTAACCACAAGTTCATCAGGGCACTGTTGGTCCAGATTGTCCCACTCCTC
Organism: Schistocerca piceifrons; assembly: GCF_021461385.2. Taxonomy (NCBI): domain Eukaryota; kingdom Metazoa; phylum Arthropoda; class Insecta; order Orthoptera; family Acrididae; genus Schistocerca; species Schistocerca piceifrons. The sequence goes on from NC_060143.1 coordinate 521,288,308, forward strand.
AAAGGCGATTCGGCGTGGATTCCTCAGAGTGGTTGGTGGGCCACGTCGTCTATAAACAGCCCTTTTCAATCAATTCCAGGCATCATCGATAGGATTCATGTCTGGAGAACATGCTGGCCATTCAAGTCGAGCGATGTCGTTATCCTGAAGGAAGTCATCCATAAGATGTGCACAATGAGGGCGCGAATTGTCGTCCATGAAGACGAATGCCTCGCCAATATGCTGCCGATATGGTTGCACTATCGGTCAGAGGATGGCATTCACGTATCGTACAACCGTTATGGCGCCGTCTATGATCACCAGCGCCGTACGTCGGCCCCACGTAATGCCACCCCAAAACAGCAGGGAACGTCCAACTTGCTGCACTCGCTGGACAATGCGTTCAGCATGATCGAGTTACTTCCAAACATGTATCCGACGATTGTCTGGTTGAAACCACATGAGTCACTCAACGTTGAAGAGAACGTGATGCCAGTCCTGAGCGGTCCATTCAGCATGTTGTTGGACCTATCTGTACCGCGCTGAAAGCTGTCGTGTTTGCAAAGATGGACCCTACCACAGACGTCGGGAGTGAAGATGCGCATCATGCAGCCTATTGCGCATGTTTGGAGTTGTAAAACTTCGTCCTGAGGTTGCACGAACAGCATTATTCAACATCGTGGCGATGCTGTCAGGATTCCTCCGAGCCATATCTGTAGATAGCGGTCATCCGCTGCAGTAGTATCCCTTAGGTGGCCTGAACGAGGCATGTCATCGACAGTTCCTGTCTCTCTGTATCTCCTCCACATCCGAACAACATCGCTTTGGTTCACTCTGAGACCCCTGGACACTTCTCTTGTTGAGAGCAATTCCTGGCACAAAGTAACAATGCGGACACGATCGAGCCGCGGTATTGACCGTCTAGACATGGTTGACCTACAGAAAACACGAGCGGTTTCCCTCTTTCCTGGTGGAATGACTGGAACTGATCGGCTGTCGGACCCCAACCGTTTAATACGCGCTGCGGATGCACGCATGTTTCCATTTTTGCGCGGATTTAGTGAAATCTCTGAACAGTCAAAGGGACTGTGTCTGTGATCCAATATCCACAGTCAACGTGTGTATTCAGGAGTTGTGGGAACCGTGGTGATGCAAAACGTTTTTTGATGTGTATGTATGTTCCATCTGGTAGCAACAAACGACGGAGCCGAACACTGTTCCTTTAAATACGAAATTGTCCCCCTCTTCGGAGTCCATTATGATAATATTGTTTTAGCGGAGATTCTAACTCTACCCAACGTCCCAAAGATAAACTCACAAATTTTAACTCGTCTGCTGAATTAGAATACACAATTAAAGAGTTGAATTTAACTGACACGTGAGAGCACAGAAACGGTGACGCGCTTGGTTTTACATTCATCAGTAATTGCTTGGAAAAGTCGCTTGGATCGGATATAGGTATCTAACAATTTGAAGACTAATACTCTGCACATAGTAGTGTGGCCCACTAGCCACTAACCGGAGAAACAGGGACCTACAGAGCTAGAAGTTATCGGAGGCTAAACGTAGCACACTTGCAGGATGCCGTGAGCGTTTCCACAAAACTTGGCACGAATGCAAAAGTAAGTACACTTCCTACTATAGTGGAAATCAGCATAAAGTCATAGATACTTGTAGGAGAATTAACATTGTCCTGCACTGTGTATGCAGTAGTATGAGATCCAGTATACCGACAAATGCAGTCGAGTTGCAGCGCATTTGAAGTTAGTGGTATTGTTTATAACAAGACACCAGTGCTTCCGGTGGTAGCGTGTGGAACTCGGTGTGGGCAAAGGGGTTCGTGTGTTCTTGGTGTTTGTGTATGTGCCCTTACTCAAAATGGGAAACACACCTTTAGAGAAGTGCGCGTTGTGTGAATGGCAATGTTATCATGTGGTGAAAAAGCAAAATTCAGAGTCTATAAGGAAATGGGACTCTAAACTTACGGTAACCAGCAAGTTCAGCCTTTGAAGTACAGTGACTGATAATTTCTTTAGACTGGGCGCACGACATGAACAGAACGGAAAATATGGCCAGAGTAGAAAATTATCTGAGGAAAAACGATTACTTTTTCGCAAAGTAAGGGCCACAAATCATTATTCTTCTCAACACGCTGTTGATTTTCAGTTGTCTGTAGCTGCCAGACGTGTACCACAAATTTTGTCAAATGACAGACATCTTGCATTCAAGAAATGCACCTGTTCAACACCCAAACGTAATTAGACTAGATGTGAGTTTGCTAAGAATGTTGATCATGGAATTTGCATTGGGAAAAGAGGCCTTTAGTGAAGAGGAGAAATTTAATTTAGGTGGGCGGGATGTTTTTTTAATATTATTGGCATGATATGAGAGCGGAGCAGCACGTAAGGATGAGCAGAAATTTTGTTGATGTAAGTGTTCCGATTTGGGCAGCCTTCTACGCTGTAGGTATATCACGCACTACCAGGAAGATAACCAGAATGAACACTAACATGTACACTGAGATTCTAGAGGCAGGACTGATTAGAATGTATGAGGATCTAGGGGAATAAAGTCTAAAGTTTCAACAAGATAATACATGTGTACCTGTCTGTGCTACTGCCAAATATGGTTTGAAGATACAGATATCAATCTCTTGCAAAGGGCTGTACGTAGCATTTGAATAACGTGGAACACGTGTGGGGAATACTTGCAAAGCGTGTTTATTGCAATGGAATGCAATTTGAAGCCGTATGTGAGCTGAAAAGAGCGATACGTGAAGAGCGAGCGACAGTTTCACTGCAAGAACTGCAAATCCTTTAACAGTCAACGCCGAAGATAATTTTTGAGGTAAGTAGGAAGAACAGTGGTTGGATAAAGAACTAACAATGCAATAACACAACTCCACAATAAGTGCCTTTCTACCAATTTCCTTCCAGGCAATTCAAACCCCTTACTTTGTTTCTCGTATTTTGAAGGACTTATGCAATTCCGTTATGATTTTTTATCTCTAATGTGTATCTACAACTTTCATGACAAATTCCATACTTGTATGCTTGAGATATTATACTATTACTTTCGTAGGAACACAGCTTTTATACTGATATCCACTTCTGCACAATTTTTCTCTGTCCAGGTGGCTTAAATGCGTGAAACCGCGATTAAGGAAAACGTTAAGCCCTATTCGCGGAAAAAAGGTTTTTCTGCAGCAGAATAGCAGAGTTTTAGTTTGAATGCCTGGGGGACCTATTCAAGCTCGACGCATCTGTCACTGAAAATTATGTCTCGATCAAGAAAATGAAAGCCACAATTTTGGTACATAGCCGGAAACAGACAGGTTTCACACATGTGAGAGGACACAAGGTGCTGTTGTCCGTGCAGAAACGTCGATGGTTCATCGAATAGATAAAAAGAATAGAGTAAAAAGAAGAATGATCGCGGAAATTAAAAGAACTGATGGCATTTGTGACTTCTGAAATTTTCCGAGCGTATTTCTTCTTCCAGTTATTTTCGGACTCTCAGCTGGATCCCATCAACATTCTGCCACTATGTTTCGGCCCAGGGACGTCCGGCCATCCTCAGGCGAATACACGAAGTACTGAAGAGACCTGATGCAGTCAAGGTATCTATAGTGAATTCTGCTCATGCGAATCGTACTGGCGGTTTACGGCGCATGCTTTAGGAGGTGACATGCGGGAGGCAACCAAGTTGTGTGTGCTGCCCCCAGTGGTGAAGTAAGAACAAACTAATAGCTGAGTATCGACTGAGCATGTCGATTCCGCTGTGACCGCATAATTTTAATAATTAGATTCCAATATTTATCCAGCTGAAAGCCGTTATCACGATTCATTAAATTATCAGCGAGACGTATTTCCACGAATTCTTTAGTTACAGACTCCTTGAAGCTGGAAACCGGTGAAAAAAATTTGTTATTGTATTGAATGTCCCATGGAAATGCAATATTCTGTCAGTGCTGATTTTAAAGGTTGCCGTAGACGGATGTGTCTTTCGTGTTCTACAAAGCGTTCCCGCACCGTTCGTGTCGTCACACTTATACATGCAGAGCCACAGTCACAGGGAACTTAATAAACACCCGCCTTCCTCAATTGTAAATCGTCTTTAACGGATCCGACTAAGACCATGCTCTTTGCTGGTGTACGGAAGATGACATTGATATTATTCTTCCTAAGCAATCTACCTATTTTAGAAGACACATTCCTGGCGTATGCAAGGAACGCAGTTGATTTATAGTCGTCCTCAGGGCGTTGCTTCTTGTTATTATAATTGTGCATGGCGTTCCGTATTTGACGCTGAGCATAGCCATTCTCTTTAAAAACCTTCTGCAGATGCACTAATTCTTCGTGAAGGCTATCAGCATCCGATAATACAAGCGCCCGATAAATTAAAGTACTGAGAGCAGCGGCGGTTTATGCGGGGTGATAGCAGCTGGACGCCTTAGATATAGATCTGTATATGTGGGTTTTCTGTACACCGAATATCGCAAAGACCCATTAATCTTCCGGGGTTGTGACACGTCTAGAAAGGGTGATCACCATAATAAACTTGATGTTCTCATGTAAACAGTTTAAATGACAAAGGAATTTTTCCAGTTCTTGTCTGCCATGAGGCCATACAACGAAACTATCATCTACGTAACGCCAGAAAACCGTAGGCTTAAAGACGGCAGACTCAAGACCCTTCTCCTCAAACTCTTCCATAAAAAACTGGCCACCACAAGGTACAAGGGGATCCCCATAGCGACATTTTCAGTTAGTTCAGAAAATTAGTTATTAAATAAAAAATAAGTTGAGGAGAGTGTGCTATAATGACGCTTGATTTTGAGAATGGCTTCAATAGGGTGCGCTACCACTACCTTTCCCAAAACAATGATAGCACTGGATTTTCCCCAATGTTTTGAAAAATCATTGGTAGATTTTGAAGAACAGCACATCGAAATTCATGAATAATGGTCATCTAAAAAGGCAACTTGCGATAATGGGTTCGGTGAGACAAAGTGGTCCCATGTTGATGGCCATGTCTGCTATTGTCATTGAGCCCTGCTAGCCACTCTGCACAAATAACTCCCAAAATATCATGTGCAAGGCATACGCAGATGAAGTGGGTCTCGTGGTCATAAGTGAAAGCGACGTCGAGAAGGCATTGCAGGCCACCAGCAAGTACGAACTTCCATCAGGTGCGAGGCTAAGCAAAACTAAATCACGCCCCATGAATGTAGAGCATGGAATATCTTCGCAAAACACAGAAGAACTAAGTCTGGTCACCCACATGCAAATTCTAGATAAGGACCACAGTTCTAATACAAAGCTATAAGCTTCAAATTCTAGGGAAATCCACGCAAGAGTGTCAGCCAGCGTCAAAGAACATAGCGTGCAAAGACTTGACGACATCCAATTGTGCATCCTTTGCAAATATGGACATTGTATCGAAAGTAAACTATGAGGCATAGGTTTTACACATATCACTTGAAACAGCAGCAAGAATTCTCTGAGCTTTGGATCATTTTGCAGCTTGTGTTAAGATTTTCAGAGTCATGTTTGGCTCTGAGCAGTACGCGACTTAACATCTGAGGTCATCAGTTGCCTAGAACTTAGAACTAATTAAATATAACCAACCTAACGAGATCACACACGTCAATGCCCGAGGCAGGATTCGAACCTGCGACCGTAGCCGTCGGTCGGATCCAGACTTCAGCGCCTAGAACCGCACGGCCACTCCGGCCGGCAGAGTCATGTTTCACACGTTGATTGTCCCATGAGAGGATGGGGGTCTAAATCTCATAAATGTTGGGAGGAAGCCACAATTTACAACCATCAACCATCAGTCTCACATCCCACTTCGTAGACGTAATTCCTCCCACTGTCTTGTATCCGCCCATTGATGTGCGACACATCCCCAACGGCTTTTATCATTTTCAAGAATTTTCCTCCAACTTAGTTGATCAAAACCAGTCCGCCCGTCGAATATGGTAAAAGTTATGATCATACACATGAAGTTGACGGAATCCAAAAGCTGGAATGTGATTGAGCAAATATACCTGTACTCCAACTGGAAGGTCATTTGGAAAAAATATCAGCACTTGTCACCAGCCAATAAATGTGAAAATTACTACGTAAAGGCAGTAAACATAAAAGTAGCAACTAAAGCGCAACATTATGCCATCCACCTGCGTGATTCAGAAACATGTGACAATATCGGACAAATAAACATAGACAAAAATGGTTCAAATGGCTCTGAGCAATATGGGACTTAACACCTGAGGTCATCAGTCCCCTAGAACTTAGAACTACTTAAACCTAACTAACCTAAGGATGCCCGAGGGAGGATTCGAACCTGCGACCGTAGCAGTCGCGCGGTTCCGGACTGAAGCGCCTAGAATCGCTCTGCCACCGCGTCCGGCAATAAACATAGAATAACATAGATTTTTTGGACTGAAGTAAAGGACATCTGGTAAACGATCAGAAAAGCCACGATAAAGCGAACAGTTTGCATTCAGCTCTAATTCAAACCAACAAAAATTAAAACAGTAATTATAACTGCATTTTTGCTTGAAAGCCATCTGTTCATATATTAGGCTTCCTATGCAATACTGTTACTGGTGACAAGTTATGATGACTTAATGTTAACTTCATAAGAAGAAATTAAAGGCCGAGATGTAACAAGCGACATATACTCGAGCAAAAGTCAGTCTGAACACACTTTGCATCTACTGGCTGAAAAAGGTAGTTGTGCACTAGAGACTCCTTCCCAAGTGTGTGTCCATCCCAGCTGATATTTGTTTCGAACACCTGAGACACCTTTCGGTCGCAGTGTAAGAAAAACGACAGACAAAACTGAATTGCGAGTTGCTACTGTGCAATATTGCACTCTGCTTATTACGAAAACAAAACTATTTAGGGGGCTGTTTGGCAAATCATCTGTCACGTACTTGTACTCTGATCTTATGCCCTCAAATGTACACTTCTCCTTTTCTTATCGAACAACCGACAAGGTTATTTTTTTACGGACTAAACTGCACTTCCAACTTCCTTTAATAACATCTTTGTCTCAGAACGGCTAGGTCTGTACAGGTGTGGAATCGGTAAACAGAACATTTTCGGACTATTTTAGATAATGTGAGAGAATACCAATACAAATGAAATGCAACTTACCGCGGCAACCTTACGACAAATGTGTGTTTTTTTTAAATATTATATATCTGTTACACCAGTGTGACTATATCAGTGTGAATTAGTAATGTTATTCAGTATGATATGGTCTGTGTTTACTTGTCTTCTTGTGTCATACTCAAGTAGAACGTAAATGTGGAATTTCATAAATAACGCTATATATTCACAAAAACCAAAAGTTATGTCAGCAGAAGCGTAAAGAGGCATTAACAATTGTGCAGCATCATGGTTTTCGCCCTTACGCTATGAGGTACTGGAAGTCGAGAGACGATATATGATGGAGAAGTTTCCTTAAGATATCCTTACTGATTTTCGATATGGCTGCTTATGGGCCTGTAAGATAACGGCTGAAAATAAGGCTTCTGCGATACTTGAACCGCAAGTCAACACAGCCTTCGTTTGACATGCGACCCCGTGACCCCCAGAGAAGGCTAACAACTGCAGTATTTACTACCACTTATTTTCTCAGTGGTGGCTACAACACTTAGATCGCATCGTTAAAAGCTAGATTAGTTGCTGTTTTCACGTGGAATGTGTTTTCTGAACTCAAATTCATGAACTGATAGCCTTTGGTCTCACATTAAATGAAAATTACAAAGATTATTCAATGGTAGTGACACACAACATGAATTTAGCTATATGATTCTGTGCCATCCAGGAACTAACTCATCTGACACAGAGTTGCCAAACATATTCCGCGTTGTTGCCAAGATTCAGTTATACTAAGAGCAGAAGGAATAGCAACCGATGTGTGCCTTGAGCGGATTCAGAAGCAACTACAGCTTACTTCCCAAATATTAGGCTGGTGAGGGTCCGAATACCAGCAGTATATGTCACAGAGTTATATTCCCATTTCTGCAACGAGGCATGTAGGGTAGTTACTAATAACAGTTACCAGCACAAACTACATATTAATTATTGTAAATCAATAACTGTAACAGTCAATTCCGGTTTTCTGTCTTAAGCACACTGAATACTGAAAAGCTCGCTCACCGGACAAGATTGACATTTTCGGAATGTTCCAGCCGCTATACTCTAATCATTATGAGTAGGCAACACGAATTTTGATAATTATACACTTGGAAAATATTTTTCTTTACCACAAACCAAAGAACACGAATGAAAAGACACACAGCACTCATCGCAAAAGAACATTCACAAGGGGCTTCGTAAGTTATGAATAACAAGTAGTTCCCAATCAAGTGGTCTACTGTGCACAAAAACCATATGCCCTGTCCGAAAAAGAGGTTCCAAAATGAGTGGAGAAAATCAAACCAGCTAACATGAACGCTGAACGTAATGTCTGGCATAAGTCATCCTCAAGCAAAACCGTCATTCAGTCTCTTAATACTGGAAGATCGTCTAATATCATCTACTTGTAATAATTGCAGTATTATCAGTTCTGATGCCTTCTCAATAAAAGCAAAAAGCATCTATTTTGAAGAGTTTCCCAAATTGCAGTACGCTTAATAGAGAGAAAACCCGATATAACAACTGATTTACCAAGTTGATCGTGGTGCTCAGATTCTACGCAGCGTCTGCGCAGAGTGTTACTAATTTAGTCACTAATGTTTCATACGAACAACGCTCTAGGCTGCCTTAACATTCGTATGAGAATTACCGAGTTGTAATGCGACGGCGTAGATGGACAGAAGGTCATAGAAATTATCGAGACTGTCCATATGTTGCTGTTTCATAACGGCAAATTACGATTACGGCGGAGGGTTTTATTTCGGCCTGTGAAGGAACTGCGCAACACTGGGCGAATAGCATCTAAACCTCTGCACGCCACAACACACACCTAGTATATGCTAATTAATCGCATGTCAGTGGCATGAGAACGATTTTCGACTGCAACTTTCGACGCTGTCGTTTTAAGGACCGGCCTACCTTATCTCAGATTGGTGCATTCACCATTCTCCATCGCCCCTGAATGTTTGTAACATGATCACGGACTCTCCCTGTACATTGACCGGCTTCTTGTTGTCAGCTTTTCTGACTGGTTATCCTGCCGTGGCTCTGAAGATATGTACGTAAGATAAAACCGAATACTGCGTAATGGGAACATCCGATGTTTCCACCGTTCCAACTCCATCAAAATAGTGCATCAAAATAGTGCAAATAAGCGGCGTAAAAGATGCTATGAGGTAATAAATAATACATAGTAAAGTTTGGTAATCTCCATCAGACATCTGGCGATTATGAAAGGTTACTTTTATTACTTACACAACACTGCAGTACGATCTGAAAGGTTTCGTAAGATCCCACCATTTAAATTCGTTGCGGCCGTTTTGAATTGAAGTAGAGGAATAGGGAATACACATTTTCAGCGAGATTTGAATGTATGGCTGCAGGTGCAGTAGCACTCATCCAGTGTGGCATCGAGGGTGTGGACGTTCTCCCATTGCTGTGGTAGAGGTTAAAGGCAGAAAGCGTCTGATTTATCACAAAGTAAATAATGAGTGACGTTGTGATTTACTCTTAAAATAATCTTCTTGCGCTCCCAAACTTAAAGTAGCGACCCACTGCCACTTACGGCGCTCAGCTTGTTCAGATTATTTAATCACAATTACATGTAAATATCTAGCGCACCTAGTAGGATAACGCAGATCCAGTCCTGGAAGTCCGTCGATTATCTCTGTGTTACCAATCATTTTCTGGATGGTAGCTTATATACACATATCAAAAAAAGCTATGCGTTACCCCGGATCGCAGAGTTCCTGAAGATAGATGTTGACTGTGGATATTGCATCAGAGACAGTCCCATTGACTGTTCATAGATGTCACTAAACTCGCCCAGAGATGTAAACAATCGCGCATCAGCAGCGCCTGTTAGACGGAAGTGGTCCGACAGCTGGTCCGTTTCACTCATTCCACCTGGAAGGAGGTACACGGCTCGTGTCACCTGTCGTTTAACCGTCCATCGACGGTCAATACCGCGGTTAGACCGCGTTTGCATTGTTACCTTGTGCCAGGAAAGGCTCTCAACAAGGGAAGTGTCCAGGCTTCTCGGAGTGAACCAAAGCGATGTTGTTCGGATATGGAAGAGATACAGAGAGACAGGAACTGTCGATGACATGCCTCGCTCAGGCCACCAAAGGGCTACTTCTGCAGTGGATGACCGCCACCTACGGATTATGGGTTGGAGGAACCCTGACAGCAACGCCACCATGTTGAATAATGCTTTTCTTGCAGCCACACGACTCCGTGTTACAACTCAAACTGTGCGCAATAGGCTGCATGATGCGCCACTTCACTTCCGACGTCCATGGCGATGTCCATCTTTGCAACCACGACACCATTCATCGCGGTACCGATGGGCCCAACAATATCCCGAATGGACCGCCCAGGACTGGCATCACCGATGAGTGTCGCTTATGCCTTCAATTAGACAATCGTCGGACACGCGTTTGGAGGCAACCCGATAAGGCTTAACGCCTTAGACTCACTGTCCAGCGAGTGCAGCAAGGTCGATGTTCCCTGTTGTTTTGCGGTGGCATTAGATGGAACCGACGTACGTTGCCGGTGGTCGTGGAAGGCACCGTAACGGCTGTACGATACGTTAATGCCATCGTCCGACCGATAGTGCAACCACGTCGGCAGCATATTGGTGAGCCATTCGTCTTGTTGGACTATGATTCGTGCTGCCATCGTCCACATCTTGTCGATTACTTCCTTCAGGTTAACGACATCGCTCGACTAGAGTGGCCGGCTTTTTTTCGCGACATGAACCCTGTCGAAGATGCATGGGATAGACTGAAGAGGGGCTGTTTATGGACCAAGTGACTCGCCACCCACTCTGAGGGATGTACGCCGAATCGCCGTTGAGGAGTGGAACAATCTGTACCACCAGTGGCTTGATGAACTTGTGCATATTATGCCACGACGAATACGGAGATGGATCAATGCAAGAGGACGTGCTACTCGGTATTAGAGGTACCAGTGCGCACAGCAGTCTGGACCACCACCTCTGAAGGTCTCGCTGTATGCTTGTACAACATGCAATGTATGGTTTTCATGGGCAATAAAAAGGGCGGAAATGATGTTTACGTTGATCTCTATTCCAGTTTTATGTACAGGTTCCGGAACTCCCGGAACCGAGGTGATGCAAAACCTTTTTTAATGTGTGTATTAAATTCGTCCGAAACAGTTACTCACTCCTGATCGCAGACGGCGGCTGTCACTCGCTAGACCTACACTGTCACGTGCTGTGACGTACACGCCACGGCTGTCTTTCTCGTGGATCTCGGCTCGTGAAGGGTGTTGGCATTTGCTCCATACAGTTACGCATCCTGCGGTGCTGGCGAACTGTGCATAATCCCGGACTTGGATTCTGAAGGGCGGCCTGTTATATTGGCTGCCGTAAGTGAGCGACTCCTACTTAGTCTCTGCGGTGGCCGGGCGGCGGTAGGGTTTCATGTCTAAGACTGAACGTATGAGGGCAATATGCGCGTTGCAAGGACTGTATCTTACAGTGAGATACAACAGGCCCACACGTAGTGGTGGATGAAGCTACACGTTGCTGAACAGACGTTCTGATTCGCATTGTTCATTATTAGACGCATGTTAAGTGGCACGTGTTCACAGCTCAAATGCACAACTGAAAAGTTCCGTATGTGAACGAGGGTAATAGCGCACGATCCGATTCCACCTGTCTGTCTTCAAACATGACGTCAAATTTCGAATAGACAGCACAGTTTACGCTATTTACTAAGAAAACCACATATAAAATTTAACAACAGCCTGCTTACGGACTTCAAGATGGCGATGACGAGCTACACAATTTTGGCTGCAAACCAACTTAAAATACGCAAAATGTGTCATCCACTTAATGAAACGAAACTAATGGGATATCCGGGGTCACGACAAGCTTAAATACGACAATGAGACTAAAATTATTGCAAGATAACCACATGATCTAAAAATAAGAAGAATTCGTCCAGAACAAACTGAAGAAAAAACAAAACACACACACACACACACACACACACACACACACACATATATATATATATATATATATATATATATATATATATATATGTGTGTGTGTGTGTGTGTGTGTGTGTGTGTGTGTGTTTTGTTTTTTCTTCAGTTTGTTCTGGACGAATTCTTCTTATTTTTAGATCATGTGGTTATCTTGCAATAATTTTAGTCTCATTGTCGTATTTAAGCTTGTCGTGACCCCGGATATCCCATTAGTTTCGTTTCATTAAGTGGATGACACATTTTGCGTATTTTAAGTTGGTTTGCAGCCAAAATTGTGTAGCTCGTCATCGCCATCTTGAAGTCCGTAAGCAGGCTGTTGTTAAATTTTATATGTGGTTTTCTTAGTAAATAGCGTAAACTGTGCTGTCTATTCGAAATTTGACGTCATGTTTGAAGACAGACAAACCGGATCGAATATTTCATTTGACCTATAGACATCGACGGGAAAGAAAACAAGAAGTATTTCTAAGAGTTGGTAAGCGCGTTTCCTACACCTGAGAAATAGTGTCTGTTCCAATTTGGCGCCAGTCGTGTAAGAGTGGCGCTGCTAGAGCCACTATGGAGATGCAGATTAAGTTTGCTTTAAATACGCGCTGAAATGGTTATGAGCGGTATATACCTTTGAGGCTGAACATGGTGAACTGATGTTAATGGAGAATACTTTAAGGCGACAAAACCAACATCATTAGTACCCCACTGACTTTGAGAACGGTGGTATAGTAAGGCTACAAGTAGCTGCCTATTCCTCCTGTGATACTGCGAAAGACCTGACATGCATATAGCCATTGTACTTAATTGCTGGCAACGGTGCTCACACGAATGTACCGTAGCGAGAAAACCAGACTCCAGACGGCCATGAGATACTACCGAGAGGACAGACCGTCTTGTTCGGCATATGGCTCTGGCGCATCGTATTGCATCTGCAGCAGCAGCTGGCACCGCAGTGACACAACGAACTTCTACAAATCGGCTACTTCAGCGACAGTTTCGAGCCACGTGCACTGTAGCGTCCACTACACTGACCTCAAACGATCGTCGTTTGGCACAACAGTGGTATCAAGCGACAGATCATCGGATGTCAGGGTGGACGTCTGTTGTGTTCTCTGATGAAAGCTGTTTTTTCTCGGCACAAGTGATGGCCAGGTGTTCGTAAGGAGGACAGGTAAACGCAGACAATTTAAGCACTGCTCGTAGGTTCCTGCCTAACCTTATCCGAGGAAGTATTGCCGCATTCGGAAATAAACAATCAAATAGTTGTGAGAACCAAAATTATAAATATGATGGCTACTCGTTTCCGTAGCAACAATATAGGGTGTGCTCCCAGCAGGTTCTTGATCTACCACACCCTCGTAAAGCACGACATATTTGGAATAAACTGCGCAGTTTCACCACTCACTAAGACAACCACGGATAAAATTTAGTAATAGGCCGCGTACATCGTTCGTATCGTAAAGTAATGACGTCACCTACCTGATTTCAGGCGAATCAACTCCCCGTCTCAAGATACTGCTTCCTGCTGCTTCTCAAGACGTCACACTAAGCTGTTATTCACTCCTCTGTCAAATGACAACCTTTCTCACCACGAATTAGAGAGCTCGAAACGACAACGAACAAAGCGCAATTCGAATCAAAATCGAACTGATGCTACGCAACAGCAGACGCAGCCTCAAACCATACTGTATTGTTGGGATCCTGTCCTGGGTTAGATGTTCAGCCGCCGTTCATATAGATTAAGTGCACTCCTTATTGCCTTGCTGGTGATGTTTTGCTGTAATCGAGACAGTTAAGAATAATGATATATGGGTAAATACTATACTGATGAGAACTTATACTACTAGTACATGTTATAAACAAGCCTGGCTAAAAGTCTATCATTGAATCTGTTCAATTCTACGTGTTATATAATTCGCTGTTTGAACTTTTAGAAACAGTTATGTTTGAGAGTACAGGAAATAGAAACTTGATTCAAACATACAACAAATGTTTTCTGTTAATTAGAGATTCTTGTATGGAATAGAATTTTAATAGTTGTCATCAGCTTGAAAGGAAGTATGATGCTAATTCGGTATATTTTCATGCGAAGCAACGAAATATTGTTGGAGAGATAACACTGAAAGAATTTCCACAAACGAAACTGGCTTCTAAATGAAACAGGCAAATGTTGATTTTGTGGCCTGTAATTGACGTCAGTACTTTTATTTTCGACTGCTTGGGACCAAAACAAATGAATAAAACTTGAACTATAGTCTGATTTGAAGTTCGAATAGCAATCGTTTATGCTTAAGTGAAATATAACAAGAGTGAAGATTATTGGATGAAGCAGTAAGGAATATATTGATTCCATGTTAGCCTCAGATTTTTAATAGTGTACATGAGAGCATTCGTGACGAAGACGTAAGCAGACGACTGTCATATATGTGTGAATTACGCAGGGTGTTCCGAAACTATTCGTTCAGATTAATACGGGAGACAGAGAACATTAAAACAATTATATTTGATTGTAGTACATATGGTCCCTGGCGGCAGTTTCTGAGGCCAGGGGAAATTTACACAGAAGGTAGTGTAGGATGCAAAGTACAGCAGTGATATTCATACGAACTGCTCGAATGCGAGACCATTGGCCTTTATGCACGCAGTACATCGTCGGACGTTTGGCTGGTGTGTCTGCTCGAAGATTCCTGGCATGTCCGCAGTGGAATCGGCAGGGACGGGAGTTCTAGCTACGAGGTTTCCTTCCGCTTCCACAACGGCTTCATAGACCAGCTGCTCCATACGCCTCCAGAGCAAGAAATGCAGGCATGTCAGGTCAGGTGACGGGTGGTCAGGCCTCTGCCTGTTCATATTAGAGCAGGTACCGCTGGCAGACTACATCCTCAATTATTTGTTGAACGTTTTCCAAACTCTGTCTTCACTACAGTTCATACTCTCTACTGACCATCAATCATGTACAATTCAGCAACCTGGGGGATGACTGTAAAGGAGCGAAGGAAAAACTATTAATATTTGTAAACAAGAGTATGAGTAAGATATGGGGACCAATCTTAAATAAAGGAATGCGGAGGAGTAGCGAGAACGAGGAAATCCTGCCCTTGATGCAACAACCAACAATCCTACAGAGGATGAAGAGAAAAAGAATTCAGTGGGTGGACCAAGAAACACGTACGCCAGAAGAAAGACAAGTGAAAAAGGCTTGGGGGGATACTAAACCCATACTCCACACAGGACGACCACGGCAGCTCTGAATAGAGGCCCTCGCGAAGGACATGGCAGCCATGATGACTGAAAACGTCTGGTGGAACCGAGCACAAAAACACAAAGGAATGGAGGAAATTTGTAGAAGCAGCGCCTGGTCTGAAAGGCATGTGATGGCTAAACGTGTATGAATGTTTTTGTACGTATGTATACATTAATGAATAGGTCCCTGTAGTACCATGGGCGTTCTTCCCTATGGTCGCTACACATGTACTACCATCCTGTCCCATATCCTTGTTGCTGTCTTCCATATGTACCTCCCGAATCTTCTCATGTTTTGTCTTATCCGTCCACCTAACTTGCAATATCTTTACCTTACACCATAGATCTGACGCTTTGATTTTCTTTTTCCCCGTTTTCCCACAGTCATCATTCACTACCCTACAGTGCTGTGCTCCACAAATACAGCCACAGAAATTTCTTCCTCAAATTGAGACGTATGTTTGATACTTGTAAACTTCTCTTGGCCAGCAATACACTTTCTGTCTGTGCTAGACTGCTTCTTATGATCTCCTTATCTTAGACGTCATGAGTTATTTTGCTGTCTAGACAGCAAATTCCATAACTATATCTATTTCTTCATCACCGATCCTAATGTTAAGCTTCTCGCTGGTCTGACTTGTGCTACTTCTCATCTCTTTCTTCTTTCTTCTATTTACTCTGCAACCATATTCTGTACTCATTAGACTGGTCATTCCATTCAACAGTTTCTGTTCATTTCTACTGAGGATAAGCAATGTTATCAGCGAATCTTGTCAGTGATGTCCTTTCACCATTAATTTTAATCCCACTCTTGAACCTTCCAATTATTTACGTCATTGATTCTTCGATGTACAGATTGAACAGCAGGGGTGAAAGACTACGTCCCTGTCCTCCATCATTATCAATCGGAGCGCTTCGTTCTTGGTCTTCCAGTCTTATTGTTCCTGTTTGGTCTTCTACGTGTGGTTTATCAGAATGAAAAATGAACATATTATAGCACAAATATATGCCGTATGTCCTGGGCAACCGCGCGGGATTAGCCGACCGGTCTTAGGCGCTGCAGTCATGGACTGTGCGGCTGGTCCCGGCGGAGGTTCGAGTCCTCCCTTGGGCATGGGTGTGTGTCTTTGTCCTTAGGATAATTTAGGTTAAGTAGTGTGTAAGCTTAGGGACTGATGACCTTAGCAGTTAAGTCCCATAAGATTTCACACACAGTTGAACAGTTGTCCTGGGAAGAATTAGAAATGTAATGGAAGGAAACTAGCTTTTTGATCTATTTGGCAGTTTCGAAGACATTTAAATCAAAAGATCATGACATATTTTCGTTATTTTACTTGTTACTATTAGTAACAACGTCCTATAGTGTAGTGAATCGTGTCAAGTGAAGTAACATGGTACATATGATACGTCATATTAACATTTGTCATATCATGCAATATCAGACAACGTGTCATTAAAGTTTGGGGTGCATGCATCCCCATTCTGAAATAATTCCCATAACACATCTACCCCACTCTCCGGGTTTTGAAGCATCCCAATCTCTAGAAGCACATAAATTTATGTCTAGCGGTTTCTACACCCTTCATCATGCATGTAAGAGTGGGTGGATTTGGTCGACAAATGATCTGCTCAGGAAGAAAATCAAACGTCCCCCGCCGAGAAATCAAAACATTGTTTTAGCGTCCCCTCTCCCCTCCACCCACCGCCGGAACAAACGCGTCCCTAGATGTGTTATCCTGCCAGAAAAACATTTTTAGACATGACATATATTTTCTCGAGCAATACTGTATTATGTATTGGTTATGATGGCTGGCCAGTCTTCTGGATTTTGGGCACAAGATCATGGATTTAGCTTATAAGTTGTAAAAAGCGTGAGTGAAGCAGCACCTTGCAGCTGAGAGAGTTCACTGCGCTGAGCAAGTAGTGGTAACTTGTAAAAAAACGGTAACATGTCAGCACCTTTTGATTTAAATGTCTTTGAAGCTACCAGATGAGTCTCCTTCTTCTGCATTCCTAATTCTGGCCAGGACACATTCTCCTGTTTTGTGTTATAACTCGAGTATTTTTCATTTCGGTTCTCAACTTTTGACGTGAGTCTGTCATAACTTAGCAGTTGACGTACATGTTTGTTGACTTCGACAACGACTGATACAGTTTTGCTTTTTTGTTTTTTTGTTGTCACGCGAACCTTGTTGCTTACATCACGGTAACGGATAAAGATTTCACAAAACAGCGGAACTGCTATTAATTACACTACTGGCCATTAAAATTGCTACACCGAGAAGAAATGCAAATGATAAACGGGTATTCATTGGACAAATATATTATACTAGAACTGACATGTGATTACTTAATCACGCAATTTGGGTGCATAGATCCTGAGGAATCAGTAGCCAGAACAATCACCTCTAGCCGTAATAACGGGCGGCTTGATACGCCTGGGCATTGACTCAAACAGAGCTTGGATAGCGTGTATAGGTACAGCTGCCCATGCAGCTTCAACACGATACCACAGTTGATCAAGAGTAATAACTGGCTTATTGTGACGAGCCAGTTTCTCGACCGCCATTGACCAGACGTTTTCAATTGGTGAGAGGTCTGGAGAATGTGCTGTCCAGGACAGAAGTCGAACATTTTCTGAGTCCAGAAAGGCCCGTACAGGACCTGCAATATGCGAAAAAAAATGTGTGTGAAATATTATGGGACTTAGCTGCTAAGGTCATCAGTTCCTAAGCATACACACTACTTAACCTAAATTATCCTAAGGACAAACTCACACACACCCATGCCCGAGGGAGGACTCGAACCTCCGCCGGGACCAGCCGCACAGTCCATGACTGCAGCGCCTAAGACCGGTCGGCTAATCCCGCGCGGCTGCAACATGCGGGTTGTAACACACGGTTCAAAGTGCCGTCAATGCGAACAAGAGGTGACCAATAGCGCCCCATACCATCACGCCGGGTGATACGCCAGTATGGCGATGACGAATACACCCTTCCAATGTGCGTTCACTGCGATGTCGCCAAACACGGATGCAACCATCATGATGCTGTAAACAGGACCTGGATTCATCCGAAAAAAATGACTTTTGCCATTTGTGCACCCAGGTTCGTCGTTGAGTACACCATCGCAGGCGCTCCTGTCTGTGATGCAGCGTCAAGGGTAACCGCAGCCATAGTCTCCGAGCTGATAGTCCATGCTGCTGCAAACGTAGTCAAACCGTTCATGCAGATGGTTGATGTCTTGCAGACGTCCCCATCCGTTGGCTCAGGGATCGAGACGTCGCTGCACGATCCGTTACAGCCATGCGGATAAGATGACTGCCATCTCGACTGCTATAGATACGAGGCCGTTGGGATCCAGCACGGCGTTCCGTATTACCCTCCTGAACCCACCCATTCCATATTCTGCTAATAGTCATTGAATCTCGACCAACGCGAGCAGCATTTTCGCTATACGATAAACCGCAATCGCGATATGCTATAATCCGACCTTTATCAAAGTCGGAAACGTGATGTTACGCATTTCTCCTCGTTACACGAGGCATCACAACAACGTTTCACCTGGCAACGCCGGTCAACTGCTGTTTATGTAAGAGAAATCGGTTGGAAACTTTCCTCATGTCAGCACGTTATAGGTGTCGCCAGCAGCGTCAACCTTGTGTGAATGCTCTGAAAAGCTAATCATTTGCACATCACATCATCTTCTTCGTGTCGATTAAATTTCGCGTCTGTTGCACGTCATCTTCGTGGTGTAGAAATTTTAATGGCCAGTAGTGTACATGTATTTGTCTACCTTCTTACAAAATATGAACCGATTTGCAGAAGTTTTAACCGTAGAAGAGGCACGCAAAAAAATATTAAAAAAAACTTTTTTCTTGCAAGTTCATCCGAATGAAAGTATATTTTTAAAGAGAGTTTCCAGTTTCTTTATCTGATTCGTTTTAAGCTCGACGGATAAAAATTATCAGGTAAAGAAAAGTCGTTTTGACTTTATTCATTTATCTACCTTCTTCCAAAGTTTGTACCGATTGGCACAAGTATAAAGTACAGAAGCGGCATACTTCATATCCTAAGAGGAAACATGTGCTACATTTTCCTCGACATTTACCCATCGTGCCTCACGACAGATAAAGGTTATTGGATAGGAAAATATCGGTTTGATTTTACTCGTTTATCTACCTTTCGTACAAAGTTTGAATCGATTCGCACTTAGAACTACTAAAACCTAACTAACCTAAGGACACCACACACATTCATGCCCGAGGCAGGATCCGAACCTGGGACCGTAGCAGCAACGCGGTTCCGGACTGAAACGCCTACAACCGCTCGGCCACAAAGGCCGGCAACAATTTCAGTCATAGATCGATGCACACTTATCCCTCCCAGTTAAAGCCCTTTCCAAATTGTCGATTTCTCTGTTAATCTGTACTACCATTTTTAGCTTGTGAGATAGTCCAAGTTTGATTGGGGTGCTTCGGGGGGTGGGTGGGGGGGGTGGGGGTGGGGCAGATTGGAGGACGGGACGAATGTTGAGCGCGGAGTGGTTCTCGCTTTATTTCGAATATTTTGGAATCCTGTTCCCTTCAGTGTAAGCTCTCTCTGTTAGTGGAGTTACCTGGTGGCTGGTTTTGCGCCTTGGAACATGCAGCAGCTGGACCCGCAGTCTTTCCTTTTGTGACGTTGAAGTGGCTTCCCTTAACACAAATTGATGACATTCCTGTTTGTGTGTATTAAAGAAAGGTCTTAAAGAAAGGGGATCCACATCAAAATCGGTAAGAAAGGGGAAGATACAGATGCCTTCTTGTTCACCGAAAATTTTGCAAATACTGATTACTATCAGTTTCAGTAATATCTGACTTACTGAATTTACCGCCCAAATATATATATATATATATATATATATATATATATATATATATATATATATATATATATATATATATTCAGGGCAAAATGATCAATGTTTGTTAGCGGTGTAGCTGATGATGCATAACCATGTATGTAGTTGTGATGTTTAAAGCTTTCCAGGCGTACTGATATTTCCATAAAAACATGGGAGAACTGTCGGTTATCAGTAACGTCCTGCCACGATATTTCGGCGCAGAGTCTTCTGCCATCTTAAGGTGAGTACCATTGTAGTAGTACTGTATGTAGTTAATATTCATACAAACGAAATTACTTGGTAAAATGTTAATCGGGCTCGGAATAAAGATGCAGGCTCGAATTTCAAAAGATAAAAGAACCACAGATAGAGCAGTTATAACGATCGGTGGTTGCGTCGCGAAGCAAATTGCTTGAAACGTAAAATAAACGACCAGAAATCACTTGATGCAAAAATTAACACAGCGAAACCGAATGAGTATTCATCTCACAAAACGAAGATTCATTTCTGAAACAAAATGCTCCAATCATTTTTGGCAAAAAGTCACAACGAAGACACATCTGCATCGTGCTGCTGCCAAAGAGAGAAGGAAACAAAGTCATGCCGCTTTTTTCATACATATCAAGGTTACACGTTCGTAAAACAAAGATTAGTACAGTCTCCGGATTGTACAGACACACATATTTCAAATAGATTTTGCCTTTTTATAGGTACAGTTTTTTTTCTGTTCATTTAATGTATCTGTCATAATTCCACAAACAATTTAATCACGCAAAAGAACCATCTTCTTGATTTCTTCACAACAAGCGTGATAGCGTACAGTGGAGCGGAATTCTCTAGCGTTATGGCCCTCCTCTAGCGGTTCTGGAGTTAGGTGTTTTCCTCCTTCAATCGCTGAGGTGAGGAAAGGCGTAGGAAGGTGCTGGTATTGTAGGTTCCCAGCGGGTCGTCGTGTCCCATGAGAGTGGAGTTACATTCTCCTGACGTGAATGTGTTTTGGAGTCGTTTCTCTCAGTTGCCAGATAGCTCGGTAGTTCACTTGCGAACTGTGGAAACGCCGGCTAGCGTCGGTCGTATTCTGCCAGCTGCAGTTTGGTTTTTGCTTCCGCTGCAGACACCGACAAGCTTACCACCGAGAGGCTTTGCAGTGAGTTCGGTAATCAGACCTACTCCTAGTCGGTTGTGGTATCACATCTGGGGAAATTGATTCTGACTCTTCCCTGTGGTTTCCGCAGCGAGATGCGCTTGGAGATTTGGGGCATTTACGTTTTGTTTCTTATCTCACATTCAAACGGTGAGAGGGATCAGTTACCCTTTCCAAGTTTTCTACCTTCCCATACCACGTTCAAACTTGTAACATTACACGCTCCCTCAAGCATCATGTTACCCTTTCAGTGGTTATTCACTCACTTTCTCATGGTCATCTCCTCCTTGGCAGTCCCCCTCCGGATACACGAATGGCAAATTAATCCAGATCTTTGCACATGGAGAGACCATCATGATGCTTCTTGAATTGCATGTCACATTTCCTGTGGATACACATTGTCTCTTCAATGCAGTGGCTCTCATCGCCTTCTGTATCCTTACGTTTTTGATCACAGCTAAGTCTTTCAACTTGTAGGACCATTTCTCATCCGAAGTGTGTAAAGGTACCGGAAACCAATGTCTATTCCTCTACAGTCTTTGACAAACCCGACGGTATAACGAGGGTTTCTTCTAATACTCGATATCTCCGATGTTCAAAAATGGTTCAAATGGCTCTGAGCGCTATGCGACTTAACAGCTATGGTCATCAGTCCCCTAGAACTTAGAACTACTTAAACCTAACTAACCTAAGGACATCACACAACACCCAGTCATCACGTCTGATGTTCATTGCCAATAGTTTTTATTCATAATTTAAGCAGGGGTTGGGATTGTAGTTGGGACCTGGGATACTACTCAAAGATGGTGCTCATAGACTACCTCCACTGTATGATTAACGGTGCTAAACTCCATTCAACAATCACACTTCCTGTTTAGCCACGTACATCAGTTCATTACATGGTACTTCGCCTCATAAAATTTAGTTACTGCATTTCTTCACATCAAGTACTTTGTCTTCTTTCGGTATACGGTTACCCGCAACATAATTTTCCAAGTACTACAAATTGTTGCTGCAGTTACAC
This sequence comes from Schistocerca piceifrons, assembly GCF_021461385.2. Taxonomy (NCBI): domain Eukaryota; kingdom Metazoa; phylum Arthropoda; class Insecta; order Orthoptera; family Acrididae; genus Schistocerca; species Schistocerca piceifrons. The sequence goes on from NC_060143.1 coordinate 521,310,746, forward strand.
GAATGTATAGCAACACGATTTGTAACTTGTGACAAGTACGTAAGCCTCCAGGAATTATTCACCGTAACATCCTGAGAATACTTAAATACCCCTTCAATTATAATACTTCTTTTCAGTTATACAGGTCGTACCACAGTTTCTATTACAGCCTTTTATGGATTTCAGAATGGACTCAGTACATAAACGTTTGGATATCTGGTAAGGATTCCATGTCCGTGAATGTGCCGTTTGGGTGTAAAATGAGTGTGAAGATTGTATCAATATGAAATATCTCGCTTCACGGTACGCAGACAGCGGAAGGAATGGTACCTGACCTGTGTCTTCTACAGGACATTGTAACACCGGAAATGCATATCCTCCTATTTCCATCTATTGTAATATAATTTTTTTCCCTTGTTTTGTTACCTCAAGATATGACATTACTGCGTCTTTATATATTGTAATTGTTTTACTATTTGTGTATTTATATATATGCATTAATGTCGATGTATAATTGGTTTGTTTTGTGAATATTATTTGTATTTATGCGCTAAGTCTGGCCTAGGGAAAACTATGCTATCGAACGACTACATCGATAGGTCGTTTGGAGAACCAAAGTGTTTAGAACCTTTGGTAGTGTTAACTCTGCCGCATGGAGCGCCGGCAGGGAGAGTCTGGCTGGAGTAGTGCGGTTGAGCAGGTGTGTTGTGTGACGCTCTCGCGAGTTGCCGCGCTTTCGGGGCTTGGCAGCATGTAATTGCGCTCGACTTGCTATGATAGTTTGTGACACGGTGTCGCCCACGGGAAGCATTAGCTGGCGCACATCAAGAGCCCGTTTCGCCTGGTGACAGTGTCGAGAAAAAGGCGTGCCAACATCCAGCTTCTGCAACAGCGACGACTGACAATGTGTAACTGTCGCCAACTCCTCGACAGACGACTTCAAACCTTCAATCAACCAACAAGGAAGACTGGAAGCACGTAAAGTTTTAGAACTGTATGGCAGACCTCAGCTTTTAAAATTGTTGCATCACAAAATTACAGCAACTTGGCATGAATCTTTGTTGCATATTGTCCCAATTGCATTACCAAGCAGGGTCCCTTCCTTTTCCGAAATGAACCCGAGTGTCGTTGAAATTCAGACGCCAGCATTAAAGTAATATCATTCCATTTCACAACTTTAATTTCAAAGTTCAGTTAAGGTATTCATAGCTGGCTACAATATTTAGATTACACAAGCACAAATTAAGAGTGCGTGTTTTGTTAGCATATTTTAGCTTACCTGTGACTGCAGCTCAGCTTGGTATGTACTAAATGTTACTATTGTTAATTGTCCAGAATCATTTAATTCAAGTTCAAAGTTAAATCTCTTATTTCTAAATTGAGTAGATTCAAGTAGATTTTGATATGATTGTTGAGGTAGCCCAAGACTAACCTTATTTTACTGAATTTCGTAGTGCTTCAGAAACAAATCTCACTATTAATTTCAGCCACTAAATTAACTTTCAATTTTCCGGTTTTATTACTTCTTTTGCTAAATTAAGTCAGAGTGTAGCGAAATTTATTACTTCTGACAAACTTTCATTTTTCACATAACACATGTCAACCTTCAGTTGCCACGCTTTCAGTGCTAATTATTTGTGCAATAACCTTTCTTTTTCAGTTATTATAGTAGTTGTCCATAGGACTGGCGACCGTAATATTCCCCAAATCTCAAATATCTAATTAACGCCAATTAATTGTTAACGTGACGACCGCACATTTACTTTCTTTATTAATGTTACCTTTTTCTCAAAACTAATTTCCGCCAATTTCATTTGCATTTTTCCTTTCATTTAGATATAACTCTTTCCTCCCTCTTTACCGACAGATTAACTTCGGTGACGATTGCTTTTCCCAAATTTCCATTAGGTATTCGCGGTTAAATTTTTCACTGTCATTAAGGACGATAAGTGAGGGGGAGGTTACAACATGCTGCACGGGTTGACACTGCTATTCGCTGCGCGAGGTGTGAATGCGACGCACGCTGTCACATACGTGCTCTAACCCGCCGTTGTGCGTCCGTGGAGCACCATGGTCAACCCTCCAAGTAGCGATCATAACAGGTTATTGCGCTCGCTTCTGTAGCCGGACGAAATGTGGGGAGGGTATCCGGGAAATGTTCTCAACACAAGCTGTGTGGAGCTCTAAGATTACGTGCCATACCGTGAAATGATTCGAACATGAAACGTATTTTATGTCCTGACACTACACTTCCGGATACGGGTTTCCTGTCAAAACTTTGTCTACTAGGTCCCCTCTGCAGTCCTAGAAGCCTGTAAGAGGAGTTGTGTAACGCTCTTATACAAACTGTTCTTTCCGCAATTTTCAACACTTCGCAGCCCACAGGGCTGCCACTCAACCCTGACGCTCGGACGTCGTCGCCGACTGTCGCCGTTTCAACTTCTTAAAATAGCACGCAGCCTACCAGAGCACTGTCATTGACGTATGACACTCGCGGTTGTTGGCGTGAAGTGCCAGCACACTGAAAATTCACATAGATCAACAGTCTGGTAGCCATCGGATACGGGCTTTTGTGTCGACCGATGACGACGCCATTTACCAACATTTATCATTCAGTTACATACATCATACTGAAAAACTGACGTGATCGGAATACAGATGAACTAGCTTAACGTCCGTTACTTTGCTGGCGTAGGCTGTATGGCCTGTAGAGTTCTTTTGTTTTTATTTAATCGAATTTTCATGTTGTTCACAAACTGCAACACCTTCTAAGCTTTTCAAGCTAATTAACACCATATGAGCAAGGCCTGTTCCCATTGTACCTCTGACCAAAAAGCGATTCTGGTGACTGTAGTGAATTTTATTCGTTAATCATGCCTTTTGTGTTCTTGTGGAGATATTTCCACAGCACCTTTCATCCCCTAAAAAATATTTCTTTATATATGACCGAGAAGTGAAATACCAATTTCCATAGATCTAGCTTTAACATTTCTTTAATATTTCTTCAAAATTTTTCATCCCCTCTTGTACTCCCTCAGGGGCTTAATATCCTGAAGCACTGAAACACGGATTTTTTACATTTACAACAGAGAAGTTAACTATCTGTAGTTATATATTTAGCCTTAAAACCCTTTAGTAGTTCTATAGTGATTATTTATTTTCAAAAGAAATTTCCCTCCCTATTTCAACGCCCTGGAAACTAGTATTTTTTATTTTCTGACTGAGAAACCAAATACCCAGTTTCGTAGCTCTAGATTCAAGATTCCCTTCATGGCGGCGTACTCCACCTATGGGGTTGAATTTACAGAAACAGTGAAACACGTACTTTTTCATCTCTAGCGGAGAAGCCAAACACCAATTTTTAAACATTTAGCGTTAAAAATGCTTTCGCAATTAAATATTTTCATGAAACGGTTCAACCTATTTAGGTTGAATTTCCAAAGACAATGACATGCGTATGTTTTATTTCTAACAGAGAAGCCAAAAACAAATTTTCATATATTTAGCTTCAATGATGGTTGCACGACGAAATATTTCCATAATAACTTTCATGCTCCGTTTCGCCCCTGTAGGGGTTGAATTTTCAAGGACGGTAAAACACTATTTTTTTATTTGCAATTAAAAGCCAAACTTATATTTTCATAGATTTAGCATCTAAAATGTTTTCGTAATCAAATATTTTCATACAAAGTCTCATCCCCTGCTTCACCCCCTTTAGGTTGAAACTTCGGAATATCCCTTCTCTCACAACGCATACATTATAAGATCCAAACCTCCAAATTTCAAGTCACTAACCTTATCGGTTTGTACTGGGCGATGAGGAATCAGTCAACCACTGAGTCACGACATGGCCTTTTATATACAGAGATGCGGCGAATGCGTGCTGAGCTGACTGTCGTGTTTCTGTTCCCAAAACCTAAAAGATGCAGAAGGCAGACGGCGTTAACTGGTGCCGCTCTGTTGCGACCGAACGCAACTGCTGCTTAGGACAAATGGACCACTGCAGGCATACTCGTTAACCTCACTTAATGAGATAGTCGAGACATTGGCGGTGAACCTGATGGTTAAAAACCTAAGTGCCCTTCTCACAATGATCACTCCAGATTTCGGGTGTTTTGACAGAGATGAAAATATCTTTTTATAATAGAATTCTTACTTTATACGTAAACTGAAGGTGGAGAGGGGGAGAAAGGAAAGGGAGCGACTCACTGCTGTCAGGTGCATCGTGACGTTACGCAGAAACAGCGACAACGAGTGAAAATGTGTACTGGACTGGGATTCGAACCTGGGATCTCCTGCTTACTTGGCGGCTGCGTTAACCACTGCACTGACAGCATTGATCCGTTCCCATTCCTATCCTTTCTCCCCCTCTCCACCTTCAATGCATCACAGCTGTGAATTCCGCGTGGTGTCTGTTCTTTCGGACATGTCCCACACCTTCATATAAAGAATTCGAACTGTCCAATTCATGCCCTAGCGCATGTACGTTACCGCCCTCCTCTACTGAAAAGAATGCTCAGGCAAATGGTTCAAATGGCTCTGAGCACTATGGGACATAATTTCTAAGGTCATCAGTCTCCTAGAACTTAGAACTACTTAAACTTAACTAACCTAAGGACATCACACACATCCATGCCCGAGGCAGCATTCGAACCTGCGACCGTAGCGGTCACGCGGTTTTCAGACTGTAGCGCCTTTAACCGCTTGGCCACCTCGGCCGGCAATTCTCAGGCAATGACTTACCCCTCTTGTGACGTCTAACAACATACACTTATCTATTTGTCATTGAAAATATTTCTACATCCCTTCTGCTTGTTGAATTTAAAGAGTTAAAATATTTATATCGAACTTATGAATGTCCCACACTACAGATCGGAAGGTAGTGCATTAGATACGTAGACGGTCTTAGGATAGCTTCTGCCACTAATGGCTTCCTTCGCCCATAGCAATGGTCTGTATATGCGAAGTGCGATGTTGCCCCGCGATCCTGAGTCAACTTTAAACTGCAAGTCACCCATCAACTGGCCGTATGGATCAGCTCAAAGGCTGTAAGAAGACAACGGCATGTATGTATGCGTGTATTAAATCGGGGACCTAGAAACGTCGGAGAAGCTTCGTCCCACCGTAGCCCTCAGTGGTTAAAAGCCCTTCAATAGACCACAACAGTCCACCCAACCTACCGCCGCCTCACACCGAACCCAGTGTTATTGTGTGGTTCAGCCCCCACTGGACACCCCAGGGAACGCCTCATTCCAGACGAGTGTAATCCCAAATGTTTCCGTGATGGTGCACTCGATCGTGGAAACGGTGTTAGCGCAGCAATCGCCGACACAGTGTAACTGAGGCGGAATAAGGGGAACCAGCCCGCATACGCAGAGGTTGATGGAAAACTGCCTTACAAACCATCCACAGGCTAGCCGGCACACCGGATCTCGACACTAACCCGCCGGGCTTCCCACTCGGGAAGCAGTGCGTTAGACCGATCGGCCAGCCAGGCGGGCATACAACGGCTTACCACCCCGATCACTACAGCACCTGACAACTACAGTGAAGCACACGTAATGGAAGGACACTAAATGACAGTTCACTGTCTGAAAAGATACTATACCACACACATCCAAGAAAGTTTTGCCGGCCGGAGTGGCCGAGCGGTTCTATTCGCTTCAGTCTGGAACCGCGGGACCGCTACGGTCGCAGGTTCGAATACTGCCTTGGGCGTCGATGTGTGTGATGTCCTGAGGTTAGTTACGTTTCAGTACTTCTGAGTTCTAGGGGACTGATGACCTCCGACGTTAAGTGCCATAGTGCTCAGAGCCATTTGAACCAGATGTAAGCAAACACGAAAGAGCAGTGCCTATTACACAGACTGGCTCCGACAGCCGATCAGTTCCAGCCATTGCACCAGGAAGGAGGTAAACGGTTCGTGTCGTCTGTAGTTCAACCATGTCTAGACGCTCAATACCGTGGTTCGGTCACGTTAGAGTGGTTACTTTGTGCCAGGAAGCACTCTCAACAAGGTAAGTGTCCAGGCGTCTCAGAGTGAACAAAAGCGATGTTGTTCGGACACGGAGGAGATACAGAGAGATAGGAACTGTCGATGACATGCCTCGCTCAGGCCGCCCAAGGGCACGTCTGAAGTGGATGACCGCTACCTACGGATTATGGCTCGGAGGAACCCTGACAGCAACGCCACCATGTTAAATAATGCTTTTCGTGGAGCGACAGAATGCCGTGTTACAACTGAAACTGCTCGCAATAGGCTGCATGATGCCCAGCTTCACTCCCGACGTCCATGGCTAGGTCCATCTTTGCAACCACGACGCCATGCAGGTCGGTAGAGACTGGCCCAACAAAATGCCGGAAGGACCGCTCAGGATTGTCATCACGTCCTCTTCTTCGATGAGTGTCGCATATTCCTCCAACAAGACAATCGTCGGAGACGCAACCCGGTCAGGTAATGGGAGGCGCCTTAGTGGCTGTACGATAGATGAATAGCACCCTCCGACCGATAGTGCAATCACATCGGCATAATACTGCGAGGCATTCGTCTTCATGGACGACAATTCGAGCCCTAATCGTGCACATCTTGTGAGTGACTTCTTTCAGCATAACGACATTGCTCGACTAGAGTGTCCAGCATGTTCTCCAGACATGAACCGTATAGAACATGCCTGGGATAGATTGGAAAGAGCTGTTTATGGACGGCGTGACCCACCAAACACTCTGAGGAATCTACGCCTACTCGCCGTTGAGGAATGGAACAATCTGGACCAACAGGCCTTGATGAACTTGTGGTTCAAATGGCTCTGAGCACTATGGGACATAACATCTGAGGTCATCAGCCCCCTTCGAACTCAGAACTGCTTAAACCAAACTAACCTAAGGACGTCACACACATCCACGCCCGAGACAGGATTCGAACCTGCGGTCACGCAGTTCCAGACTTAAGTGCCTAGAACCGCTCGGACACATCGCCTGGCGATGAAGTTGTGGATGCAAAACTTTTTTTGATATGTGTATTTCGTTGGTTACAAAATCGATTTGAATTTACGAAGAACTCGGCAGTATGAGCGCACTTGTCACTATTACGTTGCGCACACTTTGACCTGTAACATACCATGTTGGTAGTGGACCATGAGAACGAACTGGGGTCGATCATGTGGCTAGCGTTCGGGCTCGTTATTAGATTGATCACTAATTTATATTTCTTTGAACGCTAGTCACATTATTTCATATACATTGTATCTGAAAAGTAAAATGATGAAAAGGTACGCGTATTTGCATGAAATTTTATTGGCTATCCACTGTAATTTGGTCGTTTGCTAAATTTTATTACCAGAGCAAATATTATATTCATAACTATCGAGAAGTAATCGACCAAACGCAAACGTTTTGCCGGAAACACATGCCTGCCGTGATTTTCGAAACCCCTTACACCTGCTATCGGGTAAGGTGCAGAGAACTGCTTTGCACCAGGTCGCTTCCATTTGCAGCCGTAAGTTTCAAGGACGAGGGATGTGCTTGGAGAGCCCAAGTCAAACATTGACAAATGAACGTGTATATAACTTTATTTAATAATATCATGAGTTATAACAGGCCAGAATATGAGGGTAATCTACGATTAATCGACGGATGCGGTTTCCACATTACAAATTGCAGGAAGGTATTTGTCACACAGCCACGGGAAACATTAATTGAAACATCTGCTACATTGAATGAAGGGAATTTTCCCGTATATACATCTAATCTTCAGAATTTATGAGGAAAAACGAAGCCTGTTGACATTTTGAAAAATATCTCTATTCATAAACTACCTTCAAAATTTTCTCAACTATTATTTCCAATCAATTTTACGAGTTATTCAAGCAATTATTTATCCATTTCCATTTCCAAATCCCTTTAAAGGGTGGCGCTGAGCGAAATATGAACAGACCTTTTAATTGCTAAGGTAAAAATTTTTGATATAAATGATTCATATTATTGTTACAAGGAACTAATGAAACTTTCATTGTATTTGTTACATGTCCACGAGATTGGGAATGATAAAACCATTGAAGGACCAAATTAAGGGGAGTTAAAGCGGAAAAACAATTTTTGCAGATTTTCGGTTTTTTATCTCATTATAAAATTTGCAATTTTCCGAATATAAAGATACATATATCACTTATAAACTCACATGGGAAGTATTTAATTTTATTTTTTAAATACAATCTACACGGGTTGAAAATGTTAAAATTTTTACGTGCGTTGCTTCAAGATCTAATGAAATCGGTAAATTTTGTATATAGAAGGCCGTAGTTAGTTGTGTTATAAAGGTTAACAGTGTTGGTCATGTACAAAAGAGGATGGGTAGCAGGCTGAGGAAGTTGAAACAAAGTTTCAGAGACAAGAAAATTTCTGATGGTAAAACCATAAGAGGCAGGCTGACAGACAAAATAATTGATAAACTATAGCAGTATTATGTGATGGCCACTAGAAATAATACTGAGGGTTTGTTGAAAATCAAGCTGGCAGTATGGGCTACCTTCTTCCACAGACTGTCAACTGATGAAAAACCAGTACACCACCTTTACCCTCCTGGACCTGATTCATGGTGCAATTACCGTAATGCTAAAACAGTTCATACAGCCATAAACATTCCATCCCAGCAGCAGTCATGGATATCATGAAACCTATTTACAGAGACCTGGCAAATCATGATTCACTGAAGAAGTGTCTGTATGGTTAGACTCAAAATCCCAATGAGTCGTTCAATAATGTTATATGGACTCGCTTACAAAAAAATGTTTTTGTTGGAATGAAGACACAAAAGTGGGAGGCCAGTGATGTTGTTATTGCTTTTAAGGATGGCAACACTGGTAGGGTGATAGTGTTACGGTATATGGGAATTGATCCTGGAGCAAACTTCATCAGAGAACTTGAAAGGATGGACAAGGTTGCAGTGATAAAGCAGAGCATGCAGCTCAGTTGGCCATTAAGGAATCCAGAAAGAAGGAGAGAAGAAAAAACTTGGAAGAAGATCATTAGGGTGATATACAGTATGGTGCAGGGTGCTTGAGAGTGACTTACAGTAGAAAAAAGGAAACATATATTAGGTGAGTTACATTCTTTTGAAACTTTAGAAGCCATTAGTTAAAATTTACATTTTATGTTTCATTTTTCCCTAAATCTTAGAAACCACCTAGAATAGAGTATTCAAATTTTCGGCGAGTAGTAACATGCATATCCTGTATATCTACTGAACTAAAAGAAGAACATAATGTTATGTATAATTAAAATTATTTAGGATAACGTACAAGAAAAGTACAGAGACGTTTAACTGAGTAATTGCATCCACGTGTCCTTACTTCAACACGTGAGCTTCTGCCCACGAGAAAGTAAGTATTAATGACTCGCTTGGAGATACTAACCAACCTAATAGCTATAATTGTTAGTCTGCAAATAAAGTAAACACTGATGGAATGTGGTTCAGTACAACGTGCTCAGTCACCAACAGAAATATCTGCAGTCATACCCCTTACACGTTGTATAAATGACTTCGGTGTCACTCTAACCAGCCATCTCAGATTGCCGATTGTGCTGTTATTTGCCGCCACTGAACTCATCAGATGATCAAAACCAATTGCAGAGTGATTTAAACAAGATATCTGTATGGTGTGAAAAGTGTCAACTGGCTCCAAATAATAAAAAAATGTGCGGTCATCCACTTGAGTACGAAAATGAATCTGTTAAATTTCGGTTACACGATAAATCGCACAAATCTATAGTCTGTCAGTTCAACTACATACTTAGGAATTACAATCACAACAGTTTAAATTGGAACGATCACGTAAATAATGTTTTTTCGAAGGTTGACTAAAATCTGCGTTTTATTGGCAGTACGCTATAAGGTGAAACAGGTCTGCTAAAGAGAGTGCTTAAACTACAGTCTGGTGGCAGAAACCTAGAACATGGATATAAGTTGCATTCAAAATGTTATCATGGAATCCGCTCGTGAAGTACGCAAATAAACAGAATCTACAAAGTGCAGCTTTGGCTTTTTTTTTAAGATTTCCATTTGACTTTACAATAGAAATGTCATTAATTCCTCACGTTGATTAAATAATTCCCTTTTCTTTTGCAGATTGGAGATAGTGAAGAATTGTAAAGGTGTGTAAGAGGTATTTAAAAAATGCTCCCGAATTCTCGTGCTAATCAGAGGAGTTAGGATTGTTGGTTACAGCAAGCGCCAAGAGAATCCAGTTGATCATCACCGAAAGTAAGACGAGAGGAGAGACTGGGCACATTGATCTCCACTAACAACTGCAGGCTGATTCGAATATGACAATTTTTATCATAAAGATTGTGTACCGACGTATACTTCAAAACGGCGTATCACAAAATTTGTAATGAAACACAGAATTGTAAGAGAAACTGGGAGTGAACCACTGGAAAAAACGTCGCTGTTCCGAACTTCCGGATTTTGATTTTCTTCAGAATCGTATACTGGAAAGGGACGGTAAACATCGTGATAGGTGGAAAGTAGTTCAATTGTGCAGGGCAGTTGATTTTCGTCAAGGTAAAAAAGAACTTTCAAGCAGTCTGTACTCGATAAACGCAACGAAAGGGTTGACAATCCGTCGGTTGAAGTCAGCATTAGAGTTATGGGAGTTATAGTGATTTGCATGCATCAGAGGTTAGTTACCATCATAACTCAGACGCAAATTCATGAGAACGTTAATGCTGTGTCGCACCTGCAGAAGCCAAGAGGGAAGAGGAGGACGATGATGATGCATTCAGACTTGTGATCCAGGAGATGAACAGTGACCAATCACGGATTAGGGGTTCAGTCGACATTCACAGTGGCTATACATAGAGTGGTGGCCCTTTGCAGTGCACGACTGTACTTAAAAAGTTGGTAGACTTCGGTCGTGATGTTGTGTTACTGACCAGGTGTTGTGGGATCTCGTACGTACTTGTATTTCGCAGTACAGCACCCTCGTACTTTTGGACTGCGCAAGAATACTTCTTTCATTGAAACCAGCGAGCCGCACTGATAAACACAGAGTGGAACTAAATATGAAACTGGTGTCCCCTGAAGTGAGTACTTCCCCGCTGGAACTGCTCCCACATACCGTATTTCCAAGAGATCTTGATGTCACCCTGCCTTCAGTCGTAGTCGCACGTATGATTACAGGTGCTGCAACACGGTACCCGACCATATGACAGGTTGCACTTTCTAAAGAAAGAATTGCTCAGGAAATGATGACTTTGGAGTGTGCTGATCATATGACGAAGTTCGCCGATGTTCGGGACTGTTTTTCTGTGGTAACTATGGAGCTGTCATACAGACGGTGGCAGATAATTTCGATTGCTGCATTTCATCACCCAACGGTCTATCAGCAATCCACTCCATGACAAACCTTGTAACCAAGACTTCCACTACTAGGCATAGTGCTACATTGTCTAATTCGGGGAAAACCATTCCTAGTATAATAACGGAAAAGTATCTAAAACCTGTTGCTGCTGATGTCAATGTTCAGAGATATCATGATACTACGAAACCCCCAATGCCAGAAATTGAAGCGATAAAAACTGGATTGAACCAACAGATACTGGAAATGTAAGAAATAATTATCCGTTCGCAGAGCACCACTTCCTATGTGCCATTGTTTCGGAAGAAGACCACAGAATTCAGCGGATACTGTACTCGATGTGTGTCGAGAACAAGGACGGGCAATAAGGCCGGTGACCGTTGCAGCACAAACACTGATGATCCAAAACATGATGACCACATGCTTAATACCTCATTTTCGGTATCTGGAACAACATACATCACTGATTTTGTGTATAACGGATCCGAAAATTTATTCGTACGTTTGTGGAGATATGTGGCATTAGATGTCTACGCACATTTAACTCGCGTCGATAACGGGCCGCTGATTTGTATACGCGTAATGGCTTCCGATAACGACCCATATGGGATCCATAGGATTTACATCAGGCGAATTTGGTCGCCGAGGCACCAACGTGAGTTCAGTGTCACGCTCCTGGAAACCACTGTAGCACGGTTCGGCTTCGAAAACGGACGATTATACTGCTGAAAGCAATGTGCGCTCCGAAACGCTTGTGGGTGCACCAGCGTTGTTCTCTTTCAGCTGAGGTGCCACAGATCACCATCTGTCCTACTTTACCGAGCAGACAAGCCTTCGAACCTCACGTTCTGTGAAGAGTCGTGGATGACCAACCTTTTAGCGCCTGATGGTAGATTCACTGTACTTCTACCTCTTTCCGTAGATGCTCTCGATGGTAACACGTGAACATTTTACCACTTTCGCCGGTTTTGAGGTACACGTTCACAGGGTTTGCGCAATAATAATCTGTCCTTTGACTAAGTCGCTAATTTCAGTGGTTTTCCCCATTTCAAGCCCATATATTTGCTAGGATGATCTCCATCCGTCTCGGATGCGCTTTCAAACTTTCCATAGAGCGTTCCGTAACTCGTGGTGGGCAGTGGTCATAATGTTTTGGCTTATCAGTGTACAGCCCTTATCAACATAATACCCTCAGACCCCGACACCGTGCTGACCAGTATGATGGAGGCCAAACTACTCGCAACTGGTGCAGACCAAGAATATGCTGTGTTTACAGCAAATCAGGGATTATACCGAGTTGCTGTTTGATTAGCATGGCCTTATCTGTTTGTTATCCGAATAGGAGCGATTGAGACCCTAAAGAGTTGAGGAGCTTGTGTCGGAACTCTTGTAGCAAACAGTGTCTTCAATAGTATATGAAATATGCAGGGCTTCACTGATATGCTGGCATTAAAGAAATTTCCTCAGAGTATCCGTCATCTAGTAATTGTAACCGAGCAGCTGCTTTGTGATATTTTAAAGGATGAAACAATTAGTACCTACGCAGAAATTTGAGTGACTATGCAAACGGAAGCGGCAGCCAGAAAAATAAATAATTTCTGGGTGGACTGTCTTATCACGTCGGTGATCATAACTTTGATCCTCATTAGAGCCAAACGAGGAGGAGATACTCCTCTACATCTCTGCGCAGCAGAGGAAAAGCTCCTCTACTTTTCTGCAGTTAACCACTTCCACTATGCGGGGTACTGCTTGTAATATTTGAGTTCAATGCAAAAATTACCAGGTCATATCTTGCAGAAATTTCAGAAGTAAAAGCATGTGATGTGACACGGGTTGGGATACTGGAATGCTACTTGGAGCGATATGTTCACTGAAACTACATTCGTGCGATACTGAAAGGGTCAAGGTGTCATAGTGGGTCGAACTCCTAATCGTGAAAATACGCGCCCACAGTTTCCACGTCTGCAGTCAACTGGGCACAGACGTAGACGAGATGTGCGCTAATGTTAATGCAAACAGTTGCGTCACATATCACAGGGAAAGATACTGAAGCTACGAAGAAATCTGACCATTTTGATCGGGGAAAGATACATAGTACATTCTCTCAGTGTATCGATCCCCTCTGCTTTCTTGAACGCCCTGTTGAAATAATAACCGTTATGAGCGGCAGTGTTGCATCTTTTACAGTTAACGTGCACCAAGCAGTTTTCATCAGAAGGCAGCAGATGCAGACATTCGAAGGAACTTGGCCAGGAGGCTCCCACAACCCAATCCCGAGAAAGGTGTACCGCTATCTGTCATGAAGTAAGAAATGAAGATTGGTACAGAGTTAGTATCCGGTACATCATTGATTTATACACGGGAAATTGGCTTGATATAAGGTACTCGTAGATCAATTGATGTTGCAGACATGCTGAAGTGCGAACAGGCACAATTCTCCACCTGTCTCTTCAGAGATTATGGCTAGATTAGATTCAGTGCCAAATCACAGTTGAAGAAACTGCTGGCTACTGGAGCAACCAGACACTTCAGTCATCTCCGAACGCATTTTCGGACTTGATGTCTTCAATTGATACATTTGTCATTGGTGACTGTGCTGTATTCTGCACAATCGTGAGGCCTACAAATGGAACAGTCTTTGACTTTGTTCAAAAGGTTACTTATTTAGTGGAAAGCAATCTGGAATACTCAGGCGTATACTTTATATTTGATCGATACAACACATACAGCATCAAAAGCCTAATTAGACATATGCGCGCGGTTTCACATGTGACGAAAACATCAATTCACTCTGCATTCAGCTCTGCCTCTGCTGACTGAAAAGAAACTCCAAGTCTATGACATTATAAGCAAACATCTGGTTGAGTGGTGCTTTTCTATCAAAAAGCCCACGAGCCCGTTCTCACTGGTAAAGTCTATGTGCCCGTTCAAATAACAGACGAAGAATCAAAGCTAAGAACAGACTTCTACATCGAAAATGAGGACGCGGATGTTACAGTCGTTCAACGGATATTTCGGCTAGCAAGGGGAAATATATGTGATCACATTAAGGTGATATCACACGACACTGATGCTCTTCTGTTTCACAACTACGCTGAGAGTGAATAGCAAGCAAGATAATCCTGGAACCATACAGCCTGTGGAAAATTTCTATTGGTGTTGGAACAATAGCATCGAAGCATGCTGATATTTGCACTAACCTTTTTGCAGTACAGGTTCTGTCGGGATGTGACACTGCTGCGAATTTTCATGCAATAGGGGAAAAGAAAATAATACAGAAACTGAAACAGGGTTATCTCATTTCATCTCTGGACAACCTAACGTCAGACCTATTGGACGTCATCAAACTGATGACTGCTATCATCACACAGTCGCAAAGCAAAAGACAGTGTGTCCAACATCCGATTTTTAGTTTTGGAGTACAAATGTGGCATAACTGGGAATTTCATTTGTTAGCGGATTAAAATCGTTCACCCGGCGAATAGAGCACATTAAACTAGCACACATACAGTGTGCAATTTGGAAGTCTGCAATGGACCAACGATCAACGCTACGGACCGTCTGAGGTGTGGATGGAGTCGTGACGAAGCGTTCGAAGTTCTGCATCCAGTGACACTACCTGACAATCTACATATAGCTCCGGCAGATATTCTTCTGTGATTCGATGCAGCCATGTTGCGGAAAAGGGTTGTGCTGATCTGTGAACACACCGACGTGTCAAGAGTCATGGGACACCTCCTAGTACCTCATCGGACCCCCTTTTGTCCAGGATAGTTCTTTGCTCGACGGGGCGTGGATTCAACAGGTCGTTGGGTGTCCCCTGCAGAAATAATGAGCCACTCTGTTTCAATAGCCGTCCGTAACTGCGAAAGTGTTGCCGGTGAAGGATTTTATGTTCGACCTGACCTCTTGATTATATACAATGAAGGTTCCATGGGATTCATGTCAGGCGAGCTGGGTCGACAAATCATTCGCCTGATTTGTCCAGGATGTTCTTCAAACAAACCGCGAACAGCTGTGCCAGGTGACATGGAGCATTGTCATCCATCAAAATTCCATCGTTGTTTGGGAACGCGAAGTCCAAGAATGGCTGCAAATGGTCTCCAAGTAGCCGAACATGATCATTTGCAGTCAGCCAACACCATTGCGAGCCGCTACCGGCTTTCACTGTGCCTTGTCAACAAATTCGGTGTGAAACTTCCTGGCAGATTGAAACTGTATGCTGGACCGAGATTCGAACTCTCGACCTTTGCCTTTCGCGGACAAGTGCTCTACCAACTGAGATACCCAAGCACGACTCACAGCCCGTCCTCACAGCTTTAATTCCGCCAGTACCTCGTCTCCCACCTTCCCAACTTCGCAGAAGCTCTTCTGCGAACCTTGCAGAACTAGCCCTACTGGAAGAAAGGATACTGCGGAGACATGGCTTAGCCACAGCCTGGAGGATGTTTCCAGAACGAGATTTTCACTCTGCAGCGGAGTGCAAGCTGATATGAAACTTCTTGGCAGATTAAAACTGTGTGCCGGACCGAGACTCCAACTCGGGATCTTTGCCTTTCCGGGTCAAGTGCTCGGTTCGGCACACAGTTTTAATCTGCCAAGAAGTTTCATATGAGCTTGCACTCCGCTGCAGACTGAAAATCTCATTCTGGAAGCTTTGGTCTGAGTTACGCTCGAGCCCTACCTTCAGCTCTTACCAACTGAAATCGGAACTCACCCGATCAGGGCACGGTTTTCCAGTCGTCTATGGCCCAATAGATATGGTGACGAACCGAGTAGAGGCGCTGCAGGTGCAGGCTATGTCGTGCTGTTAGCAAAGGCTCTCGCGTCGGTTGTCTGCTGGCACAGCACATTAACGCCAAATTTCTCAGCCTTGTTCTAACGGATACGTTCGTCGTATATCCCAAATTGATTTCTGCACATATTTCACGCACTGTTGCTTGTCTCGCAGCACTAACAACTCTAGTAAAACGCTGCTGAGTTCGCGTGGTAAGTGAAGGCCGTCTGCCATTGCGTTGTCCGCGGTGAGAAGTAACGCCTGATGTTTGGTTATCTCGGCACTCTCTTGCCACTGTGGATCTAATGATTCCCAAAATGGTGTATCCCAAGCTTCTAGCTCCAACCACCACTCCGCGTTCGAGGTCCGTTGATTCCCACTGAGCTGTCATTATCAGGTCGGACACATTTCACATGAATGACATGAATACACATGACAGCTCGGACGATGCACTGCCCTTTTATACCTGGTGTATGCGATACTACCCCAATCTCTATCGCTATCACGTGACTTTTTGGGATTATTGACAGTTTCCTCACCGACCGCCTGTCATGGTAAAAGTTGAGAGTTAAAGGTCCAGTGTGGAACTTCTTAGAGCTGGCATACCTCAAGGATCTGTCCTATAACCAACGTTTTTTGCAACCTAGGTCAACGAAATGCTACTGCTCCCTCATTGCTGTTGGCCCAGTTTGCAGATGACACTGCACTCCTCAATAGCAGCCCCCAGCTCACCGCGACCGTGAGAAGGCTACAAATCCAACTTGTCATCACCTAACGTTGGGCAGTACGCAGTCATATTCTGCTAAATACAGAGAAGATAGGAGCCATAATGTACACACGGCGTCGTCCCGACCTTCGTGACAGACTGGTTTCACACAGTGTAGAACAACCCTGGGTAGCTCAAGCCAGATACATATGAGTGGCTCTCGACAGCAAGATGATATTCAAAGTACAGATCCAGACAATGATAATCAAGTTATTTCACCTCCTTCCCCAATTCTAGCCACTATTGGCGAGACGCGACTTCAGTATCAGTACTAAACTGAGGCTATATCGAATGAGATCCTCTGAGCACTCTTCTATGGCTGCTTCATATGGTAAGGACCTGCTGTTGTAACACAAAACCTCTTCAGACGGTCAAAAATCATTGCCTCCGCCTGATCTTGGTAGGCCCAAGGTGGGCATGTTCTCTCAACAATAAAATAAATTAGCAGAAACATCTCAGCAAGGCCTAAGGACCTACCAGCCCAAGACCCGGATAAAGCGGAAATAAAGAGAAAATCACCTCCATACCTCACATCCCAGAAATACAGCCATTACATATGGTAGCACTTCGGCAGCAGAACTAAAAAAAAAAAAAAAAAAAAAAAAATAGAAAAAGTACGTTTCTCACTGTAGTGTATGTTCAAATAGAAATGCCCAACTAGACTGATACGTTGGACAATGCGAGTGTTTCCGATGATGATGATGAAGGTGGATAAACATTCACCAAACTATTTGGACCAAAATGTAATATACACTCCTGGAAATTGAAATAAGAACACCGTGAATTCATTGTCCCAGGAAGGGGAAACTTTATTGACACATTCCTGGGGTCAGATACATCACATGATCACACTGACAGAACCACAGCCACATAGACACAGGCAACAGAGCATGCACAATGTCGGCACTAGTACAGTGTATATCCACCTTTCGCAGCAATGCAGGCTGCTATTCTCCCATGGAGACGATCATAGAGATGCTGGATGTAGTCCTGTGGAACGGCTTGTCATGCCATTTCCACCTGGCGCCTCAGTTGGACCAGCGTTCGTGCTGGACGTGCAGACCGCGTGAGACGACGCTTCATCCAGTCCCAAACATGCTCAATGGGGGACAGATCCGGAGATCTTGCTGGCCAGGGTAGTTGACTTACACCTTCTAGAGCACGTTGGGTGGCACGGGATACATGCGGTCGTGCATTGTCCTGTTGGAACAGCAAGTTCCCTTGCCGGTCTAGGAAGGGTAGAACGATGGGTTCGATGACGGTTTGGATGTACCGTGCACTATTCAGTGTCCCCTCGACGATCACCAGTGGTGTACGGCCAGTGTAGGAGATCGCTCCCCACACCATGATGCCGGGTATTGGCCCTGTGTGCCTCGGTCGTATGCAGTCCTGATTGTGGCGCTCACCTGCACGGCGCCAAACACGCATACGACCATCATTGGCACCAAGGCAGAAGCGACTCTCATCGCTGAAGACGACACGTCTCCATTCGTCCCTCCATTCACGCCTGTCGCGACACCACTGGAGGCGGGCTGCACGATGTTGGGGCGTGAGCGGAAGACGGCCTAACGGTGTGCGGGACCGTAGCCCAGCTTCATGGAGACGGTTGCGAATGGTCCTCGCCGATACCCCAGGAGCAACAGTGTCCCTAATTTGCTGGGAAGTGGCGGTGCGGTCCCCTACGGCACTGCGTAGGATCCTACGGTCTTGGCGTGCATCCGTGCGTCGCTGCGGTCCGGTCCCAGGTCGATGGGCACGTGCACCTTCCGCCGACCACTGGCGACAACATCGATGTACTGTGGAGACCTCACGCCCCACGTGTTGAGCAATTCGGCGGTACGTCCACCCGGCCTCCCGCATGCCCACTATACGCCCTCGCTCAAAGTCCGTCAACTGCACATACGGTTCACGTCCACGCTGTCGCGGCATGCTACCAGTGTTAAAGACTGCGATGGAGCTCCGTATGCCACGGCAAACTGGCTGACACTGACGGCGGCGGTGCACAAATGCTGCGCAGCTAGCGCCATTCGACGGCCAACACCGCGGTCCCTGGTGTGTCCGCTGTGCCGTGCGTGTGATCATTGCTTGTACAGCCCTCTCGCAGTGTCCGGAGGAAGTATGGTGGGTCTGACACACCGGTGTCAATGTGTTCTTTTTTCCATTTCCAGGAGTGTAGAAGTATGTTATAAGCAAAAAAAAAAAATCGCAAAAATTTGTATATCTTACCATCAAAATTCTCGTATTGCGTTTAATTTCGTTACAATTTTTGTTTTCTTTCTTTCTTTGGTATTTTAGAGCTACAAAAAAACTTTTGCGGAAGAGCCAGAATTGGACTTACCGAATATCATTCGTACATATATTTTTCAACACAATTCCATCATAACATGTTGGTTGTAAGCCATTTCCACTTCAAGAGCAATATTTCAAATCCGACACTACGCTTATCTGGCCTCTGCCAAAGTATTGCTGTGTTGTTTGTGATCCTTACCAGGTACGATTGATGAAGGAAATCGCAAAAGAACCAAGAAAGGCAGCTCATTTTGTATCATAGCGAAACCAGAGTGGGTGTTACGAATACGATAAGCGAATAGGGGGCGGCAATCGTTAAGACGAGAGCGTTTTTCGTTGCGGCAAGATCTTTTCGCGAAATTTCAGTCATTAACTTTGTCATCCAAACTCAAAAATATTGTGCTGACACCAGCCTACACAGGGAAAGACGATTATCGTAACAAAATGAGAGAAATCAAAGCTCGCACAGAAAGAAGTAAGTGTCCGTTTTTCCCACGTGCTACTCGAGATTCGAACGGTAGAGAAATAGTGTGAAAGAGGTTCTGTTACCACTATCTCAAACACTAAAAAGTGAACTCCAGAATAGTCTTGTAGATGTACATGTAGACTGTGCCACGTGCAATAAAGTTTTTGCGTTAGCAGTAGCGATTCTCCTTCAAAAGTCAAAAGAAGCGCTCGTTGTAAATCGTGGTGTAAGCGGTGTGTCACATCGTTACAAGAACACCTCTGGAAGTGTGTGGTCTTCCGCGGGCAGAGTCGGTTAATATAAACGTTTTCTGGGTGAGGTATCGCGTCGTACTGTAAAGTAGCTTTAACTGAATAATACGAACGTCACGGCGCCTGTTACACTAGACATCCTCTGGGCCTACGTCCTGCCACATACATATGACGCCATACTGCACACAGAAAACTTCCATTTTAGGAAAATGTATACTCCGCTAATCAACAAAATGTTCCGAGACAACGCATAAACGGTATTTGACTATCATAAAGGTCACATTAGAAAATACGAGTGTTGTCCAGAAAGTAAGTTCCGATCGGTCGCGAAATGGAAACCACAGTGAAAACCAGAAACGTTTTATTGGAACAGTTAGGTACACCTCCCACCTACTTCTCTACTCAGTCACCGCACCAACTTCGAGTTTTGTCGTAGTGTTTTATCAACTTTCCAATATCCTCGTCATAGAAAGCAGCCGCCTGTAATTTCGGCCAGTTATCTGCACTGGTCTGTAGCTCTTTGTCTGTGGAAAAATTTTGTCTTCATAGCCAGTGGTTCTTGTGAGCACAGATGAGACTCAGGGGCTGCCAATTACGGACAGTATTGTGGGTAATCCAACACTTCTCATCGGAAACGCTGCAGGAGCGTCTTCATTGCCCCTGCAGTGTAGGGCCGAGAATAGGCATGAAGAAGGAACTGCTCGACAGTTGTGTTATGTGGGCTGCATGACACAGGCGAAATCTCTAACCAGGCCCTCGTACTTCGTGGGAGACGCTATTCCCTATGCATCTTTACGTGCTCACTGTTCACTCAAAACTAAAAAGAGCGACACGACACGATCGACGGGCATACTAGAGACACTGCCCAGCACATCTGTGCAAAGCTTTACCGGATTTTCCCAGTGGTTTCCATTTCGCAACCGATCGGAACTTATTTTCTGGACAACCCTTGTACTTAGTGTCGTGCTGTTCAACGCGTTCACGTCGCTGAAAGGATCTATACGAAATTGTAGTACTGAGCATAATGACGGACATTCAGTATATAAGTGCCACTGTTCTTGTATTTCATCCATACAAAATAATAGCTGAATATACTGACGGTATCTTAGGAGAAACTCTCAGTTGACTACGCTTTCAGGAAAATTAATCATCATGTGTACTGATATGAACTGGTCACCATCCGACTCACCATTACTTCCCCTCGGGCAGGTATCACAGTCGAACAACATTTCTGAAATGACAGTATTTCCAACCTGCATTGATTCTTTTCATATCCACTGTAGTGCCCGATTTCGGCTATGATACTATCATCAAGTGGCAGTTGACGCACATCAGGTCATGACATTACGCTGTCCAGTCACCGGGAACAAGCAACAAACTATGCGCCAGGATTGTTATTGACTGCTTACTATCAAGAGCTTCTTGGGGACTAATACACTTGGCGAGTATTTTCAAGTATCCATTGCGTGCAATATTCACTGGAGCTTCTCGAGTAACTGTTTACTTTCAGTAGTTAAGATACGCAAACCTCTTTGACAAATGATCATGTGAAGGTTACTGTTGGAGTGTTAAAGAGAAGTGTCAAGTGCTATCCAGTATTCCCAGGCGACTGTGAAAAAATAGCCTAAAACCAACATTCAGAATGTGGATAATCTGTGTGTTTCTCCGTTCACTTCAGCCATTTTCTGTCAGTATTCGTTAAATGCAACGATCTCACTGATCTGCTGTGTGCAGTCTGCTCCGGGCCTCTGTAACTTCTCTGCTCCACTGACCCTGTGATTGAGTTATCAGTTCATTTACACCTTTCTCTCGGAACAATACCACCGCGATCTCACCGATCCTTTTAAATCATCTTGCTTTTACATTTTAAATGTTGCAAATAATTATTACGTTTCGTGCTCGTAATTATATTCAAAATGCTTCTTCGTCCTCCTTGCCCAGTATTCCCATGGTAAATATTCAGTTCTTCTCTAATGCGTTGTTAATAGAGGAGTACACTAACAAATTTGTTCATCCATTCTGTTTTCATGTTGGTTGCGGGCTTTCAAAATAACTACCCACCCTCCGACTCAGAGCTGCAATATTAAAAGTTTTGGCTGGTTTCGTTGTCTAGGGCCTGGGATACGTAGTGCCGCATTATAGACCAAATACTGCTGAGTGTACAGTATACGATAAAAATACGCACATGAATCGAATGGTCGAAGGCTTGATTCACTCCTCATTTGCGAATTATGAATGAAACATATAAATTTATAAATGATAGATTGCAATCAAATAAAATCTGCAGGTACTATCTTAACGACTTTATATGATGAAGTACGATAGTAGATGTACTTTTGAGAATGTGGTATATTTCTGCAAAACACTTACTGATGTCGGTGGTCCAGCAATTAAATAAAATATAAGATGATAATATAAGAGATAGCTGCACATCGACGCCACGTGACGTGTGGTGGCGCCCCCTACGATATCCATATAAGCGGCGGCCCCAGCTCCTAGCAGCCAGTCGTTGACTCACCTCGGAAGATGTTCTCCGTAGTTGAGAACGAAACTAACAGGGAAACAATAGATTCCTACAGCACGTAATTAGTTATGAACAACAACATAGCTCGCGAGACATTCACTTCTAAACTCACGCTACGTCTTCACTGCAGAAAGCCACGGAAATCTCACAAGTGCACCGGTCGGCACTACGAAATGTTTCTGTCTCCCGCGACCACTCGCAAACTGCTCCACTCCAAGTCTTTCCCCGCGACTGTGCATCCGTCGAGCTGTACTGTCCTAGTGTACTCGTCCAGCACGTGTCCTGTGCCGTACTGTCAATAACACGCCATTCACGAGCGCTGTGATTGGCTAGAGCACTCGCGCCATGTCTTCATGCCAACGCAGTCACAAACATAATGAAACATATTTGAAATACTGGATTTACATACTTGAAATTAAATAAATATTCCTACGGCTGGACCATAAACACGCTCTAATACACATTATTAAATACATAAACAATTAAATAAATATAAATGAAAGGCAACGAAGCAAAAGGTAGTCCAGGAGCCTAATGTCCTTGTGCTTTCTAAAACACAGTAAATAATTAACCAGTTTCTTCATTAATAGCATGTATTGGATATTAACAAAGACATAGATGAATGAATATATTTACAGGCATGCTGCTACCGTTTTTTCGTGTAACTGTGGAGTACTTATGGCCTGATGCGATCGATAGTAATCGGCCACTTTGAGCTCCAATAACTAATGTACTATTCAAGTTACATGCCTCTAATACATACCCATTTAGGTTTACACTAATAGCTTTCTAAAGACATGTAGATCGTCGAAATCGGATGACCAGTTTAGATTTTGGAAATTTGTTGCTGGGTGTTACTTTGTTACTTGTACAATTTGTCGTCGGATACTAAACTTTAAACTAATAAATATATTGAAAATCTGATTACACCATCAGAATCGTCGTGCAAATAATGGTAATGTACATATTTCTTTTTGAGGTATTATGATTCATGTGGCTACTATTAATTTCTATACGAACTGTGAAATGTCTGCTATTATGGTTCACAAAGTCCGCCATCTTTGGCACTCCCGACATAGACATCTCCTTCGACACAAAGCGCCGTCCTCGTCACAGTGTCAACATGGAATTCCCAGCCACGCGGCCGATGGACCACGTGCTCCGGTCACCCCCCTTGCTCAGCTAACGCTCGGCACCACGTGTTTGCTGCCGGGCCGCGGCTTTGACGGGCGTCCTGTGCGACCACGCCCACTTAGGATATTTTCTGGGCGCTACAATTCGCCCGTTACCTCACATGGTTGCCGATCAGCCCCAACTGTGGTACTCCCTTCAGCTGTCACTTGTAATCCTATATTCGAAACAGTATAAGTGTTACACTTTCCCCAGAACTTCCTTCAAGTACAATATGGAACAAGTTAGAAATTTTCCTGCCTTCATTTCTTTTCTCTTTGTTTTATTGTAACTGCAACATCTCACTAAGAGGAATGTCCAAGTGACTGCACAGTTCTCAGACCTTCTTACTTCCACCCTTTGCTATTTAAGTCGTTCGTCGCCTTCACTCTTTTGCCTACGTCCTGAAATTTTATTGCAATTCTTTGGCGTCCAAGTCAGCATACAACTTCCATAGGAGTGGTTACGAGCTAAACATTGCCTTACACACCATGTGGCATTCGTATATTTTGATTTTCAAGTCCACTGGTTTTCGTAAATTGTATAAAGTATTCACCAGTTCCATGGCTTCCCACATCTGTTTCTACCACAGAAATAGAAGAACTGCAAAAAGCCTTCTACAGTTTAAAGGAGAAAATGATGTCCGAATTCGTGGAGTTAATGCCTTGTCACTGAAGGCTATTAGCTGGGAATAAAAGCGTATACTAACAAAAGGTACAGTCGGTTGCTGTGGGCTAGAACGACTCCTATGTGATACGAACAACCTAAATGGCGAAGAGAACTTGGTATCATAAGGCACGAAGTGCGGCATTCCATCTTGAGACACTGTGACTGCTTAAAAGCTGAGCGTTGGGCCGGGGTTTGAACCTGGAACCTTGTCCGTCGCAGGTAGTGATACTCTTGCGTGAGCTACTTTCTTCCTTTTCTTTTTTTACAGAAGAATTTGTCCTCTTACTCTGCAAAACGTTTCTATTTACACACGGAAATAGTAACATCTACACACATTGCCAGTCAAAAATACATACGTGGATTTTATTTAAATAATTTATTATGTAATTATATCTTTCTCAGTGTCTTCAGTCCAAATAAAATATTCAAGTGAAATAAATGTCTGTTTCCTAATTTACATCCTAGAAACGTCGGTACGGAGATCACAGTTCCTGACAAAGATTTTTTTTACTCTCTGGTGTTTCATAACACATAAGCATACGCTTCCTTACGTAACTATCACACAATGAAAGATATCCAACTCCAATGAAAGATTTGTTATGTACAGACAACATGTAAATGCATTCTTTTCAACTTCGCCATTGCTTGAGTGAGTAAGAGGGAAAGGCATAATTTTAAGGAAAATTCCCAGACCTTTGTATAAGCATGTAACAGCTTTAATGTCCGTTGGAAAACTGTTTTCAGTTCTTTCAGAATGTAAAGCTAACACAAACTGTTCCACACAAGATGCATGACGAGTATGAAACAATACTGGTGAACTTTTACTTTGTATGGGTCTTTATTATCGACCTAATTTAAAATACCTCATTGGATGAGAATCTGGGACGATGTTATCTGCGTCACAGGCTGGCAAAGAAGCAAGCCCAACTAAGTGTTACTGATAACTGACACACCAGTTTTCTATAATTAACACTAATATTAAACTAATGTGCTTCATTCTAGATTCTTCAACTAATATGTTCCTCAAAAAGTCAGAACTACATGTCTCTCCAAATCTTGCTTTGTGAACTGAATCATCAAAGTGCTGCAGCAATTTTAATTCATAAACTGCTCCAATTCCAGTTAGTGATCAAACGGAGTACAGTATCTCACCAAATCATGTTTGTTTTCCATCACAGTGTGACAGTCGGATGGTTCCTGAGATACCAAAGTCATACAAAACCTGTCTTCGATGTCCCGTGTATCACGATCTACATCATTTGGCAACGACAAAAACTAACCGGTAGCTTTTTTCTGCATTTCTTAAAAGTTCTTGATTACTTTTTGACATCATCTCTTAATAACTTACTCTCTTCCACGACTGATAGACATTGTCAATATCGAGTTAATGTTTGCTTAACGTAACATCTCTCTTGAGCTTTTCTGCACCTTGAAACGTTTCCTCGCAATCAAGATGTACAGTATTATGTTACAAATATAGTCGAACTGCTGCACGAGCGTAATAACGTACTGCGCCCAAATACCATTATAACGAAGTGGGAGACGAGCGCTCTTTTCGATTACTTCCTAAGGTGCTTAAAGAAGTAACTGTTTTAATCAGTCGTTCTGTCTCGAGATTCAACACAGGTATCGTTTCCCGTACGCTGTGTTTCAATTTGCCTTCTCTTGGGAGATTCGTACTGGCATCGGCCAGCATTTCTGTCCGATTGTTCTAAAGTGTATGGTTACACTTCAAGAGCTTTCAGCCTACGTTTGTGAACTTTCGTCCGGAAATGATCAGTCAGTGGAGAATCATCAATAAAATATATTGCGCAACGAAAGCAATAAAATCTGTGCTTTTCTAGGTTTATCCAAATCTATATTTTCATTTAGTAGGCGTCTTGCTTTCTTTTCTTCCGTATCCCCGTCAATCTCGTCAAAGACTTTCCCTCGGTGCTTAGTTCTAGAATCCTTCTTAAAATACTTATCGCCTTTATAATGTTTTTCCCGTATACCATTCTTTGGCTTAGGAACGCTTCGGTATGTCTCACGATATCACAAAATTTCACAAAATCGCTATCGATGAATCACTTACGACCACGCCCCCTTCCCTCCCCCACGGTAGATTCTATTTTGACTATATGTCTCTCCTGTTTTCCACGCTACCCACCTACGTGCCTTCCTGGACGAGACTCTCGAAAGAAAGGAGCGGTAACCAGCAAGGAAATTCCCTAGCAGCGCCGACTCTGGCACAAAGTGAAAGATTCAATATGGAAATAATCCCTAGGATGAGACAAAGCCATTCGCTGGGATGTTCTTTCTTTCAGGAAGTCGAGTGAGGTATGCGTAAGAGCTTTAGTGAAATCAGAGAAGCAGGAGATACTGTATGTAAACAGGCAGTATTCGGCGCTGCGGTCGACGCCGCCTTTACAACTGACTGGCGCAGTTGTTAGAGTGGTTACTGCTACAATGGCAGGTTATCAAGATTTAAGTGAGTTTGAACGTGATGCTATAGTCAGTGCACGAGCGATGGAACACAGCATTTCCGAGGTAGCGATGAAGTGGGGATATTCCCGTACGACCATTTCATGAGTGTACCGTGAATATCAGGATTCCGTTAAAACATTTAACCTGCGACATCGCTGTGGCTGCAAGAACAGGACCAACGATGACTGAAGAGAATCATTCTACGTGACAGAAGTGCAACACTTCTGCAAATTGCTGCGGATTTCAATGCTGGGTCATCAACAACTGTCAGCGAGCGAACTATTCAATGAAACACCATCGATACGGGCTTTCGGAGTCGAAGACCCATACGCGTATCCTTGAAGACTGCACAACACAAAGCTTTACGCCTCGCCTGGCTCTGTCAACACCGATATTGGACTGTTGATGACTGGAAACATGTTGCTTGGTCGGACGAGTCTCGTTTCAAACTGTATCGAGCGGATGGACGTGTACGGTATGGAGTCAACCTCATGAATCCATGGACCCTGTATGTCGGCAGGGGAGTGTACATGCTCGTGAAGGCTGTATAATGGTGTGGGGCGTGTGCAGTTGGAGTGGTATGGAATCCCCGATACAGCTGGACACGACTTTGACAGGTGACACGTGAGTAAGCATCCTGTCTGATTACCTGCAACCATTCATGTCGATTGTGCGTTCTGAAGGGCCTGCTGAAGTCCAGCCGGACAATGGGACACCCCCAAAAGTCGAGAATTGCTACAGAGTGTCTCGAGGAACACTCTTCTGAAGTTTAACACTTCCGCTGGCCATAAACTCCCCAGACATGGACATCATTGAACAGATCTGGGATGCCTTGCAACGTGCTGTTTAGAAGAGATCTCCACCCCCTTGTGCTCTTACGGATTTATGAGCAGCCCTGCAGGATTCATGGTGTCAGTTCCCTCCAGCACTACTTTAGACTTTAGTCGAATTCATGCCACATCGTGTTGCGGCACTTCAGCGTGCTCGCGGAGGCCTTACAGGATATTAGGCAGGTGTACCGGTTTCTTTGGTTATTCAGAGTATAATTACTTGCAGTTTCGTCAGGTAAATCAAGCAAACCTAATACTTTTATAATATTACTGTTCAAAAGAAGAAATCGATGTTTTTCAAGATGGTAATATTAACTCGTTGTTATTAATCGTGTGTGTGTAGTGTCTCTGTTTGTGTCTCTGTGAAGGACAATATCCCAAACAACGTCGACTTCTCCCACCGCATACGTAATTTCGTACACGCAGACAAGTTACTCTCGTGGTGGAGAAGTAGCTGCCGACTCCGACGGTTGTTTGTAAAATGGTTTGAAATGCAACAGACTGTATTCTGACCATTACACCAAGTCCAGGAATAAATATTTGTCTCGCACAGGCGAAGCGCACCACCTGGCGATAAATATTAACTTTAAATCGTAATGGCAAGGTCGGCTGATCGATTCACAATTACTACCGACCAGCACTGGCAAACGGGTTTAACTCTTGGCCGTTAATTGCGCTTGTAATAAGAAAGTACCGCCCAGGCGTGTTGCGAACACTTTCATGCCCCTATGGTCTGTAACATTCGTATGTATACAGATATTTTAGGTTCGGTCTTAAGATGATCTGCTAAATACGGCGCAGTCATATTCTTTGTAGCAAATCGGCACTTAACCTTCGCACAGGCAAACTTTTCTTGAAAACACTTTTGAATTACTTTGTAACTGTATTCCATCGAAGGGTCTCATATATATATCATGTCTATCACCGTGAGCAACGGGAAATATCCCGTTACATTTATTGCATCGTACTTCAAGAAGTGTTACAATTCTTTTGCAAAAAAAGGGATATAAGATGCAACTTTTTGGAGAGTTCACAAAATAGCTTTTTTTAACGACGGCGGCATTGTAAGTAAAACAAAGAAATATTTTAGCCAGACTGCATGAAAAACAATAACACAAGTTAGGAATGTCGTGTCACTGCACGCACTAATTTAAAACCTGAACAATTGCCAATACTGGCTCTTTTGATCCTAACCAACAGTCGTATTTTTGCATTATGGGCATCAGTGGATCATGTGACTCTAGCAAAAGAAGACAAAACGTCACGCAGAGTGCTAATGCCTACAAAACAAACTTCACCGAGGACGCGAATGAACGTGCGTGGTAACAATGGTGCCAGTTCTCTTACATCCCGATGCAATTTCATTGTTTCGTCGTCAATGGGGTGGTACAAGGGTTACAGTAAACCTGAAGTTTTGCATCGGAAGCGACCACTGGACTCCCAGCCAAGGTTCAAAGCACAGACCGTTTGAAGCGTTATTCCCCTGGACAGAAGTCGGCATGGTGCCTGTTGTATTCAATCCCGTGCAATTTCTGTGTTTCGTTGTCAATGTGAAAGACGGAGGGTTACAGTAAACCTGAAGTGGTGCATCGCAAACAGGTACTGGACTCCCGAAAAAGGTTCTAAGCAGATACCGTTAGAAGCGCTACTCCCCAGGACACAAGTCGGCATGATGCCAGTTGTATTCAATCCCGATGCAATTTCTCTGTTTAGTTGTCAATTTGTAGGACCCAGGGATAACAGTAAACCTCCAGTGGCGCATCGGAAACATCTACAAGACGTCCAGAAAAGTTCCAAGGGCAAACGTTGAAGAGTTACTCGCCTGGACTGTAGTAGGCATTGTGCCTGTGGTATTCAACGGATGCAATTACTGTGTTCCATAGTCAATGTGAAGGTTCAAGGGTTTCAATCAACCTGCAGTGGTGCATCGGAAACACCTACTAGACTCCCAGATGAGGTACGAAGCAGATATCGTGTGAAGCGTTTACCCCTGGACCAAAGTCAACATGGTGCCTATTGTTTTCAATCCCAATGCTATTTCTGTGTGTCGTCGTCAAGGCGAAGGTACAGTGAACCAGCTTTGTGGCATTGAAAACACCTACTGGAATCCCTAGAGTGGTTCCAATCATAGACCGTTTGACGCGTTACTGCCCAGGACAGAAGTTGGCATAATGCCTGTGGCAATCAATCCCGATTCAATCTGTATATTTTCTCGTCAATAAAAAGGTCCAAGGGTTACAGTACACCTGCAGTGGTGCATGGGAAACAACTACTGGACTCTAAGATAAGGTTTCAAGCAGATACCGTGTAAAGCGTTACTTCCCTGGACACAATTTAGAATGGTTCATTTTGTATTCAATCCCGATCCTATTTCTGTGTTTCGTCGTCAATTTGAAGTACCAATGGTTACAGTAAACGTGCAGTGGTGCATCGAAAACAACTACTGGACACCCAGAAAAGGTTCCAAGCACAGACGGTTTGAAGCGTTACTCACCTGGCCAGTAGTCGTCATGGTGCCTGTTGTATTCAATCCCAATGCAATTTCTGTGTATCGTGTTCGGTGTGAAGATCCAAGCGTTACAGTAAACCTGCAGTTGTGCATCGGAAACACCCACTGGAATCCCAGAAAAGTTCCAAGCACAGACCGATCGATACCTTACTCACCTGGACATTAGTCTGCATTGTGCTTGTTGTATTGAATTACGATGCAATTTCTGTATTCGTCTTCAATGTGAACGTCTATGGGTTACAGTTAACCTGCAGTGGTGCATCAGAAACAACTACTGGACTCCCAGAAAAGGTTCCACGCACAGACCATTTGAAGCTTTACTGGTCCCGACCGTAGTCGACATGCTGCCTGTTATATTCGATCACGACGTTATTTCTGTTTTCCATTGTCAACGTAGGACCAAGGCTTAGAGTAAACCACCAGTGGTGCATCGCAAACAACTACTGGACAACCAGAAAATCTACCAAGCAGAAACCGTGTGAAGCTTTTCTCCCCTGTACTAAAAGTCATCATGGTGTTTGTTGTATTCAATCTCGGTGCAAATACTGAGTTTCATGGACAATGTAAAGTTCCAAGGATTATAATAAACCTGCAGTTGTGCATCAGATGCAACCACTGGACTATCAGGAAGGTTTCCAAGCGCAGAACGTTTGAAGAGTTACTCCCCTAGAATGTAGTAGACGTGGGGCCTGTTGTATTCAATCCCGACGCAATTTCTGTGTTTCGTCTTCGATGTGAAGCTCCAAGAGTTACAGTATACCTGCAGTGGTGCGTCGGAAGCAACTACAGGTTTCGCAGTAAATGTTCCAAGCAGTTACCGTTTGAAGCGTTCTCCCTTAGGCAGAAGTCGGCATGGTGCGTGTTGTATTCAATCCCTGATGCAATTTCTGTCTTTAATGGTCAATGTGAAGGTCTAAGGTTTACAGTGAACCTGCATTGGTGCATCGGAATCAACTGCAAGTCTCCCAGAAAATGTTCCAAGCAGATACCGTTAGAAGCGTTCTCCCCTGGGGAAACGTCTGCGTGGTGCCCTCAATGCGAAGGTCTAAGGGGTACAGTAAA
Source organism: Schistocerca piceifrons (assembly GCF_021461385.2). Taxonomy (NCBI): domain Eukaryota; kingdom Metazoa; phylum Arthropoda; class Insecta; order Orthoptera; family Acrididae; genus Schistocerca; species Schistocerca piceifrons. The sequence continues at coordinate 521,341,858 of NC_060143.1, forward strand.
TCTGCAGTGGTGCATCGGAAACAACTACAGAACTCCCAGAAAATGTTCCATGGAGATACTGTTTTAAGCGATACTCCCCTGGAGAAAAGGAGACATGGTTTATGTTCTATTTAATCCCGATGGAATTTCTGCGTTTGATGGTCAATGCGAAGGTGTAAGGGCTACAGCAAACCTGCATTGTTGCATCGGAAACAACTGCGGGTCTCCCAGAAAATGTTATAAGCTGATACCGTTTGAAGCGTTACTCACCTGGGCAGAAGTCGGCATGGTGCATGTTGTATTCCCTACCGTTGCAATTTCTGTGTTTGTTGGTCAATGCGAAGGTCTAAGGAGTACAATAAATCTGCAGTGGTGCATCGGAAACAACTTCAGAACTCCCACAAAATGTTCCATGCAGATAACGTCTGAAGCGTTACTCCCCTGGCGGGAAGGAGACATGGTAAATGTTGTATTCACTACCGATGGAATTTCTGAGTTTGAAGGTCAATGTGAAGGTCTAAGGGTTACAGTAAACCTGCGTTGGTGCATCAGAAACATCTGCAGGTCCCCCAGAAAATGTTCCAAGCAGATACCGTTTGAAGCGTTATTCCCCTGGGTAGATGTCGGAATGGGGTGTGTTGTATTCAGTACCGATGTATTTTCTGTGTTTGATGTTCAATGCGAACGTCTAAGGGGTACAGTAAATCTGCCGTGGTGCATGGGAAACAACTACAAGACTCCCAGAAAATGTTCGAAGCAGATACCGTTTGAAGCGTTACTCGCCTGGAAAGATGTCGTAATGGTGCATGTTGTATTCAATACCGATGCAATTTCTTTGATTGATGGTCAATGTGAAGGTCTAAGGGTTACAGTAAACCTGCATTGGTGCATCGGAAACAAATGCAGGTATTCCAGAAATTGTTCCGAGCAGATACCGTTTGAAGCGTTACTCCCCTGGGCAGAAGTTGGCATGCTGCGTGTTTTATTCAATACGGATGCAATTTCTTTGTTTGATGGTCAATGTGAAAGTCCAAGGGTTACAGTAATCCTGCAGTGGTGCATCGGAAACAACTACAGGACTCCCAGCAATTGTTCCAAGGAGAAACCGTTTGAAGCGTTTTTCGCCTGGACAGGTGTCGGCATGGTGCATGTTGTATTGAATCACAGTGCACTACTGTAAACCTGCAGTGGTGGCTCGGAAACAACTAAAGGTCTCCCAGAAAATGTTCCATGCAGATACCGTTTGAAGCGTTACTCCCCTGGAGAGAAGGAGACATGGTATATGTTGTATTCAATCCCGATGCTATTTTTGTGTTTGATGGTCAATTTAAGAGTGTAAGGGGTGCAGTAAACCTGCATTGATGCATCGGAAACAACTACAGAACACCCAGAAAATGTTCCACGCAGATACCGTTTGAAGCGTTACTCCCCTGGGCAGAAGTCGGCATGGGGCATGTTGTATTCAATACCGTTGCAATTTCTGTGTTTGATGGTCAATACGAAGGGCCAAGGGGTGCAGTAAATCTGCAGTGGTGCGTCGGAAACAACTACAGAACTCCCTGAAAATGTTCGAAACAGATTGATGCGTTACTCCCCTGGAGAGAAGTGGACATGGTATATGTTGTATTCGTTACCGATGCAATTTCTCTGTTTGCGGTCAATGTGAAGGTCTAAGGATTACAGTAAACCTGCATCGGTGCATCGGAAACAACTACAGGTCCCCCAGAAGATGTTCCAATCAAATACAGTTTGAAGCGCTACTCCCCTCGGCAGATATCAGCATGGTGCCTGTTTTATTCAATACCGATGCAATTTCTGTTATCGATGACAACGCGAAGGACCAAGGGTTACAGTAAATCTACAGTGGAGCATCGAAACAACTACAGGACTCCCAGAAAATGTTCCAAACAGATAACATTTAAAGCGTTAATCGCCTATACATATGTCGGCATGGTGCATGTCGTATTCAATCACGGTGCACTTTCTGTGTGTGATGGTCAATGCAAAGGTCCACGAGATACAATAAACCCGCAGTGGTGCATCGGAATCATCTACAGGAATCCCAGAAAATGTTCGAAGCAGACACCGTTTGAAGCGTTACTCCACTGGAGAGAGGGAGACATAGTGTAAGTTGTCTTCAATACCGATTCAATTTCTGTGTTTGATGGTAGAATGCGAAGGTCCACGGGTTACAGTTAACCCGCATTGGTGCATCGAAACCAACTACAGGACTCCCAGAAAATGTTCCAAGCGGAAACCGTTTGAAGCGTTTCTCGCCTGGACAGATGTCGGCATGGTGCATGTTGTATTGAATGACGTTCACTTTCTGTGTTTGATTTTCAATGTGAATGTCCAAGAGCTACAGAAAACCTGCAGTGGTGCCTCGGGAACAACTAGAGGACTCCCAGATAATGTTCGAAACAGAAACCGTTTGAAGCGTTCATCGCCTGGACATAAGTCGTAATGGTGCATGTTGTATTCAATCACCGCGCACTTTCTGTGTTTGTTGGCCAATGTGAAGATCCAAGGATTACAGTGATCCTGCAGTGGAGCATCGGAAACAACTACAGGACTCCAAGAAAATGTTCAAAGCTGATAGCGTTGAAAGCGTTCCTCGCCAGGACAGAGGTCGGCTTCGTGCGTGTTATATTCAATCACGGTGGACTTTAGGTGTTTAATGGTCAATCGGAAGGTCCATGACCTACAGTAAAACTGCAGTGGTGCTTCGGAAACAACTATAGGACTCCCAGATAATGTTATAAGCAGATACCATATTAAACGTTACTCCCCTGGAGAGAAGGAGACGTGGTATATGTTGTATTCATCCCCGATGCAATGTCTGTGTTTGATAGTCAATGTGAAGGTCTAAAGGTTACAGCAAACCTGCGTTGGTGCATCGGAAAGAACTACAGGTACCCCAGACAATGTTTTAAGCAGATACCGTTTGAAGCGTTACTCCCCTGGGCAGAAGTCGCCATAGTGCATATTGTATTCAATGCCGATGAAATTTCTGTGTTTGATGGTCAATGTGATGGTCTAAGGGTTGCAGTAAACCCTCATTGGTGCATCGGAAGCATCTACAGGACTCCCAGAAAATGTGCCAAGCAGATACCGTTTGAAGCGTTACTCCCCTGGGCAGAAGTGGGCATGGTGCATGTTGTATTCAATATCGATACAATTTTTGTGTTTGATGGTCAATGGGAAAGTGCAAGTGTTATAGTAAATCTGCAGTGTTCCATCGGAAACAGGTACAGGACTCCCAGAAAATGTTACAAGCAGATACCGTTTAAAGCGTTACTCGCTTAGACAGATGTCGTAATGGGTGCCATGTTGTATTCACTACCAATGCGATCTCTTTGTTTGATGGTCAATGTGAAGGTCCCAGAGTGACAGCAATCCTCCAGTGGTGCATCGGAAGCAACTACAGGGCTCCCAGAAAATGTTCCAAGCAGATACCGTTTGATGCGTTACTCCCCTGGGCAGAAGTCGGCATGGTGCCTTTCGTATTCAATACCGATGCAATATCTGTTTTTGATGGTCATTGGGAAGGTCCAGGGGCTACAGTAAATCTGCAGTGGTGCATCGGAAACAACTACAGGACTCATAGAAAATATACCAAGCAGACAACGTTGGAAGCGTTTCTCCCCTTGACAGAAGTAGACATGTTATTCGTTGTAATCAATCCCGAAGCAATAACTGTATTTGATGGTCAATGTGAAGGTCTAAGCGTTACAGTAAACCTGCATTGGTGCAACGGAAACAACTACTGGTCTCATAGAAAATTTTCGAAGCAGATGCCGTTTGAAGCGATACTCGCCTGGACAGATGTCGTAATGGTGCCTGTTGTATTCAATCCCGATGCACTTTCTGTGTTTGATGGTCAATGCGAAGTTCCAGGGGTTACAGCAAATCTACAGTGGTGCATCGGCAACAACTACAGGACTCCCAGAAAATATTCGAAGAAGATACCGTTTGAAGGGTTACTCACCTGGACAGATGTCGTAATGGTGCACGTTGTATTCAATACCGATGCAATTTCTATGTTTGATGGTCAATGCGATGGTCCAAGAGTTACAGTAAACCTGCAGTGGTGCATCGGAAGCAACTACAGGAATCCCAGAAAAAGTTCCAAGCAAATACCGTTTGAAGCGTTTCTCCCCTGGATAGATGTAGACATGCTTTATGTTGTATTTAATCCCGATGCAATTTCTGTGTTTGATGGTCAATTTAAAGACCAAGGGCTACAGTAAACATGGAGTCGTGTTTCAGAATCAACAACAGGACTACCAGAAAATGTTCCAAGCAGATACCGTTAGATGCGTTACTTGCCTGGACAGATGTCGTGATGATGCATGTTGTATTCAATACATACGCAATTACATTGTTTAATGGTTAATGTGAAGGTCTAAGGGTTACAGTAAACCTGCATTGGTGCATCGGAAACAACTACAGGTCTCCCAGAAAATGTTCGAAGCAGATACCCTTTGAAGCGTTACTCGCCTGGACAGATGTCGTAATTGCGCATGTTGCATTCAATCCCGCTGGAATTTCTGTGTTTGATGGTCAATACGACGGTACAAGGTTTACAGTATACCTGCATTGGTGCATCGGAAACAACTACCAGACTCCCAGATAATGTTCCAAGCAAAAACCGTTTGAAGCGTTACTCCTCTGGACAGAAGTAGACATGCTATATGTTGTATTTAATCCCGATGTAATTTCTGTGTTTGATGGTCAATGTGAAGCTCCAAGCGTTACAGTAAACCAGCATTGGTGCATCATAAACAACTATAGGACTCCTAGAAAACGTTCCAAGCAGATACCGTTTGAAGCGTTACTCCAATGAACAGAAGTAGACGTGTTATACGTTGTAATCAATCCCGATGCAATTTCTGTGTTTGATGGTCAATGTGAAGCTACAAGCGTTACAGTAAACCTGCATTGTTCCATTGGAAACAGCTACAGGTCTCCCAGAAAATGTTCCAAGCAGATACCGTTTGAAGCGTTGCTCCCTTGGGCAGAAGTCGGCATGGTGCATGTTGTGTTCAATACTGATAGGATTTCTGTGTTTGAAGGTCATTGGGAAGGTCCAAGGGGTACACTACATCAGCAGTGGTGCATCGGAAACAACTACTGGACTCCCAGAAAATGTTCCAAGCAGATACCGTTTGGAGCGTTTCTCGCCTGGACAGATGTCGTAATCGTGCATATTGTATTCAGTACCGATGGAATGTCTTTGTTTGAAGGTCAATGTGAAGGTCCAAGAGTTACAGTAAACCCGCAGTGTTGCATCGGAAACAACTACCAGACTCCGAGAAAATATTCTAAGCTAATTCCGTTTGAAGCGTTACTCCCCTGGACAGAAGAAGAATTGGTATATGTTGTATTCAATCATGACGCAATTTCTGTGTTTGATGGTCAATGGGAATATCAAGGGTTACAGTAAACCTGCTTTGGTGCATCGGAAACAACTACTGGACTCCCAGAAAAGGTTCCACGCACAGACCATTTGAATCGTTACTCGTCTGGATATTAGTCGACATGCTACCTGTTTTATTCTACCCCGATGTTATTTCTGTGCTTCGTCTCAATGTAAAGTCCAACGGTTACAGTAACCCTGAAGTTGTGCATCGGTAACAACTACTTGACTCCCAGGATAGTTTATAATCACAGACTGTTTCAATAGTTGCACCGCTGGTCAGAAGTCTGCATGGTGAGTTTTGTCTTCAATCCCAATGGAATATCTGTGTTTCGTCGTAAATGTGGAGGTCCAACTGTTACAGTTAACCTGCAGTGGTGCTTCGCAAGCAACTACTGGACTCCCAGAAAAGTACCAACCACAGAACGATTAAAGCGTTACTTGCGTGGACAATAGTCGGCATGGTGACTGTTGCATTAAATCCCAAGTCACTTCCAGAAAAAGTAACAAGCAGCTAGTGGGTGATGCGTTAGTTCCCTGGACAAAAGCCGGAACGATGCCTATTGTGTTCAGTCCCGATGGAATTTCAGAGTTTCGTCGTCAATGTGAACGACCACGAGTAACAGTAAACCTGCTGTGGTGCATCGGAAACAACTACAGGACACCCAGAAAAAGTTCCAATCAGATTTCGTTTGAAGTGTTACTCACATGGACAGATGTCGGCTTGGTGCATGTTGAATTCAATTCCGATGGAATTTCTGTGTTTGATGGTCAGTGTGAAGGTCCAAGAGTTATAGTAAACCTGCGGTGGTGCATCGGAAACTACTGCAGGACTCCCAGAAATGTTCCAAGCAGATAACGTTTGATGCGTTACTCCCCTAGAGAGAAGGAGACATGGTATATGTAGTATTCAATACCGATTCAATTACTGTGTTTGATGGTTAACGTGAAGATCTAAGGGTTACAGTAAACCTGCATTGGTGCATCGAGAGCAACTGCAGATCTCCCAGGAAATATTCCAAGCAGATACCGTTTGAAGCGTCACTCCCGCGGGCAGATGTCGGCATGGTGCCGGTTGTATTAAATACCGATGCAATTTCTGTGTTTGATGGTCAATGTGAAGGTGTAAGGTTTACAGTAAACCTGCATTGGTGCATCGGAAACAACCACAGGTCTCCCAGAAAATGTTCCAAGCAAATACTGTTTGAAGCGTTACTCCCCTCGGCATAAGTCAGCGTGGTGCCGGTTGTATTATATACCGATGCAACTTCTGTGTTGGATGGTCAATGCGAACGTCCAAGGGTTACAGTAAATCTGCAGTGGTGCATCGACAAAGACTACAGGCCACCCAGAAAGTGTTGCAAGCAGATACTGCTTGAAGCGTTACTCGCATGGACAGATGTCGTAATGGTGCATGTTGTATTCAATACCGATGCAATTTCCTTGTTTTATGGTCAATGTGAAGGTCCAAGGGTTACGGTAATCCTGCAGTGATGCATCGGAAACAACTAATGGACTCCCAGAAAATGTTCAAAGCAGATACCGTTCAATGCGTTACTCGCCTGGACCGATTTCTGCATGGTGTATGTTGTATTCAATCACGGTGTATTCTCTGTGTTTGATTGTCAATGTGAGGGTCCAAGAGTTACAGTAATCCTGCAGTAGTGCATCGGAAACAACTGCAGGACACCCAGACAATGTTCCAATTACATACCGTTTCAAGCGTTACTCACCTGGAGAGTAGGAGACATGGTATGTATTTCATTCAATACCGATGCAATATCAGTGGTTGATGATCAATGTGAAGGTCTAAGGGTTACAGTAAACCTGCATTGGTGCATCGGAAACAAGTACAGGTCTCCCAGAAAATGTTCCAAGCAGGTACCGTTTGAAGCGTTACTCCCCTCAGCAGAAGTCGGCATGTTACCTGTTGTATTCAATACCCTTGCAATTTCTGTGTTAGATGGTCAATGCGAAGGTCCAACGGTTACACTAAATCTGCAGTGGTGCATCGGAAACAACTACAGGCCCCCCAGAAAATGTTCCAAGCAGGTACCGCTTGTAGCGTTACTCCCCTCAGCAGAGGTCGCCATGGTGCGTGTTGTATTCTATACCGACGGAACTTCTGTGTTTCATGGTCAATGCGAAGGTCCAAGGGTTACAGTAAATCTGCAGCGGTGCATCGGAAACAACTACAGGACTCCCAGAAAAAGTTCCAAGCAAATACCGTTTGAAGTGTTACTCCCCTCAACAGAAGTCGGCATGGTGCATTTTGTATTCAATCACGGTGCACTTTCTGTATTTGATGGTCAATGTGAAGGTCCAAGGGTTACAGTAAGCCTGCAGTGGTGCATCGGAAACAACTACAGGTCTCCCAGAAAATGTTCCAAGCAGGTACCGTTTGAAGCGTTACTCCCCTCAGCAGAAGTCGGCATGTTACCTGTTGTATTCAATACCCTTGCAATTTCTGTGTTTGATGGTAAATGCGAAGGTCCAACGGTTACAGTAAATCTGCAGTGGTGCATCGGAAACAACTACAGGCCTCCCAGAAAATGTTCCAAGCAGGTACCGTTTGAAGCGTTACTCCCCTCAGCAGAGGTCGCCAAGGTGCCTGTTGTATTCTATACCGATGCAATTTCTGTGTTAGATGGTCAATGTGAAGGTCCAAGGCTTACAGTAAATCTTCAGTGGTGAATCGAAAACAACGACAGGTCTCCGAGAAAATGTTTCAAGCAGATACCGTTTGAAGCGTACTCCCCTCAGCAGAAGTCGGCATGGTGCCTGTTGTTTTCAATACCGATGCAATTTCTGTGTTTGATGGTCAATGCGAACGTCCAAGGGATACGGTAAATTTGCAGTGGTGCATCGGAAACAACAACAGGTCTCCCAGAAAATGTTCCAAGCAGATACCATTTGAAGCGTTACTCCCCTCAGCAGAAGTCGGCAGTCTGCCTGTTGTATTCAATACCGAGTCAATGTCAGTGTTTGATGGTCAATGCGAAGGTCCAAGTGTTACAGAAAATCTGCAGTGGTGCATCGGCACAACTACAGGTATCCCAGAAAATGATCCCAGCAGATACCGTTTGAAGCGTTAGTCTCCTGGAGAGAGGGAGACATGGTATATGTTGCATTCAATACCGATGCATTTTCTGTGGTTGATGGTCAATGCGAAGGTCCAAGTGTTTCAGTAAGTCTGCAGTGGTGCATCGGAAACCACTATAGGTCTCCCAGAAAATGTTCCAAGCAGATATCGTTTGAAGCGTTACTCCCGACAGCAGAAGTCGGCATGGTGCCTGTGGTATTCAATACCGATGCAATTTCTGTGTATGATGCTCAATGCGAAGGTCCAAGGGTTACAGTAAATCTGCAGTTGTGCGTCGGAAACAACTACATGTCTCCCAGAAAATGTTCCAGGCAGGCACCGTTTGAAGCGTTACTCCCCTCAGCAGAAGTCGGCACGGTGCCTGTTGTATTCAGTAGCGATGCAATTTCTGTGTTTGATGATCAATGCGAAGGTCCATGGGTTACAGCAAAACCGCGGTGGAGCATCGGAAACAACTACAGGACTCCCAGAAATAGTTCCAAGTAGATACCGTTGTAGCGTTACTCCCCTCAGAAGAAGTCGGCATAGTGCCTGTTGTATTCAATACCGATGCAATTTCTGTGTTTGATGGTCAATGCGAAGGTCCAAGGGTTGCAGTAAATCTGCAGTGGGGCATCGGAAACAACTACAGGTCTCCCAGAAAATGTTCCAAGCAGATACCGTTTGAAGCGTTACTCTCCTCAGTAGGAGTCGGCATGGTGTCTGTTGTATTCAATACCGATGCAATATCTGTGTTAGATGGTCAATGCGAAGGTCCAACGGTTACAGTAAATCTGCAGTGGTGCATCGGAAACAACTACAGGCCCCCCAGAAAATGTTCCAAGCAGGTACAGCTTGTAGCGTTAGTCGCCTCAGCAGAGGTCGCCATGGTGCCTGTTGTATTCTATACCGATGGAACTTCTGTGTTTCATGGTCAATGCGAAGGTCCAAGGGTTACAGTAAATCTGCAGCGGTGCATCGGAAACAAGTACAGGACTCCCAGAAAATGTTCCAAGCAGATACCGTTTGAAGCGTAACTCCCCTCAACAGAAGTCGTCATGGTGCCTGTTGTATTCAATACCGATGCAATTTCTGTGTTAGATGGTCAATGTGAAGGTCCAACGCTTACAGTAAATCTTCAGTGGTGAATCGAAAACAACGACAGGTCTCCGAGAAAATGTTCCAAGCAGATACCGTTTGAAGCGTACTCCCCTCAGCAGAAGTCGGCATGGTACCAGTTGTATTCAATACCGATGCAATTTCTGTGTTTGATGGACAATGCGAACGTCCAAGGGATACGGTAAATTTGCAGTGGTGCATCGGAAACAACAACAGGTCTCCCAGAAAATGTTCCAAGCAGATACCATTTGAAGCGTTACTCCCCTCAGCAGAAGTCGGCAGTCTGCCTGTTGTATTCAATACCGAGTCAATGTCAGTGTTTGATGGTCAATGCGAAGGTCCAAGTGTTACAGTAAATCTGCAGTGGTGCATCGGCACAACTACAGGTATCCCAGAAAGTGATCCCAGCAGATACCGTTTGAAGCGTTAGTCCCCTGGAGAGAAGGAGACATGGTATATGTTGCATTCAATACTGATGCATTTTCTGTGGTTGATGGTCAATGCGAAGGTCCAAGTGTTTCAGTAAGTCTGCAGTGGTGCATCGGAAACAACTACAGGTCTCCCAGAAAATGTTCCAAGCAGATATCGTTTGAAGCGTTACTCCCCACAGCAGAAGTCGGCATGGTGCCTGTGGTATTCAATACCGATGCAATTTCTGTGTATGATGCTCAATGCGGAGGTCCAAGGGTTACAGTAAATCTGCAGTTGTGCATCGGAAACAACTACATGTCTCCCAGAAAATGTTCCAAGCAGGTACCGTTTGAAGCGTTACTCCCCTCAGCAGAAGTCGGCACGGTGCCTGTTGTATTCAATAGCGATGCAATTTCTGTGTTTGATGGTCAATGCGAAGGTCCATGGGTTACAGCAAAACCGCGGTGGAGCTTCGGAAACAACTACAGGACTCCCAGAAATCGTTCCAAGCAGATACCGTTGTAGCGTTACTCCCCTCAGAAGAAGTCGGCATAGTGCCTGTTGTATTCAATACCGATGCAATTTCTGTGTTTGATGGTCAATGTGAAGGTCCAAGGGTTGCAGTAAATCTGCAGTGGGGCATCGGAAACAACTACAGGTCTCCCAGAAAATGTTCCAAGCAGATACCGTTTGAAGCGTTACTCTCCTCAGTAGGAGTCGGCATGGTGTCTGTTGTATTCAATACCGATGCAATATCTGTGTTAGATGGTCAATGCGAAGGTCCAACGGTTACAGTAAATCTGCAGTGGTGCATCGGAAACAACTACAGGCCCCCCAGAAAATGTTCCAAGCAGGTACAGCTTGTAGCGTTAGTCGCCTCAGCAGAGGTCGCCATGTTGCCTGTTGTATTCTATACCGATGGAACTTCTGTGTTTCATGGTCAATGCGAAGGTCCAAGGGTTACAGTAAATCTGCAGCGGTGCATCGGAAACAAGTACAGGACTCCCAGAAAATGTTCCAAGCAGATACCGTTTGAAGCGTAACTCCCCTCAACAGAAGTCGTCATGGTGCCTGTTGTATTCAATACCGATGCAATTTCTGTGTTTGATGGTCAATGCGAAGGTCCAAGGGTTGCAGTAAATCTGCGGTGGAGCATCGGAAACAACTACAGGTCTCCCAGAAAATGTTCCAAGCAGATACCGTTTGAAGCGTACTCCCCTCAGCAGAAGTCGGCATGGTACCAGTTGTATTCAATACCGATGCAATTTCTGTGTTTGATGGTCAATGCGAACGTCCAAGGGATACGGTAAATTTGCAGTGGTGCATCGGAAACAACAACAGGTCTCCCAGAAAATGTTCCAAGCAGATACCATTTGAAGCGTTACTCCCCTCAGCAGAAGTCGGCAGTCTGCCTGTTGTATTCAATACCGAGTCAATGTCAGTGTTTGATGGTCAATGCGAAGGTCCAAGTGTTACAGTAAATCTGCAGTGGTGCATCGGCACAACTACAGGTATCCCAGAAAATGATCCCAGCAGATACCGTTTGAAGCGTTAGTCCCCTGGAGAGAAGGAGACATGGTATATGTTGCATTCAATACTGATGCATTTTCTGTGGTTGATGGTCAATGCGAAGGTCCAAGTGTTTCAGTAAGTCTGCAGTGGTGCATCGGAAACAACTACAGGTCTCCCAGAAAATGTTCCAAGCAGATATCGTTTGAAGCGTTACTCCCCACAGCAGAAGTCGGCATGGTGCCTGTGGTATTCAATACCGATGCAATTTCTGTGTATGATGCTCAATGCGAAGGTCCAAGGGTTACAGTAAATCTGCAGTTGTGCATCGGAAACAACTACATGTCTCCCAGAAAATGTTCCAAGCAGGTACCGTTTGAAGCGTTACTCCCCTCAGCAGAAGTCGGCACGGTGCCTGTTGTATTCAATAGCGATGCAATTTCTGTGTTTGATGGTCAATGCGAAGGTCCATGGGTTACAGCAAAACCGCGGTGGAGCTTCGGAAACAACTACAGGACTCCCAGAAATCGTTCCAAGCAGATACCGTTGTAGCGTTACTCCCCTCAGAAGAAGTCGGCATAGTGCCTGTTGTATTCAATACCGATGCAATTTCTGTGTTTGATGGTCAATGCGAAGGTCCAAGGGTTGCAGTAAATCTGCGGTGGAGCATCGGAAACAACTACAGGTCTCCCAGAAAATGTTCCAAGCAGATACCGTTTGAAGCGTTACTCTCCTCAGTAGGAGTCGGCATGGTGTCTGTTGTATTCAATACCGATGCAATATCTGTGTTGGATGGTCAATGCGAAGGACCTAGGGTAACAGTAAACCTGCAGTGGTGCATCGAAAACAACGACAGGTCTCCCAGAAAATTTTCCAAACAGATTCCGTTTGAAGCGTTACTCCCCTCAGCAAAAGTCGGCATAGTGCCTGTTGTATTCAATCCCGATGCAAATTCTGTGTTTCATGGTCACTGTGAAGGTCCACGTGTTACAGTAAACCTGCAGTTGTGCATCAGATACAACAACCGGTCTCCCAGGATTGGTTCGAAGCACAAAATGTTTGATGTGTTTCTCCCCTATCATGTAGTCGCCATGAGGTGTTGTATTCAATCAAATTTCTGAGTTTCGTCGTCGATGTGAAGATCCAATAGTTGCAGTAAACCTGCATCGGAAACATCTACTAATCTCCCCGAAAAGTTCCATGCACAGAACGATTGTAGCGTTACTTGCCTAGACATTACTCGGCATGATGCTTGTTGTATTCAATCCCGTGTAATTTCTGTGTATTGTCTTCAATGTGAAGATCGGAGCGTTATAGTAAAACTGCAGTCGTGCATTGGAAACAGATACTGGACTCCCAGAGAAAGTATCAAACAGATACTGGTTGAAGCGTCACTTCCCTCGCCAAAAGTCGGCAAGGTGCCAATTGTATTCAATGCTAATGTAATATTTGTGTTTCGGCGTCAATGTAAACGTCCAAGGGTTACAGTAATCCTGCAGTGGTGCATCGGAAACAACTACCATACTACCAGAAAAGGTACCAAGCAGATACCGCGTGAAGCGCTGCTCCCCTGGACAGAAGCCGGCATGATGGCTATTGCATTCAATACCGAAGCAATTTCTGTGTTTCGTCGTGAATCTGATGGTCCAAGGGTTACTGCAGTGGTGCATCGTAAACAACTTCTGGACTCCCAGGAAAGTTTCCAAGCACAGACTGTTTCAAGCTTTACTCACCTGGACAGTAGTCAGCATGTTGACTGTTGTGTTCAATCCCGATGCAATTTCTCTGTTTTATTTTCAAAGTGAAGTTACAAGCGTTATAGTGAAACAGTAGTTGTGCACCGGGAACATTAGTGGACCACGAGAAAAGGAACTATGCAGATACCGTGTGAAGCGTTATTCCCCTGGACCAAAGTCAGCATGGTGCATGTTGTACTCAACCCCGATGTAACTTCGGTGTTTCGTCGTCAATGTGAACGTCCTAGGGTTACAGTTAAACTGCAGTGGGTTAACGAAATCCACATCTGGACTGCAATAAAAGATTCCAAGCAGATACCGTTTGAAGCGTTACACCCCCGTACACAAGAGGGTATGGTGCCTGTTGTATTCTTTCCCAATGCCATTCCTGTGTTTCGTCGTCAATGTGAAGGTCCAAGGGTTACAGTAACCATGGAGTTGTCCATCGGGAACATCAACTGGAATCCCAGAAAAGTTCCAACCACACAACGATTGAAGCGTTACTCGCCTGGACTCCGGTCGGCAAGGTGCATTTTGTATTCAATACCGATGCAATCTCTGTGTTTCGTCGTCAGTCTGAAGGTTCAAGGTTTACAGTCAAACTGTAGTGGTGCATCGTAAACAACTACTGGACACCCAGAAAAGGTTCGAAGGACAGACCATTTGAAGCGTTACTCGTCAGGACAGTAGGCGACATGGTGCCTGCTGTGTTCAATCCCGATGTATTTTTTGTAATTCGTCGTCAATGTCTAGGTAAAACGGTTACAATAACCCTGCAGTTGTTCTTCGGAAACGTCTGCTGGACTCCCAGGCAAGGTTCCATATCACAGACTGTTTGAAGCGTTGCTCCCCTGGCCAAAATTCGGCATGGTGCCTGTTGTATTCAATCCGGATGCAATTCCTGTGTTTCGTCGTCAGTGTGAAGGTCAAAGGGTTACAGTCATACTGTAGTGGTGCATCGTAAACAACTACTGAACAGCCAGCAAAGGTTCCAAGCACAGACCGTTTGAATCGTTGCTAACCTAAACAGTAGTCCACATGGCGCCTGCTGTATTCAATCCCGATGTAATATCTGAGTATCGTCTCCAATGTGAAGAACCATGCGTTACAGTAAAACTGCAGTGGTGCATTGGAAACAATTACTGGAGTCCCTTAGTATAGATAAAGGAGATACAGGGTGAAGCGTTAGTTCCCTGTCCAAAACTCGCAAAGCGCCTATTGGATTCAATCCTGATGCTATATCTGTGTTTCGTCGTCAATGTGAACGTCCAAGGGTTACAGTAAAATGCAATGGTGCATCGGAAAAAAACTACTAGACTCCCAGAAAAGTTCCAAGGACACAGCGTTTGAAGTGTTACTCGCCTGCACTGTAATCGGCGAGATTCATATCGTATTCAACACCAATGCAATTTCTGTTTCTCGTCGTCAGTCTGAAGGTCCAAGCGTTACAGTCAACCCGCAGTGATGCATTGTAAACAACTACTGGACACTCAGGAAATGTTCCAGCCACAGACCGTTTGAATCGTTACTCACCTGGACAGTAGCTGGCATGGTGCTTGTTGTATTCAATCCCGATGCTATTTTTGTGTTTTGTCTTCAATGTGATTATCCAAGCGTGACAGCAAAATTGCATTGGTGTGTCGGAATCAACTACTGCACTCCCAGAAAAAATTCCAAACACAGACCATTTGTAGCGTTACTCGTGGGACAGTAGTGACATGGTGTCCGTTGTACTCAATCCCGATGCAATTTCTGTGTTTCGTCGTCGATGTGAAGGTTCACGGGTTACGGTAAGTCTGTAGTGGTGTATTGGAAACAACTACTAGATCCCCTGAAAAGGTACCAAGCACAGAAAGTTTGTAGCATTACTCGCCTAGAAATTAGTGGACATGGCGCCTGTTGTATTCAATCCCGATTAAATTTTTGTGTTTCCTCGTCAATATAAACATCCAAGAGTTACAGTGAACCAGCAGTGATGCATCGGAATAAACTACTGGACTCCCTCCAAAGATTCGAAGCACAGACTATCTGAAGCGTTACTCGTCTGGAAAGTAGTCGACATGGAGCCTGTTGTATTCAATCCCGATGTAATATCTGTGTTTCGTCGTCAAAGTAAAGGTCCAACGGTTACAGTAAACCAGCAGTTGTTCATCGGAAATTACTATTGGACTCCCAGCAAGGTTCCATATCACAGATCGTTTGAAGAATTTTTCCCTGGACAAGAGTCGGAATGGTGTCTGTTGTCGTCAATCCCGATGCAATTTCTGTGTTTTGTCGTCAATGTGATGATCCAAGCGTTACAGTAAAACTACAGTGGTGCATCGGAAACAACTACTGGACTCCCAGAAAAGGTTCCAAACAAGAACCGTTTGAAGCGTTACTCACCTGGACGGCAGTCGGCATTCAGCCTTTTGTAGTCAATCCCGATTTCTATTCCGTTTTTCGCCTTCATTGTGAGGATCCAAACGTTACAATAAAACTGTAGTCGTGCATCGGAAACCACTGCTGGACTCGCAGAAAATGTTCCAAGCAGATACCGTTTGAAGCGTTACTCGCGTGGACAGATGTCGGCATGGTGCATGTTGTATTCAATCCTGAAGCTATTTCTGAGTTTGATGGTCAATGTGAAGGTCCAAGGGCTACAGTAAACCTGCAGTGGTGCATCGGAAAGAACTACAAGACTCCCAGAAAATGTTCTAATCAAATACCGTTTTAAGCGTTACTCGCCTGGACAGAAGTAGACATGCTATATGTTGTATTTAATCTCCATGCAATTTCTTTGTTTGATGATCAATGGAAAGGACAAGGGTTACAGTAAACCTGCTTTGGTGCATCGGAAACAACCACAGGAATCCCAGAAAATGTTCCAAGCAGATACCGTTTGAAGCGTTACTCCGCTGGACAGAAGTCGACATGGTGCATGTGTACTCAATCCCGATGCAATTTCTGTGTTTGATGGTGAATGTCAAGGTCCAAGGGTTACAGTAAACATGCAGTGGTGCATCGGAAACAACCACAGGACTCCCAGAAAATATTCCAAGGAAATACCGTTTGAATCGTTACTCCCTTGAACAGAAGTCGACATGGTTCATGTTTTATTTAATCCCGATGCAATATCTGTGTTTGATGGTTAATGTGAAGCTCCAAGGGTTACAGTAAACCTGCAGCTGTGCATCGCAAACAACTTCTGGATTGCCAGAAAGGGTACCAAGCACGGAACGTTTGATGCGTTACTCGCCTAGAATGAAGTCGACATGGTGCCTGTTGTATACAACCCCGAAGCAATTTCTATGCTTCTTCGTCAATTGCAAGGACCAATGGTTACAGTAAACCTCCAGTGGTGCATCTTAAACATCTACTGGACTCGTAGAAAAGTTCCAAGGACAGAACGTTGTAGAGATACTCGCTTGCACTATAGTAGGCATGGTCTTTGGTGTATCAATCCCGATGCCAATTCAGTGTCTCGTCGTCAATGTTCATGTCCAAGGGTTACATTTAAAATACAGTGATGCATCGGAAACAACTACATGACTCCTTGAAAAGGTTCCAGGGACTGACCATTTGAAGCGTTACTCGTCTAGACAGTAGTGATATGGTGCCTGTTCCGATGTATTCTCTGTGTTTCGTCGTCAATGTGAAGGTGCAAGGGTTACAGTAACCATGTAGTTGTGCATAGGGAACATCTACTGAAATCCCAGAAAAGTTCCAAGCACACACCATTCCTGACCTTACTCGCCTGGACATTAGTCTGCATGGTGCCTGTTGTATTCAATTACGATGCAATTTCTGCATTCGGCTTCTATGTGAGCGTCCAAGCGTTACAGTTAACCTGTAGTGGTGCATCAGAAACAACTACTGGACTTCCAAAAAAGGTTCCACCCACAGACTATTTGAAGCGTTACCGACGGCCGCGCTGGTCTCGCGGTTCTAGGCGCACAGTCCGGAACCGTGCGATTGCTACGGTCGCAGGTTCAAATCCAGCCTCGGGCATGGATATGTGTGATGTCCTTAGGTTAGTTAGGTTTAAATAGTTCTAAGTTCTAGGGGACTGATGACCACAGCAGTTGAGTACCATACTGCTCAGAACCATTTGAACCATTTTTGAAGCGTGACTCACCTGGACACTAGTCATCATGGTGCCCCTTGTTTTCAATCCCGATGCAATTTCTGTGTATCGTCTTCAATGTGAAGTTCCATGCGTTACAGTAAAACCGCAGTGGTGCATCGGAAACAAATACTGCACTCCCAGAGAAGGTAACAAACGGATACTTTGCGAAGCGTTACTTCCCTGGCCAATAGTCGGACAAGTGCCTATTGTATTTAATCCCGATGTAATTTCTGTATTTCATTGTCAATGTGCTCTTTCAAGGGTTACAGTAAACCTGCAGTGGTGCATCGGAAACAACTACAGGACGCTCGGAAAATGTTCCAATCAGATACCGTTTGATGTGTTACTCCCCTGGACAGGTGTTGGCCTGGTGCCTGTTGTATTCAATCCCTATGCAATTTCTGTGTTTGACGGTCAATGTGAAGGTCCAAGGGCTACAGTAAACCTACAGTGGTGAAACATCCTGGCAGATTAAAACTGTGTGTCGGACCGAGACTCGAACTCGGGAGCTTTGCCTTTCGCGGGCAAGTGCTAGTTCTACAATGTTCGCCGGAGAGCTTCTGTAAAGTTTGGAAGGTAGGAGACGAGGTAGTGCGGAATTAAAGCTGTGAGGACGGAGCGTTAGTCTTGCTTGTGTAGCTCAGATGGTAGAGCACTTGCCCGCGAAAGGCAAAGGTCCCGAGTTCGAGTCTCGTTCCAGCACAAAGTTTTAATCTGCCAAGAAGTTTCATATCACCGCACACTCCGCTGTAGAGTGAAAATTTCATTCTAGAAACAAGCCCCAGGCTGTGGCTAAGCCATGTCTCCGCAATATCCGTTCTTTCAGGAGTGCTAGTTCTACAATGTTCGCAGGAGAACTATTGTAAAGTTTAGAAAGTAGGAGACGAGGTACTGGCGGAATTAAAGGTGTAAATACGGGGTGTGAGACGTGCTTTCGTAGCTCATTCTGTAGAGCACTTGCCTGACAAAGGCAGAGGTCCCGAGTTCGAGTCTCGGTCCGGCACACAGTTTTAATGTGCCAGGAAGTTTCGTATAAGCGCACTCTCCGCCGTAGAGTGAAAATTTCATTCTGCAGTGGTGCATCGGAAGCAACTACAGAACTCGCAGAAAATGTTTCAAGCAGACACAGTTTGAAGCGTTACTCCCCAGAGCAGAAGTCGGCATGTTGCACTTTGTATTGAATCCCGATGCAATTTCTGTGTATTGTCTTCAGTGTGAAGATCCAAGCGTTACTGGAAAACTGCAGTTGTGCATCGGAAACAAATACAGACTCCCAGAGATGGTATCAAGCAGTTACTGGGTGAAGCGTTACTTCCGTGGCCAGAAGTCGGCATGGTGCCTATTGTATTCAATCCCGATGTAATTTCTGTATTTCGTTGTCAATGTGCACTTCCAAGGGTTACACTAAACCTGCAGTTGTGCATCGGAAACAACTACTGTACTCTCAGAAATGGTTCCAAGGAGATACCGTTTGAAGCGTTACTCCCCTGCACCGAAGAAGGCATGAAGCCTGCTGTTATCAGTCCTGATGCAATTTCTGTGTTTAGTCGTCAATGTAAAAGTCCAAAGGTTACAGTAAACCTACAGTAGTGCATCAGAAACAACTACTGGGCACCCAGGAAGAGTTCCAAGCACACACCGTTTGAGGCGTTACAGCCCCGGAAAGAAGTCTGCATGGTGCCTGTTGTATTCAGTGTCGTTGCAATTTCTGTGTTTCATCGTTGATATGGAGGTCCATGGGTTACAGTGAACACAATTTCTATGTTTTGTCTTCAATGTGATGATCCAAGCGTTACAGTAAAACTACAGTGGTGCATCGGAAGCAACTACTGGACTCCCAGAAACGGGTCCAAACACATACAGTTTGAAGCGTTACTCGTTGGAGAGTAGTCTACATTGTGGCTGTTGTATTCAATCCCGATATGATTTCTGTGTATCGTCTTCAATGTGAAGATCCAAGCGTTACAGTCGAATTGCTGCGGCGCATCGGGAACAAATACTGGACTCCCAGAGAAGGAATCAAGAAGATACTGGGTGAAGCGTAACTTCCCAGGCCAAAAGTCGACAAGGTGCCTATTGTATTCTATCCCGTCGCAATATCTGTGATTCGTCGTCAATGTGAACGTCCAAGGGTTACTGTAAACCTGCAGTGGTGCATCCGAAACCACTACTGGACTCCCAGGAAAGGTAACAAGCAGATACCATTTGAAGCGTTAATCCCCTGGACAGAAGTCGTCATGGTGCCTATTGTATTCAATACCGAAGCAATTTCTGTGTTACAGCGTCAATGTGAAAATCCAAGGGTTACGGTAAACCTGCAGAAGTGCTTGGGAAGCAAATACTGGACTCCCAGGATAGGTTCCAAGCACAGACCATTTGAAGCGTTATTCGTCTGGACATTAGTCGACATGGAGCTTGTTGTATTCAATCCCGATGAAATTTCTGTGTTTCGTCGTCAGTATAGAGGTCCAACGGTTACAGTAACCATTCAGTTGCTCATCGGAAACAACTGTTTCACTCCCAGGAAATTTTCCAATCACAGACCGTTTGAAGTGTCGCTCCCGTGGACAGAAGTTCAGCGTGATGAGTGTTGTATACAATCCCGTGCATTTTTTTGTGTTCAGTAGTCAATGTGAAGATCCAAGGAGCTACAGTATAATTGCAGTGGTGCATCGGAAATAAATACTGGACTCCCAGAAAAGCAACCAAGGAGACTACGGGAGAAGCGTTGTTCCCATGGCCAAAGAAGTCATGGAGTCAATTGTTTTCAAACCTGAAGCAATATTTGTGTTTGGTCGTCAATGTGAAGGTCCAAGGGTTACAGTCAACCTGCAGTGGTGCAATTGAAACTACTACTCTGCTCCCAGGAATGGTTCAATGAAGATGCGGTGTGAAGAGTTAGTGCCGTGGACCAAAGTCGGCATGGTGCCTGTTGTATTCAGTCCCGATGCAATTTCTATGTTTCGTCGTCAATGTGAACGTCCAAGGGTTACAGTTAACATCCAGTGGTGCTTCGGAAAAAACTACTGGATCCCAAAAAAGGTTCCAAGCACAGTAAGTTTGAAGCGTTACTCGCCTGGACTGTGGTCGGGAAGGTGCGTGTTGTATTCAATAGCGATGCAAATTTTGTGTTTCGTCGTCAATCGGAAAGGTCTAAGGGTAACAGCCAACATGCAGTGGTGCATCGTAAACAACTACTGGACTCCCAGGAAAGGTTCCAAGCACCGACCATTTCAAGCGTTACTCGTCTTGACAGTTGTCGACATTGTGCCTGTTGTATTCAAACCCGATGTAATTTCTGTGTTTCGTCGTAAATGAGAAGATCCAAGCGTTACAGAAAAACTGCGGTGGTACGTCGGAAACTACCAGTGCACTCCCAGAAAAGGTAAAAAGCAGATACGGTGTGAAGGGTTACTCCCCTGGACAATAGTCGGCATGGTGCCTGTTGTTTGAATCCCGATGCAACTTCTGTGTTTCGTTGTCAATGTGAATGTCCAAGGGTTACAGTTAACCTGTTTCGGTGCATCCCATAAAATGTCACAAGCACATCGTTTGAAGCGTTATTCGTCTAAACAGTACTCGGCATGGTGTCTGTTGTATTCAGTACCGATTTCTGTGTTTCCTCTTCAATGTGATGGTCCAAGGGTTGCAGTAAACCTGCACTGATGAATCGGAAACAACTACTAGTCTCCCAGAAAATGTTCCAAGCAGATACTACTTGAAGCGTTACTCCCCTGGACGCATGTCGGCATGCTGCCTCTTGTATTCATTCCGATGCAAATTCTGTGTTTCAGCGTAAATGTGAATGTCCAAGGGTTACAGTAAATCTGCAATGGTGCATCGGAAACAACTACTGGACTCCCAGAAAACTTCCAAGCAGATGCTCTTTTAAGCTTTAGCCCTCTGGACAGAAGTCGGTATGGTGCCTGTTGTGTTCAATCCCGATGTAATTTCCGCGTTCCGTCGTCAATGTGAATGTCCAAGGCTTACAGACATCCTGCAGTGGTGCATCGGAAACAGCTACTGGACACCCAGGAAGGTTCCAAGCACAGACCGTTTGAAGCGTTTCTCACCTTGTTGGTAGTCGGTACAGTGCTTGTGGTATTCAATCACGATGCCATTTGTGTGTTTCTTCGTCAATGTGAAGGTCCAACAGTTAGAGTAACCACGTTGATGTGCATCGGCAACAACTACTAGACTCCCAAGCAAGGTTCCATAGCACAGACCGTTTGAAGCATTGCTCCCCTGGATAGAAATCGACATGGTGAGTGTTGTATTCAATCCCAATGCAACTTCTGTGTTCCGTCGTAAATGTGAACGTTCAAGTATTACAGTAAACATGTGGTGGTACATCGGAAACAACTACTGGACTCCCGGGAAAGATTGCAGTCACAGACCCTTTTAAACGTTACTCGAATTGGCAGTAGTCAGCATGGTGTCGGTTGTACTCAATGCCGATGCCATTTCTGTGTTTCGTCGACAATGTGAAGTTCCATGGGTTACAGTAAACCGGCAGTGGTGCATCAGAAACATCTACTGGTCTCCCTGAAAAGGTACCAAGCAGATACCGTTTGAAGTGTTACTTCCCTGGACAGAAGTCGGTATGGTGCCTGTTGTATTAAATCCTTATGCAATTTCTTTGTTTCATCGTCAATGTGAAGGTCCAAGGGTTATAGTAAACCTGCAGTGGTGCATTGGAAAAAAAGCTATTGGACTCCCAGGAAAGGTTCCAAGCACAGACCACTTGAAGCACTACTCCCAAGGACGGAAAATGCAATAGTGCTTGTTGTATTCAATCCCGTTGCAATTCTTCGTCAATGTGCGTCGGTAAGCCTCCGCGTGGGTTCGATTCTCTCAAATTATTACCAACGCGGTCTTTTCTCGAGATATATGCATGATGGGTCTATGTATTGGTTGAAACTCAACTAGACATGAAATTCGTATTACATGTCTGTGTTGGAATCTCATCAGAATGTTTGAAGTCGATTGAAGAATTTCGCACACACATGGCCAAAAAACAGAAAATACTTATTAAAAAATGAACTTCTTAATAAAGCATGTGTTTAAAACGTACTATAAAGTATAAAATAAATTCTCCTATTCCTATTCTGTTTCCTAATCGCATATGGGTGGTCGTGAAAATTTGTACTTGTACGTTTTTAATAGCTATGACAATACTTCTAAAAATTTAAACGAAAATGTGAGCCTCATGCTACAGAAAACTGAAGCATGTCTACTTCACCTAGTCACTAACAGTTTTATAGCACAGCACATGGTATAAGCTGTACGTGATTTTTCTCAACCACAAATACTCTCTACACAACTTACTTTCATCTATTGTATATGCCGCACAATTTTCGTTTTAAATTTTAAAAGTATTGTCATAGCTATGAAAAATTCACAAACTCAGATATTCAGGACTGTGTGTACGGTGGTAAGGAATCTAGTAATTATTTTACATTTTATAGTTCGCTTTAAAGAAATGTTATATTAAGAAGTTTTTTATTACATAAATAATTACTTATTCCAGTCTGGGACTCCAACTACCATTTCAGGATCCCGCAGAATACGAGCTTAGTGAAGAGCGATATGCAGGGCAGCCAGGCACCAGAGTGCCAAAGGCGTTTGGAAAGTCACGAAGCTTAATGAACATTCGTACCAGTGGCGTAGCGTGGTTGTAAAGGTTGTGGAGACTGTGCAGTTATTATAGGGAGACAAAATAGTACAATAAACAATAATTTAAACAAATGAAACAAAATGTATCAAATGAAACAACAACAACTACTACTACTACCACTACCACCGCCACCACTAATAATAATAATAATAATAATAATAATAATAACTAACTTGTTCAAGAAACGATGACAAATTTGTAGAACTCCAGCAGTAAGAGAAGAAGCACTTATATTGTCTTGTACACAAATGTAATGCGCCTGTCTTTTCTTTCCACGAATAAGTCTATAACTCGGTCTACAAAGATCCGATCACTGGATAGCTCTCCAAGTAATGTCTTTTCAATTGCTAACGTGCTCAAACACGACAGCCGGATGTTGGACATTGAATTCCTTAAATAATTCTTCACTCGTTTAAGAGCACTCATGCTTCGTTCACTGCTTGCTGTAGTTGCGGGTAGGGTCAAAACAAAACGCAGGAACCTCGTTGTTTCATCATCAACGGAGTCTAAATCATTGTTGACAATGTACTTTAAGAGGATTCTCATTAGCTTATATGTTACACAGTTCAATTTCAAGTTGTTCTTATTTGAAAAAAGGTTACAGTTCTAATAATTGGAGCAGTTTCAACTTTGGAAATTCTTTTTGATAATTCGGGAAACACTTTTCGTTCAAAAGCTCAACAAACTGAATCTGGGTTAAGTCTTGAAACCTCCTTTCTATGTGAACAATTTGCAAATCAAGTATCTCGTAAGTTAGTGCCCTGAGATATGTCTTGACTGTCACAGAATGATAAGTTGCCACTCAAACACAAGCTGCATTTAATGCATTCATCGATGAAATTTTCCGTTCTTAATTGTCGTAAGTTTCTCAAAACAGTTCTTATTTCGTCGTGGCAAGCAGTTATACTGACAGATTTTGACTGAAGAACATTAAAGAGATGATCAACATAAACAAAGCACACTCGGTAGAAGCAAAGCAAGTAGACAAACGTAGGATCATCCATCCGTCCTTTCGTTTCCCACAGCACAGCTCAAAGATTCTGGGTCCCACAGAGTCTGTATCATCAAATATATAATTAAAAACACTATATAGCCCTGAGAAATGATCAGATGTTGTTGAAACTGCCCTCGAACGAAAGTTCCAGGGAGAGATGCATACATGTGGCAGTTTAAATCCTTTCTCAGTTAGCAGATACAGTTCGTTTCGATGATTTGCTGAAAAACGAATGTTTGGAAGATCACTTACAAACATGCGTACTTGTCGTATGATTTTGGAGACATGTAACAGTACCAAATTCAGTTGTGTGCGTAACAATGAATAAACAGCGCATAGGGACAGAAAGACTTCACCAATCGTTGTAGTCCTCTTTCTCTGCCCACTATTACTGACGCGCCGTCATGTGTTTGACTAACCACTTTTTCTTACACATTCCATACTTTCAGTACTGCATGAATAATGTTTGACAAATCTTCAGCACTTTTCTCTCCATGAACGTCGTAAAATCCAACGAATCTTTCCTCAATTTTGTCTGCAATTCAGTACCTGAATATTATACTCATTCGACTCTTGCATGACATGTCTAATGTTTCATCAGCCTGAATCGAAACGAAATTGCGGTTCTGAATATCAGATTTTATTTTCTCATTAACTGCCAGAGTTTTCATTTCTATTACATCATTCTGTATATCTGGAGAAGTTCCTTTAAAGGTTGAAGATGATGACAGATGGTCTCGGGTTAACTGCTCTCCTTGAGATAGTAAATCCAACAATTCCAGATAGTTGCCTTCTTCTCGATGGCCGCGAAAGGCTAGTACTTGTTTACAAAGAAATACAATTGCCTGAATAAGACGAGCCAATACTCTCCTGCTGGATGCAACTTGTTTGTTGTATTTTATTGCTGTAAGACGAGCGGCTTCAGAAAGGGCTTGCTCAATTCTACTTTCGCCCAATAACTGAAATGATTCTTTGTTCTGCAGGTGACGTTTTCATATCTGATGCTTTTGTGCTTTCCTGTCAAAGTTGTTTATTGTACAAATGCCCTCATTGCATCATTCCTTTTCACCACAAACAGAAGACATATATAACAATATAATCTGTTATTAACTGGATTCGCAAAGCATACTTTTCGAACCAGGCTGTCTGAAAAATGCGTTTTTGTTTGGCTTCACTTAAAACTACACTGAGTATAGGAGTAGCTCGTTTGTCCTTCAATTCGCATTTTTTTCGTAGGTTAATGTAGAAAAGGCGTTTTTAATAAAAATTCTATAACGTGTTCAGTTGCTGGCTCACTCACGGTGGCGACACTACGAAAATATGCACTAAAATCACACAAGAGTCCCTACGAACACAAACCGCGCGACTGTTCACTTCCGTGTTGAAATCCAGCATAGAAGAGGCAGAGACCAGTCTCGATACATGCTATCAAGTGTAGCGCACCGGCCTTCGTGGAAGGGGAAGTGGAGGGGAGCCGAGAATGCCACCAATACTCAGACGCACACAGCCAGGTAAGGGAAGGGAGGCAGAGACTGAGAGCAGTCTATTCGAGTCTCAACCAGGCAGATACACCAAAAAATACTCAGGGTGCGGTTGTGCAGGCTGCAAAAGTGACGTCTTCGCACATTTAGTGCTCCTAGTAGAAAGTTGTTTATATTTTTGTTATGAATTGCTATTGCACCTTTTTCAAGCACGAATACAGGGGAGACTAAGTCTCAAAGTCTCCCCTCACGCTACGCCACTGATTCGGACTATTATTGATCAACAGCAACGTTACTCACAGAGAAAAACTGCGATTGTTTCCGCTGATGACAGCGATTGTAGGGTGAGGGGGGGCCATAACATATGTAATTTACAATTATCATACACAGAATCGCAAACTGAGGAAGTAATCATTTCTCGACGAGGCTGGTCTAAGACAGTAGTTTAAAATTCACCATTTGATGCAGGTGATGATTTGAACACTCTCTATATCACGTCTCTGAGAATTTAGTTCACACATCTCGATAAATAACGAGAAAGAGATCAGAATTTGTATTGTAAACACGAACTCATACTGGAGATGACATGATCAATATTATTTTCACACTAGGTCCATTGCAAGCAAATGTAAAGCCAAAGTAAGAACAGATTTAAATCATACAATGGAGTGTTTTCACGCTGTACATCGTACTTGTCTACTTCTTACCTGTTTGTAAACTGGGAAAGAGCAAGCTGAGCTTAGTTCCTGACCAGTAATTGCCTTTACAGGCAGGAAGACACCACTTCCGTTGCATTACATCGAAAGAACTAGCGCATGAAATGAGCTTCATACTCTGTAATGCAAGAGTGGCCGCATAGTGTTACGTCGTAGTAGCTTCAGACGTTCAGTATTCTATCCTTATTTCCAAATTGAATTGACTAAGACGCAGCTCTAACTGCATATTTTTAATCTCTGAGTTCTGATGGGAGACTAATGATTCATTTGCAGTCACATATCGACTTCGGAAATCCATCGTATTACGCTTCGTCATTTCCAAGTACGATTTTATTACATCCTTTCACTGGAATCAACAAAAATGGAGTCCATTAGCTCTATTTGCAATACTCCATCCTGGATAACTATTGGAGATTGGTACAACAGCACACAAATCACGACACCACGAATTTTAACAAACATATCTTCATAAGAAACACAAACGCAGTTGGCAAAGATAGAAAGCAGGGAACATGTTGATACCAGGGTATAAAGTCTTCACGAATTTCATTCTGTGTACTCAGCTGGACAGTGGCCATGCCTCGCAGAGAGACGCGTGAGTGATATGTGCAGATATCAGAATTTGAGAGAGGACGTGTAGTTGGGCTCAAAGATGTACTCGGCGAATCGCTCAACATTTAAATAGGAGCGATGTCCCTATTCGATAATGTTGGCAGGAATGGGTGAACCGTGGCGGAACACAGAGTCGAGCTAGAAAGACAGCGGAAGGTGAGAGCCGAGCAGTCGTCAGAGAAGCGCTCAGAACCCCGGTTTCATCATTGTCAACAATCCGACGTGCAGCTGATGCTTCAGGGACGACCAGGACCATTAACAGGTGGCTCACAGAAAGGGGGCCGAGTTGATGGCGCCTGACGCCCTGACTACCATTGAGTTCTGTACACCAACGAGCCTGTACCCTCGACTGCTCATCTTCATGACATAATGTATGATACACCCCATACACCAGTTTTGACTAACTGTAGTAATGTCTCACACAATGGGAGTATCGTGTCTTTACGTTCAGCTTCTGTAACCTTGTGTACTTCCGCTGATATTCTAATGTACTCCTTGTCATCGCCCTTGATCGCAATTCTTTCCGAAATTCCATGTTCAGTGCTCCACTCCTCCTTGTCAAAGGCTTTCCATGAGCCCACAGATTCTTTGAAGGTATTCCGTTTTCTCTCATATCTTTTCGCCGTTCTGCTAACGCGATACGCACTGTTTCCAGTAGTCACTTGGACAACAGATTAGACACTACTCAAACATATATGAAAATCAATTACGTAATGGTCTCCTAAACTGTCTCAGGCTTTCCACTTCATAGAAGAATATCACGATCCATTGGACGTATAAATATAAAAAGAGTAATAGAAAACAGTCCACAGCCATTCTATAGCTTTCGACGCAACATACTGATTTATTTCACGTATCAATCCAGGAAGTTCCATGTGAATATCTATTTTGCTACTGTCTATTCAAAGTGATCTTTCCTACTTACCGGTCTTTCACTTCTCAGTTCGAGTGATGTTTTCATTATGTGGCTGAAGGAGACTAGCTACAGCATCACTATCTCGTCTTCCACAGAAACCTTCTTTCTAATATACTCTAACGTGCGCTTGTTAGTATAGTGGTGATTATTAAAACTGCGACAACGTGAATGTGACATGCAACCAACGTCAAATTGGTAAGAAGTGTACCAGATGTTTGGATATGCAAATGATTGGCACTGCAGTGCACCAGTACAAACTAGGTGGTTGTAGCGCCACCTGTATTCTGTATATGTGGTGAAAGATCACGCGGGTGGTTTCTCATCGCAAATGTATGTTCAGTTAAAACTTCCGGGAAGAGAGGCCGTTGTCGATGTACAAAACTGCTTCCTGACGTTTCGCCTCCCACTTTGGGAGACATCTTCCGAGGTAAAACTGCTACTGCCACTTAGTCTTGAGGGGCTCTCGCATTTATAGAGCGCATAGAGAGCACCACCATCTGTCATGTGACACCGCCTGTGTACTATTTTTGCATGGTGTCTTCTCTTTTTAAAATAATCGACTGTCACTGTGGTGGTGCAAAGTCGACATCCGTATTTTATCTAACGTCAGACCTTCTTTTCTATGAAAATTATGATGACATTTACGAGTCTCAATTTTACAGTACTAGCTGCCTCGGTGCAATGTCTTTGATTACTAATCAAATCGTCCTTGGTCTCAGGTTCGAACCCGACCACCCTTCAAATTTTGAATAAGACTCATTAGCTGTATCGGCCGAGGACGTCCAGCATAAGTCACCCTCATTCTGGCGGAGGATTTGTCAGAGGGTAGAGGAGCTGGCAGAGGTTCAGGGTACTATCTTGTTCTTGGGGTGGGAAAATGCCCCTGAAGTCGGAAGAATCAACAACGATGAGTGGTTGCAGAAATCAATGGAAAACACTGCCTTAATGTCAAATAATGTGTGTCCATATGACTTGTGGGCTGAAACTGAAAAGTGTCATGATGATCTCTGTATTGGCAAAAGATTCCGGAATAGTCCTCCATTCGGATCACCGGGAGGGAACTGTCAAGGGGATGGTGACCATTGAGAAAAATATTGAATGACCAACGATAGGCTAACGTGGGCATGGAATGTTGGAAGTTTGAACGTGGTAGGAAAGCTAGAAAATCGGAAAAGGTAAACGCAAAGGCTCAATCTAGATTTAGTGTGGGTCAGTGAAGCGTCATGGAAAGAAAACAAGGATTTCTGGTGAGACGTGTACAGCGTAATATCAACAGCAGCAGAAAGTGGTATAAATGGTATAACGGGAGCAGGATTCGTTATGAATAGGAAGGTAGGACAGAGAGTGTGTTCCTGTGAACTGTTGCGTGATAGGGCTGTTCTCATCAGAATCGACACCAAACAAACACCGACAACGATAATTCAGCTATACATCCCGACGTCGGAATCAGAAGATGGGGAGACAAAGTATACGAGGATACTGAACGGGTAATTCAGAACGTGAACAGAGATAAAAATCTAATAGTCATGGGGCACTGGTATGTGGTTGGAAGGGAATGCGTAGAAGAAAGGGTTACGGGAGAATATGGGATTGGCAATAGGAATCAGAGAGGAGGAAGATTAATTGGGTCCTGCAATACATTTTAGCTATTAACAGTGAATGCTCTGTTTAAGAATCACAGAAAGAGGGCGTATAGTTCGAAAAGGCCGGAAAATACGGAAATATTTCAGTTAGATTTCATCTAGGTCAGAATGAGATTCCAAAATCAGACATCGGATTTTAAGACGTATCCAGGAGTAGATATAAACTCGCGTCACAATTTAGTAAATATGTAGAGTAGGCTGAAGTTTAAGGGACTCTTCTGAAAGAATCATTCCGCTAAGAAGTGATCATACGGAAATGCTATAGAACGAAGAGATACGCTTTAAGTTTGCGGAGGCTATAGATACTGCGATAATTAAGAGCTAAGTAGGCAGCTAAAAGTTTGAGGAGGCTACAGAAACTGTGATAATTAATAGCTAAGTAGGCAATTCAGTTGATGAGCAATGGAAATGTCTAAAAAGGGCAGTCACGGAAGTTGGAAGAAAAACATAGGTACAAGGAAGGTAAATGCGGAGAAAGCAAGGGTAACGGAAGAAACACTTCAGCTGTCGGGTACGTGAGGGTAGTGCAGACGGTCTGGGAGATTCAGGAATAGAGAGATACACGTCACTGGACGCAACGGTGAAATGGCTGCACGTCAAATATGAAGGAATCGATAAGCAAGTATTTGTTGAAAGGTTTGACTCAACTCATAGAGAAGTCATACCAGCTTACGATGACATTAACAATTAACAATTTACCACCCGGATCTGCGCTAAGCGGACAAATTTGCAGTTTACTCCTTTTGCTACTGGCTAGATGGAATTCGAACTGATAGGGTACATCGAGTCAGTGCGTTTCGCCTGCGTTAGGGATGCGTTTACACCTAGAAATTGTGTTGTTTCGTGGCGCGCGGTCAGTTATAGTAAAACATTTTTGCGATCCGGAAAAGGACAGGCCACAGGGAATTGTTTATTTATGGTCCTATGGGACTGAGATGCGCGTCTTGTCGATTGTAGAGCAATATTTTGTAAAAATTAAACTGTTACAGAGTGCTATAAAGAGAGAGAGAGAGAGAGAGAGAGAGAGAGAGAGAGAGAGAGAGATTTTATCATTGTAAACCAATGCGAGAATATAATGAAATTCTTGAATGGATAATTCAATCCTTCACAGTTATTTTCTGAAGTGAATTTTGAGGAAGTAAATTATGCTAAGCTTCTATAGGAACTTGGGACATTGGCTGACGATGTTTGCTGGTAGATCTGCAAGCACGGTCATGGGAATTTAGAAGTATTTCCTGTTATTCATAGATATCCGTGAACGGCTGCGCATCGAATAACGAAATGTGGACTGAGTCGTACAGAATCAGTATCCGAGGATCGTATACAAAGTTCCTATTCATAAACAGTAAAAGTTTTCACAAGCGACCGAAGGGTATGAGCAGCTTCTTCTGCTTTACGAGATCAACGAGATTTCATCACTACTCATAAAGTATTCTTTCTAGGTTAAAATCTTATCGCTGGACGTTTTCGACGAACGCTAAATTATATACGCTCATGTTCTGTAAGACTGTAGAGGTACAATACGAACAGTACTTCGTGCTCTAGTAACTTTAAGCATTAGCAAGAGAGTTTATGCTTATTCGCGATACAAATATTCTCAGCTTAGAGCAGTAGACACAGATCCAGACATTGGTGCAAATGTATTACCTTCAAGTTATAATTACTTCAAGTATTACTGCATATCAAGTAATACTACATATCCGCACATACATAAATCAGTGTACACAAATACATACAACAAGGGATATACCGTAAGGCATGGGCGTTAACATTTAGAGTGCAATGGGAATTCCTCTGTTATAAATACAGGGGTCAGAGAGAGTAGGTGGAAAGAGTACATTGAGAGCATCTGTAAGGGGGAGGACTTATCTGATGACGTGGTAGAAGAGGAAACAGAAGTCGGCATGGGAGAGATAGGGGATTTAGTATTAGAATCGTGATTTAGAAGAGCTTTGGAAGACTAGAGATCAAATAAGACTGAAAAGATAGATAATATTCCATCAGAATTTCTTCAGTCATTGGGGAAAGTGGCCAAAAAAAAAAAAGGTTGTCTACGTTGGTATGCAGATGTTTGAGAGTGGCGATACACTATCTGAGCCACGCGGAGTGGCCGCTCGGTTTGAGGCGTCATGTCACGGACTGCGCGGCCACTCCCGCCGGAGGGTTGAGTCCTCCCTCGGGCATGGGTGTGTGTGTTGTTCTTAGTATAAGTTATTTTAAGTAGTGTGTAAGTCTAGGGACCCATGTCCTCAGCAGTTTGGCCCTTTAGGAATTCACACACATTTGAACAACGTTATCCACACAATTCCAAAGACTGTAAGAGCTGACAGATGCGAGAATTATCGCACAGTCAGCTTAAGAGCTCATGCGTACAAGTTACTGAAAAGTATAATACACACTAGAGGGAGAACAGAAAATTAGGGCTCTATTAGATGACGATCAGTGTGGCTTTAGGAAAGGTAAAGGCAAGAAAGAGTTCTGACGGTGCCGTTAATAATGGAAGCAAGACTAAAGAACAATCAAGACACATCCATAGATCTATCGGCCGGAGAAAAGGGTTCTACAATGACAAATGGTGCAAAATATTGAAAGTTCTGAGGAAAAATTGGGTAAACTATAGGGAAAGACAGCTAATATACAACATGTACAAGAGCCAAGAGGGAATAATAAGAGTGGGGGGCCAAGAACGAAGTGCTCGGATTGAAAAGTTGTTATAAGACAGGGGTGTACTCTTTAACTTCTACTGTTCCATGTACACGTCGAAGAAGCAGTGATGGAAATAAAAGAAAGATTGATGAGTGGAATCGAAATTCAAGGTGAAAGGATATCAACGATAAGGTTGTTGCCCTCAGTCAGAGTGAAGAAGATTTACAGAGGTGATATCTGTACAGATATCAATGGTAACCTTGCAGCTCTCGAAGAATGAAATTATAATGAAATCCAGACCTTTCGCTGCTTACAGGCGTTGATAAATATCAACGGGAACATATGAAAATATGTGCACCGACCGGGACTCGAAACCGGGACCTCTTGCTTGCATTTCAGACGCTCTATGCGACAGAGCCACCGAGGACACAGACGGTTGTGCGACTGCAGGGACGTATCTGTGGCAGGCAGGGGCATTAAGAATGCAGTGTGTAGACAGAAAGTTGGAAAGTGTGGGTCTCACCGGTAGCGTGCCATAGATACGGCCCTGCAGTCGCACTATCGTCTGTGCCCTCGATGAGCGTCTGCCATATAAGCAAGATGTGCCGGGTTCGACTCCCGTTCGGGGCACAGATTTTCATCTGTTCCCGTTGATATTTATCGACGCCTGTAAGCCGCTAAAGGTTTACATTTCATTATAACTTCATTTACAGCGTTTGCTGAATGGAATAACAGTGTCATGAGTACAGATTATGGACTGAGAGCGGTGGCCGAGAAGTTCTAGGCCCTTCAGTCTGGAACCGCGCTGCTGCTACGGTCGCAGGTTGGAACCCTGCCTCGGGCATGGATGTGTCTGATGTCCTTAGGTTAGTTAGGTTTAAGTAGTTCTAAGTCCTAGGGAACTGATGACCTCAGATGTTAAGTTCCATAGTGCTCAGAGCCATTTTGAGTAAATCTAACAAAGACGAAAGTAGTGAGACTAGGTTGAAATGACATCAGCGAGAAAACGTCAGAGCTGATGGTCACGAAGTAGATGAAGTTACGGAATTCTGCTACCTAGGCAGCAAAAATACCGCATGACAGATCGAGCAAGGAGGATATCAAAAGCAGAGGTAAATTCTAGTGTCCGATACCGCCCGTCGGCTTTGACCAATGACGTAATGTGTGATGCTATTTTGTTTGTGCCGCAGATAGCTGTCGATGAACGTAAAATGATTTCTCTGGATTTCCTCGTTACGAGTGTGTTTTAAAACATTCGATGTAGATTGTTTTGTTTTCATCTCGTAATTTGTTTTCGGCATCTTTTGTTAATGAAAGTAGTCGTGATTTATAAGTAGTCGTGATTTATAAGGCCTTGATTTCTGAGGCTGTTCGTTATGGATGAGTCAGTTGTTTTTACTGCGAAAATTCTGCTTCAGAAAAGGAGTGACCGTAAATCAACTATAAAATTTTTGCAATTATTGGGCGTCATTGCTGAACTTTGCAAGGGCAGCGTCTGTGGGAATTATATGGTTTTGACGAAGGTTGCGTTATCACGAACTTCCGACGAATACATGTGGAGGTGAGGAAGAGAATAACATATGGAGATTCATACGCAGGGGGGCGTAGTTCGAAAGATAGAGGCTCAATTTAGAAGCAATTGCTAACCTCTTATTTTTGCTATGAATATTCTTGCAAATCTGACATGCACGAAGCAGTGGTTTCGTGTGACACTGTAGTCGACTGGTTCTCGTATTATAGAGAAGTCTGTGGGGAATTTATAAAGTATAGGTGGTCATTGGGGGGGGGGGGGGGGGGCACGGATTATAGGTGAAGTAGGTCAGTCACATTTTGGAAAAAGAAAGTACGAAAGGGGACACGAGGTTTTTGGGTTTCTGGAGTAGTAGTTTCTGGAGGAGATTATGCTGATGTTGTATTTAGGGTTGTACTAAATCAGACAAAGGAAGTCTTCGCATCTTAAATAGAAGAATATGTGGAAGAAGGTTCTGTAGTCACGTCGGATCGGTTTGCTTCGTACAAGGGGTTGGGTGAAAGGGGTTATCATCACTTGGTCGTGAATCACAATATTCAGTTTAAAGATTATAAGAAGTGGGCATCTACTAATACTACCGAGGGTTATAGGTGGGCTGTAAAATCTGTTGTCGGGCGGGAAAGAGAAGGATTTCTGTGTTGCAACGCCATTTAGTGAATACTGTTGGAGGAAGACTATTCCTATAGATTATTGTTTATTTCTTGCATTTATGAAAGTAGTCAGCAAAATGTACAAACCTCGTTTTGTTAGTTAGGTGTTGGTGGGTCCGATACTTTTTTTCTTGTTTTACGTTGCGTTTTTTTATTTCACTTTATTGTGCGAGTGCTACTTTTTGGTTTCTCTGGAAGTAGGTTTTTCTGTCGTTTTAATATTTTCTGGTTACAATGGTAGGCCGACGGGTATTGCTGTGTCTTCGCCGGAGGGTTTATGTGATTGACCCGTGGTTTCATTCTTTTATTATTTTAAAATTTTGCATCTGATTGAGAGCAGGTGGTAGGGAAAAACTGTTTTGGGTGGTACCTCATTTGTGCTTAGCAGTTTGTGTTTCTTATTATTTTTTTCATTACTTGTCCTGGATTTTGCTTCTTTCCTTACTGTTTGACCTTCTAACATTATTATTTCGTTTTATGTCGTTATTTCGTTCTTGTCAGCCTCGATCTTTGACTCCTTTGGAAGTTCATTGCGCTAAGTTTCTTTTTATGTAGCCACTTTCATGTTTTCCTTTTCGATGTTTCTGCTACACTTCTCTTATTTTTACAGTCACTCCTGATGTATCGATTTTATTGACTGTTATTTGGAGCTACTGTAACTGGTGTGACTTTCGTGCAGTATAGTTATCAGTTGCAAGATTTGGTAATTTTTGTGATTTATTTCTTTGCGTGTGCAGTAATGTGTGTAAAGATTTTCATTTTTTGAAAGTCTAATCGTATTCTGTAGTACACTAACAACAACATTTTTAAGCGCGTTTCTGATATGTTGTAAGATTTTTGTGGAACAAGCAGTAATATTGGAATCGGTAACTGGAAATGACCTCCTACACAGATTGCTTCTAGTTATCGATTCCAGTTATTCGACGGTTCATTAGTTACATCGTTTTTGCAGTACGTGTGGAAATTATAATATAATATATGCACTCATAATTTCCCTCGTGTTCTTATTTATTTCATCCATCTTTAACTCGTTTAAATGATATTCGCGCCTAACTAATAGTCACGTTAAATGTATTATTTTATGGCAGGCTACATTCGTTTGTTTACGAGTATCATCCGTTCCATTCAAATGGCTCTGATCACTATGGGACTCAACTTCTTAGGTCATAAGTCCCCTAGAACTTAGAACTACTTAAACCTAACTAACCTAAGGACATTACACACACCCATGCCCGAGGCAGGATTCGAACTTGCGACCGTAGCAGTCCCGCGGTTCCGGATTGCAGCGCCAGAACCGCTAGACCACCGCGGCCGGCATCCGTTCCATTCATAGATTGTCCATTGCAGCACCTTTGCCTTACGTATGACGTAGTTGGTCAGAACTGAAGGGTGGTATCGGACACTAGAATTTATCCAAAAGCAGAGTCGAAATGGAAAAAAGCTCATTCCTGGCCTAGAGAAGTTTACTAGTATCAAACATAGGCCACAGTTTGAGAAATGAATTTCTGAGAATGTTCGTTTGGAGCACAGTATCGTATTGTAGTGAAACGTAGACTGTGGGAAAACCCGAACAGAAAGAATCGAAGCATTAGAAATGTGGTGCTTCTCACGAATGTTAAAAATCCGGTGGACTAATAAGTTAAGGAATGAGGAGGTTCTGCACAGAATACGAGGGAAAGAAATATATAGATAACAGTGGCAAGAAGCAGTAACAGGATGATAGGAGATCTGTTAGGGAATCATTCAATAACTTCCATGATACTGGAAGTAGTTGTAGAGGATAAAAACTGTAGCGGAAGGCAGATATTGGAATACACTCACCAAATAATTGAGGACGTAGGTTTCAAGCGCTGCTCTCTGATGAAGAGATTGGCACAGGAAAGGAATATGTGGTAGGCTGCATCACACCAGAGAGGAGTGATGACTCAAAAAAAACATAAAAAAATAAAAAATAAAAAAACCTCTATCGTTTCTCTATGCGCTCATGAAAGGCAGTGCAATGTCTTTTCCAAAACGCATGTGTCGCTGAATTTCATTTCATGGTTCCCATCTCGAAACATGATCTGCGACCGTCCGATTTTTCGGTATTTCCCAGACGACAGTTCCTTTTGTGTTCGGCTGTACGGGCGTTAACATTTCTTTTCATTGTACCAATTTACACTTCTACATCTACATGGATACTCTGCAAATCACATTTAAGTGCCTAGCAGAGGTTTCATCGAATTCTCTATTATTCCAATCTCGTATAGCGCGCGGAAAGAATGAACACCTTGCCTGCAACTGCATAGCATTTCACGTCCCTGGCTGTTGCTGGGAGGAGCCGTTCACCTTTTACCGTTCTTAAATAGCCATTAATTTCTTGGTAGGTCTAAAGATCGTTTGAAACACATACCTGGCGAAACCTTCCACGATGCAATCCGCTTCATGTGGGCTGGTCTGCTACATATGAAGCCATCACTGTGACATTAATGTGTTTGGCTCACATGCTGTCAAGAATATTTCTCCCCATGTGTCACCACCCATGTTGACCTATTAGATGGACCGTGATGTAAGATGCTATGACGTCGTGTCGAATGCTGACTTGGCCTGCCGATTGGTAGGCCGTCTGACGCAAACGATTCTCAAGATTAAGAGAAATTGGTGCCTTGAACTGGATCAGTGTTAATATACTTGTGGACTACCTATCACTGGCGTCAGTACTGGATGCTGATTCGTGTTCATTAATGCTTACAGATTGGCGGTCATCACATCAGGCACCAAGAATATGACAAATACTGGAAAAATCTTATAGAAGATGTTACAAAATAATAAACAGAGAATTACGTGCAAATGACATGAACACCATCGATCCTAAGATTGACTTTCTCTTGGCTAGCGTGGTGGAGTATTACTGGCGTTGAGGAGTGGCTTTGCAGTACCAAGTCCTTTATAATGACCTAATGGGTATCCTTATTACAAGTCATCATATGTCTTCAGTTTGCCGGCCGCTGTGGCCTAGCGGTTCTAGGCGCTTCAGTCTGGAACCGCGTGACCGCTACGGTCGCTGGTTCGAGTCCTGCCTTGGGCATGGATGTGTGTGATGTCCTTACGTTAGTTAGGTTTAAGTAGTTCTAAGTTCTAGGGGACTGATGACCACAGATGTTAAGTCCCATAGTGCTCAGAGCCATTTGAGCCATGTCTTCAGTTTTGCTTCATTGACTCATCAGTTTGTTTCAGTATCTTAAGTGCTTCATCAAACCCCTCACAAGTGTTATTGCGTCCTGCCGAATGCTTCTTGAATAATGTTATGATAGTGATGGAGGCGGGTTTGTATTCACTTGTCTTACACTTTTCCAGTGAGCTGCCGGCCGCGGTGGTCTAGCGGTTCTAGGCGCTCAGTCCGGAACCGCGAGACTGCTATGGTCGCAGGTTCGAAGCCTGCCTCGGGCATGGACGTGTGTGATGTCTTTAGGTTAGTTAGGTTTAAGTAGTTATAAGTTCTAGCTGACTGATGACCACAGATGTTAAGTCCCATAGTGCTCAGAGCCATTTTGATCCAGTGAGCTTACTCACTGTCACATGCAGAAGTGTTGCTGTTATAATCTTGGTGACTGCCTAACTGTGTAGAAATGTTTATACCTAGTGTCTGACGTGTTGATTCTTCCATGTACTGAAGCAATGCTGGGCTGTAGTGACTTTAAAAAATTTTCTCTCTGCCATTCCGTTACCATCTTGATGTGTAATACTATTATACTATATATATATATATACAAGAAGTAACATACCCTTATTAGCTATTCTTCCTCGTGTTGCAGTTGTAATGGCCAGTAGTATGTTTCCAACTGTATGTAGTACTATCGAGACCCAGCACTATATCATGTCTCACTGTTTTTCTCTTTTAGTTTGTTTTGTAGTAGGCATTTACGAGATGTTATCGCAAGAACAGCGTCATTTTTCAATTTTCCTGTTGTATCGTGTTGATCGCCTACCTCCTTCAGGTTTTATCTCAAAATAACTACATAATATCTCTCAAGTAACAGTGGTTGTTTCATTTTTGAGGTGAGTTTTATTTGGTCGCCTTAAACGAAAAGACTTGAAGTGCGAGTGGTCCACATTTTTCAGTCATCTGTTTGAATGGAATGAGATAAACCGAAACTGTAGAGTTTCGTTTTAGCATTGTAGTACATGAGGTATCACTATTGCTGAGAGCAAGAAGTGGTTGAAAAGTTGTCGACTTCTCACATTATCTGCGATGTATCTTCTGAACACGAAAGAGCCTGGAAAAAAGCACCACAGGCGCAAAGATGCGATCTTGTGCCAGCGCCATAGAGACAGGATATCGATTTCGCCTCGGCCAATTGCCGACCGAGTACAGTCCGCCAATGACTGTGCGGCAACGAACAGAAGCTTACTCGAAAGATAGAAGAGCAGCTCCTCCACTTGACAGTCTAGATCGTTGTCCAGAGATAATTTAGATAGGGAACGTCGTTAATGAACTCTTTGAAGTGAACAGACGGTTGTTGTAAATTGCATTTGCTGTGTACTGTGAAGTCTGCCTACGATTACTTACACTTATCAACCGAACGAGGTGGCGCAGTGGTTAGACACTGGACTCGCATTCGGGAGGACGACGGTTCAATCCCGCGTCCAGCCATTCTGATTTAGGTTTTCCGTGATTTCCCTAAATCGCTCCAGGCAAATGCCGGGATGGTTTCTTCCAAAGGGCACGGCCGACTTCCTTCCCTGTCCTTGCCTAAGCCGATGAGACCGATGACCTCGCTGTCTGGTTTCCATCCCCAAAACAACCTACCAACCAACTTACACTTATCCATTGAGAGTCTTTTTGTGTTGTTTTCCATGTAGTGTTCAGGAGGTCCATATTCAACTACTCACAAAGAGAGTAAACCATTTAACTCATTTATGAGACTTTATTACTAATTTGTTAGAGTTTTGTAGAACCTTCGTTCTCCTATACTGTTACCTGATCCTGTGGCGTAGCTGTTATGCTGTGGGAGGGAGAAATTGTCTAAGTGGTGTACTGCACCAGAAACCGTTACACGAACTCACAAACTCGGCCTACCGTAACAGTGGCAACTCGACCTCTACAGCAGTGGCGACGTGGCCTTTACAAATCTGGCGACGAGGGCTTACAAAAATCTGTTCATTAAACCAACTTATTGTTCTTCATCTGTGTGTGAGTAAGGTCACGTGACGCAGGGAACACACAAATAGCGCCCCAGAGAGAAACGAACAGCACTCCACACACGTATGACGTAACGCGCACAACACCATCACGCCACAGCTCAGAGCTGACGCGCGGTATCGAACGCTCCAGTTGGCTCAACGATATTATGAATGAATTCGTAACACTGATATTGTTTCTGGCCATAAACGCGTACCAACCGACCGACCGACCAACAAACTATATGGTTGCTGGCACTTTGGCCAACCGACCGACAAACTATCCTTGCCAGTTGGTCTGTTGCGTGCGACCATTCGACAGACGACCCGCCAACCACTTCCATCACCGGCCCCCCTTCCCCTTTTACTAAAAATAACGATGCCATGTGTAGCGCTGTCGTTCCAACCGCCCCCAGAAGTTTGTGACGGCTGAGTAAAGTCGGTCGGGTCGTGTGAAAGTTGTACTCGAAGTTGATCGGTCGGGTGGTTGGTGCGTGTCTAGGACCCCTAAGTGAGACTACAAGAACAACAGCAGAGTACACGTGCGGCTCAGGCAGAGCCGTTTATTGAGCGCGCCGGCTGCGCGGACACAGCCTGTAGTTACACCGCAGGCTGACGCGGCCCGGCTGGCGCGCGGCGGCTGCGTTGCGGTCGCAGGGGCGGCAGCGGCGTCTCCGCCTCCGCGACATGCGCCGCCTCTCCTCGCTGCTGCAGGTCGAACTGCTGGGCGTCGGCGAGCGGCGGCGCAGCTCCTCACGGCGCTTCCGCCTCCGGTGCGGCGCCTCCCAACGGCTGTCGGAGTAGTAGGCGGCGAGGGCTGGGGCCGACGTGTCCTGCACGACAGGGTCAACGCTTAGCGGGGTCGCGTCAACTGCTGAGACCAGGGGGGCAGTAGCATGACTGCCAAATTTCTACCAAACAGCAGGGAATTTCGTTGCAGTTATGATAACCTACGTTTCTAGCATATGTAGATTTAGAACACGGGTTTCCAAACTTCTGCTGAGACGGAAAACTTTGAGAATCCTGCGCTGCGATGGAATACCTTTATTTTGATGGTTAATAATTTTTAAAAAAATCAAAGGAAATTGCTTTATTCAGTGATTACTTAAGTTTTAAACCATAGCTACTAATAGAAAAACCACAATAAGATTTGAAAAAAAGCTGTTAGTACTGTCAACAAATCAGAAAAAAACCACCATGTTACTGACAAGTTTTTCCCAGAGCTTTTGTTTAACACCAGTGTTCCGCGGAACAGAATTTGGGAAACCCTGCTTTAAGGAAAACTGTTTACAATAGTGGCCAGAATTTATTCTTTGCAATTTTATGGTAGCGGTGATAAAATACAGAGAGTGAAAGATTGCATACAGTTTGCACAGAAACCTATTACCGTTTTGAGATTCCAAGCACTTTTTTACTAAGTGTGTACATAAGCGAGCAGTAAAGGAAACTAACGAGAAATTTTTAAAAGGAATTGGTGATCGGGCAAAAAAACAACTTCGAGGTTTGCCGATGACATTGCGAGTATGTGAGAGACAGCAAAGTCCTTCGGAGAGCTAGGGTTGAGTTTTTTGGGGGAAGAGACCAAACAGCGAAATCTTCGGTCTCATCGGATTAAGGAAGAAGGGGGAAGAGAGTCTGCCATGCCCTTTCAAAGGAACTATCCCGGCAATTGCCTGGAGCGATTTAGAGAAATCAGGGAGAACCTACATCAGGATGGCCGGACGCGGGATTGAACCGTCGTCATCCCGAGTGCGAGTCCAGTGTGCTACCCATTGCTCCACCTCGTTTGGTTCTATAAAAGCTGTTCAACTTAGAGGATAGTACCTTGAGAAGTGGTTATGAGATGAACGTCAACAAAAGTAAAGCGAGGTATATGGAACGGATATGGAACTCAGAGAATGCTGAGGCTACTAGATTAGTAAATAATACGCTGAAAATGTTAGATGAGTTTTCATGTTTGACAAATAAAATAACTGTCAATGCCTGAAGTAGGGAGGACATCAAATGGAGATTAGATTATTTATAATAAGAAAAGCATTTTGGGAAGAAAAATGGATTTGTTTGCATCTAATCCAAAATTTATACGTTATAGACAATGTTTTCTGAAGACTTGCGTCAGGGATATAGCCGTGTACAGAAGTGAAACGAGCATAATAAACACCTCAGACAAAACGAGAATAAAATCTTTTGAAATATGGTACTTCACAAAAAGGCTCAAGATTTGATGGCTAGGTAGGATAAGTAATGAAGAGGTACTGAATCTACCTCGGCAAAACAGACTTTTGCGGTGCAACTTGACTAAAAGAAGGGATCGGTTGACAGGACACATCCTGAAACGTCAGGAAGAAATTTTGGGAGGGTTGGGGATAACATGTAGGGGTAGACAAGGAATGAATATTCTGAGAAAATTCAAATGGACGAAGGTTGTAGTAATATCTATTCAGAGATAAAGAGGCTTGCAAAGGATAGGCTACCATGGGCAGCTGCATCAAATCACACTTCAGACTGAAAACCACAACAACACCAACAACAATGTTGCCTGACCGTTGAAATATCATCCTTACACAAGTTATGTTCAGTTTCACAGGCAAGTGTAATATGCAGTTGTCGACATCCTTAGGTGATCAATATAGCTATGGAAATTTCTCCTAAACTGTTGGTACCAATATCAGACGCAACACAATGCAGGGTCTATGGTGCCTTTTCCATTCCTAAAATCAAATTACAGTCTACAGAGCTGAAGCTACTCACCCCAGATGACTTCAACGCCAGCCTCACGAGCACCCCACCGTAAAGTCCGCAGAAATCGCCAAGGTAGATGGGACTTTCCTGTGAACAAAACGACTGATGAGCTGCATGGTAGCCAAAATCTAATTATACTTTCTGATTTAACGTGAATACGTTTAAAGGTACAATAAAAGTTATCAAGCTTCAGTGAAATTAGACAATATCGACTTGAGGAACTTTAACCTTAATTATGTATTCGTTCGATGAGACATCGCATGCCAATACAGTGTCTTATGGTTGGTGATGCTGACCAGCGCCTGCAAACACCACTCTCCCATTTTGCTCAAACACATACAACGCCGTAGCGGAGTAATGACTCAACTGCTTCCGAATGAAGCCTGAGTTAACAGGGACGAGTAGGTATACAAACCTAGTGATTTCGAAGGCATGAGAGACAAGGAGAGGAAACCGGGGAAAAAGGACATTTACGTCACAAACTCTACTGAATAATCGAGTTTGTCTTATATGAATCTAGTTTCCTAACTTTCTTTATCAGGGCAACATCAAAGGACTGGAAGCTATAAATATCTGTTCGGGAATATAGGTTTTGTTTCTTATAATTTGGAGCGAAAATGCTGTAATTTATCGATTCAAGATTCTTAGCAGCATGTGGGCATACTCGAAACAACCTTAACAACACGTGGGCCCGCCTGAATGTTGCCACGGTAGTTTCGACCATGCTGCAAAAGCTTCACAGGGAAGTGCTTACACGTCGTCAGTTAAGTCCCAATCTCTCCCCACACGATTTTCATAGTTTTGGAGCCCTGAAGAAAGAGGTTCGTGGCTGTAGATTTGCTCCAGAGGAAGAGATGCGTGTGTCTGGCAGAAAGCATGTTTTCGTCGACAACTGCAAACATTTTTCTATGAAAGTACTAGCCTTCTTTTCTAACTGTGGGATAATTGTATTAACAGATGAAGCGATTACTTTTGAAATAATAAACAGTTTACTTATTTTTATTCCATCTGCCTCGTTTCGATGTGACTGTCCCTTACAAAAGTGCAGAGAGCGGTTCTCTAAATTCGAATGACATTTCATTCGTGTTATCATAAACATGGATACAGAGGGATACGTTCATGAGTGGTGGCATAAAAGTTGTAATTCGACCATACAGTGTTTAAAACCATGTGTCGCTATGTAATCTTGCTATTGTCCAGAAGCAGTAACAGTAAACCACGATACCGTATAATGCTGTGGACATGCTATACACAATATGGCTGCCTCGAAGCACTGCTGTGTTTTAACGCCTCCAGAGCGAGGAACCACGGCGATGCTCACCTGCACACTGTCCCCCAGAGGAACTGGACTGGACACCTCCTCCTCCTCCTCTTCCTTCAGCTGGACACTCCTCTCCTCTTCCTCCTCTTCTCCCCTCACACAGCACGAAACCCAGCGTCGGAGCCTCCGCCACATCCTTGCGGAGAGAAAGCACTTCAGCTGTAGTTGAGAAATTCAACTGCAATTAAAAGATACGGCAACGCATAATGATGCAACCTCATATAACATTCGTGACACCATGACGCGAAGTCTAGAGATCAAAGGATTTAGGCAGCACCGTACTACACTGCAAATACAAATTGCATGAAATACCAAATTTTTATCGGTTTCATAGTGCTAACAACGAATATAACAAAGAAAAATGAAACTTAGCTGAAGCATTCATTTTACATAGGAAACTAGAAGAAATTTATTGCCAATGCACGTGGAACTACTACATGCGCAAAAAATGAAACTACGAAATGCAAACAATATTCAATGTTCGGAGCGTACTAGTTCAATATATTACATCAGTAAGTACTGTATGTGGTAGTTACAATAACTTACCGTTATGTTTTCTTCTAAACTGATTGTTATATGTTTCATGAAAAGTTTTATATAGAAAATGAATCATGAAGGTAAAGTCTATACGCAACTGAGAGAAAAGCTGCCACGACAGAACGAATCAAAAGTGAAAGAGAGTATCTTCGTTGACCCATAGATTCTGGACCTTTAGAGACAAGCAGTTTGATGAAACGTTGGATGGGAGAAGGACGCTGCCTAGGAAAGTTTCAATAACGTTTACTTCAGTTACTTAGGTAGTAAGAGAGCACGTAATTTAAAGTCACTTGTGGGTGAGCTGTTGTCATGGTACGATTACCTTGGCTGTAACATGTCTCTAAAATACACTTCCTCATACCGACCTCGACTTCTGCCCTGAATATCGCATAACTCTTCCTGACGAACACTGCGAGCGATTTTATCAGGTTACTGGAGTGTCTCAGAAGAAGTATGGTATGCAGGGAAGTGGCTTACTGGTATTTTGACAGACCCCTGTTGGACTATTGTAAGAGAAGCTCAAGCTATAATTTACAAGCGATAAGGCAAGCAGAAATGCGCTGCCGGTTTATAGTGTAATCAAAAATTCTTCTAAATGTTACATCAGGACTCTCACGATGGTAAAAGTATTTACAGTACTGAAATTATACACTTCAGCGCTATCTACCGCTATTTTGTTGCTTCAGTAGTAGATAAACATTGCGTTGCAGGTATTTATTTATAGCTGTGTGTCCACGCCCGCAGGTATTTATTTATAGCTGTGTGTCCACGCCCGTACCGTGCAGTGTCTGGCCTTGTGCTTAATGTTCATAATCTCGTATGTCCTGAACCATGACTCGTACAATGGTATAATTTTGTTGCCGCTCTAAACTGCATATGACGATACTGTATGCAACAATGTGTTGAAATGAATTTCATGGAAACGAAGTAATA
Organism: Schistocerca piceifrons; assembly: GCF_021461385.2. NCBI lineage: Eukaryota > Metazoa > Arthropoda > Insecta > Orthoptera > Acrididae > Schistocerca > Schistocerca piceifrons. The sequence goes on from NC_060143.1 coordinate 521,386,780, forward strand.
AATTTAAACGTCATGCACAACGCGACAGTTTTTCACGCAAATAATTGTTTATGACGTCGTACTCCTGTATTAAGTGTCACACAATAATATAATTTGGTAGTTTCATTCAGTGCTGTATGTGCAAACTGTCCGCAAAATGTGATGGAAAACAGTTTGTAGTAACGTACGTTTACTGTATGAATAGCGGAAAAGTGGCGAGGGATAAACTTTTTTCCTCTCATCATTTTGCAGGGGTTCTCAAAGATTAAAAATCTCGTAAAGATTTGAAATTATATGCAAGGTTTGTTCCAAGTCGCTAAGTGCTATCATTCTCAAATACTTGATGAATAGATTCTGAGAATTCACAACGCGCTGGCTACGCTGCTTTCTCATCCCCACCCCCACCATCTTGCCAGGCCGGTGGTTCTTACCCGACAGCGATTGTTGTCTGATAGTAAGGTACATGTATACCAAGTTTGCTTGAAATAGATCCCGTGGTTTAGGAGGAGATGTGGATCAGGCGTACACTCTCTCTCTCTCTCTCTCTCTCTCTCTCTCTCGCACACACACACACACACAGACACACATGTACAAAAACACATCACACACACATACTCTTATATCCATTATCGTGATATGTGTGGAACATAAATTAGAGTATTGTTTGCGTATGTCTGGTAATATTTATAAGAACGTGTAGAAAACAAGTAGGCAATATTCTTCAGCTGTGCTATGGTTGGCAGTGTTCCAACGTATGACCTAAGCTTGCAATACTTCCACCGTCTGCGTTTTACGAGTCGCTGCCAGGAAGAGTGTTTATAGGCAGACCAGTAGGGAGGAAATAGATAATGACAGTATGGTGCAGGACGGCTTTGCTCGTACACTGACGTCCGCTTCTGGTCTGCTGTGTGTCCTTAAGTTTATCCTCTGAGACATCGTACAGGGTGCGGCCCCTAAATCCAGGCAAGTGAAACACTTTTTAAAAAAGCAATTTTATGAAACAAAATAAATTGAAAATGAAAATCCTGCTACATATAAATAGTTGTATCTTTCAAGAGTAACATTACTCGACATAACCTTCTTCAGCCGCAAAGACCGCCTCTAGTCTTGTCCTGAAGCGATCGCAGGTACACTCTAAAAACAGCACTCTCCATATTCGCGAATGCTGCGTCGATAGCGGTGCGCAGAGATGCAACATTAGGATGCGTCGTGTTATTGGTAACTCTTTAGACTACGCTCCAAACACAGTAGTCGAAGGGGTTCAAATCCGGACTGTTCGGTGGTGGTGGAGGAACTTCTTTGACCAGAACATGTGAACGTAATGCGAAAGCCAGTGTTGAAGTAAATGGCTCGTATGAAGTCCTCCTCTGCCATTCGAGGCATTGTTCCCTCGCCGACATCACTACTGACGCATATTTCCTAAGCGATTGCCACGGGTCCTCCGAAATCAGTGCCTGAGCCTTTTCGATGACTGCCGCAGTTCGTGACACGCGTTTCCTCGAATGAGGTTTCCTCGCCGCTTTAGCAGAACGTTCCCCACAATTCCCCGAAGCATTATACACTCCTGGAAATTGAAATAAGAACACCGTGAATTCATTGTCCCAGGAAGGGGAAACTTTATTGACACATTCCTGGGGTCAGATACATCACATGATCACACTGACAGAACCACAGGCACATAGACACAGGCAACAGAGCATGCACAATGTCGGCACTAGTACAGTGTATATCCACCTTTCGCAGCAATGCAGGCTGCTATTCTCCCATGGAGACGATCGTAGAGATGCTGGATGTAGTCCTGTGGAACGGCTTGCCATGCCATTTCCACCTGGCGCCTCAGTTGGACCAGCGTTCGTGCTGGACGTGCAGACCGCGTGAGACGACACTTCATCCAGTCCCAAACATGCTCAATGGGGGACAGATCCGGAGATCTTGCTGGCCAGGGTAGTTGACTTACACCTTCTAGAGCACGTTGGGTGGCACGGGATACATGCGGACGTGCATTGTCCTGTTGGAACAGCAAGTTCCCTTGCCGGTCTAGGAATGGTAGAACGATGGGTTCAATGACGGTTTGGATGTACTGTGCACTATTCAGTGTCCCCTCGACGATCACCAGTGGTGTACGGCCAGTGTAAGAGATCGCTCCCCACACCATGATGCCGGGTGTTGGCCCTGTGTGCCTCGGTCGTATGCAGTCCTGATTGTGGCGCTCACCTGCACGGCGCCAAACACGCATACGACCATCATTTGCACCAAGGCAGAAGCGACTCTCGTCGCTGAAGACGACACGTCTCCATTCGTCCCTCCATTCACGCCTGTCGCGACACCACTGGAGGCGGGCTGCACGATGTTGGGGCGTGAGCGGAAGACGGCCTAACGGTGTGCGGGACCGTGGCCCAGCTTCATGAAGACGGTTGCGAATGGTCCTCGCCGATACCCCAGGAGCAACAGTGTCCCTAATTTGCTGGGAAGTGGCGGTGCGGTCCCCTACGGCACTGCGTAGGATCCTACGGTCTTGGCGTGCATCCGTGCGTCGCTGCGGTCCAGTCCCAGGTCGACGGGCTCGTGCACCTTCCGCCGACCACTGGCGACAACATCGATGTACTGTGGAGACCTCACGCCCCACGTGTTGAGCAATTCGGCGGTACGTCCACCCGGCCTCCCGCAATCCCACTATACGCCCTCGCTCAAAGTCCGTCAACTGCACATACGGTTCACGTCCACGCTGTCGCGGCATGCTACCAGTGTTAAAGACTGCGATGGAGCTCCGTATGCCACGGCAAACTGGCTGACACTGACGGCGGCGGTGCACAAATGCTGCGCAGCTAGCGCCATTCGACGGCCAACACCGCGGTTCCTGGTGTGTCCGCAGTGCCGTGCGTGTGATCATTGCTTGTACAGCCCTCTCGCAGTGTCCGGAGCAAGTATGGTAGGTCTGACACACCGGTGTCAATGTGTTCTTTTTTCCATTTCCAGGAGTGTACTTGGCCACAATATCGTTAACAGTTGATATCGGGTACCTGAAGAATCGAACTATTTCAGTGGGCGAACGCCCAGCGCAAAGACTTTCGATAATCGTGGCTCTTCGATTGCACTCCGCGCTTGTCCGTAGTATCTCGGCCATTTTGAGGTTCTGACTGTTTACTAAATGCCTATGGCTTTCTAGATCGCCAATCGTGACCTCCGGCAAAACTTCGACTGGCGGGAATTTCAAATTGAAATTTGTCTGGATTTAAGCAACCTACCCTGTACATCGGAGTCTGTATCCTGCCGGGCCCCTACGATGGAAGGGAATGCATCTGTGGTGTGTATAGCGAGCCTGGGCTGCTGCGCTTGCTCGTCGTGTTTAAAGGTACTGTCATATTTTCTGAGTTCCATCTTGGATGGCCGTGACTTTGTTTGAGTCCACCGGCAATTTGTGTTCACGTATTAAAGCACGCTGTAAAATCTCCCTCTGTGTGAGATGCATTTACTGACGAGGATAGAAAAAAATATAAACATTGTTGGCTGCTTAGTGAGAGACTTATAATTTAATAATTTAGAAAATCAGACACGAGCGCAAATTGAGGATGATTCTCGATGAAATCGTTAGTCGCACCACACAAAAGGGATTAACATTACCGAGAGAGGTACGAACGGGTTATTTCCTAGTGCCACATGTCATGATTATGGTTAGTTTTACGATCTAGAAAAAGAATACCTGCCTCGCTTAAGATCGGTATGCAGGAAGCAGAGAGCTTCTCGGATGAGCTGACCTGCTTTTAAAGCCTCGAAAAACCGCTAGACTCCTTCGCTTCTCTACACTCATAGTTGTCACCGGACCGTAATAATAATAATGTACACTGATTTCTTCACTTGAATGGATACTGTTCAATAATGACCGGACTTACTCCCCTCTCCCCAAAATCTGTACAACGTTGAAAAATTATAGATACCAGAATGTGACAAAACAAGATCAACCTTAACATATCTATTGTATTTCTACAGAGACCATAATGGTCCAGCTGGCGCCAAAATTATTTATTGGAACGTTTCACCCCTTCGTGTTTCTTTGGGCGCCGACATTTCTGCTTACTATTTGCTGAATACCAGTTACGCTCACGTGATTAACGGTCAGCTACTGGGATTTACGTTGGCCGGCATTTGTAGTGAAAGGAAGAAGTGCTGAACAGCCTTGACGTTAATAACAGTGATTAGTGGCTGTTGATTATAGTCTGTTGCTGGCTACATTCCCTTTACAGCTATTACTTGAAAGAAACGATGCGCCAAATTGTCTGTCACATGTGGGAAGGAGACGCACGCTGGTGCAACAACCACTGGACAATCGAAGCTAATGTTGTTCGTGCCTTCTATTACAATGAAATGTCCTGTATCTATTATAATAGCATTTTCTGATCTTAGCTAAACGTATTGAAAGATTGCTTTAACACTTTAGAAACAGCTCCATTCCTTATGTTTGTGCAATGACGTGTCGAAGAGAACCATAACTACCTTCGGTAGGGGTTCTTCTATGTGTGTATTGCCTGCTTTAATCTTTTACTACAATTAAGCCCCACTTGCTGGCCAGTCTTAACTAAAGTACATTCTCCTGAAGGGTGTTAAGAATTACCGACAGTTGCACTACAAGCCGGCCTTTCTTTTTCTATTATTGTAACGGTTTTCGGAATTCACTGCCACAGGCAGTGAATTCCGGCCACGGGCAGTGAAAGACTGTTTGACTAAAGCTGTCTTGATGAGAGGTTTAACGTTAAATTTAATAAAAGTTTCAATAAATATTTTATTTAAAATATATGACTTAAGCTCAATCAATCGCTCCGTCCTTTTGATCCTGATGGCCGAACCCTCTGCACCACAGTTTCTGTTCGTTTATAGTTTTCTGTGTTGATACCTACTGAATTTTGTCAGTGCAAGTGTTTCATATGGTCAGAGTGATTCTTCACAATTATTAAGTAACTGGCTTAGCGGCCACTGCTTTGCTCGTGTCTACTGTACACTCTGCACCGGGTTTTTAAAATTTTTTTCTTTAACCGAATTTTTATGTTCAAAAATTGCAAGATCTTCTAAACTTTGCGTTCTAATTAAGGCCATAGAACCATTGTATTTTCGGAGTGTACTTCGACCAAAACGCGACTCTGGCAGCTAGAGTCTGAGGTCTTAGTTAATGCTGTCTTCTGAGTCCTTGTAGTGATATTTCCGTAACAACTTTCATTTCTTAATATATATTTCTTTAACTGTCAAGTACAAATTTTCGTAGAATTTACATCAAAAAAGTTTAAATATAACGAATTATTCTCATAATAATCCTCATTCTGTTTCACCCCCCTTAGGGGGTTGAGCTTTCAAAAAAATAGGAAAGACTTAAAAAAATTAACCAGGAATCAAATACCAATTCTCATAGATGTAGCTTTAAAAATGCTTTATTGCTACATTAATAATGTTTTAAAATTTTGTGCATCGTTGGAGCAGCAACCATAAAATCAAATCTTGGAGATATAGTAAACAACTAGGCAGTTGCAAATTGGGAAGTTTATTAAAATGGCTTTACCATGGTTTCAACGTGTGCACCAGCTATACTTTGGCGAAAAAATACGATATAAAAACAACAATGTTGTGCATTTTTTAATTTATTATAGAGGTAAAATTATATATTTAACTGATGCTTTTCGACTGTTTTAAAATACCTTTGCCACAACATGTAATCCAGTTGTCTATATCTCCTTGTGACGAAGACGTGTTTATACAAGTTGAAACCATGGTAAAGCGGTTTTAATAAACATTCCACTTTGCACCTAACTATCTATTTACTATTTCTACAAGCAAACGATATTAATGATTTATTTTCAAAAAAACCATACACCTTATATCTTATCCCTTTTTTCTTTGAATATCCAAGAATCCTGAAGTTTGCATCTTTCTTTTATTGAGATCATATTTTTATAAGATCATCACCCTCTCCACTAGTTTTCCTATCTCTAGCCTCAAATTTGCCTTCATAGCGGCACATTATCAAAAATCTTCTCATCCTCTGTTTCATCCCTTTAGGGACTCCCCAGACAGAAATGCGAATCACGTGTTTCAGGGTTTTCGGAGATTCAACGCGTAAAGGGAGGATATATGGCCTGACTGGGTCACCGACCCATCATCACCCAACCTAACTCCTAAGGACAAAAACTTTAAATTGGGAAAGGGTCTTGATGTTACATGGTAGGCATCATTTAGTGAGGGACAATTCGTAAAACAATACACCTTATAGCTTATCCCTTTCTTCTTCGAATATCCAAGAATCCTGAAGTTTGCATATTCTTTTTTTGAGATCATATTTTTATAAGATCATCACCTTCTCCACTAGTTTTCGTATCTCTAGCCTCACATTTGCCTTCATAGCAGCATATTATCCTCTCATCCTCTGTTTCGTCCCTTTAGGGATATTATAGATGTAGCTTTAAAAAATGCTTCAGTAGTTCTATAATAATGATTCGTTCCAAAAACCTGTGACCAATGATTTCCCCCACCGCCCCCCCCCTCTCCATAGGGGTCCAGTTTCCAAAAATACTGAAACACGTGCTTCTTTATTTCTGACCGAGAAACCAAATACCTATTTCCATCGTTAGAGGTTCAAAATTGAATTAATATCGACGTGTTTTCAAGAAAAACCTTTCATCTTCTATTTCACCCCTTAAGAGGTTTAATTTCGAAAAACCCCTTCATAAGCGATGCCCAAGGTATAAGATTATCACCCTCACCAAATTTCAAGTTTCTGTCCTTACAGGTTTGGGCATGGCGGTGATGAGTCAGTCAGTCAGCACATTGCCTTTTGTATATACAGATTTGCCATACAAAACATCTGTACTGTATGCCAGTATTTCTATTTGAACATATATTTATGTTGATGGTGTAAAACAGGGCACGTTTATCGGAAACTGGAGCTCAGTATTTCTTTTAGTGACTATTTTTCACTGTAATACGTCTGAATACACGCAGAAATGCTATACGTAAGTAATTTACAACTGTCAACATCAAAAATTGATCGTTAAACAAATACACTATGGTCGAATTTGTTGCCGCAGAGCATGTATTATCTATTGAAATATCACAAGGCAAAACTGCATCCCATTGCCACTCACCACCTTACAAAGACCGGTTATGAATAACGAACTAGCGGCATGTATTGCTTTCACTATAAGCGAAGTATTCAAACGGTAGCTACAAAGCGTCGTGCAGGAGAAAGTACAGCCGTCGTGGCATCGCAAGAAACGCTCACTGACGAATCACAGATTGTTTTCGGCTCCAACTGGTACTACAGACGTGGTGCTGTAGCACTTTTCCTTCAGGGGGCTCTTAAGTTTAATTGAAACAGGCCTACACCAAGTTGCCCGTTTCTCTTTAAACTAAAGTGTTCTCAGAAACCCAACACACGGTATATCTTCTGCATATTACTGATCACAAGGCGCTATATCACGTATCAGCCTTAGCTGACTCGAAAATAAATCGTTCCTAGTTGAAACAGTGGTCTGAAAGAGCTATCCTATTATTATCTGATCTACAATGAATTCCTGAAGCCACAATAACCAATGACATCGACACATCAAATTTCAGGAAGCTCAAAAACTACTGTTTTCAAAACTCACTATCTGAACTCCTAATGAGGTATCTGAGCAGGCCTAATAAAAGTTTGCATCGTTGTCATTTCTTGTGTATGATCTCTTTGGTATGGCTTACGCACACACAGGAGTACGTATAACGGAACATGGCGAAATAATAGCAATATTATGTAGTTAGACGGACGTGCCCCAAAACGTACAGAATTTTCCGTGATGGACTTCTTTGTCATCACTAAATTGTGGAGCGTATTATTCAGTCAAGAATATCATACCTATTTCATTTGCAACACAGATCCTGACGTATCAGTATTTACGTTTACGATGATGTCAACAACGGTGAAATACTACAATGCGATGTATAAAAAGACTGACTAGTAGAGTAAGCTGTAGCTCACTCCATATCACTCACGACGATAAACACTATAGTAAAGTACACTTCCTGCGGCAATAAAGAAGACCCGTCACTTGCACTTATTGTGACAATGTTGCTGGCATCCCATCACAGAAATCTTACAAACGATCTGAACGAGCTGTAATGTGTCTGTGAGCAAATCATTTGTCGTGTAAATTCATTTAATGTAATCTACACTAGTCTTTCTGAGATGACCATGATGACAGATACTTCATAAATTTTTGACTGGACAGAAAGACTCTGTGTAACGCCGCTTCCTTTGGACGCAAAACTAAAAAAAATAAAATAGTTCCCGAAACCCAATAAAAGTCGCAGAATCCAAGATCCAAATTTCAAGTCAAACTGGAATGGCATCACTTGAATAGTAGCAAGTATATATAGAAAAGAAATACAATAGAAAGTGACTTAATGTTTTAAAAAGAGAAAGAAAAGAAATAGAATCCATTAGTTTCAAATTAAAGTAATAGTAGATCGCAAAGTAGTGTACTTATAGATCACGGAATCGAACGAGTGAACTCAAAGAATACTCCCTGTCAGTACTCTTTGAGGATACTGCGTAATGCAGAAGAAAAAGTCATCCATTGTTAATGTGGTGTTAGCGCTTGATGGATCAAGTCGTATCTCAACGTATGCTCTTGTACGTTGGGGCGACTAGATTGTTTTTGTGCATTTTTGGAAATTTTGTGACCTGCCGGGAATCATTAAACTTGAAATAGGTAGATCAGAAACCCAGAATATATCATTACGTAAAGCCAAGGGAGGAAAAGATCCGAACTTGTCTTAAACTGATTATCGTATAGGGAAGACTGATATTTACCCCAAAGTAATAGACTGTCACCAATTTACCGACGTAGGGAGTGAACATTCGTATTGAATCGTGAGAAACTGCTGTGGTTTCTGTTGTGTCACCGCCAGACACCACACTTGCTAGGTGGTAGCCTTTAAATCGGCCGCGGTCCATTAGTATACGCCGGACCCGCGTGTCGCCACTGTCAGTGATTGCAGACCGAGCGCCACCACACGGCAGGTCTAGAGAGACTTACTAGCACTCGCCCCAGTTGTACAGCCAACTTAGCCAGAGATGGATCACTGACAACTACGCTCTCATTTGCCGAGACGATAGTTAGCATAGCCTTCAGCTACGTCATTTGCTACGACCTAGCATAGCGCCATAGCATTTGATATTATTTTATATAGTGGTTATAACATGTACCGTCAAGAGAGATGTTCTACAATTGTGGATTAAAGTTAAGTATTACATCAACTACGTACTTTATTTGCTACTATTAATTCCGTTATCGGTTCCAGACCTCACGCCAATCTGCGTGAGCTTAACGCGTGCCTTTCGGCTTCCTCTCATTGTGACTTGGCTGTCTTGCCAAGTCACAACAGTTTCGTTAAAGTAGCAAATGAAATCTGGATATTGTTAGAAACTCTTTGACGGAAAAGTAACTAACTGCACCCAGCTTAGGGAAAGGTTACTTCCTTAATACAATAATAGGACGTGAATAGTATAGAATAAACGAGCATAAAGTGGATTTACTGTGTGACATTTCTTTCAACCCATTTAATACTGTGTGTTTACGAAATATTTAATTTTGCGACGACAAAGATTAATAACAAAGCGCGGCGCCATGCATAAATATTCTTTGCCGCGTTAGACAGTTATTGTACCGACTCGAACTATAACCTTACGTAAACTGATAACTTTAGGGGAGAAACTATTGCAGCACATGGACTGCAGCCATAATTAGTACAAGCATAGCCATTGGTGTGCAACTACGAGTAGCTGTACTCGTACACGTCGGGGAGCATAGAATTATTTGAACTGGTCGGCATCATCGATACGCACTCGGCGTGGATACAGTGCGGCGGGACAGATTTTTTTATGTAATGTTCCTCATCAGACAGCTAGTTGGTCGGAGCACGAATATCATCAACGAACATTTCCAATATATCTTAAGACGAACAGTTACATCTGTAAAGCTTCTAAAAGTCGTAACAGTAATAAGAAACGCCTAAATGAATCTGACTTCAAGGAAATTGTACCATAGTATACTGTCAAGAAGTAATTACATTAGAGAGGTGCTCACAAGGGATTCTACTCGTCCATGTGTAACCTTACAACATCAATACGTGAGAGTATGTGAGTTGACATGAGTAACATGACAGATCTGTAGGAAGTGTGATATACGAATGAAACCAGTGGGAGGTGACACAAGCAAAATGAGCGTTAAGAAAGCAACGCTTAAGCAGTAAAAAAATTGTAAAATTTTCAAAAAAATCGTTATTTTATAGCTTTGTGATGCGCTGTGTACCTTCTAAGATATGAGTCAAAAAGTCTAATCCCTGAAAAGAATTTGTTCTATGGAATTCCGAGCTCCTGCTCTAGCGCCTCGAATGACCAGAAACGGCCTACCTGCGCCAACTCGATACTCCCTGTGGTGTCTGGGCATAGAAGAATTTCAAAACAATGCGTTATTAATTTATGAATTTACTTCCTATTGACTGGACGAGGGACTGGAGTCGATGATATATCTGAGAAAAAGTTCCATCGCAACTGTGCGTTGATAATGTCTTTATTGTATACTATGACTAGTTTCGGCGGCACATTACCGCCATCCTCAGACCCCAACACTGCCCAAAGAGTAACTGATTTCCTTGGCGCAATTACTGTGGGAACCTTGTTACACATGGGCTGGCTTTCATAGGGAGTCTATACTCGACACCGTGTTGTCTCTAGCGCCATCGGACTCCTGTTGAAAGCTAGCCCACGTGTGCTAGTAACAACGGACCAGCAGCAAATGCGCCAAGGAAATCAAATACTCTTTTGGCAGTGGCGGGGCCTGAGGATGGCGGTAACGTGCCGTCGAAACTACTCGTGTGATACAATAAAGGCATTATAAAGATAAGCTGTGGTGGTACTTTTTCTCATATAATAAGGCGTTAGCTTGGCGCCGGCAAGCGGCAGTACGTGTACGAAAGAGGAAATTCTTCCGCTTCGATTTTTGAATTTTGTGCGCAATATTGACGTTTGATATACCATCTGTGAGCGTACAGTATACAGTTTTGTCTTCCGAGTAAGAATAAGTGGTAGCAAAGTGTACTCTGGCAGAACAGGTACGAAAACATCATATCCAACCGTGCGTAGAAGCAACATCATCAAATCATCACATCGTCCTGAGAATAGGCTGACAGCAGTTCGGAAGAAGTCAGTGCCTCTGCTGAGAAACTGAAAGACAAAGGCCAGGATTTAAATCGGAATTACCGATTCACTAGTGCGTTGGCTCTGTTGTTTCTCGACACCTGAAATGTAAAACGTGCAATGTAGACGTCACGTTGCAAGAACCAAGTCCTCGGAGCTGACACATCCCAATAATTATTGCTTGTCCAAAATGACCAGAAGTTGTTATACCATGTAGTACGTTTCTACAGAACGCGTTGGAAATCAACCGTAATCGTCCTAGCGATGCGCCTGCTTGGACTAGGGGTAAACGGAACTGTAAGGTTTTGCGTGTTCATGGAATTGCCACGGCCGATTAGCCGATCATTCTACGATAAACCAGTGGGTATGATTTCTATCGCAACGGTAAGAGTACGACAGGCTAGTCCTTTGATGGCAGACTAATGGTGAGAGTTTTCTAAAAGCAGAATTTTTCCGTTGTTCTTGTGTGTAACACGTTTCATAACTTGAAACGGGTTATTCTCGGAATATGATTTTTCGAAACGGCGCGCTACATAATTAAAAAAATTTTCAATGTTTTTTACTTTAAAATTTAACGACAACTTTGAAACAGTATTTCAGAGTGAGAGAGTATTGGATTTTCGATTGGTTAATTTAAACAATATTTATTAACTAATGGCTGTCCTTTTGGAGCAAATCGAACGCTATTATCAAACACTCGCTAATTACACTAAATTGAATGTGTTCTTTTTTTCTTTTTTAATTCCATCCTTGAGTCACCAGCTACACGCATGCAGATTACATAGATCGTTTTTCTTCTTTCCAGATTCAAACTGGCACCAGTTACAGCACGTGCCGCAGATAGCCTCAAATTCAACACGCCTCACGAGAATTGCTGCAATGTCGCCATTTGGTAATATTTTCCGACAATAACTTTTCTGATGTACAGGGTATTTATAATTATAGTTAAACTTTCAAATAAAACCACTGCTCAGAATGAAGTCAAATGGCAACGGTATATTATCGGAGAAGGGGGACAACGTATGGCAGACGAAAAAAAAAAAACACTGTGTGAAAATTGATCGATAGGTGCGGCTGTATGTGTCAGAATACGTAAATGAAAACGCCTGTCGTGCGCTCGACCCATTGAAGTTGGTATAAACGCGCCGGGTACACGGCTTTTCCTCCATTCGCTTCTGCGACGTTTGTCATAACTGTCTCAATGCACGATCGCACTCTGCTTGTAAAGCTGTATTACAAGAATGATGACTTTGTCCACGTCACTCTGCAGAAGCTCCGGACACTATATGGTTAGAAAAAAGGCGTTGGTCCGATGACTTCTGTGGGTCTGGAGAAAACTTTTTTTGATCTGCCAGCAGGAGCGACATTTGCTTTAGAATTTCTTGCTCGTAAGGAAGTGGACAATGATTGGCCGTGGAAGATTTCGTGGGCAGATGAAGCCCACTTCCATCTGACAGGATACGTCGATACACAGAATTGTCGAATATGGGCAACGGAAAATCCACACACAAGTCAACCAGTACCACATCATCCTGAAAAGGTCACTGTGTGATGTGGGTTTACGGCATCGTTTATCATAGGGCAATATTTTTTCGAGGAGACAGGTATTTCCGGTCTTGTTACTTGTACCGTCACTGGTAAGCGTTATGACCGTCTTTTGCGCAACCGCGTCATTCCAACCCTCCAACAGCGTGGAAGTGTGGATGGGATCACTTTTATGGAACATGGCGCACCTCCGCACAATGCAAATCCAGTTAAGCAGCTGCTGAAGCGCCATTTCGGAAATGCTTGAAGTATCATCCGCCATTTCCCTACAGCCTGGCCGTCCAGATCACCTGATCTTATCCGTGTGACTTCTGGTTATGGGGCTATCTGAAAGGTGTTGTGTTCATATGTTCCGATTGCAAACTTAGCTGCGCCGAAGACACGCACTGCGCAACACATTCTGAACGTGACCCAGGAAACACTTCGATCAGTTGTGGAACATGCTGTTTCTCGATTTCAACGTGTTGCGGAAAACTGTGGACAGGATATGGTTCAAATGGATCTGAGCACAATGGGACTTAACTGCTGAGGTCATCAGTCCCCTAGAACTTAGAACTACTTAATCCTAACTATCCTAAGGACATCACATACATCCATGTCCGAGGGCTGACCCAGATACTGAACATGTTTTGCGCCAGTCACTCGGAAATTAATAATCGTATTTGATTTTGGTTGATGCTTTTTATGCGGTTTTTGGTCTCGGAACAATTGAAAACCGATGTGATTGATGCTTGTTATGCGGTTTATGGCCTCATGACAAATAAAAACCGATGTGATTGATGCTTTTTTGCGGTTTTTGACCTCAGAACAATTAAAAAGCGATTTTTCCCATCCGATGTGATATGACCTTGCAGTGGTGGATGAGTTTACGTAACTATCACCATCACACCTATACACCCCTGCATGCTGAGTAGTACAGTTTGTTTACCGTCAAACGTACAACTTAGGCACTTTTGTATGAGTCATGTGTCATTTGTAGTCGACCACTGTTAAATTATGACGCTTACAGCGCTATCTACTGCTACATTCTGTAACTATTTATTTTTAATCCGCCATACCATTTCCCAATTCTGCGATAATGTACCGCTGCAACTGGGTGTCATTCTGACCAGTGGTGTTACTACTACAGCCGTTTGAAATTTTAACTTTAATTATAATAACTCTGTACTTAAAAATATGCTCAGTACCTATCACAAGTATTATTTCTCTCTTACGTTTCCTTCTGAAAAAAAACTGCAATAAAACGAATTTTTAAGCCATTACAGTACTGTTATCTATTAAAGTTTTCAATCAATCTTGAAAGCAAAATTTTACCGGTGGCCGCATCGAAAAGTCGAACATTGCACTGGTCTACCGAAGTTAGTTAACGGTTCAAACTCGTCTACTGAGTCACTCACTGACTGTAATAGAACCGCAGCATCAATTTATTATTCAAAGGAAACCTGATAGATCGTAACGAATACAGTTCATGGTGGCAAACATAGGAAGCATGACGAGGATGTCTGCAGATGGTACTGTTGACTGTAGGGAAGTTGCAACGTCAGAAGTCTGTAGCCAACTGCAGTGAGAACTGTTGAGGATCGATGATGGATGTTTGATGCAGTGATGAGCAGCTGACGCTCAACATAAATGAACGTAGCGCATTGCGACTGAGAGATGGATTACCATTCGATTAGATTATTAGCGAGAAATCCCTGTAAGCAGCAATATATGTAAAATAGCTAGGAGTGACCTGAAGTGAGCGATGATTTAAAGTGACTTGAGGGAACAGTATATGCCAGCCTAAAAACCTTTGAAAGACACCTAGAACGATATAATTCGTTTTACATCTACATCGCCATGATTACTCTGCATGTCATAGTTACGTGTTTGACAGACAGTTCATAGCACCACCTTTACACTATTTCTCGAGCGTTCCGCTCTTTAATATCACATGGGGAGAGAGCACTCCTTAATCCTTCCGCGCAATCTCTGATTTCCTTTGTTTCATTATGGTAGTAATTTCTGCTGATACAGATGCTTTCGGAAGAGTAAATGTGGGACTGAAATTCGTGAAAAGGCACTCAGGAGAACGAAAAATCACCTTTTCTTAATGAGTGTCATCCAGAATTCGACTATCACGTCCATGATACTCCGTCGCCTGTTTCGTGATGCACAGAAGGAGCTGCTCTTCGTTGAACTTTAACGGTGTCCTCCGTCAGTCCTATCTGGTAAGTATCCCATACTACGCAGCAGTATTCCAAGTACAGTGCCGTCAGTCTCTTCCGTAGATTTTTGCATCTTTTAAATGTTACGCAAAAAGACACAACCATTGTGTCGTCGTCCTCAAACATTTTCTATGTGACGGCTCCAAAATAAGTTGATCGTGACAGTAGTTCCTAGATATTTCTAACGTCTATCAAAAAGTTTCCGTTTGTAGGCAGAAGAGTCTAGAATCAGAATGCCAATCAGGCAAAATCGCCATGAGCATTGAGGACATCGTCCCACCGACGCACCAGCTTGAAGATACCTGTTCGGAGAACGTCTCATCCTACTATATGAAAAAGGCCGTAACTGCCTGCTGCACGTCTTCGTCCGACAGGTTCTGACGACGATCCAGGACCTGGTCTAAGGGACTGTAAGCGTTCTAATCGCATGGGCAGGGATCAGGACTACAGGGCGGGTGCTCGGTTGCCTCGCTCTTTGAGTTGGCGTAACTTCTGCTTTACGACTTTCCGATATTGATACGTGCGTTATGATGTAGTAGCAACACCTCTTGGCGCACCATTCCACAAAGGTGGTTTTCTTCAAACACGCTGCTCCATACACATTCTTCATTCTCCGACGAATGGCTATCATAGTTCGTCTTTCGGCAACTGAGGAAAGAATAACAGCAGATTGGTCTTGTTTGAACACATTTGGCCATAGTTCACCTTTACATATTTAGTGCATGAGCCACGCCGGCTTTGCGGCTATCGATATTTGTTCAGAGATGCTAACCTTTCGGTTCTGGTGGGTTGGTCGCCAGGTGGCCCGGCGTTGGGCGGATCGACGGGTCAGCGTGTGAGTTTGAGTTGGGTGGTGGGGGGGGGGGGAGGGGGGACAGAAGACGGTGCGTTTACCCAAGGAGGGGAGGTAACCCGGTCGGTGAAGAGGTGTGTTTGAAAAGGCATTGTACAGGCGACAGTTATAACGGCTGTGTCTTGAGATGGTCTGCACAGCCAAGCAGTTGGTGGCAGACAACCGATGACATTTTATTGGGAGATTGTAATGGCGGCCTGCTTCTCTGATGCTCTAGGACGGTTATTTCACTGGACTGATAAGGTGACGTCGTTCTGTTCATGTTTTTCACTGGCCATGCACCTTCTGCCTCCCGTACTGCAAGTGTACCTCACCTGAGACAAACTATTAGCGAGTGCTCAGTTATGAAAATCTGTTAGTAATCCATGTTGTGGTCTGACTCTGCGCAATTTGTTGCGCCATTTTGATGGAACTCTTGTTGCTTGGTGTCTAATAGCGTCGGCATTCTGCCTTACCATTCCATCCGTGGGACATACTGTGTGTTTTATAACTGAGTGTTTAGTTTGTTCCAGACAATCTGGTGGATGTTGAGCTGTGTGATGTACCAAGTTGCGCTAACTCGTGTGCGGAGGTTTGAATGTCGGCATCCACCAAGGGGTCGATTATCGCAATAATAAAATATCATATGCTGTTTTATTTCTCTGGGGCATCACGTATGCACTTGAGCTCAATCGGTTACTTAAATTATCTCAACCCTGAGTTTAATTGTTACTTTTAAGCTAAATTTAGCAGTCCCAATTTGTTTTAACTCTTGTTATACTGCTCCTATGCCTTTTTATTTAAAGTTATTATAAGTGATTGATTTTGGTTTTATTAACATAGCACTCTTTGAGACATCTGATTGCAACGTGTTGCTGCTGTGTCAGCACAAGCGATTTGTTAGAATATAATTGTGTTGTTCTATATCTGTGCCTAGGTGGTGGGTCTGGGCTACACCTTCGGGTTCTCGCTTGTTGATGAATCGGACGGAACTGTACGTTCCGTTGAGACCCAGATGCACCCAATAACAAGTCTCTGAATTAACAGGTTGAGGAACAGGAGCACCCAGGAAGTGAAGTCGGATGCACCCACTGTACTCCGCGCCCTCTGTCGGGCCGATAAACCGGGTCCGAACGGCACAACCAGGAGTGGCCCCCGTTGGCCGCTCCTCAGGACGTCCATGTCCGCACTTGGCGGATGCCGTCAGCTGGGAACTATTTGTAAGAGAAGTGTCTGATATAGATTATTGCCTGTCTAGTTGAGAGTTCTTTTAAATGAACGTACTTGGGCAAGATTTTACATCTCTCTGTAAGTGTACTTACGATAGCCCTTTTGGAGTGCATTGTTTTCTATTTTCCATAAAAAGGTATTATCTTTCTCATTTGACAAGTTGTATACATTTGTTAGTAACCGAGCGAGGTGGCGCAGTGGTTAGCACACTGGACTCGCATTCGGGAGGACGACGGTTCAATCCCGTCTCCGGCCATCCTGATTTAGGTTTTCCATGATTTCCCTAAATAGTTTCAGGCAAATGCCGGGATGGTTCCTTTGAAAGGGCACGGCCGATTTCCTTCCCAATCCTTCCCTAACCCGAGCTTGCGCTCCGTCTCTAATGACCTCGTTGTCGACGGGACGTTAAACACTAACCACCACCACCATTTGTTAGTAACTAAAGCAAACTGATGTACTTTACATATAAATGTTCTCTGACTGGGAGTTTATTATAAATGTTATTTTTCACTATTTGTTAATACAAAATACAGTTCATGTGTAAAGTTACCCTTTTTTAAGGCATTGTCTCTCTCGTTTGAGGAGTTGTTATATTTGCTTGGGTATTGATAGCCAACTTGTGCGCTTTATGACAATTGTTATTTCTGTTCACTGATTTTAATAAATATTGTGAATAATAAAAGGTGAATACTCCCCTGCCCTAAGGTCCAGTCCTTCTGCTTAGTTCTTTGGGAGTTTTATGATACGCCGATGTAATACTGGTTTCAGTGCACACATGGCAAAAAGACGCGAGTGCCTTACTAATACCTTGGCTACGTGTCGGTGCTTATATACCGGCATCGCAGTCGCGCTCTGTTGTATATAATCTGCAACAACTACCTCAAACGGAAACTTCTTGATCACCCCTTATAGCTGAATCCGCAGTCTTTAAATTGTGGAGAACCTTACACTTTTTACTGCTTGGAGTCAATTGCCACTTTTCGCACCATATCGATGCTTTGTATAAATTATTTTGCAATTGGTTTTGTTTTTTGATGACTTTACCAGACTGTAGACCAGCATCATTTGGAAACACTGTAAGACGGCTGTTCAGATTGACACCTAAATCGGTTGCATCGACTAAGAATAGCAGAGGGCCTGTAACACTTCCTTGGGGAACCCCGGAAACGAACTGTGATCTTTCTGTCAGGAAATTAAGAACTCAGTCGCAAAACTGAGACTGTACTCTAGGTACGCAGTTTGATCTGAAGTCGATTGTGGGAAAAGTCGTCAGAAGCCTTCTGGAAGTCTAGAAATATGAACTGAACTTGCGATCCCCTGTCGGTAATACTCAGTGCTTCGAATACATAAAGCGCCATGTTTCGCAACAACGACGCTTTCTAAATCCATAGTGGTTATGTGTCATGCGCGGAAGATCTGGCTTGCAAAACAATAAATCGATTTAGTTTCGTTCATCATATCAGATGATTCAGGTAAGTCTGCAATTGTGTCATCCACGATTTAAATAACGATAACTGCACCAGTTACTTAGTTTTAATGCTTAGCACAACGCGTCGCGAGAATTTATTCTCGTTTTAAAGTGCATTAGCTTACGTGAATATGTTTGGTGATGTTTGCATGTGTGATTTTTCTGCCTCTCTTGTCTGTTTTTGAAGTTAGACTGCAATCGGAAAATCGGACAAAATGAATCTCTGAGTGTCTCCCCCATCCTACAGAAGATCACACTCATGCAAATCGTCACTTACACTGTTTGTCTACAAAACATGCCACAAAGATATTATTACACTATGACTTCACAAAGAGTTTGTACTCAGAGTTGTTAGGTATATTGGGTTGTAAATTACAGAACATACTTTCACCATTGTTCACTTAAATTATCGATTATTTTTCTAATGACGAAAAGTACATATTTATGAAAATTGTTACTTATCTAATCCAGGAGAAACACTTGTGGAAATTAAGTGATTCACCATCTAGTTTGTCATCGAGAATGTTGCCTCCTTGCTTTTTGTGGTATACAAAAATTTGAAGCTCCTCTACTAAATCCATTGCATGAGGTTTTCGGAAGTGGTGAAGTATTTTAAAATCATCTTCTATGTTTTCGAATGGGTGTCCAGTGTTTTTCAGTGTTTTTTTATGTGAGTTGCTGTTGCTGGTTTTGTAGCAGTTGATATGTTCATTGTATCTAATTTGAAAATTCCTGCCAGTTCGTCCAATGTAGTAGCTTGAGCAAGTTTTACATGCTATTTTATATATTCCTAATTTTCATTTTTAAGGTCTGGTCTAATTTGTGTTGTAGTCCGCACCTTCATTATGTCAGAAAATTGCCGGCTGTTGTCTGACTTCAAAAACATGCAAGAGAGGCGCACCAAACATATTCATCTAAACAAATGCCGCAATGCACTTGAAAATGAGAATAATTCACGAAACGAGGAAGAACACAAGAGACATCTACGACAGTTGTTCGATCTGTTGCAAAAATCTGATGTCCTTTTAAACCCTGATTAACGTACTATAGGAAAAAGGAAGATCAAATTTCTGGGGTACGGGGTTACAGCAGAAGGTATAAGCCCCTTCCAGAGAGCCCCCAAGCAATAGTAAATGTGCGCCTACCAGAAAGATACGAAGAGTTACTTCGTTTATTGGGACTGATAAATTTTTTACAGACGTCACTTACCACATGTCGCTGAGATTCAAGAGCCCCTCAGTGCAACCGATGACCTCGCTGTTTGGGCTCTTCCCCCAAACAACCCTCACCCCCCTCACCCCTCTGTGCATTGCTAATTGAAAATGCCCCCCCCCCCCATCTGTGCAATGCTAAGAGGGGACATTACCAATGGCAAATGTCAGGTACCTTGGTTACAGCAGATGACAGAAGCCTTCTGTCGACTCAAGGATTCTTTGGTATTGGCTACTGTTATATCATCCAAATCATATTGCAGAGCTGGCTCTAATGGTTGGCGCACACCAGAGCGCCAGTCGTGCAGCAATGCACCACCGAGCAGCAGGGATATGAGAGCCATTCGCATTCTTCTCAAGAAAGCTCTTGCCAGCTCAAACTCTGTGGTCATCTATCGATGGGGAGTTATTGGCAATATACAAAGAAGTCAAATGTTTCAGTGCAGATTTAGAGGAAAGACCGTCTATACTGCCCAATGGTCAACGCCTGTAAGAGGATTCAACAGGAGAGTACCCCACGTCGCATCAGACATCTGGAATTCATAGGACAATAAATTTACACGGACACACGTCACATCAGTGGTTATGACAGCATTGCGGCGGGCTGTCTGTCAAAAGCGAGTACAGCGATTCAAGGAATTACATGGCCACCTATTGCGCCAGCACAAAAAGTGGACGATGAACTGCAGAGATTAATGGAAGGCAAAAATTCGATCTATGAATTGAAATAAATTTATGTACCGGCCGCGCATACGACATTGTGGTGCGAGACAGCTCGCGGTCTAATTCGCCCCTATGTTCCTGAACAATACCGTAAGACCGTACTTCACGTGGTTCACGACCTTTTACATCCAGCGATTCATGCGTCGGCGCGCGTAGTTACTCAGTGTTCTACTTGGCCGAACGCAGACATGGACTACCCAAAACTGGCCAGAGAATGTTTACAGAGTCAATAACGCAAGGTCGGACGATATATTTTTGCTCCCATTGCCAATGCCAGCACTTCAGCAACAAGATTCACCCACATATATGTAATCTTCGTGGGACCATTACCCTTGTCGGAAAGATATAGTTACCTACTTATAATGATTAACCGCTCTACACGATGCTCAGAAGCTGTACCGCTTACGGACATCTCGGCGGAGACGGTGGCTAGGAACATTATCAGTGTATCGATCGCCAGATTTTGAATCCTTCCACGATGATAACCGACCGGGAACGTCAGTTTGAGTGTGAATTTTTTTCAGAGCTTAAGAGACTATGTAGAATTTTATCTTTCCAGCAATGGCATGGTAGAAAGACTCCATAGAACTCGCAAGGCGTATTCATGTTTCATCAGGAGACGGGGTTCGAAGCTTTGCCGGTAGTGCTGCTTGGGTTAAGAACAGCTGTTAACGCAGATATCGACCTAGCACCAAGTCAAATGGGTCTCGGAAAACAGATTCGTATTCCCGCGGATTTAATAGAGTTTCGAAATGCAATGATACTTTCAGCGAGCGTGCTACAATACATCTCACAAAAGCTACAACGTTCAATCCAAAAACTTTCGCAATAGGATCCTCTGCGACCCGGTGTAATACCTGTATTTATTCATAAACATCTTCATCAATGATCAGCTGTGTGGTTACGAGTAGTAATTGCAGTCAGATCACCATTGTGCCCGACATAAGTTTTACCATGCTAAGTCTCGACGCGTAAGGCAAATACATTTTTCTTAGAGCAAGAAGGCAAGGCCACGGCAGTATCCACAGAGAAAGTAAAACCAGCGTATGTGGCGCAGGAGCAGGACACAGTGTAGCCTGCAAAACCCGAAACCACAAACAGTCGACAAGGCGGAAAGACCTTAACACCTGATAATACACTGGTCTTCAAGAGAGAGGAAAAGAGTTCACAGACGCGTCAGAAGGAGAGGACGAGCAGCCAGTTGCGCAGGCAGTTC
Organism: Schistocerca piceifrons; assembly: GCF_021461385.2. NCBI lineage: Eukaryota > Metazoa > Arthropoda > Insecta > Orthoptera > Acrididae > Schistocerca > Schistocerca piceifrons. The sequence goes on from NC_060143.1 coordinate 521,408,409, forward strand.
GAGTAGAATACAGAACGCGGGCAGGAAGAAAAGTCGTACGTTGACGCCTCTGCACTACAGGCGCCTGGGCAGCCAATCAACCGCACCCACAGGAACAGCAAAGAAGGCCATGAGCACCTGTTGTAGTACGTACTGAGACACCTCGATCAACTGCAGGACAGCGCAGAGAAGTGTTCTTCCGAGCTGGACGTCGCATTTATCCTACGCGTCCAGAGGTTCCAGGCGCACTAGGGTTTCAGAAGAACATTTTCACAGCTGGAAGAGAAGAAACAGCAGCAACATTTTCCAGAGAATTGCCACAAAATGGTACCCATATGCCCCACATAAAAAAAGGGGGGAGGGGGGCTACTGTGGCGACGTATCACAGTGACAGTAGTCCAGGGACCATAGTTTAGTGTTTATCAGAGTAATAATAAATATTTGTTTTTTTGGTTCGACACGTCTATAAATCCAGTTACTTCGGAGAATAGTGAGCGGCTACAACGGGAATAAAAGGGCACACACAAAACTTTGTGGAATGAACGCATGTAAGCATGGGGGATGTCGTGTCAATACGTTTGCTTATTGCGCGAGCAGTCTGATATGAGTCCCCTTCTTTGCTTGGGAGCTTTCGTTGCGTTTATCGTGATGAAAAGGCGACAGAAAAAGAAAACGAAAAAGCGACTGTAGGAAAAAAGTATCTAAACAACAGAGGTAACAGAACTACAAAGTGATGACAAAATTTTGTCTGTGTATTTTAGAAGGAGGTCATAACGAGATTTTAGATTTTGTGCTCGGGAAACTGCAGCGATAAGGCTCGCAATAAATTAATGTTAGCTAGCAACTGGCGGATTACATACTCGTTTGAATCATTTATTCCTCATTTCAAAACAAAGCATTTCAATTCTATCAAGTTTGTAAAGTGTAATGTACAGTAATTTTAATTTATTATTTCATAGTTTTACACGTCTTTTCACTGTAGGAAATGCCTAAGCTAGTAAGTATTAGCATGTTTTGTTCCTATACACATATTACAATTTGTATTTACGCTGAAGCTCCAATGAAACTGGTACAGGCATGCGTATTGAAATACAGAGATAAGTGAACAGGCACAATGCGGCGCCGTGTTCGGCAACGCCTATATAAGACAACAACTGTCTGGCGCAGTTGTTAGATCGGTTACTGCTGCTACAATGGCAGCTTATCAAGATTTAAGTGAGTCTGAACGTGGTGTTACAGTCGAGGCACTAGCGATGGGACACAGCATATCCGAGGTAGCGATGAAGTGAGGATATTTTCGTACGACCATTTCACGAGTGTACCGTGAATATCAGGAATCCGGTAAAACGTCAAATCTTCGACATCGCTGTGGCCGGAAAAAGATCCTGCAAGAACGAGACCAACGACGACAGAAGTGCAACCCTTCCGCAAATTGCTGCAGATTTCAATGCTGGGCCATCAACAAGACAACCACTTAACGAAACATCATCGATACGGGCTTCTGGAATCAAAGGTCCACTCGCTTACCCTTGATGACTGCACGACGCAAGGCTTTACGCCTCGCTTGGGACTGTCAACACCGACATTTTACTGTTGATGACTGGAGACATGTTGCATGGTTGGACTAGTCTCATTTCAAATTCAGTCGAGTGGATGGACGTGTACGGGTATGGAGAAAACCTTGTGAATTCATGGATCCGGGATGTCAGTAGAGGACTATTCAAGCTGGTGGAGGCTCTACAATGGTGTGGGGCGTGTGCAATTGGAATGATATGGGACCCCTGATACGTCTAGATACGACTCTGACAGATGACTTTTACGTAAACATCCATTCTGATCACATGCATCTATTTACGTCCATTGTCCATTCCGACGGACTTGGGCAATTTCAGCAGGACAATGCGTCACCCCACACGTACAGAATTGCTACAGATTGGCTCAAGGAACACTCCTCTGAGTTTAAACACTATCGCTGGCCACCGAACTCCCCAACCATGAACATTATTGAGCATATCTGGGATGTCTGCAGACGAGATCTCCTACCCCTCGTCCTCTTACGGATTTATGGACAGCCCTGCAGGGTTCATTTCGTTAATTCCCTCCAGCACTACTTCAGACATTAGCCGAGTCCATGCCACATCGTGTGCGGGGCACCTCTGCGTGCTTACGGGGACCACACACGAAATTGGGCAGGTGCACCAGTTTCCTTGCCTCCTGACCATTAGGACCTGTAAGTACTGATGTCATGTATAATTATGACTTGTTCCATTACCCTGCAATTATCTTGAATACTGGACCAACGGAACATGAATAAATAAATAAATATAACAGTGAAACACTTAAGGAAGGTTCTTAGCCGTTATGTGAAGGTTAATAAATTAAAAAAAAAAATGGTTCAAATGGCTCTGAGCACTATGGGACTCAACTGCTGTGGTCATTAGTCCCCTAGAACTTAGAACTACACACCCATGCCCCATGCAGGATTCGAACCTGCGACCGTAGCAGCAGCGCGGCTCCGGATTGGAGCGCCTAGAACCGCACGGGCACCGCGGCCGGCTAATAAATTTCAGTACGTCATTTCTATGTAATGATGAAATACGATATGAGATTAATATTCTCGGATTCGACAAGTTTGGGAATTTCATAGACGTCAGAATCCGAAAGAACGGGAGTTGAGTTTTCCAGTTTCGTATTTTTTCCATTATCAGTGTGCTTAATTTCTATTTTTAGTAGTTTATTGAGTAGCTACGGATTCCCCAACACTTCTTGTGTTCAGATGTCAGACTCGTCAGTTGTTGCGCTTTTAAATCGCATGAGTATTCGTCCAGTTTTCAAACATGCATTCCATACACAAAACTTACAGTATACTTCATTTACAATGTGCAGATACTTTCAGGATCTTATTCTTCACAGAAATATGATAGGAGGCTTTTTATCTAATAGGTGGCTTTCAGGGCAACACATCTCGAATTTTCATTCAAATACTCTTCAGAAGCGGGACTCCATACGACGTTTTTCTTTGTCTGTAATCATCTACAAACTTAAGCGTGCTTCCATTGAAGTCAACAGACAATATCACTTAAATCGCTTCACAGTATAACCTCAACACACTTCACGATCAAATAACTATGGGCCCCAGCTGCTTGTCATCTGCTGAAAATCGCAAAGATTCCCACGGAAGGCGGGTAGCAAAGTGCTTTACGCACGGCCTCCATTTCCAGGACCGCTCGGATGGCCACACGATTTGATGCGCCATGTCACGGATTTCGGGCATGTGTGTGTTTTGTTCTTAGCATAAGTTTAAGTAGTGTGTAAGTCTAGGGACCGATGACCTCAGCAGTTTGGTCCCTTAGGAATTCACAGACATTTGAATACTTTTTCACCTCCAGGAAATGTCGCATGTACAAACGCGCGTGCATTGGTCCACTGTCGGAAATTTTTGCGCACGCGCAAAACTGCGCACAAAAAAGACACCATGTGGACGCACCTTCAGCATATTAACGGTCCAGTAAATTTCAGTTGATGACTGAACGATTATTGGTGTTTCACATTGTATCGATTATTGGTGTTTCGCATTGTATGTATATAGGTTATCAGCCGCTATTAGAAATATTACCTTCGCAGCTGCAGCAGGAAGTACACGGAACTTTGCTACAGCACTTTTGAAGTGAAATGTTATAAACGCGCTTTTTCAAGTAGGAACTAGTAAGTAAGCTGAAAAATGTAGGTAAAGTACGAAGCTTAATTTGTGTTGCTGTTCGCTTAATGGAAGAAGTGTAGGGCCTCGTAATACAATACAAAAATATACGCAACGTGATAGATCCGTTTACTCCTCTAAAAGATAGTCCATCTCAGCGAAGTTGTATTTAAGTTCTGGAAAACTGCTCGATATCTTCAGCTATCGAGAGTTTCTTACTTTTTTGGTGGGAGAATGGCTAAATACGTATCTCCGGTCTTCAGTTTGTTATGAATCTTTTATATTTGGCGTTATTGTGTGGAGAATCCCAGTGGATGGCTGATTGTGGTAACCTTGCTAACAGTAACAGATATAAGCGCGTCAGATGTCGTTACCACATGTTTTTACTCTGTTGAACTAATTCTTCTTTGGGTATCCAGATTATGAGATTCTGAATTTATTGTATTGGTGTGGGGGAATACGAATGTACATTGTTTTCAGAAATTTCTCTATAACAAAATTTCCTGTCCTGGGGAATACGTCACCTGACGATTCCATCTTTTGCCTTTTTTATTTAACTTAAATGTGGCGATAGTGTACACATTTTGTCAAATTTGTGAGGCAATAATGTGCACCATTTCCGGTACATCTGGTCAATGTCACCTGCCTGCTTTGATGTTTTTATTTCTTTTTTCAATTTAATATCCTGATAGTTAACTGTCTAAATATATAACAGGCTACTTCATGAATGATACAGATAACTACTCAGAATGAAGGGCTATGTTTTGTATACAACTAAAACTCAACGTGATAATGCGTGCGCCAGGCAGAAAGTTTATCAGTGTACCCTAACATAATAGAAAATGAGCTGACATGAGCTCTTTGAATACAAAAAACCATAAGTCATTCAAATATGTTGACGTAATATTCCCAAGTACTAGTGGGCCCTAAAGTAAGTTAATCTACACTTTTATTTAAACACCAGTGACAAGTATCTGAGCTGATTAGTATTGTAAACACATGTATTGATTCCAAATACGCCTCCGTAAAATTTTTAATTTTCCATACTTGTCTGAAGAGTAAATGTTCCAGTATACAATTTTCCCGTACAAAACTGATATGCCCAATACGCTGCAGAAAGCTTTTCCAAGTCAGTGGCCAAAGATTAATGAAATAAAAAATGCATGTGTGCAATCTGAGAAATCCCTTTTTTCACTTAATAATGTCACAAAGCTAATTACTGCCAAATTACGCAAGTCTTTTTGTACTCGTAATTTTGTAAGACACCTCTGATGAGATTGATCTGTGATACAGCAATGGCACTTTTTCCTCAATGATGCCACCAAGCATTGGGGATATGGTATGCTTCGAGAAGACAGTCAACAATTTTCCATTCCAGATCTCCTACAATACTCAAATACCTTAGTAAGTGTAAAATCTCTAAAAAATATTAACGTTTTGCATACTCTTTACAATATTTCGTTTCTTTCCGTACAGTATACGATATAAAACACAGTGAGTTCTTCCTCACAGTAATGTCACAAAATATTAAGCACATTTTCTGAGAACGTTGAAGATGTGTTACATCTTGTATGATTACTGACATGAGTTTCCTATACTATGAAAAATTAACAAAATATATTCTTACAAAATTATACACAGCTGTGTCATATCTGGCCAACGGTAGCAGAACTGAAATACTGTTCACTTCCATAACTACCCTCTCTGGAAGTATCACCGGCTTCTACGACCTTTAACTGGAGTCCGGAACACAGTTACCAATTTCTAGGTTACGTGTAATGATAGCCCGTTCACTCCCACAGAACAAGAACTGTGAGTGAATACGATATCTGCCACAGAAAAATACCGACGTTGGACGGTTGTTTCCATAGCCGCGCGATTTCGTTGTGGTCACTCCAACCTAGTTTGTGCCGACAGTAGTAAGAGTGAACGAAAGCGGAGCGCACACTTATATAAACAAAAGGCGCGCATTCGCACAGTTACTTACATGAGCTACAGAGCACGTAGATGGCCCGCCCCCCTTTTTTTGGTCAGATTTCAGATGACTACCACTGGTAAATGTTATGAGACTATTTTGCGCACCAGCGTCGCTCCACCCGTTCAACACCGTGAATGTGTGAGCACAATCATTTTAATGTAGGGCAGCGCTTCCCCGCACATTCCCTTGACCAGCGATGTGGCTGTTGCAGGTGCATTCTGGAAATGCTGGAATTATCAGCCTTTATTTCGCTACAGCCTGGTAGTCCAGGTCACTTAATTTTAATACCTGCGACTTCTGGCTGTGAGTTTGTCTGAAAGATGCTGTGTTCAGCGCTCCCATTACAAACGTAGCTGTACACACGCGAGAGGCACCTCGAACGTGACCCACCAGACACTCCCACCTGTTGTGGAAGAAGCTGTTTATCGATATCAACTTGTGGCAGAAAACGGTCGACAGCATACTGATTACGTCGGTCGTCAGCCTCACGACAGTTGAAACCGACTTCATTGTTGCTTTTTATGCCGTTTTTGGCCTCAAGACAATTAAAAACAGATTTTTCCCATCCGGTGTGGTACGATCTTACCCTGGTGGGTGGGCTTACCTATTTAACAGTGGTACAATTGTTGAATGCCACACTTGTGCGGTCATGCACATTGCATAGTGCGGTTGGTTTAATGTGCAACCAACACCAAAGCCTTTCTGTTGCGATTCATGTGTCATTTGTATCCCAATCCATCTATGTTCCTTTGAAGGGGCACGGACGACTTCCTTCCCCGTCCTTCCCTAATCCGATGAGACCGATGACCTCGCACTTTAGTCTCTTCCTCCAAACAGCCCAACCATCTATGTTTAAAATGTTAATTAATTTCTTTTCTTTCCGTAACATTACCTCTTTCTTCGATAATTCTAATTTGACTGACCCAAAAGCAGCACGCAATGGAAGAGCTATAGACACCGTAAAAAAAACTTTTATTTGGTTTCATTGTTGTCTGTCTTCTGAGTGGTTTGATGCGACTAGCTAAGAATTCCTCTATTTTGCCAACCTTTTCAACCCAGAGTAGCAATTGCAACCTACGTCCTTAATTACGTGTTGGATGTACTCAAATCTCTGTCCTTCTCAATAGTTTTTATTCTCTATATTCCCCTCTAGCACCATGGAAGTTATACCCTGATATCTCACCAGATGTCCTGTCATCCTATCCATTCTTCTCGTCAGTGTTTTCCATATATTCCCTTCCTTGGCGACTCTGCAGAGAACCTCCTCATTGCATACGTTATCTTTGCAACGGATTTTCAACATTCCTCTGTAGGACCAGATCTCTGTTCCGGTTGTCCCACAGTAATTCTTGTAATTCTTGTCAGCAAATTGGATGCACGAGCTGTCGATTATTTTCGCTCTTGTCGGCTCTTGCTATCTTCAGAATTGTGTGGATGGTGATTTTCCGAAAATCTGATGGTATATCGCCAATCTCATACAAATCAAAGCGTCAGTATATTGTAACACTCACAGACAATATGTTGAAAACCCTTCAAAGCATATGATCCGATGATGACAGCATACCTTTGTCATCCAGTAGAATGCCTTCTTAGCGATATTGGCTTTGGAAGTTTTTTCAGTTACATACACTGCACATAGCCCCCAAACTGACCATATCAGGAATACCCAACTTAATTCGCCAATGATATTAGAAATGAGGATGCAACATTATCCAACCCTGCTGCCTTATTTGATCTTAAGTTGTCCAAAGGTCATCAAAATATTGGTTTCAATACCAGGTCTCCTATCTCTTCCCTGTTGACTTCTGTTGCTCCTTCCATCACATCACCAGACGGGTCCTCCCATCGTAAAGGCCTTCAACGTACTTTTCTCACTTATTCGTGCTCTCCCCAAGGGGCTCACAACTCTTTGGCGGGTTCGTGCTTGCCTACTAAGGGGTCTCAGTCTTCGCCGCGCAACTCCCCTTTCCGTGCTGCATGTCTATCCTCCTGCTATTCTTTTCCCCTCTCTTGGGGTCGAGTCGCATGCCTTCATTGGGAAACCGAAGTTCTTGGTAAAACTGTCTGTAGATTTCTCGTGTCCAACCGTCTTTCTTTTCCTGTCCTTCCTCCTCTTACCCTTCCTTCGCTTTAGCGATTCAGGTGTCTCTTTTTCCTTTTCTGCTTCTTCCTCCCTGTGCACTCCTCGAGGCCGGCCCAAGCGCTTGACGCGCAAAAGGTGACTGGGTAACATGTAATTCAAGGTTGAATTTAAAAGTATGGCTCGTAATTACGCCCTGTCAAAGGTCAGGGCCAGGGAAGGGTGAATGCCTGAGCTGCTACCTTCCTCTATGCCGATTGGTCCCTCTGTATGGAGTGCCCGAGGTGTGACCTTAGGAGTGGACAATCACCTAAGGCGGGTGCGCCCCACACTTCTCCCTGAGCGGGCCCCCAGAAGGAAGGAAGACGCCGTCAGAGACGCTGGCAATCGTGGCTGATCCCTCCGCAATGTGTTTCTCATATCAAAAACGTAAATGGATTAAAATGAAAGAATCGACGCCTCTTCTGGCTGCACCTGAGTACCTCGAGGTGTCACGCATGGTAGTTGGTCACAACTTCGTGACAGTTCACCCATTTGTTGTTCAGAAGTCTGTGGATGCCATTACCGGTCCTGTGAAGTCCTAGTCTTTGCTGCATAATGGGACTTTGCTTTTGGAGACGGATACTGCATTTGAAGCACACATCTGCTTAATGCAACGCTTCTCCACAGCTATCCTGCTAATGTAGAGGCCCACTGCGCTCTGAATTCCTTGTGTGTTGTCACATACACCCGACTGCTTGATTGCCTGACCGAAGCTGAAACAACAGTGACTCCAGGTAACCCTTAATGACAAGAGTTGACAAAGAATTAGTACCAATCCTCACTCTGTTCCTCACATTTGAGGGTTTGTGGCACCTCCATCAAAAATTAAGGCTGGCTACGAAGCTATTGCGGTCAGACCATATATCCCGAATCCTATGCGTTACTTTAAATGTCACTGGTGCGACCACATCCGTGAATCTATTGAAAATGCAGCCAAATGCGTAACCTGCGGCAGGAACGCTCATGAGGGTGAGTGTCCACCTCCTTCTCCTCACTGCATCAACTGCAAGGCTCATGATGCTGCTTCCCCCTGTGACTGTCCAATGTACCTCAATGAGAGAGACGTTCAGGAGATCCAGCTGAAGGAAATGATCCTACTAACTCTGCTCGGAAAATGCTGATTAGCCGCAAATCTTGTACACCACTCCCTGGCAATAATACTACAGTTCTCGCTACAACCAGACCTACGAAGGGCATGGCTACGCGGACTTGGGGTTACCAGTTTAGTGCCACTGTTGCGAAATCGTCCAGCTCCAAGGTCTCACCCTCATCTTCACCTGCTACAGATGCAAACCATACCAACAAACCTTCCCCTGCGCCAGCGAAATCGTATGCCTCGCAAACAGAAGCATGGAAACCTAAAAAGAAGTACTTCCGCAGTGGCTTTCTGCACACACATAGCCAACATCTGGGTCTGCACCTGACGAACGCCAGGATGTTAAGCAGTAAACAAAGGCAAACGATCTTCCCCTTCTCCACCTCGGCGTTTCTCCTCAACAGTGTCACCGCCCGACCTCCGTTCCATTGGGACGCACCGCCAACAACCAGTTCACTGTCCATTCGAAGGCCATCACCGACACTTCCGTCGAACTTAATGGACCAAGATCCTCCAGGCTCTGATATTGGTCATTGTCCACGTTCGAATTCTGGCACTCGGTAGCCACCACAGTGACTGCCCCCTCATTTGACCGACCTCCTGTTTATCATTGGATAAGCTTATTCTCCAATGGAAAAGTCACCGCATCAGGTCCTGTAGCGTTGAATTACAGCTCCTCTTGTGATCATACTGTCCAGTTGGTTTCTGCCTCCAGATTATACCCTCATGATGGCTCTCACCCCCCACACTTCTCTTCAGTCCGTTTAGACCTTCCTCCTGAGGAACTCCTCCTCAGGGGGGAGTCATGTTGCTCACTCGAGACGACGTCTATAGTCACACCATTTCCTTGCACACACAGCTTCAAGCTGTTGCTATCCGTCTTTCCCTTACCGGTTTAACCCTCTTTCGTTGCAACGTCTACTTCCCTTGTCTTCTGCTATTATCAAGGCAGACATTTTGCAATTATTGCTCAATTTCCACCTCCCTTTTTGCTGTTCAGCAGCTTCAGTACCCACCATTTCCTTTGATGCCCTCCACGGCACTGTCAGGGATGCTTTCTCTGAGTAGATATCTTCAGTCAGCCGAATGTAATCTGTTTGAACATGGGTACACACACATTTCTTTCCGATTCACGGACTCTTTTTCCCACACGGATCTTTCGATCTGTAGTGCTCAGATTGTTCGTCGTCTTGAGTGGTCCGTTCTCTGGGACACTCACTTGAGTGACCATTTCCCTTTTGTCACAAGCTAATCCATCTGTGTGTCCAACCAACTGGCAGCTTTTCAAAGGTAACTGGCAGCTTTACAACTCACTGGCCACATTCGATGAACACCACATCCCCTGCCTTACAAACGCTGTCCTCACTGGCGTGGAATGTTCCATACCTCGCACTTCTTCCTCGCTGCGATGTGCTGTCTCTCCCCGGTGGACTGAGGCATGCCGCGCTGCAATCCGCGAGTAGAGCTCTCCGCGTTTTTAAACGCCATCTCACCACGGCGAACTGTATACGTTATGAACAGCTACGTGGCAATGTCGCAACATTTTCAGGAATAGCAAAAAAACTAGTCGGTGGTCTTTTCAAAGCTCCTTAAACGGTTTTACTCCCTCTTCTATTGTTTGGGGTATTTTTCTATCGGTTTCAAGAACCGCGGTCCACTCCTCAGTTCCTGGTTTGACCTTAGCGAAAAATGCCATTATAGATCCTCTTTGTATCTCCAACACCTTCGATCGAAATTTTGCACACAATTTAGAGTTCCACCCACTACCACCCTGCCGTTTTAAAGGCTTCCTGCCTCTAAAACTGCCGGCGAAGGCATGGATGATATCCTTCTCCTCCAGAATTGTGAATGTTACAGTACAGCTTCTACTATGAGACAGGTTATACGTACGCTCTATTTGTCTCGGTCATCCACTTCAGGACCAGTCGGCATTCACATTCTGATGTTGCAACAGCTATCTCCTGAGGGCCTATGCTTTCTCCTTCATATATACAACCACATTTGGACAGTTCGCACATGTCCCAGTCCATGGCGTGAGACCATTCTCATTCCCATACATATGCCTCGTAAGGACAAACACCTTCCTTCCACCTACCGCCTAATTTCATTCACCAGTAGCGTCTGCAAGGTGATGGAATGTATGATTCACGGTAGGCTGTGTGGTGGCTTGAGTCTCAGAATCTTCTCACAAACGCTCAATGCGGATTCCGTAGGCACCGCTCCACAGTTGATCATCTGGTCACCTTGTCAACTCATATTGTGAACAATTTTTTGCCGAAGTGCCTAACTGTGACAGTGTTTTTCGATTTGGAGAAGACGTATGACACCTGTTGGAGGACGTGTATCCCCCTAATATGTACAAGTAGGGCTTCCGTGCTCGCCTTCCCCCTTTTACCTGGGAATTTTTAAAACACCGCGCTTTTAAGGTACGTGTGGGTTCGGCTCCGTACGACACATTTATTCAAGAGAACGGGGTGCCTCAGGGTTCTGTGCTCAGCGTCGTCTTATTTGCATAGCCATTAATTCTATCATGGATTATCTCCCGCCAGGTACCTCAGGCTCTCTTTTCGGTGATGATTTTGCGATCTATTGCAGCTCTCAAAGAACCTGCCTACCTGAGCGGCGTTTTCAGCGATGTCTCGTTCATCATTATTAGTGGAGCATCGGCAATGGTTCCGCTTTTCGGCTGACAAGACAGTCCGTATGAACGTTTGGCGGCCCGGGAGTTTCTTCCCCCATCCCCAAGTCACGGTCCATTCCTTCTTCCGTTCGTTGACAGATCGAAATTCTTGGGACATATGTCAGACAGGAAACTTTGTTGCTCTTCCCACGTGTCTTACCTGGCAGCAAGTTGTACTCGCTCCCTCAATATCCTTCATGTTTTATGGGGCACCTCCTAGGGAGAGGATCGGACTATCTTCCTCCATTTATACTGGTCCCTTGTCCATTCGAAACTGGATTATGGAAGTATCGTATATTCATCAAACTTTCATGTGTCTTACATTGTCTCAACACCATCCACCATTACGGAACATGTTTAGCCACTGGCGCCGTCTGTACTAGTCCTGTAGAGAGAATTTATGCTGAGGCTGCTGGCTTACCATTGTCCTACCGGTGGGATGTTCTCCTCAGTCGTTATGCGAGCCGTTTGTCTTCTATGGCTGGTCACCCATTATATGCTCCCTTTTTCGACGAGTTCCTTGACCGCCAGTATGGGCTGCGTCCGTCTTCTCTGTTGCCTCCCGGAGTTTGCTTTCATTTGCTGATTCAACAATTTTGCTTTATGCTCACTGCCACGTTTCTCATGTGTGTGAGCTCTTAATCCCCTGGCTTCATGCTGAGGTACGTGTCGATTTCGGACTACATCCGCTTCCTAAGGACACCACACCTGATCTGGTGTACTGCAGAGAATTTCTCGCACATCGCATGCGAATTAGGGATAGTGTCTTCGTCTACACTGACGGTTCCAAAACTGACCATGCCTTTGTGCTTGGCGAAGATCCTTCTTAGTATCGGCTTCTTGGCCAGTGCTCGTTTTTTACCGCGAAGATCTACGTCCTTCATCATATCACCCAGCCAGTAATTACTGTGACAAGGGCTTCGAAATTGTGTCATCTGCTCAGATTCCCTCAGTGCTCTTCAAAGCCTTCGTGCGCTGTACTCAGTCCTCCCTTTAGTAACACTAGATCTATGCATGCCTCCACTCGCTTATTGTGGGGGCAGCAAACGTGATGTTGATGTGGGTTCCTGATCACGTCGGTCGCCGCTTCTAAGGCTGCAGCTCCCCTCGCTAGGCCTGATGATCTTTGTGTCACTGTCTGTAGGCATGTAGTTTCACTTTGGAGAGCACAAAGATCTTCTCTCCAGTGGAACCAACTCCAGGACTTTAAACCTCTCCCAACAGCATGGACAACTTTCTCTTGGCCCTCACGTCATGAGGAGGTCATTCTAGCCCAACTGCGTATAGGACACTGTCGTTTTCGTCACCGCCATTTATTAAGGGCGACCCTGTCCCACTCCGTTCCTACTGTTCTCAATCCTTTGTCAGTGCGCCACTTACTGATCCGGTGCCCATTTTTTAACTGTTTACATTTCCATCTATGTTTGCCGTCTACTTTGTCAGATGTTTTAGTGGATGACACGTGTTCTGTTGATCGCGTCTTACTTTCTTACTTTTTATTTTCCCCAGCGGGTCCTACGTTTCAATCCCCAATGACTATTCATTCGTCATGTCCCTTTACGTACTGAATAACTCGTTCAATATCCACATGCACTTTCTCTGTTTTATCTTCTGCTTGCAACGTTGGCGTGTATATCTGAACTATTGTTGTCGCTGTCGCTACTGATGAGAACAATCCAATCACTAAACTGATGACAGTCACACACTCTCTGCCCTACTTTCCTATTCATACCGAATCCTACTCATTTTTACGATTATCCGCTTCTCTTGATATTCCACTACACTCCACTGACCAGAAGTCCACGTCTTTCCATTTCACTTCACTGTCTCCCACTATATCTAGATCAAACCTTGCATGGAGAGGTATCTTGCGTTTTGACTGGCTTTACGAAACCATCTATGTGGTGAAGTAGGTTAGATTAACAGGTATCCCATTCTCGTCATTAGTCCTGGTGAGTCCTTGTTTGCTTGTAATAGATGGAAAAAGAAATTCATCGATTTTCGTGATGTTCTAGAGACACAAAGTTAACGTTAGAGCATACAGTGCCAGTCTAGCGTCGTGGGTAAGGAAACAAGCCTAAAGAGTATAGTTATCGGCTCGAATCTCATTATGTTCTTAAACAGATATCGACATTAGTTTAATAGTCCGTTTTATTCAATTATTTGGTTTACATGTAACTTTTTCTGCCTGTCTTCCTATTTTCACTTCGAATCATTGTGCATATAGTTTTAATACCTTTATTTATCTGTCCCAACATCTAAATATTGGAATAGCCAATCCATCGCTTAAAAAACGAAAGTGGAAGTAGTTTATTTATATTTATAGTGTAATAGTATCATTAATGCATTTTTCGTTACATGCAAGTTGCACATTTTTTGGATCGTTATTGTACTTTTCGTTACATACAATTTTCAGATTTTTTTGGCTAGTAATCGACATACAAACATTCAAAACACAAATTCATATGGAACTGTGGACAAAATAACACAGATTAAAATTTCAACAAAAGGAGGAATTATAAATAAATGTGGAATATGAGGGACAGAAATAATGAATTCAGTAACATGTACGAAAACATAAGATGATCAAATGGATGACGTTAAATGGAAGTTAATACGAAAAAGTAATTGAAATCATGTGCGCAAAGGTAGCAAGTTAAGTATAGGAACAAAATATAAGACTAAATGTAAAATTTAATACAATAATTAAAACGATGTGTCAAAGGATTAAAATTTTTAAAGAAAATTCATTTAAATCAATTAACTGAATGAAAGCAGTGATCAAAGTTATTTCTATACCTATTTAAAAATAAAAAAGGATTTAATTCCTTACGTCATCAAATAGAATCAAATTTTTATTTTTATTTTGAAGTAGATATTTAAATGACTTTGACCATTACTTTCATTCAGTTACTTGATTTAAATGTATTTTTGCTAATTTACTATCACTTTCAAAATTCTGACATTGCATGCCCTAATTTACTATCACTTTCAAAATTCTGACATTGCATGCTCTCATGGTCACCTCCATTTTGGTAATCCCCTTCTGAATATCTAAATGGGGGACTAGTCTGGAATCTTTGCCCAGGGGAGAGATCATGAAGATACTTTTTCAATTACAGGCCATATGTTCTGAGGTTACTCATTACTTATCTTTAATGCAATGGTTTCCTTTGTCTTCTGTTGATAATTGCTGATTATTCCACCTTTTAGAAGCAGTTTTCCACCCCAAGGCAACAGAGTGCCCTGAACCTCTGTAAGCTTCTCTGCCTCTTTTACAAAACCATTAGCATATAATGGTGACTTCTTATGCCGGACGGCTTCAGACACCTTTGCTGATGATTTTTATTCAAAATTTTTGCGGTGGTGAGATTAGATGGTTCAAATGGCTCTGAGCACTATGGGACTCAACTGCTGAGGTCATTAGTCTCCTAGAACTTAGAAGTAGTTAAACCTAACTAACCTAAGGACATCACAAACATCCATGCCCGAGGCAGGATTCGAACCTGCGACCGTAGCGGTCTTGCGGTTCCAGACTGTAGCGCCTTTAATCGCACGGCCACTTCGGCTGGCTGGTGAGATTAGAACCCATGACGCAGGAACTTCTGATTATTAGTGAAAGACACTATTCACACCAATTGGCTAGGTTTCATTACAAAGACAATATGGCCATTGGAGTGGAATATTCATTCTCAAAGCCAAATCTCAAGTAAAGTTACTGTAAGTCCATTTTCTAAAGGCGGTAGTGTTTACAAAACACAATAAATAATGTAAATGAACAGGCTACAATGAAGCCATAAAGTGTGTTAAATACATTGGACAACTGTAATTGGACCCCACAACAAAAGTAACAAAAACAAACTGATAGCTGTACATGAAAAAAATCTACATATGCCAAGCAAAGCCTGGTGCTCATATGAAGACACTGAATGACGACAATGTTATACCTGCCACTAAATGACAATAGAAATTTTGAAGTACACTTTCCACTAAGAAGGTAATAAAATTTTCTAATACATTGTGCACTAAATAAAAGCATGAATACTGCACCACTGGAATATTGCGAATAACTTTCGCTAAACATGCGGAATACAGAAGGCATTTAACACTATGATTCAGCCTGCCATGCACAGTCTTAGACATAAATTCGACAGCCAGGTGGCCCCCGCAGAGACGAATTCGGTGTCGTTCACCTAAGGTGGCCAATATAACTGGCCACCCTTCAGAATTCTAAGTCGGGCCATGCGCACGATCTGGCAACACTGTAGAATGCCAAAGTGTATGGAGGATGTACTGTCGTTCTTCACGAGCTGTTGCAGTGCTGTACCTGCTCGCAGACTAGTGGCAGTCCACCTTCCGCAGCCATCTCATTCGCTTGCGGTAAGTATGAGCGCTTGCTGCAGCTTTACGCTGTGGTGTTTGTTTTTGTGCGAATATCAGAAAATGCAGGTGAGAGTCAGCTAAGCAGAGCAGACATCTTCGATTGGCACTCTGTTAAACCGCACTCTTACAAATTTCGCTATTTTCTTGAAGTAGCTATGAAGATAGGTTCTGATGGTTTAGTTAGTACTTATTTCTCGATCGTGAGTACTGTTATGTATGCCAAATTGACAAACGCTGATCTTTGTGGTAAAATGGTCGAATCTAGTGGCTGAACTTTCAGATTTAAGCACTCTTACTGAAACTTTTGCCGGTTTTTGGTATAAGAACAGTAATGGTTTTCGAATGGCCATTGGAAGCCCCAGACCAGCACATAAATGCAGTAGTACCGTCTTATGAGAAAGGGCTCAGTGATGCTGCAGAAAAATTTTCGAACTCACATAACTTTCCAGTGCTCAGTGATATCAGACAACTTAAACTGGAACTAGAGAAACACATCCCGTCTTATAATAACGTTTGTGGCTATCGAGCCATCGTCATGGATGAAGGGCCGCATAGAATGAGCGTATGGCGTGGTTCAATGGGTCACGTGCGTGCCAATGTATACATTGGCGTGCTGCCCAGATACCGGCCAACGAAGCTGTTAGACCTGCAGCTATATCCTCTGTGCCGATAAAGTATGTGGTGGCAGTCACTGGACACCCACCCGCCGCCCCCATTATGGCCACTCCTCAAATTGATAATGCTAATGATAATGGCATTCCAATGAAAGTCATTGAAGTAGAGGAGGTAATTCCAACCACACTGCAACCGACCGAACACTACAAGAAAGCCCTAAACGAGCCCGTCACACAATCTGCTGACTGGAACATCACTGAACCTGAACAGGATATAGCAACAGAAAAATCTCCAAGCTCACCGAAAAGCTGCTCTACTAGAACAAAATAAGAAACAAAGCACATGAAATGCTGAGCAAATTGTTCTACTGACGGACGGAAAGATCAAAAAGGTAGCCCACAAATTAAATGAAAGTTGATAGGAACCTTACAGTCGTACTCAGTCTGCAACTGTTCACACACCAGCCGGTGGTAGAGCACCCATTCCTAACGAAGAAAGCAGAACAAAACGCAAGTGCAGCTCCCGACAATAGTGCTGCAGAAAACCTACATACAGCAGTGGAAGACAACTTCAGATCTTCTTTTTAGAAGGAGACGAGCCTGTGGAAGATGTGGAAATGAGAGAAACTCCTTTAACTTCCAGAGAGTCACTGCCAGTCTTCACTCAAGAACGGTTACCTCTCCGGGACTCAGTAACAGTAAGCGGAGCTATATCTGATACTTACTGACAGCTCTCATACTGTTTGTGTGTGGTGAAAGAGTTGAATGTATAAAAACATAGTAAATTATGAGCTCATCTCAAGCCGACAGAATTGCAATACTGAACATCAGCAGCATACACAGTTCACTGAAATTGAATAGCCCGAAAGACTTTCTGTATGCGGCAAAAATTAATATTATTGTACTTCAAGAAGTAACAGACGTGGCACTACGCGATATCTTTGGGTTATAGCACTGTATTTAATGCTGGAAGTTAAAGTGACTCTGAGACAGTGATACTTTCGAAGCCACGTTGAAAAACTAAAAAATAACAGAGGGATCCCTCGTACTATCTACGACACCTGGATTGCTAATACACCTCTAAAACAGTTTTGCATCACCTCGGTTCCGAGAGCTCAGCAACCTCTAAAGAGAATTGGAATAGAGATCAACATAAACATCATTTCCGCCCTTTTTATTGCTCACGGAAACCACACATTGCATCTTGTACAACCATACAGCGAGACCTACAGACGTGGTGGTCCAGATTGCTGAACACACCGGTACCTCTAATATCCAGTACCACGTCCTCTTGCATTGATGCATCCCTGTATTCCTCTTGGCATACGATGCACAAGTTCATCATTGAACTGTTGGTCTATCCCACTCCTCGGCGTAGATCCGTCAGAGTGGTTGGTGGATAACGTCGTCCATAAACAGCCCTTTTCAATCCATCCCAGGCATGTTCGATAGGATTCATGTCTGGAAAACATGCTGGCCACTCTTGTCAAGCGATGTCGTTTACCTGAAGGAAGTCATTCACAAGACGTGCATGATGGGGAGTGAACTGTCGTCCATGAAGACGAATGCCTCGCCAATATGCTGCCGATAAGATTGCACTATCGGTCGGAGGATGGTATTCACGTATCGTGTAGCCGTTACGGCGCCTTCTATGACCACCAGCGGCGTAAGTCGGCCCCACATAATGCCACCCCAAAACAGCAGGGAACCTCTACCTTGCTGCAGTCGCTGCACAGAGTGTCTAATGCGTTCACCCTGACCAAGTTGCCTCAAAACACGTCTCCATCGATTGTCTGGTTGAAGGCATATGAGACACTCATCGGTGAAGAGAACGTGATGCCAATCCTGAGCGGTTATTCCACTATGTTGTTGGGCCTGTCTGCACCGCGCTGCATGGTGTCTCGGTTGCTAAGATGGACCTCGCCATAGACGTCGAGAGTGAAGTTGTGCTTCATGCAGCTTAATGCGCACAGTTTGTGTCGTAACGCGACGTCCTGTGGCTGCATGAAAAGTATTATTTAACATGGTGACGTTGCTGTCAGGGTTCCTCCGAGACATAATCCTTAGGTAGTAGCCGTAGGGCAGCCTGAGCGAGGCATGTCATAGACAGTTTCTGTCTCTCTGTACCTCCTCCATATCCGAACAACATCGCTTTGGTTCACTCCGAGACTCCTGGATACTTCCCTTGTTGAGACCCCTTCCTGTCACAAAGTAACAATGAGGACGCATTCGAACCGCGATATTGACCGCCTAGTCATGGTTGAACTACAGACAACAAGAGCCGTGTATCTCCTTCCTGGTTGAATGACTGGCAGTGATCGGCTGTCGGACCCCCTCTGTGTAATAGGCGCTGCTCATGCATCTTTGGGCGGGTTTAGTGACATCTCTGAACAGTCAGAGAGACTGTGTCTGTAATACAATATCCAAAGTCATCGTCTTTCCTCAGGAGTTCTGGGAACCGAGGTGATGCAAAACTTTTTTGATGTGTTTATATGTTCCATGTGGTAGCAGCAAACGACGCAACCGAACAAAGTATTTTTAAATACGAAATTGTCCCCCTCTTCGGAGTCCATTATGATAATATTGTTTTAGCGGGAGATTTTAACTGTATCCTACGTCCCAAAGTTAAGCTCATTAATTTTAACTCGTCTGCTGAATTATAATACATAATCGGAGAGTTCAATTTAACTGACACGTGAGAGTACAGAAACGGTGACGTGCTTGGTTTTACATTCATCACCAATTGCTCGGCAAGTCGCTTGGATGGGATATAGGTATCTAACAATCTGAAGACTAATACCCTGCACATAGTAGTGTTGCCCACTAATTACTAACCCGGAGAAACAGGGACCTACAGAGCTAGAAGTTATTGGAGGCTATACTTCGCACACTTGCAAGATGCCGAATGCCACGAGCGTTTTCATAAAACTTGGCAGGAATGCAAAAGTAAGTTCACTTCCTACGTTAATGGAAATCAGCATAAAGGGATAGAATTAACATTGTTGTGCACTGTGTATGCAGTAGTATGAGATCTAGTATACTGACAAATGCAGTCGAGTGGTATCGTATTTGAAGTTAGTAGTATAGTATATAACAAGACATCAGTGCTTCCGGTGGTAGAGTGTGGAACTCGGTACAGGCAATCGGGTTTGTGTGCTCTTGGTGTTTGTGTATGTGCCCTTACTCAAAATGGGAAACACACCTTTAATGCAGTGCGCGACGTGTATATGAACCACTAGAATGGCATTGCCAAGCGGAAAATTGTTACCATATGATGAAAAAGCAAAAATCAGAGTGTACAAGGAAATGGGACTCTAAACTTAAAGTAGCAAGCAAGTTGAACCGTTGAAGTATAGTGACTGATAATTTCGTTTGACTGGGCGCACGACATGAACAGAACGTAAAATATGGCCAAAGTAGAAAACTATGAGGCAAAACGGTTACTTTTTCGCAAATCAAGGGCCACAAACCGTTATTCTTCTCAACCTGCTGCTGATTTGTAGTTGTCACTATCTGCCTGATGGGTACGAAAAAATTTTGTCAAATAACAGACATCTTGCATTCAAGAAACGACTGCAGAAACATGTTGAACACCCAAACGTAATTAAGCTAAATATGAGTTTGCTAAGACCATTAATCATGTAATCTGCACTGGGATGAAGAGGTCTTCAGTGAAGAGGAGAAATTTAATTTAGTTGGGTAGGATGTTTTTTAACATTATTGGCATGATCTGAAACAGAGCAGCAGGTAAGGATGATCAGAAAGTTTGGTGATGTACGTGTTACGATTTGGGCAGGCTTCTAGGCTAAAGGTAAATCCATAACTGCCTGGCAGATAGCTAGAATGAACACTAACGTGTACACTGAGACTCCAGAGACAGAACTGATTAGGATGTATGAGGATCTAGGGGAATGAAGTCTATAGTTTCAACAAGATAATGCATGTGTACGTGTCTGTGCTACTGCGAAAAATAGTTTGAAGATAAAGACATCAATGTCTTGCGCAGAGCTGTACGTAGCATTTGAACAATGTGGAACACGTGTGGGGAATACTTGCAAGGCGTGGTTATCGCTATGGAAGGCAATTTGAGGCCGAATGTGAGCTGAAAAGAGCGATACGAGAAGATCGGGCGACAGTTCACTGCAAGAACTGCAAACCCTAACACGATCAACGCCGAAGATATTTTTTCAGGTAATTAGGAAGAACAGTGGTTGGATAAAGAACCAACAATGCAATAACACAAATGGACAATAAGTGCCTTTCTACCAATTTCCATCCAGGCAATTCAAACGCCTACATTGTTACTCGTATTTTGAAGGAATAATACAATTCCGTTATGATTGTTTATCTCTAATGAGTATCTACTACATTCATGATAAATTCGTTACTTGTATGCTTGAGATATTATACTACTACTTTCGTAGGAACACAGCTTTTATACTGATTTCCACTACTGTAGAATTCTTCTCTGTCCTGGCGGCTTAAATGCGTGAAACTGCGATTAAGGAAAATGTTAATCCCCATTCGCGGAAAGAAAGGTTTTGATACAGCAAAATAGCAGACTTTTATTTTTAATGCTTGTGGGACCTATTCAAACTCGACGCATCTGTCACTGAAAATAATCTCGCGATCAAGAAAATGAAAGCCACAATTTAGGCCCGAAGGTGGAAACAGACAGGTTTCAAGTTGGTGCGAGGACGCAGGGCACTGTTTTCCGTGAAGAAACTTCGATGGTTCATGTGATAGATGAAAAGCATAGAGGCAAAAGAAGAATTATCACGGAAATTAAAAGCACTGATGGCACTTGTGACTTATGAAATTTTTCTGGTGTATTTCTTGTTTCAGTAATTTTCGGGTTTTCAGCCAGATCCGAACAACTTTCCGCCACGATATTTCGGCTCAGATATGTCCGGCCATGCTCAGGCGAGTAGACGAAGTACTGAAGAGAGCTGATGCAGTCACGGTATTTATAGCGAATTTCGCGCTTGCGAATCGTACTGGCGGCTTGCGGTGCATGCGTCATGAGGTGACATGCGCGAGGCAGCCAAGTTGTGTGTGTGCCTTCAGTGATGAAGTAATAACGAAGTAATCGGTGAGTATAGAGTGAGCAAGTCGACTCCGTTATGACCGCATAATTTTAATAATTGTATTCTAAGTTTTATCCAGCTGAAAGCCGTTATGACGATTCACTAAACTACCAGCAAGACGAATTTCAACGGATTTTTTGATTACAGAGTTCGAGAAGCCTGAAACCGGTGCGAAAATTTTGGTATTATTGTATTCCATAGAATGTCCCATGGAAATGCAATATTCTGCCACTGCTGATTTTAAAAGTTGCCGCAGACGGGTGTGTCTTTTGCGTTATACACAGCGTTCCTTGAGCGTTCGTGTCGTCACACCTATACATGCAGAGCCACATTCACAGGGAATTTAGTAAACACCCGCCTTCCTCAATTGTAATTCGTCTTTAATGGATCCGATTAAGCCCCGCTCTTTGCTGGTTTACGGAAGATGACATTGATATTATTCTTTGTAAGCAATCTGCCTATTTTAAAGGACACATTCCCGGCATATGGAAGGAACGCAACTGATTTATAGCCGTCATCAGTCTCCTCAGAGCGTTGCCTCTTGTTATTATAACTGCACATGACATTCCGTATTAGACGCGAAGTATAGCCATTCTCCTTAAAAACCTTCTCCAGATGCACTAATTCTTCGTGGAGGTCATCAGTATCCGATATTACAAGCGCCCGATGAGTTAAAGTACGAAGAACACCGGCGGTTTGGGAGGGGTGATGTCAGCTGGACGCCTGAAGATATGGATCTGTATGTGTGGGTTTTCTGTACACCGAATGTCGCAAAGACCCATCATTCTTCCGGCGTACTAACACGTCTAGAGAGGGTAAAGTCCTATCTTTCTCAATCTGCATAGTAAACGTGATGTTCTCATGTAAAGAGTTTAAATGACAAAGGAATTTTTCGAGTTCTTGTCTACCATGGGACCATACAACGGAAGTATCATCTACGTAACGACGTCGGCAGACTCAAGAGTTTTCTCCTCAAACATTAAAAGATTGGCCACCACAGGGGACAAGGGACTCCCCATAGCGACACCGCCAGTTTGTTCAAAAAATTCTTTATTAAATAAAAAAATAAGTTGAGGAGAGAGTATGTTCAGAGAAAGCGATCAAATCATCACTGAACAAGTAACCAATACGATGTAGCGCGTCAAATAAAGGCACTTTGGTAAAAAGTGAGACCACGTCGGAGCTAACTAGTAAATCCGAACTGCTCAGCTCAACAGTGTTCAAACCATTGATGAAATCCTTGGATGACGTATATGGTGGCAGCACTTAACCACTTACAGCTTGAGTAAGGAGGCCATATGTTTTGCAGTCGAATAAGTAGAAGCACCGATAATACGCATTATCAATAGTAGTCGAACGCCACCCTTGTCAATCTCGGGCAGGCCATACAGTCTTGGTGGAACAGCATTGTGTTCAAAAGAGTAACAGTTTTTCTGCAGATACGGCTCGTTTAGTCCTTATCGATTTTGCGGTTCATAGAATCACTTAGTTGACTATATATCTTCTCGTTATAGGCTTCCCTTGTCAAAAGGACCAAAGCATTACCCTGTCAGCAGGGAGTACGACCGTAGCAATTTCTTGACGGAGAATGCGAAGAGCATCTCTTTCCACTGGAGAGATGTTACTCCGTTGCGGCGCACATTTCGGCAAAATACGACACGATTCCCGTCGAACCTCGTCTGCAGAATCCACGGAAAGAGGTCTAATAGCCTCCTCAATAGAACTGATGAAATCCATTAAAGGAGGTGAAGAAGGGGCAAAGTTTAAACCTTTCGTAAGCACTGACATCATAGCATCGTCAAACGATTTCTCCGTGAGATTCACAACGGACCGCCCAGTAGTGGCTTATCGCGGGTTACATGTTGTGAGACGATTAAACTTAGTACTTTGTCTATTTGTGCTACCCCTGTGGGCCCAGTCCGCATTGGTCCAAGTTACACCACCGATTCAATCCCAACTAAGGGAGGAGCATGTTGCACCCATCTTCAGATGTAAATAAAATAAATCCTTGGAAATCCCCTCTAACTCTCGACGTGTAAAACGGATTCGCTCTCTGACCAAGGCCATACTTGCCCTGCGCTTAATCTTATTTGCAGCAACACTACTAATAAAGTGAACAACTGTAGCAAACACTGGAATCACATTATTGTCTCTACATTACAATAAGAAATTAAGAGAGCACAGTAACCTGGCTCTTTTCTCACGTAATTTATCCAGTCTGTGGATATCTTGAACCATCTGCTCCCGGAAGACGTATTTGATGTGACTACTGAAATTTTCTTGGCGTGTTTCTTCTTCCAGTAAATTTCAAGTACTTCAGTCGTTTGAAGACTGTTAAGCTCAGCAGCTCGGATATACTAGTTAGCTTCGTTGTGGTCTTACGTTTTACCAACGTGCGTTTATTTGACTCGCTATCTCTTGTTGGTTAATTGTGCAGTGATGATTTGACGGCTTTGTTTGAACATACTCTCTCCTCAATTCATTTGTTATTTAATAACAAATTTCTTGAACAAACTGTCGGGTCGCTGTGGGGAGTCCCTTGTCCCCTTTGGTGGCCAATCATTTTATGGAAGAGTTTGAGGAGAAAGCTGTTGAGTCTGCCGTCTTAAGGCCTACGCTTTTCTGTCGTTACGCAGATGATACTATCGTTGTATGTCCTCAAGACAGACAAGAACTGGAAAAATTACTTTGTCACTTATACAATTTACATGAGAACATCAAGTTTACTATGGAGATTGAGAAAGATAGGACTTTAACCTCTCTAGACGTGTTAGTACGCCGGAAGAATGATGGGTCTTTGCGATATTCGGTGTACAGAAAACCCACACATACAGATTCATATCTTCAGGCGTCCAGCTGCCATCACCCCTCCCAAACCGCCGGTGTTCTTCGTACTTCTACTCATCGGGCGCAAGTAATATCGGATGTCGATAGCCTTCACGAAGAATTAGTGCATCTGGAGAATGGCTATACCTAGCATCAAATACGGAAGCCCACGCACAATTATAATAACAAGAAGCAACGCTCTGAGGAGACTGATGACAGCTATACATCAACTGCGTCCGTTCCGTATGCCGGGAATGTGTCTTCTAAAATAGGCAGTCTGCTTAGGAAGAATAATATCAGTGCCATCTTCCGCACACCAGCAAAGGGCAGGGCCTTAGTCGGATTCGTTAAAGACGATTTACAATTGAGGAAAGCATGTGTTTGTAAAATTCCCTGTGAGTGTGGCTGTGCATGTATAGGTCAGACGAGACGTACGGGCCAGGAACGCTGTCTACAATACGAGAGACACACCCGTCTGCGGCAAACTTTAAAATGGAATACAATAATACCAGAATTTTAGCACCGGTTTTCAACTTCTGGGACTCTGTAATTAAAGACTCCGTGGAAATACGTCTTGCCAATCATTCAATGAATCGTGAATACGGCTTTCAGCTGGATAAAAATTGGAATCAAATGATTAAAATTATGCGATCATAATGGAATTGACATGCTCAGTCGATAATCACCGGTTAGATTGTTCTCAGTTCACCACTGAGGGCAGCACACACAACTTGTCTGCCGCTCGCATTTCACCTCCTAACGCATGCGCCGTAAACCGCCAGTACGATTCGCAAGCGCGGAGTTCGCTATAAATACCCTGACTGCATCAGGTCTCTTCATACGGCAGCTGACATGTCGTATGACACACTCCAATCTGTGGAAACGCTGGTGGACGCGTTTGGGAGCCAAAACCACCCCCTTGTCCAGGACCTTTCCCCGGACGAACTCCTGGAGGAACACAATGTCCTGACAGCTGTTGCTGCTTTCCTCAACCGTCGACCTCTGTGTACCCGCCACCTTACTTCCATGGCAGAAGTCCAGCGGATCCTACGACGTAAATGTGGCCGGTCAGCACCTGGTTGGACGGAATTTTAAGTGAACATCTCTGCCGCCTTCCGCGTACGCCTGTCCTGTTGTTCACCAAGATCTTAAACGGTTGCCTCACGTCTGGCTACCCCCCCCCCTTCCTCCCCCCCCCCAGTGGAAGCAAGACAACAAGACAAGCTGATGGGGATCTTCAAGCAGTACATGGGCCCTACGGTCCCCACCAGCAACAGGCCCATCAGCCTCTTAAATGCCATGGCGAAGGTCCTTGATTCTGTGATCCTCCACCGAATTTCCCACCCTCTGGCGGCGGCTGGTATGATCCGACCTGAACAGTTTGGATTTCCTTCGCACCTCTCTGCCATACTTCATGTCCTAAGAATCACTAACACGCCAGCAAAGTCTTCAACACCGCAAAGTCGACAGCTGCCGTTTTTCTGGACTAGCAGAACGCCTACGACAAGATCTGGCACGACAACCTCGTGCACAAGATGCTGACGCAGACCGCTATACCGGATATCTAAGTAAAGATTGTGGATGATATCCTACTTGGTAGGAATTTCTTAGTGGCTCAATGGGGAATGCGACAGGCGGACGCCACTATCAAACATGGTTCAAATGGCTCTGAGCACTATGGGACTTAACATCTGAGGTCATCAGTCCCCTAGAACTTAGAAGTACTTAAACATAACTAACCTAAGGACATCACACACATCCATGCCCGAGGCAGAATTCGAACCTGCGACCGTAGCGGTCGCGTGGTTCCAGACTGATGCCCCTCGAACTGCTCGGCCACACCGGCCGGTGACGCCAGAATCACCTGGTGCCCGACAAGCAAAATAGCTCTTAATGCCGCCAAAACTACGCCAGTCTATTCCACGAAATGGCGCCCATTCGTCTCCCATAATATCTCGAATGCAGGCGTGCACATCCTATCTAGGGGCCCGGATGGACAACAAGTTGCTATTCCACTGTCATGCGGAGTATGCCACCAACAAGGGGCAAAAGCTGATCTGGGCTTTGCACCCCCTATTCCGCAGTATCGAACTTAACCTACATACCAAGCTCTGCATCTACCAAGCTGTTATCCTTTGCCCTCACGTATGGCTCGGCTGTATGGACCACGATTAGTGTCACCAGGACAACGCCAGCAGTATAAGGTTCTCAGGTAACGCCTGCAGGCCCCACCACTCACAAGAATTGTGACTTTCCATGAGGAAGCGGATATCGTCCCTCTCAAGACAACCATGTGCAACAACGTGCGGTGGCCCTATGAGAAAGTGGATGCCCTATAGGGCACTGCCCATGGGTTATGCACATTGGGACCACACTTCCACGCCGCTGGCATCGACATCGTAGAGGAATCGGATTCCGACCACAGCTAACAATTGACCTAGCACTCCCACCTCGGATGCATTCTTTTTCAGAACTAGCCCCCCATTCTATGTCCACTACTTTCTCACCACACCTGCCCAAGCCGGGCTGAGTTCTTCTGTCTGACTGATGTGGTACTGTCACCGTTGGAGGGTAGTACAGGACTCCACATCCCACCAACAAACCTCCAAAGTGTATTGCAGTGATGCAGTGTCACTTCCCTGGGAATGAACTTCTTGCCTCACAAACACAGTTTGAATGTAACATACCACATATGAAAAAAGAAAGAAAAAAACCTCTCTTCAGCACTTCGTCTACTCACCTGAGGATGGCCGGATGTCATTGGGCCGAAATATCGTGGCAGAATGTTGATGGGATCCGGCTGCAAACCCGCAAATTAATGGAAAAATACCAGACAGGACTGTTCTCACAACATAGAACGCCATTAAAAAGGAAATCTATAACCTTCTTGCTGACGTAATGAGCGGCGGTGGAGTTAACTGCGACGCACAAGAAGCCCTGTTACAAAACATTCCGGGTAGAGATAGCACTGTAGCGTCTCGGAGTCTTCTAGTAGAGGTTCACGATGATACTGGTAACCGTAATTGCGCAGAATCCCAAAAAGAAACCGCCGGTGCCTGAAGGCCTTCCAGCAGAGGTTTACCATGTTTTCCAGGCGCCAATGAAACATAAATTGCTCCTCAGGTGTAATGAATTAAAAAATTCTGCAGGGAGATCTCAAAGGAATTTTTAGAAGGAAATGGCCTCCACAGGGGACACCGCCTTAACGAACCACTGTCCTTGTGGGTGAGGAGGTTTCCATGATGTGGATCCAGAGGGCTATGCTGGCGGTATTTAGCTAACAGAAGGGTTCCACAAGCCTGACAGGCTGCAGGAGAGAAGCTAGACAAAGTGTGTCCCGCAATGGCCTATCTGTCTCCATTTTCCTGTCCTCATTCTTTCCCTGCCTTGTCCTTTTTCCTACCACCCCTTGTTATAAGTAAACAGTGGGGTGGACAGGGCTCCTAAGCCATAGTGAAGGCCAACTGTTTAGGGGTGACAACCCCTAATAATAAGCCTCTCAAAGTAACAACTTGGGCAGTATCTTGGACAGTGGATCGCCACCGGTGCCACGAAGAATAATCTTCAACTGAGCATGGAGGGAAATTTTGCTGAGTGCACTACCCCAGGTGGTAACCAATCCACCGTCACCCGAGATGACGTTGGTGGACCTTCGTATTTTGGGGAGTCCAAACCAACATGCTTTGAGGATGTGTTGGAGCATCCTGAAATCACTGGGCATAAACTCAGACCATGACGAAAAAGTTTCTTCACAAGAGTTAATGGTAATTCCCTGCTCGAAGTGGGTAAATTGAAACAGCTGACTGATTCATTAACACAACACAACATAGTACTGACTATAGTACAGGAAAACAGGAAACAAGTTTCATAGATGATTGTGCCTTCGAGTCCCAAGGATAAAGAAACCTCAAAGGAATGTAGGTCAGAGGGTCTGGAAGAACGTATGCCACTTAGGTAGAGGATTTATAATCAGACACAAGATACTGGATTCAGTGATTGATTTCACCGCTCCAAGCAGTTGTGTATCCATCCTCTCCCTCAGATGTGCTATCAAGGACTACATGCCCCAACCAACCAGGACAACAGATGCAATCCAAACAGAACTTACAACTTCTGGGAAGAATTAGAAGATATTCTCTCTAAAGTTCCAGTGACACACACCATCATACTGCTTGGTGACTTCAATGCCCAACTGGAAAGAGAGAAAAATTAGAGAAATATAGTGGGCAACTATCCAGCACACATGAGAACCAACTACAATGGGGAACTATTGGTGGATCTGTGTAGGACTTGTGGGTTGGTCATGAAGTCTGCAGCATTCAAACGCCTGCCAAGGAAGCAGAAGACTTGGATTTCACCTAACACCAACTTGGGTGAATTGCAGATAATCATGTGGCCATTTATCTCAAAGGGAAATACAAAACGTGAAGGAATTAAAAAGTGCCAATCTGGACTCAGACCACTACCGCCGAAAAATCAAAATGAGACTCAAGTCTAGAAACACTAGAGTACACAGAACATCCAAGATGATAGGATCTGATGTAGAGCGACTTAAGAAAAGACAAGAAGCAAACCAGGGACTGAACAGTACAGATTTCAACAGCTGGGACCAACTGAAGGATACTCTTGTGAAGATGGCCAATGAACTCGCCTCCCCCACCCCCCGCCTCACGAGAAGAAGGAAGCATCTGTGGTGGAATGAAGGCTGTGACAATGAAACAGCCCAAAGGTGGAAGTGGGATTGTAAGAGAACCAAGAAAAATTGAGAGAACTATTTCGACAAAGAAGGCTTATAGATAGGATAATTCGAAAAACCAAACGGGTCTTCACAAAAAACTAACCCAAATCGATGAGGGTTTCTCTAAGAATAATTCCAGAGATTTCTACCAAACCTTCAAGACGACACTCAGAAAATACAATCCACCAAGACACCACTTAAGAGACTCACAGGACAACTGGTTTTTAACGACAAGGACAACTCCCACCATTTAGCTCTGTACTTTAAAAACCTATTCAACTGTGATCCATCCAGCGAAGACTTCGTCAATGAACAAACCACACCAAACCTGGACTCACTGCCTCCTTCACTGGAAGAAGTAGCATAAATCATACAACTTCTAAAGAATAATAAGGCATTGGAGAGGACTGTATCATTGCTGAACTCTGGAAATGTGCTGAAAGCAATACAGTGGGCAAGCTCAAATTACCACGTGATTGTCCGGTCGGGGTACCCAAGCGGTTATAGGCTCTACAGTCTAGAACCGTGCGACCGCTATGGTTGCAGGTTCGAATCCTGCCTCGGGCATGGATGTGTGTGATGTCCTTAGGTTAGTTAGGTTTAAGTAGTTCTAAGTTCTAGGGGACTGATGACCTTAGAAGTTAAGTCCCATAGTGCTCAGAGCCATTTGAACCACGTGATTGGACACGGCTATGATCCATTCGCTTCACAAAAAGGGAGAATTTACTGATCTGAACCACAACCATGGAATTTCCCTTGTCACGGTAACATACAGATTCTGTCCTAGGCGTTACTATCAAGGGCAGAATATCAACTGGGTAGTCAATAGGAAAATATCAGGGAGACTTCAGGAAAACACAATCTTGTGCTGAACAGATCCTCAATCTTAAAACTGTACTGGCATACTCAAAGATGAGGAACCACAAGGTGGTCGTCACCTTTGTTGATTTCAGGAAGGCCCACAACTCCGTTGATAGAGAAACACTTAACAAAACACTCCAGGAACTAGGACTAGACAACAAACCCCGCAGACTCATTCTAGAAACCTTGACAAACACCTGTTCCAAGTACGAATGTAGAGGTGAGGTTTCAGAAAGCTTCAGGATAAAAACTGGAGTGATACAAGGGATGCACTCTCCCCACCTCTCTTCAACTCTGTCCTTGAAAAGTTTGTGAGAGATTGGAGCAAGGAACCAACCAATGTCGGTGTTCAGAATGGTGTCTACCTGGGCCATAAGAATGAAGAATGATTGTAGTTTGCTAGGCTTTTCCAGTTGACATGGCACTGAATGTTTATACTCTCGTAATCACAACAGTACAGGTAAACTGCCTCAGAAACCAGGCAGTCAATGTGGGTCTTCAAGTGTCGCTGGAGAAAACAGAGTTCTTCACCAACAACAAAGAAAGCAAAGAAGCCAATAAAGAGATGTTACTAGACCAGGGAAACATCATAAGGATGAGAAATTTAAGTATCTTGGAGAATGGAATTAATCCAACTTATCCGAAAAAATGTCATTACCCAAGAGGGTCAACAAGTTGGATCTAGCCTATCGACTGACTATGAACACCTACAACAAAAAACGCCTGTCACGCAACTTGAAACTTGAGCACTACACATCAGTCATACGACAAGAAGCCCTGTACGCTATGGAATGTCTTCTCATGAACCGGAGAGGTCTGATGGACAAATTGGAAGTAAGAGAGAGGAGAATTCTCAGGAAGATCCTAGGCGTGGTGGAAGAAGATGTGGAATTCAGAAGGCGACATACCTCGGAGCTCTAAGAACATATCGGGAGGCTCTCTGGACTGTGCAAGAAAAAGAAGGGCACCTTTCTATATCCATGTTACAAGATTGCCTCCAAACAGATTGACCAACCTTCTGTTCACCTTCTGGAAATACAAGAAGGTTCGCATCGCTTCCTGACAGGAACTGAAAAGGATATTAAAGAACTGGGAATAACTGATTTCCAGAACAGACAGTCTTTGAGACATACCCTGAAGGTAGTCCGATGATTTCAGGAAAAGCCCTGACTTGAAGGTAGTGCAAGGATTTCAGGAAAAGCCCCGAAGGAAAGGCTCCCCTCTGGACAGGAGAAAGGAAGGACTTACATCGGCAGGGGATGCTACAGTACTGGACAAAGATCAAAGCATCAAAGCCCAAAAGTTGAACAGGCGTGGTCCAAGGTAGGCCATTCGAAACAAGAAGAGGAAGAATGAAGTCTACTGCTGATTCCAAACCTTCCTTGCACTGCGTCAGTAGGAAACCTAAGACAAATTACTCTCCTAAACAGCGATTGCAAAATTATGGCGCGCATTCTTGCCTGAAGACTAAAAACGATAATGCATGAAGTGACTGGACCGTATAGTGTGGGTAACGATAGATCAAATATCCAAACTGTTTGCGAATATAGGGACGTCATAGTGAAGACAGGTATTCTCAGACTTCAGTGTACTGTAATGAAGCTTGATTTTCAGACTGGTTTCAACAGGGTGAGCCACAAGTACCTTCTCAAAGCAATGATCGCACTGGATTTTCCCCAATGTTTTGCCAAAAGGATTGGTAGATTTTGAAGAACAGCACATCGCAAATCATGAACAATGGTCACCTAAAAAGGTAACTTGCGATCATGGATTCAGTGAGACAAAGTTGTTCCAAGGTCGATAGCCATGTTTGCTATTGTCATTAAGCCGCTGCTAGCCACTCTGCAGAAATAATTCCCAAAACATCATGTGCAAGGCATACGCAGATGATGTTGGTCTCGTGGTCACCGCTGAAAGCTACGTCGGGAAGGCATTGCAGGCCACCAGTATGTACGAACTTCCATCAGGTGCGAAATAAGGAAAATTAAATCACGTATCTTGAATATAGAGCATTGAAGATCTTTGCAAAACACAGAAAAACTATATCTGCAAATTCTAGATAAGGACCACAGGTCTAATACAAAGCTATAGGCGGCAGACTATAGGGAAATCGTCGCAAGAGTGTCAGCCAGCGTCAAAGAACATAGCGTGGAAAGACTTGACTACATCCAAATGTGCATCCTTTGCAAATATGCACATAGTCTCGAAAGTAAACTATGATACACAGGTTTTAAACACATCACGTGAAACAGCAGCAAGAATTCTCTGAGCTTTGGGTCATTTTGCAGCTCGTGGTAAAATATGAGAGTGATGTTTGACAGGTTGACTCTCCCAGGGTTCCCGGGTTCGATTCCCTGCGGGGTCAGGGATTTTCTCTGCCTCGTGATGGCTGGGTGTTGTGTACTGTCCTTAGGTTAGTTAGGTTTAAGTAGTTATAAGTTCTAGGGGACTGATGACCATCGATGTTAAGTCCAATAGTGCTCAGAGCCATTTTGACTCTCCCATCCGCAGACGGGGGTCTAAATCTCCATTTGCTGGAAGGAAGTCACAAGTCACAACCATCAGTCCTCCAAATGACTTGTATCCACCCATAGATGTGCGGCACATCACCAACGGCTTTTATCATAGTTGTATCGAAACCAGTCCGCCCGTCGAATAATGTAAAAGTTATGTTCATACACATTAAATTAACGGAAGACAAAAGCTGGAATGTGATCGAACAAAAATACCTGTACTCCAACTGGAATGCCATATGGAAAAAATATCAGCAGTTGCCACCAGCCAACAAATGTGAAAACTACTTTGTACAATGCAGTAAACATAAAAGTAGCAACCAATGCGCAATTTCATGCCATCCACCTGGGTGATTCAAATACACGTGACAATAGTGGCGTAATAAACATAGAATAACATAGGTTTGTGTGCACTGAAGTGAAGGACATCTGGTAAACTATCAGGAAAGCCACGATAAAGCGAAAAGTACCAACCCCCTCCCCCCCCCTCTCAGTACCATGACTGTCGGTATTGTGAATCCTGGTGATCTGCCATACCCATTCAAAGAATTAAATGCCGTAAAGCGACCAATAGGCCAAACAATACACTACCTTCTGACTGAATAAAAAAGAACCAAAGATGATTTCCAAATGTGTCTTTTCCACCTGCATCATAACCTAATGAAGACAAAAGACGATAAATAATTGCAATGTTTGAAGTAATCATAATTACGTGAAACTTAGTCTACAACATGAAAGGCAAAAGACAAACTCAAGAACAAAATAAAAATTCTTGATTTCTCTTTTTTTCTTTTAGAGTGAATTTGTTTTGAAGGGAAACAGAAATTTAATCTGAAATACACTGCTCAGAAGCACCTTATTTTGCGTTGAAGCAATCTTAGAGAAAAACTTAATCCTCACGACAGTAGATGAAGTACATTTTATGTCATTTTATTTTATTTCCTGTGTCGAAACCTCTTTTAATCCGAAGCAGTGACTGCCTTAATTTCTTCTGTTCTGCGATAAAGTCATCTTCATGTGAAGCATCCAAAATGGCAGTACGGAGTTTCCGGGGTGCGGCGTGCTCGAAGTTAAGAGAAGACAACTCAGCAAACACACATCGGGAAACGTTTGCGTTGGATGACTCATGGAGGTATTGCGGAGTGAACTGGAAAACACACCTTAGCGAAGACAGCTTTGAAGCCGTTGCTCAGTTAAGGTAGTTACAGTGCAGAAGTTCTCTTCTGAGGTAGACAGAACAAAGAGGAAAGAGAGTTATTATCTTACCACCAAAGAATCAATTTCTCACAACGTAAGATGGTGGCAAAGAAGACTGGAAGAGAAGGCAAAGTTGGAGCGAGGGGGTTAAACGTCACGCAATGTAGATGTTAAGTTTGTGGTTCGAGTCCATTTCATCTGGAAGCTCAGAGATAATTCGCTTCACTTTCGAACCCACCTATAGCAGCACAAATTTCTGGAAGCTATTTCTCCAAACAGCTCGTGGCTGCGTCGAGATAGCCACCCACCGCCTAACGCCAGATGCCGTCCGCCAGGTGAGCGCGGCGCGGGGCTGTGGGTGTATTTATCAATTGTCGTTTTCCTATTTGCAGACATAGTACTTGCCTTGCAGCTACGTATTGGATTTTGCATGCCTGACATTTATGACAGTTGTTCAAGAGTTGTAAAATAAACTCGCAAGTGGAAAAAGGTCTAGCATCTATTTGAATTGAATAGTGGGGAGTTGGCAGCAGAGGCAGCGCGAAACCTTTGTATTGTGTGGGGCGAGTGCCTTTGGGCAAAATACGTCAAAAAAGGATTTTCTTCTTTCAAGAAAGGTCGTTCTGAACCAATGATTTTCCACGTTTAGGAAGTTTCGGCAGCTGACACACATGATGAACTGTATGTGATAAACTGAAGGATTTTCTTCTTTCAAGAAAGGTCGTTCTGAACCAATGATTTTCCACGTTTAGGAAGTCTCGGTAGCTGACACCATGATGAACTGTATGTGATAAACTGAGACCGTTTAAGCGTCGTGCGACATCTGCATTCAGCAGACATGGTTCAGAGATCGGATATATCAGTTTTCCATGCTCTAATTCAATCCAACAAAAATCAAAATAGCGATTACTATTCCATTTTTGCTTGAACGCCATCTTTGTATTGTGTGGGGCGAGTGCCTTTGGGCAAAATACGTCAAAAAAGGATTTTCTTCTTTCAAGAAAGGTCGTTCTGAACTAATGATTTTCCACGTTTAGGAAGTCTCGGTAGCTGACACATATGATGAACTGTATGTGATAAACTGAGACCGTTTAAGCGTCGTGCGACATTTGCATTCAGCAGACATGGTTCAGAGATCGGGTATATCAGTTTTCCATGCTCTAATTCAATCCAACAAAAATCAAAATAACGATTACTATTCCATTTTTGCTTGAACGCCATCAGTTCATACATTAGGCTTCCTATGGCCATTAAAATTGCTACACGAAGAAGAAATGCAGATGATAAAATGGTATTCATTGGACAAATATATTACACTAGAACTAACATGTGATTACATTTTCAAGCAATTTGGGTGCATAGATCCTGAGAAATCAGTCCCCAGCACAACCACCTCTTTCCGTAACAACGGCCTTGATACGCCTGTGCATTAAGTCAAACAGAGCTTGGATGGCGTGTACAGTACAGCTGCCCATGCAGCTTCAACACGATACCACAGTTAATCAAATGTAGTGACTGGCGTATTGTGACGAGCCAGTCGCTCGGCCACCATTGGCCAGACGTTTCCAGTTGGTGAGAGATCTGGAAAATGTGCTGTCCAGGGCAGCAGTCGAACATGTTCTGTATCCAGAAAGACCAGTTCAGGACCTGCAACATGCGGTCGTGCATTATCCTGCTGAAACGTAGGGTTTGGCAGGGATCGAATTAAAGGTAGAGCCACAGGTCGTAACACATCTGAAATGTAACGTCCACTGTTCAAAGTGCCGCAATGCGAACAAGAGGTGACCGAGTCGTGTAACCAATGGCACCCCGTACCATCACCCCGTGTAATACGCCAATATGGCGATGACAAACACACGCTTCCAACGTGCGTTCACCGCGATGTCGCCAAACACGGATGCGACCATCATGATGCTGTAAACAGAACCTGGATTCATCCGAAAAAATGACGTTTTGCCATTCGTGCAGCCAGGTTCGTCGTTGAGTACACTATCACTGGCTCTCCTGTCTGTGATGCAGCGTCAAGGGTAACTGCAGCCATGGTCTCCGAGCTGATAGTCCATGCTGCTGCAAACGTCCTCGAACTGTTCGTGCAGATGGTTGTCGTCTTGCAAACGTCCCCATATGTTGACTCAGGGATCGAGACGTGGCTGCACGTTCCGTTACAGCCATGCGGATAAGATGCCGGTCATCTCGACTGCTAGTGATACGAGGCCGTTGGAAACCAGCACGGCGTTCCGTATTACCCTCCTGAACCCACCTATTCCATATTCTGCTAACAGTCATTGGATCTCTACGAACGCGAGCAGCTATGTCGGTATACGATAAACCGCAATCGCGTAGGCTATAATCCGACCTTTATCAAAGTCGGAAACGTGATGGTACGCATTTCTCCTCCTTACACGAGGCATCACAACAACGTTTCACCTGGCAACGCCGGTCAACTGCTGTTTGTGTTTGAGAAATCGGTTGGAAACTTTCCTCATGTCAGCACGTTATAGGTGTCGCCACAACCTTGTGTGAATGCTCTGGAAAGCTAATCACTAGCAAATCACAACTTCATCTTCCTGTCGATTAAATTTCGCGTATGTAGCACGTCATCTTCGTGGTGTAGCACTTTTAATATCCAGTAGTGTATTAACTTCATAAGAAGAAATTAAATGCCGAGCCTTGAAAAGCGACATACACTATAGCAAAGGTCAGTCTGAACATGCTTAACATCTGCTTGCTGAAAAAGGCTATTGTGCTCTGGAAACTCCTTTCCAGCTATATGTCCATCACAGATGATATTTATTTCGAACACCTGAGACGACTTTCGGCCGCAGTGTAAGAAAAACGACAGACAAAACTGAATCGCGTGTTGCTACTACGCAATATTGCACTCTGCTGATTACGAAAACTAAACTATTCAGGAGGCTGTTTGGGAAATCGTCCTTCACGTACTTTTACTCTGATCTGAAGCCGTGAAATTTGCATTTCTCCTGTTTTTATCGAACAACCGTCTATGTTATTTTTTTGTTGACGATACTGCACTTCCAACTTTGTTTGGTAAAATCTTTTACTCAGTACGGCTACGTTTGTAAAGGTGTGGAATCGGTAAACTATCTGAACATTTGCGGTCTATTTTAGATAATGTGAGAGAATACCAATACAAATGAAAAGCAGCTTACCGCGATGACCTTACGACAAATGTCTATTTTAATAAAACATTAAATATCTGTAACACAAGAGTGCCTATATCAGTATGAATTAGTAATATGTTATTCGGTATGCTATGGTCTTTGTTTACTTTCTTTGCTGTGTCACACTCAAGTAGAATTTCATAAATAAGGCTATGTATTCACAAAAAACTAAAGTTATGTCAGTAGAAGCGGAAAGAAGCATTAATAATTGTGCAGCATCATGGTTTTCACCCTTACGCTATGAGATACTGGAAGTGGTGACACGATACTTGATGCAGAAGTTTTCTTAAGACATCTTTCCAGATTTTCGACATGGCTGCTTATAGGACTGTAACAGAACGGCTAAAAACATAGCCCTCTGCGAGACTTGAACCGCAAGTCAACACAGCCTACGTTTGACATGTGACCATGTGATCCCCAGAGGTGGCGAACAACTGCAGTATTTACTACCACTTATTGTTTTAGTGGTGGCTAGATCACTAATATCGCATCGTGAAAAACTAGATTAGTTACTGTTTTAACGTGGAATGACTATTCTGAACTCAAAATCATAAACTGATAACCTTGCGCCTAACTTTAAATGAAAATCACAAAGATTATTCAATGGCAGTGACACACAAACTGAAGTGAATTTAGGTAGATCATTCAGTGCCATCGAAGAAGTAACTCATCTGGCATAGAGCTGCCAAACTTATTCCGCGTTGTTACCAAGATTCAATCATGCTACCAGTAGAAAGAATACCAACCGATGTGTGCCGTGAGCGAATTCAGACGTAACTACAGCTTACATTCCAAATGTGAGGCTGGTGAGGGTCGGAATACCAACACTATGTGTCACAGAGTTTTATTTCCATTTCTGCGATGACGTTTAGGATCTAGAGCGTATTTACAAATAACAGTTACTAGCACAAGCTACAAATTCATTGTTATAAATCAATAACTCTAACAGCCACTTCCGGTTTTATGTCCTAAGCACACTGAATATTGAAAAGCTCGCTCACCGGACAAGATTCACATTTTGGAGTGTTCCAGTCGCTATACTGTAGCCATTATGAGTAGGCAACACGAATTTTCATCATTATACACTTGCAAAATATGTTTCTTTAGAGCGCAGTCTTTGGCATCACGACAAAACCAAGGAACGCGAATGAAAAGACACACAGCGCTGATCGCAAAAGAACATTCACAGAGGGACTTCGTAAGTTACGAATAACATTAAGTTCCAAATCAAGTA
The DNA here is from genome assembly GCF_021461385.2 of Schistocerca piceifrons. Classification (NCBI taxonomy): domain Eukaryota; kingdom Metazoa; phylum Arthropoda; class Insecta; order Orthoptera; family Acrididae; genus Schistocerca; species Schistocerca piceifrons. The sequence goes on from NC_060143.1 coordinate 521,446,596, forward strand.
GTCTACTGTGCACAAAAACAATTGCTCTGTCCGAAAAAGCGATTCCGAAATGAGTGGAGAAAATCAAACCAGCTAACATGAACGCTGAAAGTATTCTCTGGCATAAGTCGTCCTCAAACAGAACCGTCATTCAGTGTGTAAATACATTACCAGTTATGATGGTTTCTCAATAAGAGCGAAAATCATCTATTTTGAAGAGCTTCCCAATTTGCAGTGCTCTTAATAGAGAGAAAACCCGAAATAACAACTGATTCACTAAGTTGAACGTGGTGCTGAGCTTCTATGCAACGTCTGCGCAGACTGTTACTAATTTAGTCCCTGATGTTTTCATACGAACGACGCTCTAGCCTGCCTTGACATTCGTGTGAGAATTACCGAGTTGTAATGTGACGGCGTAGATGGACAGAACGTCATGGAATTTATCGAGACTGTCCATATGTTGTTGTTTCATAACGGCTAATTACCATTACGGTGGAGGGTTTTATTTCGGCCTGTGAAGGAGCTGCGCAACACTTGGTGAATAGCATTTAAACCTCTGCACGCCACAACACACACCTAGTATATGCTAATTAATCGCATGTCAGTGGCATGAGAACGATTTTCGACTGCAACTTTAAACGCGGTCGTTTTACGGACCAGCGTCCCTTATCTCAGATTGGTACATTCACCATTCTCCATCGCCCCTGAATTTTTGTAACATGATCACGGACTCTCCCTGTACATAGACCGGCTTCTTGTTGTCAGCTTTTCTGACTGGTTATTCTGCCGTGGCTCTGAAGATATGTACGTCAGATGAAAACGAATACTGCGTAACACGAACATCCGATGTTTCCACCGTTCAAACTCCATCAAAATAGTGCATCAAAATAGCGCAAGTAAGCGGCGTAATAGCTGATATGAACTAATAAATAATACATAGTAAAGTTTGGTAATCTCCATCAGACATCTGGCGATTATGAAAGGTTACTTTTATCACTTACACAACACTGCAGTACTATCTGAAAGGTTTCTTAAGATCCCATCATTTAAATTCGTTGCGGCCGTTTTGAATTAAAGTAGAGGAATAGGGAATACACATTTCCAGCGAGATTTGAATGTATGGCTACAGATGCAGTAGCACACATCCAGTGTGGCGTCGAGGATGTGAACGTTCTCCCATTGCTGTGGTAGAGGTTAAAGGCAGGAAGCATCTGATTTATCACAAAGTAAGTAATGAGTGACTTTGTGATTTACTCTTAAAATAACTTTCTTGCGCTCTAAAACTTAAAGTAGCGACCCACTGCCACTTACTGGACTCAACTTGTTCAGATTATTTAATCACAATTACAAGTAGATATCTAGCGGATGTAGTAGGATAACGCAGATCCAGTCCTGGAAGTCCGTCGATTATCTCTGGGTTACCAATCATTTTCTGGATGGCAACTTATATACACATATCAAAAAAAGCTATGCATTACCCCGGTTCCCAGAGCTCCTGAAGATAGATGTTGACTGTGGATATTGCATCACAGATACAGTCCCTTTGACTGTTCATAGATGTCACTAAACCCGCCCAGAGATCTAAAGAACCGCGCATGAGCAGCACCTGTTAGATGGAGGGGGTCCGACAACCCATCAGTTCCACTCATTCCACCTGGAAGGAAGTACACGGCTCGTGTTGCCTGTCGTTCAACCGTCCATCGACGGTCAATACCGCGGTTCGACCGCGTCTGCAATGTTACTTTGTGCCAGGAGGGGCTCTCATCAAGGGAAGTATCCAGGCGTCTCGGAGTGAACCAAAGAGATGTTGTTCGGATTTGGAGGAGATACAGAGAGACAGGAACTGTCGATGACATGCCTCGCTCAGGCCGCCCAAGGCCTACTTCTGCAGTGGATGACCGCCACCTACGGATTATGGGTCGGAGGAACCCTGACAGCAACGCCACCATGTTGAATAATGCTTTTATTGCAACCACAGGACGCCGTGTTACAACTCAAACTGTGCGCAATGGTCTGCAGGATGCGCAACTTTGCTTCCGACGTCCAGGGCGAGGTCCATCTTTGCAACCACGACACCATTCATCGCGGTACCGATGGGCCCAACAACATGCCGAATGGACCGCCCAGGATTGGCGTCACCGATGAGTGTCGCTTATGCCTTCAATTAGACAATCGTCGGAGACGTGTTTGGAGGCAACCCGATAAGGCTTAACGCCTTAGACTCACTGTCCAGCGAGTGCAGCAAGGTCGATGTTCCCTGTTGTTTTGCGGTGGCATTAGATGGAACCGACGCACGTCGCCGGTGGTCGTGGAAGGCGCCATAACGGCTGTACGATAGATTAATGCCATTGTCCGACCGGTAGTGCAACCATGTCGGCGGCATATTGACGAGTCATTCGTCTTGTTGGACTATGATTCGGCCCCCATCGTCCACATCTTGTCGATGACTTCCTTCAGGTTAACGACATCGTTCGACTAGAGTGGCCGGCTTTTTCTCGAGACATGAACCCTGTCGAAGATGCCTGGGATAGACTGAAAAGGGGCTGTTTATGGACGAAGTGACCCGCCACCCACTCTGACGGAAGTACGCCGAATCGCCGTTGAGGAGTGGGACAATCTGGACCACCAGTGGCTTGATGAACTTGTGCCTATTATGCCACGATGAATACAGAGATGGATCAATGCAAGAGGACGTGCTACTCGGTATTAGAGGTACCCGTGCGGACAGCAGTCTGGACCACCACCTCTGAAGGTCTCGCTGTATGCTTGTACAACATGCAATGTATGGTTTTCATGAGCAATAAAAAGGGCGGAAATGATGTTTGCGTTGATCTCTATTCCAGTTTTATGTACAGGTTCCGGAACTCCCGGAACCGAGCTGATGCAAAACCTTTTTTAATGTGTGTATTAAATTCGTCCGAAACAGTTACTCACTCCTGATCGCAGACGGCGGCTGTCACTCGCTAGACCTACACTGTCACGTGCTGTGACGTACACGCCACGGCTGTCTTTCTCGTGGATCTCGGCTCGTGAAGGGTGTTGGCACTTGCTCCATACAGTTACGCATCCTGCAGTGCTGGCGGACTGTGCATAATCCCGGACTTAGGATTGTGAAGGACGGCCTGTTATATTGGCTGCCGTAAGTGAGCGACTCCTACTTAGTCTCTGCGGCGGCCGGGGGGCGGTTGGGTTACATGGCTACGACTGAACGTATGAGGGCAATATGCGCGTTGCAAGGACTGTATCCTACAGTGAGATACAACAGGCACACACGTAGTGTTGGATGAAGCTACACATTGCTGAACAGACGTTCTGATTCGCAGTGTTCATTATCTGACGATTGTTAAGTGGCACGTGTTCACTGCTCAAATGCGCAACTGAAAAGTTCCGCATGTGAACGAGGGTAATAGCGCACGATCCGATTCCACCTGTCTGTCTTCAAACATGACGTCAAATTTCGAATAGACAGCACAGTTTACGCTATTTACTAAGAAAACTACAGATAAAATTTAACAACAGGCTGCTTAAGGCCTTCAAGATGGCGATAACAAGCTATACAATTTCGGCTGCAAACCAAATTAAAAATACGCAAAATGTGTCATCTACTTAATGAAACGAAACTAATGGGATATCCACGGGTCACGACAAACTTAAACACGACAATGAGACTAAAATTATTGCAAGATAACCACACGATCTAAAAATAACAAGAATTCGTCCAGAACAAACTGAAGAAAAAACAAAACACACACACACATATATATACACACAAACCGGGTCGAATATTTCATTTGACCTATAGACATCGACGGGAAAAAAAACAAGAAGTATTTCTAAGAGTTGGTAAGCGCGTTTCCGACACCTGAGAAATTGTTCCAATTTGGAGCCAGTCGTGTAAGAGTGGCGCTGCTAGAGCCACTATGGAGATGCAGATTAGGTTTGCTTTAAATACGCGCTGAAATGGTTATGAGCGGTATATACTTTTGAGACTGAACATGGGGAACTGATGTTAATGGAGAATACTTTAAGGCGACAAAGCCACCATCATCAGTACCTCACTGAATTTGAGAACGATGGTATAGTAAGGCTACAAGTAGCTGCCTATTCCTCCTGTGATACTGCAGAAAGTCCTGACATGCATATAGCCATTGTACTTAATTGCTGGCAACGGTGCTCACACGAATGTACCGTAGCAAGAAAACCAGACTCCGGACGGTCATGAGATACTACCCAGAGGACAGACCGTCTTGTTCGGCATATGGCTCTGTCGCATCGTACTGCATCTGCAGCAGCAGCTAGCAACACAGTGAACACAACGAACTGTTACAAGTCGGTTACTTCAAGGACAGTTTCGAGCCCGGTGAACTATAGCGCGCACTACACTGACCTCAAACCAACGCCGTTTGGCACATCAGAGGTATCAAGCGAGAGATCACTGGAAGCCAGCGTCGACGTCTTTTTGTGTTTGCTGATCAAAGCTGGTTCTTTCTCTGTACCAGTGATCGCTATGTGTTCGTAAGGACGACAGGTAAACGACTGCAACTAACATATCTGCGTGCTAGACACACAGGACCTCCACTTGGAGTCTGACGTCCGATTTCGTATGACAGCAGGAGCTCTCTCGTAATTATCTCACGCACCCTGACTGCAAATATGTACCTTAATGTGATGGTTCGGTCTGTCGTGCGGTCGTTGATGAACAGCATCCAATGGGGTGTTTTCCAACAGGACAACGTTCGCCCGCATATCGCTGTTGCAACCCAACATGTTCTACAGTGTGTCGACATGTTGCCTTGGTCTGCTCGATCACCAGATCTGTCTCCCATCGAGTATATTTTGGACGTCTTCACCCCAACTCCAGCGTCATAACAAACAGCGTTAAACGTCTCTGTATTGACCGACCAAGTCCAACAAACTCACATCCAGCACTTGTACAACAGAATGCATGCACGTTTGCATTCAGCTATCTGGCGGCTACAACCGTTGTTAATGTACCAGCATTTCACATTTGCAATGGCTGATCTCGCACTCACATTAACCTGAGATCTTGCATTGTTAATGTGTTAAATACATTATCTAGATAAATGTATTCCCGAAATTTCTTTACGCCATATTAATAGTTTTTCAGTGTTGCAATTTTTTCCCTCAGCATAGTTTAAAGCGGGATAGTGATACTAGTCTCCTCTTGCCCCGGTCTCCACAACACTATAATACTCGGTATCGTAAATTTAACTTGACAACAAGCCCCCTACAGGAATAGTCCATTTCCAATACGCCGCACACCCATGATGTCACAACAGGAAAAAAACATAGCCAAATATTTGTAAGAGCCAAGATTCTATTTATGATCACTACTCGTTTCAGTTGCAACAGTTTGATCTGTACTAATAGGTTCCTGCCTAACCTCCCCCTCGGAACATATATCAAATATGAGAAAGAGCCAAATTTGTGACAAATAAAAATATAAGTATAATCATTAATCGCTTCACCCGCGGACAATTTAAGCACTGCTCGTAGGTTCCTGCCTAACCTTATCCGAGGAAATAATGCCGCATTCGGAAATAAACAACCAAATAGTTGTGAGAACCAAAATTATAAATATGATGGCTACTCGTTTCCGTAGCAACAATATAGGGTCTGCTCCAAGCAGGTTCTTGCTCTACCACACCCTCGTAAAGCACGACATATTTGGAATAATCTGCGCAGTTTCACCACTCACTAAGACAACCACGGTTAAAATTTAGCAATAGGCCGCGTACATCCTCCGTATCGTAAAGTAATGACGTCACAAAGGACGTCACTGGTCAAAGAAGGCTGGTGGACTTGGACCGTGCACATGACCCAGAACGACCGGGGTTAGAACTCGCGTGTCTTTCAGCCGTGAGCAAGGACAGATATGATTGCTGGTCACCTACCTGATTTCAGGAGAATCAACTCCCCGTCTCAAGATACTGCTTCCTGCTGCTTCTCAAGACGTCACACTAAGCTGTTATTCACTCCTCTGTCAAATGACAACCTTTCTCACCACGAATCAGAGAGCTCGAGACGATAACGAACAAAGCGCAATTCGAATCAAAATCGAACTGATGCTACGCAACAGCCGGTGCAGCTTCAAAGCATACTGTATTGTTGGGATCCTGTCCTGGGTTCGATGCTAAGCCGCTGTTTATATAGATTCAGTCCACTCCTTATTGTCTTGCTGGTGATGTGTTGCTGTAATCGAAACAGTTAAGAATAATGATATATGGGTTAAATACTATACTGATGAGAACTTATACTACTAGTACATGTTATAAACAATCCTGGCTAAAAGTCTATCATTAAATCTGTTAAATTCTACGTGTTATATAATTCACTATTTGAATTTTTAGAAAAATTATGTTTGTGAGTACTGGAAATAGAAACTTCATTAAAACATACAACAAATGTTTTCTGTTAATTAGAGATTCTTGTATGGAATAGAATTTTAATAGTTGTCATCAGCTTGAAAGGAGGTATGAAGCTAATTCGGTATATTTTCATGCGACGCAACGAAATATTGTTCGACAGATAACACGGAAAGAATTTCCACAGACGAAACTGGCTTCTACATGAAACAGGCAAATGTTGAGTTTGTGGCCTGTAATTGACGTCAGTACTTTTATTTTTGACTGCTTGGGGCCAACGCAAATGAATAAAACTTGAAGAATTGTCTGATTTGAAATTCGAATAGCAATCGCTTATGGTTTAGTGAAATATAACAAGAGTGAAGATTACTGGATGAATCAGTAAGGAATATATTGATTCCATGTTAGCCCCAGATTTTTAATAGTGGACATGAGAGCATTCGTGATGAAGACGTAAGCAGACGACTGTCATATATGTGTGAATTACGCAGGGTGTTGCGAAACTGTTCGTTCAGATTAATACAGGAGACAGAGATCATTAAAAGAATTATATTTGATTGTAGTACATATGGTCCCTGGCGTCAGTTTCTGAGGCAAGGGGAAATTTGCGCAGAAGGTAGTGCAACATGCAAAGTACAGCAGTGGTATTCATACGAACTGCTCGAATGCGAGAGCATTGGCCTGTATGCACGCAGTACATCGTCGGACTTTCGGCTGGTGTGTCTGTTAGAAGACTCATGGTATGTCCGCAATGGTATCAGCAGGGACGGGAGTTCTAGCTACGAGGTTTTCTTGTGTTTCCACAACGGTTTCATATACCAGCTGCTTCATACGCCTCCATAGCAAGAAATCCAGGCACGTCAGGTCAGGTGACTTGGGTATTCAGGCCTGTTCGTATTAGAGCAGGTACCACTGGCAGACTACATCCTCAATTATTTGTTGAATGTATTCCAAACTCTGTCTTCCGCAACATATTTTACCCTCTACTGCCCATCAGTCATGTACGATTCACCAACATGGAGTATGACTGTAAATGAGCGAAGGAAAAACTATTAATATTTTTAAATAACAGTTATGAGGAAGATATGGGGACCAATCTTAGATAAAGGAAAGTGGAGGAAGAGAACGAGGAAATGTTGCTGTTGATGAAACAACCAACAACATTACAGAAGTTGAAGAGCAAAAAAATACAGTGGGTGGACGAAGAAACGCGTACGCCAGAAGGAAGACAAGTGAAAAAGGCACTTGAGGGGAAACTAAACACCGTACGCCCGCCCCACAGGACGAACACGGCAGCCCTGAATAGAGGCCCTCGCGAAGAACGTGACAGTCACGATGACTGAAGACGTCTGGTGGAACCGAGCACAAAAACTCAAAGAAATGGAGACAATTTGTAGAAGCAGCACGTAGTTTGGAACGCCTGTGATGACTAGATATGTATGAATGTCTATACGTATGTTTAGCTCCCTCTAGTACCATGGACGTTATTCCCGTTGGTCGCCACACATGTCCGACCATCCTGTCCCATATTCTTGTTGGTGTTTTCCACACGTTCCTTCCGTCGCGGATTCTACGGAGAATCTTCTCATTTTCTGTCTTATCCGTCCACCAAACTTGCAATATCCTTCCCTAACACCAAAGCTCTGACGCTTTGATGTTTATTTTTCGAGTTTTCCCACAGTCATCAATCACTACCATACAATGCTATGTTCTACAAGCACATTCTCAGAAATTACTTCCTCGAATTAAGACGTGTATTTGATACCAGTAAACTTCTGTTGGCCAGGAATGCCCTTTTTGTCAGTTCTAGACTGGTTTTTATGATCTCCTTGCTCCAGCCGCCATGATTTGTTTTGCTGTCTAGATAGCTGAATTCCATAACTTTATATACTTCTTGATAACCTAATGTTGATCCTAATGTTAAGCTTCTCGCTGGTCTCATTTCTGCTACTTCTCATCTCTTTCTTCTTTCTTCGATTTACTCTCAAACCATATTCTTTACCCATTAGACTGGTCATTCCATTCAACAGATCCTGTTCATTTCCAGTGAGGATAAGCAGTGTTACCATCGAATCTTATCAGTGATGTCCTTTCACCTTGATTTTTTATCCCAGTCTAGAACCTTCCTATTATTTCCGCCATTGCTTCTTCGATGTACAGATTGAACAACAGGGGTGAAAGACTGCGTCCCTGTCCTCCACCCTTTTCAGTCCGAGCGCTTCATTCTTGATCTTCCAGTCTTATTGTTCCCTCTTGGTTCTTCTACATGTGGTACGTCAGAATGAAAAACGCACCTACTATAGCATAAAAGTAGGCGAATATGGCCTGGGCAGAATTAGGACTGTGGAAGAAGGAAACTAGCTTTTTGGTTATTCCAGTACCTTCCGCCGCAGAAGTCGAACACGCGCCAGAACAAATGGATGTGGTCAGCCCATAGAGGGCTGCGCGTCCGCGGCGGCTATTCCGCGCAGCGGCTCTCGCACTGCGAGGGCACCACCGCTACGCCACGTGCAGACAGCGGCCAATAGCCGCTCCCTCCGGTTTCGTATATAGGGACCCGCTCTGCCCTAGTCCAGCGTCACCTTCGTGAAGCTCCTGTCTCTTTCCTCTCCACCCTGGCCAGGCTCTACAATGTAGTCCTGTCCACAGGCTACTACCCCGACCTGTGGAAAACCTCCCGTATCCTGATGTTCCTTAAACCTGGCAAACCGCCGTCCGCCGTCTCCTCCTACCGTCCCATCAGCCTTACCTCGGTCTTCATCAAGGTCCTGGAATCTATCCTCACCCGCCGCATCCACCAGCATCTCCGCCAGCACCGCCTCCGTACCCAGTGTGGCTTTCGGCCGTCCTTCTCTTCCGACGACCTTCTCCTTCACCTTACTCATCTCCTTTCTGAACAGCTTAATTCCCGTCGCTCCGCAATCTTCCTCTCCCTGGACCACGAACGTGCTTATGACCACGTATGGCATTCCGGTATCCTCTTCAGGCTCCAAACCTTCGCCCTTCCCACTAACTACGTCCGTCTGATCAGCTCCTTTCTCTCCCACCGTCCTTCCTACGTCACCATCCATAACACGGATTCCTACACCTTTTTTCCCTCCGCCAGTGTGCCCCAAGGCTCCGTCCTCTCCCCCCTTCTCTACCTTTTGTATACGGTGGACACGCCACCGCCATCAACCCCCGTCCACCTTCTCCAGTTCGCCGGTGACACCGCCTTCCTTGCCCTTGCCCAAACCCTGCAGCTCTCCTAACACCTTCTCCAATCCCATCTTGACCGGTTCACCGCTTGGTGCAACCAGTGGTTGCTCAGGGTCAATCCCTCCAAAACCCAGGTGATCATAGTAGGCAAAACCACCCTTTCCTTCCGCCTCCTTGATTTCTATCTCACCATCTATGGCCGTTCTATCGCCCTCATCCCCACCCTCAAGTACCTTGGCGTCACCCTCGACCGTCACCTCTCCTGGACCCCCCATCTCTGAACAATCAAAGCCAAGGCACGCTCCCGACTCCATCTCCTCAAGCTCCTTTCCGGCCGTACGTGGGGTCTGGACCCCTCCACCATCCTCCACACCTATAAATCCCTCATCCGTCCTATCCTTTGTTACGCCTACCCAGCCTGTATCTCCGCCCCCCCCCCACCTTTTATAAATCCCTCCAAATCCTTGAACGCCAAGCTCTCCACCTCGCCTATCGCATCCGTCTCCGCTCCCCCATGCGGATCCTGTACAATCTCATTCCGTTCCCCCACCTCCTCCTTTTCCTTGAAAGGATATGGATCCTGTACACATCCCGCAAACTCGATCCTCCTCACCTGCTTGTCTCGCCCATCCTCTCTCATCCCTGCCCGCTGCCGCGCCTGTATTCCCACGTCCCACCCAGTCTCCATCTCTCCACCCTCCTTACCCTCTCCCAAGGTGGCTTCCGCCAGCTCCCCCTCCCTGATGATGTCCTCTTCCTCTCCATCTACCCGTCCTATCAACTTTGATCCTCCCCCCACTTCCTGTGTCCTTCCCTTTAGCCACCCTCCCTCCCTTCTCTTTCCTTTTCCACCGCCCCCTTCCTCCACCCCTCTTCCCCCGGGCTTTCCCCTCCCCCTTCCTCCCTTCCCCCTATCTCCCCTGCCCATGGCATCTGCTCTCCCCTCTCCCTCTCCCACCCCCCTCCTCCTCTCTTGGCAGATCCCCGGACTCGTATACAGTTAGTGAACATTCGCGCGCCAGAGATCAACGCCTCGTGTTTCTGTGTGTGCCGTCGTTTCGTGCTTCAGTGGATCAGTGATATTCGTTTTGTGCCCCTACGTTCACATGTGACAATTTTCGTCTCTGTATGTGTCCAAGTGTCTGAACATTTTTATCTTGGACTCTCCGCCTGTGAACTGCACCATGTATTTTAAAAAGTGTTTTTCTCCGTTTATATGTCCACCATCTTTTTTTCTCTAATTTCATTATTTGTATCTTGTGTTTCTCTGAGGCCAAAGAGCGGCGTAGTATGCTGCTGCAGGCCTGCCTGTAAACAGGTTTCAAAATAACAATAAAGAAATAAAAAACCTAGTCCAGCCACTCTAGTACTCGCTATGGATTTCGTTTCTATCTCAGCGGTACTGCGTTCTGGTCGTTGTTCGTTGTTGACATTTGCCTGGCTCTCGTTCCGAGTGGATTTACGTTTGGTGTTTGGTGTTGTGGTTTCCACAAGCCTCCGTTGTTTATCTCTTCCTTGTTGTGTCGCTCATATTCGGTCGTGGTCGGTTGTTGTCAGTTGTCGTTGGTCGGTCGTCCGACTCGTCCTGTGTTTACCCTGTGGTGCGTGCTCTGCCGCTGGCGGCTTCCCCGCCTGGCGGCTCCGATCCGCAGCCCAAGGCGTTCCCGCTGTTGGTTGTGGTTACAACAGTTATTGTGGCAGCTTCGAAATCTTGAAATTTTCGCGTCTTTTTATTTGTCAGTATTAGTACCGACTTCGTATAGTACAATGCACCGTGTCAAGTAAAGTAACATGATACACATGATATGTTGTATTAACATTTGGCATGTCATGCAATATCAGACAACGTGTCATTAAAGTCTGGGGTGCATGCATCCCCATTTTGAAATAATTCCTGTAACACATTCACCCCACTCTCGGGGTCTTGATGCATTCCATTCTCTAGAAGCACATAAATTTGTGCCTAGAGGTTTTTACGCCCTTCACCATACATGTAACAGTGAGTGCTTTTGGCCGAGAAATGGTCTGCTTGGGGACAACATCAAACCTCCCTCCACCCTCCCCCAACCCAGAAATCAAAACATTATTTTAGCGTCCCTTCACCCCGCCTCCTGGAAATCCGTCCCAAGATATTTTTTTCTTCCGGAAAATCATTTTTAGACTTCACATATATTTCAAATGGCTCTGAGCACTATGGGACTTAACATCTATGGTCATCAGTCCCCTAGAACTTAGAACTACTTAAACCTAACTAACCTAAGGACATCACACACATCCATGCCCGAGGCAGGATTCGAACCAGCGACCGTAGCAGTCGCGCGGCTCCGGACTGAGAGCCTAGAACCGCTAGACCACCGCGGCCGGCACATATATTTCCTTGAGCTATACGATATAATATATTTCTTATGATGGCTGGTGAATGTTCTGGATTTTGGGCACGGGACGATGGATTTAGCTTATAAGTTGCAAGATGGAGGTGTGTCAGCACCTTTCAGTTAAGATAGTTCACTGCGCCGAGCAAGTAGGAGTAAGACGTAAAAAAGAGATAACATGTCAATACCTTTAAATGTCGTTGGAGGTACCAGATAAATCGAAAAGCCAGTGCCCTTCTTCTGCAGTCCTAATTCTTCCCAGGACACATTCGCCTGTTTTGTGCTGTAACTTGAGTATTTTTCATTTCGGTTCTCAACTTTTGCTCTACCATAATTTTGACAAGAGACTGCCATAGCTTGGCAGCTGATGTAGATCCTTGTTGATTTGGGCAACGACTGATACCGTATAGGTTGTCCTGCGAACTATGTTGCTTATATCACGGCAACGGATAAAGATTTGACAAAGCAACAGAACTGTTGGTAATTACATATTTTTGTCTACCTTCTTACAAAATATGAACCCATTCGCACATGTTTTAATCATAGAAGAGACACGCGAAAAAACATCAAAAAACGATTTTCTTGCAAGTAAATCCGAATGAAGGGATATTTTTTACAGAGAGTTTTCAATTTCTTTATGTGATTCATCTTAAGCCCGACGGATAAAAATTATCAGATAAAAAAAGTGGTTTTTGTTTTATCCATTTATCTACCTTCGTGCAAAGTTTTAGCCGATTCGTACAAATTTAAAGTATAGCAGTGAAACGCTTCAGAAATGTCCAAGAAAAACGCATTTGTGACGTACAGTGCTCAGCGAGAAATTTATGACCACCTGCCTAACGGCCGGTATGTTCACCTTTGGCACGGATAACACTGGTGACACGTTGTAGCATGAAAGTAATGAGGCACTGAGGTCTTGGTAGGTTGCTGGAGGGAGTCAGCACCACATCGGTACACACACACACGTCACGTAATTCCCGTAAATTCCGGGGAGGGGGGCGATGAGCTCTGATATTCCAGATGCACTTGATCGGGTTCAGATCTGGCCAGCTGGAAGGCCAGCACATCAATTGTCTCTACTGTGTGCCTCGAGCCACCCCATCATACTCCTAGCCTTGTGACATGGAGCATTATCTTGTTGAAAAATGCCACAACCCTCGGGAAACATGGAAGTCATGAAGGGGTGTACGTGGTCTGTAACCAGTGCACACAATATTCCTTGGTCGTCATGGTGCTTTGCACGAGCTCCACTGGACCCATGGATGTCCAAGTAAACGTTCCCCAGAGCATAATGGAGACGCCGAAAGCTTGTCTCCGACGAGCAGTACATGTGTCAAGGAGCTGTTCCCCTGGATGACGATGGATTCGTGCCCTCCCATCGGCATGATGGAGAAGGTATCGGGATTCATCAGACCACGCCACGCTCTGCCACTGCGCCACTATCGCTCCACCTACTCCCTCCAAGTCATGGTACAATAAGACAGTGAAGTCTGGGGTTCTCTGTCACCATTTATCTCCTTGTCCTTCAATTCTCCCCCCCGCCATTGTACTGTGTATTCCAACAATTCAGCCCTCCACCATTTGTAAGCTAGAAGAGAGCAGAAAATTCGCATTTGCCTACAGCCAACCTAACAGAACGGATTTCGTGCTAGACAGGGAGGGTTCATCAGCTAGAGGCTGCTGACCTTAAAAGTAAAGGTAGAATTAACTAAAACACATACCCCACAGATCACTTCCTACAGCCAATGGCCTGAGTACAATTTAATAAAGATGGAATATAAAATGATAAAATACCATACCTAGTTGATAGTATATACTCTAATAAAATATGTACTCAAGTAAACGTACGGCTTTCATCGTAAAGATTTGTTTGACGGAGTAATATCATCATTATCACAGCAGTGTAGGTTCAAAGCTAGAATAACAATTTTAGTCATACAACGGGTGGCCGGTGGGGGGGGGGGGGGGGGGGGGCTGGTTCGAGGAGGGCACGGATGTTGAACTAAATGGTTCTCACTTTGTTTCGAAGATTTTAGAATCCTGTTCCCTACAGTGTGAGCGCTCTATGTTAGTGGAGCTACCTGGTGGGTGGTTTTGAAACTTGCAACATGCAGCACCTGGAGACGTACTCTTTCCTTTTTTGACCGTAAAGTGGCTTCCCTTAACACAAATTGATGACATTTCTGTTTGTCTGTATCGTAAAGTCTTAAAGATACAGGATCCACATCGAAAGCAGTAAAAAAGTAGGAGATAAAGATGCTTTATTTTTTTACTGAAAATTTTGCAAATACTGATTACTATCAGTTTCAATAATATCTGACTTACTGAATTTACCGCCCAAAAACAGAAAATTAAATTCAAGGAAAATGGTCATTGTTGGTTAGCGGTGCACCTGTTGACTCATAGCCGTCTATGTAGTTAATATTCATACAAAGGAAATTACTTGGTAAAATGTTAATCGGGCTCGGAATAAAGATGCAGGCTCGACTTTCAAAACATAAAAGAACCACAGATAGAGCAGTTATAACGATCGATCGTTGCGTCACGAAGAAAATTGCATGCAACGTAAAATAAACTACCAGAAATCACTTGATTCAAAAATTAACACAGCGAAACCGAAAGATTATTTATCTCATAAAATAAAATGCATTTTTGAAACAATATGCTCTAATTATTGTTGGCAAAGAGTTACAAAAAAAAACACACACACACATCTGCATCGTGCCGCTGCCAAAGGGAGAAGGAAACGAAGTCGAGTCGCTTGTTACATAGATAAAAACGTTACACGTATGTAAAACAAATAGTATTGGAAGTGTACAGACGCACATTTTTCAAAAATTCTTTGCCTTTTTGTAGGTACAGTTTATTTAACGTAACTGTCATAATTCCACAAACAATTTAATCAGGCAAAAGACCCATCTTCTTGGTTTCTTCAGAAGATGCGTGATAGCGGGCAGTGGAGCGGACTTCTCTAGTATTATAGCCCTCCTCTAGCTGTTCTGGTATTTTCCTCCTTGAATTGCTGAGGCGAGGAATGTCATAGGAAGGTGTTGGTATTGCAGGTTTCCATCGGGTCGTCGTGTCCCTTGAGAATGGAGTTACATTCTACTGACGTGAATCTGTTTTGGAGTCGTTTCTCTCAGTTGCCAGATAGCTTGCTAGTTCACTTGCGGACTGTGGAAACGCCGGCTAGCGTCAGTCGTATTCTACCAGTTGTAGTTTGGTGTTTGCTTCCGCTGCAGACACCGACAAACTTACCTCTGTGAGGCTTTGCAGTGAGTTCGGTAATCACACGTGTTCCTAGTCGATTGTGGTATCACATCTTGGGAAATTGATTCTGACTCTTCTTCCGAAGTTTCCGCAGCGAGATCTTGTTGCAAATTTGGGGCATTGACGTTTTGTTTTTTATCTCACATTCAAACTAAGTGGGGGAGCAGTTACCCATTCCAGGTTAGCTAGCTTCCCTTACCGCGTTCAAACTTCTTACATTCCACGCTCCATCAAGTGTCATGTTACGCTCTCTCTGGTTATTCTCATGGTCATCTTCTTCTTGGCAGTCCCCTTTCGGAGGTACGAATGGTAGATTGATCCGGAGTCTTTGAAACCGGAGAGACCATCATATACTTTTTGAATTGCATATCACATTTGCTGTGGATACACTTTGTGTCTTCAATGCTGTGCTGTGGTTCTCATCGCCTTCTGTGTCCTTGTGTTTTAGATCATAGTTAAGTCTTTCGCCTTGTAGGAGCATTTCTCATCCCAAGTGTATAAAGGTATCACAAGCCATTGTCTACTCCTCTACAGTCTTCGACAAACCCGTCGGTATAACGAGAGTGGCTTCTAATACTCGATATCTTCGATATTCAATGCGGGTAGTTTTTATTCATAATTTAAGCAGTGGTTGGGATTGTAATTTGGACCTGGGATACTAGTCAAAGATGGTGCTCATAGACCACCTCCACTGTATTATTAACGGTCGTAAACTCCATTCAACAATCACACTTTCTGTTTAGCCACGTACATCAGTTCATTACATGGAATTTGGCCTATAAATTTCAGTTACTGCATTTCTTCACATCAATTACTTCGTCTTCTTTCGGTATACGGTCACCTGCAACGTAATTTGCCAAGTACTAAAAATGGTTGATGTACTTACACGAATGTATCGCTACACGGTTTGTAACTTGTGACAAGTTCGTAACCCTTCACGAATTATTCACCGTAACTTCCTGAGAATACTTAAATACTTCAATTCGTAGACTTCTTTTCAGTTATACAGTACGTACCACAGTATCTGTTACAGTCTTTTAGGGGTTGCTGAATGGACTCAGTACATAAGGTTTGGAGAATTGATAAGGATTCCATATCCGCAATGTACCATTTGGATGTAAAATAAGTGTGAAGATTAGATTAATATGAAACCTCCGGTTCACGGTACGCAGACAGCAGAAGGAATGGTTGCTGACCTGTGTGTTATACAGTACATGCTGCACGGGTTGACACTGCTGTTCGCTGCGCGAGGTGTGTGTGGGACGCACGCTGCCATATACGCCGTCTAACACGCCGTTGCGCGTCCTTAGAACACCGTAGTCAACCCTCCAAGTAGCGATCGTAACTTCATTGCACTTGTTGTTGTAGCCAGACGAAAACCATACTGGGAGGCTATCGAGGAAATATCCCCGACGCAAGCTTCGAGCAGCTCTAAGATTACGTGCCATACCGTGAAGCGGGAAATATAGAAATGATCCGAACATGAAAAGTACACACATCATAAAAAGTTTTGCATCACCTCGGTTCCAAGAGTTCCGGAACCTTTACAGAAAATTGCAATAGAGACCAACATAAACATCATTTCCGCCCTTTTTATTGCTCATGAAAACCACACATTGTGTGTTATACCACCATACACCGAGACCTTCAAATGTGGTTGACCAGTTTCCTGTACACACCGGTACCTCTAATATCCAGTAGCACGTCCTCTTGCATTGATGCATCCCAGTATTCCTCGTGGCATACGAACTGTTGGTCCAGATTATCCTGCTCCTCTGCGTAGATCCCTGAAAGTGGTTGGTGGATCACGTCGTCCATAAACAGCCATTTTCAATCTATCCAAGCATGTTCGATAGGGTTTATGTCTGGAGAACATGCTGGCCACTCTAGTCGAGCGATTTCGCTATCCTGAAGGTAGTCGTTTACAAGATGTGTACAATGGGGCGCGAACTGTCGACCTTGAAGACGAATGCCTCGCCGATATGCTGCAATTAAGGTCACACTATCGCTAGGAACATGGAATTCACGTGTCGTACAGCCATTACGGCGTCTGCCATGACAACCAGCGACGTATGTCGGCCCCACATAATGCCACCCCCAAAACAACAGGGAACCTCCACCTTGCTGCACTCGCTGGACAGTGTGTCTAAGGCGTTCAGCATGACCGGGTTGTCTCCAAACACGTCTGCGACGATTGTCTGGTTGAAGGCCTATGCGACACTCAACGGTGAAGAGAACGTGTTGCCAATCCTGAGCGGTCCATTCGACATGCAGTTGGGCCCATCTGTACCGCTATGCATGGTGCAGTGATTGCAAAGATGGACCTCGCCATGGACGACAGGAGTGAAGTTGTACATCATGCAGCCTATTGCGCACAGTTTAAGTAGTAACGCGACGTCCTGTGGCTGCACGAAAAGCATTATTCAACATGGTGGCGTTGCTGTCACGGTTCCTCCGAGCCATAATCCGTAGGTAGCGGTCATCCCCTGCAGTTGTAGCCCTAGGGCGGCCTGAGCGGGACATGTCATCGACAGTTCCTGTCACTCTGTATCTCCTCCACATCCGAACAACATCGCTTTGGTTCACTCCGAGACGCTTGGACACTTTCCTTGTTGAGGGCCCTTCCTGGAACAGAGTAACAATGTAGACGTGATCTAACCGCGGTATTGACCGTCTAGGTATGGTCGAACTACAGACAACACGAGCCGTGTACCTCCTTCGTGATGGAATGGCTGGAACTGATCGGCTGTCGGACCCCCTCCGTGTAATAAGCGTTGCTCATGCATGCTTGTTTACATCTTCGGGCGGGTTTAGTGACATCTCTGAACAGTCAAAGGGACTGTGTCTGTTATACAATATCCACAGTCAACGTGTATCTTCAGGAGTTGTGGGAACCGGGATGATGCAAAACTTTGTTTGATGTTTGTATTTTGTCCTGACGATACGCTTTCGGACTTGGGTTCCCTGTCGAAACTTAGTCTACTAAGCCGTCTACAGTCCTAGAAGCCTGTAAGAGGAGTTGTGTAACACCCTTATACAAACTGTTATTTTCGCAATTTTTAACTGTTCTCAGCCCACAGAGCTGCAGCTCAACCTTGAAGCTTGGACGTCGTCACCGACTCTCGCCGTTTCAACTTCTTAAAATAGCACGCAGCGTACCAACGCATTGTCATCGACGTATGACAGTCGCGGTTGTTGGTGTGAAGTACCAGCACACTGAAAATTCAGGAAGATCACCAATCTGGAAGCCATCGGAAATGAGTTGCTGTGTCGACCGTTGCCGACGCTATTTACCAACCTTTAACACTCAATTACATACATCATCCCTGAAAAATTGATGTGTTCGAAATATAGATTAGACGAGGGCTTCTCGACCGTTTCAGCTGGCGGACCCCTTCTTCAGTCGAAAATCCATGGCGGACCCCTAGTCAGTCAAGAGCACAGTAACTTCAAATTTCAGAGCGAAACCCATGGGAACTGAAACCTTCTTAATGCAGGTGCCATGTTCCCAATGAGCCCCCCACCTCCCTCCTCCTACCCCCGAAGTATCAATAGTTTTTGGTTTAGAGACGAATGAAAACAGCTTGAAATTAACGATCCAATTTGAATTCCCACTGTATCCTGACACTTACTAGTTGCTTTATTCCCTTTGTTCAACACACTGTAGCCTGATTAAAAGTACTTGGTAATTGAAATTTCACACGATGGAGCTTTCGTCCTCAAAGAGCAATCAACGTCACGTCCAAACTGTTCGCTGTTGACAAGCTGTCGCTTGTGGTCCGTTCACTTCCACTATTTCGCTACTGTTGTGTAAGGAGCATGCATATTTCGTAACAGTCGTGTGTGTGTGTGTGTGTGTGTGTGTGTGTGTGTGTGTGTGTGTGTGTGTGTATGTGTGTGTGTATGTGCGTGTGTGTGTGTGTGGTTTTTCGTGAAATCCGAAGAAAAATGTTCAAATGTATGTAAAGTCTTCCTTTGGTCGTCCTCCCTTCTCATTTATTTCAACTGGAAACTTCCCTTGTTGTGAAGGCGATGGAGAAACAAAAATGGTTCAAATGTCTCTGAGCACTATGGGACTCAACATCTGAGGTCATCAGTCCCCTAGAACTTAGAACTAATTAAACCTAACTAACCTAAGGACATCACACACATCCATGCCCGAGGCAGGATTCGAACCTGCAATCGTAGCAGCAGCGCGGTTCCAAACTGAAGCGCGTAGAACCACACGGCCACAACGGCCGGCGATGGAGAAACTGCAGCCTTCTTCAATGATCCTGACTTCAGCCACCGATTCATGTTAGAAGTATTAAACTGGTCAAAAATCCACTTATGGAACAGGTAGTGCACCGGCAAGGCAAGTTTAACATTAAATGATGCCTGGGGCCGCATACGTGCCAGCGAGCGCTGTGATTGGTCGACAAAGCTCGCTCCGCGCATTCGTAAAAGGTTCCAGCGCATCTAGTGCCGTGAGCCGGCGCACAAACGACCCCCGTATTGTTGCGAAACAGTCGATCAGAGATGCCGCATTCTCCGGCACTAAACTGTGTATACGTTCTCACTTGGGAACCGCAAAGGCTCCTTGGGGATACGACTTGAAGTAAAAGTACACATGTTTTTCACACCAAGAAAACAATAGTGATGAGTTTGATTTTCACATTTTATTCAATAATTTTACTCATTATTTTACACAATTTGGTGAAAGGCGGCCGCGGACCCCCTAGAAAGAGCCGGCGGACCCCTAAGTGGTCCGCGGACCACAGGTTGGGAAGCCCTGGATTAGACTATATGGCCTGCAGAGTTTGGCCTGTTCTGTCCAATCACGGGACGAAGGTGGATGTACTGGTCACCTGTGGCCCTCGTCCGCCGCTGGTGCTTGCCGGATGGCAACACCCGCCGCCGTCTCTGGCGCTGCTGCATTGCTGCTGCGCCTCCCACAGCATACGCCTCCTCGCCTGGACCCCGGTACGCCAGGCGGGAAGCAAACGTGGCCCGTAGACTTGAGTGGAACCGAGCCCCTCCTGGACCCGCTGCAGACTGCTGTTACTGCCCTCTTTCTGGCAGACTGTGAGATCTCCAAGTTCCAGGCTGCCGTTATGTCCCATCCCAGTGTTGTGTAGCCAGAGGCGGAATATAGCCCAAACAAGTACATAGAAACGCAGAATACTTTTCACATTGCTGCCAGACTGGCCCCTATAAGCGTAGACTAGCACAGGTCCGTCCCGACGCTCAACTGACCTGGCACACACTCTCTCTCTAGCTAAAACTGCCCGTCTGTTTATACTGGTTTTCCTCTCACTTCTGACGTAGTGTCAGAGAGAGACAGAAACTATGGCAGGAATAAAATCTCACACGACAGCCACTAACAGATCGGCCTCCTGGCTCTGACCTTGTGCAATGCCTCATACATCTCAATAACTTCAAACACCACCGCAGTTTCCTGCCAAGTTGTTTCTCTACCCGAAACAAATTGTGCGTGCAATACCGTCGTCGCAGCTCCGCGCCCGCGAGTGCCATGTTTACCTTGCCAGGCCTGCTGGCTATTGTCTGTTACCACACTCTGCCAGTGGCCGCAGATTTCATCACCCAGCCGAACTTTAATTGAATTTTGAAAAAATTTTCGTTTCCGAAGACTAGGACTGACACTAGGGCCGCACACTTCCTTCCTTTCAACAAGTTTCGTCTCGAATCGAGATAAAACAGACGTGGCCTGTGGCTGCGTAAGCCAGCAGGGGTGGCCGAGCGGTTCTAGGCGCTACGGTCTGGAACTGCGCGACCCCTACGGTTGCAGGTTCGAATCCTGCCTTGGGCATGGATGTGTGTGATGTCCTTAGGTTAGTTAGGTTTAAGTAGTTCTAAGTTCTAGTGGACTGATGACCTCAGAAGTTAAGTCCCAAAGTGTTCAGGGCCATTTGAACCATTTTTTTGGCTGCATAATCATACCTTGTTCACAAAACTTGCATTCTACAGACTAAAACTAACGACAACATCAAATCATTACCTCTATACCTATACACTGTTTACACTGGCTACCCATGCCGTAGGCAACTGATGTGTTGGCACCTCACCAAATGGTGTACGTTTCCACATTCCCCACAAAGCTATACTTCAGAAAAATAGAAAAACGGCACACCCTGTGGCTGAAATGCTGTTGCTCCGATGCTTTTGTAACGTCCGAAAGTGTTCCAATACTTTATTAACCGTGATAGATCCTTCCTGCACATTAATGAAGGGATGCAAAGTTTCCAAAAACTCTGGGTTTAACGTGGAGTTCAAATATGTCAGATTCTGCATTGGTAATATCTCCAGAACCCCTTCCGGATAAAACAACGTTCCCTGTGACAAAGTTAAAGCTGTTTCACACATGCGTGATGCTGGAAATCCTTCCCCACAATGTCATAGACTGTACCATTTATAATTATTCCACTCTCCCGCAGTTGCAACCTCCTTATTTTATGCGCTCTCTGATTGGTATAACAAGTGACCATCATCCATATCGGAGTAAATACCTAATATAACCAAAGCCTCCCTACTTTCTGCAAGTAGGAATGTGTCGATAACACTTCTTTCTTACAATCTGAGCCATTCGTAATCCCGAGGAACAATCGAACTTCGCATGTACTGCTATCCGAAAGAACTGGTCGATTAGGGCAGATCATCACTCGCCCCTGTGATGAAAAGGGACGAAACATGCCTGTACCAACCCTTTCCACCACAAGTTACTACAACATCGTGCGATATCCTCAAAAATTCCTGATATATCATTCTCCCCTATCGAATTCTCTGAACAAAAAAATAGTCTCCCCATACTCTGACAGAACTAAACCAAGATAAAAGAAAGACGCAACTATTATCGGACCCACCAAAACGAGAGGAAAAGAGAGAGAGAAAGAAAACACAGACACAAAAACAAAACGCAAAGTATCCTTTGATACACAAATTGAAAACATGCCTACAATATTATACATGCAATAATTTAATCCCTCCGTGACCGTAACGCATGTGGAACGTTATGCGTCCGAATGTTCTTCTACCGCCGAGACCTTCTTCTTCCGTTTGCTTTGCCTAGCCTCTGCAGTCGGGTCACTTCCTTGTAATTGAGGTAATACGTCCACCATTGCTTTAATAGGCTCTACTCACGTGGATAATGGATGTTTTTGTTGGCAGCTGCACTTTAAGATTCACAGGTTAAGTCATCTCCACGACCTGGTATGCTCCGTGGTACATTGTCAAGAATTTTTTCGTCTTCCCTTTAGGTGTATATGGATTCGTGATTAATACCCATTGACCTACAGTGTACTGTGGTAAAGGTCCCAACCACTTATTCGGTTCTTCCTGCCTCTCTAATGCTTTTGTATTGGCCTTCTGTATCCTCTTCCAGACTTCCCATATTGTTCGTGCAAATTCCCTCACTGCGTCCCCTTTAGCTACCGATTTCGAATATAGAACGTCAAACGGCGATGGCATCTTTCTTCCATAGACCACCACGAACGGTGACATTCCGACCCCCGAATGTATTTTAGTGGTATAACTCGATACCACGTACGGAAGATAAACGTCCCAGTTATCATGGTTTCCATTCATATAATTAGCATTTTTGAATTTGTCCTATGTACTCCCTCCGTTCTCCCATTCGCCTGTGGATGAAATGGACTGGTCCATATTTTTTTAACTCTTAATTGACGACACAACTGTGACATTAATTCGGACACGAAGTTCGTTCCCTGATCTGTAATTATGGTATTAGGCACCTTAAACTTGAATAACCAGTTATTGACACGTGTTACCGTACTTGCCTATTGGTCTAGTATTGCGATCGTGGCTAGAAACCGCAAAAAGTGATCCATTATAGTTAAAACGTAACGATTCCCTGCCGGTGTTTTGTTGTATGACCCGCAAATATCTAGCCCGATAAACTCGAATGGTTTCGAAGCCTCTGGTAACTGTTGCAATGGAATTCTTGCGGATGTCACATCCGCTCGCTGCGTACATGGCACACAGTTTGCTACGTATTGTCCCACATCCCTTCTCCCAGTGCGCCACCAAAATCGTTCTGCTACTCATCTTCCCGTTGCTCTCGACCACCATGCCCCGAGAGCACATGATCATGGGCCTGCTTTAAGACTTCCTCTCTCAAACTATTTCGTACCACAACCCGTGGTCCGCACCTGGTAACTCTACACAACAAATTTCCGTCCACAATGAGATGTGGTTGAGTTCCAAAACTCTGGCACTCCTCATCCTCTGCTTGTGCCCTTTGCCATTCCACGACACTCTTACCCATTATTTCTAATCCGTCTAATTTGCGACGTAATGCATCTGCATCCCCGTGTTTCTTCCCTGGCTTATGAATTACTTCGAAGTCAAATTCACTTAATTTTAGAGCCCACGTCTTAATCGACTAGAAGGATCCTTAAGTCCCAGTAACCATCTCAACGCTGCATGATCCGTCATGACCTTAAACTTCCTACCATAAAAGTAACAACGAAAAAAACATTACTCCATACATTACAGCCACATCTCCTGTTCCGTTGTGGAACAATTCCGCTCTGCCCTATTTAACTGTCTAGAAGCGTACGCCACCGGATGCTCCTGTCCATTCACCATTTGCCTCAAAACACATGCTACTGCGCCATTTGAAGCGTCACATGATAAAATGAAGTCTTGAAACTTCATTCTGAAAATGAAGTCTTCTTCAAAATTCGGAAGCACCAACACCGGACCAGAAACTAATCTCATCTTTAATTAATCGAAAGCTTCCTGACATGCCTCCGTCCATTGAAATTTAACGCCTTTCTTTAAAAGCTTTGATAACGGCTCGGCTATTTTAGCAAAATCATTTACAAATTTACGATAATATTAACATAAACCTATATACGATTGTAATGCTTTATTGTACGTGGTGTCGGAAAACTTTGAACTGCTTCTGTTAACCTAGGATCGGTTTGAATCCCTTGTTCACTGATTACATGACCTAAATATTTGACCTGCGTCTGTGCAAAATTACATTTTTCCGGAATTTAATGTTAACCGTGACGACCACAATCTTCTAAAGACTTCTCTTAAACGCGATACATGTTCTGGTATATCCTTCGGAAATACAATAATGTCATATAGGTAAACCACACACGTCTTTGGTTTCAATCCCCATAAAATGCAATCTAACAATCGCCGAAAAGTTGTCGGATCATTCTTCAACCCGAACGGCATGCCTATATACTGATAGTGCCCCCTAGCAACAGTAAAAGCTGTCTTTGCCCTATCCTCTGGCGCTACTTCGAACTGATGGTATCTACTCCATAAATCCATCGTCGTAAAATACTTACATTGTCCCAGATTTTCCAGCGTGTCCGTGATATTCGGAATCGGATATGCGTCCGAAATGGTTTTCGCATTCAGAAACCTATAATCACAACAAAACCTATATTTCCTTGTACCATCCACCGACTTCTTAGGTACGAGAACTTTTCCTGGTTATGGACTATCGCTATGCTCTATGATTCCATCCCTTAGTTGTTGTTCTATAAACTCCTCTAGTAGCGGTTGCATATGACGTACTCCCCTATATGGTTTCCTAAACAATGCTATATTATCTTCCGTTGGTATGTGATGCTTCGTAATCTGTGTTGCCGGTAACCAACCCTCCGCTCCGAATAAATCGCTAAAATGTCAATAACAATTCATCCAACGCGACCCTGTCGTCTCCCCGCAAATGCTGTAATTCTCCACTTAATTGCACTGCATCGACGCTTTGCTTATGGCTCGCCTCTAAATCCTCCCTATCGAGGTCACCTTCATCAAAAAAAACCAATATGTCCAATAAGAACCCTTTCGAAAATTCGCTCTGCCGAAATTATCTATACTTACAGGAACTCTATAATCTCCTTCCACATAACGTGCGTGATCTAAACTCCTCCGCACAAAACAGTGCACATTATCAAACTCCTCATAACTCGAGAGTGGCTCCACCATGTATAACGTCTCGTTTGGTAAGCCCGTATTGATCGAAACCCAAACGACCTTCCCTGTACCTGGCGGTATGTTATCCTGCTGATCGACCTTTACTGAATCCGTTCGCAGTTTAGCTGGCGTCACCTTCATGTTAAGTGCGCCTTGCGAATTCGTCCATTTGCAACCGTTTCCCCCATGTGAAACATTGTTCGACCGAGTTCCACTGTTTGTTGCCAAAGATCTAGCTTCGCACGATGTTTTTCAAGGAAGTCCAGTCCTAGAATCAACGAATACCCCTTACCCACACATTGTAACACCTCTACCTGCTCACTAAACTTAGTTCCTGCGATCACAAATTGAAGTACCGTCGTACCCAATAACTCCACTTTATTATCCCACACCATACGTAACCTATAACGCGGTGGCTCAAGCCTTCTCCTGCTAACCAGACCTAGACTAATAACAGACACGTGTCTGGGATTCTCCATTCTCACCCGACGTGACATCTCCGGCGGTACTCCCTGCAAAAACATATGTAACAGCACTCTATTAGTGTCCCCATTCTCTGACAGTTCGAACATTTGTGCATTCAGTTTTCGAAAATCTCCACAGTCCATTTCTCCTCATAACTAATGCACTTAATTTTTCATTAAAAAACCTGGTACTATTCTGTTTTTGATACCTCTGGCGTAACCCAGCCTCAATCTCTGTAAACCTCCCCACATTGTTCAACGTTTCATGGTACAATATATACGACTTGGCCTCCGCTATTAAACGTAACTTCGCCACTCTCAACATTATACACATCCTCCGTTGCTTTACCCAAAAAGGGGTTAATCAATACCGCCATTGCCGTGTCAAACGGCCTATGACACTCCACGACCTGTAATTTATTTTACCCGACGTCCTTTCCCCCACTCGCAATGCCTCAAATCTCTTGCTAATATTTTTGTCACTTATCCTCGTCTCTGACAGTATCCGAATTTCCTCTGTTAGAGCGGCTACACCTTTCACTGTAGTCACTGATGCAGCCTCCGCTGCTTGCCGTGTTTCCAGCACTCTTGCTTATAGCTCCACTGTTGCCATTAATTTCACTCTGCTACTCCTGAAACTTAGTTCTTGGGGCGAATCATCGCCCATCTACATTCTGAACAACAGCGCTCCAAATCGCCAAATCACTTACAAATAAAACAGTTCTTTTGCACCCACTTTGTACAAGGTTATCCGTGACCTGACAGGTTACAAAAATTACACCGCTTAGATGCCATGTTATCTTGTCCCCCATTTCCCATGAATCCAGATAAATCTACAGGCCCCTCTGGCCTTACAAAAGACACCTTTAAAAAGTCCAGCCAAATTCATACTTAACCTTTAAAACACAAAAGAAACATAAACAATAAATCAAACGTCACTCACCCATCCATATCGTGCTCGTGTGCAGGTGAACACTCCTGCTTTCTTCCCTATACTGGTATCGACTAACACCTCCTGAATGACAAGACGTAAAAGAAGTGCACGACCACCCATCACGAACACAACCAAACACCTCAACTACCCCTCTACACAGGCAAACCTCAGCGCTACTGGCTCGACATAAGATATGGGACTGGAAATCCGGTACCAGCGTAGTAACCGGCACCATTTCTGACACCACTGTTGCGGGATCGGGGGGTCGAACCCGATACTCCAGTTGGCAGAGCTGAAACCAGGACCCACCGTGTCGTATTTTGTCAGGAGGGTGAGCAAGTTCAAGAGCGTCAAGAGGCAGTGCAGAGTGATACAGTGGTATTCGGTAACATTTGATTATTCAGCTAAATTACAGTACTCGATGGGTGGAAGCGTAGTGTCGGCGTGCCGTCGGTATGCTGTCCCGCGAGTCCAGCCGGCTCAGCAGACTCCTGGTATGCTGACACTGCTGCTGCCGTCATCAAGGCCACCCTGATGGAAGACGGCCGCTCTCTCCCAGTTGCCGCCCGCCTATGTGTTGCGGCTTGCGCTGCGCTGCTGCCCACAACTCTAGAGACTGCTACAGTCCCTGGACCTTGGCACCCTCCGCTCCATTTGGCTTGCTCTTTCTGACCATGGGACGAAAGTGGGTGTACTGGTCACCCATGGCACTCGGGCCGCCGCTGTTCCCAGGACAGGACCAGACTCGAACACGCACCTTCCTGGATGCTGTGCCGCAACTTGCCACTAGTGATGCATGCCAGATGGCAACAGCCGCTGCTGTCTCTGGTGCTGGTGCAGCGCTGTTGCACCTCCCGCAGCGTACGCCTTGCCCGGACCCTGGTATGCCAGGTGGTAAGCGAACGTGGCCTACAGACTCGAGTGGAACCGAGCCCCTCCTGGAGCTGCTGCAGACCGCTGTCACTGACCTCTTTTGGCAGTCTGTGCTATCTCCAAGTTCCAGGCTGCCATTGCGTCCCGACCCGGTGTTGTGTCCCCAGAGAAGGAATATCGCCCGAATAAGTACATACAAACAAAGTACAAGTTTATGGAGAATACTTCTAACATTGCTGCCAGACTGGCCCCTATAAGCGTAGACCAGCGTAGGTCTTCCGACGATTGACTGACCTGGCACACTCTGTCTCAAGCTAAAATTGGCTGTCTATTTATATTGGTTTCTCTCTCGCTTCTGACGTAGTGTCAGAGACAGACAGAAACTATGGCAGATACAAAGTCCCACACGTCAGCCACTTTGCAAATAGCCACACTTGCCTCTGGCCTAGTGCCCCGCTCCATACTTTGCAATAACTTAAAACAACGCTGCATTTTCCTGCCGCATTGTTGCTCCACTCAAAAAAAAAATGGTGCGTGCAATACCGCCGTCGCAGCTCCGTGCCTGCTAGTGCCATGTTTACCTTGCCTGGCCCGCTGGCTGTCGACTGTTGCCACACTCTGCCAGAGGACACAGATTTCATCGCCCAACCGCGCCATAATTGAATTTTGATAAAATTTGTTCAAAATGTTTCCAATGGCTTTGAGCACTTTGGCACTTAACATCTGAGGTCCTCAGTCCCCTAAAACTTAGAACTAGCGGTGTTATTGTTGTGGCCTTCAGTCCTGAGACTGGTTTGTTGCAGCTCTCCATGCTACTCTATCTTGTGCAATCTTCTTCGTCTCCCAGTAACTACTGCAACCTACATCCTTCTGAATCTGCTTAGTGTATTCATCTCTTGGTCTCCCTCTTCGATTTTTACCCTCCACGCTGCCCTCCAATACTAAATTGGTGACCCCTCGATGCCTCAGAACATGTCCTACCAACCGATCCCTTCTTCTAGTCAAGTTGTGCCACAAACTTCTCTTATCCCCAATCCTATACAGTACGTCCTCATTAGTTATGTGATCTACCCAACTAATTTTCAGCATTCTTCTGTAGCACCACATCTCAAAAGCTTCTATTCTCTTCGTGTCTAAACTATTTATCGTCCAAATACTTTCAGAAACGACTTCCTGACATTTAAATCTATACTCGATGTTAACAAATTTTTCTTCTTCAGAAACGCCTTTCTTGCCATTGCCAGTCTACATTTTATATCCTCTCTACTTCGACCATCATCAGTTGCTTTGCTCCCCAAATAGCCAAACTCCTTTACTACTTTAAGTGTCTCATTTCCTAATCTAATTCCCTGAGCATCACCCGACTTAATTAGACTAGCGGTAGGTGGATCAAAACAAAATGTCCAGACACTCTGTGACCAACATGGTCAAATGACACACTAAAGGCCGAAATACTATATGTCTTTTTTCCAAAGCTGTTTCACAGAGGAAGACTGCACTGTAGTTCCTTCTCTAGATTGTCGCACAGATGACAAAACGGTAGATATCGAAATAGCTGACATAATGATAGAAAAACAATTAAAATCGCTCAAAAGAGGAAAGGCCGCTGGACCTGATGGGATACCAGTTCAATTTTACACAGAGTACGCGAAGGAACTTGCCCCCCTTCTTGCAGCGGTGTACCGTGGGTCACTAGAAGAGCGTAGTGTTCCATAGGATTGGAAAAGGGCACAGGTCATCCCCGTTTTGAAGAATGGACGTCGAACAGATCTGCAGAACTATAGACCCATATCTCTAACGTCGATCAGTTGTAGAATTTTGGAACACGTATTATGTTCGAGTATAATGATTTTTCTGGAGACTAGAAATCTATTCTGTAAGAATCAGCATGGGTTTCGAAAAAGACGTTCGTGTGAAGCCCAGCTCGCGCTATTCGTCCACGAGGCTCAGAGGGCCATTGATACGGGTTCCCAGGTATATGCCGTGATTCTTGACTTCCGCAAGGCGTTCGATACAGTTCCCCACAGTCGTTTGATGAACGAAGTAAGAGCATATGGACTATCAGACCAATTGTGTGATTGGATTGAAGAGTTCCAAGATAACAGAACGCAGCATGTCGTTCTCAATGGAGAGAAGTCTTCCGAAGTAAGAGCAATTTCAGGTGTGCCGCAGGGGAGTGTCGTAGGACCGTTGCTATACACAATATACGTAAATGACCTTGTGGATAACATCGGAAGTTTACTGAGGCTTTTTGCGGATGATGCTGTAGTATATCGAGAGGTTGTAACAATGGAAAATTGTACTGAAATGCAGGAGGATCTGCAACATATTGACGCATAGTGCAGGGAATGGCAATTGAATCTCAATGTAGACTAGTGTAATGTGCTGCGAATACATAGAAAGAAAGATCCTTTACCATTTAGCTACAATATAGCAGGTCAGGAACTGGAAGCAGTTAATTCCATAAATTACCTGTGAGTACGCATTAGGGGTGATTTAAAATGGAATTATCATATAAAGTTGATCGTCGGTAAAGCAGATGATAGACTGAGATTCATTGGAAGAATCCTAAGTAAATGCAATCCGAAAACAGAGGAAGTAGGTTACAGAATACTTGTTCGCCCACTGCTTGAATATTGCTCATCAGTGTGGGATCCGTACCAGATAGGGTTGATAGAAGAGATAGGGAAGATCCAACGGAGATCAGCGCGATTCGTTACACGATCATTAATAGTCACGAAAACGTTACGGAGATGATAGATAAACTCCAGTGGAAGACTCTGCAGGATAGACGCTCAGTAGATCGGTACAGGCTTTTGTTGAAGTTTCGAGAACATACCTTCACCGAGGAGTGAAGCAGTATATTGCTCCCTCATACGTATATCTCGCGAAGAGACCATGAGGATAATATCAGAGAGATTAGAGCCCACACAGAGGCATACCGACAATCTTTCTTTCCACGAACAATATGAGACTGGAATAGAAAGGAGAACCGATAGAGTGGGATGGGGTGGTTAGTGTTTAACGTCCCGTCGACAACGAGGTCATTAGAGACGGAGCGCAAGCTCGGGTTAGGAAAGGCTCGGGAAGGAAATCGGCCGTGCCCTTTCGAAGGAACCATCCCGGCATTTGCCTGAAACGATTTAGGGAAATCACGGAAAACCTAAATCAGGATGGCTGGAGACGGGATTGAACAGTCGTCCTCCCGAATGCGAGTCCAGTGTGCTAACCACTGCGCCACCTCGCTCGGTCGAACCGATAGAGGTACTCAAAGTACCCTCCACCACACACCGTCAGGTGGCTTGCGGAGTCTGGATGTAGATGTACATGTACTTAAACCTTGCTAACCTAAGGACATCACACACATCCATGCCAGAGGTAGGATTCGAACCTGCGACCGTAGCGGTCGCGTGGTTCCAGACTGGAGCGCCTAGAACCGCTCGGCCATACCGGCCGGCTGATAAAATTTCCCTTTCCCTCGAGTCGGACTGACACTAGTGCAGTACTTTCAAGAAAAACGTTTTTTTATGTTTTTCGGGTGCTTCTTCTCTGATTGAAACTTGTGCGAATCGGTTCATATTTTGTAAGAAGGTAGACAAATATATGTAATTAATAGCAGTTCTGCTGTTTTGTGAAATCTTTATGCGTTGCCGTGATATATGCAACATGATTCGCAGGACAATAAAAAAACCAATTCTGTATCAGTCGTTGTCGAAGTCAACATAAATCTACATCAGCTGCTAACCTTTGACAGTCTCATGTCAGAAGTATTGTAGAGCAAAAGTTGAGAACCGAAAAGAAAAATACTCGAGTTTTAGCAGGAAAAAGGATAATGTGGCCTGGGAAGAACTAGGAAAGCAGAAGAAGTGGACTGGCTTTTCTATTTTTCTGGTAGCTTCAAAGACATTTAAATGAAAAGGTACTGACATGTTAGCGCCTTTTTACATCTTACCCCTACGTGCCTAGCGCAGTGAACTCTCTTAGCTGAAAGGTGCTATCACATCTGCTTCTCGCAACTTACAATATAAATCCATGAGCGCGTGCCAAAAATACAGAAAATTTGCCAGCCATCGTAAACAATACATAATATTGTTTGGCTCCAGAAAATATATGTCAAGTCTAAAACGTTTTCCGGAAGGATAAAATATCTATCAACGGATTTGTTATAGTGGCGGAGGAGGGGCGGAACGATAAAACAACGTTTTGATTTCTGGTTGAGGGGGGAGGTTCGATTTTCTCCCGCGGCGGACCATTTCTCGACCAAAAGCAAACACTGTTAAATGCATGTTGAAGGCTGTAAAAACCGCTAGGCACAAATTTATGAGTTTCTAGAGAGTTGGATGCATCAAGACCCCGAGATGGGGAGAATGTGTTACGGGAATTATTTCAGAACGTGGATGCATGTGCCCCAAATTTTAATGATACATTCTCTTATATTCCATCACATGACAAATGTTATACATCATATGTCTCATGTTACTTTACTTGACACCATGCATTGTACTATACGCCGTTGCTACTAATACTAACAAGGAAAAAAGGCGAAAATGTCAAGATGTTTTTATTTAAACGTCTTCGAATCTGTAATACAATTCTAAAAGCTAGTTTCCTTGTTTTACATTCGTAATTCTGTCGAGGACATGTTCGCCTACTTCTATGCTATAATAGGTTCATTTTTCATTCTGATATACCACATGTAGAAGACCTTAGAACAATAAGTCTGGAAGACCAAGAACGAAGCTCTCGGATTGAAAAGGTTGGAGGACAGGGACGTAGTCTTTCGCCCCTGTTGTTCTATCTGTACATCGAAGAAGCAATGACGGAAATAGTAGAAAGGTTCAAGAGTGGGATTAAAATTCATGGTGAAAGGACATCACTGACAAGATTCTCTGATAACATTGCTTATCCTCAGTAGAAATGAACAGAAACTGTTGTATGGAATGACCAGTCTAATGGGTACAGAATATGGTTTGAGGGTAAAACGAAGAAAGAAGAAAGAGATGAGAAGTAGCACGAATGAGACGAGCGAGAAGCTTAACATTAGATTCGGTGATCAAGAAGTAGATAAAGTTATGGAATTCAGCTGTCTACACAGCAAAATAACTCATGACGGGTAGAGCAAGATAACAAAAACCAGTCTAGCACTGACAAAAAGGGCTTTCCTGGCCAAGATAAATTTACTGGTATCAAACATACATCTTAATTTGAGGAAGAAAATTCTGAGACTGTACTGGTGGAGCACAGCATTTTAGGGCAGTGATAATGACTGTGGGAATAGGGGAAAAAAATAAAAATCAAAGCGTCAGAGCTTTCATGTTAAAGAAGGATATTACAAGTTAGGTGGACGGATAAGACAAAAAATGAGAAGATTCTCCGTAGAATCGGCGACGGGAGGAACGTATGGAAAACACCAACAAGAATGTGGGACTGGATGGTCGCACATGTGTGGCGACCAAAGGGAATAACGTACATGGTACTAGAGGGAGCTAAACATACATACAGACATTCATACATATCTAGCCATCACAGGCGTTCCAAACTACGCGCTGCTTCTACAAATTGTCTCCATTGCTTTGTGTTTTTGTGGTCGGTTCCACCAGACGTCTTCAGTCATCATGGCTGCCACGTCCTTCGCGAGGGCCTTTATTCAG
Organism: Schistocerca piceifrons; assembly: GCF_021461385.2. Lineage (NCBI taxonomy): Eukaryota > Metazoa > Arthropoda > Insecta > Orthoptera > Acrididae > Schistocerca > Schistocerca piceifrons. The sequence continues at coordinate 521,479,680 of NC_060143.1, forward strand.
AGCTGCCGTGTTCGTCCTGTGGGGCGGGCGTATGGTGTTTAGTTTCCCCTCAAGCGCCTTTTTCACTTGTCTTTCTTCTGACGTACGCGTTTCTTGGTCCACCCGTTGATTTCTTTTGCTCTTCAACCTCTGTAACGTTGTTGGTTGTTTCATCAACAGCAAGAATTCCTCGTTCTCTTCCTCCACTTTCCTTTATCTAAGATTGTTCCCCATATCTTCCTCATTACTCTTATTTAAAAATATTAATAGTTTTTCCTTCGCTCATTTGCAGTCATCGTGAATCGTACATGACTGATGGGCAGCAAAAGGTAAAAAATGTTGCGGAAGACAGAGTTTGGAATACATTCAATAAATAATTGAGGATACAGTCTGCCAGTGGTACCTGCTCTAATATGAACAGGCAGAGGCCTGATCACCCAAGTCACGTGACCTGACGTGCCTGGATTTCTTGCTCTGGAGGCGTGTGGAGCAGCTGGTATATGAAACTGTTGTGGAAATGGAAGAAGACTTCGGACCTAGAACTCCCGTCCCTGCCGATACCATTGCGGACAAACCATGAGTCTTCTAACAGACACACCAGCCGAAAGTCCGAAGATGTACTGCGTGCATACAGGCCAATGCTCTAGCATTCGAGCAGTTCGTATGAATACCACTGCTGTACTTTGTATCCTACACTACCTTCATTGTAAATTTCCCCTTGCCTCAGAAACTGCCGCCAGGGACCATATTTACTACAATCAAATATAATTATTTTAATGTTCTCTGTCTCCTGTATTAATCTGAACGATTAGTTTCGTAACACCCTGCGAAATTCACACATATATGACAGTCGTCTACTTACCTCTTCATCACGAATGCTCTCATGTCCACTATTAAAAATCTGAGGCTAACATGGAATCAATACATTCCTTACTGCTTCATCCAGTAATCTTCACTCTTGTTATATTTCACTTAACCACAAACGATTGCTACTCGAATTTTCAAATCAGACAATTGTTCAAGTTTTATCCATTTGCATTGGTCCCATGCAGTTAAAAATAAAAGTACTGACGTCTATTACAGGCAAAAAAATTAACATTTGCCTGTTTAATGTAGAAGGCAGTTTCGTCCGTGGAAATTCTTTCAGTGTTATCTGTCGAACAATATTTCGTTGCGTCGAACGAAAATAGACCGAATTGGCTTCATACTTCCTTTAAAGCTGATGACAACTATTAAAATTCTATTCCATACAAGAATCTCTAATTAACAGAAAACATTTATTGTAAGTTTTAATGAAGTCTCTATATGCAGTACTCTCAAACATAACTGCTTCTAAAAATTCAAATAGTGAACTATATAACACGTAGAATTAAACAGACTTAATGATAGACTTTTGGCCAGGCTTGTTTATAACAGGTACTAGTAGTATAAGTTCTCATCGGTATAGTATTTAACCCTTATATCATTATCTTAACTGTTACGATTACAGCAACACATCACCAGTAAGGCAGTAAGGCGTGGACTGAATCTGTATGAACAGCGGCTTAACATCGAACCCAGGACAGGATCCCAACAATACAGTATGCTTTGAAGCTCCGTCGACTGTTGCGTAGCATCAGTTCGATTTTGATTCGAATTGCGCTTTGTTCCTTATCGTTCCGAGGTTGCTAATTCGTGGTGAGAAAGGTTGTAATTTGATAGAGGAGTGAATAACAGCTTAGTGTCTCGTCTTGAGAAGCAGCAGGAAGCAGTATATTGAGACGGGGAGTTGATTCGCCTGAAATCAGGTAGGTGACCAGCGATCATATCTGTCCTTGCTCACGGCTGAAAGACATGCGAGTTCTAACCCCGGTCGTTCTGGGTCATGTGCACGTTCCAAGACCAACAGCTTTCTTTGACCAGTGACGTCCTTTGTAACGTCATTACTTTACGATACGATGGATATACGCGGCCTATTACTAAATTTTAACTGTGGTTGTCTTAGTGAGTGCTATAAACTACCCAGTTTATTCCAAAAATGTCCAGCTTTACGAGGGTGTCGTTGAGCAAGAACCTGCTGGGAGCAGACTCTAAATTGTTGTTAGAGAAAGGAGTAACCATCATATTTATAGTTTTGGTTCTCACAACTATTTGGTTTGTTTATTTCCGAATGCGGCAATATTTCCTCGGATAAGGTTAGGCAGAAACCTACGAGCAGTGCTTAAATTGTCTGCGGGTGAAACGATTAATGATTATACTTACAGTTTTATTTGTCACAAATTTGGCTCTTTCTCATATTTGGTATATGTCCCGAGGGGAAGGTTAGGCAGAAACCTATGAGCGCAGATCAAACTGTTGCGACTGAAACGAGTAGTGATCATAAATAGACTCTTGGTTCTTACAAATATTTGGCTATGTTTTTTTTTCCTAGTGTGACATCATGGGTGTGCGGCGTAATGGATATGGACTATTTCTGTAGGGGGCTTGTTGTCAAGTTAAATTTACGATACCGAGTATTGTAGTGTTGTGGTTGACGGGGCAAGAGGAGTCTGGTATCACTATCCCCAATTAAACTATGCCGAGGGAAAAAATTGCAACACTAAAAAATAATTAATATGAAGTAATGAAATTTCGATAATACATTTGTCAAGATAATGTAATTAAGAGATTAACAATGCAAGATCTCAGGCTAATGTAAGTGCGAGATCAGCAACTGTAAATGTGAAATACTGGTACATTAACAACGGTTGTAACCGCCAGAAAGCTGAATGCAAGCGTGCATGCATTCTGTTGTACGAGTGCTGTATGTCAGTTTGTGGGATAGAGTTCCAAGCCTGTTGTCCTTGGTTGGTCAGTACAGAGACGGTTAACGCTGTTTGTTATGACGCTGGAGTTGGTCTGATGACGTCCAACATGTGCTCGACTGGAGACAGATCTGGTGATCGAACAGACCAAAGCAACATGTCGACACACTGTAGTACGTGTTGGGTTGAAACAGCGATATGTGGGCGAGCGTTATCCTGTTGGAAAACGCCACATGGGATTATGTTCATCTTTGACAGCACAACAGGCCGAATCAACAGATTAAGGTTCATATTTGCAGTCAGGGTGCGTGAGATAACCACGAGAGTGCTCCTGCTGACATATGAAATCACACGTCAGACTGTAACTCCAAGTGGAGGTCCAGTGTGTGTAGCACGCAGACATGTTAGTTGCAGGCGCTCACCTGTCATCCTTACGAACACATGGCCATCACTGGTATAGAAAAAGAACCAGCTTTGATCAGGAAACACAAAAGACGGCCACCCTGGCCTCCAGTGATCTCACACTTGACACCACTGGTGTGCTAAACGGCTTTGGTTTGAGGTCAGTGTATTGCGCGCTACAGTGCACCGGGCTCGAAACTGTCGCATGAAGTAGCCGACTTGTAAAAGTTCGTTGTGTTCACTGTGGTGCCAGCTGCTGCTGCGGATGCAGTACGATGCGCCAGAGCCATACGCCGAACAAGACGGTCTATCCTCCCGGTAGTATCACATGGCCGTCCGGAGTCAACGGTACACTCCTGTGAGCACCCTTGCCAGCAATTATCTACAATGGCTGTATGCATACCAGGTCTTTCTGCAGTATCACAGAAGAAACATCCAGCTTCTTGTAGCCCTGTTACAGCACCTTTCTCAAAGTCAGTGAGATGCTGATAATAGTGGGTTTGTCGCCTTAAAGTATTCTCGATTAACATCAGTTCACCATTTTCAATCTCAAAGGTAACTAACGCTCGTAATCATTACAGCGCGTATTTAAAGCAAACCTGATCTGCGTCCGTATAGTCTTTTATTTTTAGTTCATGTGGTTATCTTGGAATAATGTTAGTCTTATTGTCGTATTTTAAGTTTGTCGTTACCCGCGGTAATCCCATTAGTTACGTTTCATTAGGTGACTGACACATTTTGCGTATTTTTAAGTTTGTTTGCAGCCGAAAGTGTCTAGCTTGGCTTGTGATCGCCATCTTGAAGGCCGTAAGCAGCCTGTTGTTAAATTTTGTCTGTGGTTTTCTTTGTAAATAGCGTAAACTGTGTTGTGCATTCGAAATTTGACATTTGTCAAGGCAGACCGGTGGAATTGGATCGTGCGCTATTTCCCTGGTTCACATACGGAACTTTTCAATTGCGCATTCGAGCTGTGAACACTAGCCATTTAAAATGCGTCAAACGATGAACACTGCAAAGCAGAACGTCTGTTCAGCAACGTGTAGCTTCATCCACCAGTAGGTTTATGCCAGTTCTATGTTACTGAAGGATACAGTCCTTTCAACGCGCATATAGCTCTCATATGTACAGTCTCAGACATGAAACTCTACCGCCGCCCGGCCGCCGCAGAGACTAAGTAGGAGTCGCTCACTTACGGCGGCCAATATTACTGGCAGCACTTCAGAATCGTTAAGTCCGGACATACGCACGGTCCGCCAGCACTGCAGGATACGTAAGTGTATGAAGTGCCAACAACCTTCACGAGCCGAGATCCACGAACGAGACAGGCCGTGGCGTGTACATCACAGCACGTGACACTGTAGGTCTTACGAGTGCCAGCAGCCGTCTGCGACGAGGAGCGAGAAACTGTTTCGGACGAATTTAACGCACACATTAAAAATAATTTTGTATCACCTCGGTTCCGAGAGTTCCGGGACCTGTACAGAAAATTGGAATTGAGATCAACGTAAACATCATTTCCTGCCTATTTATTGCTCTTTAAAACCAAACATTGCACATTGTATCACCATACAGCGAGACCTTCAGAGGTAGTCGTCCAGATTGCTGTACGCACCGGTACCTTTAATAACGAGTAGCACTCCTCTTGCATTGGTGCTTCCCTGTATTCGTCGTGGCATACTATGCAAAAGTTCATCGAGGCAATGTTGCTACAGATTGTCCCACTCCTCAACGGCGATTCGGCGTAGATCCATTAGAGTAGTTGGCATCTCATGTCGTTCATAAACAGCCCTTTTCAGTCTATCTCATGCATGTTAGATAAGGTTCGTGCCTGGAGAGCATGCCGGCCACTCTAGTCGAGCGATGTCCTTATCATGAAGGAAGTCATTCACAAGATGTGCACGACGGGGGCGCGAATTGTAGTCCAAGAAGACGCATAACTCGCCAATATGTTGCCGATATCGTTGCACTATCGGTCGTAGGACGGCATTAACATATCATACAGCCGCTACGCCGTTCCGTGACCACCAACGGCGTACGTCGGCCCCATATAATGACACCCCAAAACAGCAGGGAACATCGGCATTGCTGCATTCGCTAGACAGCGCGTCTAAGACGCTCAGCCTGACCGGGTTGCCTCAAAAACACATCACCGGCGATTGTCTGGTTGATGGCATATGCGACACTCATCGGTGAAGACAACTTGATGGCAATCCTTAGCGGTCCATACGGCATGTTGTTGGGCCCATCGGTAGCGCGCTGCATGCTGTCGTAGTTGCAAAAATGGACATCGCCATGGACGTCGGGAGTGAAGTTACGCATCATGGAGCCTATTCCGCGCAGTTTGAGTCGTAACGCGACGTCCTGTGGCTGCACGAAAAGCATTATTCAATATGGTGGCGTTACTGTCAGGGTTCCTCCGAGATATAATCCGCAGGTAGCGGTCATCCACTGCAGTAGTAGCCATAGGTCGGTCTGAGCGGAGCATGTCACCGACAGTTCCTGTCTCTCTGTATTTCCTCCATGTCCGAACAACATCGCTTTGGTTCACTCCTAGTCGCCTGGACACTTCCCTGGAATGACTGGAACTGATCAAGTGTCGGACCCCTTCCGTATAATAGGCGCTGCTTATGCATGGTTATTCACATCTTTGGGAGGGTTTAGTGACATCTCAGAAAAGTCAAAAGGACTGTGTCTGTGATACAATATCCACAGTCAACGTTTATCTTCAGGAGTTCTGGGAACCGGGGTGATGCAAAACTTTATTTGATGTGTGTATATAAGCTACCACCCAGACAATGTTTGGTAACTCAGAGATAGTCGACGGACTTCCAGGACTGGATGTGCGTTATCCTGCTAGGTCCACCAGATATTTACTTGTAATTGTTGAGCGCAGTAAGTGGCAGCGGGTCACAAACTTAAAGTTTTCCAGCTCAAGAGGGTTATTTTACGAGTAAATCACAAAGTCACTCATTATTTAGTTTGCGATAAATCTGTTTCTTTCTGCGTTAGCCTGTACCACAGTAATGGGAAATTATTCACATTCTCGATGCCACACTGCACCTGAAGCCATACATTCAAATCCGGCTGCAAATGTGTATTTGAAGTCAGATGTTTTCCATATTCCTCTATTGTAACTCAAAACGGCCGCAACGGATTTAAATAATGGCATCTTACGAAATCTTTGAGTTCATACTGCAGTGCTGTGAAAGTAAAGATAGTAACCTTTCATAACCGCCAGATGTGTGATGGAGATTGCCAAACTTCACTGTTTATTATTTACTAGTTCATAGCAGCTTTTACGCCGCTTCTTTGCACTATTTTGATGCACATGTCGGGCAAAATGGTGGTTTGACTGCAACTACTACTCCTGACCACACAGCTGGACACTGATGTAGATTTTTATGAATAAATATAGGAAGATTTTCGATTGAACGTTGTAGTTTTTGTGAGAAGTCTTGTAGCACACTAGCTGAAGGTATCATTGTATTTCGATGCTCTATTAAATCCGCGGGAATGCGAATCTGTTTGCCGAGAACCATTTGACTTTGTGCTGTAACTTCCCCACCGAAAATTTTTATATAGCAAAGTTAAATAAATAATGGAGCCACGAAACAATACCGTCCCCACAGAAATATTTAAATAAAAAATAATGAATGGGAGCCAAGTGTAACCTTCCCGCAATGAAAGCTATTGATAATGACAATTAAATGTAAGAATCGCAATCTGATCCAAATGTGAGCTCCCCGCAAAAATAATGAAAGACATACAAAATGTTGTAAAGTCAGTTCCGCACAAAATGAAAGATAATTCAATGATAATGAAATTTCAGTGACAATGAAAACTCAATTAGACCGAAATGTCGATCTTTTGGCCCTGTGCAATAATCCGAATTCTTACCTCAGTAAAACTGCATGTCTAAATTCTGCTCTTATTCTTCGCCGTAGCTTGGAGGAAATGCATCGCACATATTCTTTGAATTTAACCGAAACTTTTGTTTAAGGTATGCAAGGGAAATATTTTTTCAATTCAATAGCTCTTTTGTTAAAAATGCTTTGAAAACAAAATTATTATTGGGGCACTTCTTGAAAATTAATTACAATAAATATACATTACATTATCTGATGTGCGCAATGCAGCTTCATTACCTTGTTTAACAATATACCTCATTTAGCATCTTGACCAGAGACCCATGTCGACGCCCGCGGACAGCGCCCCACTCGCGACTCTTCACACAACTGTACTAGACTACTACTGAAGACAGACTGCTTGCAACTGACAACAACAACTGCCGACTCCCTACATGCAACTGCTCTCTCGCAACTGAATCATCTCGCACGCGCTACTACTCTCTGGTCAGAGATTGTCATGGCTTGCCATCGCTGCACACGTGTTTCATAACCCTCCACTGGGGGGCAAAAATTTGGCAGCGATGGTGAGTCATTTGGACTTGCCATGAGCAACAATTTTTTTTTAACTAAATAATTTTTACAATCACAGAATATACAGAACATGAATTAAACGTGATGCTCATGCACCGAGTACAAAACATAAGACAATGACAAAAAAATGTATACAATGAGTACAGAGCGTATCAGCAAATCAGAAAAATGTATATACAAATTATTTGATAGATAACAAAAGTGCACACGCACTGAAAAACTCTTTAGCATTTTCAGAACAAATAAACAGAATAGCAAAAAATCAAGTTGACAAGTGACATGAGTGCACATGCACTGCAGTTGAGAATATCAACAAATCACAAAATGTATTAATAAATGGCAAAAGTGTACACGCACTGTAGTACAGAACATATCAGAAAACCGTAAAATATATACATAATGAGTACAAATGGCATAAAGTGCACACGCAATGTAAAACTCTCTAATATTTTTACGACAAATAAACCTAATGAGTACAAATCATATTGACAAATGACAAAAGTGCACACGCACTGTAGTACTCTCTAGTATTTTTCTACAACAAACAAACAAATCAAGGAGTGTAATAAAGTGCACATGCACTATAGAAGTCTTTAGTAATTTCAGGACAACTAATCTTATTAACAAATGAAAGGAAGTGCACACGCACTGTATATGACTTTTTCATTTTACAAGAATTATGAAGGAATAGGAAGGATTGCGTCATGGTTGTAGCACTTAGGTTGCACGCAGCTGCACTGAAAGTCCATATCTTTCTACAGAACTACAACACCAAGTGAGACAATTTGCCGCTCTTTTCCCAGAAGTATTTATCAGCGTATCCAAGACACTGAAATGTCGTAGTAATATTTCCTGTTATCATTTTGGCAGTATATCAGGTACACCAAACAGTGGGACCATAATTACGTCTTCATCGCTCACGGTGGTGGACAGCATGTCGTGTCAACACCACGCTCTTACAAGGCACACCAACGTAGAATTAGTGCAAAAACCAAATACAGTGCTCCATGATCATGAGGATGGACAGGACAAATGGATATTGCAGTAATTCAGGATAGTTAGGTCAGTAGTTGAAGGACATTAAGTCACATACTAGTCTTCATTAGGAATTACATTAGTAGTTTGCGGCATTTATAGCCCAGTTATTGAACATTTCTGTACCATGTATTTAGTATTACAGAATAATGTTCATAAATCATCTGATTACAATCAATATTGCCACTTATCGGCCAGTTACAAACGTCAAAAGTCATCATTGAAAACAAGAGCTATACAAATTATTGGCACTAATTGGCCAGTTACAGACATCAAAAGTCATCATTGAAAACAGGAGCTAATGAATGGTATAGTATTAACATAATTCATTTAGTTAAACTAATTATTGGCACTCAGTGGGCAGCAAGTATTGAATAGTACAAAACATTGTTCATCATTCAGTATTATTCAGAACTCTCTTAAATGGGTAGCATTATTTGGAACTGGTGACACATTTTTTTTTATGTTAGCAATGCATTGCTTTGGGTAATTATAAGGGAAAGCAAGAAGAGAAAAAGAAAAAAAATTTGCTTCTGGGTTGTTCCTGTAAATGAAAAATGTGTAACGTCATTCGTCATGAGTCAGCTGTACCAAGGTTGTGAAACAACTGGGTAAAAAAAATGCAAGTACTAGTAGAGGTTTAATAAGTAACAAGTTTAGTAAGTATCATGAAAGGCTTCTCCTGGAAAAAATACAAAATGGATTATTGAGCTGAAAGAAGAAACGCATACTATGCTGAAAAGTAGTGAGCTTCGAATTAACAGGTAGTGAAATGTGTGTAAAAAATGTGTTCCATAGCTGTCCTTTCCAAAACCTTCAGTCATCATACCATACGATATAAAACATACTGTCAAAACAAACTGCAACAAATACTTAAATAACTACATAGCATAAATACATGAACTTCAACATCATCCTCATCTGTAAAGAAAAAAACTTCACTATCCATATTATCATAACTTCATTATTATCATCACCTGTAAAGAAAAACTTCATTATTCATAATAGCATATTCTTCATCATTATTCATCAGCATTCATTATCATCTGCAAAAAAAATCACTTCATTACTCATTACACAACTATTCCTTATCTCTAGCATATTTCATCACTAAAACTAAGATGTGTAGTTCTGTCTGACAGCTTGCATTGATCGCCTTGTATTCTGAAAGAAAAAATTAGTTAAAATTGCTATTTTACGATGTGAATAGTATATTCTTGTTAATGCTTGTTAATCCTGATCCATTTACTCTTCCTCATAATGTTTTTGTATCTTCTTTCGTCTATTCCGTATTTGAAATTCCCATTTCTGTTTAATTTATTTCCTTCACGCATCATTTCTTTCTGAAATTGATGAACAAAGATTAATGTCTTGCATTTAAATCATATACCCACTAAATAATGACTGGTTTATGGTGACATAATTAAGCATATAGCATAACATGACAGAAAACGTAATATGTCAAAAGCATAGACAGTATTCAAAGTCAAAAATGTACAAAAAAAATGTAAAACAGTCACAATGTTGAGATATCATAAAGCAAAATGTCAAAGTCAACTGGTGTTTGCTATGTCTTAGCTATTTCATAATGTATACAAACAAAACAGGAAAACAATCATACACACAAACAAAAAATGGAAAATGTGCATGGTCTGATGTGTAACGACTAGTAAAACGACTTGCTAACCTTATCTTGCCGAGCACTTGCCAAGAAAAAATACAATCATCAGTAAGTAGTCACATAAATATAATTGCATAAGTGGTCACAAAATGTGTAAATTCATCTGGAAAATATGCACGGTCTGATGTGTAACGACAAGAAAAGCGACCTGCTAACCTTACCTTGCCGGGCACTGGCCAAGAAAAATACGATAATCATCAGTAATTAGTCATGTGAATATAATTGCATAAGTGGTCATAAAGATTAGGAAATGGCATCAAAGCATGTTACATCATAAAGTGGTTTCATTCAATAAAGGGTTTAACATTGGATATGTGTTGGTTTCCTTTCGATTCTCTGGTTCTCAGAGTTTCGACGTGTACAACATTGGGGTGAGGAATGCTGCAAATCCGATATGGACCTGCGTATAGAAGTTCAAATTTACTGCACTTACCTTTTATTCTGCTGGATAAATAGTGTGTACGTACTAATATCTTCTGTCCAATGTGAAAGTCACGGCGTGTACAAAACCGTTTTTGCTGTCTTCTCCGGCGCTCTGCAACACGTTTAATGTTGTTCAGCGCAATGTTAATTATTTCGTGGTGTCGTAATCGACGAGATGTAGGAAATGTTACTAATTCTTTAATTTTGTTAGGTGGTTCAGTATTCTTCAGTATAACAGACGGAGATAGCATAGTCGATTCATTTGGTATGGAATTAATTACATCTTGGAATGAGAATATGTGTGTGTCCCAATCAATATGTCTTTTGTGGCAGTATATTCTGCACAGTTTACCAATTTCTTTCATTAATCGTTCACAGGGGTTCGAAGAAGCATGGTACCTGGATATATAGATCGGAGAAATGTTTCTAGCTCGTAACATGCGTGTCCATATAGCAGAACGAAATTGTGATCCATTATCAGAAATTACTTTCAACACATGCCCTACATGAAATAGAAAATGTTTTACAAATGCTCTCGAAACGGTTTTAGCAGTAGTTTTGCGTAACGGAGTGAAAGTAACAAATTTTGAAGTGAGTTCGACAGCGACAAAAATGTAGCAAAAACCTCTGTTAGTTCTCGGAATTGGACCAAAAATGTCTACTGCGGCCATATGTCTTAATGTAACAGGTATAATGGGATATAATGGAGGAATATGTGAAGTGGTGTCTGACTTAACTTTCTGGCAAATTTTACATGACGCTAAAACTCGTCTTATACGTTTCTTCATGTTGGCAAAATAACAGTTCTGTCTCAGTATAAGAAAACATTTTCTGGCTCCGTAATGTGCGTAACTTAAATGAGTATACCATATTAATTTGTTAACCAGTTCGTCAGGAATGCATAATAACCAAATGTTGCTGTCAGGATGAGAGCGGCGAAACAGAATGTCATTGCGTACAGTGTAATGGTTTCTAATCGTAACATTATTCTCATCTTGCCAAAGGTGTTTAATTTCTTTCCACACATTGTCTTTACTTTGCTCTTTTGCTATGTCCTGTAATGACGACGAAATAAAATTTTCAAATGCAACTTGCTGAATGTACATAACACTGAAATTTGCTTTGCAGAAGTTGGTTGCGATGTCTTGCTGATTGTTGCTGAGAGAACGCGATAGTGCGTCTGCTATAACCTTTTTTGTGCCGGGAATGTGAACAATCGTAAAATTAAATTCCTGTAAATAAAGTTTCCATCTGCTTAATCTGTCGTGAGTGAATTTAGCGGAAATAAAAATTGTATAGCTCTATGGTCTGTGTAAACGGTGGTGTGTCTTCCATAAAGAAAGTGCCGAAATCTCGTAAAAGCCCATACAACACATAATGTTTCCAATTCTGTAACGGAATAATTTCGTTCAGCAGGTGACAGAATGCGACTTGCAAATGCGATGTTTTTAATTACTGTAGAGCCATCTTCTTCAATTTCCTGGAAAATATGTACGCCTAGAGCGGTGTTGGAACTGTCGGTGGCAATGGAAAAATTTCTGGTAAGATCTGGGTGCGATAAAAGTGGAGCATTCAACAAAGCATGTTTCAGGTTCACGAATTCAGAATGTGCTTGCTTATCCCATGACCAAATAGCATTTTTACCTGTTAATTGGCATAACCTAGGTGTGTCTAATGCAGAGTGATGAATAAATTTACGAAAAAAGTTAATTAAGCCCAAAAAACTGCGTAATTGTTTCTTCGTCGTAGGAACAGCAATGTCACGTAGAGCTTGAAGTTTTTCCGGATCAGGCGCAATGCCTTCTGCTGAAATTACGTGTCCAAGAAATTTTATAGAAGTTTTGCCAAAGTGAGATTTACTAAGATTAACTGTGAGTCCTTGTGCATGAAAAGTTTGTAACAGACGTTCTAAAATCAGATTGTGTTCAGACCAGTTAGCTTCTGCAATAAGAATGTCGTCTACGTACGTCGTGATTCTGTCTTTAAGTTCTGTCGGATGGCGTCAAAATTAATAACATTTTTCGTGAACAAGATTCTGTGTGTCAAAATTATTGCTTATGTTACTGGAATATGCAACCTGTACTGTATGTGGTCAAATTCTATCGTACGTGCTGTTATTTATTTTACGGGAGGATGCTGTGTCATATCCACTATTTGAACTGTTCTGTTAACTCTTCCTGACGTATTACGCTATGGATGACACCTATTGTCTGGATCATTCATGATAATGTGTTGTTGCTGATGTTCTTGCTGCTGAAAAGATCGACTGTTATTAAATGTACGCTGAAAATTGTGCTCATTATTTTTACGTTGGTAATGATAGTCACTTCTATACGGTGCATTGCGATAGGAATTGAAATACTGTGTTTTCTATACGTAGTTATTTCCTTGCTGCTGTGCGTTACTATTTGTTGTAGCTGAGACTATACGTGCACGCGGAGAAACATTACAGTTTGGTTGACCTTGTAGACTGCATTGTTGGTTAGATATGCTAAGCGGCTGACTTTCATGCTGTTGCGGTGAAAAACATCTATTGTTACCAAAATGTGGTTCCTGTTGCTGATAATTCTACACATACTGATGATTAAAATTTTATCTGATATTAAAATTACGGCGGTAGTTCTGCAGTGCCTAATGAAAATTGTCAATTTCGGTAAAAATTTGTCATATCCGGTTTTCATTACATATTCTTAATCCTAGTTAGAGCAATAGTTAAAGAGCTGTTTTGATAGATATAAAGGATAGTAGAAGAGAAGGCAGCAGTGCAGAAAACTAAAGATGAAACAGCACTACTACAGCTCGGGGCCCTATGCACGCTACGGCACATATTCATTAAAGCGTAATGAATCCCCTGAGGTTAATTACGCACTGAGAATAAATTTTAGTTTTTGCGTTACAGGCAATAGCGGTAAAATTCCAAACACAAATTGCAGTATTCTTGCTAATTCCAATTTCTGCATTACAGGTAATGCTGTTGAAAGTACAATAGCAAATTGTCTTATCGGGTTCAAAGCCAGCTTCCGCATTACAGGCAATAGCGGTGAAAGTACAAAAATAAATTGTCTTATACAGTGCAAATCGTGTATCTGTGCTCTGTCATTATGAAATTCCTTAGATTTTCTTACGGATAAAAATTGCTCGTAGTCAACATTCTCGTCACTGAATTTGATAACACGTTCAGGTTTGTGTGAGAATCTGTTTGTCTGTGTCATTTCGGATTTCAAGTTGCGTAGCTTTTCAGATTTTAAGTCGCGTGGCCTTTCGGATTTTAAGTTGCGTAGTCTCTGTAAATTACTCAAATTGTACGCGCTGCGTGAGTCTGACAAATGTTCGCCTAATGGCGTCTGCTGTGATGTGTTAAACCCAGAAACATTTTTTATCCCTGTTACCTCTTGCTGTAAACATGACAATTTTCTACGCAACGTGTTATTAGACGAATCGATCCCATTAATTGTCTGCTGTAAATTTTGGAATTCAGGTGTTTGGTTAAACGAAATCGGTGCAGCATCGTCTGATTTATTGTCATTAGTACTTTCGATAACGTCAATACGACTGGCCAATTCATCATATTTTTCAGTCAGTATTTTTACCTGATCATCGGTTTTAGTGTCTGTGGCATTAATCTGTTTTTGCAATTTACGTGTAGTTTCGTTCAGTTTTTTAACGTCAGCTTTGACGACATCGGAATCCTTTGTTAGTTCTAATTGTTCGAGTCTGTCGGTCACTGTTTGAAAATCTGTTGTGTATGTGTCTGTTTTCGATTTAAGATCGGAAATTTCGTCACGTAATTCTATGTTCGACTGTTTAATGGAATTAATTTCGTCGGACACTGTAGCAATATTGTTGTCTACATATGTCTTCGCTTTCGCGAACAATTTACGTTTGTCTTCCTGTCTCTGAGCAGTGATTGTTTCCATGACTTGACGTCTTACTTTATTTTGATCCTGAATAATTTTGCGGAAACGCGTATCACTGTTTTGTATGTGAAGATTAAAAAGTTCGTCAATTTGAGAGTTCTGTTGGTCGAATTTCGCATCTATCTTTGCGTCCATTGTACGCGAAGGTTCTGCTGTCATTGCTTTAAACTCGTCGCGTAATTGTGCAGCCTTTTCAGAGCATTGTCTACCGACTGCGCTAATTTCCTCTCTAAGTGTTTCTGTTGTAGCTGTTTGCATGCCCCTTAATTCTTGAGCAACAGATTTAATTTCTTCGCTACTTTTTCTTGAACAAGCCTCAATTTCCTCGCGTAACTGTTCCTTAGTGTCATGACATTGTGCGGCAACGTCTCTAACTTGTTCACTAAGCTGTCTGGAACTGTTGTCTAATTTTTCATTAAAATACTGTTTGAGTTTTTCGATATTTTGTTTGTTAACTTCACTCTGTTGTCTGACCTGTTCACTAAGTTGTTTGTGATTTTTTTCTTGTCTTTCATTCTGTTGTTTGATTTCACCTTTCTGTTCTAGCAATATTGACATAATTTGAGCCAATGTAACATTCTCTACTCTATTATCTGTGCTGTTCGATTGCGTACCTACAATTGTTACGTTTTGTGTGACCATTTGGTCATTCTGTAATTTACAAAAAGGTTTGCCAGTCAAATGTACACTATCATTGTTTCGGAATTAAATAGATCCGTCCTACTTTGAGTATCCTGATCACTTTCATTAGAAAAATTTGTCTATACATTACTTGAATTTTCCTTACCGTGTGTGTTAAGCTGGGCAGCGCTCATTACAATAGAGCTCCCCGCGTCATCAATTGTCGTCAAATTAACAGAGGAGGCAATTGAGTTCGCTTGTTCATTATTAAGGTAAAAGTCATCATTAGTGGTTGGAACGCACTGATTGTTAGTGAACGCAGGATTGTCATCATTACACTGCGTGTCACAATTACTATCGGTAAAGTTGTTTGAGTCGGTAATTTCGTTCATTACTCCTCGCGATGTACTATTAATAGTCTTTCGCGGCATTTTAACACAAGTCACAATTATTCACAAATGAAACAAAAACAATGCAAAAATTCAACAAATATAAGTACAACAGAGAGCAACGAATTGCCGTTGATCTGTGGAAAGGAAGTCACAAAATTAGTAAAAGCGTTGCGCCAAATCCTAATTATATTTAAGCAAATAAGAGCAGATATCTGACTGTTTCTTAGAAGATTCCCAAAGAAATACGATCCTGGCCGGATGTCGCCAAGTGTAACCTCCCCACAGAAAATTTTTGTATAGCAAAGTTAAATAAATAATCGAGCCACGAAGCAATATCGTCCCCACAGAAATATTTAAATAAAAAATAATGAATGGGAGCCAAGTGTAACCTTCCCGCAATGAAATCTATTGATAATGACAATTAAATGTAAGAATCGCAATCTGACCCAAATGTGAGCTCCCCACAAAAATAATGAAAGACATACAAAATGTTGTAAAGTCAGTTCCGCACAAAATGAAAGATAATTCAATGATAATGAAATTTCAGTGACAATGAAAACTCAATTAGACCGAAATGTCGATCTTTTGGCCCTGTGCAATAATCCGAATTCTTACCTCAGTAAAACTGCATGTCTAAATCCTGCTCTTATTCTTCGCCATAGCTTGGAGGAAATGCATCGCACATATTCTTTGAATTTAACCGAAACTTTTGTTTAAGGTATGCAAGGGATATATTTTTTCAATTCAATAGCTCTTTTGTTAAAAGTGCTTTGAAAACAAAATTATTATAGGGGCACTTCTTGAAAATTAATTACAATAAATATACATTACATTATCTGATGTGCTTAATGCAGCTTCATTACCTTGTTTAACAATATACCTCATTTAGCATCTTGACCAGGGACCCATGTCGACGCCCGCGGACAGCGTCCCACTCGCGACTCTTCATACAACTGTACTAGACTACTACTGAAGACAGACTGCTTGCAACTGACAACAACAACCGCCGACTCCCTACATGCAACTGCTCTCTCGCAACTGAATCATCTCGCACGCGCTACTACTCTCTGGTCAGAGATTGTCATGGCTCGCCATCGCTGCATAGGGAGTGTCTCCCGACAGTACGCACTTGGCTGTGTTGACGTTTGGCTGCCAGAAGTCACGTGACTGTCCCTTCAGTAAACACGTTGCTGCGAGGACGGTTTTCATGCAGCGCAGTTGCATCAGTATGGAGATCACTGAGTTGCACACGTGAATACTGAAGGAATTAGTTAAGCACGAAGTAATTTCCATCTTATGATTTAGTCCTTCATGTTCAATAAACAGAATAGTGTAAAATTTCCGCAGTAGGCCCATACTGAAATTTACGTAATTGATATATGTTTGTACAGATTCGCCGAAATATTCTGCCGATTAGTGCCAGGTTTTTTTTCCCCTTTCTTTCTCTGGATCTTAGTTGTTATAACGAAATGTGCGTAAAATATGGAAAATAAATGTGGTTAAAAGGTTAACACAAGGCTATACCGCTCGTAAGTCTGCTATCTCGGTTTATTTCGCATTCACATGTAGGGGGACCAAACCGGGGAATATGAAGTATTTTTAATATTTTGGACGACAAAAAGCGGCTTTTAAGTAGCCATAGTATAGTTCCAGCCCTGTTGAAAATTTGCATAAGGAATGCTGTATTGTGAAAAAAGATCATGGCTAGACCTGAACAGAGTCATAATTTGTACAACTCTAGAAAACGTCTTTAGCTTCCAGCAAAAAAAGAGGGGTGAATATCTTGAAAGTGTTTACCCCGATCTTAGATATAATGTAATGGATAATGCTACATGGCCCAAAAATATTGTTATGTATCGTTTTTTTTATTCCATAGTGTCGCCAATATTCCTGTGAAATAATTTTTTCTGTGACAAACAGAAAGAAGAATTAAGTGTAAACGGGTCACATAGTGCTCAGAAAGTTACTCCCATAATGCCTGTATCTTAGAACTAAACTTAATGTGTTATCACTTTTTATAGAAGTGAAGCCAATTTTACTGTGTATGTAAACATTGGTTATCAGCACAAGAAGCAGGGTAGTATAACTGAATTGAATGCCTAAATTCAATAAGTGCATGGTGCAGAGCACCTGCTTCCTTCGGTGATGTATCTAAATATACCAACAGAAAATCTAGTGTTAAAGAAATTGATTTAAAAAGCTACTATGTGGACCTAGATTTTGAGTTGGCTGCTTCGGGCTTATTAAATCTTATTATAATAATTGTTGTCTAGTATACCATTCTCCAGATGGCAACTTTGAAAATTTTCTCATCTAAATAGAATCTTGGCTGTGCTATTTTATGCACTTGAAATCAGAAATTGCACTGGGTGTTCATTTCAATGTACACTTTGCAAGGAGAGTTCTAAGGAGGAAAATTTATGAATCTATTAACAATTTATGGACTATTTGTAGCATGTCATTTAGCAACCAGAGGTGATGCCTGCCTTGACACTGTTATCCCAAATCTAAATACATGGGACTATGAGATGACTTTAGTTGACCCAATGACGTCTGCCAACAGAGCACTAGTCATGGGAGTTTATACAAAGAGAACTAATAATCAACCAGCTGTTTCCTAGCATTCTAATTATGTATTCACAAAAAGGATCATTAACAAGGAAACATTAAACTCTTTTCAAACAGCGCTAACTGCAGTAGACTCACAGGTGGGTTACAAGAAATGGCTGTAATTAATGCATTTAAAGAGTTATTTCAGACCATCAAAACCAAATTTGATTATAGCTATCCACAGAAGACCAAAAAAATGTCGCAACACAGGCAAACTCTGTGTGTGGTAAAGTATTTTGTCATAACAGACATGACATTTAAGCACTTTTGAGAATTTCAACCAGTTTTCTTTTACATAGAAACTAAGACTTGCTGTAGCGTGACACTACATCCTTGATTTTTGTGCTCAAACACAGTAGTAAAATCATGACAAATTCCATTACTTTCTTTGTTGTCTTTTGTTAACTCAAATCCTTTACCAAACACTGATACAGACCAATTATAATGTTTCACTGTGAAATTCAGTTTTATTTGCACAATTAGATATCACTGAATTATAGAATACAGTTTGAATGAGCCAAGATGGTGGGACAGCATTATTTTAGTATACCATGATTAACAAAACTCAAAAAATGCACAAATAAATTTAAATTTTTATTCACCTTCAACGACATGGAATCTCTCTCTCTCTCTCACTCACAAACACACACACACACACACACACACACACACACACACACACACACACAAATTGACATAATGTACAAGACCACCTTTATGTGCATTAACAATATTAGGAAAAGGATAGTTTGCTATTCGCTGTAAAGGTGACATGTTGAGTTGCAAACAGGCACAATGTAAAGACTGTTACACATTTAGCTTTTGGCCAAAGACTTCCTCAGAAAAGAAAACACAAAAAGATTTACACACGCAAGCACACTCCCTGCACACATCTCCACTATTTGCAGTGGGAGACATTGGTCATGTGTGCTTGCTAGTGTTAATCTGTTTGTGTTTTGTTTTCTGGAGAAGGCTTTGGCCAAAAACTAAATGTGTAACATTCTTTACATTGTGCCTGTCTGCAACTCAACATGTCACCTTTACAGTGAGTGGCAAACTATTTTTTTCCTAATATTGTTGATATTCCAACCTGGTGTTTACTTTTTTTTTAACACTTAATCACGCCTCACAAAATCCTTCTCTGCTTTGTGGAAAAAAATCTAGCCTGAGATTCAATTGGCATTCACATTTACTGTGTTTTCTTCTGAGAAAGAAAAATCTTTATTAAGATTGCCAATGATCTTCTTCAGATCCTTCAATACTTTGGCCTTAGTCTCCTGTCCACACTGTGTTCCTTTGCTAAGTGCAACTATAGTTTCACAGTGAGACATCACATCCTGTTCAAATGTGTCAGCAGATTTTTCTGAATTGCCAGAAAGCAATGCTGACACATATTCATTGTCTGCACTAGAGGGCAAGGAACACTGTTCACTCTCCTGGACAGCACCAGACAATGATTTGGCACATGCATGTATATGCTTACATATGTTAAAATTTAAAATGTTGTCTAAACAGCTGCATTTATACGAATGTACACATATGTTGCAGGTGTTGCACTTAAGTGAACATTTTCTTTCGCGTATCAGTTCTGAATTTTTTACAACAACATACACTTCACAACCAGTGGAAGAAAGCACTTCCCACAACCGTTCACCCCTGCATAAAATCATCCCATTTGTTATAGCTGAGGAATCGTTGTGCCTTGCTTTCACTTTTGACGCCCTAGAGCACTGTTTACGTTTTGAGAGCTTCACTAAGCCTTCATATACTTTGTCTCTCACTAAACATAACAAAGCATTTAATGACTTATCCAGCCTTCTGCGCTTTTTCCCTTCTAGATAACTGTATTTAATAACTTTATGTAGGGACTCCAAGTAATTGTTTGTATTAATGCCCAACCGGTGCCTAAAACAATACACCCACTTTTCCACTCGCTGGCAGTACATCTTAAGAAAATACCTGTCAAATTCTGCAGTATCCGGATCATTCAATAAGTCTTCCACCACTTTCTCCAGACTACAACTAAAAACATCTATATCCAGTTCAATCTGAAGTCGCTTTAGTGAACTAAACACTGCTGATTTTTTCTCACTACCCCCAGAAATTCTCCTTAAATTCTGAGACCAGTTCCGTTGTATATGCCAAGAACACAGCAACTGGTTTGGCACAGGTCCCATTACTGCTGACCATGCATTATAAAATGCTGGTGCATCGTCAGACATAAACACATTGGTCTTTACAGTGCCCACCCTATCTCTCACACATTTGAAATAAAAAGACAGTAAGCACATGTCTCCCCTATTTGAAAAACAAAATGCAACTGGCATTCCAGCACCATATCTATCAACAACGACAATAGTAAAAAGTTGAAAATCGTATGCAGTCATGCCATGAGTGCCATCCACACATATTTTATCTTCTCCATACTTTAAAAGTTGTTCGGCCTGAAAGTCTGTCATTATAATAAGAATGAAGTCTTCATCTTGAAAATTAGGATCCACCTGTTTTTGCTGCTTGAAATACAGTACTGGGTTGTCACTTTGTCTCTTCATTTCTTCAACCCACAATTTCACACTCACTGCATCATTTTCATGCTTCTTCGTTGCATAACCAATATCAAAATCCCTTTCTATATTATGCAAATCTTTTTTCTCAAGGAGATGGTTTCTCTCAACACTTGCAGCGATTGGTGCACTTCGGACATCTTGTAAGACTCGTCCAACAGCAACACCCTGTGACAGCCGTCCTGAAAAAAAAAAGAAATAAAAATGAAGCACATTGATAGACCCTACGTCTGTTCACACAAATAAATTTGATAATTTCATGTTTCATGTACATAAGTGTAACATAATCCATTTTACCTGCCAACTCTGCCCTCTCGTTCCCATGCAGAAATGTTCTTCCAACATCTTGGGTGTGTCCCATATGTTTTGGAAAAAATTTTAAGCAGCATTTGTCCTCTGTTATTGTCACTTGCATGTTGGATGGACAAGTACTGCCTATTTTATTCGTGACTATACTTTTGACATACCTGGCACCTGTTCCTTTAGAATTGAAATTGAAAGAGCGATGGCAGCGGTAATATCGATCACGTTTTTCTAGTCGCTCCTGCTCCGAGCAATTCATTACATAACGAACATGGTTTACTTTTTCGTAAGAAATGTTCCACTCTTCAAAGTCTGACAAAATGTTAAGGCAGTATTTTTAAGTCATGTACTTGGGATCAACAAAATTTACTAAAACGTGACTAACACAATAAATATAAAAAACAAACCTGCAAGACAACCAAATTCTATCTCCTGGCACTCAAAACTAACGTCATGGTTCTCTTGAATATGTGTTCTCAGTGTGTCATAGGTGAGAAACGAGAGAGAGCACTGTGGGCAAATAATGCGGCACTTCCGACTGTTTTCCTCCGACTTCATGCCATGCACAGTTATTTGATGACGTTTTAATGAACTGCATCCCATAAATGCAATTCCGCACTGGGGACACAATTCACTGCCTTTTCCTTTTTTAGACACATGGATATCAAGTTCATGAACTTTCCTCATATGGGCGTAGAGGTTCTTTCGCATTTTAAACTCTGAACTGCATTCCTCACACTTATAGAGCGTTTCTTGGGAATCACTCATGTTTGCTAAAACAAACTAAACAATAACAAGAAACAATAACAAAACGGAACAGCAGCAACGAAATAACAAGAAGCAGCAACAAACAACGAAAGCAGTTAAATGGAGCACAAGGCAAACATCAACATGAATGGCGTCTTCGAACAGGATGCCTCGTCACGTGAAACCAACTTCCGGTCAGTAAACGTCAAAACAGCCAAGTGCGTACTGTCGGGAGACACTCCCTCGCTGCATACGTGTTTCAGTGCTAGGTCGATATCTGCGTTAACAGCTGTTCTTAACCCATGGAACACTACTGGCAAAGCTTCGATCCACGTCTCCTGGTGAAACGTGAATACGGCTTTAAGAGTTCTATGGAGTCTCTCTACCATGCCATTGGTGGCAAGATGAAAATCCACATAATCTCTTAAGCTCTGGAAAAAGTTCACACTCAGACTGACGTCCCCGGTTGGTTTTCACCGTGGAAGGATTCCAAATCTGGCGACCCATACACTGATAAAGTTCCTAGCCACCGTCTCTGCCGAGATGTCCGTAATCGGTACAGCTTCTGGGCATTCTGTAGAACAGCCAGTCATTATAAGTGGGTAACTATATCTTACGACAAGGGTAATGGTCCCACGAAGTCTACATATATGTGGGTGAATCTTGTTGCTGAAGTGCTGGCATTGCCAATGCGTGCAAAAACATGCCGTACGACCTTGCGTTATTAAAACTGTAAACATTCTCCTGCCAGTCGTCAACAGTCCTTGACTGCGCTCGGTCAAGTAGAACACTGAGTAACTGCGCGCCGACGCCTGAATTGCTAGATGGGAAAGGTCATGAACCATGTGGAATACGGTCTCACGGTATTGTTCACGAACATTGGGGCGAATTTGACCACCAGCTGTCTCTCACCGCAATGTTGTATGCGCGGCCGGTACGTAAGTTTCTTTCTGTTCATAACTCTAAATTTTGTCTTCCTTTAATCTCAGCAGTTGAACGTCCACTTTTTGTGCTGGCGCAATAGCTGGCCATGGAATTGCTTGAATCGCTGTACACGCTTTTGATAGAGAGCCCGCCACAATGTTGTCGTAACGACTGATGTGACGTATAGCCGTTGTAAACTGTCCTCTGAATTCCAGATTCCTGATGCGACGTGGGGCAGTCTCCTGGTGAATCCTCAAAATGGCTCTGAACACTATGGGACTCAACTGCTGTGGTCATAAGTCCCCTAGAACTTAGAACTACTTAAACCTAACTAACCTAAGGACATCACACACATCCATGCCCGAGGCAGGATTCGAACCTGCGATCGTAGCGGTCGTGCGGTTCCAGACTGTAGCTCCTTTAACCGCTCGGCCACTCCGGCCGGCCGGTGAATTCTCTCAAAGGCGTTGACTAGTGGGCGGTAGAGAGGGTCTTGCGTCTAAAGCTGTACTGAAATGTTTTACTTCCTTGTATTTTGTCAATAACTCCACATCGATAGCTGACCACAAATTGTGAGCTGGCAAGATATACATCAACATTCATCAGATTGTCTGGAACAAAGTAAACACTCAAAAATGGTTCAAATGGCTCTGAGCACTATGGGACTCAACTTCTGAGGTCATTAGTCCCCTAGAACTTAGAACTAGTTAAACCTAAGTAACCTAAGGACATCACAAACATCCATGCCCGAGGCAGGATTCGAACCTGCGACCGTAGCGGTCTTGCGGTTCCAGACTGCAGCGCCTTTAACCGCACGGCCACTTCGGCCGGCAGTAAACACTCAGTTTTAAAACACACAATAGGCCCCACTGCTGGGATGGTAAGGCAGAAAGCCGACGCTGTTAGACACCAAGCAACAGGAGTCCCAGCAAAATGGTTCAACAAATTGCGTAGGGTTCGACCACAAAGGGATTACCAACAGATTTTCATAACTCAGAACTCGCTAATAGCTGGTCTCAGGTGAGGTACACTTGCAATACTGGAGGAAGAAGGTGCATCGACAGTGAAAAATATGAATGTAACGACGTCACATTATCACTCCAGCGACATAAACGTCCAACAGTATCATGGAAGCAGGTCACCACTACAATCTCCCAGTAAAACGTCATCGGTTAACGGCTACCAACTGCTTGGCTGCGGAGACCATCTCAAGACACAGCCGTTACAACTGGCGCCTGTACAATGCCTTTTCAAAAACACCTCTTCACCGACCGGGTTGCCTCCCCTCCTTGGACAATCGCACCGCCTTCTCTCTCCTCCCAACTCAAACTCTCTCACTGACCCTTCTTTCCGCTCACCCCCGCGCCACCTGGCGACCGACTCACCAGCGCCGAAAGGTCAGCATCTCTGAACAAATATCTATAGCCTCAAAGCCGGCACGGCTCATGTACTAAATGCATAAAGGTGAACTATGGCGACGTTACTGCCAAATGTGTTCAAACAGGACCAACGTGCTGTTATTCTTTTCTGGGCTTCCGAAGGACGAACTGTTGTGGCGTAACAAGCTAGTTACGCCACACTGAGGAGGGAGCCGAAAGGCACGCGTACACACACGCCGACTGGCGTCAAGTCTGGAACAGGATACGTTATGACTGCTATCAAGAAAATACGTAGCTTTGGAATATACTTAACTTTTAATCACTCCTTGTGATACATCTCTCTTGACTATACAAATGAGACTCGTAAGATACATGCACTGTTACAATTGGCGCCTTGCTAGGTCGTAGCCATGGACTTAGCAGAAGGCTATTCTAACTGTCTCTCGGCAAATGAGAGGAAGGCTTCGTCCGTATTGTCGCTAGCAATGTCGTCCGTACAACTGGGCGAGTGCTCGTCCGTATCTCGAGACCTGCCTTGTGGTGGCGCTCGGTCTGCGATCACACAGTGGCGACACGCGGGTCCGACATGTACTAAATGGACCGCGGCCGATTTAAGCTACTACCTAGCAAGTGTGGTGTCTGGCGTTGACACCACACGAACAACGATAGCCATTCATCGGAGAATGAAGAACTTTTATGGGGCAGCATGTGTGTAGAAAACCACCGTTGTGGAATGGTGCGCCAAGAGGTGTTCCTACTTCATGATAACGCAAGTACACATATCGAAAATGCCGTAAGGCATAAGTACGCCAACTCGAAGAGGGATTCACCCGAGCACCCTCCCTGTAGTCCTGATCCCTGCCCATGCGATTAGAACGCGTTTAGTCCCTTAGAAAAAGTCGTGAATGGTCGTCAGTTCCTGTCGAACGAAGATGTGCAGTAGTCATTTACGGCCTTCTTCATGTAGTAGGATCTTCAACCTGGTGTGTCGGTCGTACGATATCCTCAATGCTCACGTCAATTTTGCGTGATTGGCATACCCATTCTAGACTGGGCGGCCTATGAACGGAAACCTTTTGATAGCCGTTAGAAATATCTAGGAATTACTGACACGAACCATTTAATTTGGAGCGGTCACATAGAAAATGTTTGCGGAAGATGACTCAAAGGTTTTTTCTTTTTTTTTTTTTTGCGGAACATTTACAAGATGCAACAAATCTACAGAAGAGACTGACAGCAATGTACTTCTACAGCCCCTTTGGAATACTGCTGCACATTATGGGATCCTTAGTCGATAGGACTGACAGAGGACACTGAAAAAGTTCAAAGAAGGGCAGCTCGTTCTTTACATCATGAAACACGCGACTGAGTGACATCGATAGGATGGGTGAATTCTGGATGCCACTCATTAAGAGAAAGGTGTTTCTTTCGTTCTGGCGAGAGCCTTTTCACGAATTTCAGTCATACATTTTCTCTCCTGAAAGCATCTACATAGGGAGAAATGACTGTCGTAATGAAATAAAAATCAGAGTTTGCGCTCGAGGATTGAGGAGTGCTTTCTCCCCATACGCTATTCGAGAGCGGAACTCTCCGGAAATAGTGTAAAGGTGGTGCTATGAACCGTCTGCCAAATATGTAAGTATGAAATGTAGACTAATCACGCAGATGTCGATGTAAAACGAATTATATCTCTGTAGGGGTCATTCAAAGGTTTTCAGGCGGGCATCTACTGTTCCCTCTAGTCGCTTTAAATCATCGCTCACTTCAGGTCGCTCCTAGCTATTTTATATTTCTTGCTACTTCCAGGAATTTCTCGCTAATAGTCTAATCGAATGGTAGTCCATCTCAGCTTCGCAATGCCTTACGTTCATTTATGTTGAGCGACAGCTGCTCATCCTTGCATCAAACATCGATCGTCCATCCTCTACAGTTCTCGCTGCAATCGGCTACAGACTTCGGACATTGCAACTTCCCTACGGTCAACAGTACCATCTGCAGACATCCTCATCATGCTCCCTATGTTTGCCAACTTATCATTTATATGAATTATGGACTGTATTCCCTACGATCTATCAGGTTTCCTCTGAATAATAAATTTATCGTGCAGTTCTAGTACAGTCAGCCATTGATTTAGTAGATGAGTTTGAGCCGTTCACTAACTTCAGGTAGACCATTGCATTGTTAGACTATTCGATGGGGCCATCGGTAAAATTTTGCTTTCAAAATTGATTAAAGACTTTAAGAGATAACACTACTGTAATGAAGTTTTATTGCAGTTTCTTTCAGAAGGTATGGTAAGAGAGAAATAATACTGAGCATATATTTAAGTATAGCTTCATTATAATTAAAGTTAAACTTTCGAACCGCTTTAGAAATAACACCTCTGGTCAGAATGACGTCAAGTTGCAACGGAATATTATCGGAGAAGGGGGAAACGGTATGGCAGAAGAAAAATAAGTAGTTAGAGAATATAGCAACAGATGGTGCTGTAAGCGTCATAATGTAATAGTGGTCGACTACAAATGACTAATGAATCATAAAACAGTGCCTAAGGTGAACGATTGCCGTTAAACAAACTTTACTACTCAGTGTGCATGGGTGTACACAGGTGTGATAGTGTTAGTTACGTTAGCCCATCCACCACTGCAAGGACATATCACATCGGATCGGAAAACTCGGGATTTTAATTGTCCTGATGTCAAAACCCGCATAAAAAGCACCAATCACATTGGTTTTCAATTATCCTGAGACCAAAAGCCACATAAAAAGCATTAATCAAAATTAGATCGGATTATTAATTTCCGTGTGACTGGCGCAAAACATGTTAAGTATCCTGTCCACAGTTTTCCGCAACAAGTTGCAATCGCGAAACAGTGTATTCCACAACTGATCGAAGTGTTTCCGGGGTCACGTTCAGAATGTGTTGCACAATGCGTGCCTTCAGTACAGCTAAGTTTGCAATCGGAACACTGAACGCAACAACTTTCAGATAGTCCCACAGCCAGAAGTCACACGGATTAATAGCAGGTGATCTAGATGACAAGGCTGTATGGAAGTGGCGGCTTGTAATTCTACCATTTCCGAAATTGCGATTCAGCAGCTGATTAACTGGATTTGGAATGTGCGGAGGTGCACCATCTAGCATAAAAATGATTCCATCCACACATCCACACTGTTGGAGAGTTGGAACGAGGTTGTTGCTCAAAAGACACTCATAGCGATTACAAGTGACGGTACTGGTTACAAGACCGGAAACACCTGTCTCCTCGAAAAAATATGGCCCTATGATAAATGATGCCGTAAACCCGTACCACACAGTGCCCTTTTCAGGATGAAGTGGTACTGGTCGATTTGTGTGTGGATTTTCCGTATCCCATATTCGACAATTCTTTGTATCGACGTATCCTGTTAGATGGAAGTGGGTTTCGTCTGCCCACAAATTCTTCCACGGCCAATCATTGTCCACCTCCATGCGAGCAAGAAATTATGAAGCAAAGGTCGCTCTTGCTGGCAGGTCAACAGAAAGCAACTCGTGCACATGGGTAATTTTGAATGGACAGGAAAGAAGGATGTTTCGTAGGACTTTACACACGCTTATGTCCAATGTTCGGGCAATTCTCCGTGCACTACACGTTTGCACACTACCACTCGTCTCCTCTTGCGTTGGTGTGGCAACTGCTTCCATTTAGGTCGAATCAATTCGTTTCCTCCCTCTACCTGGTTGCAGGCCAAAAGAAACTGTCTTTTAGAATTTCTGCATCATTTTCTCCAGACCCACGGCAGTAATCGGATCTACGCCTTTTTCAAACCCTTCAGTGTCCGGAACTTCTGCAGAGTGACGTGGTCATAGTGATCATTCTTGTAATACACCTTTACAAGCAAGGCGCGATCCTGCATTGTCATGGTGAAAGTCGCAGACGCGAAAGGAGGAAAGGCCGTGAACCCGGCGTGTTCATACCAACTTCAATGGGTGGTGCGCATGACAGGCGTTTTCAGTTACGCGTTCTGATACAGATGGTGCCACCTATTGAACAATTTTCACACAATTTTATTTTCCTCTGCCATACGTTGTCCCCCTTCTGCGATAATATTCCGTTGCAATTTGACGTCATTCTGAGCAGTGGTGTTATTTGACAGTTTAAGTCTAATTATAATCATCTTGTATATCAGAAAAGTTATTGTCGGAAAATGTTACGAAACGGCGACACTGCAGCAATTCTCGAGAGACGTGCTGCATTTGAGGAGATTTATGGGACGTACTGTAACTGGTGCCAGTTTGAATCTGGAAAACAGAAAAACAATCTATGTAATCCGCATAAATGAAGCTAGTGACTCAAGGAGGGGATTTAGAAAACCATTGATTCTTGTGTAATTGGCGAGTGTTTGATAATAGCGTTCAATTTTCTCCAAAAGGGACTGCCAATTGTAAATAAACAATGTTTAAATTAATCAATCGAAAATCCCCTACGTTTTCACTCTGAAATGCTGTTTCAAATTTGTTGTTAAATTTTAAAGCAAAAAGGCTGAAAATTTTTGGAATTATGTTGCGCGCCGTTTCGAAAAATCATATTCCGAGAAAAACGCGTTTCAAGTTCTGAAACGTGTTACAGACAAGAACAATGGAATAATTTTGCTTTCAGGAATTCTCACCATTAATCTGCCATCCAAGGAGTAGACTGTCGTTCTCTTACCGTTGAGATCGAAATCATATCCTCTGGTTTATCGTAGAATGATTGGCTAATCAGCCGTGGCAATTCCATGAACGCACAAAACTTTACAGTTCGCTTACCCCCATCCAAGCAAGGGCACCGCTAGGACGATTCGACTGTTGATTTCCCATGCATTGGGTACAAACTTACTACATGGTATAACAACTTCTGGCCGGTTTGGACAAGCAGTGATTATTGGGAAGTCTCACCCTCGAGGACTTCGTTCTTGCAACGTGACGTCTACAATAGACGTTTTACATCTCAGGTGTTGAGAAACAACAGAGCAAACGATATAGTCAATCGGTAATTGAGATTTAAATCCTGGTCATTGCCCTTCAGTTTCTCAGCAGAGGCACTGACTTCTTCCGAACTGCTCTCAGCCTCATATCTATTCTCTGGATGATTTGATGATTTGATGACATGCTGCTTCTACGCAGCGTTGGATATGATGTTTTCGTAACGTTTCTGCCAGAGTACACTTCCTTACCACACATTTTTTTCGAAAGACAAAACTGAATACTGTAAGCTCACAGATCATCTATCAAAAGTCAGTATTGCACAGAAAAATAAAAAAAATTGAAGCGGAAGAATTGTGTCTTTCGTACACGTACTGTAGCTTGCCGACGCCAAGCTAACGCATTATTATATGAGAAAAAGTACCACCACAGCTGTGCCTTTATAATGTCTTTATTGTATCACATGACTAGTTTCGACTGCAAATTACCACCATCCTCAGGCCCCGCCACTACCAAAAGACTATTTGATTTTCTTGGCGCATTTACCGTTGGATCGTTGTCACTGGCACACGTGGGCTTTCTTTCATCAGGAGTCCAATGGCACTAGAGACAAAACGGTGTCGAGTATAGACTCCCGATGTTAGCTAGCCCACGTGTGCTATTAACAAGGATCCCACAGTAAATTCGCCAAGGAAATCAAATTCTCTTTTGGCTGTGGCGGGGCCTGAGGATGACAGTAATGTGCCTCCGAAACTAGTCGTGTGATGGAATAAAGACATTATCAAGATACAGCTGTGATGGTAGTTTTTCTCAGATATATCATCGACTGAAGTCTCTTGTCCAGGCAATGGGAAGGAAATCCATAAGTCAATAACGAATTACTGTTTTGAAATTCTTCTAACTATACCCAGACACTACCCAGACACTTGGCGCAGGTAGAGGTCATCCGAGGCGCTAGAGCAGCAGCTCAGAATTCCATAGAACAAATTCTTTTCAGGGATTAGATTTTTGACACATATCTTAGAAGGTACACAGCGTTTCACAAGGCAATAAAATAATGATTTTTTTGAAATTTTATAGTTTTCTTACTGCTTAAGCGTTGCTTTCTTAATGCTCATTTTGCTTCTGTCACTTTCCACCGATTTCATTCGGGTTTCATTACCAAAGCATCAAGCCTGTCATGTTCAAACACACTTCCTACAGGTCGGACATGTTACTCATGTCAACTCACGTACTCTCACGTATTGATGTTGTAAGGTATACACATGGGCGAGTAGAATCCCTTCTGAACACCTCTCTAGTCTAATTACTTCTTGATAGTATGCTATGCTACATTTTCCTTGAAGTCAGATTCATTTAGGCGTATCTTATTTACTGTTACGACTTTTAGAAGCTTTACAGATGTAACTGCTCGTCTTAAGATATATTGGAAATGTTCGTTGATGATATTCGTGCTCCGACCAACCAGCTGTCTGATGAGGAACATTACATGAAAAAATCTGTCCTGCCGCACTGTATTCACGCCGAGTGCGTATCGATGATGCCGACCAGTTCAAATAATTATACGCTCCCCGACGTGAACGAGCATACCTACACGTACTTGCACACCAGTGGCTATGCTTGTACTAATTATGGCTGCAGTCCATGTGCGGCAGTAGTTTCTCCCCTAAAGCTTTCAGTTTACGTAAGGTTAATAGTTCGAGTCGGTACAATAACTGCCTAACGCGGCAAAGAATATTTATGCATTCTGCGCTCTGTTACTAATCTATCTCGTCGCACAATTAAATATTTCATACACACACAATATTAAATGGTTTGAAATAAATATCACACAGTAAGTCCACTCTATGCTGGTTTCTTCTAGGCTATTCACGTCCTTTTACTGTCTCCCTAAGCAGGGTGGAATTAGTAGCTTTTCCGTCAAAGAGTTTGTAACAAGATCCCGATTTCACTCGCTACTTTAACGAAACTTCTGTACTCTCTCACGACGCAATACGAATGTTCACTTCCTATGTCGGTAAATTGCTAACAGTCTATTACTTTGGGGTAAAGTTCAGTCTTCCCTGTATTATAATCAATTTAAGACAAGTTCGGATCTTTTCTTCCTTTGCCTTTACGTAATGATATATTCAGTATTGCTGATCTACCTATTTCAAGTTTAATGATTCCTATCAGATCGCAAAATTTCCAAAAATGCACAAAAACAATCTCGTCGCGCCTACGTACAATAGCATACGTTGAGATACGACCTGATCCAGCAAGCGCTAGCAGCACATTAGCGATGTATGACTTTTTTGTTCTGTATTACGCAGTGTCCTCAAAGAGTACTGACAAGGAGTATTCTTTGAGTTCACTCGTTCTATTCCGTGATCTATAAGTACAATACTTTGCGATCTATTATGATTTTAATTTGAAAATAATGGATTCTATTTCTTTTCTCTCCATTTTAAAACATTATGGCACTTTACACTGTATTTCTTTTCTATATATACATGCTATTATTCAAGAGATGCTATTCCAGTGGGATTTAAAATTTGGATCTTGGATTCTAGGACTTTTGTTGGGTTTCGGGTACTATTCTCTATTTTCAATTTTGCGTCCAAAGGATGCGGCGTCACACAGAGTCTTTCTGTGTAGACAAAAGTTTATGAAATATCTTTCATCATGGCCATCTCAGAAAGAAGACTAGGATACATTGCATTAAATGAATTTACACGACGAATACTTTGCTCACAGACACATTACAGCTCGTTTACACCGTTTGTAAGATTGCTTTAATGGAATTCCCGCAACACTGTCACAAAAAGTGAAGGTGACGGGTCTTCCTTATCGCCACAGGCAATGTACTTTACTGCAGTGTTTACGGTCATGAATCACATGGAGTGAGCTACCTCTTACTCTACTAGTCAGTCTTTTTATATACCCATTGCAATATTTCACCGTTGTTGAAATAATCGTGAACAGAAATACTGAAGCGTCACGGTTTGTGTTGCAAAAGAAATAGGTGTGATATTCTGGACTGAATTATACGCTTCACAATTTAGTTATGACAAAGAAGTCCATCACGGAAACTTCTGTACGTTTTGGAGCACGTCCGTCTAACTACATTCTAAAGCTATTATTTTGCCATGTTCTGTTTTACGTATTCGTGTGTGAGAGCCATACAAAAGAAATCATACAGAAGAAATGACAACTAAGCAAACCTTTATTAGGCCTGCGCAGATATCTCACTAAGGGATCAGATAATGATATTTTTAAACAGTAGTTTTTGAGTTTACTGAAATTTGATGTATCGATGTCATTTGTTACACTGGCTCTAGTAATTCATTGTTGATCCTATAGTAAGAGAGTAGCTCTTTCAGACGACTGTTTCAACTAGGAACGATTTATTTTCGAGTCACCTAAGGCTGATACGGGAGAAAGCACCTTGTCATCAGCAATGTGCAGAAGATACACTGTGCGTGTGGGTTTCTGAGAAAGCTTAATGAGAAACAGGTAGCTTGGTGTAGGCCTGTTTCAATTTAACTTAAGAGCACCCTGAAGGAAAAGTGCTACAGCGCCACGCCTGTGGTACCAGCTGCAGCCAAAAAGAATCTGTGACTCGTCAGTGAGCGCTTCTTGCGATGCCACGACGGCTGTACTTTCTCCTGCACGACGCTTTGTAGCGACCATTTGAATACTTAGCAAATAGTGAAAGCAATACATGCCGCTAATTCGTTATTCATAATCGGTCCTTGTAAAGTGGTGAGTAGCAATGATAAGCAGTTTTGCCTTGTAATATTTCCATAAAAAATACGTGCTCTGTTGCAACAAATTTGAAGCATTAGTGTATTTGTCTAACGATCGATTTTTGATGTTGACAGTTGTGAATTACTTACATGTAGTATTTCTACGTGTTTTTAGACATGATACAGTGAAAAATAGTCACTAAAAGAAATACTGAGTTGCAGCATCCGATAAACGTGCCCTATTTCACACCTTCAACGTAAATATATGTTCAAATAGAAATACTGGCATACACTACAGATGTTTAGTATGGCAAATCTGTATATACTAAAGGCAGTGTCCTGACTGACTCATCACCGCCCTGCCCAAACCTGCAAGGACAGAAACTTGAAATTTGATGAGGGTGGTAATCTTATACTATTGGTATCGCTTAAAAAGGGATTTTTCGAAATTCTACCTCTAAATGGGTGAAATAGGAGACAAAAGGTTTGTCTTGAAAATACGTCGCTATTAATCCAATTTTGAAGCTAGACGAAAATTGGTATTTAGTTTCTCGCTCAGAAATAAAGAAACAGGTTTTTCAATATTTTTGCAAATTCAACAACTATGGGGGGGGGGGGGCTAGTAAATAGTTGGTGAAAGGTTTTTGGAACCAATCATTATTAAAGTATTTTTTAAAGCTACATCTATAAAATTGGTATTTGACTTCTGGGACAGAAATGAAAGTTACGTGTTTCAGTGTTTTTGGAGATTCAACCCCTCAAGGGGTGAAATAGGACCTGTGTGAGTCATTGACTCATCATCACCCAGCCTAAACTGCTAGGGACAAAAACTTTAAATTTGGAAAAGTTGTTGATCTTATTATGGTAGGCATCATTTAGTAAGGGACTCTTCGTAATTCCACCCCAAAAGGGATGAATAGAGGACCATAGGATTTTTGAAAATACGTCGCTTTTAAGGCAGTTTTGAGGCTAGATATTAGAACTGGTGTTTATTTTATCGGTAAAAATTAGGGAAAGAAAAATGCATGCTTCAGGATTTTTGGATATTCAACGAATAATGGGGTAAAATATTAGGTGATAGACTTTTTGAACGTAAGTCATTATTAACGATTTTTTGTAGAAATAGTAAACAGCTAATCAGGTGCAAATTGGAAGGTTTATTAACACCGGTTTACCATGCTGTCAACTTTTATAAACACATCTTCTTCACAAGAAGATATAGACAACTGAGTTACATATTGTGACAAAGGTTTTTAAAACATAGCTGAAAGGAATCAGTTAGATATAAAATTTCACCTCCGTAATCAAATAAAACACGCACTATATGGTGGCTGGTATATGATATTTCCTCGCCAAAGTACAGCTGGTGCACACGTTAAAACCATGGTAACGCCATTTCAATAAATTTTCCAATTTGCAGCTGACTGGTTGTTTACCACTTCTCCAAGAAGATTTCATTTTATGGTTGTTGCTCCAACCATTTACAAAATTGTAAACATTTTTAAAGTACCAATGAAGCATTTTTAAAGCTACATTCACGAAAATTTGTATTTGACATCCCAGTTAAGTTAAAAAAAAACATGTTTTAAATATTTCTGGAAACTCAACCCCCTGAGGTGGGTGAAACAGTGTGAGGATTTTTATGACAATAATTCTTTTTATTTAAACATTTTTGAAGTTAATTCTACAAAAATTTGTATTTGACAGCTAAAGAAATATATATTAAGGGATCAAAGTTGTTACGGAAACGTGACTACAAGAACTCAAAAGACAGGATTAACTACGACTTCAGACTCTAGCTGCCAGAACCACTTTTTCGTCAGAAGTACACTTGGCAAATACAATGCTTCCGTGGCCTTAACCAGCGCACAAAGTTTAGAAGATCCTGCAATTTGTGAACATAGAAATTCGATTAAAGTAGAAATTTGAAAACATGCTTGCACTGACAAAATTCAATAGGCATCAACATAGACAATTATAAAGGAAAAGAAACTGTGGTGCAGAGGGCTCGGCAATCAGGGTTCAAAATGACTGAGCGATTGATTGAGCTTAAGTCACATATTTTACATAAAATATTTTTTGAAAGTTTTATTAAATTTAACATTAACCCAGTCATCAGAGAGCTTTAGTCAAATAGACTTTGAAATATAACATGTTTGCCAGTAACAGTGAATTCCGAAAACCGTTACAATAGTAGAAAAAAGGAAGGCTGGCACGTAATGCAATGGTCGAAAATTCTCACGTGAAGAATGAATTAATACCTTCAGGAAAATATACTTTAGTTAAGAGTGACCAGAAAGTGAGGCTTAATTGTAGATGATTAAAGCAGGCAGTGCACACATACAGCCACAACTAACAAAAGTAGTTATCGTTCTCTTCGGCACATCATTACGCAAACGTAGAGAATGGAGCTGCTTCGAAACTGTTAAAGCAATCTTTCAATACGTTCAAGTAAGATTATAAAATGCTATTGTAATAGATACAGGACATTCATTATACCAGAAGGCACAAACAACATTAGCTTCCCTTGTTCAATGCGTGTTGCACCAGCGTCACTCTCCTTCCCACATGTGACAGACAATTTGGCGCATCGTTTCTTTCAATTAATAGCTATAGAGGGAATGTAACCAGCAACAGACTTATATAGTCACTAATCACTGTTCTTAACGTCAACACTGTTCATCTCTTCTTCCTTTCACTAGAAATGCAGGCCAACGTAAATATCTGAACACATCCCAGAAACTGAGTGTTAATCACGTGAGCGTAACCGGTATTCAGCAAACAGCAAACAGAAATGTCGGCTTCCAAAGAAACATTCTGGGGTGAAACGTTACGATACATAATTTTGGTGCCAGATGGAATATTATGATCTCTGTAGAAAAACGGTAAATATGTTAAGATTCATCTTGTTTTCTCACATTCCGGATGTCTTTAATTGTTCAACGTTGTATAGATTTTTGGGAGAGGGGAGAATGTCCGGTCATTATTAAATAAAAACCATTCAAGTGAAGAAATCGGTGTACACAAATATTATTACAGTTCGGTGACACCTATGAGTGTAGAGAAGGCTAAGGGGTTTAGCAGTTTTTCGTGGTTGTAAAGGGAGGTCAGCTCATCCGAGACGCCCTCTGCTTCCTGCATACCGATTTAAAGCGAGGCAGGTGTTCTTTTTCTAGATCGTAAAACTTCGGGTAGCCGAGATCAACTTTTTACGATATTGTGGCCAATCATAATGCTTCGGAGAAGTATGGGGAACGTTCCGCAAACGCTGTGAGGAAACCTCATTCGAAGAAACGCGTGTCACGAACTGCGGCAGTCATCGAAAAGGCTCAGGCGCTGATTTCGGAGGACCCGTGGCAATCGCTGAGGTGACTGGCGTCAGTAGTGAATGTCAGCGAGCGAAAAATGCCTCGAATGGCTAAGGAGGACTTCATAAGAGCCATTTAGTCGAAAACTGTCCCTCGGATAATTTTGATATGTTCTGGTCAAGGAACTTATGGCCACCGAATAGCCAGGATTTGAGCCCCGTAGATTACTATGTATGGAGCATAGGACTGAACACGTGGACAGCACTGTTATTAGAGTGCGTGCGATCGCTTCAGGATAAGACTGGAGGCGGTCATTGCGGCTGAAGAAGGTTATATCGAGTACTGTTACTCTTGACAGATACCACTACTTATATGTAAAAGGATTTTCAGTTTTATTTTGTTTTATAAAATTTCTTTAAAAAAAAAGTCTCATTTGTGTGGATTTAAGGGCCGCACCCAGTACAATGTCTCAGGTGATAAACTTAAGGACACACGTCAGACCAGCTGCGGACGTCAGTTTACAAGGAAAGCCGTCACAGCTGTCCGCTTCCTCCTCCTGTTCCGTACTTTCATTACCTACTTCCTCCCTGCTGGCCCGCGGATAAGCACTATTTCTGGCAGCGATCTCGTAAAACGCAGACGGTGGAAGTATCGTCAGCTTAGGTCATATGTTGGAACAGTGCCAACCATGGCACAGTGCAGTATTTTCCCTACTTTTATTGTACAGTGTCTTGTAGATGTTACAAAACGCACGCAAACAATACTCTAATTTATATTTCATACATATTACGAAAATGGATATTCGAGTATGTATGTGTGATGTGTTTGTGTGTGTGTGTGTGTGTGTGTGTGTGTGTGTCTGTGTGTGTGTGTGTGTGTGTGTGTGTGTGTGTGTATGTATGTTTCACATCTCCTCCTAAACCACGGGACCTATTTCAAACCGAGCGAGGTGGCGCAGTGGTTAGCACACTGGACTCGCATTCGGGAGGACGACGGTTCAATCCCGTCTCCGGCCATCCTGATTTAGGTTTTCCGTGATTTCCCTAAATCGCTTCAGGCAAATGCCGGGATGGTTCCTTTGAAAGGGCACGGCCGATTTCCTTCCCGATCCTTCCCTAACCCAAGCTTGCGCTCCGTCTCTAATGACCTCGTTGTCGACGGGACGTTAAACACTAATATCCTCCTCCTCCACCTATTTCAAGAAAACTTGGTACACATATACCTTACTGTCAGACAACAATCGCTGCGGGGATATGAACAACCGGCCTGGCAAGAGGGAGGGGGTGGGGATGAGATTGCAGCGTAGTTAGTGACGTGTGAATTCTCAGAATCTATTCATCCAGTGTTCGAGAATTATAGCACTTAGCGACTTGGAACCAACTTTACATATAACTTCTAATCTTTACGACATTTTTTATCTTACACAAACCCCGCAAAATGATGAAAGGAAAAAAGTTTTCCGCTATTCATGGAGAAAATGTTCCGTATGAAGCATGACGTTACGATTTATTACTTCTTTACTACTAACTGTATTCGCATTACATTTTGCAGACGGTGTGAACATATAGCACTCAATGTAGCAGCAAAATTATATTATTGTGTGAGTCGTAGTTCAGGAGCATGACGTCATAAACAATGAGATGCCTGAAAAACTGTCGCATCATGTATGATGTTTAAATTTATTGCTTCGTTACTATTAAATCCATTTGCAACACATTTTTGCAGAGAGTATCCACATATGCCGTTAAAAGCACCCACAAAATTATATCATTATACCAGACATGTTTCAGGACATACGAAATTATGAACATTAAACACAAGGCAAGACGCTGCAGGGTACGGGCGTGGACACACAGCTGTAAATAAATACCTGGGCAACGCAACGTTTCTCTACTAGTGAAGCAATGAAATAGCGGTAGATAGCGCTGAAGTGTATAATTTCAGTACTTTTACCATCGTGAGTGTCTATTATATATCTTAAAAAATAATGTAACTATTTATTTTAGAGGAAACACTCTCCTATTAAATTTGTTTGTCCTTTGATTTATCGTGATCTTACTGATTTTTAGTGAAGTTAGTTTTTACGTTTAGCTTTCAAAAAAATACAAAAGATATACAATAAGCAAAATAATGAATTTCGTAGGTTGCCAATTACGTATTATATCTGGTTTTATTGAGCGCCAGGCTCCCTACAAATTACTGTAAATGCAATAGCGTAGTATTACTCAGCTCCAGTTCACCGATCTGAAATTATTGCTATCACAGAAAATAGACAAGTTTTAATGAAATTAGTTCACTCGATTCCTTCAATTAATCTCACTAAATATTTTTACATAATTTCTTGCGCTCCGGCTATCAGACATTGTGCTGTGAAAAAATATTTTTAAATGTACCGTGTAATGGCGGCTAACTGTTAACAGTCATAGATCACTGTTACGCGCTCCGCAGCAGCTGGAAACGTGCTAAATAATTTTCATTAAATATTCTTTTCATAAGATAAATGTGGCGTCGGTTCTTGAAATAACACACTAAGATCACTTTATACTAACATATTCTTACTGGGACACAGTTTACACCATTCAATATTTGAAATTACGTTACGACGGAAACAAATGCTAGCGCAACACTATAGCCTGCGTACCTTATTCCAGCTAACACCAGAACGAACAGAACAAAACAGACTAGACAGAAGAATGAGCATTTCATTGTGTTTTATACTCTTACAAAGATAATAATACTTCTTTTAATTATTTACACATTATAATCTCATACAATAAAAATAATGTCTTCTCTGCATCTATCGATCTATATTGTATATTTTTACAGTTAGTGTTATTACCTCTCGCAGGTAAATCGATGTTTGCAGTTGATTTTGAGTCAAATACAGTCATTTTTATTTATATTTCACCTCGATAATGGTGAATATTGCAAAAGGGAACAATTTTTGATCACACTATAAACCGATGCCACATTTCTGCTGGGATTATCGCTTATAAATTACAGCTAGAACACCTCTAACAATAGTCCAGTAGGGGTCTGTCAAAATACCAGTAGACCACTTCCCTGCGTACCATACTTCTTCTCAGTGACTGCAATAACCTGGCAGTGTTCGTCACGAAGAGTTCTGCAATATTCAGGGCAGAAGTCGAGGTCGGTATGAGGGAACTGACTTTTTAGAGACATGTTACAGCCAAGGTTATCGTATCATGACAACAGTTCACACACAATTGACTTATAATTATGTGCTCTCGTATTACCTAAGTAACTGAACCAAACGTTATTAAAACTTTCCTAGGGAGCGTCCTTCTCTCATCTAACGTTTCATCAAACTGCTTGTCTCTGGAAAGGTCCGGAATCTGCGGGTCAACAAAGATACTCTCTTTCACTTTTGATTCGTTCGATCGTGCGAGTTTTTCCGCTAGGTTGCGTATAGACCTCACCTTCGTGATGCATTTTCTTTATAAAATTTTTCATGAAATATACAGGGTGATTCAAAAGGAATACCACAACTTTAAAAATGTGTATTTAATGAAAGAAACGTAATATAACCTTCTGTTATACATCATTACAAAGAGTATTTAAAAAGGTTTTTTTTCACTCAAAAACAAGTTCAGAGATGTTCAATATGGCCCCCTCCAGACACACGAGCAGTATCAACCCGATACTCCAACTCGTTCCACACTCTCTGTAGCATATCAGGCGTAACAGTTTGGATAGCTGCTGTTATTTCTCGTTTCAAATCATCAATGGTGGCTGGGAGAGGTGGCCGAAACACCATATCCTTAACATACCCCCATAAGAAAAAATCGCAGGGGGTAAGATCAGGGCTTCTTGGAGGCCAGTGATGAAGTGCTCTGTCACGGGCTGCCTGCCTTGAACCAATTTCAGACGATAAGGTTTCATAACTAACCTTTTTCGTAGGACTCTCCATACAGTTGATTGTGGAATTTGCAGCTCTCTGCTAGCTCTGCGAGTCGATTTTCCTGGGCTGCGAACAAATGGTTGCTGGATGCGTGCTACATTTTCATCACTCGTTCTCGGCCAACCAGAACTTTTCCCTTTGCACAAACACCCATTCTCTGTAAACTGTTTATACCAACGTTTAATACACCACCTATCAGGAGGTTTAACACCATACTTCGTACTCAATAACACAGAAAGCTTTCTGTTGAGCGGTCGCCATCTTAGCATCAACTGACGCTGACGCCTAGTCAACAGCGCCTCAAGCGAATAATTGTACAACTAAATGAAACTTTATAGCTCCCTTAATTCGCCGACAGATAGTGCTTAGCTCTGCCTTTTCTCGTTGCAGAGTTTTAAATTCCTAAAGTTGTGGTATTCTTTTTGAATCACCCTGTACAAAAATCAGTTTAGAAGAAAACATGACGATAAATTATTGTAGCTACCATCTACAATACTTAATGACATATTATACTGGACTCAGCACTGAACAGTGATTGCATTACATTGCTTCATTTTCTATATATGTAGCAGTTATACGTGCATTGGCAATAAATTTCAACTAGTTTCCTTTTTGGATTAAAGCTTTTGTCAAATAAATGCCTGAGCTAAGTTTCATTTTTCTTTGTTATATTCGTCATTAGCATTATGAAATCGACAAAACATAGGTATTTCATGCAATTTGCATTTTCGCTGTTGTGCGGTGCTGCCTAAATCCTTTGATCTCTAGACTTCGCGTTATGGTGTCACGAATGTTATATGAGGTTGCACCATTATGCGTTGCCGTATCTTTTAATTGCAGTTGAATTTTTCAACTACAGCTAAAGTGCTTTCTGTCCGCAAGGATGTGGCGGAGGCTCCGACGCTGGTTTTCGTGCTGTGTGAGGGGAGAGGAGGAGGAAGAGGAGAGGAGTGTCCAGCTGAAGGAAGAGGAGGAGGAGGAGGAGGAGGAGGTGTCCAGTCCAGTTCCTCTGGGGGACAGTGTGCAGGTGAGCATCGCCGTGGTCCCTCACTCTGGAGGCGTTAAAACACAGCACTGCTTCGAAGCAGCCATACTGCGTATAGCATGTCCACGGCATTGTACGGTATCGTGGTTTACTGTTACTGCTTCTGGACAATAGCAAGATTACTTAGCGACACATAGTTTTAAACACTATATGGTCGAATTCCAACTTTTATGCCACTACTCATGAACCTATTCCTCTGTATCCATGTTTATAACAACAGGAATGAAATATCATTCGAGTTTCGAGAACCGTTCTCTGTACTTTCGTAAGCATCAGTCAAATGGAAACGAGGCAGATGGAATAAAAATAAGTAAACTGTTTATTATTTCAAAAGTAATCACTGCATCTGTTAATACAATTATCCCACAGTTTGAAAAGCCGGCTACTACTTTAATGGAAAAATGTTTGCGGTTGTCGACAAAACATGCTTTCTGCCAGACACGCACCTCTTCCTTTGGAGCAAATCAACAGCCACGAACCTCTTTCTTCAGGACTCCAAAGATATGGAAATCGTATTGGGAGAGATCGGGACTTAACTGATGACGTGTAAGCACTTTCCTCCGAAACTCGGGCAGCGTGGTCGAAACAACCGTGGCACCATTCAGGCGGGCCTCCTACGTCCTATGCTAATGGTCTGAGGTAACACAGAAAAAGACATCACGTAAGCAAATCTTTCGCTTGTTATGTAGAAGCCTCCAGTCGACAATAACGACACCATAATAAAACTACACAGGATGGTCCATGTATTGCGAGAAGTATAAAATTTTTGCAACGTTTGCGGATAACCTAGTCCGGGCATAAGGAAACAAGAGAATATAAAGATGCAGCTAGTTTGGTCTGGAGTCTGTGGTCTTGAATACATTAAGTATACGAGTGAATTATTGTATCCTGATCAACAGTTTGCTCTACTTAATTCATACACTTACTACAAATAATTACAACTCTCATTGGCCCTACTGTGGAGTTCAAATTGAACCCACCTTTTGCAGGTCAACGCTGTGTTTATACTTAGTAAGTATGTCAAATGTATGATAACTGTTGCATACACAATGATTTAGCGGATGCAAACAA
Source organism: Schistocerca piceifrons (assembly GCF_021461385.2). Classification (NCBI taxonomy): domain Eukaryota; kingdom Metazoa; phylum Arthropoda; class Insecta; order Orthoptera; family Acrididae; genus Schistocerca; species Schistocerca piceifrons. Next base: position 521,521,898 of record NC_060143.1, read on the forward strand.
CGTTCATCAGGACTGTATACTCCTGTTAGCAACAACTGTGGGAACGGAATGGATAGTTGAGATTATATTGGTGATTACAGTTATCCAAGACCAATACAGTTTAAGGAAAAATAGGAAAAAATTGTGGAAAGGAAGATAGATAAAACTTGTATCATTCAAAAATAAATTCAACACTAAAAATAAGCGCAAAGAATAGGCGGGGAGGATGCGCCAGGATACATTAAACAAGAATTAAATGTGAAAGACGTAACGAATGATAAATTAATCCCACCAGTTCCTACCTCATAAGTTTCATGCAACCATGTTGAATCGATAAATTGCAGCATTTTCGCTCCAACTTATAAGAAACAAATCCTACATTCTTGAACAGGTATGACCTTTGATGTTGCCCTAAGAAAGAAAGTTAGGAAACTGGATTCATTTAAAATAGACTTGATTATTCAGTAGAAGTAAATGTCCTTTTTCCCGGTTTCCTCTCCTTGTCTCTCACGCCTGTGAAATTGCTAGGTTGGTATCCATATCCGTGCCTGTTAACTGCGGCTTCATTCGGAAGCAGTTGAGTAATTTATCCGCTATGGCATTGTATGTCTCAGAGTACAATGGGAGAGTGGTGTCTGCAGGCGCTGGGCAGCATCACTAACCATAAGACATTGTGTGGGCATGCGATGTCTAATCGAACGAATACATAATTGAGGTTACAGTGAAAGCATGCGTTCCTCAAGTCCATATTGTCGAATTTCACTGAAGCTCGATAACCTTTATTGTGCCTTTATACGTATTCACGTTAAATCAGAAAGTATAGATAGATTTTGGCTACCATGCAGCTCATCAGACGTTTTGTTCACAGGAAAGGCCCATCTACCTTGGCGATTTCTGCGGACTTTACGGTGGGGTGCTCGTGAGGCTGGCGTTGAAGTCATCTGGGGTGAGTAGCTTCAGCTCTGTAGAGTGTAATTTGATTTTAGGAATGGCAGAGGCACCATAGACCGTGCATTGTGTTGCGTCTAATAGTGGTACCAACAGTTTAGAAGAAATTTTCATAGCTGGATTGATCACCTAACGATGTGGGCAACTGACACTTGCCTGTCAAACTGAACATAACTTGTGTAAGGATCATATTTCAACGGTCAGGCAACATTGTTGTTGTTGTTGTTGTTGTTGTGGTTTTCAGTCTGAAGTCTGGTTTGATGCAGCTGCCCATGGTAGCCTATCCTTTGCAAGCCTCTTTATCTCTGAATAGATGTTACTACAACCTTCGTCCATTTGAATTTTCTCAGAGTATTCATTCCTTGTCTACCCCTACATGTTATCCCCAACCCTCCCAAAATTTCTTCCTGACGTTTCAGGATGTGTCCTGTCAACTGATCCCTTCTTTTAGTCACGTTGTACCGCAAAATTCTGTTTTGCCCAACTAGATTCAGTACCTCTTCATTACTTATCCTACCTAGCCGTCAAATCTTCAGCCTTTTTATGAAGTACCATATTTCAAAAGATTTTATTCTCGTTTTGTCTGAGGTGTTTATTATGCTCGTTTCACTTCTGTACACGGCTATATCCCTGACGCAAGTCTTCAGAAAACATTTTCAATAAAGTATAACTTTTGGATTAGATGCAAACAAATCCATTTTTCTTCCCAAAATGCCTTTCTTATTATAAATAACCTAATCTCCATTTCATGTCCTCCCTACTTCAGCCATTGACAGTTATTTTGTTTGTCAAACATGAAAACTCATCTAACATTTTCAGTGTATTATTTCCTAATCTAGTAGCCTCAGCATTCTCTGAGTTCCATATCCGTTCCATATCCCTCGCTTTACTTTTGTTGACGTTCATCTCATAACCACTTCTCAAGGTACTATCCTCTAAGCTGAACAGCTTTTATAGAACCGAACGAGGTGGAGCAATGGGTAGCACACTGGACTCGCACTCGGGATGACGACGGTTCAATCCCGCGTCCGGCCATCCTGATTTAGGTTTTCCCTGATTTCTCTAAATCGCTCCAGGCAAATGCCGGGATAGTTCCTTTGAAAGGGCATGGCAGACTCTCTTCCCCCTTCTTCCTTAATCCGATGAGACCGAAGATTTCGCTGTTTGGTCTCTTCCCCCAAAAAACTCAACTCAAGCTCTCCGAAGGACTTTGGTGTCTCTCACATACTCGCAATGTCATCGGCAAACCTCGAAGTTGTTTTTTTGCCCGATCATCAATTCCTTTTAAAAATTTCTCCTTGGTTTCCTTTACTGCTTGCTTATGTACACACTTAGTAACAACGTCCTTGGAATCTCAAAACGGTAACAGGTTTCAGTGCAAACTGTATGCAATCTTTCACTCTCTGTATTTTATCACCGCTACCGTAAAATTGCAAAGAATAAATTCTGGCCACTATTGTAAACAGTTTTCCTTAAAGCAGGGTTTCCCAAATTCTGTTCTGCGGAACACTGGTGTTAAACAAAAGCTCTGGAAAAAACTTGTCAGTAACATGGTGGTTTTTTACGATTTGCTGCCAGTACTAATACTTTTTCAAATCTTATTGTGATTTTTGCATTAGTAGCTATGGTTTAAAACTGAAGTAATCACTGAATGAAACAAGTTTCTCCGATTTTTAAAATAATTATTAACCACCAGAATGAAAGTATTCCATCGAAGCACCATGATTCTCAAAGTTTTCCGTCTCAGCAGAAGTTCGGAAACCCGTGTTCTAAATCTACATATGCTAGAAACGTAGGTTATCATAACTGCAACGAAATTCCCCGCTGTTTCGTAGGAATTTACCAGTCTTGCCAGTGTCCCCTCAGACTCAGCAGTTGACGCGACCCCGCTAAGTGTTGACCCTGTCGTGCAGGACACGTCGGCCCCAGCCCTCGCCGCCTACTACTCCGACAGCCGCTGGGAGGCACCGCACCGGAGGCGGAAGCGCCGTGAGGAGCTGCGCCGCCGCTCGCCGACGCCCAGCAGTTCGACCTGCAGCAGTGAGGAGAGGCGGCGCATGTCGCGGAGGCGGAGCCGCCGCTGCCGCCCCTGCGACCGCAACGCAGCCGCCGCGCGCCAGCCGGGCCGCGTCAGCCTGCGGTGTAACTACAGGCTGTGTCCGCGCAGCCGGCGCGCTCAATAAACGGCTCTGCCTGAGCCGCACCTGTACTCTGCTGTTGTTCTTGTAGTCTCACTGAAGGGTCCTACACACGCACCAATCACCCGACCGATCAACTTCGTGTGCAACTTTCACACGACCCGACCGACTTTACTGAGCCATTACAACGACACACTGACAAACCTCTGTGTGGCGGTTGTGAAGACAGCGCTACACGGGTCACAGTTATTTTTAGTAAAAGGGGAAAGGGGGGGTGGGGAGGGGCGAGTTAAGTGCCTGGAGAGTCGCCTGCCAAGTGGTCTTACGCAACAGACCAACTGACAAGGATCTTTGGTCGGTCGGTTGGCCAAAGCGCCTGCAAACATCCAGTATGTTGGTCGGCCGGTTGGTTGGTTGGTACGCGTGTATGGCCAGAAATATTTTCGGTGTTATGAATTCACTGATACATCGTTGAGTCAACTTGAGCGTTCGATACCGCGCGTCAGCCCTGATTGTGAGCTGTGACATAGTGGTGTGTGCGGGATAAGTCATACATGTGTGGAGCGTTGTCCATTTCTCTCTGGGGCGCTATTAGTGTGACCTAATGCTATGTTCGCAGTGTGTTCTCTGCATCACGTGAACTTAATCGCACACGAACAAAGTACCATAAGTTGGTTTAATGAACAGATTTTTGTAAACCCTCGTCGCCAGTTTTGTAAAGGCCTCGTCGCTACTGCTCTAGAGGTCGAGTTGCCACTGTTACGGTAGGCCGAGTTTGTGAGTTCGTGTGACGGCTTCTGGTGCAGTACACCACTAAGACAATTTCTCCCTCCCACTACATAACAGCTATGCCCCAGGATCTGGTAACAGTATAGGAGAACGAAGGTTCTACAACACTCTAACAAATTAGTAATAAAGTTACACAAATGAGTTAAATGGTTTACTCTCTTTGTGACTAGCTGAATATGGGAGTCTTGCACACTACATGTAATACAACACAAAAAAGGCTCTCAATGGCTAAGTGCAAATAATCACAGGTAGACTTCACAGTGCATAGCAAATGCAATTTACAACAACTGTCTCTTCACTACCAACTGCTCACTAACGACGTTCCTTATGTAAGTCATCTCTGGACAACGAGCTATAGTCAAGTGCGAGAGCTGCTCTTCTGTCTATCGAGTAGGCTTCTGTCCGTTGCCGCCCGGTCATTGGCGGATTGTAATCGGCCGGCAATCGCCCGAGGCGAAATCGATATCTCCATCCCCCACGCCACCCGTGTCGCTGGTGGAACTCGCGCAAGTGTCGAGTCCCTACGGCACTGGCACCAGCTCGCGTCTTTGCGCCTGTGGTGCTTTTGCCTTGGCTCTGTCGTGTTCAGAAGATACATCACAAATAACGTGAGAAGTGCACAAGTTTTCGCACTCGGCAATAGTGGTAACTCATGTACTACAACGCCAAAGCCAAACGCTGCATCTTGAATTTATCTCATTTCATTCAAACACATGGACCACTCACACTTCAAGACTTTCTGTTTAAGGCGACCAAATAAAATTCACCTCAGAAATGAAACAACCACTGATACTTGTGAGATATTATGTTGTTATTCTGGGATGAAACCTGAAGGAGATAGGCCACCAACATGAAACAACAGAAAAATTGCAAAGTGACACTGTTTTTTGCGAAAACATCTCGAAACTGTCTATCCCAAAACAAGAGAAAAAAGGAAACCAGTGAGAGATGATGAAGTGTTGTGTCTTTGTAGTACCACACACAGTTGCAAACACATTGCTGGCCATTAAAATTGCAACACGAGGAAGAATAGCTAATAACGAAATGTAACTTATTATATGTATGTATAGTATAGTGGTGTTATGCATCAAGATAGTAAGGGAAGAGAAAATTTTTGTAAGACTCTACAGTCCGGCACTACTCCAGCACATGGAAGAATCAACACAAGCCAGCCACTAGGCATAAACATTCCTACAGGGTTAGGCATACACCAAGATTGTAACATAAACACTTCTGCATGTGAATGTGAATAAGCCAGCGGAAAATTGTAAGACAAGTGCATACGAACCCACCTCCATCACTCTTGTTACATTAGGCAAGAAGCACTAGGCATGAAGCAACAACACTTGTAAGGGGTCATACGAAGCTCTTAATATACTGAAATAAACTGATGAATCAATGCAGCAAAACTGAAGACATCTGACAACTTATAATGAGGAGACCTATTAGGTCATTATAAATGACTTGGTACTGAAAAGCCGCTCCTCAACGCCATAAATACTCCACCACACTAGCCTAGAGGCTATCAACCTTAGGATCGATGGCGTTCATGTTGTTTGCACTTAATTCACTGATTATTATATTGTAACATCTTATATAAGAATCTTCCAGTATTTGTCATATTCATGGTGCCTGATGTGATAACCACAAATCCGTAACTGTGAATGAATATGAACCAGCATCCAGTTTTGACGCCACTAATGGGTAGTCCAGAAGCATATGAACACTGTTCCAGTTCAAGGCACCAATTTCTGTGAATCTTGAGCATCGCTTGAGTCAGACGGACTATCAACCGGTAGACCGGGGTCAGCATTCCACACGACATCATAGCATCTTACATCACGGTCCATCTAATAAGACAACATGAGCTGTGACCCAAGGCAACAAGGTATTCTGGACAGCATGTGAGCCAAACCCACTCACACAACAGTGATGGCTTCATCTGTAGCAGACCAGCCCACATGAAGTTCTTTCCAAACCAATCGATGGGTAGCCCAACATACTCCCAGACACTGGCCTGGGCTTAGGGCCTCTGCATTCGCCAGAATGCACTCCAGCCTACGAAGCCACCAGCCACTGCAGAAGACACAGGGACAAGATGTATTTGGGAGAATAAAACAAATCATATTTAATGTTGTTTTATAGCATCTGACAACGCCACACAGGGTTCTCAGCTTCCCTCTTGAGGAAAATTTAGGGGTTCACAACGAAGTAGTAGGTGACCCTACATTCAGCAGAAAATATGATAAAATGTTTAAATGACTAGGTAAGTGTGCACGGCGAGAAATTTATTTCAAACAGCTGCCGCCTCTGGCTGCAACAAAGGTGCAGAATCGGTTGGACATGAAGCCAAACTGAGCCTTCATGTGCTTGGGGACTAGGTGTTGAATCGTCCACATCACAATTCCATCATCATTGACATGTAAATCACAGAAATTGTGCCAAATAACAGTAAATGAACTTCGTGGCCAAACAACCCCAGTTAAGGTTTTTCAGTTAATAATGCCTTACGATCATTTAATTTTCATTGCGAAGGCAGGTGCAGATAAGTAACTCCATGCTGCTTCAAATCTTGGCCAAGAAATTCAGACCGACGTGTGGTGATCTGCCAGTCATCCGAGAACCAATGAGCAGATGTTTTCAGTGGCTGAGAGATTTGAATAACATACTGGGAAGAGCTACAAATGAAGTCCGTACGCATCGAGAGGGGCCAGGACAGCAGAGGAAACATGCTATCTGGCTTTATCTTGTTGAAAGGTAACATCATCGAGATCTTGAAGATAACTGCTGTTCATATTACCGACTATGTGAACGATAAGAAACAGGAATGTCTACCAAATGACACCTTATACCATCATGCTATGTGCAGGACCGGTATGACGACGCAAAATGCCCTCACACAGGGGTACGTCCATTTTGAATCTGTACGTAGAAGCAGCAGTCATCTGAAATGACGACTTACCGCCTCTCCTGTGTCAAGTGTCGAGCACACCACAGTCAGTGCACCTCTCCCATCTCTGGCTTATAGGGAAGCTGCAGCACTGGTCACGATGCTTGATATATCTGACGCGGCAGCATCCACTCAATAACTGATTGGCCCAGGTCATAGTTAACTAGGATTTATTTCCATTAGACACTAAAACAAAAATAAACTTGCTCAGCAATGATTTAGTACGCCAACTAGACTTCACCACAAATTAGTGATTGTTCATGAAAGTGCTTGAAAATATGTGAGTTCCACAGGTGGAATCACGACGATGGTAGTCACTGAACTAGTTTATGATGGGGATAATAGGTGTTACGCCCAATTAGGGCTGGCCACTATCAGTAAGTACGACGAAGTCAAAGTCTAATCGTTAATTTGGTGAAAGCAACTACTGAGCACAGTTGTCAGTCTAAGTTCCAGACGACAATACCAGTCTCGGAGCAAGTCAGAGGAGACTAAGCTTCCTGCACGACAGTCGGCTGCTCGTATTGGCTGCGGTATAGCAGATTCCAAACCGGACTCCTTCCATAGCCTCGTGGTTGAGATCCTGGTGGTCGCTATGATTCAAAGTTGGTTGCAGTGGCTCATGCAACTAAACTGGCAGAGAGTAGTTGGGCGCCATTTTATATAAACGGCCCGTGGAGTGTTCGATGCTTGGATGCCACATGATCAGCGAAGACAAAGTAGTGCTTCTGATTGTGACGCTGTCGCATGCAATGTGTACGCTGCTGGTTTATAGGCTGGCGCCTCTTACGGTAGGGCTAGCATGACATGTTGCTGTGGTGCCGGTTGGAGTCCTATTTTAAAACGGACCAACGTGTTTCGGTAACAATCCAACTTTTTATGTTTGATACGCCGTACCTACCGCACTGTTGCCATCTCTTTCTGGCAAGGGAGTGTCTCCTCTAGAACGAGAGCGTCGGAAACTTGCTATACATGGCTGTACTGCAGCTAGCTGTGGCGAAGACGACGGATATGGCGGTGCTGACAGTTAGTTCCTCCAGGCATAGTTCCTTGCCATCTCGTTCTGGCAAGGGATTGATTCGTCCACAGTGGGAGCATCGGCAACTTGCAGGTCATGGCTGTAATGCAGTTAGCAGCGGCCGCAAGCGAAGGCCTTCGTTACAGTAATGCTGACAGCTTGTTGCTCCAGGCAAAGTTCCCCTGTCCTTGTCGATACCTGTCTTGCTGCAAACGAGGTATGTTACGTGACTGAACTACGCTGCTGTACAGCCGAGCCGAGCGCTAAGGCTCTCCTCGACTGATTGGTTCCACATTGGTTTGCCACTCGTGGGATACCAGCCAATGCGAGGAACAACATCATGCAACGATAATCTCCAGTCTCGGCAGGGCACCATCCTGGCAGTGTCGAGGTCCAGCATGTGCCGGCAGAAGTTTCTCCTTCTTACACCACGTCTAACGTTCGCCTCTGTAGCTGCGAGGGTGTGTGGCTGGATGCCGGATGAAGACACCCGTATTCGATTACTGGCAAGATCGGGGAATTCCACCGCTCGGGGAATGGGTGCTCTGTTGTCTCATCATCGTTTCATCATCACTGACGCGCAATTCGCCTAAATGGCTTCACCGAAAAGGCATTTCACCCGACGGCGAGCTGCCAAACGATAGAGAGAGAGAGACCAGGTATAACATCATATTCTCACGAATAAACCACATACAATGAATTTTACGGACAAATATACGGGGTAGCTTTCTTAGTCCAGTTATTGCCAATTTATTTATGGAGTTCTTGGAACAACTGGCACTGCAGACGGCCAGTAAAAGAGTGGTACTGCTAAGTGGACGATACCTTTATAGTATTGAGTCTCGGTGAAGAAGAACTACATGTCTTACTCGCGCATCTCAATGGTATTTACAAAGAGATTCTGGGCCATGAGGTATACAGAAAGGACACACACACTAATCGATACCACCACAAGAAATCTGACCATCATCCTAGGCGAAAAACAGGTGTCATTAAAACCTTGATGGGCAGAGCGAAAAATTTGTGAGCCGCTTTGTTTGCTGGATGAATGAACTCAATTACCATCAGATTTAAAGAAAAGTGAATGTGATAGTAAGGAGACTGATCCAGCACTCCGTCAAAGAAGAGAGGACGCCGCAAGTACTGAGCAATAACTGCCGCCATCTGGAAAAGTTTTTCTCCCGTTCATTAAAAAAATTACGTATCGCATCGTGGAAGGTTTCGCCAGGTATGTGTTTGAAACTATCTTTAGACCCACCAAGAAATTACTGAATATTTAACAACGGCAAAAGGCGAACGGCACCATCCAGCAACACAAGGGGCACGTGAAATGCTGTGCAGTTCCAGACAAGTGTATATTGGTACAATGAAAAGAAATGTCAGCGACCGTACAGCCGAACACAGAAGGATCTGTCGTCTGGGAAATACCGAAAAATCGGCCGGTAGCAGAACATGTTTCGAGATGAGAACACGAAATAAAATTCAGCGAGACATGCGTTTTAGGAAAGACATCGCATTTCTTTTAAGAGGGTTCTTTTCTTTCTATTTTCTCTTTTGAGTCATCATTCCTCTAACTGCTTTAACGCGGCCTGCCACATATTCCTTTGAGAAGCGCTACGTCCTCAATTATATGCTAAATCTATTCCAATATCTGTCTTCTGCTAAAGCTTTATCCTCTACAACTACGTCCAGTATCGTGGAAGTGATTGACTTATACCCTAACAGATTTCCTATCATCCTGCTCCTTCTTCTTGTCACTGTTTTCTATATATTCCTTCCCCCTCATATTCTGTACAGAATCTCCTCATTTCTTACCGTATCAATCCGCCGAATTTTTAACATTCGTCAGTAGCCATATCTCAAACGCTTAGATTATTTCGTTTCCGGCTTTCCCACAGTCCACGTTTCATTACAATACAACACTGTGCTTCAAATAAACATTCTCAGAAATTTCTTCTTCAAATTGAGGCCTATGTTTGATACTAGATACTTGATACTTGGCTAGGAATGCCTTCTTTCCAGTTAGAGTCTGCTTTTGATGTCCTCCTTGCTGGATCCATCATGTGTTATTTTGCTGCCTAGGTAGCTGAATTCCGTATCGTCTACTTCCTGACGTTTCCTGGCTGATGCCATTTCAGCTAGTTCTCGCTACTTTCGTCCTTGTTCGATTTACTCTCAGTCCATAATCTGTACTCATTACACTGTTATTCTTTCAGCAGACTCTGTAATTCTTCTTCAATTTGACGGGGGACAACACTGTCATCAGCGAATCTTATCATTGATGTCCTTTCACGTTGAATTTTGTCCGCCCCGGCAGCTGAGTGGTCAGCGTGACAGAATGTCAATCCTAGGGTTCCGTATTCGATTCCCGACTGGGTCGGAAATTTTCTCCACTCATGGACTGGGTGTAGTGTTGTCCTGATCATCATATCATCCCCATTGACGAGCATGTCACCCAGGTGGCGTCAAATCAAAAGACGGGAGGCCATAGTCACACGACATTTACATTTTTACTTTGAATTTTGATTCCACTCTTGAAGCTTTCTTTTATTTTCATCATTGCTTTGTCGATGTACAGATGGACGGTAGGGGTGGAAGAGTATCTCCTTGTCTTACATCTTTTTATCCGAGCACTTCGTTTTTGGTCTTCTACTCTTATTATTCCCTCTTGGCTCTTGTACATGACCTATATTAGGCGTCTTTTCCTATAGTTTACTCAAAAATTTGTCAGAATTTTCAATATTTTGTACCATTTGACATTGTAGTACCCTTTTTCCAGCTCGATAAATCCTATGGACGTGTCTCAATTTTTCTTTAGTCTTGCTTCCATTTCAGCGGCACCGTCAGAAGTGTCCCTCTGTTGCCTTTACGTTTCCTAAAGTCAAACTGATTCTCATCAAACACGTCCTCAATGTACTTTTCTACTCATGTGTGTATTATTCTTGTCAGCATCTTGTATGCATGAGCTCTTAAGCTGACTGTGCGATAATTCTCGCATTTGTCAGCTCTTGCAGTCTTCTGAATCGTGTGAGTAACATTTTTCCGAAAGTCAGGTAGTGTGTAGCCACTCTCACACATTCTGCATACCAACGTAAACAGTTGTTTTTTGCCACTTCCTCCAATGATTGAAGAAATTCTGATGCAATATTATGTATCTTTTCAGGCGTATTTGTTCTTAAGTCTTCCAAACCTCTTTTAAATTATGATTCTAATACTAAAACCCTTATCTCTTACATGTCGACTTCTGTTTCCTCTTCTGCCACGTCATCAGATAAGTCGTCCCACTTACAGAGATTCCCAGTGTACTCTTTCCACCCGCCGCTGTGGCTGAGCGGTTCTAGTTGCTTCAGTCCGGAACCGGGCTGGTGCTACGGTCGCAGGTTCGAATCCTGCCTCGCCCATGGATATGTGTGATGTCCTTAGGTTAGTTAGCTTTAAGTAGTTCTAAGTCTAGGGAGTGATGACCTCAGATGTTAAGTCCCATAGTGCTCAGAGCCATTTGAACCATTTTTTGTACTCTTTCCACCTACCCGTTCGCACCACTGTATTTATAACAGAGGAATTCCCATTGAGCTCTTAATGTTGACGCCCATGCCTTTCGGTATATCCCTCGTTCCGTTGTATGCATTTGTCTAGACTGATTTATTTACGTGCGGATATGTTGTACTAAAGGTGGAACCTCCCCACAGAAAATTTAGTAAATATTAATAATAATATGATTCTATTTTTTGTGTGACCTCAGAACAAAATTGTTTCCCATTTATAACCTCCCTACAGAAATTCATTCACATTTAACCTCCACACAAAATTTGTTTCCCATTTAATGTACCCACAAAATTCTTTTCTCATTTAATGTACGCTCGAAACAGAAAAATTCCTAAACCTCGTAATAAAAAAAAAATAAATTCAGTAACCTGGTAAATTTTGGACGACAGCATAAAAAAATTCTTACCTCAATGAAGTCGCCAACTATCTGCTCTTACAATAGCTTTTTCCGGCACAACTCTGTGCAATGCTGGCCTATAGATTTGTCATTTATGAAAGGAAGCAACTGATTTTTCTTTTGCAACAATCGGAATCATCATGGATTGGAGAAATTAGTAAATTCTTTAAATTGAAATGAATGCTTGTTAGAAATTACTTTATATGACAAAGATTATTATTAGGACATATTTAAAAGATTTACATGGGAGTTCACATAACATTACTACATACGCGCGAGGCTGCTTATACCTTATACTATAACGCCAGGCTCCGCCATCGCTGCACCACGACCGGCCCAGCCAACACGATACACCAGACTGCTCGCTATCAGAAACTTACTGATACACAGTTCCTACTGCTTACAACACTGCTCTTTGGTCTCAGATTCTCTTATAGCTTACATATTGCAGGCAGCGCGTGAGCAATTACATCTACTCGAGTGCGCTAGCAACAAATTCCTTAATCATGGACCTCTTACATAACCCTTCACTGGGGGTGCAAAAATTTGGCAGCGATCGTGAGTCAATTGGACTTGCCATGAGCAACAAATTTTACTATAATCTACTTAATTAACTAAGTCCACAGTCACAGAGTATATACACTATTGATAAGTGCAGAACATATTAAGAAAGACAAAATGTATAGGCAATGAATACAAACTATATTAACAAATGACATTAAGTGCACACGCGCCGTAAAACTCTTTAGCATTTTTACAACTAATAAACCTATCAAGGAGTGAAATAAAGCGCACACGCACTGTAGAAGTCTTTAGCATTTTTACATAACATATCATGGAGTGAAATAAAGTGCAAACGCACTGTAGAAGTCTTTAGCATTTTTACATAACATATCATGGAGTGAAATAAAGTGCACACGCACTGTAGAAGTCTTTAGCATTTTTACATAACATGTAATGGAGTGAAATGAAGTGCACACGCACTGTAAAAGTCTTTAGCATATTTAGGACAACTGATCTTGCTAACAAATGATATGAAGTGCACACGCACTGTATATGTCTTTATCGTTTTACAAGAATTTAAACACACTGTATAAGTCTTTACCATATTACAAGAACTAGCAAAGGAATGGGAAGGATTGCATCATGGTTGTAGCACAGTAGGTTGCATGTAGCTGCACTGAAAGTCCATATCTTTCTACAGAAGCACAACACCAAGTGAGACAATCTGAAGTTCTCTTCCTGAAGTATTTATCAGTGCAGCCAAGACACTGAAATGTTGTATTAATATTGTACGTTATCATTTTGGCAGTACATTAGGTACACCCAAATAGTATAACCATAATAACATCTCCATTGTTCAAGGTGGTGGACAGCATGATGTGTCAACACCACACTCTTTCACCAACGTAGAATTAGTGCAAAAACCAAATGTGGTGCTCCATGATCATAAGGATGGACAGGACAAACGGATATTGCAGTAATTTCTGGTAATTAGGTCAGAATGTGAAGGACATTAAGTCTTATGCTAGTCATCATTGAGAATTACACTAGTCTCTCAACCGATTTGAGTAATTGGTGGCACTCATTGCCTAGTTACTAAACATTTGTGCACTATGTATGAAGTATTACAGAATAATATTCATAATTCATCTGATTACAGTGAACATTGGCACTCATTGGCCAGTTACAAACCATTTTTATGCATTATTCAAAAGTGATCATTCAAAACAAGAGTTAATTAATGGCATACCATTTACATAATTCATCTAGTTATAGTAATCATTGGCACTCATTGGCCAGTTACAAAGCATCAGAAGTCATCATTCAAAACAGGAGCTAATGAGTGTAGCATCAAGCTACTGGTATCCATATATAATAGCATGTAAGTGACATAATACAAATTAAAATATCAGAAACAGTGGCATTCATTGGCCAGTTACTAAACATATAGCAAGTATTGAATATTACAAAACATTTTTCATCATTCAAGTGACAAACGACATATTTAAAATAATTATTGGCACTCACTGGCCAGTTACAAAGTATTCTTATATTTTTATAAGACATTATTCAGTATTATTCAGAAGTCATCATTCAAAATGAGAGTTAATTATTGGCATAGCATTTATAGAGTATAACAAAAATATTATTGGCATAGTATTTACGCATTATTACAAAACATCATTCAGTGTTACTCAGAACTCATCATTCCAGTGACATAAGACATATTTAAAATGTAACACACTGTAACTATTACTCAATGTCTGTGGTTAGAATATATCATTCAGTATTATTCAGAACTCTCTTAAACTGGTAGCATTATTTGGGACTGGTAATACATTTTTTTTTGTGCTAGCAATGCATTGCGTTGGGATCGATAATTAATTGCTACAGCATGAAAATATTTGATTTTGACTTATTGCTGCAAATAACGATTAGTAACGTCATTCGTCATGAGTCAGCTGTAGCAAGGTTATGAAACAAGTGGAGTATATGTGATCACATTCATGTATGACACACACAAACGGGTAAAAAAAAATGCAAGTACTAGAACAGGTTTAATGACTAACTGTTATAGCACATTAATTTCATGAATAGCTTGTCCTAGAAAAAAAACAAAATGGATTATTCAGCTGAAAGAAGAAACGCATATTATGCTGAAAAGTAGTGAACTTCGAATTAACAGGTAATGAAATGTGTACTCAATATGTATGTACTCCAGCTGTCCTTTCCAAAACATTCAGTCATTATACCATGCGACATAAGACATACTGTCAAAACGAACTGCAACAAATACCTAAATAACTACATAGCATTTCTTAACTAACAGTAAATATATATACTTCTCTCATAGGCAAAGAAACACTTCATTATTCATATCACCATAACTTCATTACTATCATCACCTGCAAAGAAAAACTTCATTATTCATATTAGCATATTCTTCATATAACTATTCGTCATCATTCATTATCATCTGCAAAAAGACACTTCATTATTCATTATTCATATTACCATTTACTTCATACAACTATCCATAGTATAGAGTTTCTTATTTCTAGCATATTTCATCACTAAAACTAGGATGTGTAGTTCTGTCTGACAGCCTGCATCAATCGCCTCGTATTCTGAAAGAAAATTAGTTAGTTAAGACTGCTATCATACGATGTGTATAGTATATTCTTGTTAATGCTTGTTAATTCTGATCCATTTACTCTTCGTGACGAGGTATTGCATCTTCTATCGTTCATTCCGAAGGTGAAATTCCCATTTCATAGTAATCCACTGTGGTTACTTTAATTTATTTCTTTTACATGATACTGCTTTCTGAAAATGATGAATAAGGATTAATATCTTGCATTTAAATCATATATCCATTAAATAAAAATTGGTTTCTAGTGATATAATTAAGCATACAGCATAGCATGACAGAAAACGTATTATGTCAAAAACATAGACAGTGTTCAGGTGCAAAAATGTACACAGAGTATCATAATCTAGTAGCAAAAAAAATGTAAAATAGTCACGATGTTGAAATATCATAAGGCAAAATGCCAAAGTCAACTGGTGATTGTTATATCTTAAAGGTTTCGTAGTGCATACAAACAAAACAGGAAAACAATCATACATACACCAAAAATGGAAAATGTGCACGGTCTGATGTGTAATGACAAGAAAAGCGACCTGCTAACCTTACCTTGCCGGGCACTTGCCAAGAAAAAAATATGATCATCAGTAAGTAGTCACATAAATATAATTGCATCATTGGTCATATAAAAATCAGGAAATGGCATTACAGTGTGATAAATCATGAAGTATGTCCATTCAATAAAGGCTTTAATATTGGAGACATGGTGATTGCCTTTAGTTTTTCTGGTTCTCAGAGTTTCGACGTGTACTACATTGGGGTGAGGAATGCTGCGAATTCGGTATGGACCTGCATATAGAAGCTCAAATTTACTACATCTATTCTTTCCTCCGTTGGATAGATAGTGTGTATGTAATAATATCTTCTGTCCAATGTGAAAGTCACAGCGTGTACAAACCTGTTTTTGCTGTCTTCTCCGGCGCTCTGCGGCACGTTTGATGTTGTTCAGCGCAATGTCAATTATTTCATGGTGTCGTAGTCGACGAGATGTAGGAAAGGATACTAATTCTTTAATTTTGTTAGGTGGTTCAACATTTTTCATTATAACAGTCGGAGATAGCATAGTAGAATCATTTGGTATGGAGTTAATTACATCCTGGAATGACAGTATGTGTGTATCCCAATCAATATGTTTTTTATGGCAGTATATTCTACATAGTTTACCAATTTCTTTCATTAGTCGTTCACAAGGGTTCGAAGAAGCGTGATACTTGGATATATAGATCGGAGAAATGTTTCTAGCTCGTAACATACGTATCCATATAGCAGATCGAAATTGTGGTCCATTATCGGAAATTACTTTCAATACATGTCCTACATGAAATATAAAATGTTTTACAAATGCTTTCGAAACAGTTTTAGCAGTAGCTTTGCGTATCGGAGTGAAGGTAACAATTTTTGAAGTGAGTTCAACAGCGACAAAGATGTAGCAAAAACCTCTATTAGCTCTGGGAATCGGACCAAAAATGTCTACAGCGACCATGTGTCTCAATTTAACAGGTACAATGGGATGTAATGGAGGAACATGTGAAGTCGTGTCTGACTTAGCTTTCTGGCAGATTTTACATGACGCTAAAACTCGTCGAGTACGTTTCTCAATGTTGGCAAAATAACTGTTCTGTCTCAGTATAAGAAAACATTTTCTGGCTCCGTAATGTGCGTAACTTAAATGAGTATACCAAATTAATTTGTTAACCAGTTCGTCAGGAATGCATAGTAACCAGTTGTTGCTGTCAGGGTGAGAGCGGCGAACCTGAATAGTATTGCGTACAGTGTAATGGTTTCTAATGGTAACATTATTCCTATCTTGCCAAAGGTGTTTAATTTCTTTCCATATGTTGTCTTTACTCTGCTCTTGTGCCATGTCTCGTAATGACGACGAAATGAAATTTTCAAATGCAACTTGTTGAATATACATGACGCTGAAATTTGCTTTGCAGAAGCTGGTTGCGATGTCTTGCTGATTGTTGTTGAGAGAACGGGATAGTGCGTCTGCTACAATATTTTGTGTACCGGGAATGTGAACAATTGTAAAATTAAATTCCTGTTAATAAAGTTTCCATCTGCTTAATCTGTCGTGTGTAAATTTAGCGGAAAGTAAAAACTGTATAGCTCTATGATCTGTGTAAACGGTCGTATGTCTCCCATAAAGAAAATGCCAAAATCTCGTAAATGCCCGTACAACACATAATGTTTCAAGTTCTGTGACAGAATAATTGCGTTCAGCAGGTGACAGAATGCGACTCGCAAAGGCAATGTTTTTAATTACTGTAGTGCCATCTTCTTCAATTTCCTGATGTCCTTAGGTTAGTTAGGTTTAAGTAGTTCTAAGTTTTGGGGGACTGATGACCACAGCTGTTAAGTCCCATAGTGCTCAGAGCCATTTGAACCATTCAATTCCATGAAAAATGTGTACGCCTAAAGCGGTGTTAGAACTGTCGGTGGCAATGGAAAAATTTCTAGTAAGATCTGCATGTGATAAAAGTGGTGCATTCAACAAAGCTTCTTTCAGATTCACAATTCAGAATGTGCTTGCCTATCCCAGGACCAAATAGTGTTTTTACCTGTCAATTGACATAATCTAGGGGTGTCTAAAGCAGAGTAATGAATAAATTTACGAAAAAAGTTAATTAAACCCAAAAAGCTGCGTAGTTGTTTCTTCGTCGTAGGAACAGTAATTTCACGTGAAGCTTGAAGTTTTACCGGATCAGGCGCAATGCCTTCTGCTGAAATTACATGTCCAAGAAATTTTATACAAGTTTTGCCAAAGTGCGATTTACTGAGATTAACTGTGAGTCCTTGTGCACGAAAAGTTCGTAACAGTTGTTCAAGAATCTGATTGTGTTCAGACCAGTTAGCTTCTGCAATAAGAATGTCATCTACATACGTTGTGATTCTGTCTTTTAGTTCTGTAGGAAGTATAGTATTCAAACCACTAATAAATGCTGCTGAAGAAATAGTTAAACCGAACAGTAATTAGCAAAATTGATAACAGGCACCAAAACAGAGAAAAGCTGTGTACTTTCTGCAGTTCGGATGGAGCTGAATTTGCCAAAATCCCGATTTCAAATCTAACGTGGAATAAATAGCAGTACCATGTAATTTCTGTAGAAGTTCTTCTAGTGTCTGTGGGCGATCTGTTTCATTAATAATAATGTCATTGATGTGACGCGAATCAAGTACGAGTCGAAGTGAACCATCTTTTTTCTTAACAATATGGAGCGGGTTTATGTACGGACTAACTGCCGGTTCAATAATACCTTGGTCAAGCATAGCTTGCAATTCTTTCTTAACTTGTTCTATGTGAATATACGAAATGGGATAATGTTTGGCTTTAAACGTGTCGTGCTGTTTAACTTGAAATTCATACATAAAACCGGACATAGTACCAGGGACGTTGTCAAAAACTGGAGCTTGCTGTAAAAGAATTTTGCGTAGTTGCGTGCGTGCGTCGTCTGTATTTGCACTGCTCTGTTTAACTTTATCATAAATCATTTGCATAACGTCATAGTCGGCTTCGTCTGGGGTATTATAGTTGTGTATGTACGTATCTGTGAACAATGTGGAATGACAGTCTATGTTACGTGATGCGGAAATGACCTCTGTACGATTAATTGTTTGTTCTTCTGCAGATAAAGAGTGCTGAAATTCTAAAGCAAGTTGTACATTTTCATCCTTTATCATTAAATAGAAAATTTGAAAGTCAATAATTGCGTCGTGTTGTACCAGAAAATTCGTACCCAAAATAACGTCTGTTGTCAATAAGGGAACAATCCAAAAATTTGAGAGAAACGTATGACCTGCAATACAGAATGATAAGTGTGTCTGTAACTTTACATCTACTCCTTTACCAGATACTGCTCCTTTTACTTCAGTTTTGCCTAATGATAACGTAGGATAGATATTCTCTTTGTTACATTCGTTGAAAGTTTCCTCATTTATAACTGATATAGGTGATCCAGAATCGATTACTGCTGAAAATTTGGATGATCCAATCTTTACCTCAATGACAGGGTGGGAAATGGTTTTTTGAATAACTGGTCTTTCCCGCAAAAGAGTGTCTCGGATGTCGTCAAAAGTAATAACATTCTCGTGAACAAGATTCTGCGTGTCAAAAGTGTTGCTTGCGTTGCTTGAAGATGCAACCTGTACTGTATCTAGTCAAATTCTATCCGACGTGCTATAATTTGCGGGAGGATGCTGTGGCATTTCGACTATTTGAACTGTTCTGTTATTTCGTCCTGACGTATTATGTTCGGGATGATATCTACTGTCTGGTTCATTCATGATAATCTGTTATTGCAGATAATTTTGCTGCTGGTAAGACCGACTGTTATTAAACGTACGCTGAAAATTGTGCTCTTTACTTTTACATCTGTCATGATAGTCATTTCTATACTTTGCATTGCGATATGAGTTGAAATGGTGTGTTTTCTGTACGTACTGATTTCCTTGTTGCTGTGCGTTACTATTTGGTGGAGCTGACGCTATACGTGTAGGCGGCGAAACATTAAAGCTTGGTTGACCTTGCACATTACATTGTTGGTTAGGTATGCTAACTGGCTGGCTTTGATGCTGTTGCGGAGAAAAACCTCTACTGTTGCCAAAATGCGTTTGCTGTTGCTGAAAATTTTGTAGATACTGATGATTAAAATTTTGTTTGTTATTAAAATAATGCTGGTAGTTCTTGTCGCTTCGTGAGTGTCTAAAGAAAACTGTCACTTTCGGTAAAATTTGTCATATTACGTTTTCTTTACTCATTCCTAATTCTAGATAGATCGATAGTTGAAGAGTTGTTTTGACAGATATAAAGGATAGTAGAAGAGAAGGCAGCAGTGCAGAAAACTAAAGATGAAATAGCACTACTACGGCTCGGGGCCCTGTGCACGCTACGGCACATATTCATCGAAGTGTAATGAATCTCCTGAGGTCTATTACTCGCTGCAAATAAATTTTAGTTTCTGCGTTACAGGCAACGCCGGTGAAAATTCAAAAGAAAATTGTTGTATCCAGGCCAATTCTAGTTTCTGCATTACAGGCAATGCTGAAGAAAATACAAAAGCAAATTGTCGTATCCAGTCCAAAGCGTGACTCTGTGTTCTGTCATTATTAAATACCTTAAATTTTCCACGGATAGAAAGTGCTTGTAATAAAAATTATCGTCTCTGTACGTCTTAGCAGGTTCAGGATTGCAAGAGAACCTGTTTTTCTGTGTCTCTTCGGATTATAAGTCGCGTGGTCTCTGTAAATTACTTGTTATACTGGCTGTGTGAGTGTGACAAATGTTCGGAACGTGGCGTATGCTGTGACGTGTTAGTGACTGAAACATTTTTCATTTCTGTCAATTCTTGCTGTGAAGATGACAATTTTCTACGTAATGTATTATTGGACGAACCTATCTCACTGATCGTCTGCTGTAAATTTTGGAATTCGGGTGTTTGATTAAACGAAACAAGTGACGTATAGTCTGATTTGCTGTCATTATTGCTTTCGATAACGTCAATACGACTGGCCAATTCATCATATTTTTCAGTCAGTGCTTTTACCTGATCATCGTTTTTATTATCACAAGCATTGATTTGTTTTTGTATTTTATGTGTGGTTTCGTTCAACTATTTAACGTCTGCTTTGATGACATCGGGATCCTGTATTAGTTCTAATTGTTCAAGTTTGTCGGTCACTGTTTGAAAGTCTACTGTGTGTGTGTGTGTCTGTTTTTGTTTTAAGATCAGAGATTTCATCAAGCAATTCGGTGTTCAAATGTTTGATAGCATTAATTTCGTCTGATACTGTAGCGATATTGTTGTCTACATATGTTTTTGCTTTCGTAAACAATTTACGCTTATCTTCCTGTCTCTGTGCAGTAATTGTTTCCATGACTTGTCGCTTTACTTTATTCTGTTCCTGTATAAATTTACGGTAACGCGTTTCACTGTTTTGTAGGTGGTGATTAAAACGTTCATTAATTTCGTTGTTCTGTTGGTCAAATTTCGCATCTACTTTTGCATCCAGTATGCGCGAAAGTTCTGCTGCCATTAATTTAAACTCGTCGCGTAACTGTGTTGCGTTTTCAGAGCATTGTTTAGCGACTGCACTAATTTCATCTCTAAGTAATTTCGTTGTAGCTGCTTGCGTATTCCTTAATTCCTGAGCCACAGATCTAATTTCTTCACTACTGCTCCTAGCACAAGCCTTAATTTCTTCACGTAATTGTTCTTTAGTATCATGACATTGCGCGGTAACGGCTGTAATCTGGTCACTAAGTTGTTTGGAATTGCTGTCTAGTTTTTCATTAAGTTGTTTGTTCGATTGATTAAGGTTGTCCTGCTTTTCATTAAGTTGTTTGAAATTGTCGTCTTGTTCTTCCTTAGACTGTTTGAGATTTTCATTTCTTGTTCTTCCTTAGACTGTTTGAGATTTTCATTAAGTTGTAGCATTAATGCTATAACTCGATCCATGTCAAAATTAGCTACTATATTCTCTGTGCTGTGTGACTATGTATCTGTATGTGTCACGTTTTGTATAACCATTTGGTCATTCTGTGATTCTTGGAAAGGTTTGCCAATCGGATGTGCACTGTTGACCACTACATCGGAATCAAACAAATCTGACGTACTTTGAGTACATTGTTCACCTTCGTTAGAAACAATTATTTGTTCACAACTCAAATTTTGCAAACCGGCTGTGTCAAGCTGGGCAACGTTCATTGTACCGGAACGTGCCGCGTCATCAATTGTTACATTTACTGTGGGCATAATTGAATTTGTTTGTTCATCATTAGGATCAAAATCATTACTAGTGATCGTTAGGCACTGATTATCTGTAATTAGACGATTCTCACTATTACACTGTGTGTCGCAATTATTATCGGTCAAATCATTCGAGTCGGCTATTTCACTCGTTGCACATCTCGATGTACTGTTAAGAGTTTTTCGCGGCACTTTTCACAAATCAAAATTAAGCACAATAATGAAACAAAGGCAAAGCAAAAATGGAACAAACACAATTACAACAAAGAGCAACAAATTGCCGATGATTTGTGAAAGAAAGAGTGACAAATTAGTAAATGCGTTGCGCCAGATGCAAACGACATTTAAGTAAATAAGAGCAGATACATGACTACTTCTCAGAGATTCACAAAGAAATACGATCCTGGCCGGTTGTCGCCAAGTGAAACCTCCCCGCAGAAAATTTAGTAAATATTAATAATAGTATGATTCTATTTTTTGTGTAACTCAGAACAAAATTGGTTCCCATTTATAACCTCCCTACAGAGATTCATTCACATTTAACCCCCACACAAAATTTGTTTCCCATTTAATGTACCCACAAAATTCTTTTCTCATTTAATGTAAGCTCGAAACAGAAAAATTCCTAAACCTTCGTAATAAAAAATAAATAAATTCAGTAACCTGGCAAATTTTGGACGACAGCAGTGCTGCGTCATGGCCCTCTAAGATCATTCTGAATAAAAAGCAAAAATTCTTACCTCAATGAAGTCGCCAACTATCTGCTCTTACAATAGCTTTTTCCGGCACAACTCTGTGCAACGCTGGCCTATAGATTTGTCATTTATGAAAGGAAGCAACTGATTTTTCTTTTGCAACAATCGGAATCATCATGGATTGGAGAAATTAGTAAATTCTTTAAATTGAAATGAATGCTTGTTAGAAATTACTTTATATGACAAAGATTATTATTAGGACATATTTAAAAGATTTACATGGGAGTTCACATAACACTACTACATACGCGCGAGGCTGCTTTTACCTTATACTATAACGCTCAAGCTCCGCCATCGCTGCACCACGACCGGCCCAGCCAACACGATACACCAGACTGCTCGCTAGCAACAACTTACTGCTACACAGTTCCTACTGTTTACAACACTGCTCTTTGGTCTCAGATTCTCTTATGGCTTACATATCGCAGGCAGCGCGTGAACAATTTCATCTGCTCGAGTGCGCTAGCAACCAATTCCTTAATCATGGACCTCTTACAAAGGTGCAATTAATTGTGAAAGAAAACAGTTAAACTTGAAGTAATTATGACTTGAAGCTAATAGATATGCCCCAATGTCTAGCTCTGTGTCTACTGCTCTACGCTGAGAATATTTGTATCGTGAATAAGCGTAACCTCTCTTGCTAATGTTTAAAAGTTACTAGAGCACGAATTCCTGTTCGTAATGTACCTTACAGTCTTAAAAAACATGAGCGTATATCATTCAGTGTTCGTCAAAGAATGTCCAGCGATATGATGTTTACCTAGAATGAATATTAAATGTGAAGTGCTGAAATCTCGTTGATTTCGTAAAGCAGAAGCAGTTACCCATATCCTTTGGTCGCCTGCAAAACTTTTACTGTTTATGAATAGAAACTTGTATACGATCCTCGGATACTGATTCTGTAAGACTCATTCCACATTTCGTTATATGATGCGACGTAGTTCGCGGATTTCTATTAATAACAAGAAACACTTCTAAATTCCCTTGACCGTGCTTGCAGATCTACCAGCAAACATCGTCAACTAAATGTCCCAAGTTGCTATAGAAGCTTAGGACAATTTACTTCTTCAAAATTCACCTCAGAAAATAACTGTGATGGATTGAATTACCTTTTATAAGATTTCCATATATTCCCGCATAGGTTTACAATGATAAAATCTCAGAACTTTCTCTCTCTCTCTCTCTCTCTCTCCCCCTGTCTCATTATTCCAATCTCTACCAGTTTTGTTTTTTGCAAAATGGTGCTCTACAATTGACAGCTATGGGCATCTCAGTCCCAGAGGTCCACAAATAAACGCTTCCCTACGGCCTGTCCTTTTCCCAACCGCAAAAATGTTTTACTATATTGACGACGCGCGCCACGAAACAACACATTTTCTCGCAGTAAACGCATCTCTCCCGCTGGCGAAGTGTGCTGACTCGAAGTATTTTATCATTTCATGTTTTAGCAATGGAATTTTCGTTGACACATCTACTAATATTGCTAGATTTAACTGATTTAAATGGTAAAACATATCCGATTAGTGTAGAGCTGGCCGGTAAATTATAGCTTTTGACATCATCGAAAGTTGTTATGACCTTTTCGTATGTTGAGTCAAACCTTTCGAGAATCAGTTTCTTTTCGATTCCTTCATATTTGGCGTGCAGCCATTTCGCTCTTGCTTCCAGTGACTTATGTCTCTGTATTCCTGAATCTCCCAGACTTCCTTGTTTTACCCGTCAGCTGAAGTATTTCTTCTGTTACCGTTGGTCTCTTCGCAGTTACCTTCCTTCGAATTCTGCCTCGGGTATGGATGTGTGTGATGTCCTTAGGTTAGTTAGGTTTAAGTAGTTCTATGTTCTAGGGGACTGATGACCCCAGCAGTTAAGTCCCATAGCGCTCAAAGCCATTTTTTGAAACTTTCAGGAAACATTCCTCACACACAAATTAAGGAAGCATGTTATGTAGACATGTGTCCGGAAACGCTTAATTTCCATGTTAGAGCTCATTTTAGTTTCGTCATTATGTACTGTACTTCGTCGATTCACCGCCAGTAGGTCCGATTGAAGGAAGGTAATGTTGACTTCGGTGCTTGTGTTGACATGCGACTCATTGCTCTACAATACTAGCATCAAGCACATCAGCACGTAGCATCAACTGGTTAGTGTACATCACGAACGTGGTTTTGCAGTCAGTGCAATGTTTACAAATGCGGAGTTGGCAGATGCCCATTTGATGTATGGATTAGCACGGGGCAATAGCCGTGGTGCGGTACGTTTGTATCGAGACAGATTTCAAGAACGAAGGTGTCCCGACAGGAAGACGTTCGAAGCAATTGATCGGCGTCTTAGGGAGCACGGAACATTCCAGCCTACGACTCGCGACTGGGGAAGACCTAGAATGACGAGGTCACCTGCAATAGACGAGGCAATTCTTCGTACAGTTGAGGATAACCGTAATGTCAGCGACAGAGAAATTGCTGCTCTACAAGGTAACGTTGACCACGTCACTGTATGGAGAGTGCTACGGGAGAACCAGTTGTTTCCGTAACATGTACAGCGTGTGTAGGCACTATCAGCAGCTGATTGGCCTCCACGGGTACACCTCTGCGAATGGTTCATCCAACAATGTGTCAGTCCTCATTTCAGTGCAAATGTTCTCTTTACGGATGAGGCTTCATTCCAACGTGATCAAATTGAAAATTTTCACAATCAACATGTGTGGGCTGATGAGAATCCGCACGCAATTGTGCAATCACGTCATCAACACAGATTTTCTGTGAACGTTTGGGCAGGCATTGTTGGTGATGTCTTGATTGGGCCCCATGTTCTTCCACCTACGCTCAATGGAGCACGTTATCATGATTTCATACGGGATACTCTACCTGTGCTGCTAGAACATGTGCCTTTACAAGTACGACACAAATTGTGGTTCATGCACGATGGAGCTCCTGCACATTTCAGTCAAAGTGTTCGTACGCTTCTCAACAACATATTCGGTGACCGATGGATTGGTAGAAGCGGGCCAATTACATGGCCTCCACGCTCTCCTGACCTCAACCCTCTTGACTTTCATTTATGGGGGCATTTGAAAGCTCTTGTCTACGCAACCCCGGTACCAAATGTAGAGACTCTTCGTGCTCGTATTGTGGACGGCTGTCATACAATAAGCCATTCTCCAGGGCTGCATCAGCGCATCAGGGATTCCATGCGACGGAGGTTGGATGCATGTATCCTCGCTAACGGAGGACATTTTGAACATTCCCTGTAACAATGTGTTTGAAGTCACGCTGGTACGCTCTGTTGCTGTGCGTTTCCATTCCATGAGTAATGTGATTTGAAGAGAAGTAATAAAATGAGCTCTAACATGGAAAGTAAGCGTTTCCGGACACAAGTACACATAACATATTTTCTTTCTTTGTGTGTGAGGAATGTTTCTTGAAAGTTTGGCCGTAACTTTTGGTAACACCCTGTATAAATGCGAGAGCCCCTCAAGCCTTAGTGGGAGTAGCCGTTTTACCTCGGAAGATGTCTCCCAAAGTTGGACACGAAACGTCACGAAGCAGTGTTGTACATCGACCACGGCCTCTCTTCCCGGAAGTTTTAACTGAACATACAAATCGATTTGCGAATGAGAAACCACCCGTGTGATCTTTCCCCACATATACAGAATATAGGTGGCGCTACTGCTACCTAATTTATACAGGTGCACTGTAATTCCAATCATTTGCTTATCCTAGCATCCAGTACACTTCACGCCAGTTTGACGTTTGTTGCATGTCACCTTGATGTCATTGCAGTTTTAATGATCACCATTGTACTAATAAGCACACATTAGAGTATAATAGAACGAAAGTTTCTGTGGAAGACGAGATAGTAACGCTGTAGCTAGTCTACTTTGGCCACATTATGAGAATTTTTCAAGAAGAGAACGTCACTGGAATTGAGAAGGGGAAGAACGGTAGGTACGAAAGATCACTTTGAATAGACAGTAGCAAAATAGATATTCATGTGGGATTTCCTGAACGGATACGTGAAACAAATCAGTATCTTCATTCGGAAGCTACAGAATGACTGTAAACCGTTTTCTACTATCGTTTTATATTTATACGTCCCATGGATCGTGATATTCTTAAGTGGAAAGCCTGAGACAGTTTACAAGACCATTACGTAATTGATTTTCAGTTATATTTAAGTAGTGTCTAATCTGTTGTTCCACTGACTACTGAAAACAGTTGGTATCGCATTAGCAAAAAATGGTTCAAATGGCTTTGAGCACTATGGGACTTAACTTCTGAGGTCATCAATCCCCTAGAACTTAGAAGTACTTAAACCTAACTAACGTATGGACGCCACACACATCCACGCCCGAGGCAGGATTCGAACCTGCGACCGTAGCAGTCGCGCGGTTCCAGACTGTATCGCCTAGAACAGCTCGGCCACTCCGGGCGGCTATTGCACTAGCAGAACGACGGTAAGGTATTAGAGAAAACGGAATACCTTCAAAGAATCTGTGGGCTCGGGGAAAGCCTTTGACAACAGAAAGTGGAGCACTGAACATCGAATTTCGGAAAGAGTTACTATCATAGGTGAAGACTAGGAGTGCATTAGAATATCAGTGAAAGTAGGCAAGGTTACAGAAGCTGAACGTAAAGACAGGATGCTCCCATTGTGTGAGACATTACTACAGTTACTCAAAACTGATGTACGGGGTGTATCATAAATAATGTCGTGAACACAAACAGTCGAAAGTACACCATTCGAATAGCAAAATACGTGTCACCAAACATGTGCTCTGAAACAAATACCTTAAGAGCTTTGAAAACTTGATCATCTTCGATAGTGTGAAACAAATCTCTTCTACTGCAAAATCGCTTATTTCCATACTTTTAGAGGTGGCAGTATGGACCAAAACAAGAAGAAAAGTCCAGTAAACACGGCCTCTAAAGTGCATACCTTAACGGTGATGAGCACTTCATCTTCGCTCCTTGACCCACTTCTCTTCTACCGAACAAGTACTCACAGCTCTTAAGCTATGCATATTAGAGCCCGTGCTTACTGGATATTTTTTACTTGTTTAGATCCACACTACCTCCTCCCTACTTATGGAAAGCAAAGATATTACAGTGAAAGAGACTTTTTTTACAGTAGAGGAGCTGAACAAGTGCTAATAGTTCTTAAAGTATTCGATTTAGATCCTATCTTTACTGACACTTTTGCTGCTGGTATCGTGTACTTGCTACTTAATGCGTTTACGCCTAAATTATTATCTACTCCGTTTAAACATAACCTTGGCGTGAAAACATTATGGAAGAAATCAATAACGCACTAAGACGTACACTGAGGTGAAAAACGTCATGGGAGACCCCCTAACATAGTGTCGGACCTCCTTCTGTCCCGCGAAGTGCAGTGACACAGTTTGGCAGGGACTCAAAATGTCGTTGGAGGTCCCCTGCAGAATAATGAACCACCCTGCCTCCATCGTCGTCCTTAACTGCGAAAGTGTTGCTAATGCAGAATTTTGTGCACGAGCTAATCTCTCGACTATGTTATACAAATGTTCGATAGTATTCATATCGCGCGACCTGAGTGGCCGAATCATTCGCTCGAATTGTCCATAATGTTCTTCGAACCAGACGCGAACAATTGTGGCCCAGTGAAATGGCGCATTGTCGTCGATAAAAATTCCACAGTTGTTTAGAAACATGAAGTTCATGAATGCTTGCAAATGATCGCTAAGTACAAAAACATAAACATATAAACATTTCGACGGCCGTTGTGGCCGAGAGGTTCTAGGCGCTTCAATCCGGAACCGCGCCGCTGCTACGATCGCAGGTTCGAATCCCGCCTCGGGCATGGATGTGTGTGATGTCCTTAGGTTAGTTAGGTTTAAGTAGTTTTAAGTCTAGGGGACTGATGACCTCAGATGTTAAGTCCCATAGTGTTCAGAGCCATTTGAACCATCTGAACCATAAACATTTCCAGTCAATGATTATATGATGGTTCAAATGGGTCTAAGCACTATGGGACTTAACATCTGAGGTCATCAGTCCCCTAGACTTAGAAACTACTTAAACCTAACTAACCTAAGGACACTACACACATCCATGCCCGGGGCAGGATTCTAACCTGCGACCGTAGCAGCAATGTTTATATGATAGCCCACAAAAATCATCAGTAGTATATTTGACAAGACCAAAATTTAGTGACTCAACTTTCAGTTGAGAGGGAGAGAAAGAGAGAGATATGGTGTATGTCTGAATGCCATATGATATCATCATCATTATGAACAGAAGTTCCCAAAGTGATCACAAAGGATCGACTATTTTCGTTACAATCTATATAAAGATTACTCAAAAGCAATGCGATCTACAAGAAACGAAAGTTATACGTCTGAAATTCACAGATTAAGTCGAGAGCATGCAGCAATCTCACACAGGTATATAAAACAGCCTGTGGAAGCCGCATATCTGCATCGCCATTCGCAAAACTGGCGCTAGACGGTCTGCACAACACACATGCCGGATTCAGAATGCGTTCCTCTGACGCACATAGAGCACGTATGTCTATGGAGTGCTCATACTCTACTGCGTATCTTCTCTACATCAAACCAGGCTAGTCAAGTGATTCTGGGACGATGCTACCTGTCTACAATTTGTGGTAATAGTAAAACTTGAATATTACACATGTTCGCCTTCCTTAATACACATTCCTGCACGTTTGAGTTTTAGTAACAGCTATGGGGTAGTATTGTCATTGTACGGATATAATGAGAAGTATGTGACAGGAGGACCAGTTACTTTTCACAGATTTGTATAATTGTAAATGTGATATTGATTTGAGGCACTTTATACATTGAAAAATATGGAGAAATGGTATTTTATTGCAGAGATAATTTCTGCGAATTTTTGGCCATATATTTACGAGACAGCTCTAAATAAATTTCCAATCGCGTTTGAGTAAATTAACAGTCAATGAATACATTCTGGTGCTATATTAATACGCAGGTTAAATTTATGCATGACAGTCTGATTAATTTCTTGCAAATTTTGCAGTTTCTCAAACCCTTGGTGGTAATCCAAGAATTTCTACATGAGAAAGTTTCCTATACAGTGTCATTGAAAAGGAATTAGATAGAAGAAATTCTGCAATATGAATCACTGCAATAGAAAACTTGCAAAAAGCGATTGTTGGCAACCACTTTTTTTATTACTCCAGAATTCGAGTATTGGTCTTGTATTTCTTATAGTTTTGTTTGTAGTATATGGTTTTGCTTTTCTGATGAGATGACAAAAAAATGTTACATATATTTTACTTTTCTATAAAAAGCAGAAGGTTAAATAAACAAAAGTTGAAAGTAATAATGGACAATTAGGTGGTGCAAATCGCTTACCATATTTACTGTAAGAATTTCATTGTTCTAAATGCGTTGTTTTTTCGTGACACTTTGGCGCCGTCTACAGTGTCATTGTAACGTTAATAATCATAACAGATATTCGTCAAAATAAGTGCAACAAAAATGGTTCAAATGGCTCTGAGCACTATGGGACTTAACATTTGAGGCCATCAGTCCCTGCCGGACAGCGTGGCCGAGCGGTTCTAGGCACTACAGTCTGGAACCGCTCGTCCGCTCCCGTCGCAGGTTCGAATCCTGCCTCGGGCATGGATGTGTGTGATGTCCTTAGGTTAGTTAGGTTTAAGTAGTTCTAAGTTCTAGGGGACTGATGACCTTAGAAGTTAAGTCCCATAGTGCTCAGAGCCATTTGAACCATCATTAGTCCCCTAGAACTTAGAACTACTTAAACCTAACTAACTCTAGACTGAAGCGCCTAGAACCGCTCGGCCACACCGGCCGGCTAAGTGCAACAGAATACGAAAAAATTTTGTGCGCTGTCACTTCTTATCCTGTTACTGAAAAGACGTAAAGTGGAACGTGAACTTTGATACTGTCGTTAAAACGCACCATATCACTGCTCTTAACATCTTTAAGCCAACTTCAGTTCCTGGTAAAACATTGTTAGACGTCTGTAAAATGCTTATACATAGTTCTTCGGTACTTCTCAAGATGATCTATTTGTAATGGCGAAGTGATATCACTCAAACCTCACTGAGCGCTATAGGGGTAAAGTGCGCAATCCCAGAATCACGTGACTTGAGTTGCAGGAAATGCGGACAGAATTCTCGTTCTGCGCATCCGCATGCCCACTCCTTAGATATTTCCATACAGTGTGTATGACCTCGTTGCCTCAGATCGAGATTTTCGTGACGAGCACATGATTGGCTCCCGCAGTTCAAAGTCCTCGAATTGCTTCCGACGTTCCATGAGCGGCTACAAGCAGATAAACTGCGCACACAGACGGTCATTGCAGCCCATCAGAACTGTTGTCCTTTGCAAGGCAACAGCTAACAGGAGACTGCTCCCACATGAAAGGAGTTGGCGCGGATACCCTACGGCTTTCTAGTTTTCTACGTAACTTTTGTGCATAGCTCTCTAGACGGACGCTACCGAGAAACCCTTCTGAAATGTTAAATGGTGCAAAAATATCCTTCCGAGTTTGCTTCTAACTCCTCTAGCTTCTTCTGAGGCAAAACAATTGTTTTTCTAGATCTTTTTTGTCTAACAAACATTACACTCTTGGAATATCTTTACTAACATATGTATGGCTAAATCACTGGGAACTTGTTCACTGGGAAAATTTCGAATAAAGTCAAGCTAATATTCCATATTCGAACGCTTTCCAATAACGCATGTAATTCTCCTTTCAGACATTGCCAATAAAAATCGCCTGCTAATTTGTCCTAAATGGCAACATAATTTTGGTTCCAGCACAACCTCGAAACTTCACATACAACGTTCTTTCTATAAGATGCTGTTGCAACAGCTTTACTGTCAGGAGACTAAATACAAGGCAAGCTCTACCAGTGAGTCAACAGGTAGGCTGCCTACACCAGTGAGTACTGACCGTTCTTTCCACAGTTAAAATGGTCCACATCGCAACATGTGTTTCTTTCTGGACATACTCTTGTTATACTTTATCGACGTCAGGCTGACAGCTAACCTCTGTCACCGACCCTCTTGATGTGCACACTGCCTGGTAACAGGAGGCATTTCTATAATTTTTCCAGGACATTAAACTGGCACGTTCAATGTTTTAAAAATTGATGAAATATGGAAAGATATAAAATAAACACAATAAAAAATATTAAACAGGTAATTGCACGCTCACTCATAGACCACGCTCAATACATTTTAGACGTGGATACAAAAAAATCCTATCAATTTTCTGAATAAATATTTACAAACGCATAAAGCTATCAATATTGAAGGAAATGTTAGCAGTACAGACACCCAACTTGGAGATAATAGTTACGCGAGAGAATGGCTTTAGATTAGGTATCATAGAACAGACACTCCAGCAGCTACAAGGCTGATACCAAAACACAGTCAGTACGCCACATTAACTAGTGTGCATGCTGTGGGTACGTTCACAAAATTACACTGTAAGACTGAAACGTCCCCTTTTGAACAATTTCTGAATTACTGTGCTGATAAACCTCTTACATTATTTGCTATTCAAACAGCTGAGCAAAACTGAACGTACTCAAACATTCACTAAAGTGACACACAATTCTTTTTAGCGCAATGCAATCTGACTTTCAAAAATCCCTACAAAAGAGTGGGCCTGACTAACACTAACCTATACCTTTCACAAATCACTTACCTCACAAAAATCTTCGTTACTCGAACTACTGCAATACAGCGAGCGCCACTATTGCCAGCTAAATAAAAGATTCAAACTACTGAAGGCACTAACTACTGATAGGCATAGTTAGCAAATGAAAGATTTTGATAGAGAACAAACAATGTATTTACCTTAATATCATCAAAAGTCATAATATATATAGCAGTTCATGACATCCAGTCTTACAAATTTCAAAACTCCGCCATTTCTTTCCCCACATCCACCACTGCTGGCGGCTCACTTCCAATTGCGCAACGCTACGCGCTGTTCACATCCAGCTGCCGCTGCCCAACACTACAATGGCAGACAACAATGCAAACTAGCCACGGACTGCACACAGCACAGCCAGTGATTTTCATACAGAGCGCTACGTGGCGTTACCAATAAGAAAACCTAAACAGCCTACTTACAAGACAAAAAAGTGACCCACACAAGAGAGTTATCCGGATGCGATGGAAGTCGGTAGATATGTTGTACATGTAGAGATAAACACATGATTACAATTTCAGAAAAACTGGATGATTTATTCAAGAGAAAGTGGTTCAAAAATTGTGCAAGTCAATAACGTGTTGTTCCACCTCTGGCCCTTACGCAAGCAGTTATTCGGCTTGCCATAGATTGATAGAGTTTTTGGATGTCCTCCTGACGGATATGGAGCCAGATTCTGTCCGATTGGGGCGTTAGGTCGTCAAAATACCGAGACGCTGGTGGGCGCTACCCATAATGCTCCTAACATTCTCAACTGGGAGAGATGCTGCGACCTTCCTGGCCAAGGCAGGGTTCGGCAATCACAAAGGCAAGCGGTACAAATTCTCGCTGTGTGCGAATGAACACTGTCTTGATTAAATGTAAATCCAGGATGGCTTGCCATGAAAGGCAACAGAACGGGGGGGTAGAATATCGTCAACGTATCCCAGTGCTTTAAGAGTGCCGCTGATGACGACCAAAGGGGTTCTGCTATGAAAAGCGATGGCACCCCAGACCACTACTCCAGCTGTCGGTCGAGCTAAATGAGAGATAACGGTCAGGTTGGTATCCCACCGCTGTCCAGGGCGCCTCCAGACACGTCTTAGTTTGGAACCGCACTGGCTGGAGTGGAATTGTCTTCAGTGATGACCCCAGCTTCGAGCTGAGCCCTTCATGGCAAGCCATCTGGGGCTCACATTTTAGCAAGATAATGCCAGCTTGCACACGAGGAGAGTTTCTACTGCTTGTCTTCGTGCTTCCAAACCCTACATTGGTCAGCTGGTCGCCAGCTCTCTCCACAATTGAGAACGTTTAGAGCATTATGGTCAGGGTCCTCCAAGTAGCTCAGGGTCTTGTCTATATAACTAGCCAGATGGGCAGAATTTGGCCAGATATCCCCGCAGGAGGACATTCAACAAACCTGTTAATCAATGCGAAACCGAATAATTGCATGCATAAGAGCCAGAGGTGCAACAATGCTTTATTAAGTGGAGCAACGCATTATTAACTCTCTCAGTCTGTGAAACTGATTCTCTTTTAATAGACCATCCAATTTTTCTTATAAAAACACTTCTTCAGCGCAATGGCAGTAAAATATGACAGTAACCAGGCTATAACAGTCGTAATTTACACATAAAATTATTTAAACATTCTGTCAGCATAGCTATAGCCTTTATAATGGAAAACACAACCAGGAAAGGACAGCAACTGCAACGCCAGTGAAAGAGCAAATGAAGTTCGGGGAACTCAGTAATAGGTTAGCTAAGGTCAATCTAGCAACTACCATGCATAGAAACTCACAAGTCGCCCCGCTGCTGTAGACAGGAGAGGTAACAGCGTTTTGTTTAAAAATGTTTCCCAGCCGATTAAATTTTCTTCGCCACTCCGCTCGCGGCGCAGTGTACGAAGTAGACAACACTCAGCGGCCATCAGTCTTGTACTGGGGCTACCGTTCAGATTACAGCATGTCTAGGCCGAGGTCTCCTCAGACACAGTGTACCAAGTGTGTCTCCTCGAGTGCGTCAATAGATGGAAGCATCGAACCCCCTTGAGTCTAGTTGACAGAAGTAAGACACGGCTAAATATGCCAGTTTCACACACATGCTCCACAGGATAAACAGAACACCTCTTAAACCAAAAAACTGCACACAGGAACTAGATATAATCAAACAAATTGCTGTTGAAAACGACTACAAAACAGACGTCGTAAACAAACTCAGTCGGTCGGAGTGGCCGAGCGGTTCTAGGCGCTACAGTCTCGAACCGAGCGACCGCTACGGTTGCAGGTTCGAATCCTACCTTGGGCATGGATGTGTGTGATGTCCTTAGGTTAGTTAAGTGTAAGTAGTTCTAGGGGACTGATGACCTCAGAAGTTAAGTCCCGTAGTGCTCAGAGCCATCTGAACCATAAACCAACTCAACAACAAGGTAAAACGAAAACATGCAGTACACACAGACAACACAGCAGACCACACCACTTCAGAAAAAAGAGAGAGATGGTACACACTAACATACAATAACAAAATATCACATAAAATAGGAAACATCTAGAAAAAGCAAGGGATCCCAATAAGATTCAGAACAAACAGTACATTTCAGAAAAGACTAAGACCGATCAGGAAAACCTTAGAGAAATTCAGCAACGCTGGTATATATCAACTCACTTGCAACTCCTGTCAGGCCCAATACATAAGAGAAACAAGCAGAAACTTCCGAACGAGGAACGCAGAGAACATAAGAGCTCTAAAGAGTGACAGCACACATTCAACTTTTGCAGAATTTCTAATAAATAAAAATCATAACCCCACTAATATGGAAAAAGATCTACACATTCTGAGACACAGCAACAGTCAGTACCGACAACTAACAATAGAAGAAAATTACTACATACAAAAGGCTATAGTCGAAGAGAAAAATGCAATAAATGAAAACACAATACTTTGCAACAGCACACTCTTTACTGCTCTGAGAGAACTGACCAAGGACACAGAACAGAAATCACACACACGCAAAAGAACCACTTCCCCATCACACACAGATATATAAATAATGAACAGAAGTCGTCGTAATTCGCGCTACAGTTTTTCATAGCCTTTCTCGCCACATGTGATACACTTCTCGCGACACGCGAGAACAGCAAGATGGTGTAATATCCTGGATCAGAAACAACGTGCGAAAGTTTTGTTTTTCTGTGTATGAAAGCAGCTACATACCATCCAACGAGCGTGAGCGCATAAATAGCTAAGTAAGAGCTCAGTACACACCAAATAACTGGTTTCCACAACACTACCACAGCCCCAATTATATATTGCTGACATAAGAAATTCACCTTTTAGTTTTTTGTTTACTAACAGCCGCTCACATGGTTGCAGATGACATAATGTTCACTAAGTAAAAACCGGCAACAGAAAAAAAGTGCGCAGAAAATATGTTGCAAACACCTACAATAATTCCTTGAAACATACTGTAACATATAATAAATAAGGCAGTATGAAAGTGTCCATGGAAAATTATATTTCAAAAAACGAATAGTAAAAATGTAATAATGTGCTACTGTGTTTGTATAACCATGCTATTTTCTCCATATTTTAGATTAGAAAAACCACTGCCGATGGTGATATTTG
Source organism: Schistocerca piceifrons (assembly GCF_021461385.2). NCBI lineage: Eukaryota > Metazoa > Arthropoda > Insecta > Orthoptera > Acrididae > Schistocerca > Schistocerca piceifrons. The sequence continues at coordinate 521,557,630 of NC_060143.1, forward strand.
TCACCGAAACTACACGACTGGACATTAAAATTGCTACACAAGGAAGCAATGCAGACGGTAAACGGGTATTCATTGGACAGATATATTGTACTAGAAAAGTAATAACGGCCTTGATACGCCTGGGAATTGAGTTAAACAGAGCTTGGATGGCGTGTACAGGTACAGCTGCCCATGCAGCTTCAATACGATACACTGTTCATCAAGGGTAGTGACTGGCCTATTGTGACGAGCCAGTTACTCGGCCACCATTGACGAGACGTTTTCAGTTGGTGAGGCATCTGCTGAATGTGCTGACCAGGGCAGCAGTCGAACCTTTTTTGCGTCCAGAAAGGCCCGTACAGGATCTGCAACATGCGGTCGTGCATTATCCTGCTGTGCCTCGTGATGACTGGGTGTTGTGTGCTGTCCTTAGGTTAGTTAGGTTTAAGTAGTTCTAAGTTCTAGGGGACTGATGACCATAGATGTTAAGTCACATAGTGGGTTGGTTGGTTTGGGGAAGGAGACCAGACAGCGTGGTCAGCGGTCTCCTTCGGATTAGGGAAGGATGGGGAAGGAAGTCGGCCGTGCCCTTTCAGAGGAACCATCCCGGCATTTGCCTGGAGTGATTTAGGGATATCACTAAGTCCCATAGTGCTCAGAGCCATTTGAACCATTATCCTGCTGAAATGTAGGGTTTCGCAGGGATCGAATGAAGAGTAGAGCCAGGGGTCGTAACACATCTGAAATGTAACGTCCACTGTTCAAAGTGCCGCAATGCGAACAAGAGCTGACCGAGACGTGTAACCCAGTGGCAAGCCCCATACCATCACGCCGGGTGATCCGCCAGTATGGCGATGACGAATACACGCTTCCAATGTGCGTTCACCGCGATGTCGCCAAACACGCATGCGACCATTATGATGCTGTAAACAGAACCTAGAGTCATCCGAAAAAATGACGTTATGCCATTCGTGTACCCAGGTTCGTCGTTGAGTACACCATCGCAGGAGTTCCTGTCTGTGATTCAGCGTCAAGGGTAACCGCAGCCATGGTCTGCGAGCTGATAGTCCATGCTGCTGCAAACGTCGTCGAACTGTTCGTGCTGATGGTTGTTGTGTTGCAAACGTCCCCAGCTGTTCACTCAGGGATCGAGATCCGCTACAGCCATGCGGATAAGATGCCTGTCATCTCGACTGCTAGTGATACGAGGCCGTTGGGATCCAGCACGGCGTTCCGTATTACCCTCCTGAACCCACCGATTCCATATTCTGCTAACAGTCATTGGATCTCGACCAACGCGAGCAGCAATGTCGCGATACGATAAACCGCAATCGCGATAGGCTGCAATCCGACCTTTATCAAAGTCGGAAACGTGATGGTACGCATTTCTCCTCCTTAGACGAGGCACCACAACAACGTTTCATCAGGCAACACCAGTCAACTGCTGTTTGTCTCTCAGAAATCGGTTGTATACTTTCCTCATGTCAGCACGTTGTAGGTGTCGCCACCGGCGCGAACCTTGTGTGAATGCTTTGAAAAGCTAATCATTTGCATATCACAGCATCTTCTTCCTGTCGGTTAAATTTCGCGTCTGTAGCACGTCATCTTCGTGGTGTAGCAATTTTAATGGCCAGTAGTGTAGTTTGGGAGAATAAAGAAATAAACGAATAACAAGGTGTTTTGCATAAAGGCAGACTCAGTTTTCTGATATTACTGTTTTTCTATGTAAACACTGACCAAATAGAAGAGTTCCAAGATAAAATCATTGCAGGGCTATTAGGTTTTACTTAAAACACAAAGAAAACATACCTTGTCATCATTATAGAACTTGAAACACAGCTATGGCTCGATAGTTTAAAGCCACTAAACAAGGAACACACACTGAGCGAAACTGAGCATTCTCAGATCTATTGATAGTAGGTTTACGTGTCGCTAATGTCTGGTGCTATCAGCTATAAGGATCTGTGACATTTTTCAAATACTCTGTATGGCTGTTTTCAATTGTTGAAAATCGCAGTGTAAGCCGAAACAATTGCTTGTATGAGGCGAACAAGATGATATCGTAACAAAAATTACAACTTTTCGATTAACAAATCAGAAATTTAATAGTTCATCATGATGTCCGTCACATTATGCTCCTGTTGCAGTAGAATCCATATTGAATGTAATTCTCCAGATTTTTTCAGACCTGTTCGTTATGGCTATCCACACATTTGAATCATCGGTAAACGATCACGAAAAATGCCTGCACTCTACATGCGAGTATTTCAGAGCCTGTTACATTGAGTGTCGACTGAAATTACCCGTAATACGTTCAGGAATAACAATTATTATGTTTAATCACATCGACTATTGTGCGAAACGTTATTCGGCAAAACATGCAATATAACGTTGCTTTTGTCTATTGTGACGTGAACGAATTGTGAAGGAGACAAATATAGAGAGAGACGGAAAAATTATATTCTTTTCCGATAAAGCGCGGGCTCCCAGCATCACAGCTCTTATCTTTTCTGTGCCGCAGGAGATTCTTCTGACATGACGCGAACTGGAATGACGACGTGATTCTGAAACTCTTCGCTTTCTTCTAAAGGGTGAGCTGCAGGCCGAAGAAAGTCCCACACGGGTTTCGGTAGGAGTGGTACAGACAAAAGAAGTGAATCATATTAGACAGATAAGCTTCTATCTTCCAAGAAAAATTGTATTAAACTCTATAGCGGCACAAAAAGTCAAAACGCGGTCGCTAGCCGCTTACTGAAAAGCTTGGGCTGTTAGAAGTAAGGTTTCTGCTGCATTATGTTGGACACATATATTTACCTTTTGATACCGTGTAGAGATGAAGGGAGGTAGGAGATTTTATTTATTACATTGAGAGTAATTATTTAGGAAAGGCATTAGCCATATTAACAAAATGGAATGGGGGCTGCTTAAATCGAGCCACGTCCTGTCTTTAATGACGAAAATGTACGCCGTGACCGAATTATTTAACAAACTTGCCGGTATTAAGCTACAGCTCAATTAAGGCTTAATTAGTGAGGGTACTGTAAATGAGGACGTGGAGCTGAAAAGCATCTGCTTTGGCAAATACCTTTCGTACACGGTATTCGAGCGTGCTACGGCAGTCACTTGTTAACCTCAAACATTTTGCAGTAGCTTACCGGGCGTTGGGCAAGAATACGGAAACGCAGCGATAATGGTTTGCTTGAATATAAATGCCAGTACTAGCCAGTCTTGTAGGTTGCATTGTTGTATTCGACATAGATCGACAACTGTGCAATGTCGCTAATACGCTGCAAGAGCCAGTCGTTTTCAGATCAGTGTTCTGAGTTGAAATGGCCCTGAGCACTATGGGACTTAACATCTGAGGTCATCAGTCCCCTAGAACACAGAACCACTTAAACCTAACTAACCTAAGGACATCACACACATTCATGCCCGAGGCAGGATTCGAACCTGCGACCGCAGCGGTTTCGCGATTCCAGACTGAAGCGCCCAGAACCGCCCGGCCACACCGGCCGGCTGTTCTGAGTTGTTGGTGCTCGTAAGGTGGGTGCGTTTGTCAACATTGTAGTCTAACTGTTTCGCGTTCCAAGAGGCATCCCATCAAAGATTATCTTCATACAGGGATAGCGGAAACCACATCATCCGCTAAGTCCCAATGTGGACGAAAATGTGTGTTGAATGATCGTGACAGACATTGAAGAGGATTCTGCCACAAAACAAGAGTAAGACAGCTTCAAAAGTCACTCATAACTGAATGTTGCACTTTTCGAGCCCTGTAAACACCAAAACAACTCGATGATGGTTCCATAAGCTTTGATGGCAGGGTGAGCTGGAATTCCATAGAGACCGATAAGCGATGTAAACGCCCGTAACAGGGAAACGTCGTGTGGAGAAATGGAAGACAATCATTTGACGCAATGAGCCTTGTTGGACACTATTCCCAACTCCTGACCGAGTTTACGTCCAAAAATCTGAACATGGTGGGAATTCGATGACTGATTTTATGAGCACGAGGATGACGTGTCGCACCTCCTCTATCCACTATAGTCACCCGATCTACGTATTACCGAGCCTTTGGCATACGCTTTGGAGAGAAGTCTGCTTGATCCATATCCACCTTCTACATCGTTACCTGAATTTGGCACTGCTCTGCAGAAAGAATGCTATACGATTCCATTGGAAACCATACAGTGCCTGTAGTTTTCCATTTTAAGACGACTGTTTTGAATAACAATGGTTTTCCTTAATCATATTGTAAGACGTGTACATTTCTATTGTCTATTGTCAAACCACAATTTATGAAAGATGTTTATATTTTATTAATAAGATTAAGTAGGAATAATTAATATTTGTCATGTTGGAAATAATTGTGGTAGCAGTGAATGTCTGCACCAAAGTATTGTTGGCAAGAGGGACCGCACATTGATAAAATTTTAAAAATGGCGGGAGAGACAGCGTATGGAAACATTTTAAGAAAAGCGCGGGAAAGACCGCGCATTGATACATTTTGTAATGGTAGCAGGGATTCTCTGCACCAGAAAGCATTGTTGGCAGCAGCGACCGCACGTTAGCGTTCGTAGTAAGTCAGTAGTATGCGAGAAGTGAAGCGAGTCGGTAGCAGGTCTGAAGCGAGAGGTTGAGAGGAGCGGTGTACCTGCCAGCCACCAGCTATGATTTATAAGAGATTATAAACGGATGTACAGAGACATCAGCCACCTATTATCATAAGAGGAACTAATGTTATTGAATTATTTTTTGAGAAACTCAAGACTACTGAAGGTATGTTTGTGCAATGCAAGTTGTAAGATTATTGTAAAAAGTAAGTCCCATTTGAACGTTTGTAAAATAATTTCATTCAGAATATAATTAATGTTTACCAGTAATATTGCATTTCTGATTATAATCCGTCCCAAAAGCCATCAACGTAAAACTTTGCAAAATTTTATTGTTGTCAAGAAAAAGTTTAACTATGAATTACGTAACTTCACTCAAATTAATTAAAGAATAACGTCAGCTTTGATATTTAAGAATAACGTCAGATTTGGTAATAAATACAGCCACTTATTATGAAAGCCCACCAACAGCTAACAGAGTATAGTAAAACAGAGTAAGTATATTCATGTCGCATTTCGATGTAGCAGTCAGATGGCGATCCAGTAACAGTTAAAACAGTTTTGGGTTATTGCAGGTAGCCTGAGGGCCACGACGACATCACATGCTATGTTTCGTCGAAATAATCAGAAAATAACCTTCAATAAGCAGCATTTAAATTTGTATGCGAAGATTGAGAAAGAGAATTAATTTCAAAGGGATGATTTAATTTGTTAATATTGAGCACGAGGTAGAAATCCAAAGGTAAGGTTTCATAGGTTATTGTAAAAGGGAAGGTTGCGAAACAAAAGCGATATAGAGGAGATGGGAAGGTTTCAATGTTAGGCATGGTAATATGTTGCGTTTATTGGTGTTTTCATATTTTTGTACACCCCTCATATCTGTCTGTAACCGCAGCCTCTTTGTGGCTAGAAACTTGAAGGTATGTGATGACAGGACGAGCGACCAATCAGAATGTGTGTGGCATATTTACGTTTGGAAAGCCTCGTGCAACAACACAAAAGGACTCCTTCTGTTCCTGCTGCCGAAACGACTGCCCGTGTCAATGTTCCTCAAATTATAGATCTGGTGATGTAAGGAGTGGTGCATTCAGTCGATTTCATTCTGGATTATGAGCAGACTGTTGCTAGTTTCACACATTTGCGCTGCACTGATATGATTGTATATTACGTGCCTTTCAGAACATGGAGAGTTATGTTTCCTTTCGCAATACATTTTGCAGGCGTATTTGGCGTGAGAGTGTTAGGTCTTTGTTTACGTTTTCAGCTTCTTTAGAACACGTTAAGTCAGTATCTATTTCAAATTTAGCCATCCAAGTTTTCAAGTGGTTTATGTCAACGCTCTTCCACTCGTAATACAGGGTGCCCCATTCGAAAGAGGCCCCACAAAGAAACATCTGCTTAAATTCCACTTAAAGGCTCTGCATAAAAATCAGTTAATGAAACGAACAGTCACACCTTGTTCATGGATAATTGAAGATGAATCAGAAAAGGCGCTGCAAGTGACCGCCCTCGACTTGGAAGCGCAGTTCAACACGACGCCGTAGATTCTCGTATGTTGCTACCAGTACCTCTGGCGTCACTGCCTGGATTTCGCGGATGATGGTCTCTCGTAAATCTTTCAAGTTGTGTGGTTTATTAGTGTACACCTCGCCATTTAGGCTGTCCCAGAGAAAAAAGTCAGGTGTTCTTAAATCATGTGACCTTGGGGGCCAGTCCTTTCGAAATCAGTCTGCAATGGAAAAATGATCCGACCTCAGCCATAATCATCGAGACGTGTGGCATGTGGCGCCATCCTGTTGGTACCAGCCTAGGGTAAGTTCCTCATCGTCCAACTGGTTCACAAATTCCCGAAACATTTCGATCTAAATTGCGCTTGTCACAGTAGCCTCGAAAAAAATTATGAAAAGCTGTGATATTGCACAGAACACGCCAATCTCTTGTGAATGCAGGGGTTTCTCGACCAGTGCGGATTTTCATTACATCACAAAGGTTTCTTCTGAGAGTTTACATAGCCAGAGAGATGGAACCACGCCTCGTCACTGAACCATGTGCACTGCAATATTCCTGGCCACTCAGCAATAAATTCCTGAAACCAACTGCAAAATATAATGTTTTGTGTTTGTCAGTGACATTCAGTTCCTGAACAACTGGAAACCTGTGTGGATATATGCCAGCCTTCTTCACAGCTCTGTGACATATGCTCCGCGACATTCCATATTTCTGAGAAAAGCGTCGAACAGGCATTGCGGGATAGGCCAACAATCGTTTTTCACGTCAGTCCCTTTCTCTTCCGATAACGGTAGCTGTACCCCGCCGTGAAGATCAACACCGTTCCACTGCTCTCCATCTTGTTCACTAACTTCTGTGTGCAGAATTTCGAAGGTATAGTATGGTCACCAGTCTTAATGGAACCAGTAATCCAATATCGTCTTAGGAGAAACACGTGCTCGTCGAAAGAACAGCGATACATTGTCACTAAACACTGATCACTGAGCTCCAGCCACCGCCACGTGCGGAAATACACGTCAAACTATGTCGAACAGTGTAGTGATCCCGCGTAAAACGTCACAAATTACATGGCGCAATTTCAGCGGAATTGCTACACATGTTTGTGGGCCTCTTTTGGTGTGGAAGGAGCTGTAGAACGGTTCATAGATTAGTTACAGTATTTTGTGACTTCCTCCTGGTAAGAAAGACATGGTTTGTCTGGTTGGATTACCAATAAAGGATGTTACCCTTCATATGAACTTGATCGTCATCTTACAATTAGACTATAGTGATATTTTGCAAATTTGCTATCGTGTGTGCCATACCTTCAGATGTGTTCACGCAAGAGCTACATTCTTGGAATATACGCTTTCATTTTAAAAGCATTGACAGCTGAGGAGAAGCAACCAGAATTATGTAATACAACTGTGAGAAATTTCATCTGTATGGGTAAGTCTACGTTGCTATGGAATTTCGAGACACGAGGTCAGTGAGGTAATTTGTTAGACCACAGAAGCTCGGGGCTTTATGAGATTCTTAGGTAGGTTAGGGCACAGATGACAGGAACAACTGTCTTTCACAAATTACATTTATAAGAAACAATTTCTCTACATAAACAATCATTAGATGCATGAGGTCTACGATGAGGATTCTAATTTCATTTTTGCCTAGGTTAACTCTAGTTTAAACCCCTTTATTACACTGTAGGTTGTGAAACTCCTTCCCATTCCTACATTTTAATGATCATAGTCAGGTTTAATATAAAGGGGCAACATTTCGGAGCATAAAACCAGGATCACATCCACATGTTGAAAGGTGTGTGTTTATGCGCTGCACAGAGATGAGTTAGAGCTGTGAAATGCGCGCCAGATTTATGAGTTTAACGCAAGGACAGGGGAGGAGAGGAGACGGACAGTTGAGCTTTGGTGTTAGATGTTAACAGCCGAGTTTCGGTTTAGTAGCAGTAAGCAGTAAACAGTGGATATTTTCGAGAATTATGCTATGGAATAATAGATTTGTTGCAGAGAGGAAAGGAACTGATTTTTACATTGGTATGGCTATACTCTTTGTGAAGAATGGATTATAAGTAATGATTCAGTTTATTTTATTTGCGGCAGCGGTTTGACAATGCAGCATTCGTGGTTCATCGTACATCCAGATCAGGAATATTTTTGCATCGCATTTTTATTTGGATTTATCGATGGAGGTAAGAATCAGACTTTGGAATTTTGTTTAAGAAAAAATTATACATGAAAAATTTAATTTTTGTACTTCTTGTATTGTAGTTACGTGATTTCAGAGAAAAGTTAAGTATTATTGAAGCTCCATTAAATGTTATTAAGTCAAATGAAATGAGATTGCTGTTGAGTCCATTTAACCCAGAGTCATTGTCCACATCCCAAGAGTCCATACATTTTCAATTCATTAAAAACCATTATCCAAAATTATGAACCAAGAACGATAGCAATGTTATCAGCCAAATAGGGCTGAAAGCAGATTCATTTTTCAGTTGAATTTAGCAGGGACCAACTTTAGTCTAAAAGTAATCAGTTTTTTTCATCAGCGTTCATAGTCAGATTTTGTGATGACAATAAGTTTCGTACAGGGCGTGATTCCCTTAGAATTCTCGCATTTAGATTTCTCTATACATACTCGCAGTTAAGTTTTGCCACCAACAGTTACCATTACGCAAGCTGTCATCATTTGGCTCTGGTATGCACACGATTTAAAACAGGAAGTCCAGAGTTTTAACATCTAATAGACAATTTCGCGTTAAAAACACTATCAGTACTACAGCTCAGACGTTAAGCATAGTGTAATCTTGAGAAGGCTGTGAGGAGAATCGTGGATTGGGGGGGGGGGGGGGGGGGTCATAGTACACGGTTCCTGTTTGACCTAGGAACGTGAGGTGATTTTTTTTGTTTTGTTTTAGGATGGACCTGCATCCGTATAACCATTCCAATATTTGTCTTACTACACCTGTGTTACGATATATTAAGCAAAGTTTGAACGACGAACCAGAGGGAAATTGTGTGAATCGATTAATTTCTTCTGAAAAATATATTAATTGGGCCGAAATTAATGCTCAGTGATGGGAGCTTTTATACATGCACCGTTTGGATTTTACGTGCAAAAACTTGCAAAAAACGCATTTTCCTGGGAGTTTTCTGAAGCGCGCCACTTCTGTACCTTAAACTTGTACAAATCGATTCAAACTTTGCACAAATGTAGATAAATGGACAAAGTCAAAACGAATTTTTTTCATCCAGTAACCTCTATCCGTTGTCGAGAATCGATGGTTTAAAGGTACATTTGACGCTTAAAATTCGTTTTTACGTGAAATTTGGGCATGGAAACGGTTTAAAGTGATTCTAATAAATAGAAAATACCTTCTCTCGATAAAATTAAAAAATCGCTCCTAAAAATCTAGTTCCTTTCGGATTTTACGTGAAAAAAAATGTTTTTGTGAGTTTTTTCACGAGCATCGCTTCTGTATTTCAAACTTGTACGAATCGTTTCAAATTTTGTAAGAATATTGAGAAATGGATGTAAGTAATGCTCGTCGTGTTGTTTGGTGAAATCTTCATCAGTTGCTACGGTACAAGCAACATGGTTCGAAAGTCATACCGGATCAGTCTTCACCCTTTTGCCAAAAATGTACATCGGTTGCCAAGCTATGGCGGTGATAGAGTAAAATCTGGGAACCAGAATGAAAAATGCACCTGTTACAGAAAGAAAAATAGAAATGTCCTGGAAGAGTTAGGGATGCAGAAGACGGGAAAAAGCTTTCCGATTTATGTGGCAGCTTCTAAGATACTTAAGTCGAAACATTTGACACATCCACGGTTTATTGTGAGTTAACTCTACTTCTCAGTGGAGTGAGTCCTCATGGCTGCAAGGTGCTGGCAGACCTGAATCTTGCAATTTATAGCTAATGTTCTTTATCCTGTGCCAAAACACCAAAAGAATCGCCAGCCATAATAAACAATATAAATCATACGGCCGAAGAGCCTACATGTAATAGCTAAACATGTTTTTATGGGCCGACAAAATTTCTAGAGGTGGGTTTGTTCCTGTGGGCATGACATCATGTATGATGTTGCTTTACTTGGCACGATGCATTACATTACGTGAAATGGGTACTAACAATATAAAGTAAAAAAAGCGCAAATATGTCAACATATTTTGATTTCAAAGGCTTTGAATCCCACAGATAAGTCGAAAAGCAAGTTCTCATTATTCAGATTCTTAATTCCGCTTTTTTGTGGTATCGTACAAGCATTTTTCATTCTGGTGGAAGGCATATTTTTTCAAAATTTCTTTTTAGATTTCATTATTCTTGTGTTTTTCATATTGATTTATAGCTGTGGAAGGTCGTATATCTTTCTAAAACAATAGCTAGAAACTCTCGCTAATGCTGTGAGAACTATCAGTGTTGTCTTAAGTTATCTGAGGGTTGCTTAGGAAGCCGAAAACCCATGCACAACGAACTATAGAATAAATATTATTGTGGAACAGTAATAGTTTGAATATGATTATTTAATGTGTTCATGTTACTCTAAGAGACGGCAAAATATTTCAGAAATTTTTTTAACGGTCGCCATTAAATTTCATACCTTCTATGGCCGTATGAAATTCAATTTATACAGTGTACTTGGTATTCAGTGGCTTCTGAGGATCACAAGCGTCTTTTTCTGTAATGTTTCCCTTTATTGTTAGTTGTTCTTTTACGCTATTCACATCGATATTTTAAGTGGTGGCAAGTGTGATTGGCCTTAAGTGCCTGCTAGTGTACGTTCTTTAGCCACTTGGCCAGTCTGTTCGGTATACTTAAGTATACAGCTAACTAACTGTATTCTTGACCCACTTATCGTCATACTCGATTCGATTGAAACAATCCTCTAATTATTCGGGGTACAAAAATTGTATGTCATCGTTTTTGGAAACCCGCGATTTTTTCATTATGCAATCTTCTTCCAGAGATTTTAGGGAGATAATTCTACCAAAAGATTGAACCAATGGTATACTGTCACATCGCATCCAGATTACGAACTATTGTTTCCTTAAGGTTAAAGTAGTTGTGATAATTCGAAATTAAGTTACCATAGCACAAAAATTGAGAAAATTGTAAATTTTCATTTCGGAAAGTGCCATAATTCAGAAGAAGAAGAGATGAATTATATCAGAGAAAGTTTCACACATTAAGGTGATTTTCAAAGCGAGCTTGTGTCAGATATTACGCAATAGAAAATGAGTGTGTAAACGGTATTACAGTTTCATAGTATCATTATTTACACCAGTTACAACAATTCTACGTACCTCTACTCTGTTGGTAATTATAGTATACTTATATCCTCTTTTATTACGAAAGGCTTATCGCTCCTACGAAACTGCGTGACATTGACGGGCTTTCAAAGCACCTAACTACAGGCTCGCGACGAATAACACAGTATACACTTTGGGACATCTTTAGGCTTAAACTGAACTCTCTTACAATCCTTAACCACATGTAAACCTGTTTGAATATTAGGCTATCGTGTTTGTTCGGGAGTAGCAAGTGAAGAACTATGGAGTCGTTCTACCTTTAATTATAGTTTAAGTAATTGACGTTTCCCTCTAAAAAACAATTCCAGTGTTTCCTAATAAGCCAGGAACCAATACCAACTCGCCATGAGAAATTATTTTCTGAAAATAAACAGTATAACCTTCTAATACTGGTCTCCATTCCTGATGGGACGAAATTAGAAAACAGTTCTCTTCCTTAGACTTGAAACAATTATTGGATTAATCTGTTTTAATAAATGCAATTTTAGCAGTTACTACCAGGATGAAATTCATTAGATCTTTACCGACGACCTTTAACAATCACATTACAAAACCTTTCAAATAAAAATTAAGTTTGAAATTAACTTAGTAATTCTTTCCAGACTGATTTTACTTTAATCTTGAGATACTAAACAATGAATGAAGCACTGTTTCAATAGAACTCATCAAAATAGCCTGGCGCCACTTTCTTAAGTAAGCGAACCACACAAACACAGAATTAAATACAGTTACCTTTTCTTTTAACTTATAATAATTATGAGATATGATTTAAGCAAAGTAAATATGATGTATCTGAAATAAGAAGGTAACACTTCTGAGAATTAACTGTTACGAAATTAACTGTTACAATCACCACAGTTCCTGTTAACAAAAGTCTGACTTTCATGTTACAGCCGGCCGTTGTGGCCGTGCGGTTAAAGGCGCTTCAGTCTGGAACCGCGTGACCGCTACGGTCGCAGGTTCGAATCCTGCCTCGGGCATGGATGTGTGTGATGTCCTTAGGTTTAATTAGTTCTAAGTTCTAGGCGACTGATGACCTCAGAAGTTAAGTCGCATAGTGCTCCGAGCCATTTGAACCATTTTTCATGTTACACTAATAATTACTAAATAAATTGTCAGGAAATTGCCTTGTCAGAAGCAGTGCAATAGTGAATACGGTAGGAAATAGATTCCACACTCATATTATGTAGTCACACCATACATACCGTATTGTCTACCTTTTCGTACCGTTCTTCAAGTAAGATAGTGCAATTATTGAAACACCACAATTTTGCCTGGAAGCACCTTGCATCCACGGCTAGAATTTACGTGAAACATTACCGCAAAATTACTATCGCTTTTCTCTACAAATTGCACCAGTGTTAGCACAAGATATTAAAATCTTGAAGAGTTCACCATTATAAGACCTCACTCAAACACGGCTAGCTGGCTGCTTCTTCCACTTCAGTCTGACTGCTGTACCCCTCATTTCAAAAAAATACTTTGCAGAAACGGAAACGGTGAAGCCAGCTCTTAACCCTATACCGATGGTGTGCTCTTGGTGAGCCTACCGCTCATTTATACCGTAGATAAGGCGTTCTAGTCCAGTTATATGGTAATTCTTAGTAGAAATTTTTGTAGTAGCTTTTTGGAAATCTTTTCGTATGGTGTTAGGGTGCTGAACTCGAATTTTTAAGTCCCCTCAGTATTTCGACTCCGATATTGGAAAATGGAAAAAAACACCAAAAATTGACCTTTTTTGGAATGTTCATTTAGGAATCGGAAACGAAGCAATTTTCTGGAAAGTCGACTGTGTATAAAAATGAAAAGGGCAAAATTTCCCACAATTGGCTTTCAATGGCTTTATTTCGTCAAACCAACCGTACGGCGTGTAGCGGATGCTGACGTTGCAATGGCGATGAGGGAGAGTTGGGTATTACAGATGCAACCATGCTGTATGCTACGGCCATACGTGTGATCTTCCGTTTATTCAAGTTTCCTCGCTTCTTCATCATCACTAGTCTAATGACGAAATTTTGTGCCGTTTCAGGGACAAGGAATTCGTTTTCTGTGAGAAAAGCGTTAGGAGGGAGATAGTTAGGTTATGTTAGTGGTGTTTAACGTCCCGTCGACAACGAGGTCATTAGAGACGGAGCGCAAGCTCGGGTTAGGGAAGGATGGGGAAGGATATCGGACGTGCCCATTCAAAGGAACCATCCCGGCATTTGCCTGAAACGATTTAGGGAAATCACAGAAAACCTAAATCAGGATGGCTGGAGACGGGATTGAACCGTCGTCCTCCCGAATGCGAGGGAGATAGTCCATTGTGCTGTTAACCTGAGGTTGAATATCTCCAACGAGTACGTCTGCTACTGTTTCAACTGCACGTCAACGCTTTTCACCTGTAGATGACAATCTTCACTGATACCAACAGTCTGTCCACAGATGGGAAATCACTATATCACTTCCACACTTCAACAGCTGATTTTCACAGTCTTGACATCAGGACAGTAGCCATCTGGATCCGGTCTGTTGATTGCTAAGACATTCTTCTTCATTTTCATTGAGGTAGTTGAAAATTTTCTGCTCAGTGTCATCAGTTTCAGTGAAATATAGATATACTTTTTTTTATTAATCTGCTTTGGACTACCATGCAGGACCATCGTGCATTTGATGTGGTACTGATCATCTGCCGGAACCAAGTCAAGAGCTGGTCCAACCCGACATATTACAAAGAGTCCTGACGCCTTGTTTTGTCTTTCAGCAAGGTTCGAAACAGTCTCTCCCAGCCCCAGCTTTCCAACGCAATACATTAGGTTCCATCAGTTGTCTGGGAGCCTGTTTTGGGATACAAATTCTGGTGTAATAGACGACCCACGCAAAAAAGACAGTTCGTTTTTTTAAATTACAATCCTTATGAGCAAATGGAGTACTTTTCAGCTGTTACAAGCTGAGACTTCTGTAGCAACTAATTTTTCATTGGTGCTCTTTTTTTTTGGGCGTGATTCATGAACCTTAACAACTGCTTTGCACTTCAGAACGGTATTTTTCCGATCCTTCGTTTTCTGTTTGCTTCAAGAAAATTCTTCAAGCCCACTTCGGGGCTAAGTGATGACATTTTTTTCTTCCATCATCCATTACATCATCAAACAGAACACACTTGTCATTTGAGGTAATTATGTACAACTACTTTCCACATTTTACTAAATTTACCGAACGTAAATAAAAGCAACCCCCGAGAGCGAACCAGTAAACAACTTCCGGAGCAGGAAACCAGCAGAAAGAACCGGCATTTCGCCTATCAGGAGGGGGGAATCAATGCCATGTCACAAGCGTCTTACCCCTCCACCACGGCATGTACCAACTACCAGAAACTCCAATAACATACTGAGAACTCTGGAGGACGGGATTCGGCAATGAATGTCCAACAAAGCACAGCAAGGGCGCGGGGTTGTAGGCCCTGAGACTGGCCATTTCCTCAGCTTTGAAAGCGCGCTAAAGTCCACACGTGCTAATCGCCATCGGGTTGGACTGAAGGAAAATATCACTCAGATCTTTCTCGTAGGACATTTTATCCTCTTTATTTTCATGAACAGACAGCTTTGCCGCGAAGTGTATCGTTTCCGAGTTACAAGTGCAGTACCCAAAAAAAGCCAGTTTTTTGTGGTTTTTACCATTTTTTAGTCGTCTCCGTGCCGAAATTTGGGTGGAAGGTTGGAAATTCAGATTCAGCACTCTAGAAAACATCGAAAAAACGTCTACTAAAACTTCCGCTTGTTGGTCATTCTGACCACTAATTTATCTCGACTATGCCAGAATCTGGCCGAGTGGTTCTAGCCGCTACAGTCTGGAACCGAGCGACCGCTACGGTCGCAGGTTCGAATCCTGCCTCGGGCATGGACGTGTGTGATGTCCTTAGGTTAGTTAGGTTTAAGTAGTTCTAAGTTCTAGGGAACTAATGACCTCAGAAGTTAAGTCCCCGCCGGCCGCGGTGGTCTAGCGGTTCTAGGCGCGCAGTCCGGAACCGCGCGACTGCTACGGTCGCAGGTTCGAATCCTGCCTCGGGCATGGATGTGTGTGATGTCCTTAGGTTAGTTAGGTTTAAGTAGTTCTACGTTCTAGGGAACTGATGACCACAGTAGTTAAGTCCCATAGTGCTCAGAGCCATTTGAACCATTTTGAGTTAAGTCGCATAGTGCTGAGAGCCATTTTCTGTTCCAGAATCGGTAGCTACGACGTAGAATACTTGTCAGCTCACAGGCCCACTGCCATCCCAATTTCGTTAGCTATCACTCTTTTTAATACAACAGATTATTGCTTTCTTATGAAGAGAACTGACTTCGCGAATATTACAGTTTAAAAGGCGTATGTGTATAATAATGAATTACAGTTTTCAGTTGGTTACTGCAATGTAATATACAATTCTATGACATTTCTCTTCTCATATTAACATCGAAATAATCATTAATAAGTTACATGAGGTGCTGACAATACATTACTGAAACGTAAATCTAACGCTGTACCGTTACTCAGTGTATTTGTGTTTGTTCTAAACAATTTTTATATTCGTCAGCTGATTTGCTAAGATATGCAGTGATGAGGGAGGCCAAAGATTTAAAATAAGCCCCGAGAGAAAGCTCTGTTCGTCAGATATACAGCAAGAACATGTCTCTGCTCGTTTTATGATGAGATGTACCTCCTTTGGAAACATAAAATGGCTCTTCACAAGATATGAAACTTTAATATCATCCGGAACCTTTATGTTGGTCCCTCTTCAATAAACGTTTACAATTGATGGTTCACATACCTTTGCACCGGCAGTATTACCAGGGAACAACGACACAGCGTAAAATAAATATTTTGTGCGAGACTGTGGGATTGCCTCGTACAAAGTTCCCCGTGCCGTAAAGATAGAGCATTTATCGCAGCTACTGTGAACAGGGCGCTTTTACTGCAAGTTTTATTGGCAACCAGCGAACGTAGAATCCCCGCGAGGAAGATGTCGTTCTACGTTTTTATGTTTCCTGTGTGTCTACGTTGCGCAACACTCCCTATTTCTTAGGAATTAAATGATTTAAAACTCTTACATTGTCTTGACCCAACAAATAATTAATCTGTTAGTAAAGAATATGTCTGATACACAACAATATGAGTAACAGGGTATGGTGTGGAAAAACAAGAAGACACGAACAGGTTTATTAAAATTGAGCAATACTGAAGTAGTCGCCAAATTACTGTTGTTGCTACTATTAACACCAGTAACAATGAGTAAGCATTCCTACTTGTTCTGCCGCAAAAATGTTTACTCTGAAAATTTAATTGGTTCTTTTATAGTTTTAGAAAACTGGACCATAGTGAAATATGATTTCTCGCATCCACCGCTAGTTTGTGAGCAGCATTTATTATATGGCCAAAAGCCGCTCCGAAGCTAAGTTAGGTGGTAGTAATTGTACACATAATACATTAACACTTAAGACAAAGTTCTGTCAGGATCAGTTGACATAGGGAACTGAGTTATTTCGAATAATACCTGCTTGACGACGCCGTAAGTACACTTATACGTTGGAGAGAATATCAGAGATGTTACACTTTGCGTTAACAGTTTTATTGCTATTGAGAGAAAACAGGGAACGTTCGCAACATATCAGATATAGAGGCAGGGTTTCATGACCTCTCCAATGCAGAGATATCGGAAGTAATTCTGGCATGATGTGATACTGCCAAGTAGCAGAGCTCGATGAAACTTGCGTCATGCATAGAAAGAACTGCTACAGTATACTACAGAAAGTACCTGACAGAAATGCCCTATGAGACTAACATAAATAACACTTTTATTGAAAGACAATAATGAAACTGAAGTCATCGTGATTCATGATGGCCCCCTTGACATTCCAAAAGACGGACATGTTACTTAGTACGAGGCTGAGTCAAATGAAAACCTTAAATTTGTAATAACAAATCGAAATTATCCTGTAAGTTGGTAAGCGTGCTACAAATAGCGTCCAGAATGGCCTGTAGGTGGCAGCATAGTGCAGATGCACACATACCGTCGCAGTATCAGTATAAAGACGGCCGCCCCACTTGCGACTTGCACCAGGGAACAACAGCGTTCTGTTATTCGGTTTTTGCGTAATGAAGGTGTGAAACCTATTGACATTCATCGACGAATGAAGGTTCAGTACGGTGATGCATGTTTGTCACAGCAGCAAGTCTACGAATGGGTTGTGACTCCACAGATCATTGCAGCAGTTGAAGCCATAGTGAAGCAAAACCACCGAGTGACGCTGAATGACATTGCAGCAAGTTTACAGATTAGTTATGGGTCAGCACACCACATTGTGCATGATGTGCCCCAGTTTCACAAAGTCTGCAAGATGGATGCCACGGCAGCTGACTCCTGAAATGAGAGAACGACATGTAAATGCTTGTGAAGAACTTCTTCGGCACTTTGAACGAGAAGGTGATGGCTTCCTTGCAAGAATCGTTACTGGGGACGAAACATGGTTTCACTTCCACCAACCGGAAATGAAGAGAGCGAGTAAGAAATGGCGCCATTCCTCTTCACCAAAACCAAAGAAGTTTCGAACAGAACCATCAGCAGGGAAGTTTATGCTGACTCTCTTTTTGGACGAAAAGGTGTCATTTTGGAGCATTACATGCCTAGAGGGACCACTGTCACCAGTGCATCATACACAAATCTCCTAAAAAATCATCTGCTGCCTGCAATCAAATCAAAGGGTCGTGGAATGCTGTGAGCAGGCGTCCTTTTGCAGCATGACAATGCAAGGCCCAGCATTGCCCATACAACAGTTTCAACAATCACAGACCTGCATTTTAAGTGTCTTCCTCATCCACCATACTCACCAGACCTTGCCCCAAGTGATTTCTGTATGTCTGGGCCACTCAAAGACGCAGTGGGTGGAAAGAAGCACCGTCCTGATGAAGAGATACGTCACGCGGTGCATGAGTGGTTGCGCGGACTACCAAAAGAATTTTTTCCTAAAGGAATTTATGCATTATGTATGCGCTGGAGGACTTGCATTGAGCGTGGGGGAGATTATGTTGAAAAGTGACACAGCTTTGTACCACTTATGCGTAAGAAATAATATTTAAAAAAAACATTTAAGGTTTTCATTTGATTCTCCCTCGTACGTTCGGTGTCCACGCTCCGCCAAGCGTAGTAGCTATGGCAACGGCAGGTGACCGAGGCCACGCCTAGCGAGTTGTGACGAACGAGGCCCTCTAGCCTATGTTCTGTTTACTGTGTGGGTCGGATTTGCCTCAGTCCGTGCCCGGGCACTCTGCAGTGAACATCGGTTCCAATTTAGCTGTTGGTTTATCTTTCGACCTTTCTGTGGTGAAACTAGGGCTTGTAAGTGCAATTGTTATCAATTTATCGTTCTTCAACTATAAAATAAGTGAAATTTTAAACATTTTTATTGGCCGAGATGCAGCAAACGTCCGTTATTTAATTGCAGGATGTAAGTATAGCCACCACAGTTGCACAAAATTACTGTCTAATTGACCGTGGTTTCGACTGCACTAAGGCAGCCTTTATCAGAATAAAAAGATACATAGGATTATCTAGAAAATATAATGACAGGGCTTGAAAAACAATATACTTTATAGGATTACTTCCGTAATTTGTAGAGACAGAGTGTACTTATGTGTAATCACGCCATGGGTGAAAAACGTCTGAGCAAAAGTGCTCTCGTCAAATAGAAATTGTCACAAGAATAAAAACTAAAATGTAAAAGTGTAAAATGTTTGTCAACTGCATAGAATATTTCTTTGAAATACAATGGCAGCCGCGAGTTCGCTTAGGGCAAAGAACTCCATCAACACAGCCGCTACCGTCAGACTAAACGGCTAACAGGCCACGGCAGCGCCGAGGTGGACACGAAAATAGATTCGAGCCATCTAGCAAGAAGTAATCGAACCACAGACAAGAGCAAATGAGGCATTGCAAAGACAATTTTAAACATAACAGGTAACAAACATGAACCACTTTTTTAATGTTACAGCATAACGTAACAGCCTTTTCTTACAAAAGAAAATACAGTTCGAGTAATCCACAGAGAAAACATGAAAATGGAAGGGAAACGATGCTTAAGGGACTATATAGAGGAGAGTATCGCCATTCATACCATTTTTAATTAGCGGATCTGTACATTGAAAAAGTTTGTATTGCGTAATTCAAACTGTTCGTTAAGAATGAGACCGTCATTCAGAGATAGATGTTTAAAAATTTCTAGCTGTGCTAAGATGTTAAGCCTACCGCCTTTTTTCTCTAAGCGCGAGATCTGGACGTCTTTTACATCTTTAGTAATATGTCCTGTGATTAACAAATGGTCAGCGAAAGTTGAATTGTGAACATTGGTGCCTTTTTTGCCTAGAAGGTGGTGTTCCTTGAATCTTATCGAAATAGCTCGACCTGTTTGCCCTATGTAATAGGCGGAACAATTGCCACAAATAATTTTATAAACATCAGGATTTTGACCGAGCGAGGTGGTGCAGTGGTTAGCACACTGGATTCGCATTCGGGAGGACGGCGGTTTAATCCCGCGTCCTGCCATCCAGATTTAGGTTTTCCGTCATTTCCCTAAATCGCTCCAGGAAAATGCCGGGTGGTTCCTTTGAAAGGGCACGGCCGACTTCCTTCCCCGTCCTTCGCTAATCCGATGAGACCAATGACCACGCTGTTTGGTCTCTTACCCCTAACAATCCAATCCAATCCAGAATTTTGCAAATGGGGAAGCGTAGGTTTCAAGTTATGTATGATGTTACTTTTTAAAGAATTATTAGTGGTGAAGGCTACTCTACAGCTATATTTATTTTGAAGCAGACACTGCATCCTGTACGATATTGGACCCGGAAATGGTATAGAGAAAAATTTTTCTTTTCATAGGTTCATTAGTAGAAAGGCTAGGGTGATGATTCTCTTATTGATTTTCCTACTAAAAATATTATCTACTGGAGACAAGTCATAGCCATTACCGACAACAATAGTTCTGATGAGATTGATATCAGAATTGAGGGTTTCACTAGAAGGGGGGGGTGGAGGTGGTTCTATGAATAGCTGAAAGAAAAACGACCTTCTTATGAGAATGCGAGTGTACTGAAGTGAATGGCATAATAGTATCAGAACTGGTTTCATAACGGAATTTATTGAAGCTAATCATAAGAATGAGATCTCGAAAGGTTAACTACCGGAACTCGTTTTCAGATTCACAGATGATAGAAATCTTTTCACGAAACATGTTGAACATATTAAGAAGTCGATCAGTACCGTCGTTAGGCCGTTTATAAATGACCAGGATGTCATCGACGTATCTAGCGTATGAAAGAATGCCTACAGTTGACGCTGAGAAATTATCGAAAAATTTTACTTCCAAGGAGTTAATGAATACATCTGCAAGGATTCCTGCTAAGGTGTTCCCCACTGCAAGAACATCTAGTTGTTGATATAGTTTTCCATTAAACTCAGAAAACTGTATTTCACTACAACACGAAGTAAATTCACGTGATCGGTGATATGCTCATCATGTAAGTCTTTTTTGAAAGAAGGTAATTTTTTTCTACTTTGTCTAATGTTGCAACTACTGGCAACGTTTGTGTAAAGATTTTTAATGTTAAAAGAATGTAATTTCGTATCTCTATCACAGTGAACGTTTTTAATTTTCTAAACAAAATCTTGACTATTGGAAACAGAAAAATTGTTGTGGAAAACGAACGATTTTTTCAATATTACAAATTAGGTTTATCGGTAAGAGATTCCTGTCATATGATACACGTACTGTCACTAATGCTATATATGACACACCAGGCCTGTTTTCTGGTGGAGGCTTCAGTTGATTAGTCGCTTTGTCATCAAATGTTGGCGGCTCTCATTCGAAACCCACTTCCTTTCGGCTGCTAATAGAGTATTTGAGCAGAATCAATTTTCATTATAGGTCCCTTCCTTACACCTCGCGGTTGAAAACGAACGCTACACCACGACACAAACACAAATTTGGACCGAGCAAAGTGGCGCAGTGGTTAGCACACTGGACTCGCACCCGGGAGGACAATGGTTAAGACCCGCCTCCGGCCATCCTGCTTTAGGTTTTCGGTGATTTCTTTAAATTGCTTCAGGCAAATGCTGGGACGTTCCCTTTTGGAAGGACACCGCCGACTTCCTTCCCCATCCATCCCTAATCCGATGGGACTGATATCTTCGCTGTTTGGTCCCCTCCCTCAAAACAACCAAACAAGCACAAATTTGAATACAGTGAACAGCGAAGAAAAATTTAAAAAAAAGGCATGAGGGAGCTTTCAACACGGCTCGCCCGCATTGCAGTCCAACACTGTGACCAATAAACCAATACGCCGTCACTTCTCTTCTTCACTCAGTGTTGAACTTGTTAAGCTTGGACCGTTCACTGTTTCTATTTTGCTCTCTTTCAACAGCTCAGTACACCTTCTTCCTGTTCTCATGCTTGATCTGTGTTCAGTTTATAACGGTCTGTCCACTGGGCCATCTTACCACTAAATCTGAGATGGGGTAAGGGGGGGTGTGATGGGGAGTTAGCCCTTGTCAGTACTATTCATCTTCTAGGTTAAAGGCTCTCGGGAAAACACAAGAAGGGCTTCAGTCACAAAGGGTGCAGGCTGAACACAGGAAGACCGTAGATACTGGAACCATTGGTATAACAGTTGTAAATTGTCGTAGCTGAGCTGGGAAAGTACCAGAGCTCCAAGTGCTCGTAGAAAGCACTGATGCTCAAATCGTTAGAGGCACTGAAATCTGGCTAAAGCCGGATATAAGCTCAGGCGAAATTTTTGCGAGGAACCTAACGGTTTTCCGAAAGGATAGGACAAACACGGTTGGCGGTGGCGTGTTTGTTGCTGTAATAAGTAGTTTAACTTGTCGCGAAATTGAAGTACATAATTCATGTGAGTTAGTTTGGGCAGAGGCCATTGTTGGCAACCGGAATAAAATAATAAATGGATCCTTTTAGCTACCTCCCAATTCAGATGATACAATTTCTGAATGGTTCTAAGATAACTTGAGTTTGATTTCAAATACGTATCCGACCCATACGGTAATAGTTGGTGGTGACTTCCATTTACCCTCGATATGTCGGCGAAAATACATGTTTAATTTCGGAGGTACGCATAAAATATCATCAGAAAGTGTGCTAAACGCTTTCTCTGAGAATTATTTCAAGCAGTTAGTTCATGAGCCCACGCGAATAGTAAACGGTTGTGAAAACACACTTGACCTCTTAGCAACAAGTCATCCTGAGTTAATAACGAGCATCAAAACCGATTCAGGGATTAGTGAACACAGGGCTGTCGTAGCAAGATTGAATATTGTAATCCCCAAATCCTCGAAAAATAAGCAAAAAATATACCTATTCAAAAAAGCAGATAATAGTTCACTTGGCGCCTTCCTGAGAGACAATGTACACTCACTCCAAATTAATAATATAAGTGTAGATCAGATGAGGCTTAAATTCAAAGAAATAGTATCGCCAGCAATTGAGAGATTTATACCAAATAAATTAACAAACGACGGAGTTGATCCTCCTTGGTACACAAAACGGGTTAGAACACTGTTGCAGAAACAACGAAACAAATATGCCAAATATAAACAGACGCAAAATCCCCAAGATTGGCGATCTTTTACAAAAGATCGAAAATTAGCGAGATGCTTATAACAGTTTCCACAACGAAAGTTCGTCTCGAAACCTGGGAGAAAATCCAAAGAGATTGTGGTCGTATATGAAGTATGTTAGCGGCAAGAAACAATCAATGCCTTCTCTGCGCGTTAGCAATGGAGATACTATCGAAGACAGTGCTAGCAAATCAGAGTTACTAAACACAGCCTTCCGAAATGCCTTCACAAAAGAAGACGAAATAAATATTCCAGAGTTCGAATAGAAAACACAATCAACATGGGTTTAGAAAAGATCGTTCCTGTGAAACACAACTAGCTCTTTATTCACATGAAGTGTTGAGTGCTATTGGCAAGGGATTTCAGATCCATTCCGTATTTCTGGGTTTCCGCAAGGCTTTTGACACTGTACCACACAAGCAACTTGTAGTGAAATTGCCTGCAATGGAATTTCGTCTGATTTATGTAACTGGATTTATGATTTCCTGAGAGAGAGGTCACAGTTCGTAGTAATTGAAGGAAAGTCATAGAGTAAAACAGAAGTGACTTCTGGCGTTCCCCAAGGTAGTGTTATAGGCCCTTTGCTGTTCTTTATGTTTATAAACGACGTGGGAGGCAATCTGAACACCCGTCTTCGGTTGTTTGCAGGTGGCGCTGTCGTTTATCGACTAATAAAGTCGTCCGAAGATCAAAACAAACTGCAAAACGATTTAGAAAACATATCTGAATGGTGTGAAACGTGGCAGCTGACCCTAAATAACGAAAAGTGTGAGGTCAACTCGTTAAACTTCGGTTACACGATAAATCAGTATAATCTAAAAGCCGTAAATTCAACTAAATACCTAGTTATTACAATTATGAGCAACTTAAATTGGAAGGAACACATAGAAAATGTTGTGGGGAAGGCTAACCAAAGACTGTGTTTTACTGGCAGGACACTTAGAAAATGTAACAGACCTATTACGGAGACTGCCTACACTACGCTTGTCCGTCCTCTTTTGGAATACTGCTGCGCGGTATGGGATCATTACCAGATAGGGCTGACGGAGTGCATCGAAAAAGTTCAAAGTAGGTCAGCACGTTTTGTATTATCGGGAAATATGGGAGAGAGTGTCACAGAAATGGTACAGTATTTGGGCTGGAAATAATTAAAAGAAAGGCGTTATTCGTTGCGACGGAATCTTGTCACGAAATTCCAATCGCCAACTTTCTCCTCCGAATGCGAAAATTTTTTGTTGATACCGACCTACATAGGGAGGAACGATCACCACCATAAAATAAGGGAAATCACAGCATATACGAAAAGATACAGGTGTTCGTTGTTTCCGCGCGCTATACGAGATTGGAATAATAGAGAATTGTGAAGGTGGTTGGATGAACCGTCTGCCAGGCACTTAAATGTGATTTGCAGAGTATCCGTGTAGATGTGGATGGCCAGAGGGTGTGACTGGCTGTCTTGACATGCGTCACCGGCAGCGGCCGCCGCGCTCTCTTGAAGTTCGGTTCTGGGATGCTGAGCCGGCCACAGTGGCCGAGCGGTTCTAGGCGCTTCAGTCTGGAACCGCGCGACCGCTACGGTCGCAGGTTCGAATCCTGCCTCGGGCATGGATGTGTGTGATGTCCTTAGGTTAGTTAGGTTTAAGTAGTTCTAAGTTCTAGGGGACTGATGACCTCAGATGTTAAGTCCCATAATGCTCAGAGCCATTTGAGCCATTTTTCTGGGACGGTGAGGCTGACCGAGAGGCAGAGCCGGGAGTGGGTGACGCAATTTCACTCGCGTTTGGGTCGAGTGGCCTCATATTCTGGACAAGCGGATAGTCGCCTCAATTCCTCCTCTAGCACTCGAAGCGTGCTGGCCGTGGCGAATTGGACGGATCTGAGTGGGACCGGTTGCGAGGAATGATCTCCCTGCCGTTTGCCGCCTCAGCGGCTAGCTGAGCGGTGGTGCTACCACTGGGGAAGGCGGCTGTCACACCGATGTCAACTTGCGTTTTCTAGCGGCTTGCCGGATTTTATTGCGAGTGAGCACGTTGTGGAACTTCCCCGATGTCAGTGTCGCACGTTGTGGTCTTGGTGCAAGAAAGCTGATTGTGCTATCAGTTCTTTCAATCTCGTCAGTGGTTTTAACGGGCAGTGCTCCGTTACTGACGGGTGTAGATCTGATTTACTGGAGCAACACAAGCCTCTGTTAGATGGTTAAATTGTGTGTGGTGGAACTCAGCCTCCCAAAGTATTTCTGATTTTTATAATTATATTTTTAAGAAATCTTTGAAATTTTGTGATTAATAAAACAATTTTCCAATGCACTCCCCGCTTGTACTCTGCTGATCAGAGTAATTTGTAAGAGAAATTCGTGGATTAGCTGTACTCCCTTCTGGTGTGCACACAGGAAGTGCCTTTTGCTTGTCAGAGTACCTCGGCGTGCAAGAAACCAAACTGTCGTTTATACAGCGAGCAACGGGTGTTGGCATTTATCGCACTGGTTTAAGATGCTGATTTTCACTAAGCTATTAAATCTGATGTTACTCGAACGCCTGTTCGCTCATTATTTACTTACTGCTGTCATTTGGGTTCAAAATAAAGTTTAAATACTTTTTAAAAATTTCTTGTCAAGCATTAAGCCTTCCGTTCTGTATAAGCACATGTGCGTTTTCTAACTCTCGGACAGTTTGTTGTCATATTTTGGTGCTTGTCCATTTGAACCATCAGGTTTTGTTCGTAATTACCTTGAAGCGTGCGTTTTGCTCGCCATTTCGAACATACTCCTGCTCTTAGAAATTACCGTCATTTGACTCATGTATTTTAAATTTAAGTGTTTCTAGAGAAAAGGGATTCTTGTGGTTAATGGCGGTATCTAAGATGTATATTTGATCTGTTTCTATCACACCTATTTCAGTGTTATTTTAGGTCTGTGTTTCAGAATGAGTGTCTCAGTCCTTGATCAGTCTAGCACGTGAAGCGTCCCGATTGGCTGGTAGTGTCGGAATCCATACTCATTCACTTTGACTTCAGTTGGCTTTTTCATTGTTTTATCAAATTCTATATATTTGTCAAAAACAATTGGTAATTGTAATGAAGTGTACTTAAAATTTATATGTGTCACGAAAGGTGTTCAATCTCTGTTTGCCCAGTTCTTCCATCCCCGAGGCAAGAAATCAGCAGGCCGACCGGTCTAGGGCGCCGCAGTCATGGACTGTGCGGCTGGTCCCGGAGGAGGTTCGAGTCCTCCCTCGGGCATGGCTGTGTGTGTTTGTCCTTAGGGTAATTTAGGTTAAGCAGTGTGTAAGCTTAGGGACTGATTACCTTAGCAGTTAAGTCCCATAAGATATCACACACATTTGAACATTTGAACAATCAGCAGGCCGCGTTTCAACTTGACAGTGACACAGTAGTCGAAAGTTACTTTCGTCCTTAATTTTTGCACGCCACTGTATGTCGATACTGTGCAAAACACTATGACATACATGGCAGTGGGGTACTCGTCATGGTATCAAATTCTAGGTTATGTTCCAGTTCCAGTCGCATGTGGAGTGAGCGAAGAATGACTGCTTCTATACATCTGTGCATGCTGTAATTTTTATAATCTTGCCTTCGCGATCTCCACGGGAGGCTGAAGGCTGGCTGCAGGTCTTCACACAATACTGGTTCTTCACAATTTGTAAGAAGGCTTTCGAGGATAACTGGCATTAGTCTCCAGAGCTCTGCCACTTCCTATTTCTCAAATTTCCGTGACGCTTTCCAGTGAGCCAAACAAACGTGCGATCGCTTCTTACGCCCTTCTTTGTAAACAATATTGCGTGGTAAACTCTTGAGCAATATTCTAGGATGGAAGTGATTTGTGAAGTGTCACCGTTGCAGGCTGATTGCATTTTTCAGTATTCTGCGAATGAAACGAAGTCTGCAAGCCAAAGAATTCCTTTGTATTCTTTAATGACTGTATTTAGCGGAGCGAGGTGCGATACTTGCTCGATTGTGCAGGTAATGGTTGACTTGGATGATATTTCTAAACATTTAGTAGCAAAAAAAATCAATTTAACTCGTCTCCGGCATCTGGCTCTCGATATCGCCGCACCATTACCTGCCAGTACGAACCATGCCACAATGTTTTTTTCCATAAGCCAGAGTAGAGAATTCTTTCCATGCAAAAACAGACATAATGTCTTATGGGATAACAGCAATCAGTGATTTTATAATGTTACTTAAAATCCGTCTTGATTGCAAATTTCTTGTTATTCATATGACCGATTTCGGTTCATTCAGAACCATCCTCAGATTTGATATTTCAGTTACAGGAGTAACCCGTCCAAATCCAGCAACTTTCACATCGTACCCTAGGATGTGAAAGTTGCTGGATTTGGACGGGTTACTCCTGTAACTGAAATATCAGATCTGAAGATGGTTCTGAATGAACCGAAACCGGTCATATGAATAATAAAAAATTTGCAATCAAGACGGATTTTAAGTAACATTATTTCTTTCTATGTTCGATCACAACCCAGAAATCACGATATATGTTTTGATTAATAATGATGGCAATCTCTCAGCCAAATTTTACGCACTTCTATAACATTCGAGACAGAATTTCCATATTTCCTTTCCTTGTAACAGAATCGATAAAGAATAGAAGACTAGATGCAGTGAGCACAATACGCACTTGGCGCAATAGATCACTACCACACAGACAATAAGAAGAGCGAATACAAAACTCATACCTCGTAATACAACGTGATACGCTGTAAAGCTGCCTTTCCTACTTCTGAGCATATGTCGTACTTTCATTTCAATAAAAAATATCCTTTCCATGGAAAAATTCCCTAGTCCAGAAAATTATGAAGACCTATCCTATAAGTGTAATGTGCTCAACCGCAATGGATAAAGCGATTTCTTAGGTCCTAGGCACTGAACCTAAAGTGGAGGATTTACACAATACTTCACTGTGACAGGAAGGTGTCTACATTGTAGATATAGACTATACATCTACATCTACATCTACATCCATACTCCGCAAGTCACCTGGCGGTGTGTGGTGAAGGGTACTTTGAGTACCTCTATCGGTTCTCCCTTCTATTCCTGTCTAGTATTGCTAGTGGAAAGAAAGATTGTCGGTATGCCTCTGTGTGGGCTCTAATCTCTGATTTTATCCTCATGGTCTCTTTGCGAGATATACGTAGGAGGGAGCAATATACTCCTTGCATAACAAAATATTTCTTTTAAACACTCGAATTCTTCATGAAAATGTAGATGTTCACAACTCACGAAAAGGAGACAACCACAGTTGACTAATGCTGTCCCTGGTTCAAATTCAAATGGCTCTAAGCCCTGTGGGACTTAACAACTAAGGTCATAAGTCCCCTAAACTTAGAACTACTTAAACCTAACTAATCTAAGGACAGCACACACATCCACGCCCGAGGCAGGATTCGAACCTGCGACCGTAGCAGCAGCGCGGTTCCGGATTGAAGCGCCTAGAACCGCTCGGCCACAGCGGCCGGCAATGCTGTCCCTCCTTAGTGATTATATGGAAAGGAGTGTTACTCTATTGCTTGAGAAAGTACACCGTGTTAGCTCAGAAAGGAAGGCCCTAAACTCAATTTCAAAACCCACTGTTTCCTGATTGAATACACTGACCTCGTCTCAGCCGAAGTCGATGCCGTCTCCACTGTCTCGACCGAGAGTCGATGCTACCTCCACATCGTCTCTACCCTGAGTCCTTCACTTTTAGTTTTCTCTTACGCCCTCGTTTCCATTTTCTACCTAACCGTGACAGTCGCCAATAGCGAAAATACAAAACACTGTGGCCCAATAGCAAAGTTTCCCAGCAACATAGAGAATTCAGCCAAAATGGTGTGTCTTGGTCAAGAGCTAATCATATAGCAAAACTGTCACCTATTACTAACGAAAGTCCCTTCCGGCTCTGTGCTAGTGACATCACACGGTAATAAATCAATCGCGCGTTTTCGCCCCTACGGCACTTATGGCACTAGCCTCACGTCATAGGCCCTCTGAAATTAGGAATGACAGTTCATGAGACTAGCACATTGTTTTCTGCAGCACTTGTTTTCAGAAGTGGCATATGGGTATCTACAAAAGTGGGTTACAGAACGTGAACCCCTATTTATTGCTCTTGGCACCTCTCCGCCCCAGGTAGACACTATGTTGGATGAATTTATAAAAATGGACAATGGCATGCTACCTCCCAGGACGCCTCAGCAGCCCGTGTTCTGCGAGTCCTCCTGAGCATCTGGTCTCTGTAACCAGCAAATGCCACTTCCAGTAGCATTCTCTGTTCGCCTCGTCTCAACTCCAACCTCTCACACATGTAAAAATCATTCAGATGCTAGAAAATCCGTCACCAAGTTAAGGAAGCGAAATTAATCTACCTAGAGCACCGCATTACCAGTCACTTTGGTAAAAGATCTTCAATAAAACTTTCTACATAACCAATCCGAAATTAAATTACAAAACCATGCAAAATTGCCTGAAGTTTTACATATCTTTGTAAATTTTGCGCTGTTGTTGACCCTTGTAAGCTATGTGAAGGGGTAACGACAAGCAAATTGTGCAACCAGCAACCAACCGATTCTGTATAAATGTCTGGCCCGTCCAAATCACAGCGCAGATTATAGAGTGTCAATGATTCAAGTAACCCTGCTATCCTTAGTGTGTTCACATGATGATCAGGTAAAACACATAAGCAATCATACCCACTCCTTAGAAGACCACCCTAATCTTGATTTAGCGCCAGACTGACATTGAAGGCAGGTCTTTTAGAAATATGAAATCTCAAAAAAAAAAGAAAAAAATGAGAAACAAATCTTGTTTGAAACGCCAGAGTTAACATTACGTTCTACGTCATTAAAAATCTTACTCTGCCTGATATTTAACAGGGCTCCTTGCCCATTAATTTATTACGTGATCAGTATTGCAACCGAAGGTGCATTCATACTCTGTAGCTAATAGATTTTTAGTATTCACATGTGTGTTTTCTAAATTAAACTAAGAATACATAAAAAATCAATAACTTTGTAAATACTGTCACCATGAGGTGTGATTGGATTAAAGTTAACATTATCCTTAAGATGCAGACAGTTTGAATAATATAACTCATGGATTAGTGAGAAACAATAAAACATCACATATTAATTTAACATCATAGAAATTTTTCTTAGATCTCCCCTTCTTTTCAGATTACTTAAACAGCTAAAACAGCTATGTGAATGTTGCATGAAGTGCTTCCTATCAGATTATCTGGCATTTGTACTTATGTATTACCTTGTCTGTGAAAACATGAAAAAGACAAGCAACACATAAATAAATTCTTGATCTGTACACATGTATAGTTTGACGCATGTGCACTACATGGCATTATCTGAGACATGGATGCAAAACACAATAACAAAATATACGATAAATATTCAATGAGACATTGACATCACAGAACTTACAACTGAAGTGAGCTTGCTCCCTTTTACATAAAAATCTTTTGTTTCAACATCACATGTGCTTTGGGCACACAACCATCTCACGAGTGTAGTGGGATTCATTTAAGGTACAATGTACTGTGGCAGAGCACGCAGAGTAGTCTGATTCTGTCATCTCGTCATCGCTCGCAGCAAGGGCATGTCCTCAATTGTAGGAGCACTCAGCGCAGGAGACAGCAAGTGGGCCTCGCAACAGACCTCCTATGGGCCAGAGAGAGCTTACTGTGACCCTGTGCGACATCTTATTGCTTGGAGCTATGTGGCTATTATTTTCCCTATCATAGCAGCCCCTCAGACACTTGTGTGTCCAGGAACAAACAGTTCAAATTACTTCAAAAGTTTATGCAGAAGTATGCCAATTCAACTGTACTGTGCTTACATGCTCAACAGAGCGGAACAGGATTTTCGCAGTTAACTATCTTGGATGATCATTCTGTTATCCAAAGGTTCAATATAACTAGGATATGTTGATCTGTGATACGCGTGACGACAGATAACGGGAAGAAGCTCTCATCATGAGAAAAGAATTTGTTGTTGATTATTGTTACCTAATACAGAAGTAACAAAATTTTCTCGGGCTTCCAGCCGCGTCAGGTGGTTAAAATCCCACGAGCTTTCGACCGAGCTCTCCTTAGTAACTGTCAAGTGGTAAGAATGACTGCTGTGTCGCCGTGGCCGCGTCGTTATATAGCCGCACTGCTGACTGTGACGTCACTGGTGCTCTCTTCCTCGCCATATATGGTAGTGTTTTCATCCCGCGTCTGTCGCGCCCGTTTCAACCTCGCGATGGCCGCGTCCCAGGCTGTCCTGAGCTGCAAACCGCCGTCCTCGTTGATGGTGTTTTCAGAGGTTTTTATTTCAATAGATTCTTTTATGACGCTATCCCAAAATCCCTTCGGCCTCATAACGACAGATGTTTCGTCGAATAGAATTCGGTGTCCACATTCTAAGGCGTGTTCTGCCGCGGCTGATTTTTCTGGGTAGCATAGGCGTAAGCACCTCTCGTGTTCCGTCCGGCGTTGCTCCACAGTAGCTACTGTTTGGTCGAAGTAGTAACAGCCACACTGACACGATATCTTGTACACTCCAGGCGTTCTAAGCCCTAGATAGTCCTTCACAGTTCTCATGAGCTGTAGAATTTTTGCTGGGGGGCCTGAACGCCGATGAAATGTTATATCTCTTTAGAAGCCGGCCAATCTTTCCCGACACTATACCACAGAAAGGCAAAAACACAAGTTTCTTGCTTTCTTCATCGGTGGTGCTCTCTACTCTGTTGGTGTGCTTCTTGCGTGTCACACCAGATATAGCTTGTGAACCTGTCCGTGGCTGTACCCGTCTTCCCGGAAGACTTTTAGGAGGTGGCTCAGTTCTAGTGGCAGACTTTCAGCGTATGAGACAACTTAAGCACGATGGACGAGGGTATTCAGACAGCCACGTTTTTGTGCCGGATGGTGGTGGCTGAGAGCGTGCAGATACCGATCTGTGTGTGTCGGTTTCCTGTAGACACCGTGGCTGAGGTGCCCATTGGTTTTCCGTCGAACGAAAAGAAACTGGCTCTGTGCACTATGGGACTTAACTTCTGCGGTCATCAGTCCCCTAGAACTACTTAAACCTAACTAACCTAAGTGATGTGTCGACAGAAGTGCCGACACAGTGTGGTTTGAGGAGACCTAAATACACGCTATAAGCTCACGTAGGATGGCGTGAGGTCTGAAACAGGATACGTAATGAATGCTATAAAGAAAAGTACGTAGCTTCTGGAATACTTAACTTTAATCCATCCTTGGTACATCGCTATTGACGATACAAGTGAGACTCTCTAGTTTCAGACAATATACTGCTAATGGCGCCTTGCTAGGTCGTAGCCATTGACTTAGCTGAAGGCTATTCTAACTATCTGCTCTGCAGATGAGCGAGGCTTCGTCATTGTGCATCGCTAGCTACGTCGTCCGTACAACTGGGGCGAGTGCTAGTACGTCTCTCTAGACCTGCCGTGTGGTGGCGATCGGTCTGCTATCACTGAAAGTGGCGACACGCGGGTCCGACATGTACTAATGGACCGCGGCCGATTTAAAGCTACCACCTAGCAAGTGTGGTGTCTGGCGGTGACACCACACTAAGGACATCACACACATCCATGCTCGAGGCAGGATTCGAACCTGCGACCGTAGCGGTCGCGTGGTTCCAGACTGTAGCGCCTAGAACCGCTCGGCCACACAGGCCGGCATGAACGAGAACGTCAAGGAAGGGCAGTGCACTATCTGACTCGGCTTCCATCATAAACTTGATGTGGCCATGAATGCTGTTCAGGTGTTGCAAGAATTCTCCCATTTTTCACGACCATGGGGCCAGATGATAAAAGTGTCATCGACGTAACGATAAAAGCAACTTGGCTTAGCTGGAGCGGCGTCCAAGGCGATGTCTTCAAAACTGTCCATACAAATTTTATTACTTCATATGGCCGCGAAACCATGCATTCATATATAGCACAGAACTGTTTGGTGTTGCAGTCTTTCTCACGAATATTGGTTTTCACCAGGAGAAAAGGACCGTACACGCCATGGTGTAGCTGAAACGTTCAGCCAAGAAATTCCTGTGGTGGAAAGTTTGTCACACGTGCCAAAGTACCAGTATAGCCAGCTAGAAGTGCTCTCGTAGGCTATAGGGATCTCTTGTTGACATCACTCTGTCATAGCAGACCGCTTTTACCTTGGCTGCCACGCCGGTCTCCCGTAGGTCTCCCCGGCGTCTAGTTGGACCACTCCATTGTACACTGCAACCCTAAGGTGCTGTTCAGCACCCGACCGAAAGCTACCCAGCAGCTGATGCAGGCTGACCATGACCACCGCCCGCATCAGCTGGGATGTGCCTCAAGCTCTCTTCTTGCTCGACCGTGACGTCCCTGCCTTCCCTCCGCTTATTCCCCCACTATGTGAGACAGCCAGTGCACTGCGTGTTGCCTGCATGTCCACACTCTTTGTCTCCATGTGGTCCTGCACAGTAGTTACAATTAGGCTCAATACTGGAATTTCCTGTTATGTACCACACATTCTGTTAAATGTCTCTTTAGTACAGTACAAATTGGAGTTACTTTAACCGAAATTAGGGATTACACAGTCAGTGCAAGAATCATTAAATGTAAAATATTTACATAAAAAAGTTAAAGTAGCATATCATGCACAGTCTGTCCTGAAGTACTCAGTATCTATTTTTTTCTGCAAACACTGCCGATAATGGGAACATGATATATTTTCATTCTCATTCATGCTTTTGTTGATGAAGAGTATGTTATTTCTACGTTATTTTACTATTTAATACCTTAGTAGTTATCCACGCCAAGAAAGACATGCTTATTTATACTTGTTAAATTGAATAGCATATGTAGTACCTAAATATTCCACAGAACTTGCAGATAGCCGCGCGGGGGTTAGCCGAGCACTCTAAGGCACTGCAGTCTTGGACTGTGCGGCTGATCCCGGCGGAGGTTTGAGTCCTCCCTCGGGCATGGGTGTGTGTGCTTGTCCTTAGGAAAATTTGGGTGAAGTAGTGTGTAAGCTTAGGGACTGATGACCTTAGCAGTTAAGTCCCATAAGATTTCACACACATTTGAACATTTCTTAGAACCTGCAGATAGCAGTAGCAAGGAATGTATTAATAGTATCTTTTGTATTGTTGCTCTTATTATCCTTCCAACAATTGCCTTTATCATCATGCAATGCCAAGGCCTCCCGCAGACAAAAATGTCAGAGTCACAACTCTGTCCTACTACTAATTACTGGGCATATCAGTTCCTGCAAGTCCGCAGCTCGTGGTCGTGCGGTAGCGTTCTCGCTTCCCACGCCTGGTTCCCGGGTTCGATTCCCGGCGGGGTCAGGGATTTTCTCTGCCTCGTGATGACTGGGTGTTGTGTGATGTCCTTAGGTTAGTTAGGCTTAAGTAGTTCTAAGTTCTAGGGGACTGATGACCATAGATGTTAAGTCCCATAGTGCTCAGAGCTATTTAAACCAAGTTCCTGCAAAAAGCCGAGATGAGATGCTTCTCGTGTTACTTTCAGTGCTACACACCTTACATACCACTATGGCAGAATTTAGATATACCTTCCTCCTCCTTTACTTGTAGAAAACTTTCTACAATCTCAGTTCGATTCATCATTCCCCTTTGATCTCTCGCTTATTCAGGAAGTGTCCTTTCTCCAGCCTGCTATTAATAGAAATAAATAAATTTTGAGAAACACTAAAGCTATAATTTATTACATGTTGTCGCTCAACACTGGTTAGTTGCAGATTGTAGAACATCTGAAAGTTCAGGAGCACTTCGCGTGTTCCTGTAATCGTCTCTCATCTGGGTTCCCATTCATTTGACAAAAAACCTTGTTTGCCACCGCAACAGATGCTCCTCATGCTCTTATACAACACAAAACACAATTCACACGGAACATACAATTCGCGTGGTCATTCTCTGACGGCAAAGACTACAATGAAAAACCTCAACAGTGTATGTCTGCTCGCATCTGTGATGAGGACGTCAGTACAAATCATCGTCTTTAACGCGGCTTGATATCGACAGAATAAAAAGAGCACAAATTCCATACTACTAATCGATAACCAATCATACTAACTACAGAGGAACAGTCTCAGTATCTTATTCCTCGCAACAGCCACCTGACATGAGTCAAACTCCAGATATGTGATTTATTTCTTACAGCTACAAAACCTACACTGTTCGTACACTTGTCCTAGATGTCTTCGTCCCTCACCACATACTAAATTCTTACGTATCCACCATTTCATTATTTCTTCTGTTAACTTCATCACGTCAGAATATGAAAAAAACTCACTTCTCTTTCTCACTGAAAACTGATATTCTATATAACCTGTGATTACGGTTGTACATCATGCACTGACTACTCTATCTGTACTTTCATCATACGCATATTACAGTAACCTACAATCCTCATACACGAGTTCGTGTAAGTATCGTTCTCATTTAGTTTATGAAGTGTTTGGTGTGGAAATGCGGTGCACAGCAACCAGTTTCTTTCATTTTATGGTCTCCAGTTTATACGCATTTGTATGTGCAAGTTGTCTTACTCATAGCGGCCTGTTGTAGGCAGAAAAAATTTGTGGAACAGCCTCTTCTGTTTATTAGACAGACGGGAAAATTTGACTGGCACCGTCTGTCCCGCATGGTATTCCCTTACTCTTGACTTTTTATCTACTTCTTCCTTCCATTTGCTACCTGCCTCTCAGGTCCTGTCCAACGCTGCTTAGCAGTTACCCTATGCTGTAACTTGTTCAACTGTGGGAACTCAACAATTACACATGTCTTTTCCTGGAGTGTCTGACTCTTGAGGACTGACAGTGGAGATAACGCAGTAGAACTGTGCGGCATCACAATCAGTATGTTCTGGAATTCTCTGAATGGTTCACCCCACATCCAGCGCTGTTTATGGTAGTATATTCGACATAAATTTCTGAGCTCTTACATCGTCTACCCTGCGGGGTTTGAACTCAGTTGGTACACTGAGCTGTATGTGGGCTGCATTCTGTGTCATCTCAGAGTGACTCTCCAGCGTTCTGGTGTTAACTGTGGTCCGTTGTCTGATATTATTCTGCCCACAGGTCCTACTTGTGCTATAAAGTCCCTGCACAGTAGTTTGAAACGGTGAGTGCAGTAGTTTTGAGTAGTGACATGAGAACCATACATTTAGATGTGTGTTCCACAACGACTAAGAGGTACTGACATTCATGCAGCATTATGGGCAATGGTCACATTAAGTCTACTGCTGCGAGATGTCGAAATTTCTGGGGCACTATAGGATATAGTGAAGCCTGCATTCTAGATCCCCTGTTTAGCCTTCTGGAACGCCTTGCAGATAGAAATTACCCACCGTACACTTCTCTTCATGTTTAAAAGTGGTATAAGGTTTTCAGTAACAAAAAAAGTCCTTCAGCCCAAAATGAGCTGTGAATATAAAAAAAATGTTCAAATGTGTATGAAATCTTATGGGACTTAACTGCTAAGGTCATGAGTCCCTAAGCTTCCACACTACTTAACTTAAATTATCCTAAGGACAAACACACACACATCCATGATCGAGGGAGGACTCGAATCTCCGCCGAGACCAGCTGCACAGTCCACGACTGTAGTGCCCAAGACCGCTTGGCTAATCCCGCACGTCTCCTGTGAATATACCATATGAAATTGTTTACCAGCCCTTGTGGGATACAGAGCGTCCACAGCGAATCAGTAATGCCCCTGTAGTGAACAGGATTCCCTTCCTAACCAGATAAAACATTAAGACTTCTCTTTCCTTTCTGACTTGCCATTTCTCCATAAGCCGTCTAAGTACCAGATACGTGTCCTGCTATTTAACCATTTCCTGTAGTTTTACTGTGATGCAATTATCCAAGGCGACGTTTTGTAGATAAAACAGACAGAAGTAGTTCTCTTCAGTGTCCTCTGCTATCTCGTTCAAAGAATAATTCTTTTTACATTTTGACAACACCCAACTACAAAATTTTATTTCTTTCGTCATGATCATTCCATTCTCATCAATCTCCCAGAAAATTATGACGCCAAAATTTGTCTGTGAGCTTTCCGTTGCCATACAAAGATGAGCTGACAAGTGCGGATGTGACAATATCGGAGCAATTACTACTGAATTCTTCAGTGCTTGGAATTTGCTCCTCGCATTCTTATTCTCGTATACCCAAGGCGTCGTTTTTCCTATCGATGCGCGAAGTCTTGGTGCTGCTAACATATCCATTCTTGTATTTTTTGTAGAAGTTGATGACTCCTGGAAATCCTCCGAAAATCTTTGTGCTCTGAGGTGTTGGGCACTGTGCAATCACCTCTAGTATCCCCAGATATTTGCTACTATCCCTTGTGCAGAGATGATATGAGCTGAAAATTCTACTTCGTTTGTGCTGAGACACGATTCTTGCAAACTGACTGTACTCTGTGGTCCTGTACAGTACCGACCAACGCATTCGTGATCTTGCCAAATTCTTTCTGCATTCAATAGATCGTCAACATAGCGAGTCATGTCTACTCTTACTGATTCATCAGAATCCCGCTCAGTCAGCGAAAAAATGCTGCCAAAGATACTTTTAGGCTGAAAGATAGTTGTCGAAAATGGTAGCATCAGCCGAAAACGATAAAAGATTTGCATTTCTGGCAAGACAGTTGCATTTCTATATGTCAGAAGTTCGACCTAAGGTTGATCGACGAAAAGATTTTCACCCTGTGAAATCTTTGTAAATGTTCTTCTAGATTTTCTGGCCTGTCCACCTCTGATGTGATAATTGTATTGATCTGCTATAATATAATGCTAGGTATGTAGATCCTTCCTTATTTTCGACAACTCGTAGGAGCCTGTCGTACATGGAAGCTGCATGCTCAGTCACACTTTCTAGCAAAATGTGTCTTATGACTCACTTCAATTCGTAGGGAAGTGGGCTGACGTAAAGAGATAAATAAAATTTATGATGAAACTTCCTGGCAGATTAAAACTGTGTGCCCGACCGAGACTCGAACTCGGGACCTTTGCCTTTCGCGGGCAAGTGCTCTACCAA
This sequence comes from Schistocerca piceifrons, assembly GCF_021461385.2. Lineage (NCBI taxonomy): Eukaryota > Metazoa > Arthropoda > Insecta > Orthoptera > Acrididae > Schistocerca > Schistocerca piceifrons. The sequence continues at coordinate 521,595,731 of NC_060143.1, forward strand.
CGGAGCTACCGAAGCACGACTCACGCCCGGTACCCACAGCTTTACTTCTGCCAGTATCTCGTCTCCTACCTTCCAAACTTTACAGAAGCTCTCCTGCGAACCTACCAATGGAAAGCCAGCAAACTCTCGACTTCTGAAGCAATATACGGAGCAGTATTATTTCATCTGTGTTAAATTTTAGCTCCAGCGGCGACAGTACCTGCACATTTCATTACGAACTTCTTGAATCCATATCAAATTGAATTATAAACGTAGACCCCCTTACGAAATTCATTTGGTCAGGCATCTGTTTACTACAAATCAATAGAACATGAACCCTGAGCAACATCACGTTCCAATGAAGATAATAACCAAACATTTGTGGCTATTTGATATATTAGAAGAAAGTGACCCTCTGCATACGAAAAGAACTGATATATGTGTTATCGCTTATTGTCATTTTAGACGCAATCAGAAAATAGAAAAGAAGATACACGCCAACGATCCCACGAAAGTTTTATTTAGAAATTTTCAGCGAAGCCGCTGATGTATCTCTCCCGTAGGAACCCTCAAGACAAGATTAGATTAAATAAAACGCGCACAGATGCTCTTCGGTAGTCATTGCTGCCGTCCTCCATACGCAGTTGGAGTATCAACATTTGGCACCATGATGAGAACTTTCTGCCATGCACTTCAGTGATTTTCAGAGTATATATGTACCGTAGACCAGAAATGTACATGTAGAGCGAATTTGTAATCAAGTTTCAGGTAATAGTTACTGCGTATCGACAGTTATGTTGAAAGGGAACTCTTATTATTTATCGAAATGTCTACAACCATTTCTCTTGCATCAGCTAAAGAAATATACTTAATGTCACGGCCGGCGACTTCAAAGATAAGAGAAACATTAGCGACTGTACCCGCTCTTAATGCGTAACTTTTTTCTACTTGAGAAAGAAATGAAATAATCAAATATGCTTCGCAGTAGCTGGGAATGGCGACAGACAAGTTGTTTAGTGGAACTGTAAGGAGCTATGGAACACAGTCTTGTTGAGTAGTATTAGGTAAGAGAAGTAAAGTTGTTCTAAACCAGAAAATTGATTTGTACACCGTAGTTCTTTACTAGAAATGGTCGTATTGGGGATGATATGGGCTTGTCTTCCTTCGACATATGAACTGACCCATCTAGCCGGTGTTTAGTGTGCTCTAAGGCTTCACAAAAATTTTGAACCATGGTGCAAATGGGCGTCGTTCCCAAACACAAACCGTTGCAGCAAACACAGACTAGCACCTGCGAAATAACTCAATGGACTCTTTCTTACAGATTTTCGTGCGGCAGCCTGAAATCCGAATGAGCTGTAGAGCGTATAACTACTTCGGAAATGAGTTTTTCTGTTATATAGAAGTGTTGAATGTAAATAAATGTTTTGGACAAAACCCATCACACCTTTCGAAGCACCAAGGAAATATGTAGTGTCAATGAGAAACATTAGCAGAGTGATAATAAGCTTACTAATCAAATAACGATCATGCAATGTATCAGACGAAATATGTGATTTCATTGAAGATTTCTTGCTGGGAAGGATGCAGTATATTGTCGTGAACAGATGTAGATATAACAGATGTAGATGTGGACGGATGCAGATATAGCTTCAGAGATGCTCCAGGGATAAGTGCTTGGGCACTTGTTCATATTATATTTTAATAACACAGTATTATTGGGAAAAGGCTACAGAAATATCCAGTCAGAACCTCATACGATTTCGTAGTGATACCAAGATTGTCAGTCTCTTCCAAATGTTCAGAAATATTAAAGTGTGCACTTCACAAAACGAATAAGTTAAGTATCCTGTGACATCAATGAGTCACAACCAGAATCGGTCAACTTATACAGATACCTGGGTGTAAAAATTTGTATCGATATGATGAAACGCAGCAGACAATTTCTGTTTGGTTATGTAATTAGATGATGATAACAGTGGGTGTTGCATTGAGAATGGTTTGTGGAAAGCGATACCCGCATTTTCTCTTGTTGCAGGGACAACAGTGAGGAAGGGTGACCGGTCTGGCATCGTGACGTAAGACACCACAGCCCTGCTACGTTCGCACTGCCAACGGCTGAATGCAAGGGGAAACTACTGTGTACGGAAATAAGTCCAGGTGTAAATTCATGCTGTGATACGGCAAATATCAGGAAACACGCTGTTAAAGACGAGACAGTCCTTACCGCTTACAAAATATATTTTATTACAATAAGTGACTTTTCTCAGATGTTAGCCACTCTCATTAGCATCTGAGACAATTAATAACTGTATCCTTGTTGTCTACTTCTGTTATAATGTGTTGAAAAATCTCATGTTGGAAAAAGCAGCAGATTTTAAATTTTCCATTATTTTTATGTACTATTTACCCATTATAATCATCAACACCTGAGCACCATCATCGACCGCAGGATCAACACCTTCGATACATTACAGTTTTTAGTAAAGTACATACCTACCAGTTATAAATAAGATCTATGTGCCTTTTTTTACTTATATCCAGGAATCAAGTAAAGAGCGTTCTTGGTCGCTTTATCATCTATCCTGCTGTAAAACGTAATTTAAATTCAAAGAAATGCGAAAGCAACACTGTTTTCTAGCTTGTGATAGTAAAGAGATAGTCAACTTTAGTACCAGTCGCTTTACGCCTATTGCTGTTTTTTATTCTTTTTATTTTATCTATAAATCAAAAGAAAACCTATTTATTTTGTGCACAGGTTTACTAATATTTTGTTTCTGTATACACAGTATAGTACAGTGGTGGTCTAGAGCGGCCAGCACAGTAGGTCAGTGTGTTCTGTCAAAGGGCTGGCTACCCTCTGAAATCAAATTTCTGAGAGAAGTATTCAACGACGAACTTGAAAGGGTGACCAAATAATGAGAACAAACTCGAAAAAAAGAAAGGGTGTCATCTTTGATTAGTAATCTAAACGTCATCCTTCCCGGGTTCGAACGGTATCACTGCTTAAAAATTTTGAATAAAAACCGTTGGCAATGGCTGTCGAAGACTTTCTAACATAAGAAGTCACCCTCATTCTGCTAAAATCTATGTCAAAGACGGCGGATGAGTGGACAGAGGTAACGTTCATATGTTTGCGGGTGGCAAACTACCCCTACAAACGGAAGAATCTACAATGATCAACGGCAAGGGGTTGTACAAGAAAACAGAAGCCACTGCATTGAAGACACATAACGTGTATCCACAGGAGATGCGGTCTGTAACAGAAAAATTCTCATGATGATCTCTCCACTGGCACAACAGTCTGGACTAGGCCCTGATTCGGATCTCCGGGAGAGGAATGCCAAGCAGGAAGAGTCCATGAGAAAAAGACTGGGTAACCAACGAAACGATAACGTTCTACAAGTAGGGGCGTGGAATGTAAGGAGTCTGAACGTGACAGAGAACCTAGAAACTCTGAAAAGGGAAACGCTAAGGCTCAATATAAATATAGCGGGGGTCTGTGAAGTGGAATGGGAAGAACACAAGGATTTCTGATCAGATGAGTATACAGTAATATCAACAGCAGCGGGAAATGATACAGCGACAGAAGATTTCGTTATGAATAGGACAGAGAGTGAGTTACTGTGAACTTTCATTGATAAGGTCGTTCTTATCACAATCGACATACATGCCGATGTCACAAGCCGCTTGGTTCACTGCTGACAAAGTTCTAAATGACTACTGGACTGCCGCTCCAGCCAGGCTGTCTTATGTTTCGCACCTCTTGCCACATTTCAGTATAACTATGGTGAATGATTATCATTATTCTTGCAAATATCGCAACTACTACTGCATAAGCTCCAGGTGGACGATGATTCATATAGTAGTAAACAGTGTAGACCTTTACTGGTCGTGGTAAGGTCGTGGCGAAGGTGGCTTTGCAGAGGTCAGGACACCAATAGTTGATCACCTTGAGCAGGATAACAGTGGAGCAGTGAGAGGGTAACCTTATAGTCACCAAAAGTCCTGTCATAAACACATCATTGTTAAAACATTGTATTATTGTTCATTAGCTACAGAAATTGTGATGATATTTGAATAAGTCAATATGCCTGGATTTAAGCTTGCAAGATACCACGTGTGGGAAGAAGAAAGAGGTGTGAATTTTGATTTAAATTCTATAAATGAAATGCAAGGAGTGCTGTTCAACATATAAGTGGTTTATTCAGGGAAACTGCATTAAACAGCACATGCAATAATTATTGAAATTTTATGAAACTGATTTAAAAATCACACACAAATTAATCAAATAATGATAAACAAAAATTTAAAAAAATAGAGTCTCCAGGCACTGTAGAAAGTATCAAATAAAAAAACAACAAATAGAATTGAATTGGCCAAGAGCTGAAAACAAGTGAATTATATAAGGTGCCTGCCCTGGTACTTGTCTTTTAACATGAGCATTGTATGACTTCATTCTAATTTAACATATAAATAAATTACACGAGACGGGTTGACCTGGTGTAATAAATGAGGAAGGAATAAAAAAAAACCAGCTGAACATACGACTTTCTTAACCGGCAAACGGTGAATACTGTGCCTTGCGTCTTTATGAGCATCTAACACATAGCAAACAAATTGAAAAAAGCGAAAGAAGAAGGTGCAGCTAGGAAAGTGGGCGTTTCCTGTATTACCATGTTCATAGCGTGGCCGGCGTGGCGGTGGAGTCGGCTGATTGCGTGCGGCTGCATCAAGACTCTGCCGGCGACGTAGTTGATAGAGCCTAACATGCCCTACGCCAAAAATAGTGACCGAAACCTGCTACTGGAAGTTACCATTACTGGACGGCGGTATGCGTCCATCTGCAAGTGCAAACCTACGTGAAACAAAGCTCAAAACTGTTCTAACAGTACTACCGTCATCGGACATGTAGCCGGCCGGTATGGCCGTGCGGTTCTAGGCGCTTCAGTCTGGAACCGCGTAACCGCTACAGTGGCAGGTTCGAAACCTGCCTCGGGCATGGATGTGTGTGATGTCCTTAGGTTAGTTAGGTTTAAGTAGTTCTACGTTCTAGGGGACTGATGACCACAGATGTTAAGTCTCATAGTGCTCAGAGCCATTTGAACCATTTTATTCGGACATGTAGTAAATCAAAATGACCCTGAGTTAAGCTCTTGATAACGCGCGCAGTGAGTGAAGCTCGCCTACTTGGATCTAACAAACTTATATCTCTACGCTGTTTGCGACGAATGCAAAGTGCATTGTTTCATAGCAAGCTATAAGGGACTCGTTGCGACTTATCGGAAGCAGTCAAGAGTGAACTCCTGCCTCCTCAGAAGCAAAATTCGGAACCCCCAATACCAGTGCGCTCCTCGCACCTGGAGAGAGAGAGCCGCTCCCCTCCAGCGTCTTGTCTCCACCCTTCCGCAATTTACGTAGCTCGTACTATTTTTCAAAGCGAACATGAGATTCTTGCCAATGAAGAGGTCCGTTTCAAAATTTCGTCCCTCCTTGCCTTCGCATTCCGCGAGGAAAAGAGAGCGATACTCTGTGTGAGGCAGAGTTGGGTTGTTTTGGGGAAGGAGACCAGACAGCGAGGTCATCGGTCTCATTGGATTAGGGAAGGAAGTCGGCCGTGGCCTTACAAAGGAACCATCCCGGCATTTGCCTGGAGCGATTTAGAGAAATCACGGAAAGCCTAAATCAGGACGGCCGGTCGCGGGATTGAACCGTCGTCCTCCCGAATGCGAGTCCAATGTCTAACCACTGCGCCACCTCGTTCGGTTGTGTGAGACAGAGTATACAAATAAACCAAGACTTCTCCCTTTCAGTATTGCCGCTACGTTCCCAGGTGTTCTGCTCGCGGGAAACGGCCAAAATTCCCAACTCGCCGCTCTGTCCGTGTTACCTAGAATCGTGGCAAAGCTGTTTTACGCTCTAAGTTAATAGTTTCCATTGCCCCGGGCACACGTGCGAATGTCCACGACTTCCCTTGGCAGAGTGTTGATGTATGCAGCGTCTTCGCCTGTCGCTAATCCTCTGGGGGCCTGCCCTCTGTGAAGCGTGCCGACATGGGCGCGCGACCGCCGCTCGCCAGTGGGCACTACCTGTGTCCACCTGGTCGCCGGGCTTCCCAGCTAGAAACGGATCAGAAGAGTTCCTTTCATGCACAAAGTGTACCAAGTTTACAAAGAGAAGAGTCATAGCCCTTTACCGACGCTTAATGACACAATAATTCACCTCCATCACACTTCATCTATTGCGATAAATGACTTATTTTAAAAGCAATTATCTCCTTTAATTATAAACATGAAAAGCTTTGACGCTTTTCAAGCTGCATACGGCTTCCAAGGAGGCGCAGCCATCAGTAGGTGACCTGACAGCTCACAGTGTTGGGCAGTCGTTGGTAATGACGGCAGTGATTCCACAAGGACGCTGACTGCAGCAGCGAGCGACGGCTCTTAGAGCATACTAGAGACTGCCCAACGGTCAAGGACATATTGTCATGTATCCACCATGAATGCAATGGCCTCATAGCAGCAGTGGCGGCTGCCCACACTTGCAGAGGCAAGCAGCAAGGAGTTTTCTTGCACAAACGATGACAGCTGAGGAGCTGCACATGCCTGGACTCGAGCTATAGACCTCCAGGGTAGGTGGATGGCAATAGCTGAAGTACGCGCCCAGGTCCTGCATTGTTTGGACGGTGCTAAGTCCACAGCATGAGGCTTATCGAAAGCTGAAGAGATAAAGCTAACAGCAGTAGAGTACAGAGGTAGTGACTGATTGATTCATGTAGACCTGTAGACTCATAGACCCCCATCGTGGCTGGTGGCTGGCAGACTGCAGTATCTTTGACTAGAAGTGGCGAGTTTTTGTATTCATCTGACTCGTCCTTCATTTGCTACAGCATCAGATTTTGTCACGAAAGCCACAACATAACAATGGATTCGATGTGAAGCAACTAGGCCACAACCACTGCGGTGGCTCTGCCCTTTTGCTGCGTCACTGATATTGTAAATCTGATTCCTCTGCTACCCGACGATGTGGCAGTTGTCTGGTCCCGAAGCGGCAGTTTTAGTTGTATCGGCAGGCAGTCCTTGATGTAACAGTGACTGGTCACCTCTCGTCTCACCTGCTTTCACAGATTCTTGCATCAGCTCCTCTAAGTACCACAAATTTAGTCAGTACTGCCCGATACATTATTTTTTGCTCTAACAACATAATGCCCTTTAACTTATTCCAATTCTTATCCTTATGCATTAGGGAAACTAGCTGCTTTAAATTTTATTCTTAGCATTTAAGTTCTTATCATGTATTTGCGATTGTTACTGTATTATTTAATGTTAATGGTTCTGAGCACTATAGGAGTTAACATCTGAGGTCACCAGTCCCCTAGAACTTAGAACTACTTAAACCTAACTAACCTAAGGAAATCACACACATCCATGCCCGAGGCAGGATTCGAACCTGCGACCGTAGCGGTCGCTCAGTTCCAGGCTGTAGTGCCTAGAACCGCTCGGCCACCCCGGCCGGCATTTAACGTTAATCCTCTGTCTTCAATTATTAAGGATTAAGGGAACGTGACAGGAGTTTTCTGAGTCATGCTGTGCACATACGTTTGCCTGAAAGCAAACTTCATTAGTGGAATTCACATCACAAGGTAACTGTAATTAATGCTAGCGATTTTAATGTGAAATGTTTGTAGTAATTAACTATTGCTGTTACCCCAATTTTTCTTAATGAATAAGTGAGGATTGCATACGTTGTAAATCATTTATAGGAACTGTTAACATGGACTACATGATTTTAATTAGCATAGAATGTGATTTTTAGCTGTAATTCAATGGTGACTCGCGATAGTGCGTAATAAAAAGGTATTACTTGTCAAGGTACTTTGAACAAACTCTTACGTTGCACTGTCACATAAAAGAATAAATTCTTAACAGTGACCCTGATTTTAGCACTGTGACTCACTGGCACAATTACTCTGGGCACACCTACAGTTTGTTGTAACTTCGGAGGTGCCAGTATCATTTTGAAAGCTAAAAGTGTTTCGAAGGTGTAATGTTTCAATAAGAGTATTACAATGGCCATCCTTTGTCTTGACTGCAAAATAACCAAGCTCAGATTTTTGTAGGCCGTGAATGTTTTTTCAGTAATAACTTCTTGAAAGACTTGATTTCCTTGCAGTTTCTGTTGTGACCCAAACAAGAGTGACTTTTAACCTACTATTTCATTCAGGTTTCGGAAAATGAGGGTGAGTTAGTATCTGCATTGAATAATAGGTACACCAATTTGTACGTTAAGTTCACATTTTGCCGTTGACTCAGTTTCAGTTAATTTATTTTGTTGAATGGTGCAGCACATTTTGCTCCTCCCTCTGACTTCGTTAGTTTTAAGTTACCCATTACATGTATACATATTGCTTTATTTTTGAGCATATTCCAGTGTTAGAATCAGTCAGATGTTATTTGTCTGTAGTTACTTAAGGTAATGATAGACCTCCACTGCTAACCAGTGTTCAAAACTATTGAAGGGTATCTCCCTAAATTTATCAATGTGCATAAGCACATGAATATTGTCAAATTTAATTGTGCTTTCTATGGTAATGTACATGACTGACTTATGATCGATTTTGACTGCTCCAAGGGACACGCCTTGTTCAGATTCATTTTCAAAACACATAATCAAGGATCTAATATCTATTTTACTTTGTTGCGTTATTGTGTTGTAAGCAAAAAGATCTCTTTCGATTAAGTGAAGCAGACATGTTATTACAATCTAGATGTGTAGCAATCCTTTTGAGCAATCGTTACTTATATGTTTATAAATTAAAGTGTGTGTGTGTGTGTGTGTGTGTGTGTGTGTGTGTGTGTGTGTGTGGTCAATGTCCCCTAAACCACTGGACCTATTTATACCAAATCTTGTACGTTATTTATTGCTTGGAAAGAAACAGGGCGGGAGTACGTACTACCTAGCTCCCATAATGTCGGGGTTGGTGGTGAAAAAGTATTGGTAACATCAGAACCTAAGTTGCCCTGCACATTTAATGTGATGTGTGGTAATATCGAAATGCATTCTAGCGTTCTCGTTTCCCGCGCCCGGGTTCCCGGGTTCGATTCCCGGCGGTTTCAGGGATTTTCTCTGCCTCGTGATTACTGGGTGTTGTGTGCTGTCCATAGGTTAGTTAGGTTTAAGTAGTTCTAAGTTCTAGGGGACTGATGACCATAGATGTTAAGTCCCATAGTGCTCAGAGCCATTTGAACCATTTGAAATGCATTGCAGAGAAGGATGTGCACGGACGAGGAGAGGGAAAGAGAGGTGGGAAGGGGTTGGGTAGTGAGAGATAGGAGGATGAGATGGTGAAAGATGGAAGAGGAGTGGATGGACAGATAGAGATGGGAATAGTGCTTAGACACTGGGGGCAAAGGAGATGAACTGACTGCAGATCGATAGAAGATATTGAGAAGACCCAAAGAAGAGCAGCACGTTTTGCTACAGCATCATTTAGTAAGTGCGAGAGCAACACAGAGATGTTCAATCAACTGCAGTGGCAAACGTTGCAAGGAAGGCATTCTGGATCGTGGTGTGGTCTACTAACAAGTTTCGAGAGTGAACATTCCTAGATGAGTTAGCCAATATATTACTACCTCCTAAATGTATCTCGCGATAATACCATGAAGTTAGGGAGATTCGTGCTTACAGGTGTATGTTTTCCCTCAAAAGTATAATTGTAGGTGTATAACAGAAGGGTGGAGGAGACGGACAGTTGTGGAGGTTGAGTTGGACAGAGAGGTGGAAGGACAATATGGACACAGAGAGAGGGGGGGTGGGGGGTGGTACGAGGAGATGGACAGTTGTGGAGGTTGAGTTGCACAGAGAGGTGGAAGGACAATATGGACTGAGAGAGGGGTGGGGACGAGGAGATGGACAGAGGAGAGGGGGTGTTAGACATAGAGAGGGGAGAGGTGAGAATAGGAATGGGTGAGGAGGGAATAGACAGATGCGGGGGGTGGGATGGGTGGTGTAGGAGAAAAGTGGTCGTTGTGAGGCATAGTGGGCAAGAAGAAAAGGTAGGGAGTGGGCAGAAGATGGACAGAGAAGGGGGAAGAGAGGTGAAGAGAGAGGAGGGGAGAATATGGAGAGAGAGAGGGAGGAGGACGAGGTGGCCAGAGGAAATGGGGAGGCGGAGATGGCAGACAGAGGGTGGACAAGGAAGATGGGGGAGGAATATATGGACACAGATAGGGAGAAGAGGAAATGGATAAAGAGGACGAAGAGGCGCTGAGCAGACAGAAAGAGGGGGGGTTGGCGGGTTGGACAGAGGGAAGGGGTAGAAGGAGATTGACAGACACAGAGAAAAGAGGAGATGGATCAAGAGATTGGGGAAAAAGGGATCAGAGAGGGTGGTTGAGAAGATGCACAGAGACAGAGAGGAGGCGTGTGCAATAGGTGCGCTGTACATGCGCGCGGATGAAGCTACTACATATACATAGATCAAAAAAGTTTTGCATCACCTCGGTTCCCAGAGTTCCGGAACCTGTACGGACAATTTGAATAGAGGTCAACATAAACATCATTTCCGCCCTTTTTATTGCTCACGAAAACCACATATTGCATGTTGTTCCCCCATACAGCGAGACCTTCAGAGGTGGTGGTCCACATTGCTGTACACACTGGCCGGCCGGAGTGGCAGAGCGGCACTAGGTGCTTCAGTATGGAACCGCGCGACAGCTACGGACGCAGGTTCGAATACTGCCTCGGGCGCAGATGTGTGTGTCTTCCTTAGGTTAGTTAGGTTTAAGTGGTTCTAAGTTCTAGGGGACTGATGACCTCAAATGTTAAGTCCCATAATGCTCAGAGCCCCTTGTACACACCGATACCTCTAATACCCAGTAGCATGTCCCCTTGCATTGATGCGTTCCTGTATTCGTCGTGGCATACTATCCACAAGTTCATCAAGGCAGTGTTGGTCCAGATTGTCCCACATCTCAACGGCGATTCGGCGTAGATCCCTCAGAGTGGTTGGTGGGTCACGTCGTCCATAAACTGCCCTTTTCAATCTATCCCAGGCATGTTCGATAGGGTTCAAGTCTGGAGAACATGCTGGCCACTCTAGTCGAGCGATATCATTATCCTGAAGAGGTCATTCACAGATGTGCACCATGGGGGTGTGAATAGTCGTCCATGAAGACGAATGTCTCCCCGATATGCTGCCGATGTGGTTGCACTATCGGTCAGAGAATGACATTCACGTATCGTACAGCCGTTACGGCGACTTCAATGACCACCAGCGATTTACGTCGGCCCCACATAAATCCACCCCAAAACAGCAGGGAACCACAACCTTACTGCACTCCCTGGACAGTGTTTCTAAAGCGTTCAGCCTGACCGGGTTGCCTCCAAACACGTCTCCGACGATTGTCTGGTTGAAGGCATATGTGACACTCATCGATGAAGGCAACGTGAGCTGAGCTGTCCATTCGACATGTTGTTGGGCCCATCTGTACCGCGCTGCATGGTGTCGTGGTTGCAAAGATGGAGCTCACCATAGTCGTCGGAAGTGAATTTGAGCATCATGCATCCTATTGCGCACAGTTTGATTCGTAACACCATGCCCTGTGGCTGGACGAAAAGCATTATTCAACATAATGGCCATGCTGTCAGAGTTTACACGAGGCATAATCTGTAGGTAGTGGTCATCCAATACAGTAGTAGCCCTAGGGCGGTTTGAGCGAGGCTTGTCATTGACAGTTCCTGTCTCTACTTATCTCCTCCATGTCAGGACAATATCGCTTTCGTTCAATCCGAGACGTCTCGACACTTCCCTCGTTGAGAGCCCTTCTTGGCACAAAGTAACAATACAGACGCGATCGAACCGCGGTATTGACCGTCTAGGCATGGTTGAACTACAGAAAACAAGAGCTGTGTACCGCCTTCCTGGTGGAATGACTGGAACTGATCAGCTGTCGGACCCCATCCGTCTAATAGGCGCTGCTCATGCATGGTTGTTTACGACTTTGGGCGGGTTTAGTGACATCTCAGAACGGTCAAAGGGACTGTGTCTGTGATACAATATCAAAAGTCAACGCCTTTCTTAAGGAGTTCTGGGAACCGGGGTGATGCAAAACTTTTGTTGATGTGTGTGTTATAAAATAGCAAACTGCCACTACAATTGCACAGGGTGTGTGACCACGACGTCAAAATGTAAAATTCTCCGATACTTTGACCACTGTTGCAAATGGTCTGAGTCAGCAATACACTCAGAAGATAGCTATTTGCAACAGCGGCTGAAACGTCGGAGAATTTCACAGATTAACAATGCGGTCACACACTGAGAGTGACAACGCCGGAAGTAGTCTGTGCCTTCATTAAGTAAAAACTGTTCGGTTCACTCTTCCACTGAGTTATCCTTGAATTACTCTGTAAAATGTAAAGTTAATACGCAGCTATGGTGTCATGTTTCCCCCTGGTCTAATGCTCATATTAGTTGTGCAAGTGTTCCACTGACACACTTGTGCGAGTCTCCAGAGTTAGCAGAAGTTATGGCCATCCGTGCACCCTCTTCGCTTACACATTCCGTACCCACTCTACTGCCGCTACACTCAAGCCACCCTGACCGGGATCGTCTATGGGCCTCCCGAAAGCCGTTCAGATTGTATTATCTCTACTCTCCATGTTGCCCCCTGTGATACCCCTTACAATTTCGCGTAAAAAACTGAGTGACATGTATCTTCCCAGCTTCTAAGTCCCCTGTGTCAGGAAGATGTCTCTCCACAGAAGTTCCCACCTTTTCGACTGGATAGGGTAGGACAGTTCAAGTCACCATGAGTCTGGGCGGTATCATGACCAATACTCAAGGGGCTACGCGCCCGTCGGAATTATCACATCAGCAAGTAGTTTATACCCAGTTAACGGCTGCTGAAAGAGTAGATTCCCACACCACGCCTTACTATTCTGCCAGTGATCTGCCATTACGTTTCCTCTGAATGGTGGTTGTTCATCGACCCTAGGTCGCGCCCACTGTACTTCGCATTTCAGTACAGAAAACAATTTTTATCTCTTACACTCATTGTTGCTTTTGTGAATGTCCTCTGATGTGCACGCATCCTGATTCTGAACATGACATCGGGTACAGTAATTTACCTGCTATTGTTATAGCAAAGACACATTATTAATCTTGACTGCATCTGTTGCGTGTAACATCTAGTTCCAGTTTGTGTTTAGAGGAAGAATTTACTCCTCCATTTTTCAACCGCGACGTATTGCTGATTTATGCATGAATCGACTCGGATCCTTCGTGAGCATTTACCCGTTAAGCACACTGCGTATTAGCGAAACAAAAGTGTTACGAGTGCGGGAAGAAATATCCGAGGTTAAATTGAGCTTTAGCTCGCTGCATTAAACCCGCTGCATAAATAATCTAACATTAAAGGAGAACCAGCTAACGGAAAGCCAATACCTCGTAATGGCCTGCTCTGCTCTACTTCCACGTTCAGGTCATCAACGATACGCCTAACGTCTGTCTCATAATAAGCAATTACCTCCAGGAAAGACAGTGAGGTACTGCGCAAAATTAAGTTTGTACAGTTTGTCAACGGCAGAGAAAGTGAAGTGCGCGTCAGCGAGATACGTAGCAGCCTGATGCTCCGTGCAGAAGGCCGTATCCTCAGTGTAAGGCAACGCGTCGCAGGTGATAGAAATCATTTATCCATATATGGGATCATAAAAAACCGCTTGCAGTGCCGAAATATTTTTACTCAATGCATTCCAAAACTTTCAGGCGAAAGAGCAAATACGACGCTCCGCGTCTATACCGTGTGATACAATTAAGTTGGGTTGGGGGGGGGGGGGGGGTTGGGTTGTTTGGGAAGGAGACCAGACAGCGAGGTCTTCGGTCTCATCGGATTAGGGAAGGACTGGGAAGGAAGTCGGCCGTGCCCTTTCAAAGGAACCATCCCGGCATTTGCCTGGAGCGATTTAGGGAAATCACAGAAAACCTAAATCAGGATGGCCGGACGCGGGATTGAACCGTCGTCCTCCCGAATGCGAGTCCAGTGTTTAACCACTACGCCACCTCGCTCGGTACAATTAAGTAATCGTTTATATATTATGGGGGAGAAGTCGATTGCATCACCTTTCAGCACACTCTTTCACTGTAACCAAACTTGATGTTACGTAAATTATATTTTTCTTAAACGCAAGACGCATTTCTAGCGTCAGGACAACGCTTCTGACTATTTGCTGATTCCGTATATACCAAACAATCCTTCTGTAATTGTATTTTCAAATATCTGTAAAAAAATCCATATTTCGAATGTTGCTACCACATAATTTCTTCACCCCATATTTTCCTACCACAAACTGGAAATATATAACTAAAGATCGCAATAAGGCAGTAAGTTTCACGGGGGACATATTCTTTTAGTGAATTACAAAACTGTATGATAAACGGACAAAGGGATCAACTATGTAGTACGAAAATCCAATTACACGATGTTTTCAAATGTATAGCTCATGAAACCGAGATAGGATGAAAGATAACGTTTTACATCTACAATGGATCGCAGACCTATCAGTTCTCAGTATTTTTTATCCTGTGGTGAATGTTGCATCAAACCACTTCCGATTGATGTCGATAATTGACGTTACAACAAATTGGATAAAATAAAAGAAAGCAGTTAAAGAGTGAAAAAAAGAACAATTATTTGAAATATACCCTTTATAAAATAGCAGCAGCAGAGAGATCTACCGAAATTGTAAAAAACATAGGTGAGTAGTTTCCGGGCAAGGAAATAGAGGAATTGTAGAGGAGTAAGGATTTTGACACAAGAAATGGAAACAGCAATTACAGAAAAACACTTAACTTCAAGACCTACATCAATAATCGCACAAATACAAACGTCAACGAAAATAATGAGAAGTGAAATAATGCCAAACACTTATCTCGAGTAAACGCACGCAGAGTCATGAGAATGCTTTGTTTGCAATACATAGCATGATTTACGTCGCATACAAACGTCCGCTTATAAAGTGATGAAAACACTCAACATACAAAAGAGAATAGAGTAAATTATATAGAACAAAAGGCATGAATAGATTGTTATTAAAAGTTATGGTATCACGGTAGCGTACTAAACTACAAAAGTCCTGCACGATTGATACGAGAGAGCTGACGACAGCTCTTTTAGCTACAAAGAACAGGAAAGCCATTGCTTTAGATCAGGTCACACGAACTAAGGTTCTTCGCTAGCACCTGTCGGCACCGGCAAAAGCACTGGTTCTCTGCTGTAACGCCGTTGGGAGGGGAGGGGAGGTGTTGGTTGGGGGGGGGGGGGGATTGAGGGAAGCAGACGCAGTGTTGTGGCAGCGATAGAAGAGAAACGTGTCGTGGCAGCGCTTAGCGAGGCGAGAGTCGTGTTGTCGTTTGGTGAATGAGGCTGGGCGAATCAGCGTCAGGCGGCGTACCGGTATTGAAACAAATAATAATAATAATAATAATAATAATGCCACTTTTGCTTACAGGCAGAAATGATAGTTTTATTGCGCTCCTGATTTCGCACTAATTTACAAAATTCTTTGTTTAAATTTGGCATCGCTTTTAGGTCAGAATTTTCCGATATTTGGAACAATCGTTTCGGCAGTTGCAGTTGAAGTGCAGACTCCAACGAAGCATCAGACAAACTTGGCGTTGCTTTTGTTTTGTTTATGTTCATAATTGAAAACATTTGTTCACAAACGAACGTTGCTCCGAACACAGCAACACATTTCTGGGCTAGAGCATGAATCGTCGAGAATTTTTTTTTTTGTCAGTTGCTGTATAAAATTGAATCAAATCACCATTGTAACGGTAACAGCACTCTGTCAGAAGTGAATCTCGCCGTAGTTTTATCAGCTCAACTTGGAGACTTAACGGGCCATCCTCTGGGCGCACCGAAGAAGGCATCATAAAAACATTGAGTGCTGGTTTTACTTGTTTTATTTCTTCAAACGTGTGTTCAACTTCTTTATGCAATAATTCTAACACTTTTCCGTACTCACTCGCGTCTTCGTAAGTACCTAAATTCAAGGATTTTAGAGAGAGAAAATTGTCCAAATTTCCTGCTTGAAGCTGACTTTTAGAAAGCAGTAGCTGCAATTTGAAAATTTTAATATTGGCACTCGTAATACCGATTAATTTATTTTTACCTTCGAACGAGATATTTAAATCATGTAAATATCTCATGATGTCTTTCATGAAAGCGAGGTTAGCGATCCATTGCTTATCATCCAAGTCTTATTGTGGAGAACCTTTCATATCAATGAGCACAACTATTTTTTGTCTGAAATCGAAAAAGATTCAGAATACTTTTGAGCAACTTAACCATCGTGCGGCATTATAAAAAGGAATGTCTTCGTGAACTGATTCTAGCTCCTCCGAAAATCCTTTAAATCTCCGATGATTCAGGCCTTGCTTTCTACAAAAATTCTCTATTTTTGCAGCTTTATCCATGCTGGACCTAAACTTGTAGAAAACTTTTCCACATAGCTATTATTGATGTAAAAGGCAGTGTATTGTTAGAACTGAGGGAAGCCCACATTCGCACACTTTTTGTTCATAGGCCTGACGAAAACTACACCTTCCGACAGCACTCCAGGGGCCCCGTCAGTTGCTATGCTGTACAAGCGATCCAGTAACAACTGCATGTCTTTCAAAACCTCATCTACAGCCAGGAAAATATTTTCCTCGGTTGTGGAACTTTTCAAAGAAATAACATGAAACACTTCCTCGGTAACAGTGAAATCTTTCTCGATAACCATTACGAAAATTGCAAGCTGAGGTATGCTGCGATAGTCAGTACTCTCATCGAGGGCAATCGAGTACTCTTCGAAGATACGGCATTTATTGCCTAACTGCTCCTTTAATTCCGCACAATTTCTACATCTTTGGCATGTTCAGATTTTTAATAACAGTTGGAGAAGTAGGTCCCAAAAGTAGACCTATCTTTAAAAAGGGCGACAAAAATAAATGTAAGAACTATAGACGTATAAACCTCATGGATTTTGCCTATAAATTGCAGGCAAAAATTAGGATGCAAAGAACTAAAATGTCATTGAAGAACTAATATCTTAAGAACATTCAGGTTTTAGACAGGTACGATCGACTACTGACATCGTTTTTGCACTAAATAATTTATAGGAAAGTCTGCAGACTTCATTAGGAAAACCCGTCTCGCTTTTAGAGATTTTGAATATGCATTTACTCGTACTAAAGTGAACACTGAAATACTGTGGAACAGGGGTTCCCAACCAAAGTTTCTCGAGGACCCCCCTCATCGAGCATGATTGGTACCTTGTCATATCACAGTATCAAGCACCCAAGAAAGCCAAATTAAGAGCCTTTTTATACATTTTCTATTTAGAGAAAATATTGACATACTCATTATTGAAAAAATATTGAGCTTAAAACTTGTTCAATTTAGCCATCATTTTTATTGCTAAATCTTTGATTATTGCTCAAAATCTTTGTCTTCAAATCTGGGTGTTTACTGTAACAAACTCTTTAAAAATAGTAAAAATTTAATATGAACTGAAAATGAGAGGAAAAAATTAAATCTGAGTGTATTGGTCTTTTAAGTGTAATACACTTGAGATTGCATTGAGCAGACATGTGTGAAAAATAATAGCATCTTGCGGGCCCCTCCGCTATAGCTCGCGGACCCCTGGGGGTCCGCGGACCACCTGTTGGGAACCACTGGTGTGGAATGTAATGGCTGAACTAGATTGTCCACTCATAAATGCTATTACATCTACAGCTACAGCTATATCAACAGCCCGCAAGTCACTGATGGTGTGCAGCGGAAGTTACTTTTGGCACTACAAACTGACACCACCTTCCTTGTTCAACTCGCGAAGGGTGCTTAGCAAGAATGATTGTCGGTAAGCCTCTGTATTAGCTCTAATTTCTCTAATTTTATCGTCATGGTCATTTCGCGAGATGCATGTGGGAGGAAGTAATCTATTGTCCAACTCTTCCCGGAAAGTAGTCTATCGAAAGTTCATCGAAATTTCAGAGTAAATCCCTCCGTGATGCGAAACGCCTCTTTCGTAACGTCTGGCAGTGCAGCTTGATGCGCACATCTGTAATTCTCGTGCGCCGACCAAACGATCACGTCACGAAACGTACCGCTCTTCTTTGGACTTATCTATACCTACATTAAGAGTCTACACTCAAGTAACAAAACTTTTACAGATGCGGCAAGCACAATAACAAAGCCATCGAACACAAACAAAAGCATGAGACAAGAATGCTGTATTTTTCTTATATATATATATATATATATATATATATATATATATATATATATATATATATATATATAGGGTCAGTCACCTAACGTTACCGCTGGATATATTTCGTAAACCACATCAAATACTGACGAATCGATTCCACAGACCGAACGTGAGGAGAGGGGCTAATGTAACTGGTTAATACAAAACATAAAAAAATGCACAGAAGTATGTTTTTTAACAAAAACCTACGTTTTTTTAGATGGAACCCCGTTAGTTTTGTTAGCACATCTGAACATATAAACAAATACGTAATCAGTGCCGTTTGTTGCAATGTAAAATGTTAATTACATCCGGAGATATTGTAACCTAAAGTTGACGCTTGAGTACCACTCCTCCGCTGTTCGATCGTGTGTATCGGAGAGCACCGAATTACGTAGGGATCCAAAGGGAACGGTGATGAACCTTAGGTACAGAAAGGACTGGAACAGCACTTTACGTCCACATGCTAACACCTTTTTATTGGTCTTTTTCACTGACGCACATGTACATGACTATGAGGGGTGAGGTAAACGTACACACGTGGTTTCTGTTTTCAATTACGAAGTGGAATAGAGTGTGTCCCACTGGAAACGCGTCGACGTATGTGGTATCAGCATGATGGTGCACCTGCACATTCCGCAATTAACACTAGGCTGACCCTTGACAGGATGTTCGACGGGCGTTTCATAGGACGTGGAGGACGCATAAATTGGCCAGGCCGTTCTCCTGATCTTACACCTCTGGACTTCTTTCTGTGGGGTACGTCAAAGGATAATGTGTACCGTGATGTGCCTACAACCCCAGAGGATATGAAACAACGTACTGTGGCAGCCTGCGGCGACATTACACCAGATGTACTGCGGCGTGTACGACATTCATTACGCCAGAGATTGCAATTGTGTGCAGCAAATGATGGCCACCACATTGGACATCTATTGGCCTGACATGTCGGGACACACTCTATTCCACTTCGTAACTGAAAACAGAAAGCACGTGTGTACGTATACCTCACCCCTCATGGTAATGTACATGGGCGTCAGTGAAAACGACCAATAAAAAGGTGTTAGCATGTGGACATAATGTGCTGTTCCAGTCTCTTCTGTACCTAAGGTCCATCACCGTTCCCTTAGGATCCCTACGTAATTCGGTGCTCTCCGATACACACGATCGAACAGCAGAGGAGTGGTACTCAAGCGTCAACTTTAGGTTACAATATCTCCGGATGTAATTAACATTTTACAATGGAACAAACGGCACTGATTACGTATTTGTTTATATGCTCAGATGTGCTAACAAAACTAACGGGATTCCACTTAAAAAAACGTAGGTTTGTGTTAAAAGACATACTTACGTGCGTTTTTTTATGGTTTGTGTTAACCAGTTACACTAGCCCCTCTCTTCACGTTCGGTCTGTGGAATCGATTCGTCAGTATTTGATGTGGTTTACGAAATATATCCAGCGGTAATATTAGGTGACTCACCCTGTATATATATATATATATATATATATATATATATATATATATATATATATATATATATATATATATATATATATATATGGTGGTCCATTGATAGTGACCGGGCCAAATATCTCACGAAAAATGCATCAAACGAAAAAACTACATAGAACGAAACTCGTCTAGCTTGAAGGGGGAAACCAGATGATGCTATGGTTGGCCCGCTAGATGGCGCAGCCATACATCAAACGGATATCAACTGCGTTTTTTTTTTTTAAATAGGAACGCCCATTTTTATAACATTTTCGTGTAGTACGTAAAGAAATATGAATGATTTAGCTGGACCACTTTTTTCGCTTAGTGATAGATGGCACTGTAATAGTTACAAACGTATAACTACGTGGTATCACGTTACATTCCGCCAGTGCGGACGGTATTTTCTTCGTGATACATTACCCGTGTTAAAATGGACCGTTTACCAATTGCGGAAAAAGTCGATATCGTGTTGATGTATGGCTATTGTGATCAAAATTTCCAATGGGCGCGTGCTATGTATGCTGCTCGGTATCCTGGACCGTTCGCCGGATAGTTACGTTATTTAAGGAAACAGGAAAAGTTCAGCCACATGTGAAACGTCAACCACGACCTGCAACAAATGAGGATGCCCAAGTAGGTGTTTTGGCTGCTGTCGCAGCTAATCCGCACATCAATAGGAGACAAATTGCGCGAGAATCGGGAATCTCAAAAACGTCGGTGTTGAGAATGCTACATGAACATCGATTGTACCAGTATCATATTTCTATGCACCAGGAATTACATGACGACGACTTTGAACGTCGTGTACAGTTCTGCCACTGGGCACAAGTGAAATTACGAGACGATGACAGATATTTTGCACGCGTTCAATTTAGCGACGAAGCGTCATACATCAACAGCGGTAACGTAAACCGGCTCAATATGCACTATTGGGCAGCCGAAAATCCACGATGGCTGCGACAAGTGGAACATCAGCGACCTTGGTGGGTTAATATATGGTGCGGCATTATGGGAGGAAGGATAATTGGCCCCCATTTTATCGATGGATATCTAAATGGTGCAATGTATATATGCACTTACCAGTCAATGGAGAATGGTGAATAAAAGAATATATGTATATAGCGACACTAGACTAAAAGCATTCCTACATGCAGATACCGTAACATTGATGGCGGGGAATGAAGCTTACCTTCAGATGGGCGCCTATGATTTGCAGTAGATAGCTTCACAACACAGTTTAAAACTGCTTGTAGATAAAACAAAAATGTTGTCATTTCATGGCATACGATACGTAAGATCAAATTTAGTCTTGAATAATAAAATCTTGGATCAAGTTAAACATTTCAAATATCTAGGATGTGACATAACATATGAATACAGTAATGATGTGGACCAAAAATTAAATAAACTTATTTCCACGTGTGGAACGACTGGAAGAATATTACAGATTAGAGCCAGGAAAGGAATACAGTTGATGTTTTAGAATACCGTAGTTTATTAGCTGGTTTCGAATTCCATTGATCATTTGCGTGTTCTACTAAAATGATGTCGAACGGTTCATTTTACGGGATATGCGTTCATGGTTAGCGTTAAGATTAATAAAAAGATTACTTTGTAGTATTATTCATGCAACTACACTTGGAAGCTACGTTTCTGTTCATGATAATAGTTTTTCAATAAAAATTCGTTCAAGGAATAGAATAACTTGTTCAGAAGAAATTATTTTAGGTTAGATTTAAAACTTATTTTGGTACCTGTCACCCATGTATTGGGAACATAATGAAAACATGTCTGTTGCTGCATATTGAACCCCTTTTCGAGCCACTGACAGCTTAATAATGGATAATAAAGTTAATTTTATCACTAATATTATAGGTATTCACATCATTCCTCTTCTCAAATTGTGATGGATTATTTATGACGAATTCCAGTACTAAATATATGTACTGTATTGCGATGGTGCCTAACTCCTTTAAGAGGTACGTACATGAAGACTGTGGCTGAACACGAACGTGGCTGAACATGATATTCCATATAGTTTTAAACTTCGTATCTGCATTATTAGTTTCTGTCCGGACGTTCACATTTCCTGACTTTTGTTCACTTCCCACAAAATATTACAATATTTTCAGTAGGACTGCAAGTAACTTCGGATCTTTACTTATTCTAGTCTATATATAAATTATGCTTTTCCTTCCACATTACTTACGCAAGTGAAACATGGGTGACAAGAAATCATCAAGAAAGCAGTCCACAGGTTCAAGAAATGAGGTTGCCAAGAAGAGTGGATAGGCGTAAGATAGAACCCAAACGAGCTGTACAATATTAGTAAACCTAATGCAAACTACTTGTCATGTAAGGCTTTGTTATTGTTGTTGTCCTGAGACTGGTTTGATGCAGCTCTCCATGCCATACAGCAAAAGCTGCATGCCCTCGGGAAAAAATACGGCTGTAGTTTCCCCTTGCTTTCAGCCGTTCGCAGTTCCAGCACAGCAAGGCCATTTAGATCAGTCAATCATCCAGACTGTTGCCCTTGCAACAACTGAAAAGGCTGCTGTCCCTCTTCAGGAACCACACGTTTGTCTGACCTATCAACAGATACCCCTCCGTTGTGGTTGCACCTACGGTACGGCTATTTGTATCGCTGAGGCACGCAAGCCTCCCCACCAACGGCAAGGTCCATGGTTCATGGTGGGGAGGTGTAAAGCTTTATGTTTTTATGTAGTCACAGTAAGTATAATCTCTGCTTTCAAAACTGACTCCAAAAGAATGTAACCAAAATGAGATACTGCCTGGAGGTACAGAAGGATAATATAATAATCTGTTAGAACTTTATTCAGCTATGTTATGATGTCAATAAGTAACGTAAAATTCAATCCCGTTTGACCAGTAACGGTGGTTATAGCTGTTACGGGAAGTTCTCAAGTTCTCATACACATACTTAATTACTATTCACTGTGCGCAACCGACAGCGTGCAAAACCATTGCATTAATGATGACAACAGGCTGGCAATTCTCAGCTAGTTTGGGTGGGGGACACGCGGTGACCTGCTTCTTGTTGAGTTTACAGTGGCGACGTAATTACGCTGATGATGTGTGGTATGTGCTTTGGGAACTGACGCATGTTTGCGGAAGCTAATTTGTCAGACACTGGAATACATACTAAATGTTTGACAAACATTGCACGTAATTCGGTTTGAGCACAACGGAAACACAGTGCAGCTGTGGTCAAACCGAATACTCAGATGTCTTCATAACAAAACACTAAATGGCAAGAGTTGTACCATTTATTCATACTAGAACGACATCGTCTCAAGCTTCCTGCCTTGCACTATTAGTTTATTTGGGTTATTAAAAACGAAAATTATTTACTGGATCTATGCTCTTTTCTAGTGTTACGAATTTGAAAGAAATTCTCATGTCTCACCAATCAAATACGAGCACTGTTTTTGCATGATTATGTTATCAAAATGTACTGCCTGAGCTATTACACTGATAGAAATGTCATGCACATAAAGTCATTAAGAATTTTCAGTAATATTTACAATGTCTATCTACCTTTTACAGTTGTGTTGTTTTGCCAAAAATTTGGTACAGTACAGATTTGTATTACTGAGCTGACGTGTGCGAGAATTGTAGGACAATTAGCTCAACATCTCATGCATCCGAGTAGCTGGCAAGAATGGAAAAGAAAATTGAGGATGTGTTACACGACGATCAGTTTGGCTTTATGAAACGTAAGGACGCCAGAGAGGCAATTCTGACGTTGCTGTGGATAATGGAAGCAAGACTGAAGAAAAATCAAGTCACGTTCTTAGGATTTGTCGATCTGGAAAAATCATTCGACAATGTAAAATGGTGCAAGATGTTCGACATTCTGAGAAAAATAGGGGTAAGCTGTAGCGAGAGACGGGTAATATACAATATGTACAAGAGCTAGAAGGGAACAATATGAGTAGATCATCAATATCGAAGTGCTCGGATTGAAACGGGTGTAAGACAGGGATGTAGTCTTTCACCCCTACTGTTCAGTCTGTACATTGAAGAAGCAATGATGCAAATAAAAGGAAGGTTCAGGAGAAGAATTAAAATTCAAACTGAAAGGGATCAGTGATACGAGTCGCTGATGATATTGCTATCCTGAGTGAAACAGAAGAAGAATTACATGATCTGCTGAATGGAATGAACAGTCTAATGAGTACAGAATATGGAATTAGAGTAAATCGAAGATAGACGAAAGTAATCGAAACTAGCAGACATGAGAATAGCGATAAACTTAACATCACGATCAACGGTCAGAAAGTAGGTGAAGTTAAGGAATTTTGCTACCTGGGCAGCAAAATAAGTAATGAGGGACGGAGCAAGGACAACATCAAAACCAGACTAGCACAGCACTGGAAAATAGGGCATTCCTGGCCAGGAGAAATCTACTAGTAACAAAAACAGGCCTTAACTTGAGGAAGAAATTTTTGAGAATGTACGTCTGAAGTACAGCATTGTATGGTAGGCAACATGGAGTGTGGGAAAACCAGAATCGAAGCATTTGAGATGTTGTGCTACAGACGAATGTTGAAAATTAGATGGAGTGATAAGGTAAGAAACGAGGAGGTTCTGCGAAATATTGGAGAGGAAAGAAATATGTGGAAAACACTCATAAGGAGAAGGGACAGGATGATAGGACATCTGCTAAGACATGAGGGAATGACTTCCATGGTACTAGAGGGAGGTGTAGAGGGCAAAAACAGTAGAGGAAGACAGAGATTCGAATACATCCAGAAAATAATCGAGGATGGTTCAAATGGCTCTGAGCACTATGGGACATAACATTTGAGGTCATCAGTCCCCTAGAACTTAGAACTACTTAAGCCTAACTGACCTAAGAAAATAACAGGCATCCATGACCGAGGCAGGATTCGAACCTGCGACCGTAGCAGTCGCGCAGTCGCGTGGTTCCAAACTGAAGAGCCTAGAACCGCTCGGCCACAACGGCCGGCGAGGACGTAGATCGCAAATATTACTCTGAGATGAAGGAGAGGAATTCGTGCCGGGCCCCATGAAACCAGTCAGAAGACTGATGATTCGAAAAAAACAAAAACAAAAAATTACATCTCTTTTTTATAGTTACTTCAAGTTGGCTCATAACAATAAGCCAAGATGCCACCTTTATCTGGCAGCGACTGAAATAAAACTGAGTAAAATGATTCATTTCTTCCAGCAGGATGCTAAATTTTTTGAGGTGTTTCTCATGAAACAATTTTCCTTAACGATGATTTTACCAAATATTTCATCGGTTGATGGTATATCTTCTGGTATGCAGCAGAGATTACTATTTCCTCGTTGCATCTAATTGAAGGACGGCCGTCCGCAGCTCGTGGGCGTGGGGTAGCGTTCTCGCTTCCCACGCCCGGGTTCCCGGGTTCGATTCCCGGCGGGGTCAGGGATTTTCTCTGCCTCGTGATGACTGGGTGTTGTGTGCTGTCCTTAGGTTGGTTAGGTTTAAGTAGTTCTAAGTTCTAAGGGACTGACGACCATCGATGTTAAGTCCCATAGTGCTCAGAGCCATTTGAACCATTTGAAGGACGGCTAATGAAGTTGACTTGTTACAGATGCACAGGCGTTGAGTTTAGAACGTGCTTGCTGTATTTGCTCAGAGCCTTAACGCCTTAAGAGCTCCACTAGGACATCAATCGGAGTATTTCTTTGTGGTAATGGGATAGTCAATAATCTTACGAATACAAGCTGACACTGAATTTACTTACCTAGGTATACGAATTTACTGATTTCGCGATGTGTCTTACGTAGAACATCTAGCTGGCTTAAACTTCGGCTACTTGTGCCTATACGCTCGGAAAACAATGTACCGTACGGAACCCAACTTTGTAGGAATGACTATTGGACTGTGCGCTGCGGGATTTGCGCCGTTAGTAGTTTTAGTGCCATGAATGGGTGTTAGGTACGGCGACGTAGGGTGTAAACACAAGCAGCAGGTGCAGCACAATTTCAGACAGTAACATAGGTAAGGACAAGGTGAGCAGGACGTTACTTGTAGAGCTGCTTTATCAAAACGACAGCAGTAGCACTGCTGCTGTTCGTGAGGATCGAAGCACTAAAGGAATACAGATAAGTTCTCTTTCTGCACTGGGGTTGAAGAACGTGATTCGGGAATTAGTTCTGGGACAGACCGACGAGCGGTTGTGCCACAAACTCTTCAAGAAATTACGGTCGCCACTGCTGCGACTGCTGGACTGAATGTGCAGTCATCAAGCTGTGTACAAGCTTCGTCACAACAGCTGAACATTCCATCGCCCACCGTTGTTTCGCCTAGCAATATAACAATCGGTGCGAGTCCAGGCTGTTGTGCATGCAGATGGTCGTCACACTGACTAGCTTTTGTAAACTGGGACGTAAATGTAGGATTCAATTAACAAATAGGACCCTTCCATGTGCGAATTAAAATGTGTTTCTGTCAGTGTTTCATTCGTTGGTTCTGTTCCGCATGTTGAAAGGTGGCTACACTGAGTCACAGGGCCAGAGATTGCGCCAAAGAGTTTTATTCAGCCGCCTCCACTGGCAGTGCTTGTTCAGAAGTTGCTGTGGGATGCCGATTGCTGTACTAGTTGAGGCCATGTTGTGTGCAGTTGTTTTGATGGGCTAGACACCAGATGTTGTTGGATTGGGGATGTTGTAATGATCAGAGTGAACTTTTCGTCAA
This sequence comes from Schistocerca piceifrons, assembly GCF_021461385.2. Taxonomy (NCBI): domain Eukaryota; kingdom Metazoa; phylum Arthropoda; class Insecta; order Orthoptera; family Acrididae; genus Schistocerca; species Schistocerca piceifrons. The sequence goes on from NC_060143.1 coordinate 521,622,212, forward strand.
TATATATGAAGGTAAAGAAAATTTTTTTTTAATTTCAAATGTCTTAAACAATAATGCCTCTTGGTCACAGGTTCAGTCAACAAAACATCTGGCTTGTGTTCATGTATTAGACTGTAATTCTGGTTTATATATGCAATTATTGTATTTCTGTTTTTTTTAATTACTTCAATATAAATGATGTTTAAAATATCTTGTCTTATTGAGGAAGAACCGTGCCAGATGTGTACGTTGAATCACACTTCCACACACAGAACAGTTACACTTGTGCTTTGTTGTTTCGTAGTTTTTGTTTCGTAGCTTTTATAGTTGCTGGGGACTTAATTAATTAATTGTGTTAACGGAAGTTTCCTTTCATTCTTTGTTTGTTATTCTATGCAGTCAGATTGCGTACTAACACTAGTCAGGGCCAACCGGTTACGAGACTGCGTAACCGGACAGACAGCGACTAAAATTAAGAGTATTTGCATTAAAAATAATTAAGCCCCCATGCAACGTCCTTGGAAAGTTTTCTTCCTTGTAATAGCGTCTACTTTTCATGGGGGACCTCTTAAGTACTGAAAGTTTCATTCTAACCAACGTGTATTTGTTACGATTTCGTCTATCGATTTAATACAATGCATGCCGCAGCGGGCTATTTTGACCGTTGTAATGACGCTTACTTAGATTGTCAATAGACTATCAAGGACACTGAATATGGATTCCGCGAAAGAATACTGGTAAATTTCCACGTCTGAGGACCGAAACAGGCTAGACCTTCGGATTTCGCAAAATAATTAAAGAATATAAAGTTTAAAGAAACTCTGGTTAAATTATTAATGGATAATTGATCATAGAAGTATTGGGCGCATATCATCGTAAACAAAACCGTCTATATTAATCACGATCTGTGCTATGAATACTGAGTGAAGAGGTACTGTTAACATCACAATTAATGAAGCTCTAAGTCGTCAAGAGGCGGCAGATACCGATGTTGTTTACCACGTTTTTCAAGTTATTCGACGAGATCTAGAGTCTATAGCGTCTACAAAATGTTGTGACACTGACATTTTAATTAAAATGCTTCCGAAAATTAAATCTGTAAAAGTTCGGTAAATATTTGGGTGGATATTGGCGCTGGTAATTGCCGGCTTTTAGACTGACGTTTGTTGTCAGTATGAAATGTTGAGATCGTCTACACCTTGCCATGCTATGGCCGTCGGCAGTTACAATCCCACATTCTACCGCAAGGGGAAAAATGTACATTGACAATGCTGATATTCTACACGCTACTGAAAGGCTTTCACTATTTAGTCTTCTACCTGCAATCTATTGGAGTTCTTTGAAGAATTCAAGTGCAGATTACACAACGAAAAAAGAATTAATGATGCTGACTCGACGAGAGTCCACATTTTCACAAAAACATATAAAATCAAAGATCATACTTCCATAACCCTAAATGTGGGTTTATCAAATTACAATGCCTGCAGTCTACCGCAGTGTAAAACAAAACTGAACGGCATTTATTCGGAACAAAATATATTGCGCCAATATCGAGCGACGCTCGAACGAAAAATATAACTGATCTAAGCCCCCGAGGTTGGGATGGTATCACAGCTGGGGACGATACGATTTTTCGTGGTTCTTCGGTAGCCAACTACCAGAAATGAGCGACGTCATTGTCAACGAAGAATCTACATCCTCGAAGGGTTTAGTAGAGACGTGTTTTAGTGTAAGGTTTTTATGAAGAAATGAATGATTTTCAGTAGAAATATTTCTTTGCCAGAAGGAAAAGGTAGGAAGGAAGTTTAAGCTTGAATATTCCGTCAACAACTACACAGTCAGAAACGCTGCAGAAGCTCGGTTATTTTCAAGGATGAGGAAGACAATCAGAGATTTAGGAAAATACTGGAAAACATATTTCTGGATGGCCCAAACGTGGATTTGCAACGCCGTCCTCCCGAATGTGAGTCCAGTGTGTTAACCGCTGCGCCATGTCACTAGGCTTATACAGATAAAGGCATTAAAGATCTGATTTTGATGACGGTAATGGTGAATCTGACGGTGATTAAAAGATTTACATTTTTTCCCTTTTAAATAAACTTTATTTCTCCAACTCTGTACCTCTTTCTTTTCGTGAAATTTATTTAAAAAATCCAAAAATACTTCAACAGCAGAACAACCTTTACGAGTAAGCGCTTTATTGACTATCTCAGAACTTGAGGAATACAGATTATTCTTAAACTTTCATACAACTCAATACGATTTTTAACGCGTTTTGAATGTTAAAAAGTTGTCTGCTGGTTAACAAGGCACATTAGTAAATTTGTTTGATTTCAATTTTTTCTACATCTTGGCAATTTATTTTAACATGTCTAACAGTTTTCAGACGTAACGCTTTGTTACCTTTCGGCATTTTCTTCAACATTTTCAAACTGGCCTAAAACGGATGATTATTATAATTTCTTCCAAAAAATGATTTTTCGTATTAACTGATCAATATACACAGGTGAAATAGATTTTCAGAAGGTTTACTATGAATTTTTTTGTCTCATTTTTTATTTTTTTTAATGGGTTCATCGGGTTTGTGCTTTGCTACAGGTGTCTGTAAAAATTGTTTTCGGTTTCTTAGATCCACTACTCAACTACATTCCAGAAATTAGACGTATTGGTGCGACACAGTTCGTTAAAATTTGTTGACGTTTTTGAAACTGCAGTAAGATTAGTGTTTTTGGTTTAGCGTTGCCGAATTTATCGATTTTATACAGTTTGGACCATTTCTCTGCAAGTCAAAATGTTTGGTCGCGGACTGCCGTACTACGAACCATGCCACAAACACCTGGTGTCAACGGTACACGAAGACTATCGGCAGTCTTGCTGTGGTACCATATGTATGGTGGATGACTGCGACCAAGCGGCCGATGGTATGTGGTGGGGCGGTTGAGGCCGGCGGGGGAGGGGGTCGGAGGGAGGCGTGGCCTCCGCAGGGGCTGAACACAGCCGCCATGAACGGGATGTGACCCGCCGCCCCTTGGGCAGGAGTCCGGTTGCCGCGTGCTACTGATGTGGATGTGGATGGTCCGCTGCGCTGTAGCACTATGACCGAAGGGCGGACTTACTGCTGAAAACTGGTACTGCAAGAGAGACTCAAACTCGTGACTGCTCCATGCTGTCCCCTTGGTGGGCTCAGACCCCACGTCGCTTTGGCACTGCTGGGCTGTGAATGAAACTACTACGAAAATGACAGCTTTTTATGCAAAATAGTAGCGCACCTGTTATGCCAATGCGCCGCTTCTGGCCACATTTTCGGCAACATGACCGGAACCCTCTGTTTGAGAATGGCCTCTCCTGTTCTGAGCACTACTGCTGTACCAGCAGGATTTAGGGAACAAGACTGACTCTTCTCGCAGAGTTCAGCAGCTCGACTGCTATAAACGAATTGACAACAGCCTGCATTCTTCACCTACCAACAGCTTCACGTACTCGTCATCTGACAGATTTCCCCTAAAATTGTAGTGGCACTACAGCTCCATAACATGTGTTAGTTAGTAAGCTGTGTGACATCAGTCATTTAAGTACACCCTAAAAATGTGACTTCAGTAGTAGCTAAGTGTTCATCATTTGTAGTACAAAATACCTGAGCTGGCTTATATTGTGCACAATGGAATAACAAGAAGTTCCTTGAATTCATTTTGCTCCCTCGTCCATAGCGTATTTCCTTTTTCTTTTCTGCTGCCAGTTTACGATTTATCGATATCTCGGCTTTGGAGAAGAGGCAGTCAATGATTGGATGTTTGTGTTTAGAGAGAAACTTCTTTCAAAAGCGTTTTTCAGTATACCCTTCTCATTTCCAGCATTATTCCACAGCGCCATATATGAAGGACTTAGTTCAATAGTGGTACAAGTCCATTTTTGTTCATCTTGAGATACAGAGTCCTGAAGTTAAACGAGCGCTGAAAAATCTGCAGTTGAGATACCAGAAATATTCATGCACATGGCTTCCTCCTAGAAATGAACCTTTCTTTCTGTTTGTTGGGTCATTAATTTCAGAAGCATTATAGGCAGAAAAGTGCAGATAATGGACTTGTACCACTATTGACATAAGCCCTTCATATCAAAAGCTTATGTTCTCTCCTTGTCTGAACCGCTAATCGTCCAAGTTTCACTCCCGTACAAGACAATCTCCATACAAATACCTTCCTAAAAGACTCATAATCTTTACATTTTTATTAGAAAATAGAAATTCTGTTCTTACCATTGCCCTTTCGCATGTTATATACTTTCTGCACCCATGGTCTAGGTGTAGAGTCATTGATTAGCTCGAAACCAGCCACCGCTTAAATTTTGATTAATAATCAGCACTGGCGGCCGAAGACTTCCGTCATAAGAAGTCACCCTCATTCCGCTAACGCCCTTGCCTTGTCAAAGAGGGAGAAGGAACAGACAGAGCTTCAGGGTACTCTCTTGCCCTTCGAGTTCAGTGATAGGGTTGTTCCTATCAGAATCGCCAGCAAATTAACACCGACAACGATAGCAACGATAGTTCAGGTACACATGCCGACGTTGAAAGCTTAAGGTGAAGAGATAAACTATATGAAGAAACAGAAGGGATAATACAGTGCGTAAACGGAGATTATGGGGGACTGGAATGTGGTTGTAAGGGAAGGAGATAAAGGAAAGTTTACATCTACATCTACATGACTACTCTGCAATTCACATTTAAGTGCTTGGCAGAGGGTTCATCGAACCACAATCATACTATCTCTCTACCATTCCACTCCCGAACAGCGCGCGGGAAAAACGAACACCTAAACCTTTCTGTTCGAGCTCTGATTTCTCTTATTTTATTTTGATGATCATTCCTACCTATGTAGGTTGGGCTCAACAAAATATTTTCGCACTCGGAAGAGAAAGTTGGCGACTGAAATTTCGTAAATACAGTAGATCTCGCCGCGACGAAAAACGTCTTTGCTTTAATGACTTCCATCCCAACTCGCGTATCATATCTGCCACACTCTCTCCCCTATTACGTGATAATACAAAACGAGCTTCCCTTTTTTGCACCCTTTCGATGTCCTCCGTCAATCCCACCTGGTAAGGATTCAACACCGCGCAGCAATATTCTAACAGAGGACGAACGAGTGTAGTCTAAGCTGTCCCTTTAGTGGACTTGTTGCATCTTCTAAGTGTCCTGCCAATGAAACGCAACCTTTGGCTCGCCTTCCCCCACAATATTATTTATGTGGTCTTTCCAACTGAAGTTGTTCGTAATTTTAACACCCAGGTACTTAGTTGAATTGACAGCCTTGAGAATTGTACTATTTATCGAGTAATCGAATTCCAACGGATTTATTTTGGAACTCATGTGAATCACCTCGCACTTTTCGATATTTAGCGTCAACTGCCACGTGCCACACCATACAGCAATCTTTCTAGATCGCTTTGCAACTGATACTGGTCTTCGGATGACCTTACTAGACGGTAAATTACAGCAGCATCTACGAACAACCTAAGAGAACTGTTCAGATTGTCACCCAGGTCATTTATATAGATCAGGAACAGCAGAGGTCCCAGGGGAACTCAGTGATTTGCCGTCTATTACTACAAACTGCGACCTTCCTGACAGGAAATCACGAATCCAGTCGCACAACTGAGACGATACCCCATAGGCCCGCAGCTTGATTAGAAGTCGCTTGTGAGGAAAGCTTTCCGGAAATCCAGAAATACGGAATCAACCTGAGATCCCCTGTCGATAGCGGCCATTACTTCGTGCGAATAAAGAGCTTGTTGCGTTGCACAAGAACGATGTTTTCTGAAACCATGCTGATTACGTATCAATAGATCGCTTCCTTCTAGGTGATTCATAATGTTTGAATACAGTAAATGCTCCAAAACCCTACTGCAAACCGACGTCAATGATGTAGGTCTGTAGTTCGATGGATTACTCCTACTGCCCTTCTTAAACACTGGTGCGACCTGCGCAATTTTCCAATCTGTAGGTACAGATCTATCGGTGAGTGAGCGGTTGTATATGACTGCTAAGTAGGGAGCTATTGTATCAGCGTAATCTGAAAGGAACCTAATCGGTATACAATCTGGACCTGATGACTTGCCCGTATCAAACGATTTGAGTTGCTTCGCAACCCCTAAGGTATCTACTTCTAAGGAACTCATGCTAGCAGATGTTCGTGTTTCAAATTCTGGAATATTCCATTTGTCTTCCCTGGTGAAGGAATTTCGGAAAACTGCGTTCAATAACTCCGCTTTAGCGGCGCAGTCGTCGGTAACAGTGCCATCGGCACTGCGCAGCGAAGGTATTGACTGCGTCTTGCCGCTTGTGTACTTTACATACGACCAGAATTTCTTCGGATTTTCTACCAAATTTCGAGACAATGTTTCGTTTGGAACCTATTTTAGGCATCTCGCATTGAAGTTCGTGACAAATTTCGGGCGTCTGTAAATTTCAGCCAATCTTCGGGATTTCTCGTTCTTCTGAATTTCGCATGCTTTTTCCGTTGCCTCTGCAACAGCGTTCGGACTTTTTTTAGTGTACCATGGGGGATGAGTTCCATATCTTACCAATTTATGAAGTATGAATCTCTCAATTGCTGTTGCTACTATATCTTTGAATTTGAGCCACATCTCGTCTACATTTGTATAGTCAGTTCGGAAGGAATGGAGATTGTCTATTAGGAAGGCTTCTAGGGACACTTTATCCGCTTTTTTAAATAAAATTATTTTGCGTTTGTTTCTGGTGGATTTGGAAGAAACGGTATTGAGCCTAGCTACAACGACCTAGTGATCACTAATCCCTGTGTCAGTCATGATGCTCTCTATTAGCTCTGGATTGTTTGTGGATAAGAGGTGAAGTGTTTTTTCGCAACCATTTACAAATCGCGTAGGTTCGTGGACTAACTGCTCGAAATAATTACAGGAGAATATGGAGTTGGGACAAGGAATGAGAGAGAAGAAAATTTCAATTAGATTACACCATGATCAGACAGAGATACTGAAATCAAATACTGGATTGTAAGGCGTAACCAGATATAGACTCAGATCACAATGGAGCAGTGATGAAGAGTAGGCGGAAGTTTAAGACATTAGTCAATAAGAATCAATACGCAAAGAAGTGGGATACAGAAGTACTACGGAATGACGAGATATGCTCGAAGTCCTCTATAGATACAGCAATAAGGAACAGCTCACTAGGCAGTCCAGTTGAAGAGGAATGGACATCCCTAAAAAGGGCAGTCACAGAAGTTGACAAGAAAAACATAGATACAAAGAAGGTAACCGAGAAGAAACCAAGCGTAACAGAAGAAATACTTCAGTTGATTGCGCAAGAACGAAATACAAAAATGTTCCGGGAAATTAAGGAAAACAGAAATACAAGTCACTGAGGAATGAAATAAATAGGAAGTGCAGGGAAGCTAAGGCGCAATCGCTGCATGGAAAATTTGAAGAAATCGAAAATGAAATGACTGTCTGATAGACTGACTCAGCATATAGCAAAGTCAAAATAACCTGTGGCGAAACTAAAAGCAAGGCGCAAGGTGAATTTCACTGTTATATGCAGAGGAGAATCGGATAGGTGGAAAGAGTACATTGAAGTCCTGTATGAGGGGAAATTTGTCTGATGTGCTGATGTGGTAGAAAAAGAAACAGGAGTCGATTTAGAAGAGATAGGGGATCCAGTGTTAGAATTTAAGAGAGCTTTGGAGGCCTTAAGATCAAATGCGGGAGCGGGTTCAAAAATGGCTCTGAGCACAATGGGTCTTAACATCTGAGGTCATCAGTCCCCTAGAACTTAGAACTACTTAAACCTAACTAACCTAAGGACATCACACACATCCATGCCCGAGGCAGGATTCGAACCTGCGACCTCATCAGCAGCGCGGTTCTGGACTAGGTTGTAGGGAGAGACGGGTAATACACAATATGTACAAGAGCGAAGATGGAACAATACGAGTGGACGAACGAGAACGAAGTACTCGAATTAGAAAGGGTGTAAGACAGGGAAGTAGTCTTTCGCCCGTACTGTTCGATCTGTTCGTCGAAGAAGCAATGACGGAAATAAACGAAAGATTCAGGAGTGGGAATAAAATCATGGTGAAAGGACGTCAGTGATACGATTAGCTGATGACATCGCTGCAGCGAACGACCGTCGCAGGTAGCAAGAGGAGAACCGCACCGGAAATGACCGCGGAGAAGCCCTCGGACGCTGGCGCGCCATGCACATTATTATAGTTGCGGCTGCGAGCTCTGCTCCAGTTCACCACCAGCAATGGAGGGTGAAGCTTTCACAATGCCAGCCACTCGTGCTGGCGAAACGTCAGTAAAATCATCAGATGAGCCCCAGACAGAAGCCAATACGCAGTTTGTCTTACAAGAGCTGTCTGATTTCTGTACAAGTCTTAAATAAATTTTCGCTCCTTGTGTTTTACACCTGTTACCTTCGGAACTTTAAAAATCTATTATGCTCAACATTGTTAAAAGCTTTCTCTGAGTCTATAAATGTAGGTCTGCGTTTATTGAGGCTATATTCTAAGTTAAGTTGTATGGTCAGTATGGCCTCGTGTGTTCCTAGATTCCTCCTGAAATCAATCTGATATTCCCCAAGATCGGATTCTACCACATTTTTCCGTTCTTCTCTAAATAATTCGTGTCAATATTTTGAGTCCATGGCATTAAGTAACAGTTCTTTAAAACCCATACCTGTCAGAAACTGTGTTCTTCGGAACAGGAAATATTACATTCTTCATGAAGTCTGAGGGTATTTCGCATTTATCTTTAACTCCTCACCAGGAACCAGCAATGGTAGTGCCTGAGAAGCAGGAATCATGGAAGGACTGACCAAGATGGTTTAACTGGCATCATTTATCATGACATTTTAGTAGCACAGTTATGGTAAATTCATATAACTGTACTGAACATTCAAGTCTAGTACAATTCTTGTTATAAAACTGGCAACTACTAAAGAGAAAAAAACAGTCCGGCTATAGTTTAAATTAAAACAGTAAAACAAATCCATACAAGGACCAGAAACTAGATAACCGCTTCCTGTTGATCGTCGTCACCTTTAGCTTCCGGACAGGGCCGTAGATCAAAGTAAAACATAACATGGGACACCCGTCCAATAGCAATACAACAAAATTACGGTAGGTACAGCAGTTAATACTCAAGCAAAACCTTAAGACTATAAGTGAATAACATACCGTAGTAAGGCTGTGCTTCACGGTGCGTCCAGAAGCGTTCATTCAATTTCCAACCCGCGCAGACGTGGCCCGCATCGTTCTGTACAAGCACCAGACCACACCCATGCAGCGGACATGCCGGAGAGGGACAACGGATAGCCTAAGTAGGAACCACACACAAACGCCGAGCCAGAACAACCACAAACCACATTACAATTGAACTCTGTAACATACACATATCATCAGTTAGTTTCTATGAGGATAACGCATAATCAAGTGACACATCGTAAGCTGTACGCACATATACGGTAGCCTACAAGAATTTACTAGCAATAAAGCAGCCTACAAGTATATACATATGTATATGTATAGATCTCTTCAAATAAGGAGAAAAGTACACTGAAGAGCCAAAGAAACTTATACATCTGCGTAATATCGATTAGGTCCCCCGCAGAAGTGACGTAACACAACGTAGCATGGACTCGACTAATGTCTGAAGTAGTGGTGCAGGGAATTGACACCATGAATCCGCAAGAGTACGAGGGGGTGGAGATCTTTTCTGAATAGCACATTGCAAGGCATCCCATATACGCTCAATAATGTCCATACCTGGGGAATTTGCTAGCCAGCGGAAGTGTTAAAACTCAGATGAGTGTTTCTGAAGCCATTATATAGCTATTCTGGACGTGAGGTGTATCGCATTGTCCTGCTGGAATTGCCGAAGTCCGTTTGAATGCACAGTGAACATGAATGGATGCAGGTGATCAGACAGGATGCTTACGTACTTGTCACCTGTCAGAGTCGTATCTAGATGTATCAGGGGTCCCATATCACTCCAACTGCACACGCCCCACACCATTACAGAGCCTCCACCAGACTGAACAGTCCCCTTCTGACATGCAGGATTTATGGATTTATGAGGTTGTCTCCATACCCTTACACGTTCATACGCTCGGTACAATTTGAAAAGAGGATGCTTATGTACGTGTCAGCTGTCAGAGTCGTATCTAGACGTATCAGGGGCCCCATATCACTCCAACTACACACGCCCCTCACCATTACAGAGCCTTCACCAGGCTGAACAGTCCCCTTCTGACATGCAGGATCCATGGATGCTTGAGGTTGTCTCCATACCCATACACGTCCATCCGCTCGATACAATTTGAAATGAGACTCGTCCGACCACGCAACACGGTTGTCGGAGATTTGATGTTTTACCTGATGCGTGATATTCACGGTACGCTCGTGAAATGGTCGTGCGGGGAAATCTCCACTTCGTCGCTACCTCGGAGATGCTCTATCCCATCACTCGTGCGCCGACTATAGCACCACGTTCAAACTTAGTTAAATCTTGATAATCTGCCATTGTAGCAACAGTAACCGATCTAGCAAATGCGCTAGACACTAGTTGTCTTATACAGGCGTTGCCGACCGCAGCGTCTTATTGTCCCTGTTTACATATCTCTGTATTTGAATAGGCATGCTATACCATTTTCTTTGGCGCTTTAGTGTATGTTGCATTGTTGTGATTATAAGTAAATGATACTTTCCCACAATTATTTTAGAACTACCAGTGAGAATAATAATAAATATGGACAAGTAACTTTTACAGAGTAGAGAAAATTTAAAGCTCCACGGAACAAGTGAGAAATAAGAGTTTCTGATCACAGTTCAACTAAATATTCCCCTTAAGTAAGACATGGCACAGACCTCGGTTTCATAACCGTTAACGACTTGGAACTCAAACGTTACAAAAGTCACTTAGTATTAACACTGAGAAGTTGATGCAGTACCGGATCAGAAAAGTGATCAGCGCTAGGCAAAACAGATAACTAGTGAGCGTCTGATTTCAAACAGTCAGGACAGCCGCGAGCAGCATTACAATACAAGCGAGCTGTTGCGACCGGAGCCGGCCGCGGTGGTCTAGCGGTTCTAGGCGCGCAGTCCGGAACCGCGCGACTGCTAGGGTCGCGGGTTCGAATCCTGCCTCGGGCATGGGTGTGTGTAATGTCCTTAGGTTAGCTAGGTTTAAGTAGTTCTAACTTCTAGGGGACTGATGACTACAGATGTTAAGTCCCTTAGTGCTCAGAGCCATTTGAACCATTTTTTTGTTGCGGCCGGAAAAAACTTAACTCAGTATCCGGAATTAGAGCTGATGACAACAGAAGACTACTTTGGGTTGAGTTATCAATCCCCGTCAAGTCGTGCAGAGCTGCCCGTCCTCGTCAACTATAGCCGCAAAGCCGCAGCTCGCTGCGAAAAGCCCGCAAGATTCCACGTGCTGTCCTCAACGGCCGACAATTCGGTGTACCCTTCACACGCTCGCTGCCACAAACGCGGTCACACTCCACTGGTCAAGCGCTCTCATCTCACTCCTTCCCTCACCATTTTCAACACCAATCAATGTCAATGTCGCGTGACTAGGGCCTCCCGTCGGTAGACCTTTCGCCGGGCGCAAGTCTTTCGATTTGACGCCACTTCGGCGACTGGCGCGTCGATGGAGATGAAATGATTATGATTAGGACAACACAACACCCAGTTCCTGAGCGGAGAAAATCTCCGACCAAGCCGGGAATCGAACCCGGGCCCTTAGGATTTACATTCTGTCGCGCTGACCCTTTTTTTTTTCATTTTACCACTAAGTTACCGGAGGCGGGCATTTTCAACACCAAAACATGTAGCGGCGATTGTTATTTTGATATCATCGGTGCTGTCCTGTCTTCATGGTCTTGCCTTCTCGTCCGATTTTCAACACCAAAACCGGACAAGGAGGCACGACCGTGAAGACAGGACAACACCGGTGATACCAAAATAAGAATCGCCGCAACATGCGAGCCACACTGTATCGATTGTAATTGTAATACTGAGCAATGCAAATAATGTTTTCTCTTTTATTTCTCAATCTACGCTGTCCATTACTTAGTGTATAAGGCTATTTATAAATCTTCCAGTGCTTGTGGTTACTAATGACGTACTCCTTGTAACGTAAAACGGTAATCCATTTTCGGTACTCAATTGTATTTTGTCACGTTCTGGGGTTTTCACTGCTGCTATGGCAAAATTTTTTGCCCCTTTACTGTCATGTTCTGATAGATATACGAAATGTTATGTAGTTCCTGTAAGGACCCTCGGGTCGGAACCCTACACAATAAAAAGAAAGCCAGCCTGTGTGGCCGAGCTGTTCTAGGCGCTACAGTGTGGAACGGCGCGACCGCTACGTTCGCAGGTTCGAATCCTGACTTGGGCATGGATGTGTGTGATGTCCTTAGGTTCAAGTAGTTCTACGTTCTGATGACCTCAGAAGTTATGTCCCATAGTGCTCAGAGCCATTTGAATAAAACGAAAGAATAAACAGACCTTCAGTGTGGGACGGAGGCGGGCGGAATCTGTTTGTAATAGTCATAGTATACGTGAAGTTACGAAATAGGCAGCCGTGGGTTGCATGAATTACCTTTTAAATGTGTGAATTATTAACCGGCTGGTGTGGCCGAGCGGTTCTAGGCGCTTCAGTCCGGAAACGCGCTACCGCTACGGTCGCAGGTTCGAATCCTGCCTCGAGCATGGATGTGTGTGATGTCCTTTGGAGAGTTAGGTTTAAGTAGTTCTAAGTTCTAGGGGACTGATGACCCCAGATGTTAAGTCCCATAGTGCTCAGAGCCATTTGAATCATTTGTGTGAATTAATGCATTGGTGATGGGTCAGCATCTATATTCGCAAAGATATTATTAGGATCAAATGCCTGAATAATTCAGTCAACAAACAGACGACAGGTTACTGTAGCATACGTTGTTTCTTGTGCTCGAGGAACAGCGTTTGTACCAGAGATGTGTAATTGCATCGTGAAAATAATTGTTGTTTATTAGATAAAGAAATGTTAGACCCTTTCCATTCATATGTAGATTACCTTTAAGTTGGTTTTTACTCCTTTCAGTTGCCAGAAAAGGTTAGCTGCGCGTTCTATTCTCGCTGGTCTATGAGCGCATGCTGGGAAGTAGTGCCTCCGAACTTTTTATATGAAAACTCTTAAGACTCGTCAAATAAAACGAACATTATTAACATTCTACATATTTATTTTTCGCGTCTACTTATTTTCATCTCTCTGTCGATGGCAGCGAGTAACGTGGCCCTGTGTAACGTAACTATGTTATCACAATGAAATGACTACCTCTAGGTGCATACGGACGTTGATATAAATCAACGGGGACAATTGAAAATGTGTGCCCCGACCGGGACTCGAACCCGGGGTCTCCTGGTTTGTATTGTATGTTAGCCGGGGACCTAGAAACGGCGGAGAGGCTCCGTCCCCCCCCCCCCCCCCCCGCATCCGCAGTAGTCCACAACCCCACGACGACTACGCAGTCCACTTCACCCCTCCGTCGCCCCACACCGTCGCCCCCCCTCCCCTCCCCCCCCCCCCCCAGGGAATGTCTCTCACACCAGACGAGTGTAACCCCTATGTTTGCGTGGTAGAGTAATGGTGGTGTACGCGTACGTGGAGAACTTGTTTGCGCAGCAATCGCCGACGTAGTGTAACTGAGGCGGAATAAGTGGAGCCAGTCCACATTCGCCGAGGCAGATGGAAAACCGCCTAAAAACCATCCACAGACTGGCCGCCTCACAGGACCTCGACACAAGTCCGCCGGGCGGATTCGTGCCGGGGACCAGGCGCTCCTTCCCGCCCGGATAGGGTCTCCTGGTTACATGGCAGACGCTCTATCCATTTTTTTTTTTTTTTTTTTTTTTTTTTTTTTGTAATCTCAGTTTGTTCGTTTTCATCCGTTGGATCTACTCGGGGCGGATGTCGTAAGACACCCGTTTCAGTTCGTCGTTGATCCATTAACTCAGCTAACCGTCTGACCGAACACGCTGTGCTACCGTGCCGACGTCCATCTGAGCCACCGAGGACACAGACGATAGTGCGACTGCAGGGACTTATCTCTGGCACGCCTCCCGTGAGACCCACATTCGCAACTTATTGTCCCGCACTATATTCATAGTGCCCCTGACCATTATACTGATTACTCGCGGCTTTTTGCCGATTCCCGTAAGAGTTCTGGCACCGTTTGTGCATCCGCACAGAAGAAGATGGTCAAATGGCCGTAACAACAGATACCATCTTCATATATATGTGTATACGTGACCATGTTGGTGAGTGAGTAACCATCAAAGATTGAAAGCATGAATTCGAAGAGTTGGTTGGTTGGTTGGTTTGGGGAAGGAGACCAGACAGCGTGGTCATCGGTCTCATCGGATTAGGGAAGGATTGGGAAGGAAGTCGGCCGTGCCCTTTCAGAGGAACCATCCCGGCATTTGCCTGGAGTGATTTAGGGAAATCACGGAAAACCTAAATCAGGATGGCCGGACGCGGGATTGAACCGTCGTCCTCCCGAATACGAGTCCAGTGTCTAACCACTGCGCCACCCCGCTCGGTCGAAGAGTTCGTCCACATATGGAACATCCTCTCATTCAGCGTGACAATGCCGGAACACACACGAGCGCTGCGACGTCTCCAACAATCCAGCGCCCTGGCTTCACTTTCGTCGATCATCCTCCATACTGATCCGTCTCGGTCCCATCCGATTTTCATCTCTTTCCAAACCTTAAAGTAACACCTCTGGCGATTTCACCTGGACAGTGATGAAACGGTGCCAGTAGGGGCGAGGTTGTGGCTCTGCGTCAGCAAATTCAAACATTCTACAGTGAGGGTACCAACAAACTGTCCTTTCGTTGAGAGAACGGTGATCGTCGGCCGGGTGACTATGTTGAGAAATAAATATATAGACATGAAGAATAAAGACGTAGAATGTTATTAACGTTTGTTTTGTTGAAAAACCTTTAATAACTTTACAAAACATTTCGGAGGCATTAATATTCAACACGCCCTCGTATTTCTTGCTGCCAGATGGTCCCTTCCGTTGAATATGATTCATGAGAAACCCCTCAACTGTATAATTAACATTTATTGTGCGATGACCGGTTTCGTTCTTAGAACAACTTCAAGTTGCCGAGTTATATTGAAGGTCGTGATATAAACAGCCTGGTTGCTGTATGAATTAGTCGACAACAAAATAACTGTGGTCTTGTGGTAGCGCTCTCGCTTCCTGACCACAGGGGCCCGGGTTCGATTCCCGACTGGGTCAGGGATTTTCCTGCCTCCAGATGCCTGTGTGTTGCTGCGTCGTTTTCATCATCATGATTTATCCACATTACGGTCGGAGGAAGGCAATGGCAAACCATCTCCACTAGGACCTTGCGTAGTACAGCGGTGCGGGAGCTATGCTCCTTGGAGTATGAGACCTCATCAACTGCAGGTCGTGAAGACACTTCGGTCGGTATAACATGAGCTTTTAGCGTCATATTTTATGGTGACACGCTGAACCACTTCATACTATATCCTGAAGACATTCGGATTGCGTTGGGTTTGCTTAAACACATCTGTACTTGTTTACTGTAATGTCACCGCATCTTTTTGATAACGGCCACGGGAGACCAAGCCCAGTAATATTGTAGTTGGGTAGAAATGCTGAAGGAAAAATCCAAAAACAATCATCAGAAAAGTCTGCTAACCTCGCTGACGGGCTTCTGGCGAGTAGGCACCGAATACAGTGTACTAGGAACGAAACCGGTCGTAGCACAATAAATGCGTGATAGTACAGGTGAGGTCAGCTTTGGTGCTCAGCATGATCAAGATTATTTTCTTCCTCTTTAGTTCCCGATTGCCTCTGCATCCATGTGTGCACTTCGAAAATTGTTAGGGTACCTAACGGTGCAGTTACAATAGTGAGAAGCATGCGTTTCACCGTGTGTTTCCGTATTCTTAGGAGGGCAGTGGAGCCCTCTACTGTGCAAAATTCTCTGTGATGGCGCCAGACATCATTTGTCAGCTCCTTTCGTGTACTCGCGTAGGCCTCGATCGAGGAATGTTCACATGATCAATGCCACAGTGCCGTAAAGTGTGTGGGTGACACTCTTCATCCGGACCTGGAGGCGCACTGTGCAATAAACATGCACATAACGACCTATACTACTTACTAGTGTCCCTGGACGATACTCCCAGACTCTAGTAGTAGTGAGTAGTCCTGCTATCCCAGACGTAGGCTTCAAAATTAGAAAAACGTATCCACGGGGGTAATATTCTACTATGCGATTCACAACTAAGACCCAACAGTAAGGGGATTAAACTAAAATGTGTTATATTACCTGCAATTTTATCACCCCTTTTCTAATAGTATCAATGTTGCCGACAAGGTCCTTCCTCCGCGTTTGCAATCTTTCGACGAGTTGTATAGGAGGACAGAAGAGGTTGACAGTGTTTAGTTCTTGGTCTTACGACGCGATAATAAATTCAATTCGGAGGAACTTACTGAGGAGCTTCCGAAATGCCTAAACAAATCTTTATTTGCATTGCTGACATTACTTTCGTACCATATTGACACGCATTGCGGTAGGGTTTTAAGTTAAACTTTAGTTTTCGACTCCAAAGCCGTGTGACTAAGAGTTATTTGTCGCGTGAATTTAAGAATACTCTGCAATGGTCTTTTCAAGAACCTGAGAATATATATATTGATATATATTGATAATATGAGCATCAGGAGGTGTACATATATATATATATATATCCTGATGCGGATATTTATCAAGGACAAAATACGAATATTATGAAAAGGGTAGGTACTACTCTCCATATAGCGCAGATGCTGAGTCGCAGATAGGCACAACAAAAATGTCACAAAATAAGCTATCCGCCAACAATGCCTTTGTCAAAAATAGACAACAGACACACACACAATCATGCAAACGCAACTTACTCACACACAGTCTCTGGCAGCTGTAGTCTGCCTTCAGTGCCTATCTGCGACTCAGTAACTCTGCGCTATATGGTGAGTAGCAACTATCTTTTTCATAATATTGTTAGATTCCATATTGGATTTTCTATCGTCATACAAAATAATATCAATGGTACTTAAAATCTGACAGCAGTACATTCTCAGTGCAGTTGTGCTGTGTGTGCACGTAGGTGTTATAAATTGTCTTATTCGCCTCATTGTATTTACTTTCAAATTGAGAGGTTTAGTATTTAGTTGCAAATGAAAATATGTTTCAGTTTTGCGACTTACGCCACTTGCTTGACGACCACTTCACTTAGTATCTCTTCTATTGCAAATAGACAACACGTATTACTTTTTTAACGTGTTCTGAATCTTTGGGAACCTCTGAACTTACGTAAAAAAGAGCAGTAAATCTATCTATGATGTGAATATATCACGTTATAACGAGTTTTTATGCTTTCAATACGATAGAATGGTTCAAATGGCCCTAAGCACTATTAAGGTCTGAACTACTGAAACCTAATTAACCTAAGAACATCACACACATTCATGCCCGAGGCAGGATTCGAACCTGCGACCGTAGCGGTCCAGACTGAATCGCCTAGAACCGCTCGGCCACTCCGGCCGGCAATACGATAGAGATGAATCACCTAACCAATGAGAGAACGTCATTTGCCTCAATATGCACAGTGAACTTGTAACAAGTCTATGAGAACGATGAAGTATTAATGACAACGTTCCCACGGCGGAACGACTGCACAAAACGAAACGATAACTGCCACGTGATCTCCTCCCCATTGCGGTCATTCTTGTGGTATCCGGACAAGCGTATGTAATGCGGAATTGGCCACTAGGTGCCACGAGGTGCGGCCTGTAGAAAATCAGGCGGGGATTATTGTGATGATCGAATGTGGGCTAGTCAATGGAAGTCGCCTGAGTAACAGTCTATCAGGGACGTTTCAACTCTCTTCAGTTGTACACGTCGAGCGCCACTAATGTGTTTCAGAAGTGAAAAGGCGAAGGAAGAGCCACAGCTAACTAAGAGCAGACATACCTCATGTATTCACTGACAGGAACAGTCGAACACTGCGGATCGTGGTCGTAGATAAAGCATGAAACCAGTGTGCGTAACGAAGTGCTATGAGCAGTCCAGCTCGCTCAGTAATAGTGCTTAAGGAATTAAAAATAACGGGGTATAGTGGACGAGGAGCTCCACATAAGCCACAAATTTTTGTAGTCAATGTTAAGCGAAACTTCAGATGGTGCAAACACGCCACTGCATAGCGGATGACTGGAAAAGAGCGATTTGGAGTGACGCATCACGCTCTATACTGTGACGATGGCATGGGTTCTATAAATGCCTGGAGAATGTTACCTGGCATCATGTGTTGTGCTAACAGTGAAGCATCGAGGACGTTATTGTGCCTAAAAGAACACTAAATTACGAATGATATGAACACATTTTACAACAGAGTGTACTGCATACAGTAGAGAAATATTGTGTCAACACGACAACGCACCCTGTGATAAATCAGCTTCTGTGAGGTAAATAATTGTGTACAATAACATACGTGCAATGGAATGGACGGTCCAGAGACCCCATCTGAGCCTAATGGAACGCCTCTGGAATGAGTTCGAACGTCTGCTTCGCTCCACAGCTAACGTCCGATACCACCAGTTTTCCAAGTTAAGGCCCCTGAGGATAACTGGTCTGACATTCCACCACATACATCTCATTGAGAGTGTCCCCACTAGAGTTGAGACCGTCATATAGGCGAAGGCCGGACACGCCCCATATTAATGTCCGGATATTTTTGACCAGATAGTTTATATAATTACCGTCAAACATTCAATTGTATCAGTAATATCTCGTGGGCGACTACCTACAGCTCAAGAATAGCTTTAGATTAAGCTTGTAACCTCCCCACAAAATTCATTCACATTTAGTGTAACCTTAAAACAGAAAAATTCCTAAACTTCTCAACAGTAAAAAATTATAATTATGTCGTTCACATTCAGTGTAACGTCCCAACAAAAAATAAATTCAGTAACCTGGTAATAATACAATGTAACTAACCTCTCAATTAAATTGTCGCTCACTTATAACTTTTCAATAATTGACTGTGAATTTAACCTGGTAGATTTCGGACGTCAGCAGTGCTGACATCGAAATTACATCTGCTCGGACCTCTTACATAACCCTCCACTGGGGGAGGGGGGGGGGGCAAAAATTTGGCAGCGATGGTGAGTCAATTGGTCTTGCCATGAGCAACAAATTTATCTATAATATATTTAGTTACTAAGTCTACAGTCACAGAGTATATACATTATTGAAATTATTAAGTAATGGAATAGAGTGCACGCGCACTGAGTACAGAATATATCAAGAAATGACAAAAAGTATACGCAATGAGTACAAAAGACATTAACAAATGACAAAGTGCACACGCATTGTATAAGTCTTTAGCATTTTTACATAACATATCATGAAGTGAAGTAAAGTGCACACGCACTGAATACAAAATATATTAACGAATGACATAAAGTGCAAACGCACTGTATAAGTCTTTAGTATTTTTAGGACAACTGATCTTATTAACAAATGAAATAAAGTGCACACGCACGGTAGACGTCTTCAGCATATTTACAACATATCATGGAGTGAAATAAAGTGCACACGCACTGTAGAAGTCTCTAGCATATTTAGGACAACTAATCTTATTAAAAAATGAAATGAAGTTCACACGCACTGAATGTATCTCTATCATTTTACAAGAATTTAAACGCACTGTATAAGTCTACCATTTTACAAGAACTGGGAAAGGAATGGGAAGGATTGGATCATGGTTGTAGCACAGTAGGTTGCACGTAGCTGCACTGAAAGTCCATATCTTTCTACAGAGGCAGAACACCAAGTGACACAATCTGAAGTTCTCTTCCCTGAAGTATTTATCAGTGTAGCCAAGACAATGAAATGTTGTATTAATATTCTATGTTATCATTTTGGTTGTACATTAGGTACACCAAACAGTAGGACCATAATAACATCTCCATCGTTCAAGGTGGTGGACAGCGTGATGTGTCAACACCACATTTTTATAGAATCCGTGTTCTTTCACCAACGTAGAATTAGTGCAAAAACCAAATATAGTGCTCCATGATCATGAGGATGGACAGGACAAACGGATATTGCAGTAATTTCTGGTAATTAGGTCAGAAGGCGAAGGACATTAAATCTTACGCTAGCCATCATTGAGAATTACACTAGTCTATCAACCGATTTGAGTAATTGTTGGCGCTCATTGCCTAGTTACTAAAAATTTCTGTACTACGTATGGAGTATTACAGAACATTATTCATAAGTCATCTCAATATAGAAATTATTGGCACTCATTGGCCAGTTACTAAGCATTGTCTTATGCATTATTCAGAAGTCATCATTCTAAACGAGATTTAATTATTGGCATAGCGTTTATAGAGTATAACAAAAATATTATTTATAGAAATTATTGGCATAGCATTTATGCATTATTACAAAACATCATTCAGTATTACTCAGAACTCATTATTCAAGTGACATAGGACATATTTAAAATGTAACACACTGTAACTATTACTCAAGGTCTGTGGTCCAATAATACATAGATATAATGGATTCAATAGATCTGAGAAATTTGCATTATAGTTAGAACTAGAAATATATCTTAAACTGGTAGCATTATTTGGTTGTATGCTGGTAATAGTTGGGACTGGTAACAATTTTTTTTTTTTTTTTTTTTTTTTTGCTAGCAATGCATTGCGTTGGGAGCGATAATTAATTGCTGGGGCATAAAAATATTTGCTTTTGACTTATTGCTGCAAATAAGGATTAATAACATCATTCGTCATCAGTCAGCTGTAGCAAGGTTATGAAACAAGTAGAGTATATGTGATCACATTCATGAATGATACACGCAAATGGGTAATTAAAAAAATGCAAGTACTAGAACAGGTTTAATGACTAACTGCTTATATCACATTAATTTCATGAATAGCTTCTCCTGGAAAAAATACAAAATGGTTTATTTAGCTGAAAGAAGAAACGCATATTATGCTGAAAAGTAGTGAACTTCGAATTGACAGGTAATGCAACGTGTACTCAATATGTATGTACTCTAGCTGTCCTTTCCAAAACATTCAGTCATTATACCATGCGACATAAGACATACTGTCAAAACGAACTGCAACAAATACTTAAATAACTACATAGCATCTCTTAACTAATAGTAAATATATAAACGTCATCATTATCATCATCTGCAAAGAAAAACCTCATTGTTCATATTAGCATATTCTTCATATAATTATTCATCATCATTTATTGTCATCTTCAAAAAAGGACACTTCATTATTCATTATTCATATTATCGTTTACTTCATACAACTATTCATAGTATAGAGTTTCTTATTTCAAGCATATTTCATCACTAAAACTAATATGTGTAGTCCTGTCTGACAGCCTGCATCAATCGCCTCGTATTCTGAAAGAAAAATAATTAGTCAAGACTGCTATCATACGATGTGTATAGTATATTCTTGTTAATGCTTGTTAATTCTGATCCATTTACTCTTCATGACAAGGTATTGCATTTTCTTTCGTTCATTCCGATGGTAAAATTTCCATTTCAGAGTAAACCACTGTGCTTTTTTAATTTCTTTCTTTTACACGTTATTGCTTTCTGAAAATGATGAATAAGGATTGATATCTTGCATTTAAATCATATACTCATTCAATAAAAACTTGTTTCTAGTGATACACCTAAACATACAGCATAGCATGACAGAAAACGTATTAGGTCAAAAACATAGACAGTTTTCAAGTGCAAAAAATGTACACACAGTATCATAATGTAGTGGCAAAAAGTGTAGAATAGTCAAGATATTGAGATATCAGAAGAAAAAATGTCAAAGTCAACTAGTGTTTGTTATATCTTAAAGATTACATAGTGCATACAGACAAAAATTCTACTTTCGATGGGAAAACAATCATACATACACAAAAAATGGAAAATGTGCACGGTCTGATATATAACGACAAGAAACGCAACCTGCTAACCTTACCTTGCCGGGCACTTGCCAGGAAAAAGTATGATAATCATCAGTAAGTGTTCATATAAGTACAATTGCATAAGTGGTCATATAAAATTCAGGAAATGGAATTACAGTGTGATAAATCATAAAGTATGTTCATTCAATAAAGGGTTTAATATTGGAGACATGGAGATTGCCCTTGCTTTTTCTGGTTCTCAAAGTTTCGACATGTACTACATTGGGGTGAGGAATGCTGCGAATTCTATATGGACCTGGGTATAGAAGTTCAAATTTACTGCATCTACTCTTTCCTCTGTTGGATAAATAGTGTGTACGTACTAATATCTTCTGTCCTATGTGACAGTCACGGCGTGTACAAACGTGTTTTTCCTGTCTTCTCCGGCGCTCTGTGGCACGTTTGATGTTGTTGAGTGCAATTTCAATTATTTCATGGTGGCGTAGTCGACGAGACGTAGGAAAAGATACTAATTCTTTAATTTTGTTAGGTGGTTCAACATTTTTCAATATAACAGTCGGAGATAGCATAGTAGATTCATTTGGTATGGAGTTAATTACATCCTGGAATGACAGTATGTGTGTCTCCCAATCAATATGTTTTTTAGGGCAGTATATTCTACATAGTTTACCAATTTCTTTCATTAGTCGTCCACAAGGATTCGAAGAGGTGTGGTACCTGAATATATAGATCGGAGAAATGTTTCTAGCTCGTAACATACGTGTCCATATAGCAGATAGAAACTGTGGTCCATTGTCGGAAATTACTTTCAATACATGCCCTACATGAAATAAAAAATGTTTTACAAATGCATTCGAAACAGATTTAGCAGTAGCTTTGCATAACGGAGTGAAGGTAACAAATTTCGAAGTGAGTTGAAGGTAACAAATTTCGAAGTGAATTCAACAGCGACAAAGATGTAGCAAAAACCTCTATTAGTTCTGGCAATCGGACCAAAAATGTCTACAGCGGCCATGTGTCTCAATTTAACGGGTACAATGGGATGTAACGGAGGAATATGTGAAGTCGTGTCTGACTTAACTTTCTGGCAGATTTTACATGACGCTAAAACTCGTCGAATACGTTTCTCCATATTGGCAAAATAACAGTTCTGCCTCAGTATAAGAAAACATTTTGTGGCTCCGTAATGTGCGTAACTTAAATGAGTATACCAAATTAATTTGTTAACAAGTTCGTCAGGAATACATAATAACCAATTGTTGCTGTCAGGGTGAGAGCAGCCAAACAGAATATAATTGCGTACAGTGTAATGGTTTCTGATGGTAACATTATTCCTATCTTGCCAAAGGTGTTTAATTTCTTTCCATACGTTATCTTTGTTCTGCTCTTGTGCTATGTCTCGTAATGACGATGAAATGAAGTTTTCGAATGCAGCTTGTTGAATATACATGACGCTAAAGTTTTCTTGGCAGAAGTTGGTTGCGATGTCTTGCTGATTGTTGCTGAGAGAACGGGATAGTGCGTCTGCTACAATATTTTGTGTACCGGGAATGTGAACAATTGTAAAATTAAATTCCTGTAAATAAAGTTTCCATCTGCTTAACCTGTCGTGTGTAAATTTAGCGGAAAGTAAAAACTGTATTGCTCTATGGTCTGTGTAAACGGTCGTATGTCTTCCCTAAACAAAATGCCTAAATCTCATAAATGCCCATACAACACATAATGTTTCAAGTTCTGTAGCAGAATAATTGCGTTCAGCAGGTGACAGAATGCGTCTTGCAAAGGCGATGTTTTTAATTACTGTAGTACAGTCTTCTTCAATTTCCTGAAAAATGTGTACGCCTAAAGCGGTGTTAGAACTGTCGGTGGCAATGGAAAAATTTCTAGTAAGACCTGGGTGTGATAAAAGACGTGCGTTCAACAAAGCTTGTTTTAGATTAGCAAATTCAGAATGTGCTTGGCTATCCCACGACCAAATAGTGTTTTTACCCGTCAATTGGCACAGTCTAGGGGTGTCTAAAGCAGAGTAATGAATAAATTTACGGAAAAAGTTAATTAATCCCAGAAAGCTGCGTAGTTGTTTCTTCGTCGTAGGTACAGTAATGTCACGTAAAGCTTGACGTTTTTCCGGGTCAGGCGCAATGCCTTCTGCTGAAATTACATCTCCAAGAAATTTTATGGAAGTTTTACCAAAGTGCGATTTGCTAAGATTAACTGTGAGTCTTTGTGCACGTGAAGTTTCCAACAGTTGTTCAGGAATCAGATTGTGATCAGACCAGTTAGCTTCTGCAATAAGAATGTCGTCTACATATGTTGTGATTTTGTCTTTGAGTTCTGTCGGAAGTATACTATTCAAACCGCGAATAAATGCTGCTGAAGAAACTGTTAAACCGAAAGGTAATTTGCAAAATTGATAACAGTCACCAAAACAGAGAAAAGCTGTGTACTTTCTGCAGTTCGGATGAAGCTGAATTTGCCAAAATCCCGATTTCAAATCTAACGTGGAATAAATAGCAGTACCTTGAAATTTTTGTAGAAGTTCTTCTAGTGTCTGTGGGCGATCTGTTTCATTAATAATAATGTCATTGATGTGACGCGAATCAAGTACGAGCCGAAGTGAACCATCCTTTTTCTTAACAGTATGGAGCGGGTTTATATACGGACTAACTGCCGGTTCAATAATTCCTTGGTCAAGCACAGCTTGTAATTCTTTCTTAACTTGATCTCTGTGGATATAAGGAATGGAATAATGCTTACCTTTAAATGTGTCGTGCTGTTTAACTTGAAATTCATACATAAAACCGGACATAGTACCAGGAACGTTGTCAAAAACTGGAGCTTGCTGTAAAAGAATATTGCGTAGTTGAGCACGTTCGTCGTCTGTATTTGCACTACTCTGTTTAACTTTTTCAGAAATCATTTGCATAACGTCATAGTCAGCTTCGTCTGGTGTATTGTAGTTGTGTACGTACGTATTTGTGAACAATGTGGAATGACAGTTTATCTTACGTGATGCAGAAATGACCACTGTACGACTAATTGAAAGGAGAAAATATAAAAATGCAGTAAATGAAGCAGGCAAAAAGGAATACAAACGTCTCAAAAATGAGATTGACAGGAAGTGGAAAATGGCTAAGCAGGGATAGCTAGAGTACAAATGTAAGGATGTAGAGGCTTGTCTCACTAGGGGTAAGATAGATACTGCCTACAGGAAAATTAAAGAGGCCTTTGGAGAGAAGAGAACCACTTGTATGAATATCAAGAGCTCAGATGGCAACCCAGTTCTAAGCAAAGAAAGGAAGGCAGAAAGGTTGAAGGAGTATATAGAGGGTTTATACAAGGGCGATGTACTTGAGGACAATATTATGGAAATGGAAGAGGATGTAGATGAAGATGAAATGGGAGATAAGATACTGCGTGAAGAGTTTGACAGAGCACTGAAAGACCTGAGTCGAAACAAGGCCCCGGGAGTAGACAACATTCCATTAGAACTACTGATGGCCTTGGGAGAGCCAGTCACGACAAATCTCTACCATCTGGTGAGCAAGATGTATGAGACAGGCGAAATACCCACAGACTTCAAGAAGAATATAATAATTCCAATCCCAAAGAAAGCAGGTGTTGACAGATGTGAAAATTACAGAACTATCAATTTAATAAGTCACAGCTGCAAAATACTAACACGAATTCTTTACAGACGAATGGAAAAACTGGTAGAAGCGGACCTCGGGGAGGATCAGTTTGGCTTCCGTAGAAATATTGGAACACGTGAGGCAATACTAACCTTACGACTTATCTTAGAAGAAAGATTAAGAAAAGGCCAACCTACGTTTCTAGCATTTGTAGACTTAGAAAAGCTTTTGACAACGTTAACTGGAATACTCTCTTTCAAATTCTGAAGGTGGCAGGGGTAAAATACAGGGAGCGAAAGGCTATTTACAATTTGTACAGAAACCAGATGGCAGTTATAAGAGTCGAGGGGCATGAAAGGGAAGCAGTGGTTGGGAAAGGAGTAAGACAGGGTTGTAGCCTGTCCCCGATGTTATTCAATCTGTATATTGAGCAAGCAGTAAAGGAAACAAAAGAAAAGTTCGGAGTAGGTATTAAAATTCATGGAGAAGAAGTAAAAACTTTGAGGTTCCCCGATGACATTGTAATTCTGTCAGAGCCAGCAAAGGACTTGGAACAGCAGTTGAACGGAATGGACAGTGCCTTGAAAGGAGGATATAAGATGAACATCAACAAAAGCAAAACGAGGATAATGGAATGTAGTCAAATTAAATCGGGTGATGCTGAGGGGATTAGATTAGGAAATGAGACACTTAAAGTAGTAAAGGAGTTTTGCTATTTAGGGAGTAAAATAACTGATGATGGTCGAAGTAGAGAGGATACAAAATGTAGACTGGCAATGGCAAGGAAATCGTTTCTGAAGAAGAGAAATTTGTTAACATCGAGTATAGATTTAAGTGTCAGGAAGTCGTTTCTGAAAGTATTTGTATGGAGTGTAGCCATGTGTGGAATGAAACATGGACGATAACCAGTTTGGACAAGAAGAGAATAGAAGCTTTCGAGATGTGGTGCTACAGAAGAATGCTGAAGATAAGGTGGATAGATCACGTAACTAATGAGGAGGTATTGAATAGGATTGGGGAGAAGTTTGTGGCACAATTTGACTAGAAGGAGGGATCGGTTGGTAGGACATGTTTTGAGGCATCAAGGGATGACAAATATAGCATTGGAGGGCAGCGTGGAGGGTAAAAATCGTAGAGGGAGACCAAGAGATCAATACACTAAGCAGATTCAGAAGGATGTAGGTTGCAGTAGGTACTGGGAGATGAAGAAGCTTGCACAGGATAGAGTAGCATGGAGAGCTGCATCAAACCAGTCTCAGGACTGAAGACCACAACAACAACACGGCTAATTGTTTGTTCTTCTGCAGATAAAGAGTGCTGAAATTCTAAAATTACGTCTGTTGTCAATAAGGGAACAATCCAAAAATTTGAGTGAAACGAATTACCTGCAATACAAAATGATAAGTGTGTCTGTAATTATACATCTACTCCTTTACCAGATACTGCTCCTTTTACTTTAGTTTTGCCTAATGGTAACGTAGGATAGGTATTCTCTTTGTTACAGTCGTTGAAAGTTTCTTCATTTTTAACTGACATAGGTGATCCAGAATCGATTACTGCTGAAAATTTGGATGATCCAATCTTTACTTGAATGATAGGGTGGGAAATGGTTTTTTGAATAACAGGTTTTTCATGCAAAAGAGTGTCTCGGATGTCGTCAAAAGTAATAACATTTTCGTGAACATGATTTTCTGTGTCAAAAGTATTGCTTGCATTGCTGGAAGATGCAACCTGTACTGTAACTAGTCAAATTCTTTCTGACGTGCTGTTATTTGCGGGAGGATGCTGTGGCATCTCGACTATTTGTACTGTTCTGTTATTTCTTCCTGACGCATTACGTTCGGGATGACATCTACTGTCTGGTCCATTCATGATAATCTGTTGTTGCGGATGATTCTGCTGCTGGTAACACCGACTGTTACGCTGAAAACTGTGCTCATTACATTTACGTCTGTCATAATAATCATTGTTATACGGCGAATTGCGATCTGAGTTGAAATGACGTGTCTTCTGTACGTAGTGATTTCCTTGTTGCTGTGCGTTACTATTTGGTGTGGCCGATACTATACATGTAGGCGACGAAACATTAAAGCTTGGATGACCTTGCACATTACATTGTTGGTTAGGTATGCTAACTGGCTGGCTTTGATGCTGTTGCGGGAAAAGCTTCCATTGTTGCCAAAATTTGTTTGCGATTGCTGAAAATTTTGTACTTACTGATGATTAAAATTTTGTCTGGTTATTAAAATTATACTGGTATTTCTTGTCATTTCGGGAGTATCTAATGAAAACTGTCACTTTCGGTAAAACTTCTCATATCAGTTTTTCTTTACTCATCCTTGATCCTAGATAGATCGATAGTTGATGGACTGTTTTGATAGATATAAAGGATAGTAAAAGAGAAGGCAGCAGTGCAGAAAACTAAAGAGGAAATAGCACTGCTATGGCTCGGGGCCCTGTGCACGCTACGGCACATATTCATCGAAGTGTAATGAATCCCCTGAGGTCTATTACCTCAAATAAATTTTGGTTTCTGCGTTACAGGCAATGGCGGAGAAAATTCAAAAGTAAATTGTCGTATCAAGTCCAAAGGGTGTATTTGCGTTCTGTCATTTTTAAATACCTTAAATTTCCTAACGGATAGAAAGTGCTTGTAATCAAAATTATCGTCTCTGAATGTCTTAATAGGTTCAGGATTGTATGATAATCTATTTGTCTGTGACTGTTCGGAATCTAACTCACGTACTCTTTGTAAATTACCTAAATTATACTGGCTGTGTGAGTCTGACAAATGTCCGGAGAGTGGCGTATGCTGTGATGTGATGTGTTAAAGGCTGAAATATTTTTTTATTTCTGTCAATTGAAAGCGTTCGTCTATTTGGCTGGTCTGTTGTTCAAATTTCTAATCGACTTTCACATCCAGAGTGCGTGGAAGTTCTGCTGACATTAATTTAAACTCGTCGCGTAACTGTGTTGCTTTTTCAGAACATTGTTCAGTGACTGTGCTACTTTCATCTCTAAGTAATTTCGTTGTGGCTACACGTGTACTACTTAATTCTTGTGCAACAGATCTTATTTCTTCACTACTGTTCCTAGCACAAGCCTTAATTTCCTCACGTAATTGTTCTTTAGTATCATGACGTTGCACGGTAACGGCTGTAATCTGTTCATTAAGTTGTTTGTTCTGTTCGTTAAGGTTGTCGTGTTTTTCATTCGACTGTTTGAAACTTTCATCAACTATTTGGAATTGTTGTCTAGTTTTTCATTAAGTTGTTTGAAATGGTTGTCGAATTTTTCATTAAGTTGTTTGAAATGGTTGTCGAATTTTTCATTCCGCTGTTTGAAAATTTCATTAAGTTGTAGTAATAATGCCATAACTTGATCCCAGCCAAAATTAGCGGCTCTATTTTCTATGTTGTGTGTTGATGTATCTGCATTTGTCGCGTTTTGTGTAACCATTTGGTCATTGTCTGATTCACAAAAAGGTTTGCCAATCGTATGTGCACTATTGGTCATTACATCGGAATCAAATAAACTTGACGTGTTTTGTGTATATTGTTCACCTTCGTTAGAAACAATTATCTGTTCGCTACGTATATTTTGCAAATCATGCGTGTCTAACTGGAAAGAGTTCATTGTAACGGAACATGCCGCGTCATCAATTGTTACATTTACGGTGGACATAACTGAATTTGTTTGCTCATCATTAGGATCAATATCATTACTAGTGATCGGGAAGCACTGATTATCTGTAAATAGGGGAGTATCACTATTTCACTGAGTGTCGAAAGTATTATCGGTCAAATTATTCGAGTTGGCTATTTCACTCATTGCACATCGCGATGTACTGTTAACAGTTTTTCGCGGCATTTTTCACAAATCAAAATTAAGCACAAAATGAGACAAAGACGAAGCAAAAATGGAACAAAGACAATTACAACAAAGAGCAATAAATTGCCGATGATCTGTGAAAGAAAGGAGTGACAAATTAGTAAATGCGTTGCGCCAGATACAAACTATAGTTAAAATTAAGTAAATAACTGACTACTTCTCATAAATTCACAAAAATACGATCCTGGCCGGTTGTTGACAAGTGTAACCTCCCCACAAAAATCCTTCTCATTTAGTGTAACCTCAAAACAGAAAAATTCCTAAACTTCTCAACAGTAAAAAATTATAATTATGTCGTTCACATTCAGTGTCACGTCCCAACAAAAAATAAATTCAGTAACCTGGTAATAATACAATGTAACTAACCTCTCAATTAAATTGTCGCTCACTTAGAACTTTTCAATAATTGACTGTGAATTTAACCTGGTAGATTTTGGACGTCAGCAGTGTTGCGTCATGGCCCTGAAAGAGCATTCTGAATAAAAAAAGAAAAATTCTTACCTCAATGAAGGTCGCCGGATAACGCATATATATCTGCTCTTACGGTAAATTTTTCTGGCACAGCCCTCTGCTATGCTGGCCGATAGATTTGTCATTTATGAAAGGAAACAGCTGATTTTTTCTTTTGCAATAATCGGGATGATCATGGATTGGAGAAATTAGTAAATTCTTTAAATTGAAATGAATCGTTGTTAAAAGTTACTTTTTATGAGAAAGATTATTATTAGGAGATGTTTAAAACATTTACATGGGACTTGAGATAACAATACTAGATATGCGCGAGGCTGCTTTTTACCTTGTACAATAATGCTCAGGCTCCGGCATCGCTGCACCACGACCGACCCAGCCAACACGATACACCAGACCAGACTGCTCGCTAGCAACTACTTACTGCTACAGCTACACAGTTCCTACTGCAGTCAACACTGCTGTCTGGTCTGAGATTCTCTTATACCTTACATATCGCAGGCAGCGCGTGAGCAATGCATCGAAATTACATCTGCTCGGACCTCTTACAAGCTACAAGAGGCACTTCCACATATTTAAAACATAATAAATTGACAAACGTACACTGACTCGATTTGTTTTTTGTCAATTATTCTGTGAAATTTTTAGCCTTATAGAACCTTATTTTTTATTGTTTACTTTACAGCCAACACTGGGCCACTTCAGTGAATATCATGAATCAGATTCTTCTGTTTTTTGTTGGACCAATACTTTTTCATTCTTCCAGATTTTGATCTTCTCTTCTCATCCGAGATCACCATTCCTGATCTCTGTTTGTTGATTTTTATTGGTAGAGTCGTATGTTTGTCCTGAAGTATCTCGAGCGCCTCTGTCTTGCCTTTCGAATCCTTCATCGTAATATAAAGTTTAATCATCTCCTTCTTGATCTCTGCGATCCATCAATTGCCCCTCTTACTACTCCATAGCTTCTCAATTCTTCTGTTAATTCTTTCTTTTTCTTGTCCTCATGAAATGCCCTAGAAAAGATATCCGTTGTTTTCCATTGTACTCGTTACTGGTTCTATTTCTTCATAAACAATTTGATTTGAAGCTGTCCTCCAAATTCCATCTCTTTGGTATTTTTTATTTAACATGTTCTGACTATCCTTACTTCTATTTTGAGTAATCTGTCTATAGCTACAATGTTGCTTGTTTTAAATGCACACTCGTTCGAGATGATCGACGGATCACCATCAAACAACTCAGTGCTCAACTTGACATCTCTGTTTGTAGTGCTGTCACAATTGTTCACCAGTTGGGATATTCAAAGGTTTGTTCCCGCTGGGTCCCTCGTTGTCTAACCGAACACCATAAAGAGCAAAGGAGAACCATCTGTGCGGAACTGCTTGCTCGTCATGTGGCTGAGGGTGACAATTTCTTGTCAAAGATTGTTACAGGCGATGAAACATGGGTTCATCACTTCGAACCTGAAACAAAACGGCAATCAATGGAGTGGCGCCACACCCACTCCCCTACCAAGAAAAAGTTTAAAGCCATACCCTCAGCCGGTAAAGTCATGGTTACAGTCTTCTGGGACACTGAAGGGGCTATTCTGTTCATTGTCCTTCCCCATGGTTAAACGATCAACTCTGAAGTGTATTTTGCTACTCTTCAGAAATTGAAGAAACGACTTCAGCGTGTTCGTAGCCACAAAAATCTGAACGAACTTCTCCTTCTTCATGACAACGCAAGACCTCACACAAGTCCTCGCACCCGAGAGGAGCTCACAAAACTTCAGTGGACTGTTCTTCCTCATGCACCCTACAGCCCCGATCTCGCACCGTCGGATTTCCATATGTTTGGCCCAATGAAGGACGGAATCCGTGGGAGGCACTACGCGGATGATGAAGAAGTTATTGATGCAGTACGACGTTGGCTCCGACATCGACCAGTGGAATGGTGCCGTGCAGGCATACAGGCCCTCATTTCAAGGTGGCGTAAGGCCGTAGCATTGAATGGAGATTACGTTTAAAAATAGTGTTGTGTTGCTAAAAGATTGGGGAATAACCTGGTGTATTTCAATGCTGAATAAAACAACCCCAGTTTCAGAAAAAAAATGTGTTGCATTACTTATTGAACTGCCCTCGTATATATATATATATATATATATATATATATATATATATATATATATATATATATATATATATATATATATTGTAGCTCTGTGACTGTTTTGTAGTGTTTCAGCTTTTGGCTGTTGAGAGGCATTTTTTGTTATATGTGTTCCTGGTAACAGGTGTGTTTTAATCAGTTTGTTTTATTCTACTCTGCGATGATGATTTCTCATTCAAGTTGTGTGTTATTGTTTCTCTCAAGTATTTAAACTTCACAACAATTTCTGCCCTTTTCTCCAATTGTAATTTTGTTTGCCAGTGGCTGTTCCGTTAGCATTATTTCCCTTATTTCAAAGGATATTTTAGGGCCAGTACTCTGGGCCATTTCCTGTAATGATTGTATTTCTTGTTGGGTTTTTTGAATGCTGTTCGCAAGAAAGGCGAGATGATCAGCAAATCCTAAATAGTTCAACTTTAAGTCATCTTTTTGTGTTCAAACATTAATGCTTTTTGGACTGTCCTTGTACCATCCCCTCCTTAAGTATTCACGGCCGCAATCAAGGAGAATACATCACATGTATTCGCAGCTGCCAATAAAAACAACCATCAGCTGTAGAATGGAACGACAACAATGAAAATCTGTGCCGCACCGGGACTCAACTTGAATTTCCAGCTTATCGCGAACGGCTGCCTTACCTTTTTTTAACATAAACTTCAGTAGATCATAGTCAGATCATCATGTAATATAAGCTGCAAATGGGAGAACAAATTAATTATAATAACAAAACAAAAATAAAAGGAGAAAGGATAAAAAACCGAGAACATAGTCGAAAAACACCACCAAGCTCTCATGATATGTATAAACATTTTTTATAGTTTTTTTCATTTACTTATTTTGTATTATATAGAATCTGAAAGCAGAAAGACAGCGAATCAGATTATATTATTAACAGCTAACTAAGAAAAATTTTTATATCACATCAAGAATTGTATACGCTCCTGTGTATATATACTTCATCTATACATATTTTACAATAGAACTGAAGCGATATTGAGTCAAAACACAAAACAATTCGAGCAAGGAAACTAGGAGAGAACAAACCGAAGCAAATCATATGGGGAGCATACATAACAAAGAAAACACCTATCATTAGAAAAATGAAATTAACCAACACTTTGCTGACGGAAAACAAGATACAACATGTTGCGAAGAGGTCTCGATATCGAGGCATTCGCAAGCATGTCCAATAGGCCGTGATCATGTACTGCATGAAGTTCACGTGATCTGCCCCCTCACCTCCTACAGCATGATGAACAAAGTGTCGCAGTAGCCACATAGCAGTATGGGTTTTAGACCATGGAAGTAAGGAAGAATCTGGTCGCAATATCATGTCCGTAATGTGTAAAGTCACAGAAGATCGAGTAAGGAAGGCCAATTGCGTCCTAATCCAAGACCAATTTGCCATATGACTTCCCCAAGTAAAGAGATGTCGTATAGTATCTGTAGACGTACAACGACTACATAAATCCGTGTCGCTAAGCCCAATACGCAAAAGTCCCTCGTTCGTTGGAATCAAGTTATTTACTACCTTATACCAAGAGGACGCTACGCGCATCGTCAATATCGGAAGACTGATATTGCACCAAACTGTCGCCTAGTTTATTTGCTGCCAGCCTCTTTCAACGAGATTCGGCAAGGGACTGCTTTCCAACGACTGTGTAGGAGTTTCATGATCAGGATTGGTCTCCATAAAAAGTCAGCCCCTAAACAGCTCACCGCAAGTGTCACTGTGTTTTAACTTATAATTTATGCGACCAACATCAATATGGGGCTCAAGACTAGCTGAACGGACTCAGAGAAATAAACGAGACGTGAATGTGTGAGTTTCTTATCATCAAAACAGTACTTCGCACATCTAGCATCCGCGTCTTCCTTCGTGTGTCAGCCACGCCCAACCCCGGAGGAACGAGATTTTATAACCACCTCAAGCAGTAAGCGAAAGATGTGTCTCTTCCATAAGAAACGATCAGAGAGTTGCAGTAGTTTCTTCGCCGTCATCGAGGGACGCGGTTGAACTTGGGCAACGTAATAAGCTTTGCATAAAACATATGCATCCAGTATTCGGACTTTCTGGAGCAGAGTAAGAGAACGCCTAATGTTCTTGTATCGCTCCCTGAATTTTTTCCGTAACAGAGTTCAAGCTGAGCGTCGCCATTTTGAGTGGACAACGATCAATGATGATACCGAGAGACGTGTGCCGATCCACCACAGTAGCCCATGGAACAACCACGTCATCAAAACCTCGCAAAGTAAGATGCCTGCATTTACCTTCATTAAGTAGAGCACCTGAACTCCGACAACAATCATCGATTGCAGCCTTCAGTCGAGGTATCTCTGCAGAATTGCGGACTGGAGACATCACGTCATCCGCGTATGCACGAACAGCTTTAGTCCCCCCAGAAAGCGTCCAACCTTTCGGCTGGGATGTTAGAATCCGAAGTAGGGGCTCCAGAGACAACACAAAGTCATTGACAGCGGGCTTCCTAGAGGCACTTCCCGACTAATATTTGCCGGGGGGTTAGTTGGCCATTAAAAACCACCGAAACTCTAATAACCGTAAACAGATTTGAGAGCACTCGCCGTGTGTCAGCTGTAACCCAACTGCCTCCAGAATCCGAAGCAAGAAGTCGTGATTCACACGATCAAATGCCTTATCAAAGTTTAGGAAAGCGAGGGCACAGGGGACGGACTTTACGGCAACACCCGAAACCACGTCACGACACCCGACTATAGGAGTAAGAATGGTACGACCAGGTAACCAGCTTTGATGTTTGGCAACAGTCATCTCCATCAGAGCCGACATCCTACTATTAACTGCCCTCGCCACAGTCTTATAATCGAAGTTTAACGAAGTAATTGGGCGAAAGCTATCAGGGGAAGCCGGTCCAGGGCGTTTTGAGATTAAAACAGTTTTTCCCACTTTGAACGAAGTCATCACTACTCTACCCTGTAACACTTCATTCAAAAGAGAGGTAAAGGTAGCACCCAACAGCGGCCCAAAAGCGCACGTAAAATTCCTTGGGAAGTCCTTCCGGACCGGGAGATTTTTGAGAAGGCGATCCCACAATAAGTTTGTGAACTTCCTCAGGCTGAAATGCAGCTAAGAGCGTTTCATTACGTTCAAGTGTTATTGTCGTATCAAAGATGTTGACTAGTGGGTCGTAAAGCGTTGCACTGCAATCATCTACGTCGTAGATATTTACATAGTATTGGTGTAAGACACGCACTGTATCAGCTTGCTCTGATACGATACATCCATGATTTGTCGTGAGAGAATGAATACAAGCGCGTCGGCGACGGGTCTGATGCCGAAGCAAATGATATATGGAAGTCAGTTCTTCCGTCACCAATGATCGTGGTTTGGATCGCATTTTCAACCCTTCCATTTTCATTCTTTTCAAGGTCAACAACTTTGCCTTTACACGCCTAACATCCTATTCGCAGAAGGGCATGATCCACAGCATCGTAAAGTTCACGCAAGCTGGAATAGTAATATACGTAAGTTCTCCGAACGTCTTGCGCTTTGGCAGCAAAGAAAAGCATCAATGTTTGACAGAGCCTATGTTTTGCCAGCTGTGTCCATCAATCAAAGATGGAAGAGTACTCCCCAGTGGACACGGCTCGCATCACGTCATCGAGAGAGGAGTCAGCTAGGTGAGCGACGTTTCACATCCACGGAGTGCGAAACGGTTTGACTGGTTGCCGTTGAAGATTGAGAGTTGTGGCCACAGCACAGTGATCCGTAAAGGAAGCTGGGATGACTTCAACATTAAGAATGCAATCGCAAAGCTATCTAACCGGCTAATAGAAGTCGCAGTAAAGTGAGTAAATTAAACTAACGTCGGGTATTTACACACCCATACGTCTTGCAGGCGTAAGGAGCGGACCAATTCGTGTAATTCGCGACGGAAATATAAAATCGGAGATTGATCTGCCGGACGCAAAACACAGTTAAAATCACGACCCAACAGAATACCACGAGGACTCTTACGCAACAGATAAACACTATCCTCTTTATAAAAACTCGAACGATTCACTGTGCGTCCAGTGCCAGAAGGAGCACTAAAAGAACCAAGGAAATATTAAAATATTGAAACTTCCTGGAAGATTAAAACTGTGTGCCGGACCGAGACCCGAACTCGGAACCTTTGAGTTCCGCTGGAATGTGCTCTACCATCTGAGCTACCCAATCACGACTCGCGCCCGTCCTCACAGCTTTACTTCCGCCAGTACCTCGTCTCCTACCTTCCAAACTTTACAGAAGCTCTCCTGCGAACCTTGCAGAACTAGCACTCCTCAAAGAAAGGATATTGCTGAGACATGGCCTAGCCACAGCCTAGGGGATGTTTCCAGAATGAGATTTTCACTCTGCAGCGGAGTGTGCGCTGATATGAAACTTCCTGTCAGATTAAAACTGTGTGCCGGACCGAAACTCGAAGTCGGGACCTTTGCCTTTCGAGGGCAAGTGCTCTACCATCTGAGCTACCCAAGCACGACACACGCCCCGTCCGCAAGAGAGCTTCTGTAAAGTTTGGAAGGTAGGAGACAAGGTACTGGCAAAAGTAAAACTGCGATGACGGGGCGTGAGTCGTGCTTGGGTAGCTCAGAAGGTAGAGCACTTGCCCGCGAAAGGCAAAGGTCCCGAGTTCGAGTCTCGGTCCGGCACACAGTTTTAATCTGCCAGAAAGTTTCATATCAGCGCACACTCCGCTGCAGAGTAAAAATCTCATTCATTAAAATATTGACAACCTATGCCGCTGCAAGAATCCACCATTTCCACCTCAGCAATAGGAATGCCTTCGCGAAAGAACAAGGCGGTCCGAGTAGAATATTCAGGTGCTACATTACAGATCACACGAGAAACAAATAAGGAGAAATGCCTAAACACTACTTCCTGTAAGAAGACTGTGTCCGCACATTAATCATAATTGAACTGACGCAGCGAAGCCAATCTCAATTATGATTCCACACGATTAGTGTTTAAGGAAAGGAACTTGTAGGCTTGGGTCACTGGTCACAACTATACAGGGATGTACAGAACGTCCGAGAAGAATTAGGTAGACAGCTGAGAGTGAAGGTCCACTGCGGAATCCACAGAGGAATCAGACATCGGGGGACCAGAACCCCCTTCATCGCAACCTTTTTTCTTAGACTTCTTACGTGCCACCTCAAGGTCAGCTTGTATACGCTGTTTCTGTCGGCTACGTGGGATGGCGGCCTCTACAGACGGAGGTGTGGTAGGGGTCATAGGCAGCGCTTCCTGCCCCTCAGAACCAGCGCATGCAATGCAGCTCCAGTCACTAAGGCGGAAGCATTATGTGGAACTGCCAATGCAACTAGTGATACTTGGTAGCTAATTTTACTTTCCTCGGGAGTTGCTGTAGTGGTCAAATGCAGGAAACCGTCGGCGGCTGGAGACGAAGGATCAGGAGGACGTTGCATCGTCTCAGACTGTAACGCAGGACACAAAGACGAAGGGGGAGACTTCGCTCCCTCTTCACACACAAGCAACTCAGAAGGAGCCACTTCGCGAGCAGGAGGGATGCTGGAGATAACTTCTTCGCCACTCACCGTACCACGGACGGGAGGTATCATAGCATCGAGAGGAGCAGGCGACACAATCGATGAGGAGGAGGCTGGAACAGAAGACACAGACAAATCCTCACCCTCACCATCCTGAGTACGACGTCGCTTGTTTGTCGCCGTTACAGGACCTGTCTTGGGGCCAATACGATTCTGAACCTGTCGCGGAGGATAAGGCGGAAATTCATTGACACGGTTATCAGAACTGACTGTTTGAAGTAGGCCCGACGGCGTGAGTGGAAGGAACAAGATCAGCAACCGTCAATTTGCGACGCTGCACTAATGACGGCTTCAATACAAAAACCCTCCGCGGACAATTAGACCGAGCGTGCCCACTTTCATTTCATAGGAAGCAAGTTCCTTCTTGACCAGTATACATGACACGGACGCGGTAACCACACACGTGTAAATGTGATGGAATATTGCGTTTGACATGCATTTTCACGGAACGAATTCCACTGTAACACTGTAATCTGTGTTGAGTAGACCAGCGGTCACGACGGACGGTTTTCACGTTATCATAAGGAGCCAATATGTCCTTTAGGAATTGGTCATCAACTTCCGGCAGAGGGTTGAACACTTGAACATTGGTATATTCGATTTCAGCATCTGCGATTGACACCATACTAACGGAAATATCGCGACGCTTGAAGGGGACATGAGAACAATGTCGCGACAGTAATCTTTCAATGTGAAGGCGATCCAAAAATTTGACGTAAAAGACGTACTCGTCTGCATCAAAATAAGCGGCGTGGATCTGATCAGAGTTCATATGAATTGTATCGACAAGCCAATCGTGGATTTCTAGAGACCCAGGCTGAACGTGTCGCGTCGTTTTATCGAAAATAAAGCCCCACAGTATCTTTTCGTGGAGTACACGTGGAAACAGCGGTAACCATAGCTTAGCTGCCAACGCCGCTGCAAGTAGACGAACACAAACAGACAGGAAAGGCGGAGCGGAGGCACTAGGACCCACTCGGTAAACAGAACAACACTAACGAGGAAAACTCCACACATGCGACGCTGCGGCAAGTCAAATAGACAAGAACCATCCCGCTGGGCGCTCCAAGCGGAACTACACTCCTGGAAATTGAAATAAGAACACCGTGAATTCATTGTCCCAGGAAGGGTAAACTTTATTGACACATTCCTGGGGTCAGATACATCACATGATCACACTGACAGAACCACAGGCACATAGACACAGGCAACAGAGCATGCACAATGTCGGCACTAGTACAGTGTATATCCACCTTTCGCAGCAATGCAGGCTGCTATTCTCCCATGGAGACGATCGTAGAGATGCTGGATGTAGTCCTGTGGAACGGCGTGCCATGCCATTTCCACCTGGCGCCTCAGTTGGACCAGCGTTCGTGCTGGACGTGCAGACCGCGTGAGACGACGCTTCATCCAGCCCCAAACATGCTCAATGGGGGACAGATCCGGAGATCTTGCTGGCCAGGGTAGTTGACTTACACCTTCTAGAGCACGTTGGGTGGCACGGGATACATGCGGACGTGCATTGTCCTGTTGGAACAGCAAGTTCCCTTGCCGGTCTAGGAATGGTAGAACGATGGGTTCGATGACGGTTTGGATGTACCGTGCACTATTCAGTGTCCCCTCGACGATCACCAGTGGTGTACGGCCAGTGTAGGAGATCGCTCCCCACACCATGATGCCGGGTGTTGGCCCTGTGTGCCTCGGTCGTATGCAGTCCTGATTGTGGCGGTCACCTGCACGGCGCCAAACACGCATACGACCTTCATTGGCACCAAGGAAGAAGCGACTCTCATCGCTGAAGACGACACGTCTCCATTCGTCCCTCCATTCACGCCTGTCGCGACACCACTGGAGGCGGGCTGCACGATGTTGGGGCGTGAGCGGAAGACGGCCTAACGGTGTGTGGGACCGTAGCCCAGCTTCATGGAGACGGTTGCGAATGGTCCTCGCCGATACCCCAGGAGCAACAGTGTCCGTAATTTGCTGGGAAGTGGCGGTGCGGTCCCCTACGGCACTGCGTAGGATCCTACGGTCTTGGCGTGCATCCGTGCGTCGCTGCGGTCCGGTCCCAGGTCGACGGGCACGTGCACCTTCCGCCGACCACTGGCGACAACATCGATGAACTGTGGAGACCTCACGCCCCACGTGTTGAGCAATTCGGCGGTACGTCCACCCGGCCTCCCGCATGCCCACTATACGCCCTCGCTCAAAGTCCGTCAACTGCACATACGGTTCACGTCCACACTGTCGCGGCATGCTACCAGTGTTAAAGACTGCGATGGAGCTCCGTATGCCACGGCAAACTGGCTGACACTGACGGCGGCGGTGCACAAATGCTGCGCAGCTAGCGCCATTCGACGGCCAACACCGCGGTTCCTGGTGTGTCCGCTGTGCCGTGCGTGTGATCATTGCTTGTACAGCCCTCTCGCAGTGTCCGGAGCAAGTATGGTGGGTCTGACACACCGGTGTCAATGTGTTCTTTTTTCCATTTCCAGGAGTGTATCATTTGGCTAACCGTGCACGACTCACGGCCAGACACGTACTATCGTATGTCGTCAGCCATGCGTCTATGACCTGTACTCGTACATCCATTATGTATATTCCCGTAAAGGTCAGACGTTGTAATTGAATGTCGCTTGCCGTGTATCGGCAGATTAATACGATATTGCAATTCTGATTAAGATGCATGCATGCATGCATGCCTGCCTGCTGTAGTCGCCGCAGTGCCTGTTCCTTTGGGCATGTATGCATGTCCAAAGGAACTTTGTATCGTAATCA
Organism: Schistocerca piceifrons; assembly: GCF_021461385.2. Taxonomy (NCBI): domain Eukaryota; kingdom Metazoa; phylum Arthropoda; class Insecta; order Orthoptera; family Acrididae; genus Schistocerca; species Schistocerca piceifrons. The sequence continues at coordinate 521,662,767 of NC_060143.1, forward strand.
GAAGAACACAGGCACTGCAATATCGTAATTGTGCTTATGGGCAGTCTCCGTCTTAAACCAGTTTTTACCAGGAATGAATTTTCGAATTTGCATCTGTTAAGGTAACTTGTAGCAGTTTAATTAAGTTTGCGTGGAATCCGAAATGTCTCAAAAATTTTCACAGTGAGGGACTATGGATAAAATCATATGCTTTATCAGAATCTAAGCATGTAATTGAGAGAGGCTTCTTTCGTTTGCGGTAATAAGCTATAATTAATTTCTGAGTAATTATTTGTTCGGCACAGCTTCTCCAAGATATGAAGCCTCCTTGGTATTCACTCAGTTCCTCATTCAGTTGTTCTTAGATCCCATTGTGTAAAATCATGGAAAAAATCTTGTAGGTACAGTCCACGAGCAAGATTCCTCTATAGTTGTCTGGATCACTTTTGTCTCCTTTCTTATGGAGTGGATTAGTTATAGCTGTGGTCCATTCTTCTAGGAATTTTTGGTTCCCAAATATTTTTTGAAAAAATTATACGTAAAGGCGTCGGAGTTGTTGTAGCAGCATACTTCCACATTTCCGCAGACACTTGATTTTCACCACATGCTTTGTATTTTCTCATTTATTTAAGTGCAATTTTTATTTCCTTTACTTTAGGTGGATTTATATTTTATGGTATTGTTTTTAAACGGGTGCTTGTGTCTATTGTTAACAGCTTTTCGGGTTCATCACAGTTTAACAGCTTGCTGAGTGCTTCTGCCATGATTTCTGCGTTTTCCTTCTGTTATGAGCTATTCTTCCATCTTCGTTTTTTTAATAATTTTTTTACGAACAATCCAGAGCTGTGTTCTGTCACTTACCTATTCCTTCATACCTGACAAACAACTCTGAACATGAAAATTGTCGAGTTGCACCGTGTATCGTAACCGACGTTAAACCCGGGACCTTGTGATTCAGAGGCAGCAACGCTACAAAAGCGGGAGGGAGCCTTGGGCATATAACCTTCAATGTCACCAAACCTAGTAAAACACCGCACTTTTCAAACCAAACCGGTTTGATATCGGCACTGTGACGGAGGGAAGCGTGCTTCTAACTATCGTCGGAACCACATAAGGATATACAATGGAGCTCCCTCTATAAAGGGCGAGGCCGTTGCCACAGCAGGACTGGCTTACTATCTTCATTTTAAAGCAATGTTCTGATTCGATGTTGAGACCACAACCTTACGCAAATTCATCTGTACCACAATTGATGCAGAAGAAGCAAAACAGATATTTGATACATACGGAGTTGCTGCATATAAGGAGTTGCTGCAAGTGACATCATTTTTGTTCAGATAAATGTAATTATGATGTAGCTGTTGGAGGGTGAGGAGTGGACGAGTAAATGCCTCCTCATCGGCCAGGTTGGACCGTCTTTTACTGGGCCTGCAAAGAAGGCGGTGCGAACTGTTATTCCTGCATTTGCCTGGCTGCATCTACGACAGACTGTGACAACCAAGGCCTTAGTGTCTGTAACATATGTTCAAACTTGGTTACTTTTAACGCACGAAAATGTAGTGTCGATGTCGGTGACCTGATTACTGTGTTCGTCTTCGAAAGCTGTTATTGACAATAATCGGAAGTTTTGGCACTACTCGTCTTGGTTGGGCGAGTAGTAAAAATAATTATAGGAAATACTGTATAAATAAGCTGTATCTGCCTCCAGCAATTTCCGCCATAGCCTACAGGTGTTATGCTGTTTCTTCAGTTGAAACCAACTTTCATATACGTTCTGTCAGTCTACGAGTATATTGTCCTAGAGCGTAACAAGCAGTCCAAACGTTGTTTCAGTCGTGAATACGTAAGTAACATCACTATCATCGACGGTCAATTAAATTTTGCACCCTTACAATAAAGAAACACAGTAAGGAGTAGACTACGTATCCTGAAGGACAATTCTGTGAAGGTGATGCAATTCCTGTGTCATAGGAGGGTAAAGAATAGTGTCCATGGTAGTTGGACTCTTTCTGGATAACCACTGAATGGGTTCGTTTATCAAAATTAATTTTTGTCTTTCATAGTACTATATCCTCGATGGATACGCTGTTGAGATATATTTACATCCATACTGATAAAAAAAAGAGCGTGTCCGAACGAGAAATTACTCAACTAAGGCACACTGGAAGATATTCTCTAATCGATTCGTTTGGATGCAACTGTAAACATGGGGAACTCGATTTTTAAAAACGTATTCATACAGTCGGCCTTGTTCTCTTCGATCACGTAGACTGCATGATCTGCACACTTCTTTTTTTCTTTAAGAGAATTTTTTTATGTTGTTCACAAACAGCTGCACATTCTATACTTCTCACGCTACTTAAGACCAAAGAAGCATGGTCTTTTCCGAATGTGCTTCTGAGTAAAAAGCAATTCTTGTAGCTAGAGTCCAAGGTTTTTGTTAATCATGATTTTGCGTTCTTTTGGTGATATTTTCATAGAAACTTTCATTTTCAAAGAAACTTGTGTTCCTTAACAAATTTTTCTTTATATATAACCGAGAAATGAAATATCAGTTTTCATAGATTTTGCTTTAAAAATTTTTTAATGTAAGAAAACATTTTCCTAAAATTTTTCGTCTCCCATTTCATCTCCCTAGAGGTTGAATTTCCAGAAAAGATGAAACACGTATTCTCTTGTTTCCAACTAAGAATCAAAATTCATATTTTCATAGATTTAGCTCTAAAAATGCTTTCTCAATGAAATATTTTCATGTTGACAACCTATTCCACGTACTTTTTATTTGTAACCATTCAAACACCATTTTTCATAGATGGCCCTTAAAAATATTTTAGTAGTTCTTTAATAATTATTTATTTAAAAAAAGGCTTTCATCCACTAATTCACCATCAAAGGGGGTTAAATTTCCAAAAAATACTGAAACGCGTGTTTCTTTATTTCTGATAAAAACCGAAATATCGTTTTTCGTGGACGTAGCTTGAAATCTGTCTTAATAGCGATATATTTTCTAAAAATCTTTCATCACGTATTTCGCCCATTTTTATTGTAATTGCTTCGGCTCGACAGCGATCTCTTCATACACAGACGGCTACTGACGTCACACACAGCTGGAGAAACGGATTCGTCGTGACCTCTATTGCTGAACCTCCTCACCCTTCCTGCAGAATGATTTATAGGGATGGCAGAAAACCATATATCAGGTTGGGTGGGCAGGAAACCGAAGGCTTCTTCAGAATACGAATGAAGGGGCGCCGTCTCCCTAGATACCAGTCGCAAGGGCGAGAGTTTCCGTCTTGGACGACCGTGATTGCGATAGGTGCCCTTAATACGAAAAATACCACTTCAATTTTCTTTCTGTATTTTTGTAAGATTTCTAATTTGGTAACTACGCCTACTGCTTCACTAATTGTGTACTATTAATAGTAGAGGAATAGCATGTGCTAACCGGTTTTCTCAGAATCTTATAGGCGTCGTCACTCAGAAAATCGATATATTTAGAAAAGAAATGTGTGTATCAAACGTCGACACGACACCCACAGTCTGCATAATTTTGTCTTGGAAAGCTCTATCGGAAAATCACTAACACCGTCTAGTCTCGTAACATCAGTACAACACCCTACATGTCGAACAAAATGAACACAAAGTCAGATGCAGTTACCGACACAAACACGAACTTCTCAATTTATGAAACTGGTTGTTACTATTGGCATACAGGCAAACTGAAGAGAAATTTTTGTAAACTTTCTCCACTAAATATCAATTGATGCCGTATTAAACAATGCAAAGCCAGCAATTTGTTGCGCAAAGTATACGCACATGCCTTCCATTCTAGAGTACAGAGAGAGATTTAAATGTGCTCCATACAATTACTCAGTGCCGTTAAATGGATTTATGTGATGGATAAGGCTAAATGCGACTTTGAGGTCCCAAGGGAGGAACAGAGAGAGTGTGCATATTTTTAGTAAAATGGTGCCAAATTCCAAATTTTTTACCGTGAAATAATTTGCTGCCTGTATTGTCAAGTTACTCATTACAAAGTAGGTTATGAATGTGTTCTTCGGTAACCGAAAAATGTGATGAATGCTTATAACCTTGACAGACATTGAGCACCTATAAATATTTTGGGATGTATGGAATTCTCGAACAATGAGTACACTTCTGAATGTTCTGTGCTTCCGTGAATACGCGTGTGTGTGTGTGTGTGTGTGTGTGTGTGTGTGTGTGTGTGTGTGTGTGTGTGTGAGCGCACCTATATCAACTCCGAAGTAAGCAATAAATATTAATGACCTTAAGTAGCATAATTATACGTAACTAGAGAGATGAAATTACAGTTTAGATTTCCTGCATAAAAAAGTGGCAAACAATGTGAGCCTAAGCAAACTGACACACAAGAAGTTCGCAGACGTGAAATATCTTATTAGGGTATAATTAGGAAAATAACACATATCCGAAACATGTCATCTCAAATTAATCAGTTAAACAGCTAACAGTTCACATCACCAACAGTCGGCTTAGCCACTTTTAGGATAATTGAAATGTCCCTGATGGATCTGTTGCCCAGGTGACATCTAGTGATTAGTCCAAGTACGAAGTCACGGAACTCTTTTGACCGACCCATTCTGCTGTTTCTGTTTCCAAACTGACAACGCAACATTTCCCGCCTTCTGTTATACTGGCGGATCCACCTTTCATGACATCTAAGTGTCAACTCCGCATTACATAGTGGTGTCCGGATATTTTTGATCGGAGGGCCTATTATTTACAGAGAAATCACAGAACAGTGAACGAGCGAAAAACATTTTATCTTTACTTGAAAATGACAGATTTCATCTATCAGTCGTCCTTTTTAAATTTTATTGGCAGATCTAGATTTCAGCGTGAAATCTATCATTTTTGATGTAATGCCTGTTGGTCGGGCTTCATCCACAGTTCCTTGAATACTGTCCCTGATGAAGAGTTTATCCTTAAGCGAAAATCTTTGTAGAATACACTACTCGTACAGGAGAAGCGGCACCACTCGCAGATTTATCGTGACACACAGAGTAGTGCATAATGCTGTGTCCAAAAGCCAGTATACTGAAGTGACCACGTGGGCATTACCAGTGCAACCACCCAAAATGTTGCAGTAAGTAAAGAAACTCAGCTTGAAATATAAATGGCACTCAAGCCGATTCATAAAGTATATTCTATTTTCTTGTCTCAGTGTCAGTACAATACATCAAGGTACGAAACAACGTACGCAAATTCTGCACTCGCCGTCTGGAGATGGGCCTAAAAATTATAGAAAATAAATTTCGGAGAGAAAATCTACATTCTGTAAGTGACAGGTCCCATTATCTAAATTTACATTCAAATAGTACACAGTAACGTGTTCAAGCTTAATTTATTTTTAATCTTGTAAGTAGTCAAAAGAAGCACGTAAAATAGGGACCAGTTCATTTTTTTAACCACCTAGGCGAAGACGATTTCTTCTTGGCTACAAAGGAGAGATTCTCGATATGACAAATGACAAAACTTCAGAACTTCAATACTATCATTAAACCAGAATGCCTTCATGGATCAGAATGCCATTCGTTAAATACAGCCAAATGATCAAGTGAAACAGAAAGGAAGGAGAGGAAAATAATCAGGGAAACCTTGACACCAAAGTAAGAGATTGGGAAATTGAAATTAAGAAGTAATAAAGAAGTTTACGAAAGAAATAGAGCAGATATCATACACGATGAGGAACGGAAGAGTTGCAGTCTAAGGACACCTAAAAAGGCTAGATGAATTTTTAACTTCTGTGACAGAAACCCCAAATAAAAACAGTTACAGCAGATCTGAGGGAAATGGAAATAATGGAGGAAGAAATGGAGAAAGAGAAAGGTTCAGAGCAAAAGGAAAAAGTTTCAAGGACTTCCAGGTGAAAACAAAGAAAAAGATAAATGGAATATGGATGAAAAAGAAGAGAAAAACATAGGGAAAAAATGAAAAATTGCTGAAAAGAAATAAAGAAGTAAAGGAAGAATACATAAGTTATTTCATGTGGCTCTTAGTACGCTAAAATAAGTAAAATTGTTGACATGAATAATTCGGTCGTCTAGCACGAAATTTTGAGTGTGAGGGAGTTTGTTACTCTTGCAAAAGTTTGAAATATTCGTGGAAACAAGATGGTGCGCAGCAGCAGAGCTTCTGAGAGGATAAGATAAATGAAGTTACATTAGTTTTACGGTAAGGTGAACTGAGAAAACGAGTTACAATTTCTTATTCAGTAAAACTCAAAAATATTGAAAAACCGTTTTTATTAATCACTGAACACTTTAAATTTACCACTTTATAATTGGTACCACCTACATACAATGTTACTACTGAAAGAGTACAGTTTGTATGTGTCTACTACATTTTATTATGGTTCAAATGGCTCTGAGCACTATGGGACTCAACTGCTGAGGTCATTAGTCCCCTAGAACTTAGAACTAGTTAAACCTAACTAACCTAAGGACATCACAAACATCCATGCCCGAGGCAGGATTCGAACCTGCGACCGTAGCGGTCTTGCGGTTCCAAACTGCAGCGCCTTTAACCGCACGGCCACTTTGGTCGGCCATTTTATTACGCTGTCAGGTGGTTAACAATCAGTTACATGCGAATACATTCTACACTACTGGCTATTAAAATTGCTACACCACGAAGATAACGTGTTACAGACGCGAAATTTAACCGACAGGAAGAAGATGCTGTGATATGCAAATAACTAGCATTTCAGAGCATTCACACAAGGTTGCCGCCTGTGGCGACACCTACAACGTGCTGACATGAGGAAAGTTTCCAACCGATTTCTCATACACAAACAGCAGTTGACCGGCGTTGCCTGGTGAAACGTTGTTGTGATGCCTCGTGTAAGGAGGATAAATGCGTACCATCTCGTTTCCGACTCTGATAAATGTCGGATTGTAGCCTATCGCGATTGCAGTTTATCGTATTGCGACATTGCTGCTCGCGTTGGTCGAGATTCAATGACTGTTAGCAGAATATGGAATCGGTGGGTTCAGGAGGGTAATACGGGACGCCGTGCTGGATCACAACGGCCTCGTATCACTAGCAGTCGAGATGACAGGCATCTCATCCACATGGCTGTAACGGATCGTGCAGCCACGTCTCGATCCCTGAGTCAACAAATGTGGACGTTTGCAAGACAACAACCATCTGCATGAACAGTTCGACGACGTTTGTAGCAGCGTGGACTATTAGCTGGGAGACCATGGCTGCGGTTACCCTTGACGCTGCATCACAGACAGGAGCGCCTGCGATGGTGTACTCAACGACGAACCTGGGTGCACGAATGGCTAAACGTCATTTTTTCGGATGAATCCAGGTTCTGTTTACAGCATCATGGTGGTCGCATCCGAGTCTGGCGACATCGCGGTGAACGCACATTGGAGGCATCATCGCCCTACTGGCTATTTCCAGTAACCGTCACAAAAATGTAAAGTGTCTATTGGATGACGACAAGAAACATTTTCATTACATCTGGCACACCTGAAGGAGGAATAATTAATGCATTTAGGTACGTCATGCTAATTGCCAGTTTTATTTAGACAGAAATGGGATGGTGTAAGAAATGGTCGTAACCGATGTTCTGCATATTGTGCTGCGTTCCAGGCAAACTTGATCATATTTGTGAAACCTGGTGATGCACAACTGACTGAAGTTTAACAATAGCAGTATTCCGCTGATAAACCTGAAATGATAAAGGTCTATCAGAATTAATATTGTCCTACAATTATTCGAAAAATGCCTTGCAGTTTCGAAAAAGTTCTTTATTATATCTTTTCGTCATCCTCCTACAAACAGATCTGATGCTATGTCGCGGCCAGGAGTCGAACAAAAATAATGAATTATTTGCTGCAACTTCTGAGAAGTCGTTTCGGGTGCAATAACGAAAACTTTTCTCTTCCATTTTTGCAGATTCTGCTAAGCCAACTTCAAGATTACTACAACTAAACAGTCGTTTTTCTTTTTTTTAAGTTTTGGTCCTAATTAGCCTTGAGATTCATGAAGGTGCGGAAATGGTAACTAACTGATACTTATTACTGATACTGTTCTATACGAATGTGTCAGGGCATTCATCCACTGCACAAACGACTTTATCCTTCATTCACTTGAAATGATAAAGTGTGGTTTACACGCATTTCTTGCACTAAAACTGACTCGTTTTGTACACAGCATTTTAGGGGCTAAAAATAAGATTCATTTTTGTGTGAGCTACGAATTCCTGTATAGTGTTACCTTTTAATCACATCTCCTTTGCATGTTTACTTGAAGAACATAATTTTGTAATTTCCTTTCCTGTATATTTTCCTGAATACGTTTCAATAGCTCGAAGAAACCTGAAAATCAGACTGTTAACCCCACTTACAATTCAGAGCGTCCAGTCACGTAGATCTCCCTCGATAATTGAGAATTGACTCTCGTGAGCGGTTCTAAATCTTTAGAGTAGTTTTTCTTTCACAGTTTTGTATTTCATTTTGGCATATACATTTCGTGCTTCATGTTAAGTCTATCTTCCATTTATAAATCCACATTCAGGTTTTACGAAACAGGTCCAGCTTTGTGGACTATTTAAGCGCTTTCTCGCTGCTCCGTTAGCCAAAAAAGTAACAGCCGTGTTTTTTACTCTGAAAGCTAATACCGTAAATGTTTTATTCAGGTTAGGAAGGTTTTGCTATGGACTTTAATAAGTGCAATAATCTTCGTTCGAACCGCAGTTAATGGAATTGTCAATTATTTCCTCTTCCTTCTAATGTTTCCATAATTTGAACCTAAATGGTGAAATTATACATTATTAGAATGAATGTTCGAAAAGTTAACTAATAAATAACACATATGTAGGTCTTCAGAAAGAGTAGGTGATTTCGATGCATATCATTTCCTTTCATCTTTTTAAGGTAGAAAACGTTAACTGGATTCCATGCTAGTTTGAAATTCTGGAACTTGTGCTAAAAGAAATGCTATTAGATGGCGTACACGAAGAAGACGCAATTGAAAATTAATCCAGTTTTATCTCCATTTTTATCACTTAGGGATATGGCGAAGGCACCTACTAATTATTATGGCTATTAAATAAGTTGCAGATTCAAGTGAGTTGTAACTGGGAACAACTGTGTTCGATAAACTATCATCGGAAACTGAAATTCACGTTACAGATTACGACCGTGTTGGGCCCTGTTATCTGTTTATCGCTGTCACTTTCCGTTGTGGCCGAGCGGTTCTAGGCGCTTCAGTCCGGAACCGCGCTGCTGCTACGGTCGCAGGTTCGAATCATGCCTCGGGCATGGATGTGTGTGATGTCCTTAGGTTAGTTAAGTTTAATTAGTTCTATGTCTTGGGGACTGATGACCTCAGATGTTATGTCCCATAGTGCTGAGAGCCATTTGAACCATTTTTTTACCGTTGTCGTCAACCACAGCTGTGCACCCACTGCTTTGCGCATGCGCTGTCTCCTGCAGGTGCGGTGGGGGTGCATATTCCTCCGGCCACCTGGCGATCTACGTATTGACAATTTTCAACATTTTTTAACAATACTTGCATTCAGTCTTAACAGATAAAATTCGTGCATCATGTGTCTTTCGGTGCATTCTTTTTGTACAAGAAATTTCTGGAGGTGTTTCGACATGCTAGTTTGGACAGTTCACTCGTCAGTAAGTCCGATGGGATAGGCTGTGAATCCAGCTTGCCCCTTAGCGGAAATATATGCCGCTTTCAGAGGCATACTTCATTTTTATCATTCTTGTCACATTCTGTTGAATCTTCAGCATACAGAAGTCGCCAAAACAGTCCTGTTGCGATATCCATTGGCCCCCACACCATTATTCCAGGAGTTGGCGACGTATGTATCTCGAGTTTCGCTTTTTTACCAAGTTGTCTACGGACGTCATGCCGTCAGTCTGACCACCATAAACAAAATCGAGGACCGTCGTTGAATACCACAGAATGTCTGTCACAGTGGACTCTGGTTCTACCGCATGTAAATCTCTGTTGGCTGTGGGATGGTGATAACGCTAAAAGACTCAGGGCAACTCAAGAGCTCAATGCATCATTGACACAGAGCCAATAACCTCTGCCCAGATTTCAGCTGTCATCCGTCTACACGCCAGAGCCAGTCGAACTACCATTCGATCATCTCATGCTGAAGTATTTCTAGAAAGACTCGCTCCCGTACTTGCAACATTGTTGTCCATAGTCTGTATCTTTCTACATTCTTCAGCACTTCTTGCATTATAATGTGGTCTTTTACGCTACGATGCTCTCTCATGCCTCATGTCAAGATTCGACCTTGCTGAAGTCCATAAGAATCGTGGTAAGTTGCACGTGCACGTCCTCAGTGCGTGCTGTGTTGTGATATCGACCTAAAAAGTTTCACCAAAGGCCGGTTGCTCACACGCACATTTTTCCGTCACGGTCAGCTGACAGTCGCCGCTCACAGAAATCTGGCGCTACACACCTGGCGGTAAAAAATTGGTCGCGGTCGTACGAGTTAGGCGATTTTCGGCAGCTTACTTTCATTATCAAAGAAGTTGACTTAATTTAAGAGAGTAGTGCTGAATATTGGCCCACTGCTCGACCGTACAGATGGAATTTTAACTACTCCGCTGTAGAAGCTCCGTTCTGTGAAGACACGTTAGAGGTACACATACAGCACATCTACATCTACATCTACATCTACATTGTTACTCTGCAATTCACACTTAAGTGCTCGGCAGAGGGGTCATCGAACCATTCTCATACTACTTCTCTACCATTCCACCCTCGAATCGCGCGTGGGGAAAAGGAGCACCTACATCTTTCCGTTCGAACTCTGATTTGTCTTATTTCATAATGATGACCATTTCTCCCTAAGTAGATGGGTGTCAACAAAACATTTTCGCATTCGGAAGGAAAAGTTGGTAACAGAAATTTCGTAAATACATCTCGCCGCAAAGAAACCCGCCTTTGTTTCAGTGACTGCCACCCCAACTCGCGTATCATATCAGTGACACTCTCACCCCTATTGCGTGATAACACGAAACGAGCTGCCCTTCTTTGCACTTTTTCGATGTCCTCCGTCAAACCTACCTGGTAAGGATCCCACACCGTGCAGCAATATTCCAGCAGAGGACAGACAAGTGTAATGTAGGATGTCTCTTTAGTGGGTTTGTCGCATTTTCTAAGTGTTCTGTCAACAAAGCGCAGTCTTTGTTTCGCCTTCCCCACAATATTATCTATGTGGACTTTCCAATTTAAGTTGCTCGTAATTGTAATTCCTAAGTATATAGCCGAATGGACAACCCTTAGATTTGTGCGTTTTATCGTATACCCAAAATTTATCGGATTTCTTTTAGTACTCATATGGATGACCTCGCACTTTTCTTTGTTTAGTGCCAATTGTCACTTTTCACACTATGCAGATATTCTCTCTAGATCATTTTGTAACTGGAATTGATCGTCTGATGATTTTACTCGACGGTAAATTACAGTGTCATCCACAAACAATCTAAGGGGGCTTCTCAGATTATCACCTAGATCATTTATGTAAACCAGGAACAGCAGAGGGCTTATGACACTACCTACTTCTGTTCTACTCGATGATTTACCGTCTAGCACTACGAACTGTGACCTCTCTGAGAGGAAATCTCGAATCCAGTTACACAACTGAGACGATACTCCATATGCAAGCAATTCGATTAATAGTCGTAGTAGCTTGTGAGGAACGGTATCAGAAGCCTTATGGAAATCTAGGAATATGGAATCGATCTGAGATCACTTGTCACCAGCACTCATTACTTCATGGGAGTAAAGAGCTAGTAGTCTTGCACCAGAACGATATTTTCTGAATCCGTGTTGAAGTCTTTTTCATCAACGTGATTCATAATGTTCGAGTACAGTATGTGCTCCAAAATCCTACTGCAAATTGAGGTCAGTGATATGGGTCTGTAATTCATTGGGTTACTTCTATTTCCTTTCTTGAATATTGGTGTGACGTGTGCTACTTTCCAGTCTTTAGGACCAGACCTTTCGTCATTTGAACGGTTGCATATGATTGCTAAGAAAGGCGCTACTGTGTCTGCATACTCTGAAAGGAACCTGATTGGTATACCATCTGGATCGGAAGACTTGCCTTTCTTAAGTCATTTGAGTTGTTTCGCAACACCTAAGATATATAATTTTATGCCACTCGTGCTAACAGCTGTTCTGGTTTCGAATTGTGGAATATTTACTTCGTCTTCTCTCATGAAGGAATTACGGAAAACTGTATTTAGTAACTCCGCTTTAGTAGCACCATCATCGGTAACATTTCCATCGCTATCGCGCAGTGGCGGTGTTGACTGCTTTTTTGCCACTGGTGTACTTTACATACGACCAGAATCTACGGGTTTTCTACCATATTTTCAGACAATGTTTCATTGTGGAAACTATTAAAAGCATCTCGCATTGACGTCCGCACTAAATTTCGATCTTCCGTGAAACGCAGCCAGTCTTGGAGATTTTGTGTTCTTCTGAATTTGGCATGCTTTTTTCGTTGCTTCTGACAATAAAGACCACTCTGCCGAATCCTTGTGTACACCGTTTGCCTCGATACAACCCTTCCAGTGGATGCTGCGAGTTGCCGTGCGGTACTAAGGCGGTACCGTAATGCCCTCACAGCCAAATAAGGGTCCTCCCTTTCTGGTGTCACATGTAGTCGGCCCTGCCCTGGGCTTCGAGATACGGTGTCGTTCTCTATGAAGCGTCACCACATCCGAGGAACACCAGAACGATTTAAATAAAGCCATGGAACCACATCAGTTTGCAACAGTCCCCCTCCTACTCTTCCTATGACCCTCCACTGCAGAGGCCCTGGTGTGCGTCGGCTACGGTGTGCGTCTTCTCTGTGCCATACTGCACCGTTTGTGACTGCACACAGCGATTGTGGATGTGGGACAACCCTGGAACAATACCCCAATTTATTGCACCGTCTGTGACAGTGCACACAGCGATTCTGGATGTGGGACAACCTGGAAAGACTGTCCCATTTGATTGGTGCCCTGACGTAATCGTTGGCATGATTGCCCGGTGACCAGAAAGCCATCTTCAGTGCAGAACAAGATCGTACAGACATCTATTGACAGTTTGTATGATTTTGTTAATTATACAAAGGACGGGGAAATAGCAATTTGTTGCCTTAATTCTGGACACCAGTATATATCTGCTCCTGCGTATGGCTTACAATCGCTTATCTGATTTCGGAATCTCTGCCCGATCATGATGTAATCTAACTGGAATCTTCCTTTTCCAAGTATACCACTCCTCTTGCGATTTTGGAACAGAATATGCACTATTACTAACGGACATTTATTGCTGAAGTCATTTAGTCTTTGTCCTCTCTTATTCCTACTGCCTAGCCGACAGTTTCCTGTAATGGTTTCGTATGTTCCTTCTTCTACATTCGCACTCCAGTCTACCATGACTATTCGATTTTCATCTCCCTATGAGTACTGAATTACACCTTTAATATCCCCATATACTTTTTCTCTCTCTTCATCTTTTTCTTTCGGCGGCGACATATATACCTGATCTGTTGTTGTCGGTGATGGTTATCTTTTGATTCTGATGAGAGAAACTCTATCACCCAACTGTTCACGACAACTCACTCTCTGACTTCGTTGGTTATTCAATGATTTCCTCGTTTAAGTGTCTAATAAATATTAGACTTTTATAATACTAAATGATACTGTCATTTGGCTTATGCAACTGAGTTTCTGATAGTTTCTGTTAAATATATCTAATTTCCAGAAAGCCAGGAGGCGTCTTGTAGTCCGAATGGTGAACTAGTCCAGAATCTTTTGCCAATCAAGAGATCATCATTACACATCTTCAATTACAGGCCACGTGTCCCGTGGACACACATTGTATGTCCTTAATGTAGTGGTTTCCATTGCCTTCTGCATCCTCATGCCGTTGATCATTGTTGATTCTTCCGTCTTTTAAGGACAGTTTCCCACCTCAAGGGAAAGAGAGTGCCCTGAAACTCTGTCCCCTCCTCCGCCCTCTTTGACAACGCCGTTGGCAGAATGAAGGTGACTTCATATGCCAGAAGTCTTCGGCGCCGTTGCTTATGATTTTTATTCAGAATTTAATCAAAGGCGAGTTTCGGACCCGGGGGCCAGAATTTTTTGATTACTAGTCAAAGACGCTACTACTAGACCACAGCGTTGTGAAAAGATTCTGAGGTGTTGTGGATAGGTCTGTGGCGGCGGTTAGTATGGCGTTGATTAGGTATATTGCTGGAACTGGGAAACGGATTGTGTAATTGTCACCTGCGCAGTACACAGGTGAAACCTTTTGATTATTAATATCGGAAATGAATCGATGGACCTCCATTTGAAATTGGAGTCATTCAATAATATCAAAATTCTCTGCTCGAGGTAGCAGACTGTGGTAGGACATTTGGGAGTTTGATTTCTCAGGTTCTGTTTTTTCCAATGCCTTTAAAATCATCGAATTTACTTCGTCTATTGTCTTATGAATCTTTCATGAGTGGGTATTGGAAAGAGGTTTTCGGTTGTTCCGGTTGTTTGCTTACTTGACAGTCTATGTTGTGATGTGGTTGTTGCCAAGAGTCATCAGTTTCATTCTTATTCTCTTTTCCTGTAGCCTGCGCTGTTTTTTACGAACTAGGGTTCGTCATTAAATATTAACTTTCAGGTTTTACTAGCTTGTGAGTCCTTAGTTTTGCTTTCGTTTGCTCCCTTCTCAGGCTTGGTGAAGATGTCGCGTAGATTCTTCAATCATTGTATCACATCCTTACCTAAAAAAGAAAATAACTACATTTGTCAATCATTTTACCACTTCCTTACCTAAAAAAGAAAATAATTAAATACCGTTAACATTAGCTACGAAAACATAGAATATAATAATTTATTTCTTCTTCAGAAACTAAATACGTTTATTTAGTTTTTCAGCTATATGCCAAGTGACTGCACTTCCATTGACCTTCTCTTTTCTTTAACAGTAGGAATCTCAACAACAAGAGTGATAGAGTTGTTTGTCAATCTCTGTGGAAGGTTATGCAAAGCGAATGCATACGTCTCTTTACAAAACAAATATGGCAAACAATAGCAAGCAGATCTGAACATGCAGCAAACTTTCCCTATTGTCTAACGACATTAGAAAACATGTCCGCATCTTCTAGTCCAGTGGAAAGTGGGTCTATGTATTTTAATTATAAAGACTACTACTCATTTGTGTTAATGGGTATTGCAGATAGTTAAATGCCGTTTTGTTAAGCTGCATTTTGGCAGCTATGTAAACGTCTGTGACACATAAATTTTTAAACAGACTTTTCTGTGTAAATCAACAGAATGCAGTTCTAGAAATAAAACTTTTGAGAAGTACCTTAAGTCCGCAAGTGCAACACTTTTTTGTTGATGACGCTACAAAGAAAATTGTTAAAGTCTTATGCTGGGACACATTTAATACCGACAAGCGGATCTTCAACTGTCGACTACGCAGAGCAAGAAGGTAAAAATGGTTCAAATGGCTCTGAGTACTATGGGACTTAACATCTGAGATCATCAGTTCCCTAGAACTTAAAAATACTTAAACCTAACTAACCTAAGGACATCACACACATCCAAGCCCGAGGCAGGATTCGAACCTTGGACCGTAGCGGTCCCGCGGTTCCTGACTGAAGCGCTAGAACCGCTCGGCCACAACGTCCGGCAGAAAGAAGGTAAACAGAATGCGCTTTCGGTAGCCTCAGTAGGGTTACAAGACATTCAAGGAGAGAATACAACAAGATGAGGCCTCAAAGCAAACAGTGCGAGAAACATTTTATGTAAATACATTGTTTCAAGTATAGGAAGCGTTCCCTGACACATGTCCAAGATATAAGGGCATTTCAAATGGCATGACGTCGTCAACAAGTAACCATCAAAAGGGCTGCGTTCGTATTCAACACAAGTATTCCAATACAGAACGTTTCATCTTCTGTTACTGTAACACTAGAAGTAAGTTGCAAGAATAATAGCACGTTTTAAGAAGCGTGACATTTCTACTGACTGTCCAATAATGTTTATATTTCTAGATATAAAACATATGTGAATAATATTAGAGAAGGAAAGTTCCTACTCACCATATAGCTGAGATGCTGAGTCGCAGATAGGCACAACAAAAAGATATAGCTTTCGGCCGTTAAGGTCTTTGTCAACAATAGACACACATACACACACACACACACACACACACACACACACACACACACACACTCATGCAAACGCAACTCGCAGGCACGACTGCAGTCTCCAGCAACTGAAACCACACATTTGTTAATAATAGCTCACCATGGATGTCACAATAATAATAAAAACAAGTAATTAGTAAATTCGGAAACGCCTGCATTGTTAAGATACCGTGCTGCTAAACAGTATGAGCACTAATAGAATCTAGTATTCGGATTTCTTATAATAAATATATCGCACCCTTGTTAGAAAAGTGGTGTTACTCAAAAATGTTAGTTTGTTGAAAAACTATACCTGACCAGTCATCAAAAGAAAGTCTGTTTCCGTAATTTCATGATTTGACCGTTAAAGGGCAGTTGTGTCACTATAAATGTGTGGACTGCGAACAACAAGAGCGCTGCATTGTTATTTGACTAGTGAGTTTCATAGTGAATGGATCGTTGTTAAGAAGTTCACAGCCGTGTTATTTTAAGTTTTGTCATTCTTTTGGATTGAAGTCACAAAAAGCGGCGTCATATTTCTATTTGTGTCATTTTAGTTGACCAAGGTAAGCAAAGAACAGGTAAATGATAAGGATTGTGATAATTTTGAAGAATTATTTCAAGGACTTCGAGTTGAGTGTTTGAATGAATAAACTGAAATGTTCCATTTCTGTGCTTTGGCCATAGAAAGTTCCTAATTTTCTAATTTAACCATTAGTAGCTCTTCAAGTAAAAACAATACTTACGATTATAGAATGAATTGTAATATTTGCGATGATGTACTGTGTATGTTTTAAGTTGCTTCATTTCAGAAGAACTTTTTTCTAACATTCTCTCTTAAGTCGGTTGTGAAGAAGTAGATTAGGATCTTTGAGTGGCGTCGCTTTTTAAGATTTTACTTATAAATTTCCTTTTTGTTCCCTTACCTGCAGAATAATGATGCTGTTATCAGAGTCTGCCTGTCATACTGCACTTTAATACATAGGACGGACATTCTGCTAATTTGGAATGTATGCATGGAGAAGAAGCCTATGCAACAAATCCAAGTGAGGAGGTACCAAAGGAAAAATATGATACAATACTTCATGAACTACACTGTCATAGAAATACATCAACCATAAAGAAAACTTAGAATGAAACAGCATCAATTGTTACTGCTACCAGTTCTGAAAGACATAAAGTGACATTTATACTGTTGCACGTAGGACAGAAACTAGATTGGTTAAAGCTTATTCTGATCAGATTCCTCTCCCTGAAAACAGCTAGAAGATACTTTTAATATTATTACAAAGATGCTCTTAGTATTAGTTCATTATGTCCACTATGCTTAAACCAATATGGCATGACTTCATCACTCCCATACGAAAGCACATTCCACTGAAGATGAAAATAAATAATGTTACCTCACCACCAGCAAGAAAGACCCACCAAATCACAAAAAAGAAAAATATATAAAGAAAAGTTAACACACCATCAAGAACAAATAACATAAATAGAAACTTTAATAGAGGAAGGAGACCGTGAAAAAGCAACAGACAAAGTAGAAGACTTCCTAAAAAATTCGGTGATACAAACAAACCCAAAAACAAGGACGGCAAAAAGATGGTTCGATGCTGAATGCTATAGCAAAAGGAACACTGTTCATAGATCGCTCCACAGATTAAGAAACCAGCACGACGAGGAAACATGCAATCCATACGCAGAAGACAGGAAAATCTACAAGATACTAATAGAAGAGAAGAAAAAAGAATACATAGATACAGAGGCAAAAAGAGAAGCGGATGAAGCAGCGAAAGACCCACACGTAGCAGTAAAACCAAGAAGATATACACCAAATATAGACATGAAGTAATGGGAAGACCACTTCAGTAAGATACTGAACAAACGAGGAATCCAAACACCCCAAAAGGAAGAGAAACAACCTCAGACAAAGGAAAAAGTCAATGTGTGGGAACCTCTGAAAAAATTGCTCTGAGCACTATGGGACTTAACATCTGAGGTCATCAGTCCCCTAGAACTACTTAAACCTAACTAACCTCAGGACATCACACATATCCATCCCCGAGGCAGGATTCGAACCTGCGCCTAGAACCACTCTGCCACACTGGCCAGCTTGGGAACCTCTAAATGAAGAAGATATAAAAGAAGTGATTAAAACACTGAAGAAGAAGAAAGCAGCAGGACCCGATGATATACATAATGAACATATACAAGATGTGAAAGAGGCTCTCCAACACATATGAATCAAACTATTCAACAAATGCCTGGAACTTGGAAGAATTCCAACCCAATGGAGACACTCGATAATAAAGGTTCTGTATACAGGTAGAGGAGCCCCAACGGACACAAACAAGTACAGAGGCATAGCCCAAGAAAATACTTAGTTCAAGATGTTTTCAAAGACAATTACACAAAAAATCAAAGCCTGAGTGGACAGTACCACAAATGGGCTTCCGATCTGGAAGATCAACACTTACAGTAGTCAGGGTTCTTCTAAACAACACAGACGAAGCGCTACAGAAGAAACAAATGTTCTACACAGTGTTCATAGACTTTACCAAGGTCTTTGATCTACTGGAAAGAGACCTCATAGTCCGAAGACTTGAAAAGACAATGGGAGAAGATAGCGTATGGGCAAGAATAATCAAGTCAATCCTCGAATACAACTTAATCACAATATGAGAGAACCTCACTTTTTCGAACCGCATTTTGCAATCGAACGGAGTCTTACTTGGTGATCCAATGAGCCCTTTGCTGTGCATTCTTGCCACTGAAGAAGTACTGCGAATTGGAGAACATGAAGAAGATGTATACACACATGCATACGCTGACGACATAGCCGTAGGGTCAACAGATATACAGAAGCTGCAGAAAATCATTGAGAAAATAGATAAATGGTGCAGTGAACACAAACTTCACATAAACATAACAAAGACCAAAATGGTGATTTTCATAAAAGGAAGCAAAACACCAATAATACGGGGATCAACATCAGAGGACAAAATTAAAATGTCATCAGACTTTAAATACCTAGGGGTGACACTGTAACCAAAAGCCAAATGCTTCACAAAACATACAACAGAACTTGCAGCCAAACAATAATAGCAGTACAGGACATCAAAAACATCCGCCTACTCAGTCTAGAAACGGCCATGAAATTATTCAACGCAAAAATCTTGCCCGTCCTCGCTTACGGGATGGGGGTTATATGGGACCACCTGACAGAAAACAATCTAGAAACAATAGAGAAGGTAAAATCGACTTTTCTAAAAAGCGTACTAGGCCTCTGAACGACAGCAAAATCTAGACTAGCGTACCTGCTAGCGAGAGAGACATGTCTAACTGCAGACATCAAATTTCGATATATGATGCCACACACGAAGGCTTCCAGAAATCAACTGAAGATCATGGAGATAAACGAGAAAAAGTGTGGCCCGAGTTCTATGTCACCGAAGCAATGACGAACCGCTCATGGACAGCACTAAACTTCAAACTGCGACATGTCGTAACTAGATAATCTATTTGTGGCTTTTATCATCTAATTCGCAAGAACAAAAATTATCACGACCCTACCACGACATTTGTGTGTGTGAACTGTGCAACGTAGCCTGTGAACGATATGACATAGGACTGTGCAGTAAAAGAGTGAAATCTATAAATGAATATGCAAGAATGTAAAATGTCCCGTGTGGGGTAGCTAGTCCCCCAACAGGCACCTCCTTAGGTGGTGGATCGAGGAACGCTCACTTGATATAGTGGGTACCGAGTAAATAAAATACTCGGGGCGGACCAAAACTAGCAATTCAAGGGTTGGATTCCCCCACTTCCTGATCGAGGACTCACACTGCCTGGGCTACACTCAGGGTATATCTTCGACATGGAAGAACCCCAACCTTTCTTGTCGTGTTGTCTGCGCGCCGTCACTACTGCCAGCCGCCCGGTCCTCGCCGCCGCCGCGGCCTGGTCACCGCCTGCCGGTGCTCGCCGCCACTGCCTGGTCGCCGCCGCCGCCGCCGCCTCCCGGTGCTCGCCGCCGGCGCAGCCGCCGCACCCCGCCGCTTCCCGGTGCTCGCCGCCTGGTCACCGCCGCCACCGCCGCCGCCGCCGTCTTCGCCCCCCCCCCTCCCGGGCGCCACCTCCATGTCCCAACCCACCACCACTATCATTTTCACCTCTCCCTCCGCTGCTCCAACCACCATCACATGGAGCTCATCCTCCACCCCCTTTCCCGTCCTTCCTTCCTTCCCTGTCCACCCCACTCCTCCGCCATTTTCGTCTGCAACTACCCCCAACTCTCCCTCCCCTGTAACTGTCACCCTATCGACATCTGCAGACTTTCCGCCGCTCCCTGCACCACCTCCGACAGGCCGCAAGCCAGCACGGATTTCGGCTCGCTATTCCACAGACTCTGTGCCACCCACGCCCTCTTCCTCTGCGTCATCCGCTCCTCAGGGCAGTACTGCCCCCCGCCATCCCCCCTGCAACCCATCCCACAGCTCCCTCTCCACCCTTTCGTGACCACGAAACCTTCCAAGCACCCTAATGTTGACCCTCCCCCGAAATCTCCTCAAAGAAAACCCCCGATCCCCGTGACTGACCCACCCCCATGGACGCAACCCCAACCCTGCCACACCAGCCACCCACACCTTTGTCCTCTCCAGTCCTGACCCTCAATTCCTTTATGCCCGCACCCTCACCCCAGCCATCTGGAAATACTACCCCAATGCCCCCATCTCCCTTCTTATTCCTAACAGGGATTCGGTCCTCATTAAATCCTCCAATGCTTCCTTCCACACCAATCTCCTCTCTCGCATCCCACATATCCAATTTGGCCAACGTTCAACCTCCACCTCCTACCACACCCCGTCCTCTCCCCATCAGCCTCAAACTCCCCGACATCCACCAACCTTCACTGCTGTGATCACGAAGCTTAGCCCCGTGGTCACCGAGGGTGAGGTGTTGGCAGAACTCAATTCCCAGCCCAACATCGAAACCTGCTCAGCCCATCGCATCTTTAATGATGTCGGGCCGACTTATCTAATGCGGATATTCACTGAATCCTCCTCCTCCACTGACTGCCTCCTCACCGAGGGAGCCCTCATCTATAATTGCCGTCATAAGGTGGACTCCTCCTATTCCCCAGTCCAGTCCTACTGCTGCCAACGCTGCCTCACATACAATGGCCATGTTACCTCTGCCTGCAAGAACCCCCCCTACTTGTCCCCACTGCAAAGCTTCCCACTTCCTCAAGAACTGCCCCAACCTCACCTCTCCCCCCTCCTGCAACACCTGTAACGAACCACATCCTACCTACTCCTCAAAGTGTAAAGCGAAACCTCCTCCAGTAACCCCTGAGCTCACCGTCCCTGTCCGTTCTGCTGATGACGCCATCCAGCCCAACAACTTGCTCAGCCCTCCGCCTATTGCAGAGAACATCATCCATTTCCATTGCGCTCCAAAACATCCACCCCTTCCAGCGCTGCCACACCCTCTCCCAAATCGCCCTCGCTGCCCATTCAATCTTCCATCTTACCACCTACGCCACCTACTCCCACAACCAGGCCCACTTCACCTTCACCACCCTCACTACCGTCGTCCAACTCTCCCCTCCCATGGTACAACAACCCTACCATAACCTGTACCACAATATTCACTCCCTGCCCACCCACAAACTCCTCTTACTCCACACCCTCCATCAGCACCATGTGGATGCCTTCGTCCTAAATGAAACCTTCCTTCAACCCCATACCTCCATCTCCACAGCTCCTTACACCCTTCACTGCACTGATAACCCGTACCCTCTGGCGTGTGGTGGAGTTGCTATAGGCCACCTCAAGCACCTCCCTTTCTGGCCCCAACATCTGCTTAACAATCCTGCTGAGCATCTCACTCTCAGCCTCTTCTTCCCCACCCTTACCGTCAACTGTGCCACCATTGTTGTCCGCCCTCGCATCCCCAGCCCCTACGATTTCCTGGTCCACACTGAATGGACCTTCTCCACCTACATGATTACCACCAACCTCAATATCCACAGCCGTGATCCTGCTGACCTCCAGTGGTGGCATCAGTTTATCACCACCCTCCAGGGAGACCTGGTTCCCCTCCCCCAGCCCACCTGACCTGAATCCAACGCCACTCCCAATGTTGTCCTTGCCTCTTCCAACTTCCTTGGGTGCATCGCCACAGATGTCCTTGACCTCAATAGCAGTGACCATGCTCCTGTTCTCCTCACTATCTTTAGTGGTCGCCATCCCTGCAGCACTCCTCACCCTGACATCCCTCCTTGTCCATGATTACTCCCATCCCAACTGAGATGCCTACCAGGACTCCATTCACACCCAGGATGAAGGCCACGGCCTTACCCTCCAATCTCCTGATGACATCTCTCGCACTGCTGCCTTCCTGCACCAGACCTTGTCCGACGCCGTCGCCACCCATATCCCCACCAAAGCCATCCACCCTCACCGCCCCGCCCTGCCTCAACAGGCCATCCTTCTCCTTCGAGAGTCCTGCCGCCTCTAACGCTCTTTTCTCCACAATCGTGACTGGGACACACTTACCCGCCACCGGCAATTACAACAACACATCCGCAACCTGCTTACTGCGAAGAAATGCTGTGCCTGGCGCCGGACATGCACGCAACTCAATACCATGCTCCCAATAAACTCTTCTAAGTACTGGTCTGCTTTCCACCGCCTTACTGGGAACTGCTCCAACCCCCCACCCCCCCAGTACCCTCTCCTCCTTGATGACTGTCCCTTTCCTGACAACCTCAGTAAGGCCAACTACTTTGATTATCCCCTCTTTCCTGACGTCACGGACCGTACGAATACCTATTGTCATCCTTGTTACTAGAGGAGGCCGAAACGCACGCGTTTTAGCTCAGGCAGGCTGGCGTAAGGAGGGAAGAACTATACTGATGTGAGGATTGGAACATGACAAGGAATTAGAATTCAGAAAGCGAACATAACTAGTTTGATACTTAACTTTAATCCATTAATGATGAACGTCGCTCTTGACGGTACATGAGTCACAATGTTATCTGTTCAGAATACAGTCTTGAAGATAGTACTTATAACTGAATATGGCGCCTTGCTAGGTCGTAGTAAATGATGTAGCTGAAAGCCATGCTAAACTGTCGTCTCTGCAAATGAGAGCGTATGTAGCCAGTGTACCATCGCTAGCAGAGTCGGCTGTACAACTGGGGCGAATGGTAGGGAGTCTCTCTACCCTAGACCTGCCGTGTGGCGGCGCTCGGACTGCAATCACTGATAGTGACGACACGCGGGTCTGACGTATACTAACCGACCATGGCCGATTTAAATGCTACCACCTACCAAGTGTGCTGTCTGGCGGTGACACCACACCTCTGTTCCTCCCCTTGCTCCTAGCTTCCAATACTTGGGCCACACACCACCATCTGCACTTAACACTCCCATAAGTACACAGGACATCAACCTCACACTCCGCACTAAATGCAAAACTGCTCCTGGCAACGACTGCATTACCTACCGCCACCTCAAACAATGCCCTCCCTCCTTCTTTTCAGTCCTTGCCACGCTCTACAATGTCATCCTTGCCACTGGCTTCTACCCCGACCTGTGGAAAATTGTCCCATATACTGATGTTCGCCAAACCCAACAAGCCTCCATCTGATGCCTCTTCCTGTTGTCCTATCTGTTCAGCAAGCTCTTGGAATCCATCCTTATCCAGCGCATCCATCACCACCTCCACCAAAACCACCTCCTCCCCGACACCCTATGTGGCTTTTGGTCTTCCTTCTCTACCAATGACCAAATTCTCCACCTCACTCATCTCCTCTCCCTCCAGCGTAACTCCCGTCGCTCTGCCATTTTTGTCTCCTTTGGCCTCGAAAATGCCTAAGACTGTGTGTGGCATCCACGTCTCCTGTTTAAACGCCAAACCTACGCCCTTCCTTACAAACTACATCCGTCTGATGACCTCCTTCCTTTCCCACGGCCCCTCCTATGTTACCATCCATAATGCCAATTCCCACACCTTCTACCCCTCTGCAGGTGTGCCCCTGGGCTCTGTCCTTTCCCCTCTCCTCTACCTCCAGTACACAGCAGATATGGCCCAACGTCCCCCCCCCACCACCACCTGATTCAATATGCCAATGACACCGCATTCCTTGCCCTCGATCCTATCCTCCAACAGTCCCAACGCCTTCTCGAGTCCCGGTCGGGGCACACATTTTCAACATGTCCCCAATGAAGTTCATCAACGCCTGTTTGCAGCTAGGGTATCCATTTCATTATCATTTCATTTCGAGCAAAGCTGTATGGTCATCCACGGTAACTGTTCTTTCGGGAACAGATACTACCGTCATATATAGTTAAAAAATGGCTTCCCGGCCATTGACCTACTTGTGCGAACGCACATGCTATGCCCAAACTCGTACGGGACTTGGTCGATTAATCTGCCACGAGTAATGAGTATGATGGGGAAACATTTTTTGCTTGGTGTAACCAGTGGCTCCTGAAAATCAATCCTTCCAAGACCCAGGCAATCATTGTAGGTCATACCATCACTCCTTCCGGCTCCTGGATTTCTCCCCTAATGTCTGTGCCCATCCTGTCTGCCTCACCCTCACCTACCTTGGCCTCACCATTGACTGTCACCTCACCTGGATCATCTCTGCTCCAGCCAATCCAAAGCCCACAACCATATCTGACTCCTCAAACTCCTCTCTGGCCAGACATGGGGGTTGCACTCCTCTACCATCCTCCACACCTACAAATCCTTAATCCGTCACATCCTCTGTTATGCCAGTGCCGCCTGGATATCTGCCCCCCCCCCCCCACTCAAATTCTATAAGTCCCTCCAGACCCTGGAGCGTCATGCACTCCGCCCCCCCCCCTTCTGCATATGCCTCCCGTCCCCCATGCAGATCCTCTATGACCTCATCCCTTTCCCCTATCTGCTCTATTCCTCGAACATATCCACATACTCTACATCTCCCGCTGCCCTGATGCCTCTCACCCCCTGTATGCTCCTCTCCTCTCCCATCCCCGCCCCCTGTCATGCCTTCACTGTTGTATCCCTCCTACCCTCCATCTCTACACCCTTCATCTCCTTTCCCAAGCTGGCTTCCATCAACTCCCCCTCCCGGATGATGCCCTCTCCCCCTCCTATCAACTCTGATGCTCACTCCCTCTCCTTTCCTCTGTCCTTTCCCTGGGCTCCCTCTTCCCCCTTCCATCCTGTGTTGCTCCCCACCTAACCTCTCCCTACCTCCCTTCTCCCCCCCTCGCGAGTCCTTTTGTCTTCCTCTGCCTTCCCCACTACCTGTCGCGTCTGCCCAGCACCCCTCACCCCTCTTATGGGTCCTCATCCTCCATTGGCTCCTTTCCCCCCTCCACCCTTCCCTTTTCCTCACCTTTCCCCCTTTTTTATTTTCCTATCATCTGTCCAGTTTCCCCCCACCTGCTCTCGGCTGTGGTATGTCATATTTTTAGTGCAGTGTTACAGTGACTGTTCAGTGTTGTTTTGCCTTTTCCCATGTTGCGAACAGAAATCATGCTGTCACTGGGTGTGAATTTAATGTCTTTTGCGAACAGAAACCAGACTGTCGCTATTTTTTAATTGTCTATTATTTTACCTGTCTGCTTCATATGTATTTTATTTGCATCATCCCTTTGTTCTATGTTTTAAGTTCCACGATTTTTTCGCCATGTTACCCTTTGTCTCCGATTTTATCGCCTGTTTTTTATTATATATTATCTCCTTCTTTTTTAAAACAAAGTCTGTAGGCTGAAGAGCGGCATACTAAGATGCTGCCAGCCCGCCCCCCCCCCTTTTGGGTGGAATCGAAATTCAATAAAGAAAAAAAAACTAGCATATTACTGGCGAGGGGCAGGTCAAGAGCCGTAGAGAAGGCAACTCCTCTAGGAATGGCATTCGAACAAAATGCCCTTGTCCTCCAGGCTGGGGGTTGCGCAGAGGGTTACCTCCCCACTTACATAAAATGTTATCTCGGTCAGGACGCTCCATAAAAAACTCGCAATCAGGAATGTCTCAACTGGAATCGGAAATCGCAACAGACAACGGATGTCTCTTTTGGAACATGGAATGTCAGGATCCAATACAGACCAGGAAGTGTGCAGCTTTTGATCAAAGAATTAGAGAAATACCAGGTTAAGGTAGTAGCCCTCCAGGAGATTAGATGGAAGGGTACAGGATGAATAAAGATGAATGCAGGAAGTATACTATATGGAGACTGTCGACCGCCATGAATTAGGTACTGGTTTCTGTGTATATGACTCAACAATGAAAGCAGTGAAAGAATTTAAATCTATTAACAATAGAATCTCCAACATCACGATCGCAGGGCGAGGTAGTGATATATCCTTCATTAATGCACATGCACCATGCGAGGATAGGGATGATTGCATTATCGAGAAATTTTGTACTGAATTAGGCAATGTATATAACTCACTGCCAAATCACAATGTTAAAATTAGTATTGGGTGGTTTTAATGCCAAATTGGGTCAAGGAAACATCTATCAATCGGTGGTAGGTAATGCAAGCCTGCATCAGGAAGCCAGTGACAGTGGCATCCATTTAATCAGTTTCGCTATTGACAACAATCTCTGCATCGTGAGTTCAAGGTTCCATCGTAAGGACATTCATAAAAAAACATGGATGGCGCCAGACGGGGATACAGTAAACCAGATAGACCATGCATGCATTCAGAAGCGTTATGCAATAACATCAAAGTTACTCAAACCTATAGAGGAGCAGACTGTGAATCTGATCACTTCCCAGTGATACATAAAATGAACATTAAATATAAGAAAGTGTGCAGAATATCTAAAAAGACAAAACCTTATAACACAAACAGGTTAAAAGAAACAGAAGTAACAAGAAAGTATGAGTCAACAGTAGTAGAAAGCCTAATGAGTTGTGATGAGTTGGAAAGTGCCAGTAATGTGAATAATAACTGGTCTCAAATTAAGGGGGCAGTAAAGAATGATGCCTCTAAGATACTGGGTAAACGGAAGAAGTCCGATAAAGTGTGGTTCAACCAACTGTGCCAACAAGAAATTGAAGAAAGAAGGTTGGATAGGAAGATGTGGTTAGAAAATCTGAGAGACCACGATCTCAGAGACAATTACACCTGAATAAGAAAGTAAACAGCTACTATACTATGGCAGGAATAACGGAAGTATTCCAAGGAACTAATAAAAGAGGCAAGTGATGCTGACGTAGAGCAGCGTTGGGTAGACTACTTCGCCAAGTTACTAAACGGCGAAGTCCCCACTGAACCTCTTTTACGTGATGTGCCAGACACAGTAGACATCAAAGTACAGCCACCCAGTGAAGAAGAAATACAGCGAATAATTAAAAATTTAAAAAATAATAAAGCTTCAGGTTAAATTAAATTTGTGGGTGAACTAATAAAGAATGGAGGGCAGAATTTGTAAAAAGAATTGCGAAACTGATAAGGAAAGTGTGGTAATGTGAGAAAATGCCTGACGACTGGAAAACGGCCATAATCTGCCACATTTTAAAAAAGAATGACCCTCTAGATTGTGATAATTATACAGGAATTCCATTCCTTAACGTAACCTACAAAGTCCTATCACAGAGTGATAACACTATTTTAAGAAATTATAGGGGACTATCAGTTTAATCTTAGGAGAGACAGGTCAACTAGTGATCAGCTCTTTACACTCCCACAAATAAATGAGAAAGCATGGGAACATAACGTTGACATCCACATGGTATTTATTGACTTTAAAAAAGCTTACGGCAGCATACACAGGAGTACAATAACCAGGGCTCTCAAAGAGTTTCAATTAGCTGGAAAGTTAATATGCCTAGTAAAGATGTGCTTGGAGGAAACCTATTGCAAAGTAAAGACCAACACAGGAGTGTCAAAGGAGTTAGAATAGGCCTTAGACAATGAGATGCTTTATCTCCAATACTTTTCAATCTGGCTTTAGATAAGATAGATAGAGAACAACAGAAGTAAACCCAGTTGGAGTAAAGATGGGTAGGAATAAAATACATCGTCTTGATTATGCGGACGATATTGTCCTAATAAGTGGAAAAAAAGAAGAACTACAACTCATGACAAGTTCCTAAAGAAACATTCCAAGGGAAGCAGGACTAGAAATTAATGAGAACAAAACAGAATACATAGTCGTGAGCAAGGCACCCAATGACGTTAGTCCACTGACAGTTGATGATCTCACTTTTAAAAGAGTATATACCATCAAATATCAGGGAAGCATCATCAATGAACAGAATAAAATGGAAATTGAAATTAAAGCGAGGATAGCTGCAGCGAATAAAGCTTGTATTGGCCTACGAGATGTGTTATCCAGTAGAGCTGTTTCCAGAAGCTTCAGACTTAGGCTATATCAGATTGTAATTCCGCCAGTAGCTCTATATGGGTCAGGAAGCATCACATTTAGAAAAACAGATGAACAAAAA
Source organism: Schistocerca piceifrons (assembly GCF_021461385.2). NCBI lineage: Eukaryota > Metazoa > Arthropoda > Insecta > Orthoptera > Acrididae > Schistocerca > Schistocerca piceifrons. Next base: position 521,691,431 of record NC_060143.1, read on the forward strand.
TTATTAGTTTTTGAAAGGAAAATTTTTGAACCCAAGAGAGACCCAGAAACGCAGGATTGGTGAATACTTAAACACCACGAACTGAAGGAGCTATATCAACAAGCTGATATTAGTCAAAGGATGAAGAGGAGGAGACTGATGTAGGCCGGGCATCTAATTAGGTTGGAGGAGGAACGACTACCTAAAGTAGCATTCTCTGGATCCACAGGGGGCAGAAGGAAGCGAGAAGGCCACAAACTAGATGGAGGGATGACATGGAGGAGGACGCGGTGGCAATGGGCCAGAGGGAAGGAGAATGGACTACAAAAGCCAGGGACAGAGACCACTGGAAGAGGAATTTAGAGAACGCGTATAGTCTCCAAGGCCCAAGCGACAGTTAAGAAGAAGAAGAGAAAATGTAAAAAGTTAAGCAAAGTAACGATATGTGGCTATTTGGCTGTAAATGAAATGATAATTAAATGGACACCTTAGCTGCAAACAGGCGTTATGTACTTCATTGGGGACATGTTGAAAATGTGTGCCCCCACCGGGACTCGAACCCGGGATCTCCTCCTTACATGGCAGACGCTCTATACATCTCTTTTTTTTTCCTGCTTACATGGCAGACGCTCTATCCATCTTTTTTTTCAATGTCAGGCTTACCACCTTTGCTGACATAAATAAATTTTGTTGTACTACCGTATAAATTATGTCTACAATGTCCATATGTTGACAAATAGTGGCTAATTAGAAAATGAATTAATTAAGGAAATGAATAAAACTGAAAATGCCGAAATGAAAGACATGAAGACATTGCGGATAGTACAAATACAAAAGAAACATACTCCTGCAGCAATGAAATGAAATTCGTGTCGGGAGCGACACCTGCTCACAACCCGACGGTCGATATAGCAAGAGAGCCATTTCTCCAGACGTTGGTGTAAGACTGGGTCGTGTTCTCGAAAGTAACTAAGGGTCCGTAAGTGTGATCGATGTCTATCTCGGCTTCTTCGTCTATCTCATCTCTCACCCGTCACAACCCATCTGGCCGGCGGGTCGGTAAATGTAAGTCGCACGTAATTAGCGAAGTCTTGCCCATATTTCTTCATCCAGGAGAAAATGCCAAAAATCAATTTTGTCCTTTTCCGATCCGTTATACACGTAGCCCACCACCATCCCCCGTACCCATGTAACTGCACTGGTTTTTTGGACCGGAAAATAAGATTCTTGGGGGAAAAAAAGTGTGTCTGATGAAATTGTGTGAGGGGCGGAGCGTAACAGGAACGCCAATATCTGTTGTGCCAAGTGCCACACTGGAGCCGTCCCACTACATGCTAAAACGATGTTCATCAGTGTCCACTGATGCGCAGTCTAAACATAGTGGAGTGTCTGCCAAACGAATCGCGTGCCGCCGTTGATTCGTTGCGAACTTCCTATTTACCGCCACATACCATGTTGAGCGTACCGACGTTGGAAGGTAAACGTTCCGTATAACGCGCCATATCTGTCGCCAGTTCTTGTCTGGGTACTTCTTTTCCAGGGTATTCCTGGGGCACCGGCGCAGTAAGAGTTGGTATACATCTCGCGTCGTCGGTAGTCGTGTTGTTGGGAAGGAATCTCTGACATAGCTAAGCTCCAAAAAAAAAGACTTGGAATGTGACCACTTCGGTGAGATATGTCCCACATTGACTGGGGCAGCATTGAAGTGGGCGCTAGTACATCGGCCAACGCACCCGAGATATTGCGAAATTGACCGCGCCACTGTCGGAAAATCGTACTGACGAATAACGCCCGTGCCTTTTCATATACGTTCACTAGACCAAGTCCGCCCTCTCCAGGTGGTAGCGTAAGCGTTGTGTATTGGATCTTAAACAGGTGTCCCACACTCACGTAGGTTCCGAAAGTTGCTTGTATCCGTGATGCCATTGTGCGCGTTAAAGGCAGGACATGCGCTACGTGAGTGAGTCTCGGTGCTAGGTATACGTTAACATAGGTCACCCTCCACCACAGTCCGCATCAGCTTCAATATGCGTCGGTTGTTATCTGCTGCTGTCCGCTGCACATCGGTGTGGAACGTAATACCTAGGCATTTTATGGTTGGTTGGTTGTTTCGGGGAAGGAGACCAGACAGCAAGGTCATCGGTCTCATCGGATTAGGGAAGGACGGGGAAGGAAGTCGGCCGTGCCCTTTGAAAGGAACCATCCCGGCATTTGCCTGGAGCGATTTAGGGAAATCACGGAAAACCTAAATCAGGATGGCCGGACGCGGGATTGGACCGTCGTCCTCCCGAATGCGAGTCCAGTATCTAACCACTGCGCCACCTCGCTCGGTAGGCATTTTATGGTCTTAACTAACATGAGCGGGCCTTCCTCCCCCGGTTGTAATCCTCGACCGACATTCATGCAGCGTGGTTTCTGTAGATTAAGCAAGCTTCCTGCCGCCATCTCATATCGCCGTATCCATGCCAACGCCGTACGTACTTCGTCGCCTGTCCTTGCCACCAGCATCACATCGTCAGCATAAGCGCGGCAGTGAAAGGTCAGTTGTGGCAACGGCACTCCCTCCAACCGTCTTCGGAGACCATATAGACGGGGTTCGAAAGCCATTGCATACAAAAATATCGAAAGGGGACAACCCTGACGAACTGACCTTGAAATAACAATGTAGTCAGTGCTCCGCCCATTCACCGAGACCTTCGATCGCACGCTGTGTAACAGACGCATGATCACTAGAGAGATGACCTGTGGGATTCCCAATCTGCCCATCACCGCATGCAAAAAGGTATGATCCACTCTGTCGAACGCATGATCGAAGTCAATAGCGACGAGTGCTCCACGCACGCGGCATGCCGCTGCTAATGCGATGATATCTCGGTAGTCACCGAGCGCCGTATGTACGTTACTCTTACCGCCGCCGAGGCAAGTTTGATCTATGAGGAGTCTATCAGAAATTGAAGACCGCAGGCGAGCCCCAAGGATGCGCGCGAAAATCTTATAGTCGCAGTTCAAGAGAGTGAGTGGTCTATAATCTCCTGGCCTTCCGCCACCGCGTGGTTTGGGGATTGGGATGATGATACCCTCCGTGAATTTGGCAGGTATCTCAGTCTGTGGTAACAGGAGTTCGTTGTACATCTGAATCCAGGTCCGTCCCATGAGGTATGCAAAGGCGCGGTAAAATTCAATTGGGAAGCCGTCCTGTCCTGGGGACTTGTTCGGAGCCCCCCTGGCAATTGCATCTGTCAGCTCGTCCTCTGTTATCGCTGTGATGAAAGTCTCTGCATCCAGTGGTGGTCCTCTATCTGGCATTTCCGGGATGACATCATGTAGTGTCTCGTGGTTCACTTGTACAGGTCTATATAACTGGTGGAAATAGTCAGTAAACACATGCGCAATATCACGCTGGTTCACAACTGGCTGGCCAGTTTCAGAGATCAGTTCCCTGATCAATGTCCTGCGTCGCCGTTGACGTTCACGTACTAGGTGGTGCATGGAGGGGGTTTCGGCAGTAACTGTGTCCGCCAATCTCGCCCGGACCATTATACCTTCCATTCTTAGTCTCGTGAGCTGTAATAACTTGGCTTTTATCCTGCGCATGGCCATGTGCCTTTCCGGCGATGGTTGTTGGGTCATCAGTTCCCTCAGGACTGTAAAATAAAAATCAGCCGTCGTGCGGATCCATTGCGAATTGTCCTGCCCGTATCGTATCAACGTTCTCCGTAACGTTGGTTTTGCGCATTTGATCCACCACTGGAGAACCGAGGTGTATGCTCGTTGGCGGCGAACGCAGGTCTCCCAGGCCGCCTCTATAGACCGGCGACATGCAGCGTCACGTAAAAGTGCACAATTCATTTTCCAGTGACCCTTACTCCGCCATATCTTCTGACGCGTTAGTGAAATCGTACATACGTACGCCATATGATCCGTAAAAGCCGCCGGCCAGATTTCGGCATCCAGTATCGCCGTCCGTAGAGCTCGTGCCACATACACTCTATCAAGTCTACTCGCCGAGTGTCCCGTTACAAACGTATAACCCGGTCTATCGCCATGCTGCAATTCCCAGGTATCCAGAAGCGCCATTTCGGTAATCAACGCACGTAGTTCCATGCAAGGCACATAATGAGGTACTTGGTCCTTTTTGTCGACGACACAATTAAAGTCGCTGCCCACTATATAGTTATCATAGCGTCCAGCGAACAACGGTGCTATCTCTTCGGTGTAAAAGGTCGCCCTCCCTCTTCGTTTTGTGGAGCCAGATGGTGCGTACAAATTGATGAAACGAACGCCGTTGCCAGTGATCGCTATGCCACGTGCCGAAGGGAGAGACACGACGCCCTCCGGTCCTATTCCTTCCCTGGTGAGAATCGCCACACCGCATCCACTTTCATCGTGCACTGAATAATGTGCCTCGTAGCCGTAGAACTCTGGCGGCGATGTGAAACGCACTTCTTATAGGAGTACAATATCCACGTCCGCAGCGCTTAACGTATCTTTCAGCATTTGAATTTTAAGCGGTGTCCGAATGCCATTAATGTTTGTCGTGGCAATGCGGTACGCCTGGCTTGTGTTCATCAGTTGTAGGGCGGTGTCATTAAGCGTCTATCTGCACCCCCGGCGCTCCTCACCACACTAAGTTGTTCAACATTTCCCGACCCCTCCCGGCCTCTGGCCAGGACTATCCTCAATCGTCGCGTTCGTATTTTCATCCTGTTCCTGTTGGTCCATTACTTGCGCCCAGTCTCCCAGCATATTTCCGGAACTGGTCGAAGGATGGGAGGCAACGTTGTCACCGCTCTGATGTTGGACAATTGTCATCTCAACCTCTGCCTTCCGGTCGCCAGAAGGTATCGTCGCTGTGCAATTCCTGCATCGTCATCTCGGTATCTGTTGAATCCACTGGTCTCAGATCGATACTCTAGTTGTCGTCCACTGTCCCCTCGGGACCATGGCTACCGTCAGCAGAAGTGAGTCGACGCTTCTTTCTTCTCTTCGGCGAACGCTGTTTCCGTTACCTTGCTTCCGCATCGGCTGTTTGGGTTGCGTATCCTCCGTCGTGGGCCTGGCCTATCACGCTCTCGGTGGAAGCACTGGCAGCCACCACGGATGAGCCTGGAGCGGACGTCAGCTGCATCTCTTGTGTGGTGTCCTGTGTCTGCTGTGGTGGAACCGGAGGTCGAAGTTCCAGTCCGTTGGTGTCCATGTTCTCTATAGGGGGCAGCTGCTGGTGCCCATCGGAAATCTCCCTCACGTCGCTTCTCAGGGCTTCCACAAAGGTCAATGGTAAGACAGTCATCTGTTGTGGTGCCTGAACGTCATCCCGTGGGGTTTGCACTAAACGTCGCTGGAGGCATTCCGAGCGGACGTGACCTTCTTTCCCGCACCCTGAGCAAGTGCGACGTTGCCCATCATAGATTACAATCGCTCGACAACCTCCTATGTACAAATATGAGGGGACGTGCTTTCGTAGTTCTATCCGTATTTGTCTCACCCCATTTAAAACGCGGTACGTGGTAAAGCTCGTCCATTTTTCGGCCACATGGGACAGAACTGTACCGTATGGTCGAAAGGTGTCGGTAACAAGTTCAGACGGGACCTAAAACGGAAGTTCGAAGACTCGTATAGTGCGGATCCCCATTCCCGCGTGATCGACCGTAACCACACCAACATTCCCGTCGGCATGACAGAAACGATACCCGCTGTAGAAGTCTTTCGCAAGCAGCCTCGTCAACAAGCTTGACATAGACGACGCTTGAAACGATCGATAAATTGATTCCCACGATTTCCTGTGGATCGATTTTTACCTCTTCCCTTAAGATACGTTCCATCTCGTGTGCCTTTGGTCGTGTATAGTCGTTAGCAAAACTCAACTTCAAGATCGTTTTTCTGTACGAGTGTGCCATCTCGTTCTAGAATAACAACACCGCTCACGCTAAGCTGCTCCGGCGTAAATAAACAGGCGCGCGCACCACAGCGCGGCCGGCAGGCAACACGGTCCGCACTATGTGCATCTGAGCCACCGCGGGCACAGAGGATAGTGTGTCTCCAGGGACTTATCCTTGCACGCTCCCCGTGAGATCCGCCTTCCCAGCATGTCAACACCACTACATTCGTAGTGCGCCTAATAGATATTTGCCCATCATACTCATTACTCGTGGCAGATTAGTCTACCAAGTCCCGTACGAGTTCCGTCTTAGCGTGTGCGTTCGCACAAGAAGGTCAATGGCCGGGAAGCCAAATTTTAACTATATTTGACGGTAGTATCTGTTTCCGAAAGAACAGTTACCGTGGATGACCTTGCAGCTTTGCTAGAAATGAAATGATAATTAAATGGACACCCTAGCTGCAAACAGGCGTTAATGTACTTCTTTGGGGACATGTTGAATATGTGTGCCCCACCGATACTCGAACCCGGGATCTCCTGCTTACATGGCAGACGCTCTACCCATCTGAGCCACTGCGGGCACAGAGGATAGTGCGTCTGCAGGGACTTATCCGTTGCACGCTCCCCGTGAGATCCACATTCCCAGCATGTCCACACCACTACATTCGCAGTGCGCCTAATTGAAGTTTGCCCATCATACTCATTACTCGTGGCAGATTAGTCTACCAAGTCCCGTACGAGTTCGGGCATAGCGTGTGCGTCCACACAAGAAGGTCAATGGCCGGGAAGCCATATTTTAACTACATATGGCGGTAGTATCTGCTCCCGAAAGAACAGTTACCGTGGATGACCATGCACCTTTGCTAGAAATTAAATGATAATTAAATGGACACCCTAGCTGCAAACAGGCGTTGATGTACATCATTGTGGACATGTTGAAAATGTGTGTCCCACCGGGACTCGAATCCGGGATCTCCTGCTTACGTGGCAGACGCTCTACCCATCTGAGTCACCGCGGGCACAGAGGATAGTGCGTCTGGAGGCACTTATCCGTTGAACGCTCCCCGTAAGATCCACATTCCCACATGTTGAAATGTATTCCCCACCGAGACTCGAAACCGGGATCTCCTGCTTACATGGCAGACGCTCTACCCATCTGAGCCATTGCGGGCACAGAGGATAGTGCGTCTGCAGGGAATTATCCATTGCACGCTCCCCGTGAGATTCACATTCCCAGCATGTCCACACCACTACATTCGCAGTGGACCTAATAGATGTTTGCCCATTATACTCATTACTCGTGGCAGATTAGTCTGCCAAGTCCCGTACGAGTTCGGGCATAGCGTGTGCGTCCACACAAGAAGGTCAATGGCCGGGAAGCCAAATTTTAACTATATTTGACGGTAGTATCTGTTTCCGAAAGAACAGTTACCGTGGATGACCTTGCAGCTTTGCTAGAAATGAAATGATAATTAAATGGACACCCTAGCTGCAAACAGGCGTTAATGTACTTCTTTGGGGACATGTTGAATATGTGTGCCCCACCGATACTCGAACCCGGGATCTCCTGCTTACATGGCAGACGCTCTACCCATCTGAGCCATTGCGGGCACAGAGGATAGTGCGTCTGCAGGGAATTATCCATTGCACGCTCCCCGTGAGATTCACATTCCCAGCATGTCCACACCACTACATTCGCAGTGGACCTAATAGATGTTTGCCCATTATACTCATTACTCGTGGCAGATTAGTCTGCCAAGTCCCGTACGAGTTCGGGCTTAGCGTGTGCGTTCGCACAAGAAGGTCAATGGCCGGGAAGCCAAATTTTAACTATATATGACGGTAGTATCTGTTCCCGAAAGAACAGTTACCGTGGATGACCATGCAGCTTTGCTAGAAATGAAATGATAATTAAATGGACACCCTAGCTGCAAACAGGCGTTGATGTACTTCATTGGGGACATGTTAAAAATGTGTGCCACGACCGGGACTTTTTTTTTAGACGCTACCCTTCTCCTTTTTAGACGCTACCCCTTTATTTTAAAGTGCTCTATCAATTTTTTTTATTTTTTTTATTTTTTTATTTTTTTTAGACGCTACCCCCTTTTTGGACCACTTTTTTTCCTTACAAAGCCCTTAGGAAAATGGAACTAAAAAAATTAAATAAATAAAAAAAATAAAAAACCTAAGTGCCACCGCCACTTGTCATATGATTACATTTAGGGAGCGTGTACAAATGAGAATTCTAGTAACTAAGTGTTACAAGTAAGTGTTACAACAACAAAGGTGGCATAAAAGAGTAATCAAAAAATAAAAATATAGACCACTGATGTAATTCTAACTAAAAGGTTCTTCAATAATGTAACTGGTTCCACTTGGAGCCTCGCCATCGTTATCTGAAATCTCCAATAGCGCCTTTGAAGGGCATCTGCAACGGAGGCATTCTGCTTCGCTAGTGCCTCAAGGAAAACAGTATCCTTGCAGCAGCTTGTCTCTTCCTTTGGTCATGGCTGACAAGGCAGAACGTTGAGCCGTTAGTGTGATGCGGCACAGCACATTAACCACAGCCTGGCACTCCCCAGCTGAGTGGGGGGTTAACGAAAACGCTGCGTAAATAATTTGCGAAGAGCGTACGGTATTTCGGTGTGCTTTCGAGGGCATTGTGAGCATTTTGCAGGAACCATCAGTAATCAAGCTGCTCTTTCTCTCCGTCGCTAAAGATGTAGGCGACGGTAAGTCCTTTGAACCATGTAAGCGCATGATATTTTGCAGCCGGAAAGTAAGTTTCATCGGGACAGAGTAGGGTCTGCGGGTCAATCATATCAGGTGTGACCCGGAGGTAACAAGCCAATATCTTCTGTGTTAGTCGCCAAACTCCGGACGATGATGTGCAAGTAAAACGATGTTCATCGGTGTCCAAAAGGTGACAATCTGGGCAATAAGGGGAGTCTGCCAGTCCAATAGTTTGAATTCGCTGGCGTGTGGCATATTTTTTGTTGGCGATCTGATACCACGTCGAACGCACCGTGGATGACAGAAAGTGGTGGTGCATCGTTTTCCACACTCTTGGCCAGTGAACCGTAGGGTACTTGTTTTCCACCACGTTATGGTGAACAGCCCGCAGAAGGTTGGTATAAAAATCTTTCACCGTTGGTGGACGTGTGGCGGAGAGGTTCGAGCTGACATAGCTGCAATCAAGAATGAAGGTCGACACATGGGAGAGCTGTGGTGCGACGTGCGCAACCGACACCGGCGGGACGTTAGAGGCTGGCATCAGAACCTGTAGTAAACGACCCGTGAGAGAGGTATATTGACTTTTCCATCGTTTCCTCATGTTGCTCATGTAAAGGACAGCTGCTCTCGCCCTAACGTTGACCAATCCCAGCCCTCTTTTGTGCACTGGGAGGGTAAGAGTGTCGTATCGTACTTTAAAGATATGACCTGCGGAAACGTAGTAACTGAAGGCCGCCTGAAGCCGGCGACCTATCTGCAGCGGTAGTGGGAGGACCTGTGCCACGTGGTGGAGTTTTGATGCTACGTAGAGGTTCAGGTATTCAACACGTTGTAGCTGATTCAAGTCCCGAAGCAGGTTCTGTCGCACCATTGCGCGTATGATCTGTAATAACCGTCGGTAGTTTGCTGCAGCTGTTTTACGTACATCTTTCTTGAACGTGATTCCCAAATATCGCAGATCAGAAACTGGTGGGAGGGGAGCGAAGGCTTCCAGTCCGAGACCACGCCCAATGTCCAACGCCGCCGACTTGTTAATGTTCAGAAGACTGCCTGAGGCCTGTCCGTATCGCTCAATCTAGGTTAGTACGCTTTGAACTTCGTCATTGGAACGAACCAGCAGTAGCAGATCGTCAGCGTATGTCCTATAGCGAAAGGTGACGTCCCGCAGCGTGATGCCAGATAGGCGGTGGTTAAGGCCCCCTAGGAGTGGCTCGAGTGCGATTGCATAAAGGTAGGTAGAAAGGGGACACCCCTGTCGTAGAGACCTCTTAATGGGTACTGGTCCTACCGTCCTTCCATTGACCTGGACGTGTGAGCTGGCTGCGGTCCAAAGACGCCGTAGGGTGTCGATGAGGCCCGGGGGGAATCCCATACAGTCCATCACTCGTAGGAGGAAGTTGTGGTGCACTCTATCAAAGCCGCGGTTGAAATCGACGGAGACGATCGCCGCTCTCAGACGGCACGCAGAAGCGATCGCTATTAAGTCCCTGCAGTCACCGATGGCCATGTGTATGTTGGCTTCTCCCCCCTGCGACGTCTGTTCTGGAGCGAGGATCATCGGCAAAGTCGTCTTAATACAGCTCGCCATAATCCTGGTGAAAATCTTGTAATCGGCGTTCAGCATTGTAAGTGGCCGATAGTCGTTAATCGATAGCCCTCCACCTGGCTTGTGTACTGGTATGAGGAGACCTTCTACAAACGCTGGCGGCACAACACTGTCTGGAGACATAAGTTCGCGGAACATTATAACCCAGCGAGGCATCATGATGTCACGGAAAGTCCGGTAGAATTCGATGGGCAGTCCATCAGGTCCAGGAGATTTATTGGCCGCACCTTTGTCCACGGCGTCTTCGACTTCTTCGAGTGAGATTTCCTCTGTTAGTGCATTCACGGTAGCCTCGTCGATAGTACGTGTTACCTGCTGTAACACTTCAGTAGTGGCCTCGTCATTGACGGTTCTTTCCTTGTAAAGATGACGAAAATGATCCTCCACCGCCTTTACTATGGTTGCTTGGGTCGTACATAAGCGACCGTCGTGTGTCCTGAGTTGTGTGATTAAATGTTGGCGTTGTCGGCGCTTATCCGCCACAACGTGGTGCATAGTGGGTTCCTCTGCAACCGTTCGGTCGTGCCGTCACGAGCGGACTGCTGCACCTTCTAGTCGTCGCTTCGTCAATGATAGTATGTGAGCCTTGATTCTGCTTTGGTCATGTTGTCTCTCCGGGGAAGGGGGTAAGGCGTCGAGGTCCCTGAGTGCCGCGTAGTAAAAATCGAGGGTCTGTCGATGCCACGCAGTCACGTCCTTGCCATATCGCATAAGTGTCCTACGGATTGCTGGTTTGGCACAGAGGAGCCACCACTCCAGGGTCGAGGTGTATCGTAGGTGGCGGCGTTCACAGTCAGTCCACGTTGCTGCAACTTGCCGACGGCAATCCAGGTCCTGGAGATGAGTTATGTTGAGCTTCCAAAAGCCATTGCTGCGCCAGACTTGTTGGGGGCGTAGGTGTATAGTGCAGATATAGGCACTGTGATCGGAATAGGCTTGAGGCCATAATTCGGCGTCCACCACACCTTGTGTGAGATCTTGTGACACATATATGCGGTCAAGTCGGCTGGCCGAATGACTGGTAAGATGAGTGTGGCCAGAGCGGTTACCGTGGAGTTTTTCTCACGTGTCGCACAAGTGAAGTTCTTGGATCATCGCACCCAGTTTCTGACAAGGCATGTAATGTGGGATTTGGTCCTTGGGGTGAAGTACGCAATTAAAATGGCCGGCGAAGACGCTGTGGTCGTATCGTCCAAGGAAAAGGGGAGCGACGTCTGTGGAGTAGAATCTGGCGCGGTCGTGACGTCTTGTGGTACCCGACATTAATGAATCGGGTGTTGAGTGCCGTAAATGCTATTCCTCGCGCGGAGGGAAGAAACGTGACGTCGGTAACTTCAATACCTTCACTCACTAATATTGCCACTCCCGTGTCTGCAGGGCTACCGGGCGTCACATGTGTGGCATAACCGTAAAAGTGCGGGAGTGCAGCCGTTTTTACTTCTTGTAGGAAAGCAAAGTCAACTCCCATGGCTCGTATGGTTTCTTTCAAAAGTTGGATCTTGACAGGAGAACTGATCATGTTGATATTCATTGTCGCCAGGCGGTAAGCCTGGCAACGCGTTGTTTGGGCGAGGTTATCCATGTTGAAGTTGGAGAGAAGCGAACATCGGAAGTGATGTCACCCCCCGCCAAACGCGGTCCTCCTTGTGCTGCTTATGCTGCATGGTCCGGCGGCGCCTCAGCTGGCCGCGGGTCGGGATCTTGTGTCTCGACGTCCTCGGCCCACGAAGCGGGCGCGGATGTCTGTTCATGTTCCATAGCCTCGAAATGGTTGGTTGTAAGGGACCGGGCGACTTCGCTGCCTGTACTGGTACCTTCCCGCTGCTCACTGTTTCTGTCAATGGGCTGATGTTCGAAAGCTGCATGTTTTTCTGTCTGTTCTGCAAGGTTGGAGTCAGTGGAAACAGCCTCAGATTCGCGGCTGGCTTCTTGAGTGGTCAGTTGTTCTTCCCCGGCCGAATGCGAACCGCTGTGTTCCGACACGGTCCGACGACGGCGCTTTCGGCGTTTCGGTGATCGCTGTTTCCGTGCATGGCCTTCATTGTCAGAAGACGGCACTGACTCACGTTCCGCCGGAACAAACGCTTCGGTCGGTACAATAAGGGAATCAATTGCCATCTTGCCGGCGTCAATGTCTGTCGCGGTCGGTAGCTCCAGAGTCGTAGTACTATTTTCCACCACTGACCAGGTCGGCGGATCATCCAGGTTTTTGTCCGTGGAAAGTGATTCTTGTACCGCTGAAGCGGTCGGCCGCGTCTGTTGTGTGGAGAACGTCGTGAGCGCCGCCGCGTAAGTCACGGGTAGAACAGTCTTCGCCGCTGGTGGTGCAACGTCCTTCGGTGGGAGTTGTGTGATCCGACGCTGGAGGCACTCGGAACGAAGGTGTCCTTCTTAGCCGCATCCGGAACACGTCTTCGGCTGGCCGTCATATATAACTATGGCCCGGCATCCTCCTATCTGTAGCTAGGCTGGCACGTGTCGTTGGAGATCTATGCGCACTTGGCGCACTCCATTGAGTACTGGATACGTCTTAAACTGGGTCCATTTTTCAGCCACGTGTTCGTGTACCGTGCCGTAGGGGCGGAGCGCCGCTACAACTTCTGCCGCCGGGAGTTCAAATGGAAGTTCGAATATGCGGATAGTCCGCAGTCCCATTGCGGCATGGCCGACCTCGACGCTGCCAACATTGCCATCTGCGTGGCAGAAGAGGAGTTCTTGTTTCATCTCACGAAGCACCTTGTCGCATGTAGTTTCGCTTATGAGCTTTACATAGACCGTGCTACTGACGATCGAAAAGTGAATGCCGACAATGTCGGCAGCCGGGATCTTGGCTTCCTCTTTTAAAAAGCGTTCGACTTGGAGCGCCTTTGGTCGGGTAAAGTCGTTCCGAAATGTGAATTTCAAGGTTGATCTTCTGTATTAGTTTGCCATGGTCTTGTAGCGCTACGGCGTCACGTTAGTGTCGGCCGAAGAAAGTAAACAAGGCGCGCGGGCTCTCTCTGACCGCGGAGAGCACACACCGCACGTCTGCTTCGCTCGGCTGCGAGAGACGCACTCACTCGAACCCGGCTTACATGGCAGACGCTCTACCCACCTGAGCCACGGCGGACACAGAGGATAGTGCGTCTGCAGGGACTTATCCCTTGCACACTCCCCGTGAGATCCACATTCCCAACATGTCCACCCCACTACATTCGTAGTGCGCCTAATAGATGTTTGCCCATCATACCTATCATACTGCCATGTAAGCAGGAGATCCCGGGTTCGAGTCTCGGTGGGGCACACATCTTTAACATGTCCCCAATGAAGTACATCATCGCCTGTTTGCAGCTAGGGTGTCCATTCGTCCCTATTCGTGAGTCTAACCGTGTTTCCATTGTTTCCATCTCTGTTTCTAAACGTGTTGCCACTGTTTTTAATTCAGATCCTAACCGTGTTTAAATTGTTCCCATCTCAATTCTAATTGTCCCTATCTCTGTTTTTAATTCAGATCCTAACTGTGATCCAAGTGAGTCTAACCGTGTTTCCATTGTTCCCCTATCTGTTTTTAATTCAGATCGTAACTGTGATCCCAGTGAGCTTAACCGTGTTTCCATTTGTAAGTCTAACCGAGATCCCAAATTTAATATTGCACTCATCAGCTGCTCCATATTAACTTGTTCGAAATTCTTTTCGCCCCTAACATTTCCTGCAAAACCAGTTTCCTTCATCATAGCTGTAAAGCTATCTGTGTTCGATACTATTCCAGAATCTTCTATCGTTAATCTCGTATTCTGTGAATTTTCTGATTGAGAAAAATTTTGAAATGGTTCCGGACTATTTTCCCGACTTATTAAATTGTTTTCAACACCATTATTCATCATACTGTTGTCCTGTGTTGGCGAGTTCGCCATGTCAATAATTTCGTCGTTCTCACTATTCATCATTTTCGCCTTTTTCATCGATCGCGTAATCATTTACAAAACATACAAAACTCGTCACTGTACGAAAATTACACACAATGCCTCCTTATCTCCAATAATACCATTCACACGAGATGTTTCCCTCAAACACGATTAACGAACAATTGAAATAATTGCACAAGATTGTCAAACGCGTATACAAGACAACAAAATTAAATTATGAAATACCATTAGAAGAATGACAATTACCAAATCTACACATGCAATATAGACTACAATTACTAAACTACAAATTACTACAACAATACTACTGTCTACTATTTTTACAGTCAGAAGAATTCCAAGGGACGATCCGAAGCAGCGGTCGCCACTTGCATGGGGGCTTAATTATGTATAATGCAAATATTTTTGGTAGCTGTATGCCTGATTACGCTGTGGCTCGTAAACGGTTGGCCGTGACTAGTATTATTACGCAATCTGACTGCATAGAACAACAACAAGAACGAAATGGAAATTTTCGTTAACACAATTAATTAATTAAGTCCCCAGCAACCACCGAGCGCGGTGGCGCAGTGGTTAGCACACTGGACTCGCATTCGGGAGGACGACGGTTCAATCCCGTCTCCAGCCATCCTGATTTAGGTTTTCCGTGATTTCCATAAATCGTTTCAGGCAAATGCCGGGATGGTTCCTTTGAAAGGGCACGGCCGATTTCCTTCCCCATCCTTCCCTAACCCGAGCTTGCGCTCCGTCTCTAATGACCTCGTTGTCGACGGGACGTTAAACACCACTAACCTAACCTAACTCCCCAGCAACTATAAAGCCTACGAGGCCAAAGCACAAGTATAACTGTTCTGTGTGTGGAAGTATAACTCAACGTACACATCTGGCACGGTTCTCCTTCAATAAGACAAGAAATTTTAAATATCATTTATACTGAAGTAATTAAAGAAAATAGAAATCCTATAATCACGCAAGAATACCAAATTACACTCTAATACAAGAACACAAGCCAGATGCTTTGTTGACTGAACCTGTAATTAAGCATTATTTAGGACCCTGAAATAATGAGACAGAAAAGAAAAATTTTTTTTTACCTTCATTTATATTGATGAAAAGCACTCTGGACATTACAATCTCTCCACACCGACTCGCTACTATCACATCTCAACAAGAACTTTTCAGTACTACATCTCAGCAAGCACTGACTCCCACGAGTTCTCCCCAAGCACTCTTCACTAGCACATCTCAACAAGCACTGACTACTACAAGTTCTGCCCAAGCACTGACTATACGAGTCCTCGACAGGCACTGCCAGTGGAGGCGGCTGAATAATACACTTTGGCGCAATCTCTGGCGCAGTGGCTCAGTGTAGCCACCTCTCAACCGCCTTTGTTTCAGTGACTGCCACCCCAGCTCGCGTATCACATCAGCGACGGTCTCACCCCTACTGCACGATAACACGAAACGAGCTGCCCTTCTTTGCACTCTTTTGATGTCCTCCGTCAATCCTATCTGGTAGGGATCCCGCACCGTGCTGCAATATTCCAGCGGAGGACGGACAAGTGTAATGTAAGCTGTCTCTGTAGTGGGTTTGTCGCATCTTCTAAGCGTTCTGCCAACAAAGCGCAGTCTTTGTTTCGTCTTCCCCACCATATTTTCTATGTGGTCTTTCCAATTTAAGTTGCTCGTAATTGTAATTTCTAGGTCTTTAGTCGAATTGACAGCCCTTAGATTTGTGCAATTTATCGTATACCCAAAATTTATGCGATTTCTTTTAGCACCCATGTGGATGACCTCCCACTTTTCTTTGTTTAGTGCTAATTGCCACTTTTGGCACTATATAGAAAGTCTCTCTAGCTTATTTTATAACTGGAGTTGATGGTTTGATGATTTTACTACACGGTAAAGAGTTACGAAACTGATAACTGTAGGCGATATGGGCACCTAGGATCGATGGTGGAGTCCCCATAGTAGTGAGTATTACATTGAGAGGGAGATTGATATTGTTAAAATTATAATATAAATTAAATTCAGGAGGGATTGAAGTAAGCTATGTGCCAGGCTAACATAAGTATCAATCTTTGTTAACTACATTAGATTCTATATAAGCATTTCAGTCCTTGATGGCAGGAGTGGGGCTTACCTCATGCTGGCTCGTCCAATAGGGATGCACCCGACAACCTCCCCCCACATCCCTCACCATCCACCACCTTGGCTCTCGTCAACAACCGACGTGAGTCTCTCTGCGATCTGTCGCCGAGACTAAGTGTGACAATTAGTTGTGAGTACCTCTTTCTCTCTCTAATTATGATCACTTGAAAGTATATATTAATGCATATACATGTCATGTGAAATACAGCATCATCTGCAAACAATCTTAGGGGGCTGCTCAGATTATCTCCTAGATCATTTATATAAATCAGGAACAGCAGCCGGCCGAAGTGGCCGTGCGGTTAAAGGCGCTGCAGTCTGGAACCGCAAGACCGCTACGATCGCAGGTCCGAATCCTGCCTCGGGCATGGATGTGTGTGATGTCCTTAGGTTAGTTAGGTTTAACTAGTTCTAAGTTCTAGGCGACTAATGACCTGAGAAGTCGAGTCCCATAGTGCTCAGAGCCATTTGAACCATTTTGAATAGTCGCTTGTGAGGAACGGTATCAAAAGCCTCCTGGAAATCTAGGAATATGCAACCGTTCTGAGATCCCTTGTCGACAGTACTCATTACTTCATGGAAATAAAGAGCTAGCTGTATTGCACAAGAACGATGTTTTCTGAATCCGTTTTGGTTATGTATCAATAAGTCATTTTCTTCAAGGTGATTCATAATGTTCGAGTACAGTATATGCTCCAAAATCCTACTGCAAACTGAGGTCAGTAAAATGGGTCTTTAATTCAATGGGTTACTCCTGTTTCCTTTCTTGAATATTGGTGTGACCTTTGCTACTTTCCAATCTTTAGGAACAGACCCTTCGTCAAGTGAGCGGTTGTATATGCTTGCTAAGAAAGGCGCTATTGCGTCAGCGTACTCTGAAAGGAACCTGATTGGTATACCATCTGGACCGGAAGACTTGCCTTTCTTAAGTCATCTGAGTTGTTTGGCTCAAATGGTTCAAATGGCTCTGAGCACTATGGGCCTTAACATCTGAGGTCATCAGTCCCCTAGAACTCAGAACTACTTAAACCTAAATAACCTAAGACCATCACACACATCCATGCCCGATGCAGGATTCGATCCTGCGACCGTAGTGGTCGCGCGGTTCCAGACTGAAGCCCCAAGAACCGCTCGGTCATAAAGGCCGGCCTGAGTTGTTTCGCTACACCTAAGATAACTACTTTTATGTCACTCATGCTAACAGCTGCTCTGGTTTCGAATTCTGGAATATTTACTTCGTCTTCTTTCGTGAAGGAATTACGGAAAACTGTATTTAGTGGCACCATTATCGTTAACATCTCCATCGCTATCGCGCAGTGACGGTATTGACTGTATTTTGCCACACATCGATAAACATTTGGATACTTAGTCTTTTGTTTCTGGATATCATATGCCTTGCAATTGCCATTGTTTTATGTTGTTGTTCTGTGTAACAAAAGTGGTTCAAAAAATGGCTCTGAGCACTATGGGACTTAACTTCTGAGGTCATCAGTCCCCTAGAACTTAGAACTACTTAAACCTAACTAACCTAAGGACGTCACACACATCCATGCCCGAGGCAGGATTCGAACCTGCGACCGTAGCGGTTGCGCGGTTCCAGACTGTAGCGCAAAAAACCGCACAAAAGTGGTACAAAATAAATTAGAAAAATAGCAAAAATAGTACTCTTGCAACAAGGTGGAGGCTATTAATCACTAAGTTTGTACTGTTTTACTTACACAAATCGCTTAGGAAACAGAGTTGAGCTGATAAGTACGATTTGTTTGGATCTTTCTTAAGGTACCAAAGAGTAGGTGGCAAAAAAAAGCAGGTAAGTCAATTTTTACGAAACTTGAGAAAATCAGTTTTACTGTTTTAATTATGACTGAATCAGTATTTAAGAACATACAATAATATTTGTTTCATAAGTTGTATACCTTGGACGATCGAACGTAGAAATAGCGTTATTGGCATCCTGGGTGTTCCAAAAATGACGTAATTTGCCCAAACGCAGTCGAACGTAACTCTGTAAGGAGAGTGCAAATGAAACAGACGCAGAGATTCCATATTAATCACGACTAAGCGAATTTCTCGACGTGATAACACATTAACTGTGAGGCAGCTGACCGAAGGACTTCTCAGCACCAGGGGGCAAAACTTCATCAAGCTTTGCAAATCTTAATATTGTAGCCTGAAAATTGGAAGGACATATAGGATATTGAACGATATTGTTCCAGATAGATTACAGTGAACAGAAGATAACTACAAAGCTGTTTTGCACTAGAGAGGTAAGGAATTCTTAAGTTAAACATACCATTGCAAGTAAGTAAGTGCAGTTCAAATATCTTGTCCGCCGGTTGACATTGTCGTAGTGTTCTTGCAATGCCATTCTTGCGTTCCTCCGAGATAAGTAGTCTGATATTCAAGTTTTATCGTCTTAATGTCACCAGTTTTGGAAGGGCATTTTGCAGCGTACTTTGAGTCCATCAGTGCTCTCCAGTCCAACACCATTTCAAGATTAACACTAACTACAGTGAAAGTCTGGATGTTTCGATCATTTCCGCGAGATCTTCAGGTGTTTCCATCAGTGCCTTTGCGTTCTGTAATCCAGCATTTTTATCACAAATTAAGTACGAAGAGCCACACTCTGGGAATTAATTTTGATATTCTTCATACGAATAACTTGAGTGAGAGTTACATAACGAATGAGACGAAAGACGTTGATGTTTTTATTTTCACCACCAGCTGAATGAGAACGTCCTCAACCAGGCCAAGGGAGATAAAGTGAAAACGGAATGACGTCACTTCAGTCACGCCAATTATCGCACTGTATTGAGGATATACATAAGAAAATGATGCGTCTGTTGCAGTTCATGCATAATGAACGAGTAAATCGAAAGATACCACTTGAAGTGAATGTCATTATATTTTGCAAGCAATACATTTTTTGCGGGTCTGGATTGATAGCCACCTTCTTTTTGTTTTAGCTGGCCTCCAATTCAGGGTTTCTTTTGAAATGGTGAAACGTTTGAGCCTTTTTCTTATGGAGAATATCCATTATCGTTAACTGATCAATCTTCGTCTTATCATTCACCATTATTGAAGTTTTCATTTTTGCTGTGATTGCCATCGCACCCTGCACTAGTGTCTGCGCGACGATATCCGAACGAAATATTAATTCACCACTGAGTGGCCTGCTTCTTTCCCCTGAAGAATTGACTTATCTGGCTCTTTCCCATTATGTCAAAACTTTGCACGCCGGTATCTCTGGACTCGGTTGACTTTTTTTCCCAATTGTAGCTTCTCAACAGGTGCATTAACGAAGTTTGAGTCCAGCCGTAGCAATAACTCAGTTTTCCGCTGAGCCATTTGTGAGAATCACACCTGTGAGTAAACCAAGTCCATGGACGATTCTCAAACTTTTTTACTGGGACTGTATAGACCAAACGTGGTACAATAACTGAATTCTAAGAAAGAGAGGCCTGTAGTTATTTGCCGCAATTGAGAGAACATAAAATTTGAAAAGTTATCCTTTACCTTGTAGAGCGAAAATCACTCCCATGTATTGGAAGCGCAGCATGGTTTATCGGATTAGGTGTCGCGGTATGTCGACTGGGACCAAGCGAAGACCCACGTGTCTGCCACAGCTGGGTTAATTTTGTAGCAGAGCGCCGGCAGTTTCCGTTTGCGAGCAAATTGCTGAGAGGCGAGCGCCGACGCTTCTCTGTTTCCTTCTCCCGTTCTCCGCACTCCGCCGTCCTCTCTGTTGAGAGAGAAAGAGAGAGAGAGAGAGAGAGAGAGAGAGAGAGAGAGAGGGGTGGGGGGGAGGGAGGGAGCTAGAAAGAGTAAGAGGAACGCGCAATGAGAGAAGAGTGGAACTGCGCTAGAAGTAATAAGTAGTAGCTGTAGAGGGGGCGGTGGTTGGTGGGTGGGGGGAGTCGGGGGGGAGGGGGGGCTTACGACGGCTGTACTGTCGAGAGCAGCACACGTCTGCTAGTCAAGCGTTGCTCAGTAGCTGCGTTTCTCGGCACGCCAACTCGCTGTCATGTATTAACGTTACAGCGCTTGAATTAGCAAGACCAGAACACAGGCGACGGTAACAGCTTAAATCCGCTAGTCAGAATGTGTAGCAGGCCACGGCCGTTGTCAACTTGCTTTTTGAGAGAAAATTATCCACTGCTTTTCGTCCTGCAGTTCTTCATTACGCACTACTTATCTGCATGCGCTATCCAAAGCGACTCTTTGTAGGTCTAATGGGACTGTAGCACTTGTCTCTTCTAACGAAATCCTCGAGGCTTCTGTGCAGCACAGGTGGCAAAAGAATGATCAGCACATCCTCCAAGCGGATTCTTTGTGAAGGAAACAGCCCAATCATTATATCTGTGTGATGTTCATTCGACATGTCCGTTGTTATCTTTTCGCTTGTACGTTTTGTGTACATAATGACGTGTTCTGCGACACTGTACTAGCGGAAAGATGTCCAACAGCATAGAAAATAAGTGAACAAACAAAACAAAAGAAAGATTTCTTTAACTACTTAATTTATTGCTGCCAGTCATTTGCTCTGCAATTAGTAAACAATATAGTATCGATTCTAGGCCATAATTGCACACAGCGATGCCTTTTCGTCCCCCTCCACTCCAACACTCCTGTTTTTGACTTTCAACGAATTTAGTATGCACTATACACAGTTATCATTTGTATTCAGGTCATTCATATGAAAACGTATCGACGGCCGTTGTGGCCGAGCTGTTCAAGGCGCTTCAGTCGCAGGTTCGAATCCTGCGTCGGGCATGGATCTGTGCGAGGTCCTTAGGTTAGTTAGGTTTAAGTAGTTCTAGGTTCTAGGGGACTGATGACCTCAGCAGTAAAGTCCCATAGTGCTCAGAGCCATTTGAACCATTTGGAAAGGTAACGGACCCGATAATGGCCACACGACAGAAAATAACGGACTCTGAAGGCGAAATGGTTGTTGGAGTTAGACGCACGGGACATTCCATTTTAGAAATCGTTAAGGAGCTCACTATTCTGCGATCCAGTGTTAAGAGTGCGCCGAGAATAACAAATTTCAGACATTACTTGCCACCACGGGCAACGCAGTGGCCGGCGTCCTTCATTAATGACCGAGAGAGGCGGCGTTTCCGTAGAGCTGTCAGTGCTAACAGACAAGCAACACTGCGTGAAATAATCCCAGAAATTAATGTCGGACGTACGACGAACGTATCCGTTAGCACAGTGCGACGAAATTTGGCGTTAATGGGATATGGCACCAGACGACCAATGCGAGGACCTTTCTGATAGCACATATAAGTAATTTTTGGTACTTCCCATAAAGCGAACCAAGAACACTCTCTCGCTCGAGCAGAAATGCTCTGAAGCTAGAGTTAGGGGACCTATAAATAACAACAATTAGAAGCATAGTTTCACCAAGTTCAACTCCCATTTCACAACATTCAAATACCTGTTCAGTGCATTGCTTTGACACATCTTCGCACTCAAAGGGAACACTGTTTTTTTACGTGCATGACCACTTCCCCGCACCACAAAAAACTCCTTGAATAATAGGCAGCTAATCTGTATCCTGGTAAAGGAAGCCTCTGAATTGCCAAATTATTTAGGTTTACTAACTTTATGTCTAATACCTCTTATATTTTGATGAAATATACTAATTCATTCTCCAGTTGGAAACATGAAGTCCTCTGAAGGTGAGCCCTTAATCAGAGGGACTTTCTTTAAACAGGTATAACTATCAGTTGACTTCAGTCTAAAAAAGGTGCAGCTGTAACACCAACTACTAAAGGAATTTTTACACGAGTGATCCCACGACCGCCCACTACACTGTCACCTAGAAGCTTTGTCAACGTGTTGTTTCCATATATATTGAGGTGCAGGCCATCCCTAGTGAAACCCGATCTATTGATAGACTCAACTGGTACCACTGCAACTGGCAACTAATTCGTCCTTTGCGTTTCGTAAGTACACCTGGAGAGCTCAGATATTACGCTCCTGCACGCATCTCGTGGTCGTGCGGTAGCGTTCTCGCTTCCCACGCCCGGGTTCCCGGGTTCGATTCCCGGCGGGGTCAGTGATTTTCTCTGCCTCGTGATGGCTGGGTGTTGTGTGCTGTCCTTAGGTTAGTTAGGTTTAAGTAGTTCTAAGTTCTAGGGGACTTATGACCACAGCAGTTGAGTCCCATAGTGCTCAGAGCCATTTGAACCATTTGAACCATCTTACGCTCCTGCTCATCTATTAACTTATTTCAGCTTCAGATTCTGCATTTCCAGGAGAGTGTTTCGCTACATTACTCACTGGCTTCCCCACTGCGTACACCCCTCCCCCCAGTGAGAATACTTTGAACAGATCCCACACCGTAACCCACGACTCACAAACGTACAACAAAGCCCACACTTCTCACTCATGGTAAAATGTTAGCAATTACTGAAAAAAAACTGGAAGTCTATGTTACCTAAGTCCAGTTATCAAGGTATTACGATTTAAGGAACCAACAATAGTAATCTCGAATATCCATTACTTTTATAAAAAACCACAACTAATAGCAGTACGACGAAAACTTCATAAATTTCTTGTCTTAAACCGAAACTTCAATTGTCCACTGGAATACGGAACGAAACGGAACACAGTGCACGCAAGTTTTTACAGAAATATTTCAGTAGAAACAGCAAGAAACAGCGGCTGAAAACTACCATACTAAATTTAACAAATGACTACAACACTCAGACAACTTTATGTTCAAAAATGTTCAAATGTGTGTGAAATCTTATGGGACTTAACTGCTAAGGTCATCCGTCCCTAAGCTTACACACTACTTAACCTAAATTACCCTAAGGATAAACACACACACCCATGCCCGAGGGAGGACTCGAACCTCCGCCGGGACCAGCTGCATAGTCAAACAATTTTATAAAACACTGTGAGTGAAAGTTTCCGGAAGTATATTAGACCGTTATTTCACCAGAAGCAGCACGAGACACGCTTTAAAAGCAACTAAATTTAATAATCTAATACGATGCACAAACAACGTTATCAGTATTTAAGCCTTAGAATTGATTTATCTGCAACTGCGCGCCGCGAAATGTAGACACACTGCTGACAATGAGACTTCGATGAACGACGTAACCACACTTACGAACAACAGACCACTCAAATCAATAAGACAATAAGAAAGGCTGAGATGAATCAAAATGAAATATAGGCGAGCGATCTGAACAGCAGTCCAGCACTTGTGACGTCACACTAAAGAACGTCTTCATAAAAATCGCTCAATGGCACACTGAGAAGGAAATACTGAGACTAACACCATAATTGGCGATCAAGAAACAGATGAAACTGAGGTGTTCTTCAACCTAGGCAGCAAAATAGCCCTTGATGGACGGAGCAAGGATGTCGTGAAAGTCAGGCTAGCACTGGCAAAAAGGGCTCCCCTCGCTAGTGACAAAGGTCTTAACTCGAAGAAGAAATTTCTGGGAGTGTATTCTGAAGCACAGCATTGTATGGTAGTGACACAAGGCCTATGGGAAACCGAAACAAAAGAGAATCGAAGTATCTGGGATGTGGTGCTACAGAAGAATGCTGAAAATCAGAAGTAAGTAATGAGGAGGTTCTCTGCCGAATCGGTGATGTGAAGGATACATAGAAAACACTGAAGATGGTGGTGGTTAGTGTTTAACGTCCCGTCGACAAGGAGGTCATTAGAGACGGAGCGCAAGCTCGGGTTAGGGAAGGATTGGGAAGGAAATCGGCCGTGCCCTTTCAAAAGAACCATACCGGCATTTGCCTTAAACGATTTAGGGAAATCACGGAAAACCTAAATCAGGATGGCCGGAGACGGGATTGAACCGTCGTCCTCCCGAATGCGAGTCCAGTGTGCTAACCACTGCGCCACCTCGCTCGGTACAGACACTGAAGAGAAGAAGGGACAGGGTGATAGGACGTCTGTTACGACGTCAGTGAATAACCTCCGTGGTAGGAGCTGTAGAGAGTTAAAACTGTAGGGACAAAAAAAGAAAAAAAAACAGGATGACAAGACAAGACGAAGTGGAATAAATACATTGCTGCTACAGGGAGCGGAACAGGGAAAAAGGTAGACAAAGACAGAGACTGTGATACATCCGGAAAGTAATTGAGGACGTTGGTTGCAAGTGCCAGTCACAAATGAGAAGACTGGCACTTGGCACAGGAGGGGAATTCCTGTAGGACCACATCAAAGCATTCAAAAGAATGATGACTAAAAATGAAAAAAAGTACTAGAATATGGTATTGGTCCTTACAGAATACCAGAACTATTAAAAATTTGCAGTGTCATAGTGGTCGTTTCATTCTTTCTTTCCATACCTTTCAAGTTCCCGTCAGAAATTTAAAATCTGGCGTACCATCTTTGTGAAGAACGTATACCATTATAATTTTCCTTTCGTTAATCATAAACTGTTCCATCATTGTTATTTCTCTGACGTAGGCCACCTAAAATAAATTTAGTTCCTTACTGATGTTACTATGTTTCGATATTTTTTAAGGACAGTCCCTCTTCACTTTCACAATTCACTTCTCGTATGAGCAACATAACGTTGCGTTACGTTTCGTGTACTGTCAGCTCATGAATATCCGACAGAGCCTGTCCTTAATATTACAAATATGTACATAAAACTGCACATGAAACTGATCTCACATCGCATGCAATTCAGTAAGCAATATTTAAAGAAAAAACCACTCATGACAAGTGTCTCCCACTAGAGGAATAACACACACTAACAAATGAATTTTTTGTGGTGCACGGAACGTGAGTATTTTGGTGCTTCTGACTGTGAAAATACGACATTCCCATTAGTGGCTCTATTTTATGGCACGTCAACAGCATGACTACATGCACTGCATTTATGATTAATTTTTTCATAAATAATTACTATTTTATAAATATATAGAGCAGAAAATGTTTTGTAACTATGCTCATTAAATTAAATTATTACTGTAATAATGAAGCGATTGTGTGACTGGTTTCCTTATTTATAGCATAATCTAGTATAGTACAGTATCACTATGATCTTAGGTAATAATAAGCTTCTTTAGCACTGTGTAATTGTATGAAATATTATATATTTATTGCAATAGTACCTTAGTGAATATATTATAATCATTAATCACTTTGTCATACTAAAACTTCTGAGTTACCACTAGTTTCAGTAGAATATACTTCAAAAAATATCAGTGCTGAATCTCAGAAACCAGAGATTGCGAAAAAGGGATTGCGATATCAAAATCAGCATCCCAAACATATTCAGATTTAGTCATATCTTTAAGGTACCAAAATGAGTGTCCCCCCGTGCAATACGCCAGGGGCGCTGGTAGTTTGAGTAGACTATACCTAAAAAATATCAATGCTGAACCTCAGAAGCTAGAGGTGACGAAAAACGGATTGCCCTTCCGAAATGAGCATCTCCGACATTTTCAAAACTAGTGTCCCCCAGCGCAATAGGCCAGGGGCGTTGCAGTAAGACTGACTTGCCACGACAGTCGACTGAGACGAGAATGTCGCTCATGTAAAAACGGCTTAAGAACAATGCATTGCAAGTCCACGGCCACAGATTGTGTGGAATGTGGGAGAAGTTCCCTTGAAACACAGGCGAGTCGATCCACCTCCACAATTACGGTCTTGTGATTAGCTACAACTCGCCTGCCGATCTGTGAGTAGGAACACACAAGCAAACACAAGCAGACAGAGAAAGAAAGAAAGAAAGAAAGAGAGAGAGAGAGAGAGAGACAGAGACCTCTCCACCCACCAACGTAGACACGTACAAACACACCCATACAATCACATACATACAAGCTTACACACACAAAATAGCAGTACTGTACCAGAGTAGTCTGCGGCCATATTGGCATTCGCACCGGCACCAGCTCGGCTGCAGCGAGAACATGCCATTGAGTTGATGGAGCACCATCCTGCACTTCGACCGCATCGGTTTTGGCTGCATTTCAAACAGCAAACCGCAGCAACTCTGGCGGAACTTTCCCAGTTTGCCCGAAGTAGAAGCCGTGGTAGCTAGATAAATGCTCCTTACTACACATGCAAACAGTTCGCTACAAGGAAATTTCTGTGCCGTGTTCCTCTACGCAAGGGCACTGGAATCGCGAAAAGGAAAGTGGCGCTCTGTATGAAATGCAACCAGTGAAATCAACGTCCGTTTCCTCTCTCGCTATCCAGAACCTTCATTGGGACACCGCAAATACATCGACAGGTTTTCATTGCTTGAAATTTATTTCTATTTCCAGAGACTTCATTCTTTGCAGAGTAACAAATAGGCGAAATGACATAACAATAAGGGAAAAAACGTGTAACATAGCCCCCGACTGCAAAAAAAAAATCTTTTACTGTATTGAGATATCTCAAGACACTGTACAGTGCATGTCGAACAGTACTTCTTAACAATTTTTTATTCAAATTCATTCCTCTATGGTTCGACGAAAAATTACTGTCCACATGTCTATCACATTATCACTATCCCTACGCGAAATGTAGTATGAAGGTGACAAAATTATCTCACAAACAACATGGATTACTGATTCTCTAAATTTACTCAATAGGTATGTTGATAATTCTTGCTTTTGGACCATCTAATTACAGCTGAATGAAACAAGACTTTCGTGCCATGCGCGTTCGGCCTTCATTCCTTGCAAGGCGCCTTCAGTGGCCTAGAATATGTACATATTCTTGATTATGTTATTTAGTTCGAATTTGGGACGGTGTATATACAGGGTAAAAAAATCTTCGCGTACTCGGATTCCACGAACAATTCCTCACATACAAGCAACACAAAAATGTGTCACAAAATTTTATCCTGTGCATATTTCCGGCAGCGTGTCAACACTCTAATCCCATGTACGGTAACTACCTCTGTCAATATGCTACAGGACTGCTGTGCAGTTGGTGTAGAGGACAGCACATTCGGTCAGCATGTAGAAAGTCGAGACTTAGATTCTGAGTCGAGCCATATTTGTTTTTATTTGCTTAATGTAGAGCCGTATCTGGCATCTTAAACATCATACAGCAATTACAGTGGGTCTTCTACAAAACGTTTGCACGTACCTACTACGCACACAATTATGAAGTACAATCGCTTTCATTAGTCAGCTTTTAAAGAAGCCTTTCATGTTGTGGATGGGAATTTCTTTGCACCACTGCATCTACTAGATTCCACACCTCTTTTCTATGTACCCTCCCCCAACGGTCGCATCGATTGGTGCTAAAATGCTATCCTTGCCACGTTCAGGTCCATAACACTTCGTCAGAGCCAGAACCTTATGTCACCAGTAGGACTACCAACGTGCTTTGCAGATAATTTCCAAACCCGGTTACCATTTGTACGCATTATCATCATGGAACCACTAATTATGCCTTGAGTATGATAAGCGCATGCTATTTGGTAAGTTTCTCCATGCGTTACCGTTGGACGGTAAGGGGGGGGGGGGGGGGAGGATACACAGGAAATAGATTTGGAATCTAGAAGAGGCAGAGGTATGAAGCAAATTGCGTCCCCGACGTGAAAAAGGCTTCTTTAAAAGCCGACTAAAGAAAACAATAGTGCTTACGTTTCTGTGTTCGTAGTACGTAAGTACAAATGTTTTCTAAAAGACACGCTGTATGACGATTAAGACGCCAGATACCGTACCACACAGACTACATTTACGAAATAAAAATAAAAACACCTCGACCCAAAATCGAATCATCGACCTCATGCATGCTAACCCAAAACGCAATCCACTATTCCAACTGCATAACACTAACGCAGCGTGCAGACAGAGTTAGTTACCACATATGTGATAACAGTGTTGCCAGATTATCTATCTTTAACGTCCATTTATTGCCAGAAATATGCTCAGAATGAAATTTTGTGAGAGAAATTTATGTAGTGCTACTATGTGAAAAATTGTGCTGAGAAATCCGAGTGTGCGAATTTTTCTTCAGCTTGTGTACGTTATGATCAGTTCTAGCAGTCTACATTTTATGGTGTAGCAATAACTTAAAATTCTGTTTAAAGGCTTCTTATATGTGGTTTGACATGTTGTGTTTTTGTTTCATTTTCGGCGCTGTCCTTCTTTCTACAGTTGCCATTTAAAAATTTTGTTTTTCAGATTTCAAAGCAATAGGAAGTGTGTGTTCTGATGTAACTTTTTAGTTAGTGTCACCAAATGTCGAATGTTATTGCCAAAGATCGAATGTTAGTTCCAACTATTGAATGTATTTTTTTGGTTTCTGTGATCTCGCTCTCTCTCTCTCTCTCTCTCTCTCTCTCTCTCTCTCTCTCTGTGTGTGTGTGTGTGTGTGTGTGTGTGTGTGTGCGTCAAATGGTATTTGCTTTGGAATGTTTATGTGGTGGTATATACACCTACATTTTTAAGAACTGTATGTTTGTGTGTGAGCAGAGAGAGAGAGAGAGAGAAGATATGTATTTGTTTTATTGTGGCTGCATGTACAAGTGGTATGGTGTCCGTAATGAGGTGTGTTTGTAATTTATCACATATTTGTTTTCAGAAACAACTTTCTGGGAATGCGGTAGGTTTCCCGCATTTGTATAAGGTATTTGTCATGGTTGTTTATTCTGATTATTTTCATATCTCGTTCCATGTATGTAGGATGGTGCTTCTGGTGCTTCCAGTGCGCCGGCAGGGTAGCTCAGCGTGTTCTGTAATAAAAAAACTGAGTTAATAGATCAACAACGAACTGAAACGGGTGTCTTTCGACGTCCGCCCAGAGCAGATACAACGAACGAAAACGAACAAAATGAGATTAAAAAAAAAGTGCTCCGCAAATGTGGAATGGTTTGTTTCCTACTTCCGACATCTGATGTGTTCTTGGTACTGTGTTTTAAAATTCTTATATGATAGGCCTATATTAACTGCGTTACAGATTTAACATTCAAGTTTATACATTTCTGATCCATGGAATTAGATGGTACAAAACTGAAATTATCAACATATCATAATGTTATACGCAACTGAGCATGACAGAACCTCGAAAGCTGAAGACGTTACTCAACTTGCTTTTGTGAGAATAACGTCGATTTCTTACATTGTGCATCCATTTAAAGTGCTTGAGTATATTTTATCCTACCATCTGGGCAACATCGAGTTGTTGCGATCACAAAATGGCGTCTACACATATGTTCGATCTCTGCCGTCACGTCTAGTCGACAAGGACTACACGGTTGGCTGATGACAACAGTATTTCACATTTAGCAACATGGGACATTCTCAGAATTTTTTTTCTTTATTGTGATTTCATTCCCCTACCCATATGGGACAGGGGGGGGGGGGGTACTGGCAGCGGCACAATCCACTGCTCTTCATCCAAGTGATACATTTCATAAAAGATGAAAACAATACGTATAAAAGGTGAAAAGCGAGATGTAAGAACATAGTAAGGGAGACAGTGGAGGTTAAAATATGGATGTACACTGAGACATTGATTGTGGGGCAGTTAAAAAAGTCTACATAAAGTTAAAAAACACTGTTGGCGATTTGTGTAGAGCGTAAAAAACACTGAAGTCACACACACAAGTTATAGGTTGGCCACAGTGTTAAAACACATAAAAATGACACTTTAAAACCATTTCACAAGACAGATCACACACAATGAAGAGTAAAAACTGCTGGGAGGAACCTGCCGAGGGAGTGGAGGCCTGACAGGAGGGAAAAGAGGGGTGGGGAGGGTGCAGAGGGGTAGGTTATCTGGCGACAGTGGGGGGAAAACAAGGGGCTCAGGGGGGGGTGCAACAAGGGGTAGGAGACAGGTGGGGGTTGGAGATGGAGAGGGAAGGCAAGTCAGGAGGGAGTGCTGAGATGCAGAAGGGGTGCACAGGAAAGGGAAGGGGAAGAGGAGGGGAGAGGGAGCGCTGAGGATGGGGAGGGGAAGGTGGGGTTAGTTAGTAGTAGAGACAGATATCAGGACGAAGCTCATCATCCAGGAGGGGTAGGCACGGGAAGGTGCATTGGGAAAGGAGGTGGAGAGTGTGGAGATGGAGAGAGGGTGGGACACCATGGTAAAGGTGCGGCATTGGGCTGGAGTAGAGACGATATAAGACACTAGGGAGGAGGGGAATTGAGTCTATTGATAATGTACAGGGTGTGGATATGTTCGAGGAAAAGGAGAAGATATGGGAAGTGGATGAAGTCATAGAGGAACCATGTGGGGGATGGGAGGCAGATATGGAAGGTGAGGCAGAGTGATGGCATTCAAGGTTTAGGAGGAGTTTATAGAATTTGGTCAGGGCAGAAATCCGGACAACACTAATATAACGAATGATAGGACGAATCAAGGATTTGTAGGTGTGAAAGGATGGAGTCTCCTGTCCTGCCGGAGAGGAGTTTCAGGAGGCAGAGTCTATTGTGGGCTTTGTGATGGGGCGTAAGGAGATGGGAAGACCAGGTGATGTGACGGTCGAAGGTGAGGCCAAGGTATTTCAGGGTACGAGTGAGGTGGATAGGACGACCATAAATGGTGAGGCAAAAATTGTGGAGCCAGAAGGAGAGGGTGGTATAACCTACAATGAATGCCTGGGTCTTGGAAGGGTTGATGTGAAGGAGCCACTGGTTGCACCATGCAGTGAACTGGTCGAGGTGAGTTTGAAGGGTACATTGAGACCGTTGAAGAGTAGGATAAAGGGCCAGAAAGGCAGTGTTATCAGAATTTCGACAACCATTTCAAGAAACCTAAGTTTTCCATCCTCCTTCATTACAGCTGATTTTGTATGTTCATGAAATTTCGTATCGCTTGCAAAATTCTTTCTCCCTGTGACAGGCATTCTCTAACAATTTTAACACTTGAAGAGATGACTTCATTCTACCAAGTGGAGACACTATACAAGTCATTTGCACCTCCTTAGATAAGCTAGTGAAGGAACTTTCCTGTAGAGAGCAACATCCGACACTGTTACTCAGCCAGTCTCAAACTTGCACCCATGGCTTCTGTTTCTGTGGAACATTCGTGTACTAGACTTCATTAGTCAAACATTCTTCGAATCACATTCGTAAAGGCAATCAGTGTCTTTTCTCTTCATAATGTGATAAAGTGTCATAACTGGGAACTCTTTGAAGACATCATTTGTTGATTAACATTACAGGGTGATCCACGACCTTGATAACTATGGTGGGTCGTTTTCCACTAAACTAGTAAAAAGATGCAGAGACAGCGTAAGAATCTTATTCTGCAGCTTCTCTCAGTGCTGTTACTTTTTTTGTCCTTTATGTAATTACATTGTTAAAAATTAATAAACATGTGATACATAAAATACATTTTTAAAAAGGAAAACAAATATTGCTGTGTTATTAACAAGATAATAATAGACAAAAGAAAGATACAGATTTTTCAAGTGGAAGAGCTTCAGTAAACACTTCGAGCTTTTCCCACATGAATGGTATTCTACCCTGCTTTGGTTGTTACCATATATATATATATATTCTATTCTGCTATGGTTATTTGTAATAACCAAAGCAGAATAGAATACCATTATATATGGACAGGGTGTCCCAGTGTTCCAGCTATCTTGTCCACCCAAAATATCTCTGGAACAATAACAGCTATTGGAAAACGACTTTCACCTGTATCAATGTAGGGCTGGGGCCCATGAATGTACATATTTGGAAACATTCTGAAACGAAAGCATATGTGTTTTTTAACACAAACTTATATTTTTTTTTTAAATGGACCTCCTATATTTTTTCTTCAGCAATCCATAGCATGACAAAGCACATAACAATGGCGTTGATTGCATCGCAATATTCCCATTACATCCCGAGATATTGAGCGCGAAGTTGACGCTTGAAACACCCGACATGCGCTGCTAGCGCACGTCCTGAGGCTCAGGCGTGAACCCCATGCTGCCCGTAATCGCGATGTGATTGACATGTGTAATCACACCTCCATACTTATCAAGAGGTCCGAAACGAATAATGCTGTCTGCTGCCTTCAACTCTCATAAGCACATAATGGTTTCCCTCTTGCACGTTTTACGTATCTACGTACACAATATGAACCAGTACCGATCGGTGTACACCCGTCAGGTTGTCTTATTTATCCTGCCCACCCACAATAAGGTTTATCTAATGCGTTATATGACCCATTGTGCCTGTCACGCAGGGCCTGGCTCTACCTAGTCAAGTGTCCAACGTAGTTCCCACTACTGCCGCAGTTACCACTTCGCCTTGTTTATGATTTGCAAACTCCTGTACTCCACCACCCTCCAAGCATCCCATTTGTTGTTGCTTTGGCGTGCAGTACACCGCTTGCCAGTGTAGTCGGGCATCAGAGTAATCTAGTGACGGCACGGAGGTAGTACACATTGTGAATAAACGTTGTGTTGTGGAACTTACGTACGCACATTAAGATATGGTAGAAATGCTGCTGATCTATGGAGAATGTACGTTGACGGGAAATACGTTATGAGATTGCTTGTTTGTTGATAGCACTGTTAGCGAACATTATTATTATTAAGTTAATATGTCTCTTTTCTACCCTACTCTACATACCTGTACTGTACCCTGTTGTAGGTGGACGAAATGCTGTTCAGGCAGAACGACTGTACAGAAGACGATTCCCTGACAAGCCATCGCCTTCGCGCCGGATGTTTGGTCGTCTCACATCTCGTCTACGTGAAACGGGAAGCTTAAATCCAAGATCTCGACATCGTCCTAGAACACGCACAGATGAACGTGCTGAAGTTGCTGTGCTCGGTACCATAGCTGTGAATCCTCAAATCAGCACACGTCAAATTGAACGTGAAGTTGGTGTGTCGAAATCAAGTGCACAGCGTATTCTTAAACGTCATAAATTTCATCCTTACCATGTTCATTTACACCAGGATCTTCATGGAAATGACTTCCGCAATAGGGTAACATTTTGTCGGTTGGCTCAGCAAAAGCTTCAGACTAATCCAAATATTTTTGCAGATGTTCTCTTTACCGACGAGGCATCATTCTCCAACAAAGGAGTTGTCAATATGAGGAATATGCATTATTGGCCCTTTCACGTTTTTTTTTATTATCGCATATACGAAAAGAGTTACGTGAAATACTTTTAGCAATGCTGTGCTTTGCTTTTCTTTATCATCATTACCCTTTAGCGGAATAAAATGTATATATGGAAGTCTTATTGTTCTGTATCTGGCCTACAATTTAAGGAACGATTTTTCGTAACTGCAACTCATGCTAAGAATCAATATATCTTCCCTACTTCATAGTGATTAAAAGTTGAAATTACTTTGTTATGAGCACTGATGTTACAGTCCGTGTGATCGTTCAAAAACACAAGTTCGCAGTGGATTTTATTTCTCGTTAAAATGCTATTTCATACCACGACTAGCCCAAGAACATGAGACTCTCATTAAAAAATACGTTGTCACTATAAAGTTTGCCAGATCAGAACGGAGCACAGCAAGATTCCTATCAGATTCTGAAGGTACATTAAATTATTTGCACTGTAAATTATATCCTATCAGCAGCCCGCGTCAATCTGCAACACATCATAAAATCTGCTGATCTTCACTGCCAGTCTGGGAGCTAAAAGAAATAATATTATTTTACTATTATTTTACCGCTTCCTTGCGGTATGCTCGACTATATTGTAAGTCGTTTAAATACGCCGCGGCAGCGGCTCTTCGTTCTCCACGCAGCTCAGCACCACAGATAATATTTATATAACTGAAAAATGTCTCAACAGGATGGGATAATATGCAAGCAAGCTTAACAATAAATAATACAAGTTTTCATTTAAACAACTCTATTAAAACCTTTAAATATCTCAGTGATTACAGACCTTTGTGAATTCACACGTAATGGCGTACATTGCTTAGTCTCGACAAAAGAATGCTACACTAGCGTTCGCTACTACGACACAGGATATCTTACTCGTTCGACTCCCAGATGAAGAAGACAAAGAAATTGCTATTCGTCACGTATTATATACTAGTTACTTATTTTAATCTTTGTTCGACATTTATCGTCTGTGGCGGTTTCATTACTCGCCGACGCAGATATTCTCAAAAATAAATAATAAAAAAAAATACATAATTTTATACAATAACACAATATGATACATATAATTTTCTCGTTACTACATAATATGTTGTTTTTGTTTCTTACTAGACGTTACAGCCCGCAGACAATCCAAAATGGCTCCGTCAGGTAGAGCATCAACGTCCGTGGAAAGTTAATGTTTGGTGTGCGATTATTGGAGATACCATTATTGGACCTTTCTTTATAAATGGCATCCAAAATGGCAGACAATACTACAGATTTATACGGCACAATCTTCCTGTTCTCTTGGACACCGTACCTCTGAACCGGAGAATGGTCATGTGGTATCAGCATGACGGATGCCCTGCAGATAACGCCATACGAGCACGACGACTTCTGAACCGTAAGTTCCCTGGTAGGTGGATTGGATGAGGTGGCCCGGTCAGGTGGCCTGCCCGATCTCCGGACCTCACACCGCTGGATTATTTTCTTTGGGGAGCAGTGAAGGATGCTGTTTACCAACATGAACCAACAACACCAGAGGACATGAAGCAACGCGTTATTGATGCTTGTACAGCCATCAAAGAGGAAACAGTAGCACGAAGTAGGGCATCCTTCATCCGCAGAGTGACCCTATGTATGCTAGCCAATGGGCATCACTTTGAGCATGAGAAGTAAACGCTATGTTTAGTATGTAGTGCTGGTATCACAGTGGAAGTTTCTACAAAGGGCCATTTTACCCAGTGATGTTAAGAAAGATCTCTTTGCAACAATTTGTCATTTAGCGCATTAGATAAACATAACATTGATAATTATGTGATAATAAAACTAATTGGTTAAACATGTTTACATTCATCTTCTATGTCCTACCTGAACTTCCCAAATCAAAACATTTCTACCTAAACAACGGTAAAACTTTTAGTCCACTTGCTCGTTTCACTAAAACCATGAACATGAATTTTACTATTACGAGTGAATGATTAACTGTCACTTGCGCTAGATCTACAGTAAAGTAAAGTCTTAACGTTGAACGGCATTACCTTTTTACTAACGGATTAACGGTAAGCGAAGTTAACTTCGTGACTAACGTTGCGGTACATAGATATGTTACAGAACCGCATCACCCATAGCCTATGGGATAAATACCTGCTGGAATGTACGACGTTAATGCAGGATGGCAGCAGACCGTATTATTCGTTTCGGACCTCTTGATACGTATGGAGGTGTGATTACGCATGTCAATCACATCGCGATTACGGGCAGCATGAGGTTCACGCCTGAGCCTCAGGACGTGCGCTAGCAGCGCATGTCGGGTGTTTCAAGTGTCAACTTCGCGTCTTAATATAATGGGAATATTGCGATGCAATCAACTCCATTGTGTATATGCTTTGTCATGCTATGGATTGCTGAAGAAAAAATATGGGAGGTCCATTTAAAAAAAACATAAGTTTGTGTTAAAAACACATATGCTTTCGTTTTAGAATGTTTCCAAATATGTACGTTCATGGGACCAAGCCCTACATTGATACCGGTGACAGTCTTTTCCAATAGCTGATATTGTTCCAGAGATATTTTGGGTGGACAAGATAGCTGGGACACCCTGTATATATGTAGTAATAACCATGGCAGAATAGAATACCATTCATGTGGGAAAGGCTCGAAGTATATATATATATATATATATATATATATATATATATATATATATATATATGTGTGTGTGTGTGTGTGTGTGTGAGAGAGAGAGAGAGAGAGAGAGAGAGAGAGAGAGAGATTAGCTCTATGTGATGTGGTTTGTGTTTGAGGTATGACCATACTAATTGTTACTAAAATTACTTCCTACATTTGCCCACGTCATAAGCCGGAGAGGAGCCCTGGGAACGTGACCTTGAGCATGTGGTCCCTGAGAGCACTTCTTATCTATATTGTGTGTTTGTGTTGGTGTAACTGAGTCTTATTGTAATGCATATGTATTTTTATTTACAATATTATAAAGTTCACATGTCTTACAGTTTGCACATGTGTTACAGTTTACATACAGTGAGGTGACAAAAGTCATGTGATACATCCTAATATCGTGTTGGACTATTCTTTTGCCCATCATAGAACAGCAACTCAACATTGCATAGAATCAACAAGTCGTTGGAAGTTTCCTGCAGAAAAACCCTGATGTGGTTCTTGGAAATTTTCCAGGCGTAAGGAGTATTCCACGAAGTTTCGGGACTGCAGTCGAATAATGTCAATTTCTTACAACGATGTTGCGGCTGACAACCATTCAGCCATCTTCAGGTGTGTGTTTTGCACTGCAGATTGCAAGTTCACAGCGTCACCATTATGCCAGAAATTGGCGCGAATACAGTTGCCCTTCGCCACCGCCTCCGCCGTCGCCTCCGCCGTCGCCTCCGCTGCCGCCTCCAGCACCGCCGCCGCCTCTGCCTCCACCGCATCTGCCTCAGCCGCTTGCACCGTCGCTGTCTTGTCGTCGCATCACATCACCTGGTTAACGTCCTCGTTATCTCTCCCTACCTCACCTGTCGCCGGAAGACCTCCACACAGTCTACCATGGATAACGCCACCACCACATTCATTTACGCCTCCCCTTCCCCAGCACCCACTATTACCTCACGGAGTGCCTCCTCCAGGCTTCCCCCTCCTATACTCCACCTACCTTCCTCAAAGTCTCCTCTCCATCGATCTCCTACCCTGCACTATATCCCCACTCACATACTGCACCTGCTCCTGCACCTCTTCCAGCTCCCACTCTCACTCATGTCCCTGCTCCTGTTCCTGCCACCACCACCGTTGGGACGACTTTCCCCCAACCCCACTCGCCCTGCTACGATCAGCCATGCTTCCCCTGCCCTTGTCATGACCCAACGCTCCACAGTCACCACCACAGACCACTCATCTTCGCTTCCAAGTGCCTCCACCTCACATGAGAGGCCTACCCCCATCACCTTCCACTTTAACCAGTCTCTCACCCTTCCTCCTTGGCCACCTCCATCAAAAAGGTTCCCAAATGCCCAAGTATCAAGTCTCCACCTCCTTCTCCAAGAAACAACCACCAACCCCTCTTCTTTCAGATCGCTCCATGGACACCCCTCCTCCTGCAAGCCCAGCCCCCCCCCCCCCTTCCCCATACATTCGGCCTTTCAAATCCTGATCACAAATTCCTTGATGCCCACGCCCTCACAATCTAACTACGCACGTACGTCGCTAGTGCCCCATTGCTTAGCTTATCCCCAAAGAGACTCCATTCGTATCAAGTGCCCCTCTCTCTCACTCCACACTGACCTACTCCAGAAACTTTCTGATATCACTTTTGGCCCCCGTGCATCTCTCACACCCTTTCTTACCTCCTCCTCTCCCCATCAGCCCCAACCCCTTCGTAGTCCTCCAACCCTCATGGCCATCATCACAAAACTGAGACCCATGGTCAAGGAGATGGAGATGTCGGTGGAACTGAATTCACACCTCACACTCGAAATCGGCTCAGTGTGAAGTATCTACAGTGACTCCATCCCTACCTTCCTGATGCGTGTTTTCACCAAGTCCGCTTCTTCTATCAACCATTTTTCACTCAGGGAGGCCTGATTCTTAACCATCGCCACTCCATTCACCCTTTCTCATTCCCCTCCTCAACGTTACTGCTGCCATTGATACCCTCTCTACAAGATCACCTCACTGAAGCTGTGGAAGCCCACGTTTCTGCCACACTTATCTACCCTCATTGTCTACTCTTCCTCCGCAGGCCATCCTTCTTCTCCACAAATCCCACTGGCTCTGCTACTCCTTCATTCCCACCCATGACCAGGATACACTGCTCCACCACCAGCAATTACAATGACACATACGCAACCTCTGAACAGGAAAGAAATGTCAGGACTGACCTAGACATTTACACAACTTAACACCACCCTCCCTGTCAACTCCTCCAACTACTGGTCAACCTACCATCATCTTACTGGTAGCCATTCCGCCCAACTTTACCCCCATCTCCACGACGACCGCCTCTTTTCTGAAAACCTCAGTAAGGTTTTCTTCCCACCTCTCTGAGGTCTTCTCCAACGATCTCAACTTTGATTACTCCCTCTTCCACACAGTCCTAGGCCATACCAATACCTCTACCTCGCCACCTGCTCACAGTTTCCAGTACTTAGATTAGTTACCCCCTCAGATTTAAACACTCCTATCACAGCACATGACATGCAACTCATACTCCTCTCCAAATGCAGCACTGCCTCTGGTGACAACTGCCTCACCTACCACCACCTCAAGTAATCCCTCCACCTCCTTTGTGGCTGTCCTTCCTAACTTGTGAAACGTCATCCTCTTCACTGACTTTTAATGTGACTATGGAAGATGTCCTGCGTCCTGTTGTTCCTTAAACCCACAAACCCTCTTCTGACACCTCCTCCTATTGTCCCAACTTGGCTCACCTCCATGTTCAGTCAAATTTTCGAGTCCATACGCTTAGTGGCATTCTGCCCTCCTTCTGTGCCAACGATCAGCTCTTTAAACTTACCAACCTTCTTTCCCTCCAACTTATCTCCTGTTGTTCCAATATGGCAACCCAGGCTCCTCTTTAAACTTCAGACATATGCCCTTCCCATCAGTTTCATCCATCACTGTTTCCTTCCTTTCCTATCATCCTTCCTATGTCACTATCAAAAATACCAACTCCCATACATGTTATTGCACCATGTGCACGCCACAAGGCTCTGTTCTTTCCCCTCACCTCTGTCTCCTGTATACTGCAGATATGCCCAAACCTCCCCCCCCCCCATTCACCTCCTCCAGTTTCCTGGTAATCTATAATCCATTCAACGGTCCCAATGTACCCTTGATACCTACCTCAGCCATTTCACCACATGCTGCAACCAGTGGCTCCTTGACATCAACCCTTCCAAGACCCAGGCAATCACCATAGGACGTACCAACCCCTCCTTCCAGTTCCACGATTTTTACCTTTCGATTACGACCATTCTACCAAACTCACTCCTATGCTGAAATTCCTTGGCCTCACCCTTGATCATCGCCTCACGTGGACTCCACATCCCCTTACGATCGAACACAAAGCCCACAATAGACTCTGCCAACTGAAACTCCTGTCCAGCTGGCCATGGAGACTGCATCTTTCCACCATCCTTGACAGCTAAAAATCCTTGATCTGTCCCATCCTTTGCTCTGCCAGCATCACCTGGATTTCTGCCCCACCCAGATTCTATAAAGCCCTCCAAATTCTCGAACGCCATGCACTCTGCCTCACTTTCTACATTTGCTTCCCGGCCCCCACACAGCTCCTGTATCATCCTTCGCTTTTCCTCGAATGCATAAATACCCTGTACATCATCTGTGGACTTGATCCCCCTCACCCCTGGTGTCTCCAATCTCTTTACACCCCTCCTGATGCTGTGCCTTTATTGATGTGTCCCACCCTTTCTCCACCTCCACACCCTCCACCTCATTTACCCATAAAACTTCCAGTGCCTACCCCAGATAATGAGCTCCGCCCTGATATCTACACATCGTATCAACTCTACCCCACTTTCCCCTTCCATCCCCAGAGTTTCCTCTCCCCTCCTTTCCCTTCCACTGAGTGGTTTTATCTCTTCCCTACGCTCCCTATATTTCAGGTGAGGTCCATCCGAGACTCTGAACTTCCTCCGGACTTGTCTTCCATCTGCCACCCCGCCCGTTCTGTACCTTGGTGTGTCACCCAACCCAATTTTTTCCTTTTGAAGTGCCGTCGTTCAGGTGTGGACTTTTAAAACTGTGGCCAACTTTATTCTTGTGCTTGTGACTGATGTATTTTATGTGCTACGCCCATCGCCAACTGTGTTTTTATCTTTATGTGGACCTTTTTTGACTGTGTCCCACAATCAGCATCTCCATGTAAGTGTATTTTTAAACCCATTGTCTCCCCCCTTGTTATGTTCTTATGTCTACCTCTTTATCGTCTTATTTTGTGTTTCGTCTCCTCATTTTTAATAACAGAAATGTCTCTCAGCTGAAGAGCAGCGGATTCTGTTGCTGGCAGACCTCCCCCGCGCCACGTGACACCTCTCACAAAATAAAGAAAGGATAAAGGGTTTATTCCTTACTTTTATTGCCGCAAGTAATGCAGTAAAACATCAGACTTAAACACAACATTTTTATTTATTACTTCTTTATTTCTATCTCTACCAGCAACGTATTTTGCAGATATTATCCACATGAACTACTAAACCTGCAAAATTATATAATTTTAGTACTCGGATTTCATGAGACACGACCTCAGAAATACTGAACGCATGTAAAAGCGGCTTTCCTTAAAACGGAGCTCTGCTGACCCATACTACACTCATCCTGTGTTTGATAATGAGAGCACTTACCTACTTCCA
Organism: Schistocerca piceifrons; assembly: GCF_021461385.2. NCBI lineage: Eukaryota > Metazoa > Arthropoda > Insecta > Orthoptera > Acrididae > Schistocerca > Schistocerca piceifrons. Next base: position 521,732,066 of record NC_060143.1, read on the forward strand.
AAAAACTTCAAACGCAATTTCAGACCTCCTCCACTAACACTATTAAAAACAAGAAACAAAGGAATTTTGACATTGGTTTACATCAATGGCGAGAGTTGAAAATTTGTGACGGGCTGGGATTCGAACCCGGGTCTCCTGCAAACCAGGCAGATTTTCTGACGACTGAGTCACCCTGGCACAAATTCAACGCAACTGCACGGACAATCCTAGCATGCCTGCAATCAGACCCAAATTCTCAAGTTATCCGCACATTGCTGACGTAGTGCCCCTGCCCATTATCCTCATTATTGGCTGTGTTTCGCCGAATCGCCTAAGAGTTCGAGCGTGATGTGTATCTGCGCCGGCCGCTGTGGCCGAGCGGTTCTAGACGCTTCAGTCTGGAACCGCGCTGCAGCTACGGTCGAAGGTTCGAATTCTGCTCGGGCATGCATGTGTGTGATGTCCTTAGGTTAATTTAGTTTAAGTAGTTCTAAGTCTAGGGGACTGATGACCTCAGCTGTTAAGTCCCATAGTGCCTAGAGCCATTTTTGTATCTGCAGTAACGCGGTCACTGGCCAGTCTCGCCTTAATTATAGACGTGGTGTTTCTTCTTTCGGATGTGTCCAAAAGAACACAGACCATTTTGGTCCTGCAGCCATTCAATCAATCAAGACCCAAAGAATTACGACATATAGCTGCTAGTGGGCAGGGATTTACATTAATGGCATCAGAGGACCTTCCTAGTAAACAGGAGATCTGGGTTCGAAACCCGGTCCAGCACGAATTTTCAACTTTCTCCATTGATGTAAATCAATGCCCACTAGAAGCTACAGGTTGTAATTCCTTTGTTTCTTGATTGATAATGGCTGCAGGGTTGAAATGGTGTCTGTTCTTTCGGACATTTCCGAAAGCCATTTGAACCGGCTTACAGTATTCATCTCATTTTCTCCATCTGTAACTTTGACACCCTACGCTTCTCCCCAGTGCTAAATTGACGAGTCCTTGACGGCTCAAAATGTGTCTTATCAACCAACACCTTCTTTCAGTCATTTTATGTCATAAATTTCTTTTCTCTCCAATTCTGTTCAGTATCTCCTCACTGTTACGCGATTTACCAACCTAATATTGAGCAGTCTTTTCTAGCACCACACTCCAAAGCTTCTATTCTCTTCTTGTTTGAAATGATTATTGTTCACGTTCGACATCGTACAAGGCCACATTATAGACAAATGGCTTCACATAATGCCTTCCTAACACTTAAGTTTATAGTAGATGTGAACAAAGTTCTCTTTCTCAGAGACTTTTTCTTCGCGCTGCATTTCTACCTTTTATTGTCTCCTACAAGCTAAACGTCAAATATTTAACAAATTAATTCGTTTTTTAGGCAGTCAGACATTTAAATCTGTTTTATGCATGGGAGTTCCTTTCTTAAAAGAATCGACGATACGTGCGTGGTTAATGGTGTACCAGAGAAGGGCTTCATTTCGCAGCATATTGAAACCATAGTGGTCCGGAGCATTAATCTCTTTAAGTAGCCCAAATTGTTTTCCAATATCGAGTACGCTTACTTCCATGTCGCTCTCTCATGAGTCGCAGCGGGAGTCAAAATTGACAGGTACAAATCATGAAGCGTGTTTTCATTTCTAAAAGCGGATTTTAATATTTGTGCCTGTGACCCTCAGTTTCAGCGGCACACCGATACACGGAGACTTGATTCCGTTTGTTGGCTGTACGGCTGCTTGCAACTAGTGGCCTAATTGTTAGGGTCGCTACCTCTAGATTGCGGCGTCGCGGTTTCGACTGTCGTCCTGGTCTGAGACTAGGCGGCCAAACAACCCAGGCGGGGCCAGTGTTGCAATACGACCATTTTTCATCACTACGACTGACCAAAAGTCAGCACGTTTTTCTCCCAGACCTTTCTGCAGCGACTGACTGTGGAAGTGGGATATTAAGCTTTTGGTTTTCACGCAACACTTACCCATCCATAGACGACCCAAATTATATGTTGCATCGGATCATAAAAACTTAGTTTCGAAACTCCTACCGCAACGAAATTAGTTACTAGTAAGTTAAGAGGATTAACTGAGCCGGCTGGAGTGGCCGTGCGGTTCTAGGCGCTACAGTCTGGAGCCGAGCGACCGCTACGGTCGCAGGTTCGAATCCTGCCTCGGGCATGGATCTGTGTGATGTCCTTAGGTTAGATAGGTTTAATTAGTTCTAAGTTCTAGGCGACTGATGACCTCAGAAGTTAAGTCGCATAGTGCTCAGAGCCATTTGGATTAACTGAATCGTTGGTACACTAGCTGATCAGGAGTATATGGAGACACATATACAATACCGGAATTACCATAAGGTTTCACGACAGGCAGACCCAACAGTGTACAAGGAGGCAAGGTAGTCTGTTATCAGCACAGAAGCAGTAACAACAAAATGGGTCGGTTACGGGAGCTCAGCGACTTCGAACGTGGACTATAGTACAGTTCTTGGTAGTTGACGTGTGCCAGTTGCCGCTACGTTCTTGCCACATCGGCACCCGGCTACTGCTCGGTGATTTCACAAGTGCTGTTAACATATAACGCTGAGCAGTGTCATAAGCCCTTGGTATGACAGAAATACGAGATACCCTGTCGGCAGCTGTTTTAAGCGACCAATGACAGGACTACGGCAAACGAAGCATTCTGTAGAAATGAATTTAAACTCGTATCCCAAGCTAACCACAACGTCATGATGTGCAGTGTAACTGAGAGAAAAACGATCAACAATCTGCGGGCGAACTAAAATAACCACCACTTTTTTCACGGTGATTAAGGTAACATCTACGAGGAAAATGAAGACAGAAAAATTTCTGTTTAACCGCTAAAAAGCAAACTGTAATTTCCAGCTATCATTCATTGGTTCTCTGTAACTCTCGTCACATTGGTTACATGAAATATCCAAACAATGGACAGCCCTGGTTGGCACTTGGTTGTAGATTACAAACAATACTTGCCAGTATATTCCAAATGAAACAAGACGAAGAAAAATAAGGACAGATAAAAAGTTAATACGGTAATAAAAATGATGCAGCAAACTATTATAAATTTAAAAAAAATACATTTAAACGAAATAATTCAATAAAAATAGTCATGAAAGTCTTTTGATTAGTAAGTAAGGTTTCTGTATCACTGCTTAAAACATTTTTTTATTATTACGGCAGCTATTTCGGAAGATTTCTATTTTTAAATACGCCTACATAGTCCTGGTGTATATAAAACATCTGGTGTTACTGTATGTGGTGATTATTCTCGTTATGTTTCACGTACAATCGTGAAATATCGATTTCCCGTCTATTTTGAGCTGTTTTATACCGTGTGACGTAATATTTTGATATAATATTGTACATCTCTCCTGTAATTTTTTTGACAGGTCACACCGTAGAAGTTTTATATTCACAGTTGGTTTCGCAAAGCGTTGCGCGAATCTTTTCTAATGTACGATGATCTCTGTGATTAAAAGAACTGTATACGTGCCGCTGAATCGCGTCTAGTGCGAAGGATCCAGTAGTGTTTAGTGCTATGTTTGAAACGCGTGTATATCGTTAGCATCGTTGTGTGTGTGTGGTTTTTTTTGTGGTTATTATGCGTGATATAAAAAATTAAATGGGCAGATCCAGGATCCTGGATCCAGACGGAACGAAAAAGAATGCTGAACAAGGTGAGCTGACGAATTGTTGTGGCAGTTTGGCAGCGGCGAACGGTAAGGGAGTGATGTTGAGCGCTCTGGTTGGAGGAAATCTGCTCCATTCCGTGTATTGTCAAGTATCAAGTAATTTTAATCAGACTTTAGTTATTGTCACCTGAGTAACAAAAAAGACTGGGCTAACCTCAGGTGCTGACGGAGGACTGTGGAGCATTGTGGGGGGTCGTCGCAAGAAACCGCAAGAAATCAGCGGAAGGAATCACTTTTGAGTTTCGAAGTACTACCAGCATTCCAGATACCACAGTGAGTCTGTGTAGGGAGTCGAAAAAATGCACTAGTTGTCGAGTTGCTGTTCATAAACCACACAGTTCAGTAGCTAGTGCTCGGCAACGATTCATATGATGTGAAAGCGACACCACTGAGCAGAAGTTGGCTGGAGACGGGGGATTTGGAGTGATGAATCACCCTACACCCGCTGACAATCTGCTGGAAGGGGTTTGGTCTGGCGTTTGCCTCGAGAACGTTACGTGCTAGTGTGTTTAGTACCATCCGCAAAGAACGGAGGATACTGCATCTTGGTATGAGATTTGCGTGTTTAGTGTCTGGTCTCCTTACGGGCTTAAGAAAACACATTATTCGAAAGTGTACGACCACGTTTTGCAACATTATGTACTGCCCACAGTAGATGAACAGCTCGGAGACGATAGTTGTATCAGCAAAAGAGAATGCGCTTTGTCGTAAAGCAACGTCGGTGAGGCCATTGTTTGTGGACCATAACAGCATTACGGTCAGCGTTCGACAACACGACCTTCTCTGGTTTCTGACAATTAATCGTGACACCTTCAGCCGGGTGCTTATATCTCTGCATTCAAAGGAAATTATCACTTGTAACTGCAGGTGCGTTGCTACGGAAGTACGCATTAGTTCACTAGATTGCAAGATGATTTGTTGACGCAGCACTCTTTAGAAGACGTCGTACCTTATCAGTTAATCCTTTGACCAAAGAAAGCGATGATTCTGTTCAGCGCTTTCGTGTCTGTTTCAGTTGACAATGAAAATACATTCACTAGGCCCAAGTCCTTAAGCTTCAGATACATGGATCCTGTAACTATCTCAATAAGCAATTTGGCTGAAACTAGAATGTTTCACAAAAGTAAAGAACGCCTAACAGGCCAAGAATCTTTTCCAGTAAGCAAGTCTTTTATATTGTAGAGCGCTAACACACTACCTAAATGTGGTTATAACACAGCGTTTGGGAAAATATAGTTTTAATATGCTGTTACTACATCAAAAATTATGCTATGTTACATAATCCGTTTGAACACTGACCGCGATAGAGGGAAGCGTATACTACGTTGACACATAGTATCTGTACTTATACTAGGTCAGGTACAATGCCGATGACATTTATAGTGAACTTGGGGAGTTAACGAGAGATTTTTGGCCACATTGTGGCATTCCATGGTTTTCATTTGCTATAAAATAATGTATGCTAAAGTGCTTTAGCTTGAATGACGTTTCAATTAAAAGTAGCCATTGCTATGTGTTTATTTTTTCAATAGTGGACGTTTGTATTTGGCAAAGTTGGTCGTAGGTATTGCTAATGCAATCGAGGAACTTGTCGCCTTTGGTGAGATAATTAATGGAAACGAGACTTGTCAAAAAAGCTCTCTTTTCTGATTCCAGTATTGAAATTAATTTTCATCATCAGTTTTGGACCGTGGAGCCCACAAGACGTGTTGTCATGTTGTTCCTAGGCACCGGAAAGTAGGTGTCCCGAATTTAATTTCAGATCAGTTCTCTTAACCTTATCGTGCTGCTTAAGACAATGGCCATTTCCGTCATCATGTTTCGTCATCATCATCACACATAATATCAACATTACATTACACAGACGCGTGTTCAGATGGTTGAAATTACACGCAAATTCCACATTTAATCAAGTGCAGCCCCCATCTTTCATTGCCAGGTACATAGAACTGAATTTCTTTCCATGTCATTGGAATCTAATCATTGTCAAAACCTTGGCCAAATTACTTACGAACCAATGCTGTTACTATGTGTTGAATTATGAATTACCTTAATTAGACCTATACTACGTTGTCTGGAAAATTATGGACGAGGAGGGGTAGGTGTAGGTGACAAGAGATCCACCGTCTGGTATTCAAAGGAAAAATTCTGACGTTTGCCAGGATTTATTTCAGTATACCGCTATATTTGTTGTTGAGATCTTCAGTCCGTGGACAGGTTTCACGTAGTTCTTCCTGCTACGCTATCCAGTGGGAAATGTATATCTCCGTAGCCCTACATCAATTGAATCTGTACAATTTTTGAACCAACTCCCATGCCCATTTTCTCCTCTCCTCCCCCCCCCCCCAAACTTACTTCCCCTCATTACCAATTTATCTGCCTTTAATGCTTTAGGATGTGCACAACCCAAGTAACCATTTTTTCACTCAAACGGAGCTATAAATTTTTCTCTCCAATTCGATTCATTACATTCTCATTAGTTATAAGATGTACTCTTCTAAATTTCACCATCCTCCCTTAACACAAGGCTCATTTCAAAAGTTCAGGACAGTGTAAGATAGAATTTAAGAAAATAACTTTTCAAAATACCTTCACAAGCCTTCTACATAATCTCCATTGTTCCTTATGACAGCTTTCCAACGTTGTAGCACCTTCTTAATTCCGTATAGGGCTCCTTCATTGTGAGCTGTCTGCTTACTCGACTCATCTCACCGGAAGCTTCATTGGTTGCGTCAAAACGTTTTCCACGAAACTGTTGTTTCAGTTTGGGAAACAAATCAAAGTCTGGTGGGGACATGTCAGGACTGTATGGTGGGTGGGGAAGAATTTCTCGTCCATATTTTCGAGCGTTTCTCTCACTGGTAACGCAACATGCAATCTTGCATTATCGTGCAAAATGAGGACACCAGCTGAATTTTCGGACGCAAAACTTTCTTTCAGAAACAGCTTTTAATACGCGCCTGTTACAAACGTTTGCTGGGACACTACATTTGTAGCTACTATTGCATTCATGTCATACGTATAGATTATCATCACTTTCACCTTTCATTGTTGGCGGCGCAAGTTTTCGGACGTGCAGAACCAAAATTTTCCATTGTTATAGCTGAGACTTCAGTTCTAGCTCAAAATTTCGTATCCAGGTTTCATCACGTACAACGATTCTTTTCAGAAACCGTTCTTCTTCCGTTCGATAACGCTGAATCAATTCTATCGTAATCTGCTTTCTCCTCTTCACTCAGATCTTGTGAAATCCATCTGGCACCAACTTTTCACACCTTCAGCTTTTCAGTTATTTCTCTGTATACTGGAGTGACAGACATTCTGGACTCATATGCAATTTCAACACATGTTTTTCTTCGATCAACTCTAAAAATGTCATTGAGAAAAACGTGATGGAATTGATGGTGTTCCACTTCTTTGCTTACCTGACCTTTATGGATGCGGACAGACCACCGTGATACTGCGCTACGATCCACTGCACTATTCCCACATACCTCTCTCACAGCGGTATAAATTTCCGTTTGGTTCATTCCATTCAGGAATTCGATTTTGAAGTAGAAACGCTCTTCACCGCATGAAATCCGACCTAACTCGATTTCAGCTTCCATTTGAATACTGAATTACGCACGACAGAGCCACGCGAACCGGCAAACACATATACCACCGTCACGCCTAAAGTCTCGCTCACAACTGACATGAACAAATTGATCATACCACGGTAAAGGTCTCGCATGCGCCAGATGCAGGACTTTTGAAATAACCTTTCTACAATATTTCATGTACCTTCATTCTCTTTCCGCTTTCGTCTCTAATGACCTCGTTGTCGACGGGACATTCAAGCTAATCATCGTCCCTTCTTCTTCTCTCTATTGTTAATCACCCAAGCTTCACTTCCATATAACGCTGTAACCCATACGAGACTACATAGTTTTCTTTCTCAGGAAAGCTTCTTTTGTTAATGCAATTTGCATTTTATATCTTCGCCGGCCGCTGTGGTCTAGCGGTCCTAAGCGCTGCAGTCCTGAGCCGCGCTGCTGCTACGGTCGTAGGTTCGAATCCTGCCTCGGGCATGGATGTGTGTGATGTCCTTAGGTTTGTTAGGTTCAAGTAGTTGTAAGTTCTAGGGGACTGATGACCTGAGATGTTAAGTCCCATAGTGCTTAGAGCAATTTTGAATCATTTTATATCTTCTGTACTTTTGCCATCGTCAGAAATTTTTCTGCCGAAATAGCAAAATTCATCAGCTCCATCCTTCTTGTAATTCACGCACTCTCACCTGGTTTAATTCGACTACATTCCATTACTCTTGTTTTCCTTTTATTTAAGTTCATCTTATAACATCTTTTCAGGCGCTATCAGTTCCGTTCAGCTGATCTTCCAAGCCCTTCGTTGTGCGTGACAAAATTACAGTATCATTGACACAGTGTAAAATTGTTGTTATTCGTCCTGAACTTTACACTATCTTCCAATTACATAATTTATCGGCAAATTATACAACAAAACAGGTTTTTAAATATATGAGTTAAAACTATTAAAATATAAAACTGAATGAAAGGTCCAGTACTCAGGTGTAGCTGTGTTTAGTTTAGTCGATTAGAGATCCAGACAACCGGTTTCGCAACTTTTAAGTTCTGGCGAAAATGTGTGCAGAAAATTTTATAAATAAATGGTTTGTAATGGGGAAATGAAGTTATCTGATATACCTTTTGAGTTTGCTCAATTTACGGTTTAAACAAAATGCCGGACAGTCATCAACCCTGTTTCCACCTTCTATATTCTTACATGGGCAATAAAATGAAAACGAAACAGACTACAAAGCGTGCAAAAATTTAACTGGACGTAGAGGATGCTCCACTGAAGGTTCTAAGGCAGGGAACATGGGGTTGGAGAAGCCAGTTTAAGGATATAAAAGGAATAAAATCACAGTGGTGTGTACTTTGTTATCTACATTAGTTACAGTTAACTGCAAAATACCATCACTGACGCGATGAACGTAACATTTGTACTGCGTCTTAGACAATGTGCTCAAACTGACGAGCATCAACCTCAATACAACCATGACATCGGCGAACAAGATTCTGACGCACGCTGACGAATATTCCTGGTGTGTTTCGAATCACATCATAGGCAACTAGCAACTAATTCCATCACCGTATCCCACAGCGTAGTAAGCAGACACTGTCAATAATAATAATCCGTTAAATAATACGCGAACACACTTACTTTAGTTTAGTTGATGTATTAAATTCCTTCTCATACAGAATCTCATCAAGATAGCGACTAGCTCAACAATACATACATATACGAGGGCCGTTCAGAAAGTAACCTCCGGTTGATTTAAAAAAATACACCAAGTTAAATAAAAATATTTTAATATATACTTCTTACAACTACATCTTTGCACTATTTTTCTACATAGTCTCCATAGCGATTGAGGCACTTATCGTATCTCTTCACAAGCTTTGAAATTCCTTCTGCATAAAAATCACCCGCTTGTGCCTGGAGCCAGCCTGTGACCGCATCTTTGAGCTCTTCGTCGTCATCAAACCGCTGTGACCCGAGCCATTTCTTCAAATGCATGAAGAGGTGATAATCACTTGGCGCCAGGTCTGGGCTGTAAGGTGGATGGTTGATAACGTCCCACTTGAAGGACTCAAGAAGGGCCGTTGTTCTGCGAGCAGAGTGAGGACGGGCGTTATCGTGCAAAAAAACCATACCGGAAGTCAGCATACCACGGCGTTTGTTCTGTATAGCCCGTCGTAACTTTTTTATTGTTTCACAGTACACGTCTTGATTAATGGTCATACCACGTTCCATGAATTCAACCAACAACACCCCTTTGGCATCCCAAAACACCGTTGCCATCAGTTTTCAGGCAGAAAAATCTTGCGAGGCTTTTCTTGGTTTGGTAGGCGAATTTGAATGTGCCCACATCTTTGATTGTTCTTTTGTCTCAGGGTTCACGCACTTAATCCAGGTTTCGTCACCGGTCACGATTCTGTTTAACAATGGTTCTCCTTCGTCCTCATAACGTGACAGAAAGTCTAATGCAGAGGCCATTCTTTGAGTTTTGTGGTGGTCGGTAAGAATTTTGGACACCCATCGTGCACAGAACTTACGGTAACCCAATCTTGCTGTCACTATCTCGTACAAGAGAGTCTTAGAAATCTGTGGAAAACCAGTAGACAACTCCGACATTGAGAAACGTCGATTTTCACGAACTTTTGCATCAACTGTCTGAACGAGTTCGTCAGTCACCAATGATGGTCTACCACTCCTCTCTTCATCATGAACGTTTTCTCGTCCACTTTTAAATAAACGTACCCATTCACGGACAACTCCTTCACTCATAACTCTTGGTCCGTACACGGCACAAAGCTCACGATGAATAGCTGCTGCAGAATATCCTTTGGCTGTAAAAAACCTTATGACAGCACGCACTTCACATTTGGCGGGGTTTTCTATTGCAGCACACATTTCAAACTGCCACAAAAACTAAACTAGCGCAGGTACGACGTTCACTCGACCACGGCTTGATGCCGACTGACCTGTTGACTGCGTGAACGCACAGATGGCGTCGCTACTCCCCCCACAACCCGCACTGTGACCAATCGGAGGTTACTTTCTGAACCGCCCTCGTACATCCTTCTTTCACGACTAATCGGCAAGAAGTCCCCTATTCTTTTTGCTAAGAGAAAACATAGATAGCAGAGAAGCTATTCCATGGAGAAAATGGACGCTCCAATGAATAATTGGGCTTGAAACTACTTTGCATTGATAATCGGTAAGATAAGAAGAGATATTTCGAGATATGTACTGAGTTATATAATTTATAAAATTTCTGAAAATATCGTGGAGAGACCGCTGCAAGAGACATTACAGCCACTAGCAACTAATTCCATCTCCGTATCCACTGGTGTCTCATACAGAAGTGCCTTTACATATCCCCATAGGAAATAATGAAGGGTATTCAGGTCAGGTGACCTCGCAGGCCATGGAATAGGACCTCCCCTTTCAATCCAGCTACCAGGAAATACGGCACTGAGATGTTTACAAACATCCAGACTGAAGCGAGGCGGTAGACCGCCATGTTGTATCCACATCCTCTCAAGCACAGCCAAGGGTACATTGTCCAGCCACTCACGTAGAGCTCTTTGCACGAACCTCAGGTACGGGTAGCCATTCAGACGGCCTACTGCATCATGACTTCCTAGTAATGAGTCCCGACCTTCTCCTTTCCTTCTTGGAAATAAAGGCTGTAGATGTCAATAAACAGAACAGTAGGTGTAAACTTGTACGCATGTTGGTTGTAAATAAGCTGGAAAACAGTAATGCTAGACAAAGCGGTAGACAAGCTTACTTCCATATCTCCTTCAGTTGGCTTCTCGGACCCTAGGTTCCGTACCTCAAATTGATTAGTGGAGCATTCTCCATGTCCTGTTACATTTTTGCCTACTCTTTCGGTATCACGCTGCATAACGAGCTTGGCGCGGACGTTGGTAACGCAAATAGGCGTGTTTACAGAAGTGCACTTTATTGGAAATCAGGAAGAAACAGAGCGAACGTTCACCGGTATGCTACTTGTCTGTTAGAACTTGTCTGTTATATATTAATATCTTCAGCTGCTGACGGGCGTTCATATATATAAACGAAGACAAGTGAAAATGTGTGCCCCGGGACTAGAACTTGGGATCTCCTGCTTACATGGCAGACGCTCTATCCATCTGAGCCACCGAGGGCACAGAGGATAGAGCGACTGCAGGGACTGTCACCCACACGCCTCCCGCGAGACCCACATTCTTACCTTGTATGTCCACACACTACACTCGTAGTGTCCCACCCAAACACACTCATTACTCGCGGAAGACATTCTCACCAAGAGCTCAGATAATATGTGTGCATCCGCACAGAAGAGGAAGGTCATGGCCGGCCGGTATTTCCAGAACTATATACTTATATGGATATGGTGTCTGTTCTTTCGGATATGTCCCAACATATACATAAGTATATAGTTCTGGCAATACCGGCCATGACCTTCCTCTTCTGTGCGGATGCACATATATTACACAAACACTTGCGGGACTTGGCAAGAATGTCTTCCACGAATAATAAGTGTGTTGGGGTGGGACACTACGAATGTAGTGTGTGGACAAACAAGGTGAGAATGTGGGTCTCGCGGGAGGCGTGTGGGTGATAGTCCCTGCAGTCGCGCCGGCCTAAGTGGCCGTGCTGTTAAAGGCGCTGCAGTCTGGAACCGCAAGACCGCTACGGTCGCAGGTTCGAATCCTGCCTCGGGCATGGATGTTTGTGATGTCCTTAGGTTAGTTAGGTTTAACTAGTTCTAAGTTCTAGGGGACTAATGACCTCAGCAGTTGAGTCCCATAGTGCTCAGAACCATTTGAACCTGCAGTCGCTCTATCCTGTGTGCCCTCGGTGGCTCAGATGGATAGAGCATCTGCCATGTAAGCAGGAGATCCCGGGTTCCAGTCCCGGTTGGGACTGCTATTGCAGCACCTAGAAGAGTATCATTATGAAGAATATTGTTTCCTATCCCGTACTGTTGTGGGAGATGAAACATGGTGAAGTCTTCTTGCGCCGGAGAGTACTGCAGCACCTGGAACAGTATCACGATGTAGAATATTGTTTCCTGTCCCGTATTGTTGCGGCAGATGAAATATGGTGACGTCGTTTTGGGCTGGAGAGCAAGCGTCAGAGCCAACAATTGAAGCACATGGATTCACCGTCCCTGAAAAAATCCAGAACCGTGCACGCCAACTCCGCGAATGTCACGATGAACTCTTTCTTTGACTGCAACGGCCCGCAGCTCATTGACTTTGGGAAACAAGGCGCCACGCTTAACTCACAGAGGTATGTGCACACGCTGCAGAAACTGAAGCTTGCCATGAAGTCCAAACGCCTAGAAATGTTGACGGACAGCATTATTCTGTTGGAGTGATCTCCAGCCACGTGATTTTCACATTTTTGGAGCCCTAAAATAAAGACATTGGTGGCCATAGGCCACCAGATGCATTTTTCTGTAAAATCATTGAGCGTGTTGCTCACAGTGGGATAAGTTGATTGAAAGCTATGGTGGCCACTTTTAAAGCTATAAACACTTTACTTACCCATAACGCATGTGTTTCGATTTTATTTGACTGCACTTACACAAGCTGGTTTCTGTACAAGTTGTAGAAACACTGGGATCCTGCACAACCTTAGACTTTCAAGGAGTGTGTTCTAGTCAACATTATTAAAACTGTTTCTCAAGACTAAAAACTCTGTCATAGCTTCAGAATTGTGTCGCGTATTTCTATATTTTTGGGGCACCAAAACTAATCTTCTACTTACTTCGGTTTTTCCAGTTTTTCCATTCTTGAGTAGATAATTTGTGTTACCATTTCTGAACAGTGTTTAATTAAAATGATGTTTTAAATGCCCTTACACCAGTCAAAACATGTCACTCTACAATGCTGAATTGTCCACTACGTGCTGCCAATAACGCTATAAAAGAAAGACCGTAGGGCTTAATGACCTGTCGACGATAAAATTACAGGCAGAACAACAGCTTGGTTGGACAAGATAGCGGGAAATATCCATGGTCTTGTGAAGCCAACCACTCCGTCATCATAATACTTCTACAGCTAATATTTACAATTCTTATGATATTAAGAGAAATCAACAGCGCACAGTCACCACGATTGATTAAACAGTTTTGTGACAGTCATGCAGAACACGTAATACAATAACATGGTATCACTTCTGTTTTAAGAGTTACTGGATGGAGCATTAGTCACGTGTGAGTTGGTTCGTAAAACACCTCAGAAAAAACTTAATAAACTAATGAAATGCCCTGTGATGATGATTATGCACGATTACATTTTAAGATGATATCACGGTCCTATGACGTGTTTTTATTCTTCTTTTTCTCTTCTTTACCTCTTCCTGTTTGATACTAGTGAATTTCTGTGACAGTTCCACTCTTTTTCTCGACCACCCAACGACTCCATTTACTTTTAATTTACTTCTTTATTTTTACCGGTCATCTTTCAGGATTTTGAAGAAAATTTCAGCAACAGTTGCAAATTTGACTTTAAACTACGACCACTTTCACATCCCAGGACAATTATCTAATGGTTTATACATAGTATCAAACAACGAAGTACAACAGAATTAGCCAAACGGTGAAGAATGTAGCAACAGGCATCAGCAACAATTCCCCACACTTCAAAAGCAACAAGTTAAAAAATAGTGTAGTGTGAACTCATCTATCATTAAAATGGATATTAGAGATGCGTTCAATATGTAGTGCAATACATTTCTTTTCTCGGCCAGTTTCGGTTGAGAAAAAGCGTAATTTGCTGTGAGACATCGTGAAATATTGCAGCTGCATCCCCTATAGCGTCATGAAGTTCCGATTGGTGGCGGCGCTGTAGGTAGCCTTCAAAATGGCGTCTGTAAAGGATGGGCGTTCTAGACAGAGAGCTGCCACTGAGTTTCTTCTGGCGGAAAACCAGAATATCGCTGACATTCATAGGCGCTTGCAGAATATCTACGGTGAGCTGGTAGTGAACAAAAGCACGGTGAGTCGTAGGACGAGACGTCTATCATTATCGTAACGAGGTAGCGCAAATTTGAGCGATCTCTCGCGTGCCGGCCGGCCGCACTGCAATGCTGGAACGCCACGTGGCACTCTATATGAAAAGCACTGACTGTGCTGTGTGACGTCTGTGACTGGTTGGCATTGTTGGTGTGGTGTCACCGCCAGACACCACACTTGCTAGGTGGTAGTTTAAATCGGCCGCGGTCCATGTAGTACATGTCGGACCCGCGTGTCGCCACTGTGATCGCAGACCTAGCGCCACCACCAAGGCAGGTCTCGTGATACGAGAGTGGACTCGACCCCAGTTGTACGAGAACCAAGCTACCGCCCAGTTGTACGCGAACCTAGCTATCGCCCAGTTGTACGAAGCCTTTCTCTCTCATTAGCCGAGAGACAGAATAGCCATCTAAGTTAATGGCTACGAACTAGCAAGGAGCCATTTGTATCAGTGCCTATAGCTTCGAGTATTCAAGAGAGATGTATTCCAAGGAATCAATAAAAGTTAAGTAAAAAGCATCTACATACTTTTCTTCTTATTCATTCATAAGTTCTCATGTTCCAGACTTCACGCCCGTCTGCATTAGTCTAGCGTGCCTTTCTTTTGGCTACTACCGTGTGGCGTAACAGTCTTGTTACGTCACTACAGATTGGCGACGAGTAAAAACTTTTTTCTGATTGCTTACATTTATTTCTGATTGCTTACATTTCATTGTGTCATGGCTTCGCCACATTCTCCAGATGTACTGTCCGAATTTTATCGCTTGCAGAATCAGCAGACGCAGGCGTTACTGGATGCCCTTGGACAGCTCGTCCAGGGTCAACGTGCGCTGCACACCGATGCGGCCGCAGCCGCTTCTCCGCTACCGCAGCCACAACCTGCTGTTGCACCTCCCTTTCGACCATACGTGGCAGCCGATGAGACCTGGCAAGAGTGGTCTCGTCAGTTCGCCTTTCACATGGCTGCCTACAGAATTCAAGGTAATGAGCGGCAGCCGTTTTTGCTTTCTTGTGTCGGTGTGTCCACATACCGTGTGATAGTGAAATTGTTTCCCCGACGCGACGTAGCAACTCTGTCCTACGAGGAAATTTTGTCTGCATTAGATGCCTATTTCAAAGAAACAGTTAATGTGGTTGCCAAACGGTATACGTTCTTTCGTACAAAACGTACGGCCGGTCAAACTAATAGGGAGTGGGTAGCAACATTGCAAGGACTTACTAGGGACTGTGCCTTTGAATGTGACTGTGGTCTTTCTTATTCAGATACAATGGTGCGTGATGCAATAGCACAGAACGTTTCTGATGTTCGCATACGGGAGCAAATTTTGAAACTAGTTAATCCCTCCCTTCAACAAGTGATAGACATATTGGATAGACAGGACACACTTGACTGTGCTCAGGAATCTTTTGAAACTTCGCCAGCCGTGTGTAACATTAACCGGCCCGCTGGACGCGCTGCGCGACCCGATAACCGGGCCTCGCGCACGGGCGCACAGCGACCGCCGCGTGCTAAGCCACGTGTGCCGCGCCAGCCCACAAATGCAGTGAAATCATGCCCGCGGTGTGCTACTAGACATTCGCGTGAACATTGCCCGTCACGCCAAGCTATTTGCTTTTTCTGCAATAAGAAAGGACATGTTCAAAGTGTTTGCCAGAAAAAGCTCAGATCAGACAATCACAATCATTCCAGGCCCTTTGCTTCGCGCCGGAATCGAACCAAGGACACTCAGGCTCGTGGACCTTCGCCTATGGACATTCATGTCGTTAATTCCACTTCGTCCAGTGACACTTTCTCTAACAGTGACTGTGATCGTCCCACAAAAACTGTGCGTCGACGTCGCCGGAAATCACGTCAATTAGCAAGTGATTCTGTACCAGTGTCTGTTCCAATTGCACAAAACAGTCGCTCTTGTCGTCAGCAGGACAATAAACTTTTTGTGGACTTAGACTTTGCAGGCAAAGTGATACCATTCCACCTCGATACCGGGGCTGCAGTTTCATTGCTCAATCACGACACGTACAAACAACTGGGCAAACCTCCGTTGCGTTCCGCAACTGTTAAGCTAACTACATATTCCGGACAGCAAATTCCTGTGTTAGGACAGTGCAGCCTTCTTGCAACATTCAAGGGACAAACAAAACTTGTGTCATTTTACGTTCTTCGTTCTTCTTCTGCAGTGAACTTATTTGGACTAGATTTATTTAAGTTGTTTAACATGTCTATTGTCAATCAGGTCCTCTCAGTGAATCAGACTGTGCCTACAGACAGTGTTTCCCGGCTGTGTGACGAATTTGCAGACGTTTTTGCACCGGGCTTAGGTTGCGCTAAAAACTATGAAGCACATTTAGAACTGAAGGTAAACGCGCAACCGAAATTTTTCAGAGCGCGCAATGTTCCCCACGCATTGCGTGATGAGGTCGCAAGAACATTAAACGATCTCGAATCACAGGGTGTAATTGAACGTGTGCAAGCTTCTCTCTGGGCCTCACCCTTAGTAATTTTGCCAAAACCTTCCGGAAAATTGAGACTTTGCGTGGACTTCAAGGCCACAGTGAATCCACAGCTAGTGACTGCTACTTTTCCTTTGCCCCGCCCGGAAGATCTTTTTGCTAAACTGTGTCCGGGAAAATATTTTTCAAAGTTGGACCTAGCCGATGCGTACTTGCAAATACCGGTGGACGACGAATCCCAGCGCGTATTGGTGGTTAACACGCATCTTGGATTGTACCGCTTCAAAAGACTGCCATTCGGGTGTGCATCCGCCCCTGCCTTGTTTCAGCAATATTTACAAACTATTTGTGCGTCGGTCCCTACTGCAGCAAACTATCTGGACGATATAGTGATCTCCGGACAGACAGAAGAAGATCATCTTGCGAACTTACGAACATTATTTCAGGTCTTGCGGCAAAATGGTCTTCGCTTGAGGAAGGACAAATGTGTGTTTTTTGCTCGTGACTTACCATACCTGGGACATGTCATTAATGCCCAAGGCATACATCCGAGTCCAGAGCACCTCCGTGCCATACACGATTTGCCTTCCCCTCAAAATCTGAAACAGCTACAGAGTGTGTTGGGTAAAATTAACTATTATCATAAATATGTGCGCAATGCCTCTTCCATTTCAGCTCCGCTTCATCGCTTACGCCGTAAAGGTGTTCCGTTCGTCTGGACGCCGGAATGTGAACGCGCCTTTCGCCAGTTGAAATCGGCGTTGCTTTCTAATACGTGCCTTACGCCATTCGATCCTCAGAAACCCCTTTTGTTGATGGTAGATGCATCGGATTTCGGGATCGGTGCTGTGCTTGCGCACAAAGTTGGCTCCCATGATCGCCCTATTGCCTTTGCGTCCAAATTGCTCTCGTCTGCGCAAAGAAATTATTCACAGATAGAGAAAGAAGCTTTGGCTCTCGTGTTTGGTGTTACTAAGTTCCATGATTTCTTGTATGGTCGTCACTTTACCATAATCACAGACCACAAACCTTTGACATCGCTTTTTCATCCGACCAAGCCTGTACCTCCACGTACAGCGCAGAAATTCATTCGCTGGTCTATTTTCCTCTCGCAGTACCGCTACGATATCTTGTATCGGTCCACTGCTAAGCACGGAAACGCCGATGCGTTGTCCCGTTTGCCTGTTGCTGAGGATAAAGCATTCGATTCTTCCGAACTTGCTTGCATGTTCATTGATTCGGAAACCGATGAAGTGGTCGAATCGTTTCCGATTGATTTTCGTCGTGTCGCTACAGCCACAGCTGCTGACCCTGTCCTTGCTACTGTTTTACGTTTTGTTGCTACGCAATGGCCTTTGTCAAAGTCTCGGATCGAGGATCCGTTGGTTCGCCGATTTTTTGCTCACAAGGAGAGACTTTTTGTTCGACGTGGTGTTTTGTTGTTGCGTTCGGATAATGATCAGTCCAGAGTCGTGGTCCCACGTTCGTTACAGTCCTCTGTTTTACGGCTTCTTCATCAAGGACATTGGGGTATAGTGCGAACGAAACAACTTGCTCGTCAGCACTGTACTTGGTTCGGAATCGATGCTGCGATTACGAATATGTGTTCTTCGTGCCCGGCGTGTGCCGAACAACAGTCCGCACCGCCGCGGAAAGTCTTTGCGTGGCCAAAAGCCACTTCCCCTTGGCAACGCTTGCACATTGATTTTGCTGGTCCATTCTGGAATGCTCGATGGTTGGTTCTGGTCGACGCCTTCAGTAATTTTCCTTTTGTTGTCCGGATGTCTTCCACGACGTCCTCCGCCACCATCCAAGCGTTGTCTGCTATCTTTTGCATTGAAGGTCTTCCGCAGACTATTGTTTCCGACAATGGCCCACAATTCATGTCCGCAGAATTCCAGTCTTTCTGCCAGGCCAATGGTATTCAACATCTGACATCCGCGCCGTTTTTGCCTCAGTCCAACGGTGCCGCTGAACGATTGGTCCGGACTTTCAAGTCACAGATGTTGAAATTGAAAGAGTCGCATTCTCGGGAGGACGCATTGTTGCTCTTTTTGTCTTCGTATCGCTCTCAGCCCCGAGATGGTCGCTCGCCGGCTGAGTTGCTCCACGGTCGTCCTCATCGCACCTTGATGTCTTTGCTGCATCCGCCGCATCAGGTTCCTGCGCAGCGGCAGACTCCTGCTTTTGCTCCAGGCGACGTTGTATTTTATCGCAACTATCGAGGTTCACGGCGTTGGCTCGCAGGGCGCATTCTTCGCTGCCTCGGCCGCGCGATGTATTTGGTTTTGGGGGCCTCTGGTGAGGTGCGTCGGCATCTCAATCAGCTGCGCCTCTGTCGTCGCTCGGGTTCTGCCGCTCCCCGTCTGCTTTCAGCGACGGTGCCGTCCGGTCAGCGCCCTGGGGACCCATCTACTGGCTCGCCTCATCCCCAGGTGTTACCGACGATGCCTTCCATTTTGCCCGATGGCGACGCGCCGCCGCCGCCGCAGCCGCGGCAGCCGCCGCCGCCGCCGCTTGTTCTCCCGCCGGCGCCGCCCGCGTTCGACGCTTCGTTGCAGCCGCCAAGCGCCTCCCAGGGTCACGCGCCGCCGATCGCTTCCCGTGACCAGCTGTCCGCCGCCATGGAACTCCCACCCGCTCCGGACCACGTGACGTCATCGCGCGTCGGCTCCCCCGACGCAATGGAGGTCGACACTTCGGCCCCGCATGTTTCTTTACGGGCGCATACACCGCATGTTGACGTGCACCCTGGACTAGTTTTGCAGGCGTTTCCTAGCTCCCCTCGGACCGGATGGCCGGGTGCGGGTGGCACAGCCTCGCCTGTTGTTAGGCTCCCCACCTCATCGCATACGTCAACATGTGGTCCTCCCCACGGCGGGCGGAAGCCTTATTACACGACCGTTCGCCGATTTGCGGGGGAGGAATGTGGTGTCACCGCCAGACACCACACTTGCTAGGTGGTAGTTTAAATCGGCCGCGGTCCATGTAGTACATGTCGGACCCGCGTGTCGCCACTGTGATCGCAGACCTAGCGCCACCACCAAGGCAGGTCTCGTGATACGAGAGTGGACTCGACCCCAGTTGTACGAGAACCAAGCTACCGCCCAGTTGTACGCGAACCTAGCTATCGCCCAGTTGTACGAAGCCTTTCTCTCTCATTAGCCGAGAGACAGAATAGCCATCTAAGTTAATGGCTACGAACTAGCAAGGAGCCATTTGTATCAGTGCCTATAGCTTCGAGTATTCAAGAGAGATGTATTCCAAGGAATCAATAAAAGTTAAGTAAAAAGCATCTACATACTTTTCTTCTTATTCATTCATAAGTTCTCATGTTCCAGACTTCACGCCCGTCTGCATTAGTCTAGCGTGCCTTTCTTTTGGCTACTACCGTGTGGCGTAACAGTCTTGTTACGTCACTACAGTTGGAATAGTCGCTATTGTAGTGTTGGGCAGTTGGATGTGAACAGCGCGTAGCGTTGCGCAGTTGGAGGCAACGAGTTAAAATTTCATAGAGTGGCTGAGATGCTAGTTACAGCGCTCCTAGCGGCAACCAACGCTAACTCGGCCGCCATGTTCTCCTTAGTCAAAACATTAGGAAAGCGTTATTGTTGTTTGTGTTGGAAGTGTGTCAGCTGTTGTGATATTACCGCAATATTTAACTTTTCTAGTTGAGTTTTTTGTTACAAAATATAAAGTCAGCATACCTGCAGTGTGACCAGTGTTCAACTACACAAATCGCAGCGATAAAACAACAAATATTTCATATTATAAGTAAGTATATTAGTACCAAAATACGACACACGTTTTTTAATGTTTATTAAAGAGTCATTTGCATTTGAACTGCAATTATGCTTAAGACAAATGCAGGAAAGTAATTTATTTATCGTTGGTTACAGATTTCCTTAAAAGATAAGGAAATTACAAAAAGATGGGTTATAAATATGAAGCGAGAAAACTGGTTTCCTACTACAGCCAGTTACCTCTGTTCAGCTCATTTTGAAGAGAAATATATGTACCACACAAATGTCCAGAGGCGCCTTTTGTCAAAACCAGTACCTACTATCTTTAACTTTCCACCTCATTTACAAAAGCAAGATAAAGTATTTCGACCACAACCCAGAAAGCGATCTTGCGACAATTTGCAAGATAGTGCTATTACAGTGACATCATTAGCACAAAGTAAGTCCATAATTTAATTTTACTCCGTGTTCTTATTACTTTGAATTACATACATTCTATTATAATCTTATGGTGTAGCTCTGTTATAAACTTATGATGTAACTACATTCTTTCAGTGCCTGTCGGACCCACATCTGTTTCTTCTGACCACAATTACTGTCTACCAAGCCCTAAGAAGTTGAAAACACAGTATAACAGAGTACAAGCTGAGAATGTGCGACTAAAGAAGTGGATAAAGCAAATGAAGCAACTTAGTGTACGACACAAAAGAAGAATAGTGCAGTTACAGACTTTAGCTGCTGGTTTGAGAAGAAGGCTATGTAGTTCAGTTTCTGATATGTTAAACAGGGAACATGTAGTTGGTTTGTTGAAGGAGCTATTGGAACTTCAGTGCAGTGCTAAAGTATGCCATTATTCTCAGCAAATAAGGAAATTTGCCCTGACCCAACACTTTTATTCTGCCAAGGCATACAGCTACTTACGAAAATTTGTGAAATTACGCCACCCAAGAACGCTTCACCGTTGGGCAATGTCAGTGGGTGGCTATCCAGGTTTTACTGAGGAGGGTTTCACTAAAATTGCCTCTGAAGTTGAGAATAGCACAACCCAAATTTTTGCAACATTGATGTTTGATGAGATGGCTATTAAGAAGGACCTTGTTTGGGATAGGGAAAAAATAAGAGGCTATGTTGATTTTGAGGAGGGTGGCATAGAAAGTGATGATAGCGAGGCAGCAACAGAGGCTCTTGTGTTCATGGTCACAGCGCTAAACAGAAATTGGAAAACTCCTGTGGGTTATTGTTTAGTTCACTCCCTATCTTCTACTGTAAAGCTAAATTTGGTAGAACAGTATCTCCGAAAACTTGAAGACACTGGTGTTACAATAGTAGCTGTGGTTTGCGATGGTACTGCCACAAATAGATGTATAATGGCAAATTTAGTGATCAGATGTGATGAACAGGGAGCCCAGTGTTGGTTTCCCCACCCTTCAAATAATGATATGAGGGTATTTTGCATGTTTGACACAGCTCACATGCTAAAGCCGGCACGTAATTTACTTGCAGAAAAGAATTTTTTGTTAGATGGTACCAAATGGCTCTGAGCTCTATGGGACTCAACATCTTATGTCATAAGTCAGATGGTACCATTTCAGGCAGTGATAACATAATTGAATGGGAATATTTTAAAAAGTTAGTGGACTTGCATGAAAGGGAAGGTTTGCATGCTGCAAACAAACTTAGGAGGCAGCAAATTCTGTACCATACTCAAAAAATGAATGTGGCTTTGGCAGCACCAACCCTTAGCAACTCTGTTGCAAATGCCATGTTGTTCCGCAAAGATTTAGGCATTAAAGAATTTTATGGGTGTGAGGCAACAGTTAAATATATCAAAATGTTAGACAGTGCCTTTGATTTATTAAATTCTTGTCACACAATGGGCAAGGGCACTAAGGCGCCAATTTTCAGAGGGAACAGAGACACAGTCTGTCTAAGGATCAATGAATACATTAATTATTTCAAGTCTTTAAAGCTTTCTGATGGAAGTCCTGTTACTCTGTCTAACAGAAAAATGCCGTTGTATGGACTTATGCTGAATTTAATGAGAATAAGGCAAATTGCAGAATTGTATGTTTGGAAAGAAAATGCAGAGCTCAATTATATTTTGACACGTACAATAAGTCAAGATAACTTGGAATTATTTTTCTCCAGCATTCGTAATAGAGGAGGAAACAGAAATAACCCAAATGCTGTGCAGTTTAGATCAGCATACAGGAAATGCTTAATTGCACAGATAGAAGGTTCTCAAAATGGAAATTGCCAAGAATCAAATACTAGTATGCTACCTCCTGCTACCATTCCATTACTTCCTTTTGCTAAGGTAAGCCCTGCATCTGTAGACCATGATTATCTGCCAGATTATGCCTCACTAAGCATGTACTCTGAATGTGTCATTGAGTACATAGTGAGACAGGTGACAAACAAAATTAACTGTACTGACTGCTTAGAAGTTATTTTTGCTTGTATTGAGGCTAAAAGAACTGGATTGATTGCAGTGAAAGATGTGAAAACCAGTTTAATCAATCCAGCTAGTGATGTTAAACTTTGTAATGTTGCTGAGAAGGTTTTCAGAAATAATGAGGACATAATTCTGAAATATCAGAAACACGCTTTGTTGAGGATCCAGACAGAAGTGTTGCAATTAGTGAGAGGCTCCTTATTTATAAACAATGAACATCTTTTTACAGAAACTGAATTTGGTGAAGAAACCCATTATGTTAAACTGATGAAACTGATGCTCAAACATTATTTTATATGCCGAATAAATCACTTATGCAAATCAAAATCATCTGAGCAGAGAGGTAAAGTTGTGAGACAACTATACACAAAGCTTATTTTATTTAAAGGTTAGTTAAAACATTGTAAAAATTAAATGTAAATAAATTATTTCACCTTTCTTGTAGGCTATTATTATTATCGAATTACTATGCTTGTGTTAACTACTTGTAACACATATTTCAAATAATATTCTCATTCACAGTGTACTGGTTTTTGAGGCTTTGACTGTTTACTTTGAAATAGCGATAAAAATATCGCATTTCTGCGCCCTTTACTGTTTCTAATAGTTAACCACAGCATGTTTAGAAGTTTCACCGCAATATTCTGGTGGTACCTGCTCTAATTGCATTAATTTATGGGCAACAAGCATTGTTATAGTGAATGGACAGACTTATTTGAGGTGTCTTGTAGTGTTATCTACATCGAAAAGTTTAGCCATATTTCAACAAAAACATCCCTTTTTGCTGTCAGTGTACGCTGAAATCAGTGCTGTCTATTGCTTGTTTTAGAAAAAATAAAGCTAGTATGGGCTATTTCAAGTAAGTGAAACGCAGTTACAAGGGGGCGGGACACAGCAGACGAAGGCCTTGACTAAAGAAAACATGGCGGACAGAACTTTAATTTGCTTCAAACATGGCGGACCTACAGCCACTCTATGAAATTTTAACTAGTTGGTTGGAGGTGACCCGCCAGCAGTGGCGGATGTGGGGAGAGAGATGGCGGAGTTTTGAGAACGGAAGATCTGGACGTGTGTCCATCAGAGAGAGTAAATTTGTAAGACTGGATTTCATGAACTAATTGACTTTTGAACGCTATTAAGGTAAATACATTGTTCTCTATCAAAATCTTTCATTTGCTAAGTATGCCTATCAGTAGTTAGTGCCTTCAGTAGTTAGAATCTTTTATTTAGCTGGCAGTATTGGCGCTCGCTGTACTGCTGTAGTTCGAGAAACGAAGATTTTTGTGAGGTAAGTGATTCATGAAAGGTATAGGTTATTGTTAGTCAGGGCCATTCTTTTGTAGGGATTATTGAAAGTCAGATTGCGTTGCTCTAAAAATACTGTGTGTCAGTTTATTGATGATCAGAATAAGTAAAGAGAGAAATGTCTGAGCACGTTTAGTTTTGCTCAGCTGTTTGAAAATCAAATAACGTAAGAGGTTTATCAGCTGAGTAATTCATAAATATTTCTAAGGGGATGTTTCACCACATGTGCAGTATTACTTGCGCATTACGAGGCTGCTTGTGATAGTTTTTTGTCTAACATTGTCACAGGCGATGAAACAAAGATTCATCACTGCGAACCCGAAAGAAAACGGCAACCCACGGAATGGCGTCACACCACTTCTCCTCCGAACAAATTCAAAGATGCACTCACAGCTGATCAGGTTACGGCAATGGTCTTCTGAGATTCTGGAAGTTTTATTCTGTTAGATATCCTCCCCCATGGTGCAACGATCACCTCTGAAGAGTATTGTACCACCGTCAGGAAGCTAATGAAACGACTTCAGCGAGTCCATCGCCACAAAAATGGAAACGAATTTCCCATTTTAGATGACGATACAAGGCCTCACTCTAGTCTGCCCACCCGACAGGAGCTCAAAAAACTTCGTTGGACTGTCCAACCTCATCCACACTGCAGCCCAGATCTCGCACCTTCCGACATCCACCTGTTTGACCCAACGAAGGATCTGCTCCGCTGGAGGCAGTAAGAGGCTAATGTGGAGGTGATTGATGCAGCAAGACGTTGGCTCTGACACTGACTATAGTTCAATTCTTTTATCTCGGCGGTTCGCGCAAGGCCTCACTCAAGTCTGCCCACCCAAGAGGAGTTCACAAGACTTCGTTGGACTGTCCAACCTCATCCACGCTGCAGCCCGGATCTCGCACCTTCCGACATCCACCTGTTTGACCCAACGAAGGATCTGCTCCGCTGGAGGCAGTAAGAGGCTAATGTGGAGGTGATTGATGCAGCAAGACGTTGGCTCCGACATTGACTATAGTTCAATTCTTTTATCTCGGCGGTTCGCGCATGCCCGCCCAGACGCGCGAGATTGCTGCGTTGTCAGTTGTACGCGCCAAGAGAAGCAGCGCCACAGTATAGCTCGCAAACCTACGTTTAGGGGGGAGCGCGCAGTTTATGAAGTAAAGCCACCACGGCCGCATTAACCCTTTCGCTGCTACAGAGACGTGCTCCCCGCATTCCGCGATGTACGCGATTTTGTCATCATTGCATTGCTCGCCTGTGCAAACACAAGGTGTTTCGACTGCTTTGACACACTTTATCATTCGATTTCATAAAAACTGTTTGGCCCAAAAATTTGATTTTTACACATCATCTTGACTGATACCTTCCCCCCATAAATGACTCAATTTTGTTTCGATGTTCAACGCAGTTATTGTGCAGCATTAGATGTAGTAAACCATTGCACGAAATTTTGAAGAGTTTGCAGAGGCAAAAGTCCATAGCGTATACTTTCCATATGGTCGATTTTAGTTGCCACTAAAAATTTCAAAACATTACATTCAAACGAATAAAATTCATGAAGTAAGACAATTCGATATTGTTTTTAAATAAAGAAAATATTAAGCACCGCTGAAGGTTTGAACTCGGAACCTCTTGCTTCTCAGCTATTCGCTATAGCCATTGCACTAACGCAACTCGTCATTAAATTCATCTACCGGAGTACTTAAAACTATCACGCAAAATACCGACAAACACTGTTGATATGGCTATGAATTACTCACGTTTCGTCGAAGTACAATAGGAAATAGCAAATACCGCTGTTCTTTATAGAGAAAAAGCGGTTAGTGAGAATGATACAAACCTTTTCGTGATATCGCCTGAATTAGGAGGCTTATTGCTTTTTAGTTTAACCAATTAATAGAATAAGAAGCAATTGGTATAAAAAATGCTTTTTCCGAACTTTCTGCAAAAGAAAGTCTGCTATCAAGACATTGCTTTTGTTCAATTACTTTATTTATGACTGAACGTTTCTAAAACTGAAGACACTCGTCCATGCTCTGCACTGCAGTCGAGGTCTGGCAACGTCGTTCTCTGTTCATTGGCTGACTGTTTTGTGACGTCAGATGCGCAGAACGAACCTAAACTCGGCCGCCGTCATAAATGACGCGCACTTTAGTAGAGTGGTAATATGCCCACATACAGGCCCTCTCAGTAAAGTGGCGCAAGGCCGACGCATTGAACGGAGATTATGCTGAAAAACAGAGTTTTGTAGCCAAAAGAGTGTGGAGTAATATAGTGTACTGGAATCGTGAATAAAACCAACCTGCTTTCAGAAAAAAAAAAAAAAAAAAAAAACGTGTTGCACTACTTGCTGAACGTCCTTCGTGTGTTACCTAGACTCAATAATGATGAAAAACAAACAAAAACAAGAATGGATATTTCAACATGCAAACATGGTGTTAATAGCACATTTAGCTATAAGGAACTGAGCATAGTCTTCTATTTGCAATAAATAAGTCTCTTGTACTATGTAATGGGATGGCATAGCAATAAAATTAAAGGCATTGTAATGCACCAAACACACTCTGAAAGACATCCAGGAAAACGATTGTGGTGTACGTGGCTATAGATTTCAATTTCTCCAGGAATGTGGATGTTTCTCCATTTTCTACAAATTTTTCAGGTGATTGACGATATTAGTAACAGTGTATCATTTTGAAGTTTAGTGATAAGTAAACGTAGATCTCGAGAATGAGATTTTCACTCTGCAGCGGAATGTGCGCAGGCATGAAACTTCCTGGCAGATTAAAACTGTGTGCCGGACCGAGACTCGAACTGCAGATGGTAGAGCACTTGCCCGCGAAAGGCAAATGTCCCGATTTCGAGTCTCGGTCCGGCACACAGTTTTAATCTGCCAGTCTCGGTTCGGCACACAGTTTTAATCTGCCAGGAAGTTTCATATCAGCGCACACTCCGCTACAGATTGAAAATCTTATTCTGGAAACTTCCCCCAGTCTGTGGCTAAGCCATGTCTCCGAATATCCTATCTTTCAGGAGTGGTATTTCTGCAACGTTCGCAGGAGAGCTTCTGTAAAGTTTGGAAGGTAGGAGACGAGGTACTGGCAGAAGTGAAGCTGTGAGGACGGGCGCTGAGTCGTGCTTGGGTAGCTCAGATGGTAGAGCACTTGCCCGCGAAAGGCAAAGGCCCCGATTTCGAGTCTCGGTCCGGCACACAGTTTTAATCCGCCAGGAAGTTTCTTAAAGGTAGATCTGTCTTCTGCATTCTTCCTCTCTACTTCTGTATGCTGTCTGAATATACCTCTGTAGTTTCTATCTGCCAGGCCAATATAAAAGGCGTTGCAGTCAGTGCAGCAGATTTTATAGTTGCCTGCAGTTGTAAATTTGTTGCTTTTAGTTTTAATATTGTCTACAAATAGCTGACCTAAAATATTATTACTTTCGAAGGCAATTCTGACATTAAGTCTGCGAAACAACGCACTGATTTAATTAAAAAACATTCCCATAAAAGATATACGAGATGAAATTTATGCTTTCTGTAGTATCGTCGCTAATTAAACTATTTTTCGAAGCAGATCAAATTTAGAATTACATATCCAATCAAGTACGGAAAAATGTTAGCCAGTTTTGGAGGCAGTTTTTCGCAGTATATTAAGTTATTTGTTAGTTTATTATCTATTAAGGCATGATCTAGCTTATCTGCTGGGAAGAAGGCTTACTATTGCTGCTATGGGTGAAAAGAATTCTGAGGAATGATGACATCAGTTTAAAAGTTGTTCACACTTCTGATAAAAATGATTCTCTTCGCCTTATATCAAGGAGTGGGCAGCTGAGTGCCGAATGTGCACAAACAACGTAATTATCATTATTTATTCGGCCTGAGGGCCAAACTTCTGAAGTTTCACGAAATTTTAACTGATTACTAGTCCCACTCTCTATGTTAAAGAGAAAAATGCGGAACGGAATTTTAATTACTGAACACTAGAACGATCAGGGATCACACTTTGCTATCATGTTAAGTAATACTCTCTCACAGGGTACAGGACGTTAAACACTACACCTCATGGGGACATGTGCTGGCGTGTACTTCGAGGAGGAGGATAAGGAACTTAGTAGCTGTATTATTAACATTTACGCCACAAATGGAACGTTCTCCTGAGGCCATACTTACATGGAACACACTTAAAAATACTAAACCCATGGTTCCACACAAGCAAGCAACAGTAAGATATCGACTATTTGTCAGCAAAAAGGACGGATGGGATAAGGGAGCGCAACGTGGACGCACAATTAGTCACACGCAAAGATTCGGAAGCAAAATTCACCACTTTCCTAAACTATCTATAATAACTAAACAATCAAAACGCGCTCGTGAATCACAGCGAAAAGAACAATGGTAATCAACTGGGCACACGATGCATGAAGTGCTTCGTAACTTATCAAATACCGAATTCGATTCTATTTGACTTTACGCGAAAACAATTCTGAAATCGTCACTCACGAGAATTCCTTACTGCTCCTAACGATGGAGTTTCACCGTTACAGAGAAACCTAGTTCGAAATCGATCTAATTCATAGACAAAAATTACTAGTTACGTCATCAAGAAGCAGCGACTGCTTGCTACGACTGCTCCCATCTTCATCCCGCTAACTTCCCTCCAAAACACGAATTTCCTCTCTTCTTCATACAGTGAGCGACCGGAGTTGGTAAGGGAATATTGACTAATCCCTAGAGTGCTTATTTTACAAAGGAGAAAGTAGAGGAAATTCCCGCTTCTCCCGATCTAAAACTTTCAATTCTGTTCATAGATTGAATTTGTGAAGACGGCGTCCCAATGCAAGCATAAGAAACGGCCGACCAGCGACGCCATGCCTAGAGACACGCGGCCGAGTGTGGCATGAAGAGATGGGCCGACTTGAAGATACCGGAGCTGGCTACGAAAATGTTGAACTGCCTTGCGAAGGTGCTACTGTAAAACCAAACCAAAAAAATCCACCTGGATTTTCCTCGTCGCACGCATTGTTTATTACACCCTCATACATCGAAAGCGACGATCATCAATGTTTGGGACGTTGGTAAAGTGCACACGCTGTACTGATTGTCAACGGTAAGCAAGGTGAGAACAAAGTCGTACAAATTAAGGTTCCCAGCGTGATCTTTCTCCCTGTCGCGTTTAACATTAGCATGGAAAACACTAGAAAATGCAGATAGACGAAAGGTAGCGTACTCTTCCGGACATGATCAGATAAAACAACCAAATTTATATGAGAGGTCGAATAACTGAAGCCTTTCAAGTTGTTCTAGGTTTGCGATAATTGACAAACAGATGACATAGATTGACGTTAGTACGCATAAAGCCAGGAAATCAATGGAAACAGTTTGAAGATGTTGTACAGTAAACGGAATATTAGAATGAAGTTCGTTCCTCTTACGAGCTAACAGATCAATGTCATCCTTAGTTCCTAGACAGAACAATAGAATATCAACGTATCTTTGGTAACAAATCATTTTCCGCGTCTCTTGTAAATGCTTACTGAAGAACTTGTTTTCGAGATGACTGACTGATTCAAAACGACACATTGTCACTAATAGAGCCAATAACCTCAAAATATTGCATAAAATGGAGAAAGGAACGCTTATGGACATTTTTGAGGAAAAAGAAATCTACAACCGTAAATCTCCCGATTAACTTTGATAAACCCAACTAAGTCAAAGTCTAGATCACATCCTACGCAATTTTTGTTCACACCATTTGCGTCCTACATTGGTTATTTTGCAGCATAAGTAGCAGAATTCCTTACCTTCACCTACTTCGTGACTATCAATCCTGCTTTTAAGTTTCTGGTGGTTCTCATGTCTGCTACTCCGCACTACTTTCGTATTTCTTCGATTTACTCTCAAAAAATGGTTCAAATAGGTCTGAGCACTATGGGACTTAACGTGTGAGGTCGTCAGTCCCCTAGAACTTAGAACTACTTAAGCCTAACTAACCTAAGGACATCACACACATGCATGCCCGAGGCAGGATTCGAACCTGCGACCGTAGCAGTCACGCGGTTCCGGACTGAAGCGCCTAGAACCACTCGGCCACCGTGGCCGGCGATTTACTCTCAATTCATATCCCTTACTCATTAGGCTGCTCATTCCATTCAACTCATCCTGTATAACTTCAACACTCCCACTAAGAATAACAACGTAAAACCTGTTCGTACTTAAGTAAATATTCATTATTAGTAATTACTACTTCTTTTACTTTAACGCATACAGTAGACTTGGCCACTGTTTCTATGTTTCGATACAGTGTATCGATACGTGGAACTGTTTCAGTGTTTCGGTACGGCTGTGATTCACTGTTTCGAAACAGTGGTGTTGCATTCCGCCCCTGTTTCGGATAACCGGGCCAGATTCGACCTCGAGCCAGACACAGAAACTGTATCGTTGTTACAAAATAAGGCTGTTTCAGTCCACCTGTGCTTGGAACGGACTAATTGTATCGAAACAGCGATGTCTCATTCCGCTCTGTGTCGGACGAGATTCGGGCTTTGCACAGGCACTGAAACACAACATACCACTTCATGAAACACTTTCAAGAGTGTCGAAATCTTTTTGACAAGCAATAGCATGAAGCTTAAGACATCCGAAAATAAAGCTTCGTTTCTAGCTGACTGTCCTATTCCGAAACGGCGTAACATCTGCTTTATAAACACTAACCAAACAATAAAACAACAAATACTATTCACATTCAAAATATGTGAAAGTCATTCAGTTAAATTACACTTTTTTTTATAACATATGCTTCTCTGTTCATGTACACTAATCATATTAAGAAACACAAGTAAGCCTACAACATTTTGAATAAAAAAAGGCGTAGAGTGACAGTTATTAGACATATACATAAATTTGTTGTAGGTATAATTGCAAGCAATCTGTTTGACATATTACTGATAGTGTAATGGTGAACGGGAAGGGCTGGGAAGCATGGTGAATTTATAGTAACGGTTCGAAACACCTTGGAAGACAAAATTTTCTTCCCTTTTATTTTGTTATTTATTCGAATTATTTGGCTTTATTTGTGGGTCTATAGTCACTGTGTCTATTATCCGCAATGATTCCCTTTGTGTGCATGGAAATTAGCAGGATGCGTATATTACCCATACTAACGGAATGTGGGAATCCCAGTAGCATATCCGTTGTTTCTGCAGTTTGCTCCCATCTCCAGTTCCGTTCGTGGTGGTTCTTCGGTCTTCAGCTATGGCTGTCCTCAGCCATTTGAAAAGTATGAAAGTCACACGACACGAAAGCAGCGAAACTGCTGCAGGAAATACGAAACTGCCATACTTTCTGCGACATGATTAGCACTCTCGCACCTCATTTGTGTTTATATGGACATACTTATACAGTAGATGTGTAGGTTTATTAGATTACAAATCACAAACTGTTTCATTTGTTTCGAAACTGTTACGTGTTTCAGTTTGCCCATCTCTAGCATACAGTTCTCGACTATCTGACTGCGAGTTTTAAAATATCCTGAAACAACTGCTAACAACTGTTCTGCCATGTTCCTGTACGCAACAGATAACGCACTTCAACTTACCGCTGCAATTGCGTGATCAGCAACATGCTAAAATATTTCAAAAGCAATACTGCGTCCCAATCAGACTGCAATGCATGGTCAAAATTGAATGATCAGGAGGGGTTTGGTCAACTAACCTTACAGGGTGTAACAAAAAAAGAAAGAGAGCAATAAAGACAATAATCTACTATGATTGCAATATGTGTTACATAAACATTGACAAATGGTACACAGACTATTAATTATTCCGCAGTATCTATATTCAATAAACACGTTCTGGCAACAACAAAGATACTAACAATACTCTCGAAGTCTGACAAAATCCCACCAGACAGGTTGCGACCTCTCGTGTCGCGCTGCTTCTCTCCACTGCAGAGTGCGTCCGACCACTTCCGACTCCTCTCAACAACTGCTCGCTGTCCACTATTGTCGATAATAATATCTCAGAGTTTGTTTATGCACACCACAGCAGAATCATTGGTCAACTTTGCAAAGAAGTATTAACGTTCAACTTTAATAACCCCCACCGTCATTTTTCAGAATTTTTTGGGTAATTCCTGCCTAACATATTGGCAAGAAACAAAGGCAAAGTTTTTACATAATGAAATTGGTAAAAATAGCATCAGATGTTTTACAAAAGTCGTATAACACATAAACATAAGCATAAGATTAGTTAAGTTACGTATATAATAGGAAGCTGATAACCTGTACAATGTAGTCAAGAAAAGAATATACTGTGGAACTTCAAACCATACGCACACACAAATCACGAGGTTTTCATCATGTATCAGACATCAAAGTGTATAAAGAATAGTACACTAGGGGGTTTACTGCTCTTTGGTAAACATATGCAGTGGCGAGCATCGGTGTCTCAGCTATTGCAGTGCATTTTTTTCTTACTTCAGCTTTCTGTTTCATACTCTTAAACTAATCTGGGTATCTGTTATTGTATCTCTTACTGTCACTCTACTTATTACCGAGTTTTAAAGAATAGCGATGATCTATGCTTTGTGTTGTGTGAAAAACAGTACTTTGAATTTCCTAAGCATAGTCTGACAAGCTAATGATGTAGTGGAAACAGTTTTTTGCATCTAAATTTGCACTATGGCAACACGGAATGCTAAGCCATCTGTGAACAATTTGAATTCAGCAAGTATTATTCATATTTTGTAAAGTAGGTCACGAATTGTAAAGATATAACTGCTGTCTTTATTTTGATTGATAGACTGGGTATGAGTGGTTCTGAAGCGAGAAAGGTATTTCTGATGGGCAGCAGTTTTAACTAGAAGCATTTCTGACATATGCTTCTTCTGTTATTTATGAAGCATTCTGAAGAGTGATACTTTCAGAGTTGTATGAATACACACTGTGAATCTAGGGTATACTGTACGATATATATATGGAATGTGATGAGGAATTTTGCTTTAGGATTGCCATATGATGCTTATGATGTTATTATGGATTATTATGATGCAGCTGTTGTATAGTACACTGCAATTATGATATATTATGTGAAGTGGATTATGATTTGTAGGATACTACGCTGAAGGTCCCCCAATGAGCCATAGACCTTGCTGTTGGTGGGGGGGCTTGTGTGCCTTAGCAATACAGATAGCTGTACCATAGGTGCAACCACAATGGAGGGGTATCTGTTGGGAGGCCAGACAAACGTGTGGCTCATGAAGACGGCCTGCAAGCTTTTCAGTAGCTGCAGGGGCAACAGTCCGGATGATTGACTGATCTGGCCTTGTAACACTAACCAAAACGGCCTTTCTGTGCTGGTACTGCGAACGGCTGAAAGCAAGGGGAAACTACAGCCGTAATTTTTCCTGAGGGCATGCAGCCTTACTGTACGGTTAAATGATGATGGCGTCCTGTTGGGTAAAATATTCTGGAGGTGAAAAGGTCCCGCATTCGGATGTCCGGGCGGGGACTACTCAAGGGCATGTCGTTATCAGGAGAAAGAAAACTGGCGTCCAACGGATCGGACCGTGGAATGTCCGATCCCTTCATTGGACAGGTAGGTTAGAAAATTTTAAAAGGGAAATGGATGGGTTGAAGTTAGATATAGTGGGAATTAGTGACGTTCAGTGGCAGGAGGAAGAAGACTTTTGGTCAGGTGAATACAGGTTATAAATACAAAATCAAATAGGGGTAATGCTGGAGTAGGTTTAATAATGAATAAAAAAAATAGGAATGTGGCTCTGAGCACTATGCGACTTAACTTCTAAGGTCATCAGTCGCCTAGAACTTAGAACTAATTAAACCTAACTAACCTAAGAACATCACACACATCCATGCCCGAGGCAGGATTCGAACCTGCGATCGTAGCGGTCGCGCGGTTCCAGACTGTAGCGCCTTTAACCGCTTGGCCACCACGGCCGGCTAGGAATGTGGGTGAGCTACTACAAACAGCATAGTGAACGCATTATTGTGGATAAGTTAGACATGAAGCCATGCCTACTACAGTAGTACAAGTTTATATGCCAACTAGATCTGCAGATGATGAAGAAATTGATTAAATGTATGATGAGATAAAATAAATTTTTCAGGTAGTGAAGGGAGACGAAAATTTAATAGTCATGGGTGACTGGAATTCGAGAGAAGAAAAGGGAGAGAAGGAAACATAGCAGGAAAATATGGATTGGGGGTAAGAAATGAAAAAGGAAGCTGTCTGGTAGAATTTTGCACAGAGAATAACTTAATCATAGCTAACAATTGGTTCAAGAATCATAAAAGAAGGTTGTATACATGGAAGAATCCTGGAGATACTAGAAGGTATCAGATAGATTATATAATGGTAAGACAGAGATTTAGGAACCAGGTTTTAAATTGTAAGACATTTCCAGGGGCAGATGTAGACTCTTACCACGATACATTGGTTATGAACTGCAGATTAAAACTGAAGAAACTGCAAAAAGGTGGGAATCTAAGGAGATGGGACCAGGATAAACTGACTAAACCAGAGGTTGTAGAGAGCTTCAGGGAGAGCATAAGGGAACAATTGACAGGAATGGATGAAACAAATAGAGTAGAAGATGAATGGGTAGCTCTGAGATATGAAGTAGTGAAGGCAGCAGAGAATCAAGTAGGTAAAAAGACGAGGGCTAGTAGAAATCCATGGGTAACAGAAGAAATATTGAATTTAATTGATGAAAGGAGAAAATATTAAAATGCAGTAAATGAAGCATGCAAAGAGGAATACAAACGTCTGAAAAATGAGATCGACAGGAAGTGCAAAATGGCTAAGTAGGCATGGCTAGAGGACAAATGTAAGGATGTAGAGGCTTATTTCACTAGGGGTGAGATAGATACTGCGTATGGGAAAATTACAGAGTCCTTTGGTGAAAAGAGAGGCACCTGTATGAATATCAAGAGCTCAGATCAACCCCCAGTTCTAAGCAAAGAAGGGGAAGCAGAAAGGCGGAATGAGTATATAGACGGTCTATAGAAGGGCAATATACTTGAGGACAATATTGTGGCAATGGAAGAGGATGTAGATGAAGATGAAATGGGAGATGCGATACTACGTGAAGAGTTTGACAGAGCACTGAAAGACCTGAGGCGAAACAAGGCCCCGGAAGTAGACAACATTCCATTTGAACTACTGACGGCCTTGGGAGAGCCAGTCTATAGAAGGGCAATATACTTGAGGACAATATTGTGGCAATGGAAGAGGATGTAGATGAAGATGAAATGGGAGATGCGATACTACGTGAAGAGTTTGACAGAGCACTGAAAGACCTGAGGCGAAACAAGGCCCCGGAAGTAGACAACATTCCATTTGAACTACTGACGGCCTTGGGAGAGCCAGTCCTGACAAAACTATACCATCTGGTGAGCAAGATGTATGAGACAGGCGAAATACCCTCAGACTTCACGAAGAATATAATAATTCCAATCCCAAAGAAAGCAGGTGTTGCCAGATGGGAAAATTACCTAACTATCAGTTTAAAAAGTCACAGCTACAAAACACGAACGCGAATTCTTTATAGACGAATGGAAAAACTCGTAGAAGCCGACCTTGGGGAAGATCAGTTTGGATTCCTTAGAAATGTTGGAACACCTGAGGCAATACTGACCTTACGACGTATCTTAGAAAATTGATTAAGGAAAGGCAAACCTAAGTTTCTATCATCTGTAGACTCAGAGAAAGATTTTGACAATGTTGACTGGAATACTCTCTTTCAAATTCTCAAGGTGGCAGGGCTAAAATACAGGGAGCGAAAGGCTATTTACAATTTGTACAAAAACCAGATGGCAGTTATAAGACTCGAGGGGCATGAAAGGGAAGCAGCTCTTGGGAAGGGAGTGAGACAGGGTTGTAGCCTCTCCCCGATGCTATTCAATCTGTATATTGAGCAAGCAGTAAAGGAAACAAAAGAAAAATTCGGAGTAGGTATTAAAAACCATGGAGAAGAAATAAAAAATTAAGGTTCGCCGATGACATTGTAATTCTGTCAGAGACAGCAAAAGACTTGAAAGAGCAGTTGAATGGAATGGACAGTGTATTGAAAGGAGGATATAAGATGACCATCAACAAAAGCAAAACGAGGATAATGGAATGTAGTCGAATTAAGTCGGGTGATGCTGAGGAAATTATATTAGGAAATGAGACACTTCAAGTAATAAAGGAGGTTTGCTATTTTGGGAGCAAAATAACTGATGATGGTCGAAGTAGAGAGGATATAAAATGTAGACTGGCAATGGCAAGGAAAGCGTTTCTGAAGAAGACAAATTTGTTAACATCGAGCATAGATTTAAGTGTCAGGAAGACGTTTCTGAAAGTATTTGTATGGAGTGTAGCCATGTATGGAAATGAAACATGGATGATAAATAGTTTGAACAAGAAGAGAATAGAAGCTTTCGAAATGTGGTGCTACAGAAGAATGCTGAAGATTAGATGGGTAGATCACATAACTAATGAGGAGGTATTGAATAGAATTGGGGAGAAGAGGTGTTTGTGGCACAACTTGACTAGAAGAAGGGATCGATTGGTAGCACATGTTCTGAGGCATCAAGGGATCACAAATTTAGCATCGGAGGGTAGCGTGGAGGGTAAAAATCGTAGAGGGAGACCAAGAGATGAATACACTAAGCAGATTCAGAAGGATGTAGGTTACAGTAAGTACTCGGAGATGAAGAAGCTTGCACACGATAGAGTAGCATGAAGAGCTGCATCAAACCAGTCTCAGGACTGAAGACCACAACAACACCGAGGAAGGTTAATGAAATATGTTGTTCTAAGGAAGACAGACGAGCCATTATATACGATTTAGTAAGGAAGCATTGTTAGCAGCTGTATATTGAACAAAACAAGGTAAGGAATGTACACTCTTTAAACGAAGCAGTCCACAGCTGTAATAGATACATGGAGGCTGTGTTTGTACGCACTTAATTGGAAGGTAGAGTCACAGTGATATCTTCAAAAGGGTTTCTGAGAGCACAGCACTACTGAATTTTTGTTGCTACTGACGAGATACATTACTACATTAAGAGCCATCGATTATAGAAAGAAAACGAATTACAGTTTGAGACATGCTATAAACATTTTAAACTCAAAAAAACACTGAACTTTTATCTGCATGGAACACTAGCGGTTGCAGATGACACATTTTCATTTTACCTATTTGGAGCTAAGAATGCATATGTGGATGTGACTGTCGACAAATGAGCATGAATAGCTTTCCCACTTTTTTTTCTCTACTTCTGAATTACGTGAGGTAGCGTGAAATTAATTATCTAGCTTTGTGAAGTTGTGGAATGATTGTTCTGTTTGTTGCTGTTTACACACCCTGTACTTCCTTTTTTGAGTTTGACATGAACATAATTGAATTTGTGTATGATATTGAATAAGTGATTAAAAAATATCAGAGGAGGAACGTAACATATGCATGCATCTATGCATCTCAAAGTTTGTAAATAAACTTGGTGATCAGGATATGTCATCGACGCCACGTAACGTACGCTCTGTATGTGTTGAAGAATTCACAAAGCGTGTTTCTGAAGTTATCCTGGCAGAAAGGATATTCCATTATCTCTCGGAAGTGTATGCTGTACACCACTATCTCTCCACACCTTGAAGAGAGCCGTACGGTCATCAGCGGAAATAGCGAAAGAAGAAACGTTGCTGTCTCGGATGCACGCCCGAAAGGAGATGGAATGGAACTCATAAGACTGTTAAAGATAAAAAGGAAGCCTTTTGAATTGCTAGGCCAATTGTATGGTATGGAGACTATTCACGTGTCTCTGTGAAAAGTTTTCTCATCTCGCGGAAGAGAATTTGAAAGAAGGCCTATTTGTTTGACGTGGCATTCGAATTGGTTGACGTGACATTCGAAAAATGATCTTCGAATCCTAGTTTCAGTCAAAAATGACAGAGTCAGAGAGAAGCTCGGTTGTTGTTCAGGACTCCAGCGTGATCCACATTTCTTGTGTTTGCCGGTCGCAGTGGGCGAGCGGTTCTAGTTGCTTCAGTCTGGAGCCGTGCGACCGCTACGGTCGCAGGTTCGAATCCTACCTCGGGCATGGATGTGTCTGATGTCCTTAGGTTAGTTAGGTTTCAGTAGTTTTAAGTTCTAAGGGACTGATGACCTCAGATGTTAAGTCCCATAGTGCTCAGAGCCATTTGAATCATTTTGAACATCGCGATCGAGGTGTGTTTCTGTTGTATCCAACAAGCTGGAAAAGTTCAAGAATTTAGGATGACCGACTGGCTTCAAGATCCTGGAAAGATACCTTGATAGTTTCGCTGAAGTTATGGGTGTTGTTAATGTGAAGCAAAGTGTTCGTCTTCATGCAGACGTTGGAAACACGCTACAGGGGACGCTAGAATAAAAATATGATGGGTGATCACTGTTGGCCACTTAATCGAAACGTAACAGCAAATTCCTAGGAGAAAAATTATATTGGCTGCATTAAGAAATGATGTATAAGCCAAGAAGCACATAATTTGTATGTAATAATGAAGTGATTAATTTTCTTATTGTTGTCATTCTTGGCAAAGCGAGACGTTGAACTAAATAGAAAGCTTAATAATAAAAACTGTCTGCGGTCTCTATAGCATTATTACTACATCAATATACATTACGCATTCACTGAACTTTCTGTAGTTTTGTAACGACCTCCATTGTGTTGACAGTACGCCAGAAAAGCGGATCAATTTATTTCTTTTGTACATGACGTTACAGTGAATCAGCTCCCACTCAGATGGAACTGTCTGGCACGGATCCCTGCTCTGTAGTAGTTACATATGCGGCGAACCAATTACTACATGTAAGTATAGTGCTATCAACATTTACTTCTGATATATAGTATAAAACTCAGGCATAATATTTCACCGATATGTCAGACACCTCAATGTTCCATCAGCCTATTGACGAGGTATGCATTGCTAGAAGTATTTCGAAACTCACAATGCTGAAATAGGGAAGAACGTTCCGTTTTCTGAGTGTCTAACATACCCGCGCATAGTCATGTATTTTGCAGATAGAGTTCACGGCCACTGCATTTACAGGATCGCCTCGTTTCAGTGCAGCGTACAGCATCAGTCATTTACCTGTGACCAAACTGCACCCAGAATGCCACTTTAGCAGTCCTGATTGGCGATCAGTGCCGTCTGCTCAGAGTCAACCGCCATTCCTCGCAACAGCTCTATTTTTACAGCTGCCTCCCTGGAGCTTACACACATACCGTGTACGGGGGGGGGGATAGCATGCGTGCAATGTTGACCAGTGAAGTTTTATGTGTCCCTGTTATTCTGAGCCGAACGTAACCATAACCGTAAGCATCGATTGACGCTGCCCTTTCTCGATTTAATGGGGTGCTTATAGGACATGATAGCAATCTGATCTCTAGCGCACTTTTTGCGCTATTCCACCGTTCCGTTGCATGTATATATGAGATTTAGCTAACACGACTATTCCACATTTCAGTTCACTGGAACCAGAGATCCCCATGTTTGTAATTTGCGTTATGGTCACCTGTGAAATAGTAATCATTATGCTTATTATGCAACCATCAAGTTTCATTTGCAGAGGGCAGATTATTCAAAGCTTGTTCTCAGTGATAATCGATGACCCATTATGTAACTACTTCTGATGGTTTAAGATGAATGAACTACCAGTTTTCTTATATACTAATTTTAATTTAAAAAACCAACAGCCTTAGTTGCAAAGTTTACCTACTTTTACCTGGGTTTCAGTCGGAATAACCCAACCTTCTTCACAATAAATGTAACTACCGTTTGTCCATAGTGCACACCGTTTATTCTGAAGAAGGTTGGGTTATACCTACTGAAACCTAGCAAAAGCTGGGTAAACTTTGCAACAGAGGCTGTTGGTTTTTAAAATTAAAATTAATATTTTTACATTTGCTGACAGGGCGCGAAATGTGGAAAATATTAAATTTCTTGTACACCTTTTTTAATACAAGTGCTTCTCATCCTTTCATTTACTTCGTTATTCAATAAATTATGATCATAAATTTTGTCTAGTACTTCTTTTGATGATAATTGTTATTATACTTTCTTCTGTAATAAGTGAATTATTTGTTGCTATTTCTGAGGTTGGAAACTCAAGTTGATTGAGTTCTTTTATTGCTCATATAATTGCATTTCCTTGCCATCCAATCTATTTTAACACTTACTACTCATATGTTTGCTGTAGGTTCTTATTTGGTTTATGATATCACTGCGTTTGCTATATTATTACTCGCAATATTTTTCCTATATTTCTGCACTACTAGCCATTAAAATTGCTACACCAAGAAGAAATGCAGATGATAAACGGGTATTCATTGGACAAATATATTATACTAGAACTGACATGTGATTACATTTTCACGCAATTTGGGTGCATAGATCCTGAGAAATCAGTACCCAGAACAACCACCTCTGGCCGTAATAACGGCCTTGATACGCCTGGGCATTGAGTAAAACATAGCATGGATGGCGTGTACAGGTACAGCTGCCCATGCATCGTCAACACGATGCCACAGTTCATCAAGAGTAGTGACTGGCGTATTGTGACGAGCCAGTGGCTCGGCCACCATTGACCAGACGTTTTCAGTTGGTGAGAGATCTGGAGAATGTGCTGCCAGGGCAGCAGTCGAACAGCTTCTGTAACCAGAAAGGCCCGTACAGGACCTGCAATATGCGGTCGTGCATTATCCTGCTGAAATGTAGGGTTTTGCAGTGATCGAATGAAGGGTAGAGCCACGGGTCGTAACACATCTGAAATGTAACGTCCACTGTTCAAAGGTGCCGTCAATGCGAACAAGAGGTGACCTAGACGTGTAACCAATGCCACCCCATACCATCACGCCGGGCGATACGCCAGTATGGCGATGACGAATACACGCTTCCAATGTGCGTTCACCGCGGTGTCGCCAAACACGGATGGGACCATCATGATGCTGTAAACAGAACCTGGATTCATCCGAAAAAATGAAGTATTGCCATTCGTGCACCCAGGTTCGTCGTCGAGTACTCCATCGCAGGCGCTCCTCTCTGTGACACAGCGTGAAGGGTAACCGCTGCCATGGTCTCCGAGCAGATAGTCCATGCTGCTGAAAACGTCGTCGAACTGTTCGTGCAGATGGTTGTTGTCTTGGAAACGTCCCCATCTGTTGACTCAGGGATCGAGATGTGGCAGCACGATCCGTTACAGCCATGTGGATAAGATGCCTGTCATCTCGACTGCTAGTGATACGAGGCCGTTGGGATCCAGCACGGCGTTCCGTATTACCCTCCTGAAACCACCGATTCCATATTCTGCTAACAGTCATTGGATCTCAACCAACGCGAGCAGCAATGTCGCGATACGATAACCCGCAATCGCGATAGGCTACAATCCGGCTTTTAGGAAAGTCGGAAACGTGATGGTACGCACTTCTCCTCCTTACATGGGGCAGCACAACAACGTTTCACCAGGCAACGACGGTCAATTGCTGTTTGTGTATGAGAAATCGGTTGGAAACATTCCTCATGTCAGCACGTTGTAGGTGTCGCCACCGGCGCCAACCTTGTGTGAATGCTCTGAAAAGCTAATCATTTGCATGTCAGAGCATCTTCTTCCTCCGGTTAAATTTCGCGTCTGTAGCACGTCATCATCGTGGTGTAGCAATTTTAATGGGCAGTAGTGTATTACGTTAGATTTTTCATCTCTGTGTTATACCTTTTACAACGCTGATGCTATTTAAAGCGTTTCTCTGTGATAAGCAGCTCTATTGCAGCAGTATGTGAGATGAGCATGCAGGTACAGAGGTGCTGGTATGTGATTTCAATAAATGAACCTGTTTACTTACCAGAAGGCGATCAGGACGAAACTCGGAACGGTGCAGAAAACTACTGGAACTACGAATCAGTCTGATGTGAGTTTCCACACCACTTGGTCACGAAGGTGTTGACCCGTACGAGCCTGGGCCAACGCATCGGCACCGCAAACGTGCCATTAACCACTACAAACATCCTCTGCTTCTAGCACAGTTATGCGCGTTCTGGCAGCACACTCCGAGATACCACCGCCATACAACTCCCCTCCACGTTACGGGACAGCGCGTAGACAACGCCGGCCCGGGTAGCCACCTGCTCCAGCTACGGGGGTTGAGTCTCCAACCGTGAACTCGGAGCACTGCGACTGCAGGCTCTGCAGCGGAACCCTTAACATCTGCCTTACAGGACAGGGGGGTTTCGCAGCCAGGGCAGTATCACCGCCATCCATCCGCACCAGGGGTAGCGTAGCGCCGGCCGGTGTGGCCGAGCGGTTCTAGGTGCTTCAGTCTGGAACTGCGCGACCGCTACGGTCGCAGGTTCGAATCCTGCCTTGGGCATGGATGTGTGTGATGTCCTTAGGTTAGTTAGGTTCAAGTAGTTCTAAGTTCTAGGGGACTGATTACCTCCGATGTTAAGTTCCATAGTGCTCAGAGCCATTTGAACCATTTTTGAACCAGGGGTAGCAGTACGGTAGTAGTGTGCACCTCTGCGAGAATCCGGGCTGACGTTCGCGTCACTGGCGTTTCTCGCTCACGACCGCACAGTAATGACTGCTGCGTAAAGCACGTCCATCGTGCCGTCACGGTCTTCCCTAGCTAACAGTGCAGCCGGTGATCGCACACCTGCAGTGGGCGTGTCCGCGGGTGCAAGACTAAATAAAAATGATTTACCTTGCAGCCGCATTCTCCTAGCATCCACTGGACAACACCAGCCCCTCAACA
The DNA here is from genome assembly GCF_021461385.2 of Schistocerca piceifrons. NCBI lineage: Eukaryota > Metazoa > Arthropoda > Insecta > Orthoptera > Acrididae > Schistocerca > Schistocerca piceifrons. The sequence continues at coordinate 521,775,090 of NC_060143.1, forward strand.
CCCCACCAGTCCGGCACCTCTACACTGCAGAGGGACCATTCGCACTGGGTAGCTACACTCTGATTTCAACAAAATTTAGTAGCAATTTGCCTTTAAAATAGGTTGCTACTCATTAAAATCTTTTGATAAATTTTTGGGGAAATTGTTAGTTGCTCAAGGAAGATAGGGTAGGCGGGGGCAAAGGGGCACACTTAACACTTTTCTAATTTTCACTTCTGATTTTGCGGTTACAGTGACACAGACTGTAGACAATACACCTAGCACCGTACTTTACGCGATATCGTAAGTTCAAGTTTACTTGTATGGTGTATTAAAGTTGTATTTAACGAAACGTTACAACTGAAGAAATTGGGCCTTTATCTCAGGTCTGTGGTAATCATCCTATTGTTATAGGGCAAAATTCCACACAAAAATACATTATTATCATAAAATAATGGAGCATTATAGCGTCCCATAAAACTCGGGAGAAGTGCCGGATTTCAGTAACGTCCTGCCATGATACTTCGGCGCAGAGTCTTCTGGCCACCTTAAGGTGAGTACTACTGTAGTAGTACTGGCGAGTACACTTTTTTCTCCTTTATTGCAATTTTAATACCGTTACACAGGTAGGCTGGCAGCAGCATTCTACGCTGCTCTTCAGCCTTAGAGTAGACAATTGGAAAACAGAAAAATACTCACAATTGACATAATGGCGGGAAAAATATAGTAGACAGAGAATACAAAACATGGAGCCGTTCACATTTGACGATAATCCACACTACAAACTGTTGACACGACGCACAAACACTGATGATTACGATGGCAGATGTGAACGATGGAGCGTGATGGTGAACACTAAACACAAAACACGACGGCACACACGAGAAACGGATGGCGATGATCTACAGCGCGCGAATGTCCACGTAGCGTGCGGTTCCGGGGACCTGCCAAGAGGGAAAGAAGGGTGAGGGAGAGGGAGAGGGGAGAGCAAAGATGCCAATGGCAGAGGAGATGGGAGGAGGAATGTAGGGACGGAGGTAGGGGAAGCCCGAGGGAGAAGTGTGGAGAAAGGGAGGAGGGAGGGAAGGGGGAGATAAGGGAGAGAGGGTGCCCAAAGGAACTAACACAGGAAGAGGGAGGGAGGATCAAAGCTGGTAGGAGGGGTAGATGGAGGGGAGTAGGGCATCATCAGGGAAAGGGAGCTGGCAGAAGCCACCTTGGGAGAGGGTGTGGAGAGTGGAGAGATGGAGAGCAGGTGGGACATGGAAGTACAGCCGCAGCAGTGGACGGGGTCGGGAGAGGATGGGAGAGACCAGCAGGTGAGGAGGATCGAGTTTGCAGGAGGTGTAGAGGATCCGTATCCGTTCGAGGAAATGGAAGAGGTGGGGGAAGGGAACTAGGTCATACAGGATCTGTGTGGGGGTGGGGAGACGGATGCGATAGGCGAGGCGAAGAGCATGGCGTTCTAGGATCTGGAGGGATTTGTGAAAGGTAGGAGGAGCGAATATCCAGGCAGGGTGGGCGTAGCAGAGGATAGGGCAGATGAGGGATTTATAGGTGTGGAGGATGGTGGAGGGGTCCAGACCCCATGTACGGCCAGAAAGGACTTTGAGGAGACAGAGGCGGGAGCGTGCCTTGGCTTGGATCGTCCGGAGGTGGGGGGTCCAGGAGAGGCGACAGTCGAGGGTGACACCAAGGTACGTAAGGGTGGGGGTGAGGGCGATAGGACGGCCATAGATGGTGATGTAGAAATCGAGGAGGCGGAAGGAATGGATGGTTTTGCCTACTATGATCGCCTGGGATTTGGCAGGATTGATCTTAAGCAACCACTGGTTGCACCAAGCGGTGAACTGGTCAAGATGGGATTGGAGAAGGTGTTGGGAGCGCTACAGGGTGGGGGCAAGGGCAAGGAAGGCAGTGTCATCGGCATACTGGAGAAGGTGAATGGGAGGTCAAGGCGGCGGCATGTCCACCGTATACAAGAGGTACAGAAGAGGGGAGAGGTCAGAACCCTGGGGCACAGCAGCGGAGGGGAAAAAGGTGTAGGAATCCGTGTTATGGATGGTGACGTAGTAAGGATGGTGGGAAAGAAAGGAGCCTGTCAGACAGACGTAGTTAATAGGAAGGGTGAAGGTTTGGAGCTTGAAGAGGAGACCGGAATGCCACACACGGTTATAGGCTCATTCAAGGTCAAGGGAGAGGAAGACAGCGGAACGACGGGAATTAAGTTGTTCGGAGATGAGTGAGGTGAAGGAGAGGGTCATCGGAAGAGAAGGACGGCCGAAAGCCACACAGGGTAACAGGAAGGAGGCGGTGCTCGCGGAGATGCCGATGGATGCGTCAGGTGAGGATGGATTCCAGGACCTTGCTGAAGACCGAGGTAAGGCTGATGGGATGGTAGGAGGAGACAGCGGTTGGCGGTTTACCGGGTTTAAGGAACATCAAGATGTGGGAGGTTTTCCACAGGTCAGGATAGTAGCAGGTGCACGGGACTACATTGTAGAGCCTGGCCAGGGTGGAGAGGAAAGAGGCAGAAGCTTCACGAAGGTGGCGATAGGTGACACGATCGTGACCAGGAGCGGTGTTGCTTTTCGTGCGGAGTGTAGCGATGAGATCCTGTGTAGTGATAGGGGCATTGAGTTCCGTGTGTGCAGTGTTGTCCGAGTACTGGAAACCAGGTGTGAGGGGAGGGACAGAGGTGTCAGTTCGATCGTGGACATCTGGGAAGAGGGAGTAATCGAACTGGGGATCGCCAGGGATGGTAAAGACATCGGAGAGGTAGGAGGCAAAGTGATTGGCCTTACTAATGACGTAAGGGAGGGGTTTGTTGTCATGATGGAGAGGATAGTAGGGAGGGGGGGTTAGATCCGGTAAGGCAGCGGAAAGCTGACCAGTACTTGGACGAGTTGATAGGAAGGGCAGCGTTTAAACGGGTGCATCTCTGTCGCCAGTCCCGGCGTTTCTTACCCGCGAGCAAGTTACGGATGTGTCTGTAGGCGGGGCGGGCTGGCAGCAGCTTAGTATGCCGCTCTTCAGCCTACAGACTTTGTTAGAAAGATGAAGAGAAGAAATAATAAAAACAGGCGATAAAATCGGAGACTTAAAGAGTAACATGGCGAAAAAATCGTGGAACTTAAAACAAAGAACAGAGGGATGATGACGCTAAGAAGCAGACAGGTAAAACAATACACAGACAATTAAAACAACACGGCGACAGTCTGGTTTCTGTTCTCAAAACTCATAAAATTCACACCTAGCGACAGCATGGTTTCTGTTCGCAACATGAGAAAGACGAAACACTGAACAGTCACTGGAACACTGCACTAAAAAGTTGGCAAATATGACATACCACAGCTGAGAGCAGGTGGGGGGAAACTGGACAGATGACGGGAAAATAAAAAAGGGGGGAAAGGAGAGTAAAAGTGAAGGGGGGGAGCCGGGAAAGAAGCTGATGGAGGATAAGGACCCATAAGAGGGTTGGGGGGCGCAGGGCAGACGCGACAGGGAGTGGGGTAGGCAGAGAAGGGGAATACAAAAGGACTCGGAGGGGGGGGGAGAAGGGAGGTAGGGAGAGGTGTAGTGGGGAGAAATCAGGACGGAAGGGGGGAAGAGGGAGCCCAGGGAAAGGACAGAGGAAAGGAGGGGGAGTGAGGATCAGAGTTGATAGGAGGGATAAATGGTGGGAGAGAGGGCATCATCTGGGAGGGGGTGAGTAGGCGATGAGCTCTGCTATTTAAAGCCATACTGGGGTGACATTGCGCATGCGCTGCTCAGCGTGCGCGTTCATAACAACTCCGTGCGCTGCGCCTCGCGCCCTCCGAGTGAAACCTTGGCGTATCGATATCAGGTCGATTTTCATCTTTACGCAGATAACTACGTCGACTACGAAGTTTCTCTATAACAGAACTCCAAGCAGAGTTTAGCTGATAACCGCTATCTCGATTTATGAGAGTCTCGTTGCCAGACGATCTTATTTCCACAGATTCATTGATAACTGAGCTACAAACGTTTGGTGTATGGGCCAAAATTTTTGTGCCGTTGTAATTCATGGAATGGTCTGTGGAAATACAATGTTCGGCGATTGCGGACTTGGTGGGTTGGAGAAGGCGAGTATGCCATTGGTGTTCCACAATGCGTTCCTCCACAGTTCGTGTTGCTTGCCCTGATTTGTCGCATTTACACGGAATTTTTTAAACACCTGATTTATGCAGGCCCAGGTCGTCTTTAATGGATCCCACCAGTGCTGAAATTTTGGAAGGAGGGCGAAAGATGACTCTAACTTGATACTTTCTCAATATTCTGCCGATCTGTGAAGAAATATTCCCAATAAATGGTAGATAAGCAGTCGACCTGAAGGCCTCCTCCTCTTCCTTGTTCCGTCGTTTGCAGGCCTGCATCACTCTGTTCACTTGCCTAGGTGAAAAGCCACTCTTCAGAAATACTTTTTGCAGGTGTTCCAGTTCCGCTTGAAGACTGTCGGCGTCAGAGATGGTACGGGCACGATGGAACAAGGTTTTGAGAATGCCCATTGTTTGTGCTGGATGGTGGCAACTAGTAGCTTGTAGATACAGGAACAATCAGTACGCCGGGAAAGCTTTAAACATCACATCGAGTATTATAGTGTTTGCCAGGTACTATCATAATTAAGTTTTATAATAATTTACTATATAAAAACATCACAATCGTCATCAACATTGTCTCCATAATCGTGATCTTATTAAACATTAACACATGCCACTAACACATTACTAATTTAAATAAAAACATTTTAAAACAAGGAAAAATATTTTATTATTATTTGACCTTTTCTTACTACACTTTTCTGTCGTTTTTCTTCTTCAGTCTGCATTTCTCTTTCGTCTTCATTATAGAATCGATGGGGCGGAAAATAGTATTTAAATTGTCAATTACTTTATTGAACCTCATTATACTCCCGATACTGATTATAACGAGCGATGAATGAGCGAGCCCTGTCTTCCCCTGCCTCTTCGTTTTCTTTATGAAATGAGTTGTTTACGCCATTACTTTCATCAAACTGATGTATTAAACGTCGTAAGTGTTTAAACGTAGTGCCGTAGAACGTAGAATCCAAATTAAAACAGTTCCCTCTGGCTCAGAAAATACTCTCTTGAAACTCCTTAGCCGGCTTTAAGTCTTTTACGCAACGTCAATTCTTTTGAATGAATTCATGATGCCTTCAACTGCTATTCTCTTTATTTCATGTATGATTGTACAGTTTCGACGCTTAGGCCATTTTCAAGTATTTTATAGATGATGCTATATCGGTATACTATACCACGTACGTCCTTGGTCCTATGACTACCTCTAATGGTCATAAAATAAATAAGGAACTTTTTCCGCTCTTTTAAGAGCACGACATATATCAAAGCATTTTTGCTGCTTTTCTAATGAAAGATGCATTTTGTATTACCTTCTTAGCCTTAAAATATAACGACGTGGGCGACGCTTTTCTCTCCTAGTTTCTTTAAAATGAAGTTGATCTAGTTTTGTTGATACGTATTTAATGAAATATCTTAAATAAACCTACGCGTTCAGTATCAAAACGGGCGAAAGAGAACACAAATGTTCTGAGGCCAAGTATGCGTGCGGACATTTGCTCCAGGTAATTTGTAGGATCTTTACCCCAAGGCGTTGATTTCTGAACTTCTGGTATTAGCTGCCATATACGGCACCTTGTTAAACTAACAACTATGCTTAAAGCGTGAGTTAGGTTATGTACTTACATACAAGGTATTGGAAATTCTTTGGGACTTTACGACACCAAAAAGGTAGCCATCAATGACATTGTAAATACCTGGAGATCAAAAAGTTCCAGAACATTAACTCACCTCATATCTTGCAAGCTTCAAAGCGCAAACCACTAACACAATACATCTGACACTTCCACCAAAAAGTTCTCAGCTAAAGATGCAGGGCTGCCACACTACACTCACAAGTAGTAAAAACAAAAGATTCGCTTCTTTGCCCTGTGCGCAACTTGGTCCCTGCCTACCCTACGCGCACAGTTCATTAATCTATACCCATGGTAATACTCGATGTTAGTACGATCTTAGCTTCAAAATTTAATTTTTAATTTCAATTTTTTGGAATATTTATTTGCTAGTGAATTTACCTTTGAGCGAATATCAAGGGTATGCTGTTTTTGTTATTCCACAAGTAAGTACTTAAAGCCTGGATTGTCGTGAAACTTGTTTAGGTTGAGCTTAATGTATTAAGGGCAACGGCCTTGCCGCAGTGGATACACCGGTTCCCGTCAGATGACTGAAATTAAGCGCTGTTGGGCGTGGCTGGCACTTGGATAGGTGACCATACGGGTCGCCATGCGCTGTTGCCATTTTTCGGGGTGCACTCAGTCTCGTGATGCCAATTGTGGAGCTACTCGACCGAATAGTAGCGGCTCCGGTCAAAGAAAACCATCATAACGACCGGGAGAGCGGTGTGATGACCACACGCCCCTCCTATCAACATCCTCAACTGAGGATGACACGGCGGTCTCAGGATCCTGATGGGCCACTTGTGGCCTGAAGACGAAGTGCTTTAAAGTATTCAGAATATTTATAACTGTAGTGGTTTCGCTACTGCAGTATGTCTTGTTAATGATTTTAACCTGTAACTAGAAATTCTCATTTATGTGAAACCGATAACCAACCAAAAAAAAATTACTGAAGCAGGCTGAATACAATAGCAGAGGGGAACGCTGTACTGAAACGGTTGATTTCTACTATTTTCAGAATCTTGAATACAGAGCGACCGTCTTCCTGTACTCGCTCTTACACCGCTTGACGCTTCAGTCGTTATGCGGCAAACAGACGCAATGCTCATCAACCGTGGTCTTGTTTGCATGGTACAGCAATAGTGCAGTACATTGCTTGGACAGCATTACAGAACTCTCTTCAATGTAATTTTAATACTTTAATTACCGTACTTTACGAACTATAAGACGCATTTTTTCTTCGAAAAATTGCCTCCGTAATTCAGGTGCGTCTTTATACTCCAAATTAATATAAAAATGTCTAGTGTTTGGTTTAAAATTCCCGCTGCTCTTATAAATGGCCATATATTCGGTGCCGCGGGAAACGTATCTCAATCCGGCAACACTGGATTCAGCTGGCAGCAGCAGTGCACCGAACGACAACCATGAGTTGCGAGGATTGTTAAAACTGCCTCCCTCCCGTATCGCCATCACAAACCCAGAACACTGTCTTGCCTCCATGCGTCTTTGGACTCTACGGTGCCAGTGAACTTGAACTGAAAGTCATTTGTGTTATCAGTAACAGTACAATACTTTTGTTACTAGCTAGTTTCGTAATGGAAAAAGTAAAAGTTATTCATACGATGCGGGCTATAAAATGAAAGTAACAGCATATGCAGAAGAACATGGGAACATTGCAGCTGAGCGGCATTTCGGCCATTCCCCAACAGAAAAAAAAACTTTCGCGATTGGCGGGCTAATAAAGAAGAACCAAACAAAAAATTAGAAAGACTAAATGTGCAGGTAGAGGACTGAATGCAAAATGGCCAAAACTAGAAGATTACGTATTAGAGCGGATTCATGAACACCGTCAAAATGGCAATGGAATTAATACAAAAATGATTCAAATACACGCGCTCGCCAGCTAGCGCTACAGTGGAACATATCGGACGTCAAGGAGCTGGTTGGCGCTACAGATTTATGGAGTGTGATGGACTTAGCTTGCGAACCAAAACCAAAATATCTCAGAAAATGCCACAAGGAAATGAAGACAAAATATTATCTTTCCACTTCTTTATTATTCAACATCGAAAGAAAACCAGTGTCGAACTAAGCCAGATAGTGAATATGGGCGAAACACCTGTGACATTTTATGTACCGAGTAACAGAACTGTTTCCCGTGAAAGGTACTAAAACCGTAAGTATAAAAACAAATGGACATGAAAAACATGTGCTGCACTGTTGTCCTTTCATTTTGTGCTGACGGCACTAAACTTAATCCAATTATCATTTTAAAACGCAAAACAATGCCAAAACCTTCCGAAATACCAGCGGGTGTTGTTCTTCACGTACTTAACAACGGTTGAATGGACAAGGATGGTATGAAATAGTGGATTAGCAGAATATGAGAGAGAAGGAAAGGTGCTTACTTGAAGAAGAGTTCTCTTCATATACATGTACATGTATATTCTGCAAATAACATTTAAGTGCCTGGCAGTGGGTTCATCGAATCACCTTCACAATTCTCTATTATTCTAGTTTCGTACAGCGCGCGGAAAGAACGAACACCTATATATCTTTCCGTGCGAACTCTGATTTCCCTTATTTAATCATGTGATCGTTTCGCCCTGTGTACGTCGACGTCCCCAAAATATTTTCGCATTCAGAGGAGAGTGTTGGTGAGTGAATTTAGTGGGAAGATTCCGCAGCGCACGAAAAACGCCTGGCCCGCATCTCGTGGTCATGCGGTAGCGTTCTCGCTTCCCACGCACGGGTTCCCGGGTTCGATTCCCGGCGGGGTCAGGGATTTTCTCTGCCTCGTGATGGCTGGGTATTGTGTGCTGTCCTTAGGTTAGTTAGGTTTAAGTAGTTCTACGTTCTAGGCGACTGATGACCATAGATGTTAAGTCCCATAGTGCTCAGAGCCAACCCAAATCCTGTATCATTTCAGTGACACTCTCTCCCCTATTTCGCGAGAACACAAAACGTGCTGCCCTTCTTTGAACTTTTTCGGTGTATTCCGTCAATCCTATCTGGTAAGGATCCCACAACGCGCAGCAGTATTCAAAAAGAGGACGGACAAGCCTAGTGTAGGCAGTCTCCTTAGTATCTCTGTTAAATTTTCTAATTTCCTGCCAATAAAACGTCCCCACAACATTTTCTATGTATTCCTTCCAATTTAAGTGGTTCGTGATTGTAATTCCTAGGTATTTAGTTGAATTTACGGTCTTTAGACTTGGCTGATTTATCGTGTAACCGAATTTTAACGGATTCCTTTTAGCACTCATGTAAATGACCTCACACTTTTCGTTATTTAGGGTCAATTGCCAATTTTCACACTATAAACATATCCTTTCTAAACCGTTTTACAATTTGTTTTGTTCTTCTAATGACTTTACTAGTCGATAAACGATAGCGTGATCTGCAAATAACCTAAGACGGCTGGTCAGATTGTCTCCCAAATCGTTTATATAGATAAGGAACAGCAAAGGGCCTAGAACACTACCTTGGGGATCGCCGTAAATCACTCCTGTTTTACTCTATGACTTTCAATCAATTACTACGAACTGTGACCCGTCTGACAGGAAATCACAAATCCAGTCACATAACTGAGACGATATTCCATAAGCACCCAATTTCACTTCAAGTCGCTGTGTGGCACAGTGTCAAAAGCCTTCCGGAAATCCAGAAATACGGAATCCATTTGAAAAACCTTGTCAATAGCACTCAACACTTCGTGCGAGTAAAGAGCTACTTGTGTTTCAGAAGAAAGATGCTTTCCAAATCCGTGTTAACTGTGCGTCAGTAGACCGTTTTCTTCAACGTAATTCATAATGTTCGAACACGATATATGTTCCAAAATCCTGCTGAATTTCGACGTTAATGATATGGGCCTGTAATTTAGTGGATTACTCCTACTACCTGTCTTGAATATTTCTGTGACCTGTGCAACTTTCCAGTCTTTGGGTACGGATCTTTCGTCGAGCGAACGGTTGTATATGATTGTTTGGTATGGAGATAATGCATCAGCATACTGCGAAAGGAACGTAATTGGTATACAGTCTGTACCAGAAGGCTTGCTTTTATTTAGCGATTTAAGTTGCTTCACTACTCCGAGGATATCTACTTCTTTATTGCTCGTGTTGGCAGCTGTTCTTCATTCGAATTCTGGAATATTTACTTTGTCTTCTTTGGTGAAAGAACTTCGGAAGTCGTGTTTAGTAACTCTGCTTTGGCAGCAGTGTCTTCGATAGTATCTCCATTGCTATCGCGCAGAGAAGGCATTGATTGTGTCTTGCTGCTAGCATGCTCCACATGCTACCAGAATCTCTTTGGATTTTCTGCCAGGTTTCGAGACAAAGTTTCATTGTGGAAACGATTATAACCATCTCGCACTGAAGTCCGCACAAAATTTCGAGCTTTTGTAAACGATCTTCTTGTGCTAGATCTGTTTAGCAGTCACTGGAAAAATTCTGTGAAAGAGAAACTGAGACAGGAAAATACGGATCGTGCTATTGTTCCGGGAGGACTTACTTCACAATTGCATCCTCTTGATGTCTCGACAAATAAACCATTTGAAGTGTATATGAAAGGGGAATGGGACAAATGGATGATGGATGACACCCAACATGAATTCGGCCGAAGGGTGCTTTAAAACGACCTATAGTCAAACAAGTCAGTCGATAAAACAGTCGTGGTCCGGATTGAAAGAAGACGTTACTGTTAAATCTTTCACGAAGTGTGGCATAAGTAACACTCTTGATGGCAGTGAAGACCTCGTATATATGAATAGGATAACGATGACGTCGAAGAGAAGGAAGAAGAAGAAGGAAGTTCAGAAGATGATTTTCAGAGATTTGAAATGCCAGTTCGGTTTTATAAAGTAATAATTCTTTTTAGTGTTAAAAATTTATTAAAAATTGCTTAAAAAGTAAGTTTTATCTTATAGTCCGTAGCGTCTTATAGTCCTTAAAATATGGTAACTTTCTGTTTGATTCTTGAAAGAGAATATATATTTTATGTATTTGTACATTTTTCACCAAAATTTATTGAGGGGTAAAAATTTTTTTATGTAAAGTGAATGTTAGTTGTAAAACGTCTTCCTCTCTAGATTATTGACATCGTACGTCACCATATCTTATCACATGGGTAAACATATGTAATGCTTTATCCATTTCATGTTAACTTACGTATTATTTCCTTCACTATTCAAAAATATAAATAAAAGTACAATTTAATATAAAGGATGTTATAATACTCTACAAATGCAAAGATTACGCGAGTATTTGGCTTACACGATATGATTTACGACGAATTTAGTGTACAGTTAGTGCTTGCATAATGTAATGAAGCTTGTTCAAAGTGAGATATCAAGAATTTCAGACTACATTAAATTTCCCACAATAGTGGCGATTGCTGCATGAATAAAGCCTTTCGAACAGTCTATCTACTATAAAGAATACTTCAAAGATATTGTTCAGCTGCGATATCATTGTCAGAATAGTCATGTAATAAGTCGAGCTTTTACTACCCAAACCTTGGCTTTTAAGAGAAATGAATTTTATTTATTACGTTTACAAATACAAATATATGGAAAAAGTTCATAAATAGCAGCAGCAACTATTTTTGTAATAAAACCCTAATCATTTCATGACAGAAAAAACAGAAAAAGAATCTACTTAAACGAAAAGTCTAATGAATACAGAATGTCACCAACGAGACCGACAAAGAACAAAAGCCGGAAAAACTGTACCTATTATCGATGGTGATGATAATTGGCAGCAATAAACTAAATCATCTCACTTAATAGATGGTTTTTCACTTAACTGAAACTGCACTATCCGGGGAATATTTTCATCCGCTGTCAGAATGGGATCCATAAAGCCGAAGAGGTTCCATTACCTTTTATGACTGATTGGTATTGGAGAACGAATCAGTCATCGTAGAATGCCAATTGTGAGCACCGCATTCATGGGTAACAGTGCTGTGTAAATGCCGTTCACAGTACAAACTAGTATGTCACCTGAAGAGGCTAATGGAAGCATCTATCATTTCATTACGGGCATGTATAATAATATCTGAAAAATTCCAGGTGTCGTTGTTAAGGCGGCGATATTTCTGTTGTGGCTACATATACACAATTAGCGAAGAGAAATTACAAGCCTAGGTAAATTAAGCAGAATATATCCTCTTATTTTATTATTATTTTTAAAAAAGTATTTCGAAATTGCATCTTGGCGGGTACTGAAACAAACCATTAAAAAAATATTATGACGCCTTCGTCATGGACATCTAATTTCGGCAAAAATGTCTTCGCTTAATTCGTGGAGGTTGCTATCTCGTTACACGTACATTTTCGCAAATATTTTACTACTCTCATATTTGATTAATAATGTATTTGCGCTTACAAACCCAGCGCCTGAAAAAAGGCAGTTTACAGAGACTTGCAAGCACTATGTTCAAAAATGTTCAAATGTGTGTGAAATCTTATGGGACTTAACTGCTAAGGTCATCAGTCCCTAAGCTTACACACTACTTAACCTAAATTACCCTAAGGACAAACACACACAACCATGCCCGAGGGAGGACTCGAACCTCCGCTGGGTCCAGCCGCACAGTCCATGACTGCAGCGCCTAAGACCGCTCGGCTAATCCCGAGCGGCTGCAAGCACTATGGAAAAGAGTAACAATTACTCCCAAACGTGCAGCACTCCTCAACTCAATAGGAAAATCACATAACCAGTACGTAATACACTCTAAACAATTTCTCAACTTCAAATCAGATCGCTCCTCATACCATCAGCTGCAGTGGTAATAATGAGACGTAAACAGAACATAATAAACAAAAACATTACCGTAAATACGTTTCACACGAAAGGGAGAGAAAGTATGCGAATAGTACATGAAATGGTTATACAGTTTGTAAAAACCCGTACTTATCCATGTGAAACGAAACTAAATTACTTTGGCTGGCTGGAGTGGCCGAGCGGTTCTAGGCCTACAGACTGGAACCGCACGACTGGTACGGTCGCAGGTTCGAAGCCTGCCTCGGGCATGGATGAGTGTGATGTCCTTAGGTTGTTTAGGTTTAAGTAGTTCTAAGTTCTAGGGGACTGATGACAGTAGTTAAGTCCCACAGTGCTCAGAGCCATTGGAACCAACCATAAATTACTTTCAACTCAAGTAAATAGTAATGAGTGCAGTTAGCAACAGATGAACACTACGCAATTGTCGGAAAGCCTTGCATGGTAAGGAAAAAGATAAAATGGGAAGAGAAAATTATAAAAATGCCTTGTGTCTGTTCTTTGAGACATGTCTGTAAGAACAGACAACACTCGGAATCTGGAGCTGCGATCCATTATGTGTAAATTGAAGGCGGAGGGGGAGAAAGAAAAGAAAATGAAAGGGATTACTCATGTCAGCCGCATCAGAACATTACGCGAAATCAATGGCGACGAGTGAAAAAGTGTACCGGACTGGGATTCGTACCCGATGTCTAGGCATTTACGTTAACCACTATGATATCCGAGACACAGTGTAGCGTCTAGGAAGCCTGCGTACTAGACAAACAGTCAAACAAGTCATATAAATGAGTCTTATTACCATAAGAAAATTACTATACTTAACTTTGGCAGTTACCCAGATATGTCGCAAGGAAAGGGCGACATACGAGATAATCAGTCTTGCAGTGACTGCTGATCTCTAACTGAACTGGGCCATCACTAGTCGGTCGCGGCGCCTATGTCGTCTTCACATAAGGGCCGCTGCTGCTGCGTTGTCATCCTGGAGGGAGGTCCGGTCTGACTTCTTCTCACAGCCTTCTCTTCCCTGTCGTTCCTGACAGGCGTGCTGGCGCCTGACTTTATGCCGTAACACACAGTGTTATCACAACTCCATGAGTAGTAGAGCTACAAGGATGCCAGCACATTTTGTTAGTGTGGTTGCCTACATCAAGGGCAGGTATGCAGTCAGGGGCAGACCTATTCTTCTGCCCCTGAGTGCATACCTGCCGCTGATGTAGGAAACCTGCACTAACAAAATGCGCTGGCGTCCTTGTAGCTCTATTACTTGGATGGACTATCTCAGCATACCTCACGGACGACACACATTCCCACTAAATGCACCTGTCCACATCGCTGTCCATTTCCTCCATGCTTGCTACACTGAGATTCCCAAAGAAGAAGGTGGATCCATTGGCCATCTAGGCAAATCAGTTATGTGAATGCGTAGTGTCTGTTCTGTCAAACATGTCTGTAATAACAGACACCTCACAGAAAATGTGTATCGGACTGGTACACATTTTCACTCATCGCTACTGATTCCACATAATATCCCGATGCAGCTGACATCAGTAATCCCTTCTCTTTCCTTTCCTTTCCTTTCTCCCCACTCCACTTTCAGTTTACATATGATGTATCACAGCTGCAGATTCCGTGTGGTGTCTGTTCTCACGGACATGTCTGAAAGAACAGACACCATGCATTCATATAGCCACGTAGGTGGGCAATGGATCCACCTTCTATAGTGCAGTTGCACAAGTACGTAAGACCGCCTGCAGGAATCTCAGAGTAGGTAGCATGGAGAAAATGGACAGGGACTGCGGATAGGTGGTACTCAGTGATGATGTGGGTCGCCCATCAGGCGGACCGAGAAAGTACGCACAATTCCCATAACACTGTCTCCTGGATGGTGTGATGATTAATTCACCTGCCTAGAAGCAGGAGATCGAATCCTGGTCTGATACACATTTTCGCTCATTGCCACTAATTCCACATAATGTCCCGATGCAGCTGACATCAGTAATCACTTCCCTTTCCTACCCTTTCCCTCCCTCCACCCTCAATTTACATATAAGCAAAGAGAAAAGTAAAGAAGAAACTGTACATGCCCGTCATTATTTTCTCAGAATGAACAACTGTGCTATCTGCGTACAGAAGGAGAAGAGCCATGTGGTTTAAAGATAACAAAACTGCCTCAGTCGTATTTATGCATTCTCTATGAGGAGAGTGTATGTAGTCTGTCGGTGAATTAAAGAAAGTTGTGACACAAAGACGCTGTTTACAGCTTGTAGAATCTAATCGTAGGATTACACAAAGCAGGTCAGATACAAATTGCACTAACAGAAATGGTGCATTTGACACCATGAGCCATATCTGAATTTGGTGACGATTTTACACACAGAAGACATTCGTTGTAGGTCACCACAGAATCAAATGAGGGAAGTAAGTGAGGGAAGGGACCAACTGTGTGGTGAAGTACACCAGTGTTAGCAAGAAAACGGTTTACACTGTCTACAGCTGACTCGCTAAGATATCTACCTGAGGCGGAGAAGAGTTAAGCCATATGTAATTTACTCTATCAGTAGTGGAGGAATACACCTTCTTGTTCCGGCTTCAGGAATGTTGAGATTGGATCACGAATATACGAAGAAATGTGCTGTTCGCCGATGAATCTCTCTACAGTTAACAAGCTGACTAGCGTCAACTATTCCTCTTGCCGCTAAAGTCACAGAATCATTGTGGAAAGAGACAAGCTTGGTAGTAGTGTGGGGAAGTATAATCTTGTATGAGAGGGCAGATCTTCACACATGTGTTAATTAGTGAGGAAATATTTCTAAGGCACAGTGGTTCAGGGAAACGTGCTCCAACCATAGGTATGGGTTTGCAGACGTAGAGTCTCTCCCAATTTCATACACGATGACATTGCAGTACAGTGTGAAGTGCATGGCGGAAACGACACAATACGCCTTTGAATTGCGGGACGAATGATTGACTAAATGCCTCTCCTTACTGTAAATAGTCTCCTTTTTTATTTGTGGTACCTAAGCACGCTACATGAGTATGATTTTGGATAGGGTCTGCCTTTAGCAAATGACAATTTTGATTTTTAACCCAAACATGTTTCACTGCAGTTGCAGCATCTTCAGTGGGCTTTTATTTCTCATCTGCCAAAATAAAGAATGTTCTATACTGTTTGTATACATGTAATTATTTGTTTTTGAATCGTAATTACAGATATTTGAAAAAACATATAAATTATGAATTCATACCTTTTTACAACATGGTGTGATTTTTCTGATGTGTTTCTACAGTGACTGTTTTGTTCCGCTTTTATTCATCTGCAACCACTTACACCTTAAAGTAGATATATTGTTTAGTCAAAAATTACTATTTGAAATAGTTATTTCTATGCCTGAAATTAATTAATGCTATATATATATATATATATATATATATATATATATATATATGTGTGTGTGTGTGTGTGTGTGTGTGTGTGTGTGTGTGGTTGTGTGGTGTGTGTGGAGTGTGAAAAGGGGGGGGGGAGAAAGAGCGAGAGAGAGAGAGCGAGAGAGAGAGAGAGAGAGAGAGAGAGAGAGTCAATGTGACAGTAGGTTTTAGGATTTGTGTGTATGTTTTTTACACCTTCAACTGTTCCACTGCCTGCCATGATGTTTGTTTCTATAGCTGGCAAACAGTGAAACAGTGACAGTTACATTGGCAACTCAATATATAGAGTTTGACAGTGATGAAGATGAGGAAAGAGAAAACATAAGTGAAATCTTATCTAAATATACACAAACACACACACGCACGCACACACACACACACACACACACACACACACACACACACACAGAATTAATTAATTTCAGGCATAGAAATACCTATGTAAGTGGTTGCAGATGACAAACTGTGCAACAAAACAGTCACTGTAGAAACACAACACATCAGAAAAACCACACCATGTGGTAAAAAGGTAATTATTCATAATTTATGCGTTTTTTCAAATATCTGTAATTACAATTCGAAAACTAACAGTTACATGTATACAAACAGTAATGAACATTCTTTATCCTTAGCAGATGAGAAATAAAGGCCCACTTAAGATGTTGCAGCTGCAGTGAATTATGTTTGGGTTAAAAAAAATTAGAAAACAAAATTGTGTTTTGCTAAAGGCGGACCCTATCCAAAAACATACCTATTGTTAAAGAAAACACGGAAAAAAGAGGTTCGACCCCAAGATGATTGAATTACATATGGTGCTGTAGTTTACAAGTAGCTACTTTCCTCAATACTGATCGTTGAAAGTACTGTAACGGACGCTTTCGCATTGTAGGTATTTATAAGTACAGGACTATTAAAGAAGAAGGAACAGATTTCAAAAATTTATATCTTCCAAATTACAAAAGGTAGCACCATAAATCCAACGTTCCAGCCCAGATAATAGTTTAAAATTAGAACAGTCTGGGTAGACTTTCCAGTCATGGCCTCAATGGCGCTGTTGCTTTCTTCTTCGTGGAGAAATCTGTGGAAGGACTAACCCATCTAGATAGGTTTCACAACTGGTTATTTTATCAACTGGAAAACGAGTCAGATGACTTCATCTTCATGCAAGATAGTGCCCTGCCTCATTTCTCTTAGCACTTTCGACGTTACCTGAATGACACCATACCAGGACGTTGGACTGGAAGAAGAGGTGCAGAAGATGAACTTCATCGCCTGTGGCCTCCAATATCTCCACACCTCACACTTTGTGACCTTTATCTGTGGAGTTACGTAAAAGACCGCGTTTTTATCTTCCTACACCTGATAATATTGAAAGTCTGCGACATCGAATTGTTGAAGCTGTGCCTTCGATAACGAGAGACCAGCTGCTTCGTGTGTGTCAGGAAAAGAGTAACCGTTTAGATATTTGTTGTGTAACATATGGTGCTCAAATTGAAAGCATAAAAATTAGAACTATTTTTCTTTCCATGAACGTTGGAATTGTGTTTCTATCTTTTGTAGTTTGGAAGCAATAAATATTTGAAACCTGTTCCTTCTTACTCTCTAGCCCAGCATATACGAGTTCAGGTTCTTCTCGTGAAACTATCTCGTGAAGCAACGAAGCCCACTACCATTAGTGGTGCCCTTCATACGTTCAAGAACCCCATTAGTCCTGTTTTACCTTCCTAATACCAAATATTTTTTATTACACTGAGTACCACTGCGGGCCTCAAGTGACACCACTTAATTTTTATTAAGGATAATTTTAATAAGTGTTGAATATAATCACGTTCCTTACGTTCTTGTCACGTTCTAAAATTTGATGGTAGTGAAATGAACATAAATGAAAATGTAAAATTATTTTGACCATTTATTTCAATAAAAGGTACAAACGATTCTGATGAAACTACAAATATTTTTCATCCAATAAGAAAATGACAAATATGAAACATTTCATTTAACGAAAGGAATTGCCGACTGGTTTTTACACTCAGAACATCCCCATTTTGAACACTTATCAGGATATTTTCTGTCCACAAATGTTCCACCGTCCTCGTTATTTCGTCTGTGGTGTTTTTGAAAGTACTGGCGAAATACCATAATACTGTTTAGTTTTCTGCTAATGAGCTGTTTTCCTAGTTCCATGACGAATACCCCCCTTTTGTAAATACTCCTTTCTGCCCAGCCTGGAGAAAGATGCAGCCATATTAAAAGTACATTCAATGCACTAATATCATCCATCTAATAAAATAATTAGCCACCTTCTCCTCATCTCCTTTGCAGTGTACGTTACGAACAGCTTGTCAATTGTATCCACTCCTGACTTGTTTCATTATAATCCTGAATCATTATTGGTCTTGATTCTTCACGATCTTCCTCTTCCTTCCACGAATGCATTTTACTACAAAAGTTACAACTTTGCCCTATTTTGGACAGTACGAAACAAATGTTACATGCTCTTAGAACCCAAGAAAGGTGACTCGAACTTTGGTTTGAATGAAAACTTCTGGTAGTTTTTTACTTCTTCTGATTATTCCTAAAAGTGTGAGATCGAATTTCTAGCCAAACTAAGGACTGTGAAGCAATTGTCAGTCTTTACATTTGTAGAACTGTTTCTAAGACTTCCACCATATGTAAAACATTCTCTTGCCTTGACGAACTTCACGTGTTCATTTTCTTGCCGAGTAGTTTAAATCAACAGATTGAGAATGTAAAATGTCGCACTATCATATATAGTCCATAACGTCAACCCGTATTTTTCTGGTTTTGAAGGAATATATTGCCGAAAAGGGCATCTATTGTGAAATGTCACAAGTTGTTCATCAGTTGTTACAATTCTGTGAAGACCTCAAGCGCCATAAAAGTCTTTAACTTAGTTTCAGATATTTATCTGATGGGAGAAAGCTTGTCAGGTACGATGTCTCGCATCTTCGTCGAGAAATCGGATGCATCTTGAAATTTGGATAAAACTATTTCCAGACATTGCTTCACTAAAAATAAGTCTACTATCCACTTTTTTCCAGAGGTGTATAATTGCTTCATTATGGGCAATGTAAGCACGTGCTAGGACCAAGACGCTGATAAAGCATTTCAGTTCAGCGGCATCTACTGGTGTACTTGTCTCTCTCTGTATCTCTCTCTTGTTAGTTCACTTTAATATCTCATCAACTACATTTTTCCTAAGAAACAATTGAGAAGCTGATTCTGTGGTGTCCACATTTATTTCTGCGAATTTTGTTGGGCGAGGCTTTACTCGCATTATGTTGCATCTTTCTTCTCGTCCACAAGTTCTCAACTAGGGTTTGTGCCACATTTCTTCTTTGTTTTTTGACTTAGACCAGACAAACAAAAAGTATATACCGGCGTACTACACGCAACGCTTTCGATTTTGCCGATTTCTGCCAACTGAGGAATAGAGTAAAACTAAGCTTCTATGTTTGTATTTGAGGACATAAAACGACGGATTGTGCCGTTAAATGAATTTGCTAGAACCAGGAAGGAACCTGTTCACAGTGTTGTATTATATGTTCTTGGAAGCGATTCTTGATTGCTATTCCATACATGTAAACGTTAAACGTGTGAGTGTGTGTGTGATGTGAGTGGGGAGGGGGTGGCGATGGGGCGGGGGGGGGGGGGAGCACAAGTGTTAATCGTCAAATAGGACGAAACAGGTTTCTAATATGACACACACATCACCAACGTTGTACCATTTAAAATCACCAAAGCCCGAAATTGGGCAGTAATTTGAAAATGTACTTGGTGCAATAGATGCACTTTACATAACAAAACTTACAGCCTATTGTGGTTTTAAAACGGTCTCATCATTTAGAATTTGACGATATTTACAACGATTCCAGTGACTGTGGCATGTTTTCAACGCAGTTTCAACGAATTAAAACTGACAGAAAACTGTTTGCGATCGCGTATAAGAGAAGCACACAAACTACAGTTATTTTATCAATAGAATAAGACACCGCTGCTAAGTTTGACTTCAATGACTTGATCAATGAGTTTACTTCGCTCAAAGGCAATGGAAAGTAAAATTATATAACAGGAATGTATTCTCAACACTTGCCTGCAGCTCTTTTTATTTCGAATTATTAATTTACACACATTAATAATTTATGAGGAGGAAATAAAATCTGCTCGTTAATTATTTGTTTAATACGAGGCGTATTTTTAAAGTAAGTACCGTTTTAAAATTAAAAAAAGACGTGCTAAGATATCTCAATAATTTTATCTTTACATGAAAGCCTGTACCTTAATCTACGCACTGACGCCATTACAGTCAGATTCTTCCTTGTTTACGTTGTGTACTGAGTGTTTAAGATGCCTCCAATAATCGCGAGTCCCGCCGACTGTGAAGTACGGGCTGTTATAATATTTCTTAGTGCTAATCGCCTAAAAGCGATCGATATTCATCGTGAGATCTGTGCAGTTTACGGAGAAAACATTATGAATGATGGAATGGTAGGAAAGTTGGTGAGAGCATTTAAAGATGGCCGCTCAAATGTGCGTGGTGAACAACGGAGTGGGCGTCCTTCGATTGTTAATGAAAATTTGCGGGATGACTTTCGTAATGTTTTGTATGGCATTGTGACCGGGTACTTGAATTACCGAAAATTGTGCGAGCGTTGGGTACAGAAAATGTTGACGGATGTGCACAAAACCAAACGTTAAGACAGTGCATTGACTTTCCTTGAGCGGTACCACAACGACGGTGATGATTTCTTAAGCCAAACTGTTACGGGCGATGAAATATGGGTGGCCTACGTCACACCAGAATCAAAGCAACAGTCCATGGAAGTTGAGCAAGGGTATCGTTTTGCTGCAAGACAATGTCCGTCCGCATGTGGCGAATCAGACCAATGATCTCATCACATCTTTTCGATGGGAAACCCTAGATCATCCTCCGTACGGCCCCGATCTTGCGCGCAGTGACTATCATCTGTTCCTGCACTTGAAGAAACACCTGGGAGGTCAGCGTCTTCAAGACGATGACAAAGTCAAAACAGTGGTGATGCAGTGGTTAACAAGTCAAGCGGCAGACTTCTATGAGGAGGGTATTCAAAAACTGGTCCAACGTTATGACAAGTGCCTCAATATTGACGGATATTATGTAGAAAAGTTGATTATGGTACAGGCATTCATGTAAAAATAAAATTATTGAGATATCTTAGCACGTCTTTTACTAATTTCAGAACGGTACTTACTTAAAAAAACACACCTCGTATTTATTCGAATAACTCTTTTGGGTCGTACTATAAGTAAACTTTGGTTTTGCTACTTTGTGTTTAGTTTTCTTGACTCCCAGACTTTCTTCATCCTTTGAGAGTGTCGTTCCTCATCTTCCTCAGTCAACCAACTCCTTTTTCTTTCCTGAAATCCTTCCTTTTGTATTACTTCTCTAAACGGTATTCTGTTACCTATTATGTCCATTCTAAGTCCTGTGTTTTTCATATCTTTTTCAATTTCGATGAACCACGTGGGTTTGGATTTGCAGCTGTTTCATAAATCGAGTTAGTTGGTCTGCTACTACCTATTCTTTATATGTTTTCATAAAGCTATTGTCTTCTTTTTCTCATTACCTCATTTAGATTTTCCATTTTCAAACGAGCTCTCTGTTTCATCTTCATTTGTATTCAATTTTTATATTACTTCTAGGCCACAGCATTTCCTTGGAATTCTTTTTTAAGCTTTTTCCTGTTTTTCAAGATTCCTAATTATTTTAAATGTTTCTCTTCCGTACAGTGTTTCTGGCCTTACCACTTATTTTTCGTGTAAGAGGAGAAAGTTTTTTGTTATATATGTTTTTTTATCGGGAATGCCCTTCCCATTTTATGTACTCCATTTTCTGTGGTTTACAATTCTTTTTTGTTGCTTCATCCATCCTCATAGGTATTTAAAACAGTTTGTTTTACGTATTGTGTTATTATCATTTTCAGATTTGAAGGGGCGTCACCGATATCTCTTCCTTATTATACATAACAATAAAATAGAGTAGCTACGTAAACAAGACATAGACTTTTTTGTTTTCAGTTTTTTGAAAGGATAAAAAATTTGTGATTTATACATTAGAATGACGCATTTTGTTTTTGGTGTGCAATATTTTTGATTAATATAGATATTTTACCTAATATTTTTCGATAACATTTCATTACTAATAAACCTACCTTACAAATTACAAAATTTCATAAATATGTGTAAAAAATGCAAAAATGTAGCTCCACTTTTTGAGGAGTGGGGAGGGGGGTGTATCTTTGGCAGTTCTGCCAAGCACGCAGTATCACATCGCTACGGGTCTGCCGCTGAGTTTCCTCCAGGATACGTTCGCTTTCGCCGGCGGATTCCAGCTCCCACCTCGTTCCAACACGGGTCCTGTCGCTGACCAGAGAGGCGCCACCCACTATGCACTGCTGGCAGTCTCAATAAATAAATACATAAATCTTCCGGGTGTCCCGGCACACTGTCAAATAGACCACGTCCGGCTAGCGGCCAAAAAGGCAAATCTACTGCAATACAAGGCACAATCCCCCCATTCCCCACCACACTTCATGAAGCAACACATACTGAAAGAACATGCGAACTATCATCATACAAAGCAGAAACAACAACTTACAACCAAGGCAGTTTGTATACGGGGTTAAGATGGGAAATTTTTTCCCTACTCGTGTTTGGTGTGTCTAAATCCTTCAATAAAACTGTGACAGGAGACAAAAACTTGGTAATATGATTCCCCCCACCCCTCCCCAAAAAAAGCAGAAGGTATGGCAAAAGCTTACCACTAACATTGCCTCTTCCTTGCTCATTTTTCCCAGAAATCCGCAGATACACTCAGCCTGCCACTTTGAATACATTCAATAGCCTCCCACAGTTATAAAAATGTGTCTCCTGCTCATGGGAGGCTAAGTTGTTTCTTCATTTTCTTTGTTACTTCTCCCTATGTTTCTTAAAAGATATTTTGCTCGATAACAGCTCATCACGCGACCACAGATTCGAGTTCGTCGTACACCCAAACAATCAATGAATCCAATTAATTGTTCTGTTTCAAAAAAAGTACAATGTGTGTGAAGTCCTAAAGGACCAAACTGCTGAGGTCATCGGTCCCTAGTCTTACACACTACTCAAACTAACTTAAACTGACCTATGCTAAGAACAACACACCGAGCGAGATGGCGCAGTGGTTAGCACACTGGACTCGCATTCGGGAGGACGACGGTTCAATCCCGTCTCCGGCCATCCTGATTTAGGTTTTGCGTGATTTCCCTAAATCGTTTCAGGCAAATGCCGGGATGGCTCCTTTGAAAGGGCACGGCCGATTTCCTTCCCCATCCTTCCCTAACCCGAGCTTGCGCTCCGTCTCTAATGACCTCGTTGTCGACGGGACGTTAAACACCACTAACCTAACCTAACCTAAGAACAACACACACACCCATGACAGAGGGAGGACTCGAACCTCCGGCGGGAGGGGAAGGGCAATCCGTGACATGGCGCCTCAAACAGCGCAGTCACCTGCTCTGTTTCATCTACATGTACATGTACATGAATACTCTGTAAATCACACATAAGTGCCTGGTAGAGAGTTCATGGAATCATTTTCATAATAAATCTCTATTATTCCACACTCGAACAGCACGAGGAAAAAAATGAACACATATATTTTTCCATGCGAGCTCTGGTTCCCCTTATTTTGTTTTGATGATCGTTCCTCCTTCGGTAGGTCGTCGTCATAAATATATTTTCACATTCGGAGGAGAAAGTTGGTGACTGAAATTTCGTGAGAAGATCCCGCCTCAACGAGATCTGTTACATTTCTAAGCGTTCTGCCAATAAAACGCACTCTTTGGCTCACCTTCCCCACAACAATTTCTATGCGTAATTGTAAGTCATAGGTATTTACTTGAATTTACGGCCTGTAGATCTGACTGATTTCTTGTGTAAACAATCTTTCACGGAATCCTTTTAGCACCCATGCAGATGACCCCATACTTTTCCTTATTGCCAACTATCAATTTTTGAACCATACAGATATCTTTTCCAAATCGTTTTGCAATTTGTTTTGATCTTCTGGTGTCTTGACTAGACGATAAATGACAGCATCTTCTGAAAACAACTCTAGACGGCAGCTCTGATTCTCTCCTAAATCGTTTATATAGCTAATGAACAGCAGTGGGCCTATATACCTTGAGGAACACCAGAAATCCCTTCTGTTTTACTCGATGACTTTTTATGAGGTGAATGAAATCGTTATATGCCGCCCACAAACATGTCAAAAATGGCACAATGCTCTGAAATTTATTTCGCCATTGGATGAATTTGGCTTTATTGCATGAAACAGGCTTTACATTCCTTTTGTTAGTTAGTACAAATTATGCAGTTAGTTTATAGAAGTACCATCAGGAAAATTATTTAAACCATACAAACGTACTTGCATGCCAATAACAAAAACAAGACATACATTGATAGTAGGAACTACAAATTACAACATATGACTTACAGAAAGGGCATTTTGACCTTATGGCCCACTAGCAATGTATTCACGTAAGCTGAACAGTAATCTGCGGTACAGATATGTAAGAACTAAATCCACGAGAAACCATGCAGTCATGTGCAGTACAACCATGGGAATTAAAACAATTAGCTAAAGGGCACTGATTTCTGCAGCTTTTAATGTTTTGAAATTTGTAAATGAGTACACAGCAAATATTAAGAAGCAGCCATCGTGATGATGACGTATAGTGACTGATTGATGAAGAATATAACAAACGATTAGTTTCCTTTCATATTTTAAACGAGAACATCCCATGGTAGATGAGTTATGAGCCTATAGTAAATTGAGAAACGTTATATCACTGCAGTGTGAGGAAAAAAAGTTATCTGAGCAGCGTCTGTCGAAGTTGCAGTAGCCGGCCGCTGTGACCGAGCGGTCGCGACCGCTACGGCAGCAGGTTTGAATCCTGCCTCGGGCATGGATGTGTGTGATGTCCGTAGGTTAGTTAGCTTTAAGTTCTAAGTTCTAGGGGACTGATGACCTGAGATGTTAAGTTCCGCAGTGCTTAGAGCCATTTGACCTAAACTACTGGCCATTAAAATTGCTACACCACGAAGATGACGTGCTACAGACGCGAAATTTAGCCGACAGAAAGAAGATGCTGTGATGTGCAAATGATTAGCTTTTCAGCGCATTCCCACAAGGCTGGGGCCGGTGGCGACACCCACAACCTGCTGACATGAGGAAAGTTACCAACCGATTTCTCATACACAAACAGCAGTTGACCGGCGTTGTCTGGTGAAACGTTGTTATGATGCCTCGTGTAACGAGGAGAAATGCGTACCATCACGTTTCCGACTTTGATAATGGTCGGATTGTAGCCTATCGCGATTGAGGTTTATCGTATCGCGACATTGCTACTCGCGTTGGTCGAGATCCAATGACTGTTAGCAGAATATGGTATCGTTGGGTTCAGGAGGGTAATACGGAACGCCGTGCTGGATCCCAACGGCCTCGTATCACTAGCAGTCGAGATGACAAGCATCTTATCAGCATGGCTGTAACGGATCGTGCAGCCACGTCTCGATACCTGATTAAACAGATGGGGACGTTTGCAAGACAACAACCATCTGCACGAACAGTTCGACGATGTTTGCAGTAACATGGACTATCAGCTCGGAGACCATGGCAGCGGTTCCCCTTGACGCTGCATCACAGACAGGAGCGCCTGCGATGGGGTAGTCGACGACGAACCTGGGTGCACGAATGGCGAAACGTCATTTTTTCGGATGAATCCTGGTTCTGTTCACAGTATCATGATGGTCGCATCCGTGTTTGCTGTCGTCGGGGAACGCACATTGGAAGCGTATATTTGTCATCGCCATACTGGCGTATCACACAGCGTGTTGGTATGGGGTGCCATTGGTTACACGTCTCGGTCACCTTTGTTCGCATTGATGGCACTTTGAACAGTGGACGTTACATTTCAGATGTGTTACGACCCGTGGCTCTACCTTTCATTCGAATCCTGCGAAACCCTACATTTCAGCAGGGTAATGCACGACCACATGTTGCAGGTCCTGTACGGGCCTTTCTGGATACAGAAAATGTTCGACTGCTGCCCTGGCCAGCACATTCTCCAGATCTCTCACCAATTGAAACCGTCTGGTCAATGGTGGCCGAGCAACTGGCTCGTCACAATACGCCAGTCACTATTCTTGATGAACAGTGGTATCGTGTTGAAGCTGTATGGGCAGCTGTACCTGTACACACCATCCAAGCTCTGTTTGACTCAACGCCCAGGCGTATCAAGGCCGTTATTACGGCCAGAGGTGGTAGTTCTGGGTGCTGATTTCTCAATATCTATGCATCCAAATTGCGTGAAAATGCAATCACATGTCAGTTCTAATATAATATATTTGTCCAATAAATACCCGTTTATCATCTGCATTTCTTCTCGGTGTAGCAATTTTAATGGCCAGTAGTGTATTTTTTGAAGTAACAGCAACATCAGAACGCACCACAACCCGTGTAAATATGCATGTACAGAATAGGACATGTAATATTTAGAACAATGGCTCTAACCTTCGTATGAAAACCCATCTGAACGTTTTGGAATGGATGAATTTATACAACGGGTGATTACATATTACGCCGTGTAATGGCTGCAGAATTTCAGTTTGTTAGTATAGTCAAGTAGTAAGTAAGGACTCTTGATCATCACTTCATGTGACTGATACGTAAAACCAACTGAACAGGGTGGTACCTGGTTTTCCGACCGCACGTACAACACGTGTCCAAAAGTACAGATAGGTATTTACTATTTCCATAAGCAACCAAGAGTTGCTAAATTGGAAGGAAGAATGACTAAATTAACAGAATAATTCCTCCGATCGAAAACTAACATTAAATTCTGTAATCAAATGGTTCAAATGGCTCTGAGCACTGTGGGACTTAACATCTGTGGTCTTCAGTCCCCTAGAACTTAGAACTATGTACTTAAACCTAACTAACCAAAGGACATCACACACATCTATGCCCGAGGCAGGATTCGAACCTGCGACCGCAGCAGTCACGTGGTTCCGGACTGAGCGTGTAGAACCGCTCGGCCACCGCGACCAGCTTCTGTAACCAGCTTCTTGTCTACTCACTCCACAAAAACACCAGGAGAACTTAACATCACGTGGAACCCAAGCTGGCAACTGTGAGTTATAGCCGTTTAATGGTTCAAATGGCTCTGAGCACTATGGGACTCAACTGCTGTGGTCATTAGTCCCCTAGAACTTAGAACTACTTAAACCTAACTAACCTAAGGACATCACACACATCCATGCCCGAGGCAGGATTCGAACCTGCGACCGTAGCAGTCGCACGGTTCCGGGCTGCGCGCCTAGAACCGCGAGACCACCGCGGCCGGCTATAGCCGTTTACCAACGTGAAATACTGAAGAGTTGAACTTGAAATATTAGTCCTAAATACCCTTGCAGAAAAGCTATGCCTTTGGATAACCCCAATAAAAGGAATTGTCTCACCAAACTGTTATTTTAAGATGCCACATTCGACATCAGTCGGTCAAGTCCACGCATTCGAGAACAAGGAACAAACAAGAAGTGTTTGAGAATCTACAATGGAGCATTCTTTGCTGCCGCGCTCACGCTCTTTGACTACCAAACCAGGAAGCGTGAGATCACGGTTCAGCTAGCCTCATTAGCAGAAAACGTCGAAGATAGGGACTGTTTGTATCGCTACTGGTACAGAATCATCTCGGCAGTCAAGCTGCGATAAATATTTCGCGAAGAAATGAAAATACACAGAAAGCAAAATAGAGCTTTGAACGTGGCGAATTAACTGTTGCTTGTTTCTTGAAATAAATTCGTGAAAATATTTAATTCACTTCACAGACACTGGAAAGGTGTTCCATTTTGACAACAAACGCATTGACCCATAGAAAATCGTTCAAATGAATTCCGGATAGGGGGAAAAATTACTCAACAATTCCGTTTTTCGACTGTGTGTTCTCCTGCGGTTTTTCTCTCCGGGGAAGCTGTCACTGGTTCCGACAGCCGAGGCGAGAGACTACCGTATCACTTAGTTCACTGCCAGCAAAGATACAGAACGAAGTAGGGGCGGTAAACATAATTGTGTAAACGTAACTTTGATGTGACGTAGCGTAACACGGGGAAATAGCTTTCCTTTGAGAAGTAAATTGGTTTCCTTCTCATGAACGCTCTCAAAGCACAGCCGACAGGCAAAAGCAGAAGTAGAATATTCTCTGGAGAGTATGACTTGTCACAAACAGAAACCGTGGAAATTACATACGTACCTGCAGAGGTAATGTCCCCTCCTTTTCTGTTCCTCTGCATAGATATTTAAACTCAGTTTTCCCGGACTGTAAATATATCCGATCGAAGTTTTGAGAATTCTTAAAAGTTCTTTACACAAAATTCACGCACTTGTGCTTCGAAGCTACTTGTGATTCTAGAGATAAAGGTAAAAGGACGTTGAGGTAGATAATGGAAGCAAGGCTGAAGGAAAATCAAGACACGTTCACAGCATTTGTAAACCTGGAAAAAGCGTTCGACATTGTAAGACGGTGCGAGATGTTCGAAATTCCGAAAACAATATGGGGTAAGCTATAACAAGAGTTGGATAATATCAGTATGCAACAGTACGTACAGGAACCAAGAGGTAAAAATAAGTGTGGAAGACGAAGAACGAAATGCTCAGATTAAAAAGAGTGGAAGACAGCGACGTAGCCTTTCGCCACTACTGTTCAATCTATACATCGGAAAAGCAATGTCGAAAATGAAATAAAGGTTCAAAAGTGGGATTAAAATTCAAGGTGGAAGGACATCTATGATAAGATTTGTTGATGACTTTGCTATTCTCAATGAAAGTGAAGAAGAATTACAAGATCTGTTGAATGGAATGAACAGTATAATGAGTACAGAATGTGGACTGGGTGTAAATCGAAGAAAGATGAAAGTAATGACAAGTAGCAGAAATCAAAACGGTGGGAAGTCTAACATCATAATCAGTGATCACGAAGAAGATAAAGTTAAGTAATTCTGCTTCCTAGACAACAAAATAACCCATGACGGACGGAGCAAGGAGAACATCAAAAGCAGGCTGGCTCTGGCAGAAAGGGCATGGCTGGCCAAGAGAAGTCTACTAGTATCTAACATAGGCCTTAACCTCAGGAAGAAATTTTTGAGAAGATACATTTGGAGCACAGCATTTTCTGGTAGTGAGACATAGACTGTGGGAAAATCGGAACAGAAGAGAATCGAAGCATTTGAGATGCCATGCTACAGGCGAATGTTGAAAATTAGGTAGACTGATAGGGTAAGGAATGAGGAGTTTCTGCGCAGAATCTCAGGGGAAAATCGATAATGAGAAGGGACAGCTTGATAGAACGTCTCTTAAGACAGCAGGGAATAAATTCCATGGTACTTCAGGAACGGTAGTGGTAAAAACTGTAAAGGAGGACAGAGATTGAAATACAACCGGGAAATAACTGAGGACGTAAACTGTAAGTGCTGCTCTGAAATGAGAAGGTTGGCATGGGATAAGGTGGAGAGGAATTCCTGATAGACCACGTCAGACGCGACAGAAGACTAATGATGATATCTTTGAGTCATAAATAGTTCGGCTAATTCATTACCACTGTTTCATTTCTGCCCGCTGTATGAACTATCAGATGGCTCTACAGTAAAACAAATGCATCGTAAGACAAAAATAAGGAGGTTGAAGCCAAATATACACAGATTGTGTGTACAGTCGCACTCACAATGTAAATGATTTAGGATTCATTTGAACGTATGAAAATGAACTGAATCACTAAGTATAAGATAAATTAATCAAGGACAAGACATTCGCTAAACGATGTTCTGGGCTTTATGTATCTACTAGCTGAACCGCAATGCTTCGCAATTGCTAAACATATATGAGAATTGCAAAAACGTCCTAAATTCTTTGCCCCCTATCTCCGTGTACCTCCTCATACATCCTCTCCCGGCACACCTCTCTACTTCCACCCGTCTCTCCGTGCATAACCACCTCTGCCCTCTCTCTCTCTTGTGGTGTCACCGCCAGACACCATATTTGCTAGGTAGTAGCCTTTAAATAGGCCGCGGTCCGTTAGTATACGTCGGACCCGCGTGTCGCCACTATCAGTGATTGCAGACCGAGCGCCGCCACACGGCAGGTCTACTCTAGAGAGACTCCCTAGCACTCGCCCCACTTGTACAGACGACTTTGCTAGCGATGGTTCACTGTCTACATACGCTCTCATTTGCCGAGACGACAGTTTAGCATCGCCTTCAGATACGTCTTTTGCTACGACCTAGCAAGGTGCCAATTTGAGTTATTGAATGTATTCTGAACAGATAATATTGTGAATCATGTACCGTCAAGAGCGACGTTCATCATTAATGGATTAAAGTTAAGTATCAAACTAACTACGTCCGCTTTCTGAATTCTAATTCCTTGTCATGTTCCAGACCTCACGTCAGTATAGTTCTCCCCTCCTCACGCCAGCCTACGTGAGCTAAAACGCGTGCATTTCGGCCTCCTCTCGTAACACGGTGTTGGCTCTTCTGCCAACACTACATCTCTCTCTCCACCTTTTCCTCACTCCTCTTTATATCCATTTCCGTCTGAATGTTCGATAGGGTATCGTGTAAAAAAAAATGAAGTAAATCCTTGATGAACTTTTCGATATTTTTGGTGAAATGTATCCTCTTTATATATTGCATAATTGTTTGTGTATCTAACACGTTACAAAAATATGCAGCCTATGTTCGTCCGAATGTTCATTAGATTACTGTGTAGAAACAGGGAGTAAATCTGTTAAGAACTTCTCGAGATTTATCATAATAACATTTACCCGTTTATATGTATGTATTACAGATCTTACAAAAATATGTTAAGTATCTGCTTTTGATCTTATGAAAGTTTGAAGTAAACTGGTAGAGAACTTTTCGAGATTTCCGGTAACTACAGTTTCCCTTGGTGGAATTCAGTATGATGTTGGCCCACCGTTAGCCCTGATGACAACTTCCACTCTCACAAGCATACGTTTAATCAGGTGCTGTAAGGTCTCTTGGGGAATGGCAGCTTATACTTTACGGAGTGCTGCATTGAGGTGAGGTATCGATATCGGTCGGTGAGGCCTGGCAAGAAGTCAGCGTACCAAAACATCCCAAAGCTGTTCTATATGATTCAGGTTAGGGCTCTGTGCAGGCCAGTCAATTACAGGGATGTTATTGTCGTGTAACCACTCCGCCACAAGCCGTCCAGTATGAACAGGTGCTCGATCGTGTTGAAAGATGCAGTCGCCGTCCCCGAATTTATCTTCAACAGTGGGAGGCAAGAAGGTGCTTAAAACATCAATGTAGACCTGTGCTGTGATAGTGCCACGCGAAACAACAAGAGGTGCAAGACCCCTCTATGAAAAACACGACCACACCATAACACCACCGCCTCCGAATTTCACTGTTGGCACTACACACACTGGCACTGGACGTTCACCGAGCATTCGCCATACCCATCGGATCGTCACATTGTGTACCGGGATTCGTCACTCCACACAACGTTTTTCCACTGTTAAATCGTCCAATGTTCACCCTCCTTGCACCAAGCGAGGCGTGATGTGTGGCTTATGATCAGCCGCTCGACCATGAAATCCAAGGTTTCTCACCTAACTGTCATAGTACTTGTAGTGGATCCTGATGCAGTTTGGAATTCCTGTGTAATGGTCTGGATAGATGTCTGCATATTACACATTACGACCCTCTTCAACTATCGGCGGTCTCTATCAGTCAACAGACGAGCTCGGCCTGTACGCTTTTGTGCTGTACGTGTCCCTTCACGATTCTATTTCACTATCACATCGGAAACAGTGGACCCAAGGATGTTTACGAGTGTGGAAATCACGCTTACAGAGACGTATGACACAAGTGACAACCAGTCGGCTGTCCACGTTCGATGTCCGTGAGTTCCGCGGAGAGCCGCATTCTGCTCTCTCACGATGTCTAATGACTACTGAGGTCGCTGATATGGTGTGCCTGGCGGTAGGTGGCAGCACAGTGCACCTAATATGAAAATCGTATGTTTTGGGGTTGTCCGGATACTTTTGATGACATAGAGTATATTGTATATGTGTGTTTATATTATATACATAACTGTCAAACTCATTTTCTTCTCATGAAAAGATGTGACAGCAGAACTACCCAACTGAAGGTAAAATTTTTTTAAAGTTTCTTTTTCATACCAAAAATACCGTTGCCGTCCACAGTTAAGAATAAAACAACATAAAAAGTCAACCAAATCGGTCGAATCGTTCTCAAGTGATGATTTTTCACAACTTATTGTAATTTCCGACTTTTTCAGTGGATTTTCCAAAAATTTTTTTTCATTCAAATCTTACCCTGGTGACTACGAAGACAAAAAACACGAAAATTAACTAAAGCTCTCGAGGTGGTCTTAATTGATGATATTTCATACGTGTGGCAATAGATGTTAATTTCTAACTTTTCCTCTGGATATTCCAAAAATTATTTTTCATATATTCTTTTTCCTGACAATAACGAACACATACACACACACATACACACAAACATACACAAATGTCAGATGTTTCATATATGCGGCAACCGATTTTTATTTATATAAATTAATACTCCTTTTTGCTAGCCCTGTAGCCAGTAGAGCATGCACACTGCATTACCTCCACCGTCGCAATAATATCTTATTACTTACGGTTATTTCATTAAATGAAAACATTGAAATTCAAGTCTCCAAATACGTGTATCCCCTTAAATGCTTTTGGTCACTAGCATACATTTTATACTGAAATCCACTTTAACAGTGTAACAGTTTGATTCGCCAGGCATGTAACTAAAATTATTTTGACCCACTTTCAGTACTGTCACAAGATCTATTAGATCTACAGCTTTGCTTCTGCCTTTTTGCAACAGACGGCAGTAGCGGCAAGTGGAGTTCAGGTGGCTGATCATAGGTGTTAACACAATAAGCATAGGCATCTGTTAACGTAATGCCATCAAATATTAGTTGATTTGTGATTGCATCATAAGGTTATTCCAAATTAAGTACGTCAAGTTACGTACCAAAATCTCGCCATTTTCTGCTTTAACATGAAGAAATTTGCGGCTGTGGCTCTTAAAATGCTGGGTAAGGCCATTGGTGAGGGAACTATTAGCGTGTTAGTTTACTGTACTCCCTGAACACAGTGAATGTTTACAACGCCTTAAGAACGGTGATTTTGATGTCGAAGACCGGCATGGCGGTGGAAGACAGAACTTTTTCGTAGCTACTGAAACAGACGAAGACAGTCACATGACATCATTATCAAAAGGTCCGCCCCCGGCAGCTGAGTGGTCAGCGAGACAGAATGTCAATCCCTCCCGCCGTATTCTCCATACGTTGCTCTCTCTGACTGCCACCTTTTTCGATCAGTGGCATACAGTCTGGCTGACCAGCACTTCCGATCATATAAACAAGTACAAAATCGAATCGATTCATGGATCCGCACAAAAGACGCCGAGTTCTTCCGCCACGGGATTCGTATGCTATCCGAAAGATGGAAGAAAGTAGTGGCCAACGATTGGCAATACTATGAATGATAATTTTTTTTAGTTTTTCACAATAAAGCCCCGAATTCGAGAAAAAACGGGGGAAGCAAAGTTGTAGACCTAGTACATCTTCTGAGAACGCTTTACGTACGCCCCTGTTACAATTCAGACCCTTTATCCTTCCATTCTGAGACATATTCCTCTTTTCTTCTGCTTTTCCTTGTTTCCCCGATCTGATATTGTTCGTAGACAATTACCTGGTGCATCCCGAGAAGAAAGAGCTTCGATCATCAGTTTTCTTCGAATCGCAATTCAAAATGAGCCTGACGTTGTGACAAACGAGTAACTGATAACCGAGATGAAGCAAGGGGCTACCAACAGGGTCTCCTCAACGATCGCTCAGCGAAGGTTGTTGCGTTTGGGCCTCCGAACCAGGAACCTGGTTCTTGCACCAATGCTGACTGCCGTTCATCGGCGTCGAAGACTGGAGTTTGCGCGCCAATGCCACAGCTGGAAGTCCAATGACTGGTGACGGATGTGCCTTGTTGGCGTGAAAGCTCTGAAAGCAAACAACCTGAAACAATCGCTGGAATGGTTCAGGCCAGAGGAGGGACCAATACGCTCTGGGTGTCATATCGTCTTTTCCTGGATGATCTCGTCATTCTGGAAGGAACACTGGATCAACACAAGTATGAATGTATTCTTCGGGACCGTATCCACATCTACATGCAGTCTGTTTTTACTCTGCACGGTGGCATCTATCAGCGGGACAGTGCGACGTCACGACATGTCACACAGCTCGCAGTGTGCATGCATGGTTCGAAGAGCACCAGGGTTAGTTTACTGTACTCCCTGGACACCAAACTTCCCTGATTCAAACCCAGTCGAGAATCTGTGTGACCACCTCGATCGCGATGTTCAAAATGGTTCAAATGGCTCTATGCACTATGGGACTTAACATCTGAGGTCATGAGTCCCTTAGAACTACTTGAACCTAACTAACCTAAGGACATCACACACATCTATGCCCGTGGCAGGAATCGAACCTGCGACCATAGCAGCTGCGTTGTTCCGGACTGAAGCGTCTAGAATCGCTCGGCCACAGCGGCCGGCCGCGATTTTCGTGCCATGGATCTTCGCCCGATAAACCTAGCGCAGCTAGGGACAGCACTGGATCGGCGTGACTCCACATCCGTGTCGCTACCTTCCAGAACCTCAGTGACTCTTTTTCTGTATGTCCCGCAGCAGTTCGCGCTGCGAGAGGTGGTTACTCAGGCTTCTGGTCACATTAATGCGACTGGACAGCATATGTGCTGTGAACAAACGGTGCAGAAAATCTGTTACTGGTTCTCCATGGACCAAAATCCTGTATGGTTTCACCACTTTTCATTACTGCATTTGTTGAAGGACCACGAAAACATCTCGATGGATCTTTTCCCAGTGGGCAAATACACATAACCTGAAATGGAGTTCCTCTTGAACGAGCGGAGGGTTACATTTCTACATCTACATGGGTACTCTGCAAATCACATTCAAGTGTCTGGCAGAGGGTTCGTCGAACCACTTACACATTCTCTATTATTCCAGTCTCGCACAGCGCGCGGAAAGAATGAACACCTGTATCTTTCCGTGAGAGCTCTGATTTCCCTTATTTTATCGTGGTGATCGTTCCTCCCTACGTAGGTCGAAGTCAACAAAGTATTTTCGCATTCGGAGGAGAAAGTTTGGAAATTCGTGAGAAGCCTCTGTCGCGACGAAAAACGCCTCTCTTTTAATGATTTTCAGCCCAAATCCTGTATCATTTCTGTGACACTCTCTCCCATATTTCCCGATAGTGCGAAACGTGCTGCCATTGTTTGAACTTTTTCGATGTACTCCGTCAGTGCTATCTGGTAAGTATCGCACACCGCGCAGCAGTATTCTAAAAGAGGACGGACAAGCGTAGTGTGGGCAGACTCCTTAGTAGATCCATTATATTTTCTAAGTGTCCTGCCAATAACACTCAGTCTTTGGTTGTCCTTCCCCACAACAGTTTCTATCTGTTCCTTCCAATTTATGTTGTTCGTTATTGTAATACCTAGGTATTTAGTGGAATTTACAGCTTTTAGATTAGACTGATTTATCGTGTAATCTTAGTTTAACAAGTTCCTTTTAGCACTCATGTGGATGACCTCACAGCTTTCGTTATTTAGGGTCAGCTGCTACGTTTCGCACCATTGGTATACAGTCTGGACCAGACGACTTGCTTTTATTAAGTGATTTGAGTTGCTTCACTACTCCGTGGAATTTACTTCTACGGTACTCATGTTGGCAGCTGTTCTCGATCCGAATTCTGGAATATTTACTTCGTCTTCTTTTGATGACTGTTTACTTTACAGCACTTTACAATTAGATGGTTCCTATTTTTAATACTTTACGTCAGCAAGGTTGATGACTAGATGTAGGATTATCTCACATTTACTTCATAAAGGTGTGCGCGCGTGTGTGTGTGTGTGTGTGTGTGTGTGTGTGTGTGTGTGTTGTGTGTGTGTGTGTGTGTATGTGTGTATGGTAAATGGCATCGAATACTCTTGTAGATAGCGATAATCGCTCTCTAATATGTAGAGGTACGCAGCACGAAAATATGGTCTCCCAACAAAATAAGTTTATAGCGCTATGTGACTCGAAGAAGTCTGAAATAATCGTACGGTGTTGACTTTCATTTATCTCGCGCAATGGAAGTAGGTAAAGGGCTTTCCTATTTCAAAACAGAACGTAGTTCGTGAAGGAATAGTTTAGCAAAAGCAACAGGTTGTTGTGGTATGTAAGCATTCTGCTTATGACATCCAGTTATACAACGAGCAGTCTCCCCATCTATGTTCATTTAAATTCTGTACGCAACAAATACTTTACAAGCTGAAATGTCATGTAACGATAGACTAAATTCCAATGAATTACGATCATAGTTCAGTGACGCAGCGTCACTCATGTTCCATATCAGCGTCCAGCGACATAGGATCACCCGTAGCCTTACCCTATTGAGTTCTTAGAAAACTAACTACCATGCAAAGAGACTGCACTATTTACTCACTATAATAAGTATCCACTCAGTAACTGAATGCCTGTTTATGAAAGTAACTTCAAAATGGTTCAGATGGGTCTAAGCACTTTGGGACTTAACATCTGAGGTCATCAGTCCCCTAGACTTAGTACTACTTAAAGCTAACTAACCTAAGGACATCACACATGTCCATGCCACAGGCAGGATTCGAACCTGCGACCGTAGCAGCAGCGCCGTTCCGGACTGAAGCACCTACAACCGCTCGGCCACAGCGGCCGACATATAATTCACACTTCTGCTTACTAAACCAGCTTTGTTGAACACATAATCCAAAAACCACCAATACAAAAGCAGCCTCGAAGTCCTTAAACAGTTAATACTGAAGAATGTAAGATATTGTGGAATGAGAGGAAGTTATGAATAACGCAATAACCAGCGTCCAAGTAGTTCGCAACCTCTCTTGACTTATTCCGACCGGCCGAAGTGGCCGAGCGGTTCTATGCGCTACAGTCTGGTACCGCGCGACCGCTACGGTCGCAGGTTCGAATCCTGCCTTGGGCATGGATGTGTCTGATGTCCTTAGGTTGGTTAGGTTTAAGTAGTTCTACGTTCTAGAGGACTGATGACCTCAGAAGTTAAGTCCCATAGTGCTCGGAGTCATTTGAACCATTTGACTTATTCCGCAGCGCGTCACCACACGATCCAATACTATCACACAGAGCTGAACTAGTAAACGAATTCAGCTAACCCAAACGGAAGACATACTTTATCACTGAATATAAGTGGGATTGATGTTACCAGACGTGTTGAACGTAATAAAGTCTCCTCAACAACACTGTACTCTTGCAAAGAGAGGAAAATGCAACAGAACAGCACTTCACCTCGAAAACAGTCGTCCTGCGAGGCCCGTCTTAACACTCAAAAGTACTGCGCTGCAGCGCTATGCAAAAAGAAATAAACAACCGCCGATTTCACTTTGAACAAGGAGGACACGTTCACCAAAGACCTAACACAGACATAATGACGTAGCAAACAATTTGCGACAGAGTGTACAACGGTATGTCTCAGATACGGTTATTGCGGACTCTTCCAGATAGCAAGTAAATAAATTTTAGAAGACACAAATGAGATACGAGGGTGAGTCATATGAAAACCTTAAATTTGTAATAACAAATCGAAATTTCGCGTCGTTATCCTGTAAGTTGGTAAGCGTGCTACAAACAGCGTGCAGAATGGCTTGTAAGTGGCAGCATAGTGCAGATACACACATACCGTCGCAGTATCAGTATAAAGATGGCCAACCCGCTTGCGACTTGCGCCAGGGAAGAACAGCGTTCTGTTATTCGGTTTTTGTGTAGTGAAGGTGTGAAACCTGTTGAAATTCATCGACGAAAGAAGATTCAGTACGGTGATGCATGTTTCTCACAGCAGCGGGTCTACGAATGGAGTAGGAAGTTCGCAAATGGTGTGACTTCAGTGGAAGATGCTCCTCGTCCAGGTCAGGCACAACGAGTTGTGACTCCACAGAACATTGCAGCAGTTCAAGCCATAGTGATGCAAAACCGCCGAGTGACACTGAATGACATTGCAGCATGTTTACAGATTAGTCTTTGGTCAGCACACCACATTGTGCATGATGTGCTCCAGTTTCCCAAAGTGTCTGCAAGATGGGTGCCACGGCAGCTGACTCCTGAAATGAGAGAACGACGTGCTGATGCTTGTGAAGAACTTCTTCGGCACTTTGAACGAGAAGGTGATGGCTTCCTTGCAAGATTCGTTACTAGGGACGAAACCTGGGTTCACTTCCACCAACCGGAAACGAAGAGAGCGAGCAAGGAATGGCGCCATTCCTCATCACCAAAACCAAAAACGTTTCGAACAGAACCATCAGCAGGGAAAGTTATGCTGACTCTCTTTTGGGACGAAAAAGGCGTCATTTGGGAGCATTACATGCCTAGAGAGGCCACTGTCACCAGTGCATCATACACAGATCTCCTAGAAAATCATCTGCGGCCTGCGATCAAATCAATGTGACGTGGCTTGCTGTCAGCAGGTGTTCTTTTGCAACATGACAATGCAAGGCCCCACACTGCCCATACAACAGTGGCAACAATCACAGACCAGCGTTTTGAGTGTCTTCCTCATCCACGATCCTCACCAGACCTTTCCCCCTAGCGATTTCCATATGTTTGGACCTCAAAAATGCAATAGGAGGAAAGAAGTTCCGTTTTGATGAAGAGATACGCCACGCGGTGGATGAGTGGTTGCGCAGACTACCAAAAGGATGTTTTTCTAAAGGAATTTAAGCACTTTGTAAGCGCTGGAGAACTTGCATTGAGCGCACAATAAATAATATGTAATAAAATATTTAAGGTTTTCATTTGACTCACCCTCGTACAATGCACTCAAACAGAAAGAAAAAACGAAAACGACGCACCATGAATGAATTACCCGAATGTCATGGAAATGGGTGGATCTGATGCACATGTACTTACAAACAAATGATTACAATTTCAGAAGAATTGAATGATTTATCAAGAGAGAGAGCTTCAGAAACGGAGCAAGGCAATAACGGGTTGGTCGACCCCTGTGTCTCATGCAAGCAGTTATTCGGCTTGATATTTATTCACAGCATTCTTGGGATATCGGGCCAAATTCTGTCCAATTGGTACGTCATATCATCGAAATCATGTTCTGGGTAGATGGCTTACCCTTAAAGTTCCAAACGCTCTCAGTTGGGCAGAGATTCGGCTGTGTTGGTGGCCAAGGTGAAGTTTGGCAAGCACGAAGACAAGATTTAGAAATTTCACCATGTTCAGGCGGGCATTATCTTGCTGAAATATAAGCCCAGGAGGGCTTAC
Source organism: Schistocerca piceifrons (assembly GCF_021461385.2). NCBI lineage: Eukaryota > Metazoa > Arthropoda > Insecta > Orthoptera > Acrididae > Schistocerca > Schistocerca piceifrons. The sequence continues at coordinate 521,814,537 of NC_060143.1, forward strand.
GATGGAGGACAACGAAACAGGACATACGAGGGTCAATCCAAAAGAAATGCACACTATTTTTGTAAAAATACAGTTTTCATTCTGCATGTGTGAATGTTTTACAGCGTGTAGGTACATCCTTCCCGCTTCTTTTCAAGCTTATTTCCATCTGTTCCCGTGAGTGGCGTTTTCAAGATGGCTGCTACACTTGACGTTCGTCAGAAGCAACGTGCTGTCATAGAATTCCTGTGCTGCGAAAACGAGACGAAAACATCCACAAGAGGTTGAAAAAGGTGTGTGGAGATGCTGCTGCCGATCGCAGTACAGTTATTCGGTGGGCAATGAGGTTAAGTGATGAAAGGGGGCACGGCAATATTGAGGATTGTCCTCGCAGTGGCAGGCCTCGTACTGCACACACTCCAGACAATGTTCAGAGAGTTAACAAATTGGTGACTGCTGACAGATGCATCACGGTGAACGAATTGACACGTTACACTGGGATAGGGGAAGGAACTGTTTGCAGAATGCTGAAAGTGTTGGCGTTAAAAAAGGTTTTTGCCAGGTGGCTTCCCAGGATGTTGACAGTGGGTCACAAACAAACAATAAAAACGGTATGCAGCGAACTTTTGGAACAGTACGAGATGAATTTCTTGGAAGAATTGTGACAGGTGATGAAACATGGCTCCATCATTTTTCACCAGAGACACAGAGGCAGTCGATGGAGTGGCATCATTCAAATTCACCCAAGAAAAAAAAAATTCAAAACCACGCCTCCTGCTGGAAAAGTTATGGCTACGGTGTTTTTCGATTCCGAAGGACTCTTGCTTGTGGGCATCATGCCAAGTGGAATCACCATAAATTCTGATGCATATGTGATGACACTGAAGAAACTTCAAGCTCGACTGAGTCGTGTTCGACCACATCGGCAAAAGCAGGATGTTTTGCCGTAGCACGACAATGCACGTCCACATGTCAGTCAAAAAACCATGGAAGCGGTCACAAAATTCGGAAGGACAACACTGAAACACCTGACCTGGCTCCATGTGACTATCATCTCTTTGGGAAACTGAAAGACTCTCTTCGTGGAACAAGGTTTAAAGATGATAACTCCCTTGTGCACGCTGCCAAATACTGGCTCCAACAGGTTGGTGCAGAATTTTACCGTGCGGAAATACAGGCGCTGGTTCCAAGATGGCGTAAGGCAGTTGAAAGGGATGGAAATTATGTGGAGAAATGAAAATATTGTTCCTAAAGGATGTATCTACATACTGTAAAACTTTCAAACATGTAGAATAAAAGATGTATTTAAAAAAATAGCGTGCATTTCTTTTGGAGTGAGGCTCGTAGAATATCGTCGAATTACCGCTGTACTGTAAAGGTGCATTGGATGACAACCAAAGGGGTCTGCAGTGAAATGAAATGGCCCAGTCCATCACTACTGGCTGACGGACAGTATGGCAGGCGACGGTCAAGTTGGTACCCCACCGCTGTCTGGAGCATCTCCAGACACGTCTTCGACCTGGAGTCCCGTTGAATGGAGTACTATTGTCTTCATTGATGAGTCCTACTTCGAAAAGATCCGCGACGAGCAGCAATGACGTATCTGGAGACGCCAAAGACAGTGGTGGGGTACGGACCACCTGTCGACCGCCATATGGCCCGACAACCAAGAGTGATGGGTGCCATTCAGTTTCAGAGCAGGACCCCTTTGGTTGTCATCCGAGGCCCACTTGCTGCACAGCGGTACGTCGACGATATCCCGCGCACCGATCGGTTACCCTCCATGGCAAACCATCTTGGGGTTACATTTCAGCCGGATTAATGCCCGCCCACACATGGCGGGAGTTTCTACTGCTTGTCTTCGCGCGTGCCAAGTACTACCTTCGTCAGCAAGGTCGCCAGATCTCTTCCCAGCTGTATTAAGAGTACGGCCCTTCTACTACGGCCCTTCTACCACCTCGGGATTTTTATGATCTAACGCGCCAATTGGACAGAATTTGGCAAGATATCCCGCAGGAGGACATACAGTATCTCTGTCAATCAATGTCTAGCCGAATAACTAGCCAGACGTGGACCAACGCCTTATTGATTTCTCCAGTTTGAGAAGTTTTTTCCCTTGAGTAAATCACACAATTTTTCTGAAATGTTAATCATATGTTTGTCTGTATATGTACATCAGATCTACCGGTTTCCATCCCATTCAGTAAATCCTTCGTGGTACGTCTTTCTTTCTTTGAGTGTATTTTACCTCATTTTTCTCTTTTAATATTAATCTATTTGCTGTATGGGAGAGTCTGTAATAATCTGTCCGCCTGCATAGCTGAGTGGTAACGTGTTTGCCTACCATAAAGCCGTCCTGGGTTTGATTCCCGGCCCGGTTGGAGATTTTGTCCGCCCGTGGACTGGGTGTTGTGTTGTCCTCGTCATCCTTTCATCATCATCGCCGGCACGCAAGTCGCCCATTGTGGTGTCTCCTGAAATAAGACTCGCAATCGGCGGCCTAACTTCCCCTGATGGAGTCTCCCGGCCAACAGTGCCACACGATCTTTTCATTTCATTTTTTTGTAATAATCTTATCTGAGAGATATCGATGCGGTCTGCGACCAATGTGGCTTCCTTATTCAGTGTGATGTTGACCGTTGTTGATTGCCTTTTGCTTAACGGGTTGTTTTACAGGTTAGAGTTTCACCCTCAGGAAAAGATCACTGCATTTCACATACAGATATACTGCGCTCACGTATCCTGAAGGCCTTATTGATTATTTTAATAATGTTCGTTGTTCAGAGTGGAAAATCGTTACACGAACGGTCTGACTGTGCCAGGTTACTCTTATAAACTTTCAGACGCAACCTCACCGGAGAGAACATGAGTTATTACCCTAAATAGGAAACTGCTCATTTTGGAGTGCAGTGGACGGTGTAGAACTGATTCTAGCTGGTGAAGTGACCGCTGAGTCACGGCAATGAAGTCATCTGCAAGTGCCAGTCGGTTGTGTGAGATCGGTGCAGCAAGATGAGTGAACATGGAGATGTAACACAATGGCAGGAATTGGGTATCGTGTGTGGTTGTACCCGTGACCATACTGTCACTGCAGTTGCCCGTATTCTTGATGTACCAACGCTTATGTCCAACGTGTCTACAAGTAAAGCTGTATCACTCGCAACCACGTAACAACGCGTAATAGCATTGGCCGTAGAAGGATCCTAATCGCAGGGACGAAAGATGAGGACTACATCACGCAGTCTGTTTCAAACTCAGCAGCAGCTGCTGCTGTCATTGGTAGCTAATTTATTTCAATCGTGGGAACCCAGGCTTTCTTGGCGAATTTCTATAGTGAAGTCTTGCTCAGGTTACTAGCCGAGTCAAGACTTTGCCTGAAGGTTACGAGTAGGAAATACGTTGCCGCAGGTCGTCGCCTTGACTCAGCTGATAACCCGAGAAGACTTCATCATCATTTCAAATCAGTTCCCGAGCGAACATTGCGAAAGGGAGTAGTGTACGGCTCATAAAGACCACTGATAACTGGGTCACATAAAGCTGTAAATCTTAAATGGACCAAACAACACAAAATTGGACACAAACTGACAAGAGGCGTACAGCGTGGTCCTGCGATTCGCAATTTCGCCTCTTTTCAAATGATGCAAGGTGTCGAATGCCCCAACAACTTAATAAGGCGTTTAACCCGACTGACGCTAGGATATTTCCCGAACGGCGATTTGAACTCATTCTTGAATGTTTTGTGAACATGGACCAGGATATTAAATTTCAAAATTCTTGGTAAGGATATCTTCATGATGAGGATGTTGTATACACTCTCGTCTTCCGATTTTAAACCAGCCGTGTTCAAATGGCTGCACGTGTACAGGGTTATTCCAAATGACCTAGATGTATTTAAGTGATTTTAATAGATGTTAAGCAGTTAAAAAAAGCAGCCAACAAGTTGCAAAACAAAGTTTTATTACCCCTTAACCTAGGTTTAGATAGTTTTAAAATTTCAGGTTCAGAAGGAGTGGGCCTTGTTACATCACATGATGGCCCACTCCTGAAGAAGGTACTTTAAGGGATAGTAGAACTTTGTTTTGCATCTGGTTGGCTGATTTTTTTAAGCTCTTCAGATTTACAGTTGTTGATTCGCAGCAATGTTTAAGATTTTACCAAATCTTGGTATTGAAGTTAGGTACTACATTATTATATACATGGAAACAGCAATTCAAGGTTTTTTTGTGCCATGTTCACAGATGTTCAATGTGCCAACCATTTAGCCACACAGATCACGTCCAGTCAATATTCCACTTCGGCCCACATCACCTTGAAGTGTCCCCATCGATATCATTCATAGCTGCCCTGATACTTCTTCGTATGTCACCGATATTGTGGGAAACTGGAGGTGTTAAATCAGTGTCATTGACGTAGCCCCGTAGGTAAAAATCACACGGCTTCAGAACAGAGTACGTGTTGGCCATGCCAGTAACAGGAGATTGCCTGCTGACCCACGACCGATCCATTGTCATAGTAGCGTAGTATCAGGAGATCACGAACAGCGTTGTGGATATGCAGTGGAGAAACCCCCTACTGAAAATTTAAATTGTGACAGTCCTCTTGCAATTGCGGCATGAGTACGCAAAAAGTCCTCTCTGTTGATCTCGTAGCCTTGTTGCTGCAGATCATAAAAAAATAATAAAAAAATTTGTTGAGTTCCCAGTTCCATACATATAATCATATGCCACCTTACTTCAGTATAACCTTTTTTTATACTTACTTGAATGCCTTCATCATTGTAAATAACATGTATGTTACAGTCACTAGCACACTATCACACCTACATCAGCCAGCTAAATCACCCAATGTTATTCCGGTGGAAAGTCTGAGACTGCAACAACAGGTGAATCGTAAAAGCCAGTTTTGCAGCAGAATGGTAGCTCGATGCGGTCTCATCATCAATAAGTGGTTTCACCTGCATATGGAACCCTGAAGAAACTTGTCCAACCTCTTCCTCGCCACGCTGAGGTCTTTATCAAAGTTAGAGTCAGTGTTACACTGTATTAGCATGGTGTCTCCTTGGTCTGCATATGAAATTATCGCTCTGGGACACACTGATTCGGCTACTGACGGAAATCAGTTACCACGCCGATAGCATTCAACTGCCCATTGCAGTGTAGGGAACTTCGACTTTCTGGAGAGTGGGAGTAGAAGCAATGGCGAACTTATCACTCGTCCAGCACGCAGCGTATAGCATCTGGATTGCGTAAAGTGTCTCTTCAGAGCTGGATATTCAATGACTTCTTCACAGACTGGATGTTAGTCATTAGTTTGAAATTATTTGCAGTGAAGGGTGCATATGAAAACATGAACGTTTACGTAGTTGATTGTCTTGATGTTGACTTTGGTTTCTTCTCTGAATGCATGATAATGTCCGCAGGATTTCTTCCAGTATGGAGAAAATTGACGAAATGATTGCGAAAATCGGGTAATTCTCGAAATACTAAGTGAAGTAAAGTACCTAAACTTCTAAACGTTTATCTTCTGCAAAATTCCATATATTATAAGGGATCAATTTGAGCAAACAAAACAGCCTCACAAAAAGACTCGACTTCCATTTACCACCAACTCTCGCGTAATCTATACGCAGCAAAGCAGAACAAAGATACTATAAAAAGCAAAGAGTTTACGTTTTTGTCAGACACAACCACTGCTACGAATTCAGCGTGATTAATAGAATTTTATTTGCAAAATCCTATGTTAAATCTTCATCATTATTTTAAGTATGTGGAATATAAATATCTAGGGGTGAAATAATTGATTTTTAATAACAAAGGCTTTTACATGGCTATTTTATCTAAACTAAGGTATCGGTACTTGATGGTATCGTAGGATTCATAATGTAACGTTCGATAAATTACATTAGAACCGCCTAGAGAAACTGTTCTGTGATTGTTTTAGTACCCCACCTACTGGTCAACACTGTGGACAATTCTATACAGTACATGGTCATGTGGGCAAAATGGTGCTCACAATGTATGGTCTAAAACCTGATATTTTTATGCAGCCCTCTTCTGTCCAATTGTTCCACACAGATATTGTATCATTCCTGGATGCGCTGTGGGTGCAGTCTTCTGTAAAGCTAGTATAATCAGCGTGGTTCTCTGATGCTTTGTCCAGACCGAAGTTGTTCAATTGGTTCTAATGCATTCCATCTCTCTTGATTTGTGACTGGAGACTACCACGCTGTTTTTTTTCCCACTCTTGTGACTGGTTTGATGCAGCCTGCCACAGCTTCCTCTCGGGTGCTAATCTCTTCAAGTGAGAGTACCAGCACCAATTTTTATTTGTTGGATTTACACTGAAGTGCCAAAGAAACTGGTATAGTCAGCATGCGTATTCAAATACAGATATATATAAATAGGCAAAATACGGTTGTTTGGTCGACAACGCCTATATAAGACAACTAGTGTCTGGCGCAGTTGTGAGATCGTTTATTGCTGCTACAATGGCAGGTTATCATGACTTAAGTGGTGTTATAGTAGGCGCACGAGCTATGGAATACAGCATCTCAGAGGTAGAGATGAAGTGGGGATTTTCCCGGACGAGCATTTCACGATTGAACTGTGAACATCAGGAATTCGGTAAAACATCATATCTCCGACATCGCTGTGGCCAGAAAAAGATCCTGCAAGAACGGGAATCGTACAACGTCAAAGGAATGCCACCATACCGCACTTTGCTGCAGATTTAGATGTTGGCCATCAACAAGTGTTAGTGTGCGAATCATTCAACGAAACATCATCGATACGGGCTTTCAGAGCCAAAGGCCCACTCATGTACCCTTGATGACTGTACGACACAAAGTCTTACGCCTCGCCTTGGCCTGTCAACACCAACATTCAACTGTAGCTGACTGGAAACACGTTGCCTGGTCGGGTGAGTCTCGTTTCAGATTGTATCGAGCGGGTGGATGTGTACAGGTATGGAGACAACCTCATGAATCCATGGATCCTGCATGCCAGCAGGGGACTGCTCCTGGTGGAGGCTCTGTAATCGTGTGGGGCGCATGGAGTTGGAGCGATATGGGACCCCTGATACTTCTAGATACGACTCGGACAGGTGACATGTACGTAAGGATCCTGTCTGACCACCTGCATCCATTCGTGACTATTGTGGATTCCAACGGACTTGGTCAATTCCGGCAACAGCCCACACATCCAGAATTGCCACATAGTCGCTCCAGGAACACTCTTATGAGTTTAAACACTTCTGCTGGCCACCAAACTCTTCAGACATGAGCATTATTGAGCATTATCCGGGATGCCTTGCAACATGCTGCTCAGAAGAGATCTCCACCCCCTCATACTCTTACGGATTTATGGACATCCCTGCAGGATTCATGGTGTCAGTTCCTTCCAGCGCTATTTCAGACATTAGTCGAGTCCATCCAACGTGTGTTGTGGTACTTCTGCCAGCTTGTGGGGGCACTACACCTTATTAGGCAGGTGTAGCAGTTTTTTCGACTCTTCAGTGTATTTCGGTCTCTGTCTTCGGCTATATTTTTTACCCTCTATGGACCCTAAGGTACATGGAAATTATGCCTTGATGTATTAACACATGCTATATCATCCTGTGCCTTCTTTGAGAAAAAGAAATATTATTATTTAAATTTATCTATTTTTATTACTGACAGTGGTTAAAATCACTAATATCAACCAAGGACCTATCTGTAAAATAAGATAATTATATTATTGAATAAACCCTGATGATTAAGACATCCTTAAATTAAAATTATTCTTAAATTGATCTACCTGCTCCAGCAGATGTTTCATTTTGATGAAATTTTGGGTCTTCATTAGGGTTATGTTTAGTAATTCAAATCGTAAGATCATTCCTTATCTAATCTCGTAAGAAATAGTTTGAGCAAATGAGCATAAAGAGCCTAATAAAGAATAATTTGAATTTGAGGATCAACTGGCAATTATCATAGTATAAACACCTAATGTAGTACAACACAAAAAATTTTAAACCCATAAGGAAAGGACCATAAGAAAATAAGGAAAAATTACCCAAACAGAATGGCAGAACTACAACTAATTTCTAAGTTTTAATATATCAGATTAGTGTGATAGATTTAAGGTCAACAAATAAAGGTGTGACCTTTTTATTACAAAAGTCTTACTGGCAACAAGATAAAATTTATCACTTCAAGATGGAGCAATTATCATTCTTCCATGACCATACTATACTTGTACTATTATTAATTACAGTAGTTTTAGGTTATGCTCTAAGCTATATGCTATTCATCATCTACACAAATTGAAATATTTATTATATTTTCAGCAACTCTTTTCTTAATTAACCAGATAAATTTTTCTCTTTCAAACCCAATGTTATTAAAAGAGCATAAAACAGAACATTTGTAACAAAAATCGTAACCTGAAAATGACACCAAATTTATTCTCAAAATTTGCCGCATCTACTAACATCTTTAACTTATCATCAAACGGAACCAGAAGATTCTTAGGATTCCTATTAATCCCATCACTGTTGTGACTTACATCTTTATAGAATAATATCATTTGAAATAAATGGAATTCAACTTTGCACAACGAATTAAAAACCTTATTAGAAACTAAATCATTTAATGGAACAATATTTATCTTTAATCAGGCTTTTTTATCATAGTATTTATAGCTTCATAGGATTGTTCCCCAATATTTTTACCAGAACAAGGCATCTAGTGTTAACATTTGAAGTTGCCTTACAAATATGGTTAAGATATATATTATTTGGCTGAATTAATCACAGCTTTTGTATATTCACACATGTTGTACTTCAAGGTACCTCTTCTGCATTAATATCACTCATGGTATTAACTGAAGCAGTTAGAAACCTTATTTGAACAGGAAGATTAGCACTACAGTTAGCAGCAAATATAATATGCTGGACATTTGCTGCTAAATTTATTAGAAAACACAACGCCCTTGCATAGCAATAAACCTAATTTCCTTATTCATAATTGGACCAATATATATATTTATTCTAGAAACAGCAGTAGCTATAATTCAGACTTACATTTTCTCAGCCCTAAGAATTCTAGAGAAGTATACTAAATTGATGTTAACAACTCACTCAAATCATCCATTTCATCTAGTAGATTATAGAACTTGACCATGAACAAGAGCAATTTGTGCAATAGTCCTAGTATCAGGATTAACAAAATGATTTCACTTATTCAGTATTAATTTATTCATCATTGGATTTGGAACGACCCTACCAACAATAAATCAATGATGATGAGATGTATTACATGAAGGAACTTATCAATCTAACCACACCCAAGCATTACATGGATTATTCTTTAATGTTTTACTAGAACTCTACTTCGCTTTACTTCAAACATATCAATACTGAGAAGCACCTTTCACTATCACTGACACAGTTTATGGATCAAGAATCTTGGTTCCACATGGCTCCATTGGTTCCATAGAATTATTGGAACAATCTTACTAACGAAATACTTACTTCAACATTCAGTAAATAAATTCTCCCTGAGAGATCACTTTGCTTTTGAAGCAGCAGCATGGTACTGACACTTTGCAGATATAGTTTGACTGTTCCCATATATCTCAATTTATTGATAAGGTAGATAATTGTTTTTTAGAATAAGTAGCACATTTGACTTCCAATCAAAAAGCCTCATATAAATCAAGAAAAACAATCTTACTATTACCTACAAGAACTTCTTAGATTTATTATTCCAATAATTGTTATAATCCTTTCAACCATTAAATCAAAAAATAATTAATGACTGAGAAAAAAGATCTTCATTTGAATATGGCTTTGATCCACAAAGGTGGCCGTGAATGCCTTTCTCTCTTCCATTTTTCCAATTGCAGTAATTTTTATTAATCTCTCATGTAATCCTACAATTTATAGTCATTATAAAAGCATCAGATATTAAAATATGAATGGTATCAACAATGTTCTTCATCCTAGTAGTGTTAGGAGGGTTATAACACGAATGAAAGTAAGGAACTCTTCAGTGACCATAATGAAAAGATTATTGTTTAGTTGCATTGAAAAAGTACTGATATAATCAATCAACCTAAAGCAGAATAAGAAGTGAATTACTGCAGTCAGTTTCCAGCTGGAAGGTGGTAAATATCTTACTGTTATTGTATATTAACAGAAGCTAAAAGAGGAATATTACAAGTAATAATATAATTGAACTATGAAGTTCCTATTAAGGAAATGTAAAGCCAATATGAAAGTCGCTTCCATTTAATATTAGCAGTTAAATTCCGTAAACATTTCTAACACTAAAAATAATATAACTTATATTTATAACTACATAAGAATAAAAATATCTCCTTAACATGTTCAGTATCATGCTCTAATTATAGGCTATTTACCTATTATAAAAAAATGCTATTAAAATAAATATTCAAACAATAAAAGTTACAAATAGAATGTTAAAATTTGGATGATATCAACCTTGAATACAACCAGATAAATAAATAAATAATTTATATAAACCTTGTCCACCTAAAACTCACCTCAACCATAACCTAACTTAAGAGTCAAATATCCTAAAAATATAGTTGAAAGAAAAGTATAAATCATATAGAAACTGCAAAGGAAATGAGTTATGTGCAAAATCAAATTTAGAAATAAGATAACCTAAATAGTAGCATAAAACAACAATAATAATCGTTAAAAATTCCAATAATTAGGCAAAACAATAATATGAGGAAAAGGAAAAATTAATCAAGGTAAGACTACCATCAAAATCGCCAATGAACAATAAACCAATTATACCAAAGTAGATATGAATACCCTTATCATCAAAAGAAAATCTAAAATAAAAATTGTTGTCACCAGACGTAGAATAGTAAATTAAAAATTATATGAAGCTGTTACACCTGTAGAAAAAATTAAGGAAAAATCAAATAATTAATTCATCTCAAACAAATCATGACAAGAATTAAATGCTTTGAAAAAAATTCAGCTAAAAAGGGTACACCACACAAAGATATTAAAACAAACTGAAGTTAAAGATATAAAATTCACAATATCAACTATAAAACGAATATCCTGAGAATCCTGATGTAATATTGAACCTGCGAACATAATTAACAACGCCTCCAATTAGGTGTGAGCCAAGAAATGAAAGAAAACATGCTTTGAATAAACCATTAATACAATTTGTATTAATAAAACAAGTTGTCTTAAAGTAGAAAGAGCAAATACTGTGAAATCAAACTCAAAATTAGACCCTAAACATTTTATAAACACAGTTATGCAGCCAATTAATAATAAGAGCCAACCACAATCCTAAGTTCTAATACTGAACTAAAACGAATCAAGCAATAAACACCTGCAGCAACAAGCCTACAAGAATGAAGAATGAACCAAAACAGAAGGAGGTGTAGGAGCAGCCATAGCCACAGGAAGTCAAGAAGAGAAAGGAATCTGAAGTCTCTTAGTTATAGCTGCTAAATCAATCAATAGCGTAATAAGCTTCATTTCAAAAGAATTTGAAATAAAATCGTAATAGTAGAAATAGTATCAACCACCAAAATTTAACATTTAAACAACAGTAATCAATATAGCACCATCACTAATTAGATAAAGCAGTTAATATATGTGCACTATAAGACTTTGCAGTTGATAATAAATTATCAAACAATAAAAAACTGAACCCAAACCATTAGTTCAAATTTGGACTAAAATTAAAAACACTATTGAAAGAATAAATATAAAAACAGTAAGAATGAAACGATTTGTATTATTGTCTCCAGGTATATAATCCTACATATAATAAACTACCAAAAATGAAATATAAGTAACAAAAGACATAAAAATAAGAGATATGCAATCTAAAATAAAGTTTTTTCAACTGTAGAAACATTTAAATTGAAAAGTACCACTTAACAAACAGCAATTATTAAATAATAAATTTTCAAAACAAAAATTCTAGTTCTAGAAAAAATAAAGACAAAACTTAATGAACAAATAGAAAACAAACACATGGCCTAAGATGGAAAACTTCACATCACTCAGCCTACAAAACAATATTTTTAAATAAAATACATAGGTAAATTTAAATAAACAAATACTCACCTTTCAAACAGAAATATTTAAAGGCAATCAATGTTAAAGTAAAAGATATAAATCCTGAAAATAATGAAGAGAGCAAATTTAAACACCAGACCAATAATATATATATATATATATATATATATATATATATATATATATATATATAATACTTGGTGTCTCACCTAACTCTGCCATCTCAAATATCTCTGGAACAACAACAGATATTCAAAACCGGTTTTCACCAGCATGAATGTACGACAGGGCCTTAGGAAACCGAATACTATGCGAAATTTTAAAAAAACATAAACAAATACCATTTTCCACACAAGCTTGTGTTTTTTTAATGGACACCTCCTATTATTTTGTATGCAATCAGTTGCGTGAGAAATCACAAAATAATGGCGTCGGTTGCATCGCAATACGTCAATTTCACCCTGAAACATTGCGAATCGAAGTTGATGCTTGAAATAAATGAAGTGCAAAGCTATCGCACGTCCTGGCACTCAAGTGTGCACCTCAAGCTGCCGGTAATCGTGATGTGATTGACGTACTACGTCAGTGGAGTGTTAATGTATGTTGTGGTATTGCATGACAACACATCATTGGCCCATATTTCATTGATGGCATTCCTAAAGGGGGATAGTTTAGTCCCATTCTTGAGCTATACCTTACTTGAACTGATCCACCTCTCACAATGTGTCAAGTAATGCGGTATCAGAATGATGGATGTTAGAAAAAAATGGTTCAAATGGCTCTGAGTACTATGCGACTTAACTTCTGAGGTCATCAGTCCCCTAGAACTTAGAACTACTCAAACCTAACTAACCTAAGGACATCACACACATCCATGCCCGACGTAGGATTCAAACCTCCGACCGTAGCGGTCGTGCGGTTCCAGACTGTAGCGCCTAGAACCGCTCGGCCAACCCGGCCGGCTGGATGTCCTGTGCATTATGTTTATTGTTGCGAAATGACAAAGAGATACAATTAGTGGTAACACACTTGGTTTCTCGTTTCTAAACCTCATAAGTTCTGAAATATGTGGCTTGTAAACGATAGCAATGACGTCACAGTTTCTGACATAATGCATCGTATGTAGTACTGTGCTCAGAGCAGAGGGTGCCTGCACTGGCGCTAGTATCCTGCCGCAAACGTACCAATGTCACCACGGCACGCCCTACCTTCAGTGTACAAGTGTCTCCTAATCTGGTCTGCTGAACTGCTCTCATACTGTAGCGTAATTCACATACGTTGCCACATTAAAACCTGTTTTCTTGTGGCTTGTTACATTTGCCGTTATCTAGTCTGGAACAGAAATAAAAGATAAATTGTATAAATTAATCTGCCAAATATATGATACTGGAGAGCTGCCTGAGGACTTCAAAAAGTGTATTATTGTTCCATTACCAAAGAAAATGCCAGCAAAATCGTGTGCACAATACAGAACCCTCAGCCTAACATCACATGCATCAAAAATTTTGACGACCATCCTCCTCAGAAGAATTGAAGGGAACGTGGAATGCATGCTCACAGAAGACCAGTTTGGCTTTTGAAGAGGGAGAGGTACGCGAGAAGCCATTATGGCCCTAAGGCTCATAATAGAAAAAAGAATGGAAAAAGGAAAGGACACCTACATAGCATTTATTGACCTCGAAAAAGCCTTTGATAAGGTTGAATGGAAAAAACTATTCCAGATATTGAGGGAAACTGGAGCTAAGTACAAGGACAGGAGAACGATATGGAACATATACAAAGAAGAGGTAGCAATAGTGAGATGTGGGGAACATCAACAACAAGCAAAAATTAAACAGGGTGTGAGACAGGGATGTGCACTCACCCCTGTCCTCTTTAATATTTACATACAGAAAGCAATGGACGAGGTCAGAGAAAAGTTAGGACAAGCTAATGGAATCAGGATCCAGGGAAAAATAGTTGATATGCTGCGTTTTGCGGATGACATTGCTGTCCTAGCGGAAAATGAGGAAGAATTACAAGTAGTGTTGGAGGAAATGGAAAACACTCTTGCTACAGGGTACAACATGAAAATTAATAAGTCGAAAACAAAAATCTTAGTTGCAAGCAAACAAAATAATCAAGCAATTACGAATATAAGGCTGAATGGAGAGAAGCTGAAAGAAATACAAGACTTTGTCTACTTGGGAAGCAGAATAACATCAGATGGTCGTAGTAGGAAAGATGTAATAAGTAGAATAAATCAGGCAAAGATTGCATTCTATAAAAGAAAAGGACTCCTCACATCAAATATGATAAGTCTGTCGTTAAGGAAGCGGTTAATAAAGACCTTTGTTGGGAGTGTGCTTCTCTACGGCAGCGAAACCTGGACACTTGGAGAGGACGAAAGAAGAAGGATTGAAGGATTCGAAATGTGGTGTCTGCGAAGGATGTTAAAAATTCCATGGACGGCCAGGATGACAAATGAAGAAGTCCTGCAGAGAGCGGAGGAAGTTCCAGTTCTTTGGAAGACGGTCAAGAAGAGGAGAGATATATGGATGGGACACATTCTGAGACAAGAAAGTCTTCTCCACACTATAACGGAAAGCCTTGTGGAGGGCAAAAGGGCAAGAGGCAGACCTAGAAGAAAGTACATAAGCCAGATAATGCAGGACCTAGGATGCGGAATTTTCACGGAATTGAAGAGGCTGGCCGACAATCACACTGAATGGAGAGCTGCTGCAAATCAATCTTAGGATTGGCAACTTAAGAAGAAGTCGATATGCCGGCCTTCAGTAATGAAGAAAAACTAGATATTTTTTTAATTTAAGGCGAATGTACTCGTGATGCCTGGGTGTTGTGTGATGTCCTTAGGTTAGTTAGGTTTAAGTAGTTCTAAGTTCTAGGGGACTGATGACCATAGATGTTAAGTCCCATAGTGCTCAGTGCCATTTGAACCATAAGGCGAATGTCACTGAAATGCAACCGCAGCTCTGACACTGTATGCTGAACGCTACCCAGATCGGTGGTGTCCGTCACGTCAAACCATTGGCAACATGTGCAAGACACTCACGGAACAGGAAGCTGGGCTCCCACAAAACGTCGACGTACAACGCCAGCGGCTGGCAATGGGAACGAAATTGCTGTTCTGGCTGCCATAACAGCACAATCCTCAGGTGAGTGTACAAGAAATAGCAGGAGGTGTAGGAATAAGCCACAGTAGCGTGTGCAGAATCTTGCATCAGCATCGGTTTCATCCGTTCCATATCTCACTGCACCAAGAACTGTACGGGAATTACTTTGAATCTCGCATTGCATTCTAGCGTTTTGCACTTCAGCAGTTGCAAGGTAATCCAGTATTCCTAAGCAATACGTTGCTTACAGACGAGGATTCATTTACAAATCATGGTAATGTGAATCTGCGGAACATGCACTACTGGTCCGTGCAAAATTCCCACTGGATTCGCCAAGTTGCTCATCATAGACAGTGGAGTGGCAATGTTTGGTGCGGTATCATTGCTAACTGTATTGTAGGTCCCAAATTTTACCGTCGAACATTAAACGAACAGCGATACGCATCATTTCTTCAACAAACACTAGCGCTCCTCATGGAGGATCTAGGATTGGAAACTCGTCTATCAATGTGGTTCCAACTTGATGGATGTCCCGCACACAATGCAAAAGTTTCCAGACACGTTCTAGATGCGTCATTTCCAAATAGGTAGACGGAGGGGGGGGGGGGGGGAGGAACTGTGGGATGGCCAGCACGGTCCCCCGACTTGACGGCAACAGACTTCTTTTTCTAGGGCGCAGTGAGAGAGACAGATTGTATCAAGAACCCCCAACGACATCGTATTACTGCGGCGTGTGCGGCAACATCTGTAGAAATTCTACAATCTCTGCAACACTCTCTTGTTACCTGTCTGCAAACGGAGGGCACTTCGAACATACGTTGACGTGACACAGTTTCATTGGTCAAGATGTGGGTGTATTTTCTATGCTCGATGTAATGCACAACAATACAGTTTCTGTGGGTGACAGGGCACTAGTAAATGCGTTTAGCAAAGTGAATTCAAGTGTGTTATCTCTAATTCTAACTCTAGTTGTCATTTCGCCAGAATAAACACGCATTTACAGTTTGAAAAACGTAACTTGCATTGGACATGTTACTTCTTTATTCTTGTGGATTGTGCATGCCTTCTCACTGTGTGAGCCCCTGACACAAGCAGCGTGAGGTGCACGCTTTAGTTTCAGGAGTGCGCTAGCTGTGCGTTTCATTTATTTCAAGTGTCAACTTCACTTCGCAGTTTCTCGGACGTATTGCGATGCAACCAACGCCATTATTTTTGGAACTTTTCGTGCTGTTTATTGCATATGAAATAATAGGGGTGTCCGTTTAAAAATACACAAGTTTGTGTTGAAAATAGTATTTGTTTACGTTTTAAAATTTCGCGCATTATTTGGTTTCATAAGCCCCTGCCGTACGTTCATGCTGGTGAAAACCATTTTGTGAATATCTATTGTTGTTCCGCAGATATTTGAGGTGGCAGAGTTAGGTGAGACACCATATATATATATATATATATATATATATATATATATATATATATATATATAACAGCTCGAAAGAAAAAGATAAAATTAACACTAAAAAATTCACATTCAAATGGTATTTTTTTCTAGGTTAATTAATTTTTTGATAGACTGGCTGCAAGGATTATAACAATTACTGGAATAATAAATCTAATGAAAATTCTTGTAGATAATACTAGAAGTTTTTCTTGATTTGTATCAAACAATTTGATTGGAAGTCAAATATACTATTTATACCAGGAAAACAACTATCTACATCATCAATAAATGGAGATATATAGGAATAGTCAGACTACATGTATCAAGTATCAATATTATGCTGCTGCTTCAAAACCAAATTGATGTCTTGGTAAGAACTGATTTATTGAATTTCGAAGTAAGCGTGTCGTTAGGAAGATTGTTCCAATAATTACATGGAGTCCATGGAGCCCTGTGGCAACAAGGAATGTTGATCCATAAACTGCCTCGGCGATAGTGCAAGGTTCTTTTCAGTATTCGTACTCTTGAAGTAAAGTGGAGTGCTAGTAAAACTGTAAAGAATAATCTTTGCTTTGGTGTGGTCAGATTCTATATGCCTGTGGTGTACTCCATGTTAATGTTACTCTGAACGTAAGAAGAATTGCAGTATTAAGTAGTGAAATACGTATACATTTAAAAGACTAAATTCCTATTGCAGGTCATAATATTCCTAATTCAATTGTTAGGATTAGTCTTCTACTAAAGAAAGCTCAGGAGAACGATATAAAAAAGAAAACTTCTGATGCAATAAATAAAATTATTCCTGATGATAGTCCATTGGATACAAATCCTGTATGTAATCGTTGATGTGTTCCTTCATCTCGTCATCACTGGATCATTGTTAGTAGAGTGATTCCAAATTGAATGATGAATAAATTAATATTGAATAAGTGAAATCATTTTGCTATCAACGATACTAGGACTATTGCTCCAGTTGCTCCTGTTCGTATATGCTATATGTTCCTCTATTCGCCGATTCTGCAGAGTAAGTCTTCATTTCATATCTTATCAGTCCACCGCATTTTCAGCACCGTTCTATAGCATCATGACGTAAACGCTTCGATTCTCTTCGGTACCAGTTTTCCCATAGCCAATGATTCACTTCCACAGCATGCATTCTGACAAATTGCATCCTCAAATTAAGGTTGATTTTTGGATCTTGTATATTGGTTTTGGCCTTGAATACCTCCTTTGCATCTGATAGTCTCCTTTTTATGTGCTCATTGCTTTCTCTGTCACTTTTTATTTTTCCAAGGTAACAGATTTCCCACACCATGATTTCTGATTCAAATACTAGGTGTATCGCTAATCTGATTTCTGCTATTCCTCACTGCTTTCCCCCTTCTTCAGTTTGTTTTCAGTCCGTAGTGAGTGCTCATTAGTCAATTCATTCCCTTCAGCTCATCCTGTAATTCTTCTTCAATTTCACCGCGGACAGGAATGTCATCAGCGAACCTTATCATTGACATCCTTCCAGCTTGGATGTTTATTTAATTCCATAAATTTTCGTTTATTTCCGTCATTGGTTCTTTGATGTATAGATTGAACAGTGGGGACAAAGGACTACATCCCTGTCTTATACCCCCTCTCAAGCGAGAAATGGGTTCCTAGTAGTATATTCTATTCACCCCTCACTTGGTTCTTGTACATATTGTATATTATCCATCGTTTCCTATAGCTTACACCTATTTTGCGCAGAATTTCGTATCTCTTGTACTGTTTCTCAGTATCGAACGTTTATTATTTGTCGACAAGTTCTCTGATCCTCGGAAATTAAACTTTGAAAGTTGTTGGTGGTAGTAGCATTTTACTGTTTGTTGATGCTGTTGGGAGCACGATATCCCCTCTGTTTGATTGTGAGGCTTGCTGGCTGCAATGCCTGAAGATTAAAAAAGCTGCGTTGACCTCTTTGGAGCTGAGGAAACCGTCGACTTGGCCGGCAACCCGCAGTGTATGAAAGATATTGAGGGTGCTGAGGGGCTCAGGTCTTTTGTTGTATTGTTGAGGATATCTAGTTGGGCTGATGGATCTCTCATGCTATAGAAAGTTATATTTTAGAGTGGAAAGCTTATGGGGTTTCATCAGTACGTTCCAGTATGGTGGTACAGAATTCTAAGTATCTTTTCCGTTTTTCCAGTCGAGTTTTATGGTGTAGTGAGTTTGCACATGGCCGAGAGAAAAGCGCTTTGTATCCGAGTCTGGGGCCGTTAGTTATCTGGAAGTCGTGTGGTCTATGAGAGACTTGCTGAGTGCCACTTAAAGCCAATAAACTTCTTTTGTCTTCGAGCATCCTTGAAATATAATTACTAATGCTGCATTGTACCAAAATATGGTTCTGTAGTTTTGGTACAGCTCATAAATAATGTGATAAATGGTAATATAACCGGGAGTATCGGTAGCATTGGTAGGCAAAGAAACATAAATGAGTGTGTTTGGAGCAACTGGGAGCTGACAACTTCTCTTCGTTTTTTGTTTGTTTTCTTTTTTGTTTTGCGCATGATTCGAAATGCACATCGTTCAGTGGTGGACCATGTTTTTAACATACTTATAACATATAAATTACATATTATAAGTAACAAAAATTAATTTGTCATGTAGTGTCTGTGGTTCTATGTAACCAAAGAAATTATTTTTGATGCTAATAAAGTTAAGATTCACAAACAAACAAATATTCTATATAATTATTGTATACTCCATCTAACGTACTTCAACATGATCAAATGCAACTGTTTCCTGTGATTCATACGTGAGAATATTATTTATGAATAACAGAAACATGTTTCATGTAAGAGCGACGAAGTATTGCAGCGATGTTTCACATGCTTCTGTTTTGCGGGTTTGTTTTTCTATAATTTTACCTTTTTTTAGGAAATTGCGTTTTCTGGCATTGTATGATAGATCTGAATTTTTAATTTTTTATTTTTACTTCAACATTCCTCTGCCTCATGTTACAAATCAACATTTTTCGAATAAAACGTCAATTAAACATTCACAATTTTTCTAGAAGTGCTATTTAGTTTTTAGCACAAACAGGAGGATAACTAGGTACAGCAAAAATTTTCCTCAGTTTACGTGGACCATTTGTAAGTCCATACTGTTTCTAGACGGTACACAGCTTTCGGTTTAGAAAATGGAAAGGGATCGAAATGAGGTAACGCCCAATAAGTATGCAAAACATCTAATGTACAAGCTACACGGTTACGATTTAAACTGACCAAGTGATTGGGAAGACTGCCATAGTCTATGCCTACTTTTGACAGTCCAAGGTAGCCGACGTTAGTTTCACAACTCTAATGGTTACTAAACATGGTCGCTTCCGCTTACATCCGTCAAAGGTTTTAATTTTTGTCTATTGGAGGTTAAGCTATAGCCAGGCAGAAATTACAGAGCTTGTTATGTGACCTGAAGTTTTCCTGGCGTATTTTCGACTTACAGAATTCTCCAGTTTCGCCTGGGTCACATTTCGGCAAAAAGACTTGTTACCATCCAGGAGGTTGCTGGTGGCTGCTTTCGTGCTCGTGTCGCCATCCTATATATGACGGTCGTAGCACCACCCCTCCCGTCGAACAGTCCACTCTGCTCACTGAATGGGTCATATGTCAAACCTTGAGGCACTCTAAATATTATGTTCACCATTCTCTCAATGGTGCCCTCTGCTTTCCGTTATGAAGGTAAGATTCCATCCATAAACGAGAGATGCCATTAGTGTCGTAACGCTATTGCTAATTAGAAATTTGTGATCCACACCTTTGTCAAAGTCACAGTACATACCAACAGAGTGTTTTTCTTTCATGGCAGGCTTAGCATAGGTAAATGGTTTCTACTGTTATGTAACTCATTGGTTTAATTCTTATCAATCCATTCATTTCATTTCACAATGTATAGTTTATTTTATTTTTAGAAACACTGCGGATAAACTCATACTGAAAGGATAAAATTAGGTACTAGCTGTCACCCACAGCCATACCTGCAGGAATGAATGATGAACGATAGTAACGAAGTAAGGAAGCTACTGTACATGCAATAACAGCTGCCCTTACTTGTTTACCTGTTCAGGGAAGCTTAGCTCGTTACATTTTCTCCAAGCTGTCCCAATGCATGACGCATCAGCATGCACAATGTAACTGCCAAGCTGTGCGTACAGAGGAGCATACGCAGGAGTGTTCATCCATGCATCATGTATTGAAGTACTTATACATTATACAACTTGCGAATTATCCAAGAATTAGAGTGGAAGTATGCATTGAACACACAGAAGATTGTATAACCATTGCATGGATTAGTTTGAATCATATCATACACCATGTATCAACCAATAAAAACATTTCCAAAAATGTGGTAAAGTCCAAAAATCAGAGAGTAAATAACTTTTTCGAAGAGTAAAAATTTTCCCCTAATTCGTATAATATCCTTCACATCAGTACATATCTTGTACTACACACTTTCTCTAGTAGCCTAAAGTCTTCCTCAGGCTTCAAGATATCTCCATACTAAATGTCATCAAAATCGGCTCAGCAGGTTAGTCGTGAAAACGTAAGAAACAGAGATACTTCCGTATTTACATCAGTATGGATAAAACTTTCACAAACCATTTTTCCTTTGATCTAGTTTTTGATGAAATAAAGCCTAAACCGTGCCTCAGGCTATACTCAAGTTACCTGAGGAAACTCCACGAAAGAGATTATCGTTTTCAGACGAACAAACAGTGACGACGATTTTAAATCAAAACATTTTCTTTTTCGTGATGCGTTTTTGATGGAATGAAGCCTGCACGGTGCCCAGAGCTACGCACGAGTTATCTGCATGAACCCTATGAAAATTTGTCTAGTAGTTTTGCAACATCGCGTTCACAGATACAGAGAAACACGACAGTTTTACAGATTTATTATAAGCATAGATTTCAAAATTTTGGAAAATTATTGTCGGTTTCATAGCTGTCTGCAGAAAGACACCGTCCATTATCAGTCCATGATTTGTTAGAAATGTGTCGGACATCTGTGAGTTACAGGCAATTCAATGAATTTTCTACAGTGTAGTATGGTGTTGTTTCTGTTATGTTGTGGCTTGCGACGCAAAACGAAAGGAATGGACTGAAAGATTCCAGTATGTAGTTCGAAGAGTACCGAAAAGGTAGTAAACTATTGGGGCTTCACGTCACCCAGTAATACGATGCCAAAGAGGTTAAATACTGAAGATAAAGCAGTAACACCCATGCTGGCTGTAAGTAAGGCACCATCACATCTTAAACTGCCCCTAACTCATTTACAGTACTTGTACCGTCACATTCACCCAGTGTGTTCCAGCGTTGAAAAACAACCGCTAATAACACGATTTAAAAACGATGGCTGGGAGGCAGTGTCTGTTTGCATTCTAACATCTAGAGAAACATATAGGGCAATGGACTTTACTAAAATATTCATGAGTCTTTTACACCATCCCTTTGTAGCTTAATGATGATGAACCGCCCAGCAATTAAGAAGGGCGGATAAAAGAGAATAAGAAACTTTTGTGTTTACTGCGAATGGCGAGAGATAGCGCTAGCGCATGGGTTGCTGGGCTTACGATTAGTTCCATACCTAACAACAGATAGCAGCACTTCTCAGGGCGCCACACACTTTCTGCTCTGAGCGGCAGAGGGCTCTGCGAGAATTCCCTCAATGGACGTGGCACTTAAGGCCATCTGTCGCCAGATACACAAACTTCATCGGCAAGCTGGTACTTGATTATGACGTGTGGCAGTTGCAATGAAACTGTAAAGCGATATGTCCGTATTGCCAGAACAGGGCATGCTCGTTCCGTTGTCTGTATGGATACGAGCTCTGCGATTTGTCGCATGGGTGTGGGAAAGACGAAGACAGAACCTGCTCTTCAAGTCTCAACTGATAAATTAATGAACTAAGGCGATGAGAACAATAAGGGCCCAAAGCAGAGACACAAAGTTTTGAGAAAAATATGTGTTTGTGAAAATAAAATTCGTAGGGATACCAACAGTTTCATGGGATTGACTTGCCTTTTAACCAAGTCTCACCACTTTAATTTTAATTAGTATCTACGATTGTTGTTGTTAATGTTAATCCTCAAATTTTTCATATACGTTCTAGTGGCAATAGTGTCATTTTGACTGTTTTGTAGATTTTAATTAATGTGGAATTAGAATCGGAACATAAAGAATGTATACTAAGCGCACCTCACACTGTTATAGTCTATACCAGGACTTCATGGTACTCGTTATCGTCATTTTCATTAAGCGCACTGGAAAGCTTGCGGTTCAGATAAAATGGTCTGTAGACGTCAGGGATTAAATCTAGTAGTTTTCTTAAAGCTGTGTGTTTCAGTTCTGGCCTAGTAGTTTTGTTAAGTCTTTGAGTTTCAAGATCGATATTTGCTTACTACCAACGTATTTGGACACTAGATTTTGCAAGGCATCTGCAGACAGTGGAGAAATAGCAAACAGTGGCCTCGCTGTGACCTGAAGAAAATTACGGCCTCCCACAACTTCAATGAAAAATATGTTCCTTTAAACAACATTTCGAGATGACCAGTTGAACACTGCGTCATTGTAAGATTTCTGAGATGTACAGTGTTACCAGAAACATCGCCTTTAGATTAGGTAGTGAGGTCAGTTGCTCCCATAAAAAGGCTTCAAAATCGTCAGCGTCCACTTTACAGACTGGAATGCTGAAACCATGGAAAGTACATGATGGGCATTCCTTCAAGACTTCCAGCTTTTACGAAAAAATGGGAACCAGTGTAGCTACTGAGAATTTCTACACCAATGAAAATTTGTGCTTTGGGTCAATATAGAAGTGAATATCAGAGGAATTGGTGAGACAGCTTTTCATGAATATAAATATGTACATTGTAGGGGTATAACCGATGGTAAAGCTGGTTCACCATAAGATTAACGGATGTCATGTATGCTACAGATCAAATTCGACTACTACGTGCCATAGGTCCTTATGGTCCTCAGAGCCACAATGTCGTTCTGCATCTCCATCACAGCATCCACTGCAATGCTGCAATGGACTATGTGCTGTCAGATATTTTCACTTACAATACGTTGCAATAAACGAAACAAGAAAAGAAATAATCCGTATCTCTTCTAAAGCGAGAGATAACGAATATATCAGCACAGCTGTTACAAGACTGTCACGTATATCTTAGTATTAGCAAAAATATCTAAACTGTCCATGATTGCGATAACTATGCTAAATAAGAATTAAGCATATTCTGATCTATTCCTGAGAAAGATAACCAAGAATCACGTTGCAAATCGCGGCGTAATTTGCCAGCTGGGTGTAGGCCCTTTAATGTCATCTCATTGAATAAACAATGTTTGAGAAATTTTGTCGCGGAGAATAGCACTCTAAAATGAACATAAAGATTCTAGCGACTGTTTATGTTCATTTTAAATCTGACTGAATGTTTCCAGCTTGTGCAACAAAAGTCAGTCCAGTCTGTGTAAAGACTGCATGAAGATCTCCTCACTAATTAAGAAAACTGATGTCATGAAATGAAGGGCTTATTTCAATAGTGGTATATATATTCAAGTACATATACTTGAATATTTGTGGTATCTCAACTGCAGATTTTTCAGCGCTCTTTTAACTTTAGGACTCTGTATCTCAGAACGAACAAAAATGGACTTGTACCACTACTGAAACAAGCCTTTCAAATATACCACAAACAAGCACAAAGCCAGGATATTGGTGTCATTAGATTTCATACATTAGACAAATAGCAACGTCTAGTTCGCGCGAACGGTAGCTCCTGCTAGAAACAAGTTATTTCAGGAGTGCCACAGGGGTCAGTTTCAGGCCCACTACTATATTATTTGCATCTGAAGGACATCTCATACATTTGGTTCTCCTGCAAGTTTTTCTTTACTGGTGAGCTCCAGATTTAAGTGACAGACTTTGTATCAGCGTTGATATCTCTCTAGATGAATGGTGTGTGACCTACTGTCATTATTTAGAAGGGAAGTGAATGCTCCTTGAGAATACAAGTAGAAACAGGAATAGCGAACGTAATTACAACGTAGTTATCTGACAATAATTCCAAGGACAGTATTTTCCAATAATTAAGCTGCTAAAAGAAACTCTTGTCCACGTTAATACTGCCCTACCATTAGTAATTATGTCCACCCCCGGTAGCTGAATAGTCAGAGCGACAGGAAGTCAATCCTAAGGGCCCGGGATCGATTCCCGACCGGGCCGGAGATTTTCTCCTCTGCGGGACTGGGTGTTGTGTTGTCCTAATCATCATCATTTCATCCTCATCGACGCGCAAGTCGCCGAAGTGGCGTCAAATCGAAAGAGTTGCACCCGGCAAACGGTCTACCCGACGGGAGGCCCTAGCCACGCGACATTTTATTTTATTAGTAATTACTTACCTACAGTAATCATTTGCTTTCTGCCATTTATATACAGATAGTAAGTGTTACTGGGAGCCAGTTATTGGAAAAACTATCTCAAACTATTGTTACATTGCTTGATCAATAGCGCTATCTGGTATCTTATTTTCAAAATGTAAGTTCAGTATTAAGTAACGTCAGTCAAAATAGGATATTACTAATAGAACCTTGATTCCATTCCCGTTTGTTCTGCTACTGCATTCTTTCAATGGAAATCCATAGAAAAACAAAAACAGTCCGACACCTTTCCATCACTCATAATCAAGGTCAAGTAATTATCATTTCACAGGAGTAACATTATCGGTATACTGCTAATTTAGCAGTACCCAGTAGTCTTATACGTGGCTTTTCCCGTAACAGGACTATTAGTACTGTTAAATTTTGTTAAATGTAGCAAAAAGCTTTATGGACGTAATATTGCCTGAACAAATCAATGGATTTTCTAGCCTGATTTGCGTTAAAACGACCAGCTGAAGACAACCGAATATCCCTGTAATAAACTAGAGATTGCACCAGGACCAGATAAATTCTACCTGAGATTCAACAACAACCTGTTCGTAATATCCCAGGAAAAACTGGGACAGGTTACACATTCATTGCAACAGACGGCACAAGTGCTTTCCCCGCTGATTACACACTGTGATAGTAGCCTGTGTTGGCCACAGCCCCTTGTCACATGGCATGTGATTTAGATACTTCGTCAACACCATGTACCGTAGATTGTTTGTTCATTTTTGATCGAAATAATGTGGAATTACTCTATTTACAAGCTACATGTCAGGATTCATTTCCGAGTACAGATTACTAAGTAGCAAAGTGACTCGCTTAACGGACAGAGTGTTAGTCAACACTTTAAAAGCCCACACGGATCGCTTTGCAGTTCTAGGCGGCCATGTGAGGTGACATAGCGGACGTAAATCATGACACTGGTTGAAATGTACCAGGAAGGAATCATCCGAATGGGACGGCAGTCGATAGATGTGACGTACTTGCAGATATAAACAAATGATTACAGTTTCAGAAAAACTGAATGGATTCTTTAAAGGAAAGAGTTTCAAAAACTGAGCGTGTCAATAACGCGTTTGTTTACCCGTGGCCCTTATGGAAGTAGTTATTCGGCTTGCCGTGGATTCTTAGAGTCGTTTAATGTTTTCCTGAATATCGTGACAAATTCTGTCCAATGGATGTGTCATATCGTCAAAACCTGCTTTGCCCATAATGATCCAAACGTTCTTAGTTGAGGAGGGATCCGGCGACCTTGGTGTTCAAGACAGAATTTGGCAAGCACGAAGACAAGTGATAGACACTCTCGCGGTATATAGACGGGCATTATCTTGCTCAAGCGTAAGCCCAGAATGGGTTGCCACGAAGGGTAAAAAGAAAAAAAAATGGTGCGTAGGTTTTTTACCACGAACCGCTGTGCTGTAAGGAAGACGCGGGTGACATCCAAAGTAGTCCATGTATGAAAAGAAATGGCACCCTAGGCCATGACTCCTGGTTGTCAGGTGATGCAGCTGGTGACAGGCGAGTAGGTAGTCCAGGTCGCCCACCACTCTCCTGGGCGCCTCCAGACACATCTTCGGTGGTCATCCTGGCTCTATTCAAAGCGGGACTCATCCCTGAAAACAGTTCTACTCAATAAACTTTCCGCCCATATAGGTCACTGACGTAAGTTGATAGAATTCTACGGCCGGTGTTATTTTGAAGAAAATAATTTTGGGTACTGAGGAAAACTGTAATATTTCTGGCTCCACAGGCATGATATTCAGCTTCAAGAAAGTCTTCTTACAGCAGTTGAAAAGGGAGCATTGGTAAGATGACATGATGTGATGTGAGGTACTGGTTTATTCGGTGTGTGTATCATGAGAAAGGCCGCCTAAATTGTGGTCCTTCCGTGCAGTTGGCTCCTGCATTCAGAAGTAACTAGGCAAAACGGAAGGAAGGAAGATTGGGTTTAACGTCCCGTCGACATCAAGGTCATTAGAGACGGAGGACAAGCTCGGATTATGTAGGATGGGGAAGGAAATCGGCTGTGGCCTTTCGAAGGAACTATCCCGCGCCAAAATGATAAACTTCTGTCATCAATATTAGAAAAACTGAACAGTGAATTTATTTGCATTTCATACAAAAGCATCTCTCAATAGCAAGCTATCACTTCATTATTTAAAAAATGCTAATTACCAGCAGAATAATAGACAATTTGCTAAACGAAAAGGCGAACGAAGCACTCTGGAGATCTTTGGGTCACGCCTAACTTTGATGCCGGTCGAGGTGGTTCGGCTGTCAGGTAAGTTCGATCGGCGATCTCTGTGGGCATGGATGTTCTCTGTCTCCATCGGAATGAGTTAAGACATAATTAGCAATCTCTGGGCAATAAATGTAAGAGCTCGCTCGACAGTTAACGATGATGGGCATGTCTGCCGCAGTCGGTATCGGTTAAGAACTCCATTAGCACTCTCTGGTTTTTGGACATGAAACTGAGAACTATTTTGATAGTAATTACACAAACACGCAGTTCATTATTTTGTTTATTCTCTGTGAAAGTGTGAAAAATGGAAGGGGGCTATAATTGTGCAGGTTCTCGTATTCTACTACAAAAGAGAGTGGCATTCCATTTAAACAAATCAATTCAAAATTTACTTATTTTTACAATACCAGTTCCTCTTTAATAGTTTATTACAGCCTCAAGACAACATATTCATGACCCACGTGTTGTTTTTTCCAAGGTTGGTTCCGAGCACTATAGGACTTAACATCTGAGGTCATCAGTCCCCTAGAAGTTAGAACTACCTAAACCTAACTAACCTAAGGACATCACACACATCCATTCCCGAGGCAGGATTCGAACCTGCGACCGTAGTGGTCACGCGGTTCCAGACTGAAGCGCCTAGAACCGCACGGCCACACCGGCCGGCTTTTTTCACAAGGAACAACAACTATAGAAAACTGCAGGCTGATGTAGACTATTCAGGACCTATGCATTCCACTCATGGCGGTGAAAGCCACTAGGCACCTCGTGTGTGCTTGCAGTCTTAGTACAAATGATATCAGTGACACGACGTTTGTGGTAACACAGAGGAGGTATGAAGGAAGGAAATTCCCGTGAGAAGGAATTTATGACACACGTAAAACGCTATCGCTCTCTTTCTCTCTCTTTTTCTTTCACTTGCCATACATGGCATCCATTGTGGAGATATCTTGGAAGTCGAAGTGCTTTGGAATGGAGAGGCTACATTTTATTAGAGAGAACCGTGAAATGTGTGGTGTCACCGCCAGACACCACACTTGCTAGGTGGTAGCCTTTAAATCGGCCGCGGTCCGTTAGTATACGTCGGACCCGCGTGTCGCCACTATCAGTGATTGCAGACCGAGCGCCGCCACACGGCAGGTCTAGAGAGACTTACTAGCACTCGCCCCAGTTGTACAGCCGACTTTGCTAGCGATGGTTCACTGACAAATTACGCTCTCATTTGCCGAGACGATAGTTAGCATAGCCTTCAGCTACATCATTTGCTACGACCAAGCAAGGCGCCATTACCAGTCACTATTGATGCTGTAAAACATGTACCGTTAAGAGCGATGTTCACCGATTATGAATTAAAGTTAAGTATTCCAGTAGTTACGTACGTTCTTTGCTACTATAAAGTCCTTGTCCTGTTCCAGACCTCACGCCAGCCTGCGTGAGCTTAAACGCGTGCCTTTCGGCTTCCTCCTAGTGGATTGGCTGTCTTGCCAGTCCACAACAAAATGTAGCCGACCAGCGAACTGTGTAAGGACTGTGATACGTGTGAACTGGAGATGAGCAGAGAACTATATCGAACTGTGATAAGCTTGCTCTGAACTGCGTTTCATCTGTTTTTGCTTTTTAATTGAACAGTAGTAATTGATGCCGCAAAATCAAATTTTTTTGGTACGGTGAATGTGGTATCGTAATGAAGGAGGAATAGGAAGTACTGAAGTGCTAGGAGAATAAAAGTTAACGTTCTATGCGTGGTTCACGGGATTGCGTTAAAAACCATCACTTCAAGATTCTTCCTGCTACGAGACGGCGCAGCGTCCGTAACAGCGCCAGGCATCCATGGACAATAGATGCGGCGACAGCAACCAGCGGCAGGCGCAGTTAGCAGTACACGGCGCACCTGAAGTATGGGCTTCAGCACAATACGACAACGAGTTGCAGACAGCGGCGCAGCCCGCGGTCGCGGAGATCTGCGGCAGTACTTCGAGGAAGAAATTTATTGTACCGCTTTCATAGAGTAGTCTAAGATTTGTAATTGGAACTCCCAAGGCACGGTATAAGAACAGTCAGGCTGTGTTCTATAGGATTTAAAGTATGATTCAAATGGCTCTGAGCCCTATGGGCCTTAACATCTGAGGTCATCAGTTCCCTAAAACTTAGAACTACTTAAACCTAACTATCCTAAGGACGTCGCACACATCCATTCCGAGGCAGGATTCGAACCTGCGACCACAGCCGTCGCGCGGTTCCAGACTGAAACGCGTAGAACCGCTCGGCCATTCCGGCCGGCATTTAAAATATGAAGAAGATTTTTTGATAAAATTTGTTTAAATTTTATTCGTATTAGTAAAATGTCTGGGGAAAAGAAGGTGATATAAGCTTTCAGAAATGACCAAAGAGTTCACTCTCCCTGCGCAGTGACGATCCAGTGTGTGAGATACAAATAAATGGTAGTGTGGTGACCGTGCTCACGACTCCAGAGAATATCGCACCACAATCTATAAGTAGGTCCCTAAGCACTCGCAGCGCAGCAGCTGTGTGTGTTGGCAGTGCGAACTACGCCGAGGTCCGCCAGAGGCCGCAGCTGCCACCCCATGGGCATCACGTGTGTGGTTAGCGATTGGTCGACCCCCATTAGATGCCGGTGCACTGAGCTACGGCGGACAAGTCTCTACAGTGCGCCGAGTCGTGTACATTAGAGATGGGCAAACTGAAACACGTAACTGTTTCGAAACAAATGAAACAGTACAATGTAATGTTTCGATACGTTGTTTCGAAACAGTGAAACAGTTTGTGTTTTGTAATCTAATAAACCTAGACATTTTATCATCTTGAATGTCTACAGTATAGGTATGTCCATATAAATACAAATGAGGTGCGAGAGCGTTAATCATATCGCAGAAAGTATGGAACTATCACTTAGGCGTCTTGGCAGTTTCGTATTTCATGCAGCAAATGCGCTGCTTTCGTGTCGTGTGACTTTCATACTTTTCAATTGGCTGAGGACAGCCATAGCTGAAGACAGAAGAACCACCACAAACGGAACTGGAGGTAGGAGCAAACTGCAGAAACAACGGATATGCTACTGGGATTCCCACATTCCGTTAGTATGGGTAATATATCCATCCTGCTAATTTCCATGCACACAAAGGGAATCATTGTGGATAACAGGCACAGTGACTATAGACTCACAAATAATGCCAAATAATTCGAATAAATAACAGAATATAACATAAAAAATTTTGTCTTTCAAGGTGTTTCGAACCGTTACTATAAATTCACCATGTTTCCCAGCCCTTCCCGCGCCGGCCGAAGTGGCCGTGCGGTTAAAGACGCTGCAGTCTGGAACCGCAAGACCGCTACGGTCGCAGGTTCGAATCCTGCCTCGGGCATGGCTGTTTGTGATGTCCTTAGGTTAGGTAGGTTTAACTAGTTCTAAGTTCTAGGGGACTAATGACCCCAGCAGTTGAGTCCCATAGTGCTCAGAGCCATTTGAACAGGCCTTCCCGTTCACCATTACACTATCAGTGATATGTCAAACACATTGCTTGCAATTATACCTACATTAAATTTATGTATATGTCTAATAACTGTCACTCTACGCCTTTTTTTTATTCAAAATGTTCTAGGCTTACTTGCGTTTCTTAATATGATTACTGTACTTGAACAGAGAAATGTATGTTATAAAAAAAAGTGTAATTTAACTGAATGATTTTCACATATTTATTATTTTGAATGTGAATAGTATGCGTTGTTTTACTGTTTGGTTAAGGTTTATAAAGCAAATGTTACGCCATTTCGGAATAGGACAGTCATCTAGAAACGAAGCTTTATTTTCGGATATCTTAAGCTTCATGCTATTGCTTGTCAAAACGATTTCGACACTCATGAAAGTGTTTCACGAAGTGGTATGTTGTGTTTCAGTACCTGTGCCGAGCCCGAATCTCGTCCGACACAGAGCGGAATGAAAGATCACTGTTTCGATACAATCAGTCCGTTCCAAGCACAGGTGGATTGAAACAGCCTTATTTTGA
Organism: Schistocerca piceifrons; assembly: GCF_021461385.2. Lineage (NCBI taxonomy): Eukaryota > Metazoa > Arthropoda > Insecta > Orthoptera > Acrididae > Schistocerca > Schistocerca piceifrons. Next base: position 521,845,855 of record NC_060143.1, read on the forward strand.
AACAACGATACAGTTTCTGTGTCTGGCTCGAGATCGAATCTGGTCCGGATATCCGAGACAGGGGCGGAATGAAACACCACTGTTTCGAAACAGTGAACCACAGCCGTTCCGAAACACTGAAACAGTTCCACGTATCGATACACTGTATCGAAACATAGAAACAGTGGCCAAGTCTAGTGTACAGTCTCCAGTTACCGCCGAGTCTACAAGCTGCAGTGTTCATCCGTCGTCTCCCAGACTTGGGCTCCGTAGACGTCGTAGGCCAGCTCTGGACTCTACGTAGGCGTCAGCCAGAGGCGCAGTGACAGGACTTTAATATTTTAGAGGACTTGTAATAATTTCATACGTCTATTGTGCTGCACATTTCACAACAAGAAGCGCTACTTAAGTTGAGTACTTCTTCAAATATAATAATTATCATTTTGTTACTAATTGTTGGGAACCTTTTTGTTTGAAGATAACCTACGCTCTCCTCCTGATACGTTACATTTAGACAAAAAAGTTACAAACGTAGATTCAAACTTTGGTGATGAATCTTAAATAGTGAATTACATAACGAATTATCTCACTGAGAATTCTGAGGTAGCCATGAATGATTTTACTGAAAAAAATTCGGAAATTTGTGGTAAGTTCTACGGGACCAAATTGCTGAGGTCATCGGCCCCTAGGCTTACACACTACTTAATCTAACTTACGCTAAGGACAACACACACACTCATACCCAACGGAGGACTCGAACCTCCGACGGGGGAGCCGCGCGAACCGTGGCAAGGCGCCTAAGACCGCGTGGCTACCCCGCGCGGCGATTTTACTGAGAATGTACAGTTAACTAATAATTATGACAGTGAAAATGTAGATTTTTTTGACAAACAGTGGTAATGTAAATCCAGAATATGTAGTACCTAGTCAAAATGAAGTGATTAATTGGAATGTTGATGCCAGAGAAAATGACTCTGCCGTTGATATTACCAATGAACCAACAGATGAGTTACGTAGAAAAAGCCGTGGTACAGCGTCAACTGACACGTTGCCACCTCAGGATTATCATCAGGATATAAGCTCTATGCTAAAATTAATTTCGCAAGAACAAACAGTAGCAAGAAAAATAAAACAAGGAGGAATTAAGGAAACCGCAAAAGAAAATTGGTAAGGTGTTAAAAAGAAGTTAATGTAGGAATACTCCAGCTCAACGCTAAGATCAGTACTTTGGACCGAGCGGTACTAGGTGCTTCAGTCCGGAACCGCGCTGCTGCCACGGTCGCAGGTTCGAATCCTGCCTCGGTCATAGATGTGTGTGATGGCCTTAGGTTACTTAGGTTTAAGTAGTTCTAAGTCTAGGAGACTGATGACTTCAGATGTCAAGTCCCATAGTGCTTAGAGCCATCTCAATCATTTGAATACTTTGGATCAAAGATTACCAATATTCAAGCTAAAACTGATGTTGCAAGAAAATAGATTATGATGCAAAAGAATAAGGTAAAAAATATAAGTTTGTAAGTCATAAATAAATAAAAAGGTTGACCATGAAATCAGAAACTTAAATAAGGATTTCCTGGATCAAAAGAGAGTAACACAAACAACAACTAAAGACAATAGTAATGTAAGCCAAGAGTACAGTAACGCTATCAAAGCGAGTAATGATAAACATAAGAAGCAATGGAGTAACTTGCAGAGTATCAAAAATGACCAGGAAATACTTAGGCGTAATACTTTACATTTAGAATCCTCTTGTAAAGGCAACACATTTGAGATTCAGGGTAAATTGAGAGAAAAAAAGCAGAATGTACCTCCTGAGATGCAAGACAAAATAGAAAATGACTTTAAACAAAAAGTCGAAATGTAGTGTGAATGTATGTGGTGTAGCAAATCACACTAATGCATATAAATTCCATCATTTATCTTCTAAGGGAACTATACACCCAGTGGCTTTCATCAGACAATTTCCTCAAACTTTCCTGAAAATATGACAAGTGAATAAAAAATCAAATCCGTGGGGGAAGATTCAAAGGAGAAGTAGTTTCATGGGGAAAGAAAGTCATCAAAACATGGGTTCGTACGAGCGTTCTTAAATTATTACTGATCTTGCAGCGCCGGCCGCGGTGGCCGTGCGGTTCTGGCGCTGCAGTCCGGAACCGCGGGACTGCTACGGTCGCAGGTTCGAATCCTGCCTCGGGCATGGGTGTGTGTGATGTCCTTAGGTTAGTTAGGTTTAAGTAGTTCTAAGTTCTAGGGGACTTATGACCTAAGATGTTGAGTCCCATAGTGCTCAGAGCCATTTTTTTTTGATCTTGCAGCACAAAAAACACAGTGAGAGGTGAAGTATTTGTGGACGAAGATCTGATGATGAAACAGTCATTATGCCAAAGACGGACAGGAGTTAGGTACCAGAAGGTCCCGTACCAAAGATATCAATAAACATGGAGTCGGTAGCGAACTTCTGTCAGAGGCCTCTAGCAAAATATGGTACACGGTGTACTGCATTCGTCTATAGGAGACAAAGCTATCAGTTTAGTTCTAAGAAGCATCATATAGAGGTAGATTACTCGGTTGAATTTGAAAAAACTGAAAATGAAGTGCCTTTTTTTGATCTTGCAGCACAAAAAACACAGTGAGAGGTGAAGTATTTGTGGACGAAGATCTGATGATGAAACAGTCATTATGCCAAAGACGGACAGGAGTTAGGTACCAGAAGGTCCCGTACCAAAGATATCAATAAACATGGAGTCGGTAGCGAACTTCTGTCAGAGGCCTCTAGCGAAATATGGTACACGGTGTACTGCATTCGTCTATAGGAGACAAAGCTATCAGTTTAGTTCTAAGAAGCATCATATAGAGGTAGATTACTCGGTTGAATTTGAAAAAACTGAAAATGAAGTGCCTCATTCCCCGCCACAACAATTATTAGATGAAATGCCAAGCAGTGACATCAAAAAGTATTATGAATAAAAAACCTCAGGAGACAATAACGTTCTTTGTTCCGCTGGGTAATTGACGATTATCAGGTACCCGAGTTGAACGACTACATACTTCGTTTCCCTTTCCTGCTGTTAGTTCTTCTCCTTCTTTCATTGAGAACTATATCTGTCTTCTTTAATATTGTTCACTTACAAGGTAAACATGAGAAAATATCCCGACGCTTAATGAAAGAACAAAGAAACTAGCTAAAAAGAAAAAAATGTAACTCAGCGGAATAAAAATCTGCACAGCACAGAAGGTGAAGAAGAGGCATTTGACGAAATATAATATGTGGACAGGCCAGAGGATTACAGATACACCACCAAGTGAACACAGTGTATATGAGGGAGGATCGGAATTTAACGTACAATTGTTTTTCTCACCTGGTATTGCAGCTGGAATTTGAAATTTCGCTATCACATAGTGTGAAGTTTGCTATACAGATGATATTTTGTTTTCATTTGCAGCTCTAGCCAGAGAGTTGTCAACTTGTGAAGGGCAGCGAAGTGTAGTTCGCTATTTGTGGGCGAAAGGGCATAAACCGAGTGAAATTCGTAGCGACTTGCGTGGCGTGTATGGGGACGACATTATGGACCGTAGCAATGTCTCGAGATGGTGTGCATTCTTCCAAGTGGGCCCTATGACCTTACTGATTCGCCACGCTCTGGGCGGACGGTAAAAGCTGCACCCCCGCAAAATGTCGGAGCCACTGACACAGCAATTTTGAACGGCCTATGCAGCTGCAAGCCTTATCGTAGCAGTTCAACACTTCCTTTGGTGCGGTATACAACATTGTTTATGACACGCTGAAATTTCGTGAAGTTAATGGTCTCTGAGTGCCTAAGAACCTGACAGACAACCACAAGGGCCGGTAATGGATGACAAGATGGGATCACTTAACGCATTAAGTCGCAGAAGAGCATGACTTTCTGAAACGAATCGTCAGTGGTGATGAGTCGTAGGTGTACCACTACACATGCGAATCCAATCAGACCTCTATGGACTGGAAACCTGCTGGTTCCCCAGTACGGAAAAAAAAATTCAGAATAACTCACTCTTCTAGGAAAGTGCTTGTCACAGTGTTCTGGGGTATGTATGTTGTGTTATTGGTGAACCACTGTGGATGCTGGAACCTACATTGTAACGTTTGGTCCAAATGGCTCTGAGCACTATCGGACTTAACATCTGAGGTCATCAGTCCCCTAGAACTTAGAACTACTTAAACCTAACTAACCTAAGGACATCACACACATCCATTCCCAAGGCTGGATTCGAACCTGCGACGGTAGCGGTCGCGCGGTTCCAGACTGTAGCGCCCAGAACCGCTGGGCCACCTCGGCCGGCTGTAACGTTTGGTTAAGTTGCGTTGTGTTCTTCGTGACAAACGACACACGTTAATTCTGGCGATGTAAGAGTTCTTCATGACAATGTTCGCCTCCAGGTTGCTGCCCCTGTTAGTGAGAAAATTTGAGTGGGATGTGCTTCGGCATCCACCATACTGTTCAGACCTCGTACTGTCGGACCTTCACCTGTTTGGTCCCATGAAGAAATTCCTAGTTGGCCAACGCTTTGCGACAGACGCAGAAGTGAAATCAGCAGTCAGCAGATGGCAACCAAACGGAATTCTACAAACATATTGAAACTGGCACCACGAAGGGTGAAATGTGTGAAGAACGTTGGTGATTATGTAGGAAAATAAGTAAAAAATATAAGTTCATTTGGGAGATTGTATTTTATTACCTGTTAAACTTTCTGTTAATAAAGTTATTGTGTGTTACTTTCCTTTCTTCCCTCGTAGTTACAATAAGACACCAATACCATATAAATGTACACAACAGAGCACATATTATAAAGTAGGCAGCGGAATATTTTTAACTATCTACAACAGCGATAAACCAACCTTTGTGGTTCAAAATATTTTAAGGATAGCAAAAAAAGATGAATCGCTCGTCTTGTGTACATATAGAGGGTGGTCCATTAATAATGACCGGGCCAAATATCTCACGAAATAAGCATCAAACGAAAAAACAACAAAGAATGAAACTCGTCTAGCTTGAATGGGGAAACCAGATGGCGCTATGGTTGGCCCGCTAGATGGCGCTGCCATAGGTCAAACGGATATCAACTGCGTTTTTTAAAATAGGAACCCCCATTTTTATCACATATTCGTGTAGTACGTAAATAAATATGAATGTTTTAGTTGGACCACTTTTTTCGCTTGGTGATACATGGCGCTGTAATAGTCACATAGTCACAAACGTGTAAGTACGTGGTATCACGTAACATTCCGCCAGTGCGGACGGTATTTGCTTCGTGATACATTACCCGTATTAAAATGGACCATTCAGCAATTGCGGAAAAGGTCGGTATCGTGGTGATGTAAGGCTATTGTGAGCAAAATGCCCAACGGGCGTGTGCTATGTCTGCTGCTCGGTATCCTGGACGACATCATCCAATTGTCCGGACCGTTCGCCGGATAGTTACGTTATTTAAAGAAACAGGAAGTGCTCAGCCACATGTGAAACGTCAACCACAGCCTGCAACAAATGATGATGCCCAAGTAGGTGTTTTAGCTGCTGTCGCGGCTGATCCGCACATCAGTAGCAGACGAACTGCGCGAGAATCGGGAATCTCAAAAACGTCTGTGTTGAGAATGCTACATCAACATCGATTGCACCCAATCCATATTTCTATGCACCAGTAATTGCATGGCGACGAATTTGAACGTCCTGTCCAGGGGAAGAAGAGAAATTACGGGACGATGACAGACTTTTTGCACGCGTTCTATTTAGCGACGAAGCGTCATTCACCGACAGCGGTAACGTAAACCGGCACAATATGCACTATTCGGCAACGGAAAATCCACGATGGCTGCGACAAGTGGAACATCAGCGACCTTGGCGGGTTAATGTATGGTGCGACATTATGGGAGGAAGGATAATTGGCCGTCATTTTATCGATGTCATTCTGAATGGTGCAATGTATGCTGATTTCCTGCGTAATGTTTACCGATGTTTCTACAAGATGTTTCACTGCATGACAGAATGGCGATATACTTCCAGCATGATGGATGTCCGGCACATAGCTCGCGTGCGGTTGAAGCGGTATTGAATAGCATATTTGGTGACAGGTGGATTTGTCGTCGAAGTACCATACCGTGGCCCGCACGTTCACCGGATCTGACGTCCCCGGATTTCTTTCTGTGGGGAAAGTTGAAGGATATTTGCTATCGTGATCCACCGACAACGCCTGACAACATGCGTCAACGCATTGTCAATGCATGTGCGAACATTACGGAAGGCGAACTAATCGCTGTTGAGAGGAATGTCGTTACACGTATTGCCAAATGCATTGAGGTCGACGGACATCATTTTGAGCTTTTATTGCATTAATGTGGTATTTACAGGTAATCACGCTGTAACAGCATGCTTTCTCAGAAATGACAAGTTCACGAAGGTACATGTATCACATTGAAACAACCGAAATAAAATGTTCAAACGTACCTACGTTCTGTATTTTAATTTAGAAAATCTACCTGTTACCAACTGTTCGTCATAACTGTGAACAATATGTTTGTGACTATTACAGCGCCATATATTACAAAGCGAAAAAAGTAGTCCAACTAAAACATTCATATTTCTTTACATACTACACGAATATGAAATAAAAAAATGGGGGATCCTATTAAAAAAAACGCAGTTGATATCCGTTTGACCTTTGGCAGCGCCATCTAGCGGGCGAACCATAGTGCCATCTGGTTTCCTCCATCGAGCTAGACAACTTTCGTTCTTTGTAGTTTTTTCGTTTGACGCTTATTTCGTGACATATTTGGCCCGGTCACAATCAATGGACGACCCTGAATATACATATATTTTCACTTACGCGGTTTAGCATCGCCCTCTTTTTCTGCATACAGCTTACTATTATGCGTTATTTCATCTGTGTTAGGTGAAATAACACATAATAATAAGCTGTATGCCGCAGAAGAAGAGGGAGATGCTACACCACGTAAATGAAATACGAAATACATGTAGTCCGTAGCTCGTGGTCATGCGGTAGCCTCTCGCTTCCCGCGCCCGGGTTCGATTCCCGGTGGGGTCAGGGATTTTCTCTGCCTCGTGATGACTGGGTGTTGTGTGATGTCCTTAGGTTAGTTAGGTTTAAGTAGTTCTAGGGGACTGATGACCATAGATGTTAAGTCCCATAGTGCTCAGAGCCATTTTTGAAACATATATACCAAGGCGAGGGATATACATCACTCGTCTTTTCTTCCTATCCTTAAAATATTTTGAAATATAAAGGTTGATTTATCGCTGTTGTAAATAGTTAAAAATATTCCACTACCTACTTTATAATACGTGTTTCGTTGTGTGTACTTATATGGTATTAATGTCTTATTGTAACTACGAGGGCAGATAGGAAAGTATTACAGATGAAATAACGTGTAAAAATAAGTTGTATGATGCAGAAAAAGAGAGCCGTGCTAAACCAGGTAAGTAAAAGAAGATATTACCGCAGCAAAAATAATGAAAATAACTAAATGTTGTTATGAGATGATGTACAGTTTACTCCTTAGTATGAACTGAAACAGCGAAGTTGTTTCCGCTGTAATGAATTATAATACACTGAAACGCTAGGAGTAGTCCTCTCAAAGAAGTTTACGGTAAATAGGAAATTATGGTTATTAGGCAACAAAAAAGTCGGCCAATGAGTTAAGAAGATAGAGAAACAAAGGAGAAGTATGGTTACTAAAGCGACAGGCAAGTCGGTGAATCATAGATGAAGAGTGAGAGAGGAAAGGCTAAAGGTGACATGTAAGTCGGCCATTAAGTATTATTCTGGGCGAAGTGGTTTCCGCCAACTATTTCATGAAATACAAGAGAGTAGACATATTGTCAACATTAGACAGCACACTGACATGGAAATCTCTTAAAAGAGATAGTAAACAAGGTTTAAATTGAAGACCTCGTAATATAAAGTATAGAGAGTAATGATGCACATTTGCTTTTAATACGAAAGGAGTATGGAATAAAGTTGTAACTAGGAATATGATAATTAGTCCTTAGATAATACAAAGTCACATAATGGTTGTGCATTTAAGTCAGTATAAAATACAGAGTCATTACATGAATACAGTTCCACTAGTACTGTTGTAGCAACAAATGACACTCAAATGCAGAAGGAATGCTACTTCATACTACGGAATGAAGCAACGATTCGGTACATGAGTGTTTGTGCATTATGCTTGAAGCAAGATTCTAAAAGGTTCTCTCAATGTATCTGTGAATCGTAAGCTTCCGTATGTAAGGTATAAAGAGCATAACTGGAGACGCAAGGTAGCGGCGTGAGTCAGTACCGAAGTGGGCCAGTAGCTCAAAAATGGTTGGTTCTAAGCACTATAAGACTTAACATTTGGGGTCATGAGTCCACTAGAACTTAGAACTACATAAACCTAACTAACCGAAGGACATCACACACATCCATGTCCGAGGCAGGATCCAAACCTGCGACCGTAGCGGTCCCGCGGTTCCAGACTGAAGCGCCTAGAACCGCTCGGCCACAGCGGCCGGCGGGCCAGTAGCAACACACGGTGCGAGCTAGAACCGGGCTCATAAAAGAGTGCGAAGGGCGATGCCCCAGCAGTACGTAAACAGTGGATACTGCTGTGATCGAAACAAAAACAATGATAAACCACTCTCGCGTTAGTATGCAACCAATTGTATCGTTTATAAACAGCCAGAATTAAAGCAAAACATTACAAACGAGTGTTATGTATTTATATTGTAATAGAGTATGAAAATACGTTTATTTAAAATTTATTTAAATTTATTAGAAACTAATTTAAGGCATCTTGTACTGTTACGTGGAATTGTACCGGAGCTGTACGCTGAGGCTGGAGATGGAAGAATGGTTGACAATTGTTGAACTCAATACCAGTTGGGAAAGTCTGGAGTTTCACAATGCAAGACAACATCATGGACAATAGAATCATCAGTATGGGTTGATGTTGTGGCCTACTTGTGTATTTCCTGGTAAAAGTTGTGACCTTCCGTCTCCACGTATTTGTGAAATGTATAGGAGTTGTGTTTCTTTTATTTGCAGCCACGGCAAGTGAACGTCTTTGTGTTACAATCAAATATAAATAAGTGCAGAACAGCATGGCGCCGACATAATAGTGAGGAAAAGTGTAAAGTATGGCATGACGAAGGTGTCTGATGATGCTAATGTTTCATCGAAGTGAAAGGACGGTAATGAGCCGATAGTAAGTTAGTTGTATAGCAGCGTAACTTCAGTAACGTATCTCAATTGTAGTGGAATGGCATGGCTCTGGGGAGATGATAACTGAAAAATTTATAAAAATTTGAGAGAAAAATTTGCTTATTTCTAAAACTGATTGTGTTTGTGAGTTATAAGGAGGGGGATGCATAACAATTCTGGCTTAAAGCCAAAACATTCAGCTACAAAAAGCTCCCCTTACAGCAGTTGGGAAGGCAGAAATGAGAAGATGTAATGTGCGGTGAGGTGGTTTATTCGGTACGGGTATCGCGAGAAACACCGCCTAAATTTCGGTTGTTCTTCACGACTGGCAGCTATGTTCGGAAGTGGCGCGCCAAAATGATAAACTTCTGTTATTAATATTGGAAAAATTTACTTCCCTTTCACATAGAAGCAGCTCTCAATAACAAGCAATCATTCCATTATTTCGAAAGTGTTAATTGTCAGCAGAATAATGAGCAGTTGCTAAACGGAAAGGCAGATGAAGCACTTCGGAGATCTTCGGGTCGCACCTAGCTTCGATGGCGGGCGAGGTGGTTCAGCTGTAAGATCGGCAGTCGCCGAAGAAAGATATATTGTCTGCCGCTGTCGATAATGGTTAAGAAATTAATTAGCACTCTCTGGATTCTGGACACGTAATTGAGAACTAGTTTGACAGTAATTATGCAGACATGCAGTTCATTATTTTGTTTATTCTCTGTGAAAATGTGAAGAATGGAAATTATTTCTGATTCATAAGGTGGACTAAAATTGTGCAATTTCTGGTGCTTCGATAGTAAAAAGCGAGTGACATATTTTTTAAGCAAACCATTTCAGTATTTAATTATTTATACAATACCGAAACTAACAGTTTCTTTCAGCCTAAAGATAACGAATTCACGACCCACATGCTGTTTTCTGCGCAGGGGACAATGCCTGTAGAAGACTGCACGCTGGCGAACGTTAGTCAGAACTTATGCATTCAACTCAGGGCGATGGAAGCAACTAGGCACCTCGCGTGTACTGAAGTCTTAGTGCAAATGAGATCAGTGACAAATCACCCATGGTTACACTGAGGAGGCGTGAAGGAAGGGAATTCTTGAGAGAAGGGATTTATCATACACACACGTCGGGACACACACGTCCGGGCCGTGTCAGGGTTGAGCGTCGACGAGTGACGGCCGTGCTGCGGTCCGTTCCTGCAGGGGCCACACATGACCGGGGCACGTCCGTGTCTCTGTTGTTCCTTGTGGTGACTCGGACGCGGTGATCTGTGTTCCTGTTTCTGAAGGCTGTAAAACATGTTCACTAATTTTCGTAATGGTGGACTAGGACTTATAGCACTTGCTTTAGATCAGGGCTTCACAACATACGTGCTCGCGGAGCAAGCTGTGAGCAGCAAGGCGCGAGCACGGAGCAGGGCGAGCACGCTACCCCCACTACCGGACCAGAGCAGAGAGTGGGGAAAGACACGTGGGCACACAACAGCTGCCGCCAGTCAATGTAAATCCGCGGCCACCTGCAGGGATATCACTCACGAATTATTACTGCGACAAATGAAACAAATAAAGGAGAATGTACACTTGCCACATAATTTTATTAGCTTAGTGTATGCCTCTACATTCGCATTAATATGGGAACTGTTACACAATAAAAGATGTCACTGAAGTGTGGGATTCTCGGTTATCTTGTACTTTTTGCCCTTTACAATTGCGTCTATGTTCGGAGTAATTGTTCTTGTGCGTTTTAGGCGCAGCGTGCAGTTTAAATTTCGATGAGACAATGCGTTTCTCAGGCGCGTCTTGTTACATTTCATTGCAGAGAACAGTTGTTCACAAACATACGTGGAACCGAACATTGATATTATTGTAGCCGCCAGTCTGTGCAAACGAGGAATTCTATCCTGAGGGAAGTGTCTGTAGAATTCCAAAATGTTTTTCTTGTTCTGAAAGGTCAATAATTTCTTGCTGCAGCTCAGGACGAATCTCTTAGATATTCGCTGAATATGGAGAGAACAGATCAAAATCACTGTCTAGTGCTGTCAGATCTTGAAAGCGCTGATCAACTAAACTATGTGAATAACGTTCACAGTCTTTGTGAACATCTTGCATGGATGATAATTTAGGAAAATGAGCTAGGTTTCCTGTTTCCAGCTGACTCACCCAAAGTGTCAATTTCATTTTAAAAGCTCGTATTCGATCTATGAAATGAGTAATTAGCAGATCTTTACCTTGTAGTAAAATGTTCAAAGCATTCAGATGACTAGTTAAATCTGCTTCGGACGCGAGATCACATTCAAACGTGCGCGCGCATTTCCCCTCCCTCCCCTCCCTCCCTACTCCGCGACCTTGCACCTGCTGGCGAGCACTTGCCTGAGCAGACGCGAGTACTCGCGCTCAAAACCGGCCAGTTGTTAAGCCCTGCTTTAGATGAGGAGGAAAAAGAACGAAGGCAAACAATACGCTTAGCGTCCCTAAGAGTAAAACTTTACCTGGAACTGATGTTGAACTTCCAATGGTAATTGTAGGCGATGAAGCTTTTCCTCTCAAAACATACCTGATGCGACCATATCCTGGCAGGAGCTTAACAAATGACAAGGCTATATTTAATTATCGTTTGAGTCGGGCAAGAAGAATATGCGAAAATGCATTCGGTATATTGCAACAGAAATTTCGAATATTTAGAAGAATCCTTCAGGGAGATCCTAATAATCTTACAATAATTGTGATGGCTGCGTGTGTACTGTACAACTTTATTCGAAAAATGGAAGGTTATAGGGTGCCCGAACAGAGAAGGGATCAAAAGGAAAGTGCTGAGGGATCCGGAAGACCATCAAATCTTCGGAACCTACCTCGAATTCGTGGGAGATCAACAGATGCTGCATTTGCTGTACGAGAACAACTCAAAAAATTCCTGAATTCTCCACAAGGGACTGTGGAATGGCAAGAACATGTCGCCTTGGCGATATAACGATGACATAAACCAAATATCTGTTTGTAAAATAAAAAGTAAACAAATGTCTATCGGGTATTAAAACGTGTATAGTTTTTATCTTACATTTGGCTTGTAGATCTGTTGCAGTTGTCTTCCAAACTCTGTATTTGTACTCGATATTCCTTTAGTTTTCACTTCCATGATCGTAAAGAACAGGACACTTACGAACTTCTTCTATTAGTCGTTCCACATCCATGTTTTGTACACAGAACAGTCTCGCGCAGTTGCACAGCTCACAAGACAATTCTACCGTCAGGCCGTGTCCGTCACATGAAAAATTAAACACGGCGAATCACGCCCGGACCGGCCCAGGCCCGTTGACGTTCCACGTGCACGGCCCGGTCAAGTGGGGCCCGCTACAATTGTTTTAATGATGTATTTCGTTGTCCGGGTGACGGCCGATACTCTGACGTGTCTCGGCACGGACACGGTCCGGACATGTGTGTCTCGACCTTCAATCACTCTAGTTACCTCTCTCTCTCTTTCACTTGCCGTACGCTGACGATGCAGGAGCACAATTTCTACCGTATAGGTGTACATACCTTTTTACAAAGGTGGGTAAAGAAACTACCAACAAAGTTGGTGTTTGTATTGGAAAGGGACAATGTAGTAGCTGTTTTCATATGTACCTCGCATTCACTTTCGGTGTGAAATTAAAAATAAAAAGAAAAGGAGGTATTACTTGCTGACTAAGGCTACGTTGTGCAAAACGCGACAGTTGGCTGCGACTACGACGCTGCCCCCCCCCCCCTTCTTTTCCCACCCTGACAGACGGCGACAAGGTCGCAACACGACAGGAGTCGTCGCTGTTTCCCAAGCTCTGGTCGGCGGCGGCGGATTCAAATACACAAGAAAAATAAGAATTCCGATTTTCTTGCTGTAAAAAATGCTGTATGTTAATGGAACGAAGTTACATCGGCTCCCAGAGCTAGTTTTTCGATACAGATTCTCCTTTTACTTTAAAAAATTGAAAAGTACCTCTTCCGGTTTGGCGTGTTTTTTTCGCTGTATATTACTTCTCTATCGATTGTGAGGAAAGTAAAATGCGCAAAAAATTGATGTTTGCGTATCTTACAGTTTCACATCACAGCTTGATAATGAGGTGTCTATTTTTCCGATATTCGTCACAGTCATTCCGATACTTAATTTACAAGTAACCTACTGCATAAAATTTGAATTGTGTACAGTGAAAAATGTGGTCGCTGGCTACTTTGCGTATGGTTCACGTTAGGTCATACATCGTTGCCGATGAAAAGAAGCTAACATATCGAAAATATTTTAAAGTTGAGATCAGAATGATATCGATCTCCGTGTCCGAGATTTGGGCTCATATATCTCCGGGAGCGTCGCGACTAGCCGCCGGTTCTGTCGACGCGCAACGTGATTCGTGTGATCATCACACGATAGAGAATGCATTTGTTTTGTTTCGCTGACACATTTGGACCTAATGAAACCATTTTATGTCATATATTTCTCCGGTATGAGTTACTAATATTTCTCCATATGCTCTTGACAATTTCCTTTAAAATGCCACGAAATGTAGGTTTCTTAAAAGTAAAGACATGCTGTCTTCAATATATTTTCTACTCATTCTTGGGAAGAGAATAAGTTACTCACCTCTAGTATTTTCTTCTGAACCTGGAAGAGGATACCCAAGTAGAAGAAGACGTCCTAACAAAACCAACAAATGTCAAAAATTAACTTTTTCAACATAGCGAAAAAACGTTCAAATTAGTTTAATATCGCCTTGCCAACAATTATATTTTTCATATGACGTGGTAGGTAAATCATAGCGACACTGGGTTTGGGTATTACTTCCCGTGAGTATTGCATTGTCGCTTCACAGTACATCATGCGATAAGTACTGGCTCGACATCTTTCTGGCAGCCGTACGTCTTTGTGTCGTCCGACTTCCGTCGCAACACTGCTCACTGGTGCAGTGCTGCGGCAGCTGCCGCAACAATCGCGCGTCGCATCCCAAACTCGAACTGCGCATGCGCCAGCAGACTACTTCTGACGTCACGTAGCGACCCGTCGCAGTCGCTAGTGTGCGTCGCGTCTTGGACAACGTACTTTTAAGTCCCGTAAGATGCGTCGTAGTAGATATATGGTGAATAGAAGTGATAAAGAAAGCATTCCTCAGTAAAAGTACAGTATACTAAAATGTAAACTTTCACGGCCGGAAATATCATGTGCATTATAATTATCCGGGCTGTTATGCCGTGGTCGGTTGATGAATTCTGTGGTGATTCCCAACGTTTCGTCTCCGACTGCGGGAGACATCTTCAAGGGGGTCCGTAGCTTGATGGAAGGTCCAACACACACACTGGCTCGCTACTGACTGCCGCTAAATTCCGTGTCCGCGCGCCCCCGCGCCGCGGCGTGACGTCACGTGTTTTGAAAACGTCAGTGCAATTGGCCGCTGTCCGTCGCCGTCGATCGCCGTTGCCATCACCCGGTAGTGGACGGGTGGTACACATCTTCTGTAACACCGGCATCCATATACCGTTTAATTTGACGCCCTCCTCCTTTCGGTTGAAATTATTTGGGTGTTTAGCGATTTCGATTGCCTCCCTGTAGAGCCTTTCGTAGTATCCGCTCGTGGCCGCTAGTACTTGCGTCTCCTCGAAACGAATATTGTGGTTCCCTGGCTGGAAAGCATGCTTCGCAACAGCTGATCGTTCCGTTTCTCCTCTTCTACAATTTCCCTTGTGCTCTTCCAAACATTTAGAAACAGTTCTTTTGGTGGTACCCACATAAACATCACCACAGCTGCATGGGATCCTATACACTCCAGATTTTTCCAATGGTTTGCGAGCGTCCTTGGCTGGCCTAAGGTATTCCTGTATCTTCCTGGTGGGCTTGTAAATTACAGTAATATTCCGCTTCGTCAAGATCCTCCCTATTCTTTCCGTTACATTTTTAACAAACGGCAGGAAAACCTTAGATTTTGCAGTAGCCTGTACGTCAGTATGATTTCTGCGTGGCTGTCTCAACGCACGTTTTATTTCGGCGGACGAATATCCGTTCTTCGTTAGTGCATTGTGGAGATGTTCCATCTCAGCGTCGAACAACTCAGGTTCACAAATATTTCTAGCTCTGTCGAACGAAAATGGTAGTTTGGGCCACTCTGTGTACCGCAAACCCACGCACACGGACCGTTATTTGCACCGGGATTCGAACCACCACCCACAAGAGAAGCGGGGTGTTATCAAGACGTTAGCGGACAGAGCTAGAAATATTTGTGAACCTGAGTTGCTCGACGCTGAGATGGAACATCTAACGAAAAACGGATATTCGTCCGCCGAAATAAAACGTGCGTTGAGGCAGCCACGCAGAAATCATACTGACGTACAGGCTACTGCAACATCTAAGGTTTTCTTGCCGTTTGTTAAAAATGTAACGGAAAGAATAGGGAGGATCTTGACGAAGCGGAATATTACTGCAATTTACAAGCCCACCAGGAAGATACAGGAATACCTTAGGCCAGCCAAGGACGCTCGCAAACCATTGGAAAAATCTGGAGTGTATAGGATCCCATGCAGCTGTGGTGATGTTTATGTGGGTACCACCAAAAGAACTGTTTCTAAACGTTTGGAAGAGCACAAGGGAAATTGTAGAAGAGGAGAAACGGAACGATCAGCTGTTGCGGAGCATGCTTTCCAGCCAGGGAACCGCAATATTCGTTTCGAGGAGACGCAAGTACTAGCGGCCACGAGCGGATACTACGAAAGGCTCTACAGGGAGGCAATCGAAATCGCTAAACACCCAAATAATTTCAACCGAAAGGAGGAGGGCGTCAAATTAAACGGTATATGGATGCCGTTGTTAAAGAAGATGTGTACCACCCGTCCACTACCGGGTGATGGCAACGGCGATCGACGGCGACGGACAGCGGCCAATTGCACTGACGTTTTCAAAACACATGACGTCACGCCGCGGCGCGGGGGCGCGCGGACACGGAATTTAGCGGCAGTCAGTAGCGAGCCAGTGTGTGTGTTGGACCTTCCATCAAGCAACGGACCCCCTTGAAGATGTCTCCCGCAGTCGGAGACGAAACATTGGGAATCACCACAGATTTCATCAACCGACCACGGCATAACAGCCCGGATAATTATAATGGACAAAAGTACAGTATGACACGAGTCTGACAACTTTGTGATATACAAAGGCGCATGGAATAATGTGCAACATTCCCATCTTTGTGCACTCTGATTTTGATAACGATCATCTGATAGTGAAATGGAGTAGAAGGGACGGACGTCAAAAAATATGAGACTGCACTGACCCCACTGTGTGATCAGCTAAGCCAAGACGAGCTGGAAAGTATGGCATAAAGTATCATGCAGCAACCGGTGAAAGGAAGCATACGGATCAATGAAATGTTGCTGAAATACGAGTGAAGATTGAGGCAGCCGAAGGTTCTAACCAGTCGACAAGGGGATTCGCGTCCCTGGAGAATTATTAAACTTATGGTATGTGTTAGACGTTGACTGAAGGCTGAATTTCCAAGTAGGTGGCCTTTTTGGCTTGCTCACGTTATATACATACATCCAAAGCTCTGTTATGCGAAGTACATGGTGATTATAATTAATGTAAAAGTTTCTAACCGCTGTAGAAATAACACCACTGGTCAGAATGACGTCAAATTGCAACGGAATGCCGGTCGGTATGGCCGAGCGGTTCTAGGCGCTTCAGTCTGGAACCGCGCGACCGCTACGGTTGCAGGTTCGAATCCTGCCTCGGGCATGGCTGTGTGTGATGTCCTTAGGTTAGTTAGGTTTAAGTAGTTCTAAGTTCTAGAGGACTGATGACCTCAGGTGTTAAGTCCCATAGTGCTCAGAGCCCTTTGATTTGAATTTGCAACGGAATATTATCGGAGAAGGGGGAAAACGTAAGCCAGAAGAAAAATAAATAGTTACAAAATAGCAATATATGGCACTGTAAGAATGATAATTTAATAGTGGTCGACTACAAGTGAAAAATGAATAATACGGTACAACAATGCCTAAGTGTACGTTTGACGTCAAACGAACTGTACTGCTCAGTGTACATGGATGTACGGGTGTGATACTGCTAGTTACGTAAGCCCATCCACCACGGCAAGGTCAGATCACATCGGGTGGTAAAAATCGGTTTTTAATTGTCCTGCGGCCAAAAACGGCATAAAAAGCATCAATCACACCGGTTTTTAATTGTCCTGAGGGCAAAAACAACATAAAAAGCATCAATCAAAATCAAATCGGATTATTAATTTCCGTGTGACTGGCGCATAACATGTTCAATATGCTGTCCACCGTTTTCTGCAACAAGTTGAAATCGAGAAACAGCATGTTCCACAACAGATCGAAGAGTATCCGGGGTCACGTTCAGAATGTGTAGTGCAATTATGCAGCTACGTTTTCAATTGGGACACTGATCACAACATCTTTCAGATAGCCCCAGAACCAGAAGTCACACGGATTAAGTTCAGGTGATCGAGACGGCCAGGCTGTAGGGAAATGGCGGCTGATAATTTTAGCATTTCCGAAATGCCGCTTCAGCAGCTGCTTAACTGGATTTGCAATGCGCGCAGGTGCGCCATCTTGACGTGGTTGCCAAAAGATACTCATAGCGCTTACCAGAGACGGTACAGGAAACAGGACCGGGAGCACCTGCTGTAGTGGGACGAAATTAAGCGTCACCCATCCACCAAAGTCAGCCCAGTTTGCAGGTGACTATAAGTTTAATTTAGTTTTGTTTATGTGTTTTCTTATTATTTATAATAGATGTGAATTATCTAAAAGTTTTGTATTTTTTTATGTGTTTCATGTACGGAGAGATCGGCGCAACGAACGGGGACAGCATCTTCGTTGCCGCGACCAGAGAGGAAATTGCTGGCCGCTATACGTCGCGGGTCGACAGCCAAGGAGCAACAGAAGATCCTGGAACCGAGTTGTTGCGTCGTGTTTCTAAAAAAATTAAAAATGAATTTTTATACTCTTTTTGTACAACAATGACGTCATAATGATCTTAACCTTATTGAAAAGTTAGTCACTGTCTGTCAACGCTCAAGTTCACATCAGTATGTGTAGGAAGCTAATAAAATAGTGTATGCTACTAAAGTTTAAACACGTGTCTTGAAGATTTATTTATGAAGAGTTATGTGAACGGATTAATAATATATTTGACAAGATTATTGATTCAGACAGCGTTGGCCGAAACTTTGAGTCTAAAAAAAAGTTTATTTAATGTGTGATTCTGATATCGATTAGATCAAGATAACGTGTGTCGATATAATTTTCTGAGGAGAAACAAACGAAATTTAAATTGGGAAAAAGTTACGAAAACCAATTGGCCCAAGTGATGTAATTCTCTGCACACGACTCAACTGATGTTTTACAGTTTCGTTCAAGAACCATTCTATGACAATTTAAAAAGAATATGAATCATTTTTGAAGTGGGTTGTAACTGACGTAGGTGACGAAGTCTGCACATGGTCATACATATATCAAACGAAAAACTAATACGTCGTTACACCGCACCGTGGCGACCTTAGAAACAGGACTTGTGTGCAACTAAGGCACACAGGTACGAAACAAAACATCAAGAGTCCTTCGGAAGTCAACGCGAGTTTTCGTGGAGCCTTCACCAGCCAGCGGCGACTTCGCGGGTGTGGGCATCTGACGGAGCCGCAGCCAAGCAGTACGGTCACGCAGTTGTTCCACGAGAAGGCGCGTCTGTTGGGCAGCAGCTGAACGCTGCAAACCCCGACAACATTTTTTCTCCCTAAACTAATAGGCCCAGTACGTCAGCTGCGGGGCGTTCCTCCGGCTGGTATTAGAGGTGTTGCTGAGGGCTTCGCCTGTCTACGGCGGTGCCGGGCGTGGTTGCAGCTAGCGACGTTTCCGGTGTTCGACTCAGCGTCCTGCCGGTTGCGGAAGCGGGGTCGCAGCATCTCAGCGGCTGCATCGACGGCTATTACATCTGCAGCCCATAGCAGCACACTGATCATCGAGAGCTACAAATTACAATATTAGTGTCCGGTGAGTTTGTTTCAAGTTGGAAGTGGAGTGTTGTACATAGGAAGTGTGCTTTTATAGGATTGTTAATTCCAAGTCTGCGTGTGTAAATAGTTAATATTTTATAATAATGTCGGGAAGTGAAATGTCAGACGAAGAGCAATCTATGTCCGATAGGAGCATGAGATCCCTTTTTAGGGCGATCGCTAAATTGAAACAATCTAACGAAGAATCTACTGCTAGATTAAAAGAGGAATTAAAACAGGCTAACGAGGAATCTACTGCTAGATTGAAACAGGAACTAAAACAGGAATTAAGACAATCTAACGAGGAATCTACTGCTAGATTAAAAGAGGAATTAAAACAGTCTAACGAAGAATCTATGGCTAGATTAAAACAGTCTAACGAGGAATCTACTGCTAGACTTAAAGGGGAGCTAACAAAATCAACAGACAGGTTGCAGGAATATCTTAATGAAACCAGTCGAGAATTAAGTGATAAAATAGAGTCTTCTAAAGTTGAAATGCAGGAAAAATTAGTAGGACTTAGTAATAAGATTGCTGATAATTGTAAAAGGTTAGAAGAACATATCCAGGAATCGCGCGAGGAAAAAGCTCGCATGCGACACGATATTACTGACTTATCCGAGAGACTAGATAGTGTCAATATCTTAGTTGTAAATGAAATACAGAAAAATAACGATATGTTACGAGATGAATTTTCTATGCAAACAGAAACTGTTCGCAGAGAATTATTGAAATCTATTAAAGAGGTCTCTACCAAACCTGTAGAGATTTCTTCAATAGATAATGTAGAATTAGAGACAATAACTCATCAAGTAGAAAAGGACCATACCGAAATCGAAAACATGAAATCTTTAATTACTGAAATATGCAGTAACCTTGAGACTGCCAAAGATAATAATATTGACGAAGGTAAAGAGCGTTCACATCGTGAACACAGTGAAGAATCGATATTAGCTAATCGCGTATCCAATACAGAAATGCGGATACAGGAAATTACTAAACGGTTATCGGAATTAGATAATAACGAGAACATTTCAGGTAGCAGAGGTAATAACATAATCAGAGACAACAGTCGCATCGAATTTGCTAGCACGGACGACAACAATATGAATAAAGCAATCACGGCAAGCCAATCCGATGCAACTCTGTCTCTGCAAGCTAAACAAAATCCGACTATTTCTCTCGCAGAATGTCTGGATGACATAACAACAAATTCAAATGTAGCAAGTCGATTTCCTGTATTCAAACCAGGAGGCGAACTTCATCCTATAATCTTTATAAAAGCTTTTGAAACATCATTATCTTCTAAATGGAGTAATGAAAAACGCATTCAATTTGTAATAGGACATTTAGAAGCAGAAGCTGCGGAATGGGCAGTACTGCATAGAACTGAATTCAGGGATTGGGATGATTTTGTTAAGCAGTTTCAACAAAATTATTGGTCAAGAGGAAAACAACAACACTTAACTCTAGAGTTGTTAGACCCTCCTCCATATTCTAAACGGTGGGGAGGTTATAGGAATTATTTTGAATGGAATTTAAACCGTGCTAAATTAATTGAAGAACCAATTATTGACAGTCATCTAATACGAGTCCTAAGTAGTAGGTTACCGTATTACATAAGGGAAAGAAAAATGTTATTCTACGAATTATACAAAACCTTAATAATGGGGACGAAACAGTTAACACCCGGGGTGTGTGGTTATATTTTAACGACTTGTTGTATTGGAAAGCACAGAGGGAACACCAGAGATGGAAAATCTGCATTCCGAAAACTGTTGTGGACGAGTTAATTACTTATATTCATGAAGGTTACGGGCATTTTGGAATTCATAAATGTATTAAACATCTAATGAAGTATTATTATTTCAAAAATATGTCCCGTATTGTGAGAAGTATTATTAGGGCTTGTGAAACCTGTCAAAAGGTTAAAGTTAATAACAAATCCAAGCGTTATAAATTATATGCTGTAATTCCTCGAGGTTTGTGGGATCTACTATCATTGGATTTTTTCGGCCCTCTGCCTCGTAGTTCAGGAGGATTAACATATGTGTTTGTTGTAATGGAATGTTGGTCCAAACATGTGAAACTGTATATTTTGAAACGAGCGAATACAGCAAGCGTTATACGCTGCCTCACCCGAAATTACTTTGTTAACTGGGGCATTCCTAAACGACTTATGTCTGACAACGGTAGTGCCTTTATTAGTCAAAGATTTCAAGATATGATAAGACAATATGGAATCAAACATATCTTAATTTCGAAATATCACCCTCAAAGTAATTTAGTAGAAAGAGTCATGAAAGAATTAGGACGATTATGTAGAACTTATTGTGCGCATAAACATACTCGGTGGGCCAAACTAATGCCTGAATTCGAAAAGATATTAAATGAATTGCCTCACCTAACGACGGGATTATCACCTATAGAAATTTTAGGCAAACGAATTATAGGTGAGCCTTTACTAGCTGCTTTACCTTGGCCACCAGTAAATGAGATACAACAATGCATTCCAGACGAAAAAGTTTGCGAACAGATTGTAAAAAATGCCGAACGGAGAATTAAAAGTTATAATCAACAGGCTATAGAACCCTCATTTCAGGTAGGAGATCTTGTGTTAGTACGATCTCATCCTAAAAGTTCTAAGATCGATAAGGAATGTAGAAAATTCTTCTTTATCTTTGAAGGTCCATATGTTGTACATAAGATTGTACATCCCAAAGCATTACTTCTTATGGAACCTTCATCAGGTGTAATTAAAGGATTATATAGTGTTGATCAAATGAAACCCTTCATTCCTAAATAAGTTAATAATTAGTATATGCCACACACGGAAGAGCATTCATAGTTTATTCATGTGAAGTTTTTCGTGATAGTTACGTATTATTTTAAAGAATGAAACAGAAAGCTTAAACAAGTGTTCTACAATAATCTACTGGTACTTCAAAAAAAGAGAAAGATAACCAAAAGGGGGATTTATATGGAGGAAATTTTGCTCTTAGGTCTAAAGGAATTTTGCGTATTTTAAATTTACTCGGATAGTAGGAACCAAAGGGGATGGTTGATAGTTTTAGGGACCATGGGCGTCCAGAGCTATATGGCTCACGAGAACATAGCAGAGTGCCTTTAATAGAGGTTTGCAATAGTGTTAATATAGAACACACCAAACGGGGCTCTCTCGCTTGTTTCTCCTAAATAAATGGCCATTACCCAACAAGGTGTCCGAAGGTAAAGAAAGCCGTGCCGAGATTCTAAAGAGAGTTTTGCTTGATTTCTTCTTGACCTCAGGCATAAATAAGGCATTAGGGAAGAGAATGACGTAAAGTAAATAGTACTATTAGTTATTGTGAGAAACTTATTAGTAATATACATTCTTGAAAAGAATAACTCTAGTAAATAAATGAAACTATAACTAATCTATCACAATTTGAATGCTCTGTCCTAATGTACAACGTTAAAAAACGTACTAAATTAGTATTTATTAGCAACTATTAACTGAAGAGGAGCAATCTCCCTATATTCGGCTACGAATTACCATAATAGCACAATTAAGAGTAAATGACAAATAGTCACAACAATATCGTATTAAAAGGATTAAATCTATCTAAGAGCAAGGGCTCTAGGTTACGTAAAATGTGAGAAAAATGTATTAACAGTTAAATATTGTATATTGAAAAGTTTTAATTTCGGTTAAAACCTGACAAACTGAGCTTGTGGGTGGGGTATGTAGTGGGACGAAATTAAGCGTCACCCATCCACCAAAGTCAGCCCAGTTTGCAGGTGACTATAAGTTTAATTTAGTTTTGTTTATGTGTTTTCTTATTATTTATAATAGATGTGAATTATCTAAAAGTTTTGTATTTTTTTATGTGTTTCATGTACGGAGAGATCGGCGCAACGAACGGGGACAGCATCTTCGTTGCCGCGACCAGAGAGGAAATTGCTGGCCGCTATACGTCGCGGGTCGACAGCCAAGGAGCAACAGAAGATCCTGGAACCGAGTTGTTGCGTCGTGTTTCTAAAAAAATTAAAAATGAATTTTTATACTCTTTTTGTACAACAATGACGTCATAATGATCTTAACCTTATTGAAAAGTTAGTCACTGTCTGTCAACGCTCAAGTTCACATCAGTATGTGTAGGAAGCTAATAAAATAGTGTATGCTACTAAAGTTTAAACACGTGTCTTGAAGATTTATTTATGAAGAGTTATGTGAACGGATTAATAATATATTTGACAAGATTATTGATTCAGACAGCGTTGGCCGAAACTTTGAGTCTAAAAAAAAGTTTATTTAATGTGTGATTCTGATATCGATTAGATCAAGATAACGTGTGTCGATATAATTTTCTGAGGAGAAACAAACGAAATTTAAATTGGGAAAAAGTTACGAAAACCAATTGGCCCAAGTGATGTAATTCTCTGCACACGACTCAACTGATGTTTTACAGTTTCGTTCAAGAACCATTCTATGACAATTTAAAAAGAATATGAATCATTTTTGAAGTGGGTTGTAACTGACGTAGGTGACGAAGTCTGCACATGGTCATACATATACCAAACGAAAACCTAATACGTAACGTTACACCGCACCGCCTCTTCGAAAAAATATGTCCCTATGATAAATGAAGCCGTAAACTCCCACCAAACAGTGACCTTTACAGGACGGAATGGTACTGATTGATTTGCGTGTGGAATTTCCGTTGCCACCATTCGACAATTCTGTGTATTGACGTATCCTGTCGGTTGGAAATGGGCTTCGGCTGTCCACAAAATCTTCCAGGGCCAGTCATTGTCCACTTCCATGTGAGCAAGAAATTCTAAAGCAAAGGTCTCTCTTGCTGGCAGGTCAACAGGAAGCAACTCGTGCAGATGGGTAATTTTGAATGGATAACAAAGAAGGTTGTTTCGTAGGATTTTACGCATCGTGCTCAAGAGTATGTCCATTGTTTGGGCAATTCTCCGTGCAGTACACGTTTGCATACCACCACTGGTCTCCTCCTGCACTGCTGTGGCCACTGCTTCCACTGACGTCGAATCAATTCGTTTCCTCCCTCTACCAGGTTGCACACCAAAAGTACCCGTCTTTTCGGATTTCCGAATCATTTTCTCCAGACCCACGGCAGTCGCCAGACCAACGCCTTTTTTCAAACCATTCAGTGACAGGGAACTTTTGCAGAGCGATGTGTGTACCGTCATCATTCTTGTAATACAGCCTGCCTGTGTGGCCGAGCGGTTCTAGGCGCTACAGTCTGGAACCGCGCGACCGCTACGGTCGCAGGTTCGAATCCTGCCTCGGGCATGGATGTGTGTGATGTCCTTAGGTTAGTTAGGTTTAAGTAGTTCTAAGTTCTAGGGGACTTATGACCTAAGATGTTAAGTCCCATAGCGCTCAGTGCCTTTTGAACCATTTTTTTACATTGCAGTACAGACCGCAGTGTTAGAGACGGAGGCTGTGAAGGAGACAGCAAGTTGTGTCCTAGCAATGAGTCACGTGCACCTGTTTCTACTGCAGCGTGTGAACGCACCAGAGTGTCACTTAACAAGAGCTTATTTTCATGCTACCTATGAATCTAAATAAACTATATCAAATATTATTCAATCATTTTCAAAATCAGTGCACTAGTAAAAAATTTCAACGTTGTAACTATCATAGTTTCGGAGATAGAGAAAATTACTTAAAAAGTCAAAAACTGACACTTAGGAAATTAAATTCAGTTAGGAACTATAACAGTTTACCTTTTGTTATCATTAGAAAACATAACCAGAACTCTGAATGGGCAGAATTAATGTAATTAAGATTCAATTAAACAACTTTAACTAATTAACATTTTCGTAATATAAAAATCAGACAAAATTATTATTTGTGTCTAATATTGTTGTGCGAGTAAATGAGAGTGAGTGAGATCGTGATGTGGGACACACGTTAAATTTCATGATTAAATTTATGTATGTCTAAGTGTACTTGCTTTCGTAAGGAGGCAGGCAGAATAACAGTTGAAGGTAAAATCATATTCTAAATTTTTCCAAGATTAATTTTTTTTTCGTTTGGTTTTATTAAATCTTGTATTAGTACTTGCATGTTGAAATGACGTAAATACATCTGTGAATAATGATTGGCGCAGGCCAGTTTTGGCGTGATAATGATTGCGAACAATTCTGATTGGCCAGCCGAAATAATCGGCCAATCAGAGTTAAGCAGTTACTTCGCACTGCTAGATAGATATGCGGTGGCAGAAGCAGCATTCAAGCGGTCGCTAGTCAGCTATTGGACGTGCACCTCATGTTGAACGTTTCAGACTTCATTATGTGTAATATGATGAAGTAATTGGTTTCTCGTGTCCAGATTGTGAAAGCAGTTGCATTTACGGACAGTTTGGTGAAAGTTGGAAGTTTTGGAATTGTTTTGTTGGAAAGGTAACCGTGTGTGAACTTTCGGTTTGTGTGTAAATTGCGCGTGGCATGTTCTGTTTTAGTATGTGGTGTATTTGGCGAGCAGTTTCTTTTAAAGAAATCCACTGAAAAGGACCCAATGTGAAACTCACTATTAGTAGCGGAACATTGTAAGATTGTGTAATTATTTGATTCGGACTTAGGTAAAATTCTGGCTGCTTTTCATGTGATCTGGACTGCATGAACTGTGAACTGGGAACAGTAATTTTGTTAGTTAAGTACATGCGGGCTTGAGGGCAGGTTTTCTTTTTCATTTGAGCTAAAGGAAATAAAAAGACTTGTATTAGAGATCTGACATTTTACTGAAGGAATGAAGCAACCACCTTCCGCCCGAAAATTATTATAAGATATTTACAGGATAGCTGGTTACTAGAGTTACGCGGACTTTGCAACGTAAGTATAGGCGTCGTTTTATCAACGCTGCTTTTTTGACGTACTAATAGTACCTACGTTTGCAGAGAATCGGGTTGGTGAACTGACGCCGTACTGAGGTAGGTGGTACTTTGGCACTGAACAGTACGACGAACAAAGTTTTAATAACCACGGCCCACCGTACATGGACTGAGGAAAAACCTGAACAGAAGAGGAATGAAGCATGTGAGATGTGATGCTACAGACGAATGTAACAATTAAGTGGACTAATAAGGTAAGGAATGAGGAGATACTGCGCATAATCGGAGAGGAAAGGATTATACGGACAACGCTGACAAGGAGAAGGGACAGGATGATAGGATATCTGTTGAGACATCAGGGAATGACTTCCATGGTATGAGAAGGAACATTAGAGGGCAAAAACTGTAGAGGAAGACAGAGAGTGGAATTCATCCAGCAAATAACTCAGGACGTAGGTTGAAAGTGCTACTCTGAGATGAAGAAGTTAGCACAGAAGAGGAATTCGTGGCGGACAGCATCAAACGAGTCAGAAGACTGATTACTCAAAAAAAAAAAAAAGATAAATAAATAAATAAATGTGCAGCCTGAAAAAGAAACTGCAGGGCGAAATTCGCGAGCGATATAGTCAAAATATATGCACAAATGTGAGCGAAATGTGTGAAATATATGCTACGTGCGTGTATGCGGGCAAAGCCACGGGTAGAAAGCTCCTTCTAGGCCCCTGGATCTATTTCGACCGAACTTTGTACACACATCACGTACCATCTGCAAAGAAATACTGTGTGGGTAAGAACCAGCCACGTCCCATTGGGATGAGGGTTATAAGTTGAAGAGAGAGAAGAGGGAGGGAGAATGGACAGACAGAGAGGAGGGAAGGAGAACATGTACACAGATATTGGGGAAGTCGAGGAGGAACGGGAAGGGACAGGGAAAGTGAAGAGGATAATATGGACAGAGCGAGGGGAGAAGAGGAGATGGAGAGAGGAGAGACAAGGGAGGTTGACTAATAGAATTTGAACAACGACTGACACTCAGCTAGTTATTTAATATACTCCTTGTAACGTTCCTTCCATGTGATCCTTTCGAGTCCGTTTCCTATTGGTTTTCTTTCGGGAAAATGTATTCAGAAGAAACAGATGGTGGTCATTCTTCTAACGTACAAGCTCTGTCGTGTCTGGTAGCAGATACAAAGTTCCCCGCAGAAGACACTTTCTTCAGATATGTTTCCTACTTTCACTGTAAAAAAATGTAAATGTCGTGTGACGAGGGTTTCCCATCGGGTAGATCGTTCTCCGTGTGCAATTCTTTCGATTTGACGCCACGTCGGCGACTTGCGCGTCGATGGGGATGAAATGATGATGATTAGGAGAACACAACACACAGTCCCTGAGCGGAGAAAATCTCCGACCCAGCCGGGAATGGAACCCGGGCCCTTAGGAGTGACATTCTGTCGCACTGACCACTTAATTACCGGGGGCGGACACTTTCACTGCGAAATCACGCATTTCTAGTAGGATATGCAGTTATTCACCGAATTTTGTAACTCTCGTAATAGGTGTTTTACTTTTCTATAAAATGTGATCTCATTGCTGCACTGCCCGTTTTTGTGAACATGTGTCGCTATTCTGAGACCTCTTTTCTGTCTGCGATTTTATTTCTAAATTTTCGTTTCATTACAAATCGCATTACAGAACTTCATCCCTGCTCTGTTCCTGTGTAGTAAAACGCATATGTTCGTCTTAATTCTGTTTATTATTCGTTATTTATTCGCACTTACGACAATCTCCCTGAATCTCACTTGTTAGTACTTATTTTCGTCCTTGAGTGAATTCTATTTGGATCAACAAATCTGCAACTTGTTATCTCGCAATAAACAATAGTTTCTGAGGTAGTGTTTTTAAGAACCATCCGTTTGTATATTGAAGGCGCCTTGGTGTACTGAGGTGCGGCAGCAGAAGTATCTGACCCTGCTACACTGATGTGAAGCTATTGCGTGAGTCCCCTAAGTCCATTACTCGCAATGTTCTTTCACCGGGTCGAACGATCGATGTACCTGGAACTCGCAAGAGCCACGACTGCCTCCTAGATTCCTATCTACTGTGCAGTAAACTGTCAGCGCCAAAATCCTAGCTAAGAATATTAATTCTAAAAATGTGGATTTCGCTCTTTGGAGAGGTAATGTCTCGTAGGATGTGGACGACCATAATATTTCATGAAGAGCCCAGTGGTTCTCTTTTTTCTCTTTCTTTCTTTCAGTCTTCTGACAAGTTCGACATCATTTTTATCTCAGAGTAGACTTTCAACTGATGTCCTCTGTTAATTTTTTACGTATGTAGCGAACTCTGTCTTTTCCTGCAGTTTATATCTTCTACAGCTCCCTGTAGTACCACGTAAATTATTCCTTGATGTCTTACCACAAGCCCTATCATCCTGTTCCTTCTTCTTGTCCTTGTTTTCCACATGTTCATCTCCTGGCTGTTCGCTTCGTGGTCCCCGATTTTGATATTAAACTTATAGTTATCATGTTCCTGCGACTCCTCAGTAATTCCGTTTTAGTTCGCCTTACTCTCAGTCAATATTTAGAATACGGTTCCAGATCGAATGTTAACAGTCTACAGCTCTACCATTCTTCTTTTTCTAGGGTCAGTATGATTATTAATGGATTTGAACTGATTAATCTAAGGTGCGGCTGGATGCCATAACTGTCACCACCCAGTTATCCACCTCTGGGAAGGAATAAGTGAATCCTAACCGTATGCATGTAGCGTTATTTATTTGAAACTGGAAGGAAGTTTTCTAAATGTTTGCGAATTGCGTAACTGAGAAGGCATTTGGGTACCATCCTGGTATTCCCCTAGCGGTATGTCGGAAACCGCCTAAAAACACACATCCATGCGACCCTCATTCTTAATCGGCCGTGCAGATTTGATCCCCAGCTGGCACACCTCCCCATCCTGAATGCAGCGCTTTAACACAGGTAGCCACCTGGGTAGGGGTTTTCGACTAACAGGGATTCCGAGACCTTTGATCATGGAGTGCAGCTTGCCATATTTAGATTGTCTAGAGGGTTGAACCACGAGTGCCACAGTGGTGAGGAAAGATACGGGAGGATAATTTTCGCCATCTTGTTCAGTGCTGTCAACACACAAACGGTTGTTGCGTCGTGCCGATCAACTACTGTGTATGGTAGAAATGTCACTTTATACGAGTAAATGGTTTCCTGAAAGCACTTTTTTACAGAGTCTGTATGGTAGAAATGTCACTCACGCAAGTAATAAGGTTTCGTGAAAGCACGTTTTTACAGAGTCTTTACTTATCTGCAGGAAACAATATCAAATCAAATTAAGCCGGTTCTCGTATGAGGAGGTGAGAAGCCAAGGGGTATAAGTGACATTTTCGGAAAAAATTATTTAAGTGCAGAAATGGGTTCCTAATATATATAATATTATGGTGGCCAAGAGGTACAAGTGTATTTCTGTCTGGTGTTGCAATCTGGCGGCAGAAAATTCAACTATTTGCAGAAACGGATGTATTGTTTGGCGGCCAACGGGTATATGTGAAGCGGCAATAATGGTGGTGCGTGTGTATGAATGCAGTGCTACTGTTACGAAGTGAAGTTCGTTGTTTCATTGCATATAAGTGATAAAACAAACTTCATTTACTGTCTTTCATCAATAAATACGAATACTAATATTATTTTTATTGTAAATTGGACATAAAATACGAGAGAGAACAGTAACTATGACATCTCCTGAAGGGGACTTTTCTGACAGCTCTGAAGGTGAGTAAGTACACCATTAATATTTGTCTCGTGTTTAAATAAAGCACTTCAAAAATACGTATAGTTTATATTTAAAGTGAAAAGCTGTTGATATTAGTCGCTAGAATGACCCCTTTTTATTTTTATTTTTTTATGTTTTTTTTTTTTGTGCTACAGACCAGACAGATGATGATGATATTTCGTATGAACCAGAGGCAGATAGTGTAGATACTTACTCCAGGGAGAACTAGTGATTAAGGTAATTTTCTATAATTGATGCAATATGAGCAGTAAACTTAGAGTTTGTAAAAATTTTTCTGGCAGAGTATCTCCTTTCTTCTGGTCGATAGAATTCAGAGTGCATTGTGCTGTTTTCTGCTTGCAGACGCTGCTAAACGTAGTAAGCAACTGATTATAAGTGCTACAAAAGATTTATTCATTAGTTCCATATTCATTAACACTACTCAGAACTACATTACTTTGACAGTGAATATCTGTGTAATATTATGCTTTCATGAAGCATTGTTACTGCCGTGCATCGTTAATTTACACCATAGTGAATTATTAATGTGAAGTTAACGGTACTACACAGGATTGTCTTCCCTCATCTTTACTCACCCCACAGCCAAGTTGGTGCATTTTCTTGTTCACATTTTCGCCTTGCTGCCCAGAAACGTTTTACAAGTTGTGTATTTACCCTTAATTAACAAATAATGAGAAATAAAAACAACTTTTGTTACCTGAAAAGTTAAAACTAACCGGGTTAACGTACTGCTCTATGCTTCTTCATTTCTGACTAAAATGTGGGGTCTGATGAAAGTAAGGTAAACAATGGCGGGCACAAAGCTTCTAAGAGAGTAAATCATGTGGGGAGATAAACAACACGAAGGACTCATTTATGGATAATAGTAGAATCATCTATAAAACATAATGAAGGCAAAGAATATGTGGATCGCAAAGAAAAGTTGCTCAAAGAAAGAAAGGTAAGAGTGGACAATCACAACTGCCGATTCAAGTGCAATCAAAACGTCAGTCAACAAACAAGACAGGAAGTATTTAATGAATATTGGAGTCTTGGTAAGTGGGACTTGCAGACCTCCTTCTTATACTCTTTAGTTACTGTCAGTGAGCCAAATAAAAGGAAAGGTACTGCTACAAAAAGGAAATCTATTAGTTGCCAATATTCTCTCCCCAGGGCAAAAGAATTTGCAAAGAGTTCTTTTTGAAGACCCTAGATATGTCTGACAAGAGAGCAACAAACGTGGTACAAAAGAAAACCACTTCAACTACAAATATTTCACCTGAGGACAAGCGAGGCCATAAAACCACCGGAAATAAGAATGATGAAGCTGAGGTAGGTCTTATAAAGAAACACATAAAAAGTTTTCGAAAGTACAGTAGCCACTTTTCACGCCAAAAAGACCTAATAAGACGTATCTGGCAGAAAACGTCAACCTCAAGAAAACATATCAGCTTCATAAGGAGTTTTGTGAAGAAAAGTAAACAGAGCCAGTGCGGGAAAGCTTTTACCGCCATGTTTTTAACACATGATCTTAGCTTCCAAATGCCATATACAGACACATGCACTACGTGTAACAAGCTGCAAAATACCATTGATCATGGATTGCTTGCCGAAAAACATGGTTCTCTTGTTGGAAAGGAACTCCATCTACAGAAAGCAGAAAGTGTTCGGAAACAAGTGGCGGATGCAAAAAATTTGATTGCTAAAGAAGCTCGGCATGTGGCTGTATGTTTTGACTTACAGAAAATGCTCCCAACAACAGTTCTGACATCTTCACAAGCTTATTACTCTCGACAGTTGTGGACTTATAATTTGTGTGTACATCATGATTTGGGTCCAGGAAAAGCCTTCATGTTTAGGTGGCACGAGGATCAAGATTCACGAGGATGTCAAGAGCTAATGTCTTGCCTACTGAAATTTATTAACAGTTTGCCACCAACCATCACACATGTCACTACATTTAGTGACAATGCAGGAGGACAAAACGAAAGTCAACACATAGTGAAATTTTGGCTCTATATAGTCAACAACACTCACATGCAGACCGCTGACCATAAGTTTCTACTTTTTGGCTATTCATTTAATGATT
The DNA here is from genome assembly GCF_021461385.2 of Schistocerca piceifrons. Taxonomy (NCBI): domain Eukaryota; kingdom Metazoa; phylum Arthropoda; class Insecta; order Orthoptera; family Acrididae; genus Schistocerca; species Schistocerca piceifrons. The sequence goes on from NC_060143.1 coordinate 521,877,803, forward strand.
GTGACAGAAACTTCGGAATTACTTAGCACAGTAGAAAAATTTCACAAAGGGGTATTTAAGTTCCTCAAGACTGGATTGATCTAATCACCAAGGCGTCAAGACGTTTTGAGGTAGTAAAAATGGGTGGCAAAGGATTTTGTCACACTAGACGTGATTGAACCATTTTTTCTAAAATCTGTAAAGGGAATACAAAAAGTCCAGTGGTTGTACTTCAAAAAAGATGTACCATGGACGTTGTTTTAAAATGTACCTTCAATGAAGATTTTGAATTCTACACCACCAATATGAAAGCAAAAAGCGTTGGAAGACATGCTCAGATACTCCTAAGACTAACTCACAGAACAACTACCCCAAAAATAAAGGAAAAAAAAGAAAAAGACTTACTGAACCTTCTACCATTTGTGCCTCCGGTGCATCACAATTTTTACACAGAACTCAGTTCTGCAGTCCATGCACAAGAGGAAAGAAATCGATTAATCCTGCAGAAGGAAACCACAAGAGAAACTAATAAGTGTCAGCCCTTGTCGGCAGCATGTGCAGCACGACATCAAGAACAGTCAATAACAGAGATTGCTAACAGGGAAGGTGAAAATGACAATATTTTTGACAGTGATTCAGATTAAGAATGGAGTAATAGAAGAAAATTATTATAGTTCTTTCCATTAATTTCCTTTTAATCAAAAGGAAAGATAGGCATTTTCAGTTTTTCTATAATTTGCAAAGAAACTTTTTTCTAGATTTTTTCAACATTAATTTTTACTGTATTTAATGTGCATTATGTATTATGATTTATAATATACTAAACAATTTGAAAATTCTTTTAATATTTCTTTGAGATCATTGCTTCCTAACTCTCACTTGGAAGCCAAGGGGTACAAGTGACACGTGTCATCAAATTATCAAAGGCAATTGTTAGATGACTAATTTTTTTGCTGAAGAAATGTGAGGGAGATAAACATAAAACTATGTCTTCAAATGATATACAATAATGTTTTCTATGTTTATGTCCTAGAATTAACTGTTCAATTTTAACTTTAAACTTGATTATCTCAAAACTAACTTTTGGCACTTGTACCCCTTGGCCTCTCACCTTCTCATATATACAGTGGAGCGCCAGTAATTCGAGCCTGGTATTTCGAGGTTCCACGTAATTGTAGGTGGTTTTAAGAAAAAAAATTGGAGTAAAAACTCGTTTTCATATGTTGTCCTCATGTATGTATTACACACATTAACTTTCTGTTAATTTTCCATGTACAATTCAGGTAAAACTGTCCTACTAAACGCTTTCGTTCATAATGCACAGAAGTAAACTCAGCCTTAGTTTACTAATGCATTTCTATTACAGATGAATAGCGTCAGACTACTAAAGCATTTCTATTACAGATGGAAAGGTAGTATTAGGTTTCCAGTGCGCTTGATCTTTCTTTGTCGACCCTTCACTAACTGGAACCACATGACAATCACTTGTAGAGTGCATTTCATGGTCATTGTTAATCCTATTGTTGTGCCTGCCCAGCAAATGTGGTCATTAGAATACAGTATGCCTAATTAACAAAACAGTACTCATTTTACAACATTGGCTGTCCATTTCGGTATGTATTGCAGTTGGTTACGCAGTAACATTGTTACTCCAGTGAACGCACCTGTCACGTTAATTTTAACGTGTTCTTTGTATGTACAGTGTACTGAAAATATGTAAATCTGTGTTTCTGAATGTTTTAATTAATATATTACAGTGAGTGGCAGGAGTAAGATAAAATTTGTGCCATTTAATCTGAAACTGGTGGCTTTCAAACCACTAGACAAAGAAAAAACATTAAAAAAACTTGCGGCTGAGTATGGAGATGGTGAAGTACAGTTGGAGACTGGTGTAGAAACAGAGATTAAAATGAGAAGTTTTCATCAAACAAGTGTTCTATTTCGTTATTTTGAACAGAAGCCAATGAAGAAATCTGAGTATGAAAAAAGGAGTGAAGCATTATTCATTTGGTTTACACAACAAAAACGAAAAGAAAACCAATTTCAAGGCCCATTCTTCAAGCAAAAGCAGTGATTTTTGCAGTGAGTTGAAGGAAGGTGAGGACTGACGAATATGTGGAAGAAGTGGTATAGCGTAAGGCAGTTTGAAATTTACGGTGAAAAAGTTTCTGTGGATTCTCAAACTGTGACAAAATTTTGTGAGAAATTAAGAAAAATTATACAAGAAGAAAATCTTACTCCTGGTCAGCTATATAACTGTGATGAAACAGGGCTAAATTATAAAATGCTTCCATCTAAAACCCTAGCCTCAAAAGAAGAAAAGGCTGCAGTGGGCTAAAATAAACGTAGAGAGGTTAACAGTTCTTGCTGCATCGAATGCAAGTGTAGACCATAAACTGAAGCTGCTGGTAATAGGTAAGTCTGCTAAGCCCAGAGCTCTGTATACATTTAGTATTTGTATGTTTGCTTTTAAAGTCCTGTGTTATATATTTACATTAATGGCATGCACTACACATTTTAAATAATGACTAATGCAATATGGTGGCTTAAACCATGTTAACGCTTCATCTGTCAAGATGGTCCAAGACAGAAAATGGTAGATGTTTGGGTGTAAAATAAAAACAGCTGATGGTTCAAATATGCATCTTATACATTTTAAAACTATCACTCCTTCTACACTGCCTATTACATATGTCCAACAAAAATCGGTTTGGATGGACAAAAATATTTTTAAGTCGCGGTTTTTCGAAGATTTTGTTCCAGATACCAAAAGGTACCTAAAAAAAGAGTGCTTGCCTTCCAAATCAATCTTAACGCTTGACGACGCTGGTTCACACCCTGTTGAGGAAGAATTACAGTGTGACGGTATTTTTGCATTGTTCTTGCCGCCTAACGTGACGAGTTTAACACAGCCCATGGGCCAAGTCATTTTACAATGCTTGAAAGGAAGGTATAGTCGTTTCCTTCAGAGGCTTCTACAAACAACAGAAGGTGAAGGAACCATCAAAGAATGTTCACTAGAAACAATGGAAAACGATGTAGTTTACTTGATAGCTGATTCATGGCCTGAATTAAAGACGGAGACACTAAAAACGTCTTGCATCCAGATTTTACGGAATAGAAACGGATACCTACAGCACAGACGAAGATGACCCATCGTTGACAGAACGTACGAAAGAGCTTGCTGGATGTGAAAATGTGAATGCATGTGATGTTTCAGAATGGGTGAACAGTGATGAACAGTTTGAAGTGATCGATCTTGCAGTTTCTGAAACGGTTAGTGAACCAACTGAAGACCGTGACGACGCGGAATTGCCTGAAGAAATTATACCAGTTATCACTCACACGGAGGGTCTGACTGTGCTAGGTGCGGCATTGAGTTATATCGAGCAGCAAGCGGAAGCTACTCCAACTGATACCATGCTTATTACAAGGGAAACTCCCCATCGCATCCCCCTCAGATTCTGTGGTAAGATGGCCCAATGGATTGTCCGTCAAAAACTGAACACAGATCAAGAATGAAAAAAGGTAGAAGGTGTACTGAATTTTGAAAAAGGAAGCAAGATAGAAACCGTGAACTGTCCAAGCTGAATATGTTCAATATCGAGCCAATATAAGTAGCCACGGCCATCTGCTGGTGTGGTTACGGTGTTGGACTGTGAAGGGGGAAATCTGTGTTCTAATCTCCCTCGAGCCGCACGTAATTATTTTCACAAAATTATGATCTATCCGTCCGGTCATTGGCGTGTCTGTTCGCTGTATTCAGATTTATGTCTGTGTCGTGGCGTAACGTCTATTTGTTCTACACAAGTACCACATGTCATGATTCTTGCGTTCAGTTTTGGAAGTCTTCACTCTTCAATTCGTTTGTTGTAACATAGATCATACTTGTTTATTTGTTGGTTCCATTTCTGTGAGAGGTCTGTTTGGCATCTCGCATGCTATCACTATTCACGACATTTATTTGAGACGGTAATTTTTACCTCTCACAAGACTCATATTCTGTATGCAGTGTATAGTACGATAGCTGCCAAGACGACAGAAGGAGAACAGATACTTCAATGACCGGACGGGAAGTTCATAATTCTGTGAAGAAAAAAAAAATATCGGGCATGAGGGAGCTTTGAACATGGATCTTCTACTTTCCAGTCCAACACCACAGCCACGGCGCCGCAGTTGTCACAATTGACTTGATGTTGTCCATCTCAAGTTTGAACCGTTCACTGTTTCTATTATGCTTCTTCTTTCACAATTCAGCACACCTTCTTCCTTTTTTCATGCCCGATCTGTGTTCTGTTTATGACAGCTATTCACTGGGCTATTTTACCACTAAATCTGAGGGGATGTGAAGGGTAGGAGGGTGGGAGGGGTGCGATGGGAGTTTCCTTTGTTAGAAGATGGCGCGACACTGCTGGTAAAAAACGACGAACTGTTTTAAAACAAATGACTATTGACACTTTTTTTAAAAGTAAGTAATATTTTTGCAGCTTGGAAATGCGTACCCACATATGTACACGTAACAGAGGTACGTATTATATTGATTTTATTTTTTTATCGCTATTGTTCTGATTAAATATTCATTCATGATTTACCCATTGACTTAGTGATATTTCCGAATCATCCGAGATTTTAGTAATTTGTGGTTGTAATTATGCCCCAACCAGCTAGAATTACTGAGGCTCTACTGTATTCAGTGAGTAAGAAAGCAATGATATTTAAAACGTTTATTAAACTTTTACATCGTAAATAACATAATCAAGTTGTGCGAGAGAATAATAAACGTGGAATATAGTAATGAAGAGTTTAAAAAAATTCAGAATAATATCCAATTTTAACCTTAAATCATACTTCAAAATCAGTAATTAGTTAGTTCTCACGTTTAGATTCTGCTGAAAGACCATGAAGATGGTTCAGTTGGAAGCACGTTGCTGTTTATCTTCTATCAGGCCATTAAATTCTGGTTCGACTGAGCTCAACTTAACTCTGCAGACTAGATAGTAACGAACATTCTGTGCCAAATACATTTCATTCAACATTATACAGACGCTTCTTTTATCCATCCGTTTTCTCACTATCATCTTACTTTAAAAATAAAATAACGTACGAGAATAATTTATTTTTTTCAGTACACGTTTTCTTTACTTGTACGCATACCACCGAAGATGGCCTTGCATACCACAAATGGTATGTATACCATGGGCTGGCAACCCCTGCTCTACTACACCTCTACGCTCTGCAGAAGAATACGCTCATCTGTGTGCACTACCACTTGCTGCGGATTTTTTTACGATACGCAGAAGTGTTTATATAATAAAGCGATGCCCGCTCATACTACCCGTAAACACTGAGTGAAAAATTTGAGGCGAGATTTAAAATAATACAAAGTGCCAAACTAATCAAACAAGCTGTTTTATTTACATGTGTTTTTCACAAAAATTGGCGAAAGATCTCATTGATCACAATGTTAGATACAAATAAGGACAGCATCTTGCACGGAGGTTATACGAACAGTAACGAAAGCAAAACAAGGATAATGGAATGTAGTCGAATTAAATCAGGTGATGCAGAGGGAGTTAGAATAGAAAGTGAGACACAAGTAGTAAATGAGTTTTGCTATTTGGGTAGCAAAATGGTTGATGAAGGCCGAAGTACAGGGAATGTAAAATGCAGACCAGCAGTGGCGAGAAAAGCGTTTCTAAACAAGAGAAATTTGTTAACCTCGAATATAGACTGAAGCGTTAGGTAGTTTTCTCTGAAGGTGTTTGTCAGGAGCGTAGCCGGAGGAACTGAACAGGACTGGGGAGAAAAGAAATTTGTGCCACAAGCTGACAACAAGAAGGGATGGACTGATAGGACGCATTCTGAGACATCGAGGGCTATCAGTTTAGTATAGGATGGAATTGTGCTGGGGACGGCTAGTAAAGGCCGCAGAAGGAGACTATCAGATGAAAACAGTAAGCAGATTCAGAAGGATGTGGGTTACAGTAGTTATTCGGAGATGAACAGTCTTGCACAGGAAGAGTAGCATGGAGGGCAGCATCAGATGAGTCTTCAGACTGAAAACCACAATATCAAGATAGGGACCATCTTCTGACTTGCAAAGCTAAGGGAAAAATTTAAGCTAAACACCCCACTAAAATATAAAGAAGTATGAAACTCAGATAATCGCAATTTCGTAAAAGTAGAGGTATCTGAGATATATGACACATCTACTGCTGCGAAAAAAGTTTTTCAGCCGTTACGGTTAACTTAATGCATTGCCTATTAGCAGGAAACTGCAACCGCGCGGGTTAGCCGCGCTGTCTGAGGCGTCTGGTCACTGCTCCTCTGTCGGAGGAGATTCAAGTCCTCCCTCGGGCATGGGTGTGTTTGTTGTCCTTAGTATAAGTTAGTGTACGTTAGATTAAGTAATGTGTAAGCTTAGGCACCGATGACCTTAGCAGTTTGGTCCCATAAGATGTCACCACAAATTTCCAAAATTTCAAGGAAACTGTAACCTCTCAAGGAAACCACGGACGAGTTCTCTGCGTCCTCATATATCCTGTGTACTACACAAGATTAAAACGTAAGACCAGCAATGGAAAACGGCATATTAGACTTAAAGAAACGTATGTTTCATATTTAAAATTACGTACAATGAATTACAACTGGATTTGTTGTTGTTGTTGTCTTCAGTCCTGAGACTGGTTTGATGCAGCTCTCCATGCTACTCTATCCTGTGCAAGCTTCATCATCTCCCAGTACTTACTGCAACCTACATCCTTCTGAATCTGCTTAGTGTATTCATCTCTTGGTCTCCCTCTACGATTTTTACCCTCCACGCTGCCCTCCAATGCTAAATTTGTAATCCCTTGATGCCTCAGAACATATCCTACCAACCGGTCCCTTCTTCTTGTCAAGCTGTGCCACAAACTCCTCTTCTCCCCAATTCTATTCAATACCTCCTCATTAGTTATGTAATCTACCCATCCAATCTTCAGCATTCTTCTGTAGCACCACATTTCGAAAGATTCTATTCTCTTCTTGTCCAAACTATTTATCGTCCATGTTTCACTTCCATACATGGCTACACCCCATACAAATACTTTCAGAAACGACTTCCTGACACTTAAATCTATACTCGATGTTAATATATTTCTCTTCTTCAGAAACGCCTGCCTTGTCATTGCCAGTCTACATTTTATATCCTCTCTACTTCGACCATCATCAGTTATTTTGCTCCCCAAATAGCAAATCTCCTTTACTACTTTAAGTGTCTCATTTCCTAATCTAATTCCCTCAGCATCACCCGACTTAATTCGACTACATTCCATTATCCTCGTTTTGCTTTTGTTGATGTTCATCTTATATCCTCCTTTCAAGACACTGTTCATTCCGTTCAACTGCTCTTCCAAGTCCTTTGCTGTCCCTCACAGAATTACAATGTCATCGGCGAACCTCAAAGTTTTTATTTCTTCTCCATGGACTTTAATACCTACTCCGAATTTTGCTTTTGTTTCCTTTACTGCTTTCTCAATATACAGATTGAATAACATCGGGGAGAGGCTACAACCCTGTCTCACTCCCTTCCCAACCGCTGCTTCCCTTTCTTGCCCCTCGACTCTTATAACTGCCATCTGGTTTCTGTACAAATTGCAAATAGCCTTTCGCTCCCTGTATTTTACCCCTGCCACCTTTAGAATTTGAAAGAGAGTATTCCAGTCAACATTGTCAAAAGCTCTCTGTAAGTCCACAAATGCTAGAAATGTAGGTTTGCATTTCCTTAATCTGTTTTCTACGATAAGTCGTAGGGTCAGTATTGCCTCACGTGTTCCAACATTTCTGCGGAATCCAAACTGATCTTCGCCGAGGTCGGCTTCTACCAGTTTCTCCATTCGTCTGTACAGATTTAGCGTTAGTATTTTGCAGCTGTGACTTATTAAACTGATAGTTCGGTAATTTTCACATGTGTCAACACCTGCTTTCTTTGGGATTGGAATTATTATATTGTTCTTGAAGTCTGAAGGTATTTCGCCTGTTTCATACATCTTCCTCACCAGATGGTTGAGTTTCGGCAGGGCTGGCTCGCCCAGTAGTTCTAATGGAATGTTGTCTACTCCCGGGGTCTTGTTTCGACACAGGTCTTTCAGTGCTCTGTCAAACTCTTCACGCAGTATCATATCTCCCATTTCATCTTCATCTACATCCTCTTCCATTTCCATAATATTGTCCTCAAGTACTGCACCCTACAGACCCTATATATACTCCTTCCACCTTTCTGCTTTCCCTTCTTTGCTTAGAACTGGGTTTTTCATCTGAGCTTTTGATACTCATGCAAGTGGTTCTCTTTTCTCCAAAGGTCTCTTTAATTTTCCTGTAGGCAGTATCTATCTTACCCCTAGTGAGATAAGCCTCTACATCTTTACATTTGTCCTCTAGCCATCCCTGCTTAGTCATTTTGCACTTCCTGTCGATCTCATTTTTGAGACGTTTGTATTCCCTTTTGCCTGCTTCATTTACTGCGTTTTTATATTTTCTCTTTTCATCAATTAAATTCAATATTTCTTCTATTACCCAAGGATTTCTACTAGCCCTCGTCTTTTTACCTACTTGATCCTCTGCTGCCCCATTCCTGTCAATTGTTCCCTTATGCTCTCCCTGAAACTCTGTACAACCTCTGGTTTAGTCAGTTTATCCAGGTCCCATCTCCTTAAATTCCCCCCTTTTTGCAGTTTCTTCAGTTTTAATCTACAGTTCATAACCGTTAGATTGTCGTCAGAGTCCACATCTGCCCCTGGAAATGTCTTACAATTTAAAACCTGGTCCCTAAATCTCTGTCTTACCATTATAAAATCTATCTGATACCTTCTAGTATCTCCAGGATTCTTCCATGTATACAACCTTCTATCATGATTCTTGAACCAAGTGTTAGCTATGATTAAGTTATGCTCTGTGCAAAATTCTACCAGACGGCTTCCTCTTTCATTTCTCTCCCCCAATTCATATTCACCCACTATGTTTGCTTCTCTCCCATTTCCTACTCTCGAATTCCAGTCACCCAAGACTATTAGATTTTCGTCTCCCTTCACTACCTGAATAATTTCTTTTATCTCATCATACATTTCATCAATTTCATCATCATCTGCAGAGCTAGTTGGCATATAAACTTGTACTACTGTAGTATACGTGGCCTTCGTGTCTATCTTGGCCACAATAATGCGTTCACTGTGCTGTTTGTATTAGCTTACCCGCACTCCTATTTTTTTTGTTCATTATTAAACCTGCATTACCCCTATTTGATTTTGTATTTATAATCCTGTATTCACCTGACCAAAAGTCTTGTTCCTCCTGCCACCGAACTTCACTAGTTCCCACTATATCTAACATCAACTATCCACTTCCCTTTTTAAGCTTTCTAACCTACCTGCCCGATTAAGGGATCTGACATTCCACGCTCTGATCCGTAGAACGCTAGTTTTCTTTCTCCTGTTAATGACGTCCTCTTGAATAGTCCCCGCCCGGAGAACCGAATGGGGGACTATTTTGCCTCCGGAATATTTTACCGAAGAGGACGCCATCATCATTTAACCATGCAGTAAAGCTGCATGCCCTCGGGAAAAATTACGGCTGTAGTTTCCCCTTGCTTTCAGCCGTTCGCAGTACCAGCACAGCAAGGCCGTTTTGATTAGTGTTGCAAGGCCAGATCAGTCAATCATCCAGACTGTTGTCCCTGCAACTACTGAAAAGGCTGCTGCCCCTCTTCAGGAACCACACGTTTGTCTGGCCTGTCAACAGATACCCCTCCGTTGTCGTAGCACCTACGGTACGGCCATCTGTATCGCTGAGGAACGCAAGCCTCCCCACCAACGGCAAGGTCCATGGTTCATGGGGGATGGTATAACTGGATAGTTGTGCACAATTTGTCTAATCGCGGTGAGGCTACCTTGAATTACAAAAAGCTCTGATACTTCGGAAATATCACTAAATCAATGCGTAAATCATGACGAAGTTTTTAACCCTTTCGGAACGCTAGGCCCGTATACGTGGCCCTATTGTCGCGTTAGAAGCCATCAATGATTTGTGGCTGCATGGCAAATATGGGAGCCGTCGACAGAGCCAATCACTACTGCGCGTCGTGCCATTTTGCCAGAAAATCCCTCAAATGGTGGAGGAAATTTTCTTCTGGTTATTCGAGGTACGATATTAATTTTCGTGATAGGCCTTGGCCTACTTAGTAAATTTTTATTTTGACAAAATGGTAATTGTTCTGGCCAATTTCGGGTGGGGATTGTCAACGCTTACTCGCTGTATGTCATCATAGCAAAGAAGAGAGGAGAGACACAAAAGAGTCATTTGCAAGTTTCGGAAGAGTCTCGTCAAGGAGCTTGTGGGCGACGTCAGAGACCAACCAATCGCTTCAAGGAACAGGCTACGCTCTGAGCATGGTGACCTACACATGATGGACGGCCTGTACCATGCTATCGCAAAATGGACACCGGAAAACAGGGTGACTGTGTCGTCTGCAGTGATCGCTCCAAGCCAGGAGGGCAAAAACGGTCCCCCTTTTTTGTGAAACTTGTCCGACCAACCCTCTTCATGTGCTTGAGTGCTTGAAAATGTATCACGAAGTAGCAAAGTACCGAAAGGACTTGTAAAATATGGTTACCTATCGAAAAATCGATATGCCAAAGTTGTTAAGTTTGCTTTAAGCAAATTTTATGAAATTTTGTAGTTTATTGACTTATATCAAATTTTTCATCCCTGAAAATGGACTTTTTTTCTTCCCAGGGCGTCCTATAAGAGATAAAATTATATATTATATGTCGTTTTAAAGCTAAAATCTTAAAGAATAAGATACTACTAATTTTAATATTTTTACGTCAATGCATCACCTCTCAACTAAAAAAAGTAAAAAACAAATAAAATTTTTCATATTTTTCTATTTTAACACCACCGCCATCCCAACAAAAAAAAAAAAAAAAAAAAAAAAAAAAAAAAGCCTCTGAGCACTATGGAACTAAAGTTCTGAGGTCATCAATCCCCTACAACTTAGAACTACTTAAGCCTAACTAACCTAAGGACATCATATACATCCATGCCTGAGGTAGGATTCAAACCGGCGACCGTAGCGGTCGCGCGGTTCCAGACTGTAGCGCCTAGAACCGCTCGGCCACCCCGGCCGGCCCGCCAAGTCAAGAAGTGCATGATATGGAATAATGAAAATAGTATGCCAGTAAAGAGCGTGTTATAAGCTTCATTTACAAAAAAAAAAAAAAAAAAAAAAAAAAATTACACCCATAGGTCTAAAACTGTAGATTTTATAAGCGACGAAAGAAAACTAAGGGATATGGAACCCGCAGAGCGCCGCCGAATTGCTCCGCTTTGAGGAAACGCGCTCCGTCCCGAAAATGGGACGGAAAAGGGTTAATGAGCACAATAAGAATTAAAAAATTAATAAAAAGACAGTATAATATAAACCTGTGTTATATGTACTTATAAGGACACATGTTTTCTAATTGTTAAAATGTAAGTTACATTTCAAAGAAATTGTCCATAGTCCTTTGTTTTAAAATAGAACCACGCCGTTTAGCAGCAGTGTTGCGTAATCTCTAAGAAGCCTGGCATCAGAGTGGCTTCCGCTTGCTGCTCGATATAATGCAATGGCACATCGGGCGCTGCAAAATCCTCGATGTGAGTAATCACTGGTACAATTTCTTCAGGCAATTCCTTGTCGTAACAGTCTTCAGAGTGTTCACTAAAAATTTCAATAATTGCAAGATCGGTCACTGTTCATTAATTCTGAAACATCAGTCGCATTCACATTTTCACATTCAGCAAGCTTTTTCATCAGTTCTGCCAATGGCAGGTCATCTTAGTCTGTTGTGAAGATATCCCTTTCTTTCCATCAAATCTGGTTCCAAGACGTTTTTAGTGTCTCCGTCTTTAATTCAGACCATGAATCAACTATCAAGTAAACTACGTCTTTCACCGAAGTTTCTTGTAGCCTTTTTTTTTCTTTTTTTTTTTTTTGTAGCAATTTTTTCATGGTTCCTTCACCTTCTGTTGTTTGTAGAGCCGTCTGATGCAAACGACGACGACGCCTTCTTGAAAACATTGTAAAATGCCTTGTTCCATGGGCTATGTTGATCTCGTTACGTGAGGGCGTAAAAACAATGGCGAATATCGTCACATTGTAATTCTTCCTCGTCATGGTGTGAACCAGCGTTGTAGATCGTTAACACTGATTTGGCAGGCAAGCACTTCTCCTTTAGGTAACTTCTGGATTTTGGAAAACCACTTCTTAAAAATAGTTTTGGCCATCCAAATAAATTTCTGATGCACATATGTAGCACGCAGTGCAGATGCAGTGATATTTTTTAAAGATAGGCATAGCAGACGTCCCTACTACAAGCAGCTTCAGTTTATGGTCTCCACTTTCATTCGATGCAGCAAGAACTGTTAACCTCTCTATACATTTTTTGTAGCCTATAAGAGCCTTCTCTTCTTTTGAGGCTACAATTTTACATGACTCTGAGCACTATGGGACTTAACATCTGAGGTCATCAGTCCCCTAGAACTAAGAACTACTTAAACCTAACTAACCTAAGGACATCACACACATCCACGCCCGAGGCAGGATTCGAACTATCGACGTAGCGGTCGCGCGGTTCCAGACTGAAGCGCCTAGAACCGCTCAACCACTGCGGCCGGCGCTGGAATTTTAGATGGAAGCATTTTATAATTTAGCCCTGTTCCGTCACAATTATACAGCTGATCGGGAGTGATATTTTCTTCTTGTATAATTTTTCCCAATTTCTCACAAACTTTTTTCACAGTTTAAGAACTCGTAGAACGTTTTTCATCGCAAATTTCAATCTGGCTTGGGGTGTATCACTTCTTCTACCCATCCAGCCGTCCTGAACTTGTAGTAAAATCCTCCTCACCTTCCTCTAACTCATATCTAAGAAATACTGCTTTTTCTTGCGGAATAAGCCTTGAAATTGGATTTCGTTTTTGTCTTTGTTGAGTAAACCAAAAGAACAAAACTTCACTCATTGCTTCATACTCAGATTTTTTCATTGACTTCCGTTCAAATGACGAAATAGAAAACCTGTTTGAAGAAAACTCTTCAGTTTTATCTCTGTTTCTACGGAAATCTCCAAATGTACTTCACCGAGCACATACTCAGCAGCAAGTTTTTTAACGTTTCTTCTTCGTCTAGTCTTTTCAAAGCAGCCAGTTTCAGACTCAACGGCACAAATTTTACTTTACTCCTACTACTCATTGTAATTATGAATAAAAATATTAACAAAAACACAATTACATATGCACAGTGTATTGTACATACGTACAACACTTTAAAATTAATGTGACACAAGTTGCCTTACTACAGTAAAGATATTACAACACAATCAACTACAGTACTTACAGTACTGGCCAGATAATTTTGTAAAATGTTTACCAACTTGTTGCTTAGGTGTACTGTGTTTTAATGACTACTATTGCTGAGTAAGCACAACAATAAGGTAACAATGACGATGATATGCACTGTACAACTAATTGTCAGTTCGTCCCATTTAGTTCAGGATTGACAAAGAAACCTAATAGTACCTTTCCATCTATAATAGAAATGCATTAGCAGTCTGCGACTGAGGTTATTTCTGTGCATTACGAACGAAAATGCTAAATGGAACAGTTTTACCTGTATCTACGTGGAAATCTGAAAGAAAGTTGAAAATGTCACACATTCGTATGTACGTAAAACCTACATGCCGACAATGTATGAAAACGATTTTTTATTCTAGTTTTGTGTAAAATTTTAATTTTCTGCAGACCATCTCTCATTACACGGAACCTCGAAATACCGGGCTCGAATTAATGGGATCTAATCTATTGGATATTCATGAAACAGTTGCCCCTACCTTTGCTTATCATTCAACCCGCAACACTTTTTAAAACCATGCGCGGGATTTTCATATTCTCTCGCGTGCTATGATGATAGGCTATTAGTCCCAAAGAAAAAGCGAACAGGACATTTTTGTACGAAACTGAATGTAGTTAAATTTTGTATTGGGATACGTTTTCACTGGAGGCCACAGTTTTCGAGTTATTTAAGAAAAATGCACTTGAATGTCACTTTTGTACGTTTTTCTTCAATAATTCGCTAACTGAAGCCTCTAGAGAAAACGTAAACCAGTACAAAATTTAAGTAAATTAAATTTCTCACAAAACCGTCCTGTTATTTCATTTTGTAAGACTAATAGATCGCCCGTGGCGAGCAGAAGAATAAGAAAATCTCGTGTATGCTTTTTGAAAGCATTTTGGTTACATAACAGTATTTCCATTATATGCAGTTAAGAACGATTCCTAGTGTACTGATTAACATAATTTTCAAGTGAAAACAATTAGATAAATAAATTTTCTATAGTAACTAGGCAGCGCTAGAATTACGGCGTCCTCCAAAAGTATTTTAGATTTATCTTTCACTCATTACAATTTAGAAATTAAAAAGAATCTCTTAAATACTACTTTCGTCCCTGGTGTTAACATGGGTTGCTGTATTCTGGCACTACCACGTAACAGGGCGCTTGCGTACGGGACTCAGGGAGTCAGGCTGTCTCTCACGGGTGCCACCAGGCAGCGCGGAGGGCAGAATATGTCGATGTGCACTTCGCTCTACTGTTCACAGATGGCGTTGGCAGACGTCTGCAACTCTGATGCCGAGCGCGCGCGTCACCGGAAGCAGTAAAGCAATTTGCCTGCGAGGGAGATAAATAAATTGCACCTGTGATTTAGTGTCCAGCAGGAGCGGAGGGACAGGCGAGTAGGCGACACGTTCAGAGTGTGAGAGCAACGAGGGGAGGGGAGGATCGCGAGCCGATAATTCGCGGCGCGAATACAGCCTGGCCCCCAGAGGCCGCTGAGTTTTGCCCCGAAGGACCGTGATGTTAATCCAGTCACCGTTACTCTGATACTGTCGTTAGCAAGAAGGCAACCAAGCGTACAACGAGGAGTTCGCATGTCAATCCTGCATGTACTCACTTCTTCAAATTAAGTAACTCGTCGTCCATCACCGACATATCCATACTAATTACACTTCCGGCCATTAAAATTGCTACACCAAGAAGAAATGCAGCTGATAAACGAGTATTCATTGGACAAATATATTATACTGGAACTAACATGTGATTGCATTTTCACGCAATTTGGGTGCATAGATCCTGAGGAATCAGTACCCAGAACAACCACCTCTGGCCGTAATAATGGCCTTGATACGCCTGGACGTTGAATCAACAGAGCTTGGATGGCGTGTACAGGTACAGCTGCCCATGCAGCTTCAACACGATACCACAGTTCATTAAGAGTAGTGACTGGCGTATTGTGACGAGCCAGTTGCTCGGCCACCACTGACCAGACGTTTTCAGTGGGTGAGAGATCTGGAGAATGCGCTGGCAGCAGTCGAACATTTTCTGTATCCAGAAAGGCCCGTACAGGGCCTTCAACAAGCGGTCGTAAATTATCCTGCCGAAATGCAGGGTTTCGCAGGGATCGAATGAAGGGTAGAGCCACGGGTCAACACATCTGAAATGTAACGTCCACTGTTCAAAGTGCCGTCAATGCGAACAAGAGCTGACCCAGATGCGTAACCAATGGCACCCCAAACCATCACGCCGGGTGATACGCCAGTATGGTGATGACGAATACACGCTTCCAATGTGCGTTCATCGCGATGTCGCCAAACACGGATGCGACCATCATGATGCTGTAAACAGAACCAGGATTCATCCGAAAACTGACGTTTTGCCATTCGTGTACCCAGGTTCGTCATTGAGTGCACCATCGCAGGCGCTCTTGTCTGTGATGCAGCGTCAAAGGGTAACCGTAGCCATGGTCTCCGAGCTGATAGTCCAAGCTGCTGTAAACCGCAATCGCGATAGGCTACAATCCGACCTTTATCAAAGTCGGAAACGTGATGGTATGCATTTCTCCTCCTTACACGAGGCACCACAACAACGTTTCACCAGGCAACGCCGGTCAACTGCTGTTTGTGTATGAGAAATCGTTTGGAAACATTACTCATGTCAGCACGTAGTAAGTGTCGACACCAACGCCAACCTTGTGTGAATGCTCTGAAAAGCTAATCATTTCCATATCACGGCATCTTCTTTCTGTCGCTTAAATTTCGCGTCTGTAGCACGTCATCTTCGTGGTGTAACAATTTTAATGGCCAGTAGTGTATAAAAATTGGTGTACGTATATACGTATGTATCTGTGTTTCACATTTTCACCTAAACCACTGGACCGATTTCAACCAAACATGGTACACGATTCGTGAATACCCCCACATAAGCACATTTTCAAACCGTTAAGAAACTCTTACTCACAGACGACGCTCCCCAAAATAATAAAAGGAATAAAGTTCGACGCATACTACATTTTAGCTGCCACATGAAGCATGACGCTTTAATCTATTATTTCTTTACTACTTGCTATATTCGTGATATATTTCGAGGACAGTATATACATGTACCACCGAATGTACTAATAAAATTACATCGTTGTACGCCATTTAGTTTAGGAGATATGTCATTATAAACACCATGATGCGTGAAGAACTACCGCATCATGCAAGACGCTTTATTACTTTTTTGCTCCTAACTCTATTGGAAACACATTCTGCAGACAGCCGACACATGTACCACTGGATGTACCTGCAAAATTATATCGCTGTACAATGCATAGTACAGCAAGTTGGAAAACAGAGGGGAAGAGAGACGATGATATATACACTATGTGACACCTGGCTGCAAATGACTTACACGTTCGTGGCGCCCTCCATCGGTATTACTGGAATTCAATAAGGTGTTAGCCCACCCTTAGCCTTGAAGACAGCTTCCACTCTCGCAGGCATACTGTCCATATCGGGTGCTGGAAGGTTTCTTGAGGAATGGCAGCCCATTCTTCACGGAGTACTGCACTGAGGAGAGGTATCGATTTCAGCCGGTGAGGCCTGGCACGAAGTCGGCGTTACAAAACATCCCAAAGGTGTTCTATAGGATTCATGTCAGGACAGTGTGCAGGCCAGTCCATTACAGGGATGTTATTGTCATGTAACCACTCCCCCACAGGCCGTGCATTATGAACAGGTGCTGGATCGTGTTGAAAGATGCAGTCGCCATAACCGAATTACTCTTCAACAGTGTGAAGCTAGAAGGTACTTAAAACGTCAATGTATGCATGTGCTGTGATAGTGCCACGCAAAACAACAAGGGGTCAAGTCCCCCCATGAAAAACAGGACCACACCATAACACCACCGCCTCCAAATTTTACTGTTGGCACTACACACGCTGTCGGATGACGTTCAGCGGGCATTCGCCATACTCACACACTGCCGTTGGATCGCTGAATGAGTTTGTTTCATAGATACATAGAAAAACATTTGTCACTAAGTTTTCAAATTTACTCAGATTTATTTTTTTAATTTTCTTAAAAGACAAAGTAATTATACACGTATACTAATTGATGCAAAAGATAAATCTAATGAAACTGAACTGCATTAAGCAAGGTAGTTAATACTATTAAATACATATTTACACCTCTGATATGTGGAAGACAGAAAAAAAACAATTCACAACGGTTAAATTTAACAAAACATCCTCAAAGCAAGGTAACTCTTTCAAACTGTTGTTTAAACACAAGTTTAGTGGTATGAGAAAAAAACCAGGTCACTACGCATTTAATACAATATTCTGAGCAACTGTATGTTATATTTATGAACAAAATTGTAATGTGAAATAAAACATTGTCCTTTTTTATTAAACCATTCACAGACGTCCCTAATTTCGTTAATGAGACTTGCTTTTTATATCTTCAATTGTCACACTTATTAACGCAGGTTTGCTGTCACGAAGTCACCCCTATAATCTAATGAAATAACTTTTTTCGCTTTCCAGTGGCTGAAGAATTTTTTTTAAAAATTAAACTCTTCTACACGATGATCTGCACATGTAACTTCTTTAGCCTTTGAGTACAAGTGGTTTCTTCCTGAAACCACCATTTTACAACTTTTGTTTTGAAGTAGAAGTGCCTTCTGCATGAAACCACACATACTATTGCAAGACACTGATGTCTAGTTGTACAATGGGGTAGTTATACGAATATAGTGCACCGTAGTAGTCATTTACAGCATTCAAAGCGACATTCGGAGCGGAAATTGTGGTACATATTTTTTTATATTTTATTTTATTTATTTTGTGAGTGGTCATATTGAGGAGATCATTGTATTGTAGCGAAATGCAGGAAGATCTGCAGCGGATAGGCACTTGGTGCAGGGAGTGGCAACTGACCCTTAACATAGATGAGTGTAATGTATTGCGAATACATAGAAAGAAGGATCCTTTATTGTATGATTATATGATAGCGGAACAAACACTGGTAGCAGTTACTTCTGTAAAATATCTGGGAGTATGTGTACGGAACGATTTGAAGTGGAATGATCATATAAAATTAATTGTTGGTAAGGCGGGTACCAGGTTGAGATTCATTGGGAGAGTGCTTAGAAAATGTAGTCCATCAACAAAGGAGGTGGCTTACAAAACACTCGTTCGACCTATACTTGAGTATTGCTCATCAGTGTGGGATCCGTACCAGATCGGTTTGACGGAGGAGATAGAGAAGATCCAAAGAAGAGCGGCGCGTTTCGTGACAGGGTTATTTGGTAACCGTGATAGCGTTACGGAGATGTTTAATAAACTCAAGTGGCAGACTCTGCAAGAGAGGCGCTCTGCATCGCGGTGTAGCTTGCTCGCCAGGTTTCGAGAGGGTGCGTTTCTGGATGAGGTATCGAATATATTGCTTCCCCCTACTTATACCTCCCGAGGAGATCACGAATGTAAAATTAGAGAGATTAGAGCGCGCACAGAGGCTTTCAGACAGTCGTTCTTCCCGCGAACCATACGCGACTGGAACAGGAAAGGGAGGTAATGACAGTGGCACGTAAAGTGCCCTCCGCCACACACCGTTGGGTGGCTTGCGGAGTATAAATGTAGATGTAGATGTAGATGTAGATGTAGATGTAGATTGACAGTCAAAGTACGTACATCTAAAGTTATTGTAATGTACATCTGAGTTTGCACTACAGCTTTTGTGAATGATTTCGAAAGTGAACCGTTGGGGGGGAACTATGTACTTTTGACACAAATTCACTAAATTTTAAGCCGATTTTTGAATGTTATCTTTGTCAAATTCATCACATGAAATGATACTTGTTTGAAAAATGTGTGACCAGGTGGTTCCAAAGTGAAACCGCCTCCTTAACACAATTGATTGTTTGTTTTTCTGCCAATTTCCTCTCGTATTCGTTGTTTACAACGATAATAAAGGTTAGTTTTGTCAAAAAAATTTAAGTAGTATAGTTTTCGCGTTGTTGCGACTCAAATGTTTGACTACAGTTAGTCCGCTATTCAGTCGGCTGTAGCAGAAATTTTCCAAGAAATCTACGAACATGCTTTCTCATTCGCAAACGAAATGATTTTGCGAGAAGCTTAGATGTAGCGGACCTACTTGTACCTTCCATCAGTAATGACAGTACTATGCAAGAACACAGTACAGCAGATCTGTATATTGAATGCTGACCACAGTTGCGGTATTTAAGAATAAAAATCTAGAGCGCACTGTTGTCACAAAGTGATATCTAAGTCGCAAAGTTGCCTAGTTTACTGTTAAAAAAAGAAAGTCTACATACATTTCTAATGTTGTGCTGTTGAATTCTTGTTAGCTCCTAGGATTTCTTCGCCTTTTGCCTCTAGCAAAGGTTTCTGTGAACTCCTGCCAGGGTCGTGGCCTCTATCTTCTCCCTCTACCTCTACGACCTCCTCGTTCACAGCAGTTAACTGGGGTAGGTTGCGGAGCAGGTAACCAACAGTGTCTTTCTTCTAGTGATGGGGAGCTCGTGAATGAGTCGTTCAAATGAACGCTTCACTCCTGTGAAGTGTGAACTAACCACTCAATTTCAATGAACTGGTACTTCAAACTCTTCACTCCACGCTTTTTTCTAGTTCACTCACTCTCTTCCCCTCTCCCTCACCCACGTCACTCCTCCTCCCATCACTTCCCTGTTCCGCTTGTCGGACGAATCACGCGGTGTAAGTGGGGAACGATAGGTTTAGGACGTGTGGAGGAGGTGATGGGTGAGGAGAAGGCAGCGTCAGCTGCTACCTCCAGTTCTGACATCATTACCCGTGACTATTTGTGCAGTTAAACTTGGCGTCTATGGGTAGCCTACCGTTCGCAGCGCTTGAAGACAAATGAATATTAAAGATAGAAACGAAGTGGCTATCTGTGTGAGCACGCACAGCAAACATGAAAATAAAAGGTTTGTTAATAACACTGAGAGAGGGATTTTACCTGAAATCGTACCAGTGACTACAGGTGACAGTTTACGTTTTGAATCTAGTGGGTTATTATTGTCAACAAAAATAAAATCTACAGGAAAACTTCTGAATAATTACTTAGCGTAGATATATAGACTTTGTGACAGTGTTAAACATACTCATTCTATTTTGGATTAAATTTTAAAAGGAACATAAAATTGGACTGCATTTCGTTGGTAACCCTATTTTTCAGTTCATGAATACAACAAATTATGTTTCATTTGGCAGATAAAAGACTTTTTTGGGCGCTTCATCAGAAAATGTCGAGCAAGATTAAATGTAGTACCTTCTTTATATGTGACAGCCTTCTCTGTTTATCTTTCCTTTGTCTCCCCCTTTTTTTTCTTTATTGTCATTTTGAAACATGTAAACAGGCAGGCCTGCAGCAGCATACTACGCCGCTCTTTGGCCGCAGAGAAACACAAAAGATAGAAATGAAGACAATTAGAGAAAAAAGATGGTGGACATATAAACGGAGCCAAACACTTTTTAAAATACAAGGTGCCGTTCACGGGCGTAAAGTCCAAGATAAAATTGTTCAGACACTTGGACACAGACAGAAACGCCCTTTGTCCCCTTCGACCATGCTGTATTTAAGATAACTCAGACGCTGTAAGAGCGTAAAACGTTGCGTGCACGTTACTCCATAGTTCCGCCATCTGTTGGTAAAATTGTGAAGTATTACGAAGCTTTATTGTAGGAGCGAGGCGAAGCGAGCGTAGCAGCGACTGAGCGGCGAACTGGGCAATTTCGCTAGGCTTCCGTACTTCACGAATGAACTACTTCATTTGAACGCTTCACGGCAAAGAGTGAAATGAATGAAGTAGTTCACGGGAATGAACGAGTTCGACCCACCTCTACTTTCTTCCCGGCAGCGTCTATCATTAGCTCTATCTATTCCTCCCGCGCGTCGCAGCACTTCTTCGAATGAGTCGTAATAAATCCACGCAATCTTCAAGACTGTACTGCAGCACCGCACTTCAAAAATGGCTCTGAGCACTATGGGACTCAACATCTGTGGTCATCAGTCCCCTAGAACTTAGAACTACTTAAACCTACGTAACCTAAGCACATCACACACATCTGTGCCCGAGGCAGGATTCGAACCTGCGACCGTAGCAGTCGCGCAGTTCCGGACTGAGCGCCTAGAACCGCTAGACCACCGCAGCACCGCACTCCCGAAGTTTGCAGTCCTTTATTTTCCGCCTTTCTCAATGTCCAAGTCTCTGCCACGTAAAAGAATCTGCTCCAGTGTATCTCTTTAAGAATAGTTCCCTCGTACTCGAGGGCACTGATTTTAGTAGCGTACTTCTCTTGATAAGCGATTGTCTGGCCTTTGTACTACTACCATCTACCGTCTGAGGTCCCTTAAAGTAATCTCTTTCAGCCTTCAAGGTGTACAGCTTCGTTGTGTTTTGCATCTCTTGTGCACTTCATGACATTCTTTGGTTTTGTTGATCGCATCGTAAGTTGCAAATAATGATTATTGTTATGCCTTAAAAGTTTTGCTTGCTAGAAATGTAAACCATCTATAAGCCCACTCAAACTTTAAACATACCAATTCGTAAACTTTAAACATAAGAATTCGAGAATGCCTTGCAAAACGTAAGTGCGAGAAAGTAACTTGAAAGTGCCTATGTGGTTCCCTGTGTGTCTAAACATTCGTAATACCAAGAATACTCTCTGAATTCAACATGTGTGAATAATTAAGATTTTAAACTGATGAACTTCCCCTTGAAAAACTCAATGTTCCTTTTTTTTATGATTTGATTTTGGCTTACCTGTTGCACAATAAAAGCACAGTGACACTGCTCTTTTCTTGAAAACGCTTCGCATTTGCTGAGCTACAACAAATTACTCAGATGCGTCTGGTGCAATGCGCTCTGTTTATAAAAAAGGCAAAGTATACCTGGTTCATAAAAAATCTGACTAAGTGAAAATGGTAACTCATATTTTGGCATGAACTTTGGATGTGGTCTATGACTTTGAATGCCGGCCGCGGTGGCCGAGCGGTTCTAGGCGCTACAGTCTGGAACCACGCGTCCGCTACGATCGCAGGTTCGAATCCTGCCTCGGGCATGGATGTGTGTGATGTCCTTAGGTTAGTTAGGTTTAAGTAGTTCTAAGTTCTAGGGGACTGATGACCTCAGAAGTTAAGCCCCATAGTGCTCAGAGCCATTTGAACCATTTTATGACTTGGAATAGACTGTAACAGCAAATGTTGTCAGTGTTCTGATTAGAAAAGTTTTATATTGAAAAATTAGCTCTTTTTTTGCTTCACAAATGTTAATACACAAAAGTGACAGTTCTACAGTGGACAAACGTAAGTAGTATTTAACATGAAATGAGATCTTCTCAAAAAATGCAATTCTTAAAAATTATAACAAATATTCAACTGTTATTCCTACTCCCTAATTAAAATTGAAAATTATGCTTGGCTGTTTATCTTTCCCTATACTAAAGTCTCTAATGTCTGAACCAAGAGCGCGTAACTACAAGCTGCCTCAATAAAGTACAAAATCTGAAATCAGTTACCTTAAATTAAGTCCTCTTCAGTCACACATCAAAATAATCATAATGAAATATTCTTCTCAAAATGCTTCAACTGCATTTCTCATCTCAAATAATTAATCAGCTAAGCAACATGTTCCACTTCCTCAGAATAGAACTGCAACCGTACCACTAGGCCTATCACATGACACATGGCACATAACTCATGACATATCCCTGCCGACTACTGCATCTCTTCTCACGATTAGCGCTGCGCATCATCTCCTTTGCATCTTGCAAAACAGAGATGGTCCAAGCAAGCCTCCAGGCGACACAGCATCTCTGATTACTGTACGCTTAAAATTTCAAACAGTACAAAGCCGCTTACGCGTTCGTGACATCCAAATAGTAGAGAAATGCTCATGAAATTATCTACAGCTCCCTATCAGCATTTAGTTATCACGCTTATATTCGTCTGGTGAAGTAACGTCTGTAGCTTGACATCATTTCCACTCAGTAAGACAATGCTTTATGTAAACGGCTTTTTTTTTAAATTTACGAATGGCTTTTGGAAATCACTCA
The DNA here is from genome assembly GCF_021461385.2 of Schistocerca piceifrons. NCBI lineage: Eukaryota > Metazoa > Arthropoda > Insecta > Orthoptera > Acrididae > Schistocerca > Schistocerca piceifrons. Next base: position 521,901,266 of record NC_060143.1, read on the forward strand.
TATAACCAGCCTCAGAATTATCAGTTACTTTCACTAAGCCTGAAATTAAGACTATGGTCTAAGAAATTTAAAATACATTCATTAACATGAAAGGAGGGATTTCATCGGAAACCATACACTATGTTATCAAAAGTATCCGGATACCCCCAAATACATACGTTTTTCATATTAGGTGCATTGTGCTGCCACCCACTGCCAGGACCTCCATATCAGCGATGTCAGTAGTCATTAGACATCGTGAGAGAGCGGAATCGGGCGCTCCGCGGAACCCAAAGACTTAGAAGTAATCAGGTGATTGGGTTTCACTGGTGTCAGACGTCTGTGCACGAAATTTCCACACTCCTAAACATCCCTAGGTCCACTGTTTCCGATGTGATAGTGAAATGGAAACGTGAAGGGACATGTGCAGCACAAAAGCGTACAGGACGACCTCGTCTGTTGAATGACAGAGACCGCCAACAGTTGAAGAGAGTCGTGATGTCTCATAGGCAGACATCTATCAGACCATCACACAGGAATTCCAAACTGCATCAGGATCCACTTCAAGTTCTATGACCGTTAGGTGGGAGGTGAGACAACTTGGATTTCATGGTCGAGCGGCTGCTCATAAGCCAAACTTCACGCCGGTAAATGCTAAACAACGCCTCGCTTGGTGTAAGGAGCGTAAACGTTGTACGTTTGAACAGTGGAAAAACGTTGGGTGGAGCGACGAATCACGGTACACAATGTGGCGATGCGATGGCAGGGTGTGGGTATGGCGAATGCCCGGTGTACGTCATCTGCCAGCGTGTGTAGCGCCAACAGTAAAATTTGGAGGTGGTGGTGTTATGGTGTGGTGGTGTTTTTCATGGAGGGGGCTTGCACCCCTTGTTGTTTTGCGTGGCACTTTCACAGCAGAGGCCTACATTGATGCTTTAAGCACGTTCTTGCTTCCCACTGATGATGAGCAGTTCGGGCATGGCGATAGCATCTTTCAACACTGTCGAGCACCCGTTCGTAATGCACGGCCTGTGGCGGAGCGGCTGCACGACATTAACATCCCTGTAACGGACTGGCCTGCACAGAGTCCTGACCTGAATCCTACAGTACACGTTTTGGGTGTTTTGTAACGCCCTCTTCGGGCCGTGCCAAACCGACCGACATCGATACCTCACCTCAGTGCAGCAATCCGTAAAGAATGGGCTGCATTCCTCAAGAAACCTTGCGGCACCTGATTGAACGTATGCCTGCGAGAATGGAAGCTGTCATCAAGGCTAAGGGTTTGCCAAACCATATTGAATTCCAGCATTGCCGATGGAGGGCGCCACGAACTTTTAAGTAATTTTGAGCCATGTGTCCGGATACTTTTGATCACATGATGTACTTACTTTTTTGCTCTCATTCTTAAAACTAGATGATTATGTTTGAATACATTACTGGAGTGACAGTGATCAATATGTTACAAATATTTACTATTAAAAACAATCTTGATCACAATTTATTTAGTACGGTGATCGGTTTCGACCACTACTGTGGTCATCATTAGACCTACAAGTCGTATACAAACCTTTAATTAGAGGGCTACATACATAAAAGAAAATACGTAAAGTTATAAAGCTATAAAATGATGAATTACCAATGAGTAAGAACCTCCTTCTGCTAGAGAATCACTACTGGAGAAACCAGTGCACGTCTTACTATATATAATGGAGGCTCCGCCCACTTCTGATGGTATCATGTCATTGCTAACCAATGAGTTATAAGTCGAAAAACAACGTAAAATTTCTTAGTTAAAAGAACATTGTCGAGAAATAAAAACAATCACACACTAAGCTTAGGTTATTTAACAGCTACTGTCAATTAAGAAGCGTTAAAAATATTTAAACATGTAGGATAAATGAACTTCGTTTTCACAGAACATGAGTTGCCCTCTGAAGGCCTGTTAGTGAACCATTTGGAACCACTGGTTGCCATGGTGAAGTTGTACGTCGTTCCAAAGATGAGGCAGCAGACTTCTTTCCACTGAAGTTGTTGTGAAGCCGATAGGCAACCTAGTGGTTGCCATGGTGAGGATAAACGCCAATGCAAAGATGTGGCAGCAGACTTTTTCCTAACGAAGTCGTTGCGAAAGTGGAATGGCAAAGACTGTCACGTCAAACGATGTACTGTTGATGATTATAGTCAGTTAAGCTGCTTCAAGGCAAACACGTAGTTTCTAACTGTAATATTTGTCTTATTGTGTTAAACGTTATACGGAATGAGTAAATTATGACAGAATTTTAAATTTTTTATATTTGGTCCGGAAACCATTGACCATTGACCTGTATCCGTACAAGACCCTGGGTTCTAGGTTTCGGGACAGTCGCTTCGTAACATTGATAATGTAAATATATATATAAATAAACGCAAAAACAAAAAAATTTCGCTTTTGCTATATTTTTATTTCTCTTCCTTCTATAACGTCGTGTATGAGTTTAAACATTTTTATGCCTTCTGTCACTAAAAGACATTGAAAGTTCCTTGGTAATTGACTGTCAGAGGACATCAGGTGCTGAATTAGTATCGTGGTTTCGTCCTATATTCTATAGCGACTCGAGCTGATTGAGGCCGTTGTGGTGTACGGATGATGGAGTGTCGGATTGTGGAGGCAGTATTGCTGGAACAGAACAATACCTTGTATCCGTCTTGAATTACAATGCCGGAGTGCTGCGACGCCCCTGTATTCGCCCTGTGCAGACTCGTGGTCCACCGTGTTGGCCGTGACGTCGGAAGGTCGCAGCATCCTGGTTTGCTAACACTGTTTACTTCACTCAGCAGATCGCGTGTGAGCTAGCACTACGCAGCCTTAAGTGGGCAGTGCCAGCGATACGTACGTCCGCAGAATTCCTGTAGGTTACTGTGTCAGAAGTTCGCCTCGGTGCATAGGTATGGCGGAAGTACCAACCTGGCTGCGAACCACTGTCCTCCAAGGCAGAAGTTCGTGCTTCTGTGCACCTAGGTGATGGCTCCCGTTGTATCGCCAAAGTCCGCGGTGCAGACTTAGAATTGTGACCTAGTCTGGTGGAGGTTACCCCGACCGGCGTCGGCTGCTGGCTGCCCCATAGCCTGTTGGAGACTTATGTGGACCCGAAGTCGTGGTGGGAACTGCCACAATGCGCTGGAAGCAGAGGGTGTTTCAAACAGTTAGTGGCGCTACACGGCTTCCAGGCACATACAGATCAACACCTCCGACACCCAATGGTGTGGAAATGTACCACAGGTCGGCTCGGGTTGCTTGGCCTTTGCGATGTCGCCACGATTGCGCGGCTTTAACCCGCCCGCCTTGTGGTGTACAAATAGGCTTGCTTGAGAAATTACACTACTGGCCATTAAAATTGCTACACCACAATGATGACGTGCTAAAAACGTGAAATTTAACCGACAGGAAGAAGATGCTATGATATGCAAATGATTAGCTTTTCAGAGCATTCACACAAGGTTGGCGCCGGTGGCGACACCTACAACGTGCTGACATGAGGAAAGTTTCCAACCGATTTCTCATACATAAACAGTAGTTGACCGTCGTTCCCTGGTGAAAAGTTGTTGTAATGCGTCGTGTAAGGAGGAGAAATGCGTACCATCACGTTTCCGACTTTGATAAAGGTCGGATTGTGGCTTATCGCGATTGCGGTTTATCCAATGAATACCCGTTATCATCTGCATTTCTTCTTGGTGTAGCAAATTTTAATAGCCAGTAGTGTATATAGACAGTTCATCCACCCGGGTAATCGATAGTTATGGATACTGGCAAAATATCGGTCCCGGAAAATGCAAGACATTCGAGTATGACAAAATTTTTTTTCGTGCGATATAATTGCAAATTAATAATTTTTGGATTTTTTCCCTTTAACTGGTACTGTAAATCCTAGCTTCTTGCCAAATTTCATGATTCTAGGTCAACGGGAAGAACCCCATAGGTTTTGATCAGTAAATTTGCGAGTATTAAAATACGGGACATATATGGCACTATCTTTTGATTTCTTTGACTTAAAAGCTTCAATTTTTTATACCGCCAAGGGATCGTAGACCTTAGTGTGTGACAAAGTTTTCAACTTGATACGTCACTGCGTTCCTGAGGAAAATAGTTTCCAACTCACGGACATTCAGGCGGACAGGAATAGACCTGGAGATCTTATTGCCCACGGCAGTACCTCTGTATCACGCAGTCGGTTCTTAGAGGCACATGCTATTTGTGGACGATCTTGTTGAAAACTTGCACCACGATACTGATGCTTGGGAGTTAATAGACGACGACTCAGAATGTCCCTGACGTACTGTAATCTAGAGCAGTGATAATCGCGGTTCATTTCTGACCGCAGTGCTCCGCCATTCATTTGAAGTCCATGATTCCCACACAAGGTATCACTCCAAACGCAGCTGTTAGTGTCTCCAAACGCAGCCGTCGGTGCAGTGTTTGTATAGACCCTCCGTATAATCCTTCTGCCTTTCAGCTTTCCCTCCTTTACTTAGGATTGGTTTCCCGAATGAGCTCTAGATATTCATAAGCTTATTCTCTTTTCTCCAAAGGCCTCTTTAATTTTCCTGTAGGCGGTATCCATATTTCCACTAGTGAAACAAGCTTCTAAATCTATAGATTTGTTCTCTGCCCATTCCTGCTTAGCCATTTTGTACTTCCTGTCAATATCATTTTTAGACGTTTGTATTCCCTTTCGCCTGCTTGATTTGCTGAATTTCTATATTTTCTTCTTCCATCAATTAAATTCAGTATCTCCTGTGATATCGAAGGATTTCAACTTGGCCTTGTTTGTTTACGTATTTTTCACTATTTCATTTCTTAAAGCTTACCCGTTCGTCTTCTACTGTATTCCTTTCCTCTGTTCCAGTCAACCTCTGTCTAATGCTTACTATGAAATTCTCAACAATCTCTGGATCTTTGAACTTATACAGCTCACGTTTCCTACATTTTTGTAATTTCTTCAGTTTTAATCTACAGTTTATAATCAATAAATTGTGGTCAGAGGGCACATCTGCCACTGGAAATGACCTGCAATTTAAAATCCAGTTCCAAAATCTGTCAGTCTTAAACCTCCCATGTCTCCAGGTCCGTCCACGTATACAACCTTCTTTCATGGTTCTAAAGCTTAATGTTAGCGATGATTAAATTATGCTCCGTACAAAATTATACCATGCAGCTTCCTCTTGCATTCCTTTGTCCCAAGTCCACTTTCACCTATTATTCTTGCTTCTCTTCCGTTTCCTACTATCGAATTGCAGCCCCATCACAACTAAATTTTCACCTCCCTCAACTATCTGAATAATTTATTCTCCTTCATCGTACATTACCGAGGAAGGTGGCGCAGTGCTTAACACACTGGACTCGCATTCGGGAGGACGACGGCTCAAAGCCACGTCCGGCAATCCTGATTTAGGTTTTCCGTGATTTCCCTAAATCGCTTCAGGCAAATGCGGGATGGTTCCTTTGAAAGAGCACGGCCGACTTCCTTTCCCTTCCCTCCCTAATCCCCCTAATCCAATGGGACCGATGACCTCGGTGTTTGGTCCCCTTCCCACCCTCCCTCCAAATCAACAACGACAATTCCTCATACATTTCTTCACTCCATTCATCATCTGCAGAGCTTTTGGGATATGAACATGTACTGTTGTGGTGGGGCTGAGCTTCATGTCTGTCTTGGCTACGATTATCTTTCTTGAAATATAATTGGCAATTTTGATTTATTCTGATGTTGGAGCTATGTGTAGGTAATCCTGGAATTAGTTTCTGTGATGCTGGGCAGCTGGAGAGCTCTCTAGGTTTGAATCTGTATTCACATGTTTTGAATTTTTATACGAAGATAGAACTGTAGCTGGAGATGTTAACATAAATTTTCCAAACAACTGTCATTTCGTTTTAAAAGAGCACGTATACTTTCCTGCTCAAGCCTTACACTGCTTCCACTTGCGCCAACTCATTATACAGCACACATTCATATCTCGCCGATATTTTCGCATCCAGGTCTTCAGGCAGACTAGTCCACACCGATCGGATCTCTGCAGCTAGCTTATCTACTCATGATACAATATTCATGACTTATTCGTTGCTATGTCTAAAGAAGAAACAGCAAGTGACAACTTCAGGGATCTTAAGCACTTGCATATGTCTGACCCTATAGCTGACAACAAATTACGAGGAGTCTAATTTCACTGAGAGACTCAATAATGTAAACGATAAACACGCTCCGCTAGAAACTGTAGGAGCCAGGAGGAAACCTGATCCATGGCTTACCCGTCAACTCAAACACCTTTTGAGTACAAGAGACGCAGTACACAGGAAATGTAAACGGCACACGTTCACTGAGAATCATGTCGCCTACAAGTGAGCAGCCGTGGTCGAAGGGACCAATTAGACTTCAGCAGCCGAGCGGGGTGGATGTGCTGTGTGTTTCCCTCTGCATTGCCTGCACGCTAGCCGTGTTTACCTCCTCCGGCCGACACTAAAGTGATGCTGCACATAGGTGTATTTTGCCCTAAAAGCTGAGACTATGTGCTATTTGCTTATTGTGCACTGATGCGCCGTAGAGCTAATCTGTATTTACGTCTCACTTGCAGTGCATCTGGAGCTCCTCTGCCGCTTTAAATCACTTTGCGTTTGTGAATGTATTAAACTGTGCTATTACTTCAAATGTGGTGAAAAGAAACAAGGATTCCGAAGATCCAGGTATGTAACATTATTTGTAATTACTTTCATTCATAATATATGCTACTTTTATTAGTAATCGCTCTTTTTGTTATATTTCAGGGTGCTTACCTGCATATTTCTTAGTACAGTGTGATAGAAAAGTTATTACGCTCATGGAAATGTAGAAAACTGGCCGCTGAATACCGTAGTTCGATTTTTTGCGATTTTTTTTTACATTAATGAGTTGTTAGATATAAAAAATAGAATAATGGAAATGAATTTTGAAAGCATTTTATCTTTATCTTAGGTCTTCAAAAGTCAGAACTATGACAAAAGATGGCCTCTATGATCTTGTGAAGGTTCTGAAAAAGAGTTCGTAAAAGGATTGGACTTAATGGGAAACGATCGTAACTTACCTGGCGGAGAACAGAACGGTTTTAAACATAAACTATGTTATAAAAAGTCACAGTTAAAAGAAAAGTCAGCTTGTCTCATACACATTTGGAAGTATTTTCTTAAAAATAAAGACAATTGGCTGTAAAGTACCATTAAAATTCCATGTTACTAAACTCAAGTTGGTAAGCTGTCGAAGTTTGTAGATGTAAGCGAAAGCAGTGAAACTCGTAAGATACAGCAAATGAGAAACAATCCTCGAGCAACAGAATTAACGTATGTCCGCCAAATGAAGCTCCGAGATTGTAGAAATGCTGGGGGGGTTCTAAAGACGTTAAGAACATTGCTTCATGTCCTACAGGAAGAGCTAAACACAGAAAAGCATTCGATCGGTGTCATAGAGACTTACAAACAAAACAACACCTTTCAGTTATCCAAGACTTGTCAATCTTTGTGGAAGCCTCACTGTCAAGGGAACAGTACGAAATAATCCAAACAGCTGATAGGAATGTCAGTGCCTGGTACAGATCCAACAAGAGGCTCGAAAGCAGTGCTACACTGTGACTGAATCCTATCAGGTGCCTGCCATATATCTGGAGATACAATTAAAGCCTTGCTTAGTCACACATGTGAGCGATTAATGTTATATTCGGAAGTGGTTTTAAATTATCTTCCAAATTATGACATAAATGCAATGAAACTTTTCTACACACGAGGGTCACAGAAAATTCAATTCAAGAAAAATTTGAAAACTACCAAGATTCTGATGTAAAAATATTTCAGTCATCTTTAGTGTCTCTCCAAGTTATTAGTCGCATGACTGACGACCTAATCCTTCACTAACATCTTCTCGCTATTGCTATGACAGACCAGAAAGAATTAGATTTATTCATGTAACAGTTGATGCTACTAATGAAGAAATTGGTTATATCAACAGGCAACTTGAAACCATTACAAGAAACAAAAATTGCTAGAACAGAGTGTGATTTACCCTTAAAACAGGCGTTGCTGACGACTAACGTAGATGCAAAGGTCTGCATCGCAGCAACAGAGACAGCATCGGCAATTAGATGCTGCACTTGCAGGGCTACCTTAAAAGACTTCAGTGACTTGTCACAAACCAAAGTTGCATACAGAGAAGCTCTTCAGTCTTGCCGGTCTACAGTCCTTGTCTGCATTAGATATTTCTAATTTTTGTTACAGTTGCCTCGTAAAATAAAGATCAAGAAGCGGCAAACCCGTTCAAAAGAGGAAAAGAAACTTGTTCAACACAGGAAAGAAGATACACAAGAAATATTTAGAAATCTATTGGGATTAAATGGTTCAAAATGGTTCAAATGGCTCTGAGAACTATGGGACTTAACTTCTGAGGTCATCAGTCCCCTAGAACTTAGAACTACTTAAACCTAACTAACCTAAGGACATCACACACATCCATGCCCGAGGCAGGATTCGAACCTGCGACCGTAGCGGTCGCGCGGTTCCAGACTGTAGCGCCTAGAACCGCTCGGCCACTCCGGCCGGCGGGATTAAACGTAGATACTCCCAAGCACTGCTATGAAAATAGCAATGATGGGAGCACAGGAAGAAGATTTTTTGCAGACTCTGAAACATTAGCAAAAATAACAAATGTAGATCTGCAACTCATAAATCGATTCACGGTTATTCTAGATTTTATTTTCAGCGGGTATAAGACAGACATAGACAGATTTTCAGCTTATACTGTTGAAAGAACAAGAGTGTGTGTTTGTTTATAACCATGTCATCCTATGTCTCTCACTGTGCACAAGGTTTTGATGCATGGCACAACCGTCATTGTACATGTCCTCTTACCCACAGGCAGTTTACCAGAAGAAGCAGCCGAGACTCTCAATAAGCACTTTCGTGTTGACAAACATTTGCTAAGAAATTCTCATGAGAATAAAGGAATCAGATTCATTAGTAACAGGAATGAAATCGAAGCCAAAGAAAACCAGCAAACCTTTCTCAAAAGAAACATTATTGGACATAATATACAGGCTTCTACTGAGGTCTGATCCGTTACTAACAGGTGTTAGACCGAAGCCAAAGAAATCCAGCAAAACCTTTCGTACGGGAAACATTACATTCACTGCTCTCAAGCGAAGGATAGATTAGGCAGGTCCTCCAAGCTGAAAATGATGATGAAGAGGAGTCCCCAATAAAAACATACCGCTTAGATGAACAAATTGGAAGACATCATGTGAATAATACTTAGTATCTCAGCTAAGAAATAAAGAATCTAATAAAAGTGCCATAATTTTGTTTTACTGCACAGTATATAGTATGTAAATGAATTATTATCTTACAAATATATTCTCTAGAGTCTAACGGTACAGCAAATACCGAACACTGATTTTGGCCAAATTTTTCTTGAAGAACACTTATGCGCGCCGTAGCGCGACAAGAACATGGCGAATCGGTGCAGCAAATCTGCTTTTCGGGCCAAAAGCACCCGATTTCAAATGAGGCGGCTAAGATCCCAGCCGCCGACAACGTCGGCATACACCTTTCGATCGTAAGTATTACGATCTATGTGAAATTTACTAACGACGCTACATGGAACAATGTCCGACATATGAAACAAGGACTCGGCCGCAGACGGAAATATTGGCAACGTCGAGGTTGACCATGTCGGACTGGAAATGTAGAGTATACGCGTATCCGAGCTCCCCTTCGAACTCCTGGTGACAGACGTGTGGTGGCATTCCGGCCCTACGGCACAGCACAAGAACACACAGCAGAGAAGTGGACTCAATTTAAGACGCATCCAGCCCTCAACGGAGTGGACAAGGTGAGCACTGAACTCAGACTTGTACCTTATACCTACAGACAGAGTTTGCCGAGCCGTAGTTATTTAAGACTGTCACCCTCAAATGTGTTCCGGATGTGGTAACGAAAGTCACATACGTACCGAAGGCCTCGGAATCACCCAACTTGCACTGCAGGATGTGGCACCTCCACCGACACAAAATATCCTCCCCGTAACCTACGTAGCAGGCTCACGACGCCTCCGTCCGTCCACACACAAAAGACCGACGTTGCTGTTACCGAACAACCCTCTGCAGACTGACGCCTGGCCGACCAATCAGCCTTGCCTGTGGCAGAACTTGGTACAACGCCATCGGAAACTACACACACCACCGACAGCTGGACGACAATCTATTCACTTAATGTACCAAACGAACCCTTTGTGCCGGAATCAATGCCAACAACTGACACGGGAGGCCACGATCAACAAAAGTGGTCACTGGAACGCTGAGAGCGACGCTGCAAGGCCATGTTAGAACACCGAAGACGCCCCTCACCGGAGGAAGAGGAACTGATCCGGTAGGATGCTGACCACCATTGCCTCTGACTTGAATCTACATCTACATCTACATCTACGTCCATACTCCGCAAGCCACCTGACGGTGTGTGGCGGAGGGTACCTTCAGTACCTCTATCGGTTCTCCCTTCTATTCCAGTCTCGTATTGTTCGTGGAAAGAAGGACTGTCGGTATGCCTCTGTGTGGGCTCTAATCTCTCTGGTTTTATCCTCATGGTCTCTTCGCGAGATATACGTAGGAGGGAGCAATATACTGCTTGACTCTTCGGTGAAGGTATGTTCTCGAAACTTCAATAAAAGTCCGTACCGAGCTACTGAGCGTCTCTCCTGCAGAGTCTTCCACTGGAGTTTATCTATCATCTCCGTAACGCTTTCGCGATTACTAAATGATCCTGTAACGAAGCGCGCTGCTCTCCGTTGGATCTTCTCTATCTCTTCTATCAACCCTATCTGGTACGGATCCCACACTGCTGAGCAGTATTCAAGCAGTGGGCGAACAAGCGTACTGTAACCTACTTCCTTTGTTTTCGGATTGCATTTCCTTAGGATTCTTCCAATGAATCTCAGTCTGGCATCTGCTTTACCGACGATCAACATTATATGATCATTCCATTTTAAATCACTCCTAATGCGTACTCCCAGATAATTTATGGTATTAACTGCTTCCAGTTGCTGACCTGCTATTTTGTAGCTAAATGATGAAGGATCTATCTTTCTGTATATTCGCAGCACATTACACTTGTCTACATTGAGATTCAATTGCCATTCCCTGCACCATGCGTCAATTCGCTGCAGATCCTCCTGCATTTCAATACAATTTTCCATTGTTACAACCTCTCGGTACACCACAGCATCATCTGCAAAAAGCCTCAGTGAACTTCCGATGCCATCCACCAGGTCATTTATGTATATTGTGAATAGCAACGGTCCTATGACACTCCCCTGCGGCACACCTGAAATCACTCTTACTTCGGAAGACTTCTCTCCATTGAGAATAACATGCTGCGTCCTGTTATCTAGGAACTCCTCAATCCAATCACACAATTGGTCTGATAGTCCATATGCTCTTACTTTGTTCATTAAACGACTGTGGGGAACTGTATCGAACGCCTTGCGGAAGTCAAGAAACACGGCATCTACCTGTGAACCCGTGTCTATGGCCCTCTGAGTCTCGTGGACGAATAGCGCGAGCTGGGTTTCACATGACCGTCTTTTTCGAAACCCATGCTGATTCCTACAGAGTAGATTTCTAGTCTCCAGAAAAGTCATTATACTCGAACACAATACGTGTTCCAAAATTCTGCAACTGATCGACGTTAGAGATATAGGTCTATAGTTCTGCACATCTGTTCGACGTCCCTTCTTGAAAACGGGGATGACCTGTGCCCTTTTCCAATCCTTTGGAACGCTACGCTCTTCTAGAGACCTACGGTACACCGCTGCAAGAAGGGGGGCAAGTTCCTTCGCGTACTCTGTGTAAAATTGAACTGGTATCCCATCAGGTCCAGAGGCCTTTCCTCTTTTGAGCGATTTTAATTGTTTCTCTATCCCTCTGTCGTCTATTTCGATATCTACCATTTTGTCATCTGTGCGACAATCTAGAGAAGGAACTACAGTGCAATCTTCCTCTGTGAAACAACTTTGGAAAAAGACATTTAGTATTTCGGTCTTTAGTCTGTCATCCTCTGTTTCAGTACCATTTTGGTCACAGAGTGTCTGGACATTTTGTTTTGATCCACCTATCGCTTTGACATTCCTGTAGAATGGACGGCTCGGAGGGAAACGTCCGTCTGCCAGTCGTCTGTGGAGACCAGTCATTTTTAATTTACACGTCAAGTTCCGTAGACCAAGTTGACGACGAAATCCCCAAATCCCCAAGACCATGGAAGGTGTCAGTACGTTAAATTGCAACATAAAAGTAACAACAGATAAAAATAAAATGTTTATGAACCGATAAAAAGTCAACCCATAAGTTTAAGTAAACGCAACCAACAATACAACAAGAATCAGCTTAATTTTTCGAGGAACTCCTCGACAGAATAGAAGGAGTGACCCATGAGAAAACTCTTCTGTTCCGATTTGAAAACGCGTGGATTACTGCTAAGATTTTTTAATTCTTATGGTAGCTTACTGAAAACGGATGCTGCAGTAAACAGAACGCCTTTCTGCACAAGGGTTAAGGAAGTCCAATCCAAATGCAGGTTTGACTTCTGCCGAGTATTAAGTGAGTAAAAGCTGCCTATTCTTGGGAATAAGCTAATACTGTTAACAAGAAATGACAGTAAGGAATTTATATACAGGGTGATTCAAAAAGAATACCACAACTTTAAAAATGTGTATTTAATGAAAGAAACATAATATAACCTTCTGTTATACATCATTACAAAGAGTATTTAAACAGGTTTTTTTTTCACTCAAAAGCAAGTTCAGAGATGTTCAATACGGCCCCCTCCAGACGCTCGAGCAATATCAACCCGATAGTCCAACTCGTTCCACACTCTCTGCAGCATATCAGGCGTAACAGTTTGGATAGCTGCTGTTATTTCTCGTTTCAAATCATCAATGGTGGCTGGGAGAGGTGGCCGAAACACCATATCCTTAACATACCCCCATAAGAAAAAATCGCACGTGGTAAGATCAGGGCTTCTTGGAGGCCAGTGATGAAGTACTCTGTCACGGGCTGCCTGGCGGCCGATCCATCGCCTCGGATAGTTGACGTTCAGGTAGTTACGGACAGATAAGTGCCAATGTGGTGGCGCTCCATCCTGCTGAAATATGAATTGTTGTGCTTCTTGTTCGAGCTGAGGGAACAGCCAATTCTCTAACATCTCCAGATACTGTAGTCCAGTTACAGTAGCACCTTCGAAGAAAAAGGGACCAAAAACTTTATTGGCTGAAATGGCACAGAAAACGTTCACCTTAGGCGAGTCACGCTCATACTGAGTTGTTTCCCGCGGATTCTCAGTGCCCCATATACAGACATTGTGACGGTTGACTTTCCCGTTAGTGTGGAAAGTTGCTTCATCACTAAACACAATCTTTGAAACGGTCGCCATCTTAGCATCAACTGACGCTGACGCCTAGTCAACAGCGCCTCAAGCGAACAAATGTACAACTAAATGAAACTTTATAGCTCCCTTAATTCGCCGACAGATAGTGCTTAGCTCTGCCCTTTGTCGTTGCAGAGTTTTAAATTTCTAAAGTTTTGGTATTCTTTTTGAATCACCCTGTATTGTGAGGCCAATGTCAAAATACCCAGACTCGTGAACAGGAGTCGACAAGAGGTTCGTGAACTTAACACCACTTTTAGCCCGCACCGTTCGTTTCTGAGCCATAAATATCCTTTCAGAATGGGAAGAGTTACCCTAAAATACAATACCATACGGCATAAGCGAATGAAAATAAGCAAAGTAGACTAATTTCCACGTCCAACGATCAGTCACTTCAGATGCCATTCGAATAGTAAAAATGGCAGCATTAAGTCTTTCAACAAGGCCCTGAGCGTGGGCTTTCCACGACAGTTCACTATCTATCTGAACTCCTAGAAATTTGAACTGTTCAGTTTCACTAATCATATACCCATTCTGAGAAATCAAAACGTCAGGTTTTGTTGAATTGTGTGTTAGAAACGGCAAAAACTGAGTCTTGCTGTGATTTAGTGTTAGTTTATTTTCTACAAGCCATGAACTTACGTCATGAACTGCACTATTTGAAACCGAGCCAATGTTGCACACAACAACCCCTCTCAGACCCTACTTCAGAGCCATTCTCAACAATGTGAATAATGTCTTTTTGCTGTCTTTTGCTAAAGCAAGAGGTGAAACAATTGTGAGCTACTCACCGTATTCCGTAATGGTCCAACTTTTGGAGCACTATTTTGTGATAAACACAATGAAAGGTCTTAGTTAAATTAAAAAAATATGCCTAGCGTTCGAAACCTTTTGTTTAACCCATTCAGTACCTCATAGAGAAAAGAGAATATAGCATTCTCAGTTATTAAACGACTCCTAAAGCCGAACTGTACATCTGATAGCAAATCATGTGGTATAAAATGATCAATTATCCTTACATACACAACCACTATGTCATGGCACTCTACACCTTTATTCATTAATGTTTGTGCACTGTCGGACACCACCAAACGTCGTGACTGGACCAATTCTACTCCGCTGACATGACCCCACCTTTCCTATGTTGCTAGGAAAACAGCGTCTTCGCCGGTGATTTTGGATGTATCCTTCACCCCGACGATAAAACCCCGCACTACACGCACTGTTCTGGACAGGAAGTGATGATTCATGATCTTCAATCGTGCGACACATGGGAAAAGGAACACAGTGTCACCTCTGGACACACGTATCTTACCAGCCCTTTGGCGAGCAAACTGGATGGCATATATGTGTTATAAGGTGTTATGCAAAGATTGGTTGCCACCAAATGATGGGCTCTGGCACATTCCGATCACAGCTCATGTATCGACCCGTATGATATTCGAACTCGCTTTTGGCTCTTACAGCTAACCTCACACTTACTAAACAGCGAGCAAACCCGGTTCCAGTTGCAAATTGCTTAACAGTTTCCAGAGGCAAATAAAATTTTGTTTTCTGTATTTCATGCAATAATTGACCAAATTTAGAAGTTTAAAATGCTGTCGCAATCTACTCATTAGGTGATATAATCTTATGTTAAAGGTTTAACACAATAAGTAAAGTATTATAGTGAGAATCTGTGGACTATATGTCGACATCGTAACTTATGGCGCGCAAAATACCCAGAGTATAATCATCCAGTGTTTGAAAATGAGTGCGCTTAGCGATTTCGAATGAACTTTCCATCGTATTTAAACCTTTTCTAAACTTTTTGTCGGTTATAGCCCCATAAAATAAAGAGAGAGAAACAATTCGTCGCTAGGTAAGAGTACACCGTAAAGGTTCAAGCATGACGTTTTAATTTGTTACCTCTGTATTCAGGCTATTTTTCTTTCAGACGTTTAAAGCTGTTTTACACATGGGAGTTAGATTCTCTAAGGAAACGGAGATAGGGCGTGTTACTGGTTCGTTCCTAAACTAAACCATTGAAGACTATCGTCCCTCGCCAGAAGAACGACTAAATAACAAAGATACGTTGCCTATGTGTTTTTAAAATTTTTTTTTGCTTTTCAAGTAACGTATTTTTACTTATTTTGTGTTTAATAATAAATTAATTTGTGGTATTTCATACAAACTTAAACCCACCGGTACTAGAAACAGATTATTTAAAAAATTGTAAGTTGTGTAAAAGTTTTCATGGAAAATAACTTGGAATGATATACCATCGACCAATATTTGAATACTGCTCGTCAGTCTGGGATCAGCAACAGAAATTGATAGAGGAAATGGAGAAAAGTGAAAGCAGAGCAGCACATTCTGTTACAAGTTCATTACGCAACCGCAATAGCGTAACGAAAGCGTTCAGCCAACTTCGGTGGCAGAAGATACATGAGAAGCGTGCTACATCACGGTGTGCTTTACTGTTAATGAACCAATACATTCCTATATCGAGGGAAGACCACGAAAGTAAAATCAGGGAGATTCAAGCTCACGCACACGCTTACCAGCAACCATTTTCCTTCTTACTGTTCGGAACTGGAAGAGGAACAACCAATATTGGTTCACAAAGCACCCTCTTCCTCACAGCGAAAAGTAGCTTGTTGTGTACAGATATCGATGCAGATGCTTGTGAAATCTCACGCACGGATCCTGAAATCTGGTTATTCTAAAGATTTCCTCCTTGATGTGCCGAACAGATATACGGTTGAAACGTTCCCTTAGAAAAATTAATTAATTCTGTGCTGATAAACCTCTTACAGTGTTTGATTTTACCTATTGTGATCAGCACTAGACTGACACACAATATTTTTAGCGCAACACAATCTGACTTTCAAAACTCCCTACAAAAGAATGGCCCTGACTAACATTAACCTATACCTTTCACAAATCACTTACCTCACAAAACTCTTCGTTACTCGAACTACTGCAATACAGCGAGCGTCACTACTGCCAGCTAAATAAAAGATTCAAACTACTGAAGGCACTAACTACTGATAGGCATAGTTAGCAAATGAAAGATTTTGATAGAGAACAAACAATGTATTTACCTTAATAGTGTTCAAAAGTCATAATATATATAGCAGTTCATGACATCCATTCGTACAAATGGACTGTTTCTGATGGACACACGTCCAGATCATCCGCTCTCAAAAATCCGCCATCTCACTTCCCCACATCCACCACTGCTGGCGGCTCACCTCCAACTGCGCAACGCTACGCGCTGTTAACATCCAGCTGCCCAACACCACAATGGCAGACAACAATGCAAACTAGCCATAGACTGCACACAGCACAGTCAGTGATTTTCATACAGAGCGATACGTGGCGTTACCAACATAAAAACCTAAACAGCCTACTTACACGGTAATCTTTACAAAAAAATGGTTCAAATGGCTGTGAGCACTATGGGACTTAACTTCTGAGGTCATCAGTCCCCTAGAACTTATAACTACTTAAACCTAACTAACCTAAGGACATCACACACATCCATGCCCGAGTCAGGATTCGAACCTGCGACCGTAGCGGTCGCGCAGTTCCAGACTGTATCGTCTAGAAGCGCTCGGTCACTACGGCTGGCTAATGTTTTCAGTCAACGTCGATAGGTGTCTGTAGAGTTGGCGCTATACCTGGATATATGATTTTAATCTGTTCTACTGTCTGTGCTCTTTTTATTTTTTAGCATCTAAGTGTCGAATTCACAAATCCATACTTGTGCCATGCTGTGCTCGCCCCCGTAGCAGTGGATACCATGTTTATCCCATACTTTCTTCCAATAATTCCCGTTCCCGTAGTGAGCTACTGGGCTTGTTGACATGTGTACCTGACCTATGACAGCTTTCTGCAGGTTGTGAGGAAAAGCTTTGTGACAGGAGGAGTTCCTCAAGAAAGCGAACTACCAGAATTCCGCTATGTGGATAATGTCAGTTAGTCATTTTCTAAAAAAAACATTCTGTGTGGTTTGTAGCGGTGGCCCTCGCATATGAGAAAGTTACGGTTGCTGAGTGTTTGTACTAACAAGCCTCTCCTCATCGGAGTTCATGGATATAAGTGTACAGTTCATTGCATTAATTCAAGATCGGTTTTTACTGCTCACACTACAAAAATAAATAAATAAATATATATATAAATAAATAAAATGCAGTCTTTCAGTACCTCGTTGAAAAATAACCTCCAAATGATCTCGAAACTAGGTCACATCAGTGGTCCTTAGCAAGTCAGAATTGTAATTCCTGTACAAATTATCGGCTATGCGAACCAGAGGTGATCGCGACCATAGTCAGCAGTCTGATGACTTGACTAATATACTGTTAACCGAACACGTACAAACACTATGACGTGGTGAGTTTGCCTGACATTGTAACTGCTTTCTGAGTCGTTATAGCGTGTGATGATGGCTTCACCAATTGAAGTCGAAACGCTGGGCCGACAAGTAATCTTTGGGCCACTGTCTAATGCCCATAAAACAAAAATCACGAAAAATATTAAATTTTATAGCAGTTTTATTAAAATTATTGTGTTTCAAGTATTTAAAATCGTATGGCTGAGGAGCAGCGGTTTGTAACAATCGACAGCTCAAATTTTTCAAATGGCTCTGAGCACTATGGGATTTAACATCTGAGGTCATCAGTCATCTAGAAATTAGAACTACTTAAACCTAACTAACCTAAGGACACCCCACTCATCCATGCCCGAGGCAGGATTCGAACCTGCGACCGTAGCGGTCACGCGGTTCCAGACTGAAGCGCCTAGAACAGTTCGGTCACAGAGGCCGGCGACAATTTACAGCCCGCACTAAGCCTGTGTGGGGCGAGAGGGAAAAATAATAATAAAAAAAAGGTCAACGGTGAACAAAACAGAAGGCTTTCACAACCACGTCCTCTGGTTGGTTTTTTATTAAGGTAGATCTCCTCTAAGGCCAACGACCTTGCGGCAGTGCTAATACCGGTTCCCGTCAGATCACCGAAGCGCTGTCAGGCTGGGCTAGCACTTGGAAGGATGACCATCCGGTCTGCCGAGGGCTGTTGGCAGTTGTGAGGCAAACTGAGGAGCTACTTGATCGCTCCGGTCTCGTAAAATGACACACGGCTGGGAGAGCAGTGTGCTGACCACATGCCCCTCCATGTCCTCATCCAATGACGCTTGTGGGATGAGGATGACACGGCGGCCGGTCAGTACCGTTGCGCCTTCCAAGACCTGTTCGGACAGAGTTTAGTCTTTTAGTTTTGTAGTTCCCCTCTAAACAACCGTCGTCTGTCACTGTCTTCGTTCGATACCCGGCAGGGACTGGGTGTTGTGTGTGCTTCATCATCATTTTCATATTCATTGGCATGCAAGTCGCCGAAGTGGCGTCAACTAAAAAGACTTGCAATACGGGGGCCGAACCCTGAAGGGGATATCCAGGCCAATAAATGCCATACGATCATTTCATTTCTCATATCTCATGTATAGACGGTTGCTCCACGTCTGCTATCGCTGGTGACGGTCCTCCGTTATAACGACCGCTTCCTCCGGTTTACCTGACCGACTTGCTGCTGCTCGTCGCCTCCTACTAAGGGGACGCCCTAACGTGAATCTCCAGCTTACTGACGCGGTTAACGGTATCCAGTGACCAGCTCTAGAAGCGGCCAGGCGCATTTGATCGATTATGGGGTAGGCAGCCGAGCTGTCGAAAAACATTGCGAAGCACACTATGTGGTCCGTGCTGATAGTGTGTCAAAGTACGGCCGCTGCACGAGTGTTGTCACAGCATATCTTGCTGAACGAAGGCATAGACGATGTTGTCACAGCATATCTTGCTGAACGGAGGCATAGACGATGTCATACGATGCCAAGTAACTGAGTAGCAGGAGTACGACACAGTACTGTTATTTCACTGTCATTAGACAACCACTTGCATCCTATTAATGTGGCTTCTTATAAATGAATTGTTGAGTAACTGATAAGATCTTCATCCTAGATATATAATTATTTCTATGAAGGCCTTCCAACACCCCTCAGTTTCAAAGACCAGTACCATGTCTTACCAAGAGTGAAGAGTGTTGGGGTTACACATCAATTTTGTCTTCCAAAATAGTCAATATGGGAGTCTCTTAAAGTTTTAATTACCATATCGGAAAATTTTAAGTTATATCGGACTATTATTTTTTGTGTTTTGGCAGGTACGAGGGAACTTCAAAAAGCAAGTTACAAGTTACTGTTGCAGACCCTTGAACTTTTACTGAATGCTGAACAACACCTCAAATTGACACCGATAATGATGGTATTTTTCAA
The DNA here is from genome assembly GCF_021461385.2 of Schistocerca piceifrons. NCBI lineage: Eukaryota > Metazoa > Arthropoda > Insecta > Orthoptera > Acrididae > Schistocerca > Schistocerca piceifrons. Next base: position 521,921,019 of record NC_060143.1, read on the forward strand.
CAAAATACTTCAAATGGCTCTGAGCACTATGGGACTCAACTGCTGTGGTCATCAGTCCCCTTGAACTTAGAACTACTTAAACCTAACTAACCTAAGGACATCACACACACCCATGCCCGAGGCAGGATTCGAACCTGCGACTGTAGCAGCGGCGCGGCTCCGGACTGGAGCGCCTAGAACCGCACGACCACCGAGGCGGGCTTTTTCAACATCAGGCCGTTGTGGCCGAGTGGTTCTAGGCGCTTCAGTCCGGAACTGCGCTGCTGCTACGGTCGCAGGTTCGAATCCTGCCTCGGGCATGGATGTGTCTGATGTCCTTAGGTTAGGTAGGTTTAAGTGGTTCAAATGGCTCTGAGCACCACGGGACTTTACATCTGAAGTCATCAGTCCCCTAGAACTTAGAACTACTTAAGCGTAATCTAACCTAAGGACCACACACATCCATGCCCAAGGCCGAATTCGAAACTGCCACCGTAGCGGTCGCGCGGTTCCTGACTGTAGCGCCTAGAACCGCTCGGCCACACACGCCAGCTAGTTAGGTTTACGTAGTTCTAAGTCTAGGTGAATGATGACCTCAGATGCTAAGTCCCATAGTGGTTAGAGCCTTTTGAACCATTCAACCTAATCGGCAGGTCTCTGTGAACACCGGTCGGAAGGATCTGCCAATTGCTGAATTGCTCGACGATAGATTACGCTCCTTCTTCACGGAGGCATTCGAGAACCACTGTGTGAATATCATCATCGCTGGAAAATCTCTTTCCTCGTCACATGTTCCTTCAGCTAGCCGAAAATCTACTTCGGTGTTCCCTGGAGAACAATGTACGCTACCGGCTGTTTCTTCTACTTCTGACAGATAATGATCTCTACAAAGACCTTACAACTGTGCCTGTCAATAGCAAAGATTACTATGATTCTTCGTTAAGATTCAAGAAACTACCTTGTCTCTAGTATTACCTACATCCGATAGTCATAAAGTGTTAATTAACACCTCGAAAAGCATTGGGCTATGTAATGAACTTGTGGTCCCTTGGCGGGTATACGCCTGCAGTCCTAGAACATGCAACAGCGGAGCACGCCTGTGGAGATGGCACGACAAAACACCGCAGCCCATTTATGAAGTAGAGCATCGTGTTGTAGCATGAGGAGGGTTAACGCTGCAACAATACCTGTTGGGTTGGTGGAAAGGTATGGGAACACTTATGCGTCATATGACACTGTTGTTACGTGCAGCAGGCGCTTTCAGTATTGGGCTTGTAACACAATTCCAGTAACTATCGATATATGTCGTCGATGTCTCCGCTGCCAATATATCGATATCGAAATGACAATTCGAGTGCCAATATTTTTATTTTATGTGATATTTTTTCGCAATTTCCGGTAAATATTTCAAAATGTACTTTTGAAATTGTAGTTGAGCGTAATTTTACTTTCACTGAGTGAAGGGGTCTTACTACTTTTTGAGCTTTCATTACTTTCAACCTTTCTATTTGACAGTGTGAAGAAAGTGTAGCTGGCACAAAGAAAAAGTCTGTCAGTGGAATAAGAGTATATCCGATGTGAAGAGATAGCTAACCAGTTGTGTTAAGAAAAACAGTTTTAAAGCAGCTAATGTGCTATTTCATCACATCAGCATTCTTAAGAAACAGTTGCTGAAAATGATGAACAAAAATCTAAATATCTAAATGAAAAAATTAGTCTTTACGGCGGGCAGAGACGTATGAGCCCTTAGAAAAATTTATAAATGATAGTGCTGGAAAACCTCTACGTTATTTGATTTTCAAACAGCTGAGCAAAACTCAACGTACTCAGACAGTTTTCTCTATACTTATGCTGACCATCACTAAACTGACACACAATATTTTTAGCGCAACGCAGACTGACTTTCAATAATCTCTACAAAAGAATGGCCCTGACTAACAATAACCTATGCCTTTCGTGAATCACTTACCTCACAAAAATCTTCGTTACTCGTACTGCTGCAATACAGCGTGCGCCACTACTGCCAGCTAAATAAAAGATTCAAACTACTGAAGGGACTAACTACTGATAGGCATAGTTAGCAAATGGAAGATTTTAATAGAGAACAAACAATGCATTTACCTTAATAATGTTCAAAAGGCATTATATAGTTCATGACATCCAGTCTTACAAATTTTCCTTTTCTGGCGGACACACGTCCAGATCGGCCGTTCTCAAAACTCTGCCATCTCCCACCCCACATCCACCACTGCTTGCGGCTCACCTCCAACTGCACAACGCTACACACTGTTCACATCCAACTGCGCAACACTACAATAGCGAATATTCCAACAATGCCAACCAGCCGCAGATTGCACACAGCACAGTCAGTGATTTTTATACAGAGCGCTATATAGAGTTACCGACATATAAACCTAAACAGCCTACTTACAAGGGAAATGCTGACGTAATCAGCGCTCTGCGCTACCCACAGAAATTGCAACGTTTAATTTAACAACGGAATTTTGACACTACCGCTGCTAGTTCTCTGGCTTTGGCAGAAATGAAAAAAAGACGGTAGTCGACATGAAGTGTTCGAGACAAGTCTGGTATGTAGCGAAACCGAACGTGGGACCCATCGTCACCTTTTATTGTACCACTTACATGCAGTTACCATTGTTAGCAAAGTGGTTATCGACAAGCATGAAAGTGCATCGTTTTTCTTTCCATTCTTGTTATAACTGGGGATAAGCAGGCTGCAAGCTTGTCGATGTACAGAATATCTAATAATAAATCAGTGCTTCAATATACAGCTCTAAAACTGGCAGTATATTTACAATGTGCGGCCGTTATTTTTTTTGGCCGGTACGTCGATATTTTTTCCGCCGACACTCGGATATATCGTCAAGTTTATCGATATATCGACGGCCGGAACGATAACTTTTTAAATATCGATGTTTCGGATTCCCGATATTTTTAAAAATATCAACAGTCCTGTTCCAATGTGGCCAAACATTTTCGAATGACAAAAGACGAAGTGGCAGACCACTTGTGAAGAATCGGTAATTACAAGAGTTACGGAGACGTTTGTATTCTAAGAGCGACGTATCACAGCCGAACGGACAGTGGAAGAAGTGTAAATGAGTCACAAATCAGTATTCAGCATCTTCCGCGACATTCTGAACATGACGTAGGTCGCCGCCTGCTGGTTTTGGCTACTGCCTACACCTGTTCAGGTAGCCCACCGACCCGAGACAGCAGCGCAAATGTTCCACCTGTAGTCAGAAGTCTTCTTCAGCCGCTTAACCACCATGGACGGGGCCAAAAAGAACCACTTTGTTCCGTAAACAAAAGTAGCAAAACAAATAGTGAAAATTTGTTGATTCACCATAGCGGAAAAAAAAATGAAGAGGCTACCGTCATCAGGCAACGTCATTCTGAGTGCTTTTTTGGGACTGGCAGGGTGTGATGAGAAAAGATTATACTCCTAAGGGGCAAACAGTCACAGTAGTCTACTACTGGAAATTACTGACGAGGTTACGGAAGGTTGTCTGGGCGAAATTGCGTCAAGAGTGTGGTTTTGCTCCACGCCTACGCCCCAGATCATTCTGCACCGTATCTCTCTGACATGTCGCCCAGATACTTCGTCCTTCACCTCTTTCGTGGCAGGCGTGACGATGAGATAAATTTTGAGGTGGTACGTTTCCTGAACAGTCATAATGCAGACTTTGACAAGGAAGGTCTCAGTCAAGTCACGAATCGTTAGGGAAAATATGTCGCAGTGAAGGGTGGATATTTAAAGAAAGGTTAACACCATCAGCAAGTTTCATTGTCACAGCTCTATTTTCTTCTTCTTCTATGACTTTTCCCTCTAGAGATAAGTCTTTCTTTTTCCTTGGAGTAAACTCGGTTGCTCCAATCGAAAACTGTTAACCTCTTCTCATCCACTGCTCGGTTAACACGTGATTCCCTTAACAAAGATGGCCACCTCCTTTTAGTGTCTTCGAACATTATGAATTATCTCGAAGAGAACGGTCTGTTAACACACAGTCGACACGGATTTAGAAAATATCGTTTGTGAAATAACTAGCTCCTTATTCACACGAAATGTTGAGTGTTGTGGAGAAGGGAATTCAGATTGTTTCTGTATTTCTAGATTTCCAGGAAGTTTTCGACACCGTACCTCATAAGCGGCTCGTAATAAAATTGCGTACTTACGGAATACCGTCTCAGTCATGTGACTGGATTCGTAATTTCCTGTCAGAGAGGTCACAGATCGCAGTAATCGATGGAAAGTCATCGAGTAAAACACAAATGATTTCTGGCGTACACCGAGGTAGTGTTATAGGGCCTCTGCGGTTCCTTGTCTATGTAAACGATTTAGAGGACAATCTGAGCAGCAGTCTCAGGTTGTTTGCAAATGACGTTGTCGTTTCCCATCTAGTAAAGACATCAGAAGATCAAAACAAATTGCAGAACGATTTAGAGAAGATATCTTTATGGTGTAAAATTAACCATTGACCGTAAATATTGAAAAGTGTGAGATCAACCACACTAATGTTAAAAGGAATTCGTTAAACTTCGGTTATACCAAAAGTCAATCAAATCTAACGGTCGTAAATTCAACTAAATACCTAGGAATGAAGATCACGAACAATTTAAATTGAAAGAACAGGTTGAAAATGTCCGTCCTCTTTTGGAGTACTGCTTTCCGGTGTGGGATACTTACCAGACAAGTTTAACGGAGTACATGAGAAAGTAAGTAACTGTATTGTCAATAACAGTATGGAATATCCTGTTTTGGTCTGATGACTGATATTATTCTTCTAAATCAGTCCACGAAGGGACTTCGTGGCTCGTTCACTCACTGCTGCGTTGTTCTCAACATCTACCTGTCACTGGACATAATAGAAAAGTTTTCACATTTTTAAAATTTTTCAGCTTACCGAGCTAAATCTTTGCGAAATATATTTTTAGACTCCATCTTGCGCACTCCTTTCGCAATTTATCCAGAAGGTGTTCAACACATTGTATGAAAAAAGCAGTGAATGCATTCCGCCGTGCCCAGATGACACAGTCATTCGTGAACAATTTTTTTTTCCTGCTATGTCTCCAACGTTTGGTCCATGTACTTGTTAAAAAGTAAGGGGGGGGGGGGCCGGAAGTAGAATGCAACATTGCTTAAGACCATTCGTGGTCTTAACTTTCCTGTACATTTTCCCCTCTTACTTCTGTCTCCCTGTGGATTCTCATAACTACAGGGTGAAAAGTATTTAAACCGACAAACTCTGGAAGGTTATAGGGGACATCAAAACAAATATTTTCCGCGAATGTCATTTTTTCCTACGTGGATTATTTAAGCCGGTGGAGGTCGTATTACGCTCTTCAGTTGTAGGCAACGGCTGTCTACCAGTGTAATAGTGCATTGTCTTTGTTTACTAATGGAGCGATACACCTGGAGTGAGTACACTGATATGGTTGGTGCGTACTACGTAACGCACCACAACGGACGAGCTGCACAGTGGGTTTATCAACAACAATGTCCTAATCGCCGTATCCCGCATCATATGACCTTTGCTGCTGTGTACCAACGTCTGCGTGAGACCGGGTGATTTAGCACATTACCCGGACATGGACGCCGTCGCACGATAAGAACGCTGCAATTTTAGGAAGCTGTCTTGCAGTATGTGGAGCGGGATCCTTCAATCAGCACTCGTGCAATTGCACCTAACATGGGGACGAATCAGACGAATGTAAGAACAGTCCTTCGAGAGCAACTGTTACGTCCATTTCACTTACAGCGTGTCCACAACCTGGAACCAGTTGCTTATCCACCCAAAGCACAGTTTTCGCAGTGGCACCTGAAACAGTGTGAAATGCGCCCTACATTTCCATCCTCTGTGTTGTTTACCGATGAAGCAACGTTCGGGTGTGATGGAGTCTTCAACATGCACAATTCGCATGTTTGGAGTCGGGATAACTCACATGCCACAGTTACTAGCGCTCACCAAGTGCGGTTCTTCGTTAATGTGTCGCTCGGTGTTGTAGGGGACTGTTTAATTGAGCCGTATCTGCTACCTAGGCCATTAAATGGCAGGCACTATTATAATTTTCTCGCCAGGTCATTGCCAGACTTACTGGAAGACGTCCCGCTCCCTACAAGACAACGCATGTGGTTCCAACATGACGGGGCGTCGGTACATTTCAGTCGTCGTGTGCGTCGATTCCTGGACCGACGGTTCCCAGAAACGTGGATTGGCAGAGGTTGTCCTGTACCATGGCCTGCTGGATCCCCAGTTATGTCCCCTCTGGAATTTTTGTGTGGGGAGACATGCGCAACCTTGTTAACGCAACTCCTGTTGCATCAGAAGTGGATTTGGTTGCCCGGATAGTAGCAGCAACAGGAACAATTCAGGATACTCCTGGGGTTTTTGCCCGTGTCAGACATAACATAATCCGACGGTGTAACTTTTGTTTACGTGTCAATGGAGGAATTTTTAAAAATCTATTGTAACTGAAATTGGGTTGTGTTAATGTTGTGTCTCTTGGTCATAAAAAATGGAAAAGTATTTGTTGGTTTAATTAATTTGCCGCCAGAGAAATCTTCCTCTACCGGTTTAAATACTCCGCATAGGAAAAAATGACATTAGGGAAAAATGTTTGTTTTGATATCCCCTACAACCTCCCAGAGTTTGTCGGTTTAAATACTTTTCACCCTGTATAGTAATCTATCTATCCCGTACTTTTATTCTCTTCAGATCCTGCGATGGCGTCGTATGCTTCTTGTATTACAAAAGTTCTTTTCTGTAGCTAATCTACGACAGTCGATCTTAACCAAACTTGATTTGCCAACCCTGCGGTCACTTTGTTGCACTGAGACATTTACAATATTCTGCTCAATGTTTTCCTTAAGGATGGCAGAGAAAAGTTTGCTACTGAAGGTATTACGCTAACTGCCATGTATTTGAACAGGACTTCTTTTCCTCATTTTTGTAGAGTTTACTAATGAAGCACATGTTTCTCTATCTAGCGGTATGCTTCCGCTCTTCTATTTTGTTAAAAATCACGTGCCAATATTCTATTACCTTTTCACTTCCAAATTTCAAAAGTTTCAGTGTAACATTTCCTGAACAGATGCCTTGGTACTTTTTGCCCTCTTCAGCGCTTTCTTCACATCTTCCCGTGCTATTGCCTCCTCTGTCTCTTCGCATTCCAAAAATAACTGCTTCGACATGCACTGCTGTCTGTATTCCTGCAACAGTCCAGTGTAATGTGTCATCCATTGACGTGATGTTACCTGTTTTATACCTCTGCCTTCTGTAGTACTTATATTATTTATCGTTGTCCACTCCGTGGCTTTCTTGCAGCCATTGGTATTGTCAGTTCTTGCACACAGTGGTTTTCCTTCTCTTTTTTGGCCTTATTTTTGACCCTGTTTCTTAAGGGGGGTAGGACGTCAAACGGGCCGACTTGGAGCAGGAGAGGCACCACAGAACATTTTAATTTCCACTGTCTATAATTTTGCAAATAAACTCATAAAACTTTGAAAGCATGATCAGGAAGGATTCAGGATTCATACTCATAGTAGTGGAAGCTCAAAAACGTAAGAAAATACATTTTTTTACATGTGATATTTCATCATTTTTTCACTTACTACTGGCTGCATTTGTTGCTATAGGTACATTTTTCTTGCTAAGAAAGAGATTCTTCGATGAATTTAGCACAGCATAGAAACTATAGTTACATGTGTATGAAACTCTAGAGTTTATTTAATTTATGAAAAAATGAATGAACTGTTATGTCTTAAACTTCTTGTTTAGAAAAAACTCAAATTTTATAGTTAATTATCTCAATTTTTACCACAGTTTTTAATATATTTGGAAAATGCTAGAGTTTCATACGCCTGTAAGTACTGCTTGTACGCTGTGCAAAATTCATCGAAGAATTTCTGTTACTTCGGAAGAAAAGTGTACCTACAGGAACAAATGCCGCCGGTAGTAAGTGAAAAAAGATGACATTTCACACGTAAAAGAAAAGGTATTTTGCTACGTTTTTGAACTTCCACTGCTATGGGTGTGAGTCCTCAATCCTTCCTGGTCATGCTGGCAAAGTTTTATGAATTTATTTGTAAAAGTATAGACAGTAGAAATTAAAATGTCCTGTGATGCCTCTCCTGCTCCAAGTCGGCCCGTTTGACGTCCAACCCCCCATAAGACAACGTAGTCTCGAGTAATGTTTCTTCTTCTTCATTCCAGTGTTTCAAAACTTCGACGAGGTAATTAAAACTGTATGACTACCCATCGTTTGTCTTGCAAAGACCTTACTAAGAGCCTTCCTCAGCGTCAAAGATCAGTTTAGTGTCTTATCACAAGTGTCCGTGTTAAACAAAAACTTGATCTTCCAAATTCTCCTAAGTATAATGTGCTCTACACGGCACGAAAGCACCGTTCCCTCTATTACGAACACACAGTAGGGGTCGGACCCGTCGGCGGCGGCGGCGGTTCCGGCTGGGGCAATGGAGTCACAAAGCTGCCAGCACAGCCTGGCGGGGTCTCCGACGACGACTAAATTATTTTCAGAGCGGGCGCGCCGTGTGCCCGGAGACAATGGGGCGGCGGCGCCTTTGTCCTCGCGCCGCTCCTACTGCCGCCACAATAAGGCGGCCGCGGCGCGCCCAAATTGAATCTGTTATCGGTCTCAGGTGGGCCACCCGCGCCAGATAACGCGACAAGGAGCGAGGACCGCCGGCGCGCAGTTGCGGGCGGAGGCCGGGGTTCCGTTAGGAGCGCGGCTACTTGTGCATGCACCGTTACCTGTGACTGCTGGCCAGGCGCGCTCCGTACGACCGCCGCAGAGGCTAACTGGCTCCGAATGCATAGCGCGCCGGCGGCTTGCTCCGCGAGGGGCCGGCAACCACTAGCCCAGCACCTGAACTGCCAACTTCTCGAATGGAACACGCCGTCGCCGGAGGGCATTACAACTGGTGGGTCCGAGCTCTAACGACGCGGTTGGCCTAATTTAACTCCGTACACAGTTGCACGTTCGGAGGTCACGACTGTTATTAGAGGTCCTCGCACACGGGGATGGCCAGCCGCTGGTGGCCGAGCGGTTCTAGGCGCTTCAGTCTGGAACCACGCGACCGCTACGTCGCAGGTTCGAATCCTGCCTCGGGCATAGATGTGGGTGATGTCCTTAGGTTAAGTAGGTTTAAGTAGTTCTAAGTTCTAGGGGACTGATGACCTCAGTTGTTAAGTCCCATAGTGCTCAGAGCCATTTGAAACACACGGGGATATTTTGGTGACGCACGACGAAGGCGCAGTGAAAAGTTTCGAATTCGAGAGGTCAAGGAGGGGAACAGTGTTTACGTAAACACCGGCTTAGCAGCCGAATAGCGTCAGTGGCCAGTGCACCGTACGGAGAACCAGTATTTTATTATTTCTACACCACTGGCCATTAAAATTGCTACACCAAGAAGAAACGCACATGATAAACGGGTATTCATTGGACAAATATATTAAACTAGAACTGACATGTGATTACATTTTCACGCAGTTTGTGTGCATAGATCCTGAGAAATCAGTATCCAGAACAACCACCTCTGGCCGTAATAACGGCCTTGATTCGCCTGCGCATTTAGTCGATTAGAGCATGGGTGGCATGTACAGGTACAGTTGCCCATGAAGCTTCAACACGATACCACAGTTCATCAAGAGTAGTGACTGGCGAATTGTGACGAGCCAGTTGCTCGGCCACCATTGACCAGACCTTTTCAGTTGGTGAGAGATCTGGAGAATGTGCTGGCCAGGGCAGCAGTCGAACATTTTCTGTATCCAGAAAGGCCCGTACAGGACCTGCAACATGCGGTCGTGCATTATCCTGCTGAAATGAAGGGTTTCTCAGGGATCGATGAAGGGTAGAGCCACGGGTCGTGACACATCTGAAATCTAGCGTCCACTGTTCAAAGTGCTGTCAATGCGAACAAGAGGCGACCGAGACGTGTAACCAGTGGCACCCCATACCATCACACCGGGTGATACGCTAGTATGGCGACGACAAATACACGCTTCCATTGTGCGTTCACCGCGATGTCGCCAAACAGGGATGCGACCATCAAGATGCTGTAAACAGAACCTGGATTCATCCCAAAAATGACGTTTGCCATTCGTGCACCCAGGTTCGTCGTTGAGTACACCATCGCAGGCGCTCCTGTCTGCGATGCAGCGTCAAGGGTAACCGCAGCCATGGTCTCCGAGCTAGTCCATGCTGCTGGAAACGTCGTCGAAGTGTTCGTGCAGATGGTTGTTGTCTTGCAAACGTCCCCATCTGTTGACTCACGGATCGAGACGTGGCTGCACGATCCGTTACAGCCATGCGGATAAGATGCCTGTCATCTCGACTGCTAGTGATACGAGGCCGTTGGGAGCCAGCACGGCGTTCCATATTAGCCTCCTGAATCCACCGATTCCATATTCTGCCAACAGACATTGGATCTCGACCAACGCGAGCAGCAGTGTCGCGATACGATAAACCGCAATCGCGATAGGCTACACTCCGACCCTTATCAAAGTCGGAAACGCGATGGTATGCATTTCTCCTTCTTACACGAGATATCACAACAACGTTTCACCAGGCAACGCCGGTCAACTGCTGTTTGTGTATAAGAAATCGGTTGGAAACCTTCCTCATGTCAGCATGTTGTAGGTTTCGCCACCGGCGCCAACCTTGTGTGAATGCTCTGAAAAGGTAATCATTTGCATATCACAGCATCTTCTTCCTGTCGGTTAAATTTCGCGTCTGTAGCACGTCATCCTTCACAGAGCCCAGCAGAGCTGTGGTCTTAGCTGGCGGACGAAGTACACCTTTGATATCAAATTTCTTTAAAACATTTCCTATTTTTGAAGGTATGCTCTCCGCAAAAGGTAGAAATGCCACCGATTTGCTAGCATCTTCTGTTGGTTCCTGCGAAGGTCCGAACTGTAGAGCACGACAGGACTGTCAGTACAACCATTCTGCTTGAACACAGCTTTTAGATGATCCAGTTCTTATGTCAAACTATCTGCATCTCAAATGGCGTAAGCTCTTTTTACCAATGTACCTAGGATTCCTTTGCGTAGGTACGATTGATGACCAGTCGATGCATGAAGATATCGGTCCGTATGCGTGGGCTTACGATAAACACTATGTCGTAATGTCCCATCATCCCTCCTTTGGACGAAGATATCCAAAAACGGAAGTTTTAGATCCTTTTCAACTTACATCGTGAACTTAGTACTGGGAATCAGACAATGAAAATGATCTAGGAGACGTCTAGAGCATCTCTCCCTTGTGGCCATACCATAAACGTATCATCGACGTATCTCCAGAAACAAGTGAGTTTTAAGAACGCCGTCTTCAGTGGCATGTCCTCAAAATCTTCCATATACAAATTGGCGACTATAGGGGGATAATGGACTCCCCATAGTCACTCAGTCGGTTTCTTCACAGTATTTGTCATAAAATAAAAAATATATCGCCTTGCGCTAGAGGACAGTTATGTTCGCGCACGCGCGGTGGACCCACGGTCGGTGTATAAAGGAGCCGCCCCGGCCTGTTTGATTTCAGTTCCGGCTTGTTAGAGCGACGGCCTACTCACCTGAGGATATCGGCCAGGCTTACCGCCGAAATATTGTGTTCAGATAACGATATGTTCCGGCTGTAGACTCGACTTGAATACAACCAATTAATACGCCGGGAAGGTTTACGGAGCCACGTTACGGTGCAGTACGCAGGAAATTCCGAGAACATCGCTAGAGAAGTTTTACGCATCTGTTACATAACCGATGTACCTGTGCGAAGATGTCAACTGTAAGAAGTCATTGTGACCAAGTGAATGGCGGCACGTTAGCTCAGAGCGATCGGTCAGAGGGTTAGCCGTCCTCTGTGAAAAAAAAAAAAAGAAAAAAAACCTGAGTGAATGAATCAACAATGAACTTCAACGGGTGTCATGGGACGTCCACTCCAAGCAAATGCAACGAACAATAACGAACAAAATGAGATAAAAGGGATTGGTCAGCGTTCGCGCCACGCTAGAGTGTCATGAGCGAGGCGGCGGTTCGAATCCCTCTAACACTTACTCTTTAAATCTGTATTTTTTTCTCCTAACATTTCGACAGTAGAATGATAAAGTACTTCTCCAATCGCCATTGCATCTGCAGAAATTGCTGATGATTGCTCTGTATCAGTAAGATCTGCTTCTTGAACAAGAATTTCGCAGTACACGAGCGCATGTTTTAACAGACGTTTTGTAACTGCATTACGCATTGAATCGTCATGACATCTGCACATTAGTCGAAGAACACGGAGTCGCCTACATTTTTGTAGTACAAGTGTAAATCCTGTGATACTCAAAAAATTTGCACCTACACTATTCATTCTTGCTACATGAGCAACCTCTCACCGCTACGCAGGTTAACTGCCAAATTGGGCCTGCCTCTGTGTTTGCAGCTCGAAGCGTTGAGGTGCAAAGTGGTTCCGGGTACCTTACCAGACTGCATGTATAGGTGATTTCGCGAATCAAGACAGGCATACATTTTCAGGAAAACTCTATGTGTTTCTTCGTTTACTTATCGATAGTCATAAATACGTTCGTTATAATAATTAAATTTAAATGAAGATAGTAAATAGTAAAATAACATGAAATTCACTAACACTTCATGCAAATATACGTGTTTTTCTTTAATTTTATTACCTCTGGAATGTCGTATAAACTGAAAAATATGACCAGTGATGAAGAAAACATGGGTTAAAAAGTAAGTGTGAGCAGCAGTCGAACGTCACCACATACAGCTTCATGTTACGGATCTCGAACGCTAACCACTTCACCACCATGAACACTGAAGTACGGCATCTGCCAAGATATACATTTCTTACATAGTAAACGCGTAAAATTTATCTTGCGGTTTTCTCGGAATTCCCAGCGTAGTGCACCTTCCTATTTGCAAATAATGTTGTTTTAGTGGCCTACTAAAGGTGTACAAAGTTTGGAGTAAATCTGTGATCCCAACGTTGTGGCCTCCCGTTGTCAGAGTAGTACTTGAACCCTACGTCCTCAATTATTTGTTTGATATGATGCCATCTCTCTCTCCCCCCACAGCATTTAAACTCTACAGCTCTCTCTAGTATTGCAGAAGTTATTCACTGATGTCTTAACGCTTACGTGATCCCTTCTTCTGGACAGTGTTTCCCATATGTTCCGTTTTCGGCAATTCCGCGGAGAAGCTCCTCGCTGCTTACCATCTCAGTCCACCTATTTTTCAACATCCTTCTATAGAACGAAGTCTTTCGCGACTGCACAGTTGTATAAAACATTCTCACACTTCTTTCCGCATCATTTCAGGGTAAAACCTCGAGTTTTCGACAGTTCCCACCATCGTCTTCGTCAGGAGCAACTAACTGCTTTTATAGAAGCACATACCAAACGCTTCGAGTCTCTTCATTCCCTGTTTCCTACAGTCCACATTTAAATTCCATACGGTACTGTGCTCCAAAAATACCGTGTCGTTATAATTACAGCGCACCTACTCACCGAGTAGCAATTACCGTATATTACGAAACGAAACTTGGTACATATTCTAATGCCTTAATGCAGACCGGATTAACGCTGGAAAAAAATTGCTTCCAGTTTTGGTCACCAGGTGCTACATTGGCACTGTGGATGTAAGAAAGACGTACGGAAATGTTACCATATGTAACAGTTAAGGAACGGGACACAGGCAGTTACGGTGAAACAGGTGAGAAAGGCAAAACGTAGACTTTTTACTAACCGTCACTTACACGGTTTGTTCAAGATGGGCACCGGAGACATCGACCAGATGCTGTATCCGTAGAACGACGTAATCAACAGTTGCTCGCAGCAGTTCCAGTGGAATCTGAACAACATGTTCCTGTTACTGTCCACATCAGGTAGTGACTGAACGTGTCCCTCGTAAATGCGTTCTTTTAGATGTCCCCTGAGCAAGTCACATGGTTTCAGATCAGGTGATCTTACAGGCCATGTATCTGGAAAAACCTCTGGAGGTAACACGTTCGTCGAGGACTGCATTAAGCAGCCTTTTACTGGGCGAACGAGATGAGGTATTGCCCCACCTTGCACCAAAACCATGGTTTCCACACACTTGTCCTCTTCCAAAGCAGGAATCACATGCTGTCTCGATAACGTGCAGACGTGACGGTACACCTGACAGGCTCTCTCGATGTATTCACTTCAAAGCAGAACGGACCGAGAATAAAGGTGTTTGTGAATCCACGCCAGACAGTCACATTCGGCGAGTTCAGTGGCTGTTGGTGCACAACACGCGGTATAACAGTACTCCAAATTTGTCAGTTCTGTGTATTCACTGCCACTCGCAGTATAAAATGTACATCATCACTCCATAGGGTTTTGCCCTGCCGTGTATCATCAAGTTTGATCTGTGCCAGGCACCGAAGAGTAAATTCAGAACGTTGCTGCCGATCGTGAGGTTTCAGTCGCTGCACCGGGTGACAGTGTAAAACAGACTGCAAAACTTCCAGCACTCTTGACCATGGGATGGACAACTCTCGCGACGTTGCACGAACACTAGCACTAGCCACACGCATTCCTCTTCTAGGTGCCACTCCAAGCTTACCCATGTTCTAGAACTTCGTTATCATCATCTTTAAACCATTTAATAACATCTGGCCTCTCTTCAGTCCTTTCAGTTGGCGATACTTTCTCAATGCAGCACTGTAGTTGCTGCCGTTCGCATTAAACAGCTTCACTAACAGTGCACAGGCTCTCTTCTCTTTAGCGACACTGTTCACACAAGTTATGGCTTGTTAAATGACAGCGTGGATGACATACCGTCATACAGATATCGTACAGCGTCAGATTTGTACCTGGTGGCAAGGATAGGAACTAATTTTTTTCCCAGGGTATCTCGGTTTCCCTGCCATTGGGTAATTACAGCCCACACTGGGCTTCCGTGAGTAGCCACACTTCAGTTATAAGAACTCGGTACATTCTCGGAAATTTCTTCCTTGAATTAAGATCGATGCTTGATACTAGTAAGTTTCTTTTTTGCCAGAAATGTCCTTTTTGCCAAGGCTAGTCCGCTTTTTGACTCCTCCTTGTTTCATCCGTTTTCTGTCATTTTCCTTCCAAGGCAACATAATTCAGTAACTTCGTCTACGTCGTGATCACCAGTCTTAACGTCAAGTTTATCTGTAATCTCATCCCTGTTTCTCCTCATTACATTTCTCTTTCATCGATTTACTCTTAGTCCATATTCTTTACTTATTAGACCATTCTATCCTCTAATTCTTCCTCAGTTTCACCGAGGATAGCAATGTAATCACCGAATCTTCTCAATGATGTCCTTTCACCTTTTGTTTCAGTTTCACTCCTCAACTTTTCTTATATTTCCGTCATCGCTTCTTCATTGTACAAAATGAACGGCAGCGACGAAAGACTATATTCTTGTCTTAAACACTTTTTAACACGAGAACCTCTTCCTTGGGCTTCCACACATTCCTCCTCGTTATTGCGTATTATCTATCTTTGTCTTTAGCTTACTCCTATTTTTCACAGAGTTTCGTAAAAGTTGCAATGTTTTACGTCGTCGAATACTTTTTCTGAGTCGGTAGATTTCATGAATATGTCATGATTTTGCTTAGATCTGGCTTCCATTATCAATCGGAACGTCAGAAATGAATCCTCTGTGCCCTTACCTTTACCAACGCCAGGCGTATAACTCATCTAACAGATCTTCAATTTTCTTTTCCGGTAATAGAAGCCAAAGTTGTATTCCAGATACAGTTTTGTGGTATCGATAGCTACGATGCCACAACGTAGACCTCTCTGCTAGGTTGGCACTACCAAGAGACACAGACGACAGCGCCCTCTAGCCGGTGCTGTCGAGGTCTACGAGCTCCGCGACTGCTTCAGCCCATTCCATCATGTGCAGCCAGCTAGGACACTTCACTTCAGCTTCGCACCTCATTCCAAGTTATGTATTCTTATTGCATGAGTAAAGGGGATTTAAATTCATACAGCAGTACCGACGTGTTTTACCTTTTCCTGATACAAACCACGCGCCGCCTTCCAACCAGGATACAAAAAGTTTCAGTAGTAAACAACAAGAAAACTCAAGAGTAAAACCGAGTCGACGTAACAGTTCTGTTACTGTACGTGAAGCCGGTTTACCTAGGAGCGTAAGTTCCTCACCACGCAAATAGGGCAGAATGTTTATCGTCGGCAGGGATGCAAAACTTGAAACGTGTTGCGCATTTGTGTTTTCCCATAAAATGAACCCGCAAGCGCATTTACTATTCAGTTCAGACACGTTGTCGGGGAAGAATGTTCTAAGAAGTTGGTGTTACTTTAACCGAAGTGTGAATATACTGTACAATACTGATGGACTGTGTGGAAGGACAGGAACAGGGAATCCAGTGTTTGATGTTAGCTGATAATGGACGACGAGGAAGGCGATTATTTGCTCCGAAGCGCAGAAAAACAGCTACGTGTTCTTCACACTGCGTCAGTTAATATTCATGTTCATCGTACTGACAGAAATTTGTAGTTATTTAGCACACATTTTAGTCATTACGTACACGAAATTTATCTGACTTTCAGCAATTCCTTCACTAGAACGGAGCGTATATTCCATTACACTCTTCCAGATCGAGTTGGCCTGGCACAGCTAACATAAAGCGCTGCCGAACTAGGCATTACTCTCTGTCAGAAAACAGCTTCACTATTTTTTCAATGTCGAGTTGACGACTCACTACGGCTGCTGCATTCATTACGTACTAAGCGGAGCAAAATTTCTGCTCCTGGGAAATCCCGGCTTAACGATTAGCTTCACACAGAGAGTTCGGTGCACCTTAAAGTCTGCTCTATACTCTAACCTTTGCCCGCCAGCGCTGCTGACGCAGCACTTTGCGCCTCCTTGTGGTATCGGCGTAGGATCTAGGTCGCTATAACTCCCAAACGCTGTCGGTACGATGGCATCGCATGGTGGCGATACAAAACATGTATCTGCAGATACACTGATAAGCCAAAACATTACGACCACTGCCCATTGCGACGTAGAATGCCGGCCGCGAACACGTGACGCGGTAACAAAACTATCTAAGCGGAGCAGATGGAGCCGGCCTTGTGGCCGAGCGGTTCTAGGCGCTTCAGTCCGGAACCGCGTTGCTCCTACGGTCGCAGGTTCGAATCCTGCCGCGGGCATGGATGTGTGTGATGTCCTTAGGTTAGTTAGGTTTAAGTAGTTCTAAATCTAGAGGACTGATGACCTCAGATGTTAAGTCCCATAGTGCTTCGAGCCATTTGAACCATGAGGGCGGCGAATCACCCTAGAAAGATATGGGCTGCAAATGGGGAAATCCATTGAGATAAGCGTCTCTGACAAAGGGCAGATTATTGTTATGCAGAACCCGTGAACGAGTATCTCGAAAATGGCGAAGCAGGTCGAATGTTTCGGTGCTACTGTCGTGTCTCCGGAAAGAGGTAGGAAGACAGTGAAACTACCACTAGGCACTAAATGGTTGTACGTCCACTAATCTTCACAGAACATGGCGCTCGGTGGCATGTCTGCTTTGTGAAGTAGGATAGATGCCGATAAGTGACATCTCTGCCGAAAGAGCACAATACTGGCGCACGCACAAGTCGTTTGGAGCACACCGTTCATCGTACGTTGTGGAACATGGAGCTCCGCAGCTGCAGACTACCCCTACGTGTTCACGTGTCGACCCAACGACGTCGTCTATTACGAACGCTTTGGGAACGGGACCATCGGGCTTCAACTGTCGATCAGTGGAAACGTGACCGCTCTTTGGATGAATTAGAATTTTGCTAGACTAGGTCGATGTTCGTCCTAAAAGGCGCCGTCATTATCACGGTATAAGTGTATATGTGAATGTGTGAGGGTGTGTGGGCACTTATCATGGGACAATTATGTATTTTTTATTATTAGCCTATAATTATATTTTACGATTTTGGTTGGGGTGGCTTTAAATATTATGGGGCTAGCATGAGACTTTTAATTAACTTATGCCGCGATAACACTCATACGGACATCGGCTGCCCCGAAGTACGTACGATATAATATTTTTTTAAACACAACGCGCGACTCACCGCATTCTAATAAATTCTTTGCGTGAGCACTGCTATTTAGAAAAGAAAATATGAGTATTCTTACTCAAACTATAATTATTAACATGGGTGTCAGTGGCTACTGGTTACTTATGTACCAAACTACATAAAGAGTAACTGGGATATTGCGGAATGTAAAGATTTTCAATAATTCTTGTACATTAGTTGCAAGGCAAAACTGGAGAGAATCTCATCTGCCGGTAGGCGGCCAAAATGAAACATAGTGAACTCATTCAATGCCGTGAATTATGTAAATGAAATCTACCACTACTGTATTTTAACTATGAAGTTAATGAAAGATCATTTAATAATATGACATAAAATTTTAATTAAATAATGCAATCAGCGTAAAGGCCGACTAAATCCTGCGAGGGAAATGAGCTCCCTGCACTACGAAGTACTGTAAAAATTTTGTTAAGTGTAATTAATGGTTGCGATCATGAGAGGTGACAACTAAGTCAATAATAAACACTTTCCAATAACAATTACAGGTATATTTTACTAAATTACAATCAAACTTGCATTAAATATTATCCAGCACTACAATGGTGGCCTACCTCTAGACGAAACAAAACAGGAGAGCTTTCAGTAAAGCCGGCCGCGGTGGTCTAGCGGTTCTAGGCGCTCAGTCCGCAACCGCGCGACTGCTACGGTCGCAGGTTCGAGTCCTGCCTCGGGCATGGATGTGTGTGATGTCCTTAGGTTAGTTAGGTTTAAGTAGTCCTAAGCTCTAGGGGACTGATGACCACAGATGTTAAGTCCCGTAGTGCTCAGAGCCATTTGAAGCTTTCAGTAAAGCAATAGTCTCTAGTCATGTTCATTTTCATTACACAGATAAAAAGAATGTTCTTTTATTTTTATGTCACATCGCTGTTTGTGATTTTTGGTGGTGTTATTTAACTTTTTTAATCTTTCTTATACATCGCGCACACGTACACAGTCTTGAAATAATTTATAATTCACAAGTCGCACAGCAAAAACTTCCTTTCCCTGTCTCAAAATGTCCATTTATGTGACGTACCGTCACATCATCTAGGTGAACGTCGGACAGAAACGAGGAGCGCGCTACGGACGCAGCCTGGTGGGAGCAATATTACGGTATGGGAGACTTTTCGTACGCTTGCATGGGACTTGTGGTAGTAATCGAAGACACGCTTACAGCTGCGAACAACCTGCATCATTTCATGCTTGATGTTTTCCCCGACAGCGATGTCGCCTTTCAGCAGTGTAGTTAACTGTGTCTCGGAGACATGCTACACTGGTTTGAAAAGCATTACAATGAACTCACCTTGATGCCTCGGCGACCAAATTCGCCTGATGTAAATCCTATGAAACCCATCTGTGTGGCTATCGGGTGCCATCACCTCGTGCGCAAATCTGCGGCCCGTTATTTACGCAATTAACATTACCTGTGTGTATACAGGGTGGTCCATTGATAGTGACCGGGCCACGAAATAAGCATCAGTCGAAAAAATTACAAAGAATGAAACTCGTCTAGCTTGAATGGGGAAACCAGATGGCGCTATGGTTGGCCCGCTAGATGGCGCTGCCATAGGTTAAACAGCTATCAACTGCGTTTTTTAAAATAGGAACCCCCATTTTTTATTACATATTCGTGTAGTACATAAAGAAATATGAATGTTTTAGTTGGACCACTTTCTTCATTTTGTGATAGATGGCGCTGAAATAGTCACAAAGGTATAAGTACGTGGTATCACGTAACATTCCGCCAGTGCGGACGTTATTTGCTTCGTGATACATTACCCGTGTTAAAATGGCCCGTTTACCAATTGCGGAGAAGGTCGATATCGTTTTGATGTATGGCTATTGTGATCAAAATGCCCAACGGGCGTGTGCCATGTATGCTGCTCGGAATCCTTTACGACATCATCCAAGTGTCCGGACCGTTCGCCGGATAGTTACGTTATTTAAGGAAACAGGAAGTGTTCAGCCACAGGTGAAACGTCAACCACGACCTGCAACAAACAATGATGCCCAGGTAGCTGTTTTAGCTGCTGTCGCGGCTAATCCGCACGTCAGTAGCAGACAAATTGCCCAAGAATCGGGAATCTCAAAAACGTCTGTGTTGAGAATGCTACATCAACATCGATTGCACCCGTACCATATTTCTGTGCACCAGGCGACTTTGAACGTCGTGTACAGTTCTGCCACTGGGCACAAGAAGAATTACGGTACGATGACAGATTTTTTGCACGCGTTCTATTTAGCGACGAAGCATCATTCACCAACAGCGGTAACGTAAAGCGGCATAATATGCACTATTGGGCAACGGAAAATCCACGATGGCTGCGACAAGTAGAACATCAGCGACCTTGGCGGGTTAATGTATGGTGCGGCATTATGGGAGGAAGGATAATTGGTCCCCATTTTGTCGATGGCAATCTACATGGTGCTATGTATGCTGATTTCCTACGTAATGTTCTGCCGATGTTACTATAAGATGTTTCACTGCATGACAGAATGGCGATGTACTTCCAACATCATGGATGTCCGGCACATAGCTCGCGTGCGGTTGAAGCGGTATTGAATAGCATATTTGGTGACGTGGATTTGTCGTCGAAGCACCATACCATGGAACGCAAGTTCACCGGATCTGACGTCCCCGGATTTCTTTCTGGGGGGAAAGTCGAAGGATATTTCCTATCGTGATCCACCGACAACGCCTGACAACATGCGTCAGCGCATTATCAATGCATGTGCAAACATTACGGAAGGCGAACTACTCGCTGTTGAGAGGAATGTCGTTACACGTATTGCCAAATGCATTGAGGTTGACGGACATCAATTTGAGCTTTTATTGCATTAATGTGGTATTTACAGGTAATCACGCTGTAACAGCATGCGTTCTCAGAAATGAAAAGTTCACAAAGGTACATGTATAGCATTGGAACAATCGAAATAAAATGTTCAAACGTACGAACGTTCTGTATTTTAATTTAAAGAAACTACCTGTTACCAACTGATCGTCTGAAAATGCTGCTGCCGACACTGGACGTGGCGTGGAAGACCTGACGAGCGGTATTTGTTTGGGGCTACTCCACCCACACTTGCAAAAACCAAATTGAGAATATCAGCCAAAGAAACAGAGAAAAGAGGTCTTACGACTCTTCTGGAGAACATCCTATATACTAATAGATGTGTATCGTTCGCAGGAGTTAGAGGAACATGATGCCTAATACGTCAACATCGATTGTATATATTCATTATGCCGTATCGTTACCAGATTACATGTCTAACGTTTGTAGTTACATCGATTTTTATTAAATTTTAAGTAAATCCTGTTATGCAGTCTATGTCGATATTTTCGGCACCGTGAATTTCATGAGGTCCTCAGCGGTTATCAACACGGATACGAACTAAACAATAAAGTCATTTCAGCGTTTTCGGCACCCTGAACTGTCTCTCGTTGCGTTGGTCTAAAGGTCAGAATGGTTTGTGAGGCAGATAACTTTCTTGAGGAGACCCGTTTAAAAATCTTAGAATTCTTCTAATCATATCACAGAACATTTAATACTCAAAGGTATTTGCAGCCGATAATAACAATAAGTTTCAGTGGACTGCGATTAGCACACTCACATTCACTAGGTATAAAGGTAAGTTCCATGTACGAGAGCTGTTCAAAAACAAGGTGACTTCTCAAACTGCGCGTGCAACGTATATTCGATTATCGATTTTTTTTGTTATGTTGGTCCACATGTCCCGAACATATGTTCAAAGTTTCAAGTGTGCGATATACTTCTTTTATTTTTGACAGATAGAAAGCTTAGACGTGTTTTTTGTGCTCGGCGATTTTCGATTATTATAAGAAATGGAGCAAGGAATTTGCGTCAAATTTTGTGTGAAAAATGGAATCAAATGCTCTAAAACACCTGAAAGGTTGACAGTGTCGTGCGGTGAGTCTGCTCTAACCAAAAAAAAAAAAAATTTATTTTGCAAGTGGTACAAGCTCTTCCAAGATGGTCGAGAAGATGCCAATGACGAACCTCGCTCTGGACGCTCCAGTACATCAACAACAGGTGATAATGCCGAAGCTGTGAATAAAATAGTTTTGGGAAATCGTCCAATTACCGTAAGAGAAGTTGCTGAGGATGTTGGCATATCGGTCGGCTAGTGTCATGCAATTTTTTGGGATCTTTTGGGCAATTTAGATCAGAAGAACCGACGCATGAGCATCGCCCAGAAGCTCTTGAATGACGTCAATGATGATCCTGATTTGCTCAAAAGGATCATAACTGGTGACGGAACATGAGTTTACGGTTATGACCGCGAAAGCAAAGCCCAGTCATCCCAATGGAAGCATCCCGGAGAGCCAAGACCGAAAAAAGAACGGCAAGTTCGATCAAATGTCGAAGTTTTGCTCACTGTTTTTTTCAATTGCTGTGACTTAGTGCTTCATGAATTTTTGCCTCAAGGTTGTACAGACAGTAAGGGATATTAATTTGACGTTACGAGCCGTTTGAGAGAAGCAATACGCAAAAAACGTCCGCAATTGTGGAAAAACAATTCAATGCTTTTGCATCACGACAATGCAACTGCTCCTTCATGGTTGCTTGTGAGAGATTGTTTGGCCATAAACAACACGACAATCGTGCCTCAGCTACCATATTCACCGTATTGTGCCACCTGCGACTTTTTCCTGTTCCCAAAGCTAAAGAGACCTATGAAAGGACGAAGATTATCAACGACTGAGGAAATAAAACCTGCATCGCTGGAAGTACTCAAGGCTGTAGCAAAAAGTGCTTGTTATAAGTGCTTCGAGGATTGGAAGAAGCGTTGGCACAAGTGTATTGTTTCTGAGGGGGATTAATTTGAAGGGGACAACATGAATATTGATGAATAAATAAATATTTTTTCGTAAAAATATAAAGTCGCCTTACTTTTTGAACACACTTCGTATACACTGTCAATGTTTTTAGGGTTCAGAGTGGACATATGAACTCTAGTGAAAATACCTCCAACATCATCCCATCTGTTCCATGAAGTTTCGGGACTGCAACCGGATTACATACACTTCTTGCCACGATGTGTCGGCTGACAACCATTGGGCCATCTTCAGGGGAGTGTTCTGCACTGGAGATTACTAGTTCCCATTGCTAATTTTATACCAAAAACTGGCGCGCAGACGCGTGAGCCAAGACAGCTGCTACATGAACGACCACTGTCGAGGGTCACTCCCTACTGCTCCGTCTACGGCACGCAAGCGCATGCGTAATAGTGATAGCACGTGCACTCTTTGCGTCGGAATGCCAACTCGAGAAGTTAAAATTCAGATGTCGGAATTAATACAATTAAGTATCGGTAGACGTCTCATTAGTCATGAAATGTTTTGTTTCGGAAGAAATTTAAGAAGTCACCGCACGCCAGGCCTTACCCATCACGATTAGGCCTAATAAGATCTTCCGCCATTCGACTTTCCACCGATTCATTAACACTTGAAGGTTTCCGTGGCAGAATAATCTCTCGAATGTCCTGTGGAGATACAACGCTCGGCTGTCACTGGGCTGCCAAAGGCGAGTGTGGCGATGACTTTGACTGTTGTCACAATGGTAACGTATTCCGTAGGTTCCAGATGTCAGAAATATTTCGTCAAAATTAGGCGGCAAGAGGCAGTTCTGACGTTGCGGTTGATAATGGAAGCAAGACTAAAGAAAAATCAGGGCACGTTCATGGAAATTTTTGACATGCGAAAAGCGTTTGGCAATGTAAAATGGTGCAAGATCTTAAAAATTCTGAGAAAAATAGCGATAAACTGTAGAGAAAGACGTGTAGTACACAACATGTGCTTGAACCAAGAGTGGAAGAGCAAGTGTGAAGTGATACAATTAAAAATGGTTGGCAACAGGCATGTAGTCCTTCGCTTCTACTGTTCAGTCTACACATCGAAGAAGCAGCGATGGAAATAAAAGAAAGGTTCTTGAGCGGAATTAAAATTCGAGGTGAAAGTATATTAATGATAAGATCTGCTGATGACATTGATATCCTGATGGCAAGCGAAGAACAATTACAGGATCTGTTGGATGAAATGAACAGTCTAATGAGTAGAGAATATGGACAAAGAGCGAATCGAAGACAGAAGGAAGTAATGAGATGTAGTAGAAAAGAGAACAGCGACAAACTTAACGTCATAATTGGGGATCACGAAGCAGATGAAGTTAAGAAATTCTGCTTGATAGGCAGCAAAATAATCCACGATGGACGTAGCAAGAAGCAGATAAAAAGCAGACTAGCAACGGCAAAAAGGGAATTTCTGGCCAAGAGAAGTCTACTAGCATCATACATGGCATCAAAAAATGGCAAGAATTCAGGCAGGAAACAGGTCAAAGTTTGCACTCCAAGATTCCGCCGAGATCGTCAAAGATTGGGATCTACAGGACAGTAATCCGACCAGTCGTCCTACACGGTGCAGAGACCTTGACTATGACGCAACTGACAGAAAGAAAACTCCTGACACTTGAGAATACTGTTCTGAGACAGATTTTCTGGCCATTGCAGGATGGGAACGACTGCAGAAAAAGGAAAAACCGCGAATTTCAGGAGTTGTATAAAATGCTGGACATAGTGGCTGTGTTTAGATCAGTGGTTAACAACATGGGGGTAATTTTCTGAGAGTAAAAACTGAATGTTTCGATTCTGTTTCAGTTAAGAAAATAAATTATTTTCGAAAGATCATTACCATTATCACAATTTTGTAAGACTCTAATAATAGTTGTATGAGTTATCAGTAATTACTTCTTCTCAAAATCAAATGGCCCTGAGCACTATGGGACTTAACTTCCGACGCCATCAGTCCCCTAGAACTTAGAACTACGTAAAGCTAACTAACCTAAGGACATCACACACATCCATGCCCGAGGCAGGATTCGAACCTGCAACCGTAGCGGTCGCGCGGTTCCAGACCGTAGCGCCTAGAACCGCTCGGCCGGCTCTTTTCAGTTAGCAGCATTGTTGCTGTGGATGTTACAGGTTCCTCACATAGTCCACCCACCCCACACATATGTTGTGCTTTGTGCTGTACATCGCTGATGATAAAAGTGAGGCATACACGTATCAAATGCTAAACGTCTCAAGAAAATGTCTACTCCAAATTCCAGATAGCATCCGCAGTAGTCCGTAAACTGCTTTATTACTCGATTCGAGACAGCTAAATGAACTAATTGACAGAACGACACAGCACTAACTACGTAAGGGCTACTATAGTGCTGTACGCAGTATTATTATTATTATTAGTAGTAGTAGTAGTATTAGTGGCTGTGGCTAGACACAAATCATTAACTGCCTGCATGTCTTATTTCTGCCAGTTGAGAAGTAAGAAGAGCGGCAATCAAGTGGTATACAAACTGTAGGTATAGTGCACACATTTTAACTTGTTTGATTTTAAATGGGGTTGCAGTGTGCAGGTCAAGTAAGTGCCGCAATGGAGAGGACTAATGCAGCGGAAACATGTTTTGTAACGAGTGAGAGTGGATAGTTAGCTTTCTTATCTGAGGGGGAGTTGTGGGTAGCATTAGCGATGCACCACGAATTCCTTCGTCAATCATTCTAACTAACACACAGGCGCACACACACACACACACACACACACACACACGAACTAAATATAATTCATATTTCATCATTTTAAAAATAAGAATGTTCCAAGAAAAGTCTTACATTCTACCGTTTGCTTCGGTACTTAAGGTAGTGATAATGTGGGGAAGGCGGGGGGGGGGGGGGGGACAACAGACGGCAGAGGGGGGGGGGGGTCAAGGCGGTGCTACCAGCTAGTGTCTGATTGCATTCAGAGTCAACGGTCTCAGAAAGTTTGGGAACCACTGGATTAGAGACTGGAGACTGAGGTGATACGGGCACATAATGCACGACAAGGACAGATCACTAGGCAGGTGTTGGAAGAAGGCATCAGAGGCAACAGAGCGAGGAGAAGACCACAGCTGAGATGGACTGACGGGATCAGAGAGAATATATGTGAGATCAGACGTGATTGAGAAGACTACATGGACCGAGGAAGATGGTGGATGTTGACTGTCGAGGCCGAAAACCGACTGCAGTTTGGGTGGACAACCTTGTAAGTAGTAAATAACGTTTCTGAGAAATGAACACCTTCTTTGAGTTTCCCCAGAAAATTATTCCATAAGACTTTACTGAATGGTAATACGCGAACTATATTAATCTACTGATTTTTCTCTCCTCAAGATTTATAGTAATTTGAGGTGCAAAAGTGGCTGAATTGAATTGTTTTTTGACTTAATGGATGTTTGTCCCAATTTAAGAAAAATATTTGAAATTTCCACCCTAGTTATCATTTCCTCGCCATGTGTTATACACGCATGGGGTGAGGTGGCGGGTAGAGTGTGGTATCGTTGGATGTCCCCGTCCGAAACAAATAAATTATAACTCTTTTCGATCCGATGTGTAGTTTTCGAGACATTTCAGTGTCCTCTATCTATCATTTCGAAACTGAGAATTTGACCATTTGCAGAAATCCTCTCAATTATAATATTAAGGCAAATATTTACCATTTCTTCTGTTACAGTATATATGTTTGGATTGATTGCAGATAGCAGTGTCATTAGCAAAAGGAGCTAATTATGCTTGTTGTATATTAGAGGAAGAAACAATAGTTGACAAGATTGAGCCTCGTGGACGTGTCACAAGTTTTTGATACTTTGGCGACTAAGTCAATACTGGCTGCAGCAAAGATGAAAGCTGTCAGATAACTCTGTCAGATAGGGCAAAGACTAGTCCAGATCATAGGCGCCGACTTTTGAAAATTTTGGGGTATGCTCATCATGTTACACTTTGAAACTCATAATTACCCCCTGTATAATTATCATTAATGTAAATGCTACAAAAGTTACTAAAAAAACATGGTCACTCACCTAAATAGGGAGATTCAGGAACGTGCTCCCCCAGACAGTTGTTTTGCTGATGAAATTCGTTGATGAGGGGTCCCAGGCTCAGTTCCCTTGCGAGATCGGAATGGATGTTCAATAATGCTACATGATTTAACCGGTGTTAGTTCATGGTTGCTCTGGTGTAAGTTTCCAGTCTTCGAAGTGCAGAAACCGTTCTTCAGTACAAGTTGTAATCTACCCCCTCCTTAATTCCGTCTATTGTCCACATTAGCCTTTTATGAAGATTTGAGATGAGCGTGGATTACAATAAACTTTTCAGTTTACTTAACTTTTCATGTAGACTTGGCAACAGTTCTTCTTGTCTAAGGGTCTGACCCTTGAAGCTGAAAATATCACATTATAGGTCCTCACGGTTGGATTGATCTAAATAAGATTGTTGGTGCAGAATTTTTGTTTTTACGTAGATATATTTTCTCACTTTTTAGTATATCACACAGTCTTGTGATTTTTCACATCAACAAAGTCGAAATTACGTTGTTCACACAAAATACAAAAATGCGTCCGATCACATCAGAGGCATGCTTACGACTCTCACACACTGCGGAAATAACCATATTCCGAAGGGTTTACAATTTTTCTTAACAAATAAATTTCTACTAGTTTCTGTTACATTATTAATTTCGATTATTATTTCATAAATGAATCCAGAAATAACTATAGTAAACGGTGCAGGATTGCGTAATTAATAATAGACATTTTAGTGTGCCAATAGTTTGCCATTTCAAATGTTTCTAAAAAATAATTTTACCTGTACATTCAGAACTAGTATTTATCGATTATATTGTCGTTAATAAACATATTATAAAGTAATTCACTTTCATAAATTTTAGTTTTCAAATATAACATACTGTGTATAAAATTATGTGAAAGTTTTCAGAAAAGCAACTGAGAGAATATTGAGTAGTCCAAAATTCGAAAAATACTTCTGGTGTGGACAACTACTACTGAGAAAGAGTGACGCTGGAGGAGGATGTCCCATCACCACATCCTAATTTTAAAAGCAATTTTTTCTCTTGTGAAACAGTGAGGAGACTTAATTGCAGCGCATTACACTTATCTTTAGAATGTTCCCAAAGTGATAAAAATGTATCTGTATTTCTGTCTCCTTCTGTCGTAGACAAAACATCTACAGTATTACGAGCAAGGAAGAAATTCAATGAAACTTCTTGAAGTATGGCATTAAGATTCTCTGTTCTTTGGAATACAACAATTAACATCCTAATATGAAACAAAGTTTCCAATTTTTGCAGGCATTTTATAAATACTGTAGCTTTTGCACCAGCAATTGCACCAGAAATTGCAAAAGAACTTCATAATTGTTGTATATGCACAATAGAGACACGACACGCATGCAGCGTCTCGTTGGACAGACCGATCTTAAGCTTTGACCTGGTTCAGTGAGATGAGTATCTGAAAGCAACTATTTAAGATTTCCGAATTTTCCTAGCCTCTTGGGAAAAACGCGAATATATGAAATCAAGTCTTTGAGAACTGCCAGAATATCTCATATTACTGGAATGTTATTAAATGAGTCTTGAAAATCTAAATGTAGAGAATGAGCCAAGCAGTGAATGTAAATAGGTCTGGGTTCAATTTCTGTTATCATTGACTGTAATATTTGCAGATAACCGCTAACGTTTAACGCTCCGGCATAACACTGTCCACGACAATTGTTTACAGAAATATAATATCTTCATAATACATGCTTCAAAGATTTAAACAGGAAATCAGTTAATTGGAACTCATTAAAACCACAAAACAACTATTGACTATTGCACAGCAAAAATTTTAGTCACCAGTACGAAACCAAACGGACATCTGCTCTCTAATTGATATATGTGTTGTCTCGTCCAGTATTAATGCATACAAATCATATTCTTTTATTTGTTGGTTCAACATTCTCTGAAGAGAAGTAGTTATCAATGTTACAATTTCATTAATTGTGTCATGAGTCTGATTAAGCCGTAGTTTCAGTTCGGGTACACGCTCGAAAAGTAATTTCAGAAAACTGACAAAATTAGAAGATTCATCAACATAACTACGTAAGGCCAATCCTTGGCAAACCAAGAAAAAATACTGGAGTCAAACTTTTCCTTAAACAAACAGTAGCAGCCTGTATTTCTTTTACTTCAGAACAACTAATTGATGACAGAATGTTTACTTCTTTTTTCATAGAATTATCTGTAGTAACTGAACACATATGCAGATTACTTTTTTCATGAGATCTGAATCGTTTTAGAGCAATAGACCAGTTCTTAAAGCCGTATTTAACGATTGCATTATGGGAATCCTTGTTCGCAGTAACAGTTTTTGGAGGCTATCTGTTGTTTCCGCGCATAGACGAACACAAAAGGCAATAAACTCCTTCATCTTTTTCGTCATTCTGAATCCGTGTAAATGTTTTTCCCAGTTTTTTTTTTTTAAGTCCTGAACCTGTGGCTGCCACATCCACTGCCGGATTCGTTTTTCGTGAAACTACCACAAAGTAGGATATAAGATGAACATGAACAAAAGCAAAACAAGCATAATGGAATGTACTTGAATTAAGTCGGGTGATGCTGAGGGAATAAGATTAGGAAATGAGACACTTAAAGTAGTAAAGCAGTTTTGCTATTTGGGGAGCAAAATAACTGATGATGGTCGAAGTAGAGAGGATATAAAATGTAGACTGGCAATGGCTAGGAAAGCGTTTCTGAAGAAGGGAAATTTGTTAACATCGAGTATAGATTTAAGTGTCAGAAAGTCGTTTCTGAAAGTATTTGTATGGAGTGTAGCCATGTATGGAAGTGAAACATGGAGGATAAATAGTTTAGACAAGAAGAGAATAGAAGCTTTCGAAATGTGAAGCTACAGAGGAATGCTGAAGATTAGATGGGTAGATCACATAACTAATGAGGAGGTATTGAATAGAATTGGGGAGGAGTTTGTGGCACAACTTGACGGTTCTAGGAGCTCCAGTCTGGAGCCGCGTGGCCGCTACGGTCGCAGGTTCGAATCCTGCCTCAGGCATGGATGTGTGTGATGTCCTAGCTTAGTCAGGTTTAAGTAGTTCTAAGTGCCAGGGTTGGTAGGACATGTTCTGAGGCATCAAGGGCTCACAAATTTAGCACTGGAGGGCAGCGTGGAGGGTAAAAATCGTAGAAGGAGACCAAGAGATGAATACACTAAGCAGATTCAGAAGGATGTAAGATGCAGTAAGTACTGGGGGATGAAGAAGCTTGCACAGGATAGGGTAGCATGGAGAGCTGCATCAAAATAGTCTCAGGACTGAAGACAACAACAACAACAACAACAACCAGAAATAGTAACAGTGATTTCATTGTCAAAAGCTGACGAAGGCGATCCTCTTTTACTGCTACACGCTGTCGATTCGATATCACCATCGCCATCACGATTATCTGTCAAAGTTCTTTTGAATTTTACTACATACTTATCCGTTTTAACGATTTTGACACGCAAGACACGAAGACATAATATAATTCCAAACACAGGTGACACATTTCAGACAGAACACAAACTAACGTCTATATCTGACTTCTGATTATTTCGCCGTTGGTTCAGTTGTTGAAGTCTGGAAATTCAAATTAATTGTAAGTTACACGATGTCGAACACAATATCACAAGCAAAAATCTCTCGCTGGCTGTTATGTTTCGTGATGGTTGCAGAGCTGCCAACTAAAGCACAAAGAACTTCGCCAAATTGTTATAAGTACTGTCCACTTACTTAAAGTTTTAGGTAGGCGGTATGAGGCACTCTTCGCAGCAGGTGACGTATGTGGTTGTGTTAAAAGGTTATCTTAAAAGTAACCGCTAATTAGATCCGTACTTTGTTATATAAACGTTTTCATCGTATCGCACCCAAGCGGCTTCTACATAATACAATAATAATAATTAAAGATTACCGCCTTCAGTTTACATTATTGTTTTAACCAACGGCATTCCCTTAATATTCTTCGGTCGCGGAAACTGACATACGACCGCGAAAGCGGTGTGCTGACCACATGCAACTCCATATCCGCATCCAGTGACGCCTGTGGGTTGAGGATGACAAGGCGGCCGGTCGGTGCCGTTGGGCCTTGATGGCCTGTTCGGGAGGGGTTTAAGTTTTTACTCCCTTAATATAAGTTTTTACGCCCTTAATATTCGGACTTTTTAGAAAACGGTCACTTCACTTATATCTCAACGTGGATTTTAATTCCTATGAATTCAATTAGCCGTTTGTTTTAAGATAACCTTTTTACAGCGTTGCATTATTAAAGCCAACAGCCCAGGAATACTATGAGTGAGTGGATTTTAATTACGGTCAAGAACCAAACCTTTATAGCGCCGGTTGGATACCACTTTTTTTTTTTTTTAATTCATAACCACGCAAATTTTGTGGTTGCTTTAGCGACCGAGCATACCTGTAATCGACGCCTATGGTCCATGTATTTGTCTGTCGCAAATAGTGCACCTAATCAGTGGAATTACGTTCACACGACCTATCCATGTGGTAATAGCAATCACAGATTTTAAAAGGTATTACGCTACAACGAAACTTCTCCGCACAAATCTTTGCGTGAAACAGAACGGTACGTAATCGTTAAAAACATCGCCAGCAGGAATAAGAAGTTTGCGTTTCATTAATAGCGTTGTCCCTGCCAGCAGCGTTTCGGATAATCCGTTTTGTAATATCCAGCTTCAAAGTGCGCCGTACTTCTCTTTGTCTCCCCTGCAGTCGCTCCGACGTCGCGCTGAAGGTATTTGTGTCGAGCAAGAAGCCTCGTTATTCCGCTGTCGATACCAGAAGTAATTAGAGTTTCACTTTTCCCTTTATGCTATTTTACAAGAACGGCGTGTCAGGCGTGAGTTACAAGTGCTCAAGATATCCTGGGTAAATAAAAATATCCTAGAAGAATTACGGCGCGCGAGATCTTTCGCGATTTCTACATTGAATCAACAGTGTTATTTTTCGACATAAAAAAGTAAAATTTAATAAAATACTGTTTAGCAAACTCCACAAAGAGCCTTGGAAAGTAACTAAACCTAAGATGGGACTGAAATGAGGCAAGAATTTGTTTGCTATTCATTGTGTCAGTTCAAAACGTATCATTTGCCGCAGCAACTAGCTTGGTTCACATTGACATCATTTCTTGTTATTAAGTCTTCAGTATTTTTATATTCATCTACTCCTTTATTTCATTTGACTAAGTTTAATTCATTTCTTCATAGAACAATTCAAAATGAATGTAGAGAATGCAAACGGCCATAACTATTTCATGATAAGAATTGCAGAAAATGTAAAATGAAGTTCAGAGTTTCGGTCGTTAAGTAATGACAGTGAGTTGAGAAAAAGGCTCTGAGCACTATGGGACTTAACTTCTTCTGAGGTCATCAGTCCCCTAGAACTTAGAACTGCTTAAACCTAACTAACCTAAGGACATCACACACACCCATACCCGAGGCAGGATTCGAACCTGCGATCGTAGCGGTCGCGCGGTTCCAGACTGTAGCGCCTAGAACCGCTCGGCCACCACGGCCGGCGTGAGTTGAGAACAGTCGCATGCGCAGTAAGGTACACGACAAGAGTTTCTTCAAGCTGGCGGATTCTGTGCAGATATCATTCTGTGTATTTGAGTTTGTGTCACTCTGACGTCGAAGTGTGGAATGGATTTCCTTGTTGGCAACGCACGTACTTAAACAACTCCAAATCCAAACAACATTCACAAATGCCAGCGACATATAATTAAAAAATTACAGAAAGTGAAACAGGAACAGGGTTAAACGTAAAACTTAGGCTACGGCTGTGCTGGATGCTATGGGGATAGAAAAATTCGTGGTACGTGTAATGAAGGATCCTGCCACTTGAGCAGCAAAGGTAACCGGTATAACTTTTCATCTTGTTTACAGAAAAGCCTGTGAGTGTAACTGGACATCAATACGACACACCGAATGTTAATGTGTGTTGAGCGATAGGAGCACAGAAACTGTACAGTCCATTTACGTACGTTGAACTAAATGTCTCAACAAACATTAACTTGGACATACGGGATCAATGGCTGGTGCCAAAACGTGACGTAGGCTTCACGGATTACATCTTTTCGCAAGATGGAGGAGCCCACGTCGTGGTATGACGATCCGCACGTTTTGAAATCAGTATCCTTCAAACAACTGGATCAGTCGTAGTGAGCGTGGAAACGCTGTTTTCTGCTCTGGGCCACTTTGATCTACGAACCTGGCACATACGAATTTTTTTACACGGTTATGTGACAGACGTTGGGTATGTGATACCTTTCCCGACCTACAGAACTCAAAACGCTCAATTCTAACGCCCTTTTGGCTACACTTATGCTTCACAAAGCATGGGGTAAAATGTACAGGGCTATTACAAATGATTGAAGCGATTTCATAAATTCACTGTAGCTCCATTCATTGACATAAGGTCACGACACACGGCAGATACGTAGAAAAACTCATAAAGTTTTGTTCGGCTGAAGCCGCACTTCAGGTTTCTGCCGCCAGAGCGCTCGAGAGCGCAGTGAGACAAAATGGCGACAGGAACCGAGAAAGCGTATGTCGTGCTTGAAATGCACTCACATCAGTCAGTCATAACAGTGCAACGACACTTCAGGACCAAGTTCTACAAAGATCCACCAACTGCTAACTCCATTCGGCGATGGTATGCGCAGTTTAAAGCTTCTGGATGCCTCTGTAAGGGGAAATCAACGGGTCGGCCTGCAGTGAGCGAAGAAACGGTTGAACGCGTGCGGGCAAGTTTCACGCGTAGCCCGCGGAAGTTAACGAATAAAGCAAGCAGGGAGCTAAACGTACCACAGCCGACGGTTTGGAAAATCTTACGGAAAAGGCTAATGCAGAAGCCTTACCGTTTACAATTGCTACAAGCCCTGACACCCGATGACAAAGTCAAACGCTTTGAATTTTCGGCGCGGTTGCAACAGCTCATGGAAGAGGATGCGTCCAGTGCGAAACTTGTTTTCAGTGATGAAGCAACATTTTTTCTTAATGGTGAAGTGAACAGACACAATGTGAGAATCTGGGCGGTAGAGAATCCTCACGCATTTGTGCAGCAAATTCGCAATTCACTAAAAGTTAACGTGTTTTGAGCAATCTCACGGTTTAAAGTTTACGGTCCCTTTTTCTTCTGCGAAAAAAACGTTACAGGACACGTTTATCTGGACATGCTGGAAAATTGGCTCATGCCACAACTGGAGACCGACAGCGCCGACTTCATCTCTCAACAGGATGGTGCTCCACCGCACTTCCATGATGATGTTCGGCATTTCTTAAACAGGAGATTGGAAAACCGATGGATCGGTCGTGGTGGAGATCATGATCAGCAATTCATGTCATGGCCTCCACGCTCTCCCGACTTAACCCCATGCGATTTCTTTCTGTGAGGTTATGTGGAAGATTCAGTGTTTAAACCTCCTCTACCAAGAAACGTGCCAGAACTGCGAGCTCGCATCGACGATGCTTTCGAACTCATTGATGGGGACATACTGCGCCGAGTGTGGGAGGAACTTGATTATCGGCTTGATGTCTGCCGAATCACTAAAGGGGCACATATCGAACATTGGTGAATGCCTAAAAAAACTTTTTGAGTTTTTGTATGTGTGTGAAGAGCATTGTGAAAATATCTCAAATAATAAATTTATTGTAGTGCTGTGAAATCGCTTCAATCATTTGTAATAACCCTGTATTATCGCTTAGATCTATGTGAACAAGGGTAATACACACTGAAGAGGAAAAAAAAGGGTACACCCGCCTAATATCGTGTAGGGCCCCCGCGAGCACGCAGAAGTGCCGCAGCACGACGTGGCATGGACTCGACCAATGTCTGAAGTAGTGCTGGAGGGAACTGACACCGTGAATCCTGCAGGGCTGTCCATAAATCCGTGAGAGTACGAGGGGCAGGACATCTCTTCCGAATAGAACGTTGCAAGGCATTTTAGATATGCTTAATAATATTCATGCCTGGGGAACTGGGTTGCCAAAGGAATTGTTTAAACTCAGAAGAGTGTTCCTGGAATCACTGTGTAGCAATTCTGGACGTGTGGGGTGTCACGTTGTCCTATTGGAATTACCCAAGTCCGTCGGAATGTGCAATGGATATGAATGGCTGCAATGATAATTAAATCAAGACCCTAAGCTGCCGACAGCTGAAAATGTGTGCCCCGACTGGGACTCGAACCCAGGATCTACCGCTCACAAGGCAAACGCTCTATCCATCTGAGCCACCGAGGGCACAGACGATAGTGCGACTGCGGGGATTTATCCCTTGCACGGTCCCCGTGAGACCCACATTCCCAACTTAATGTGCACACAGTATATTCGTAGTGTCCCTGCCCATTACACTCATTACTCTCTGCAGACAATCTTACCGAGTCCCGTAACATATCATCTTTATATAGTTAATGCTAACGAGCCATTGACCTTCTTCTTCTGTGCCGATGCACACGCATTGCCCGAACTGTTGCAGGACTTGGTAAGATTGTATGCCGCGAGTAATGAGTGTAATGGACAGGGGCACTGCGAATGTAGTGTGTGGACATTAAGTTGGAAATGTGGGCCTCACGGGGAGCGTTCAAGGGATAAATCCCTGCAGTTGCACTATCCTCTGTGCCCTCGGTGGCTCAGATGGATAGAGCGTCGGTCATGTAAGCAGGAAATCCCGGGTACGAGTCCCGGTCGGGGCACACATTTTCAACTGTCCCCATTGATGTACATCAACGCCTGTCGGCGACTTAGGGCCTTGATTTAATTATCATTTTATTCTAAGAGAGCTGCATGGTCACCGATGGTATCTGTTCCTTCGGACATATCCGAAAGAATAGATACCATCTTCTTGTATGAATGGATGCAGGTGATTAAACAGGATGCTTACTTACGTATCACCTGTCAGAGTCGTATCTAGACATATCAGTGGTCCCATAACACCAACTGCACACGCCCCACACCATTGCAGAACCTGTACCAGCTTCAACAGTACTTTGCTGACATGCAAGGTCCATGGATTAATGAGGTCCGCTCCATACCCGTACACGTCCGTCCACTCGCTACAATTTGATACGAGACTCGTCCGACTAGGCAACATGTTTCCAGTCATCAACGGTCCAATGTCGGTGTTGACGGCCCCGGCGAGGCGTAAAGCTTTGTTTCGTGCAGTAATCAAGGGCACACGAGTAGGCCTTCGGCTCCGAAAGCTCATATCGATGATGTTTCGTCGAATGGTTCGCACGCTCACACTTGCTGATGGTCCAGAATTGAAATCTGCAGCAATTTGCGGAAGGGTTGCACTTCTGTCACATTGAACGATTCTCTTCAGTCGTTGTTGATCCCGTTCTTGCAGGGTCTTTTTCCGGCCGCAGCGATGTCTGAGGTTTGATGTTTCACCGGATTCCTGATAACAAATGAAATGATCGAATTGCATTGTTGGCGGGAGTCCTCACCGGGGAAGTTCGGCCACCGAGTGCAAGTCTTATTTCAGTCGACGCCACATTGGGTGACTTGCATGCCGGTGATGAGAGTGAAATGATGATGAGGACAACACAACAACCAGTCCACTAGCGGAGAATGTCTCCAACCCGTCCGGGAATCGAACCCGTGCTACATAGGAGGCAAGGACGTTACCACTTTTGTTTATGATCTCATTTTGTTCGTTACATTTGTTCGGGGCGGACGTCCCGTGCCACCTGTTCAGGTTCATACTTGATCCGTTAACTCAGTTCTTTTTATAACAGAAGGCAGGTAACCCTCTGACCGAACACGGTGAGATACCGTACCGGCCGACTCGGCTAAGCAGGCGAACGGATTCCTGATATTCCCGGTGCACTCGTGAAACGGTCATATGGGAAAATCCCCATCGCTATCTCGGAGATGCTGTGTTCCATCGCTCATCCACCGACTATAACACCACATTCAAACTCACTTAAATCTTGTTAAACTGCCATTGTAGCAGCAGTAACCGATCTAACAACTGCGCCAAACACTTGTCACTTTATACAGGCGTTGCCGACATGTGTCTGTATTACGTTCCTATAGCAGTTTCTTTGGCTCTTCAGTGCATATTATTTTATTCGTCGGTCTTCTGACTGTTTCGGTTCACGAATTCATCTCTTGTAGGAACCTCTTCATCTCGAAGAAGCACTTACATCTTACGTGCACAATACATTCCAGCCTCTCTTTTCCTCTACAGTTTCTACCTTTTCCAGCTCCCTCTAGTACCAAGGAAGTTATTCCTTGATATCTTTACACATGTCTTATCATAATGTCCCTTTTCTTTTTCGGTGTGTTTAGTAAGTTTCTTTCTTCGCTGATTCTGTGAGTAACCCTCTCATTAGTTATCACTCAACAATTTTTTCAAAATCCTGGTTAATATCATATCTCAAACGCTTTCATTCTTTTCCTTCCCAGTTTTCCCTCAGCCCGTGATTCACTGCCATACAGTGATATGTTGGAAAAGTACATTCTCAGAAATTGCTTCCCTAGATTAAATGCGACATTTGATACTAACAATCTTCTCTTGACCAGGAATACCCTCTTCGTTCGCGTTAATCGGATTTTTGTGCCCTATCTGCTTCGGCCGCAATCTGCTGTTATGCTTCCAGATAGCAGAATATATTAAATTTGTAGTCACCAATTTTGATCTTAAGTTTATCTTCCATCTAATTTCTGCTTCTCCTAATTATTTTCGTATTTTTTCGGTTCTGTCCCCATTATGGTGTTCATTCCATTCAACTGGCCCTGTAATTATTCTTCACTTTGACTGAAAATAGCAGAATCATCTTCGAATCTTACCATTGATATCGTGTCACAGAGAAATGTACTCCCACTCTTGAACGTCTCTTTGATTGCCGTCATTGCTTCTTCAGTGAGAGCTGGGGAGGCTGACTACATACCTATCTTGTACTGTTTTTAATCCGAGCAATTTATTCTTGCCCCCTGTTGGTTCTTGTACATATTATGTATTATCCGTCTTTTCCTGTAGTTTACAAGTATTTTTCTCAGATCTTCGAATACCTTGCACCGTTTTACACATCCAAACGCTTTTTGTAGTTCGACTAATGCTATGAGCATGTAGAACGTGTTTTAATTTTCTTAAGTCTTTCTCTGTTTATCAAACGCCGGGC
This sequence comes from Schistocerca piceifrons, assembly GCF_021461385.2. Classification (NCBI taxonomy): domain Eukaryota; kingdom Metazoa; phylum Arthropoda; class Insecta; order Orthoptera; family Acrididae; genus Schistocerca; species Schistocerca piceifrons. The sequence goes on from NC_060143.1 coordinate 521,959,196, forward strand.
AGAAATGCATGTCTGGCGCGTCCATGTTTCCAATAGCTATCTAACAGCTTCTAAATTTCCTTTTCCCTTCTTATGTGTTACTTTTGGTCTGGTTTTTGATGCATGAGTTATTAAGCTAACTTTGCGACACATATGGGGGCATTTATCTGCCATTGCTGTCTTCAGGATTACGTGTAAGGTGGCTATAATTTCGCACCTTGCAAGCACTCATCTACATACTTTTCCGTGATTTGCAACCGGGATTAGGTATCATTTGATAGGTTGTACATCGTATATATGAACGTTTAAAGAAGACTGACGTTGTCACGTACGTCTTGTAAACAGTTGTTAACGCGTGCCGGCCGGAGTGGCCAAGCGGTTCTAGGCGCTACAGTCTGGAACCGCGCGACCGCTACGGTCGCAGGTTCGAATCCTGCCTCGGGCATGGATGTGTGTGATGTCCTTAGGTTGGTTAGGTTTAAGTAGTTCTAAGTTCTAGGGGACTGATGACCTCAGCAGTTAAGTCCCATAGTGCTCAGAGCCATTTGAACCATTTGCTAACGTGTATTGCATGAAAGGTGACAGAGTGTCTTTATTATCAAAACGGCGTAATGACTGATTGCCCTTACTAGTAGATGTTGGAACGCCAGTGGAAATGAAACGGTAGGGGTAACTCAAGCCGAGGGTGGAAAAGCCCACACAGATGTGTTGGTCCTGCTTAACATAGGAAGTAGCCAAGATGGACGGTCGGGGCACCTGAGCGCTGAAGCACAATGCAGCGGCGGCGGCCGGTTTTGTATCGGACCGAAAGGATAACCGGATAATATTTCAGAAACTCTGAAAATCTTGGACGCAGCAGACAGGAACGAGGAAGCGTTACCTCAGAAATCACACAGGCTGGTTTGCTTTCGAGGATTTTTACTCTGAGAAGCATACTATTGTATGAATTCCTAATTAACTGGTATAGGTATTTCCTCGCAAACTTTCCGCGCTGGACGACAAAAGCCCAAAATATGGTTGGTCGGCGTTCAGAAGAATCTGTAGAGAGATAGAATATTCCGTGGTTTCGAGAATATGATTTGCCTTCTGCAGTTACGAGGGAGAGGAGTCGAGCTTTGCTGGGAAGCCAACGGTGGAGGGAAAGTTGTCTTCCGTTTTGAGTGCTTGTGTCTGATGGTTGCTCAGTATCTGCTTTGTTGTTACAGCAGGACTTTCTGTCTTTGCTCTCAGAAGATTTTATAGTTAGAACGGTTAGGCACTGTATTGTTGCTAACTTATACGATTCCGGGTAGGGAGTCGTCATTGAGTATGCAGCGTTCAGTGATTGACAGCACTTCTTCTGCCTATACTCACACTGAGACTTTATCTGAAATCCGTCCTTGTGGCTGGGAGTTTGCGTTGCTCGTCTGTAGAACACAGAGAGGAGAAGACAATATTAAATTATGCTAGTCAGAGGACCGTCTTCTACCGTCCTGGTGTTTGGATGAGGCTTTCTTTATATTTTGTGGCAGGAGTTCTTCTGTCGTCGCAGACGCGTACGAGAACCATCACCGGACGCAGTACATACGACGATATTGCTAATTGCTTCAGCTTCTTAGGGCTATAAAACTAAACAGCTGTGATCACGTAAATTTTATTTCAACTGAAGTTGCTCACCACTGTAGATCAACTTTTAAAGTAGTGTCTTCTAATGTTTGGTATGTGTATGATGTCAGTCATCTCGCATTGTTTATATTAGATCGCGAAGCCATAAAGAGGAGCAGATTTGGGTAACTGGTCAATCACATTAGTTGGGAAATTTATTTGTATCTCTTTGTGCCCATTGAACATTGATGTATAAACATTTGTAATATATAAAGCAGTTTTAATCTACAATAAATGTATAAGGAACAACACCATTTATCATTTTGTAGTTACTAGTTCCCCTAATCCTTCATTTATGTTTATGTTGTAGTTTATATGTTAAATATCAATAAGTAGGAGATAAAATCACCATTAAAAATGGTTCAAATGGCTCTGAGCACTATGGGACTTAACATCTGAGGTCATCAGTCCCCGCCGGCCGGAATGGCCGAGCGATTCTAGGCGCTACAGTCTGGAACCGCACGACCCGCTACCGTCGCAGGTTCGAATCCTGCCTCGGGCATGGATGTGTGTGATGTCCTTAGGTTTGTTAGGTTTAAGTAGTTCTAAGTTCTAGGAGACTGGTGACCTCAGAAGTTTAGTCCCATAGTGCTCAGAGCCATTTGAACCATCTTCAGTCCCCGAGAACTTAGAACTGCTTAAACTTAACTAACCTAAGGATATCACACACATCCACGCCCGAGGCAGGATTCGAACCTGCGACCGCAGCGGTCGTGCGGTTCCAAACTGAAGCGCTTAGAACCGCTCGGCCACCACGGCCGGCCAGCACCAGTAGCCGGCCGGTGTGGCCGTGCGGTTCTAGGCGCTTGAGTCTGGAACAGCGTGACCGCTACGGTCGCAGGTTCGAATCCTGCCTCGGGCGTGGATGTGTGTGATGTCCTTAGGTTAGTTAGGTTTAAGTAGTTCTAAGTTCTAGGGGACTGATGACCACAGATGTTAAGTCCCATAGTGCTCAGAGCCATTTGAACCATTTTGAGCACCATTATGAGATCCTAAGATCTGCTTCAGGGGGTAGTCAGACAGGACCAAATCTTCATTTTCGCGTTCAGTATTTTCCGTTGTTTTACACCCGCCTGTAGTAACATCTTGGATATGCGGGATCCTCGTATCAGATAAGTTATACAGAACTCCAAGAAAAGACGAAAAACATATTTCATTTCATTTTTTTGCGTCCTCTGTAATTCTTCTCGATGTATCGTCATGCATTAAAAATCTATAGCCCCTAGGCTATATTTATTTTGAGTTCAGCTGTACATGCTTCGTACTAGGGTAAGCCGCAGTCGTCCACCAATTCTATTGGTCCAATGCTTTTATTCGCAGTTACCAAGTAGGGGACCATACGGTGGTAGGTGGAACATCTGTGTCAATAAACGCTTATGTCAGGCTTGAAGACGTGCTCAGATCGCTAAACAGTTATGTCTAGTGCTCACAGTAAGCCGAAACCGCTGTTAGAATTCCAGTCTGGCACAAATTTTCTGAAGTAACACAAGTTCATACGACAATGTACTCGGTACGTGCCTCTTCTCTCAGAAGACAGCTGTCACCTGTGTGGGATTCCTAATCGATCAGAAGCTAACATGAAGAACACACATCAAATGTGCTGCTGAGAACTGTAAGGCGGCTGTCAACATAATCAGAGACGTCACCGGACTCTGGTGAGGACTGAAACGTCAGCATAGCTCTAACGGTGTACAGGGGATCGTGCGCCCAGTCAACGATTAAGGGAGAATGAGGAGGTCCCACACTCCGAGGAGCGTAGGGGACGAGGCGGAAGACCCGCACTGCTGTACTAGGCAAGGTCCTAGTGGAAGTGGTTTGCCATTGCCTTCCTCCGACCGTAATGGGGATGAATGATGAAGATGATATTGTGTAATTGTCAGGGACGTCAGTTTTGCCGAAGTTAATAAATGTCCTCAAAAACACTCTGGGCCTCTGTGTGGGACTATTTCACTCCATCCCAGGCAATGCACTGCGTCACCACTGTGTCACTTTGAAACGTCCCCTTTTGAACAATTATACATGACTGTGCTTAACCTGACACACAATATTTTGTTAGCGCAACGCAATCTGACTTTCAATAATTCGTACAAAAGAATGGGCCCTGACTAACATTAACCTATACCTTTCACAAATCACTTACCTCACAAAAATCTTCGCTGCTCAAGCTACTGCAATACAGCGAGCGCCACTACTGCCAGCTAAATAAAAGATTCAAACTACTGAAGGCACTAACTACTGATAGGGATAGTTAGCAAATGAAAGATATTAATAGAGAACAAACAATGTATTTACCTTAATATCATCACAAGTCATAATATATATATCAGTTCATGACAAATTACAAATCTCCGCCATCTCTCTCCCCACATCCACCACTGCTGGCGGCTCACCTCCAACTGCGCAACGCTACGCGCTGTTCACAGCCAGCTGCCGCTGCCCAACACTACAATGGCAGACAACAATGCAAACTAGCCACAGACTGCACACAGCACAGCCAGTGATTTTCATATTGAGCGCTACGTAACGTTGCCAATAAGAAAACATAAACAGCCTACTTACATAGAGAAAACATGAACAGCCTACTTACATAGAGAAAACATGAACAGCCTACTTACATAGAGAAAACATGAACAGCCTACTTACAACTTTTATTTTGAAAAAAAAAAACAGAAGAAATTGGAATCAAACAAGCTGGAATCGATTACTTCATATTGGACTACAAAATGCTTACGTGGACGGTTCTGGATTTCTTGGACTCTTCCTCCACTGTTCCAGTGACACAAGCGTATACTTTCAGTTGATATCAAGAAAGATTGTAAGGCTACTTCAGCCGAATAGTTTTCCTGTACCGTATCGACTCTTTGAAATTTAGAAGTTATCGGAAATGAAACATAGAAAGCGATAGGTTATTACAACTAATACAAGAAATAGATTGTATTCATTTAACTTGTTCTACAAACATTTCTCTTTATTGAATAATCTTAATTTTAATTAGAATGAATATATCGAGATGTCGCATTTCAAATACTCATTTGACTGACTGTAGAATGTTTTCGGAAGGTTCATCAAGTATTTAAATAATTTACCGTTCCTACCCATTGATAAATTTACTAAAGTTCTCTGTGAATCTCGGAGTAGCGATTCTTGTGAATAATGTCTACACACGTCTCATTTTATCGAGTTTACAACTGAGATACATCTGGTACGACTGTCGGCACTCTAATGTGTCGTTTACCGGAGACAGCGTTTGCTAAACTGGTGGTGTATAACTCTGGATGACACTACATTGACTGACAAAATAACTGAAGCGCCTGGAAGACACGGTCGGGTGTCAGTATTACCTGGTACATGTACACGCCATCGGCGGGTGTGTAATATCACTGGGTCAGGTAAAGCGGCATCCAGAATGCAATGGCGTTATTTAATGCCTGGCAGCGTATATAAGGTGTGTGAATGTTATCAGATGTTAAGGGATTTCTATGAAGGAGAAGTGTACCCTCGTGTCTCAGAATCATCAGTTCGTAAGTGTAGTATCCATATTTGTGGGGCATTCGAATGTGTCAGTCTGTGTCCTTATCTCTTATTTAAACAGTGTCGTGGTGCCATTTTTCAACAAGACAAAGCTCAGTATCATGGTGCCATTTTTGAACAACACAATGCCCATCACGCATGTGACATGTCTCTGTGAACTGTCCGCGTGGTGTTGAGGTACTCCCGTGTCCAACAAGATGTCCATATCTCTCCCCGATAGAACACGTACGGAACAAGTTCGGATGTCGTCTTCATCCATCCGTATCAAGGATATCGAGGACCAGTTACAACAGTCGTGGGCCTGTAGGGGATACAACGGCTTTAAGACACCCTTCCCAACCGAATCAGTGCGTATATCCAGGTCAGACGGGGTGCAACGTCATAGTGAGAAGCGGTCTTATACTGGTAAGTTTTTAGTAAATATGAGTCGATATTGTAATCACTGGAATAACATCACATACCCTCTTAACCCGTGAAGTTTCATCTCGCTTTTTCCTCCCCTTTTGGGTGCTATAATTCTACTGTAAATTGTCATGTTATTAATTAATTTTTCGACAATAGCTACTTTGTGGTAATATTTTATTCCACCGGGGATGTTTCGGGCGCTCTCCGTCATCAGCAATATCTGTATTACAGGAAAGACACTTCTTATAGTAAGTTACTTACAACATATATTGATGGGTTTTGTACATATGTGAATTTTCAGTTCATTAACAAGGACAGATAATAGAAAACATACGCATTTGACTGTCATACCCAAACAGGGAAAAAATTCAGGTAAAACGAGACTTTCGGTCCAGGAAAGCAACGTAAAAATAGGCTTGAGAACGCAGAACACATCGCGATCACACATTTGTTGTAACATAGAACAACAGCGCAAATTTTCTCATTTAGGTGTTTGTAGGGGAAACAACGAGAACTGTTAGAAAATATTTCGTACGAGAAACTGGACGAAATTTCAAAGCACGGTTTAAAGAACATCTGAACCTAACTGGCACTTTAATACAGTATTGAAAGAACAAAACCACATAGCTAGTGACATGAAAAAATGCCTATCAGTCGTACATATTCCGAAAAAGGTAGCTTACTAAATATCTTGGGAGAAATAGAAATTTTCACATATATAACGAGACATCCTGTCATTATTTTAAACGTACAGGGCTACCTAAAAATTGAAAATTTTGCTAGTATGCTTTTGCGTAAACACATTTCCTTCTTATGCTAACAGAGATGTTACAGATTACAAGTAGCATTATGTATATTTAATTATGTATGTTAAAAATAATATTCGCATGTACAGAAACTGTCAATGACAACTGCAATATTTCGTAAAATAGTAGAATTTTCTCATTATGGGAGTGCTGAAGAGCGATCTGTTTTAGTTGTTAAAAACTATTCAAAAGCCAAGATCACACAACATATTTTTTGTTAAAGACAACATGTTTCAACAATCTTAGCTGTCATCTTCGGGTTCTAAACATTTTTTTTTTAGTAAAACATGTTCATTTTACGCTGACCTCTTGTACATGCATTTTGTGCATGAGGTCAGCGTAAGATGAACACGTTTTACTACAAAAAATGCTTAAGATCCGAAGATGACAGCTAAGGCTGTTGAAATCGGTTGTCTTGAATAAATAAATATTTAGTGCGCACTTGGATTGAATGCTTTTTAATGGTAACAAATCCTTACGCTTTTTACATATAAGTATGTATAGATCATGGAATCATATTATTACGTGAACGTTACGAAATATTTTCATTGGAACACAGACCGAGCGAGGTGGCGCAGTGGTAAGACACTGGACTCGCATTCGGGAGGACGACGGTTCAATCCCGCGTCCGGCCATCCTGATTTAGGTTTCCCGTGATTTCCCTAAATCGCTCCAGGTAAATGCCGGGATGGTTTCGTTCAAAGGGCACAGCCGACTTCCTTCCCCGTCCTTCCCTAATCCGATGACACCGATGACCTCGCTGTCTGGTCTCCTTCCCCAAACAACCAACCAACCATTGGAACACGCTAGAGAATATCACATACAAGGAAAGCAGGAGCACAATGAAGTGAAAAAACACATATGCATAAGATAACGGTATGCATTGTAAGCAACTTATTATAAGAAATATGTGACTTTTGCGTAATACAGATACTACTGATGACAGGCAACGCTCACATCTTGTCCGTTCAAATAAAATACAAGCTCAAAGCAACTTTTCTCGAACAATTAATCCAGTTATGACACATTTACAGTTTCTGCAAGCTGCAGAGCACTAAACGTACTAAATGTGGTTTACCTCTTTCTATCAGACGACGTATGTCTTCACGTAGCGGTGGCGCTGGCTGTGTGTGCGTTTGTGTGTGTGTGTGTTTGTTAGAGAGAGGGAGGGAGAGAGAGAGAGAGAGAGAGAGAGAGAGAGAGAGTTGGTATTAGTGGGTGAGTCATTGCCTGTTGGTGTGTGCCGTGTCTGAATGTTTGTAGCGTCTCGATTGCGTAAACGTATTGGAATAGCTGACTGGGGGGCAGACAGCTGGGCAGAGAAAGTTGCAGGGGAAACTTATCCGCCGTAAGTAACCGCTATGTATCTGACGATATTCCGCTAGCTAGAAGCATACGGGCGGAGACGATTTACTTCCTCGCGCGCCATCTTCACTCATGTGGGTTGTTCATTACCATCTGTTTCATCATCATAAAGTTCTCTTCGCACGACCTACAACTAGTATCTTCTAACCAACACACGATATTACTAAGCATACCCGTACAAACAACTTGTGACCATGACCGACCTCGTAGAAAAGAATATGATTTTCTTTGTAAAGTGCTTATGAATATGGGGAGTTAGTCAGCAATTACGAAAGAAGACACTGTATCTCTTCAAGCTGATATGTACTGTAGCTTGTTGGACAGTAATTGAATATATGCTAAGGTCATTCGTCATTTCGCCGGCTGGAGTGGCCGAGCGGTTCTAGGCGCTACAGTCTGGAACCGCATTACCACTACGGTCGCAGGTTCGAATCCTGCCTCGGGATTGGATGTGTGTGATGTCCTTAGGTTAGTTAGGTGTAAGTAGTTCTAAGTTCTAGGAGACAGATGACCTCAGAAGTAAAGTCCCATAGTGCTCAGAGCCATTTCAACCATTCGTTATTTCGTGAAAGATCGTTGAACACAGGCGCACAACCATAGGCGTATATCGCTGAGGTCAGTTTTTTGTAGATTTTTGGAACACGTTTACGCTTGCGGAATACGACCTTTCTTGAGGCCGAAAATCTCTATTCAGGAATCAACATGGATTCCGTAAGAAAACAATCGTATAAAGAAAAAACTCACTTTGTTCACAAGACCCAGAATGCAGTAGACACGTGCGTCCATATACAGGTAGATGCCGAATTCCGTGACTCCTGTAAAGTGTTCCACATTGCGAATGGCTTCTAGAAAACAGAAAATAACATGTCATTCTTGACAAAGAGAAATCTTAAGACATAAACCAACTTCGGGCTTACCACGATGAAGTGTTGGACGGACATTGCTTTTCACAATGTTACTGTTATCGTTACAAATTTTCCCTCTTAAGGCAGTGTTTGAAATTGAATGTTATATGGTTGTTCCATTTTCTTCTTCTTTTATTATTCAGTTTTTGACTGCCCACCTGTTTTCTTTGTTGTTTCCATATTTTTCCCGTCATCTTTCTTTTACCTCAAACTTCGTGCTCATAATTTTGTTTCTGAATTTGTCTCACCGAGAGAGCTGGCGCAGTGCTTGGCACACTAGAGATGCATTCGGGAGGACGACGGTTAAAACCCGCTTCCGCCCATCCTGATTTAAGTTTTCCATGATTTCCCTAAATTGCTTCATACAAATGCCGGGATGGTTCCTGCGAAAGGGCACGGCCGACTTCCTTCCCTGTCCTTCCCTAATCCGATGACACCGATGACCTCACTGTCTGGTCCCCTCACCCAAATCAAACAACCAACATTGTTTCTTTCTTTTATCATTTTCCCTATTGATTCATACTTGTTTTAGGTCTTCTTCTAATTACTGAAACCTTTTTTCTTTATCTACCTGTCTACTACATAAAAAATCGATAATCCTCTTTGTGTGTCTGTTGTTCATTATATTCCCACAGAAAGTCGACAGTTCCTGATCATGCCCGTGAATATGTGTTTTTGTATAATTCTTTGCTTGGTCATTTCATCCGTCTACAACAGTTCAAAACTTTTTCTGAGGAATTCATGTTCTGCTTTTCCTGTCTCTGTGTTGCCTGAGGCTCCGATTGTTTCTGATGTGTAGAACGATTGGCCTGCCCAGATATGTTTATTTTACTGCACTGCGTCTGTGCGAGTTTGTACGCTTCCTGAAATTTCTCCGTGCTTTCTGTGTTGCATATCTCATTTCATCTTCCTTTTTGTGTAGATTCCCCTAGATATTTCCATTTTTCCACACTTTTTACCTTTCCGTGTTCTGCGTGCATTGTTGATGTATTGTTGCACTTTTTATCTCTGTCTCGTAGTTTCTCATACTAATCTGTGGTCCTGTTTTGGCACCGACTTCATGTAACTGTTCCAATGCTTGGAGTGCTTTTGGCTGTTCTGGCTGAGTACTGCCAGGTCACCTGCAAATGTTCTTCCTAACTGAATCCACCGAGCGAGGTGGCGCAGTGGTTAGCACACTGGACTCGCATTCGGGAGGACGACGGTTCACACTCGCGTCCGGCCATCCTGATTTATGTTTTCTGCGATTTCCCTAAATCACTTCAGGCAAATGCCGAGATGGTTCCGTCGAAAGGGTACGGCTGTCTTCCTTCCCTAATCCGACGGGACCAAGGAAATTGCCGTTTGATCCCCTCCCCCAAATCAACGAACCAACCTAACTGAGTGTGATAATTTTGTCCAAGACCATGTTGAATAAAAGCGATCCTTGTGTGATTCTCAAATGGTCCTGAGATTTCTCCTATGATTTTAATTTTGGTTCAAATTACTCTGAGCACTATGGGACTTAACATCTGAGGTCATCAGTCCCCTAGAACTCAGAACTACTTAAACCTAACTAACCTAAGGACATCAACACATCCATGCTCGAGGTAGGATTCGAACCTGCGACCGTAGTGGTCAGGCGGTTCCAGACCGAAGCGTCTAGAACCGCTCGGCCACATCGGCTGGCTTTTAATTCTGAATGTTGTGTCTGTTGCATGAGCGCCCTAGTTTTTCTGTCTACTGCATATTCTTCTCATGTGCCAGAGTATGCCTTTCCTCTCTCTCTCTCTCTCTCTCTCTCTATATATATATATATATATATATATATATATATATATATATATATATATATATATTCGTAAAATTGAAGAGCGCTGGAAAACTGCAGCGAAATAGCAGGAAAGCCTGCAGATGATTGCATGATTCACTAATGGTGCAGAGATTGACATTGACCCTCGACATAAACAAAAGTATTAGGCTTACATAGGCAGAAAGACCCATAGATCCATTGTTGTGTGATAAGACGATTGTTGGTCACAAGAAACTGTTACATCCGTTAGTACGGAGTGGTTTAAACAGGAACGCCCTCGCAAAGTCCGTCGTAGGCAAAGATAATACTAGACAGGGAACTATTATAAAATCCTTAGGAAGTGTGTTCCACTAATGAGGCAACATACAAAACGCTCCTTCGACAGATGATTGACTATTGTACGGCCCTTCTTATGTAGACTTTGTTGTGACTTGGCAAGACAGCCAAGCCACTAGGAGATAGCCGAAAGGCACGCGTTTAAGCTCACGCAGACTGGCGTGAGGTCTGGAACAGGTAAAGTAATTATACTATCAAGAAAAGTACGTAGCTGCTGGAATACTTAACTTTAATCCATAATTGGTGAACATCGGACTGACTGTACATGCATCCCAAGATAAATAACAAATGATAATGGCGCCTTGCTAGGTCGTAGCAAATGACGTAGCTGAAGGCTATGCTAACTATCGTCTCGGCAAATGAGAGCGTAATTTGTCAGTGAACCATCGCTCGCAAAGTCGGCTGTACAACTGGGGCGAGTGCTAGGAAGTGTCTCTAGACCTGCCGTGTGGCGGCGCTCGGTCTGCAATCACTGACAGTGGCGACACGCGGGTCCGACGTATACTAACGGACCGCGGCCGATTTAAAGGCTACCACCTAGCAACTGTGGTGTCTGGCGGTGACACCACAGACTTGATGCACGAAATAGAGAAGACCCAATGAACAACAACGTTTTTAGCCACAGGTTCGGCTAGTAAGCACGAAAGCACCACACAGTTGCTAGTTCAGCTTCATTTACTTATGTTACAAGAGAGCCTTCTGCATTACAATTTGGTTAAAAGTTAAAATTGCTCGAGGGCACGTTCCTAGAACTATCAATCGATATACTGCTTCCTTGTACAGATACTTCGCGGAAAGGTTATGAAAGCAAGATTAGAATGATTGGAGATCGAACGGAGGTTTACCAACAATTTTGTCTTGCTTCCCACGCAACAATCGCTACTGGCACACGATAGCGAAAGGGACAATGGTGCACAAATCAACCGCCTCCACGCACCATATGTGGCTTACAGAGTACAGATGTAAATGCACTGTAGTTCCTTCTCTAGATTGTCGCACAGATGACAAAATGGTAGATATCGAAATAGACGACAGAGGGATAGAGAATCAATTAAAATCGCTCGAAAGAGGAAAGGCCGCTGGACCTGATGGGATACGAGTTCAATTTTACACAGAGTACGCGAAGGAACTTGCCCCCCTTCTTGCAGCGGTGTACCGTAGGTCTCTAGAAGAGCGTAGCGTTCCAAAGGATTGGAGAAGGGCACAGGTCATCCCCGTTTTCAAGAAGGGACGTCGAACAGATGTGCAGAACTATAGACCTACATCTCTAACGTCGATCAGTTGTAGAATTTTGGAACACGTATTATGTTCGAGTATAATGACTTTTCTTGAGACTAGAAATCTACTCTGTAGGAATCAGCATGGGTTTCGAAAAAGACGGTCATGGGAAACCCAGCTCGCGCTGTTCGTCCACGAGACTCAGAAGGCCATAGACACCGGTTCACAGGTAGATGCCGTGTTTCTTGACTTCCGCAAGGCGTTCGATACAGTTCCCCACAGTCGTTTAATGAACAGAGTAAGAGCATATGGACTGTCAGACCAATTGTGTGATTGGATTGAGGAGTTACTAGATAACAGAACGCAGCATGTCATTCTCAGTGGAGAGAAGTCTTCCGAAGTAAGAGTGATTTCAGGTGTGCCGCAGGGGAGTGTCATAGGACCGTTGCTATTCACAATATACATAAATGACTTGGTGGATGACATCGGAAGTTCACTGAGGCTTTTTGCAGATGATGATGTGGTGTATCGAGAGGTTGTAACAATGGAAAATTGTACTGAAATGCAGGAGGATCTGCAGCGAATTGACGCATGGTGCAGGGAATGGCGAATGAATCTCAATGTAGACAAGTGTAATGTGCTGCGAATACATAGAAGGATAGATCCCTTATCATTTAGCTACAAAATAGCAGGTCAACAACTGGAAGCAGTTAATTCCATAAATTATCTGGGAGTACGCATTAGGAGTGATTTAAAATGGAATGATCATATAAAGTTGATCGTCGGTAAAGCAGATGCCAGACTGAGATTCATTGGAAGAATCTTAAGGAAGTGCAATCCGAAAACAAAGGAAGTAGGTTACAGTACGCTTGTTCCCCCACTGCTTGAATGCTGCTCAGCAGTGTGGGATCCGTAACAGATAGGGTTGATAGAAGAGACAGAGAAGATCCAACGGAGAGCAGCGCACTTCGTTACGGGATCATTTAGTAATCGCGAAAGCGTTACGGAGATGATAGATAAACTCCAGTGGAAGACACTGCAGGAGAGACGCTCAGTAGCTCGGTACGGGCTTTTGTTAAAGTTTCGAGAACATACCTTCACTGAAGAGTCAAGCAGTATATTGCTCCCTCCTACGTATATCTCGCGAAGAGACCATGAGGTTAAAATCAGAGAGATTAGAGCCCACACAGATGCATACCGACAATCCTTTCCACGAACAATACGAGACTGGAATAGAAGGGAGAACCGATAGAGGTACTCAGGGTACCCTCCGCCACACACCGTCAGGTGGCTTGCGGAGTATGGATGTAGATGTAGATCTAGAAGAGCACAGGCGTTACTCGGCCGTGGGTTGTTCGGACTTCCTGCTGTGCTGCAGACTACGACTACTAATAGAAAACCAGTGCGTCAGCAGAGAGAGCGGGGCCGTGCCGGTATGCAGTGGTATTAAAAATTTAGCGGTAATTTGCCGTGTATGGTAACCGGAGCAATATGTGGAGTGCACCTAATGAATGATACATGCTCTCTCCTTCCGGAATACCTGTGAAGTATTCATACTATAACTTCCTGTGGAATCGTGTTGCGATTCATTAGGGTATGAATTAGTACTCTTCAGTATTCGGTTCGAGGCTTCGATCTCCTCCACAAGTTAAGCTTATTCCCAAAGTTCATGGTCACACTCCATCTACTGAAACACTACCTACGAGTGTCGATGTCACTTCTGATGTTTGCAGTAAATGCAGGAGTTTTGATTACAGCTCATAGCAACTGTTCTAGTTGCCTGGTTACTAAGTTACCATGAAGGTGCTTCATATTGCTTAGGACATCCCGTAGAAGTACCACTACTTTTCTTAGGAATGAATCCGTTTATGTGTGCTGCTAACGAAGGTTGTTGTCCTTTTTTAATCATATTTATGAGATGAAACAGCTCATATACTTGTGAGTAGCACAAACAGAAAAGTAAATGAGGAAGAAGACTTTGACTGCGATGAAAATAGTGACTTGCGGATCCGGGCAAAATTCTCAATTAACCACAATTAACTGTCTCAAGCTTTGAACAATATCCACCGGAATACACTTTTCAAAAATTCTATAGGTAGCAGGGACAAAGTATAGAAAGCTGTACAAAAATCAGCCTGCCTTTATAAGCGTCGGAGGACCTGAAAGAGTGTCGTATTTTATGAGGGAGTGAGACAGATTTGTTGTCTGTCCTCAATGTTATATCATCTGGAAATTGAGTAAGTAGTAAAGAAAACCTAGGCTAGGAGAAAATGAAGATTTAAGGTTCGCCTAAGACAACGTAGTACTATCAGAGACTGCAAAGGATAAGGAACAACTGCTGAACGGAATATATGGTGCCTTGAAAAACGGTTGTAATACGAACATCAGTAAAAATAAAGCAAGGATAAGTGTAATTGAATTAAATCAGATGACGCTGAGGGAATTAGATTAGGAACCCCCAAAATGAAAGTAATAAATACGTTTTCCTGTTTGGACAATCGAATAACTGATGACGGTCGAAATAAAGAGAATATTAAAACAGACTCTCAACAGCAAGAAAAGCATTTGTGGACAATAAGAATTTGTTAACACCTAATAATAATATACGAGGGTAATCCCTAAAGTAAGGTCTCCTATTTTTTATAAGTACATAGACCTGTTCATTTCTACAAGGGTTAATATCAGTTTATAGATTAAACATTTAACTATTTTTCGACGTAATCACCATTTCTGCCGATGCATTTTTGTGGACACTGTGGCAGTTTTCGTAAGCCCTTGTCATACCAGATGGCCGCCATGCTGTTCAGAAAGTTATGAACCTCTTCTTTCACCTCGTCGTCCGAGCTGAATCGCTTTCCGGCCAAATGTTCTTTTAACCTAGGGAACAGGTGATAGTCACTGAGCGCCAAGTCAGGACTATAGGGTGGGTGGGTGATTATGTTCCACTGAAACTGCTGAAGGATAGAAACGGTTTGCCGAGCGATGAGTGGGCGAGCGTTGTCATGGAAAATGTGTACGCCCTTGCTCAACATTCCTCTTCTCCGGTTCTGAATTGCCCATTTGAGATTTTTCAGAGTCTCATAGTACCTGTCAGCCTTAATTGTGGTCCCAGCTATTCAGCTCCGACGACGAGGTGAAAGAAGAGGTTCATAACTTTCTGAATAGCATGGCGAGGAGCTGGTATGACACGGGCATACAAAAACTGCCACAGCGTCTACAAAAATGCATCGACAGAAATTGTGATTATGTCGAAAAATAGCTAAATATTCAAGCTGTAAACTGATGTAAACTATTGTAGAAATAAACAGGTCTATGTACTTATAAAAAACAGGAAACCTTACTTCTGGTATTACCCTCGTATGTTAAGAAATATTATTTAAAGGTATTGTCCAAGAGTAAGAAACTGGAACGTCAACAATAAGCAGTCCACACATGAAAAGAATAGAAGCGTTGAACAATTGTACATGACTGTGCTTAAACTGACACACAATATTTTTTAGCGCAACGCAATCTGACTTTCAATAATCCCTACAAAAGAATGGCCCTGACTAACATTAACCTATACCTTTCACAAATCACTTACCTCACAAAAATCTTCGTTACTCGAACTACTGCAATACAACAAGCGCCACTACTGCCAGCTAAATAAAAGATTCAAACTACGGAAGGCACTAACTACTGATTGGCATAGTTAGCAAATGAAAGATTTTAATAGAGAACAAACAATGTATTTACCTTAATAGTCATAATATATATAGCAGTTCATGACATCCAGTCTTACAAATTTCAAAACTCCGCCATCTCTCTCCCCACATCCACCACTGCTGGCGGCTCACCTCCAACTGCTCAACGCTACGCGCTGTTCAAATCCATCTGCCCAACACTACAATGGCAGACAACAATGCAAACCAGCCACAGACTGCACACGGCACAGCCAGTGATCAAACATAAACAGCCTACTTACAATGTGATGCAGTAGAAGAATGCTGAAGGTTAATTAGATAAACTGAGGCATGAAGGAATGGCTGGTCTGACAATAGAAGGAATGTGTGAGTGAGGAGGGAGGGGGGGAGGTTAAAAATTTTACAGTGAGATCGAAGTTTGGATGAAGCATGTAGATTCAAATGGAGCTGGACAAAATAAGACAACACCACGGGAAATGAATGATTGCTTGAACATAAACGTAGGTGTAAGCCAAGCCTGCATGCTGCGTTGTTGTATTTGACCATGAACGGCAGCTATGCATTGTCCTCTATACGTTGCAAATCTCAGTTGTGGTCAGAAGAGTGTTCTGTGTAGTTGTCAGTGCGTTATCTCGGATATAAGTGACTTCGTACGTGGGCAAATTTTTGGTGCTCCTATGGAACGTGCATCCATTACCAAGGTAGCCGAAGTGCTTGGTATTTCAAAAGGCACCGCATCGAAGATTTATATCGCATCAGAGGAAACAGTAAGACATCACGTGCCAAGTCACAACGCGGACGAAAATATATTGAGTGACAGTGACAGACGGTAATTGAAGAGAATTATGACGAAATATAAAAAGACGAAAGCTGCAAAACTCACTGCAGAAGTGAATGTCGCAGTCGCGAACCCTGTCATCACCAAAACAATAGAAAGGGGGCTCCATAAGATCGGAATTTCAGGGTGAGCTGGAATTCCACAATCAACCATCAGTGATTTGAATGCCTGCTACGGAAAAATGTAGTTCCTGAGTCATAAAATCTGGACTATGAAGCAACGGAAGAAAGTAATTCGCTCGGATGAGTCTTGATTCATACTGGTTCCAACTACTCGTACGTCATAAGAGTGAAACGTGGCTTCGACTCGGTGATGATTTGGAAAGCCATATCGCGGTATTCCATGGGTCCCACAAACTAGTCTGAAAGGTCACACTGCTGCCAAAGAATTCATCTACATCTACGTGATTACTCCGAAGCTCACAATTAAGTGCCTGGCCGAGGATTCATCCGACTACCTTCAAGCTATATCTCTACCGTTCTATTCTCGAACGGCGCGACCTTTGATTTCTCGTACTTTATTATGATGATCACTTCTCCCTACGTAGATGGGGGCCAACAATATGTTTCTCAATCGGAGGAGAAAGCTGTTGATTAAAATTTCAAGAGAAAATCCTGCTGCAACGAAAATCGCCTTCGTTTTAATGCTTGCCAACCCACTTCACGAATCATGTCCGTGACACTCTGCTACCTATTCCGCTGTAATATAGAACGAGATTCCCTTTTCTGAACTTTTTCGATGTCCTCCGTCAGTCCCATCTGATCCAGAATCGCACCGCACAGCAATACTCCAAAAGACGGTGGACAAATGCAGTCTCTCAGTAGACTAGTTGCACTTACTAAACGTTCTGCTAATAAGTAGCAGTCTTTGGTTTGGTCTCCTCCCAACTTTATCTATTTTATAGTCCCAATCTCAGTTATTAGTATTTGCAAACCTTAAGTATTTAGCTGAATTTACTGTCTTTAGATTTGTGTGATTCATCGTGAAACCAAAATTTTGAGAATTTCTTTTAACAGTAATGTGGATGACTCTACACTTTTCATTATTGCCACTTTTCGCACCATACAGATGTATGAATCATTTTGAAATTAGTTCTGATCATCTGATGACTTCACAAGTCGGTAAATCACAGAATCATCTGCAAACTATCTAAGAGGGCTTCTCAAATTGTCGCCTATGTCGTTTATGTGCATTTGGAACAGCAGAACGCCTGTAACACTTCCTTGTGGAGCGCCAGATATTTCTTCTGTTTTCACTCGATGACTTTCAGTCAGTACTACAAACTCTGGCCTTTCCAACAGGAACTCAGGAATGCCGTCGCACAACTACGGCGGTACTCCATAGGTACGCCACGCAGTTTTATTAGAAGACGCTTGTGAGTAACGTGTCACAAGCCTTCAGCAAAACTGAAAACGGAATCAGTCTGACGTCCCCTGTGGATAGCAATCATTACTTTGTGAGAATAAAGAGATAGTTTGTTCAATATACGTTCTAAAATCCTACCATGTAACCATTTTGGCGAATAAGGTCCTCATCATGCCAGAACGTTTGTTCCCCAGTGGTGGTGCTGTGTTCGAAGGCGACAGGGCTCTTATCGTCTAGGACAAATTTTCTGAGCACGAGGATGAATTGTCACACCTGTCCTGACAACCACGACACGAGATCTCAGTACTGTTGTAATATTTCTGGCTTAGTGAGCCATCATATTAGGCTCCAAGAAGCTGTTCCCAGAGCAGTGGAGATGCAAGAAGTATGTAGATGACGAAATGTGGTGTAAGGTACCTGTGACAGATGTTAGATTCGGTACCATTCCCATGAGAAAGACCGCCTGCTAATGCTACTGCTCTGTGATTGGCTGCTGTGTTCGGAGCAATGGCGCCAAAACGTTAAAGTATAGTTATTATTATTAGTTAAACTACTTATTGGAATGACTTCACTTTTTAATGCAAATATCTCTCAACAGCTGACTATCCATCAGTCATTTTAGAATTATTAAAAACAATTTAAATCAAAAACAAAAGGCTGACGAAACGGCAGACGAAGCGCTTCGGAAGCGTTGGGGTCACGCCTTTTCTGATATGGCGCGTGAAGTGTTTCGGGCTGTTCGTCACTCTGGATTACGCAGTCGAGAAGAACAGACATGTTGTCTGTCGTAGGACGTGTTTCCAATTTTTATTTAAGTTCCTGTTCGTCTCTCTGGATTAAGCAGTCGAGAAGAACGGACATGTTGTCTGTGGCAGCATGTGTTTGCCAGTATTCAGTATTTACCAGGATACAGGTTGGCTGGCAGCTTTTCTAGGAGCTCTTTGCGGTGTGGGGGAGTAGCCATGTATGTGAAAAACGGTATCCCATTTGAGTCTATTGATGTTTCAAAGTACTGCACTGAAAAGGTGTTTGAATGTTGTGCAGGTGTGGTTAAATTTAGTGGAGCTAAACTTCTTACTGTTGTTATTTATAGATCCCCAGACTCCGATTTCAAAACTTTTTTGCTAAAGCTAGAGGAGGTTCTTGGTTCACTTTATAGGAAATACAAAAAGTTAGTCATATGTGGTGACTTCAATATTAATTGTATAAGTGATTGTGCAAGGAAAAGGATGCTGGTAGACCTCCTTAATTCATATAATCTTATGCAAACCGTATTCTTTCCAACGAGAGTGCAAGGGAACAGTAGAACAACCATAGACAATATTTTTGTTCATTCGTCATTATTAGAAGGGCATTCTGTTAGCAAAAAGGTGAATGGCCTTTCAGATCATGATGCACAAATTTTAAGTCTAAAAGATTTTTGTGCTGCAACACATGTTAAATATAGTTACCAACTTTTTAGGAAAGCTGATCCAGTTGCTGTACAGACTTTTGTAAACCTTATCAAGGAACAAGAGTGGCAAGATGTTTATAGTGCTGTTACAGTAGGCGATAAATATAATGCTTTCCTCAAGACTTTTCTCGTGCTCTTTGAAAGTTGCTTTCCGTTAGAACGTTCAAAACAGGGTACTAGCACAAACAGGCAGCCTGGGTGGCTGACTAAAGGGATAAGAATATCTTGTAGAACAAAGTGGCAATTATATCAAAACGTTAGAAACAGTCAAAATCTAAATGCAGCAGCCCATTACAAACAGTATTGTAAGGTGCTTAAAAAGTTATTAGGAAGGCAAAAAGTATGTGGTATGCAGATAGAATAGCTAAGTCTCAGGATAAAATTAAAACCATATGGTCAGTCGTAAAGGAAGTGGCTGGTCTGCAGAGACAGGTCGAGAATATAGAATCAGTGCGTAGTGGGGATGTCCGTGTTACTGATAAGTCGCATATATGTACAGTACTTAATAATCACTTTCTGAATATAGCAGGTGAACTAAATAGAAACCTAGTCCCAACAGGGAATCATATAGCGCTCTTAGAAAAAAGTGTTCCGAGACTGTTACCTGAAATGCTCCTCCATGATACTGACAAGAGGGAGATTGAGTTAACAATTAAATCACTAAAGACCAAGAACTCTCATGGATATGACGGGGTATCTAGCAGAATACTGAAGTATTGTTCCACGTATGTTAGCTCAGTACTTAGCCATATCTGTAACTTTTCCTTTAGGAGTGGTCGGTTTCCTGACCGATTAAAGTACTCGTTAGTGAAGCCAATTTATAAAAAGGGAGACAGGGATAATGTTGACAATTATAGACCTATTTCTATGCCATCGGTGTTTGCTAAAGTTATCGAGAGGGTTGTATATACAAGGTTACTGCAGCATTTAAATTCACATAATTTGCTGTCAAATGTACAGTTTGGTTTTAGAAATGGCTTAACAACTGAAAATGCTATAGTCTCTTTTCTCTGTGAGGTTTTGGACGGATTAAATAAAAGGTTGCGAACGTTAGGTGTTTTCTTTGATTTAACGAAGGCTTTTGACTGTGTTGACCACAAAATATTACTGCAGAAGTTGGAACATTATGGAGTAAGGGGAGTAGCTTACAATTGGTTCGCCTCCTACTTTAAGAACAGAAAGCAGAAGGTAATCCTCCGCAATATTGAGAGTGGTAATGATGTTCAGTCCCAATGGGGCACTGTTAAATGGGGCGTTCCCCAAGGGTCGGTGCTGGGGCCACTGCTGTTCCTTATTTATGTAAATGATATGCCTTCTAGTATTACAGGTGATTCAAAAATATTTCTGTTTGCTGATGACACCACCTTGGTAGTGAAGGATCTTGTGTGTAATATTGAAACATTATCAAATAATGTAGTTCATGATATAAGTTCGTGGCTTGCGGAAAATAATTTGATGCTAAATCACAGTAAGACTCAGTTTTTACAGTTTCTAACCCACAATTCAACAAGAACTGACATTTTAATCAGACAGGATGGGCATGTTATAAGCGAAACGGAACAGTTCAAGTTCCTAGGCGTACGGATAGATAGTAAGCTGTTGTGGAAAGCCCATGTTCAGGATCTTGTTCAGAAACTAAATGCCGCTTTATTTACCATTAGAACAGTATCTGAAATAAGTGACATTTCAACACGAAAAGTAGCATACTTCGCATATTTTCATACGCTTATGTCATATGGTATTATTTTTTGGGGTAATTCTTCTGATTCAAAAAGGGTATTTTTGGCTCAAAAACGGGCTGTTCGAGCTATGTATGGTGTAAGTTCGAAAACCTCTTGTCGACCCCTATTCAATAGTCTGGGAATTTTGACATTGCCCTCACAGTATGTATTTTCTTTAATGTCGTTTGTTGTTAGCAATATTAGCTTATTCCCAAGAGTTAGCAGCTTTCACTCAGTTAATACTAGGCAGAAATCAAATCTGCATGTGGAATGCACTTCCTTGACTCTTGTGCAGAAAGGAGTGCAGTATTCTGCTGCATCCATTTTCAATAAGCTACCACAAGAACTAAAAAATCTTAGCAGTAGCCCAAGCACTTTTAAGTCTAAACTGAAGAGCTTCCTCATGGCTCACTCCTTCTATTCTGTCGAGGAGCTCCTGGAAGAGATAAAAAATTAAGCAAATTCCAGTGTTACATTCTTGATTTTCTTTATTTAAACTAACGACTTGTCGCCTGAATATGTTTCTTATATTTCATTTTATCTGTTTCTACAATCGTGTTATAATTTCATGTATTGACTCGTTCCATGACCATGGAGACTTCTCCTAAATGTGGTCCCACGGAACAATAAATAAATAAAAAAAAATAAAAAAAAAATAAAAGAATCACTCCGGTAGTCATGAGACAGACACGTGCCACAAATAGTGTAAAGATACATTTTCGTAAACGTTGTGTTTTATCATGTACTTTGCTGTGCCAGAAGGTGTTGTATTAAGATCATGTAGTCTTCTCGTGTGGCTATATTAAAATACGCGAGTGGTATCACAAAGAAGTGATACATTATTTCAGAACAGAACCTCGCTAAAAGTCAGTTTCAGCCTCAAGATACAGAACCTTCGACCTGCGTGCTGTTTTCTGCGCTGGGGACATCAACTTGAAGACAGTAGGTTACTGAACTATAACAGAACCTTTGTATTCTACACAGTGCAGTGGAAACAACTAGGCGCCTCACGTGTACTGCATGCACAGAACGAATGTGCTCAGTGACACGTCATCTGCAGTAATGCAGAGCAGGTAAAGGAGGATGATCGTTATTAACGCCAACAATCAATACACTCTTCCTTTCTTGCCCAACTGTGGCCTACTTTGGCGATAACGGTGCATCATTTTATTCCACCTGCTTCATCGTTGCCTGCACTTGCCACTATTTAGCAGGATGAATGGTATAAGATTCCCTTAAAAACGGTACAGGACCTGTATTTATCCATTCTGAGACGACTGGAAGCTGTTCTGATTGCCGATAGTTTTCCTACACCGCGTTAGGCACGATAATGATTTGTATTTTTAGTTTTTCTGTATTTTTGTCCAGCCCCTTTTTGCTGCGTTGTCCATTCACAGATGAAGAGTTTTGTACAGGATAGACTTGGCCACTGTTTCTATGTTTCGATACAGTGTATCGATACGTGGAACTGTTTCAGTGTCTCGGAACGGCTGTGGTTCACTGTTTCGAAACAGTGGTGTTTCATTCCGCCCCTGTCTCGGATAACCGGACCAGATTCGATCTCGAGCCAGACACAGAAACTGTATCGTTGTTTCAAAATAAGGCTGTTTCAGTCCACCTGTGCTTGGAACGGACTAATTGTATCCAAACAGGGATGTTTCATTCCGCTCTGTGTCGGACGAGATTCGGGCTCGGCACAGGTACTGAAACACAACATACCACTTCATGAAACACTTTCAAGAGTGTCGAAATCTTTTTGACAACAAATAGCATGAAGCTTAAGATATCCGAAAATAAAGCTTCGTTTCTAGGTGACTGCCCTATTCCGAAATGGCATAACATCTGCTTTGGAAACACTAACAAAACAATAAAACAACGCATACTATTCACATTGAAAATAATAAATATGTGAAAATCATTTGGTTAAATTACACTTTTTTTATAACATGCGCTTCTCTGTTCATGTGCAATAATCATATTAAGAAACGCATGTAAGCCTACAACATTTTGAATAAAAAAAGGCGTAGAGTGACAGTTATTAGACATATACATAAATTTGATGTAGGTATAATTGCAAGCGATCTGTTTGACATATCACTGATAGTGTAATGGTGAACGGGGAGGGTTGGGAAGCATGGTGAATTTATAGTAACGGTTCGAAACACCTCGAAAGACAATTTTTTTTGTTATATTTTGTTATTTATTCGAAGTATTTGGGGTTATTTGTGAGTCTATAGTCACTGTGCCTATTATCCACAATGATTTCCTTTGTGTGCATGGAAATTAGCAGGATGGGTATATTACCCATACTAACGGAATGTCGGAATCCCAGTAGCATATCCGTAGTTTCTGCAGTTCGCTCCCATCTCCAGTTCTGTTCGTGATGGTTCTTCTGTCTTCAGCTATGGCTGTCCTCAGCCAAATGAAAAGTATGAAAGTCACACGACACGAAAGCAGTGCATTTGCTGCAGGAAATACGAAACTGCCAATACGACAAAGTGATAGTTTCATACTTCCTGCTATATGATTAGCGCTCTCGCACCTCATTTGTGTTTATATGGACATACTTATACAGTAGACATTCAAGATGATAAATTGTGTAGGTTTATTAGATTACAAAACACAAATTGTTTCACTGTTTCGAAACAACGTATCGAAACATTACATTGTACTGTTTCATTTGTTTCGAAACAGTTACATGTTTCACTTTGCCCATCTCTAGTACAGGATAGACTAGCATCAAGAGCTGCATCAAACCAGTCTTCGGACTGAAGGCCAGCACAGCCACTCACTTAACTGCAGCGTGCGGTTTGTGCTTTTCACTGGGAGGGACGTCATTGTGGGTAGGTACTGAGACTTGATCCATCTTGCTGCAAATTTTTGTGCATCGAGGCAATGCGTTGGAGGTTCATTTATTTAAATAGAAAGTAAATTAGGAAGTGTTGAAATCTGTAAGTGATTTCTCTGATCAGTGTTTGATTAAAGGCACTAAATCCGCGTTCACATTCACAGTTAGATGTAGGTAAATTTCGACTGCTTTCACAAGTTGTTTCACGGTAGTGGTAATGTGTTGAGGATTTACTTTATAGATTCGAAAATCTTTAACTAGTAACACACATGTGGTTTTACTTAATTTAAAATACATCTTGTCACGTAAACGAGGAACTAACAAGTCACCAATATTATAGCCAAGTCAGTGGCTTGGTTTGCTTTAAGGACTAAAGAAGCTCCGTTTTGCATAAAGAATAAAAATACTTGCAGAACTTACACGGCCTCATAAAGCACAACTAATTTCATTATAAGCAACCACATTGTGAGGTATCTTAGCCATCCTTTAAATTCAGATATCTCACTAATTGTTCAGGAATCATCATGACTCAGTTTTTCAAAACGATGTACATGAAGACTGTAACTTCCAAGAAGAGGTCAACAACAGTAAATCATAAAGCAGCCCAGCGTAGGTGAAAAGCGCAGCCAAGTTTTTATAGCTGTGTGGATAATTTTTGTGAAATACCATGTAGTTGTCTCTGACTTCTCGCACTTTTGGAAAACACAGAATATAAGAAATCTAAAAAAGGTCTGTATACGGTACACACCCGACACATCATTCATAATATCAAGGACAGCTATATTCTTTTTGTGGTTCATACAACTCACGACAATTAAATCCTTACGCAACTGAATGCTTCAGCAGAGCGGCTACGCCTTTGTAAGGTGCAGTCATTGTTGATGCAGCATCTGTTGCTATACCCACAACACAGTTTTTTAGTACATCGTATTTATTGTTACACTTTGAAAGAGCTGCTAAAAAACAGGGTACTTCTCCTCCCCCACTTTCTAACTCAACAATAACGAAATAATAAACGCAAACAACTCTCTCAAAGTACAAACGTACGTGTGTTATAAAAAGACATTACTGGAAATCGGTAGTACTTTCGTCCATAATTTTACTAAACTTTGTACCCGGTTCGGTAAGGTAATGAGCTAGATTCCTTTTCACTCATTTTCGTATAAACATAATGATATAATGCATGTACATAATGAAACATTACCATCAGATAAACTTTTGTAGTTCGATTACTACAGCATACGATTGAAATGATAATTTCAGATTCGCTATTTCATATGCAGATCTGAACAACAAAGCAGTGATGATTACTGTTTCTTACAAGGGGAGGCCGCCAATTGTGAAATTCAGATTCGATTCATACTGCGCATAACTAAAGCTCATGGCCAGAGGTGTAATGTGGCAAAGCACCAAGGTGCACTTCTCAACCGTTGTCGAGAAAATCGACAGTTAAAAGAAACCGTTGCGGTGAAATACTCTCTACGATTAATGATTTTTCTACAGCGTCATAGCGCAGCGGTAAGCGCTGGGGTTCGTAATCCGAAGGTCGCCGGATCGAATCTCGCGCCATGCAATATTTTTTTTTATTATTAGTTTTTTGCAATTCAAATATATATATATATATATAACTATTAATGAATTGCTTGTGCATGTTGGTGAAGGCGGATCGCTCTCCAATTGTTCCGCCTCCATTTTTCCGTTTGTTTAACAGGGTGTACCAAAGCTGTCCCGTCCGCACTGATTTTCGACGATGTTATAAGTTGCGCTAGGGACCGTATCTACCTTCTTTCGAAGTTAGCAGGCAACTACGCTGTTATGGGGCGGCTCGTTTCGGCCCATTCAACATCTGTCCTTCAAGTGTAACGAGCGAGTAACGGAGTTTATATTTCATACCTGCCACAGCAAGTTTGTGTTCGTGGGGTCTCTATTCTAATTCGAACGTTTGACTTACGCTATACGTATTCGTTTCTACGTCTTCCGTTAACTATACGTGGTTAACATTATGAAGACAATTAATAACATTTGTGAAATACAACTTTGTGTGCGGAAAACATAATGATGTCCGAAGTCGCCAGTTTTTCCACGACAAACGACTTTCAACAACTTATTATATGCATAATTGTTGCACCTGATTGCCGGGAATTATATATATATATATATATATATATATATATATATATATATATATATATATATATGAATTACAAAAACAAATACTAAAAAAAAAAGTTGCATAGAGCGAGATTCGATCCGGCGACCTTCGGATTACAAACCCGAGCGCTTACCGCTGCACCACCACGCTGTAGAAAATTACTAATCGTAGAGAGTATTTCACCGCAACGGCTTCTTTTAACTGTCGATTTTCTCGACAACGGCTGAGAAGTGCATCTTGGTGCTTTGCCACATTACACCTGTGGCCATGAGCTTTTATTATGCGCAGTATGAATCGAATCTGAATTTCACAATTGGCGGCCTCCCCTTGTTAGTGTTGCTTTCCCCACAACTTTTCACTTTCACTCACACATTTTTCTATACTTCGCGTTTGTTTGCTGCATGTGGTTCTAGGGTTTCATGCGTGATTTTTAATTTGCACACTTACCAATTTTACCATTTAGTTTGTCGGCATTATTAGCAGTAACACCACCTAGAAACTCGTTGTCGATAACTACAAATTCCTTGCTTTCCACCTTAAGTTCACGAACTTCTGAACACACTGTTCAGACAAGCTTAGTATGTTGCCAGTTTTGAAAACGTGATCGAATGGTTCAAATGACTCTGAGCACTGTGGGACTTAACATCTTAGGTCATCAATCCCCTAGAACTTAGAACTACTTAAACCTAACTAACCTAAGGACATCACACACATCCATGCCCGAGGCAGGATTGGAACCTGCGACTGTAGCAGTCCCACGGTTCCGGATTGCAGCGCCTGGAACCGCAAGGCCACCGCGGCCGGCAAAACGTGATAGAGAAACAATTACTCACTATAATGTCAAGCCTATAGTTACCCCATTTTACCTGGAGACTTCTACAAATTTTTAGTCCCCGAAGAATCACTACCCTTCTCTTTGTTAGTACCGTCATTACCGTTTTGGTTTTTGGATTCACCATTTCTTTTTACTCTTTTCGCGCCACTGTTGCTGTTGGTGAGCTGCTCCTCAGGAAGGACGAAATTTCCTTTTGTTTGAAAGACGCGCTG
Source organism: Schistocerca piceifrons (assembly GCF_021461385.2). Lineage (NCBI taxonomy): Eukaryota > Metazoa > Arthropoda > Insecta > Orthoptera > Acrididae > Schistocerca > Schistocerca piceifrons. The sequence goes on from NC_060143.1 coordinate 521,986,284, forward strand.
AAATTCCGACGATCTTACAGGCCTGCACAATAATGCTACTTGGTTCGTAAGCTCGGAAGTGTAAGGGGGTCAAAGCTTACATTGGATTGAAGCAACAATGACAGCACGCGAACAGCCATTCAGTTTGAATTCTTTTCAAATGTTTCAATAGGTAACACTTTTTCCGAAATTAATGAGGAAACGTGTTAATGTTAAAACAGTAGTAGAGTATTAATACTGTCTGTTACGGCTCGCCAAATTTAAATTCAGTTGGTAAGCTCTACATTTTTAGTGAGCGGGCAAAAAAACATTTCAGGTGTGGATGGGAAATTTAAAATTAGAGAGGGGTGGGAATCGCCCCCATCCTCCCTTCTGCCATGCAAATCGTACAGTGCTTAACTGACACTCTAACCTTAAAAGAGATATATAGCGTTTGCTATTCCATCTACATGTGCAAGTAGTTTGTAAGTCACTCTGAGGAATGTGGCGGAGAGTAGATCCTGTCACTGTCACTAATACTTGCCCGCCCCCTCTTCCTCCCACCCACCCTCACACATACATCCCTTGGACATTTGTCTTTGATGAAAGAAATCTGGCCATCTGCCAGATCACAATGAGCAAAGAAATACACAAATCAGCGGAATATACAACAAGAACATCGCAATGTGTTCATCGTTCGAAAAAATACTCAACATAGATAAGCACTTCTGCGACAAATTTGAAAGGTAAACAGACTTCGGATATCCTGTTACCAGATACGGTTTATATTAATTGTAATTAGAAAGGCCTAATCAGTAGTCTCAACAAAACTGTTGCGATCAGTTTCTTACGGTTCATTCTGAGCGCTATTGAGAAAAAGGGTGTAGTTTGCCTTCCCCTTCTCCTCGACATTGTGTGCAAAATATGAGATAGGTCCTGTGGTGTCTACAACCACTCCTTGATAAACGTGATCAAGACGTGAGACTGAAACTGACTTTTAATTTATGTGGTGAACTGTAGTTTACACACTAATATAGTTACTTAGCAGAAAGATAACAAAAGAGGATGAATTTTTATTACTATTTTAGTTTCTTTGTCGTTCTTGAAATGATCAATAGCAATTTCGTTGTGATTACCTGTGCGGTAATATCAAAATAATAATAGTGAATTTAATTGGATCTAGGCAATTGTCTCCTAGTGAAATCTGAATGTTAAACATAATGTCATTTATTGAGAAATGAAAAGTAATTTGGATAGCAATTCGTTGATGTCATCTGAAAATATGATGAATCCCTGTTCTATGGTGTAACACAGTAAACGTGTTTGCTATTTATCCTTTAGAAAAAAATACGTGTATCTTAGTGCATAAGGAGTCCGATAACTGAGAATCGAAACCAATTTTTAAAAAAATTGTAAATTTGTGGTAAGATCTTATGGGACCAAACTGCTTAGGTCATCGGTCTGTAAGCTTATGCACTGCTTAATGTAACATAAAACTAACTTACGCTACGGACAAAACACACGTCCATGCCCGAGGGAGACCTCGAAACTCCGACGGGGGTTGCCGCGAAACCAGTTTCTCATTGACATTATGACGTAAGATTCAGAGCGTATATGTTTCAGATCGTTATCTTTGTGTTACCGTAACTTACTGTCCTGGTCGGAAAGAAATAAGCCGATTTTAAATTTTATGTTGCATTGTCGTAGTTAGGTTGTGGCAATAAATATAACACATCCTTTCGTAAAGATTATAAACGTTACTGTTGCTAACTGGACGCTGTCCGCCTTTGCCTGAGTTGCAATCAAAGCAGATGTAAAAGAATAATATTTTAGTAGGAAAAGGCCAGATTACATGGCATCCGAAGAGCGAAGTCCCACAGTGAAGTTGGTCCCCCACGACGGAACCACAAGCTACGGACACTTGCTGGCAGACACAGCCAAAAACGTGAAATGTCGACAAAGACACGCCCTCTAGAGGTTCCGTTCGCCGCCGCTGCTGGAAGTCTACCCACGCCACAGCAGAAAGTCGCTCGCCCCACTCCTTGATAGCCCACTCTAATAGCAGCATCATTGTAGTTGAGATCTAGCAGCGAGCTACTGTCATTAGTCGGAACTACGTCCAAAGGTAAATGAAAGTGGTATTTGACTGTCACTTAGAAGACAAAAACTGTTGCCACGTTACGTTACGTTACGTTACGGTAGAACAGTTGCCGTTGTATTCTGTATAAGAATAGTTATCGTTGTGTTCTGTGATTGTAATTGTATATCCTAGCTCATATGGACATGGGTTCCTACTAAAGGTAAGTATTCTGTATTAAAGAGTTTTACTGAAACAGAGCTAATACTCTCGAAATGCTGTAGCATCCACTAGACCCCCTATAGAAGTCATACCTATTGACCTGTTGTCTGAGCTTACTGCGACAGACATAAAAGGTGCCATTTTTTGCTGTAATGTTGATGTTGTCGTGGTGTTTGTGGAAACTAAAGGAATGGAGAGGGTGAAACTTGCGTCCATCACAATTCCAAATGGCCTTCAATAGTAATGGCCGGGATGCCAATCTTAATGGCCCCATGCTGTAGTGCACTATCAATAGTGCTACTTGAAAACAAACTTCTCGATTATTCCGTCATCCGTGCGTGCATCCGGGACATTATTTCTTCTTCCGCCGTTTCAGCTAATAACTTTACAGCCGGCCTCAAGGAGAATCACTGGCAGAGTCGAAACCACTGGACGCAATGCTACAGAGTAAACTCACGTGCGTCAGTGATAACACTATAGGGAATAAGAGCTTGACTCATACATAATACATCATCCTTCTAAGAGTAACGCATAGGAAGCACAGTTCGCAGATCCACAGTGCTTAAGAATTACGTGGTTTGTTATTAAAACGGGCGGCTTGTAATGGTATGCCAGACAGTGAAGACTGAGAGCAATAATTCCTCTGAGACCACAGAAGTAAATCGAGTTTTTTCCATGGTTTGTCGAGCTGGAAACCCTCGTACTTGTTGAACAGGTTGCCTACTAACTGAATTTCCACAGTTCTTGATCCAAAAGGATTAGTCTGTGCCCAGTATCTTGCCTTTCCTGTAATCTGTGGAAAGTCTACTGCCTTTCTACAGTATGTGGGAGACGCTTCTTTAGAAATTGCCAGAATAATGAAGAAGCATAAAGTGAATGTGGTTTTCCTCCCACTGGTCGTGACTGTAGCTCTTCTGGAATCTGTGAAAGATGATATGCTTTAACAAAAGGTGGGCATAAGCGAAGTTCCTTGTCGGAGCGATTAAAATTACATAAGATAAGCAACACGGACTAAGCAACAATGGTGCCTTGAAAATCAGCGACATATCCGCCTTCTACTGCCTAACAGCCCGCATCTCGTGGTCGTGCGGTAGCGTTCTCGCTTCCCACGCCTGGGTTCCCGGGTTCGATTCCCGGCGGGGTCAGGGATTTTCTCTGCCTCGTGATGGCTGGGTGTTGTGTGATGTCCTTAGGTTAGTTAGGTTTAAGTAGTTCTAAGTTCTAGGGGACTGATGACCATAGATGTTAAGTCCCATAGTGCTCAGAGCCATTTGAACCATTTGAACTGCCTAACATAGCTACTGTGCCTGAACATTTTATTTCCACTGGTCATTCCATGGATGTGGAAAGTCAAAATACTGGCCACAGCGTTATCCTATTCGGATTCAGTGGTCAAGGAAGCTACGAAAATGCGACTAGCACTCAACATACTCAACAGAGAGGAGGGTTTACATCTCGACATATTATGGAAAGACATATCATGGAAACCACTCATTTCATGTCTACACTCTCAAGGGAATAATGTTATGAGTCTCCATTGTCTGGCATCCAACACATGCCATCCATTTTAATAACTTAAGATGTAATTTGTAAATTTTGTTACTCTGTGCTTGCTTTCTTTGAATCTTATACTTCGAAGCATGAAGTTTTATCTGCGACTGACATTATTGTTATTGACAGTGTGACCTCTGAAGCAGCTGCGTTTACTCCACCAAGGGGTTTAAATTCTGCCAGGGACCCACTCTGAAGATGGCTGCAGGTAAAAAGAAACAAAATCATCTCGACTGCACGCTCGAAAGGTGATGGAATTTTTTATTAGCAGGGAGAATATCAAGAAAAACTTCTACGTTGCTAGTCGGGAGCTTTCCGTGACTTCGATCGCTGTCATCATCAAGGCAAAAATAGTCAGGATATGACTGCTTACTCCATATATAGGATCCAGTGACGCTCCCATCACTACGATGCCTTACAACATTGCACTGCTCCACTGATTTAAATCAAAAGAAGGAAATAGTAAAAGCAATAAACACGGATCACGTTGCTTGTAAATTATTATATTTTAATATATTTCACATATAAGTTAAAACAGGAGGTCTTACAGCTACAAAGTCTGTCATCTCTATAGGAGATACATCCCATTGCTGTGAGGTGCAACTCTGTGGTGATGTTGGCAGCGTTGAAGGTCAGGGCGCCGCTGCTTGCTTCTGCTGAGCTGGCAGAAGTGCAGCCGCGTGAAGGCCGAAGCGATGTCACACTGTGATGCGACTTCGTCTCAGCGAATCAGTCATCAGCCTGCAGCTGCTGAACAGACCAAATAAAACCAAATTCATTAATACACACATATACATACGCACAAACACATACACAAAGAGACAGAGAGAGGGAGATAGAAAGGCAGACAGAGTGTCACCAAGCATGTCCTCTCATGGTTATAGATTGAAGAGCCAAAGAAATTGGTATACGTGCTTAATATCGCGTAGGGTTCCCGGGAGCACGCAGAAGTGCCGCAACACTACGTGGCATGGACTCGACTAATGTCTGAAGTAGTGCTGGAGGGAACTGACACCATGAATCCTGCAGGGCTGCCAATAAATCCGTAAGAATATGAAGGTTCAAATGGTTCAAATGGCTCTGAGCACTATGGGACTTAACATCTGAGGTCATCAGTTCCCTAGAACTTGGAACTACTTAAACCGAAGTAACCTAAGGACACCACACACATCCATGCCCGAGGCAGGATTCGAACCTGCGACCGTAGCGGTCGCGCGGTTCCAGACTGATGGCCTAGAACCTCTGGGCCACACCGGCCGGCAGAGTATGAGGGGGTAGAGATCTCTTCTAAACAGCACGTTGCAAGGCATCCGAGTTATGCTCAATAGTGTTCATGTCTGGGAAGTCTGGTGGCCAGAGGAAGCGTTTAAACTCAGAAGAGTGTTCCTGGAGCCACTCTGCAGCAATTCTGGACGTGTGAGGTGTCGCACTGTCCTGATGGAATTGCCAAAGTCTGTCGGAATGCACAATGGACATGAACGGATGCAGGTGATCAGACAGGATGCTTACGTATGTGTCACCTGTCAGAGTCGTGTCCAGGCGTATCAGGGGTCCCATATCACTCAAACTGCACACGCCCAACGCCATTACATAGCTTCCACCAATTTGAGCAGTCCCCTGCTGACATGTAGTGTCCATGGATTCACGAGATTGTGTCCATAACCGTACACGTCCATCCGCTCGATACAATTTGAAACGAGACTCGTCCGACCAGGCAAAATGTTTCCAGTCATCAACAGCCCAGTCTCGATGTTGACGGACCCAGGCGAGGCGTAATGCTTCGTGTCCTGCAAAAATGGTTCAAATGGCTCTGAGCACTATGGGACTCAACTGCTGAGGTCATTAGTCCCCTAGAACTTAGAACTAGTTAAACCTAACTAACCTAAGGACATCACACACATCCATGCCCGAGGCAGGATTCGAACCTGCGACCGCAGCGGTCTCGTGGTTCCAGACTGCAGCGCCAGAACCGCGCGGCCACTTCGGCCGGCTCGTGTCCTGCAGTCATCATGGGTACACGGGTTTACCTTCGGCTCCGAAAGCCCATATCAATTATGTTTCGTTCAGTGCTTCGCACGCTGACACTTGTTGATGGCCCATGACTGAAATCTGCAGCAATTTGTGGAAGGGTTGCACTTCTGTCACGTTGGACGATTCTCTTCCGTGTGTGTGATGTCCTTAGGTTAGTTAGGTTTAAGTATGTATGTAGGCTATTTAGGTTTTTATGTTGGTAACGTCACATAGCGCTCTGTACGAAAATCACTGGCTGTGCTGTGTGCAGTCTGTGGCTGGTTGGCATTGTTGGAATATTCGCTATTGTAGTGTTGGGCAGTTGGATGTGAACAGCGCGTAGCGTTGCGCAGTTGGAGGTGAGCCGCCAGCAGTGGTGGATGTGGGGAGAGAGATGGCAGAATTTTGAGAGCGGACGATCTGGACGTGTGTCCATCAGAAAGAGTAAATTTGTAATACTGGATATCAAGAACTGATATACACTCCTGGAAATGGAAAAAAGAACACATTGACACCGGTGTGTCAGACCCACCATACTTGCTCCGGACACTGCGAGAGGGCTGTACAAGCAATGATCACACGCACGGCACAGCGGACACACCAGGAACCGCGGTGTTGGCCGTCGAATGGCGCTAGCTGCGCAGCATTTGTGCACCGCCGCCGTCAGTGTCAGCCAGTTTGCCGTGGCATACGGAGCGCCATCGCAGTCTTTAACACTGGTAGCATGCCGCGACAGCGTGGACGTGAACCGTATGTGTAATTGACGGACTTTGAGCGAGGGCGTATAGTGGGCATGCGGGAGGCCGGGTGGACGTACCGCCGAATTGCTCAACACGTCGGGCGTGAGGTCTCCACAGTACATCGATATTGTCGCCAGTGGTCGGCGGAAGGTGCACGTGCCCGTCGACCTGGGACCGGACCGCAGCGACGCACGGATGCACGCCAAGACCGTAGGATCCTACGCAGTGCCGTAGGGGACCGCACCGCCACTTCCCAGCAAATTAGGGACACTGTTGCTCCTGGGGTATCGGCGAGGACAATTCGCAACCGTCTCCATGAAGCTGGGCTACGGTCCGGCACACCGTTAGGCCGTCTTCCGCTCACGCCCCAACATCGTGCAGCCCGCCTCCAGTGGTGTCGCGACAGGCGTGAATGGAGGGACGAATGGAGACGTGTCGTCTTCAGCGATGAGAGTCGCTTCTGCCTTGGTGCCAATGAAGGTCGTATGCGTGTTTGGCGCCGTGCAGGTGAGCGCCACAATCAGGACTGCATACGACCGAGGCACACAGGGCCAACACTCGGCATCATGGAGTGGGGAGCGATCTCCTACACTAGCCGTACACCACTGGTGATCGTCGAGGGGACACTGAATAGTGCACGGTACATCCAAACCGTCATCGAACCCATCGTTCTACCATTCCTAGACCGGCAAGGGAACTTGCTGTTCCAACAGGACAATGCACGTCCGCATGTATCCCGTGCCACCCAACGTGCTCTAGAAGGTGTAAGTCAACTACCCTGGCCAGCAAGATCTCCGGATCTGTCCCCCATTGAGCATGTTTGGGACTGGATGAAGCGTCGTCTCACGCGGTCTGCACGTCCAGCACGAACGCTGGTCCAACTGAGGCGCCAGGTGGAAATGGCATGGCAAGCCGTTCCACAGGACTACATCCAGCATCTCTACGATCGTCTCCATGGGAGAATAGCAGCCTGCATTGCTGCGAAAGGTGGATATACACTGTACTAGTGCCGACATTGTGCATGCTCTGTTGCCTGTGTCTATGTGCCTGTGGTTCTGTCAGTGTGATCATGTGATGTATCTGACCCCAGGAATGTGTCAATAAAGTTTCCCCTTCCTGGGACAATGAATTCACGGTGTTCTTATTTCAATTTCCAGGAGTGTACATAAATGATGACTTTTGAACATTATTAAGGTAAATAAATTGTTTGATCTCTATCAAAATCTTTCATTTGCTATGCCTATCAGTAGTTAGTGCCTTCAGTAGTTAGAATCTTTTATTTAGGTGCCAGTATTGGCGCTCACTGTATTGGAGAAGTTCGAGTAACAAAGATTTTTGTGAGGTAAGTGATTCATGAAAGGTATAGGTTATTGTTAGTCACTGCCATTCTTTTGTAGCGATTATCGAAAGCCAGATTGCGTTGCGCTAAAAATATTGTGTGTCAGTTTAGTGACGATCAGAATAAGTAAAGAGAGAAATGTCTGAGTACGTTCAGTTTTGCTCAGCTGTTTGAAAATCAAATAGCGTAAGGGGTTTACCAGCACTGTCATTCATATTTTTTCTAAGCGGTTGTTTCAAGTAGTTCTAAGTTCTAGGGGACTGATGACCTCACATGTTAAGTCCCATAGTGCTCAGAGCCACTTGAACCATTTTTTGTCCCTCCCAAGAGTAGTCAAGAACGCCCTCTCTTACGTTTTAGCCAACGTCTGCAATTTCGTTTTTGCAAGGTGTACCTGGAATCAGGCCAAACAAACACTGTTTATCACGTCTTTCATGCGACGCCCATTGTCGACGAAAAGAGTCTGTTTGTTTCCTGTTACAAACAAAATGAAGTTTAAAAGCAGAATTTTACGTTCCCAGTCGATACAGCGGCCCCAAATTAGTCTATGGCGCTGTTTGTTATACCTATATGTATCGACAGGGAGAGTAAATCACTAGTAACAAACAGTTCCCCAGAATCGACAGCACCGCCCAGGCCCGCGCTGAATGCTACCGCCATACAGAAGCGCGCTGCTCAATCACTACTGGAGTACTGATTACTTTTCGTGTTTCACTGCCCCTCTCAACACATACTAATGGAGTACTCGTTATTTTTCGTGTTTCACTGACCCTCTTAATACATACCGATAAAAAAAGTGTCTCAAAAATGGTTCAAATGGCTCTGAGCACTATAGGACTTAACAGCTGAGGTCATCAGTCCCCTAGAACTTAAACTAACCTAAGGACATCACACACATCCACGCCTTAGGCAGGATTCGAATCTGCGACTGTAGCGGTCGCGCGGTTCCAGACTGAAGAGCATAGAACCGCTCGGCCACTGCGGCCGGCTAAAGTGGCTCAATAGACTAATTTGGCATTATTCTGTGGAATGAGCATGCAAAATTCGACCTTAATTTTCATTTTTTTCGTAGGGGGAAACAAATCACACTTTACATACATACATACATACCGATAAACAAAGTGTCTCAATAGACTAATTTTGCATCATTCTGTCGAATGGGCAAGCAAAATTCGACTTTAATTTTCATTTTGTTCGTAGGGGGAAACATATCGACACTTTCCGTCGACAATGGGCATTACATGAGAGACATGATGAACAGTATTTGTTTGCGATAACTCCAACTAAACATTGTAAAAACAATATTGCAAACCTATACTAAAACAGTCCGCCCCTCGTGGTCTCGCGGTAGCGTTATCGCTTCCCGAGCACGGAGTTCCGGGTTCGATTCCCGGCGGGGTCACGGATTTTTCCTGCCTCGAGATGACTGGGTGTTGTTGTGTCGTATTTATCATCATCATTCATCCTCATTACGGTCGGAGGAAGGCAACGGCAAACCACCTCTATTAGGACCTTGCCTAGTAAGGCGGTGCGGGTCTCCCGCATCGTTCCCCTACGCTCTGTAAAGAAGCATGGGACTTCATTTCCATTTCCATACTAAAACACCAGAGAATGCGCCTGACGACTCTTAGGAGAGACACCTGACATACAGTGTGGTGAGAAACAGTTGAAAATCTTATGAGTGTTGGGCTGAGAAATATTTCTTACGAAGAAAATTCGATACGTTGTGTCGATTCCGACTTGATTAGCATTGAAGTTAGCCAATCAAGCCACTGCGCGCGCAGATTCAAGCAGCTCTCCAGGGACGGTGTGGCCAAAGGTGTTCTTCGTTTAGTTTCCGAAAGTCGAACAAGAGGGCGATACAAAAAGCGGGAAAGGGACGGTAGTAGGGATAAAGCCCGAGGCAAAGGCTGAGTAATCTCGTGTGCTATCATATACTCTGTGAGAACAAATGTCACTAGTTATATCCGGCTGCTGGCCGAGGAGGCCGAGCGGTTCTAGGCGTTACAGTCTGGAACCGCGCGACCGCTACGGTCTCAGGTTCGAATCCTGCCTCGGGCATGGATGTGCGTGATGTCCTTAGGTTAGTTAGGTTTAAGAAGTTCTAAGTTCTAGGGGACTGATGACCTTAGAAGTTAAGTCCCACAGTGCTCAGAGCCATTTTATATCCGGCTGGCCGCTTGAATCTGCGTGCGCCACGACCTGATTAGCTAATTAACTAGGAAACAGCGCTAGTGTGAAATTCTTTCTTAACACTTATTTCTCAGCACAATCTACCCTGCAACACCCTTACAAGCTCCTCAGACATTCTGACCATCCTCTATATAAATACGAGAAATCGTGAATGTAAAGAATAAAATACGTCAGCTAAACAGAACAGCAAATAACATTTCAGTAGCTGTAACTCATAGTCCATTACAACGCTAGTTGAATGTGCGGTTGGTAACAGCGGGAGGACTATTCAGCTTGTACTACACTCCAACGCATTTATTCCTTTCCAGATATTTCTCCACCAGCAACTTCACGGCAATGTCTTTGAAAATTACTTATTGGATTTACGCTTAAGTTCATAGTGTTTTTCCATAAGTTTAATAAACACAACAGATACACATAACAGAGACTTTGGTCATCAATAATATATTCTCCTTCAAACAATGGAAAATCCAAGATGCAATGTAGCAATATCATGTGAAGGCAAGCTGCTACCATATAGCGGAGATCCTGGGTCGCAGATAGGTACAACAAAAAGACTCTCACAATTAAAGCTTTCGGTCATTGTCCTTCGTCAACAATAGACACACATAAGCACACACACACACACACACACACACACACACACACACACACATATATATATATATATATATATATATATATATATATATATATATATATATATTCGCACGATCGCAACTCACTCACACTATAGCAGTCTCACGCAACTGAGATGGTAAAAAAAACTATATGGTGAGTAGCAACTATCCCACTCATAATATATTCTCCTTCACTATTTACAACAGTCTGCCAGCGCTGTGATACCTTTCCAACACCGCGACTACAGCAGTACGCTGTTTTGAGGGGAAGAACACGTGGAGCCATGTTCGGAGCGCATTTTCATCTGGAAACGAAGATGCTTGAAGGTATTTCGATGGAGAACGGAAAAGGTGAAAATTTGAGGGTGCGAGAGAAAAGTGGGTGCGGAATGACTTCCCAATCCAACCCTGTGCAGTGCTTTTTGTCAGTCTGGCAGAATGCGGGTGTGCATTACCGTGGAGTACAATCACTTCACGCAGTCTTCCCGGTCGTTTTGGAATGCGTCTGCAAGACGTCTGAGTTGTTGACAATAAATGCCAGCAGTTCGTAGTACACAACACAGCTGTTATTCCACCGGATGCATAAGATTATCTTTTGTGTATGCGCACAGGTCTTTCTACGGGGAGCTACTGTTTTATTTGGGCTCTAAACTTCCTTTTTCTTCTATATGTTAGCATAAAGACACCATTTCTCGTCACCAGTTACGATACGGGATAGGAGTGCTATTGACGAGGCAACTGATGACGAGCAAGTAGAGGTGCGCAAATGGAAACTTGCCGATTTTTGTGATTTAGACTTACACCATTTCTGAATCTTCTACACAGCATGCAAAAGTCACACGATGGTGAAATGTTCACAGTTCATCACATTTGCCAGTTATCGAGTACAGCGACCAATGTGGATTAATACGTTTAAATGATCTACGTCAAACCACGAAAGTCTTCCTGAGGGCGGAGAGTGACCAGTGTCAAAACGATCCTTCTTAAAACGAGATAGCCATTTTCTAGCTGGTCTCTGTCCAATGGGGATATCCTTATACAAGGCTGCGTCCGCTGCTGTCACGTCAATACTGAACTTAAACAGAATAATATGTCGGAAATATTCCAATTTCTCAACTACACACCGCGTTCTAGGGTCCACAGCCACACTCACTATCTCCAAATTACAAAATTACAATATGTAAACCAAAATGGCAACTGTGAATAGTAGATGAAAAATGACATTCGTAAAATAAACCCATAGCAACCGGAATACCAACATGAAAAACAAAAGCACTGCTAACTTATGCACCAAATTAATATACAGAGGGGTCCAAAAAAATGTATCCACTGTTTAAAACTCCATAACTTGCAAACTAATTGACGGAGTTGTCTCATTTTTGGTGAAAGTGTAGCTTAAAGTCCAACTTAATGATATCACTGTAGGTGTTCGAAATGGTCACAATTAACCTCCACACACAAACGATGCCGCCGAACTGCAGCACTAACTGCTGACTGCAACGTGTTCAGTTGGATATTTGCACATGAATGTACGATGGATTCTCGAAGTTCATTCAATGTGCGTGGCTTTTGTCGATAAACGACGTGCTTTAGTGTTCCCCACAGGTAAAAGTCCAGAGGAGTTAGGTCTGGGGAACGTGGTGGATACTCCACAGCACCTCTACGGCCTATCCATCTACCTGGTAGATTTTCGTCGAGATACGCCCTAACACGAGTTTGGTAGCGGGCTGGGGCACCATTTTGTTGAACGCAAACTCTTCCCTCTCCATACAAGTCTCGGATGGCAGGTAAAATGGATGTCTGAAGCTTCTGAAGGTACACCTCACCGGTAACTGTGCTGTCAAAGAAGAATGGCCCAATCAAGCCCCGGTAAGACAACCCACACCATGCATTTACTCCTGGCAAATTCACGGCTTTGTCTACATGGACGTGCGGATTTTCGGCGTCCCAGTAGATTCAATTGTGGTGATTTACTGTACCACTGAGTTTGAACTGTGCCTCATCAGACCGCACAATCATCTCATTAATGTTTCGTACTTAAAATAGCACTTCAAAACTGACTTCCTTTCATCGAATGTAAGCCTTGCGCCAGCCATGTTTACTCGAGTAACTAGGTGCAACTAAGAACAAATCACTGACTATCTGGCGACTGTCATCTGACAAAACAAAGCAACGCAATACAATGCTTGTGTGGCGATTGCCGGAACTACAAACTATTGCACTACCAAAGATGAGATAACTCCGTCAGTTAGTTTCCCAGTTATGAACTTTTGAACAGTGGATACATTTTTTTGGACCCCTGTGTATTTGTACGAATATTGTATACATAGAAAAGTGATTTGGCTTTTCTACGCAAGATATTTTTGTTTTGTGGTTTCATCGTTTAAAAACCATGGTCAAGTCAGTCTTCGCAATACGCACTACCGGTCAGTTGAAAATCCGCGATGGCTGAGAGAGGTGGATAAATGACCTTAGGCTAAAAACGTGCAGCGTGTCCTTTTCACAAACTGCGGTATTGATTGGTTGCTGTTTTATTGAAGGGACACTGAATAGACACAAGCGTGCACAGTTCCTAAAAGGTGCGCTTCCGCAGTTCTTGTAAAGCCCTCTTCATACCGCAGCGAACACAAGTTCCCGTGCAACACTGAACGAGAATTGTCTCTAATGTGGACGCTAGGCTGTGAGAGCAAACGACATTCTATCGTGTTCGGTTCGCTATCGCTCGTGTTATACTGGTTGTCTGTCTTTCAGCGTAAAGTCAATTAAAAGCAGCGTCCTCTACGTTTCGACGCTAGCAGTGTAGAAATCTTTGGTCTGCAATCTTGTCTAGTATTGTTGTTGTTGACATAAGTTGATGTTAGCGATGGAGAGGTCCGGAGAGAGTGTAATGTTGCTGATAGATGAAAATAACATCATTAGCGGTTCACGGATCTAAGAGGTCCACCGCACAAATGCCGAAGGTAAACATATACGACTGACAGAAATTTGTTGAAGCACTCGAAAGTACTGCTAGAGACGTGAGGAAGACGATAAATTCATTAGATACTTGCATCAGAGGGGAACGGAGTGAATAATCACAAGCTCTGCAACTCTTTTTATTACAAAAGAACGTCACAATAAATTTCACCGCGCGGCGTAGCTGCGTTGTCTTAGGCCCCTTGCCACGGTTCGGGCGGCTCCCACCGTCGGAAGTTCTAGGTCTCCCTCGGGCATGGATGTGTGTGTTGTCCTTAGCGTAAGATAGTTTAAGTTAGGTTAGGTAGTGTGTAAGCTTAGGGACCGATGACCTCAGCAGTTGGGTCCCGTAAGATCTTACCACAAATTTCCAAAATTTTTTCACAATAATTTTCCTTGAAATTAAACAAGTCCGGATGCTTATCTCTTATGTTGATTAGAATAAAAATTTAAAAATATGGACGAATGACCTGACCATTATAGCCACATGCGTTCGTGTTATCTGTAATTACATGGCTGGAACATCACTGTTATGTTAGAGGCACTTGATGATAAACAAAATTGGTTTCCCATTATCACAGTATCTGCACTTTAACAAACTACATAGCAGATTTTATCAAGTTACCTATGTCACAGATAAAACGTATAATTCAAATTTGGTTTATCATATTTTATTCTCTTCATCGTCTTTATACGTACTCTAGTATAATCGCATATGTGATTATATACATCAAACACTACCTGATGTATAGCACCTATTTAAATGCAAAACGATCACTGAAGTTAATGTCTCCGGTTCTGTTAACGACTGTGTACATGCTAGCCTTTGTTCAGGTTAGGTTGATCGTCGGTGGTTAGTGTTCTTCCTTTAAATTTTCTCCTCAATTATAAAAAGTAGCCAGAGGAGAGCGTCAATCGACATATGTGGAAAGTTGTGGACTGATGCTGAGGAAAGCTTGAGAGAGTCCACGTCTATCAAACTCTTCTGAAATAGAGTACAAGATGATGTACTCCCGGCAGATCCTGCTCTGTTACTCGTTAGAGTAATTATTAGTAACGCTACTGAAGGACCAACTCAACAACTTGTGGGTAAGACACTACTTAATCTTCACTCTTTACACAACGCGTTTCAGGTACAAGCTCTTAACGTGAACAAACAAAGAGGTCTTAATGCCACTGACATTCCTGTCCGTCGGACGTTGGAATCAACGGTGCTCCTTGGAGCAGCGTACGGCGCAAGGTGTGCGAAATCCTGAGGATAATAGGGGTAAGATAGAGGAGATAAGGGACAATATACACTCCTGGAAATGGAAAAAAGAACACATTGACACCGGTGTGTCAGACCCACCATACTTGCTCCGGACACTGCGAGAGGGCTGTACAAGCAATGATCACACGCACGGCAGAGCGGACACACCAGGAACCGCGGTGTTGGCCGTCGAATGGCGCTAGCTGCGCAGCATATGTGCACCGCCGCCGTCAGTGTCAGCCAGTTTGCCGTGGCATACGGAGCTCCATCGCAGTCTTTAACACTGGTAGCATGCCGCGACAGCGTGGACGTGAACCGTATGTGCAGTTGACGGACTTTGAGCGAGGGCGTATAGTGGGCATGCGGGAGGCCGGGTGGACGTACCGCCGAATTGCTCAACACGTGGGGCGTGAGGTCTCCACATTACATCGATGTTGTCGCCAGTGGTCGGCGGAAGGTGCACGTGCCCGTCGACCTGGGACCGGACCGCAGCCACGCACGGAAGCACGCCAAGACCGTAGGATCCTACGCAGTGCCGTAGGGGACCGCACCGCCACTTCCCAGCAAATTAGGGACACTGTTGCTCCTGGGGTATCGGCGAGGACCATTCGCAACCGTCTCCATGAAGCTGGGCTACGGTCCCGCACACCGTTAGGCCGTCTTCCGCTCACGCCCCAACATCGTGCAGCCCGCCTCCAGTGGTGTCGCGACAGGCGTGAATGGAGGGACGAATGGAGACGTGTCGTCTTCAGCGATGAGAGTCGCTTCTGCCTTGGTGCCAATGATGGTCGTATGCGTGTTTGGCGCCGTGCAGGTGAGCGCCACAATCAGGACTGCATACGACCGAGGCACACAGGGCCAACACCCGGCATCATGGTGTGGGGAGCGATCTCCTACACTGGCCGTACACCACTGGTGATCGTCGAGGGGACACTGAATAGTGCACGGTACATCCAAACCGTCATCGAACCCATCGTTCTACCATTCCTAGACCGGCAAGGGAACTTGCTGTTCCAACAGGACAATGCACGTCCGCATGTATCCCGTGCCACCCAACGTGCTCTAGAAGGTGTAAGTCAACTAACCTGGCCAGCAAGATCTCCGGATCTGTCCCCCATTGAGCATGTTTGGGACTGGATGAAGCGTCGTCTCACGCGGTCTGCACGTCCAGCACGAACGCTGGTCCAACTGAGGCGCCAGGTGGAAATGGCATGGCAAGCCGTTCCACAGGACTACATCCGACATCTCTACGATCGTCTCCATGGGAGAATAGCAGCCTGCATTGCTGCGAAAGGTGGATATACACTGTACTAGTGCCGACATTGTGCATGCTCTGTTGCCTGTGTCTATGTGCCTGTGGTTCTGTCAATGTGATCATGTGATATATCTGACCCCAGGAATGTGTCAATAAAGTTTCCCCTTCCTGGGACAATGAATTCACGGTGTTCTTATTTCAATTTCCAGGAGTGTACAATATGTACAGGAGCCTACAGGGAAAAATAAGACTGCAAGACCAAGAACGAAGTGCTCGGATTAAAAAGTGTGGAAGACAGGGATGTAGTGTTACGCCGCTACTGTTCAATCTATACATCGAAGAAGCAATGAGGGAAATAAAAGAAAGTTTGAAGTGTGGGTTTAAAATTCAGGGTGAACGGATATCATGATAAGATTGCTGTCCTCACTGAAACTGAAGAATATTTACAGGATCTGTTGAATAAAATGAGCAGTCTAACGAGTACAAGATATGAACTGACAGTAAACTGATGTAAGATGAAAATAACGAGAAGTTGCAGAAATGAGACAAGAGAGAAATTTAACGTCAGAACTGGGATAACGAAGTAGACGCAAGTGAAGGATTCTGCCACCTACGCAGCAAAATATCCCGTGAGGGGTAGAGCAAGGACATAAAAAGGCTGACTAGCACTAGCAAAAAGCGCATTTATGCCCAGGAGAAGTCTGCTGGCTTCGCACGCAACCCTTAATTTGTGGAAGAAATTCCCGAGAATGTGCTTTGGAGCACAGAATTGTATGGTGATAAGACATCAACTGTGGGAAAACCGGAACAGAAGAGAATCGAAGCCTATGAGATGTGGTGCTACAGAAAATTGTGGAAAATTATTTGGACTGATAAGGTAAGGAATGAGGAGGTTCTCCAAAGAATCGGCTCGCCAAAGAATATAAGAAAAATCATTGATAAGAAGAAGGTACAGGATGATAGGACATCAAGGAATAACTTCCATTGGTACTAGAGAGAGCTGCAGAGGGTAAAAGCTGTAGTGGAAGACAGAGATTGGAATACATCCAAGAAATAATTGTGGATGTAGGTTGTATCCTTCACTCTGAGATGAAGGGGATGGCACAGAATGCAAGCTATGTGAAACCAGACAGAAGACTGATGATTTTTTTTTTTAAAAAAAGGACACTTATCTTGTGTCTGCACTTGTGGGTGATGCGAAATTCGTCGCGCTTGTTGATTTAAATGCAGCTACCTACGTGATTTTCTTACCATTTAACTACATCTATCAGAATCGTGGAAAACCTCGTACCTTCACAACTTGGAGCATCGGTTCAGTGTTAAGTGCACTAACTCCGAGAATTTCACGTTTATGTAACAATTGAGACGTTTAAAAGATTTATGTCATGTGCCATTTCGTTTACTTTCACTAGAGTTGTACGTCAGTCACGTGTAACAATACCGTCAAAAAAAGAAAAAAAAATAGGAAGTATTGCGTCGTTTTTCTAATTTAACAAGTGGTCCCAGAAGGAGTGGTCAGTATTCAGAGATATGACACGAACGAACATTCCAAGCAAAATATATTTCCGTCATATCCCTGAATACTGACCGCTCCTCCTAGGACAGCCTGTGTAGTAGTATATCTTGTGTGCCGGTTAATTACTGTCTCCCGAAAACAATAACGCAGCGTTCATAGTTGCCGTTTGTTAACGTGTGTGTTCTTCCGTTACCTCTACAGTAAGCGCTTGTTCACAGATACAAGACAATGATTGTTAACGGTGGCGAATTATCTCTCAATGCGCATTCGCTTGTGTTGGCTTCAATTCGCTCTGGTGTCGAGGGAGCTTAATACATTCCACTAGAGGTTACGCACTCAATGCGGTACCAGCTTGACGAATGTTTCATCCATTCCGCGACGATAATAAAAGACCTTGTTAACAGAACGACTGTAGATCGTTGCATCGTTCGTTCGGGAAACACCTGACGCACTGCGTGTCCGCCAGACAAATCTGCTCTTCAGTTTTACCCATGGGGAAAAATAGCGCATGGGCCTGTCCTGCAGTTAGCCCACACAGCTCTCGGAGTTCATCATTGTTTGCAAGGCAATAGTACACTGTGTTAATCGACGCCCAAGTTCGAAATTTTCAAAGTTTCACATGTCATAATGATAAACACATGAATCGTTCCCCAAGTTACGCGTTTATTTACAGTGCGTACATTAGGTGAGATATACGTGGGCATTTTCCTTCCGGCGGCGGTACAGCTGTTTGCCTCGTTATTGCTGTGTTTCTATTGATCAACTTCCACATACTTTACACTGATGGCCGCTTCGAAATCCCTTTCCAGTTCCACAGACAGAGCACACAGAGAAAAACAGTATAGTCTCATAATCTGGTAGCTATAAAGTAATTACTATTTCTCATACTAAAACTGTTATTCCGTAGGTAAAAAAATGGTTCAAATGGCTCTGAGCACTATGGGACATAACTTCTGAGGTCATTTGTCCCCTAGAACTTAGAACTACTTAAACCTAACGAACCTAAGGACATCACACTCATCCATACCCGAG
Organism: Schistocerca piceifrons; assembly: GCF_021461385.2. Taxonomy (NCBI): domain Eukaryota; kingdom Metazoa; phylum Arthropoda; class Insecta; order Orthoptera; family Acrididae; genus Schistocerca; species Schistocerca piceifrons. The sequence continues at coordinate 522,005,001 of NC_060143.1, forward strand.
GCAGGATTCGAACCTCCGACCGTAGCAGTCGCGCGGTTCCAGACTGTAGCGCCTAGACCCGCTTGGCTATTTCGTAGGTAACTATGATGCAAACAAGGCACTGTACGTGTGAAAACTTGGTCAGACGTAAGAGAGGGCCTGATTGCCCTAGTCAGTCCAGGTTAAATAAAATAAATAAACTTTGAAACTTAGTTGCATGAGTCGGAAAATTCATCAAATTGTTGTTTGGCGAAAACCTCGTCTCATTATTGGTATACTATCTGAACATCTGTGTAATAAGGAATTGACCGTTAAATGCCACGACAGGTGGACCTGACGGCATAAAAAGAGGCAGGGAGATCTGTCAGTAGAGGATGATGATGAAGATCATGATGATGATGACGATGTTCGGTTTGTGGGGCGCTCAACTGCGCGCTCATCTGCGCCTGTACAAAGTCTCAAATTTTACACAGTCCTATTTTTACACAGTCCAAACTAATGATTGTCACGAATGTTGATGATGATGAGATATAATAAGGTCGTGTGACTAGGGCCTCCCGTCGGGTAGACCGTTCGCCGTGTGCAAGTATTTCGATTTGACGCCACTTCGGCGACTTGCGCATCGATGGGGATGAAATGATGATGATTAGGACAACACAACACCCAGTCCCTGAGCGGAGAAAATCTCCGACCCAGCCGGGAATCGAACCCGGGCTCTTAAGATTGACATTATGCCGCGCTGACCACTCAGCTGCCGTGGGCGGACGATGATGATGATGATGATTATGATGAAAACATGAGGACAACACAAACACCCAGTTCCTGGGCAGATGTCAGTAGAGGAGATGCAACAACAGAATGGGTCGCTAGGGAGAGGTCAGTGCCTTCGAAAGTAGACAAGTCACTGATTGTCACGTGAGTAACAAATCAGTCAATGGCATTTCAGCCTTTCTAAAGCTTCTCAAGCAGACTGGTAAGGATGTGACTGTAAAATGGAAATGCGAAGGAGCAACTACAGCTAAATCAAGGCAATACAGGAACCGTAGAGCATTGCAGAGGGTTGTTGTAAGGGATAGCATGGAATGACAGGAAGGAATCACACTTGAGAACCCAAGTGCTAACAGCAATCCAGCTAGGACAACGACTGCGCTTAGGGAGTTAAAAAAATGGTTCAAATGGCTCTGAGCACTATGGGACTTAACATCTGTGGTCATCAGTCCCCTAGAACTGAGAACTACTTAAACCTAACTAACCTAAGGACTTCACACACATCCATGCCCGAGGCAGGATTCGAAACTGCGACCGGAGCGGTCACGCGGTCACGCGGTTCCAGACTGAAGCGCGTAGACTGCACGGCCACACCGGCCGGCGGGGGGTTAAAACTAAACTAAACTACGTCCGAAAAGGCCTTGGAAGGCCCAACGCTACCGACCGGTCGTCGTGTCATCTTCAGCGCACAGGCGTCACTGGATGCGGATATGGAGGGGCATGTGGTCAGCACACCGCTCTCCCAGCCGTATGTCAGTTTACGAGACCGGAGCCGCTGCTTCTCAGTCAAGTAGCTCCTCAGTTTGCCTCACAAGGACTGAGTGCACTCCGCTTGCCAACAGCGCTCGGTAGACCGGATGGTCACCCATCTAAGTGCTAGCCCAGCCCGACAGCTCTTAATTTCGGTGATCTGACAGGAACCGGTGTTACCACTGCGCCAAGGCCGTTGGCTTCAGAGAGTTAAAAAGAATGGGCTACAACGGTCGAGCAACTTCTCATAATCTGCACATTTCTCTAGTCAATGACAAGCATCGCCTGAGATGGTGTAAAAAGTGACGCCACTGAACAGTGGATAGAGAGAGTGATTTGTATTAATGAATCACGCTTTACCTGAGGCAGTCCGATAGAAGGGTTTTTGTATGGTCAATGCCCGGAGAACCTTACTTGTCATGATGCGTAGTGCTGACAGTGAAGTATGGAGTAAGTGGTATAGCGTGTGGGGGTATAGTCCCTGTCATAAAGCAGCATCTCTAAGCCAATGGTTTGTGGACAACAGCATTCCTGAAATGGACTAGTCTGCCCAGGGTTCCGACCTGAACCCAATGGAACACCTTTGGAATGAGCAGGTCGACTTGACTCCAGACGCCAGTATCCAGTATCATTACCTTCTTTCGTTTCGGCCGTTCAGGAAGAATCGGCTGACATTCCACCACAATAATTTAGAACGCCATCTCGCTGAGAACGGGAATAACAGACCAACTCGTAGCAAAGAAAAGCGCGTTGTAAGACCACGCCGTTTCTGCTATGAACGCAGGGACGACAGCTTCCGCTCACGGGCGGGACAGCACTACCACGGTAATTATCGCGACAGGGGAAATTGGCGAAACGGTCATAGCAATAATATCAACAATCGAAAGACTGAACGCACACTGGAGAACAATCACAAGAGGCAAGGTGCCCAGGTGATGGAAGTGAGAGTCCCGACTTGTGGCTCAGTCAAACGCAAAACGGTAAAAACCAACAATGATTTGACTCGACCGAGGGCGTGGAGTCGATAAACTGACCGTGGTAGAACAATAGAGCAGACGGCCACGAGGAAGTGGAGATGCTAGTTTAGAGCACACAGCTTGATACTTTAGTATACCAGAAACTGGTACATCGCGTCATCTTAGGAAATAGGTAAGCTTTTGTAGGCAAATGCTTTGTGGGATTCGTGTACAATTTTATTTTCGTTTTTCTTTGCAGTGTGTACCCTGTTCATCATAATGAATAACAGACTGTGTTTTTTCTCTCTTAAAGTCTTGTAGTCCGCTTATTTAACGATTTTGATAAAGGCGTGTGCTTGGGGGGAGGGGGGGGGGAATAAATGATAATGTTTTTCGACAAAGTCCTGCATGCTACAATGTCTAGCGAATTAATATGGCGCAAATTTCCGTTAAAGAGGTAGTAGGCTGTTTGAGACGGTTTACAGGTGTACGCGATTTTGTATGTTGAAGAATCAGAGGCGCAGTATTTTGGGGTCAGTATCCGCATGACGTATACCTCCATTACAAATACGCAGCACAGCACATGATTTTACGCGCACAGTAAGGTGGTAATATAAATAAGAATTACGTGCTTTCTGTCAATCTGCATTATCAGTAGTTATGATGAGATGAAGTCCCATACTCCGTAGCAGAGCGCAGGGGACGATGCGGGAGACCCACACCGCTGTACTAGGCAAGGTCCTAGTGGAGGTGGTTTGTCATTGCTTTCCTCCGACCGTAATGTGGATGAATGATGGTGAAGACGACACAAAAACACCCAATCATTTCGAGGCAAGTGAAAATCCCTGACCCCACTAGGAATCGAACCGGGGACCCCGTGCTCGGGACGCGAGAACGCTACCGCGAGACCACCGAGCTGCGGACATTATCAGTTGTGGATGAGGAAAGCCTAGCGTTCAGTAGAGGAAGAAGATCGTTGTTTGACCACATCGGAGATGGTATACAAGGAACTTTTTTTGTGTACCCGCATCGAACGGGCGCTGACCACCACGAGGTATTATGGTTGACTTTTGTCCGGGCCAGCGTAGGCCTGGATCATTGACGTATTTGTGAGCGTGATGTCTATGTGCCGTCCACGGCGCTGCGCGTTTGGACTGCCGGTAATTTTTAAGAAGGTTAGGAACCCACTGCGAGATTTGGTGTTCATTCTGCAGCTCTCTGATCTTATCGCACGAGATAAACGATGAGGTTCGATGAGAGTCCATTACTGCTGTCTGCAACGAGGACACTGTGCACAAACCTAGCCATAATGTATACTATTAGTTAGATGATAACATTGCTGAGGATGAGTTTTTGCCGGCCTTGGTGGCCGAGCGGTTCTAGGCGCTGCAGTGTGGAACCGCGCGACTGCTACGGTCGCAGGTTCGAATCCTGCCTCGGGCATGGATGTGTGTGATGTTCTTCGGTTAGTTAGGTTTAAGCAGTTCTAAGTTCTAGGGGATTGATGATCTCAGAAGTTGGTTGGTTGGTTGGTTGTTTGGGAGGAAGAGACCAAACAGCGAGGTCATCGGTCTCATCGGATTAGGGAAGGATGGGAAGGGAAGTCGGCCGTGCCCTTTCAAAGGAACCATCCCGGCATTTGCCTGGAGCGATTTAGGGAAATCACGGAAAACCTAAATCAGGATGGCCGGACGCGGGGTTGAACCGTCGTCCTCCCGAATGCGAGTCCAGTGTGCTAACCACTGCGCCACCTCGCTCCCTCAGAAGTTAAGCCCCATAGTGCTTAGAGCCATTTGAACCATTTTTGAAGAGTTTTTGTTACGGTGTTTTCCGTAAGTTGTGTTCTAGAATTTCGCAACAGGACGGTATGCAGCCCCACATTACTGGACATAATTCCAGGCGACGATAAGAAAGACCTCAGCAAAGCCTTTAAGTGAGCCCTGGTGGTATCCGATGACGTATTATTTACAACACAAGGAGTCAAGGAGCAACCACATACCAGCAGGAATGGGTATAGAAACGATAGAGGAGCTATTTTTTTCCGGGACTTATTTAATCCGTTTAGTGATTTTGAAAGCAGGTATTTCGTCCTACTGATGTTTGTGCTAATTGTTTCTTTCGATTAATTGTAGGTGTCATAAATGTATCACTTCAGTGCTGTTATTTTCGTAGATATTAAGCAAATTGTCTTAAGTTTATATTCTAGATGCAGAGGAGAATGTGAACGTATGTTACTGATGGTCGTTATTGCTCAGAACGACAATGAAGGGGAAGGGAACAGTAAGAGAATCGAGGATGGCGAACCAATTTAGCGCAACAGTTGAGGGGAAATTTATATGGTGACTAGTTGAAGATGCATGAAGGGAGTAACGTTTAAGGTGTTCTTTTCCTTGTGCATGTTTAGTAGTGACGCTCGTGAGTACTGTTGTAAGTAACTTGCCATTTTAAAGTGAGTAGTAGACATTTTGATCCATGCATGCTCCAGGTACGGCGCAACTAACTTAGATTTAAGGGGATAATGTTACTGCATGTGATTAATTACAGAAATCCTACGCTACACAACTAACCATGCGGATGGACGCATCGATGAATGGAGGAGACTGATTTGTTTTCCAGATGTTTTCATTTTCGTTTCTTTCATTTCCCTCTGTGTATTTTGTTTAAGTTGTAAAACTTTTTTACTTCGTAGCTATATTTGTAAATATTCACATTTGTATTTTAACTCGCAGTAATCTGTAAAGAATTCACGTGAGCCCTATTAATAACGGTACCCAATCATAGCGTCAAACATTTCGTTTCGTTATCGAATTGATTTCCTGGTAAACTCAACATCCGTCTACCTAAGTTTCTTTTGTAAATGTAAGGAATATGTGACAGAGACTGTAAGGTCTATTTTTGGCGTACTTGTCTTTTGTTTGAATTGAATAGTACGCTACAGTAATTACAGTGGTCATTTTATTTAATTTTCTTGCGTGTAAAGTTCAACGGTAGGCTGATTTTCAGTAGTACAGGTTGGTTATAAATGAATATCGGAGTTTTAACGCTTTATAATATTTATTACATTGAACTTACAGTTGTAAATGATATGTCAAATGAAAGAGCAGTTCAAATAGTTTTACCAAGAACCTTATAACTGTTCAATGTGAGCACCATTTCTCACACGGTACACATCAATGTCTATAGCGAAGCGCTGGATAGGCCGCAAGGGGCCCAATGACAGGGTTTGCTTTGCATGGTCTCCACGTTCACCCGACCAAACGCCTTGCGATTTTTTCCTTTGGGGCTTCATCAAGGGTCGTGTGTACGTACCTCCGCTACCCGCAGACCTCCCTGAATTAAGAAACCGGATTGAAGCAGCTGTTGCTACAATCACTGAAGACACACTAACCAACGTTTGGGAAGAACTCGGCTATAAACTTGAGAGTGCCGTGTGACAAATGGTGCTCACTTTGAACATTTATAAGATTCTTGGTAAAACTGTTTGAATTGCTCTTTCATTTGGCATATCATTTATAACTGTAAGTTTAATGTCAGAAATATTATAAAGCGTTAAAACTCCGATATTCATTTATAAGCACCCGGTGTGTACGTTATGTTTCCGTTAGGAATCAATGGCACGATGGTAGCACGGCGCGAAACGAGGAATCTTGCTTGGCGAGTGAAGGACCGGTGCGTCTCGGCCAGGGCCGCTGACCGCCCGCTCTCTCAGAGACAAATGGGCGCTGCCGCCAGCCCTATAGCCCATGTAGCAGGCTCAGCGGCGCGTGCCTTCACAAGGGGCGTCCCATGTCAACACAATGGCAACGGCGCGTTCGGTGCTGACGCACGGGGGCTAACAGGGCTGAATGGACGTGTGCCACGGATTCGCTAAGGCGGTTTTCTGCTCGAAAGGGTTCACGAACACGATTTTTTATTGCATATGTCCATACCCTACATTACAGAGGACGTATGGGCGAAACCGTTTTGCTCGTGAACTATTGCTTATAGTCGAAACACACGATCATCGGACCGGCAGTCACGCGTCGCCGTGCGTCTGCAGACTGCGCTCGGAGGCAATCAGACTTGTATACGAAGTCCTATCGAATGGCAGTTTACTGGAGAGATGTGGCGACGCGAACACTCAAAACCCTAACGAATCGATTAATTCGCTGATTTCGACGGTTTCCCCAAAATATAGGGGTATATTAGGGTAAGGACGTTATCTACTTTGCAAACAATTTTGGTACAGTTATATTCAACGACTGCTTCAAGGGCCTCGCACAGCCAATGAATGTCATGAGCATTTAGCTTGGCAACACGTTTGAATTTTCCAGAAGGCGCAATGCGGGCCGCCTCGTACGCACAAGAGCACCGCGCGTGTACGGCCAGTAAAGAGGACAGATCTGCGGGCCGGTAGGAAACGGTGGACGCGAACGAGATTTACGAGATCGAGGAAGCAGACTGATGGTAAGTCGAAAAAAAAAGAGACGAGAATCCTTTCCAAAACATCAAACGCAATTTCCTAAAAGTAACTTTTTTCCCGTAGGTGTTCGTCGTGAGGGTAGCCGTGCGGTCTACGACGCCTTGCTACGGCTAGTGCGGCTCCCCCCATCGGAGGTTCGAGTCCTCCCTCGGGCATGGGTGTGTGTGTTGTCCTTAGCGTAAGTTTAAGTTCGATTAAGAAGTTCCTAAGCTTAGGGACCGATGAAGTCAGCAGTTTGGTCCCATAGGAACTTACCACAAACTTTCCTGGGTGTTCCGATTGCCGAAAACTACTCGGCCGGTTTTGATGCCATTTAGCTGTTTTTGTAGGCAATTGACCTGGTTGTCCCCCGAACATCTAAAAGTTAAACAGTTTTCAAAATATCGATTTTCTTATGTGCGTCTGAATGCCCTAACAAAGTCGACTTTTCATATTTCTATTTCAAATAGGCACCATTTTGCAAAAAAATGACATTTTGTTTCACTTTTCCGTGGTTCTGACCATAGCTACGCTCATATATTTTAATAATGTTTGGTCTTGCCTGTTTCAGGCCACCAAGTTACCTGAACCACCTCGACCCGCCTACAGGTGCACGGCGTGCATTGTTATCTTTGGTGTCATTTTGTTTAATGGCCGCTTAATACTTTTGGACAAAAAGTTTTTTAATGCTTGTAAAAGATAGATGAACAAAATGGGTACAAGCACTTTTTCGCTTATTTTTTTGATTTCACCCCAAAAAAACTGTTGAAAATGTAAAAATCAGACCTCTAGACCAGAAAACCTCCTTAAGCTGTCAAAACTGCAGCCGTTCAGTTATCCTGACGTATTCACAACAGGCGTTCAACGTCAACATCAGTGAATCAACTGAGGTTGCGTGCAGCACCAAATAAGAATCCTTTTTCTCACAGACTGAGAACAGACACGTTCTGTGTTACTCGTCACGCGAAGTAGTGAAGTGATAAAACGCGTAACAAAGTTAGGTTGTTTGTTCTCACAAGAGAACTCCTCCTTGAATTCTGGTTTGCCAGAAGTACATCTTGTAACTCACTCCATTGTGTTATCTCCTAGCGAGATCTCGCAATAGTAATAAGGCGTAGTGTTGCACAATTACGTGCTTGCTTGACTAATCAAACCTGCTACTTTTGCACCAAGTTACGCTGTTCTCATTCCCGAGCTGCCATGCGCAGTTTTGCGAAAGCAGATGAGACGTGTGGGTGTTCCAGTGAACGTCGCCAATTTTTCCCATGAGATGCCTTCAGCTGCTTGCACTGTCCCACAAACTGTGACCAATATGTTCAACACAGCGTCGAAATAAGTGAAGTGTGCGTGTACGGTGCTAGTTTAGTCAATAAACACCCTGCCTTCCTTCAAACACACTACGGAGGTTTTAAAGATCTATAGTGGACCTCACTGTGAGTCATTACAGGTATTTTTTAGTTTGTCTTTCATGCTGCTCCACTGCGTTTTTTTAAAAGTAATCATGTACTATATTCTGTTCCTCATAGCGAGGCTTTAAAATTTTTTCTTTTTGAATTGTTTTCGTGTTTTTCCACGACGTTTTTTAAACCAATCATCCGCTGTATTTTGGATCTCATTGCGAGACTCTGAAAGTTTTTGTTCCTTTTAATTGCTTTCGTGCTGTTCTAGAATCTGTTTTTCAAGGCATTGGCCGGCCGAAGTGGCCGTGCGGTTAAAGGCGCTGCAGTCTGGAACCGCAAGACCGCTACGGTCGCAGGTTCGAATCCTGCCTCGGGCACGGATGTTTGTGATGTCCTTAGGTTAGTTAGGTTTAACTAGTTCTAAGTTCTAGGGGACTAATGACCTCAGCAGTTGAGTCCCATAGTGCTCAGAGCCATTTGAACCATTTTTTTCAAGGCATTCATGTGCTAGGTCTTGGTCCTCACTGCGAGGTATGACAAGTTTTTGTTTCTCTGTAATTGATTTCGTGCCCTTCCATGAATCGTTTTCCTAGCAGTGGTGTGGTATATATTTAGGCTGTAAATTGTTGCAGTCTTGTGTTTTTTTTTCATCATTTTACATTGGTATATTTGTGATGATCAGTACTTTTGACATTGTTTGTTGTTGTCATATTTTCGTCACATTTAGCTGACGTTTTAGTACAGTGACGCATGTCCCATCGAGTATTCGTGCTAGTTATTTGTTAATGTGCTGACATACGTATATGCTCACCAATGTTCGAGTGAATCGAAATTTTAGAGTGTCCACATTTTCGTGAACACGACGTATACATGTACTTATCACATTTCACACAGTGACATTGCTCGTAGGCTATAACATTTTTGTATACTTTATTTTTGTATTGTGTTCATCGTGCATTCGAGAATTTTTTTGTGTTAAATGCTCACATCTCTGAATTAGTTCATAATCACAGTAATGAATGGGGGAAGGGGGACGGGTAGTATGAAGCAACTTTTGTGTTTCGTCTAGATCATTTTCACATTAGTCTTCAGAATTACTGTGTAAGGAAATTTTGTAATTTGTATGAATGGCAATTTTCCCAGGTACACAACAGACGCTCCCCCCTTAATGTAATCTAAACTTTTCTCGTTTCTTTCCTTTCTTCATTGACTGCGGGTTTGAGATAAATTGTTTTGGGAAAGGTCTCGCCGCGTTTCTCCGTGAAACTTCTCTTGGAAACAATTTCGAATAGGATACAGGGTGAAGGGAGTCAGGTGCCTGTTTGAGGCCTTTCCCATCCCATTTTTTCCTATTTGCATACTGAATTTGCATACGAGACGTTCTTGCTTCCTTTACTCTCCGATTCAATTTTTACTTGTCGTTTTTTGACCTATATTGTGCACTGATTGCATGAGTGGTTAGTGGTAGTCTATTAAATGCATCTGGTTTTGGTATGGGGAGCTCCTCTTGGCTTTGACGCACTCTCTGGAAGATCTGTCGGTCTCTCACAAGTCAAGTCCCACCATAGCAAACCGCACAGACAATCAGGTGAGCCTTTCAGGGATTATCCTTCTGGTTTAGTCCCCGTTGACAATGGGTGTCTCAACGGAGGACTGGTGTCCTCAATAGCAGAATGGGAAACCAGTGGTGGAACGGGTGAGAACTCTGCTTCATAGTTAACTTGAGGTGGATTCCTTAGCTCTTCACTTGCCGTTATCCTGCTGCGTATGGTCTCCAGACACGTTTCCTCAAGCAAAATACCAAGCCATTCATACACCTCCAAATTTGCAGACTTAGCCCTCTGCATGGGAACGCTATGGGAAGCCCATCAAAGTTTCCAGAATTGCCGACAAACAAGCAAGGCGATACTGATTTCCTGTTTCCATATACACGTATGTCATGGGCGGATACATCTTTAACTTTTTGGGTGGGTTCTAGAAAACATTCTTGGTTGCGAAATTGGTTAATATCAAATATGCGTTTCACCCTTTTGGGGCATCATCAGATTGTGTAAAAGTAGCTGATGATGTCTCAGAAGGGTGAAACGCGTCATTAATATTGAATAATTTCGCAATCAAGACTGTTTTTATTCTGGAGTAATTCGAAACTGGTTGTGGTAGCACCCTGCCACAATGGAAGAGAATAATTTTTATGGTTGTAGTTACTGAACGAACTTCCATACCCCTCATCGGAAGAGCACTTAGTGCCTTTCTGGGGACTGGCTAGAGAAGACTGTGCCAAGTGCCGTACTGAGATCTGAAGGAATGCTATCAAAACATGAGAGGGCATTCTGATTCGACTGCTACTTGATGGTTCTCGCACTCGCGTTTGTTTTTCTTGACTTGGGTCTTCTGCCAAGTCTTCACTCAGCCGCATTCGTGACCACTAATCGGGAGCTTTTTATTTAACTATGAAATTAGCTAAAGAGCCGTGCAATTGACATGTTATTTTATTTTAGAAGACTTGACTGCACTAGAGCAACGAATTCACGACATCCAGAAAGATATGGCATCAGTATGCCAATATCGATTATGTTGGAGCGGTGCATGTGGGGCCTGAAGATGGCATAATGAATTGGAGAAACTGGTAGCGTAAATAAAATAACATCTCAATTGCACGACTGTTTGGCGAATTTCATTGTTGAATATGTGGCCAGCCCCTGTCGCACGTCCACTATGGATCAATAGAGACCGTAATCAGGAGGGTGACGTTATTCGCGATTCGTAATCACATCACATCAGCGAAGCCCAGCAAAAGCTTAGCACACTGTGACTTGTCTGTAGCCACTCGTCACAAAAACTAAATTGTAAACAGCTACCCAAACAGTAGAGAAACAGAAGAAGGCATTAATGATTCCCAATCCAGTGTTCAGCCGAGCTGTTGGTTACATTTTATATGCGGTATTTTGACGACCGACACAGCTGACATCTTCAAGTGCTGCGAGCAGTATTTTTATGCGAACTCGTTGCCTGTACTCCAAGCAGACCGTGAATTTACTTTTGTTGCTGCCGTGCCGCTTTTGATAACGATTTCGCCTACCGCCGGCCACTACGTCTTTTGAGCCTCATTTATTTTTCAGAACCTGCGCTGATACTGAGTGAAGGGCAGATTCTTTCAGCATTCTCCAGTGCTGATGGATGAAATGGCTGGTGAGAGCTTAATAAATTGAGAGCCAGACCCCGTACGTCGTTTAAATTGCAAGCTCGATCATTGTGTATAGGGTTGTCCATCTTCATCTCGATGTGTCATTATTACGGTCTCCAGTCGGAAGACTGCTTTGGTGCAGCTATACATATTATTTATATCATGTGCAGGTCCCTCCATTTCGGAATGACTACTGCAACCAACATACAATAGAACCTGATTAATGTGTTCAGACATTGGTTACCCCCGCTCCACACATACTTCCTTCCATTACCAAATTGGCTCTTTCTTGATGTCTCAGGATGTGTACTACCAACCAATCCCTTCTTTTAGTCAAGTTGTGTCATCAATTTCTATTTTCCCCGAATTCTATTTAGTACCTCTCCATTAGTTATTCGAAATATGCATCTAATTCTCACGTTCTTCTGTAGCACCATATTTCAAAAGCTTCTGTTTCTGAATCGCTTATCGCCTAAGTTTCACTTCTTTACAAGGCTGTACTCCGTTAAAAATTGTTTAAGGGAAGTCTTCGTGATACTTTAATTTACGTTCGATGTTAACAAACTTTTCTTTCTTAGAAACTCACTTCTTGTTATTGCTAGTTTGCATTTTATATACTTTCTACTTCAGCCATAGTTATTTTGCCGCCCAAGCAACAAAACGCATCGATTACTTTTAATGTCTCTTTTTCTAATCTATTTCTGTCAGCATCACCTGCTCTGTCCCAAAGACTTGGCGATTGCAGCTAACTGGTCCCGTCTTATTTAATTTCATGATTCTAGTAGAGAGCGTGGTTGCTTTAGCTGGGTATTTCGCTGCGTCTATATCTTGGGGTCCCAGATTCGATTCCTGACACATTCAGAGATTTACTTCGCTCTAAGACTGGGTGTTGTCCTAATAATTGCATCTCATCGTCATCAAAAATGGCTCTGAGCACTATGGGACTTAACTTCATCAGTCCCCTAGAACTTAGAACTACTTAAACCTAACTAACCTAAGGACATCACACACATCCATCCCCGAGGCAGGATTCGAACCTGCGACCGTAGCGGTCGCGCCGTTCCAGATTGTAGCGCCTAGAACCGCTCGGCCACTGCAGCCGGCTCTCATCGTCATCACAAAGAATCCCAAGTCGAGGAAGTCGCCTCAAACTGAAAGATTTGCATGAGGCTACAGGACAACACCAGATGGAGTCACCCAGCCGGTAATGCCATGCCATAAATTAATTTTTCTTTTTTAAATTTGTTTTGCACTTCTCCTTCACTGCTGTAATAAGCAATCCCACACAAGACGTGCCACATTCGTATAGACTGCCAAGCGATTTTTAATCTTGATGGAAGCGAAGTATACAGGAAGCCATGTTCGAATACAGCCGGCAGGCGCGTGTTACTACATATTTCCCAGCGCCTACCTGGGGGAGCCATAGAAGCATTGTGCAGAAGACGCTATCAGTAACTCGACTAAAGACCTGAAAACATATCATTAATCAATTACGCCACGTAAACCTGAGACATCACACCATTCTATGGAAGTGAATGTTGTTACCGTTGTACAACGTCGATCTTACTACCTTAATGCGTTTATTTACGATTCTGTCGACGGTTGCAGTATTTATAATATGTGACTAATTCCAAACCTTACAGGTTCGTTTTCAGTTCTGGCCTACTGACAGTGCACTGACAGAGTGAAAAGAGGCAACAACATGTTTTATAAATGTTTGCAGAATGAATGCCACAATCCACACTTGCCTTTTACGAAGTGAAAAGCAAGCTAAATCAGAACTGCTACTTGAAGTTAAAATGTTCTGGGTTATTAGGCCGCGTCATGTTTGTTTTAAATTGTTCGACATTTCGACCACTTTGCTGGGATCTTCCAGCAGTAGTAGACACCAAAAGATCCTGAGGAAGATCCCAGCGGAGCGGTCGAAACGTCGAACATTTTAAAAGAAACATGACGCAGCCTAATAACCCAGAAGATTTTAACTTCAGTGACAACGGCCACAAAAGCCTGAATACTTACATACAACTGCTACTTGTTCGCTAAGCAGCTCCTCACAGTCGCGATAAAGCCGAGTGCGTTTAGTTCTACTCCTCCCACCAAGGCAAAATAGTTGGAAATGACCGGAGTCTGACCCAGTTTCACGGCAGGAGTCAAACCCGACGAGCATTCGCGTTCAAGGGCGGACACTGAGTTACGCTCTACAGAAAAGTATCTATCTTCCTTTATGATAGAAAATCTGGTTGAATAACTAGCTTATGGACATGGATAATCTTAAATACAATCGCTACTTGCTTATCTTGTCTTTCCCTGCAAATGGAATACATTCTAATCAGGTTATTTGCAGTCTGTCTGCACTAGTGTGGTACGAAATTTAGCGAAAGATGTTCTAGTTACACAGATTAGATTAGATTAGATTAATACTTGTTCCATAGATCATGAATACGACACTTCGTAATGATGTGGAACGTGTCAGGTTAAAAAAGATGTCTGTACAAGATATTACATTACACAAAATATTGCATGACACTAATGTTTAAGTTTTTTTCCCTTAAATTACATCTAAAAATTCAGCCAATGAGTAGAAGGAGTTGTCATCTAGAAATTCTTTTAATTTATTTTTAAATGTTAGTTGGCTATCTGTCAGGCCTTTGATGCTGTTTGGTAGGTGACCAAAGACTTTTGTGGCAGCATAATTTACCCCTTTCTGTGCCAAAGTCAGATTTAACCCTGCATAGTAAAGATCATCCTTACTCCTGGTGTTATAGCTATGCACACTGCTATTACTTTTGAACTGGGTTGGATTATTAACAAAAAATTTCATAAGTGAATATATATACTGTGAGGTTACTGTGAGGATCCCTAGATCCTTAAACAGATGTCTGCAGGATGACCGTGGGTGGGCTCCAGCAATTATTCCGATTACACCTTTTTGAGCAATGAATATTTTCCTACTCAACGATGAATTACCCAAGAATATGATGCCATACGAAAGCGGTGAATGAAAGTAGGCATAGTAAGCTAATTTACTGAGATTCTTATCACCAAAATTTGCAATAACCCTAATAGCATACGTAGCTGAACTCAGACGTTTCAGCAGACCATCAATGTGTTGCTTCCAGTTTAACCTCTCATCAATGGACACACCTAAAAATTTTGAAAATTCTACCTTAGCTACAGACTTCTGTTCAATGTCTATATTTATTACTGGAGTTGTGCCATTTACTGTACGGAACTGTATATACTGTGTTTTATCAAAATTTAAAGAGAGTCTGTTTGCTGAGAACCACTTAATAATTTTGTGAAAAACATCATTTACAATTACATCACTTAGTTCTTGGTTTTTGGATGTTATTACTATACTTGTATCATCAGCAAAAAGAACTAACTTTGCATCTTCATCAATGTGGAATGGTAAGTCATTAATGTATATCAAGAACAGTAAAGGACCTAAGACCGAATCCTGTGGGACCCCGTACTTGATAGCCCCCCAGTTTGAGGAATCAGCTGTTACATGAACCACTTATTTCAACTTTCTGCATTCTTCCAGTTAAGTATGAATTAAACCATTTGTGCACTGCCCCCCTCAAACCATAATGATTTAGCTTATCTAAAAGAATTCCATGATTTACACAATCAAAGGCCTTTGAGAGATCACAAAAAATACCAATGGGCGATGTCTGGTTATTCAGAGCATTTAATATTTGATAAGTGAAAGCGTATATAGCATTTTCTGTTGAAAAGCATTTCTGAAAACCAAACTGACATTTTGTTAGTACTTTATTTTTACAAATATGGGAGGCTACTCTTGAATACATTACATTCTCAAAATTTTTTTGTAGAGCTGTCAGAAAAAAGATTGGGCGGTAGTTGTCGACATCCGACGTATGCCCCTTTTTATGCAATGGTTTTACAATGGCATATTTCAGTCTATCGGGGATAACACCCTGCTCCAAAAAGCTATTACATACGTGGCTGAGAATCCTACTTATCTGTGGGGAACAAGCTTTAAGTACCTTGCTGGAAATGCCATCAATTCTGTAAGAGCTTTTACTTTTCAGTGAGTTTATTATTTTACTGATTTCAGAGGGAGAGGTTGGTGGAATTACAGTTGTTTCAAACTGCACAGGTATGGCCTTTTCTATTAGTAGCCTTGCCTCTTCTAGTGGAGATCTAGATCCTATTTTCTCCACAACATTTAAAAAATGATTATTGAAAATATTTTCAATTTCTGATTGTTTGTTAATACACTTGTCATTCAGTTTTATGGCACTAAAGTCTTCCTGTGCTCTTGGTTGCCCTGTTTCCCTTTCAATAATATTACAAATTGCTTTAATTTTATTATCAGACTTACTGATCTCAGACATGATACACATGCTTCTGTACTTTTTAATAACATTTCTTAGTACCGCACAATAGTTTTTATAATATTGAACAATTTCGGGGTCAGTACTCCCTCTTGCTGTTAGATACAGTTCTCTTTTACGGTTGCAAGATATTCTTATTCCTTTAGTTAGTCATGTTTTTTATATGTTTTCTTGGAATCATGTTTAACTATTTTCTGGGGAAAACAATTTTCAAATATCCTTAAAATGTATCGTTAAATAAGTTATATTTCAAGTTTGCATGGGGTCGCTTATACACTTCATCCTAGTCTAGCTGCTGTAGGCTTTCCCTACATTTTGCAATATTTGTATTGTTAATTGAACGCACTGCTTTGAAAGTCTGATTTGATATACTGCATGGAGCTATGTCATGTACTGTAACTAGCTGTGCACCATGATCTGAAAGACCATTCTCAACAGGATAAGTATTTATGTCCTTAAACTTATCTTGGTCTATAAAAAAGTTATCTATCAATGTACTGCTGTTCTTTGTTATCCGAGTAGAAAAATCAATGACGGAGCTCAAATTGAAAGAACTGAGTAATACTACAAGGTCATTCTTCCTATTACACACTTTCAGGGAATCAACATTGAAATCCCCACGAATGATAATGGTTGCAAGGAGTGAAAGTCTGTTCTCATATCCATGCGAAACAACTGTCACTGCAAGACTTCGTATAGGGTAGAGCAAAATTGTTCGGATATTGATGTAGGTGATTGCTTGCAACCGCTGAAGCGGAAGGAGACTGGGAAGAGAAACTGACAATCTCAAAGCAACGTGGGAGACGATCGGTTCAGAGTAACACTTTCTTATAAGTGTATCACAAAAACAACACTGTGTGATTTACATTACCACTATTTACACAGGAAGCATTTGAAATACTCCTGACTGAATTAAATGAGAAATTGTGTAGTTTACTGTATGCAGTAATATGAAGGAATTAACATCAGCAGACAATGTGTCTTCGCTTGTGCCTTGCATTCCCTTCTACGACGCAGATTTCCTTGCTTCTAGAACGAGACAGCGTAGCAGCGAGGAACACTATGCCAGGGCAGCTGCCTGTATACCCTACGGTAGCGCAGTGAGCAGAAGTGAGGAAGATGGGTGTTAAGGTCGTGTCGATGATGGCGTCATCATAGACCGATCACTAGGCTAATCTTACAAGGCTAGGACAGCATACTGGCGCTTACCTTAGTGAAGGAGGAATTTTTCTTCTGACCTGAAATGATTTAAGAAGACAACGGAAAAATCAAAATCCGGGTTGTGAGCCTCACACTGCGATTCCAGGGTCTTAGTGACTGTGCTACCTGGACCATCCAGGTTAGCCGAGAGCGCTAACGCGCTGCTTCCTGGACTCCAGTAGGCGCGCCGGGCCCGGATCGAATCCACCCGGCGGATTAACGACGACGGCCGGTGCGCCGGCCAGCCTGGATGTGATATTTGGCGGTTTTACACGTTACACTAATTCCGTCCTCGGGGGTATGGGGTGGCAGCAGAAGGGCATCCGGCCACCCGTGCCAAATCCGTACTTAACGCTGCCGACCCTGCGCACAATGCGGGATAAAAGCAGTAGCAAAAGAAAGAAAATGAAAGTGATAGTGCTACCTGGCACGATTTTGCGCCGTGGAGTTGTGAGGGACCTTTTACTGTGTTGGTGCACTTCTAGTATCATACGATTTGCGAATTTTCGTAATAGCCTGTTTATGTTTGGATTTTGAGAAGAAAATTCGAGGCAAAACAATTTTTGAAGAGGAAGCCAAGCAGTCATACAACCCAATCGGGGCGCCCGGCTATCGATCGTGTTCCAGTTCGGATTTGGCACACTTCCTTTTCTCAGGGAGGAACATTTTAACGCTTTTCACTAACATTCCTCTCTGTGTGTCATGGTGTGTCACACCAATCACCATCCTTCAATTTTATGGATGCTGTGGCAGAGAATCTCTCTTACTACCATGTGATTTACGCAAGGTCCACTATTAATAGCCGGCCGCTGTGACCAAGCGATTCTAGGCGCTTCAGTCCGGAACCGCGCTGCTGCTACGGTCGCATGTTCGAATCCTGCCTCGGGCATGGATGTGTGTGATGTCCTTAGGTTAGTTAGGTTTAAGTAGTTCTAAGTCTAGGAGACTGATGAACTTAGAAGTTAAGTCCCATAGTGGTTACAGCCATTTGAACCATTATCATTAGTCCAGAATGAGATTTTCACTCTGCAGCAGAGTGTGCGCTGATATGAAACTTCCTGGCAGATTAAAACTGTGTGCCGGACCGAGACTCGGACTCGGGACCTTTGCCTTTCGCGGGCAAGTGCTCTACCAAGTGAGCTACTGAAGCACGACTCACGCCCCGTCCTCACAGCTTTACTTCTGTTAGTATCTCGTCCCCTACCTTCCAAAGTTTACAGAAGCTCTCCTGCGAATCCTGCAGAACTAGCACTCCTGAAAGAAAGGATATTGCGGAGACATGGGTTAGCCAGAGCCTGGGGGATGTTTCCAGAATGAGATTCTCACTCTGCAGCGGAGTATGCGCTGATATGAAACTTCCTGGCAGGTTAAAACTGTGTGCCGGACCGAGATTCGAACTCTGGACCTTTACCTTTCGAGGGCAAGTGCTCTACCAACTGAGCTACCCAAGCACTAGAGCTTCTGTAAAGTCTGGAAGGTAGGGGACGAGATACTGGCAGAAGTAAAGCTGTGAGGACGGGGCGTGAGTCGTACTTGGGTAGCTCAGTTGGTAGAGCACTTGCCCGCGAAAGGCAAAGGTCCCGATTTCGAGTCTCGGTCCGGCACACAGTTTTATTCTACCAGGAAGTTTCATTATCATTAGTATGTTTTTGCAGGCGTGCGCCAGACTAGAACGCATGGACTACGGAGCCAGTCAGGTACATGATCTAGAACGAGAAATAACTACACCATCTGATGAAACACATACAAAAAAAAAAGACTGACGCATCACGAAGGAATTATCCGAATGGTTTATCTGTACATGTACAGATAAACAAATGATTACAAATTCAGAAATCTGGATGATTCATTAAAGAGCGATCAAGTGATTAACGCATTAGTCCATCTATAGTCCTTAAGCAAGCAATTATTCGTCTTGGTATTGATTGATAGAGTTATTGGATGCCCTCCTGAGGGATATTACCCCAAATTCTATCCAGTTGGTGCGCTAGATGTTCGAAATCTCGATCTGGTAGGATGGCCAAGCCCACAATGCTGCAAATGTTCTCAGTTGGGGAGAGATCTAACTTTTGCACACACGAAGACAAGCATTAGAAACTTTCGCCCTATGCGGATGGGCATTATCTTGCTGAAATGTAAGCCCAGGATGGCTAGTAGTGAAGGGCAGTGAAACGGGGTGTTAAACATCGTCGTCGTACAGCTGCCTGTACGTGTACCGCGGATGACAACCAAAGGGTACCTGCTCTGTAAAGAAATGACTCCCTGGAGCATCACTCCTGTTTGGTGGAATGTAGGGCGGGCGAGAGTCAGGCCCAAAGCATCTGCAGACACGTCTTCGCTGGTCACCGTGGCTCAGTTCGAAGCAGGACTCATCATTAAAGACAATCCTGCTCCAGTCAATGAGATTCCCAGCCGAATTCGGTCACCCCTACGTAATGCAGAATTGGCCACTAGATGCTGCGAGAGCGGACCTTTCAGTATATAAGTGTGGACAGTAGAGCAGGAGTTACAGCTGAATAGGTCGACTTCGAACGTTGACTGGTCATTGGATGTAGCTCAAACGCCTAGTTAAATCCGCATTGCAGAATAGGTAGTTGGAATTGTGGAAAGGGGCCAAAATTGAGCTGCTGTCAGTTACACTCGAACACATATAACTTTATTTAGTTGCCCAAACATTACAGCGCAGATTTACGAACTTGACTATCGACTGAATACGTCACACAATCTTATGGCGGGCACAACCTCTTTAATTTTTAAAACGGCTGATGGCCCATGATTTAAAACACAACTACAATACGCATTCAAACACCAATAAGAAAAGGCAGTACAGCCAGCGGCTCTCAGAATTTTCTGGGGGTCGGTCTGCACTTTAAATATTAACGTTCGCTTAGGGGAGACAGGTAGTCGGCCCAACTATATCCGATCCGCCGGCAACCCAACCAAGAGACAGTCAATGGTCCCACCGACAAGACGACTTGCTTTTCACCCGACCACTACTCAAGCAACTCCAATGCCAAAATGTAAAAGGCGTAGCCGCCCAGAACCAAGTACGCATAAGCTGTCAAAACTACACACACGTGTTGGACAGCGACAACACGGTGAGGAAAGGACACTGCCTGAAATTTACATCAGCGGCCAGGGCAGGTAACCGGAACGCTAACGGCCACAAGGCTGAAAATTCCGCTGGTGCAGTTGGACTTCAAATAACCAAACTACAGTTGAACTCCACCAGGTGGTGGCCAGACTTTCGCCAACTCGAACACTCGCTGTTGCTCACGGGAATACCCCCAACAGCCAACCATGAAAACCAACGGCACAAGGTGAACAGATTGGCTTCGGTAATTAAATCACCACTGAACTTTGATGTCCTGGGTCGGTGAGCCACGAACCTCGTAGCAATCCGAATAGCTCTCACACGCTCCGACACTGCGTAGAGACTGCCAGCGGGCCCGGCCCACTGCACCGCTCGGAGATTTCCTGACTGATCCACACCAACCGACCGACTCCCACACATCAGTACGGAGACAGCACTAAAATAACTGAGCAGTCGACATCACAAGCTACACACAGTTTCACGAACACATGCACGAAGGACCAGACGATACTACGGCGGTGCCCGTGCAATTACAAGGACGAACCACAAGTCGGGACACGCAGGCAACCTGTCAGCGATCCCTGGCCAACATACACATCGTCCAATAAGACGACCGACCGATGACCAACCAAGGTGGTCCGCACTCAAGTGATATGTATCGGCAACCATCGGGCGAGTCATGGCTGTCCGGACCTCACTGCAGCTGCGCCCCGACTGAACTTCTGCCGCGTCCCAAGTCAAACACTGCCAGGTCAGAACTGCACTGCTAGTGCCTCCCAATTCACTGGCAGATTCGAACTAACTCCGAACACACGACAACCGGGAAGTAATAGCAGTCAGCAAATATAATACACTAGGGCTTATATCGACAAGCGCCGCTGCTGCCGCTCACGGGCAGGCAAGGCGGAACTCAATGACACCAGTATTTGAAATTAACATAACGAGGTTGTAGTACAGGATGTCAAATGAGATATGGCACGACCACAAGCCACGCACGGGTCAGTAGCGTGCATAGTAGATCCATCCGGGATATTAAAATCCTTTTAAGGCAGCCCCATTCGACTGTTGCTGATGTGATTGTGGCGTGGAAACGCGAGAGCAAAATGTGGAATAGAACGAGCACATTTTTCAAGATTTTGTTTTCAGTACAGTACAGAGAAAGTTCTAATGCGATGATTATTTGCTTCAGATTGACAATACATCCTGTCGTAAAGCAGCTCCTGTGGTCAACAACATTCCTGAAATCGACTGGTCTGCCCAAATACCGATCTGAACCCAATGTAGACTCTGTGGGGTTAGTTACACTGTTGACTTCGCACCAGACGCCACCGACCAGCATCACTACATTCGCTGATATCGGATCTTTAGGAATAATGGGCTGCCATTCCTCCACAGACTTTCAGACAGCTCATCGCAAGTGTCCCCAGGAGAGTTCAAGACTTCATAATGGGAGAAAGAGGACGTACTAATATTATGAAGCCCTTATTTTTAATAATGAGACGTGAAAGGCGTTCTGCTACACAGATTACCGGATAAAACTCAGTAATAATATTAACGTGTTCAGACATTTACAGAAATAAGTCTAAACGGAAATAAATATGAAGCTGTTGTTGTTGTGGTCTTCAGTCCTGAGACTGGTTTGACGCAGCTCTCCATGCTACTCTATCCTGTGCAAGCTTTTTCATCTCCCAGTACCTACTGCAACCTACATCCTTCTGAATCTGCTTAGAATATTCATCTCTTGGTGCCCCTCTACGATTTTTACCCTCCACGCTGCCCTCCAATACTAAATTGGTGATCCCTTGATGCCTTAGAACATGTCCTACCAACCGATCCCTTCTTCTGGTCAAGTTGTGCCACAAACTTCTCTTCTCCCCAATCCTATTCAATACTTCCTCATTAGTTATGTGATCTACCCATCTAATCTTCAGCATTCTTCTGTAGCACCACATTTCGAAAGCTTCTATTCTCTTCTTGTCCAAACTATTTATCGTCCACGCTTAACTTCCATACATGGCTACACTCCACACAAATACTTTCAGAAACGACCTGCTGACACTTAAATCTATACTCGATGTTAACAAATTTCTCTTCTTCAGAAACGCTTTCCTTGCCATTGCCAGCCTACATTTTATATTCCACTCTACTTCGACCATCATCAGTTATTTTGCTTCCCAAATAGCAAAACTCCTTTACTACTTTAAGTGCCTCATTTCCTAATCTAATTCCCTCAGCATCACCCGACTTAATTAGACTACATTCCATTATCCTTGTTTTGCTTTTGTTGGTGTTCATCTTATATCCTCCTTTCAAGACACTGTCCATTCCATTCAACTGCTCTTCCAAGTCCTTTGCTGTCTCTGACAGAGTTATATGAAGAGATTGATAAAATCAACCAACCAGCCCATGACCTAGATTTCGATATTTCTAAAAATACCTTCTTCAGAAGGGGTGGGACTTGTTGCGTCATTGGTGCTAATGTACCATGCTCTAAGCCAAAATTACAAAATCAGTTGGTGGCCACGTGCATCTGTGCTCGTTCGTCATCAGTTGACTCATGAACAACACCAATCATTCGTGACCTGTATCGTTACTGGTGACGAGAAACGGTGTCTTTATGCTAACATCAAGAAAAGAAAGGAATGGCTGTGCTCAAACAAAGCTGCAAGTCCGCGCACCATGGCTTGCGCACGTACGCAAAAGATAATGATATGCATCTGGTGGAACGGCGACGGTTTGGTGTGCTACGAATAGCTTCACCAAGGTGTAACGGTCACCGCTGACGCCTTTTTTACATCATCCGTCTTCTGACTGGTTTGATGCGGTCCGCCACGAATACCTCTCCTTTGCCAACCTCTTCATCTCACAGTGGCAGTTGCACCCTACATTCCTAATCACTTGCTGGATGTATTCCAGTCTCTGCCTTCCTCTAAAGCTCCTTCTGGTACCTGAAGTCTTAACAGACGTACGACGTACTAATATTCTGTCCATTCTTCTTGTGTTTCCCATACATTCCTTTCGTCTCCGATTCCCTGCAGAACCTCCTCGTTCCTTACCTCATCCGTCCACCTAATTTTCGGCATTTGTCTGTAACACCGCATTTAAAATGCTTCAATTATCATCTGTTTCAGTTTTTCCGCACTCCATGTTTCACTACCACACAATTCTGTGCCCCAAACGTACGTTCTCAGAAATTTCTTCCTCAAATGAAGCTCTATTTTTGATACTACTAGACTTCACTTGGCCAGAAATGCCCTTTTTTCCAATGTTAATATGCTTTGGATTTCCTCCTTGCACCGTCCTTCACGGGTCATTTTACTGCATGGGTAGCAGAATTTCTTAACTTCATCTACTTCGTGACCATCAATCCTAAGGTTAAATTTCTCTCTACTGCTACTTATCATTGATTTCGTCTTTCTTCGGTTTGCTCTCAGTCCATATTCTGTACTCATAAGACTATTCATTGCATTCAGAATGCACTCCGAACATGGCTCGACTAGTTCTTCGCCTGAAAACGACATGATTTCGTAGTGTTGGAATCTAAAAGTTACCCTAGGATTGGCAGACTGTCTAAATACTTAAGGAGAACGCATCATTGGTGACTGAAGTCTGAGTTATGTTTATGTGTTGTGTTTTTTAAAACTCATGGAAAAACACCACGAACTTATGCACCTATGTAATAATATAGAGAAAATGAATTTGTGGCATACGCATGGAGTTACACTTGTAGGAAGAGGGAATGTGTTGATGTTGGTACGGAGCCCAGGGCACCTTAGTCAGTGGATAGCGTGTTCCAGAGCTAGGATACACCGGGCTGTCCGCCACTATCTGTGGCGTATTTTAGGAAAGCCGGAGCCCATTTCCTGCACAGTGTTCCCCGTCCCCGTACGAGTTAGCAGTGTGCGTGGGTTTCTCGCAGACTACAGTAGTGCAGATGACCTCTGATTGGCAAGTATCGTTTCGTGTTTTAGTGCTACGATAATGGAGCTCTTCGAGACCACCAAAGGGAAACCTTTACTGATTTACAACGGGCATCAATATAAAATCGATTATACAGACAGGAAGTGACTTCTGGCATTGTGTAAACTTCATAAAGAATAACACAGTTTTAGGAGAAGACAGCCGTGTCTGTACTCCAGATGAAGCAGCAGATGAAATGCGAAAACATTTTGTCAGCGTAAAGAAGAAACAAGAGAAACAGACGCTACAGTTTCATCAGTTTACGTTAAAAAGAGGGAGGCCAGCACTTCAATCGATGCTGCGACTTACTAGCATCGTTACCATCATACAGAAGTGCGAAACAATCGTTGCATCGCATTAGGCGAAAATATATGGGAACTACACTAGATGCCACAGATTATGGAGGAATATTCTTCCAAGAAAATAATTTGCTAATGAATGATGGTAGCAATTTTTTACTTGCAGATGAAAACAGGGAATGAATGACAGAATACTGGAGTCTGCCAGCGAAAATGGAAAAGCGTTTTTGTAAAACGGCGAAGCATTCTTTGTGGATGAAACCTTCAAGAATTCGAACAAGTAGTCTGGACAATAGTTAATAGTCCTCGCCGACCTTAATAGTTCTTGTGAAGAAAAAAACACTCTTAAAGTTGTTTATGCTTTGCTGCCAAATAATAAGCGAGAAACATATGAACGTTTTGTTAAAGCTGTTAAAACTAACATGCCTGTATGGAACCCAGCATTTATGATGATGGACTTCGAAATTGCCGCCGTCCAACCAGCTATCAATTTGTTTCTTGGAACAGGAAGCTGAGTGTTGCGGCCTCGTTCCAGGCTATAAGGAAAACGAGAAAATACGTTGTCACAAAAGTATATGTGCTGCTCTAGCACATCTGTCCATGGAAATGTTGGATGATGGTTGGCTGTGTATTCAGGAGAGCATGTCTGAAAACCAAAAGCGTCAGGACATTTGTGAATAATTACTGGACCTGTGGCTCAATAACGAACATACGTCAAGAGAGACGTGGAACTGTAGTGGAAGGCACAATCGCACTAATAAGGTCTCAGATGGAAAGGCGAAAATTAAGTGCACTAATGTAAAACTTCTTCCGAATGTTTACTCACTACTGAAAAATGTTCAAGAAGGTGCAGAGTATCACGGCCTCCAGTTTGACTGACTAAATTTAAATTTTGATGGGGAAAGAAGAAAAAGTCAGCAAGGAAGACTGACGAAACGATTGCAAATGCTTCAAAACAGGCTGTTCCAACCGAGCTCCAGGGAGCCGGAGCGCTCCGGAGCGCTCACTGCGGCAGCTCGGAGCCCGCGTGGAGGGGGAAAACGAATTCACTGCCCCCTGGCTGCATGCAGCCGCAACTGACGCAATAATCCGTGTTCAATGACAGCTATGACTAGGGGCGGGAGCCCTGTATCTCTATTGGAGGATGATACTTTTCTGTTCATTGAGAGGGATGGTCGTCCGCAGTGTCTTGTATGTCATAAAGTATTTAATTCTGGGAAGAGCTACAATATACAACGACATTATACACGTCTTCATGCAGCGCACAGGTAGAAGGCGTTGCACGCAGAGAACTGGTAGCCAGGCTTAAGAACGACATACCAGGAGACGTTAAGTTTAAAAACGGTTTCGTAATACGGAGGGTATCAAGACATGCAACATAGTTCGTGTTCTGTAATGCGTTTATAATATTCGGGTGAATGAGAGTGGAGAAAACACTACTGAATCGGCAATTAGAGCAAGCTACAGGGTCGCTCACATCATTGGGACGAGTGGCAAGCCGTTTTCGGTGGGACCACTCGTAAAATCGTGCATGGCAGCAGTTGCAGAATGTTTGTTTCTAAGGGAGGTGCAGGCAATTGAAGGGGTTTGCCTGTCGAAGCAAACAATGTCTCGTCGAATTCTGGACATGGCAGCGGATTTAGAGACACAGCTCATGAAAAATGTGGAAAGCTTTGTTGCATTTTCACTAGTGCCTGACGAAAGCACCGACATATCGGACTGTGCTCAGCTTGCAGTCTTTGTGCGTGGTGTCGACATGGAGCTGGAAGTAACTGAAGAACTCTTGGATGTGGTACCACTCGATTACACCGCAACAGGATGTGAGATTTTTTAAGCTGTTTGTGAATCAGTGGACAATATGAATTTGCAGTGGGATAAGCTCCATTCTGTAGCGACAAACGGTGCACCACAAATGATCGGGCGTCACCAAGGTTTTACTTCTCGTTTGAAAAATAAACTCAGGGACGAATTCGGGAAAGACATTTTGACTCTTCATTGTTTTATTCACCAACAGGCACTGTGTGCTGAAACAGTAGAGCTAGGTGACGTAATGAAAGATGTCGTGAAGTATGTGAATTTTTTTGCGTCGTCACGGTATGAATCATCGCCAATTCAAAGGATTCCTGAAAGATATGGAAGCGGAGTATGGGGATATACATTACCACAGTACAGTTCGTTGGCTGAGTCAGGGAAAGTTCTTGATGTTCTCTTTCCCATTCGTGAGGAAATATCCCTTTTTCTCGAAATGAAAGGGGAAGAAATGCGTTGTCTGAAAGATATGAAATGAATATCAGACCTGGCGTTCCTAGCTGACATAACTATGCATCTGAATAATATAAATCTGTCAATGCAGGGCAAAGGGCAGCTAATCGCTGACATGCACGACCAGATCAAGCGTTCATGGAAAAGTTACGTTTATTTGAGAGGCAGATGAGTAATGGACATTTAACGTTCTTCAATCGTCTTTGCTTCTTTAAAATTACCTGAGGGTACTACTTTCAGCGATTACCAAGCAAAGTTAAAGCTGCTCATCGCGTCGTTTGATCACGATTCCGAGACCTCACTACTTTGGAAATGGAACTTAAGGTGTTCAGCGCCCCTTTTTCAGTTTCCCCTGATGACTTGTAATCGTCACTTCCATTTGACATTATTGATTTCAACTTTGTTGAAAGAGAGGTACTACAACACGATGGTATCATTCATTACAGCAAAAAACATTTCCCAAGCTTCAGAACAATGCCGCTCAGATCATGTGCGTGTTTGGATCTAGATGTTGTTGTGAGCAGCTTTTCTCAGCAATGAAAAGAGTAAAAACTAAGGAACGATAGTTTCTTCAGGATGCAACAATGAAGGCCATCCTCCACATTAACTCTGGAACACTTTGACGCCTGATATTTCCGATCTTGTAATGAAAAGGAAATTTCAAGCTACAGAGGCCCAATAAATTTAGTATGCAATTTCTTGTACAATAGTCGTTTCTTGTTTATTTCCTGAACATCATATATCCTGGTGTAGCATGTTAACACGTCTTAGCAGCTAAGAGATTGAGGTTGTAAGACGCAGCTGGCACACCATAGCGCTTGCCTTGCCGCCTGCCTCAGCCAGCCGTGCCATGTGCAGGCGTGCCGGCCCACTTGAATGGCCACAGCGAGCGACACGGCTCCCTGGAGCAGGGAGCGCTCCGCGGCTCACGACGGAGCCGACGAGCTGGAACAGCCTGCTTTAAAGGAACTCCGAACTCAGGAACTTAAAATCATTTATGACTTGTGTGGCCTGTGCACAGAAGTTACAATGACGAAGAAAACTTCAGACTCATTGAAAAAGTTGTACATACTGAAACGTAGTTAAATCTAATCATTGGTAATATTGTAAATATTGCAAATAAATTTAATGGAGACGAAAAGAGACTATGTCCTCACGCTGTTCCCTGGAAACGGCACAAAATCGGCCAAATGTCTCTTAAAATTTGTAAAACATTCCCTAATGAAGGCTGACAAGACTATGTTAGAGGCCAAGCCTGTTCTACGGGATAATCGCAGCGTTCGTCTTAAGAGGTATTTAGAATCCAACTCTGTGTGGGCGGACATCGAATACTAAATCTTTGCAGAGGAAACACATGAAGATGACATGCAATTAAATCCATACTTTCTCCCTCGGTTAGAAGATGCGAAAACCAGCGTGAAGCTGGTAAAGACAAAATAAGTTATCATAAAATAGTGACTGGTCGCAGTTTTGCAACTCTTCAACATATGCTACAACTAATTTAGACACAAATCAAAAAAAGTTTTGTATCACCCCGGTCCCCAGAAGTCCTGAAGATGGACGTTAACTGTGTTTGTTGTATCACAGACACAGTCCCTTTGATTCTTCAGAGATGTCACTAAACCCGCCCAATGATGAAAACAACCATGCATGAGCAGCGCATATTAGACGGAGGCCGGCCGGAGTGGCCGTGCGGTTCTAGGCGCTACAGTCTGGAGCCAAGCGACCGCTCCGGTCGCAGGTTCGAATCCTGCCTGAGGCATGGATGTGTGTGATGTCCTTAGGTTAGTTACGTTTAATTACTTCTAAGTTATAGGCGACTGATGACCTCAGAACTTAAGTCGCATAGTGCTCAGAGCCATTTGAACCATTTTTTTTATTATATGGAGGGGGTCCGGCAGCCGATCAGTTCCAGTCATTCCACCAGGAAGGAGGTACACGGCTCGTGTTGTCCGTAGTTCAACCATGCCTCGACGGTCGATCGCGTCCGCTTGTTACTTTGTGCCAGAAAGGGCTCTCGACAAGGGAAGTGTCCAGGCGTCTCGGACTGAACCAAAGCGATGTGGTTTGGATATGGAGGAGATACAGAGAGACAGGAACTGTCGATGACATGCCTCTCTCAAAAAAAATGGTTCAAATGGCTCTGCGCACTATGGGACTTAACAAAATGGTTCAAATGGCTCTGAGCACTATGGGACTTAACATCTGTGGTCATCAGTCCCCTACAACTTAGAACTACTTAAAGCTAACTAACCTCAGGACATCACACACATCGATGTCCGAGGCAGGATTCGAACCAGCGACCGTAGCAGTCGTGCGGTTCCAGACTGAAGAGCCTAGAACCGCTTGGCCACACCGGCCGGTTAGGTCGTCGTGTTACAACTCAAACTGTGCGCAATAGGCTGTATGATGAGGAACTTAGACCCTACGTCCGTGGCGAGGTCCTTCTTTGCAGCCACGACACCATGCAGCGAGATACAGATGGGCCCAACAACAGGCCGAATGGACCGCTCAGGATTCTCATCACGTTCTCTTCACCAATGAGTCCCACACATGCCTTCAACCAGACAAGCGTCGGAGACGTGTGTCGAGTTAACGCGGTCAGACTGAACGCCTTAGACACACCTGTCCAGCGAGTGCAGCAAGGTGGAGGTTCCCTGACGTTTTGGAGTGGCATTATGGGGGGCCGACGTACGACGCTGGTGGTCATGGAAGGCGCCGTAACGGCTGTACGATACGTGAAAGCCATCCTCCGCCCGATAGTGCAACCAGATCGGCAGCTTATTGGCGAGGCATTCGTCTTCACGGACGACAATTCGCGCCCCCATCGTACACATGTGTGCTTCCTGCAGGGTAACGACATCGCTCGACTAGAGTGACCAGCATATTCTTCAGACATGAACCCTATCGAACGTGCCAGGGATAGATGGAAAAGGGCTGTTTATGGACGACGTGACCCACCAACCAAACTGTCCGTTGAGGAGTGGGTCAATGTGGACCAAGAGTGCTATGACGAACTTGTGGATAGTATGCCACGACGAATACAGGCATACATCAATGCAAGATGACGTGATACTGGGTATTAGAGGTATCGGTGTGTGTAGAAATGTGGACCACCACCTCTGAAGGTCTCGCTGCATGGTAGTACAACATGCAATGTGTGGTTTTCATGAGCAGTAAAAAGGGCGGAAATGATTTTTATGTTGATCTCGATTCCAATTTTCTGTACAGGTTCCGAAACTCTCGGAACCGAGGTGATGCAAAACTTTTTTGATGTGTGTAGTAACAGACGTCGAAGACTACTGAAGGCCTGTTGAGGATGTGTCCAGGCGAGCCACCTGGGTTGTGAGCTTTCGCGGCAAAATGCGACAGTGCGCAGTGCAGCACGGCTAGCTAGTAGCACAGGAGAAGCGGAAACAATGTGCTGCGTCCGGAGGAGTGACCATAATTAGGTTCGGCGTAACCTGAGATACGTACTCGGCGCAGTGCTTAAGGAAAGACTCGTCCCAAAAATTCAGCTATTCTTCTACTTTGCCAATAGCAACTAAATATATAAATCGTGTCTATTATGCAAAGATGTAGCAGTACTCTAGGTTTGAAGTCCATAACTTCATTGGTTTTCGAGTTTTGATTTTTTAATGTGATTTTAATGGTATTCTTGATAAAAAAATTTCACATGCCAGATTTTGTAGGCACATTCACAAGATGTAATTCAACTGTTCTCTGCATTCGTTTTAGGAGAAATATTAATAACTGGTTTTCGGTGTTTATTTGAACTATCGGCCTTCAATTTTTTAAATTATTAATGCATATGTATGTTGAAAAAATGAATTATATTTTCGATAATAATTAATCCACAGAAGTATGCAAACAGATCAAGACTACTTCCTTAAAAAATTCAGAGTGGTTAATATTTATGATAAAAAAGTTGCAACTGAGCATGGAAAAACACACTTATGGTAAAATGGATCTTCACATTTTATCAAAAAACGGATGTTACAACAACACACATATCCATTAAACTTCACCGGCACCGTAACGTTTTCCCTTTCTGCTTGTTACGAGGCTTCTTCTTGTAAGTGTTCTTGAAGTCTTTTTTGAAATTGACGAATAAAAATCTACTCACAGTCTTCTTGAGTAGTTTCAGTGGTGGGGATATCTGATCGTAAGCCAATGCCTATTTCGAAGGAGCTTGTTGATTGTACTCAACAGGACTTCAGAGTGTTCCCTAAACCTATGTTTACACGTTCAACAGACAAAGTAATTGATTTCCAACGACTGGCTGCCACGTGCTGCACTTCAGTTTTACCGGAAATCTTGGAACTTGTTTTTCTCAGCTTGAGTATATGCCAAGTTAGGAGTGATATAAATCAAGAATTATCTGTGGATTCTTTCGTTGTGCCACAGACCCTAACGCAGTCCGTACTTCAAACATTTCTTAGACGTACTTATAATTCGAAGTACAGGCAAATGATTTAGGGGTCTCAGAGGAAACACTTCAACGTTGTGATGTAGCCAGTAATATTCTCATGAAAAAGATTGAAGTCTTAGAGTGATGCCTCGCTTTAAAATGGAGAACAGCTGTTTCTAAAGGGATGAAAAATAGCATGATGGTCGGTTTAGGAACTTCAAAGCGGTCAGACACATCAACATTAATATATCAGTGCAGGATGCCTAGTAAGTATGTTTATTGTATACGATGGTGTGTTGAAATCCTTAGTGTTATATTAATATGCTTCAACCTCTATGGACCTTGGAAGGCGAGCAGCGACAAGCCAGTGTGCAATGGGAGCAGAGAAATAAACATCTCACTAATTTGCTCAACATTTTCACTACCACAACATATTTTTGTTTTCAGGAGGAACACTCAACGAATGAATCTGCAGTCAGATCAAGTTACCATACTTGAAAGTGTCTTCGTGTATGCTGCCGGATCCTAAAATCAGCTCGATTCTATATTTCGACGTTGAATTCCCAGCGGTACTCATCAGCAGAAGCAGCATTCTCCTGGAGATTGCGAACAGTTGGATCGCCGAAGTATCGAATCGGATCCGGCAGCAAACCCGAAGAGACTTATTACACCGGGAAAGCCTATGAAGTCACAAGTTACCTTACTGCTTTTCAGCTTGCAAAGGGTTCCGCAGTTTCAGTGATTTTCGGGATCTGTTGACGGCGTGGAAACCCGGCTACAGCTATAACTTATACACTCACAGTGTGACGTTTGTGCGATCGACTTCATAGCAAAATTAATCTCGTAGACTTCTGTTTCCTCAACGTAAGTTTTCACGACTTCACAACTCTGCAGCTAAGATTATGTCGATAATTTGACTTACATGTACATGCTGCTTTTTTACGCAATGGAGAGAACGAAATCCACCTACATACTCTCAATCGCAGACTTTAACTTAAGAGCTCGTTTTAGAATTAGCATTACTCAAAAAGTGGTGCCAGACATTCATGCTTTAGTCAAAAGGAAAATGAGTAATATTAATTGACATTCTGTATTTTTATGATTAACGCTTAAATAAAATAGTAAGGTAATCTGTCAGTTTAAATTTCTTCCTACAACGGCAGTCATCATAAGGCTGCGACAGTTGTAAGAAATACCATGTTCCTTACTTGTCTGTTCCTCGTTATTTGCATCATCAAAGTGTTAAAAGAGACGTTGAATTTCATTGCCAGTTTCATTGCGGGTTCTCATTAATACAGGGTGTTTATAAATGAATATCGTGGTTTTAACGCTTTATAATATTTCTGACATTAAACTTACAGTTAGAAATGATATGTCAAATGAAAGAGCAACTCAAACAGTTTTGCCAAGAACCTTATAAATGTTCAATGTGAGCACTGGCATAGCGAAGTATGCGATTGGTTGAGCTTCACTGTACCCAAGCGCCGGATAGGCCGCCAGGGGCCCAATGACAGGGCTTGCTTGGCATGGCCTCCACGTTCACCCGGCCTAACTCCATGCGATTTTTTCGTTTGGGGCTTCATCAAGGATCGTGTCTACGTGCCTCCGCTACCAGCAGACCTCCCTGAATTATGAAACCGGATTGAAGCAGCTGTTGCTACAATCACTGAAGACACACTTATCAACGTATGGAAAGAACTCGGCTATGGACTTTATGTGTGCCGTGTGAAAAATGGTGCTGAGATTGAACATTTATAAAGTCCTTGGTAAAGCTGTTTGAGTTGCTCTTTCATTTGACATATCATTTATAACTATATGTTTAATGTAATAAATATTATAAAGCGTTAAAACCCCGTTATTCATTTATAAACACCCTGTACAAGTCTTAAAAACAAATTTGCCGAGAAACGCGTTAATGAGTAACAATGAAGCGATACATGGTTGCTGGCTGCTGTGGTGTGAGCGCGAGGCTGTGCGCGTGAGTAGTTATGCTGACTTGCTAGACTTCTTACAGCGGAATCTCCTCATCGCACGTCCCTCAGATTTAGTGGTAAGATGGCCCAATCGTTGGTTGGTTGTGTTGGGAGGATGGGACCAAACAGCGAGGTCATCGGTCCTATCAGATTAGGCAAGGATGGGGATGCAAGTCGGCCGTGCCCTTGCAAAGGAATCATCCCGGCATTTGTCTGAAGCGAATTAGGGAAATCACGGAGAACCTCAATCAGGATGGCCTGACGCGGTTTTGAAGCGTCGTCGTCCTGAATGCGAGTCCAGTGTGATTACCACTGCGCCACCTCCTTCGGTTGGCCAAGTGGATAGTCCGTCAAAAACTGAACACAGATCATGCATGAAAACGAGAAGGCGCACTGAACTACGAAAAAAAACCAAAAAAGAAACAGTGAATGATCCAAGAAGAAGAAGTGCAATAAAGAGCAACCTAAGACAGCAATGGCGTCGTGAGTAAGTAATAATGGTGTTCGAACGTCATGCGGGCGAGCCGTGTTCAAAACTCCCTTTTTTTCCCCACAACATTATGAACTGTCCGTCTGGTCAATGAAATGTTTGTTCTCTTTCTGTAGTCTTGGCAGTCGTCGCTGTGGTATCGATAGCTACGATGCCACGGCGTAAATACAGGTTCTAAAGTTGGCACTATGACAGACACCGACGGCAGTGCCCTCTACCCGATGCTGTGGACCTCTACGAGCTCCGCTCCATATTCAGCCCATTTTGCATCAAGAGCAGACGGCCGGGACACTTCGCACCTCATTGCAAAGTTATGTAACCATTTATTAACTTGTTTTTACCTGTAGTAAACATCTATAATCTGAAACGCAGTAGCGACGTGTTTTGCCTCACCTGCTCCTACTCGGTTCCTTCATTCGGCCAACCTTTCAGTTATCAGGAGCAGACCCACGCGCCGCCTTCCAGGCGGGATACAAAAGTCATAGTACCTACTCACTGTTTGTAGAATATGAGTCATGTGGTAAGAATACGTTACCGTTGGCAGAAAAAGTGATGGATAGTAAGAGCATGCGAGATACCGCGTAGACGTTTCTCAGAAGTGTAAACAACAAATAAACGGGTGTACAGTATATGTTACAACAAATGAAATCAAGACTCAAGACTTCCAAACTCAAACGCATCTTCAAAAACGTATGTTTTGACAGAGCACAGAGAAATTGTATAATTGTGAATCTGTTAAGACCATTTGTAGCAGTTTATGTGACTAAGTATTAAGTTTTCCTCATTTCCTTGGGAGTGACCACATTCACAGTCGTACTAACAGCTCTGTCGGGCAAGGAGGCATACCTTACTCGCTCACCAGTCGTACAAATTAGGTGCGTCGCTAAGAGATTCCTATCATATGACACACTGGCAGATTAAAACTGCGTGCCGGACCGAGACTCGAACTCGGGACCTTTGCCTTTCGCGGGCAAATGCTCTACCAACTAAGCTGCTCAAGCACGACTCACGACCCGTCCTCACAGCTTTAATTCCGCCAGTACCTCGTCTCCAGATCTAGCACTCCTGGAAGGAAGGTTATTGTTGCGACATGGCTTACCCACAGCTTGGGGTATGTTTCCAGAATGAGATTTTCACTCTGCAGCGGAGTGTGCTCTGACACACTTACTGTCACTAACGCCGTGTATGAAACACCAGACGTGTTTTTCGGTGGGGGATTCGGTTGTCTTGTCGCCTGGTCATCAGACGTTTGCGGTTCCACTCGAAACCTACCTACCTCCTTTCTGCTGCTAATAGACTAGTTCTGCCGGCCGAAGTGGTCGTGCGGTTCTAGGCGCTGCAGTCTGGAACCGAGAGACCGCTACGGTCGCAGTTTCGATTCCTGCCTCGGGCATGGATGTGTGTGATGTCCTTTGGTTAGTTAGGTTTAACTAGTTCTAAGTTCGGGGGGACTAATGACCTCAGCAGTTGAGTCCCATAGTGCTCAGCCGGCCGGTGTGGCCGTGCGGTTCTAAGCGCGTCAGTTTGGAACCGCGTGGCCGCTACGGTCGCAGGTTCGAATCCTGCCTCGGGCATGGATGTGTGTGATGTCCTTAGGTTAGTTAGGTTTAAGTAGTTCTAAGTTCTAGGGGACTGATAACCTCAGCAGTTAAGTCCCATAGTGCTCAGAGCCATTTGAACCAACCCATAGT
This sequence comes from Schistocerca piceifrons, assembly GCF_021461385.2. NCBI lineage: Eukaryota > Metazoa > Arthropoda > Insecta > Orthoptera > Acrididae > Schistocerca > Schistocerca piceifrons. The sequence continues at coordinate 522,040,223 of NC_060143.1, forward strand.
GCTCAGAGCCATTTGAACCAATAGACTAGTTGTGCAGAATCAACTGTCATTATGGATTCCTATTTTACACCTCGCTGTTGCAGACAGACGTTACACCACGACACAGGCAGAAATTTTAATAATGAGAGAAAAAAGTGACACGAGTAAAGTTGGAACACATCTCGCTTGCTTGGCAGTCCAACACCATAACCATTTAACCACTTAACCACGACGCAATTTTACTTCGCAGCTGCTCTATACTGCACTTTTTGTTCTTGGACCGTTCAGTGATTGTATTTTGTATTTTTTTTTCACAAACCACCACACCTGCTTCCTGTTTGATCTGTGTTCAATTTTTGATCGGCTGTGCACTGGGTCCTCTTGCCACTAAATCTGAGGGAGATTGGATGGGGAGTTTCGATTTTTGGGGTGCCTGTACCTGTCAAAAGCCGGTTAGCTCGGCAATAGCCCCAGGCTCCGTGGCAAAAAATGGTTCAAATTGCTCTAAGCACTAGACTTAAACCTACTGAAACCTAACTAACCTAAGGAAATCACACACATTCTTGCCCGAGGCAGGATTCGAACCTGCGACCATAGCAGCAGCGCGGTTCTGGACTGAAGCGCCTAGAACAGCTGGCCTAGAACAGTGGCCAGCTTGGAAGTGTCACTCCGTACAAATATCACTCCACGCATGTGTTCCAACGCCGGAAAAAATGCCTCTGCTCAAAAGACGCTACAATGACAGTTTGGCCTTACTGTTGCTGGCCGAGGTTTAGGCTTCTTGACATGGGAGCGCAAGATATATGAGATCTCGCGTCCCTCTACCGGCTAGTTGCTAAACTGATTGACTTTCGTGTTCCTTACTGTCATGTATTGCGACCTCTGTGTGTCTGCGCCCTATGCTGGGACGTATCTCCTTATCCTCACGGCACGGCCTCGCCAGCGTTGCTACCAGCAGCTGAACGACTAACTCAGCCTCTGGGCTGGGCGGGCCGGCTGCAGCGGCAGGGCAGAGCGTCTTCCGAAGGAGGAGGAGGAGGAGGCGGCGGCGGCGCCACCAACGACAAATCACGACGCCAGGGACTCCGACGGCCGCGCCGCACCACGCCACGGCTGCTGCTGGCCACAATGAGATGCGACTGCAGTGCCGCCACCGCCGCCGCGGCGACTTCCGAGTTTGCCGGCAGCGGGTGATGTACGGCCCGGAGCAGCGCGCTATGCCAGGCAATGGCTGCCCTCACACGCGCTAACACTAACACACCCTACACAAACGCTCATACTCGGTTCCAACCCGCAGCGAATTGGACTCACTGTGTAAACTAGCAAAGCGCTTATTGTTGCGTACCAGATTTTTAAGTCAACCGAAATGTGAACGGAGTAGCACTTAATAAATTGTCGCCAAAAAGAAGTTCCTCCTATCTTTTATCCTTCTGACATACTCTCTCTCCCTCTTTCTAATGATAATGAGAAAAATAAAAATATAACTAAGACACGTCAAGCTGCCGACAGGCACAATTAAAAGACATATGTGGCTTCCAGCTACAGCCTTCATCAGTAAAACACACACACACACACACACGCACACACACACACACACACAGACACACATGTATCATTCACACACACACACACACACACACACACACTTTGGTGTGCATACTGTAAGACCTTCGGTAGACACACCATCAGATTATTTTACTTGTCGCTCTAACGAAGTAGGCGAGTGTCAGCAATATGTCTCGTGGTCTTATCGTGGCGTGTTTATCTTTTGCCGTTATGTCAGACGATAGAAATGCCACTTGCACGCTTAGAGTAGCAGACTGACAGTGACCAACTTTCAACAGAACTTGATTAATTTTCACACACATTTATTAAAATAATAACAAGCATAAAAATAACTTGGTTCTGGATGCTATTTACAATTGACAATCTGAAGTTCCTTTGGTCTTGGTACGTTAATCTTATTCTCACATATCTCTGATACTTGACAAAGTGTCTATACATTTCTCTTCATGGCAATGTACAGGAATACGATAATCTTATTAGGTGCAGACTGAAACTTGACTATAGACTAATGCAGACTAATGCAGACTGATGCAGACTGACTAAACGGAGGTCTGTACACTCGTTATAATACCTCGAGCGTTCAGGTATCACTGCGCGAGTGTGATCCGTGAGGAGAAAAGGTTCTACGTTAGCAGCAATCTCATTGGCTACATTACATATTAATACGCGGATCGGCGGAAGCAGAATTTGGTCCGTCTCTAAGGCAGCGCCATCTCGTACAGTGGAGACGGACGAGTGCTGCGCCTGCGCTGTTGTGCTTAGTGGGGCGCGCTCTAATGGCTCGGGCTCTGAGCACTATGGGACTTAACAGCTACGGTCATCAGTCCCCTAGGACTTAGAACTACTTAAACCTAACTAACCTAAGGACAGCACACAACACCCAGCCATCACGAGGCAGAGAAAATCCCTGACCCCGCCGGGAATCGAACCCGGGAACCCGGGCGTGGGAAGCGAGAACGCGACCGCACGACCACGAGATGCGGGCGCGCTCTAATGGGAAAGTTGTGTACGCGCTGACTATGGGGAACTATGTACACAACACACACACACACACACACACACACACACACACACACACGCACGCACGCACGCACTCACGCAAACACAAGCAAACACAGCCGGCCGTAGTCGCCGAGCTATTCTAGGCGCTTCAGTCTGGAACCGCGCGACCGCTACGGTCGCAGGTTCGAATCATGCCTCGGGCATGGATCTGTGTGATGTCCTTAGGTTAGATATGTTTAAGTAGTTCTAAGTTCTAGTGGACTGATGATCTCAGATGTTAAGTCCCATAGTGCTCAGAGCCATTTGAACAAGCAAGCACAACTCAAGTACACACGACCGGCAACTCCAGCATCTCGAGCCGGAATCCAACATCACATGGCATGCAAGCAGCTTTATTGAGGAGGTGGGGAAGGGGAAAGGGAAAAGTAATGGATAGTAGTGTACGTATGGTAAGAGAGACGATCGCTCTCTGGTGTAATGTGCAGGGGTTAGACTGTCAACAGGTGCAGCAGCAGGACGTTATGGAGAAAAATATGTGTGTGTGCGAATTCCCAAGGGGCCAAACTGCTAAGGTTCAAATGTTTCAAATGGCCCTGAGCACTATGGGACTTTACATCTGAGGTCATCTTACTGACTGGTTTGATGCGGCCCACTACGAATTCCTTTCCTGTGCTAACCTCTTCATCTCAGAGTAGCACTTGCAACCTACGTCCTCAATTATTTGATTGACGTATTCCAATCTCTGTCTTCCTCTACAGTTTTTGCCCTCTACAGCTCCCTCTAGTACCATGGAAGTCATTCCCTCATGCCTTAGCAGATGTCCTATCATCCTGTCCCTTCTCCTTATCAGTGTTTTCCACATATTCCTTTCCTCTCCGACTCTGCGTAGAACCTCCTCATTCCTTACCTTATCAGTCCACCTAATTTTCAACATTCGTCTATAGCACCACATCTCAAATGCTTCGATTCTCTTCTGTTCCGGTTTTCCCACAGTTCATGTTTCACTACCATACAATGCTGTACTCCAGACGTACATTCTCAGAAATTTCTTCCTGAAATTAAGGCCGGTATTTGATATTAGTAGACTTCTCTTGGCCAGAAATGCCTTTTTTGCCATAGCGAATGTTGCTTTTGATGTCCTCCTTGCTCCGTCCGTCATTGGTTATTTTACTGCCTAGGTAGCAGAATTCCTTAACTTCATTGACTTCGTGACCATCAATCCTGATGTTAAGTTTCTCGCTGTTCTCATTTCTACTTCTTCTCATTACCTTCGTCTTTCTCAGATTTACTCTCAAACCATACTGTGTACTCATTAGACTGTTCATTCCGCTCAGCAGATCATTTAATTCTTCTTCACTTTCACTCAGGATAGCAATGTCATCAGCGAATCGTACCATTGATATCCTTTCACCTTGTATTTTAATTCCACTCCTGAACCTTTCCTTTATTTCCGTCATTGCTTCCTCGATGTACAGACTGAAGAGTAGGGGCGAAAGGCTACAGCCTTGTCTTACACCCTTCTTAATACGAGCACTTCGTTCTTGATCGTCCACTCTTATTATTCCCTCTTCGTTGTTGTACATTTTGTGTATGACTCGTCTCTCCCTATAGCTTACCCCTACTTTTTTCGGAATCTCAAACAGCTTGCACCATTTTATATTGTCGAACGCTTTTTCCGGGTCGACAAATCCTATGAAAGTGTCTTGATTTTTCTTTAGCCTTGCTTCCATTATTAGCCGTAACGTCAGAATTGCCTCTCTCGTCTCTTTACTTTTCCTAAAGCCAAACTGATCGTCACCTAGCGCATTCTCAATTTTCTTTTCCATTCTTCTGTATATTATTCTTGTAAGCAGCTTCGATGCATGAGCTGTTAAGCTGATTGTGCGATAATTCTCGCACTTGTCAGCTCTTGCCGTCTTCGGAATTGTGTGGATGATGCTTTTCCGAAAGTCTGATGGTATATCGCCAGACTCATATATTCTACAGACCAACGTGAATAGTCGTTTTGCTGCCACTTCCCCCAATGATTTTAGAAATTCTGATGGAATGTTATCTATCCCTTCTGCATTATTTGACCGTAAGTCCTCCAAAGCTCTTTTAAATTCCGATTCTAATACTGGATCCCCTATCTCTTCTAAATCGACTCCTGTTTCTTCTTCTATCACATCAGACAAATCTTCACCCTCATAGAGGCTTTCAATGTATTCTTTCCACCTATCTGCTCTCTCCTCTGCATTTAACAGTGGAATTTCCGTTGCACTCTTAATGTTACCACCGCTGCTTTTTTTAATGTTACCTAAGGTTGTTTTGACTTTCCAGTATGCTGAGTCTGTCCTTCCGACAATCATATCTTTTTCGATGTCTTCACATTTTTCCTGCAGCCATTTTGTCTTAGCTTCCCTGCACTTCCTATTTATTTCATTCCTCAGTGACTTGTATTTCTGTATTCCTGATTTTCCCGGAACATGTTTGTACTTCCCCCTTTCATCAATCAACTGAAGTATTTCTTCTGTTACCCATGGTTTCTTCGCAGCTACCTTCTTTGTACCTATGTTTTCCTTCTCAATTTCTGTGATGGCCCTTTTTAGAGATGTCCATTCCTCTTCAACTGTACTGCCTACTGCGCTATTCCTTATTGCAGTATCTATAGCGTTAGAGAACTTCAAACGTATCTCGTCATTCTTTAGTACTTCCGTATCCCACTTCTTTGCGTGTTGATTCTTCCTCACTAATGTCTTGAATTTCAACCTACTCTTCATCACTACTATATTGTGATCTGAGTCTATATCTGCTTCTGGGTACGTCTTAAAATCCAGTATCTGATTTCGGAATCTCTGTCTGACCATGATGTAATCTAATTGAAATCTTCCCTAGAACTTAGAACTACTAAAACCTAACTAACCTAAGGACATCACACACATCCATGCCCGAGGCAGGATTCGAACCTGCGACCGTAGCAGTCGTGCGGTGCCGGACTCAAGCGCCTATAACCGCTCGGCTACCGCGGCCGGAACTGCTATCACTGCTTAAACAAATTCAGGCCAACGACAACACATACACTCATGCCCGAGTGAGGACTCGAGCCTCCGGCAGGAGAGTCCGCGCAATCCAGACATGGCACCTCTAACCGCGCTGCCTCTCCGCACGGCCCTTATGGGGCAGGGAGGTGGGAGAAAAAGGAGCAAAAAAGAACATTCCTACGTCGAGTGTCCATTGTCTGCTTTGGAAAATAAAACGGACATACTAAAAAAAAATCGAACAATGGAAAATTCCGGATGGAATAAAGAGAAAATTACGAAGAAGCTAGGTTGCTACTCACCATATAGCGGATATGTTGATTCGCATACAGGCACAACAAAACAACTACTAAACACGTAAGCATTCGGCTAGAATGCCTTCTTCCGAAATAGGCAACTTACACACACACATTCACGCAAATGCAGCTCTCTTACACACACACACACACACACACACACACATACACACACACACACACACACACACACACACATGTCACCACTGTCTCTGGGCCCGGCAGCCAGAGACTGCATGTGCGTGTGTGTGTGTGTGTGTGTGTGTGTGTGTGTGTGTGTGTGTGTGTGAGTGAGCTGCATTTGATTGTGTGTATGTTGCCTATTTCTGAAGAACACATTCCGGCCGAAAATGTACGTGTTTATAGAGATTAAAGAAAGATCAGCAGCGGGGCATAGTGTCATTTGAAGTGGTATGGGGCGAACTGAAGCGCGTTACGGCTAGAATACTGAAGAAAAGAATAATCGTTACGAAGGGATCAGAAACCAGATTACCAAGGAGAATCACACAGAAAGATTGGAACATGAAGCAACAAGTGGGATGGAAACAGGAAATCAGGGAGGATATGAAAAAGTTACTCGTAGAATGAACCCTAGTCAATTGACAAAACAAAACAGAATATCATGTCTGATTCCACGGGAATGGATGGTTATGCCTCACGACTGTGATGCAAGCTAGGACAGAAACAAGCTCACCATCGATCGTAGTGTAATCTTCTATATTGCATTGCAAATCCTAGCCTGACCAATGCTTGTTAGAGTGGAATGTGTGTCGTTATAATTACGTTCAGTCTACATGACTACTTATAACGTACGTGGTAGCTGCACTGTCAGATGACATCTAGATCTGCATTGCAGCAAGAGAGACAGTTGATACTACGACCGATGTTTACGTTCTTTCACTCGTGGAAAACAGAATATTTAAAGAAACTGGAAAACATAAAAATAAAAATTCAAACCAAAAATATACAAACTATATACAATAACAAGGGAATTAGCAGATAAGGAACGACACAAAAGATCAGAACTAACGAAAAGGTACTGACCTATTCAGAATGAATAGCTACTGAACATGACCAGAAAATGATTGAGTGAAGATGGTCAAATGCGAATATAAAAATAAAAGAAGAAGGATATTATGAGTAAGACTAAATTTTAAACTTTATTTATTGTATAGCCCATTTCTGATTGGTCATTAGCAGAATGTAACCCAAGTTATTGAGAAACTTTCTGTGTTGTACGTCCGTTATTCGTTTGTAACTGTATGTGGTTGTCTTTCTAAATGACTGAAGGTTTCAATGTCTTCTAAGGTGCTCATTTTCTTCCCTGTATTAGCGTAATCCAGGATTGGGAGCTTTTTGCTAATGACCTTGGACGTTTGTTTGTTGTTCAGGAGATGTGGTGCAAAGCCAATTGTATTGTTAGCATCAGATTTATATTCCTTACATTGATTAACTTTCCTCACATACGTCCGTCATGTGGCCAAAAGTATCCGGACTTGAAAATGATTACAAGTTCGTGACGCCCTCCATCGGTAATAGTGGAATTCAATGTGGTATTATTCCAACCTTAGCCTTGATGACAGCTTCCACTCTCGCAGGCATACGTTCAGTTAGGTGCTGGAAGGTTTCTTGGGAAATGGCAGCCCATTCTTGAGGGATGGTTGCACAGAGGAGAGGCATCGATATCAGTCGGTGAGACCTGGCACGGACTCGGCGTTCCAAAACATCCCAAAGGTGTTCTATAGGATTCAGGTTAGGACTCTGCCCAGGCCAGTCCATTACAGGGATGTTTTGTCATGTAACCATGTCCGCCACAGGCCGTTCATTATGAACAGGTTCTCGATCGTGTTGAAAGATGCAATAGCCATCCCCGAATTGATCTTCAACAGTGGGAAGCAAGAAGGTGCTTAAACCATCAATATAGGCCTGTGCTGTGATAGTGCCACCCAAAACAACAAGGGTTGAGAACACCCTCCATGCGTGATGACTGGGTGTTGTGTGCTGTCCTTAGGTTAGTTAGGTTTAAGTAGTTCTAAGGTCTAGGGAACTGATGACCATAGACGTTAAGTCCCATAGTGCTCAGAGTCATTTGAACCAACACCCTCCATGAAAAACACGACCACACCATAACACCACCGCCTTCGAATTTTACTGTTGGCACTACAAACGCTGGCAGATGACGTTCACTGTGCATTCGCCATACCCACACCCTGACATCGAATCGCCACATTGTGTACCGTGATTCGTCACTCCACACAACGTTTTTACATTGTGCAATCGTTCAATGTTTACGCTCGTTACACCAAGCGAGGTGTCGTTTGCCATTTACGAGCGTGATATGTGCCTTAGAAGCAGCCGCTCAATCATATAATGCAAGCTTTCTCACCTCCTTCCTAACTGTCATAGTACTTGCAGTGGATCCAGATGCAGCTTGGAATTCCTGTGTGATGGTTTGGATAGCCTCTGCAGCAGTCGGCGGTCTCTGTCAGTCAACACACGAGGTCGACCTGTACGCTTTTATGCTGTAGGTGTCCCTTCACGTTTCCACTTCACAATCGCTTCGGAAACAGTGGACCTAGGGGTGTTTAGGAGTGTGGAAATCTCACGTACGGACGTATGACCCAAGTGACACCGAATCATCTAGCCACTTTCGAAGTCCGTGAGTTCCACGGAGCGCCTCATTCTGCTCTCTCGGGATGTCTAATGACTACCGAGGTCGCCGATATGTAGTACCTGGTAGTAGGTGGCAGCACCATGCACCTAATATGAATAACGTATGTTTTTGGGGGTGTCCGGACACTTTTGATCACATAGTGTAACATGTAAATATTCAGTGATGATCACCTTGAGGTTGAAGCTCTTTTGTCTGTGTTTGCTTTAACGATAACATATGTTTTTGGGTGGGGTCCGCCTTTAGCAAAACACGTTACTGACATACATCTTACCAAGAAATGAATTTCCTAGAAAAAGACCCAAAATACAGTGTCCACACACACATTACACATACGACAGTGGAGCCAATACTTTCTTCATCACAATGAAAATAAAATATTTTAAACAATAGTAGGACCCAAACACTACTGGATAATATATTGGTATCGTTATGTAGATGACGTCATATGCCTTCTAGATTAAACATCCAGTCGCACCCAACAACTCTATAGTGATATGAACAAAGTCCACCCAAAAATAAAATTCGCCTTAGAAACAGAAAACAACAAAATGTTAAATTTACTTAACCTGACAGTACACAGACACAACAGCCAACACCAATTCTCCATATTCAGAAAAGTAACCACCACCATCACAGCCATTCACAAACATTCCAATCATCCGATTACACACAAGCTAGACCGTTTCCAATATATGCTACACAGACTGAACAAAACTCCACTCACTGAAAGCAACTATAACAATGAATTACAATCAGACAAATAGCTATAGGGAATTGATACGACACAAACGCTATAGATAAACTGAATCAGAAAATTAAAACAAAATCAAAAAAGACACCGAAGACACAAAAGTCTTCTCACCAACTTACAAACACGTAGAACACACAAACGAGCACACATGAACAAGAAACACCCACAACAACAAGCAAGTGGTTCACTCTCACCTACAACAACAAAGCAGCCCACAGAATAGGCAACATACTCAAAAAACAAGGTTAAAAATAGCCTACAGGACAGACAACTCAATACAGAGGATCCTAAGGACAACCAACACAAGCACAGAGAATCACAATACATCTGGTATTTACCAACTAACGTCTCAGGACTGCAAACCAATTTATATAGGACAAGTAAGCAGAAACTATAATAACCGATACACAGAACACCGAAGAGCATTAAAAAGTAACAGCTGCCATTCCACATTTGGTGAACACCTTATGGAGAACAAACATAGTCCAACAGACATCAACTGAGTTGAAAATTCTCAAAAGTAGCAACAGCCTCCCAAAAAAACTGGAAAAAATTATCAAATACAAAAAGCCTAGTTGAAGGAAAGCAAGTAATAGATGAATACACAGCTCTCTGCAATGGAACTCTGTTCTCTGCCCTCAAATAATTATTAGATAATACCAAGCTATAGAACATCCCCCCCCCCACACACAGACACACACATACATACACACATAAAACTAAAAATAAATAAATACATATACATAACTATAATAATAACGATACTTCCTCAAACCTACTCTCACTCACTCTCTCACTCTCTCTCTCTCTCTCTCTTTCTCTCTCTCTCTCTCTCTCTCTTTCCACATGCACCCACGCGCGCGAGCGCGCCCGCACACGCACACACACGCACACACACACCTCTGAGAAATTCAAAACATTTGCCAATGACTTCTTCAACTGTTCCACTGTCCGCCATCTTGTTATTACGGTTGGTTAACAGTGACAGTGACAACTCAATACATAGAACTTGACAATGAAGAAGATGACGAAAAAAGAAACCGTAAGCGAAACATAATATAAATAGATACACACACACACACACACACACACACACACACACACACACACACACACATTTCACATAAATTATTAATTTCATGCATACCCATAACAGTTTAGAATTGTAATTTTTGCGTAAATGTTTTGCCTGCATTAAGTTGTATATAGTTGCTGGTGACAAACTGCAAGGAAAAGCAGACACTGTAGAAACGTAATACAGCATAAAAACCACACCATGTGGTAAGAAGATGTGAATACACAATTTGATGTGCTATTCAGAAATCTGTTATTACGATTTAGAAACTAATATTTATATGTATTTAAACAGCAAAGAACGTTCCTTACGTTTTACAGCCATAATAATAAAAAACCCACTGATGATGCTGAAACTGCAGTGAAACATGTCTGGGATAAAAATACAAAATTGTGTTGTTCTAAAGGCGGACCCCACCAAAACAACTGTAATTCAGTGATGGTTGTTTGAAATCATTAGACCATGGTTAGCTTTATTCGGTGGCAACACAATTCACGCCTTATTAAAATATCAAAACCACAAGATAGCATTTGTGTTAACTGGAGCGAATACAGCACGTAAATTTAAAGACACGATGAGACTCCAGCTGTACAATGTATCGGCGACATACGAAAATTCGGGCCGGACCAGGACTCCAAACCGGATTTCCTCTTTACGCGAGTGGTCACCTTAAAAACTTCGGCTGTCCGAACACGCTTCCAGGGCCGACCCAAACACACATACGTAACAAAATTGCTCTGAGCACTATGGAACTTAATATCTGAGGTCATCAATCCACTAGAACTTAGAACTACTTAAACCTAACTAAACTAAGGACATCACACACATCCATCCCCGAGGCAGCATTCGAACCTGCGACCATAACAGCAGCGCGGTTCCGGACTGAAGTACCTAGAACCGCTCGACCACAGCGGCCGGCTACATACGTAACAGTGATACCACGTCCTGCACTCGTTCTGTTATAGACCGTAGCAGTGTGTGTTCATTGCGACATGTATACATGTTGGAAGGACATTACATAGTAAACCTTTAAACAGAGATACGGCAAGTTGTATGGATGTAAAGACACTAACATTTTAATGCAGATGCCACATTTTCTATTCTTCAGCAAAATTTGTTGTGTTCTCTATTACACAGAAAATCATTTGATAATGGCCTAAGGCACACAAAATAGTCATGAAACAATGAAATACAAACAGCAGAAATGGAGCATGCCACCTTCTTTCACAGATTCCGTGGCACAGACCTGGACCTTACGGCTAGCGAGATTTTAAAAAGGTTGCAGAAGAAACGAGACCACATAGATCCAAAAAAAGGTACAAAATATTAGATTTTCTTATATGAAATAATGAAGCATCAGAATTAAAGTCGTTTATTCCAATGAAACGTGGATTCTCACACACATTACTCTGGATTAATTTTTTCGTAGTGACTGTCAAAAACGAAGGAAAGAGCTGCTCAATGTTTAACTGTTACGTTAAGCAGAGGAGTGAATTGTTGATCAACACCCGTGCTCTGCAAACTACCTTGCTATCTCTGGTGAAGAGTACCTGTTGTACCGCTATCATTTTCCCCTGGTTCTCTGTTTCGTTCCGAGGAATGGACGAATGTCGATAGACGTGTATCGTCGCATGTGGCCCCTCCACTGCTACTGCTACTGCTCCTCCCTTCCCCCCCCCCCACCCCCCCCCCCACCGCCACCATGCTTTCGGAGGCAACACGACGACGCTGTCACCATAGCAAGGTACTCAGCCAACTAGCTTTGTTGAATAATGCTGGAATGCGGTCACACTGCCTGCAGTCGTAACATTCGCTCTCTACGGCATTTTTGGTGACTAGAATCGACTGAAACGCCACGTGGTTCTCGGGAGCGACTTGCTACGGCACAAAATGTTCCTCACATCAAAATACTCAACTTAAGATCCACTACGATTCGAATTCTGACTGCACAGATCTCTCTCTGTCCTGCAAAAAGTAATAGAACACTCAAAAATATTACTGCCAGTAGTTAAAGAGAGTAATAAAACGAAAAGAGATTGTAACTTAGCCAACGTTCAGTTTGGATCAGATCAGGAAAAAGAACGAGGGAAGGAAAACTGGTACAAAGTCAAAGTTTGGAAACAAGAAGTAAACACAAAAACATATACAGTATTTATTGTCGAGGAAAAAGGCATTTGCTATGTTTCACTGGATGTTATTAGTTAAAGCAATGCGCAAATCAGGACTTGACTGGAGTGGCAGGTGACTAATTTTGAGTGTACAGGAAAGGAAAGTACTGAACTGGATAGTAATGATAGCAAGAGAGGGGCAATAAAAAAAAAATCAGAAGGGGAACGCGAGTGGAGTGCCCTCTGCCATCTTCCTCATTTAAAATGTTCATCTGGGAGGAAACAGCCGGCCGCTGTGGCCGAGCGGTTCTAGGCGCTTCAGGTTCGAATCCTGCCTCGGGAATGGTTGTGTGTGATGTCCTTAGGTTAGTTAGGTTTAAGTAGTTCTAAGTTCTAGGGGACTGATGACCTCAGATGCTAAGTCCCATAGTGCTCAGAGCCATTTGAACCATTTGGAGGAAACAACAACAACAACGAGAGAAAAGGATACTTGAACCAAAATTAATGGTATGCGTACATTTTTCTGATAACGTAGTAATAGTGGCAGAGAAGTAACTAAATAAATACTACATACATAAAACTAAAACTAAAAATAAACACGAAGAAGAGAAAATTCTTGATGATAGACAAGAAAGGACTTTGAATTGGGACTGATATAACAATACACAGGGAGCACTCGAGGAAATAACCAAATTTCGCCATCTAGTGAACTACGTGGAGGACAACAGTTGACTGGAATCGTCCTTTTGAAATTCTGAAAACAGTAGGGGGTACAATACAAGGAGCGAAAGGCTGTTTACAATTTATACAGAAACCAGACGGCAGTTTTAACAGTCGAGGGGCACGCAAAGGAGCAGTGGTTGATAAAGGAATGAGACAGGGCTGTAGCTTATCCCGGATGTTATTCAATCTGTACATAGAATAAGTAGCAAACGAAACGAAAGAAATATCTGGAGTATGAATTAGAGCCCAGGAAGAAGAAACAACAATTTGAGGTTCGCCAATGAGATTGTAATTCTGTCGGATACGGCAGAGGATTTGGAAGAGCAGTTGAAGGGAATGGGCAGTGTCTTGAAACGAGGATAAAAGATGAATATCAACAAAAGCCAAACAAGGATAACGGAACGCAGTCGAATTAAATCAGGTGATGTTGAGGAAATTAGATTAGGAAACTTATCTTGTAGTAGAAGATGGGTTTTGCTATTTAGGCAGCAAAATAACTGATGTTCGCCGAAGTAGGACGGGTGTAAAATGTAAACCGGCAATGGCAAGCAAAGCTTTTCTGAAGAACACACATTTTTGACATCGAATATAGATTTAGGAAGTGTTTTCTGAAAGTATTTGTATAGAGTGTTGCCATGTATGGAAGTGAAACATGGACGATAAACAGTCTAGACAGGAAAAGAATAGAAGCTTTTCAAATGTGCTGCAACAGGAGAATGTTGAATATGAGACGGGTAGGTCATGAAACTAATGAGGAGGTACTGAACTGAATTGGGAGAAAAGAAATTTGTGGCACAACTTGACTAGGAGAATGGTTCGGTTGACAGGACACATTTTGAGACATCAACGGATCACCAGGTTAATATTGTAGAGGAGTGTGGGTAGTAAAAATTGTAGATGGAAAGCAAGAGATGAATACAGTAGGCAGACTAAGAAGGATGTAAGCTGCCATAGTTATTCGGAGATGAAGCGGCTTGCACAGGATAGAGTAGCGTCGAGAAATGGAACAAGCCATGCTTCGGACAGAAGACCACAACACACGAGAAACATAATCATAGGATTACACTTCCTCGTACTTCACTACATTAGTACTCATCTGTGGGTGACTTCTAACAAATAGCACACATCCCACGGAGTTCCAGAGCACCACGTTTTACGTGCAGGATGTATAACCGCTGAATGTCACGCTGCTATTCGTCTAACACAATGTACAAGAACCAGAGGAGGCAACAGAATAATAAAGTTGTACCTCACAGATAATCAGAATACAGGATTCCACATTATCGAGATACAAAGAGATTTCTGTGACTGGGGACGAAAATATTGCGAAAGGTTAACGCTGATCTAAGCGAAGGCAATAAATTTCTTTGAAAGTACAATGGCTAAACTCATATTTGTCGACATATAGGGGAGTACAGATTCTTAAATTGTGAAGGAAGGCCCAAGATCAAAAACATCTGCATCGCAATAATCATTTACCTCCTGATCCCGGTTTCCTTACCTGCGGCTAGTGTGTAAACAAAAAGAAAAATAGATTTTATCAGGTGTCGCTTGTTATTAAACTTCGTGTTTCAATGGCTGGCACCAACAGCGCTAGATGAAAAATAGTGGAATTATTCATAAATTTCCACTTCAAGATGATCCAAACGAAGGTGTCCTATCGAAATCTTGTGCATCTACCGTTTCTCGGCTTCTACCCTCCGCACTCAAAGCGTTGAAAACTTATATGAATATTAGCGATATTAAATGCCTTTACGTTGGCCGTAATCCATAACTGGATTCACTGGTTTGCATTAGAATAAATAACCACTGTCATCCCAACGGGAAAGCTTACCTTTGTGAGCTTGTAGAAATTGTGGCTCTGAGATAAGCTGGTATTATTGACTTTATCATGTTTGCTTATGATTTCATGTTACTGCTGGAATGCGCCACACATAAGAGGCAAGGCTTAGCCTTTTGAAAGAATAATAATAATAAGAGGAAGAAGAAGAAGAAGAAGGTCGAGATAATGATCTTTATTTCACACTTCATCTTCATTGGAGGATATTTTCATGAAAAACAAAGTCAGAAAAGACTCACCGTTCGTAGGTGCTGTCTTCAAACGGGGACAAAAACGCCGATAGAGGTCGGCACGTGAGAAAACTTTTATCTTTTAAAGCTTTAATCTCTCCCCGACATACAAGCGGGAATGTAACACATCAGTCAGATTACACAATAGGGTGTGAGAGATAAAACGTACATGCAAAAAAAAAAAAAAAAACGACTGTGTGTGAAAATGTATCGAGACGGGATGTGGATGCGTGAGAGGTAACAAAATTTCGAGTTACTGGGACGAACTGAGCGCAATGGATAACTCTTCCCCACCCCCGTCGCCCCACCCTCTTAGCTCCCCTCACGTTCTGCCGAGCGATACACTAGTGAAGTTACTAATGAAGACAAACGAAGGGAACACGGTAAAGGAAGGGCTTGTAATTTGTTGTGTGACTACTGTTTTCAAAGAAATACACAATCAAAGCCGACAGTTGATCCTGATACTCTCATTCATGCTGTCCGGTTTTAGCACAGAGGCACAATATCAATGAAACGTACTTCCTATCGTAAACAAATAGAAAGGAGAGAGGCGGTTATGAAATGCACTGGATGCCTCCTTTTATGTGAAATGTTTTCACTGGGGTGAAATACATCGGGTGATGCCAGATGGCTGATGCGACTTGTTTTTTTCTTTTCGAATTAGTGCGAATAGAACATATTGATATTTTATGGATGTAAATCAACGGTTTTTTATTTACATTAAGGCGTTAGTTAATAGAAGGAGGACGTGTGTGCGACAAAAAATTTGACAATAAATGTACACAGAATTGAGTGGTTTTCTCAAAAAATCGTCAATATCATGGTAGCAGCTATGTTCCTTATGATATTGCTTTACCTTATAGGGCTACCAGTTACCGTTTCATTAAAATTTTAATTAGCTGACATAACCACGGCTGCAAATAACCGTTCTCCGATTATTTAAGTCTGCTCTTCCAATTCAGCTGTACCTGTCAAAATTATCTCCGCCGATCAGATTACGCTGATGATGTGTGTCTTGATATGTCAACGACATAATAACTGATCGGTTAAATTACGGTGATCAAACCACACGAATATAAAAAGAAGAAGAAGGAGTAGAGACCTCTGCTGCTGCACTATCTAAATCTAATGGATCTACCCTCATGATGTTCGTCAGTTCCTGTACAGTTAACATCAATGCTTTATGAACCAATCTGTGAGCGTTAATAGCTTGAGGCAGTCAGCAGCCATTACTGGGACTTCCTTCCATATTGCAATGCAGTGTTACTTATATGAAATGTTTATTCGCGTTTATCATGAAATGGTTACTTTAACGTTATTAATGCACCTGACGCTACATTCGAGAATAAAACCACTTTCCTGGGTGATGAATTAGATCTATATACAGGGTGTTACAAAAAGGTACGGCCAAACTTTCAGGAAACATTCCTCACACACAAAGAAAGAAAATATGTTATGTGGACATGTGTCCGGTAACGCTTACTTTCCATGTTAAAGCTCATTTTATTACTTCTCTACTAATCACATTAATCATGGAATGGAAACACACAGCAACAGAACGTACCAGCGTAACTTCAAACACTTTGTTACAGGAAATGTTCAAAATGTCCTCCGTTAGCGAGGATACATGCATCCACCCTCCATCGTATAGAATCCCTGATGCGCTGATGCAGCCCTGGAGAATGGTGTATTGTATCACAGCCGTCCACAATACGAGCACGAAGAGTGTCTACATTTGGTACCGGGGTTGCGTAGAAAAGAGCTTTCAAATGCCCCCATATATGAAAGTCAAGAGAGTTGAGGTCAGGAGAGCGTGGAGGCCATGGAATTAGTCCGCCTCTACCAATCCATCGGTCACCGAATCTGTTGTTGAGGAGCGTACGAACACTTCGATTGAAATGTGCAGGAGCTCCATCGTGCATGAACCACATGTTGTGTTGTACTTGTAAAGGCACATGTTCTAGCAGAACAGGTAGAGTATCCCGTATGAAATCATGATAACGTGCTCCACTGAGCGTAGGTGGAAGAACATGGGGCCCAATCTAGACATCACCAACAATGCCTGCCCAAACGTTCACAGAAAATCTGTTTTGATGACGTGATTGCACAATTGCGTGCCGATTCTCGTCAGACCACACATGTTGATTGTGAAAATTTGCAATTTGATCACGTTGGAATGAAGCCTTATCCGTAAAGAGAACATTTGCACTGTAATGAGGATCGACACATTGTTGGAAGAACCATTCGCAGAAGTGTACCCGTGGAGGCCAATCAGCTGCTGATAGTGCCTGCACACGCTGTACATGGTACGGAAACAACTGGTTCTCCCGTACCACTCTCCATACTGTGACGTGGTCAACGTTACCTTGTACAGCAGAAACTTCTCTGACGCTGACATTAGGGTTATCGTCAACTGCACGAAGAATTGCCTCGTCCATTGCAGGTGTCCTCGTCGTTATAGGTCTTCCCCAGTCGCGAGTCATAGGCTGGAATGTTCCGTGCTCCCTAAGACGCCGATCAATTGCTTCGAGCGTCTTCCTGTCGGGACACCTTCGTTCTGGAAATCTGTTTCGATACAAACGTACCGCGCCACGGCTATTGCCCCGTGCTAATCCCTACATCAAATGGTCATCTGCCAACTCCGCACCTGTATACATTTCACTGACTGCAAAACCACGTTCGTGATGAACACTAACCTGTTGATGCTACGTACTGATGTGCTTGATGCTAGTACTGTAGAGCAATGAGTCGCATGTCAACACAAGCACCGAAGTCAACATTACCTTCCTTCAATTGGGCCAACTGGCGGTGAATCGAGGAAGGACGAAACTAAAACGAGCTCTAACATGGAAATTAAGCGTTTCCGGACACATGTCCACATAACATCTTTTCTTTATTTGTGTGTGAGGAATGTTTCCTGAAAGTTTGGCCGTACCTTTTTGTAACACCCCGTATTTATAGATTTTCGATATATGACCGTAAATTCACAACTAATATATATATATATATATATATATATATATATATATATATATATATATATATATATCACTGTTATCTGCCAGCTGTAGGCATAATCGAGCACGGGCGTTCTGGGGTTACCAGCACGAAATTATTGTGGGCGGGGGGGTACGAAGCAATAGATGAGATATAGATCGCAAGGGGGTCTAAACGGGAGATCCCCTTGAAAATGAGTTCAAAAAAATTAGGAACTAAAACCGCTCTTTGGAGCTTTCTGGATACCCCACACCATATATTCTAATGGCACTTGAAACTCCTAAACCGTGCCAATTTATGCCCGGTTTGAAACGTATTTTTCAACTACCGAGTATCAGAAAGTTATATAATATGAACGTTTAAATTTATCGACAGTGTGTGAATGATTAACAGTTATTATGTCCTAAACAACCGTGACTGGGGATTTTTTCAAATTAAATTCTGCTTGATTTTTATTGTAAACGTAAACGAATGGAGTACCACATACACTATCTTATTTGGTTTATTTTTCAAACTTTAAAAATATACGTTTAAAAAGACAAATGGAAAACTATTAGAAGTAGGAATGAAAATGCAAGAAAGAGAGAAATGATAACTAAATACGATGGTAGGAGTATAAGGTAAGGTAATCTTACAAAGTCCGTCGTGTAGTGAACTAGATACATTTATCCATTTTATTTGTCAAAAGTGGATAAAAACATTCTAGCAACACTGATCTAACAGCAACATGCTTACACTGCTAACTACTACGTGGCTTAGCCTCGAAAGTAGACAGTTCTTCCGTCGTTGTGGAGCAATTAAATTGATTTCTGCTTCACAGCTACCAAAGCTCCAACATCAGCAAATAATTCTCGAACATTTTTTTCATAGAAACCAAAATTTTTTTTGTCACTTTCAGCCATTTTACGTTGTATTCTATATCAAAGAGCTGAAGTTCTATTTTCAAAGACTGGACATCAGTTCCCGTGTATGGAGCTACCGCATCACGTCCCACGTTTTTCGGAGGAACCTGTTTCTTAATCCTGGGTTGGTAAAGTATTTGATATCTAAGCCCTTGGACAGCCATTTCAGTGATTTTGTTGTTCCTGCCTGTAAACTTATTCAAGCAACAGAAATTCATGTGGATCCATTCTCTCAGACAATCGCTTACGAAATCCTTTTTTCCTTTGCAAGCTGTCGCGTGCTGTTCGATTGTTAGCCATACTCTCTCCTGGCCACCCCTTCTAAAAACTTATAGAAAAACCAGACAAATGCATGCTTACGTACCAGGCTCCATCATCGCTTGCAGTCCCATCAACACAATTCATCAAAACTTGGAATACTTTCTTGTTAGTGAATAATGCAAATGGATTTGATTTACTGGCACTTAAATAAACCCTGAAAACCATTAGTTCCTATTGCACTCATCTGTCTCGCGTGGATCCCCGACAAAAATATGTCTCGCCGAGAGAAAAATTTTGAGTCTATGTAGTACGATCCAGGTTTTGATTTTCAGATAGTAGCACCGTGTGGTCAAAATGTGTTCATTTGTTGATATATTGCCGTGATTTCGAGGTTTTCTCATGTCTTCAAATTTAAAACTTTTTCATTATAGTTACAATTAATGCACGGATCAAATATTCTATTTTCTCTTCCAAACAGTATTTATGTAAGTAAAACATCATATCAGTGCGCAATTACACACACATATTCCATCATACAGGATCATTTTAATTAACTTCCAAGTATAAAATTGAATTACAACTGTACAATATGGCAGTTGCAACAACTACTACTTCTCACCCCCGCCAAAACACGGCCCTTAGTAGTACGTAACTAACATGGAAGAAGGTAGTTTGTACACGAAATGACAATATATTGCATAACAAATGGCCAGTGTTTTGATATGTTCGTTCAATGGTTTCACTGTTTGTCAAGTAAGACTCATAACGTTGAAATCGCTTTTCAAATTATAATGGAGGGAGGGAGGCAATAGCAATAAACGACTAAAAAACCGAAATATGAAATAGCCATAACATCAGCGCTAAAAGTTTTCGCTTTTAGCCAAACTTTTTAAAAAAAGGAGTTATTTTTATTAGTAAAATTTGCATTGGTTTGAAGTACTGCTTTATTATAGCAAATGGGAAAAGCGATCATTGCTATTTTAATAAAAATGGCGACAAAGGCGAACAACAAACAGACGGCATAAGAATTGGTACAGCATTGCTGAGAAAGTAATCTCATTATTTCTGTGTGTCGTGGCTTAAGGTACGCGTGTGCGTGCAGTGTGAAAGACTTGCCCTTAGCTGGTCTATACGGTTGTTTCGCGCTGTCGTCGACTGCCATCCATTGTAGTGCAGAATAGCACCAGCCCTCGTCAGGAAATACCTTTACGAAGTGACTTAGTATGGAAGTTGAATGCTTCATTTCCTTTAAAAGATTAAAGGTTTGTCTGATGCTTCTGTGAAATACACTACTGGCCATTATAATTGCTACACCAAGAAGAAATGCAGATGATAAAAGGGTATTAATTGGACAAATATATTATACTAGAACTGACATGTGATTACATTTTCAGGCAATTTGGGTACACAGATCCTGACATATCAATGCCCAGAACAACCACCTCTGGCCGTAATAACGGCCTTGATACGCCTGTGCATTGAGTCAAACAGAGCTTGGATGGCGTGTACAGGTACAGCTGCCCATGCAGCTTCAGCACGATACCACAGTTCTAGAGTTGTGACTGGCGTATTGTGACAAACCAGTTGCTCGGCCACCACTGACCAGACGTTTTCAATTGGTGAGAGATCTGGAGAATGTGCTGGCCAGGCCAGCAGTTGAACATTTTCTGTATCCAGAAAGAACCGTACATGACCTGCAACATGCGGCCGTACATTATCCTGCTGAAATGTAGGGTTTCGCAGGGATCGAATGAAGGGTAGAGCCACGGGTCGTAACACATCTGAAAGGTAACGTCCACTGTTCAAAGTGGTGTCAACGCGAACAAGAGGTGACCGAGACGTGTAACCAATGGCACCCCATACCATCACGCCGGGTGATACGCCAGTATGGCGATGACGAATACATGCTTCCAATGTGCGTTTACCGCGATGTAGCCACACACGGATGCGACTATCATGATGCTGTTAACAGAACCTGGATTCATCCGAAAAAATGACGTTTTGCCATTCGTGCACCCAGGTTCGTCGTTGAGTACACCATCGCAGCCGCTCCTGTCTGTGATGCAGCGTCAAGGATAACCGCAGCCATGGTCTCCGAGCTGATAGTCCATGCTGCTGTAAACGTCGTCGAACTGTTCGTGCAGATGGTTGTTGTCTTGGAAACGTCCCCATCTGTTGACTCAGGTACCGAGACGTGGCTGCACGATCCGTTACAGCCATGCGACTAAGATGCCTGTCATCTCGACTGCTAGTGATACGAGGCCGTTGGGATCCAGCACGGCGTTTCGTATAACCCTTCTGAACCCACCGATTCCATATTCTGCTAACAGTCATTGGATCTCGACTAAGGCGAGCAGCAATGTCGCGATACGATAAACCGTAATCGCGATAGGCTACAATCCGTCCTTTATCAAAGTCGGAAACGTGATGGTACGCATTTCTCCTGCTTAGACGAGGCATCACAAGAACGATTCACCAGGCAACGCCGGTCAACTGGCGTTTGTGTATGTGAAATCGGTTGGAAACTTTCGTCATGTCAGCACGTTGTAGGTGTCGCATCCGGCGCCAACCTTGTGTGATTGCTCTGAAAAGCTAATCAGTTGCATATCACAGTATCTTCTTCCTGTCGGTTTAGATTCCGCGTCTGTAGCACGTCATCTTCGTGGTGTAGCAATTTTAAATGCCAGTAGTGTAATAAGAGACGAATGATATTACGGTATTAGTACTAAACTGAAAACTTAAAACTAATTCATTCTCAGTATAAAATAAAAATAGAAAGTAACTAATCGTTTGCCTGTATCGACATAATATTTCATTATCTGCTTGTAGCCCTTGAAAATGGACAAATTAACATGAAAAACAGAGGTCTTCAACCTCAGTTTTCACCCTTTAGCACTGACTACACGTTATGCCCAAATAATTGTATTATCTCTGGTTACAATATGATCTTTGGACAGAGATTCAAACAATTAGAATCAATAGGAGAGCACCGGTGATTTTTTTTTTTTTTGCAGTCCTCAACCACTTATCACTTTTCTAGAAAAGCAACAAATAGTAGATGGACTAAGTGTTTTTATTGGCCTATTTAATATAATATTTTGATTCTATGTATTTTGAAACAGAGAGAATCAAATTTTTCCAATCTTTGTTCGATTTCTACGTTTATAACGGGATATAGTAGAACCAAAAAACCAAAAATCGTTTATTTCAGAAACGGGTTATCTTGAGCGGTTTCAATAGTCACGTTAGTGGCGTGGAAAAAAGAACGATATAACCGAAAAAAGGTTGTATCAGTCGTAGCCGCTATTCCTACAGCGGTGACGGCCGTGCATTCGAGTTACCATCTGCGTGTTTGATTCGCGGCTGTATCACCACCTGGAGGCCGCTATGGAAGTGGTGTCGGAAGCGGGGGCGAGAAGGCTGTATATTGAGAGCTGGGGAGCAGCACGATTGCGCAATCACTTGTAAGTGT
This sequence comes from Schistocerca piceifrons, assembly GCF_021461385.2. Lineage (NCBI taxonomy): Eukaryota > Metazoa > Arthropoda > Insecta > Orthoptera > Acrididae > Schistocerca > Schistocerca piceifrons. Next base: position 522,063,116 of record NC_060143.1, read on the forward strand.
GGTGGCCAGGTTAGCAGATGCACTGTAAAAGTGTGTTTCTGTTGTAGCCGACCCCGCATATGGTCCCTGGACCTGGTGGCTGAGCAGAACTGATATCAAATCCGCATTGCCATACAGTATTGATTCAGGTGGAATTAACAACAATGTCGAGGTAGATTACACGGCTAAACTTCCAGAAGGGGAGTTGTTCCCCTGTGGAACGACGGCATTGCAAGGAACATCAAATTTGTCTGTACATTTCCTCTGAATGCGTCCCATCCTCTGTTATGCCGGTCCCAAATGGATATCTGCCCCTCCCAAGTTCTATAAGTCCCTCCAGATCCTCGAGCGCCATGCACTCCACCTCGCATTCCCTATCCACCTCCCATCCCCCACTCGTACCCTCTACGACCAGATTCCTTTCCCCCATCTGCCCCCATATTCGCTTACTCTACACCTCCTGCCACCTTGATCCCCCTCATCCTCTGGTGGCTCCTCTCCTCTCCTACCCCCGCCCTCTTCCCCCCCTGCCCACCATCTCTACACCCTTCGTCTCCTTTCCCAAGGTGGCTTCTGTCAACTCCCCCTCCTGGATGATGCCCTCTCTCCCTCCATTTATCCCTCCTATCAGTTCTGATCTTAACCCCTCCTTTCCTTTGTCCTTTTCCCTGGCTCCCTCTTCCCCTCCCCCTCCCCCTTCCATCCTCTTTTTTCCCCACCTACCCTCATTCTGCCTCCCTTCTCTCCTCCGTGTCGTTTTGCTGTCCCTTCCTCTGCCTTTCCCTATTGCCTCTCACATCTGCCCTGCCCCCCCTCTTTCGTCATTCCCCCCCCCCCCGCCTTCCGTATTTCCTCTCCTCCTCCGATTTTTCCCCCTCATCTGTCCAGGTCCCCCCCCCCCCCCCATCAGCCCTTGCCTGTGGTGTGTGATCTTCGTGCCGGCTTTCTAATGCAGTGTTTCCGGCGATTCTTAAGTTTTCTGAAGTGTTGCGAACAGGCATCATACTGTCGCAGGGTGTGATTATATCACTTGTGAACAGAATCTAGACTGTCGCCATGTTTTTTAATTGTCTGTCTACTATTTTCCCTGTCTGCTTCCTGTGTATGTTATTATCATCACTCACCATTTGTTTTCACTTTCCACAATTTTCTGCCGTTTTACATTTTACCTCACCATTTTGTCGCCGGCTTTTTTTGTTTCTTATCTTCGTATGTTTTAAAAATTCTGTAGGCTGAAGAGCGGCGTACTAAACTGCTGCCAGCCCGCCCCCTCTGGGGGGAATCGAAATCCAATAAAGGAAAAAAAAGTTTCCTCTGACACTTGAAGTGCTTGACTTCGCTAAATCGTACTCGAGTGCTGTATTCTTCAATTCGTGACCTCAGTAACTGCATTTGAACATAGTTAAAAGGAACTCCTTGAGTGCCTGGCTGCAAAAGGTCAGTGGAGTGTACAGCATTCCAAGCTCCACATATGAAGTTACAAGACTTGAAAAGAAGAAGGAAGGAAGCTTACAGTTTAACATCTTGTCTACAACGACGTCATTAAAGCTAACTGTCGGGTTGCACATGGACAGAGAAGGAAATTGAGCGTGTTCTTTTAACCCAAAACTACTAAAAACTATCGCCAGTAGATATTTATGAAACACTTAAATCTTGTTTCCTGGCCAAGTATTTGGACCGTGCATCTCTCAATTTTTTTTATTTTGAAAAAAGATTCACAGGCTGACTTCTCTTTGGAACGACATGAGGCACCCTTAGAATGCGCTGAAGCATTTCATTGCTCAGATTTTCCTCACTCTGATACCACAAAGTACTGAATGAGTCTTCAATTTAAAGTAGACTACTAGTAGGTCATTGTTTTCTATATCTCAGAGTCAGTATTACCGCATCATGAATAAGCGGTGTAGTCGTGGAACAATGGTCTTGACAAATCAAGATTGGAGCAGATCAAAGTTTCACTTTACAGTAGAGTTTTCTGGCTAATTGAAAGTGTTCGCCGCACCATGCCCTGAACCGGAAACCTTTCTCTTCAGTTATTTATCCTACTTAACAAACAGCCACTACCTGCGCCGTCTGTTCACAGCTGCTATATTTATCACACAGTTTGTGCTCTTCACAGACACTCTCGTACACGCCTTGCTGGTCTAGCACTACAGGGTAAAAGGATACTGCTGAGAAAATGCTTATCAGTAGCCTACGAGATATTTCTAGAACGAGTATTTCATTATGGAGAGGAATGAACACATTTTCGAAATGTTTCCATATAGTGAGGTTCAACACCCGTAAAGTATTTTGTAAAATACATTTTAAACATCAGCTCTTTATTTGTCCCGTTAGTCATCTACAGGTTTGAGTTATTAACAGTCATCCAAGATGGATACAAAAAATGAGTTAAAAGCAACCCAAATTCCTTTGAAGATGAACAGTATAGAAATATCCAAGAAATTGTAAAAAACACCTGACATAATTTGCCTAGAAAAGTGACATTCATATCTCATGTCAAATAGACAGAGGTGATGTGAGTCGATGTCTATCCATTTCACATGAGATATGACTGTCAGTATTGTAGACAAATTATGTCAGGTGTCTATACAATTTCACTGGATAATTTTGATGTTGTTCACCTTCAAAGCAATTTGGGATGCGTCTAACTGATCTGTTCTACCCTACATCCTGGATGATGGTTCATAACCGAAACCAGTAGATGACTAAAGCGACAAGTAAACAGCTGATGGTTAAAATGCATTTTATATAAAAAATATTTGGGCGCTTCATGACACGTTAAAATTGGTACCACACCGAGACCTGGACACGAACCAAGAAAACTTTGTATTGCAGGCAATGCTCCTACGAATGTATTGTATTTTAAGAAGTTGTTGGCCGACAACTCGTAAATACTTGAAAAACGTCAAGATTTAACGTAATAGCTGTATTATTTATTAATTTATTGGAAGGAGAATCAGCATTGGTCGTATTTTTTGTTTTGTTTTATTACCTGCAAAATCGATTTTCGGTCACTTAGTGACCATCCTCAGCGCTGTTTATGTGATCGCTCTAAGCTTGTTGATACCAGTGCCTACCAATTTTAATTGTATATTACAGCACTGAGGATGGTCACTAAGTGACCGAAAATCGATTTTGCGGATAATAAAACAAAAAATACGATCAATGCTGATTCTCCTTCCAAGTCTATCCACTATTTGGTCGTGGTGCACAGAACACTCCATGGAGTCGCCAATCAATATTTATTTATTATTTATTCACTATATCAGCAGTTTCGGTCCACAGATAATCATCAGGCGTCGCAAAAGAATGTATTTACAACTACTTAAACAGGCAACATAAAATCGACGACTTCAAGGTATAGCGACAATAACGAATCATGATCTTATAGGTGACGCCACTGACTTACCACTTAGGTGACAAATGTCATGGGATAGCAGTTTGTACAAATATAGATGGCTGTAGTATCGCTTACACAAGGTATAAAAGAGCATTGCACTGGTGGGGCTGTTCATGTGAAAAGGTGTCCGACGTGATTATGACCGCACGACGGGGATTAACAGAGTTTGACGCGGAATGGTATTTGGAGTTAGACGCATAGGACATTCCATTTCGGAAATCGTTAGGAAACTCAATATTCTGAAATGCACAGTGTAAAGAGAATGCCGAGAATACCAAATATCAGGCAATTCCTCTCATCACGGAAACACAGTGGCCGACGGCTTTTCCTTACCGACCGAGAGCAGCGCCGTTTTGCGTAGAGTTGTCAGTGCAAACAGATAAACAACAATGCGTAAAAAAACCGCAGAAAACAATGTGGGACGTGAGGCAAAGGCATCCGTTACGACAGTGCGGCGAAATTTGACGTTAATGGGCACGGTAGCAGACGACCGATGCTAGCGCCTTTACTAACACCAAGACATAACCGTCACATGGGATCGAGGCCAGTTGGACACTAGACGTTCCTGACCGTAGCCAGGTCAGACGATTCCCGAGTTCAGTTGGTATGATGGCAGGAGCCAAGTGTAACGCAGCCACCACGAGGCCGTGGATCCAAGTTGTCATCAACGCACTTTGCAAGGTAGTGGTGGGTCCATAACCGTACGGGTTGCATTTACGTGGAATGGACTAGGTTGCATGGTCCAAATGAATCGGTTATTGGTTAGAAATGGTTATGATCTGCTACCTGGTGAGTATTTGCAGCCATTCATGTACTTCATATTCCTAAACAACGATGGAATTTTTGTGGCTGACAATGCACCTGTGACAGGGCTACACTTGCTCGCGACAGGTTTGAAAAACGTTCTGGAGAATTCGAGCTAATAATTTGGCTACCAATAAGAATCCCATCGAACCTTCATGGGACATAATCGAGAGATCACTTCGTGCACAAAATACGGCACCAGAAATATTTTCGCAGTCATGGACGGTTATAGGGGCAGCGCGGCTAAATATGCCTGCAGGGGACTCCCAACGACTTATTGAGTCCATGGCACGTTCAACTGCTGCACTACGCCGACAAAAGGAGATCCGACACAATATTAGGAGGTATCCAATGACCTTTGTCACCCCAGCGTATCTAGGTTTGTACGCTATTGTAAATATTTTATGATTCGTGATGATGATTTATGGACAGAAAATGGCGATATAATAAAGTCATTTCTAGCAGCAGCTCTTGGCGGTTAACCATGACGTTTCTCAAATGGCCGTGCCAGCTGAGCTAGTCTGGCGCGACTCATAAAATAGGTGGGTACGAGATCCTGTCGGCGCTCAGTTTTAACGGGGGTAGGACGTCAAACGGGACGACTTGGAGCAGGGGAGACACCACAGGAATTCTTAATTTCCATTGTCTATACTTTTAAAAATAAATTTATAAAACTTTGTCAGAATGACCAGAAAGGATTCAGGATTTACACTTATAGTGCTATAGTTACACTTGTCTTCATAAGTAAGGGAGATTCTTCGATGAATTTTGCACAGCATACAAACCATACGTACAGGTGTATGCAACTCTAGAATTTTCCAAGCCTGTTAAAAACTGTGGTAAAAATTGAGATAATTAACTATAAAATGTTGTATACGTGGAATAATCCTGGACATACTGACTGGTTTCAGATAAATTATATAATGGTAAGACAGAGATTTAGGAACCAGGTTTTAAATTGTAAGACATTTCCAGGGGCAGATGTGGACTCTGACCACAATCTATTGGTTATGAACTGTAGATTAAAACTGAAGAAACTGCAAAAAGGTGGGAATTTAAGGAGATGGGACCTGGATAAACTGACTAAACCAGAGGTTGTACAGAGTTTCAGGGAGAGCATAAGGGAACAATTGACAGGAATGGGGGAAAGAAATACAGTAGAAGAGGAGTGGGTAGCTTTGAGGGATGAAGTAGTGAAGGCAGCAGAGGATAAAGTAGGTAAAAAGACGAGGGCTAGTAGAACTCCTTGGGTAACAGAAGAAATATTGAATTTAATTGATCAAAGGAGAAAATATAAAAATTCAGTAAATGAAGCAGGCAAAAAGGAATACAAACGTCTCAGAAATGAGATCGACAGGAAGTGCAAAATGGCTACGCAGGGATGGCTAGAGGACAAATGTAAGGATTTGGAGACTTATCTCACTAGGCGGTAAGATAGATAGTGCCTACAGGGAAAATTAAAGAGACCTTGGGAGAGAAGATAACCACTTGTATGAATATCAAGAGCTCAGATGGAAACCCAGTTCTAAGCAAAGAAGGGAAAGCAGAAAGGTGGAAGGAGTATATAGAGGGTCTATACAAGAGCGATGTACTTGAGGACAATATTATGGAAATGGAAGAGGATGTAGATGAAGATGAAATGGGAGATATAATACTGCGTGAAGAGTTTGACAGAGCACTGAAGAACCTGAGTCGAAACAAGGCCCCGGGAGTAGACAACATTCCATTGGAACTACCGACGGCGTTCGGAGAGACAGTCCTGAAAAAACTCATCCATCTGGTGAGCAAGATGTATGAGACAGGCGAAATACCCACAGACTTCAAGAAGAATATAATAATTCCAATCCCAAAGAAAGCAGGTGATGACAGATGTGAAAATTACCGAACAATCAGTTTAATAAGTCACGGATGCAAAATACTAACGCGAATTCTTTACAGACGAATGGAGAAACTGGTAGAAGCCGACCTCGGTGAAGATCAGTTTGGATTCCGTAGAAATGTAGGAACGCGTGAGGCAATACTGACCCTACGACTTATCTTAGAAGAAAGATTAAGGAAAGGCAAACCTACGTTTCTAGCATTTGTAGACTTAGAGAAAGCTTTTGACAATGTTGACTGGGATACTCTCTTTCAAATTCTGAAGGTGGTAGGTGTAAATTACAGGGAGCGAAAGGCTATTTACAATTTGTACAGAAACCAGATGGCAGTTATAAGAGTCGAGGGACATGAAAGGGAAGCAGTGGTTGGCAAGGGAGTGAGACAGGGTTGTAGCCTCTCCTCGATGTTATTCAATCTGTATATTGCGCAAGCGGTAAAGGAAACAAAAGACAATTTCGGAGAAGGTATTAAAATCCACGGAGAAGAAATAAAAACTTTGAGGTTCGCCGATGACATTGTACTTCTGTCAGAGACAGCAAAGGACTTGGAAGAGCAGTTGAATGGAATGGACAGTGTCTTGAAAGGCGGATATTAGATGAACATCAACAAAAGCAAAACGAGGATAATTGAATGCAGTCGAATCAAGTCGGGCGATGCTGAGGGAATTAGATTAGGAAATGAGACACTCAAAGTAGTAAAGGAGTTTTGCTATTTGTGGAGCAAAATAACTGATGATGGTCGAAGAAGAGAGGATGTAAAATGTAAACTGGCAATAGCAAGGAAAGCGTTTCTGAAGAAGAGAAATTTGTTAACATCGAGTATAGATTTAAGTGTCAAGAAGTCTTTTCTGAAAGAATTTGTATGGAGTGTAGCCATGTATGGAAGTGAAACATGGACAATAACTAGTTTGAACGAGAAGAGAATAGAAGTTTCCGAAATGTGGTGCTACAGAAGAATGTTGAAGATTAGATGGATAGATCACATAACTAATGAGTAGGTATTGAATAGAATTGGGGAGAAAAGGAGTTTGTGGCACAACTTGACAAGAAGAAGGGATCGGTTGGTAGGACATGTTCTGAGGCATCAAGGGATCACCAATTTAGTATTGGAGGGCAGCGTGGAGGGTAAAAATAGTAGAGGGAGACCAAGAGATGGATACACTAAGCAGATTCAGAAGGATGTAGGTTGCAGTAAGTACTGGGTGACGAAGAACATTGCACAGGATAGGGTAGCTTGGAGAGCTGCATCAAACCAGTCTCAGGACTGAAGACCACAACAACTATAAAATTTGAGTATTTTCTAAACATGAAGCTTAAAATGTAACAGCACATTCATTTTTTCATAAATTAAATAATTTCTAGGGTAAGAGAGAGTAGAGAGAGTAAGTATGATTTGTATGCTGTACAAAATTCATCGAAGAATCTCTCTTACTTATGAAGAAACGTGTACCTATAGCAACAAACGCAGCCAATAGAAGTGAAAAAATGATGAACTTTCACATGTAAAAAAAATTATTTATTTTTTATTTTTTTGAACTTCCACTGCTATGATCGTGAATCCTTAATCCTTCCTGGTCATGCCGACAAAGTTTTATGAATTTATTGGAGAAAGTGTAGACAGTGTAAATTAAAATGTCCTGTGGTGTCTCTCCTGCTCAAAGACGGCCCGTTTGACGTCCTACCCCTCCCCCCCCCCCCCCCCACACCCTTAAACTCTCAGGGAGGTCCACAAGGCTGCAATCGTGGGTAAGGCAGCTCTCACTAGTGGCCGTCGAGCCAACTGCCAGAAGAGTGGCTGAGGCCTCTTTACGCACAGAAAAGCGGCACTTAAAAGTTGGTTGTGGCCGTCTCTAGAGATTTTAAACGTCAGAGTACAGGTATCTCAGGTGGAGAGGTTATGGAGACGTGCCCAGCGCAGTAAAAGGGGCGCGTAATTATGTCTGCAGGCCGGCGCCACCCCTGGGGGTGGACAGCCCCGCCCCTCCGCCGCGTCCACAGTCCTGAGGGACGGCGGGGCCGTAGCGCCCGCCGAGAATTTCAAGCAGCGCCGCTGGGTCGGTGAATCCCCGCGCTACCTGGCGGCTGCGCGCGCAACTCTCGCGACCTCTGGACTCTTGGACTCGCGACATGCCATGCCTGCACTGGCTTACCCGTCCGAGCAGCTCCTTGACGTGCAGAAGCACTCGTGACGCCTGCACTGCTCCGAGTTCGCTGCGAGCCACCAGCTGCAACATACAGGAAGGAAACACGTCGTCATTACACTTTGCACTTAATCTTAGCAAGAGACAAGGGTCCCAAAAGAATGGTTAGGATTGAGGACAACTCGGCACGATTCGAAAAATGAATCTTCGACTCTGCAGAGCAGTGTGCATTGTTTGTAATGTCCTGGCGCGCGGTGCTAAGCGAAGACGCCCAGGTTCGATTCTCACCTCGTCGGAGATTTTCTCCCCTAGGGGACTTGATATTGTGTTGCGACAAAAAATAAAAACACCTAAGCCGTCCTTATGATTTTATTTGATATTGTCGCTACCAGTTTCGACGCTTCATTGCGTCATCTTCAGGCTGTTTTGATGCGTTACAGGTTGATACGATCCCCATGCATAACCCTCAGTTGCCAGCATTACTGGATTCGAAGATAATGTGTCAGCACTCCAGCTATAGTTGATGGTATCAACCTGTACCGTATCAAAACAGCCTGATTATGACGCAATGAAGCGTCGAAACTGGTAGCGACAAAATAAAATAAAATCATAATGACGGCTTTAGGTGTTTTTATGTTTTGTTACGATAGTAAACGGCCGTCGTCCCAGAGACGTCCTGCTAAAAGGATGGACCTACAAAAGCTTGATATTGTGTTGTCCTTACGTTCATATAGTGAAAATAGACATTTCACTTCTGAGATGACCAAATGAGCAAGGGTCGAAAGTCAATTTAAAAAAAGAAAAAAAAAGCTTCCTGGAAGACTAAAGCCGTGTGCCGGACCAGGACTAGAACCCGGAAGAATTTTGTCTATCATGGCAAGGCCTTTGGCTCAATTGGCTCTGAGCACTATGGGACTTAACTGCTGAGGTCATCAGCCCCCTAGAACTTAGAACTACTTAAACCTAACTAACCTAAGGACATCACACACATCCATGCCCGAGGCAGGATTCGAACCTGCGACCGTAGCGGTCACGCGGTTCCAGACTGTAGCGCCTAGAACCGCACAGCCACTCCGGCCGGCGGCAAGCCTTTAGCGACTCGACTAGTGATTAGGTAGTTCAGTCGGTGGAGAGCGAAGTTCTAGGAATCCCAATCTGGCAGAGACTTTTTAAGTGCCAGGAAGTTTGACGACAGTTTGGTCTATAAGTCACTACACTTCTTAACTACTAATTCCTGCCATAGCCAGCATACAGTCAAGCGATTTAAATGGTTACACAAAGCTTTAAAAATTATTGATAAAATATTTTAACAGTCGAGATCGCAAGTGGCAAACATTAAATGATGATTAGTTTCAGCTGATTATACACTCATCTTCAGATCATGACTAATAACAGAAAACTGAACGAAGGTAAGTACCAGAAAGGACTACACACGCATTTTTTTGTCAACAATCTTCTGACCAGTTTGACGCGGCCTGCCACAAATTCCCCTCGTGTGCCTACCTTTTCATCTCCTACTTCTCAGTTATTTGCTGGATGTACTCCCACGTCTGTTTTACTCCACAATTTCAATCTGTACAGCTCTCTCTGGTACCATCGCAGTTATTCTCTGATGTCTTAACATATGAGCTAACATCTTGTTCCTTCTTGTTGTCAACACTTTCCGTATCTTCCTTTCCTCGCAGATTCTGCACAGAACCTCCTCATTCCTTACCATATCAGTTTACCTAATTTTAAACATTAGTCTGTACCATCACATCTCAAATACATTGATCCTCTTCCTTTCCAGTTTTTCCACAGTCCACATTTCACTGACGTAGAATTCCGTTCTCCAAATTTACATTCTCAGAAATTTCTTCCTCAAATTAAGGCTATGTCTGAAACTAGTAGATTTATCTCAGCCACGAATGCCCTTTTTGGCAGTGCTATGATGATTTTTATGTCTTTCTTGCTCTGTCCATCATGGCTTACTTTGATGCCTACAATTCCTTAACGTCGTCTATTTCGTGATCCCCAATTCCGATGTTAAGTTTCTCGTGATTCTCTTTTCTGCAACTTCTCAATACCAACGTCTTTCTCGTATTTACTCTCTATCCGTATTCTGTACTCATTAGACCGTCCCGTTCAGCAGATCCTCTAACTCTTCTTTACTTTCACTGAGGATGTCAATGTCATCAGCGAATCTCATCATTGATATCCATTCACCTTGAATTTTAACTCCACTCTTGAACCTTTCTTTTATTTCTGTCATTGCTTCTTCGATGTATAGACTGAACAGTAGGGGCGAACGGCTACAACCCTATCTTGCACCCTTTTTAATCTTACCACTTCGTTTTTGATCTTCCATTCTTATTATTCCCTCATGGCTCTTGTATATGTTGTATATTACCCATCTCTCCCTATAGTTTATCCTTATTTTTCTCAGAATTTTGAACATTTGCACCATTTTACATTATCGAACGCTTTTTCCAGATCGACAAACCATATGAATGTGTCTTGATTTTTCTTTAGTCTTGCTTCCATTATCAACTTCAACGTCAGAACTGATCCTCTGGTGCCTTTATCTTTCCCTAAGCCATACAGATCATCATCTAACACCTCCTCAGTTTTCTTTTTCATTCTTCTGTATATTATTCTTGTCAGCAACTTGGGTGCATGAGCTATTAAACTGACTGTGCGATAATTCTCGCATTTGTTAGCTCTTGCTGTCTTCGGAATTGTTTCGCTGATGTTCTTCCGAAAGTCTGATGGTATATCGACAATCTACACACCAACGTGAATAGTCGTTTTCTTATCGCTGCCTTCTATGGTTTTAGAAATTCTGATGGAGTGTCATCTATTCCTTATGCTTTATTTGACCGTAAGTCGTCCAAAGCTCTTTTAAATTATGATTCTATACTGGATCCCCGATGTCTTCCCTGTCAACTACTGTTTCTTCTTCCATCACGCCATAGAGGCCTTATGTACTCTTTTCTCGCATCCACTCTCTCCTCTGCATTTAACAATGGAATTAAGATTGCACATTTAATGTTACCGCCCCTGTTTTTAATTTCACCAAAGATTGTCTCGTCGTTTCCGTATGCTTAACTATGTATAATAAACAGTATAATCATTTTAAGGTAACCATTGCAGAGGAGCCCAATGTGGGTCAAGTCACCGTCTAATATCAAGGATTTTTATGTGAGTGGAAAATGTAAGAAATAATAATATTAATGATGTAAAAATATATTGCACAGAGAAGGATAAAAAGAAACTTTATATTATTGACAGCTTATAAGATGAAAGAATAAGAACATTCATAATTACAATAATCGAGAGAATATTGGACGAATTATTTGAATAAAATGCAGTAAAAATTTATGAGCATATAAAAACTAATGATAAAAACATAGCATTTAAGGTGCTGGTTGTGAAAGAAAGTACATACAAGACGTCAAGAGCGGTGTTCGGAGGAAACAGAGACAGCGATAAAGTAAGAAAGCATTGCACCTAATCAATGGATGGATGGTAAAAGGAAACAAACAAGATCAATCTGGAACGGAAAAATAAATGATCTTGGAAATAAAATAATGTTAGCAAAGAAGGAAATGCGGGAAATAACAGGTACCGATGTAAATAGTATTCTAGCTTTTGGAATAGCATAAGAATCATGGCCCATTTTAAAAGGTGTCCATCAAGAGAGAAAAGCCATACGTAATGTCCAACTGATAATACAAAAAGAAAATGTGAAGAATGTGAACTAAAAAAAAAAAAATTGCAAATATAGAAGAGTAGTGGAAGAAATGAACGGAAAGATTTTAAGACACAAATTTCAGAAAACGAGATGCTTGAAGTACTATGAACTGGGAAGAATGATAAATCACCTCGATCAAGCAGAGTAAGTATGGAAATTTTCAAATCTCGTGGAGACAAAGTTATCACACTACCAACGATAACATGCATCTAAATATTACACGGTGATACAGGTACTGAAGGAAACGAAGCTACCTGTAGATTATGTTGCCGCGATATTTAAGAATGTTCCTCTAAGTATCAAGGAATTTGTGTTACAAACTCATCAACGAAAATTTCTTTAAAGGTAGTGAAGAGTAGAATGGAAGCTAATTTTAGAATCCAAGAAGAATCAAGTACAGACAACAATTTAAATTTAGAAGAAACTCTGGAAACAAGGAGAGACGAGTCAAAATGTCAAAATATACCAGATTAGTTTACATTGATTTAGAAAAAAGTGTATGATTATGTACCAAGGAATATACCCTGGAAAGCACTCTATCAGGTAAATGTAGAATATCCTTTATTTAAAATAATATAACAAGTGCATAAAGACAAGACATGCAAAATTGAAATCGGTAGTAGACTTTCCCAGAAGTTTATAACAGGCAAGGGCCTGTTACAAAGCTGACTTACGTCACCAACATTATTTAAAATTTGTATTAATATTATGTTTAGGACATGGTCTCGAAAATGAAGGAGAACGGAATAAGAAATTATAGATTGAACAGTACCTAAATCATGTACTGTTCGCCGATGAAAAAGTCGCTACAGCGCAAGACAGGCATTAAGCAAATTTCATATGCAGTCAGTTAACAACAGAAGACAGAAACGTGGATCTGAAGATTAATTATAAGAAAAACAGACTTTGTAACCTATGATCTATATGAAGTCTATATAGATGGAATGAAAATAAAAAGGACCAAAATTTTTTGTTACGTGGGATTGTATTTTAGAAAACTTCGAAGGTTGAAATTAAGAAAAGTATTAGTAACGGCCAGAAGGTCTTTGAGATGCCCAACAATATTTTCTGTAGCAGGAACGTACTTAGTAGAACTATAAGCACCAGATTCAAGTAGAAATCAGAATTACAGTTTTGTATGGGGCAGAGACTTGGACAAGTAATAAGAAACATATACAGTAAGTTGTAAGTATTAGAGACCTACTTTCGGAGAGGATCAGAAAGAAATTCAGGGAAAAATAATTAAGGTACAATGTAGTGTTGAAGAGACAGGAATTGAAACGAGGAATGTGTGTTATGTTGGACAGAAGGAAATTGCTGTGATGTTGATATGTAAGAGAATGGAGGTCAGAATGATACCAAAAATTGTACTGGGCTGAGGAACTAAAGGTAGATGGAAAAGAAGACACTCCACGTGGTTTAAAAATGTAGAGGAGATGAGGATACACAATACTGAGGTACATGTAAGAACATCTTGGAGATTTGTGTAATGTGTTAGACTTAATGAAATTCTGTAGAGCCTCCAGTCGTGTCGAATGGTTTAAAACCCAGGAGCTTTCGGCTGAGTACTCCTCGGGCATTGTCAAGTGTTGATTGTTTTTTGTTTGCTGTTACCATCCTTATATAGCAGGGCTGCCTTCTGTGACGTCACTGGTGCTCACTCCACTGACATATAAAGTAATGTTTTCGTTGAACGCCTGCCAACCTTCCGATGGCCGGTTCCCAAACGGTGCTTAGCTGCAGGCCACCGTCTTCACTGAGTTGTCACGACTTTTTATCTCAATCGCTTATTTTATTACGCTATCTCAGAAACTATTACTCCGTGTAGTAACAGATGACTCTTCGAATGTAATGCGATGTCTGTTTTCTAAAGCATGCATCGCTACCGCTGACCTCTCAGCATACCGATGGTGAAAGGAAATCTCGTGTCCTGCACAGCAGTGTTCAGTAGTACACACCGTCTGTCCAACATAAAACTGTCCACATCCACGCAGTATTTTATATACTGGCGTTCACAAGCACACATCGTCTTTCACAGGCCTCGTGAGTTGTCGAAATTTTGTTGGATCCATGAAGACCGAATCGATATTATGAATCCTTAGAAGCCGGCTAATCTTTTCTGTTTCTGAGTCACAGAAAGGGGAAAACACAAGCTTCTTCGAGTCCTCCTCGGGATCCTTCTGCCGCCGTGTTTTCGGACAGATGGCTTGCGGTATCTGCCGGTTGTTGTAGCATATTACTTGAATACCGTGATGGGCGGCGCATGCGCCGTGTACTGAACGGTGGCCTATATAGGACGTCGATTTGAAACCTGGCGTCAGTTCTCAGCGCGACTCATCGGCAGAAGCAGCATTTTCCTGAAGATGGCGACTAATTGGATCGCCGAAATATCGAGTCAACTTGATTTTAGGATCCGGCAGCAAACCCAAAGAGACTTTCAAGTCTTATTACGCCGGGGAAGCCTACGTAATGATATCCCTTGAATACTTTCCCTAAGTGACTCAGATCCTAAAGCAGATTTTCATTGTCTGAGACGGATTCCTCTAGATGCGCCAAGGTCCTCAGAACACAACGTTTCTGCGACGGACGGTAATAGCTTTTAGAGTGCAGATATCGGCCCGTGTGGGTGGAGGTTCCGGTAATCACTGTGGCTGAGAGATCCATGTTCTTTATGTCGGACGAGGACGACAAGGAACGCAAAGGTACCACCTGTCTCTGCCTCTATCGTGAATCTGATATTGCCATGGCTATTGTTAATGTGGTCCAGGAATTCTCTTAGCTTTTCACTTCCATGAGATCAGATAACGGACGTGTCGTCGATGTAATAACAAAAGCGGTTAGGCTATGCAGGAGATGTGTCCTGGGCGATGTCCTCAATGTACTCCAGAAACAAACTGGGCAAGACTGGAGCTAATGGGCGCCTGATTAAAATATTCTCCATCTTATGGTCAGCTTTGATGTGGTGTTATTATTCACGTGCACTCTCTTCAAGGATTCTGCAAATGACTCTGAGCACAATGGGACTTAACTGCTGAGGTCATTAGTTCAAAAATGGCTCTGAGCACTATGGGTCTTAACTTCTCAGGTCATCAGTCCCCTGTAACTTAAAACTACTTAAACTAACCGAAAGACAACACACACATCCATGCCCGAGGCAGGATTCGAACCTGCGACCGTAGCGCCACGCGGCTCCAGACTGAAGCGCCTAGAGCCGCTCGGCAACTCCGGCCGGCAAGGATTCTACAGATTTGTTCTTTCAGTCATATGACGACACTGTTGTGTATTTATTTATGCGCACTCTGACATCATCGTATTTTCAGTGTGATGGATGTAACAGGATGTTAACAGCAACCAATTGACACTCACGGCTTCACAACGGCCGAAGTGCACTCCGCCGAAAGCTCATGGATTTTATACGACTTAATGTGGCTGAAATCTCGAGATAATTTTATTAGTACGTATCGGCACAAACCCATGCATTCCTATGTTGAACTTAGTGATATGTTATTAAAAAAGCACTCCGTCTTCAGGCCACGAGTGGTCTACCCGCACCATCCGACCGCCGTGTCATCATCAGGGGAGGATGCGGATAGGAGGGCGTGGCGTCAGCACAACACTCGTTGTGATGGTATTCTGGACCGAAGCCGCTACTATTCGGTCGAGTAGCTCCTCAATTGGCATCACAAGGCTGAGTGCACCCCGAAAAATGGCAACAGTGCATGGCAGCCTGGATGGTCATCCATCCAAGTGCCGACCACGCCCGACAGCACTTAACTTCGGTGATCTCACGGGAACCGGTGTATCCACTGCGGCAAGGCCATTGCCCAGTGATGTGCTATTAACTTTGGGAAACATCATCTAGTGTGCGGAAACTGGAATCAATAAAAAATTATGTAAGGTGGCCAGCCCAAAGGCGGTCACTCACCGTCTTGACGGCGACGCTGACAGCCTTGTTGATGGTCGAGGCACCCTCTGCATCCAGTGGTAGGTCGACAGGCACGTCGGAACCAACTGGCAACGGTGTGGGCTGTGGGGCTGGCCGGGGCAGGGGGCGCGGGGGCGGCGGCTGTACCTGCTGAATGCGGCTGGGCACTGTCAGAGGGAGGCCCTCTACGGGGTGCCCCTCGTCGTCGGGGTCAGATGGCGGCCCGTCGCCGGCCACTGGCGCAGTGGCGACCCTGTCGGGCACCTGCACCGCCAGCACCACCAGGAGCACCGTCGCCATCAGCGCCTCTCTAGCTGTCATCGCTGTTGGACTGTCGCTGTCTGCACAGTGAACGAACATCTGAATGCTCTTCTCTATATTTATACTCGGTGGGTCACAGCCAGCTCTACTTTTTGCTTGTTTACAGTATAGTAGGAAGAATACATGATTCAGTTGTTTGCGATTTCCAGATGCACAGTGTGTCCATAACAATCATTAAAACTTAAGACTTTAACAACTTTAAAACTGTACTTGATATTAACAAACGTATTTCAGCATGATAGCTTATACAGTTCTTTCACCTTGCAGATGACGCAATTATGATGCAAAATTGGACTTGGAAAGCCGATAAAATGGGGATGTCACAGGAGAAAACTAAGTGTGTGGACTGGTTCATACAGCAGATATCCAATACTAAGGTGCAAGGGAAGCTTCGAACATGGTATGGAAGGCAACCACGATCCCGACCAACTATTCTGGCTTGCCACACTTCATTTATGGAAACAGGTAATGTTCTCCATAAAAAGGGGGCAGGTCAGCCACCTGTTTCAGACACCGACATTGACAAGGTATGGCAGGAGTTTGCAAGGAGTCTGAGAAAATCGGAGTGTGCGGTGGTCCGAGGGTTGGAAATGAGACGTTCAGTAGTGCACAAGAGGTTTCGGCTATATCCCCACAAGGTACAGCTGCTTTAGGCATCATAGCCTATGGACAGATCTCAGGGTGAACAATTTGCCATGGATCTACCAAGCAACACTGATATAAGCAATGGCTAATTTGGAAAATATTTGCGTCTCAGAATAATGGTTCAAATGGCTCTGAACACTATGGGACTTAACTTTTGAGGTCATCAATACCCTAGAACTTAGAACTACTTAAACCTAACTAACCTAAGGACATCATACACAACCATGCCCGAGGCAGGATTCGAACCTGCGACCTTAGTGGTCACGTTTGTCCAGACTGTAGCGCCTAGAATCCCTCGGCCACCCTGGCCGGCATTTGCGTCTCTTCTGGGGCAACGTTTCACGTATCTGGACAACTGAATCGCCATTATATTCGTTTATGGGGTTCACAGCATCCTCATGTTACATGTGAAATGGAAAGACACACTCCCAAGGTCAGTGTTTGGTGCGGACTGCATCATTGGCCCATTGTTTTTCATCGAGTCTGCCGTCAACGATGGTGTTCAGCTGGCGATATTTCAGGAGTTTTCTGTACCACAACTGGAACAATTGCAAATCTCTTGACATATCCCAACAGGATGGGGCACAGCATTGTCCCCTAAATGTCAGTCAGTTTCTGGATGAAAAGTTTCCAGATAGGTGGACTCGACGAGATGGTCCAGTTCGATGGCCGCCGTGATCCACTACCTTAGAGCAGTAGACTTCTGTGCGTGTGCTTTTGTATAGGATCTGCTGTACCAGACAAAGGTTAGAGACCTACAGGATTTGAAGGCATGCACTTGCAGTGGGTTTGAGCATGTCACTGTGAAGCTCTTGAATCGTACATGGAGAGAAATGGAATTCCTACTAGGCGTTACCCGTGACACTAAGGACGCACACATTGACGTGTGTGAATGAGGAAACAAAACCTCACGAGTTATCGTATCACATGTTAAAAACCATTAGTTAAGACCTTGTATAATTTTAAAGGTATTAAAGACTTAAGTTGCAAAGATAATTTATGGAAACCTTGTATTGTGTACAAAATTCACCACACAATGCTGCCACCTCTGCCAGCAGCAATAGCTCTGTGGCATCTGAACATCGAGTAATGCAGAGCTCGAATGATTGAAATGGCTATGTCTGTCTGTGTAACAATTGACTAATCGTTGTCGTCTGCAGGTAGTAGTCAGTCAGTCTCGCAGTAGCTGACGATATCGGTGGTTAAATGTTTGGGGAACGTTGTGGCCAGGGCAACTCTTGAACAGCCTCTGTTCCGAGGCAGATCCAGGCAATAATTGCTATACTTTGTCTATCGTTATCGTCTTACAGATAACACTATCGATGCCTCGAAAATAGGGCACAGCCGCCAGCCTCAGCACGTCAGAACAGCAATGGAGCTGTCGAAATTAGCGGCTTTGTGAAACTGATGGCGCTATGACCATGGCAGAAACGTAATGGCAAAGTTAATTCTCCTCAGAGCCTCCGCATCAGGTAAATCAAGAGTGACATTGAATGCAGATCATAGGCTTCATCCGAACAGAAAACGTGAAGCCTCTCCTGTGTTCATTTCTGCTGTTGGGGCCATCGCTGCCATTGTGCCTCTCTCTCTCCTGGCGCGTCAAGAAAAGACGCAATAGACGCACTAATGGACGCCGTGCTGGTCGTCCGAGCTGCTCCAAGCCTCATCGCGCTATCTGTGTTGATACTGATCTTGCTGCATAAATGCCAATTTCCTAACTCGCCTGTACGATCCTGCATGACAGAACGAACAATATTTCCGTCCTCTAGATCTTCCACGATGTTGATGGACCCTTTTTAATCCAGCTGTTTATAACACAACGGCTAAGTGCGGTACATTACGACGATGCTGCCTCTATACACTCCAAGAAGTTAACGATGTGTTAATTCATGTTACTGTTAGTTTGAAGAAGGAGATAATGAATGGTTCTACTGAGAACAAAAACGGGAAGAAGATTGGGTGTAACGTCCCGTCGACCCGACATCATTAGACAGAAACCACAAGCTCAGATGATGTCAAGGATAGGGAAGGAAATCGGCTGTGACCTTTCAAAACGCCAGCACGGTAGCTCAGCGTGTTCGGTCAGAGGGTTAGCGGCCCTCTGCAATAAAAAAACTGAGTTAATCGGTCAACAACGCACTTAAACGGATGTCTTACGACGTCCGCTCCGAGCAGATGCAACGAACAAAATGAGATTACACACACAAAAAAAAGTAGCCATCTCGGCATTTGCCTCTAGTGATTCAGAGAAATTACGAAAAACCAAAATCTGGATGGCCGGGCACGCATTTAAACAGTCGTCCTCATAAATGCCAACGGCCTTGCCGTGGTGGTACCACCGGTTCCCGCCAGATCACCGAAGTTAAGCGCTGTCGGGCTGGGCTAGCACTCGGATGGGTGTCCATCTGGTCTGCCGAGCGCTGTTGGCAAGCAGGGTGCACTCAGCCCTTGTGGGGCAGATTGAGGAGCTACTTGATTGAGAAGTAA
Organism: Schistocerca piceifrons; assembly: GCF_021461385.2. Taxonomy (NCBI): domain Eukaryota; kingdom Metazoa; phylum Arthropoda; class Insecta; order Orthoptera; family Acrididae; genus Schistocerca; species Schistocerca piceifrons. The sequence continues at coordinate 522,082,431 of NC_060143.1, forward strand.
TGGCTCCGATCTCGTAAACTGACATATGGCCGGGAGAGCGGTGTGCTGACCACATGCCCCTCCATATCTGCATCGAATGACGCCTGTGGTCTGAGGATGACACGGCGGTCGGTCGGACCGTTGGGCCTTCCAACGCCTTTTCGGGCGGAGTTTAGTTTAGTCTTCCCAAATGCGCGTCCACTGGGCTAACCACTACCCCACCTTGCTCGGTCAACTGAGAACAGCTATCGTTGGTTGACCACAAATTGTACGATTTACTACCGATGTCACTAGTCAGCTCAAAACCTTCTAAATACACTAATTTTAATATTCTGCATGCCACCGTACGACATTGACCATTACACACAGAAACGTTAAAACCAACAGAACGTGGTGCAATTAATTATATAAACACTAATTAGCAGCTATGCTCGAGCCGATGCCGGCGAGCACATCGTCTGAATTCCACTTACAGTGTAGCACTGACTCGGCCGCCACACTAAGGAAGTAGTGCCGAGCAACAACAATCACTACTATTGAAAGTAATTTCACGGAGCAGCGTTTACTGTGGAATACTGCATTCCATTAAACCAGCGGCAGTTACATTAATGTAATGTACACTCTGCAACGAAGCTGACTGGTAGATTTACGTCGCAATTTCACAGTCAATGAAAAATACATAGTGTCCCAGAAATGTTGTGAAGTTATAGGCGCCGGTGTCTGCCACTAGGCCACTATTCCGGCAGCAAAGGTGACTACGTACGCTGACGGATCGTATGTGGAACGTCTCGCAATGATATTTGTTGTTCAGTGATACTGAGTGATTACTACGATCGTCAGTACAGAAAATGGAGCAGACTGCTGCGTAGATGGGGCTTTTTTCCTATGAATGCGACGCTCTGTTGCCTCGATGGATGACTGTTTCGGAGAAAGGTTTCCATCTGCAGTTTACATCTCTCCTGTGTACCGAAAACCCCTGGAGATGTTAGAGAATTCCAGGAGAAAAATAAAATGCAGATGGAAACCCATGCTGAAATTTTATTGGGTTTCATATTTTTACTTGTGCACGTTGGTCTAGGGGTTGCGTCTTTGAATAGTAATCAAAACGTTCTCGGTGGTGGGTTCAGACCTTGCCACTCCTTACATTCTCCATAAAAATCATCAGCAATGGCGGCCAAATACTTTCGGCACTGGAAGTCACCCTCGTTCAGCCACAGACAAAGAAGGTGGAGGAGCGGACAGAGCTTCAAGACACCCTTGTCCTTGAGGTGGGAAACTGTCCCTAAAAGGCGGAAGAATCACCAGTGATCAGTAGCATGTGAAAGCAGAAGGCAATAGACGCTACTGTATTAAAGGCATGTAATACGTAACCACAAGGCATGTGGGGGAGATGACCGTAAGAAAAAGATTGGATAACCTGTTGTGACTTGGCAAGACAGCCAAGTCACTATGAGAGGAAGCCGAAAGGCACGCGCTTAAGCTCACGCAAACTGGAGTGAGGTCTGGAACAGTTAAGGGAATTAATAGTAGCAAATAAAGTACGTAGTTGATGTAATACTTAACTTTAATCCATAATTGGTGTACATCGCTCTTGTTTATACACGTTTTATAATCTCAATATAAACTGGTAATGGCGCCTTGCTAGGTCGTAGCAAATGGCGTAGCTGAAGGCTATGCTAACTATCGTCTCGGCAAATGAGAGCGTATTTGTCAGTGTAGCATCGCTAGCAAAGTCGGCTGTACAACTGGGGCGAGTGCTAGGAAGTCTCTCTAGACCTGCCGTGTGGCGGCGCTCGGTCTGCAATCACTGACAGTGGCGACACGCGGGTCCGACGTATACTACCGGACCGCGGCCGATTTAAAGGCTACCACCCAGCAAGTGTGGTGTCTGGTGGTGACACCACATAACCAACAAAAGGGTAACGCTCTATGAGTGGGGGTGTGGAATGTCAGAGGTATGAACGTGTCAGGGAAGTAGAAAATCCGAAAACGGAAATTCAGAGGCTCAAACTAGATATAGTGGGGCCAGTGAAAAGAAATGGAAAGAAAATAAAGATTTCTAGTCAGACTAGTATAGGGTAATATCAACAGCAGCAGATAATGTTACACAGGGAGTAGGATTAGTTATGAATAGGAAGGTAGGGCAGAGTGAGCTAATGTGTACAATTCAGCGATAGGGTTGTTCTCATCAGAATCGACAACGAACCAGCACCGCCAACCATTGCTCAGGAATACATGCCAGCGTCACAAGCAGAGGATTAAGAGACAGAGAAAGTACACGAGGATATTGGAGGCGTAATTCAGTAGGTACAGAGAGATGAAAAACTAATAGTCAAGGGGGACTGGAATGCTATTGTATGGCAGGGAGTAGAAAAAAGGAAGAATATGAGCTTGATGGTAGGATCGAGACAGGGGAACGACTAACTGAGTTCTGCAACAAATATCAGTTAGTAATAGCTAATATTCTGTTCAAGAATCAAAAGAGGAGAAGGTGTACTTGGAAAGGCCTGGAGATACAGCAAGGCTGCAATTAAATTACATCGTGGTTCGGCAGAAATTCCGAAATCAAATATTGGGTTGTAAAGTACACCGAGGATCAGATATAGACTGAGATCGCAATTCAGTAGTACGCTGCAGGTTAAGAGACTAGTTAGGAAGAATCAGTGCTTAAGAAAGTGGGATATGGAAGTACTAAGTTGGTTGGTGGGGAGAGGACCAAACAGCAAAGTCATTGGTTAGATCGGATGAAGGAAGGACGGGGAAAGAAACCGGCAGTGTCCTTTCAAAGGACGCATCCTGGAATTTGCCTGAAGCGATTAGGGAAAGCACGGAAAACCTAAATCAGACTGGCTGGACCGTCGTCCCCCTTAATGCGAGTCCAGTGTGCTAACCATTGCGCCACCTCGCTAGGTGTAATATTAAAGAATGAAGATATACCATAGATGTTCTCTAAGGCTACAGATACTGCGATAATAAACAGCTCACTAGGCAGTTTTGTTGAAGAGGAATGGAAATTTCTAAGAAGGGCAAACACAGAAGACGGAAAGAAAAACGTAGGTACGAGGAAGGTAACTGCGAAGAAATGGTGGCTAACAGAGAATCGGTGAAAGAAGGAAGTGTAGAAAGAGCAGGAAAATCCAGGCACACATAAATACGAGTCAGTTAGGAACGAAATAAGTAGGAAAGGGTAAGGGGAAATGGCTGCATGAAAAATGCGAAGAAATCAAAAAAGTAAAGATTGTCGTAAGTTAAAACCACCTTCTCTACCTCTACATCCATACTCCGCAAGCCACCTGACGGTGTGTGGCGGAGGGTACCTTGAGTACCTCTATCGGTTCTCCTTTCTATTCCAGTCTCGTATTTTTCGTGGAAAGAAAGATTGTCGGTATGCCTCTGTGTGGGCTCTAATATCTCTGATTTTATCCTCATGGTCTCTTCGCGAAATATACGTAGGAGGGAGCAATATACTGCTTGACTCTTCGGTGAAGGTATGTTCTCGAAACTTCAACAAAAGCCCGTACCGAGCTACTGAGCGTCTCTCTTGCAGAGTCTTCCACTGGAGTTTATCTGTCATCTCCGTAACGCTTTCGCGATTACTAAATGATCCTGTAACGAAGCGCGCTGCTCTCCGTTGGATCTTCTCTATATCTTCTATCAACTCTATCTGGTACGGATAGGTGATTAAAAGCAAGGACGCTAACATTAAGAGTGCAATGAGAATTTCACTGTTAAATGCAGAGGAGAAGGCGCATATGTGGAAAGAGTCTAATAAAGGCCTCGAGGGGGAAGACTTATCTGATGTTACAGAAGAAGAAACAGAAGTCGATATAGATGAGATAGGGGATCCAGTATTACAATCAGAATTTAAAAGTACTTTGGACGACTTTAGATTAAATAAGGCAGAAGGGATAGAAAACATACCACAAGAATTTATAAAATCACTGACGGACGTGGCAACGAAACGGCTATTGAAGCTGGTGTGTGAACTGGCGATATGCCATCAGATTTTCGGAAAGATGTTATCCACACAATTCCGAAGATTGCAAGAGTCGATAAGAGCGGGAACTATCGAACTGTCAGCGTAACAGCTCACGCATCCACGGTGCTGATAGGAATAATATAATGTTGAACGGAAAAGAAAATTGAGGATGTGTTAGATGACGATCAGTTTGACTTTACGAAAGGTAAAGGCAATACAGAGGCAGTTAATAGCGCTGCGGTTGGTAAGGGCAGCGACACTGAAGAAAAATCAAAACACCTCTATAGGATTTGTCAACCTGTGAAAATTTTCGAACAACGAAGACTCGTGCAAGACGTTCGAAATTCTGAGAAAAATAGGGGTAATCTGTGGGAAAAATAGGTAATATACAATATATACAAAAACAAAGAGGGAATAATGAGATTTGATGGTCAAGAACAAAGTGCTCGGATTATAGAGGGTGTAAGACAGAGATGTATTCTTTCGCCCCTAGCCTTCAATCTGTTCATCGAAGAAGCAATGATGGGTGTAAAAGGAAAGTTCGACAGTGGGATAAAAATTCATGGTATAAGGATATCAGTGATAAGATTCGTTGGTGACATAGCTGTCCTGAGAGAAAGTGAAGATGAATTACAGAATCTGTTGGGTAGAGTGAATAGTACGGTCTATTGAGTTTTCTGGTGAAGCTGTTTGCGCTTCGCAGATAAAAGCTGGAACGGCGATGGCAGGTGACAAGTACCTTCTTTCACTGACTCTACTACAGCATCGAGGCAGCGAGCGCCATGAAAAAAGTGCTTTCGCTACGGCGTTGTCTGGCAGCTGGAAGCAAGTGACCTGTCTCCAGCGAGCTTCTGACCCAAAATAAAGGGATTTGGCAATAAATGTTTATTATCTCTGTTAAATACGCTATTCCACCCAAGTGTTATACAGTTTCCATTATGTGACAGCAGAAGATGACGAAGGTTTTGAATTACAAAACGAAGCTAATGCCCTGACGTAGCATAAGATCGGCGTAATGTCTGGCTGACTCTGCCACCAGTTTTAGAGACGAGGCTTCAACGAATGTAGACTTTGGAATAATATTGTTTGCTTTCGTAATTCTCATCGACAAGTGCACTTTGAGCTACACGTTACATGAGCACTCGTGCTCATGTGTGTCTTTGCGGTGTTGTAGAACCAGTTTTTATGTATTTTGATGAATTTAATATGCGGTACAAAGTTCTAATTATGCTTGTTGACTAACAATTATTTCAATTGTGTCACTCACTGAGTCATGCGTATTATAACAAGCAATCCAGACAGTTTAGATGTGCTAATACGAGGGCCACTCTGAAAGAAATGCACACTATTTTTGTAAAAATACAGTTTTCATTCTGCATATGTGAAAGTTTTACAGTGTGTAGATACATCCTTCCCGCTTGTTTTCAAACTTAGTTCAACCTGTTGCCGTGAGTGGTGCCGTCACAGCATGGCTGCTACACTTGACGTTCGTCAGAAGCAACGGGCTGTCACAGAATTCCTGTGCTGTGAAAACGAGACAGTGGGAAACATCCACAAGAGGTTGAAAAAGGTTTAGGGAGATTCTGCTGTCTATCGCAGTGCAGTTAGTCGGTGGGCAAGCAGGTTACGTGATGAAAGCGGGTACGGCAATATTGAGGATTGTCCTCGCAGCGGCAGGCCTCGTACTGCACACACTCCAGTCAGTGTGCAGAGAGTTAACGGATTCGTGGCTGCTGACAGACGCATCACAGTGAACGAGTTGTCACGCTACGTTGGGATAGGGGAAGGAAGTGTTTGCAGAATAGTGAAAGTGTCGACAGTGGCTCACAAAGAAACAAGAAAAACAGTATGCAGCGAACTTTTGGAACAGTACGAGAATGGTGGAGATGAATTTCTTGGAAGAATTCTGACAGGTGGTGAAACATGGTTCCATCATTTTTCACCAGAGACGAAGAGGCTATCAATGAAGTGGCATCATGCAAATTCACCCAAGAAAAAAAATTCAAAACCACACCTTCTGCTGGAAAAGTTATGGCTACGGTGTATTTCGATTCTGAAGGACTCTTGCTTGTGGACATCATGCCAAGTGGAACCACCATAAATTCTGATGCATATGTGGCGACACTGAAGAAACTTCAAGCTCGACTGAGTCGTGTTCGACCACATCGGCAAAACGAGGATGTTTTGCTGTTGTACGACAATGCACGGCCACATGTCGGTCAAGAAAGCATGGAAGCGATCACAAAACTCGGATGGACAACATTGAAACACCCGCCTTACAGTCCTGACCTGGCTCCAGGTGACCATCATCTCTTTGGGAAACTAAAAGACTCTCTTCGAGGAACAAGACTTGAAGATGATGACTCCTTTGTGCACGCTGTCGAACAGTGGCTCCAACAGGTTGGTCCAGAATTTTACCGTGCGGAAATACAGGCGCTGGTTCCAGGATGGCGTAAGGCAGTTGAGAGGGGTGGAAATTATGTGAAGAAATGAAAATATTGTTCCTAAAGGGTGTATCTACACACTTTAAATCTTTCAAACATGTTGAATAAAAGATGGATTTAAAAAAGTGTGCATTTCTTTTGGAGTGACCCTAGTATTTAACTCGAAGGCCATTCGTGCTTGCAAAGTGTGGTACCAAATAGCGATACGAGGGCATGGAAAATAACGTTGTGACACATGACGAAAATATTGCACTTTTTTGTTGCTCACGTTTTTTTGAAGACTTCATGGATTTGGAAAGAAAAGTTTGGCACTTGATAATTATCATAGAAGAATTTAAACGTGGAAGATAACTGAGGTTTCTTTATGTGTTACACCAATCAAGGTTATAGAAATGGAAATATCGCAAATTATGATATAAGCCACTGATGGAAATTGGAATCCATCACAGAATATACACGTTTTTAGGCCATAAATGGCTTTCACCATCTACTCTGCATGACGGATAATGCTTCGAGCACAATTCTGTGCATCGAAAAGAGGGACCTTAGTTAATTCTGAAAATTCAGTATTACTTTCTCTGGAGAAAGCTGTTCTCTCGAAGTGTTTGGAACCAAACCAAGATATCAAGACTCGTCTAAACCGATCCAAGTGTTTTTTTAAATATTCTGTCGTGATTTCTGGTTAAAAATTTATTAAAATCAATTTCAGACCAATTGTGTCGAACTCATGTGATGAAGTCAGACATGCCTTTCTACAGCTCATCCATCCTTCAATAACCCTTGATTTCATACATATAATGTCTGAATGGTTAACACAGGAGATATTTTTACAAGATTTTTTCAGCAAAAATTTAAAAAAAGCCGCACCTTTAATGGTGCATGTTGCTGCATCAAAAATAATGCTTTAACACAGGACCGTCAACTCCATTCCCCGAGAAATTTGTAGTCAAACCTCACCTTTTCTGTTTCAAAATAAACGTAACATTAAAAGTATTCAATGAATAGTAAGAGAACAATTTTTTACGTGGCAGTAACATACACTGAGGTGTCAAAAATTTTGGGATACCTCCTAACGTCACGTCCGACCTCTTTTTGCTCGATGTAGTGCAGCAACTCGACGTGACAGGGACCCAACAAGTCACTGGAAGTCCATGCGGACATATTGACTAATGCTGCCTCTGTAACCGCCCATAACTGCGGTAGTGTTGCCGGTGCAGGATTTTGTGCACCATCTGACTTCTCGATTATGTCCTACGAATCTTTCGATGGGACTCATGTTAAGAGATCTGGGTGCCCAAATCTTTCGCTCCAGTTGTCTAGAATGTTCGTCGAACCAGTAGCGAATAGCTGCGGCCCTGTGGCATTGCGCGTTGTCATCCGTCATTATTCCGTCCTTCTTTGCTGCAAATAGTGTCCAGATAGTAGGACATAACCATTTCAGCTCATTAATCTCTTTAGTTGGTCCGAGGACTCAGTTCATTTCATGTAAACACAGTCCACACCACTGCTTGCATAGTGCCTTTGGTCAGTTGCTTCATGGGGTCTGCGGCAAACTCGAACCCTACCATCAGCTTTCAGCAACTGTCATCGGGGCTCATCTGACCAGGCCACTGTTTTCCAGTTGTCTAGGGTCCAACCGATGTGGTCATGACTCCAGGGGAGGCACTGCAAGCGAAGTACTGTTAGCAAAGGCATCCACGTCGGTCATCTGCCGCCACAGCCCATAAACGCCAAATTTCTCCGTACTATCCTAACGAATAAGTTTGTCGTGCGTCTCATATTGGTTTCTGCTTGTCTGTTAGCACTGACAACTCTATGCAAACGCCGCTGCGCTCGGTCGTTAAGTGAAGGCCGTCGGCCACTGTTCCCGTAGTGAGAGGTAAAGTCTGAAATTTTGTATCTGCAGCACGATCTTGACACTGTGGATCTCGGAATATTGAATTCCCGAAATGGAACGTCCCATGCGTCTCGCTCCAACTGCCGCTTCTCATTCAAAGCCTGTTAATTCTCTACATGCTGCCGTAATCACGTCGGAAACCTTTTGACACGAATCACCCGAAAAAAAATGGCAGCACCGCCAAACAGTACCCTTTTGTACCTTGTATACGATGTACTACCTTTATCTGTATATGTTCATATCGGTATCTCATTACTTTTGTCACACTATTCTAGCTTAATCTGGTAATTCTCGTCAACAAATGCAGTTTAAGCTATAAAGCAGATCAGCAGTAGCGCTTATGTGGGTTTTACTAAGCCGGCCGCGGTAGCCGAGCGGTTCTAGGCGCTTCAGTCCGGAACCGCGCTGCTGCTACGGTCGCAGGTTCGAATCCTTCCTCCGGCATGGATGTGTGTGATGCCCTTAGCTTAGTTATGTTTAAGTGGTTCTAAGTTCTAGTGGACTGATGACCTCAGATGTTAAGTCCCATAGTGCCCAGAGCCATTTGAACCATTTGTTTTACTAAATGGCATGCGTGTCATATCACACCACGCTGATAGTCAAATGCAACGGAGGGCAGCAAGACAACACTTGTCGAAACAAGCAAAATGCTCACTGAGTGAGTTCACTCTTGTTGATGCTCGTGACACTTGGCAATCATCATAGGACAACTTAGACGAGGAGAATAATTAATGTGAGGCTCTGTTGTACCTTAAACCATCTATAGTACAGAAATAGAACTTCACAAGTATACTTTTCAGTATGGCGCAAAAACCAAACTCAGACCAGTACGAGTACGATACGTGGCAGCACTCTGTAATTACTGCAAATTACACGTTTTATACAATTTTTTGGGTACATTCTTTTGAATAAGGTCGAAAAAGGTTCAGAGCGTTTGGATACTTTTGAGCATGCTGTGATTATTTCGAAATAGTGCAAGTTGCAATCTTTATGTAATTTTTTAGATAAATGACACGGCGTTCAGTAAATAGCACTGCGGAGTATAGCTGGATACTTCTTAACGTAGCAGGAAATGGAATATATGTCCGCCCCGATAGCTGGCTGGTCAGCGTGATAGATTGCCGTCTACGGGCCCGGGTTCGATTCCCGGCTGGGTCGGGGATTTTCTCCGCTCAGGGACTGGGTGTTTTGCTGTCTTCATCCGACGCGCAGGTCGCCCAATGTGGCGTCGAATGTAATAAGAGCTGCACCAAGGCGGCTGGACCTGCCCCACAAAGGGCCTCCCGGGGCCCCTTACGGGGGGCCCCTTGCGGGGCGGGTCCAGCCGCCTTGGTGCAGGTCTTATTTTATATATAAATATATATTCTGCCAGCATTGGCCGTTTCATTTTTCCACCAGATCCATCTTGCATTGTGATTGTCAGTAATATATTTTCTGCCAATGGTTTCATGTATATTTTTAAATTTATTGCCTTCATCATCTTGCAATCTTTGAATTTTTACCTGTCGCCATCTTTAATCTTTTTAATTTGTCACCAGCCATTATCTTGATGACGCCATATCTTCAAGGCCACTGATACCGTCATAGCCCTCTATGTATAGGTAACCTCACTAACCATCCTGGAGTGTCATATCAGTGGTACCACTTACATTAATGCCGCATTCAAGTGCAACGTCGGCCAGCTAGCCCCCTGATATACCACTTCCTTTCTCCTTGAATTCTAAATTTTCCTCTCTATATTATGGATTACGCATTCTTGCACGGTCCAGTTTCACAGTTGCTTCCAGCGTGTCCAGGGTCGTTCTAGATCTTTTCTTTCTTTCGGCGCGTAATTCAGCTCTTAGGATGGCTGGTACTTTCCATTATTGGTGCAGTTCTGTCCATTATTTGATATTTTTTCATGCACTCATTCCGTATTTCGTTTTTTCTGTATCTTCATTCGTATCGTACCCAGCCTAGTACATTTAAGTAATGAGAGCTCTAAAACGAATTCACGTAAGATTTGGTCATTAGGAAAGGAACCAGAAACTATAATTATACAAAGGGTGAAAGAAACATGGAAATACCAAAAACACAACATATTACCATGCCTAATACGGCGTGGAGAAACCCTTGGCATTCAAATCAGCTTCCAGTTGTCTCGGAGTGGATAAATTCTTTTGCCATTCTTGTAGCAAATCAATGACAAGTTGTAGTAACGGTGATGTAGGTGGATAGCGAGGATAGTGTTGAACGTCCCATCGACAATGACGTCATTAGTGACGAAACACAAGCTCGGATTAGGAAAGGATGGTGAAGGAAATGAGTCGTGCACTTTCAGTGGAACCATCGAAGCATTCGCCTGAAGCGATTTAGGGAAATCACGGAGAACCTAAATCAGGATGGCTGGATGCGAGTTTGAACCGCCGTCCTCCTGAAGGCTCGGTGTAGGTGAATAGCGATGACGCACACATCTCTCCAAAATAGACCACAAATGTTCAGTAATATTCAGGTCTAGATGACTCTGGCGGCCAGGCGAGTTGTGAGAATTCATCCTCGTGTTCACAAAACCAGTCCTGGACGATGCGAGCCGTGTGATCAAGGAAGCTTCTTGAAACACAGCATCAACATGGCGGAACAAACATTGTACCGTGGGACTGAGCTGATCAGTCAAGATGGTCTCATAATCCTTGGGAAATAATGCAGAGTAAGCACGGGGACTGTTAAATACCACGTCCGCTTTGCGACTTAGCTTTCCCTGTACCAGGTATGGATCTTCGACGCGGTGCCTCTCGAAACGCCGAACACGTCGGCTCCCTTTGTCACAGAAATACCCACCACACGTGCATCAACAATTTCCCGACGTTCGAATGCACTCTGCGCTACGCTGACCGCGACTGAAACAGCGTGCTGAGGGCATTGCACACGTGCAATCCGTGGTCAAACACGACAACGCAACCAACGGGCTGGCTGGCATCTGCGGTTATGTTCAAGCACGCATTTCTCACGCTGTTGCTATGTTCATGTCCAGCCCCTGTATGGGTGGAGCGTTAATGACAAAGTGTCAGTTTCTCTTTGTTAAAGGCTCTGCTCACAAGGGAACCTTCCCATCGCACCCCCCTCAGATTTAGTAATAAGTTGGCACAGTGGATAGGCCTTGAAAAACTGAATCCAGATCAATCGAGAAAACAGGAAGAAGTTGTGTGGAACTATGAAAAAATAAGCAAAATATACAAACTGAGTGGTCAATTTGCAACATAGGCAACTTCAAGCACATTGTGAGCTCAAGAGCGCCGTGGTCCCGTGTTAGCGTGAGTGGCTCCGGAACGAGAGGTCCTTGGTTCAAGTCGTCCATCGACTGAAAAGTTTATTTTTTTATTTTCAGACAATTATTATCCGTCCGTCCGTCCGTCCGATGCGAGGTAACTGCGCCGTAGTATGGGGACGCCACACCTAAACAAACATCGAAACACACGACGTCAGTCGACTACAGCGCACGGAAGAGAGAGTATTCCTGCTAACGAGGCTCCCTGGCTGGCAGTTGACTGTTCACTACTTTGGATTGATTGATTGGTTTGGGGAAGGAGACCAGACAGCGAGGTCATCGGTCTCATCATATTAGGGATGGATGGGGAAGGAAGTCGGCCGTGCCCTTTCAGAGGAACCATCCCGGCATTTGCCTGGAGTGATTTAGGGAAATCACGGAAAACCTAAATCAGGATGGCCGGACGCGAGATTGAACCGTCGTCCTCCCGAATGCGAGTCCAGTGTCTAACCACTGCGCCACCTCGCTCGGTCACTACTTTGGACAAGAGTGCATTAAATACGTGAGATGTATTCCGTGGGCAATATGAATCCAGCAAATGTAGCTCGCGACTTCAATAACAATCGCACGGTTTTGCGGTTCGGTCGCAAAACACAGGCGCTAAACTTATTACAGTGAACAGAGACGTCAGTGAACGAACGGACAGATCATAACTTTGTGAAAATAAAGAGAGTAAAATTTTCACACCAGGGAAGACTTGAACCAAGGACCTCTACTTTTACAGAGGCTCACGCTAGCCACGGGACCACGGCGCTTCTGAGCTCATACAGTCCTTGATGTTGCTTATCTTCCACATGGACTACTCAGTTTGTATATTTTGCTTACATTTTTCATAGTTGCACACAACTTCTTCTTGTTTTCTCGATTGATTTGTGTTCAGTTTTTCAAGGCCTATCCACTGTGCCAACTTATAACTAAATATGAGGGGGTGCGATGGGGAGGTTCCCTTGTTAGACGCACACACACGTGTCGTGATGCGTTGTGGGTCTGGTGAGAGTCGTTGTTTTACAATAGGGCATGTGACGTCAGAGAACAGGTTCCATGGTACACGAAGAAGCTGCAGAGGGTAAAAACTGTATGAAAGTATAAGGGGCGTTCAAAAATAAATGAACCAGAGGCATAATTACAGAAACCAGTAACTGTATGTTCACCTCGGACGACGACGTCCAGCTGTACGTGCGGAACTGGTTAACATCGCATCCCCGGGAATTTTATGAGACAGCCATTCACCGCGTTGTGCCACAGTGGGATAAGTGTCTCAACATCCAGGGTCAATACTTCTAACACACAGGTACTGGTTTGTGCAATTATGCCTCTGGCTCGTTTCTTTTCGAACGCCCCTTATAAGACGAACTGCTATGTCGTAAAGAAAGATTAACTTGACCTTTGACTGTAACACAGATGTGGCAAATACTGCATTTAAACTCTTTTCTGATTTGTTTGCCTAGATGCATCGATTTCAAAATTTTTTACCTGCCTAATATGAAAATCTGTGAAAATCTGGTTAACATCGCAGCCCCGGGAATTTTATGGGACAGCCATTCACCGCGTTGTGCCACAGTGGGATAAGTGTCTCAACATCCAGGGTCAATACTTCTTGATGTGTTGGTAAATGTGCCAACACCTCGTAGATAGAGGAGGCCGAAATGCACGCAATCTAACGCAGACGGGCGTGAATTCTGGAACAGGATAAGTAGTGAATTCTCATAAGAAAAGTATGCAGCTCCTCGAATACTTATCTTTTAATCATCCTTGTTGTATACATAGTGCTTGATGAGACATTTCATACGATAACTATCAAACTATGTAAGTCTAATGGCGCCTTGTTAGGTCGTAGCCATGGACTTAGCTGAAGGCTATTGTAACTGTCTCTCGGCAAATGAGAGAAAGGCTTCGTCAGTGTAGTCGCTAGCAAAGTCGTCGTACAACTGGGGCGAGTGCTATTCCGTATCTCGAGACCTGCCTTGTGGTGGCGCTCGGTCTGCGATCACACAGTGGCGACACGCGGGTCCGACATGTACTAAATGGACAGCGGCCGATTTAAGCTACCACCTAGCAAGTGTGGTGTCTGGCGGTGACACCACACTTCTAACACACAGGTACTGGTTTGTGCAATTATGCCTCTGGCTCGTTTCTTTTCGAACGCCCCTTACAAGACGAACTGCTATGTCGTAAAGAAAAATTAACTTGACCTTTGACTGTAACACAGATGTGGCAAATACTGCATTTAAACTCTTTTCTGATTTGTTTGCCTAGATGCATCGATTTCAAAATTTTTTACCTGCCTAATACGAAAATCTGTGAAAAAATTTGACTATAGATAAAATATGATATCTTCGTGGGTGCTGTAAGGAGAGAACGAGTTAGGTACATGATGAGTCGGCGGTCGGAGGTTTACGTTTCTCCGATTCTCAGAGAACGCCAGGCAAAATCGAAGAAAACTGCTACAACTCGCGATGAAAACTCCGTCTCTCGTGACAGCTGAACTACTCACAGTCGCCGTAAGATCATCTGGAAACAGACAAGGTTGAACAACAGTGGCAGTATGATATCTTCTTACCAACGAAGTGGTCGCTTAGGGAACGTCTTTAACACACAAGTTGACGGCGAAATACACTACTGGCCATTAAAATTGCTACACCACGAAGATGACGTGCTACAGACGCGAAATTTAAACGACAGGAAGAAGATGCTGTGATATGCAAATGATTAGCTTCTCAGAGCATTCACACAAGGTTGGCGGCGGTGGCGACAGCTACAACGTGCTGACGTGACGAAAGTTTCCAACAGATTTCTCATACACAAACAGCAGTTGACCGGCGTTGCCTGGTGAAACGTTGTTGTGATGCCTCGTGTAAGGAGGAGTAATGCGTAACATCACGTTTCCGATTTTGATAAAGGTCGGATTGTAGCCTATCGCGATTGCGGTTTATCGTATCGCGACATTGCTGTTCGCGTTGGTCGAGATCCAACGACTGTTAGCAGAATATGGAATCGGTGTGTTCAGGAGAGTAACACGGAACGCCGGGCTGGATCCCAACGGCCTCGTATCACTAGCACTCGAGACGACAGGCATCTTATCTACATGGCTGTAACGGATCGTGCAGCCACGTCTCGATCCCTGAGTCAACAGATGGGGACCTCTGCAAGGCAACAACCATCTGCACAAACAGTTCGACGACGTTTGCCGCAGCATGGACTATCAGCTCGGAGACCATGGCTGTGGTTACCCTTGACGCTGCATCACAGACAGGAGCGCATACGATAGTGTACTCAACGACGAACCTGGGTGCATGAATGGCAAAACGCCATTTTTTCGGATGAATCAAGTTCTATTTACAGCATCATAATGGTCGCATTCGTGTTTGGCGACATCACGGTGAACGCACGTTGGAAGCGTGTATTCGTCATCGCCATAGTGGCGTATCACCCGGCGTTATGGTATGGGGTGCCATTGGTTACTCGTCTCGGTGACCTCTTGTTCGCATTGACGGCACAGTGGACGCCTGCGAAACCCTACATTTCAGCAGGATAATGCACGACGGCATGTTGCAGGTCTTGTACGGGCCTTTCTGGATACAGAAAACGTTCGACTGCTGCCCTGGCTAGCACATTCTCCAGATCTCTCACCAATTAAAAACGTCTGGTCAATGGTGACCGAGCAACTGGCTCGTCGTAATACGCCAGTCACTACTCTTGATGAACTGTGGTATCGTGTTGAAGCTACATGGGCAGCTGTACCTGTACACGCCGTCCAAGCTCTGTTTGACTCAACGCCCAGGCCTATCAAGGCCGTTATTACGGCCAGAGGTGGTTTGTTCATATGGCTCTGAGCACTATGGGACTTAACGTCTGAGGTCATCAGTCCCCTAGAGCTTAGAACTACTTAAACCTAACTAACCTAAGGATATCACACACATCCATGCCCGAGGCAGGATTCGAACCTGCGACCGTAGCGGTCGCGCGGTTCCAGACTGAAGCGTCTAGAACCGCTCGGCCACACCGGCCGGCCCAGAAGTGGTTGTTCTGGGTACTGATTTCTCAGGATGTATGCACCCAAATTACGTGAAAATATAATCACATGTCAGTTCTAGTATATTATATTTGTCCAATGAATACCCGTTTTTCATCTGCATTTCTTCTTGGTGTAGCAATGTTAATGGCCAGTAGTGTATTTCGCGTCGATCGGACCGTGATAGTAGCAGATTTGCGCAGTATTGTTAATTTGCGAAGAAATCACACTGCACTGGATTGCTAAACACACTAATCGTTTTATGAAGGTCGGGGCATACAACATCGAATGAAAGTTTCTAGACGATATTTGCCTTCTTTTTCACTAATTAAATTTTTTATTCGTGTTCACTGCGATTACAAGTTGTATCTCCTCTGCACGTCAAATTACGTCTATATGCAAACTTTTTTGCCCACCCTCCCCCCCCCAAAAAAAACAACGTCCAATCGGCATTCCTTATCTCCAACAATTGCAAAAAAAGTAGACGCTCTTTTTTTCACAGCAAAGAGCGTTGTCATCTCAGTTGCGGTAGCGCATCATCGCTGGTACTCGAAGCAGGAATATTACAATAATATCACATTACGTAGCGACATTACAAGACGATGGAACTTGGTAAAAAGCGAAGTAAACGATAACGCATGCGCTACCCTGAGACGAGGAGCCCGGCTACATCAATCCACTCACAACATTGAGGGCAAAAAAAAAAAAAAAAAAAAAAAAAAAAAACTGTGCGATATGCCTTAGACAGATGTGACGGAAGGCCGCGGAGCACATATGAACCCCTCATCACACCTGCATCATGAGTCCCAAAACACCCTCTCTGTGCTCTGCGACACGCCATATAGCAGCAATTTTCTTAAGCAATGCACTGAAACATTTATATATCTCCAGGCTATCGTCTTGAATTTGACAGTCATGATATTTATTGCACTAGTTAAGTCTACATCGTCTAAAAAGGGTCGTTACGTAAGCTGGAACTGTATTTGGCAAAACAAGATGCAGCCACAACAAGATACCAGGTACCACTGCCAGCAGAAGCAAGACAGAATCAAGGCGTTCCTGGGATAGGAAGAAAAGCGTCAACGGTGCTCGTTAACGACCTACACATTGTTGATGAGAAGAAATAAGAATCAAGTATCTGAAATCACAGATGTTGCTTGTAAGCTTAAAAATGCTGTTCTAGAGAGTCAAAGAATGATATTGTCACATCTAATTCCTCAGTTTCAATCCGGCGTACTTTATAAATTGTAGGTTTAGGATGACATCGCACATATCAATATTTCTGTCAATAATTGTAATTAAACACGACTGTTCTTCCTACTGTAGAAGTTTATTCGCCCAGATCGCACAAAAATACACTGTGATTACTAGTTTCAGCGTAATTAAATAGCCATCCCCAGTCCACTACTAAAGGAAAATTTCTTACAGGGCTGGTACATTTCGTCGATTGTTCACATTAATTGGACGCAACAGTAATGCATATTATGATACAATTATGGAGAATTTTGACGTCAAAGCAACATAAAATGCATACGAACTCGAAGTAAACGTACCTGATGCAGACAACATTCCGTAGTAACGTCTCTTATCACACAATAACAGAATAGCTGTGCGAACAGTGCGCAATAGTTACAGAAAAATACATAATCCATCTACAAAATGTTTTCATGTTGTGCCTTTGTCGACATCTGACAGGACACTGTCATGAGGCAGTCAACGGAATACGATTACATTCTGTTTTGAGGCACCTCCTGATGGCAGCATTCTTTTAGAGCATAGGACTATCTCTTCGAAATATGACATAAAGAATTTCGGATTATTTATTTTTTCAGTTTTTTGTGTGCAAAAGTCCATAAAAGTATAAGAATTGTACACCTTATCTTCCAAATATACAGATAAAAATTATTATAAAAATTTTGTTATTGTACTTTTTATCAGTTTTACGGCCATTGTTACCAGATACATAAAGTGGTAAACTATTAACGTTAGAATAATAAATTATTGGTACAGACAGAATAAAAATATGAAAAGGGTGTTTTGCGACTTTACTACATGTAAGTATAGAGTCTCGTATAATAACGTATCTTCAATGATAAGCTGATGTGTGTTGAGTAGCTAGAGGCCTAGGTTATGGTCCAATGTTTTAAGTGTGTTATCTGAGTCATGTTAGGATGATCGGAGCATACTGCCTCATTATACAAAAGTTCCTGACCAAACTCCATTTCTAAAGAGAGAGAGGGCTGCCAGGGGGAACCATGAAAACACCAGAGGTGGCATATCGTTATTATAATAAAACACGCTGGTGAGCTCTATTTTAATATACTGCAGCACCTTCGAGCGTACCATCACGTAAAGTTTTGTAAAAGATAAAAATGTGGAATGTTGCCTCTTTAAGATTTACATCTACATCTACGTGAATAGTCTGCTATTAACAATAAAGTGCCTGGCAGACGGTTCAATGAACCACCTTCAAGTTGTCTCTCTAGTTTTCCACTCTCGTACAGCTCGCGGGAAAACAAGCACTTGAATTTTGCTGTGAGAGTCCTGATTTCTCTTATTTTATCGTGATGGCCATTTCTTCCTATGTAGTTGGGTGCCAACAGAATGGTGAATGAAATTTCATGAAAAGATCCCTTCACAACGAAAAACGCCTTTGTTTTAATAAATGCCACTCCAATTCACGTATCATGTCTGTGGCACTATCCCCCCTCCTTCGCGAGAATACAAAACGAGCTGCCCTTGTTTGTACTTTATCGATGTCATCCGTCAGTCCCACCTGGTGCGGTACCCACACCGCACAGCAGAGCTCCAGAATATGGCGGACAAGTGTGGTGTAAGCAGTCTTCAGTAGACCTGTTGCACCTCCTAATTATTCTGCCTATGAATCGCGGTCTTTGGTTTGCTCTACCCGCAACATTATCTATGTGGTCGTTCCAATTTAGATTATTTGTAATCGTAATCCCTAAGTATTTAGTTGAATTTACAGCCTGCAGATTTGTGTGACTTACCGCGTAATCGAAATTTAGCGGATTTCTTTTAGCACTCACGTGAAAAACTTTGCACTTTTCTTTTTCAGGGTCAATTGCCACTTTTCACACCATACCTATATCTTATCTAAATCATTTTGCAATTCTTTTTGCCCATCCGATGACTTTACAAGACTGTAAATGACAGCATCATCTACAAGCAATCTTAGAGGGCTACTCAGATGGTCTCCTGTATAGATCGAGAACAAGAGACGGCCTATAACACTTCCTTGGGGAACGCCAATATTATTTCTATTTTACTCGATGACTTTCAGTCTATTACTAAGAACTGTGACCTTTCTGACAGAAAATCACGAATCCAGTTGCAGGACTAAGGTGATATTCCATAGGCACGAAGTTTGGTCTGAAGACACTTTTGAAGAAGGGTGTCGAAAGCCATCTGGAAATCTAAAATTATGGAATCATTTTGACATCCCCTGTCGATAGCACTCATTACTTCATGAGTACAAAGATCTAGTTGTGTTTCATAAGAACGATATTTTGTAAACCCGTGCTGACTTTGTGTCAATAAATCGTTTTTGGCGGCCGCTGTGGCGGAGTGGCTCTAGGCGCTTCAGTCCGGAACCGCACGACTGCTACGGTCGCAGGTTCGAATCCTGCCTCGGACATGGATGTGTGTGAAGTCCTTAGGTTAGTGCGTTGTAAGTAGTTCTAAGTTTCAGGGGACTGATGACCTCAAACGTTAAGTCCTATAGTGCTCAGAGCCATTTGAACCATTTGAATTAAATCGTATTCTTCGAGGTAATTCATAATGTTCGAACACAGTATGTGTTCCAAATCCCTACTGCAAATCGACGTTACTGATATGGACCTGTAATTCATTGGATTACTCCTATTACCCTTTTTGGGAAAGTATGTTTACTTTGAATTTGCATGCACTTTAGTCTGTTGGACAGAAATTTCCCTAATTGTTCATTTATATACATTACAGTTGTGTCCAGTTAACATGAACAGTCAACGAAATGGATTGGCGATTGCGAAGGCGATTTAATTTCGCTGAAACTAGTAATAATTGCGTATTTTTGCTCGATCAGGGCGATTAAGCTTCTGCTATAAGAAGAACAACCGTGTTTAGATTCTGAGATCGCCTCCAATAAAGCTGACAATGTCAGTTAATCATCATAATTCAAAGCAAAAGGCAAGTTGCCAGTAATATTTGTGTAACACTTGGCATAATATTCTTAGCGCGCGTGTGTGTGGATAAACGGAGAACCCATCCAGGGCAATCCAGGTCATCGCTTCCTCCACCTCCCTAATACAAACGGAAACGTGGGAGTTACGTCGCGTTGTGGAAGCAGCCCGCGAGATTTTCGGAGCACAGAGAATCTCTTTTGGGGTGGCTATTCGTGGACTGAAATCGCAAGCTGGTGTAAAGAAGTGACAACACATTAATGTGGAAGGCAGCCATTGTCATTTATATCTCGTAACAATAACTAAATATAAGAAATTGATTATTATAAGTGATACGATACGTGTTAGACAATGGCATGTAGCGCAACTGGGAGCCGGCAGCAATTGCCAGGGAGAACCAGCGCGTGAGACCAAACTATGGCAAAACGAACATGCTGCTTGTCGATGCCCGCATCAAATGATAGTTTCAATATAGAATTAGATTAATCTGAGACTTTAGTAAGATAATCAGCTTTTATTGCTTGAATTTTTGCGTTGCTTAATTAATGTCTATGTTTGTTATCAACATATACCTGTACATGACTGTAGCAGTAGTTGTACGGTTTACTTTTGTTTCTAGGAGCAAACCAGAGATATGATAGCAGATAAAAAATAAGTATGCTGCTTAATAGTGTTACTGAAAGATATTTGCGAGATGTGATTGGATGATTAAGCTTATTGCCTTCGGGATGTGTACTTAGGAAGCGACTACTGAAATACGCAGATGTATTGCTGTACTGGTGTGCTGAAGAGCTGTTTTTATGGCGCAGTCAGTGAGGAACAGGAATGAAGTAGCTATAGAATCAAACTACTGTAGGTTGCTTTCACGATATGGAGGCTAGCACGGTTGCTTACTGAGGCCAAAGCCTCACGTTCGAATCTCAATGACAGCCTCTGACTTGGTGTCAAAGTCTGGAACTTTCTCCGCTCATACGAGGTCAAATTAGACATTGATGGCTTAAATAAATAGCAACACTGATGCTAAAACTATTTAAGCGTCATCATACGAAAGGCGTAGCTCTGTCTCGGGCAGAACAAGATACTTCTTTAGTTTTCGTAATAAAGAAAATGGCTGTAGGAGGAATTGAGGATTAGGCCGCAGGGTCGGTATGGTTATTAACGGATTAGTTCAAGGGGTGGTCCGATGCCCTTTCTGTCGGGACGGAAAACGTATGCATTATTATTCATGCGAAAGTGAGCGAAGTTTGCTAAATATTGGCGAATCGTATTAGTGAGACAAGTCTTGAGTACCAGTCCGGAATTCACTAAACGGAAAGTGGAAAACCGCCTGAAAACCATATCCAAGCTGGGCGTCACACAGACTCTTGCCATCAATCCACCAGATGAATTCGATCTGGGGCCAGGGCACACTCCTGTCCCGGTAGCGATGTTTTAATAGGCATGGCAATCCCGCTGGCTAGGATAAGGAACGGTAAAGTTTTTGTGTGAGATGTATGGGTTAACGAAGAGGATTGCAGAGGGCAAAAGGGATTTTTTTACAGATGAAAACAGTTTCCAACATCTAGAAATGCAAATCTAGGGACGTAAAGGCACTGATGAGTAGCTGTATCTGAAGAACAAATCTGTATGGTTACGAAGACCAAAATGAGACCGTTTAAAGCTTTTTATAATAGTGTTACGGGAGACTTTTAAATATAAAATGAATTGATGCAGTACACTCAGTGCATGATGTCGAAAGGTCCGTGAGGTCGTTCACGCCATACACTGTTATGTGTAGAGGAGTCGCAACATTAGAAAATTGTACCGACATGATTCGGGGGTTGGCAGTTACGAAATAAAGTAAAAGCAAAGTTCCACGTTCTGCCCCTAGACTGACCGCTGCGTTATCCTCTGTCAATGCCGTCACTGGATGCAGTATGGAGGGGTCAGCACACCGACCCCCTGACCATTGTCGCGTCTCTTTACCGTGAGCCGCTACAGATCGGTCGAGTAGCTCCTCTGCTGGTTTCTCGAGCCCTTACCAGCCCTTCCATCAACGAAAATTCCGTGGCTGTCCCGGGAATGAAACCCGCGTCCCTCGCATCGCAGTCAGCCGCGCTGACCTCTTAGCTACGGAGGCGGACGTGGCTACGAAGGGCAGTCTTTAAGCTTTGGTTACCAACACAAAAATGTACGTTAATAATCTATTAGTTTGTCTGCATATACAAGTCTACCGCCTTGGTTCACACTGAAAACCCCATGCCACCATACTGCAGTGTGCCACTAACCGAGCGAAAACATACCATCGCACCTAACTGACAGAATCTGATGAGCTGTGTCATTTTTCCGCATCTCTAAGCGTGTGATGCTGTACTGTGGCGTGGGGATTTCACAGTGTGTCACGAGCACAAACATGATCCTGCAAATAAGAAACAAGGAAATATGTATTACTTAATGGCTACACCAACAACCCTTTGTCAGTTGCAAGTTTGCCAGGTACAACAAAAAATCTATTTTTAATATTTTATACAATTATTGACCGACTTTTAAAATTTAATATGCTGCCAAACAATTCACTAAAGTAATAATTTCATGTTAAAATGTTAACACAATAAGACAAATACTGAAATTAGAAACTGTGTACACGTCTGGATCGCTGGTCAGGGATTCGAACTGTCAACCTCCTGAATGCAACTCAACTATCTCTGGCGTTACCTCACTCGATTCAAATACCATGGAATTTATACTCTGATGTCTTAAATTCTAGCATGCTCTCCATCCTTCTTGTTAGTGCTTTCCGTATGTTCCCCTCTTTTCTTCGGAGAACCTCCTCATTCCTTACCTTTTCAGCCCACCTAATTTTGAATAGCGTTCTATAGCATCATGTATAACACGCTTCTTCCAGCTTTCCCATAGCACATGATTCAGTACCATTCAACGCTCTGCTCTAAACTGGCATTCTCAGTAAGTGCTTGCTCGGCTTAAGGCCTATGTTTCATACTAGCCGATTTCTCTAGGCCAAGAATTTACTTTTATCCAGTTCTAAACTGCTTTTCATGTACTCCTTGCTTTGTGCGTCAAGTGTTACTTAGTTTTCAATGTAGCGGAAGTTCCTCGCTAATCCCATATCTGCTGCTCCTCATAACATTCGTATTTCTACAGCTTACGCTTAATTCACGTTCTCTACTCATTAGACCGTTGATTCCATTCAATACCCCTTGTAATTCTTCCTAACTTTCACTGAGGAAGCCAGTGTCATCAGCGAATTCTATCACTGATACTCTTTCACCTCGGAATTTAGTTCCACCTGTAAACTTTCTTTTATTCTCATTATTGTTTCTTTGATATATCGAGTGAACAATAATGGCGAAAGAATACATCTCCGTCGTACAACCTGTTTTAATACGAGCAGTTCATTCTTGGTTTCTATTGCTATAGATGCCTCTTGGTTCTTGTACATATTGTACAGGGTGGTCAGAAACTGTCTGAAAAGGTAGTAAGGGAGTTGCAAGTTAGGTTGTGCTGAGAAGTAATTGTTAAGAAAAAAATTCGATACATTATGCTGTTTCTTACTGTATTTAATTAGCATTGAAGTTAGACATTCAGACCATTGTGCTCGCCACATACAAATAGTGTCAGTTTTTCTCACAGCTTAGATGATGGGGCAAGAGACAATGCACAATCTTTGTATCGCGCTCTTTTTCGATTTTTCGAGACCAAACGGAGAACGAGTCTGGTAACGCAGTCTCTGGCAGGCCCCTTGAATTTTCACGGGCAACGACCTGATGGGCTAATTTCAATGCTAATTAACTCGGAACGGTGCAGTGTATCTTACTTTTTCTTAATAATTATTTCTCAGCAGAACATACCCTGAAACACCCTTACAAACTTTTCAGACTATTTCACCGTCCTACATATATTATCCGTCTTTCCCTGGAGCTTATACCTTTTTTTCAGAATTTCGAATACATTGCACCACTTCTCATTGTCGAACGACTTCTCGAGCTCAACATATCCTATGAAAGTGTCTCGATTAAAGTCTTGCTTCTATGTCAAGCTCAAGTTTAGAACTGCCTCTCTTTCGCCGTTACCTTCCCTAAAGCCAAAGTGAGCGTCGGTTACCAGACACTCAGTTTTCATTGCCATTCTTCTCTACACTATTCTTGTCAGTGCACGAGACATCGACATTGATGGGCTATAGTTCTCGCACTTTTCCGAACGTCTGATGGCATGTCTCTAGATTGTTAGGTTTTACACACCGACTTCAATGGTCGCTTGACTGCGACTTCCTGATTTCAGAAATGTTACCTCTTCCTTGTGCCTTTATTGGTCGCAAGTCTTCCGGAGCTCCATTAAATTATGACTATAATACCAGAACCCCTATGTCTTCCATATGGACTTTTATTTTTTCCTCAGTCATGTATCGGACAATTCTTCCCCCTCGCAGAGCCTTAAGAGTACTATTTCCACCTTTGTGGTCTTTATTCTTCCGTTAATAGTGGACTTCCCATCACACTTTTAATGTTGACGCACTAGCTGTTAATTTCACCAGTTGTTATGACTTTTCTGTATGCTTTCATATACTACGAGAAAAATATTAATAATAGTGACTTGTATTTGGCACTCCTTTATTAATTTTCCATGCACAAAAGAATTTCCGCCTTTTTTTCCCTTCCAAAGTGCCATAACGCTGCGCCATACAGTCCACCGTTACACCCACACAGACCACCACCCTTTTGGCTCACGCTCCTTCACCAGTTATAAATAGCGAATATTAGTAATGTCAGAGGTATGAAAGCTTACAATCCATCTATGACGACCTCAAAAGTCTTTTGCTTAAATAAAGTAATTCTTGTGACCAGTGGCTGGCAAGCTCCTGATCTCCGTGCTCTTCAATGTAAGTTTCCTGATCACTCTACTTCACTGTATTTTTGGCAGTCTCAATAAAGAGGGCATTGGAAACGTTTTGTGAAACGGTGAGTTATCACTTTCATTCAAGTGGCTGAGGTTGGATTTGCCAGAAGAACGAAGGAGAAAAACGGAAAAGTAAAATGAATTTTGTTGCCTTTAAACAGAGTACACGCTGTGCTTAACACCTGTGGTGATTTCATAGACTCTGCCGGCTCTCAAACTCAGGCTCTTGTTGATTTTGATTGGAATGCTGTTTCAGTTGATTAGTTGATTGGTAATGTGATACATAGTCGACTCTGGATAGAAACAGTATCACACCAACGCTTTTTAACTGAAGTATACACAGCATACAGAGCGTCGAGCAAAAGATATGACTGACTTGTTGGAGGCGATATGGCGCTACTTTCCTGCGGCCTTTGAACGTACCGAACGTTTAATGTGGACACCCGAACCTTGGAACAACTCCTCGTTTTCTCAAGTTAACATGCATCGCCAGAGGTGGTGAAAATTTTGTGACAGACAAAAATCGCAAGTACGCCGCTATCTTCCTGCGATCTTTGAAGGTACCAAGTTTTCAATGTGGACACCCAAACCATGGAACAAGTGCTGATTTTCTGAAGTTAACATGCATCGCCAGAGGTGGGGAAAATTATGTGACAGGCAAAAATCACAAGACTGGAGATGGAACCTGAGAACTTTGGATCCATAGAATGGCACCTCATCACTTAGTCAACGAGCTACGCTTGCTATGTAGTATCAAGCAAAAACTTTGTTTCCAGGGTTTCTTGCCAAGACGGACGCAGCACGTTAAGCAGGATGGAGCGTCACATCTAGAAGTAAATTCAGGCGTGCTCCACGCAAGTATTTGGAACCCTTGCCGTTCATGTTGTACATTAGCGACATAGCAAATAATATTGGTAGTACCTCCAGAATTATGGCAGATGAAGTTATTGTCAATGATGACGAACTGTATAAAAACGTTACTCAGTCATCGAGGTTGGTCTTGATCAGATTTCAAACAGTTGCAGAAATTGGCAACTCGCTTTTGATATTAGAAATGTAAAATTTTTTCACTTCATAAAAGGGCAAAACGTAGTATCCTACGGCTGCAATATGTATTAGCCACAAATTGAACTAGTTAGCGTATAGAAATATCTGGATGAAACAGATGTGGGTGTATGAAACGAAATTATCACCTGGGCTCAACATTTGGTAAACTAGGCGCCTCAGTTTGGATCATTGGTAATACACTGAGAAAATGCTGCCAGTTTATAAACGAGATTGCCTAAAAGTACTCATATGATCCGCCCTACAATATCTGTCGAGTTTGTGAGATCCACAGGAAATAGGACTAACAGGAGGTGTTGAAGGTGTACAAGGAAAGGGCTCGAATGATCACGAATTTGTCTGACTCACTGGAGAGTACTGTAAAGTCAGAACTGTAAAACCAGACTTGGAATCCTTTTAAGATAGACGTCAACCATCCCGAGATACTATCAAGAACCAGTATTAATTATTGGACATAGTACAATCCCCCACGTATCTCTCCCACAGGGACTGCGAGATTACTGTTGCAGTAAACACAGAGCGCACAGATACACTTACGTCCCTTGCCGACTACATTTATGTACACGCTGATGTAGATGCTCAACTTACGTGTAGAAGAAGATGGTTATACCACCTAGGTCAGCAAACATCAAAGTCCACGATATCTTACGGTTTGTCTGGTATGAACTTGCACATTTTCTGCAAGTAGCTTACTGACTAGCCCCTTTGGTTTGCATAGGAATTTGACAGAGGGCAAAGATATTTCGCATTTACACTCCTGGAAATTGAAATAAGAACACCGTGAATTCATTGTCCCAGGAAGGGGAAACTTTATTGACACATTCCTGGGGTCAGATACATCACATGATCACACTGACAGAACCACAGGCACATAGACACAGGCAACAGAGCATGCACAATGTCGGCACTAGTACAGTGTATATCCACCTTTCGCAGCAATGCAGGCTGCTATTCTCCCATGGAGACGATCGTAGAGATGCTGGATGTAGTCCTGTGGAACGGCTTGCCATGCCATTTCCACCTGGCGCCTCAGTTGAACCAGCGTTCGTGCTGGACGTGCAGACCGCGTGAGACGACGCTTCATCCAGTCCCAAACATGCTCAATGGGGGACAGATCCGGAGATCTTGCTGGCCAGGGTAGTTGACTTACACCTTCTAGAGCACGTTGGGTGGCACGGGATACATGCGGACGTGCATTGTCCTGTTGGAACAGCAAGTTCCCTTGCCGGTCTAGGAATGGTAGAACGATGGGTTCGATGACGGTTTGGATGTACCGTGCACCATTCAGTGTCCCCTCGACGATCACCAGTGGTGTACGGCCAGTGTGGGAGATCGCTCCCCACACCATGATGCCGGGTGTTGGCCCTGTGTGCCTCGGTCGTATGCAGTCCTGATTGTGGCGCTCACCTGCACGGCGCCAAACACGCATACGACCATCATTGGCACCAAGGCAGAAGCGACTCTCATCGCTGAAGACGACACGTCTCCATTCGTCCCTCCATTCACGCCTGTCGCGACACCACTGGAGGCAGGCTGCACGATGTTGGGGCGTGAGCGGAAGACGGCCTAACGGTGTGCGGGACCGTAGCCCAGCTTCATGGAGACGGTTGCGAATGGTCCCCGCCGATACCCCAGGAGCAACAGTGTCCCTAATTTGCTGGGAAGTGGCGGTGCGGTCCCCTACGGCACTGCGTAGGATCCTACGGTCTTGGCGTGCAACCGTGCGTCGCTGCGGTCCGGTCCCAGGTCGACGGGCACGTGCACCTTCCGCCGACCACTGGCGACAACATCGATGTACTGTGGAGACCTCACGCCCCACGTGTTGAGCAATTCGGCGGTACGTCCACCCGGCCTCCCGCATGCCCACTATACGCCCTCGCTCAAAGTCCGTCAACTGCACATACGGTTCACGTCCACGCTGTCGCGGCATGCTACCAGTGTTAAAGACTGCGATGGAGCTCCGTATGCCACGGCAAACTGGCTGACACTGACGGCGGCGGTGCACAAATGCTGCGCAGCTAGCGCCATTCGACGGCCAACACCGCGGTTCCTGGTGTGTCCGCTGTGCCGTGCGTGTGATCATTGCTTGTACAGCCCTCTCGCAGTGTCCGGAGTAAGTATGGTGGGTCTGACACACCGGTGTCAATGTGTTCTTTTTTCCATTTCCAGGAGTGTATTATTAGTGCTTCCGAGGATGATCTCAGTTTACTTTACTTGTTACAACTTGGAAGATGAGAGTGTCTCTTCAGAAGAAATGCACAGTTTTTATTTTCAAAAATCCAGTTTTCGGTCTACGCCTTTGTTATTCACGGAGGTGATGACGGCTGCTGCATTTCATGTTCGCCCGAAGCAACAGGCTGTTATTATAGAGTTGCTGTATTGTGAGAACGAGAGAGTGACAAACATTCACAAGAAATATATGAAGCTGTTGAGCGTAGTACAGTTAGTCACTGGGCTAGCTGATTGTTAGGTGAAAGTGGGCACGCTAATACACGGACTCTCCCGCACAGCGGCAGATCGTGTAATGCACAGACTGCTCATAATTTGCTACGTATTCACAATCCGATTTAGGCTCACATACACACAGCAGTGAACGAGTTGTCTGTCCGAGTGGGACTAGGAGAAGTGAATGTGCAAAGAATACAGTGCGAGATGAGGTTGAACAAGTTTTGCTACAGGTGGATTCCGAGACCGTTGACGGATACCCATAAAGAGACACGAAGACAGTGTGCAACGAACTTTTGGAGCAGTACGAGAATTCTGGAGATACCTTCCTAGCAGGAAGTGTGATGGGACATGAAACGTGGGATTGTCACCTCGAACAAAGAACGAAACGGCAATCGATGGAATGGCACCTAGAAACAGCGTCTTCAGCATGACAAAAATTGGCCAGGTGTGAGCAAGAGTCATGCTCTGAGTGTTTCGTACAAACTTAATTATGTACACAATCCCGGGAATCGTGAATCTCAACACTGACACTGGCGAGATAACGGTCCCGAGAATTCCAGGACTTCCGAGAATGTTTCAATTTTAAGTTGGAAGTCTGACAACAAATAACAAAAGAAATATTTTTCATGTGACGTTATTACAAATTAACAGTTTTCAATCTTTTTCCTTACTTGTACTTTGAAACGTTGTTTCTCGCCAACATCGTGATTCTAGTCCACAGGTAAGTACCCTACAAGTTTTGATGAAAGATTTTACAAGTATCAAAACATGTTATACGGGGTGTTCAAAAAGTCTCTCCACAGTGCTGTACGATTTTCAGTCGCGCATGCCCTATGATTGTTCGCCTGCCTGTGTTACTTCCCTTCAAGTGGACTCTCTCAACATTCCACTGTTTCGCTTATCTCAGCCAGCATCAATGGTATCTTTGGTGTGTGTCGCTACGTGTTGACGTGAACGTTTAAATTTAGTTCCTTTCTTCGTTTGTTTCGTTTTTGTCACTGTTAAAATGCTAACCATTGAAGAACGTGTGTTTTTAGTAGAACAAGTGTTCAAAGTTGGCCGTAAACACAATTTCAATTCGCCAATCAATTAATTCAGCTTTCCCGGAGACAACACTCCCACATCGCGATACTGTGCGAGATTTGATTAACAAATTTCAAAGTATGGGTTCAGTGACAGATGCACCGAGAAGTGGTAGTCCTAGCGTTTTGTCTGAGGATAAACTACTCGATATTTCCGATAAAATGTCCATGAGTCCGAACAAGTCAGTAAGAAAAATCGCCCATGGAATCGATGTTAGTGTCGGAACGGCCCACACAGCTGTAAGCAAAAAATTAGAACTTTTCCCATACAAAGTAACAATCGTGCTAGAACTGAAAACTACTGATCAAGACAAGAGACTGCATTATTGTCAATGGGTCAGAAATTTCATTCAACCAAATGGAAGGGATATTCTTAATTAAACGTTTTTCACTGATGAGGCGTGGTTTCATTTCCCCAGGTACATGAACTCGCAAAATTTTCGTATGTGGAGTACTGCAAATCCATTGTGTATTCATGAGGAACCACTTCATTTTGTGAAAATTGGAGTTTGAATTCCAATTTCTACACGTCGAATTGTGGTTCCCATATTTTTCAACGAAACAATAAACGCACAACGATTCTACCGTGATGTTCTGTCCCATTCATAGGAGAAATACTGAACGGTTATTTTCAACAAGATGGTGCAACCGGCATACGGCTCGCGTTTCTATGTCACTGCTTGCTGATGTTTTTGGTGATCGCATAATTTCACAGGGACTTTGGCTTCCACGATCGCCTGACCTAACACCACCCGACTGTTTCCTCTGGTGTGCAGCGAAAGCAACTGTCTATTAAAAGGGTTCAAAATCCATCGATGAATTGAAAACTGCAATGTCCAGTTTCAATGCTTCCGTTACAGAAGAAATGTTACAGCTTGTGTTCGGAAACATGATTAGACGAATTGAATTGTGTATTCAACAACAGAGGGGACACTTTCAACATTTAATGTGAAAATTTGTAAGTAAAAATGAATAGTGAATAAATAAATAACTTGTATTTCAGTGAGTTTCATTTCGGTATATTCACTGCGGCATACGGCACGCGCGGCTAACAATCATACCGCACTGCGAAGAGACTTTTTGAACACCCCGTATAAATGACTGTATCTTTTGACAGCATTCATTTAGAGGGTTATAGTTTTTACAGCGCAAAGAGACCATAGACTTTAGTGAGTGACATAAATTTCAACTTGGTCCGACTGCTTGTTACTGAGAAAAGGACTCTTTACACACAGTTTGGTAACAAATGACAAAGAAAATATTTCGGTGTGGTATAGTTACAAACCCACCATTTTCTGATTTTCTTCCTTTACTTGTACTTTGAAACCTTGCTTTTTGTCAAATTTTATCATTCTAGTCCAAAGGTAAATCCCCCAGAGGTTTTGATGAATAAGCTTTCGAGTATCAAAATATGTGACTTAAATGACCGTACCTTTTGATTTCATTGACTACCCGTTTCTGAGGAAAACGGTTTTTAACAGTCGGATAGACAGGCATCAAAATGATCCCACAAGGGTACCATTTCTATCGTTTGAGGTACGAAACCCTAAAAGTGATGGCTATTGTGTTTTTTGATTCAGGACGACTATTGCTTGTGGACACCATACAACATTAAACCAATATCATTTCTGATGCGTGTATGGTAATCCTCAAAATGTGGCGTTCGACATCAGCTAAAACACCGTTTTACTGTTGCGTGATGACACTCGGTCACATGTGAGTGAGAAAACCACTCAGGAGATAAAGGGTAGGTGAACAACACTGAAACACCAACCCTCAGCTCTCATCTGACACACGATGACTACTGCCTCTTCGGTTAACTGAAGGAATTCCTTCCCAGAAATAGAATAAAAGATGACAAATCCCTTGTGAAAGCTGCTAAACAGTGGCTCAAACGTTCCTCTGGAATAACCGTCGCATCGTAAATGCAAGGCTGATTTTGCTGCTCGTTCGTCGGATAAGGGAGTTTTCTTCTCTGCATCAGCTGTTTGATACCGTGTATGCGAAATGGGAACGCAGCATACAGCATATTGTGGCACAGAGGCTGAACCATCGCTCTCGACGTTCTGAAGAATCATGATTAATCTCTCTGAGTGGTTCTCCATGTTTACATCCTCTGTGATTGGCCTAAACTCACTTAACGGGCATGCGGGTATTGTTCCTTCAGTACAGCCAATTCGAAGGAGACGTCGCTTTGGTGATGCACATATTTCATGTGCATCCAGTTTTACCTGATTGCTATTCACAGTTAAGTGCCTGGGAAGAGGGCGTTTCGAATCCGCGACCAGCCATCCAGATAGAGGTGTTCCGTGATTTTCCCAAATCGCTTAAGGTGAATATCGGGATGCTCACTTTACAAGAGCACGCCTTTTACAACTTGAGCGACGTATCGCATTACCTCGTCATCAACATAGCTTGGACCCTAATATCCACTCCCAATTTTTTTCTCCAAGTTAATCAAGTCATGTGCTTCTCTCATTTATCTCTTCTTTACCTACTCTTACGGAATTTTGCCATCATGACATTAAATTTATGCACTGATTACGTCTGTGGACTCTGAATAATAATAGAATAGAGACAATTATGTTATATTTTGTATTTGTAAAGGATTAAGTAGTGGATTTGTGAAATAATATCTGTGTCGGCGTGTTTGCCACAGAAAAGAATTAATAAAGAAAAACTCAAGGATTTAATGACAATCAGCCATTGTATAAACAGCAGTTTAACGCATAGGTAGCTTTCATTTGTCAAGATTGTAAGCTGGACGCCATTAGGCACTGATTATAAAGAAAGGTGTGTGAACTTGTTATTATACGAGTTTTAAATATAGTTATTTAGTGAGAACTCGCATGGTATTATTAGAAAGCTTGCCTGGTATTTTACCCATTTATTTAAGACAGTTTCAGCTTTATAAGTAGAGTTCGTCGTGCGGAAAGAGCCTCCTCCGCGGCAGATTCAAATCTGATAATAATGGCGATCATACCGCAATAAGCGGTCAGGTAAAAAGTGAATTTAAAATTATTTCTTACAGCAGTTCGAGATCGGAGTACAAAGCAGCAGATTTTACTTTGTGTTTCACAGGCGGACGCGGGCTGCTAATATTGTAAACTTTAACAGTGTCAAAGTTAAAATACTTTCTCATGTTTCAAAAGGAAAACTTGCTATGAAAAAATTCTAGACTGGTAAAATTTATGGAAAAATCATTTTCTGTTTAGTAATGATAGTCTCATGCTCTAGTGTTAGCCGTGGCACTGATTAATAATTAATGTTGACGAAAAATCCACTGCAAGGTTTGAGGTTCTTTAAGCATTGCGTACAGTAACTTCATTATTTTTGATAACAGAAATAATTTCAGAACATTTTTACGATAGTTGTAGCAGAGATGGATATGTTGTGCATTCTACTGAGTTACAGTAACAATACTGTTCATTTAATGAGAAGGCAGTTCCAGTATAATAATAATTAATCTCATTTGTTCGCAACACACAATTAACCAAAGTAAACCAGTGTACAGAAAAACAGTGGAGCGCGAGAAACCATTGTAGGAAGCATTTTCTTTCTTATATGGATGGTCAAAACGAAAATAGTGCGACAGCATGTGGAGTAAAGAAAGTAAAAGTATATTTGCTGCCCTAATACAGCAGACTAGACGCCCGCGCAATAGGTCCCATGTTCACGATCGAGCGGTGGCGCTCTTCACCAACACAATGTCAAAACTGTGGAGACGACATCAGACTTGCCTGACAGGAATCTCAATAGAAGAACTAGCACCAACGTCTCGAAGAGCGCCAGTGGTGGTCCATCACGTTTCCCAATCACTTCACCATATCCGCGCTTTTTTTAACGAGTACAGCTCCGTTCAAGATGGCTCTGCCGGAAACCAGACCTGCAACGGCTCGCGACATCTGTCGGATATTAACGACTGGACGCCGCCGCAATCCTATTAAGGGGACGCATTCAGATATCAATTGGCGTGTAGTATGGCGATCGATACACCACATTTCCTAAGACACAGAGGCAATGTTGCACCTAACAGTTAACGGTAAAAATGGCACCAGATACAGACTCCACGTGATTCATGTGACGGATTCACCATTGTGGCCTCAATCCTAAGCTCTGGACAACGATGAACACCGCGTCATATGCGGCCCCTTGGCAGATGTGTGGCGTTTGGCGACACATTTGATCGCCTTCCTATTTTGTGTGGGACAGCACAACAAAGGACCAGAGATTATATCCTTCTCGGACGGGATGTACTAAAACGAATGATGTAACTGGCTTCGGGCCCAGATGGTGCTATGTTTTTTCAGAGATGGCTCAAAGAATGTATTGGACTTTTGGACCTTTTCACAGGAACGACAGCAGAAGATCGTGAGCATTCCGAAATACCTTCAGTATTTCTCTAACTTCCTACGAAGTGCGTTTCAAGTCCGCCTCGCACAGCTGGAACGTCCAGGGTAGGGGATTTAAACTATCGATGCCCTGGAAGACTGAACGGAAGATCAGAACCGGTGAATACCACATGCATACGAGAAGACATACCTGGATGACTGAGCAGCAGGTGGATTGGAAATACTTTTCTCCATTGTGCTGTTTGTTTCTTATACTAGAATAGTATTAAGTTTAATAGCTTTCAAGCAATACAGAAATATTATTTGTAGTATGACAACGAAGTGGTTGTTACCGAAATTTAACTTTACTTAACTGTTATACGTGTAGCGGGATTTGCGTCAATGCCTGAAAGATATTGATTAAAATTTAAAGCAGGGAAGTATTTCTTTTAATATATTTTTCAGTTTCTGATGTACGAGGGTGAGTCAAATGAAAACCTTAAATATTTTTTTAAATATTATTTATTGTGCAGAAGTGGTACAAAGCTGTATAACTTTTCGTCATAATCTCCCCCACGCTCAATTCAAGTCCTCCAACGCTTACGAAGTGCATAAATTCCTTTAGAAAAAAATTCTTTTGGTAGTCCGCGCAACCACTCATGCACTGCGTGGCGTACCTCTTCATCAGAACGGAACTTCTTTCCTCCCATTGCGTCTCTGAGTGCTCCAAACATATGGAAATCACTTGGGGGAAGGTCTGGTGAGTATGGTGGATGGGGAAGACACTCAAAATGCAGGTCTGTGATTGTTTCAACTGCTGTGCAGGCAGTGTGGGGCCTTGCATTGTCATGTTGCAAAAGGACACCTGCTGACCGCAATCCACGTCGCTTTGATTTGATTGCAGGCTGCAGATGATTTTTTAGGAGATCTGTGTATGATGCTCTGGTGACACTGCCCTCTAGGCATGTAATGCTCCAACATGACGCCTTTTTCGTACCAAAAGAGAGTCAGCATAGCCTTTCCTGCTGATGGTTCTGTTCGAAACTTCTTTGGTTTTGGTGATAAGGAATGGGGCCATTCCTTGTTCGCTCTCTTCGTTTCCGGTTGGTGTATGTGAACCCAGGTTTCGTTCCTTGCGAGGAAGCCATCACCTTCTCGTAGAAAGCGCCGAAGAAGTTCTTCACAAGCATCAACACGTCGTTCTCTCATTTCAGGAGTCAGCTGCCGTGGCACCTATCTTGCAGACACTTTGTGAAACTGGAGCACATCATGCGCAGAATGGTGTGCTCACCCATGACTAGTCTGTAAACATGCTGCAGTGTCATTCAGTGACACTCGGCGGTTTTCTTTCACTATGGCTTCAACTGCTGCAATTTTCTGTTGAGTCGTAACTCGTTGTGCCTGACCTGGACGAGGAGCATCTTCCATTGAAGTCACACCATTTGCGAACTTCCTACTCCATTCGTAGACTTGCTGCTGTGACAAACATGCATCACCGTACTGAACCTTCATTCGTCGATGAATTTCAATAGGTTTCGCACCTTCACTACGCAAAAACCGAATAACAGAACGCTGTTCTTCTCAGGTGCAAGCTGCAAGTGGGTCGGCCATCTTTATACTGATACTGTGACGGTATGTGTGTATCTGCACTATGCTACCACCTACAGGCCATTCTGCACGCTGCTTGTAGCACGCTTACCAACTTACAGGATAACGGCGCAAAATTTCGATTTGTTATTTCAAATTTAAGGTTTTCATTTGACTCACCCTCGTATGTTTAACTTTCCAAAGTGTTCTACTTTATTACAATGTTAGTCTTATGTCAGTCTGGTTTATAGTTGATCTGTTCAGCTCATATGAATAAAATTGTTAATCTGATTTTGTAACTGCAACATAAAATAATTATCCAAGATCGCTAAATCACCTGTTTCTGGCACACTTCGCAGATTGACGATTTAAAGTTCGTGAGCCTGCCAGCCTGGTTGTGGTTTTTAGGTGGTTTCCCACATCCACTTAGGTAGTTACCAGGTTGGTATCTATACGTTCCGCCTGAGATACACGCTACGAAAACAGTTAGAAAATGTTATCACGCCTGAACATGAGATCGACGCTAGACGCAGAAAGAGGGCCTAGATAGATTCCTTCGAGGCGGTAACTGTGGCTTCAGAAAGGGCATGAGGCCACCAAATACCAATAATACTGCCAAAACCGAAGTATAAAAATGGTGACACAGTACGGACGCGGGAAAAGGCAAAATGGAAAAGAAGAAGAATCCAGAGGAATAGACGATGTTGGGAAAAATTGAAAACATTGTTAAGGAGATTAATCTGAGAAAGGAATTCTCTGTGCGAACTGTGCTCTTAGCAAGGCCGTTGCAATTACGGAGAGATAACAGACGAGCATCTTTCAATAAAGAAACTATTTGTCGTGGTTAACTGGTGAATTTCTCTTCTCTTTTTTTCCCTTGCTGCCCTTCAGTTTTGACGGAAGAGTGAAATAGAGCAGTGGTTAAAGTTGGGCCTCATATGCCACTGAAGATGTAGAATCCTCGTCTGGCTCTAATTACATACGTTTTTCTGTTGTTTTCTTAAATCAGTTAAGGCGAATGCGGGCATATTCCGTGAGAAAGGACATGCGAAGAATATATCCACAGCCTTGCCCAGCAATCCGAGATTGTTTTCCGCCTCTAATCACCTCGTCGTCGACGGGGTACTTAGCACTGCTCTCCCCTCTCCCACTTTCTCTTACGCTGTGCAAGGCTTTATGGAAGACGGTCAACTGAGCAGCAGTGGAATGGAAAAACTGGAGGCAAGAAACGATGGAGCTCCGTCTTATCCTCACGGCACACCTAAAACAAGCGTTCTTAGCTTTGCTACAGATGTGAGTCGCCTCGAATAGTTGTTGTTTAGAAATGGATGACTGGATACGTTGATTACTAAATGGCTAAAACGGTCACACAGTTCCACTGCTCCCATAAGCAACAAACATTTTATTTTCAGTGTTTCATATGACTGCTAAGAGAACTTAAAATTTAAAAATGTGATAATATGCTCATTAAGACATATAATCTTCCGTCAAAAAATTAATGTACTGAGTGAATGTTACATCAGAATCAAATTAAGTCGTCAGTTGCACAGATATCTTTATTTAGTTATACCGGTTGCAAGAAATTAATTTGTCATCTTCAGAAGCTTAAAAAATTAGGGATATTGTAAATCATATGATGTAGGTCATACATTTGTGTAAAGTATGGGAAGTGTTTTACAGAAACTTAATAAGTATTGGTCTAACAACAGATGTCAACATCTTCTTCAGTGAAAGGTAGCCTTTATGTTCGAGCCACATTTTCTTTCCTTATTTTTCAGTTTTACAATTTTGTACTGCGTCTTCAGATATGACGTAGCGTTCAGTGAGTGAAGCAGTACTGCAGAAAGCAGACAATCGGGAGTAATATTTCAGTTCGCACGCTGCTGAAGGAGCCTGTGGACCATATGGCGTTGCCAGTGAACAGTGGTGTGAGGCGCTGTGGCTGGACATGAACCGCACATTACGTCAGCAGCGAGGTACGAAGGGAACGCACAGTTATCCTGGCATGATGCAAGTAACCTTGCTTAGTAAATATTTGCAAGTAAAAGTAGCTCTTTACCAGTATAGATATTAGGAAAAGCCTACAGAGCATAAGTACTTTAGGACAACGATATTACAACGCCAGAAATCGATCATTTTAGTAACCATATGGATAATGTTTATGCTAACGAAAACGTATCAACGACTACGACATATC
The DNA here is from genome assembly GCF_021461385.2 of Schistocerca piceifrons. NCBI lineage: Eukaryota > Metazoa > Arthropoda > Insecta > Orthoptera > Acrididae > Schistocerca > Schistocerca piceifrons. Next base: position 522,119,827 of record NC_060143.1, read on the forward strand.
AGGTGTGTGACTAAGGGGTACAGGCTGCGCGCCATAGTCGCCAGTCGCCAATAGGATGCGTTCCTATCTAGTTCTGTCACAGTCACGGGCAATTGTCAGTTTTCAGTTAAATCACTATTAATTGTCAAACGTAGGAATTAAACAGCCAACCGGTTGCAAAAAGCTGCTTGGTACATTGACCTAGGTGAAATTAACCGAGATGACAGTTCTCATGACGTGCAAATGTTACGTAAAAATTACAATGCGAGATAGCAGTGGTCAGAGTTCAGAGCAGATATGCTCAAGTCAAAAATAAAATAAGACACATTCCAGCCTTTGGCACGTTTGCATAGCTAGGAACATCAGACTGATCGGCCTAGAGGCTTACACTGCTGCCACTACAACAATACTAGTTGCGCCGCCTATCTGGCGCGGACAGTGACATGTGCCCTCTTGAAACTTTATAACAGAAATAACTGAAAAAAACACAGGTAATTATAAAAACAAAATACAAAGGAAGGGGGCTTAAAGTATTTCTGAAAATACACAGTAGTCAAGCAGATGAAGTATAATTAAGAGTCATCTATTAGGCTTTACAGAAATTACTTTTACGTGAAGGACAGAACAATATAGAAAATTTATACAAACAGCTTCACCATCCAGAAAATAGATACATGAAGAAACTGATGTTACGGAACTAGACGCAGAAAAAATAATAAAAAATAGAGGTATCAAATTTCCGCTAGAAGTGGATTAAAACCGTTGAAAACATTTTTGCTAAGTAACTGTAGCTGTTCATTAGGATGAGACCATCGTTCTTAAAAATACGCTTGAAAATCTCCAGCTCTTCGAGAATGTCGAGCCTATCACCTTTCTTTTATCATTTAAAATGGACATTTCTTCAGTCCTTCTCGGTTTGCGAACGGAAATTGAAAGATGATCAGGAAAAGTGGAACTGAGTACATTAGTGCCTCTTTTTTCCAAGAATGTTCCTTGTAGCAGACGATAAAAGATCTTCCAAATTGTCTTATATAATAAACGGAACACGTATTACAAGTAATTCTTATACACTCCTGAGTTGTGTATAAGAGTAACTGTGGACTTGAGATTGTGAATAAGGTTTTTCTTTGCAAGTTATTGTTAGTGGAAAAGGTAACATTGCACTAGTATTTCTTAATTAAAGGACGACAAATTTTATAAGAAATACGACCTAGAAATGAAATCCAGAAAACATTTTTGTACTCGTGAGTCTTAATTTTGAAGATCTTGTCAACTAACTTAGGACCAAAGCCGTTATTAACTTCAATAGTGTTTGATATATTCATCTCTTCATCGAGTTTGTTAGGTGACAAAAGTACAGAAAATGCACGATGAATGGCTGAATGGAAAAATAATTTTTTATGGGAATGGGAACGCACTGAACCAGAGGGCACAATTTATTGTGTAATATCGAAAAATACCGAAAGAAATTATGTCGTCGTGAATAGCAATGCTGAGGTCCAAGTAATTAAGCTGACCATCGTTATTTTGTAATTCACAAGTGCAGCAGATTTTCTCATGAAGACTATTAAAAATTTCAAACATACGTTGAATTCCATCCCGGGAACTCCTGTATGTGACCTAAACGTCGTCTACGTACCGATAATATGACAAAATACCCAAATCAGCAGCTGAAAAATTATTGAAGAATTTCTCTTCCAGTAAATTGATGAAAATATCGGCTAAGGTGTCTCCTGGTGGGTTAACCGTTGCCAGGGCGTCAAACAGTTGGTATAGGTTGCCACTGATAACAAAATAGTTGTATTTTACTACTATTCTTAGCAAAAGAATTATGTCATGGAGTTGCTCATCAGAAATATCTTTTTTAAAAGTGCGTAGGTTTTCTTCAACGATGTCACCAGTTGTTTGAACCTGTAGGTTAGTATATAGGTTCATAATATCTAATGAAAACAATTTAGTATCTTGAACACACTGCACATCTTTGATTTGACTGGTTAGATTTTGACTATTGCCAATGGAATAATTACTTCAAAGAGCAAAGAACTTTTTTATTTTATTTTAAAGAGACCTTGCTAACTCACGATATGCACTGTTCATACTTTTTCACAATCGTACGTATCGGATGGTGAATTTTATGTACTTTAAACTGGGAACGCAGTTTTGGGGCCTGTGTATTCATATTAATAATCTGTGTTTTTTATGAAACGTTTAATTGTGTCGATATTATCAATTTATGGAGATCAGTAAATAGATACGTACATCATAATGGCATCCTTTTTGAACGTTATTCCGAATAATACAGAGTCCAGCTTCATCACTTGGAATCACAGGAAGTAGAATTGCACTTTTGAGAACCCGACGGCGCAGATACTGCTTCTGGAAGGGACATAAACTTCGAAAGCTTCTCGGCAAAAAGGGTAGAAAAAATCCTACACGACGACTCACCAAGATAGTCCAAGGACATATTGTCTTAATGTCCGGAGAATTCGGATCGAAAACCACGGCCAGCCACGCTGTACATCTCTTACATCACTCTCTACGGACTCTCTGCCTAAACTGAGTCATTGCTGGAGGTTTAGTACAAGTGGGGGGGGGGGGGGGCGGGGGAGGGGGGGTTATTGCAACAGAAGCATAATGCCACCAAATATGTATCACTGTACGTATTGTATGTGATTATTGTAACCAGAAGATTGATAATTTACATTGCATTATATGTAACACATTTGAGAAACGTAGCAGATAATTCTACTCGTAATATCTAAAAAGAGGGGCTACTTTTCATATTAAACTTTTCAATTTAGATAGTTTACGTTTCTGAAATTCTTTTAAAAGATTCATTTTGTAGCCCATATCAATTATATCCAAAGTTTCCGTGTTAAGCAAGGATGCTAGTAGTTGACAACTCATTAGCAGAGTTTGAAATACGTAAACACTCCTACCATGATTAAGTTCATTCCAATGTAGAACTTCTTTGATTCTGTAGCATCTCTTATAAAACTGCGAAAATTAGCCACTCCTTTCAGATATTAGGACTGTGGGTCATGTTTTTCAAATGTATAGCATATAACACCCTCAAATACCTTAGTCCTTTTTATACGCTTTTATATATGTTCCTTGCTGCTGACAAAACAGTTTGACATGTACTTATATGCTATTCATTTACTGTAAATTACCAATTTGTCAATCTCTGTTTATGATAATCACATACAACAATTACAGTTACGGACACTTAACGGCATTATGCACCTTTGAAGTAGACATTGGGATCTGATAAATCGGTACTAAGTTTCTGTAATACGCTTCTTATACTGTACATAAACGGCCAAGGTCTAATGATTTATAACATCTATAAATTTGTAGGTTTCTGAAGATGACAAATTAATCTGTCGAAACCGGTAAAGCGAAATAAAAATATCTGGACAACTGACGACTGATTTTATACTGATACATGCACAACACCCGCAGGTAAAAGAACAGCTACTAATAAAATAATAGGTCAAAGGACGATAATCAACGATAGAAAGTGTGTATATGTCTTGAGGTAGCATAACTTGTAGCGCACGAATTGCCAAGACTATACAGGGTCGTCCATTGATCGTGACCGGGCCAAATACCTCACGAAATAACCGTCAAACGAAAAAACTAGAAACAACGAAACTTGTCTTGCTTGAAGGGGGAAACCAGATGGCGCTATGGTTGTCCCTCTAGATGGCACTGCCTTAGGTCAAACGGATACCAACTGCGTTTTTTTTAACTAGGAACCCCCATTTTTATTAGATGTTCGTGCAGTAGGTAAAGAAATATGAATGTATTAGTTGGACCACTTTTTTCGCTTTGTGATAGATGGCGCTGTAATAGTCACAAACATATGGCTCACAATTTTAGACAAACAGTTGGAAACAGAAAGGTTTATTAAATTAAAATACTGAACGTAGGTACGTTTGAACATTTTATTCCGGTTGCTCTTATGTGATACATGTACCTTTGTGAACGCATGCTGTTACAGCGTGATTACCTGTAAATACCACATTAATGCAATTTCCCCACAGAAAGAAATCCGAGGACATCAGATCCGATGAACGTGCGGGCCATAGTATAGTGTTTCGACGACCAATCCACCTGTCGTGAAATATGCTATTCAATTCCGCTTCAACCGCACGAAAGCTATGTGCCGGACATCCGTCATATTGGAAATACAACGCCATTCTGTCATACAGTGAAACATCTTGCAGTAACATCGGTAGAACATTAAGTAGGAAAGCAGCATATATTGCACCATTTAGATTGCCATCGATAAAATGGGGGCCATTTATCCTGCCTCCCATAATGCCGCACCAGACATTAACCCGCCAAGGTCACTGATGTTCCACTTGTCGCAGCCATCGTGGATTTTCCGTTGCCCGATAGTGCATATTATGCCGGTTTACGTTACCGCTGTTGGTGAATGACGCTTCGTCACTAAATAGAACGCGTGCAAAAAATCTGTCATTGTCCCCGTAATTTCTCTTGTGCCCAGTGGCAGAACTGTACACGATGTTCAGAGTCGTCGCCATACAATTGCTGGTGCATAGAAATATAGTACGGGTGAAATCGGTGTTGATGTGGCATTCTCAACACCGACGTTTTCGAGATTCCCGATTCTCGCGAAATTTGTCTGCTACTGATGTGCGGATTAGCCGCGACAGCAGCTAAAACACCTAATTGGGCATCATCATTTGTTGCAGGTCAAGGTTGACGTTTCACACGTGGCTGAACACTTCCTGTTTCCTTAAATAACGTAACTATCCGGTGAACGGTCCGGACACTTGGATGATGCCGTCCAGGATACCGAGCAGCATACGTAGCACATGCGCGTTGGGCATTTTGATCACAATAACCATACATCAACACGATATCGACCTTTTCCGCAATTGGTAAACGGTCAATTTTAACATGGGTAATGTATCACAAAGCAAATACCGTCCGCACTGGAGCAATGTTACGTGGTACCACGTACTTATACGATTGTGACTATTACAGCGCCATCTATCATAAAGTGAAGAAAGTAGTCCAACTAAACCATTCATATTTCTTTACGTACTGCACGAATATGTAATAAAAAGTGGGGGTTCCTATTTAAAAAAAAAAACGCAGTTGATGTCCGTTTGACCTATGGAAGCGCCATCTAGCGGGCCAACCACAGCGCCATCTGGTTTCCAACTTCAAGCTAGACCAATTTCGTTTTTTGAAGTTTTTTCTTTTGACGCTTATTTCGTGAGATATTTGGCCCGGTCACGATCAATGGACCACCCTGTATACGTCGAGTATTTGAGAATGAGAGTACTTGACGACTCCCAACGAATTTTACACGTAATTTCAAACCATTTCGAAGCCTTTTTTCTCTTACATCCTGTACAACAGACTGTCCGGAAAAATTATCGTTTACATCACTTTCGCTGTTCGTGAAGTAAAACTTAAGTGTCAGTAATGGAGTTTTGATTTATTAAATCTTTACTTTCAACTTTGTTCTTCACACTTGTTGCAGTCGGAACCCAAAATTCCACTGAACCGCAGGGTTATAATTATCATTCTACTATTCATCAGTCAGAAATAAAGACTGAGGTCATAAAGATTGAGCTACATGGAAAACTGGTTTTTCTTACAACGGAGCAGACATTACACAGACCCTACTCTTCCAGTGTTCGACAATGAGGGTATTTACGAAATTTCAACATAATTATGATTTGGAGTCTTCAACCATAAACTTCAAATATTTAACGCATTGACTCGTTTATGAAACAATCAGACATCTGTAGCTGAGTTATACAGGGTACAGGGGAGTTAGATATTTTAAGTAATGGAGGCCGGGGGGGGGGGGGGGGGGCGAGGGCGTTTTGTGGTTACTGATGTGATATATACAGGGCCATTTACCTAATTCTTGCTGCCCTTTTATTTCGTGAACCGTTAAATATAACGAAACGAAGCTTCCAACGTACTACAGCGCGCAGAGTGGTTCATAATTTTGTAGCATGTTTAAATCAATTGATTCTTGTGTCAACCGCTACGATGAAGGAAGCATGTTTTCTTTTAAATGGAACAATACACTTTTTTAACGGATATGGCAAGCTGTTGTAAAGGCAAAAACAGCTTTAAACGCAGCTCCGTCGTTTTATCAAGCTGTTAAGCTACATTCTTGTTTCTACAAGAACTGTTAAACGTGAGCACGTACAATCATTTCCAACAGTTTTCCCAGGCTCCTTCTAATAGGCACAAAGAAGAACCGAGAGAAATTACGCTTAATCTTAATAAAGTAACATTTTCAACTTTTGTACTCCTGTCTTCCTCAGTTGCGTGTAATATTACGGTATATTGATAACTTTTATCTTTGGAACCGTCTGACTACAACTGAACGAAACACAGTTTTCGTGCCATACCCGTTTGGCCTTTGTTCTCTGCAAGGTATTTTCAGTGGCCTGGAATACGCACATATTCTTAATATTTAGTTTACATTTTGGGGCAATGTACCTGTAGATTATGAGCAGTTCTGGTGGCTGGTTTTTGCTATGATGTAGTTATATTTTAAATTCTACTTACAGCTTGCGTGGACGATTTTCTACGTATTATGTTTCTGTTCCATCTTTGGTGCCATAGCTCTTCTTATAATTGCACATTTCACAGCACTATTGTAATTTCTTTTATTCAATGTAGCAGGGATCCTGTACTGATGTATGTTTGCACATGTTTGTTTTCAGCGATGGCTTTCTGAATTTGGAAGTTTTCTTGCATTTGTATAAGGTATTTGTCATGGATGTTTACTCTCATTATTTTCATTTCTTGTTCCATGTTTGCAGGATGGTGGTTATGGTGTTTTAAATGTTCTCCAAATGTGGAATAGTTTGTTTCGTTCTTCCAACACCAGATATGATCTTTGTATCGTGTTTTAAAATTCCTGGATGTCATACCTATGTGTAATGCATCACAACTTTAACATTCGAATTAATATATTCCCTATTCCTGAAATTTATACCTCTTGGAATTTAGTTGGCTTCGGTGTGATTGGAGAGTTTGCCCAGTCTTATATGGTATGTGGGAGCCCTGTCTCTAGCCTGTTGGCAACTATGTGTGTTAATTGGTGTGCGTGAGTCTCAGTGTACCATCTGGTTGTTTTCTGTGTGATGCTGTCGTGTGTGTTCGTTGAGTTTGTTTGTGAGTTTGCAGCTTGTGAATTGTCTTGTATTCTGGAAGTGTAGTGTTTGTTTTGTATTCGTGTTTTAATTTTTTCATTGAGCCTGTGTACTACATGACTGTAATATCCATTGATCCTAGCTATTTGTATGATTGTACTCATTTCTTTTTCATAGTTTCTGTTGTTGAGTGGGATCCTATTTAATCTATGTAGCATATGTGTCACTGCTGCCAACTTCTGGTTGTGGCGATGATTAAATATGAATGTATTATTGTGTCAGTGGCTGTTGGTTTTCTGAAGATCTCAAATGTATGTCTGCCATTGTCTTTTCTTATTGTTATGTCAAGAAAATTTATTTGATTTTCTTTTCCAAGTGTGAATATTACGTTCTTATGTGCGTTGTTGATTTCCGAGTGGAGTTGACCTATTTTTCCATTTTGCTCATCTACCAGACAAATAATGTCATCCCCATACCTGTGCCAATATACGAGTTTAAAAGTTTCATTAGTGTTATCTTTCGAAATATCTGATTTTCTAGATGGCTAATGAATATGTTTGCTAAGGTTCCTGATATTGTGGATCCCACGGGCAGTCCATCGCTTTGTGGGTAATATTCATTCTCAAACGGAAAGTAGTTTTCTTCAGTTCTCAGTCTGAGCATATTCGTTATTTCTTTTGTTGCTTCTGTGGTGCGGTTTCTGTAAGATGTGAGACCTTGTTCCATGATTTCTATTGTTTCTGTGATAGGGATGGAGGTATACATATTTTCTATGCCGAATGTAATCAGTGATGCTGTGTGTGGTACCTGCACGTTCTGGCTGTATTCTATCAGGTTTCCTGTTTTTATCACTGTTCTGTTGTTTTCTATTTTATAGTGGGTTTTGTAATTAGCTTTTGGAGATGTTTGGCTACGTGGTACAATAGCTGAAATCAATTGCAGAAAGATGTTGGTTACTAAATGAAATTAAGATGCTATATTCTAAAAAACAGACCTAAATGTGATACTCTATGAAACTCATCAGGTTGACAATAAAATTCGATCTTTGGCAAGAACACCCGACAGCCGGCAACACAAAGCAAAACAATCCATCAAAACAAGTGTTCAGTTCATATTGCTGTGAAATGTGGCAATTATAAGAAGAGGAAGGCCACCAAAGATGGAACAGAAAAATAATACGTAGAAAATCGTCCACGCAACCTGTAAGTAGAATTAAAAATATTACTACATCGTAACAAAAACCAGACACCAGAATTGTTTATAATCTATAGGTACATTGCCCCAAAATGTAAACTAAATAGTAAAAATATGTGCATATTCCAGGCCACTGAAGATGCCTTGCAGAGAATAAAGGCGAAACGCGTATGCCACGAAAACTGTGTTTCATTCAGTTGTAGTCAGACGGTTCAAAAAGTAAAAATTATCAGTATACCGTAAAATTACTAAAATAAGTTTAACATATTTGTGTATGTAACAATGGAGCCGTGCTTGAGAGTTTCGCTTAGTGGTTTTTACGCTGCTTGTATTATTTCTGTTTTTCCTCGTTCCTACGTAGCAATAAATCGTACTGATGTTGAGCTATTAAATTGATTTTATAATCTGCGTTAAAGTAGCGCAAGGGTTCACATTATTCTCTGCGCACTGTTTTTCTCCCTCTTTTCGAAGACAGAGATGTTACGAGAGAAATTATTTGTAGTTTTTCATAGACATCATAAAGACACTTTTTTGAAATTGGTCCATCATTATTATGTATCAGCAATTGCAAGAACCAACATGAAAGTAGCGGTGTACTTAATTTTCCTATTAGAGGAGAAATGTATTTAGAAGCAAATGTATACTCGGAATAACATTATCAACCAAGGAAAATAAAGACACTAAGATAATTTGAAAAAGTAATCTGCATCTTCTGTGTGATATTAACGCGGAAGAATCTTATGTTTCCAGGCCAATTATTATGTTACGGTATTCCGAAGTCCGGTGGCATAGGCTACAGGGTACATAACTAAATAATAAAAAAAAAAAAAAAATGGTTCAAATGGCTCTGAGCACTACGGGACTTAACATCTATGGTCATCAGTCCCCTAGAACTTAGAACTACTTAAACCTAACTTACCTAAGGACATCACACAACACGCAGTCATCACGAGGCAGAGAAAATCCCTGACCCCGCCGGGAATCGAACCCGGGAACCCGGGCGCGGGAAGCGAGAACGCTACCGCACGACCACGAGCTGCGGACTAAATAATTTATATGGTACAAATAAAATAATAAAATCTTACGAAACATCTACGAAAGGCAAAAAGGTAGCGAAAGAAAAAGAAAGGGAGTAATACCACATGCAGTAGCCGATTATGGCCGCCTCGGCTTCCAGTTTTAGCTCATTTCACGGATATTTTTTCGAGTAGTTCCAATGCCAACAGTAACAAGCGTTATACTCATCTTCTAAAAAACATTTGAATGTCTTGAATACTTACATCAACCGCATAAAAAGATACTTGGTTTAATCCTCGGTTGATGTAAGAGTTAAGTCAACGCAAAAACAACAAAATGATGCCCGGCTATCTACTGCAGTGTGGCGAAATTCTCAATGGCTTGAGAGGTCCATGTAATAAAATGGGTGTCATTTGTAGCTGATACAGCGCATATATTAATTACACACATATTCAGCATCAGACTCGGTTATTTCGTACACATTTTTCACAGAGGTACGCTTCTGTAATTAACTCATCATCCGCCACCACTTAGTTGACCGATTTTGATAACACTCTTCTCATCTTAAGAACATACTTCGTAAAACAGCCATACGTTACGCGACTTAAACAGGTAGTTCCACACTAATGCGAGTAGTCTTATTTCATACGTTTCAGGGGAATAGTATGAGAATTATAGGGAGTGAAGGGTTATCTACAACTTACTCAGAAACGAGAATGCTGATATAAGAGTCGCAGGGCATAAAAATGACGCAGTAGTTGAGAAAGACGTGAGTCAGGGCTATTGAATATCTCTCATATTGCGCATTCTTCACATTCGGCAGGCACTGAAAGGAACCAAAGCCAAATTTGGAAAGGGAATTAATGTTGAGAGAGAAGAAATAGGTTGGTGCATAAGTTCGTTGCGTTTTTGTTTTGCATGTTGGTATCCCGGTTGCTGTGGAGTGTCACTTTCTGTTTGTAGTTCACTATTGCCGTCTGAGTTTACATATTAACAGTTTGTCATTTGGAGCTAGGAAGTGAAGATGGGGACGCTATAAAATGTAGTGCCAAGTGGAGAAATTGGAACATGTTCGACGTATTGTTTGTTCGAGTTGAGTAGAGGGATGACAGCAGCGGAGGCAGCAGCGGAAGCGTGTAGGGAGACAATGTCATCGGACAGAGCACGGCAAGAAAATAGTTTTCGTTTTAAGGAGGTTTGTTCTAACGTAAGTGACTCTTCACATTTGGGAAGAGCATCCAGGTTTAATGAAGGGCGTTTAAACGCATTAATCCAAAATAATCCATGTATCTGTAATATAGAATTGGCAAATTTGATAAACTGTGATCATTATACCATCGTGCGACATTTTCATGCTATAGGGAAAGTTCAAAAATCGGATGTATGGGTATAGCATGCTCTAAGCCAAAATCATAAAAATTTTCGGGTGGCATCTCTGTTTGCTCGTTATGAACTGACTCGTGAACAATACCGACCATTCCTATCCCGCATCTTTACTAGTGACGAGAAATGGTGTCATTATGCTAAAGTAAGGAAGAGAAAGGAGCGGCTGACCCCTAACAAAGGACTAGCTCCTAGTGCAAAGACCTGCGCGTTTCCACAAAACATAATTCATTGCATCTGGTGAAACAGCGACTGTGTGGTGTACCATGAACTGCGTCTCCGAGCTGTAGCCATCACTGCTGACATTTATTGACAACAACTGAGACGTCTTGCAGACGCAGTCCAAGAACAACGACCATAAAGGTTGTGTGCAGTGATACTACTCCATGGAAACGCCCGTCCGCATTCTGCTAGACTGACAAAATACGCTATGCAGCATCTGGGTTTCGAAAGTTGGGTTTCGGAATAATTTCACACTATAGTTATTCAGCTGATCGTGCATCCCCGGGTTTTCACCTTTTCCGGTCTCTATCGAGCAACCTTCAAGAAAATTCTTTCCGAATAAAAATGCGCTCTGTGCATGGGTCGACGATTTCTGCGCCTGAAAACCATGGATTTCTATAGTCGGGGAATCGTAAAGCTACCCCAGCGTTGACAGACCGTTGTAAACAGTGAAGAAGAATATGTTATTGATGGCTGAATCCTCTGTTATGCGGATCTCTTGTATTTATTAAAATTATGGAAAAACGCCACGTACTTTTGAACCAGGGTTTGCCAGTGACATTCTCATTCTGTGAGAGACAGTAAAGCATTGGGAGTGTAGTTGACTGGAACGGATATTTTTATTCGTAATCATCTCTTTTGATCACATATCACACTATAATCAGAATGACCGCCTTCGGCACCTGTCATCATCAGATGTGTTATAAAATAGAAAATAACACTAATGTAACAGTAATAACTTCAACTGGCTGAAGGCGAAATATACAGAGAGTCTAAGGATACATAAAAAAGCTAACATGACTAACCGCCAAACACGATCACGGACTGGATACAGAGTCCTCAACTCATAAATTTGTGCCAAGTCGGGCTAAGAAATGGGGAAATGTCATGAAGACGAAGATTTCTAAATAAAGTGTCAAATATTATAACGGACTCGTTTGCAGATTTAATGTCTTTAGTTGAGAATTGGATAGTGTCCTAATAGGTAGGAAAGTAAAACAACAGTATAACAGTATTGGAATGCAGTGGAATGAAATCAGGTGATGCTGAGAGAGCAAAGTTTGGAACGATACATTAAAAGCAGTAGATGTGTTTCGCTATATTGGCAGCAAGATAACTGACTATGGCCGAAGTGGAGAGCATATAAAAAAGTTTCTGAAAAAGAGAAATATTTTAACACGAAGTACATATGGTTCAAATGGCTCTTAGCACTATGGGACTTAACACCTGAGGTCATCAGTCCCCTAGAACTACTTAAATCTAACTAGCCTAAGGACATCACACACATCCATGCCCGAGGCAGGATTCGAACCTGCGACCGTAGCGCCTGAAGCGCCTAGAACCGCTCGGCCACACCGGCCGGTGAAGTATATATGTAAGTTTTTGAACATATTTGTCTGGAGTGTGCGGAAGTTAAATGTGGACGATAAACAGTACAGAGGAGAAGATAAGTGTGATGCTAGAGAAGAATGCTGAACATTAGGTTAGTATATAAAATAAATAATCAACAGGTACTGGATCGAATTGCGGAGAAATTCTTTTTATGGAGCAACGTGACCAAAGAAAACGAATCGGTTGCTGCGATGCATCGTGTGCAACAAGAAATAGTCAGCATGGCAGTGCGGAGAGTATGTGGTGACAAAACTCTTTGAGGGTGACCTAAATTTGCGTACAATAATCAGGTTCTAGAGGATTTAGATTGCAGTAGCTACACAGAGATACAGAGTTTTGTACACTTTACACTAGTGTGGAGAGGTTATTAAATCAGATTTAGTACTGCACATCACAACAATAACAATGACAACGACAACAAACAAACATGAGAATGTAAGGAAAGTTGTTCGAGTGCACTAGCCAACACAATATTTAGTTCTACTTACATACAGGGTGTCTCTCCTACGAGTAGTCAGGCGCATTTTTCTGGTGTTTCAGCAGGTATTTGCCATTTCCTTTTTACGTTGTGCAGCAGGCGTAAGCCCAAACAAATAGTGCTCATCACGTCTTTCATGCGGTGCCCAGTGTTGAAGGAAAGCGTCGATTTGTTTCTCGCTACAAACAAAATGACTTTAAACCGAAATATTCCGTGCCCATTCGATTGTCTAGTCCGCTGTTTGTTTTATCTATATGTACAATGAGGACAGTAAAACTCGAAGAATGACGAGTACTTCAACAGCGCCGACTGCTACCGCCAAGCATGCAACGTTGCTGAGTCCCTGCTGGATCTGTTTATGCTTCGTGTTCTAATGCCCCTGTTAATACATATCGATAAAACAAATAGAAGACTAGGTTAATATGGAAACACTCTGCCGAGCGTGCACGTGAAATTCCCACTGAAAAATAATTTAGTTTGTAATGGGCAGCCGGCCAGTGTGGCCGAGCGGTTGTAGGCGCTTCAGATTGAAACCGCGCGACCACTACGGTCGCAGGTTCGAATCCTGCCTCGGGCATGGATGTGTGTGATGTCCTTAGGTTAGTTAGGTTTAAGTAGTTCTAAGTTCTAGGGGACTGATGACCTCAGATGTTTAGTCCCATAGCGCTCAGAGCCATTTTTTTTTTGTAACGGGACGCTTGCTGTTGATACTGTGCGTCGCATGAAAGACGCGACCAGCAGTAATTGTTTGCGCTGAGGCCAGTTACACGATGCAAAAACTAACTTACAGATATTTGCCGGAAGACCAGAGAAAATGCGCCTGTCGACTAGAGGGACACCTGATATAATGCCACCGATGCTGCAGCTTCATAAGGCAGCAAAGGATCGCTGGCTCAGAAGTGGGCTGCCCGCCGACTTACCGAAGTGTTTGCGCCGCGCTGTCTGGAGGCCGGTGCTTTCCAGTTGTGCAGCTTTGCCTCTGTCGACTCATAGGTGATCGTCGTCCCTTGTACAGGAGGCGCTGGCAGATAACGAATGGCCCAGGACCATTAGCCGGGCGTCTGCTTGCGTCGAAAACATGATCTCTTAATGTGGGAAACCCCTTAACGTTTGGAGACAAACAACTGAGATCTGGAGGATCTCTGTCATTAACCTTCAGATGGACTAAGGCACTTCCGGCTGACAGCTGCGATAAGTCGGATGGCTAGGTCCTGGTTACGGACTTATGAGTGTTAACCTACACTAATAACAACAGGCTTGTAATGCCAACGACCTGTGTTGTCTTCAGGTGTCAGTCACTTTTGGTTGGGACTGTGAACCACCGCCGTTGTGTTGCCGTCATGTTAATGAGCCAAGCTGTCGAAGGTTGCATATGTGTCGTTAGTCTGTAAAGAATGACACCTAGTGTTGACTTATGACAGGGCTGCTGAGCTCAGCTGTGAAGTACTCACGTGCTACCATACGAGATGAATACCAGGATACGCTCTTGTTATCCGTGGAACACTAGTAACAAGAAAAACAAATAAAAATCGATATATGGCCGTTTGTCTTTATATTAATTCTAACAGTTGCTGTTTTCCCTGAAGCAATGCCGGAGTTTACTATGGTATGATTAATGTTACGCTTTGTGCGCACTAATCTCAGTGACCGACTAGACAATCGTTGTGGACCGCTTGTCGCACTTCAAGAATTTCATTTAGTAATTTTGTTCTGTCTTTGATGGTTTGTGTCACTGGTTTTGTTTTTTCTTTCATGATCGGTCTGCGTCAGAATTTAATTTGGAACATAAACCTGACCGTTTCATTTCTGGTATATGTTCCATATTGATCGCTTGTCAGGAAATGGTCAGTTAGCTATGCAACATACTAAGGGCATAGTATCCTGGAATCGTTTCACTTACTGCTTCGAGTGTGCGAGTCTGCACTCATATGTTCCACCGACAAATCACTGTTAGAAGACTAAATCTAGAGTTATGTTTAGAATAAATCTGTAGCTCCAACTATAAGATAGTGGCTGTGATTTGCACGTTTCCCTAAATCGTATTGGTTTCTTAGATAGAAATAGTGGAAAAATAACTTGGAAAATAAACTCTTTATTCCTTTTTTGCTGTCCTCACTTTTATTTAGATGGACATAATCAATTTTTACACACTCTTTAAGCCCCTGCTTCTTAGTTTCTTTGTTATGCATAACTGCGCTCTCTAATTGAGCTAATTATCCTAGTACCTGTGTCCTGTTTTCATTTTGATACCAATTACAGCAGTTAGTGTACTGTAGTCCTGTGTAGTGTAATGATGTATAGTATAGTGTGGGCTCTAAAATTATAAATTACAAAATTTGTTATGAGGTGGTTCTGTGCAGTGGACCAGTAATGTGTGCCTTCTGAATTCCGGATGAGCATTCCTCCGTGCGCCAGACCAAGGAATGGTAGTATTATATTTTTAAATAATGTCCATTTATTTATGTAGCATTTTAATGGATGCTTTCTGTAGGTTATTCCTTCCTTAATCGCCATAAAGCTGAGTTATACTAATAAATATGAAATAGTAACTTAAAATATTGTGTCATACTCATATATAGCAGTTCATGTGCAATATTTTGTCTGTTCGTATATCTATATAACAGTCTGAAAGAAAATAGCAGATAAGTAACACAAAAATAAACAAAGTTCCATTATTTTTTTCTTGAGTTCGACAATCGTCTGTCTACACGTATTACATTATTTTCGTGTTTATTTTCACCTTATCACCAGGCAGTGTCGACTGCACGCCTCTCCGCTTTTCGTAACAAACTTCGAACCATGTCACCACCAGTACACAAGGGCTTTAACAATGTGTGTACAGCGTGACAAAGATGCCGAGTCGTTTATTTATATCTCGAACAGAGTCACACCACTCTGAAATATGCCTGGCGCCACTTTCGCTTCTAACGGTGCTTCCCCATTAATAACGACGTACTGCCTGTTTGATAGGAAATACAGAGTTGAGTCTTCCGTCTGATCGGACAGTTTGTACGCACATATTTTGTGTAGCAGGAGTCGGATGGGAGTCGTGCCGTGGGCTTTGTAAAAGGCACGAAAGTCGGCACCAACGTCGACGCAACTGTCTGATTGCTTGCAAGTTTTGTAAAAGAACAGAGAAATCGGCATTTCACACAATCGGTTAATGAGGAAACCATATTCATTCCTACGTAGGAGTCATCACAATATCAGCAGAATTTTTACCCTTTTCTTCGCCTCTTCCATTCTTCCAAGGACAGACGGTCAAGTGCTGCTAGAAAATGAGCTGTTATCTCAGCATAGACAATATATAAAAAAGCTTTAGACAGTGTAATTGGCTGAAACATCTTCAAAATACTCAGGAAAATAGCTTTAAGATATTGGGAATACGTACAAGAATCAAGAGGAAAATATAAGTGTGGAAGAGCATGACCGAAGTTCTCGAATAAGAATCGTGAAGAAAAAATGTGTGTGAAATCTTATGGGACTTAACTGCTATGGTCATCCGTCCCTAAGCTTACACACTACTTAATCTAAATTATCCCAAGGACAAACACACACACCCATGCCCGAGGGAGGACTCGAACCTCAGCCGGAACCAGCCGCACGGTCCATGACTGCAGCGCCTAAGACCGCTCGGTTAATCCCGCGCGGCGAGAAAGAAGAATATAGTTTGACATCGGGATTACAATGTGGTCTTAGGCGTAGTTCAGCTTAATATGGGGAAGCGAATCGTCTGTGGCAAATTAAATGTATCCATCCTTATGTACGCCAGGTGTGGTTTATGGAAACCGCACTAGACCTTCATGTGAAAGATCGGAGCAGGATTTCAAAGTTTATAACCAACGAATACGATTTCAACATCTTGACCAACGCGATGTTTTTCGCATCATAGATTCTACTGACCATGAGAATCTTGCTCACCGGTAAGTGTCGTATATAGCTGTCTACAAAACTGTAGATTTGGCATTTCTGATGTATAATTCACAACATGCGTTATGTCCTAAGCCCTTCAGAAAACTATTGTGCTCTACCAATTGTCAAGCACAAGAGTCTTTTGGCTAAGTTTAACTTTAAACCACCTAGTTTTGCATAAAGTGTAGACATGTTGTTGTAGTTGTGGTCTTCAGTCCTGAGACTGGTTTGATGCAGCTCTCCATGCTACTCTATCCTGTGCAAGCTTCTTCATCTCCCAGTACCTACTGCAACCTACAGCCTTCTGAATCTGCTTAGTGTATTCATCTCTTGGTCTCTCTCTACGATTTTTACCCTCCACGCTGCCCTCCAATATTAAACTGGTGATCCCTTGATACCTCAGAATATGCCCTGCCAACCGATCCCTTCTTCTAGTCAAGTTGCGCCACAAACTCCTCATCCCCCCAATTCTGTTCAATACCTGCTCATTAGTTATGTGATCTACCCATCTAATCTTCAGCGTTCATCTGTAGCAACACATTTCGAAAGCTCCTATTCTATTCTTGCCGAAACTACTTATCGTCCACGTTTTGCTTCCATACATGGCTACACTCCATACAAATACTTTCAGAAATGACTTCCTGACATTTAAAATTCAAATGGCTCTGAGCACTATGGGACTTAACATCTGAGGTCATCAGTCCCCTAGAACTTAGCACTACTTAAACCTAACTAACCTAAGGACGTCACACACGTCCATGCCCGAGGCATGGCGGTTCCAAACTGAAGCGCGTAGCACCGCACTGCCACTCCGACCGTCTCTGACATTTAAATCTCTACTCGATGTTAACAAATTTTTCTTCTTCAGAAACGCTTTCCTTGCCATTGCCGGTCTACATTTTATATCCTCTCTACTTCGACCATCATCAGTTATTTTGCTCCCCAAATAGCAAAACTCCTTTACTACTTTAAGTGTCTCATTTCCTAATATAATACCCTCAGCATCACCCTCCTTAATTCGACGACATTTCTATTATCCTCATTTTGCTTTTGTTGATGTTAATCTTATATTCTCCTTTCAAACACTGTCTATTCCGCTCAGCTGCTCTTCCAGGTCCTTTGCTGTCTCTGACAGAATTACAATGTCATCCGTGAACCTTAAAGTTTTTATTTCTTCTCCATGGATTTTAATACCTGTTCCGAATTTCTCTTTTGTTTCCTTAATGCTTGCTCAATATACAGATTGAATAACATCGCAGAGAGGCTACAACCCTGTTTCACTCCCTCCCGAACCACTGCTTCCCTTTCATGTCCCTCGACTCTTATGTCTGCCATCTGATTTCTGTACAAATTGTAAATAGCCTTTCGCTCCCTGTATTTCACCCCTGCCACCTTCAGAATTTGAAAGAGAGTATTCCAGTCAACACTGTGAGAAGCTTTCTCTAAGCCTACAAATGCTAGAAACGTAGGTTTGCCTTTCCTTAACCTATCTTCTAAGGTAAGTCGTAGGGTCAGAATTGCCTCACGTGTTCCAATATTTCTACGGAATCCAAACTGATCTTCCCCGAGGTCGGGTTCTACCAGTTTTTCCATTCGCCTGTAAGGAATTCGCATTAGTATTTTGCAGCTGTGACTTATTAAACTGATAGTTCGGTAATTTTCACATCTGTTCACACCTGCTTTCTTTGGGATTGGAATTATTATATTCTTCTTTACGTCTGAGGGTATTTCGCGTGTCTCATACATCTTGCTCACCAGATGGTAGAGTTTTGTCAGGACTGGCTCTCCCAAGGCCGTCAGTAGTTCCAATGGAATGTTGTCTACTCCCGGGGCCTTGTTTCGACTTAGGTCTATCAGTGCTCTGTCAAACTCATCACGCAGTATCATATCTCCTATTTCATCTTCATCTACATTCGCTTACATTTCCATAATGTTGTCCTCAAGAGCATCGCCCTTGTATAGACCCTCTATATACTCTTTCCACCTTTCTGCTTTCCCTTCTTTGCTTAGAACTGGGTTTTTGCATCTGAGCTTTTGATACTCATGGAAGTGGTTCTCGTTTCTCCAAAGATGTCTTTAATTTTCCTGTGGGCAGTATCTATCTTACCCCTACTGATATGCGCTTCTACATCATTATATTTGTCCTCAAGCCATCGCTGCTTAGCGATTTTGCACTTCATGTCGATCTCATTTTTGAGACGTTTGTATTCCGTTTTTCTTCTTCATTTATTGCCTTTTTATATTTTCTCCTTTCATCAATTAAATTCAACATTTCTTCTGTTACCCCAGGATTTCTACTAGCCCTCGTCTTTTTACCTTCTTGATCCTCTGTTGTCTTCACTACTTCATCCTTCAAAGCTAGCCATTCTTCTTCTACTGTATTTCTTTCCCCCATTCCTGTCAATTGTTCCCTTATGCTGTCGCTGAAACTCTGTACAACCTCTGGTTTAGTCAGTTTATCCTGGTCGCATCTCCTTAAATCCTCACCTTTTTGCAGTTTCTTCAGTTTTAATCTACTGTTCATAACCAATAGATTGTGGTCAGAGTCCACATCTGCCTCTGGAAATGCCTTACAATTTCAAACTTGGTTCCTAAATCTCTGTCTTACTATTATATAATCTGTCTCATACCTTCTAGTATCTCCAGGCTTTTTCCATGTATACAACGTTCTTTCGTGATTAATGAACCAAGTGTTACCTATGATTAAGTTAGGCTCTGTGCAAAATTCTACCAGGCGGCTTCCTCTTTCATTTCTTCGCCTCAATCCATATTCACCTACTACGTTTCCTTCTCTCTCTTTCCCTATTATCGAATTCCAGTGACCCATGACTATTAAATGTTCGTCTCCCTTCGGTATCTGAATAATTTCTTTAATCTCATCATACATTATATCAATTTCTTCGTCATCTGCAGAGCTAGTTGGCAATTAAACTTGTACTACTGTTGTAGACAGAGGCTTCCTGTCTATCTTGGTCACAATAATGCTTTCACTATGCTGTTTGTAGTAGCTTACTCGGACTCCTATTTTTTTAATTCAGTATTAAATCTACTCCTACGTTACCCCTATTTTATTTTGTATTTATAACCCTGTATTCACCTGAAAAAAAGTCTTGTTCCTCCTGCCACTGAACTTCACTAATTCCCACTATATCTAACTTTAACCCATCCATTTCCCTTTTTAAATTTCCTAACCTACCTGCCCGATTAAGGGATCTGACATTCCGAGCTCCGATCCGTAGAACGCCAGTTTACTTTCTCGTGATAAAAATGTCCTCTTGAGTAGTCTCCGCCCGGAGACCCGATTGGGGGACTGTTTTACCTCCGGAATATTTTACCCAAGATAACGCCATCATCATTTAACCATACAGTAAAGCTGCATGCCCTCAGGAAAAATTACGGCTATAGTTTCCCCTTGCTTTCAGCTGTCCTCAGTACCAGCAGAGCAAGGCCGTTTTGGTTAGCGTTACAAGGCGAGATGAGTTAATCATGCAGACTGTTGCCCCTGCAACTACTGAAAAGGCTGCTGCCACTCTTTAGGAACTACACGTATGTTTGGCCTCTCAACAGACACCCCTCCGTTGTGGTTTCACTCACGATACGGCTATCTGTATCGCTGAGGCACGCAGGCATCCCCACCAACGTCAAGGTCAATGGTTCATGGTGGGGGCAGCGGGGGGGGGGGGGGGGTGAGTGTAGACCAGTAAGATATAAAATGTGTAAAGTCTGAGAGAAGCGAAACAGCTCGCATTATAAGAAACAATTTAGTTCTGTACTAATAAAGAACGGAGAAAATGTATTGTGAGGCACAAAAACGGATATTATCCATTGTACACTTGCAGAATTGTGTAGGGAAACGCTCTTACCTTGACCAAATGGACAAGAATTACAACTTGGGCCGGAAACGTGACTCAACAACGCCAGACAGCTTCGTCACGTGCTGAGACTCGTCCATTAACAAAGACACAGAGGCCAAAGTAACTAAACGTTACAGCATGTCAGTGTAAAAACTGAACCCATTCTTCAATATTAACGGGCTGGTGACCTTCAATTGTTGCTACTGACTGCTACTGACTTCATTTCAGTTTATATGCAAATTAATATCACGAGAAAGAAGAGAGATAAAGGAGACAATAACAGCCAGATTCCTTAATCACTAAAGCAGCATTCTGTAATCTAATGTCCGATACGGTCATTATGAGAGGATTTACATTTATCCTCAAAATTACGATGACCGTTAATATCTGCTAGAAAATAACAGACCGCGCTTGGATCGATTGCCATTCAGTTGGGATGACAGGACATGTGAGCTGCAATTGAAAAAGTTTAATGATGATCTATCTATTGGCGAACCACTCTGGACTAGTCCCCCATTCGGAACTCCAGGAGGGAACTGTCACGGGGGGGGGGGGGGGGGGGGTGACCATGAGAAAAAGATTGAATCAACAATGAAACGATAACGCCCTGAGAGTCGGGTCGTGGAATGTCAGAAGTTTGAACTTGGTAGGGAAGGTAAAAAATCTGTAAAAGGGAAATGCTAAGGCTCCATCTAGATATTGTAAGGGAGGAGTGGGTAAATGAAGCGAAATGCAAAGAGGATAAGGATTTCTGGTCAGATAAGTATAGGATAATATCGACAGCAGAAGAAAATGGTATAACGGGAGTAGGATTCGTTACGAATAGAAAAGTGGGGTAGAGAGTGGCTTATGTGAATAGTTCAGTGACAGATTTGTTCTCGTCAGACTCGACAGCGAACACCAACAACAATAGTTCAAGTGTGCATGCCGACATCGCGAGCTCAAGGTGAGAGGCAGAGAAGGAACAGGGCGGTATCACTGGCCAAATTATGAAATGCGTCGTGTGTGTAGTCACTTAGTTCAGGTATGGTCTGAGGCTTTCGAGAATTTTACTGAGTAGTTAGGACCATGTGTTTTTTGGTCAAACATCAATTCACAAAAGTGAAGACGTCGATCTGGATCATATTCAAGTACGCTTGAAGTTCTGTGAGGCTACAGATATTGCACTAATTAATAGTGCAGTAGGCAGCTCAGTTGAAGACGAGTGGACACCTCTAGAAAGGGCCATCACTGATGTTCGAAAGTAAAAATAGGACAAAGAATGTAACTGCAAAAGAACCATGGGCAACAGAAGAAATACTTCAGTTGAACGATGAAAGAAGGAAATACAAAAATGTTCAGGGAAACTCGGGAATACAGAAATACAATTCAATTACGTATGAAATAAATAGGATGTCAGGGAAGCTAAGGCGAAATGGCTGTATGGAAAATATGAGGAAATCGAAAAAGCAATGATCATCGGAAGGACTGACGTAGTGTACAGAAAAGTCAAAACAACATTCGGTAAATTTAAAAGCAAGGCTGGCAAGATTAAGTGTGCAATGAGAATTACATTATTAACCGCAGAGGACTGAGCGGATAGGTAGATAGAGTACGGTGAAGGCCTCTATGAGGGGGAAGACTTGACTGATGACCTAACAGAAGAAGAAACAGGAGTTGATATAGAACACGACGGGGATCTGGTGTTAGAATCAGAATTTAAAAGGGCTTTGGATGACTTAAGCTCAAATAAAGCAGAAGGGATTGATACTATGGCATCATAATTTCTAAAACCCTTGGGGGAAGTGGCAACAAAACGACTATCTATGTTGGTGTGTGGGATCTATGAGACTGGCCACATACCATCAGCCTTTCCGGATAAAACATCATCCACACAATTCCGAAGGTTACAAGAGCCAACATATAACAATGCAAGCCGACATGTATGAGAATTATCGAACAATCAGCTTACCAGCAGATACATCACAGTTGCTGACAAGGATAATATAAAGAAGAATGGAAGAGAAACCTGAGGACCTGACAGACGACGATCAGTCGGGCTTTGTCAAGGCTTTCTGTCGTTGAGGTTGATAATGGAAGCAAGGCCATGAAGCAAGATGTTCGACATTGTGTGAAAAATAAGGGTAAGATACGGGGAAAGACGGGTAACAGGAAGTATGTACAAGAACCAAGATGCACGGATTAAAAACGTATGTAAGACGGGGATGTAGCCTTTCACCCATATCGCTTTATCTATATATCGAAGAAGCAATGAGGGAGATAAAAGAAAGATTCAAGAGCGGAATTAAAGTTAAAGGTGAAAGGATGTCAACAATAAAATTCGCTGATGACATTGCTATCCTCACGGATGTGAAAATGAATTACAGGATCTGCTGAATGGAATGAATAGTCGAATTAGTACAGAATATAGACTGAGGGTAAATAGAAGGAAGAGAAGTTGCAGAAATGAGAATAGTGAAAAACTGAACATCAGGATTGGTGATCACGAATTAGAAGAATTAAGGAATTCTGCTACCTATACCGCAAAATAACCCTTGAAAGACCGAGCAAAGAGGACATAAAAAGGAGACCTGCACTGGCAAAAAGGGCATCCCTGGCCAAGAATAGTCTACCAGTAGCAAGCACAGGCGCTCATCTAAGGAAAAAATTTCTGAGCATGTAAGTTTGGATCATAGCATTGTATCTTATTGAAACATGGACTGTGAGAAAACTGGAAGAGAAGAGAATCGAAGCATTTGAGATGTGGTGCTACAGAAGAATGTTGAAAATTCGGTGGACTGATGAGGTAAGGAGTTGGTAGGATATCTGTTAAGACATCACGGAATAACTTGAACGGTACTAGAGGGAGCTGAGAAAGTAAAAACTGTAGAAGAAGACAGAGATTGGAATACATTCAGCAAATAACTGAGGACGTAGATTGTCGGTGTTACGCTGAGTTCTGAGATAGGGAGACTGGTTCGGGAGAGGAGCTCGTGATGGGCCGTACCGAACTACTAAGAAGACTGACGAAGACAGAAGACAGACACTGTCTGCATTCTATGTTCCGGCAGGTAGAGTTGGCCACTGCCCTTCCGAACACTTGGTACGAGGCTTATTTTTCAAGGTCAGATGCTTCTGAAGGGCTGGCAGACCGAGGTCACCAAACCCTACTGCACGGTCGCCTCACCTACTTGTTCTCCATTTCTGCAGTTGACGGTAGATGGTACACCTGGAAAGCCAATGTTAATCGCGGACAGAGGTTAGCACTTCATGTTGAAAGTGGGCTGAGCCACCCAGAATCGTCGTAATTCTCACGAAGAGGAAAATGTGACGAAACTAACTTTTTACTTCTACCTCTGTATTCGTACTCAATATTTTACTGTGAAGTGAGTGGCAGAGGGGCCATCTCATTATACGACATCTTAGCGTATCTCCTCGCTCCTCGTCCCCGTCCCCTGTTAATAATGGCTCTTGAAACTTCTAAGTAAGCTTCCAGGCATAGCTTTCGTCTTCAAGAACCTCGCAGTTCATTATCTGCTTCACACTCTTGCACTGGACGAACAAAATAATCTCTAAGGTCTATTTCGTGTAGGACCCACATATTTGGGCAAGTATCTAGAATGGCTCGCATAGGTATTTCGTGAGCAATCTTCCGTGTAGACGTTCTTTACCAGGTTCCTACAGCAGGACCGAAACCGGCCATCCACATTAACAACGACAGAGCTTATGATGTCATTCCATTTCATATCATCAACAATTGCTACACCCAGCTATTTGAGTTAGTTGACCGAATCCATTTGGGGTTCACTGACACTGAATTCATCAAGACTATGGTTTTGTGTTTTGTGAAGTGCAGAATTTTATATTCCCGAACGTTTAAGGCCAGTTCCCACTATTTGCACCATCAAGACCGGTCTGAATATTTGTGCAGCTTTTTTAAGATACTGTCTCATTACAGACAAATGCGTTACTGAAAAATTAGGGGATTTAAAAAAGTAGATAGTAAGAAAAGTTTCGGTCAGTATCCATGCGACAGCATGCATACCTAGTCTGTTCCAAAACGCCGCGCATAAAAATGGTACTTTCCGATGCTCATACCTCGGGTTCTTTGGTGACAAAAATACAGGGCCAAGTGTTTTGGATACCCCTTGGGCAACTTACCTTTTGTGTACTCAACAGAAGGATCGTCTTAGAGTTACTTTCCTGCATTACAGGGTCAAAGTATGAATATTACACACTTGTCTATGCCTTGGCGAATGGAGAAAATCGGTTGGCCCTTTTTATGTCTGATATGGATGTACGGTCGGCTTGATGTGGTTTATGGAGGCACCATTAGTTCATGGGTGTGTCCTCGGAAAACTACACAAAAAGAGCTTTTATACCATATTTCCGCCGTCACCAGCGGACCAAAACCCGGCAGAAAAATCCAAGACGGCTATGCACAGCATGTGGCTGAAATTTTTGCAATATGATCCTGAGAGTCCGATCTCTAACAGACTTGAAAATTTTCTTCATTTCTTTAACCGTTTCAGAGCTACAGAGGTTTAAAGTTAGCCTACTTGTACACGTGTGCGGTAGCGTTCTCGCTTCCCGCGCACGGGTTCCCGGGTTCGATTCCCGGCAGAGTCAGGGATTTTCTCTGCCTCGTGATGACTGGGTGTTGTGTGATGTCCTTAGGTTAGCTAAGTAGTTCTAAGTTCTAGGGGAATGATGACCATAGATGTAAAGTCCCATAGTGCTCAGAGGCATTTTGAACACGTAAAATAGGCACGTGAAATCCGATTTGAGGCGAAAACGTAGTTTATAAAGCGACGTAGCAT
The DNA here is from genome assembly GCF_021461385.2 of Schistocerca piceifrons. Taxonomy (NCBI): domain Eukaryota; kingdom Metazoa; phylum Arthropoda; class Insecta; order Orthoptera; family Acrididae; genus Schistocerca; species Schistocerca piceifrons. Next base: position 522,145,220 of record NC_060143.1, read on the forward strand.
GGAGAAATATGTTGTAAAGTGTCTCCGTTATCATCTGGGAATCCGATGTTGTAGCACTAAAGCACATTCACGCAAAATCAGGCCACAGGTGTGAAATTACTTTTTCATTATTTCAATTTCACATAAGTAAACTATCTAAATTTTACTGAATGAAATGCCGGCTTGTGTTGCCGAGCGGTTATAGGCACTACAGTCTGGAACCGCGCGACCGCTGCGGTCGCAGGTTAGAATCCTGCCTCGGGCATGGATCTGTGTGATGTCCTTAGGTTAATTGGAAGGAGAAACAGCATTGGTCGTATTTTTTTGTTTGCTGATAATAAAACAAAAAAATACGACCAATGCTGTTACTCCTTCCAATTATATCCATTATCTGGTCGTGGTGCACAGAACACCCCATGGATTCGCCAATCAGTTCTTAGGTTAGTTAGGTTTAAGTAGTTCTAAGTTCTAGGGGACTGATGACCTCAGTAGTTAAGTCCCATAGTGCTCAGAGCCATTTCAATCATTTTGAACTGAATGAAATATATATTTTGTTTGTAAGACTTACAGTAACATGTTCGAAAGTTTTACGCTCCGCTAGGAGCATTTTTCCGCTGGTTCCTTTCTTTTCTCTGCTGCAGCAGGGAAAAGAAGCAAACCAGCGGAAAAATGCTCCTATCGGAGCGCAAAAATTTCGAATATGTTACTGTTAGTTTAAAAGACACTGACTTAAAAGTGGGGTCCCACCTGCCTCGTTCTACCTTCCTCAGCACCATTATAAATTCTTCCAAAAAAAAAAAAAAAAAAAGATAAATAAATAAATAAATAGCTCTAAGCAGTGTGGGACTTAACGTCTGAGGTCATCAGTCCCCTAGACTTAGAACTATTTAGACCTAACTAACCTAAGGATATCACACGCATCCACGCCCGAGGCACGATTCGAACCTGCGACCGTACCAGCAGCGCGGTTCCGGACCGAAGCGCCTAGAACCGCTCGGTCACAACGGCCGGCTATAAATTTTCCCTATTATTTTGAAATGTATACATGTTCGTTCTCTTTTATGCACAGAGAGGAGAAGACAGTGGCAATGGCGAAAAGATGGACAAGTAACGAGTACTGGAGGCTAGTAGAGAGTGGTTGTGTCATACAAAGAGCGAAGGAGACAGTGGAAGTGTGAGAGGAAGAGAGGAACACAGTGGTAGTGGAACATAGTTTACAGTGACAGAACAGAGCTAGGAAAAGGGTACCTTTACCCTGCTAGAGAGGGTGGGGGAGACATACACATAAAGAGAAAGTGTCTTCCTGTTCCTCTGTCTCTCATCATCATTACTTGCTCTCACTTTCAGTCACATTTTTTGTGCTACGATAGGGATATTTTTCTGTCGGTACGTAGATGTCCTCAAACTATTGGGATATCGGACAACCTGCGCTCTCATTATCATCTGTCTACAATGCAGTAACAGAGCAGGTGGTTCTGAAGGTGGCTACCACGCCTCTTGACATGTCCATCATTCCTTCTTTGAAGTGGATGAGACACTCTTGTGAATACACGTGGCTCAATTCGGATTGTATTGTATGCATTGGTCACACACTCCTATAACGCCTGTGCCCTGCCGATGGGCTGAGCAAGTACCGATGCCTTTAAATGTCCCCATAGCCAGAACACCGGGTTCAGGTTCGATGAACAGGGAGGCCATGTTATCGGATTTCATCGACGAATCCTTCACCCGTGAGACGTTGCAGGGAGGTACTGCAACCCGATCTGTAGAAAAGTGTGTGGTGCCCCGTCGTGAACTAACCACATTCATTGTCTATCTGCAAGGATAACGTTCTCCATTATTGCTGGTAATTTATAGCGCAGCAGTTCATGATACACAGCACTTGTACCCATGTTTTGTAAGATGACGTTTTTACAACTTTTATTATTAGGTTGCAAAGCCAGACTAAAACAGTAAAAAAGTTTATAAAACCATACTGACCTCTAAAATCCCTGAAAATCGTCATCTAAACTTTCTTCTTCCTCTTCGTCGTCATAATTGTCCTCTTCATGTATACGGTTGTCTTCACTGCCATCGAGAGCGTTACTTACGCCGCACTTCTTCAAAGATTTAACAATAATGTCTTCTCTCACTAGACCACGACTGTTTTATCCACTGATACATTTGTATGATTGTAGGTCGTTTTAAAGCTCCCTTCGGCGTGAATTCATGCTGGGTTTCATCCATCACCCATTTGTTCGATTCCTCTCTCACATACTCTTAAAATGGTTTATTTATCGATCAACAAAAGGTTGCAATTGTGAAGTAAGTCCTCCCAGAATAACAGAAAGCTCTGTATCTCCCCGTTTTAGTTTCTCTTTCACAGAATTTGTCAAATGACTATTAAACTGATCTGTCAGAAGAAAGAACCGTTATTCAATAAAGCACCTTTCCTTCTCTCCCACACTCTGTTAATCCATAATTTCATACAGCCTCGACCGTCCAATCCTTGTCGTGTACATGAATAATAACACCTGGTGGTATTTCAGAAGATTTTGGCATTATTTTGCGTTTGGAAATGATCATTGGATTAAGTTTAGTACCATCAGCACAGCATGAAATGACAACAATGTAGTGCATTCCTTTGTGTCTAGATACTCTTATGGTCACTGTTTCAGCACCTTTGATGGGAACAGTTCTGTTATTTGGCACATCAAATATCAGATGAGTTGGTCCATATTCGCTATTCGCCCCAGTTATACTGGTTTTCTTTCGATGTTGAATAAAAAAGTGATAGAAAGATAATATTTTCTCTTTTTACTCTTGTGGCATTTTCTGAGATATTTTGGTTGAAGTGTGCATGCTAAGCCCATGACGCTTCGTAAACCAGCAGCACCAACCAACTCCACCCTTAAAGTCTATTTAAGTTCCGCTGTAGCGATAGCTTACGAGGGTGTATTTGAATCATCTTGTATTCCTTCCAATACCATTTTGACGGTGTCTTTGAATCCATTTCAATACATCATCTCCCAGTTTTGGCCGTTTTGCATTCAATCCTCTATTTGTGCACTTAATCTCCCCCATTCTTCAGTTCTTCTTTACTAGTCCAATCAATCGCGAATGGTTTTTTTCTGTTGGTGGGGGACCGAAATGCTGCCGTCTGCTCTGTTTCTTCTGTGTACACTATTAGTTTCAATTGTAGCCTGTATCATATGAATATATATTTCTTTTGCACGAGGGAACTAGCTATTAACATAAATATTCTACTGTTACCGATAACACAACGACGTTTAGTTCAAGTTGACTGGCAATATAGACTGCAATAACACATCATAGGCTAGACAGCGTTCTGGGTTTCTGATGGTGGGGCAGAAAGGAGGCAGTGTTAGCATTGTCCTGAGGATATAATATCACCGTCCAATCGGTGCACTGCTGCTGCCAGTTGAATCCAGTGTAGTGAGGTGGAGGTAGGTTTCCCGCGACATCCAATAAATGGCCATTTTTAACACTTGATGGAATTTTAACCCAAACACTGGACGTTTTTATATTATTTTCGGGTATACAACGCACCTGAATTTTGGAAGGAATTTTTCGAAGCCTTAGGGTAAAGTCCTCAGGACTGTGTTGGTCGGTCATCTTCGTTAGGTGGGTACTCATCAGTGTCAATGAAAGAGAGGGTCGATGCTAACAAGATATTACTGTTGTCATGACATTTTTGCAGCTTCTTCATTTTGTCTTCTTCACTTACCGTGGATGGGTAGTTACTACCTTTCTGGCGGTGGACCACGTAACCGCAAGCATATAGCAGTCATCTATAATTCTCAAGAGACTGTGCCGTGCAGCTAGTATATTTACGGTTTCTTCAGTACCGCTATACCCGTTGTCACAAACCACGCAATTCTTTTGGTGTCCGGTGGAGGCCAGATGGTTTTGAGGAGAGCGATATGTTGAACGAGGAGGAAATACAGAATTTGAAGCCCGTGGCGTCTGCCAACCTTCCTGTTCACTACCAGTGTCACAGCAGTGAAGATTGCATAGTGTAAGTATGTCTGCCAGTGTGGTTACCGTAACTGTATTGCTCGACTTTGTACGATCAGATGTTCTGAGACACGATTATGTCCAAGTAGTGACAGCAAAGGACTTGGAAGAGCAGTTGAATGAAATGGACAGTGTCTTGAAAGGAGGATATAAGATGAACATCAACAAAAGCAAAACGAGGATAATGGAACGTAGTCGAATTAAGTCGTGTGATGCTGAGGGAATTAGATTAGGAAATGAGACACTTAAGGTAGTAAAGGAGTTTTGCTATTTGGGGAGCAAAATAACTGATGATGGTCGAAGTAGAGAAGATATAAAATGTAGACTGGCAATGGCAGGGAAAACGTTTCCGAAGAAGAGAAATTTGTTAACATCGAGTATAGATTTAAGTGTCAGGAAGTCGTTTCTGAAAGTATTTGTATAGAGTGTAGCCATGTATGGGAGTGAAAAATGGACGATAAATAGTTTGGACAAGAAGAGAATAGAAACTTTCGAAATTTGGTGCTACAGGAGAATGCTGAAGATTAGATGGGTAGATCACATAACTAACGAGGAGGTATTGAATAGAATTGGGGAGAAGAGGAGTTTGTGACACAATATGACTAGAAGAAGGGATCGGTTGGTAGGACATATTCTAATGCATCGAGGGATCACAAATTTAGCATTGGAGGGCAGCGTGGAGGATAAATATCGTAGAGGGAGACCAAGAGATGAATACACTAAGTAGATTCAGAAGGATGTAGGTTGCCGTAGGTACTGGGAGATGAAGAAGCTTGCACAGGATAGGGTAGCATGGAGAGTTGCATCAAACCAGTCTCAGGGCTGAAGACCACAACAACAACAGTGTTCGTTAACCTACATGAGTGACATCTTAGCTCGCTCACGGCAGCAATCATTTCCAGTACACAAATAAGTTGTACAGAATTTTGCCCTCGAAGGCGCTTCTGTTTAGTGTTAAAATATTTTTCCCGTTTCTAAATGTTGTTGCAAGTTTCAGATGAGGTTTGTTTAATTTGGTCCGAGAGCGTCCAAGTCACTGATCTACACTATATTTATGGTCCTGTCGTTCGCTGTGATGATGATATTTTACTTAGTGACTAATTTGCTGTGTTCTTCCATTTACGTGTGAAAGCACAGTTGTAAGTTAACCAGTGTCAGTTGAGCCCATGAGACGACTGGACGTTGGCTCAGTTCAGATTTGCGTATCGTCTGCGCCATTCTGCCTTACAGTCTTACGCGTTCTCTCGTCGCTGGTACTGATAACTATGATTAAGGTGCTACATCAACATCTACATGGATACTTTGCATATCACATGTAAGTGCGTGGCAGAGGGTTCAAAGAAACCACCTTCACAATTCTTTATTATTCCAATCTCTTACAGCGCGCGGATAGAATGAACACCTATATCTCTCCGTACGAGCTCTAATATACCCTATTTCATCTTGGTGGTCGTTCCTCCCCATGTAGGTCGGTGTCAACAAAATATTTTCGCATTCGGAGGAGAAAGTTGGTGACTAGAATTTCGTGAGAAGATTCCGTCGCAACGTAAAACGCCTTTCTTTTAATGATGTCCAGCACAAATCCTGTATCATTTCTGTGACATTCTCTCCCATATTTCGCGATAATATAAAACGTGCTGCCTTTCTTTGAACTTTTTCGATATACTCTGTCAGTCCTATCTGGTAAGCATCCCAAACCGCCCAGCAGTATTCTAAAAGAGGACGGACAAGCGTACTGTAGGCAGTCTCCTTAGTAGATCTGTTACATTTTCTAAGTGTCCTGCACAGAACGCAGTCTTTGGTTAGCCTTCCTCATATTATTTTCTATGTGTTCCTTCAAATTTAATTGATAAGTAATCGTAATACCTTGGTATTTAGTTGGATTTACGGCTTTTAGATTAGACTGAATTATCGTGTAACCGGAGTTTAACGAGTTCCTTTTAGCACTCGTGTGGATGATCTCACACCTTTCGTTATTTAGGGTCAATTGACACTTTTCGCACCATTGAGATATCTTTTCTAAATCGTTTTGCAGGCTGTTTTGGTCTTCTGATGGCTTTATTAGTCGATAAACGACAGTGTCATCTGGAAACAACCGAAGACGGCTGGTCAGATTGTCTCCAAAATTGTTAATATAGATAAGGAACAGCAAAGGGCCTATAACACTACCTTGAGGAACGCCAGAAATCACATTTGTTTTATTCGATGACTTTCCGTCAATTACTACGAACTGTGACCTCTCTGACAGGGAATCAGAAACCCAGTCACATAACTGAGACGATATTCCATAAGCACGCAATTTCACTACGAGCCGCTTGTGTGGTACAGTGTCAAAAGCCTTCAGGAAATCCAGAAATACGGAGTCGATCTGAAATCCCTTGTCAATAGCACTCAACACTTCATGTGAATAAAGAGCTAGTTGTGTTTCACAGGAACAATATTTTCTAAACCCATGTTGACTGTGTGTCAATAGCCCGTTTTCTTAGAGGTAATTAATAATGTTCGAACACAATATATGTTCCAAAATCCTGCTGCGAATCGACGTTAACGATATGGGCCTGTAATTTAGTGGATTAATCCTACTACCTTACTTGAATATTAGTGTGACCTGTGCAGCTTTCCAGTCTTTGGGTTGAGGCTCAGGTCCGGCTGACTCGGTGAGTAACTTAGGTCCTCGATAGCACAGTCCTGAGGATTTAATATCTTCTTTTAAGGCAAGCCACACCGTTTCAGCAGAAGGCGTTGTGCCTCCTCATTTAAAACTTACGCTTCATCCAAAAGCCTTTTCTGATATTTGATTAAACCACTGAAGTAATTGCACTAAGTCTTTATTGCTAATGCTCCCGTTTGCATTCGTGATTATTTCAAAATTCTGACAGGTTGTCTTAATGTTTGCCATGTATTTGACATTGGTGTTGCGTGGCTCATAGATAATCTTTGCTGTTAAAGGTTTCTTCTTTTATCCCATTGAGGCGGGGGCGGAGTTATATTACTTTCCACGCCTGACAGGGGTCTAAATTGTTTCAATAAGAATAATGACGGAAGACTTACTTCCTTTAGTGGCGTTGCCCTTCACGGCCAGATAATACATAATTTGGATCATTTTCATTAAGGTGTCATGTTTCTTTAAAACCTGGTATGACGTACGTCACATCTAAGCTGTATTATAACTTTTCAATGTGTTTAAGTAAAATTCTGTTTTCTTAAAAGTAGCCTGCGTCACGCTTAGCCACGTTGCCTTTCTTCCCTTCCTGTTTCTTTATAGTGACTTGTATCACGTTTGGGTATTTGGTATTTTTGATTCAGTTTATGGTAAATCTTGTCCTTCTACAAGGTGAGATCGTTACGTTTTGATAAATTGTACTTTTATGCTGTTGAAGTAGATGCATCTTTTGTTTAAGAACTTTGATGCTGTTAGAGTAGATGCCCATTTTGTTTAAGGGACACATATGACCGTCTGTGTTTTGGAATGTACACTATGTGATCAAAAGTATCCGGAGACCTGGCTGAAAACAACTTACAAGATCGTGGCGCCCTCCATCGGTAATGCTCGAATTCAATATGGTGTTGGCTTACACTTAGCGTTGATGAAAGTTTCCACTCTCGCAGGCATACGTTGAATCATGTGCTGGAAGGTTTCTTGCGAAATGGCAGTCTATTCCTCACGGAGTGCTGCACTGAGAAGAGGTATCAACGTCGGTCGGCGAGGCCTGCCACAGGTCGAAAAATGGTTCAAATGGCTCTGAGCACTACGGGACTTAACAAAGGAGGTCATCAGTCCCCTAGACTTAGAACTACTTAAACCTAACTAACCTATGTACATCAAACACATCCATGCCCGAGGCTGGATTCGAACCTGCAATCGTAGCAGCAGAGCGGTTCCGGAATCAAGCGCCTAGAACCCCTGGGCCACAACAGCCTTCGGCACAAGTCGGCGTTAAACATCCCAAAGGACTGTGGTCAGGACGCTATGCAGGCCAGTCCATTACAAGGATGTTATTGTCGTGTAAACACTCCGCCACAGGCTGAGCATTATGAATAGGTGCTCGATCGTGTTGAAAGATGCAATCACCATCCACGAATTGTTCTTCAACAGTGGGAAGCAAGAAGGTGCTTAAAACATCAATCTAGACCTGTGCTGTGATACTCGCACGGAAAACAATAAGGAGTGCAAGTCCCCTCCATGAAAAACACGACCAAACCGTAACACCACCGCCTCCGAATTTTCTTGTTGGCACTACGCACTCTGGCAGATGACGTTCACCTTTCATCCTCCATACCCACACCCTGCGCCATCAGATGCCACATTGTGTACCGTGATTTGTCATTCCACATAACGTTTTTCCACTGTTCAGTCGTCCAATCTTCACGCTCATTCCACAAAGCGAGGCGTCGTTCGGCATTTACTGGCGTGATGTGTGGTTTATGAGCAGCCGCTCGACCATGAAATCCAAGATTTCTCACCTCCCGCCTAGCTGTCATAGTACCTTCAGTGGATCCTGATGCAGTTTGTAATTCCTGTGTGATGGTCTGGATAGACATCTGCCTATTACACATTACGACGTTCTTCAACTGTCGGCGGTCTCTGTCAGTCAACAGACGAGGTCAGCCTTTACGCTTTTGCGTTGTACGTGTCCTTTCACGTTTACACTTCACATCGGAAGCAGTGGACCTAGGGATGTTTAGGAGCGTGGAATCTCGCGTACAGACGTATGACACAAGCGACACTCAATCACCTGACCACGTTCGAAGTCCGTGAGTTCCGCGGAGCTGCCCATTCTGCTTTCTCACGATGTCTAATGACTACTGAGGTCGCTGATATAGAGTACCTGGCAGTAGGTGGCAGCCCAATGCACCTAATATGAGCAAAGTATGTTTTTGGGGGTGTCCGTATACTTTTGATCACATAGTGTATGTTTGTGTGTGTGTGTGTGTGTGTGTGTGTGAATTCCTAAGGGACAAAGCTGGTGAAGTCATCAGTCGCTAGGCTTACACAATACTTAAACTAACTTAAATTACTTTTGAATACATTATGGGAGTGACAGTGATCAATGTGTTACAAATACACTCCTGAAAATTGAAATAAGAACACCGTGAATTCATTGTCCCAGGAAGGGGAAACTTTATTGACACATTCCTGGGGTCAGATACATCACATGATCACACTGACAGAACCACAGGCACATAGACACAGGCAACAGAGCATGCACAATGTCGGCACTAGTACAGTGTATATCCACCTTTCGCAGCAATGCAGGCTGCTATTCTCCCATGGAGACGATCGTAGAGATGCTGGATGTAGTCCTGTGGAACGGCTTGCTATGCCATTTCCACCTGGCACCTCAGTTGGACCAGCGTTCGTGCTGGACGTGCAGACCGCGTGAGACGACGCTTCATCCAGTCCCAAACATGCTCAATGGGGGACAGATCCGGAGATCTTGCTGGCCAGGGTAGTTGACTTACACCTTCTAGAGCACGTTGGGTGGCACGGGATACATGCGGACGTGCATTGTCCTGTTGGAACAGCAAGTTCCCTTGCCGGTCTAGGAATGGTAGAACGATGGGTTCGATGACGGTTTGGATGTACCGTGCACTATTCAGTGTCCCCTCGACGATCACCAGTGGTGTACGGCCAGTGTAGGAGATCGCTCCCCACACCATGATGCCGGGTGTTGGCCCTGTGTGCCTCGGCCGTATGCAGTCCTGATTGTGGCGCTCACCTGCACGGCGCCAAACACGCACACGACCATCATTGGCACCAAGGCAGAAGCGACTCTCATCGCTGAAGACGACACGTCTCCATTCGTCCCTCCATTCACGCCTGTCGCGACACCACTGGAGGCGGGCTGCACGATGTTGGGGCGTGAGCGGAAGACGGCCTAACGGTGTGCGGGACCGTAGCCCAGCTTCATGGAGACGGTTGCGAATGGTCCTCGCCGATACCCCAGGAGCAACAGTGTCCCTAATTTGCTGGGAAGTGGCGGTGCGGTCCCCTACGGCACTGCGTAGGATCCTACGGTCTTGGCGTGCAACCGTGCGTCGCTGCGGTCCGGTCCCAGGTCGACGGGCACGTGCACCTTCCGCCGACCACTGGCGACAACATCGATGTACTGTGGAGACCTCACGCCCCACGTGTTGAGCAATTCGGCGGTACGTCCACCCGGCCTCCCGCATGCCCACTATACGCCCTCGCTCAAAGTCCGTCAACTGCACATACGGTTCACGTCCACGCTGTCGCGGCATGCTACCAGTATTAAAGACTGCGATGGAGCTCCGTATGCCACGGCAAACTGGCTGACACTGACGGCGGCGGTGCACAAATGCTGCGCAGCTAGCGCCATTCGACGGCCAACACCGCGGTTCCTGGTGTGTCCGCTGTGCCGTGCGTGTGATCATTGCTTGTACAGCCCTCTCGCAGTGTCCGGAGCAAGTATGGTGGGTCTGACACACCGGTGTCAATGTGTTCTTTTTTCTACTTCCAGGAGTGTATTTACTATTAAAAACAGTCTTGATCACGATTTATTTATTAAGGTGACCGGTTTCGACCACTATTGTTGTCATCTTCAGACCATTGAGTAGGAACCTCTTTCTGCTGGAGAATCACTACTCTCCATCAGAAATAGGTTCCTACGCAATGGCCTGAAGATGACCATAGTAGTGGTCGAAATCCATCACCTTAATAAATAAGTTGTGATCAAGACTGTTTTTAATAGTAAATAACTTAAACTAAATTATGCTAAGAACAACACATACACACATTGAGACTCCGGCGGAAGCCACTGGGCAGATTAAGTAATAGGTTTATGGAAAGGGCCAAGAGCTGAGGTCAGTTTCTGCTTCTAATCGTCATTTATTGGAATTTAGCAACTCATTCACGGCTGGATGCCTCCAACAAAAAATCTTTACAAGATAAAAATCCAGTTACGATAGCAATAAAATAATTTAAAGAGACAACATATGCAAGGTGCAATACCATTGTCTGAGGGCCACAATGTAACTTCAAAATTTCAGAATATATTACCATAATCTTTAAAGGCAGAGGCCCGCAGTGTTTAAGCTTCAAAGATAAATTTAAAAATAAATTTTGCGGAATTTTAAGAAATAAACAATAACCGTAAGCCGAAAATTTGAAAGAGCTGACAACAGATAATTAAACACCGGTGGCACTCAGAAGGCCTCCAGGGAGGTCGGTCTGCCCTCTCGTTCACTTAGGTGAGACAGGTGGAGAGCCCAAATCTGCTTGATCCGTAGGAACCCAACCAGCGGACAGCCACGGACCGACCGACAAACGACTTGCTTGCCACCAATCGGAATATGAGAAAAACACCAAAAGTTACGAAGCACACAACATGAATGGACGTGGATTGGGTAGTTGAAACTACTACTCAACTTTGACATCCTGGGTCGGTGATCCACCAAGCTCGTAGCGAGCGGACAGCTCCACACACGCTCCGACACTGCGCAGGTCCTGGCAGCGGACCCAGGCAACGGCACCGCACGGAGATGTCTTCCCTGGTCCGCACCAACCGACCGACTGCCTGCTGGTCCGTCCGCGACTGCTGTTCCGTCGCGACTGCACTGCTGGTGCGTCTCCCACTCACTTCCAGACACACGACGACCAAAATACTGGCTCGGACCCAACCGTGCAGAGGAAACACGCTCACTGGCTAAACGAGATCCCTGCAGCAGGAAAGGAACGATGCAAGTTCCACAAGATGGTAACTGAAGGGCCAGAAGCGCTCAGAGAACCTGTTACACGTCACTCGATGAGACGACTAACCTCTCAGATTCAGTACGCCGATATCATTTAAAGTAACTTGTCAATCAAAATAACGCCAAAAACCCACACAACCCGACATACACTTGGACGACGACGAGAACGATACCCAGCAGTAACTATACACACTCGAAGACAAATCGGGAGTCGATGCACACACAAACAGCCGACTCATGGACGATCGGCGAGCGCAAACGCGTCGTCCAGTAGGACGACGCCCGACGAGCCACCCAGACCGTGGTCCGACTCAGGTGATGCGTGGAGGCAAACGGTCAGCCGAGCCATGTCGACGCAGGCCTCGCTGCTACTCCAACCCGACTGCACCAGCGACACATTCCAATTCCCCGACTGGCAGGTCTGGTCTGCGCTCCAGACACGTTCCAACTGACTGGCAGCCCCGAACTCGCGATCCGAACTCCGACTACGAACTCGCGAAGTGAACTCCCTACCGCAGACAACGACCAGGAAGTAATAGCAGTCGAGCAAAGATACTACGAGAGGGGATATATCGATACGCGCTGCTAACGCCGCTCACGGTCAGGCAAAGCAGCAACTCAGTAACAGTAGGAATCTAAATTTACGTAGTGAGATGGAAGTACGTTAAAAACAGGGTGTAAAATACATGATGGCAGGCACATGAGCCACACACGGCTCACACATGCTCGACGGAAAACTCGAACCTGTGGCGGGAGGGGTCGCGAAATACGTGACATGGCACGTCAAGCCGCGTGGCTATATGTTTGTAATCTTTGATAGATTTAGGCCAATAATCTGGACTAGCACGATTAATATTTTGAGTAGAGAGCTCTTTTAATGGTTTTATAAGAATTGTTTACCCCAAAGAAAAACTCATACAAAAGTAAAATACGAGGGGCGTTCAGAAAGTAAGCTCCGATCGGTCACGAAATGGAAACGACTATGGAAATCCGATAAAGCTTCGCACAGATGTGTTGGGTAGTGTCTCTAGTATAACCCCAGTTAGCATCACGTCGCTCTTCTCATTCCTGAGCTCGCAGTGAGTGCGTAAAGATGTCTAGAAAATAGTGTCTGCCGCCAAGTACGAGGGCCTGGTGAGAAATTTCGCCTGAAGCTATGCAGCTAACATTACATAACTGTCGTGCTGTTTCGTCTTCACGACAATTCTCAGCCGCATTCTGCAGGGGCAATGAAGATGCTCCTGCATCGTTTTCAAATGGAAATGTTAGATTACCCACAATACAGTCCGCAATTGTCTCCCCCTGAGTTTCATCTCTGGTCACATAAACCGCTGTCTTTGAAGACAACATTTTGACACAGACAACGAGGTGTAGGCCAGCGTGGAGAATTGGCGGAAAGCACTGGCGGCTGCCTTCTATGATGAGGCTATTGAAAAGTTGGTACAACGCTATGACAAAAGTCTAAGTCAGAACGGCGACTACGTAGAGAAGTAGCTGAAAGGTGTAGCTAACTGTTACAAGTAAAACATTTCTGATGTTCACCGTGGTTTCAATTTGGCAATCAATCGGAGCTTACTTTATGAACAGGCCTCGTATTTAAAAAGAGATGTTAACTGCCTCGTAGACTTTCCTTTTGTAATTACTATATTGTTCGACTAGCGCTCCTATGTTATTGAAATATGTAACCTGGTCACAGTCTTCGTGGTATTATACAGCAGAAATAATACGATGTTCTGAATACGTGTAGTGTTTATGCAGTTTGTAACGCCGATTCCTTTGGACGAAAAATGGAGAATATAAAAATTGTACCCCAAAGCCCAAAAGTCCCAAAAATCGAGTACCAAATTTCATAAATGAAAAAATAAAGAAAAAGAACCAAGTCCCTTCTGGAATAATGTTACTTGAATAATAACACGTAGATATAAAAGAATTCAGTACCAAGTAGCTTAGTGTTTTGAAAAAGAAAGAAATAAAAAAGATAGAATCCCATAGTAGATCGCAAAGTACCGTAAATAAGAAATCACGGAGTAGGACGAACGATCTCAAAGAATACTGCTTACGAGTACTCTTTGAGAATCCTGTGTAATACCTGAGAAAGAGCCATGCACTGTTACTGTGTTACGAGAGTTTGCCGGAGTAAGTCGTACCTCAGTGTGTGCTCGCATACGTGGGCGCGACGAGATTTTATTTTGAACGCCAAAGATTTGCGATCTACTACGATACACTGAACTTGTAAGACGTAAATCAGTAACTTCAAATAGGATACCACGTAGAATCCAGATAGTGAAGGATTCGAAGTTGTCTTAAATTGAATATTTTCAATATAAGACTGGACATTATCCAAAGTTAGAAACTATTAATAATGGACCGAGTGCCGGCCGCGGTGGTCTAGCGGTTCTAGGCGCTCAGTCCGGAACCGCGCGAATGCTACGGTCGCAGGTTCGAATCCTGCCTCGGGCATGGATGTGTGTGACGTCCTTAGGTTAGTGAGGTTCAAGTAGTTCTACGATCTAGGGGACTGATGACCACAGATGTTAAGTCCCATGGTGCTCAGAGCCATTTGAACCATTTGATGGACCGATATACAGGGTGTTACAAAAAGGTACGGCCAAACTTTCAGGAAACATTCCTCACACACAAACAAAGGAAATATGTTATGTGGACATGTGTCCGGAAACGCTTACGTTCCATGTTAGAGCTCATTTTATTACTTCTCTTCAGATCACATTAATCATGGAATGGAAACACACGGCAACAGAACGTACCAGCGTGACTTCAACCACTTTGTTACAGAAAATGTTGAAAATGTCCTCCGTTAGCGAGGATACATGCATCCACCCTCCGTCGCATGGAATCCCTGATGCGCTGATGCAGCCCTGGAGAATGGCGTACTGTATCACAGCCGTCCACAATACGAGCACGAAGAGTCTCTACATCTGGTACCGGGGTTGCGTAGACAAGAGCTTTCAAATGTCCCCATAAATAAAGGTCGAGAGGGTTGAGGTCAGGAGATCGTGGAGGCCATGGAATTGGTCCGCCTCTACCAATCCATCGGTCACCGAATCTGTTGTTGAGAAGCGTACGAACACTTCGACTGAAATGTGCAGGAGCTCCATCGTGCATGAACCACATGTTGTGTCGTACTTGTAAAGGCACATGTTCTAGCACCACAGGTAGAGTATCCCGTATGAAATCATGGCGGTGAATCGAGGTAGTACAGTCCATACTGATGAAACTAAAATGAGCTCTAATATGGAAATTAAGCGTTTCCGGACACATGTCCACATAACATCTTTTCTTTATTGGTGTGTGAGGAATGTTTCCTGAAAGTTTGGCCGTACCTTTTTGTAACACCTTGTAGAGACTAAACTTTGAAACCGAATTTTGAGAAAAGAGTTAACTTTCGTAAAATCAGTTAATCGATTCTCGAAATTGCATAATATCTTGGACTGAAGTATGCGTCATTAATCCCACCCAGATAGGAAAAGCTACTTCCTTACGGCAATGTTAGGATGTGAAACTGGCCGGCCAGAGTGGCCGTGCGGTTCTAGGCGCTACAGTCTGGAACCGGGCGACCGCTGCGGTCGCAGGTTCGAATCCTGCCTCGGGCATGGATGTGTGTGATGTCCTTAGGTTAGTTAGGTTTCATTTGTTCTAAGTTCTAGGCGACTGATGACCTCAGAAGTTAAGTCGCATAGTGCTCAGAGCCATTTGAACCTTTTGATGTGAAAATAGTGCAATAAACCACCATTCAGTGTTAATACTGCGTTAATAACTTCTTTCAGTCCATTCAATATTGTGTAGTAAGTAAATAATTATGTGTGCGACGACATTGATTGCCGCATTAACAAATTATCGCTCTGTTTCGAACTATTAGGCTCTAGTAAACTGAAAACTGTGGTGGAGATATTGGTGTCGTGTATGTACTGAAGCTATGATTAATACCGGAATATGAACTGATATATCACTACTTGTAGCTGTGTTTAAATACGCCTGCGGACACGTAATTGCTTGAACTGATCGTGACAAATAATACGCAGTCGGTGGGATTTCAGTGCAGCCCGAATACATTTCTTATATAACGTCAAGTTAGCCAGACTGCGCGTTGTAGGTTCAATGCGTTTTTCTGAAGATATCGCGAAACCACTGAGAATCTTAAATTCGATCATCGAGAAGGGAGCTGAATCACCGACCACTGTAGTGGGACGAAATTAAGCGTCACCCATCCACCAAAGTCAGCCCAGTTTGCAGGTGACTATAAGTTTAATTTAGTTTTTTTATGTGTTTTCTTATTATTTGTAATAAATGTGAATTGTCTAAAAGTTTGTATTTTTTTATGTGTTTCATGTACGGAGAGGTCGGCGCAACGAACGGGGACAGCATCTTCGTTGCCGCGACCAGAGAGGAAATTGCTGGCCGCTATACGTCGCGGGTCGACAGCCAAGGAGCAACAGAAGATCCTGGAACCGAGTTGTTGCGTCGTGCTTCTAAAAATTAAAAATGAAGTTTTATACTCTTTTTGTACAACAATGACATCATATAGATCTTAATCTTATTGAAATGTTAGTCACTGTCTGTCAACGCTCAAGTTCACATCTGTATGTGTAGGAAGCTAATCAAATAGTGTATGCTACTAAAGTTGAAACACGTGTCTTGAAGATTTATTTATGAAGAGTTATGTGAACGGATTAATAATATATTTGACAAGATTATTGATTCAGACAGCGTTGGCCGAAACTTTGAATCTAAAAAGTTTATTTAATGTGTGATTCTGATATCGATTAGGTCAAGATAACGTGTGTCGATATAATTTTCTGAGGAGAAACAAACGAAATTTAAATTCGAAAAAGTTACGAAAACCAATTGGCCCAAGTGATGTAATTCTTTGCACACGACTCAACGGATGTTTTACAGTTTCGTTCAAGAACCATTCTATGACAATTTAAAAAGAATATGAATCATTTTTGAAGTGGGTTGTAACTGAGGTAGGTGACGAAGTCTGCACATGGTTATATATCAAACGAAAACCTAATGCGTCGTTACACCGCACCGTGGCGACCTTAGAAACAGGACTTGTGTGCAACTAAGGCACACAGGTACGAAACAAAGCATCAAGAGTCCTTCGGAAGTCAACGCGAGTTTCTTGGAGCCTTCACCAGCCAGCGGCGACTTCGCGGGTGTGGGCATCTGACGGAGTGCAGCCAAGCAGTACGGTCACGCAGTTGTTCCACGAGAAGGCGCATCTGTTGGGCAGCAGCTGAACGCTGCAAACCTCGACAACCCTTTTTCTCCCTAAACTAATAGGCCCAGTACGTCAGCTGCGGGGCGTTCCTCCGGCTGGTATTAGAGGTGTTGCTGAGGGCTTCGCCTGTCTACGGCGGTGCCGGGCGTGGTTGCAGCTAGCGACGTTTCCGGTGTTCGACTCAGCGTCCTGCCGGTTGCGGAAGCGGGGTCGCAGCATCTCAGCGGCTGCATCGACGGCTGTTACATCTGCAGCCCATAGCAGCACACTAATCATCGAGAACTACAAATTACAATATTAGTGTCCGGTGAGTTTGTTTCAAGTTGGAAGTGGAGTGTTGTACATAGGAAGTGTGCTTTTACAGGATTGTTGATTACAAGTCTGCGTGTGGAAATAGTTAATATCTTACAATAATGTCGGGAAGTGAAATGTCAGACGAAGAGCAATCTATGTCCGATAGGAGCATGAGAGCCCTTTTCAGGGCGATCGCTAAATTAAAACAATCTAACGAGGAATCTGCTGCTAGATTAAAAGAGGAACTAAAACAGGAATTAAAACAGTCTAACGAAGAATCTATGGCTAGATTAAAACAGTCTAACGAAGAATCTATGGCTAGATTAAAACAGTCTAACGAAGAATCTATGGCTAGATTAAAACAGTCTAACGAGGAATCTACTGCTAGATTGAAAGAGGAACTAAAACAGGAATTAAAACAGTCTAACGAGGAATCTACTGCTAGACTTAAAGGGGAGCTAACAAAATCAACAGACAGGTTGCAGGAATATCTTAATGAAACCAGTCGAGAATTAAGGGATAAAATAGTCTTCTAAAGTTGAAATGCAGGAAAAATTAGTAGGACTTAGTAATAAGATTGCTGATAATTGTAAAAGGTATAAAATAGAGTCTTCTAAAGTTGAAATGCAGGAAAAATTAGTAGGACTTAGTAATAAGATTGCTGATAATTGTAAAAGGTTAGAGGAACATATCCAGGAATCGCGCGAGGAAAAAGCTCGCATGCGACACGATATTACTGACTTATCCGAGAGACTAGATAGTGTCAATATCTTAGTTGTAAATGAAATACAGAAAAATAACGATATGTTACGAGATGAATTTTCTATGCAAACAGAAACTGTTCGCAGAGAATTATTGAAATCTATTAAAGAGGTCTCTACCAAACCTGTAGAGATTTCTTCAATAGATAATGTAGAATTAGAGACATTAACTCATCAAGTAGAAAAGGACCATACCGAAATCGAAAACATGAAATTTTTAATTACTGAAATATGCAGTAATCTTGAGACTGCCAAAGATAATAACATTGATGAAGGTACAGAGCGTTCACATCGTGAGCACAGTGAAGAATCGATATTAGCTAATCGAGTATCCAATACAGAAATGCGGATACAGGAAATTACTAAACGGTTATCGGAATTAGATAATAACGAGAACATTTCAGGTAGCAGAGGTAATAACATAATCAGAGACAACAGTCGCATCGAATTTGCTAGCTCGGACGACAACAATATGAATAAAGCAATCACGGCAAGCCAATCCGATGCAACTCCGTCTCTGCAATCTAAACAAAATCCGACTATTTCTCTCGCAGAATGTCTGGATGACATAACGACAAATTCAAATGTAGCAAGTCGATTTCCTGTATTCAAACCAGGAGGCGAACTTCATCCTATAATCTTTATAAAAGCTTTTGAAACATCATTATCTTCTAAATGGAGTAATGAAAAACGCATTCAATTTGTAATAGGACATTTAGAAGCAGAAGCTGCGGAATGGGCAGTACTGCATAGAACTGAATTCAGGGATTGGGATGATTTTGTTAAGAAGTTTAAACAAAATTATTGGTCAAGACGAAAACAACAACACTTAACTTTAGAGTTGTTAGCCCCTCCTCCATATTCTAAACGGTGGAGAGGTTATAGGAATTATTTTGAATGGAATTTAAATCGTGCTCAGTTAATTGAAGAACCAATTATTGACAGTCATCTAATACGAGTCCTAAGTAGTAGGTTACCGTATTACATAAAGGAAAGAAAAATGTTATTCTACGAATTATACAAAACCTTAATAATGGGGACGAAACAGTTAACACCCGGGGTGTGTGGTTATATTTTAACAACTTGTTGTATTGGAAAGCACAGAGGGAACACAAGAGATGGAAAATCTGCATTCCGAAAACTGTTGTGGACGAGTTAATTACTTATATTCATGAAGGTTACGGGCATTTTGGAATTAATAAATGTATTAAACATCTATTGAAGTATTATTATTTCAAAAATATGTCCCGTATTGTGAGAAGTATTATTAGGGCTTGTGAAACCTGTCAAAAGGTTAAAGTTAATAACAAATCCAAGCGTTATAAATTATATGTTGTAATTCCTCGAGGTTTGTGGGATCTACTATCATTAGATTTTTTCGGCCCTCTGCCTCGGAGTTCAGGAGGATTAACATATGTGTTTGTTGTAATGGAATGTTGGTCCAAACATGTGAAACTGTATACTTTGAAACGAGCGAATACAGCAAGCGTTATACGCTGCCTCACCCGAAATTACTTTGTTAACTGGGGCATTCCTAAACGACTTATGTCTGACAACGGTAGTGCCTTTATTAGTCAAAGATTTCAAGATGTGATAAGACAATATGGAATCAAACATATCTTAATTTCGAAATATCACCCTCAAAGTAATTTAGTAGAAAGAGTCATGAAAGAATTAGGACGATTATGTAGAACTTATTGTGCACATAAACATACTCGGTGGGCCAAACTAATGCCTGAATTCGAAAAGATATTAAATGAATTGCCTCACCTAACGACGGGATTATCACCTATAGAAATTTTAGGCAAACGAATTATAGGTGAGCCTTTACTAGCTGCTTTACCTTGGCCACCAGTAAATGAGATCCAACAATGTATCCCGGACGAAAAAGTTTGCGAACAGATTGTAAAAAATGCCGAACGGAGAATTAAAAGTTATAATCAACAGGCTATAGAACCCTCATTTCAGGTAGGAGATCTTGTGTTAGTACGATCTCATCCTAAAAGTTCTAAGATCGGTAAGGAATGTAGAAAATTCTTCTTGATCTTTGAAGGTCCATATGTTGTACATAAGATTGTACATCCCAAAGCATTACTTCTTATGGAACCTTCATCAGGTGTAATTAAAGGATTATATAGTGTTGATCAAATGAAACCCTTCATTCCTAAATAAGTTAATATTTAGTATATGTTACACACGGAAGAGCGTTCATAGTTTATTCATGTGAAGTTTTTCGTGATAGTTACGTGTTATTTTAAAGAATGACAGAAAGCTTAAACATGTGTTCTACAATAATCTACTGGTACTTAAAAAGAGAAAGATAACCAAAAGGGGGATTTATATGGAGGAAATTTTGCTCTTAGGTGTAAAGGAATTTTGCGTATTTTAAATTTACTCGGATAGTAGGAACCAAAGGGGATGGTTAATAGTTTTAGGGACCATGGGCGTCCAGAGCTATATGGCTCACGAGAACATAGCAGAGTGCCTTTAATAGAGGTTTGTAATAGTGTTAATATAGAACACACCAAATGGGGCTCTCTCGCTTGTTTCTCCTAAATAAATGGCCATTACCCAACAAGGTGTCCGAAGGTAAAGAAAGCCGTGCCGAGATTCCAAAGAAAGTTTTGCTTGATTTCTTCTTGACCTCAGGCATAAATAAGGCATTAGGGAAGAGGATGACGTAAAGTAAATAGTACTATTAGTGATTGTGAGAAACTTATTAGTAATATACATTCGTGAAAAGAATAACTCTAGTAAATAAATGAAACTGAAACTAATCTATCACAATTTGAACGCTCTGTCCTAATGTACAACGTTAAAGAACGTACTAAATTAGTATTTATTAGCAACTATTAACTGAAGAGGAGCAATCTCCCTATATTCGGTTACGAATTACCATAAGAGCACAATTAAGAGTAAATGACAAATAGTCACAACGATATCGTATTAAAAGGATTAAATCTATCTAATAGCAAGGACTCTAGGTTACGTAAAATGTGAGGAAAATGTATTAACAGTTAAATATTGTATATTGAACAGTTTTAATTCCGGTTAAAACCTGACAAACTGAGCTTGTGGGTGGGGTATGTAGTGGGACGAAATTAAGCGTCACCCATCCACCAAAGTCAGCCCAGTTTGCAGGTGACTATAAGTTTAATTTAGTTTTTTTATGTGTTTTCTTATTATTTGTAATAAATGTGAATTGTCTAAAAGTTTGTATTTTTTTATGTGTTTCATGTACGGAGAGGTCGGCGCAACGAACGGGGACAGCATCTTCGTTGCCGCGACCAGAGAGGAAATTGCTGGCCGCTATACGTCGCGGGTCGACAGCCAAGGAGCAACAGAAGATCCTGGAACCGAGTTGTTGCGTCGTGCTTCTAAAAATTAAAAATGAAGTTTTATACTCTTTTTGTACAACAATGACATCATATAGATCTTAATCTTATTGAAATGTTAGTCACTGTCTGTCAACGCTCAAGTTCACATCTGTATGTGTAGGAAGCTAATCAAATAGTGTATGCTACTAAAGTTGAAACACGTGTCTTGAAGATTTATTTATGAAGAGTTATGTGAACGGATTAATAATATATTTGACAAGATTATTGATTCAGACAGCGTTGGCCGAAACTTTGAATCTAAAAAGTTTATTTAATGTGTGATTCTGATATCGATTAGGTCAAGATAACGTGTGTCGATATAATTTTCTGAGGAGAAACAAACGAAATTTAAATTCGAAAAAGTTACGAAAACCAATTGGCCCAAGTGATGTAATTCTTTGCACACGACTCAACGGATGTTTTACAGTTTCGTTCAAGAACCATTCTATGACAATTTAAAAAGAATATGAATCATTTTTGAAGTGGGTTGTAACTGACGTAGGTGACGAAGTCTGCACATGGTTTGTATATCAAACGAAAACCTAATGCGTCGTTACACCGCACCACCCGAATGCGAGTCAAAAGTACTAACCCCCTACACTACCTTAATTTGATAACACGCGAAACGGCTTTATGATCCTTACCTGGAACAGTTGCATGGGGGCGTAACCAGTCGCAGAACGAAGGGCCCCGGTAGACGAAACGCTAAACGCTATCCTCTCTTGCTCCCTGCCGTTCCCTCTGCACATACTTTCTGGCTGCTCTTCCTCTCCCACACTCTCCCTTACTCTGCTGCGAAGTATCTGCCGCCAGGATGCCCGTGTTAAGGCAGCCGCTACCGGGCGTGCGCGCGGCTGATAAATCAGCGACCTCCCCTATACAATTCCACGCCCGCCGGCGCGCTAATGGGCCGCTGTAGATTTACAAGGTGTTCGCCGGCGAGACTCAATTAACAAGAGAGCCTATTGATCACAGCGACGCCATATTTCGCGGCTCCCGCGGTAACCGCGCCCGCGGTGCGTCTCGTCTTCCCTGCCGGGTTTATAAACGACGCCACCGCCTCACACCCAACACCCGACCCCCCGGATCGCCGCACCATTGCTAAGCCACACGACGTGATAATTTTTCTTTTTTTTTCTCGCCCTGACCGATATCTCCCTACCTGGTGGCTACTAGGGCCCTTCCGCCACCATTACGTGTCAGGCTAACGACAGAATATGAAAATTAATCGTCCAATTCCGCCCACAGGTGCTTGCAGTTGTGTCGGCGGTTACCGCACACTCGCGGTCGGGTAACTGTACTGCCGTCGAGAGGGCGCCAGCAGAGGTGACCGTAACCCTAAACCAACTGGCTGCTCCTTATTTATTTCGCTTTACCCGCGTCCGTATCCTCTTTACTCGGCCACTAGCAGCTTGCCCTTCTAGTTTTATTACCACTCCTTGCATACGATTTTCCCGCCGAGCAATCGTTAAAAAAAAAATAAAAGAGAACGCCGTATATTTTGAACGTATATATCCGGAAACGTCGGTCACGTCCCCAGGAGAACAATTAGGAAAATAGAGAACAATCGCATTCGCCGGAGTCGGGCCGTTTCGCTACGACGGTAACAGCAATAAATACGAGGATTTACGCAAAAGTCGGGCCTTGAAGTTCTGCAGGAGGCTCTCAGCCGAGGGAATGAATTCTGGAGCACCCGGCATATTTCTTTATCTAAGCCTCAGCGCGGGCATGTAATACGCACAGCTTTTCTCTGCTAGATATTGCAAATAACATTGAATCTACAAAGTATGTTTCAGGATTTTATTAATTTTTTCTCATCTGGATGCACGCTGGGCAGTGTAAAACAACTTGAGCGTATATGTGCTGCATAGGTTTGAAGCTACAATTCTAAACGGAGTTTTTACAGAGAGTACTCTATGACATAGGCACTGGCTTTCTCCATTTACTCAGATTCCGTCTATCGAAAATCTCTCGCCCCACATAAAATCCCAAGCGACTGGAGAAAACGCAGTTGACTCCTGTACATACAGTGTGACAATTGTTGAATCATATGAAACAAAACGTAAATTAGTTACAAACTACGACGTACACACACTTTATTCAGCATGTAAACGTCACTACAGATTTTCGGATTTAGATTATGATATGTTCCATTTGCCTACCATCATTGGCATCATTGGCGCTGACGAATAGAGAAATTCTGCATGACCCATGTAATGTCTCTTTCTGCTATAAGTTATATGAGGATTCTGTTAAGTTCGTGAAGTTAAATTTCGTAAATCTGTCTTTCATAAAACCTCGTAGAGAAACAATTTCAAATAAGCAATATTATATTTGCAGGTTGCCAAATTAAACTTTAAATTCTGATTGAAAACGAGCGCCAGTTTCCCTACAAATAATATCAGATGCGTTAGCGTAATATAATTTATGCAAAGAAACACCTGGCCTATAATAAATTGTATCACTGCAAGTAGTCACTTTAAGGTAAATCTTATGAATTGATGCTAATTAATTTTGATAGTATTTTTAAATAAGTTCTTCTGCTCCGGTTTCGTCGTATTTCCTGTGGAAATAAGAAGTTTAAATGCACCGCGTAATGGAGGCCAACTTCTTCAGTCAAAGATGAAGCTCGGCAGCAGCTGCAAAAAATGCTACACAAAGTCTTGCGTTATAACAAATGTGGCGTGGGTTCCTTAAATGATTATTCTGCACTCCAGATTAGCTTATTATATTTTCGTAACTCTTTTAGACATCAATTACATTCCAGTAATTAAACAAGAGCAGGACAAAAGCTGTAGCAATACAGTCATACCTTCTGCACTCAAACAATAGCTAAGACACAAGAAAACATCAGAAGCCGACTAAGTTCATTGTCTTCCAGTCCTTTAATAATATAACAAAGATTATAGTGTTCAGTTCTTTAGTTTATGCATATGGTCTTATATCACGGAAAATAATGTTTTTTTTTCTATTATCAGAATCTATAAATTGCTCTAAAGTTATTTCGTCACTTTGTCCGTGTCACAATTAGGCATTAAAGTTCACACAACATTACGCATTCTCACATTCTGCATGGCGTCTCTTTGTTCTATATCGTGTCTCCCTACCACTTTCGCGCAACGACGCTCTAAGTGTGTTTTTTAGGGAATTGACTAGTTTGAACCTGGGACCTGTTGCTGGTAAGGAGACGCCAGACCACACATGACATGTAGAGTTCAGAAGAGTTCAGTGAGACTAGCGATGATATAACCAATCACTTAATGATTTCAGCGTCAGCTCTACTGCACTCCCTGTAAAAGAATCTTTATACTAACTAAATTTAGTGGAAGGGGTTCAAGGCTTTCCTATTTTTAATTAGCCGGTGAAATAACGTCGAAGAAGCAGTTAAGTTTACCATTGGAAATTTTATTCTACTCACAAAACATCGTTTATAAATTGCACTATTGATATAAGGAAATGTTTTAATAAAAAATGTGAACGAATATTCCCTGAATGGGTTTCCAAGTTCTACAATGGGTCGAAGGATGACCTATGCCATATCACATCTATAATCTAGGTTTAAATTAAGTTTCACAAAAGAGAAAACTATCAAAATGGTCTACAGTCACCCTAAATTATCTTTAATTACTTATCTAACTTGTCGTAAATTACAGTGGCTGATGTGGCTTCTCAACAACTTTATAACAGAAAAATCATCGTGTTTCAGATTTTTACTTCAAGTGGCACATGTGAACACCATGAGCTTTAATTGACGATCGATACTAGTATTACGCAAAAAGGGGATGTAACAGATGAGACTTGTGCAGTTCTAAGTGAAGCCTTATGCGCTCAAAAATGTGGAATCCCATGCGTTCATTACCTTGTCGGTGTTCGTCAGGGGGCGGCGGACAACACAGCTCCGCTCACCTCGCCGTCTCCGAAGCATCTCTCTCCAAACTTCTCCTTACTACAATTTACCGAAGTTGGTTTAAAAAAAAACTATCTGGCTATGTTTTCATCTGACCAATCAGGGTCTCAATGTTAACCTTAAGCTCCACCTACAAAAATTCTGTCTATCCAATGAGAAACGTTATACTTTTCGTGGTGGGGCAATGTTTTTAAAGTTTGCAACGTAACAGAGACGCGAAAAAGTCTCAAGCTAAACCTTGCAGCTGGTGTGGTCCTCTTAGCGTCATCGTAAGATCTATACTGTTCTTCTGGAGGGCTCTATCTTTTAACATGGGCTGGGGTGTGATCCTGATGTAACAGAGACGCGAAAAAGTCTCACGCTAAAAACTTGCGGGTGGTGTGGCCCTTTTTGTGTTATCGTAAGATCTATACTGTTCTTCTGGAGGGCTCTAGCTTTTAACATGGGCTGGGGGGGTGTTCCTCACGTAACAGAGACGCGAAAAAGTCTCACGCTAAAACTTGCGGGTGGTGTGGTCCTAACAGTTAGCTGGCGACGTGGGTGTCCGTCCGTCCCTTATCGTAGGGCCTTCTAACTTAACACGGTTCCGCTCTCGGCTTCTGTTCTCGTTTCTCCCCTCGGAACTGCGCCTGTCTCACGGTGGGAAGGTACGACATGCATTTAGACATTCTTGTGTTAGTCTGTGGTATTCCATTTGCTCACTCGTTATTCGTATTACTTTGGTTAATTTGATGTCACGATTTATTCGGAGCTATGTGACATGCTACTGGATTTGCTTATCATGTCAGGGTTTTCATGGAAGGTGTTGGATTTGCCTGACACCTTACAGCATGTATAGTTCTTTTGTCGTTATTAATATTGTTCATGTCAAATATACGGAAAGGGACACTGTACCCACTGAAGTGTCAGAACGTCGACGCTGCCGAAGAACACCTGAATGGCTATTTAAGCTCAGCAATGAGTTTGGGGTTATCAGCTCAGCAATTGTTTTAGGGTTATAACTCTTCATATTGTCTTTAATATAGCCCCACAAAAAGGACTCGCATGTGTTCACATCCAGAGAATATGGCGCCCAATCGAGGCTGAAGCCAGTGGCCTCTGGGCACCCCAGAACCAGAATGCGGTCTCCAAACTGCTCCTCCAGGACACTGTCCTGCTTCGACAGGGCTTGTCGAAATCAGGTCACGTTGGTTAAGAGGGAGAAAATCATCTTGAAAAGCCTTCAAATGGTTCAGAGCACTATGGGACTTAACATCTGAGGTCATCAGTCCCCTAGAACGTAGAACTACTTAAACCTAACTAACCTAAGGATATCACACACTTCCATGCCCGAGGCAGGATTCGAACCTGCGACCGTAGCGGTCACGCGGTTCCAGACTGTGGCGCCTAGAACCGCACGGCCACAGCGGCCGGCGCAAAGCCTTCACATACCATTCGGTAGTCGCCATGCTGTAGTGGAATATTGCACCGATTACTCTGTGACTGGACATTGCACACCGTACCCCTTGAGGGTGAAGAGACTTCTCGATCGCAAAATACAGATCCTCAGTCCCCCAAATGGGCCAGTTTTTCTTATTGACGAAACCATCGAAATAAAAGTGGGCGAGCCGTGACTGGTTCGTGTTATGCTTTGCATTAAACCTTGGTTGCTATTCTGTGATTAGTCTCCCGCGGTTATCGCGAATATGCTGTTATCCTATCTCTCCGCGAGTTGCAGCAGCAGCGTGTATCGATATTCGCACCCTTATACTATCTTAGGCCTCGCGCTTATAGTTGCGGGCCGTTGGTCGGTTGGTGTAGAGGAGCGACCAAGTCTCCGTGGTGCGTATCTGGCCGGGGCCGCTGGCAGCGTCCACGAGCGGTCGGAGCTTGAGGGGCTGTTCCCATTGCTACGAGGTCCGTGGCTCACCGATCCCGGACACGAAAGTTGAGTCTTTCCTTAATCTACCAGCCAGCCCCAACTGTTCCCAATGTGTCGTTTCGTTTGAATTTCGTTGTGGGCTGTTGGGACATTCCTGCGAGCAACAACGTGTGTTTTCAAGTTAGCGAAATTCTAGCCACACACCGGTGGAGTTGAAACGTTCCCTTAGAAAAAATTATGAAATATGAAACGTCCCCTTAGAAAAACTAGTTGATGACATCACCGGTAAACCCTTTACGTTATTTGATTTTCAAAGAGCTAAGCAAAACTGAACGTACTCAGACATTTCTCTCTTTACTTATTCTGATCATCACTAAACTGACACACAATATTTTTTTAGCGCAACGCAATCTGACTTTCAATAATCCCTACAAAAGAATTACCCTAACTAACAATAACCTATATCTTTCATGAATCACTCACCTCACAGAAATCTTCGTTACTCTAACTTATGCAATACTGCCAACTAAATAAAAGAAGGCAGTAACTACTGATAGGCATAGTTAGCAAAGGAAAGATTTTGATAGAGAACAAACAATGTATTTACCTTAATAGTGTTCAAAAGTGATCATATATAGACCTATCAATTCATGACATCCATCTTGACAAATTTCCTTTTTCTGACGGACACACTTCCAGATCGTCTGCTTATAGCAACCTCTCAAAACTCTGGCATCTCTCTGTCCACATCCACCACTAATGGCGGCTTACACCAAACTGTGCAACGCTACGCGCTGTTCACATCCAACTGCCCAACACTACACAAGCGAATATTCCAACAATGAGTCCAACCAGCCTTAGACTGCACACAGCAGAGTCAGTGAATTTCATACAGAGCGCTACGTGGCGTTACCAACATAAAAACCTAAACAGCCTACTTACAGAGTTTAACTTAACTTGATTATTTTTGAATTGAAGTGCACCAGCGGAATCTTTGCCTTGTGGCCGTTAACGTTCCGGTTACCTGCCTCGGCCGTTGACGTAAATTCAGGCAGTGTATTTTCCCCGTCGTGTTGTGGCTGTCCAGCACGGCGTGTAGTTCGACAACTGAATGTGTAATTCGTTGAGGGCGCCGACACCTTCTGCGTTGTTCCATTGAACTCCCTGTTGTGTGCTGGTTGTGTGGAGCGGAAGGTATACCGTCGCTTGGTCCGTTGACTGTCTGTCGGTTGGGTTGCCGTCAGATTGAGAATTGTTGGGCCGACTGCCTCTCTTGCCTAAGCGAGCGATAGTGTTTGAATTCCAGGCCGACCCTTGTTAACTTCTGAGCCCGGTTGATGTGCTGCCTTTTCTTATTTGTGCTTGTTGTTTGTTTATGTATGGCTTCTAGCCAATTTTAAATTAAAGTTGTTTTGCCTTTAAGGCGTGAGATTGTTTGGGCGTTCAGTCTGAATTAAAGAAATTTTAGGAGAAGGCGTTCTGCGTTTTAAAATTCAAATACCTGTTTGGAGCCTTAAGTTATTGTCCATCAGCCGATTTTAAATTGAAGTTGTTTTGCCCTTGAGGCATGACACTGAATGGCGCATTTAGCCTGGGATTAAGTTCTAAAATTAATGTTTGACTTGCTCTATTTTTAACGTTTTCTTAACTCTTGTAATGTTTGTCAAATGAATAATGTAGTATGTTCGAGTGCAAGTGACAGCCACTCATTTTATCCCCTTTCCACAATTAAACTACCTGTCCTGTCCTGCGGTATAGCAGGGGATCTGAGTGGGTTTTGTCGCTAAACCAAACCAACTAATTCCCGTCACGCCCTGCGGCCAACCGTGCAGTTTGAACGTCCTAACGCAAACCGTTCAGAAGTTATGACGATTTCGTATAGTTCAGTAATTGTCACCTGTAAGAAGGGTAAGAGAACGGACGCGCAAAATTACAGACCAATATCCGTAAGTCCGGTTTGCTGCAGAATGCTTGACCGTATTCTGAGTTCGGAAATAATGAAGTTCCTTGCGACCGAAAAGCTTATGTCCACGAAACAGTACGTTTTAGAAAGCACTGCTGGTGCAAATCTCAGATTCTCTCCTTTTCTCGCTTGACATCCTGCGAACGATGGATGAAAGGCAATAGGTCGAGTCCATATTTCACCCGGTAGCCCACTGCAGACAGTTAACGAAGGTAGGAGCACAAGTGGTAGGTTCCCAGATATTCGAGTGGCTCGAAGACTTAAGTAAAAGAACCCATTATGTGGTCCTCGTCGGCAGGTGTTCATCAGAGACAAAGGTATCTCCAGGAGTGCTCCAGCTAAACGTGAAAGGACCGCTACTATTCCCTACGTACGTAAATTATCTGACGGACACAGTCAGTAGCAACATGCAGCTGTTTGATGATGATGCTGTGATGTACGGGAAGGTGTCGCTATTGAATGACGGCAGGAGAATACAAAATGACTCTGAAAAAATTGGTGATTAGTGTGATCAACGGCAGCTAGCTCTACATGTAGAAAAAATGTAATTTAATGCAGATGAGTGGGAAATACAATCACGTAACTCCAGAGTACAGAATTAGTAGTGTGCTGCCTGATACATTTATGCCCATTAAATATCTAGACTTAACGTTGAAAAGCGATACGAAATAGAAGAATACAAAAGGATGGTAGTAGGATGGTAGACTTCGGTTCATTTGGAGAATTTTAGAAAATGTGGTTCATCTGTGGAGATTGAACACTTGTGCGACCCATTTTTGAGTACTGTTCGAGTGTTAGCAATCCTCACATGGTCAGATTAAAGAAGCAGTTCCAAGATGGTCTGCTATGTTTGTTACCGGCAGGTCCTAACAACACGAATGTATTACGGAGACACTTCGGCAACTCAAATGGGAATGCTTGGAGTGAAAGTGACGTCCTCTTCGAGAAACACTATTAAGAAAATTCAGTGAACTGGTATTTGAAGTTGACAGGAGAAAATTCATCTGCCGCCAGCCTTCACTTCGCGGAAGGACCACGGAGATGAGACGAGTGGAATTTGCTCTTGTACGGGAACATAAAGACAGTAGCTTCTCCCTCGCTCTGTTTGCGAGGGGACCAGGAAAGGAAGTTACTATTAGCGGTACAAGGTTCCCTCCGCCACGAGCCGGCCGGTGTGGCCGTGCGGGTAAAGGCGCTTCAGTCTGGAACCGCGTGACCGCAACGGTCGCAGGTTCCAATCCTGCCTCGGGCATGGATGTGTGTGATGTCCTTAGGTTAGTTAGGTTTAATTAGCTCTAAGTTCTAGGCGACTGATGACCTCAGAAGTTGAGTCGCATAGTGCTCGGAGCTATTTGAACCCTCCGCCACGCACCGAGCCGTGGCTTGGTGATTATTTATGCTAGTGAAGAAGTAGGAGGTCGAATAGTTTCAGATACTTCAGCTTTTCGATATTCGAATTTTTTCTGAGGGTACCAAGAAATATTCTTCACACTAAACGGAATTACGATACGTCCCCTACTTGAATTAAACTCAGTATCATAGGAAAACGCCTTCGTTAATGTTTTTAATATTTTTCCACGCTTTCTATGTTGGAAGCTCAATTTTTTGTAGAGTTGTGACAGATATAAGATGTCTTGTATATTCTCCGAAGCTGCTGAATTCCGCGGCAGCTAATATCCTATGGATACTGCTGGTTGCGAGTGTGTAGATTCGTTGCGTCGTTTTGGTGGTTTAAATTTCAGTACCTAGCACTTGTCTGTTGTTCCTTGTTCATGCAATTATTGTGTAGTTTCCATCCGTTCGGTACCGTTCGCATGCCTTGTGGACGTCTCATAAACTTCGGGTTTGTGCGTTCCTTTCGTCACTGGAACGCCCGGGATCGGTGTCTGTCTTGTTTTTATCTTCTGTTCCCCGTTTGATGCTCCTCCTTCATAGTATTCTTTTAATACGATCTTTGGGCGTACTAGTTTAGTATGTGGGATATCGTTTGTGGTCGGCAGTGACTCTGACGAATGGGCAGGTTTAAGGTTCTACGTACAAGCGTCTCATCTACTGCGACTCGATTTGTGTCCAGACGTTTTAAATCAATTTTTTCTCTGTGTGTGTGTGTGTGTGTGTATGTGGTTTTTCTTCTTTTTAATTATTATCTGGGTTGGTTTTCCGATCTGCTCCTTGTGAATGGCGTGAGCTAATTTTTCTTTGGATTCTCTCTCAGGTTATTCACTTGGATTTCGGCATCTGCTTCGAGTTTATTCGAAACGTTGTCACTTTCAGCGCTCACTGTAGCAGTGAACCCACTAGAAACGTGAATTATTAGGTTGATGATATACATTAGTTTCTAGTTCTTGTGTGAAGGTGTGGACTTGGTGTGAGCGAGTGGTTCTCTGGTGGAGGCGGTGGTGAAACTGCGCAGTCTACGTATATTATTCTTCCTACCGCAAATGACCGCACATAATCTTGTTGTGGTTCCTTCTTCTGCTTCTTATCCACGCTGTCTGCGCTGTTAAGAAATGAAGAGTTTGTGACTGGCAAAGATGTAGTGGAACGAGTCGCACTATTCGTGTCTAGAGCGTGCAGCAAATGTACTCTAGTTTTCAGAATTACTGAGGTTCTAAATTATAGTTTCTTACGAAGACTTCAGTATATTTATTGTTACTTGTTAGATACAAAAACGCCGCCAAGTCCATACTACTTTCAATTTAGGGTTTCGATACACACACACACGCAAACACACACACGTACACAATCACAGTCCCTCGTAATAGCCAGCTTCCGGTATCTTACCGACCTTGTTACCATAAAGATTACAAAATGTATTGTGTGTGACAAAATGCTCGTTCTAATACACAGCTCGATCCAGTTTCCTTTAATTTGTGTCTATGGTCACAAACTTTTTGTTAACAGATTACCGGTTTCGGTCTTTAATGGCCATCATCAGATCTGTTTCATAAAAACAAAGTCCTAATGTACTGCAGCCATACTGGCATCGGCTGCAGTACATTAGGACTTTGTTTTTATGAAACAGATCTGATGATGGTCATTAAAGACCGAAACCGGTAATCTGTTAACAAAAAGTTTGTGACCATAGACGTAAATTAAAGGAAACTTATTACATATACGGGTCACTGTTTTTTCCCGACGATGTCGCAGCTTGTGAAACAATTCGATCCCTTGGGACGTTCAGCTCTCGGTCATTACTTGCACCGCACGCCACGCGGATTTTTATTGATTCAGAAGTCACATTTTACACACAATAACCAGAATTTCCCGAGTTTATATTTTCCGCAAAATTATTACAGCCATTCAGAACTCATTGTACTCTCTTACGAACGTGATGCAGGCTGAGCTCCTAACCTCCTTAGACTTCACAAAGCAATTCCTCCGCTTACCACGTGTGAACGTAGTATACAGGGTGATTCGAAAAGAATACCACAACTTTAGGAATTTAAAACTCTGCAACGACAAAAGGCAGAGCTAAGCACTATCTGTCGGCGAATTAAGGGAGCTATAAAGTTTCACTTAGTTGTACATTTGTTCGCTTGAGGCGCTGTTGACTAGGCGTCAGCGTCAGTTGATGCTTAGATGGCGACCGCTCAACAGAAAGCTTTTTGTGTTATTGAGTACGGCAGAAGTGAATCGATGACAGTTGTTCAGCGTGCATTTCGAACGAAGTATGGTGTTAAACCTCCTGATAGGTGGTGTATTAAACGTTGGTATAAACAGTTTACAGAGAATGGGTGTTTGTGCAAAGGGAAAAGTTCTGGACGGCCAAGAACGAGTGATGAAAATGTAGCATGCATCCAGCAAGCATTTGTTCGCAGCCCAGGAAAATCGACTTGCAGAGCTAGCAGAGAGCTGCAAATTCCACAATCAACTGTATGGAGAGTCCTACGAAAAAGGTTAGTTATGAAACCTTATCGTCTGAAATTGGTTCAAGCACTGTCTGCAGCTGATAAGATTAAAAGAATCGATTTCTGTGATTTTATCCTTGCTCAAATGGAAACAGATGAATCTTTCATTTCAAAGATTGTGTTTAGTGATGAAGCAACTTTCCACACTAACGGGAAAGTCAGCCATCACAATGTCTGTATATGGGGCACTGAGAATCCGCGGGAAACAACTCAGTATGAATGTGACTCGCCTAAGGTGAACGTTTTCTGTGCCATTTCAGCCAATAAAGCTTTTGGTCCCTTTTTCTTCGATGGTGCTACTGTAACTGGACTACAGTATCTGGAGATGTTAGAGAATTGGCTGTTCCCTCAGCTCGAACAAGAAGCACAACAATTCATATTTCAGCAGGATGGAGCGCCACCACATTGGCACGTATCTGTCCGTAACTACCTGAACGTCAACTACCCGAGGCGATGGATCGGCCGCCAGGCAGCCCGTGACAGAGCACTTCATCACTGGCCTCCAAGAACCCCTGATCTTACCCCCGCTATTTTTTCTTATGGGGGTATGTTAAGGATATGGTGTTTCGGCCACCTCTCCCAGCCACCATTGATGATTTGAAACGAGAACTAACAGCAGCTATCCAAACTGTTACGCCTGATATGCTACAGAGAGTGTGGAACGAGTTGGAGTATCGGGTTGATATTGCTCGTGTGTCTGGAGGGGGCCATATTGAACGTCTCTGAACTTGTTTTTGAGTGAAAAAAAAACCTTTTTAAATACTCTTTGTAATGATGTATAACAGAAGGTTATATTATGTTTCTTTCATTAAATACACATTTTTAAAGTTGTGGTATTCTTTTTGAATCACCCTGTGCTTTGACTGGGTAAGGCACATCATAGCGGGTGTGATATCAGAATTAAACCGCACAATCCAGTGTCTTTTATAGTGCATCAGTCACAACTTACCAAGAACAAATTTATAAAATCCACAAATATCAAAATACGTCTCTCTTTAAATGACTGAATCCTTCTAAAATGATTATCGCTTTCCAGTATACTAAACTGGCGAATTACACATTATAAATTTCCTCTGAGAGTATGATTCACTCTCTCTGTACAGCCACAGTTCTATCGCTAGCACTCAGTTAATAGACCTATCAATATTCAGTTACTGCATCACTTCACCTTCACACCTTCATTCACGCTAATACAAACAAAGGAACACCGTCCGAACAGCACTTGAAGGCCCCAACGGTACCGACCGGCCGGCGTGTCATCCTCAGCCTTTAGGTGTCACTGGATACGGAGACGGACGGGCATGTGGTCCTGACACCGCTCTCTCGGTCGTTGTTTGTCCGTGAAAGGTGTCGCCACTTTTGAAGCAGGTAGCTCCTCAATTGGCCTCCCGAAGCCTGAGTGCACTCTGCTGGCCAACAGCACTCGGAAGACCCCGACGGTGACCCATCCAAGTGCTAGCCAAGCCTCACAGCGCTTAACTTTGGAGATCTGGCGGCAATCGGTGTGAACCACTGCAGCAAGGCCGTTAGCTCATTCAAACTAACACCACCACCACCACCACCACCACCACCAACATCATCATCATCATCATTTAAGACTGATTATGCCTTTCAGCGTTCAGTCTCGAGCATAGCCCCCCTTATAAAATTCCTCCATGATCCCCTACTCAGTGCTAACATTGGTGCCTCTTCTGATGTTAAACCTATTACTTCAAAATCATTCTTAACCGAATCCAGGTACCTTCTCCTAGGTCTGCCCCGACTCCTCCTACCCTCTACTGCTGAACCCATGAGTCTCTTGGGTAACCTTGCTTCTCCCATGCCTGTAACATGACCCCACCATCTAAGCCTGCTACATCTACACAGTTCATTCCCAGTTTTTCTTTGATTTCCTTATTGTTGACACCCTCCTGCCATTGTTCCCATCTACTAGTACCTGCAATCATCCTAGCTACTTTCATATCCGTAACCTCAACCTTGTTGATAAGGTAACCTGAATCCACCCAGCTTTCGCTCCCATACAACAAAGTTGGTCGAAAGATTGAACTGTGCACAGATAACTTAGTCTTGGTACTGACTTCCTTCTTGCAGAAGAGAGTAGATCGTAGCTGAGCGCTCACTGCATTGGCTTTGTTACACCTCGGTTCCAGTTCTTTCACTATGTTGCCATCCTGTGAGAATATGCATCCTAAGTACTTGAAACCGTCCACCTGTTCTAACTTTGTTCCTCCTATTTGGCACTCAATCCGTTTATATTTCTTTCCCACTGACATTACTTTCGTTTTGCAGATGCTAATCTTCATACCATAGTCCTTAAATTTCTGATCTAGTTCTGAAATATTACTTTGCAAACTTTCAATCGAATCTGCCATCACAACTAAGTCATCCGCATATGCAAGACTGCTTATTTTGTGTTCACATATCTTAATCTCACCCAGCCAGTCTATTGTTTTCAACATATGATCCATAAATAATATGAACAACAGTGGAGACAGGTTGCAGCCTTGTCTTACCCCTGAAACTACTATGAACCATGATGACGATGATGATGAGCGTTTGGCGTCATTGGCCGGGAGGCCCCTCGCGGGGCAGGTCCGGCCGCCATATCGCAGGTCTTATTACAGTCGGCGCCACATTGGGCGACCTGCGCGCCGGATGGGGATGAAATGATGATGAACACAACACAACACCCAGTCCCTGAGCGGAGAAAATCTCCGACCCAGCCGGGAATCGAACCCGGGCCCAGAGGACGGCAATCCGTCACGCTGACCACTCAGCTACTGGGGCGGACACTATGAACCATGAACTCAATTTACAATCAACTCTAACTGCTGCCTGACTATCCATGTAAAGACCTTTAATTGCTTGCAAAAGTTTGCCTCCTATTCCATAATCTCATAGAACACACAATAGCTTCCTCCTAGGAACCCGGTCATATGCCTTTTCTAGATCTATAAAGCATAGATACAATTCCCTGTTCCACTCATAACACTTCTCCATTATTTGTCGTAAGCTAAAGATCTGGTCCTGACAACCTGTAAGAGGCCTAAATCTACACTAATTTTCATCCAATTGGTCCTCACTAACACCTAATAAACATATTAAATCACCAATAATTAATAGAAGACCGAACCGTGCATTTACTTTCAAAACTTTTTCCTAAGAAATTACGTTATTTACTAGCGATTCATCAAGACATTAACACATTTAATCACACTATGTGAGCGTGGAAATAGTTGCCAGGGAGTAACTGATGAAATCAAAATGAAATTACTTTTAACAAATGGGAATTTTATTCCTTAAAGCCTTTTTTTTTAAGTAACATATTTAAAATTATAAGCAAAAGCACCCTGTAAATATCAAGTTACAATTTATTCAGAGGCAGAAAGAAACAAATTTTGGAGTGTAAGAGCTTTCGGGCTGAGAACCTTGCCGCTCCCTTTTGACACGGCCGTAGTCACGACCGCTCACAACAACCTCTGAAAGACTACAAAAATCTGCAACACACCAGATTACCTTCAAGTAAAAGTTTTAACAATTGACACAAGCACACAAACTATGCACTAGGAGGGATGGAAATGGTACAAAACACTAAAATTAAAAGATTAACTTGACACCGAAAGTGCAACTTGAATTTAACTTCTAAGATAAGTCTTACGGAAGGGTGGCAACTTTATATACTAAAATGACCATTTAAATAACAGACCATGAAATGCAATCTTACATAAAATTGTACAAGGTTGGCCAAACATGCTCTACAGTACACGTATACCGCCTCTCAAGATGATAGGCAAGATAAAAACATATTTCAGGAATTAGGCCGTTACACTTCAGGCAATAAATTCGTTAAAACACCGAATCCGACAAACATGACAGAGGCAGGTATTAACGTACAGCAGATTGATACGGAGATTACCGAACAACCCGAACCGCAGGTTGCTCTAACCCGCCCCTACTCCACAAGGGAAAAAACGGACTACCCAATTCGTAAATAACCACTTTCCCGCGGGTGGGCAAACGGAGAAGAATGGTGGGACGACTCCAAATAAGATGGCTGGTGACCTCACGAAGAAAACAAGTAGAAGTTAACAAGTAAATGAAACAACGTATCACCAATCACTTCTAATAAACCGATCTCTGGCGAAGACCTGGCGCAGCACCCCCAAAACGCAGTCTCGAACCGTCCGCTGCCAGCCGCTTCAACGGACGCAGGAAGGCGCGCCGATCTCCCGTCTCACGGCGTTGCAGCTCGCACCGGCCAGACCGATGTCGTGGGTTGACTCTGTTGCTCTCTTGTCGGCCGCGAAGCCACTACCACTCGCTATACGGCGCGGCCCACTGGACTCACGTGGCGACCCCTCATGCGCCGACGCTCAAGGCAGAAAAGTCATCTTGTGTCACAGTGCGCGACCAACCAACCGACCAATCCAACCGCCAATGACCGATGCCCGAGCAAGTCGAGCAGACTGGCGGCCTAACGCGCAGACTCAGATGCAGGGACTAAGCCTCCGACGAGGCGACCACTCGTTGAGTTCCCTCACTGCGCCACAAATTCAGACCAGTGACAGGCTAGCAAGCTGGGAGCGAGAGACTGACCCCAGACTGACTCCAGACTCACCCAGACTGACTAATTGACCGACTGACGAGCTCATAGCGCCTCTTAAATGTGCGTGAACAGGCAACCTTTCCCACCAGAGGCAGACACCAAAGCTGCGACTGCCACAGCGGCGCCACCGCCAGAAACGGAGGGCGACTACTTCACACTACGCGGTGCGGCGCGCTCTTTAAAACAGCAAATTTTACCACAGCTCAAAGACATCGGCCTAATATTCACAAAAGATACACGATTGTTTCTAAAATATACTCTTCTGACTACTCGATTTCATACTTCTGTAAGACGCCATAACTACTTGCAGCTAGCTACTGGCTCGAACTGTACATCTGATGCGACATAGCAACGAGTCATCTCTGCAGGGACCCGTTCGCTCATATTAGTCGGTGCAGGCGCGATACAAAGGCACTTCGCCTCATTGTGTTGTTACAGAAGCTGTTGTCAGGCAGTGATGAGAAAGAGTTTATTGTCTTCTAGGTTGGAGAAGCGTAAATACAGTGTCCACAAGAGGTGGGCAATGGCAGTGTCGGCTACCCTTCTGGGGTGACAGCACTAGTTTTGACATCGACTGTATCTCTGAATTCAGAAAATATCGTTGTACATACATCATCGGGTGTTCATTTAACAAACGTAGCGTTCCTAAGCAACTCGCACTGTAGTCCTGTCAGTCCATTATCCCCCCAGCCGAATTTTTTCCGATTACAGCCCATCTGTTTCCACAACGTTTGAGCGTTCCTGACCGAATGGGAATGCGAATCACGAAGTACAGTCCACACTGGAGCTGCCATGCTTGCGCGGATTTGTACTTACAGTCTGTCGCTCTGTCTTGACAAGCGCAACGTCACCGGTCTGTTTGCCACCATCGTCCGGACGAGACTGAGACCACAGTGACTGCTACGGGCCCTCTAATGTGTTCGGATTTTCCTGTTTCGTGTGAGCTGGATCGTACTAAGTTTACAACTAATATCAGGGTACGATAAAGACTAAGACCTGCAGCAGTGGGTTTGTAAAAATTGTAAATTTGTAGTAAACTCTTATGGGACCAAACTGCTTAGGTCATCTGTCCCTAAGCTTACAAACTACTTAATCGAACTTAAACTAACTTAAGCTATGGACAAAACATACATCCATGCCCGAGGGAGGACTCGAACCTCCGACAGGTGGGAGCCGCACGGACCGTGACAAGACGCCCAAGACCGCGCAGTTACACCGCGAGTCTTGCAGTGAGTTTACACAAATCATTGAATTAGTAACCGTACCGGTCGTATGGTAAAACGCACTTCCTCACATAGGCCTGGGTGATCCTTAAAATAACACAGTTCCTAAATTCTGTTAAAACAGAATTCTCGAACTAATTTCCTTACATGTTTTGTTCGATAACACCGATAGTGATTTTCGAATGAAAGTGCTAATTGTTTACGATGCTCACAAGGGAACCTCCCCATCGCACCCCCATCAGATTTTGTTGTAAGTTGGCACAGTGGATAGGCCTTGATAAACTGAACACAGATCAATCGAGAAAACAGGAAGAAGTTGTGTGGAACTATGAAAAAAATAAGCAAAATATACGAACTGAGCAGTCCATGTGCAATATAAGCAACATTAAGGGTATTGTGAACCCAGGAGCGCTGTGGTCCCGTGGTTAGCGTGAGCAGCTCCGGAATGAGAGGTCCTTGGTTCAAGTCTTCCATCGAGTGAAAATTTTACTTTCTTTATTCTCGCAAAGTTATGATCCGTCCGTTCGTTCATTGACGTCTCTGTTCACTGTAATAAGTTTAGTGTCTGTGTTTTGCCACCGCACCGCAAAACCGTGCGATTAGTAGACGAAAGGACGTGCCTCTCCAATGGGCACCGAAAACATTTGCTCGCAAGGTCATAGGTCAACCGACTCCTCCACAGGACAACACGTCTGATATATTCTATACTACACTGGTGACGGCATGTGCGTCACCTGACAGGAATATGTTGTCGACGCACCTAACTTGTACACTTGGCGAATGTGTAAAAAGATTCTTCTACCTTGCCCGATTTAGGTTTTCTTGTGGATGTGATAATCACTCCCAAAAAAGTGATGAAAACATAAGAGTTTGTCACATGAACTGCAACAAATGAATGCAACAGTTTCACAGTCGCACAGTTTTCCCTGTGCTCTGTCAAAACATATGTTTTTAACGTTTTCAAATTTTTCCGTGTGTAGACCGTCAAATCCTGCATGTGTCCAAGCAAATCTGAACATGTCCTGGAATTTTGGAGAGCGAAGTTGATTATGTTTGAGTGCCTGAACTTTGATAATAGTCTGAAATTAAAAAATTTTTCACTCGATGGAGGCTTGAACCAAAGACCTTCCATTTCGCTGCTCACGCTAACCACGGGACCACGGCGCTTTAGAGTTAACAGTGTCCATGATGCTGCCCATCTTGGGCATGGACTACTCAGTTTTAATATTTTGCTTATTTTTTTCATAGTTTCACACAACTTCTTCCTGTTTTCTCGACTGATCTGTGTTCAGTTTTTCAGGGCCTATCCACTGTGCCAACTTGTAATTAAATCTGAGGGGGGTGCGATGGGGAGGTTCCCTTGTCAGTAGCAATCGTATTTCGCCTGTTGCAGTTGCTTTAGTTATATTCCCCACTTGAGCGGATACTAGAGAAAAATTATATGATTAATGTATCCGAAACTTTTGAGAAGACCACGATTGTCACACTTTTTGATGAATGCTTCATTTCGCCGCTCAAGGAGCGCTATATCAGTGATGCGGAATGTGACGCTGTATTTCATAAATTAAGGACCAGAATTTGTACAAGACCTCTTCACTGGTATCTAACGATGGCAACAGGCCCTAAAGTAGTTGGGGAGAGATAAGGTATTCATCAGAATGTGCGCCTAGTTGCAGATTTTTCTGCAATTAAGGAGTACTGTCACCTGACAATGCTTCAGATGGACATAAAAACACGTATGGTAGAATAAACACGAATTTCAGCAGTTGCAGAAACCGATTTGAAATACCTTTGATAAGTTCTACTTCACTAGGACTAATATTGTCGTCTCTTTCAACAGTTTATTAGTAATTAGATTACCATTAGTACATCTGCAAGCTCGTTAGAAACACGTTGGCAATATTTACTAGTGTGCTTAACTGGTATTATTCACCTTGACCTATGTGTCACAAACTTACAATAAAAACTACGTATTTTAATTGCTTCAAAATTTCAGATTAACACCCGAACCAGTACAACACAATATTTTGAAGTACCACATTGTGACCATGTTTTTATTAGGCCTCCTTCTTGTCTGTCTGCTCGGTACACATTTTGCAGTAGACTTTAACGAACTTCCCAGCTAAAACATAGCGCAGAACCGGATAACAATGCAGTATTAACTTGCATTCTTCTCTGTCTGATTGAATGTGGTGGCGGTGGGGGAAAAAGTCTGGTAATACCTGACATCTCAGGTGCCCAGCAAAACTGCATTTTTGTGCATTCGGCGGTATAAGGGATCTAAGTAGTATGCGAGTGGACGGACACAGCTGTGATGAGAGACGGGAGAAGAAGAGAAAGAGATGGATATCGCTTTCTTGTCTGTCCATCTGTCCGCTACAACTTTTGCTACTGATTTTGAACTAATTTCCTGACGGGCTTTAGACTTGACACTTTCAATATAGAACCCGATGACAGTTCAATATTAACTAAATTTCTTGTCTGGTGCGTGGTGGAGGATATGTTGTGTAACCACTGCCACATCGCCCTTTTCCTCTTCGATTCATGAATGGTTTGCACGAATAATGATTGCTGGTAAGCCTCCATGTTGAAAGGTGGCTACACTGAGCCACAGTGCCAGAGATTGCGCCAAAGAGTATTATTCAGCCGCCTCCACTGGCAGTGCTTGGGGAGAACTCGTAGTAGTCAGTGCTTGTTGAGATGTGCTAGTGAAAAGTGCTTGTTGAGAACTCGTGGTAGTAAGTGCTTGTTGAGATGTGCTAGTGAAAAGTGCTTGCTGAGATGTGATAATGAAAAGTTCTTGTTGAGATGTGGTAGTAGCGAGTCGGTGTGGAGATATATTGTAATGATTAGAGTGATTTTCGTCAATATATGAAGGTAAAAGAAAAAAATTTTTCCTTTTCTTTTTATTATCTCAATGTCTTAAATAATGCAGCATTACAGGTTCAGTCAACAAAGCATCTGGCTTGTGTTCTTGTATTAGAGTGTAATTCTGCTTTCCTTACGCAATTATAGTATTTCTATTTTTTAATTACTTCAGTATAAATGGTATTTAAAATTTCTTGTCTTGTTGAAGAAGAACCGTGCCAGATGTGTACGTTGAGTCACACTCCCACACACAGAACAATTACACTTGTGCTTTGGTTTCGTAGGTTTTATAGTTGCTGGGGACTTAATTAATTAATTGTGTTAACAGGAAATTTTCATTTCATTCTTTGTTGTTGTTCCATGCAGTCAGATTGCGGACATAAACTAGTCAGGGCCAACCGTTTACGAGACACAGCGTAATCGGACTTACAGCCACCAAAATTAAAAATTATTTGCATTTTATTTAATTAAGCCCCCATGCAATGTCTCTAAATTTTTCCTTTAAGAACTTCTCGCGAAATATACGTAGTAGAAGCAAACAAATTAGTAGCGTCGGGTGAAGAAAAAGTGAAATGCACCTAAAGTTTACCACGTGTCTGGTTGTACTCTCATCAAAAAAGTTTGAAATTGCTTGAAACGTCTCACAAGCACAGCACTAACAAGCAGAAAATGATTATTTGAATAAAAATGAATTTTTAGTATACTACGTGTTAAATGGGACTGTAAAGTACGAGGGTTGCCCAGAAAGTAAAGCACCGCATTTTTTTTCTCAGCCGAAAACAATGCTACGAATGCGAAACGTTACGTATGTATTATTTGGAGTCTCCTGTGTGAGCGCGCGAAGTTTCCGTCACTTCCGACAGACAGCGTAGCTGCAGGACAGTTTCAAAATGGCGTTTGTAGGTAATGTACGTTCCAAGCAACGTCCCGTCATTTAATTTCTCACTACAGAGTAAGAAACAGTGGTTAGTATTCACAAACGCTTGTGAAAAATCTATGCAGCATCTGTAGTCGGCAGAAGTACAGTTAGTCACTGGACACGGAGGGTGAGGTCATCATAAGGCGGATCGGTGGAGCTCCACGATTTGCAGCGGTCGGGGAGACCATCCGCGGCTCTCACATCTTACATGTTGCACCGAGCTGATGTTGTCACTCGCGAGGACAGACATTCGTGAGGCCGATGAGGTGGTGATTCACAGAGTGAAGCACTGGTTCCGCCACCAGGACAAGGATTGGTACCGACAGGGCATGCACGCCCTTGCTTCACGCTGGAGGAAAGCCATAGAACGGGATGGAGTTTAGGTGGGAAAATAGGGTGTGTAGATAAAACACCATACTTCCGTGTGTGTAATTCTCGTTACGTTCAATAAAGCACAGCCTAGAAAAAAAAGAATGCAGTGCATTACTTTCTGGGCAACCCTCGTATAAAATATTTGTTCTAACGCCTTACAGATTTCTAACTCCTGCTAGCCCTGAAAATTTGCGATTGTGAATTGTTAATGGTTGTGAAAGTGCTCGTAAGATTTAAAACGAGGAACGTCGGCCGCAAGCAGAATGTAATTGATGCATGAATAGTTCATATGGTTACTATTACCTATTGCGTGTGCACCAAGTTTTCGTTTCAAATATTAGAGTTATTTTAACAGCTATTAAAAGTTCACAATAACAAATTTTGGGAGCTATCGCTATGGTGTTACGAGAAATAATTGTACATTTTTAGTCCTATTTACGAATGTAGAATATTAAGTCTTTTTTTTATATAACGTTCTGCCGAAAATTTCGTTCTGTAAGAAAAAATGCGCACAAATGGTTCACTTCATGGCAAATTCCATACTCTCTCCAGGACTACAAGCTGTCCACAGCTGCCGAGTTCTTGCGCAAGGTAACTGGTAACGATATCAGCGGTACCACAAAGGAAAACAGCACTATCGATCGTATGTGAGGGGTAGAAGAAATTATGGAATATGGAAACTGGTAAGAATGATTACACTGTGAGAGGTTCATTGATTTAGCAAAAGTTTAGAATCCAATCTCAACCAAATCTGCCTTTCAAAAACACTGATTCATACTGTGTTAGCATAGTGATCAATACATACGTCAGTGGTACACTTTCCCTCAGACCTCATCAGTATATCAAGAAGTTAAAAATTGCACTGTTCGATGCACTCGTGCAGTGTCGTCCATGAAACTGAGGGCAGGGCGGAATACACGCCCGTCTTCAATGATTCGGAGGTCATTCAACATTGTGGCTCGCAACACCATAACACCTGGGCCATCAAAACGGTCATGATCGACAACGTTCCTGGTTGCATTACGTGCTCCCATATCTCTCCATATGAGGCTTCGTAATGAACGACCTTGCAGCAGTTGTCATGTACGCTGGTCAACGAATGGAACGCTCTACCACAAGAACTCTTTACCATCCCGGTGACTAGCATCGGAGTGCACTGCAAAGCGTTCATATAATTATTGCCTTCGAATAGAAATCTCGTTTTTGTTCGTCTCGTTACGTATTTGTTTGAGCTACCTTTTGCACTATCCTGTGGCTCTTATGGTCCAATTTCCATCAAGCTACGTCACTTGGCAGAGACGTATCATACAAAAATTACCATCGTCCTTAAAGTTTTGCACAACAATGTATTTTCGTACTCCTGAAGGCCAGGTTCTCATTCATGATGGTCAAAAATTCGATTTTGTTGTCGAATTTATTGAAAGGTATATGCGTCTAGAATGTTCAGACGAGAAGGTTTTTTAATCCGTGCGTTACTAAAGTTTCAACAACCCATTGTTCGATGCAGTAACACGGCCACCGTGGGACGCCTTCAGCCGGAGACGTGTGGCTCAAGTAGAAAACTTGTCATGTCGTGGCGCACGTTCACATATATTGCAGTATGCATGCAAACATATTCGCCGAATAAGCTGCCGAACATCGTGTGCAGGCTGCTGAACGCACCATATGCAGCTCGCCAAATCAGCTTTTCTCGCCAAGACCAACGAGGGAATTGCTTTCCAGGAACAAGTCAAGTAAGAGGAAGGGTTGATATACTGTTCTGGCACTGCAGACTCAACATAAGTATCGAAAACTTTTTTTGGCCAAATTTTGGTAAAAATTGCCCAAAAAATATTTGCTCCGCCATACTGGATTGGTCATTTTGAATTTTGAAAATCTAACTTCAGATTTGTGTTCAGCGACACCAAAAATATATAATAACATGTAATTTCTATGCAAATTGAACTAATAACACATACAGGGTTATTACAAATGATTGAAGCGAT
This sequence comes from Schistocerca piceifrons, assembly GCF_021461385.2. Taxonomy (NCBI): domain Eukaryota; kingdom Metazoa; phylum Arthropoda; class Insecta; order Orthoptera; family Acrididae; genus Schistocerca; species Schistocerca piceifrons. The sequence goes on from NC_060143.1 coordinate 522,190,218, forward strand.
TTCACAGCTCTGCAATAACTTTATTACTTGAGATATTTTCACAATGCTTTGCACACACATACAAAAACTTAAAAAGTTTTTTTAGGCATTCACAAATGTTCGATATGTGCCCCTTTAGTGATTCGGCAGACATCAAGCCGATAATCAAGTTCCTCCCACACTCAGCGCAGCACGTCCCCATCAGTGAGTTCGAAAGCATCGTTGATGTGAGCTCGCAGTTCTGGCACGTTTCTTGGTAGAGGAGGTTTAAACACTGAATCTTTCACATAACTCCACAGAAAGAAATCGCATGGGGTTAAGTCGGGAGAGTGTGGAGGCGATCACATTAATTGCTGATCATGATCTCCACCTCGACCGATCCATCGGTTTTCCAATCTCCTGTTTAAGAAATGCCGAGCATCATGATGGAAGTGCGGTGGAGCACCATCCTGTTGAAACATGAAAATAGCTCCCTGCTTGCTTTATTCGTCGACTTCTGCGGGCTACGCGTGAAACTTGCCCGGACGTGTTCAACCGTTTCTTCGCTCACTGCAGGCCGACCCGTTGATTTCCCCTTACAGAGGAACCAGAAGCTTTAAACTGCGCATACCATTGCCGAATGGAGTTAGCAGTTGGTGGATCTTTGTTGAACTTCGTCCTGAAGTGTCGTTGCACTGTTATGACTGACTGATGTGAGTGAATTTCAAGCACAACATACGCTTTCTCGGCTCCTGTCGCCATTTTGTCTCACTGCGCTCTCGAGCGCTCTGGCGGCAGAAACCTGAAGTGCGGCTTCAGCCGAACAAAACTTTATGAGTTTTTCTACGTATCTGTAGTGTGTCGTGACCATATGTCAATGAATGGAGCTACAGTGAATTTATGAAATCGCTTCAATCATTTGTAATAGCCCTGTATAAAAGTTTTCACTAAGCTTTAAACACGTTATTCTCGAGAGACAAATTTTCAAAACTGCTTGCACCATGAATTAAAAAGGTTCAACTTACTAACATCCCTCTTTGACCCCCAGAAATTAAACACTTTTCTTGCGAGCTTATACTTGTAATATATGGAATTTCTCAACAGTAATTATTTTTTGTAAAGCAATAAAGAGTGAAACAAACTCCGAAATATCTAACTCAAAGTTCGATATAGCAGCATATCGTTAAATTTAAGTTTTTTTCATTGTGGTTAGTTATAAGCTTCCATAAATGTAATGCAGTATCGACTGACATTATACATCTTTGATTTCAGATATTTCCTGAGGGGCTATACCGTACGCAGACTGCGTTCTTCAAACTATCAGACTCTTGTTCAAATCATAATTAAGTGCGCCATTATTCTTTGTACTGAAAATCTGACTTAAAGTTCAAAGTATGATCAATGATAATCCCCAAACAAAACAACGATTCCAGATGTTGCGTATTTCTTACTCATTAGAATGAGAACCTGGCTTTAAGATAGGTAACCCAACTTACATCAACTGCTCTGGTTGTAAGTTGTAATGTTTATCTTAGGACCATGAAATATTTTCCGACCCACTTTTATTTTGCCCACTCTATATATTCCGCAAATATTGTCATGTTTGATACAATGGCTACTTTGCAGAATTCAACCAATAGCGGACGATCATTCTTCCATCGCTGGAAATGTTGAGCTAATAAGCGGACACACAGTTACTGAGGCCACATGTGGTTTCGCTACTGCCGGTCGTGGCAAAATGTGATGGGCCGTCAAAGTTTGAGATAATACTGCATACCGAAATAGATTGTGGATCTCGACATACGACCCTAGCGAACGGGCATTATCGCAGGCGGACGCAGCGGTTTTGCCGTAGCCTCGCCGTTATCCTAATTCGCTATCCAATGTGGCCAGTGACATATCGTATCAAACACCTGTCACATGCAGATCTGTTCGTGCGTTTATCTCTTAAAAGTGGAGTGTCCCTCGTTGTGTTCCTATACTGCAGCGTGGCAGGACGATGTGTATGCTCTTCCGCTGCTTGGAGGGACAGAAATTTGTCTGCTCTCCGTAATCCGTGGAAAACTGAATCCACTTTAAGTTTATATAGGTTGAAATGATCCGGCTAATTTTGTGCTATACGATGTAGTGAGCAAGAACTTTCTCACAGGGCAAAGAAATAATTAAAGGGGCATATAACATTGGCTTAACACCGGTAAAAGGAACCGTAATCCTTACAACAGATCACATGTAGCTACTCTCTGTGTTAATGAACCCCTCCTCACAGGTGTCATTCGTGCAAACCACATGGTCACTGTATCCCAGAAGATCTAATAATTTAAAACGAGGTGGTATCGTAATTGCATATCGACGTCTGTGTCATGGGAAACACGTACCTTGAAGCTCCACTGCAACACTCAGTTACCTCGCTAGCTGAAAATTTGATTTGTTGTTGTTGTCGTTGTGGTCTTCAGTCCTGAGACTGGTTTGATACAGCTCTCCATGCTACTCTATCCTGAGCAAGCTGCTTCATCTCCCATTACGTACTGCAGCATACATCCTTCTGAATCTGCTTAGTGTATTCATCTCTTGGTCTCCCTTTACGATTTTTACCCTCCACGCTGCCCTCCAATAATAAATTGGTAATCCCTTGATGCCTAAGAACACGTCCTACCAACCGATCCCTTCTTCTAGTCAAGTAGTGCCACAAACTCCTCTTCTCCCCAATTCTCTTCAATACCTCCTCATTAGTTATGTGATCTACCCATCTAATCTTCAGCATTCTTCTGTAGCACCACATTTCGAAAGCTTCTATTCTCTTCTTGTCTAAACTATTTACCATCCATGTTTCACTTCCATACATGGCTACACTTCATACAAATACTTTCAGAAACGACTTCCTGACACTTAAATCTATACTCGATGTTAACAAATTTCTCTTCTTCAGAAACGCTTTCCTCGCCATTGCCAGACTCAATTTTATATCCTCTCTACTTCGACCATCATCAGTTATTTTGCTCCCCAAATAACAAAACTCCCTTACTACTTTAAGTGTCTCATTTCCGAATCTAAATCCCTCAGCATCACCCGATTTAATTCGACTACATTCCACTATCCTTGTTTTGATTTTGTTGATGTTCATCTTATACCCTCCTTTCAAGACGTTGTCCATTCCGTTCAACCGCTCATCCAAGTCCTTTGCTGTCGGCAAACCTCAAAGTTTTTATTTCTTCTCCATGGATTTTAATACCTACTCCGAATTTTTATTTTGTTTCTTTACTGGTTGCTCAATCTACACATTAAATAACATTGGGGAGAGTCTACAACCCTGTCTCACTCCCTCGACAACAACTGCCTCCCTTTCCTTCCCCTCGACGCTTATAACTGCCATCTGGTTTCTGTACAAATTGTAAATAGCCTTTCGCTCCCTGTATTTTACCCCTGCCACCTTCAGAATTTGAAAGATAGTATTCCAGTCAACATTGTCAAAAGCTTTCTCTAAGTCTACAAATGCTATAAGTGTAGGTTTGCCTATTCTTAATCTAGCTTCTAAGATAAGTCGTAAGGCAGTATTACCGCCGCTAGGAGTACAGTGGTCTAGGGGACGCCGGCACGGTAGCTCAGCGTGTTCGGTCAGAGGGTTAGCAGACCTCTGTAATAAAAAAACTGAGTTAAACGATCAGCAACGAACCTGAACGGATGTCTTACGACGTCCGCCCCGAGCAGATGCAACGAACGAAAGCGAACAAAATGAGATAAAAAAAAGGGCAGCGTCTTTAATTCACAATCAAAACGTCTTCGGTCCCGGGTTCGGTCCCCGCCACTACCTAAATTTTGATAAATAATCGGCATTGGCGGCCGAAGACTTCCGGCAATCAGCAATGGTCAACGACATGAGGATGCAGAAGGCAATGGAAACCACTGCATTAAAGACACGTAACGTGTATCCACAGGACATGTGGCCTGTAAGTGAAGAAGTATCATGATGATCTCTCCATTGGCAAAAGATTACGGAATAGTCCCCCATTCGGATCTCCGGGAGGGGACTGCCAAGGGGGGGGTTACCATGAGAAAAAGATTGAACAATCAACGAAAGGATAACGTTCTACGAGTCGGGGCGTGGAATGTCAGAAGCTTGAACGTGGTAGGGAAACTAGAAAATCTGAAAAGGGAAATGCAAAGGCTCAATCTAGATATAGTAGGGGTCAGTGAAGTGGAAGGAAGACAAGGATTTCTGATCAGATGAGTATCGGGTAATATCAACAGCAGCAGAAAATGGTATAACAGGTGTAGGATTCGTTATGAATAGGAAGGTAGGGCAGAGGGTGTGTTACTGTGAACAGTTCAATGACCGGGTTGTTCTAATCAGAATCGACAGCAGACCAACACCGACAACGATAGTTCAGGTATACGCGCCGACGTAGCAAGCTGAAGATGAACAGATAGAGAAAGTGTATGAGGATATTGAAAGGGTCATGCAGTATGTAAAGGGGGACGAAAATCTTATAGTCATGGGCGACTGGAATGCAGTTGTAGGGGAAGGAGTAGAAGAAAAGGTTACAGGATAATATGGGCTCGGGACAAGGAATGGAAGAGGAGAAAGACTAATTGAGTTCTGTAACAAGTTTCAGCTAGTAATAGCGAATACCCTGTTCAAGAATCACATGAGGAGGAGGTATACTTGGAAAAGGCCGGGAGATACGGGAAGATTTCAATTAGATTACATCGTGGTCAGACAGAGATTCCGAAATCAGATACTGGATTGTAAGGCGTACCCAGGAGCAGATATAGACTCGGATCACAATATAGTAGTGATGAAGAGTAGGCTGAAGTTCCTGACATTAGTCAGGAAGAATCAATAAGCAAAGAAGTGGGATACGGAAGTACTAAGAAATGACGAAATACGTTTGAATTTCTCTAACGCTATAGATACAGCAATAAGGAATAGCGCAGTAGGCAGTACAGTTGAAGAGGAATGGACATCTCTAAAAAGGGCCATCACAGAAGTTGGGAAGGAAAACATAGGTACAAAGAAGGTAGCTGCGAAGAAACCATGGGTATCAGAAGATATACTTCAGTTGATTGATGAAAGGAGGAAGTACAAACATGTTCCGGGAAAATCAGGAATACAGAAATACAAGTCGCTGAGGAATGAAATAAATAGGAAGTGCAGGGAAATTAAGACGAAATGGCTGCAGGAAAAGTGTGAAGACATCGAAAAAGATATGATTGTCGGAAGGACAGACTCAGCATACAGGAAAGTCAAAACAACCTTTGGTGACATTAAAAGCAACGGTGGTAACATTAAGAGTGCAACGGGAATTCCACTGTTAAATGCAGAGGAGAGAGCAGATAGGTGGAAAAAATACCTCTATGAGGGTGAAGATTCGTCTGATGTGATAGAAGAAGAAACAGGAGTCGATTTAGAAGAGATAGGGGATCCTGTATTAGAATCGGAATTTAAAAGAGCTTTGGAGGACTTACGGTCAAATAAGACAGAAGGGATAGATAACATTCCATCAGAATTTCTAAAATCATTGGGGGAAGTGGCAACAAAACGACTATTCACGTTGGTGTGTAGAATATGTGAGTCTGAAGACATACCATCTGACTTTCGGAAAAGCATCATCCACACAATTCCGAAGACGGCAAGAGCTGACCAGTGCGAGAATTATCGCACAATCAGCTTAACAGCTCATTCATCGAAGCTGCTTACAAGAATAATATACAGAAGAATGGAAAAGAAAATTGAGAATGCGCTAGGTGACGATCAGTTTGGCTTTAGGAAAAGTAAAGGGACGAGAGAGGCAATTCTGACGTTACGGCTAATAATGGAAGCAAGGCTAAAGAAAAATCAAGACACTTTCATAGGATTTGTCGACCTGAAAAAAGCGTTCGACAATATAAGATGGTGCAAGCTGTTCGAGATTCTGAAAAAAGTAGGCGTAAGCTATAGGGAGAGACGGGTCATATACAATATGTACAACAACCAAGAGGGAATAATAAGAGTGGACGATCAAGAACGAAGTGCTCGTATTAAGAAGGGTGTAAGACAAGGCTGTAGCCTTTCGCCCCTACTCTTCAATCTGTACATCGAGGAAGCAATGATGGAAATAAATGAAAGGTTCAGGAGTGGAATTAAAATACAAGGTGAAAGGATATCAATGATACGATTCACTGATGACATTGCTATTCTGAGTGAAAGTGAAGAAGAATTAAATGATCTGCTGAACGGAATGAACAGTCCAATGAGTACACAGTATGGTTTGAGAGTAAATCGGAGAAAAACGAAGGTAATGAGAAGTAGTAGAAATGGTCACGAAGTCATTGAAGTTAAGGAATTCTGCTGCCTAGGCAGTAAAATAATCAATGACAGACGGAGCAAGGAGGACATCATTGAAGTTAAGGAATTCTGCTGCCTAGGCAGTAAAATAATCAATGACAGACGGAGCAAGGAGGACATCAAAAGCAGACTCGCTATGGCAAAAAAGGCATTTCTGGCCAAGAGAAGTCTATTAATATCAAATACCGGCCTTAATTTGAGGAAGAAATTTCTGAGGATGTACGTCTGGAGTACAGCATTGTATGGTAGTGAAACATGGACTGTGGGAAAACCGGAACAAAAGAGAATCGAAGCATTTGAGATGTGGTGCTATAGACGAATGTTGAAAATTAGGTGGACTGATGAGGTAAGCAATGAGGAGGTTCTACGCAGAATCGGAGAGGAAAGGAATATGTGGAAAACACTGATAAGGAGAAGGGACAGGATGATAGGACATCTGCTAAGACATGAGGGAATGACTTCCATGGTACTAGAGGGAGCTGTAGAGGGCAAAAACTGTAGAGGAAGACAGAGATTGGAATACGTCAAGCAAATAATTGAGGACGTAGGTTGCAAGTGCTACTCTGAGATGAAGAGGTTAGCACAGGAAAGGAATTCGTGGCGGGCCGCATCAAACCAGTCAGTAGACTGATGACAAAAAAAAAAAGGCTTCAACATTTCGACACCAAGAGTAAGACTTCAAGACTTTTTTGTATGAGTGCGAGCGAGCTCAGCGGAGAAGTGTAAGACTACTGCATACCTGGCTGCCCATTTCTCTCGTAACATTGCTTAAGAAGCACGAGATAGGACGCAACAACACTTACCATGTGTTTGACGAAGCGGTTATGATATAAAAAAAACTGATCAAGCCAGCGCAGAAGAACTGAAGGCCATTGACGACTCGTAATGAGACCGATTCGGTCATTACAAATGATGTCGTGCAGCAAAGCTGCTCCTCAACGCCATGAACACTTCACCCCACTAGCGTAGACACAGTCGTTTGGCAGGATCGATATCTCTCATGGTATCCGCACTAGATTCTCTGATTATTGTTTTATAACGTGTTGGGTAAGATTGTTCCAGTACTGATCACACTCTTGCTTGTGGATGTGATGATAATCCATACCCACAGATGACTGCAAACCAGCATAGAGTACTGAAGCCTCCGCTGATGGGTGGTCCACGAGTCTCTGCGAGTTCGGGGCAGCAAGTGTTCTGAAACCTGAACATCATTTGGGTCAGACGGATTATCAGACCGGTGGCCCAGGATAAGCTTTAAACATGATATCATTGCATCTGACAGCACAGTCTATCTGATGGGTCAACACAGGTGATGAACTGGAATGGACAGAGCACTCTCAGGACGGTGTGTTAGTCGAAGAAACACGCGCAGCAGTCATGGTCTCATCCATAGCTGACCAGCTGATGGGAAGGTCCTTCTGTACCACACTCTGAGTCACTGGCCTTCGTTCGGTGCTGCTGCAGCGATCTTCGGCAGCTCTGAGTCTGTCTCTCGAGTCAGCAGATTACACTCTGGCTTACGAAGCCACCAGCTGCCGCGCAAGGAACGGTTACAGCGCGTATTCTGCAGTTTAAAGGAAGTAATACGCAACCTTCTTTAATTCCATACGACGATACTACACAGGTTCCTCGGCCTCCATCCTGGTTAGACAGCATGGTTTCCCATCCAAGGAGTAGGCGGCCCCAATAGTATTCAAGGCCATAATATTATTCGCTGAGCAGGGAAGTAGTGAGATAAGCAACGTGTAGTTGTGGATGACGGGACAGATATCGGATAGTGATCCCCATCCGTTCTAATCAACCTGTGAACTAAGACAAAGAACTAGAATTCTCCGCGTAAAATCTATTACGAAGTCTCTCCCGTGTAAATAATTCTCAGAACCTATGTATACTTACGCATAGGCAGCAGAAGCAAACCAAAGGCACCATAACACAGATCGCTGTAGCTTCAATGTGCCCAGTTCAGTATCACAAGATGAATTGTGTATTCTAAACTTTCCACATGTTCATGCGTCAGCAAGCAGAATTGCAGAGTATGTTCACGCCAGCAAGTGGAAGAGAGGAGTGTGCCCATGTTCACCAGCCCTGTGGGATTCTCTCACTCAGTCTCCGCGCGAAGCAATACGGTTGGGTGGCTCATCTTGGAGATTTAGGGAAGTTACAACGGAAAATTTTTTTCTCATTTCAGGATTTTTATCTCTTTATAAAATTTGCAATTGTCCGAATAAAATGATGTATACATGACTTATAAACTCACATTGGAAATATTTTATTTTATTGTTTTTGAAAAACATTACAATTTTTACGTGCATTACTTCAAGATGTAATAAAATGGGTAATTTTTTATACAGAAGGCTTTGGATTGCTGTGTTATAAAGGTTAAGTTACGTGTTTGTATTGGCCATGTCCAGAAGGGGATGGGCACCACATTGAGGATGTTGAAACAAAGTTTGAGAGACAAGAAATTTTCCGATGGTAAAGAGCTGACAGACAAAATGATTGATAAACTACAGCAGTATTACGGGGTGGCCATTAAAAATAATACTGAGGATTTGTTGGAAATGAAGCAGGCAGTATGGGCTACCTTCATCCACAGACTGTCAACTGATGTAAAACTAGTACACCACTTTTGCCCTGTTGGAACTGATTCATGGTTCAATAACAGCAATGTCCAGTGTTCAGACAGGTCATACAGCCATAAACTTTCCATCCCAGCAACAGTTATGGGTGTCATAAAACGTATTTACAGAGACCTGGTAAATCCTGAATTACTGAAGAAGTGTCTGCATAGTCAGACTCAAAATCCCAATGAGTCGTTCAATAATCTCATATAGACTCGCATACCAAAAAATGTTTTTATTGGAATGAAGACACTAAAGTGGGGGGGGGGGGGGGTCAGTGGTGCTGTTATTGCTTTTGATGATGGCAACATTGGTAGGATGAAAGTGCTACAGCATATGGGAATTAATCCTGGAGCTAATTGCATCATAGAACTTGAACGGATGGACAAGGTTCGCATTGATGAAGCAGAGTATGCAGCACTGTTGGCCACGAAGGAGTCTAGACAGAAGAAAAGAAGGAAAAATCTTGGAAGAAGATCAAGAGGATGATGTACAGTATGGTGCAGGGTGCTTCTGAGTGACTAAAAATAAAAAATTAAGCATTTATTGAGTTACAGTATCTTGGAAGTTTAGAAGCCGTTCCTGAAAATTAACATTTTCTGTTGCATTTTTCCCAAAATCTCAGAAACCACTTCGAGTAGAGTATTCAAATTTTCAGGGAGTAATGGCATACATATTCTGAGTCTACTGAACTAAAAGAAGAACATAATGTTACGTATAAGTAAAATTACTTATGATACAGTACAAAAAAGTACAAAATTTTATGTGTAATAAAAAAATTGTATTTCTGAAATCAGTGACTGAAAAAATTGCTGCAATTATTGTAGTTCAGTAGACTCAGAACATACAGTTTGAAGTCCTGTAAGAGTTTCATGTCAATGGCTACAGTGGTTCCTGAAATACAGGGAAGCCAAGTCACTAAATTTAACATTGTCCCTCTAAGTGACTTGATTAAGACATACCTTTCCAGTTCTCAACCCAAGATAATGTAACTCCAGCAGATGGAACAGTGACTGTAGGTTCTCTAAGACATACAAGTGCTTATCAACATGCATAACACGATAGATGCCTACAGCAAAGAACCGTCACTCTTTTATAGCTTCATTGCAGTCTCGTAGCAAAGTTATCGTTATTATTAGTTACTGTTTGATATCAAAGGCCAAATAAACTGTATTTTTTTTTAAAAGTGGATAATAGCTCAGTAACATGTTTTCTTGGGTACTGAATGGTTCAAATGGCTCTGAGCACTATGGGACTTAACTACTGTGATCATCAGTCCCCTAGAACTTAGAACTACTTAAACCTAACTAACCTAAGGACATCACACACATCCATGCCCGAGGCAGGAGTCGAACCTGCGACCGTAGCAGTCGCGCGGTTCCGGACTGCGCGCCTAGAACCGCTACATGTAGACGTAGACCACCGCGGCCGGCGTTGGGTACTGAATTCATATCTGACTGTCATGTTATATAATGCACAATTTTGCTACGATGAGACTCCATAATAAAGCAGAAATTGAACAAAAATACGAATTAGAATGAAAAGTCAGTTAAGTTTTCAATGTGAACAAAGGTTTTATTGAAATATAGACTTCAGAGCACCTCTTTATTACGTAGAAACTGTTTCCAATGGCTTGTATTTTTTTCTCTAGTCTCCATAACGATGCAATGCAGATTGTATCCGGTGAATTAGCTGTCGTTTTTTTTCGGGTAAGTGGCCAACAGAAATCTGCCGGTAAAGGTATACTAGTGGCCCTCATACGGTATCTCCACTACTTTGATATCTCGATGGAAATGCTCACCTTATGCCAAACTGACATAATAAAAATTTTCAAGAAAAAAATCAAGGTGAGTTTTCTAGAAGTGAATTTGGCGGCTCGTCAAACAGTCCAATTCTTGAACGTGTGCAATGTCTTAACTACAACAGAAATATGCAGTAGAACCTTTTTTAATTGTTTTAGTAATAACCTCACTGAATGATACCTTAACTTGCCTCTCACTGTAAGTAACTTTTTATACAACATTGCAACCGATCATCATTTTTCTCGTGTCAGTTCACCAAAAACACCTTCTCTCAGCTACCTCGCAAAGTTACTTCAATCTACGTCTTTGAGGTAAGACTTTCACAGACTGTTTCATTAGGCCCACCTTTAACTTCTGTTGTACTAGTAGAATCTGGAAGGCTCTTGCGCAAAAGAATAGCCTATAGCTAAACACAGTAGACCCGATATATACTGACCAGCGCAAGAACTACCGATGAAATTTCCTATTCGTATTATTATTTACTGAAATAGTATTACAAATATTTATCGTTAAAATAAACTACGCGCATTTTTTAGAAGTAATGAGTATGAACTGAAAAAAAATTATGGCGGGTTTTGTTGTTGTCATATTTGGGGTTATAGCACTAAAAATCACAAGAATAAGCCATTTTCACTGTAAAGGTATTTGCATCGCTGGCCTGAGTAATATTTCAATGCTTGTTTAAAGATGCCTGTGTGACGGAACGTTGACAAAATGTGAATGTCATACGATATCTTTGGTTTGGATAAGCCACAACGTGGGTTCAGCAACCTGTCGTAAGAAATGTTCATCCTCCGTGCACATTCGCCCTTTTCCTTGTGAGCACCGAGCAGGTTGGCGGAGTGGTTAGCACACTGGTCTCGCATTCGGGAGGACGAAGGTTCAAACCGGCGTCCGGCCTTCCTGATTTAGACTTTCCGTCATTTCCCTGAATCGCTTCAGGTAAATGCCGGAATGGTTGCTCTGAAAGAGCACCGCCGAATTCCTTCCCCACCCTTCCCTAATCCCAGATTGTGCTCCGTCTCTAATGACCTCGATGTCGACGAGACTTTAAAGATTAATCTCCTCCTTGTGAGTTTCCGAGACATGTGTCGAACATGTACTAGAAGAATGTAGGAGAGTGTGATGCTTGCATAGTGAATTATGAGGATGAGAGAAGGGAGAGAGTGCTACCACGTGCCCTTACATAGCCTACTCAAATGCAGTAACACCAAGGGGGTCGCAGGGATTAACTTCCCCATTCGACGGACGGGTCATCATCAACTGTGCCACACACATTCACTTCATGGATAATCCAGGAAACTGGTGGAAACATTGGCGATAAGGACGTTTACGCAACCATCTCCTATTTCCGGCCAAGTAGTGGTAATGAAAGTTTCATCCCGGAACAGGATTCGAACTTGCTTACTTCCGAGTCGAGGTCTACGGCACAGGCGCTCGTCAGGGGGCTCGGCTGAGAAGGAGGCCAATGCAGTCAAAGATTAGTTTTAACTACGGGCTGTTCATCTTGGACCCAGCTATACGCAAGTTGATGGTCCTCAGAAGAAAAGAAACCTAAACAGAATCTCTGCTTCCATGATTAAGAGCTGTTTTCGTGAGCTACCACAGACACATCGCCTGAAGAATAAGGGCACAGGTGAGGGGCCCTGACCAACGTGGAGTGAGCGAGCGATTGATTAGTCAATCACCTGACGCGAAACCATGTGTCTACCACCCTTCCCAAACCAAATGGAAGTGCTGTAGCGGAGAAACTAGATCAACGAAGGCCAGGCCAAAACTTTTATTGTACAACGAGGATTCCTGCATCTTAGGGACTACTATTCTCTTTTGTTATCCTCCTATTTGTGTCAAGTCATGAGTGATTCATAAAATCCAGATGCATGTACAGGTATGAATAAGGCGCAGTGAGAAATACAATTACCGAAATGAGAGTCTCGTGATCCGAGATTTCAGCCCCTGTTGCTGAGACCTTATTTTGGGAACTGGAAGCAAACTGTAGCACGCTGTAAAAGTTTCGTTGATTTGGGCATGGGTTTTTCCACATTTTGAGGAAGCTTTCGCCAGTGTACTAACGTGTATAGGTAGGGTGTGCCTGGCGCCTTCTCTATGTCTGCATACGTCAGTGAGGTCCTCGTAGCAATAAGACATCTCATCGTCCAATCGAAATCATTTGGATGTCAAGCAATTTCGACTGCATATGTGACCTTTGGTTCGGCCGGCCGCGGTGGCTGTGCGGTTCTAGGCACTGCAGTCCGGAACCGCGGGACTGCTACGGTCGCAGGTTCGAATTCTGCCTCGGGCATGGATGTGTGTGATGTCCTTAGGTTAGTTCGGTTTAAGTAGTTCTAAGTTCTAGGGGACTGATGACCTAAGGTGTTAAGTCCCATAGTGCTCAGAGCCATTTGAACCATTTGACCCTTGGTTCGCATTGGCATGATTGTTTTGCTAAATCACGAGCATTAGCGAATTCTGTATCCTGACCACATGTTTCAGCACCTTCAATTCCGGCTGATACGCTGTGTTGCTACAGGCGGATAATTAGCTCGTATTCTTTCAGACGTTCCTATTTGTCTACCTTTCATACACTTTAGTACGCTAGCACCAAACTCGTGACCTCCGACAGTCTGGAGCGATTCTGTTTGGTCATTCGTCAATCTTAATGACTCTATTTTTTATTTTATGTTTGCTGTAACAAACTGCTTTAATCCCTACGTCGAAGGATCTCACCGATGCGATAAGTCGCATGCACTTTATGTGTGCCAGAAATATAATCTGTTATGATGCTGACTCTTCATTGTCTTTCCCTCCTGCTGCTTTGTTCCCCTTCAGAATCTACCTACTGACTTTGCACCAAAGTTTCTCATAGCTAACTCAGTTCTTGTTTTAAATTGACTGCGTCACATGTAAGATACGCTGCCTTTTTTTAAACGAGTTGGTGGTGGTGGTGATGGAGCATGTCTGCGTGCAAGTATATCGCAGCAATGATGGTACTGGTTTTGCTAATGCTCCCTTTTTCGTCAAAAGCTTAGTAGCAAAGCACATGAAAAGCCACAGGGGCAGTTTGGATTTTAATCGATACACTGATCTCGGAATGTAGTCGGAATGGCTACAAGCCCTCAGTCGTATAAGGTTGCTGCCGATGTATACAAACGTAAACACTCTAGCTACACTCACACCTCGGGTACAAGTCACAGCAACTTCTCTCAATAGCCAGTCATCAACGTCTACGGTCATAAACGAGCAAAATTCTGTCTTTTAGCTACAGAATATTTGACCGTGCGTCACCCAAGGCAATTTCAACAGACTTCTTCCTGATCCAGAATTCCGTCCTGACATCTACCCAACCTATCAGTAGCCCTAACCCCCACAAGTCCTCCTTAGATCAACGCTTCAATACATCTCCATACCTCTTGAACCACCTTTCTTTTGTCTGTTACAGCATCCACTTACACATTCCCGTCTAATATCGCCATTACCCGTTTCCAGACACAGCCACTGATCTGTCCGTATTCTACTATGGTACCTCATCCCTAGCCGGCCGGAGTGGCCGTGCGGTTCTAGGCGCTACAGTCTGGAGCCGAGCGACCGCTACGGTCGCAGGTTCGAATCCTGCCTCGGGATGGAAATGTGTGATGTTCTTAGGTTAGTTAGGTTTAATTAGTTCTAAGTTCTAGGCGACTGTTGACCTCAGAAGTTGAGTCGCATAGTGCTCACAGCCATTTTTATCTCATCCCTACAGTTTCTTTCTACCGCCAACTTCCTCTATTGCGAACTGACCTAAAGAGAACTGTCAAATGGAACATTTTCATCGTCATAATCATAGTGAACCTTAGGGTGTTCTGCAGCGTTGTTGACGCAACTTTATGCCCTGTATTTCGTCCACAGATCAAGTTACCATTTTCAATTTGTAATGGAACGCAGAAGGAGACAACAAGTGTCATGCAACGTGCTGTGTCTGCATTTAAAAATATCTGAGGAAGGGTACCTGAGTGGAGTCGCTGCTACCGAGTGTGGCCAGCAAACAGATGCAAAAGCACTTTTTGAATGAAATGCGATTTTTCCGAAGGGACGGTGCCATAGATAATCATTGACCACCTGGGGGTGGGAATCAACGGTTCGCTGGTACGCCATTAACATCAGAGCTAACGAATCGCAGTCCTGGATTTAAATTGTGTATGTCCTATTTACTACAGTATTGTGAGAGGGATAGTTGCTACAAACCCTATAACGGAGATGCTGAGCCGAGGATAGGCAAAAAAAAAAGAAAAAATTGTCGGAAAGTGAGCTTTCGGCCAACAAGGCTTTGTGGAACACACACACACACACACACACACACACACACACACACACACACACACACACACACGCTCACGCTAGAGACTGTTTCATAAGTTCAAAGACATACAGGCAGTGCGGGTTGGTTTCCCGTCTAGTCATCTGGGAAGACTATAATTTTCCAAAGGGGACGTTTCACTGCGACTGTGAAAATTAAATTACTGTGCTGGTAAACCTCTAACGTTATTTGATTTTCAAACTGCTGAGCAAAACTGAACGTACTCAGACATTTCTCTCTTTTCTTATTCTGATCAACAATAAACTGACACACAATATATTTTTTAGCGCAACGTAATCTGACTTTCAATAATCCCTACAAAAGAATGGCCCTGACTAACAATAACCTATACCTTTCATGAATCACTTACCTCACAAAAATCTTCGTTACTCGAACTACTGCAATACAGCGAGCGCCAATATTGCCAGCTAAATAAAAGATTCTAACTACTGAAGGCACTAACGACTGATAGGCATAGTTAGCAAATGAAAGATTTTGGTAGAGAACAAACAATGTATTTACCTTAATAATGTTGAAAAGTCATCATACATGTATCAGTTCATGATATTCAGTATTACTAATTTACTCTTTCTGATGGACACACGTCCACATCGTCCGCTCTCAAAATTCTGTCATCTCTCTTCCCACATCCACCATTGCTGGCGGATCACCTCCAACTGCGCAACTCTATGCGCTGTTCACATCCAACTACCCAATACTACAATATCAAATATTCCAACAATGCCAATCAGCCACAGACTGCACACAGCACAGTTAGTGATTTTCATACAGAGCGCTACGTGGCTTTATCAACATAAAAACCTAAACAGCCTACTTATAGCAGTTACTGTGAAATGAGACGAGAACCTAAATGATGTGCTACCAACCTACTTTTGGTCAAAAAATTATGAGTCGTTAACAAACGTAAGGAAAAGTGGCATGGAAGTGCCACAGAGCGTTGCATTAACAGCCGAGCTATCCTCCATACTTGCAGTTCTTGACCCAGGGCTCAGCTCGGCTCGGTAGTAAATGGAGCTGCACAGATGTAGCTGTGTAGCAAGTAGGGAGGTGTCACCACAACAGGTCAAGTCTTATTCGGGCAACGTGCCTACGTATCGAGTTTTAGTGAAACGAATGGGCACTGCAGACACATAAATAAATCTGGATATTGAGGCAGGTATCACTTGTGAGATCTCCTTCTACACCCGCAGAACAGGACATATAGTTCAATTCGTGGAAGGGGGCCGAAATGGGTTGCTGTCAGTTGCACTCGAACCTACTACTTTATTCATTTGACAAACATTACAAGACTAAATAAAACATTAAAAACAGAGCAAGCCAAACATTAATTTTAGGTCTTAATTCGCGGCTAAATGCGCCATTCTATCTCACGCCTAAAGCGCAAAACAACTTTAATTTAAAATCGGCTGAGCCCGCAGCTCGTGGTCGTGGGGTAGCATTCTCGCTTCCCACGCCCAGGTTCCTGGGTTCGATTCCCGGCGGGGTCAGGGATTTTCTCTGCCTCGTGATGACTGGGTGTTTGGTTATGTCCTTAGGTTAGTTAGGTTTAAGTAGTTCTAAGCTCTGGGGGACTGATGACCATAGATGTTAAGTCCCATAGTGCTCAGAGCCATTTGAAGCATTTGAAATCGGCTGAAGGCCAATAACTTAAGACTCAAAAGCAGGAATTTGAATTTAAAAGGCAGAAGGGCTTATCTTCAAACATTTCTCTAAACTAGGTTCAAGGCCCAAACAATCTCACGCCCTAAGGGCAAAACAACTAGCTTAAAATCGGCTAGAAG
Organism: Schistocerca piceifrons; assembly: GCF_021461385.2. Lineage (NCBI taxonomy): Eukaryota > Metazoa > Arthropoda > Insecta > Orthoptera > Acrididae > Schistocerca > Schistocerca piceifrons. Next base: position 522,207,056 of record NC_060143.1, read on the forward strand.
CCATACATAAACGAACAACAAAGACAAATAAGAAAAGGCAGCACATCAAACGGCTCTCAGAAGTTTCCAAGGAATTCAAACACTAATACTCGCTTAGGTGAGACAGGCAGTCGGCCCAACAATTCTCAGTCCGACTGCAACCCAACCGACAGACAGTCAACGGACCAAGCGACAGGATAACTTCCGCTCCACACGACCAGCACACAACAGGGAGTTCAATGGAACAACGCAGAAGGTATCGGCGCCCACAACGAATTACACATTCAGCCGTCAAAATACACGCCGTGCTGGACAGCCAGAACACGATGAGGAAAATATGCTGCCTGAATTTACGTCAACAGCCAGGGCAGGTGGCCGGGACGTTAACGGCAACAAGGCAGAAGATTCCGCTGGTGCACTTCAAAAACAATCAAGAGGTAAACTCCGCAGGATGGCGGCTAGAATTTCACATGTTGCTGCTTGTGGGAATGTCCCAATAGCCCACAACGAAATTCAAACAACAGAATGTGAACAGTTGGGGCTGGTTGGTAGATTAAGTAAAGACTCAAATTTCGTGTCCTGGATCGATGGGCCACGGACCTCGTAGCCATGGGAACAGCCCGTCACACTCCGACCGCGCGTAGACGCCGCCAGCGGCCCGGCCAGACACGTGCCATTAAGACTTCCTCGCTACTCCATGCCAAGCGACCAAGTGCCCGCACACGTCACAGCCGGAAACTATAATCACGAGGCCAGAGATAGTACAAAGGTGCGAATATCGATACACGCTGCGGCTGCGACTCGCAGACAGAGAGGGTAACAGCATAATCGCGAAAACCGCGGGAGACTAATCACAGAATAGCAACCAAAGTTTAATGCAAAGCACAACACGAGTTAGCCACGGCTGAACTTCTCAATTTTGGAAGCCAGCAACACCACGGCGACACCAGAGTGGCACTGGACTACGAGGCGATTGGGCTCTACCAGCCGCATCTAGGGTTTCGAGACTGGGCTGCGTCAACCGTCAGCACTAAGTCCTCCATGAGGCTTGGTGTCTCAGAGCTGTTGACTTCGATGCTGAGGTGCCCCAGTGGCCAACCGACTATTATCTGAGGGCAGCGACTCGCAGGGCACACGGCTGTCTCCGCGCTCCATCGCGGTGATGCGAGCGGGGTTAGGTCTCAACTGAACGTACTCGTCGCTGAGGGAAGCGGTGCATATCAGTCTCCTTACGCCACTACCCCGGCCGCATGCTGAGCTGAGGGGTCGCCGCACAGGTAGTGCGGCGTCATCGCAGCACTACATGACGCGCTGTTGACGTCAAGGCCAGTGGCCTGCAGAGGCTGCCAGCCTCAGGAGCGTGAGGTGCCATCGCAGCAGCATCGGGCGGAATCAGCAAGGTGAGGCGTACCTGCCTCACTACCCCATGTACCAGTATCAATAAATGCATCTGTTATCAGTGTTTTCACTGTGCCCCATGCCCTGTCACCACCACTCACCCACTGGCTGCTTCATAATGCAGGAGCCGGCCGGTGTGACCGAGCGGTTCTAGGCGCTTCAGTCTTGAACTGCGCGACCGCTACGGTCGCAGGTTCGATTCCTGCCTCGGGCATGGATGTGTGTGATGTCCTTAGGTTAGTTAGGTTTAAGTAGTTCTAAGTTCTAGGGGACTGATGACCTCAGATGTTAAGTCCCATACTGCTCAGAGCCATTTGAACCATTTTTCATAATTCACAGCTCAGGGAAGTAACAGCCCCATTGGTTTTCCGTCCCAGACCGGAGACGATACCCCTCGGAGAAGGCACTTTGTTTCAGTAATTTTAGGATTTGCAGCCGGATCCCATCAACATTCTGCCACGATATTTCGGCCCAGAGACGTCCGGTTATCCTGAGGTGACTAGAAGAAGTACTGAGGAGACCTGATGCAGTCAAGGTATTTATAGCGAATTCCGCGCATGCTAATTGTTTTGTGTTAGCAGAAGAACCGTGTTACGAGAAATGCACGCGTTTTAGCTCACGCATGCTGGCGTCAGGAGGGAAGATGTTGTGTACACAGTTCCGCGTAGTCAGCGTGTACACAACTTTCCAACTAGAGCGCGCCTTAGAGACGGACCAAATTCTGCTTCCGCCGATCCGCGTATTAATATGTAACGCAGCCAATGAGATTGCTGCTAACGTAGAACCTTTTCTCCTCGCGGATCACACTCGCGCAGTGATACATGAACGCGCGAGGTATTATAACGAGTGTACAGACCTCCGATTAGTCAGTCTGCGTTAGTCTGCATCAGTCTGTAGTCAAGTTTAAGTCTGCGCCTAATAAGATTATCATATTCCTGTACAAAGTCATGAAGAGAAATGTATAGACACTTTAACAAGTATCAGAGATATGTGAAAATAAGATTAACGTACCACGACCAAAGGAACTTCAGATTGTCAACTGTAAACAGCATCCAGAACCAAGTTACGTAATATCTATGTTTTTATTATTTTAATAAATGTGTGCGAAAATTAATCAAGTTCTGTTTAAAGTTGGTCACCGTCAATCTGCTACTCTAAGCGTGCAAGTGGCATTTCTATCGTCTGAACTAACGGCAGAAGATAAACGCGCCACGATAAGACCACGAGACATATTGCTGACACTCGCCTACTTCGTTAGAGCGACAAGTCAAATAACCTGACGGTGTGTGTACCGGAGGTCTTACAGTACGCACACCTCAGAAGAACTATACTGACGTGAGGTCTGGAACATGAAAAGGAATGAGAATTCAGAAAGCGGACTTAATTAGTTTGATACGTAACTTTAATCCGTTGATGATGAACGTCGCTCTTGACGGTACATGATTCAAAGTATTATCTGTTCAGAATACATTCTTGAAGATAGTAATTGTATTAACTGAATATGGCGCCTTGCTAGGTCGTAGCAAATGACGTAGCTGAAGGCTGTGCTAAACTGTCGTCTCTGCAAATGAGAGCGTATTTTGTCAGTGAACCATCGCTAGCAAAGTCGGCTGTACAACTGGGGCGAGTGCTAGGGAGTCTCTCTAGACTAGACCTGCCATGTTGCGGCGCTCGGTCTGCAATCACTGGTAGTGGCGACACGTGGGTCGACGTATACTAACGGACCGCGACCGATTTAAAGGCTACCACCTAGCAAGTGTGGTGTCTGGCGGTGACACCACAAATTGTACTGGCGGTTTACGGCGCATGCCTTAGGAGGTGACATGTTCGAGGCAGCCAAGTTGTGTGCGCTGCCCTCAGTGGTGAAGTAAGAACAAACTAATCGCTGAGTACCGAGTAAGAATGTCGATTCCGTTGTCCCGCATGATTTTAATAATTTGATTGCAATTTTTATCCAGCTGAAAGCCATTATCACGATTCATTAAATTATAAGCAAGACGTATTTCCACGGTTTCTTTAATTACAGAGTCCCAGAAGCTGGAAACGGTTGGGTTGGGTTGTGTGGGGGAAGAGACCAAACTGCGAGGTCATCGGTCTAATCGGATTAGGAATGGACTGGGAAGGCAGTCGGCCGTGCCCTTTCAAAGGAAGCATCCCGGCATTTGCCTGGAGCAATTTAGGGAATTCACGGAAAACCTAAATCAGGACGGCCGGACGTGGGACTGAACCGTCGTTCTGGAAACCAGTGCTAAAATTTGGGTGTTATTTTATTCCATTGAATGTCCCATGGAAATGTAATGTTCTGCCACTGCTGATTTTAGAGGTTGCTGCAGACGGGTCTTACGTTCCTAGACCATTCGTGTCGTCTGACCTATATATGCACAGCCACACTCACAGCGAATTTTATAAACAGCCGCCTTGCTCAATTGCAAATCGTCTTCAACGTATCCGACTAAGGCCCTGCTCTTTGCTGGTGGACGGAAGATGACATTAATATTATTCTTTCTGAGTTAAAAGTGGTTCAAATGGCTCTAAGCACTACGGCACTTAACATCTGAGGTCATCAGTCCCCTAGACTTAGAACTAATTATACGTAACTAACCTAAGGACATCACACACAGCCATGGCCGAGGCAAGATTCGAACCTGAGACCGTAGCAGCAGCGCGGTTCCGGACTGAAGTGCTTAGAACCTCTCGGCCAGAGTGGCCGGCTCTTCATAAGCAATCTGCATTAGTCACTTGGAACGAACGCAGTTGATTTACGGTCGTCATCGGTCTCCTCAAAGCGTTCCTTCTGGTAAGTATTGACGTAAGTATTTGACGCGAGGTATAGCCATTCTCTTTAAAAACCTTCTCCAGACGCACAAATTCTTCGAGAAGGCTATCAGCATTCGATATTTCAAGCGCCCGATGAATTAAACTACTGAGAATACCGGCGGTTTGTGCGGGGTGATGGCAGCTGGACTGGTTCGTAATTAAGCACTGAAGATGCCTTGAGCTAAGCATCTACTCGACTCCATACCCACAGTAGTGTGGGGCAAAAATTTGCAAATAGTCACCCATAAGGAAAAATTCCTCTAAATTCAAAAGATATTCTCAGAACGCATGCCAAACGGAAGTATTTGATGTAAACTATTAATTTAACAGATACAAATAAGTGAAATACCAAGTCACAGACCTATGCTGAAGGCAAATGCCGTCTGTTATGAGACCAGGCGACCGTGGCTATTTCAATATCACAAAAAATTAAAATTGTCGAATCTCTCGATGTATGCTTCGAAGCTCTACTTGAAAGGCAACAGCCCGCGTAACATCTAACACAATATAAGCCATATTTAAAAAGGTTTTCTCACAATTTCTGCCGGTGATTCTGGGACACGTCCTCACCCTAGGTCTCCCCTCTGCTGAGAGCCAAAAATGGCAGAAAGCTACCACCTATTCAAACTGAACGAGCAAGACGCCGCTCATTGGCCGTTTCCTGCCTCGCCCTCCAGAAACATGTGAAACTCGAGCAAGCCACTGCGAACTCTACTCTTGCACCACCTGACGTCAAAGATCTGCTAATTCAGTACCACCACCACGTACTTATCTTTCGTTAATGATCCATACTTTTACTCCGAAAATAATTAATTTGTGTCAGTCACATCTATACAGGAAGAGTGAAGAAGGTATAAAGTAAGTGTGGCAGAAAAACAAAAATAAAACCCCAATGACAACTTTCCACGTCCAGCTGGCTAGATGGGTAACTGCAGGTAATGCACATTAATTTGTAAAGCAAATTAGTCTCAAAGGATTCTGAGAACCGAGGATATCGACAATTTTTGTCTGTTGTCGTCGTTGACACTTGCAATATATCGGTCCCGGGAAGTCCTAGACTTTCGAGAATGTTTTAATTTTAATTCTGATGTTGGATAGCGAATGTCAAAGGAAAACTTTTTTAGCGTGAAATAATTGCAGATTAACAATTTTCCAACTGTTTCGTATAATTATACCGTGAAACATTGCTTCCTGCCAAATTTCATGATTCTAGGTCAACGGGAAGTACCATATAGGTTTTAATGAGTGAGTTTGCATCGAAATGTGTTACATAAATGGCCTGTGTTTCGGCTGCATTGACTTAGAAGGTTACTATTTTTACACCGCCAAGAGACCATAGACTTTTGTGTCATAAGGTACGACTTGATATATATACCATTTCCTGATAAAATGGGTTTTTAACAGACAGACAGAGAGAGAAAGAGAGAGAGAGAGAGAGAGAGAGAGAGAGAGAGAGATGGACAGACAACAAAGTTGTCCCATAAGGGTCCGTTTTTTACCGACTGCCCAGAACCCTAAAAATTCCAAAAACCTGACTGCCGAGTGGTCTTCTTGGAAGCAGCAGCCACACCTTTATGACCCGCAAGAGAAATCATTTTGTTGTACGAGGGTCTCTCCAAAAGTAATGCACACTATTTTTGTAAAAATAGTTTTAATTCTGCATGTGTGAAAGTCTTACAGTGTGTAGATACATCCTTCCCGCTTGTTTTCGAACTTAGTTCAACCTGTTCCCGTGAGTGGCGCCGTCACAGCATGTCTTCAAGATGGCTGCTACAGTTGACGTTCGTCAGAAGCAACGTGCTGTCATAGAATTCCTGTGCTGTGAAAACGAGACAGTGGGAAACATCCACAAGAGGTTGAAAAAGGTTTATGGAGATGCTGCTGTCGATAACAGTACAGTTAGTCGGTGGGCAAGCAGGTTATTTGATGAAAGCGGGCAGGGCGATACTGAGGATTGTCCTCGCAGCGGCAAGCTTCGTACTGCACACACTCCAGACAATGTGCAGAGAGTTAACGAATTGGTGACTGCTGACAGACGCATCACAGTGAACGAATTGTCAGGCTGCGTTGGGATAGGCGAAGGAAGTGTTTGCCAAATACTGAAAGTGTTGGCGTTAAAAAAAGGTTTGTGCCAGGTGGGTTCCCAGGATGTTGACATTGGCTCACAAAGAAACAAGAGAAACGGTATGCAGCGAACTTTGAACAGTGCGAGAATGGTGGAGATGAATTTCTTGGAAGAATTGTGACAGGTGATGAAAAATGGCTCCATCATTTTTCACCAAAGATGAAGAGGCAATCAATGAAGTGGCTTCATGCAAATACACCCAAGAAAAAAAAATAATAACCACACCTTCTGCTGCAAAAGTTATGGCTATGGTGTTTTTCGATTCCGAAGGACTCTTGCTTGTGGACATCATGCCAAGTGGGATCACCATAAATTCTGCTGCGTATGTGACGACACTGAAGAAACTTCAAGCTCGACTGAGTCATATTCAACCACATAGGCCAAAGCAGGATGATTTGCTGTTGCACGGCAATGCACGGCCACATGTCAGTCAAAAAACCATGGAAGCGATCACAAAACTCGGATGGACAACAGTGAAACACACGCCTTACAGTCCTGACCTGGCTCCATGTGACTGTCATCTCTTTGGGAAACAGAAAGAGTCTCTTCGTAGAACAAGGTTTGAAGATGATGACTCCCTTGTGCACGCTGCACAAACAGTGGCTCCAACAGGTTGGTGCAGAATTTTACCGTGCGAGTATACAGGCGCTGGTTCCAAGATGGCGTAAGGCACTTGAGACGGATGGAAATTATGTCGAGAAATGAAAATATTGTTCCAAAAGGATGTATCTAGACACTGTAAAACTTTCAAACATGTAGAATAAAAGATGTGTATTATTTAAAAAAATAATGTGCATTTCCTTTGGAGTGACCCTCGTATTACAACCCTGTTGTTTTACCCTTTTTAAATGTAAAAACATTATTTTCTGTATATCATATATCATTATGGCTACTGCTTTCCTGTCTTCACCCTTGTCAGTGGAGGGCGAGGTGACGGAGAGTGAGGGGTGGGGGGGGGCGGGGGAGGAACGAAATCAGAAAAAACTGAATATATAAAAGACCATACAGCACAGCTTTGAAACCAGTTCCCTGAAGAATGCCCCAGAATGATGAGGAAATTCTTGAAATATGGATGTCTAACGAGCTTTAACTTTCAGCACCAAACACAGCTGGGCTTCTTCCCACATCTAGTGATGACCCGTCTTAGTGCTCCTACAGCACATTATCAGTGTACTTTTCCTGGAGATGTCCAAAACTTGCTACCCTCGAGCCAGTAAGTGCAGAACCACCTCAAGAGAGGCCAAGAGTAATGGACGACGTTTTGATGACTGGGATTGCGGGCCCAGCCCCCCGACTTCCCTGCACGGTCGCCATTTTTCGCGGTATTCGGCGCGTCGTGTAGCCGCTGAAAAATCGCGGCCGTTTTTCGTCGCGGGACCATAATTAGCGCACGTAATTACGGCGGGGCGACGTCTCTCGTGGGGCGTCATTTGTTGCCGAGGCGCCCGGAGCGTCGCCGACTGCTCCCAGGGAGGAAAAGGGGGAGGGAGTGAAGGGGGTGAGTGGGAGGTCGGCAGAGCTGAGCGCTTTTAAAGCGCTTTTTAAAACAGCAGAGCTGCAGCGTCGCGCAATTTGGATTGTACTCGTATTACTGCGTGCGCACAAATGGATTCGCTGTAATACCGCGGCTGCGCGTAATATTAAGGATAACTGCTACGGTAGACGGGCCGCAGAGGACAGATTGGCAGAGCGCATCTGCCGATGTTTTCAGCGTGAACCGGTGTTTTGTGGCTGACCCTGCAAAACGTTCCTGCCCTGTGATTGGAAATCCACTTGTTGTAGCAGGAAGATAGCAACTGAAAAAGCCAATTGAAACCATGACCAGAATGGTGGTAATATTGTGGTTTACGTCAGAGAAACAGAGATGTCGAGATACCAATAGCGTACGGTTCGGTGCTCTTACGAGAGGAGCAGTTTCAAGCACTATACATCTAACATTAGTTTTAAAACTGTAGTTTTTCTTATAAATTTTTCCCAGCATGCGTCACAGTTGCGATAATAGTTACCTCTTTGTGGCGACTAGTTTCGGACTATCACGTAAATTTTTAAACCATAGCCTTAACCGTAAGTGTAATTATACAGTCCACCAATGTACATATGAGTATCAAATGTTCATATGCATCGTTACACGAATACAAAATGTTAAGACTTCATACGAGTATACACTGAAGCGCCAAAGAAACTGGTATAGGCATGCGTACTGAAATACAGAGATTCGTAAACAGGCAGAATACGGCGCTGTGGTCGGCAACGTCAATACAGGGTGGTCCACGGATAGTGACCGGGCCAAATATCTCACGAAATAAGCGTCAAACGAAGAAACTGCAAAGAACGAAACTCATCTAGCTTGAAGGGGGAAACCAGAAGGCGTTTTGGTTGGCCCGCTAGATGGCGCAGCCATAGGTCAAACGGATATCAACTGCGTTTTTTTAGATAGGAACCCCCTTTTTTTGTTACATATTCGTGTAGTACGTAAAGAAATATGAATGTTTTAGTTGGACCACTTTTTTCGCTTTGTGATAGATGGCGCTGTAATAGTCACAAAGGTATAACTTCGTGGTATCACGTAACATTCCGCCAGTGTGGATGGTATTTGCCTTGTGATACATTACCAGTGTTAAAAAGGACCGTTTACCAATTGCGGAAAAGGTCGATATTGTGTTGATGTATGGCTATTGTGATCAAAATGCCCAACGGGCGTGTGCTATGTATGCTGTTCGGTATCCTGGACGACATCATCCAAGTGTCCGGACCGTTCGCTGGATAGTTAATTATTTAAGGAAACAGGAAGTGTTCAGTCACATGTGAAACGTCAACCATGACCCGCTACAAATGATGTTGCCCAAGTAGGTGTTTTAGCTGCTGTAGCACATCAGTAGCAGACAAATTTCGCGAGAATCGGGAATCTCAAAAACGTCGGTGTTGAGAATGCTACATCAACATCGATTGCACCCGTACCATATTTCTATGCACCAGGGGACTTTGAACGTCGTGTACAGTTCTGCCACTGGGCACAAGAGAAATTACGGTACGATGACAGATTTTTCGCACGCGTTCTATTTAGCGCCGAAGCGTCATTCACCAACAGCGGTAACGTAAACCGGCATAATATGCACTGTTGAGCAACGGAAAATCCACGATGGCTGGAACAAGTGGCACATCTGCGACCTTGGTTGGTTAATGTATGATGCAGAATTACGGGAGGAAGGGTAATTGGCCCCCACTTTATCGATGGCAATCGAAATGATGCAATGTATCCTGATTTCATACGCAATGTTCTACCGATGCTACTACAAGATGTTTCACTGCATGACTGACTGGCGATGTACTTCCAACATGATGGATGTCCGGCACGTAGCTCGCGTGCGGTTGAAGCGTTATTGAATAGCATGTTTCATGACAGGTGGATTGGTCGTCGAAGCATCATACCATGGCCCACACGTTCATCGGATCTGACGTCTCCAGATTTCTTTCTGTGCGGAAAGTTGAAGAATATTTGCTATCGTGATCCACCGACAACGCCTGGCAATATGCGCCAGCGCATTGTCAACGCATGTGCGAACATTACAGAAGGCGAACTACTCGCTGTTGAGAGGAATGTCGTTACACGTTTTGCCAAATGCGTTGAGGTTGACGGGCATCATTTTGAGCATTTATTGCATTAATGTGGTATTTACAGGTAATCACGCTGTAACAGCATGCGTTCTCAGAAACGATAAGTTCACAAAGGTACGTGCATCACATTGGAACAACCGAAATAAAATGTTTAAACGTACCTACGTTCTGTATTTTAAATTAAAAAACCTACCTGTTACCAACTGTTCGTCTGAAATAGTGAGCCATATGTTTGTGACTATTACAGCGCCATCTATCACAAAGCGAAAAAAGTGGCCCAACTAAAACATTCATATTTCTTTACGTACTGCAGGAATATGTAATAAAAATGGGGGTTACCATTTAAAAAAACGCAGTTGATATTCGTTTGACCTATGGCAGGGCTACCTTGCGGGCCAAACAATGCGCCATCTGGTTTCTCCCTTCAAGCTAGACGAATTTCGTCCTTTGTAGTTTTTCGTCTGACGCTTATTTCGTGAGATATTTGGCCCGGTCATGATTAATGGACCACCGTGTATAAGACAACGAGGCGCTGTTGTTAGATCGGTTACTGCTACTTCAATGGCAGGTTATGAATATTTAAGTGAGTTTCAACGTGGTGTTACAGTCAGCGGATAAGCGATGGGATACTGCATCCCCGTGAACATCAGGAATGTGGTAAAACACTAAATCACCGACAACGCGGCGGACCGGAAAAGATCCTGCAAGAACGGTACCAACTACGACTGAACAGAATCGTTCAACGTGACAAAATTGTTGCACATGTCAATGCTGGGCCATCAACAAGTGCCAACGTGCGAATGTCTCAACGAAAGATCATTGATATGGGCGTTTGGAGCCGAAGGCCCACTCGCGTATCCTGATGGCTGCACGACAGAAAACTTTACGCCATATCTGGACCCGCCAACACCGACATTGGGCCGTTGATGGCTGGAAACATGTTGCCTGGTCGGACGAGTCTCGTTTCAAATTGTGTAGAGCGGATGGACCTGTACGGGTATGGAGACAACCTTATGAATCCATGGACCCTTCATGTCATCAGGCGACTGTTCAAGCTGGTGGAGGCTCTGTAATGTTGTGGGACGTGTGCAGTTGGAGTGATATGGGACCCCTGATACGCTTAGATACAACTGTGACAGGTGACACGTACATAAGAATCCTGTCTGATCATCTGCATCCATTCATGTCAATTGTGCATTCCGAATGACTTTGGCAGTTCCAGTAGGACAGTGCGACACCCCAAACGTCCAGAATTGCTACAGAGTGGCTCCAGGAACACTCTTCTGAGTTTAAACACTTCCGCTGGCCACCAAACTCCCCAGAGATGAACGTTGTTGAGAATATCTGGAATGCGTTGTAACGTGCTCTGCTGCCCCTCGTACTCTTACGGATTTATGGACAGCTCTGCAGGATCCATGGTGTCACTTCTCTCCAGCACTACTTCAGACATTAGTCGAGTCCATGCCATTTCGTGTTGCGGCACTTCTGCGTGCTCGCGGGGTCCTACTCGATATTAGGCAGGTTACAAAAATTAACATAGCTGTGGAAATAATAAACACGAATTTATAACAGTTACTGAATATTCACTGCTCGTGAATACTCAGATTTAACCACTCTTGACAGGCTACTTTGTAAGTCTCTTGATTATCGACTTGCTCAGCTCAGCTATCAGTAACGTTATTTCGCTCTGCATGTCAGCACTGCCATGCTTCATTCTTATTTTCAAAAATGTCATAATTCTGTTGTTGACTCTGGAAGGCTGAAGACGAAAAAAATTAGAAGCTTGTTAGAAGGTATTTCGTGAACATTTAGGTTTGGTTCAAATGGTTCTGAGCACTAGGGACTCAACTGCTGAGGTCATTAGTCCCCTAGAACTTAGAACTAGTTAAACCTAACTAACCTAAGGACATCACAAACAACCATGCCCGAGGCAGGATTCGAACCTGCGACCGTAGCGGTCTTGCGGTTCCAGACTGCAGCGCCTTTAACCGCACGGCCACTTCGGCCGGCTGTTTAGGTTTAAGAGACCCCTTCTCTCCCGTAGTTTTTATCGGAGTAATTGCATTTCCTTTGATTTCTTACCCCCATATATCACTGCATGTATATTACACTGACACTATCTCCAAAACAGTGCAAATTTCCACATTATGGGCTGTTTATTTAGTTTGCAAACAAACTTTCACTTTTTTGAACTTTTGACCGCAGTATAAACATTTTACTCTTCGATCTCAAGCTCGCATTCAGTACTGTCCGGTTCGTCTAGGATTTAAAATTGCTGAGGCTTCCGTGGTCACATTTTGACGTAAGGCCTGATGGCTTCTGTCTCGGAGTGTTCGACCCACGCTTGTTTAATGATATTCTTGATGACAGGCAATATGTGTATGGTTTGTTTCACCACCAGTGTCCATTTTCCTTTACCAGAGGTATACAGCACTATGGAAAGGTTTACTGAGGAAGATTTGACGGATATGCACCGCTTGTACGGATTTTCTGAATGCAATAAAAAGCGGCACAACTATTCTCTGCTCAGCTGTTTCCGCAGTGACGTGCAAAAGAAAACTCGTCCAAAAGAAATAATTTTCTTCTGTTACTCCATAGCCCAGATTTCATTGCGGTACGGAGAGTGGTAGACGTAAAGATGATTCCAAGGTATCGGAAGGTATGGACGTAGGACAGAGGCGTCAATTCTTCCCTTTGGCAAATTGACATAGCTGTCGATTTGTCCACGCTCAAAGCACTGCTCGCCACGATCCTTGTATGTGGAGATCAGATCAAGTATGCGCATGGTCTCTTTCTGTGAGCGATCCAGCAGCAGCAGGTCGTCTGCATAGGCACGACAGTGGAACGTTTATTGTCGCGTGGTGAATCGTAACAAGCGCGTCGTCACACTCCCCATAAGCGGCTCCATGGCGAGATCGTAGACGAGCATCCATGGCTGGCAGCCTCGAAGTAAGGAAGGGCAGATCGGTACTGGTCAGGTTGTATGATCATTAACCACGACAAGCGAGTGGGCGTTGGCACAGGAACGGCATATGGTACAGTTAAGGGGGCTGGAAAGCCCATCCGCTCCTTGACCGCGAAGAGTTAACCATGTCGCACCCAGTCAAAAGTGTTGTCAAAATCGATGGCCACCGACGCTACACGGAGATTTCGCATAGCCACTAAAGTGATCAAATCACGATATTCATCAACGGTTATCTGCAATATGACGCGTCCAACCGGCTTCGGTTGTTTGGTGGCTCTTATACTCGGAACGATCCGACAGCAGCGTGTCGCAAGCATACGAGTAAATAGAATGAGATTTTCACTCTGCAGTGGAGTGTGCGCTGATATGAAACTTCCTGGCAGATTAAAGCTGTGTGCATGACCGATACTCGAACTCGGGACCTTTGCCTTCCGCAGGCAAGTGCTCTGCCATCTGAGCTACCCAAGCACGACTCAGGCCCGTCCTCACAGTTTTACTTCTGCCTGTTCGCAGGAGAGCTTCTGTAAAGTTTGGAAGGTAGGAGACGAGGTACTGGCAGAAGTAAAGCTGTGAGGACAGGGCGTGAGTCGTGCTTGGGTAGCTCGGATGGTAGAGCACTTGCCCGCGGAAGACAAAGGTCCCGATTTGGAGTCTCGGTCCGGCACACAGTTTTAATCTGCCAGGAAGTTTCATACGAGTAAATATCTTGCAGTTTTTTTTTTTTTTTATTTGAGCCATCACCCTCCTTACTGGTCTGATGCGGCCTGCTACAAATTTCTCGCTTGCGCCAACCTCTTCATTTCGGTGTAGCACTTGCTACTTACGTCCTCACTTACTTGCTAGATGCATTCCAATCTCTGTCTTCCTCTACAGTTTTTATCCTCTACAGCTCCCTCTAGTACGATAGAAGTTATTCCCTGATGTCTTAACACACGTCCGAATATTATTTTCCTCTCCCATTCTGCGGAGAACTCCCTAATTCCATACCTTACCACTCCACCTACTCCTCAACATTCGTCTGTAGCACGACATCTCAAATGTTTCGATTCTCCTATGTCTGGGTTTTCCCACGGCCCAAGTGTCACTACCATACAATTCTGCGCTCCAAACGTGCATTCTGAGAAATTTCTTCCTCAAATTAAGGTCTATGTTTGATACTTGATGCCCTTTTTGGCAGTGGTAGTCTGCTTTTGATGTCTTCCTTGCTCCGTCCATGATTGGTTATTTTGCTGCCTAGGTAACAGAATGCCTTAACTTCATCTACTTCGTGACCATCAATTCTGCTGTTAACTTTCCCGCTGTACTCATCTCTGTTACATCTCATTCCTTTCCTCTTTCTTCGATTTACTCTCAATCCACATTCTGTACTCAATAGACCATCCATTCTATTCAGCTGGTCTTGTAATTCTTCATCACTTTCGCTGAGGACCAATATCATCAGCGAATCGTATCATTGATATCCTTTCACCTTGAATTTTAATCCCACTCCTGAAACCTTTCTTTTTTATTTGCATCAGTGCTTCTTCGATGTTTAAAACCAACTGTAGTGGTGAAAGACTACATCTCCGTGTTACACCCTTTTTCCTAGACCATTTTTAATCCAAGCACTTTGTTCGCGGCCTTCTATTCTTATTTTTCGCTATGTGTTCTTGGACATATTCTATATTACTCGTCTCTCCATATAGCCTACCCTATTTTCCTCAGAATTTCGAACATCTTGCACCATTTTACATTGCTGAACGCCTTTGCCCGGTCTACAAATCCTATGAACAAGTCTTAGTTTTTCTTTAGTCGTGCATTCATTATCAACCACATCGCCAGAATTGCGCCTCTGGTCCCTGTACCTTCCTTAAAGCCAAACAGGTCGAGATCTAGCACATTCTCAATTTTATTTTTCATTTTTGTGTGTATTATTCTCGATAGCAACTTGGATGCAACAGCTGTTGAGAAGACTGTGCGATAATTCTCGCATTTGTCATTCCTTGCAGTCTTCAGAATTGTGTGCATGATATTTTTTCCGAAAGTCAGACGGTATATCGCCAGACACATAGATTCTACACACCAACGTGAATGGTAGTTTCATTGCCACTTTCCGCTATGATGTTAGAAATTCTGTTGGATCTTATCAATCCTTTCTGCCTTATTTGATTTTAAGTCTTCCAAACGTCTTTTATATTCTGAATCTAATACTGGATACCCCATCTCTTCTAAATCTAGTCCTGTCTCTTCTTCTATCACATTAGACAAATCTTCCCCCTCATAGAGGCCTTTTCACCTATCCACGCTCTGCTCTTCATGTAAAAGAGGAACTCCCGTTGCGCTCTTAACATTATCACCCTTGATTTTACTTCCAAAGAAGGTTGTTTTTACTTTTCTATGTCCAGACTCAGTTCTTCCGATAATCGTATTCTTTTTCGATTTCTTCACATTATTCATGCAGCCATTCGGTCTTAGCTTCCCAACACTTCACGTTTGTTCCATTCCGAAGAGACTCATATTTTTGTATTCGTGAATTTCCCTGAACATTTTTGTACTTCCTTCTTTCGTCGATCAAATGTAGTATATCTTCTGTTACCCATCGTTTCTTCACAATTAACCTCATTGTACCTATGTTTCTCTTTCCAGATTGTGTGGTTGCCATTCTTAGAAATGTTCATACCTTTTCCACTGAATGCCTACAGAGCTATTCCTTGCTGTAGTATCTATAGCCTTAGAGAACTTCGAGACTGTCTCTTCAGTACTGCGGTATCCCACTTCTCTGCGTACTGATTCTTCCTGACTGAACTTTTCATCCTATCCTTCTTCACTACTACATTATGATCTGAGTCCATATCTCCTTCTGGGTGCGCCATACAATCCAGTATCAGATTTCGCAGTCTGTGTCCGACCATGATGTAATCTAACTGAAATCTTCCCGTATATCCCGACCTTTTGCAACTATACCTCCTCCTTGAGCGACTAGTGAAAAGAGTATTTGCTATTACTCGCAGAAATTTATTACAAAACTAATGTAGTGCTATCACCAAGCCCATATTATCCCGTAGTCCTATCTTCTACTCCTTTCCCCACAAGCGCATTCCAGTCCCTCATGACTATTTGATTTTCATCTCACTTTACTTGCTGAATTACCCGTTCCGCCGTGCGGTTCTAGGCGCTTGAGTCTGGAACCGCGTGACCGCTACGGTCGCAGGTTCGAATCCTGCCTCGGACATGGATGAGTGTGATGTCCTCAGGTTAGTTAGGTTTAATTAGTTCTAGGCGCTGATGACCTCAGAAGTTAAGTCGCATAGTGCTCAGAGGCAATTATCCGTTCCGTATCGTCATATACTCGTACTTTCTCTGCCTCTTCATTTTCATCTTCATATTGCTACGTTGGTATGCCTACCTGAACTATCGTTGTCGGTGTTGGTTTGCTGTCAATTCTAATCAGGACAATTCTATCACTGAACTGTTCACAGTAACATACTCTCTGCCCTACCTACCTATTCATAACGAATCCTACTCCCGTGATACCATTTTCTGCCGCTGTTGATATTACCCTATACTTATCTGACCAAAAATCCTCGTCATATTTCCATTTCACTTCAGTGACCACCACCATGTCTAGATTTAACATTGCATTTCCCTTTTCAGATATTCTAGCTACCCTACCACGTTCAAACGTCTGACATTGCACGCCACGACTTGTAGGTAATTATCCTTCCGTTGGTAATTCAGTCCTTGTCTCATGGTCACCTCCTACTTGGAAGTGGCCTCCCAGAGATCCGAATGGAAAACTATTCCAGAATGTTTTCCCAACGTGGAGATCATCATTACGCTTTTTCAACTATAGGCCACTTGTCCTGTGGATACACATTATGTGTCTTTAATGCAGAGGTTTCCATTTCCGTCTGCATTCTCATGCCATTGATAATTGGTAATTCTTCTGTCTTTAAAGACATTTTCCGACCCCTAGGACAAGAGAGTGCCCTGAACCTTTGTCTGCTCCTCTGCCATCTTTGACAAGGCTGCTGGCAGAATGAGGGTGACATCTAATGCTGGAACTCTTCGGCCGCCAATGCTCATTTTTGTTCAAAATTTTAGGAGGTGGCCGAGTGTGAACCTGGGACTGAGGACGCTTCCCATTTCTAATCAAAGACGCTACCCCTCGGCCACGGATGCAGCAAGGTAAGGGGAGGGGGGCGGGGCAACTGCAGTCCATTGGGTAGGCTTATGTTAAGGAACGATAGTGCCCTCAAAAAATGCTGGTGCCACCGTGGCAGGCATCAGCAATCCTTCTCTGAACATTATGGTCAAACTTGGTACCTGGAAACCCTGCACAAAACTTGTTCTAAATCATGAACTTCATGCACCTCGCACTGGTAAATGTTCCACAAAGGCAGCTAGAATGTCTGCCTGATTGGTTGCCTACAGCCCCCTGTAAGTGCCGAGCTCCGACAGCTCACGTGTCCTCCTGCCAAGACGTGTTTTGGCTGTGGATTCTCGTGACCACCCCCTGAAACCTGTGATGGATCACCTCCACTGTGTGAGCCTTGGTCTTGTTGCGGTCTATCTCAAAGGTAGGAGAGGGCTGTCTCTTATTTAGGCCACAGAGCACAGCTAAGAAGTGCTCAGCCGTTTGGCCGTTCCATGCCGACACATCTCTGCCAAACTGCACCAAGACTCGCCATATCGCAGGCCTGGCCTACACCAGCCACCAAGCCTCTATCATCTGACAAGCCAGACACTGGCTCTCACAAGCTGTCGAAACCTCTGCCACACGCCGCTGGTAGTCGAGATTGGTGAGATGTGTGGTGTTTAATTTCCACTGTCCACGACTCCACGAAAACTGCTGTGCTGACGTAATAACAGATTCCGTGAGCACCAAAGGCCAGCGTTCTCAATCATGGATAGCCCTCACTAGCCACTGGGAGACGTAAATCCTATCCACGCCAAGTGCAGTGTGGCCAGCCTGATATGTCCATCATAGCCATGTAAAATCTCCAGCCGGCCGAAGTGGCCGTGCGGTTAAAGGCGCTGCAGTCTGGAACCGCAAGACCGCTACGGTCGCAGGTTCGAATCCTGCCTCGGGCATGGATGTTTGTGATGTCCTTAGGTTAGTTAGGTTTAACTAGTTCTAAGTTCTAGGGGACTAATGACCTCAGCAGTTGAGTCCCATAGTGCTCAGAGCCATTTGAACCATTTTGTAAAATCTCCCAAGTGACACAGATGGAACAGTGGTGGATAACGAAGCGTAGTTCCTGACAGGGGTTGAAGTGTTGGTGTTGGTTTTTCAGGTTTAAAAAATAACTGGTCAGCGACAAGCAGATAATGTTCGTAGCGGCCGAAAACAGCTGAGAGATTTCAGAATAAAATCGAGCTCTGTGCCTTTTGATGGTCACAACCAAATAGGGTGTACACATTTGCAATGCGGATGACCATCACGTTAAGCACCATAATCCTTACAGAAGGCAGATACATGACACCCTCAACACATACCCCATCAAAAAACATGTAACCACTCTGCATTCAAGATCGGCACCAGGAGAGGCTTAAGAGACGTATGCGGTCACATATGGTATGGCGGCCAGGTGCGCCTCCTAAAGTAGCTTGAGGTCATTGTAGGAAGGCCAAATAATTTCTCGTTGAAGTTGGGTATTAACGTTGTCGATGTTAATCGCAGCCAGGCGATACGTCTGAAGCTGTTGCCCACCGCGTGACGCGATTCCACCGGGAGGCATCAGAACTGGGACATCCAGCATCGCCGCGAGCCGGCTGTCTCTGGAATCCACTGGTGCTGCCAAGCGCTTTTTGCTCCGTTGCGGCCGCTGCAGACGCCTGCAAGGGGTCCAAAGCGTTCTCGACGTCGACGCTCCATACTGACGTCGTCGACGTCTCGGACTTGTCCACTGGAAACGCCGCCGATGGCGCCAGCAGAACAGCCGAGTCGCCAGTTGGACGGAGTTGTACCAGGTCGTCGGTTTGCGTAGGCAGCACATGTAGCAGTCTCGATCCATCGGCCGAAGCAACATGTTGCCCTCATCATCTTGAGAAATCGCCGAGGTGTCACCAGGGCAATCGGTCACGGAATGCCCGATGGAAGGCGAAGCATCCTGATAGTAAGTCGTGTGGCGCCAACGCTTGCACTTCTCGGTCGACCGCCGCTTCCGCACCCGACCTTCGGTGTCGAAAGACGGAATGGTTTCTCAACGTTCCGTCACAACAGCTGACGTAGGAACGGTGAGCGATGAAACTTCCACTGAATCGTCTGGCACGACATCGATAGGTGTCGATGTGATAGGAGAACAGAGGGATGCAAGCGCCTCCATTCCGTCGGACTATGCATACAAAGTGTGATTCAGAAGTTTGATTCATTAGTGAGCAGGGGAGCGCGCGCCTACCGGTTGGCCGGCCGAGGTGGCCGAGCGGTTCTAGGCGCTGCAGTCTGGAACCGCGAGACCGCTACGGTCGCAGGTTCGAATCCTGCCTCGGGCATGGATGTGTGTGATGTCCTTAGGTTAGTTAGGTTTAAGTGGTTCTAAGTTCTAGGGGACGAATGACCTCAGAAGTTGAGTCCCATAGTGCTCAGAGCCATTTGAACCATTTTTGCGGACCGGTTCCGCCAGGTGGGGAAACTAATGGGGGTCTCAGGGAATGAACTGACGCTGCGGCAGCTGCCTCCAGAACTCTGCAGAGTGCGCATCGCTTGCAGCGTGAGTGCGTGTCATTGACATGGGTTGAAAAGTGGAAGAGGCGAAAATGGAGCAGCACTTGGAGCAGCGTTATGCGATTAAGTTTTGCGTGCGACTGAACAAAACCGCCATGGAGAGTCTTGGTATGACTCAAAAGGCCTTAACGGAAGAAGCCATGTCCCATGCAATGGTTTTCATGTGGCACAAACGTTTCAAAGATGGCCGTGGGAATGTTGAAGACGACGACCGCTCTTGGGGGCCATCATGAAGCAGAACACATCAAGATGTGGAGAGAGTGCGGGAACTTTTAAACAATCACCGTCGTCTTAGTACTAGATTAATTGCCGATGAACTGGGACTCAGTCTGAGTACGGTGTGGTGGATTGTGATGGAGAATTTGATGATGCGAAAAGTGCTTGCCAAACTGGTGCGAAAAGTTTTGTCGGTGGATTAGAAGAAACGGCACATGACTGTCTGCCAGGAAATGTTCCAACAGTTGAATGTTGATCGGAACCATGTGGACAAAGTGGTTACTTGTGATGAGACCTGGGTCTACAAGTCGATGGGTCATAGCTCATAATGGCACACTGCTTCCTCGCCGAAGCCCAAGAAAGCTCGCATGAGCAAGTAGTGTGTGGAGTGCATGCTGATTGTTTTTTTTTTAATGATAAAGGAGTGATTCACAAGGAGTTTGTTGCTCGTGGACAGACTGTCACAAGTGAATTTTACTCTGGACTGCTCCGCTGCTTGAGGGATGGAGTTCGCCGCGTCCGCCCGGCGATCAAGGGCGATTGTATTCTCCACCACACTAACGCACCCGCTCACACGTCGCGCACCGCCGCCGAAGTTTTGGTCAAGTTCAATGAGACAACACTGCCGCAGCCACCCTACAGCCCCGACTGGACTCCAAGTGACTTTTTCCTCTTCCCCGAACCCAAATGTTCAAATGTGTGTGAAATCTTATGGGAGTTAACTGCTAAGGTAATCAGTCCCTAAGCTTACACACTACTTAACCTAAATTATCCTAAGGACAAACACACCCACCCATGCCCGAGGGAGGACTCGAATCTCCGCCGGGACCAGCCGCACAGTCCATGACTGCAGCGCCTCAGACCTCCCGGCTAATCTCGCGCAGCCTTCCCCCAAGTCAGGCCTAAAAGGGAAGCGATTGGACTCCATCGACGCCATCCAGCAGGCTTTGACGAGAGCCCTTGACAGGTTGACGCCCGAGGCCTTCCAGAAGTGCTACTGACAGTGGAAGACGCGCTGGCAGCGCTGTGTTCATGCTGAAGGATCACATTTTGAAGAATTTTAGTCCACTGTACTTAAATGTTCAATAAATTTCTAGTTCTGAGTTAAGTCTTGAAACTTTTGAATCGCACCCTGTATAGATGCGTGCACGTCCAAAGGAACAGGCCCTGCGGTAACTACAGACATTATGAAGTACTTTAAATGTATTCGTAAGTTCGAATGTGGACAACCATAAGCTATACAATGGAACAACAGTAAAAATGTGCGCTAGACCGGGAATCGAACCGTCATTTCCGGCTTATCGATAGCGGACGCCTTACAATTTGGCTTTCCGTGCACGATTCACGCTCAGACCCAGACTTCCATACTTTATCAACCACGCCTTTACAACCTGTAGTTGTACATCCATTATGTGTATTCCCAAACAGGTGTGACATTTTACTTGAACGCCGCTTGCCCGGTTTCGACGGATAAATACGATATTGCAGTGCCTGTGTTTTGAAGAAGTACGATCCAGTGTTCCTTAGAACATGTATCATTGTCTTGTACTCTATCGGTTTGGCACAGGTTTCCACTGACGTCATTCCATTGTATAGCTGATGGTTGTCCATATTCACAACTGCAGATACGTTAAAAGCATCCGCCGGCAGGTGTGTCACTAGTGACAGTGACTGCGTTGATGCCACAAGTGAGGATCGCCGCGTGACAGGCAATACCGCTGGTGGAGTGTCTCTCTGCATCTCACCAGACGGCAGCTGAGTGATGCGCCGTTGCAGGCATCCCGAACGCAGGTGACTCTCATTGCCACACCCAAAGCAGGACTTGGGCTGACCACCGTATACAACGATGGCCCGACAACCTCTGATGATTAAACAGGACCGAACGTGACAACGAAGATCAATTATGACTTGACGCATCCTGTTTAAAACGGGACGTGTACCGAACTGTGACAGCTACGGCGTCTTCCGCCAGTAGCTCTACAGGCAGCTGAACCACCCATATGGCACGAACGCCCAAGATCGCATCTGTCACCGTGCAGTTGACTGCGCTGATATTACCGTCAGAGTCAGAAAACCGGACGTCACGTTGAGCACTTTTCAGTGTCCTGTCACACGCCACATCGTCAACGATTCTGACACACGTTACGCTACTTAGAATGGAAAGATGTATTCCTAGTATGTACAATGGCGGTATCTTTTCTTCATCACTGACGAAGCGTTTTACCTCCAGAGCTTTCGGTCTTGTGTATTCCTTGCTTTCCGTAAGCGGATGGCCATATTCCTGTGCAGAAAAAAAAAATGATCTCGTGGCATTGACGGCCGGGAGGCCCCATCCGGAGGTAGTTGGGCCGCCGGGTGCCAGACTTATTTCAGGTGACGCCGCATTGGGCGACATGCGCGTCGGTGATGATGAAGACATCACAACACCCAGTCCACGAGCGGCAGGTAATGGAACCCGGGCCTGGTGCATAATGCGCAATGAAGCTGAGTCTAAATCAGCAAAGTAAACAGTCCGTCTGTACGCGTCGGCTGGCGAAAACTCAGAGTGCGTCCGTACCGCTCGGCTTAGAACGTCAGACATCGGAAGTTCACTGAGGCTTTTTGCGGATGATGCTGTGGTGTATCGAGAGGTTGTAACAATGGAAAATTGTACTGAAATGCAGGAGGATCTGCAGCGAATTGACGCATGGTGCAGGGAATGGCAATTGAATCTCAATGTAGACAAGTGTAATGTGCTGCGAATACACAGAAAGATAGATCCTTGATCATTTAGCTACAAAATACCAGGTCAGCAACTGGAAGCAGTTAATACCATAAATTATCTGGGAGTACGCATTAGGAGTGATTTAAAATGGAATGATCAAATAATGTCGATCGTCGGTAAAGCAGATGCCAGACTGAGATTCATTGGAAGAATCCTAATGAAATGCAATCCGAAAACAAAGGATGTACGTTACAGTACGCTTGTTCGCCCACTGCTTGAATACTGCTCAGCAGTTTGGGATCCGTACCAGATAGGGTTGATAGAAGAGATAGAGAAGATCCAACGGAGAGCAGCGCGCTTCGTTACAGGATCATTTAGTAATCGCGAAAGCGTTACGGAGATGATAGATAAACTCTGCAGGAGAGACGCTCAGTAGCTCGGTACGGGCTTTTGTTAAAGTTTCGAGAACATACCTTCACCGAAGAGTCAAGCAGTATATTGCTCCCTCCTACGTATATCTCGCGAAGAGACCATGAGGATAAAATCAGAGAGATTAGAGCCCACACAGAGGCATACCGACAATCCTTCTTTCCACGAACAATACGAGACTGGAATAGAAGGGAGAACCGCTAGAGGTACTCAAGGTACCCTCCGCCACACACCGTCAGGTGGCTTGCGGAGTATGGATGTAGATGTAGATGTAGACCACTGGTCTGATACCTAGTTCATTGGGAGAGACTAAAAAATAAAGTTAATCGTTACATTATAAAGGAAGGGCCAGACCGCAGTTATGACACCAAGAACAATGCAAATTTAAGATTATAATTCTAATGCATGATACACCGGTGATATACACTCTGTGATCAAAAGTATCCAAACATCTGGATGAAAACTACTTACACGTTCGTGGCGGCATACAATGGTAATGTTTGAATTCAATATGATGTTCGTCCACCCTTACCCTTCACGACAGCTTCCACTCTCGCAGGCATACGTTCAGTCAGATGTTCGAAGGTTTCTTTGGGAATGGCAGTCCGGTCTTCACGGAGTGCTGCACTGAGAAGAGGTATCGATGTTGGCCGGTGAGGCCTGGCACGAAGTCGGCGTTCCAAAACGTCCCAGAGGTGTTCTTTAGCATTCAGGTCAGGACTCTGTTCAGGCTAGTCCATTACAGGGATGTTATTGTCGTGTAACCACTCCGCCACAGACCGGGCATTATGAACAGGTGCTCGATCGTGTGGAAAGATGCAATCGCCATCCCCGAATTACTCTTCAACAGTGGGAAGCAATAAGGTGCTTAAACCATCAATATAGGCCTGTGCTGTGATACTGCCACGCAAAACATCAAAGCGTGCAAGCCCCTCCATGAAAAACACGACCACACCGACCCTGAATTTTACAGTTGGCACTACACATGCTGGCGGATGACGTTCACTGGGCATTCGCTATACCCACACCCTGCCATCGGATCCCCACATTCTGTACCGTGATTCGTCACTCCACACAACATTTTTCCACTGTCGAATCGTCCAATGTTTACCTCCTTACACCAAGCGAGGCGTCGTTTGGCATTTGCCGGCGTAATGGCCGCGGTGGTCTAACGGTTCTAGGCGCTCAGTCCGGAACTGCGCGACTGCTACGGTCGCCGGTTCGAATCCTGCCTCGGGCATGGATGTGTGTGATGTCCTTAGGTTAGTTAGGTTTAAGTAGTTCTAAGTTCTAGGGGACTGATGACCGCAGCTGTTAAGTCCCATAGTGCTCAGAGCCATTTGAACCATTTTTGAACCGGCGTGATGTGTGGCTTATGAGCAGCTGCTCGACCACGGTATCCAAGTTTTCTCATCTCCCCCCTAACTGCCATAGTTCTTGCAGTGTTTCCTGATGCAGTCTGCAACTCCTGTGTGACGGTCGGGATAGATGTCTGCCCGTTAAACATTACGACCCTCTTCGACTGTCGGCGCTCTCTGTCAGTCAATAGACGACGTCGGTTCAAAATGGCTCTTAGCACTATAGGACTTAACATCTGAGGTCATCAGTCCCCTAGACTTAGAACTACTTAAACCTACCTAACCTAGGGACATCACACACATCCATGCCCGAGGCAGGATTCGAACCTGCAACCGTAGCAGCCGCGTGGCTCCGGACTGAAGCGCCTAGAACCGCTCGACCACCGCGGCTGGCAGACGACGTCGGCCTGTACGCTTTTGTGCTGCACGTGTCCCATCACATTTCTTGCTGACTATTACATCGGAAACAGTGGACCTATTAATGTTAGTGTGGAAATTTCGCGTACAGACGTATGACACAAGTGACACCTAATCACCTGACCACGTTCGAAGTCCGTGAGTTCCGTGGAGCGCCCATTCTGCTCTCTCACGACGTCTTGACTACTGAGGTCGCTGATATGGAGTACCTGGCAGCAGATAGCAGCACAATGCACCTAATATGTAAAACGTGCGTTTTTGGGAGTGTCCGGATACTTTTGGTCACATAGTGTACATGTTCTCAAGCAACAAATAATTTGCACGAAAGTGAAGAACGTACAAGGTGCATTTGTATTGGTCACGAGGTTTACTTGTTAACAAAGACATTAATTTTCATTTAAGTTTCGAAATGGATATCTTCTTATATTAAAAATGGTGCTGTAGTGCTGAGAATAACAAGATGGAGAAATTCTTAGGATGAGAAGCGACAGCGATAGCATCTTGACAGGGAGCTACAGTCCACTAGATGGTGATTAATTAACGATCGGATCGCCAACGATAAACGCCATGCTGTACATAACTCTTCTGAATGCGCAAGTGCTCAGTACATGAAGTTCGGCAAGATGACACTTTTGACGAAGGAGTCACTATACAACACGTACATTGCACACGGGTCACGTCACATGCCTAACGTGACTAATTTTTGTGGGTAATACTAAAAGATTTGTTCCGAACAAGGAAACAACTAACGGTCGTGGTTGGCACTACTTTGTATTCACATCCTAAATGCACTACAAAGTGCGAGAATTATTGCACAGTCCAAGTTGCCGACAAGAATAATGTAGGGAAAAATAGAAAAGAAAATTGAGGATCAGTTAGTTTGGCTTTAGGAAGGGAAATAGCACTAGAGAGGCAGATCTCACTTTGTGGTTAATAATGGAAGGAAGACTAGGATTTGTTGACCTTGAAAAAGTGTTGGACTATGTCAAATGGTGCAAGATGTTCGGAATTCTGAGAAAAATAGGGGTAAGCTATGGGGAAAGATGGGTAATATACAATGCGTACAAGAACCAGTGAGCTGTACGTGGCCGCGCACGTGCCATCTCTTATTTTACATCCTGTCTCTACGCAGTGTCGGAGTGTGTGGAGCTGTTCCGATTGCTACAGGGTTCGTGGATCACCGATGCATGAGATCAGAGTTGAGAGGTGATTTAATTACCGAAGCCAGACTGCTCACATAGTGCCATTGGTTTTCATGGTTGGCTTTTGGGGCTATTCCCTTGAGCAACAGCGAGTGTTCGAGGTGGCGTAGGTTTGGCGACCATCCGGTGGAGTTTAACTGTATTTTGGTTACTTGAAGTCCAAGTGCACCAGCGGCATTTTCTGCCTTGTGGCTGTTAGCGTTCCGGTTACCTGGCCTGGCTGCTGACGTAAAACTCAGGCAGTGTCCTTTCCTCACCGTGTTGTTGCTGTACAACACGTGTGTGTAGTTTTGACAGCTTATGCATACTTGGTTGTGGGCGGCTACGCCTTTTATGTTTTGGCTTTGGAGTTCTTTGTGCACTGGTCGGGTGGAAACCAAGTCGTCTTGTGATGGGTCCGTTCACTGTCTCTTGGTTGAGTTGCCGACGGATCGGATAGAGTTGGGCCAACTACCTGTCTCCCCTAAGCGAACGCTAGTATTTCAAGTGCAGACTGACCCCCAGAAACTTCTGAGCACCGCTGGCTGTACTGCCTTTTCTTATTGGTGTTTGATTGCGTATTTTAGTGGCTTATAGCCTATGGTTTGAATTTGTATGCTTTTAGTTGGGTTGTAAGTAATGGGCCTTCAGCCGCTTTAAAATTGAAAGTTCTTACTTGTCAAGGCTTGCACTGTTTGGGCCTTCAGCCTCATTTTTAATATTTTTTTAGATAAAACTTTGGACCTTCAGCCTTTCGAAAATTTATTGTAGTTGTGCTTTTTAATAATGGGCCTTCAGCCACTTTAAAATATAAATTCCGTACTTGTTAAATCTTATATTGTTTGGACTTTCGGCCCGTGTAAAGTACTTTTGAAAGATAAAGCTTTGGGCCTTCTGCCTACTATAAATTGTGGTGTCACCGCCAGACACCACACTTGCTAGGTGGTAGCTTAAATCGGCCACGGTCCATTTAGTACATGTCGGACCCGCGTGTCGGCACTGTGTGATCGCAGACCGAGCGCCACCACAAGGCAGGTCTCGAGATACGATATAGCACTCGCCCCAGTTGTACGACGACTTTGCTAGCGACTATACTGACGAAGCCTTTCTCTCATTTGCCGAGAGACAGTTAGAATAGCCTTCAGCTAAGTCCATGGCTACGACCTAGCAAGGCGCCATTAACCGTATCTGAAGATAGTCTTATTTGTATTATCAAGAGCGATGTTCCACAAGGATAGAATAAAGTTAAGTATTCGAGGAGCTACATACTTTTCTTATTAGAATTCACTACTTGTCCTGTTCCAGAATTCGCGCCCGTCTGCGTTAGATAGCGTGCATTTAGGCCGCCTCTATCTACAAGGTGTTGGCACATTTACCAACACATCATAAATTATTTTATTTGTTTTAAGGAATTGGCCTTCAGCCGTTTTTAAATTAGAGTTCTTGTCTTTCAAGTATCAGACCGTGTGGGGCATTCAGCAAGTTGAAGAGAAGGCCTTCTGCCTTGTGTTTTTTTAATTAATTTTACCTGCAGTCTTAAATCATGGGCCTTCAGCCATCTTTAAATTAAACTTTTCTGCTTTTCAAGTGTTGGATTTGTTGGGCCTGCAGCCAAGTTATAGAACTTACTTACGTGAGGCCTACTGCCTTCTAAATATTCTGTTTTGAGTCTGAATTTTAATTTAATGGCTTTCGGCCATTTTTAAATTTAAGTGGTTGTGCCCTTAAGGCAGAAGATAGTGTGGCCTATTCAGCCGATAACTAAGTTCAAAAATTTTTACTGTATTTGTTTGGACAACTAAATAAAGTTATATGTGTTTGAGGTTAACTGACAGCCCCATTTTGGCCCCTTCCCCCAATTCCAACTACCTGTTCTGTCCTGCGGACTTAGGCAGGGCGTTTCAACAACAACAATTCAGTTTGGGGTATTGTTCAACTACTGCTTCACAGTGATAGAATGTCGGTTATGTCATCGGAGAGTTAACTGTTCATTAGGATTTCTGCACTTTGTCGTTTTGTTGTAGGTTCGCATTATAACACCAAATCTCGTCACTCGTGATGGTTTTATCCAAAACAGAATTGTCCCCTTTTCGTGATCGAATGAAGTCGTGACAAGCGTCCACGCGTCGTTGTTTTTGTTCGGGAGTCATGGTAAGCAGGAAAAGCTTCCGCCCACTCCTTATCGTGTTAATAACGTTATGGAGAGAAGCATGAAAAGTTTATTTAAAGAGGTTGCACCTTTTCGATTGCCGGTCGGTGTGGCCGTGCGGTTGTAAGCGCGTCAGTTTGGAACCGCGTAACCGCTACGGTCGCAGGTTCGAATCCTGCCTCGGGCATGGATGTGTGTGATGTCTTTAGGTTAGTTAGGTTTAAATAGTTCTAAGTTCTAGGGGACTGATGACCTCAGTAGTTAAGTCCCATAGTGCTCAGAGCCATTTGAACCATTTGAACCATTTCGATTCGTGAGACAACATTGACACAATACGTTCGGGCTTCCACTACTTAACACTGCCTGCTCACAACTGAATAGTCGAATGCAGTCTAGCTTGCACCGTAGTTACTGCACTGATATCTCTTACACGGCAGGAATGATATAACCGTGAGACCGCTCTGGACAGGCTCTGTCGTGTGCTATCTGCTAAATCCAGCGCCATGTTGACTTTTCGTGGATGGCGTAGCGTATGTCCATCCTTCTGCGATGTAGGAATTCGTTCTTATTGTAAGGATATTCTAGAAACTTCCATCGTCACCAATTGGTTTTAGTATTTCTTCAAGTCGTGCTATCACATAATTTATAATATTGTAAGATAGCACAACATTTCCATTGCTTACAGTGTCTCCTTCTCCGCATTTACCATGCCCCATGTATCGCCAACATACAGTAGTGTGCTCCAAAAATAAACTTTCACGAACGTTGTCCTCAATTTCACAGTAATATATATCAACACCCATTTTATTGAAGAAATTTACTTCTAATATCCTCCTTGCTTTTGTCGTTCTGCCTAGATAAGTTGATTCTTGTACTTCTTCCATTAGTGTTTCGAGTAATTCTGATGTAAATTAAGTCGCCATTCACCTTTCAGCTATTTATCGCCTTAGTATTTTCTGTGTTCATTCTTAAATCATATTCTGAGCTGTGTATGGTGTCCATTTTGAAACACACCTGCTCTTGCACAGCCGTTGTCTGTATTACTTTTACGCGCACGCCTCACGCGAGTCACTTGTTTCCTCAGAGACACTCAATCGTTGGCAAATTCTTCTGACAGCGACACGTATCTTTGAAAAGCACCACGTTTCCAAACGGGAGGCCGCCAAAATTTCAGTTACGGAATGGCGTGGTTGAGAACACAGATTTTCCTGTTTCCTCATTGCGTCGATGTAGTGTAGTCGCCTACCTTGTGTGTTTCAAGATGAGCGCATTCAACATGCTGGATCACAGGATATAGTGAGATACTAACTTCTAGCTTGCTTCGTGAATTCGCATTGGGTTTAGGCTGCTGGAATTTACATAGGCTTCAAAGCTCTACAGGATTCAACTCAGTTCCTGCGTCGTCTTTTCCTTCGAATTGCTGGGAGAACTGGAAGCACCTGCAAGCCAACTGCTGGTTCTAGTTCAGACATCCAAAGATACAAGTGAAATATAATATCTCTCTACCGCTAGTAAAATAACAATTTTTCGGAACATGGTTTCTGAGAAACAGCAATCAAAAATTAAAGTACGTTATCTTTAAAAAAAACTCCAGTATCGCATGCAGGTAGTAGAAATCTGAGATTTATTAACCAGGTGACCAATTTCGATCGTCGTACGATCGTCACCAGGTCATTAAAACGTTGTGAAACGAGTAATACAGAGTTTCAGGGGATAAGGCTTAGGTAGAAATTAAATAACGTAACTAATTTAAAGTACGATTCCATATCTACGCGGCGCGGAGCAGACCGCTATATAACGATACACCACTGATAAAAGCAAGGCCGCTTGCGGTTAAGTAGTGA
This sequence comes from Schistocerca piceifrons, assembly GCF_021461385.2. Taxonomy (NCBI): domain Eukaryota; kingdom Metazoa; phylum Arthropoda; class Insecta; order Orthoptera; family Acrididae; genus Schistocerca; species Schistocerca piceifrons. The sequence continues at coordinate 522,236,959 of NC_060143.1, forward strand.
GGTTCCGTCCACTGCCTCCCTCATAACGTCATTTACAGCCAATGATTACAGAGTGTGACATAATTTCAAAAGAACACTACAGTAAAGTGTGATTATTGTAGATGCAATAGCAATAAATAAATGAATCTGAGACGATGTATAAATGTATGAAAAGCATTTTCATTTACACTAGGGAATCGAAAGGAAGTAATGTCCCATGACATACCGTATTTCAACGTGGCGTAACTTCTGTAGGAGGATGCAATAGCTGCCCCAAGTCCAAAGGTGGCCGAGCGGTTCTAGGCGCTTCAGTTTGGAACCGCGCGACTGCTACGGTCGCAGGTTCGAATCCTGCCTCGGGCATGGTGTGTGTGATGTCATTAGGTTGGTTAGGTTTAAGTAGGTCTAAATTCTAGGGAACTGATGACTTCAGATGTTACGTCACATAGTGCTCAGAGCCATTTGAACCAAGTCCAAAGAGACCGAACGAGGTGGTGGAGTGGTTGGCACAATGGACTGGCATTCGGGAGGACGACGGTCCAATACCGCGTCCGACCATCCTGATTTAGTTTTTCAGTGATTTCCCTAAATCGCTCCAGACAAATTCCGGGATGATTCCTTTGAAAGGGTACGGCCGACTTCCTTCCCCGTCCTTCTCTAATCCTATGAGACCGATGACCTCACTGTTTGGTCCCTTCCCCCAAACAATCCAATCCAATCCAAGACCACCGATGGCTTACTGGACAGCAAGTGGGTACCTACGAGATGAAACCTGAATCGATACATACGTTATCGACCAGTGATGTTATAGAATGAGTGAAGGAATGACACACGCTAAAATAAGCAGGAAATGGGTCTATGGTCATCAGTCCCCTAGAACTTAGAACTACTTAAACCTAACTAACCTAAGGACATCGCACACATCCATGCCCGAGGCAGGACTCGAACCTGCGACCGTAGCAGTCGCGCGGCTCCGGACTGAGCGCCTAGAACCGCTAGACCACCGCGAGCGGCAGCAAATGGGTCGCCATGGTTTATGACTGTATGCCATTACTAAGAACAAACGTTACGCTTAAATTGTACATCAAAAATACGTGAAATATCAAAGAACGTAAGTGAAGGTGCGTAAACCAAGTATAATCTGTAACGTTACAAGCAGAAATGCATGTTACGTATTCCCCAGCCAATTTATGAGGGTAATCCCAAAAGTAAGGTCTGCTATTTTTGTATAAGTACATAGACCTGTTTGTTTCTACAATGGCTTACATCAGTTTACAGCTTGAAAAATTAGCTATTTTTCGACAACATCACCATTTCTGTCGATGCATTTTTGTAGACGCTGAGGCAGTTTTTGTTTGCCTTTGTCATACCAGCTCGTCGCCATGATCTTCAGAAAGTTATGAGTCACTTCTTTCACCTCGTCGTCGGGGCTTAATCGCTTTCCGGCCAAATGTCCTTTTAACTTAGAGAACAGGTGATAGTCACTGCGCGCCAAGTCAGGACTAAATGGTTGGTTGCTGATTATGTTCCACTGAATCACTCGCAGGAGAGCAACGGTTTGCCGAGCGATGTGTGGGCGAGCGTTGTCATAGAGAATGGGAACGCCCTTGATGAACATTCCTCTTATCCGTTTCTAGGTTGCCCGTTTGAGTTTTGAGTCTCACAGTACTTTATAGCGTTAATTGTAGTCCCAGTGGGTATAAAGTCGACCAACAATACCCCTTTCCGGTCCCAAGAAACGGTTGTCATGACTTTACTGGCAGACTGTGTTTGTTTGAAGAAGTATGGAGCCACTGGTGTGACTGTTGCTTGGTCTCAGGTGTAAAGTGGTATGCCCAGGTTCCGTCACCCGTGACAATTGAGTCCAGAAAATTGTCCTGTTCGGCTGCAAGGCGGTGAAAAAACGCGCGGGAAGCATCAACTCGTTGCCGCATGTGGTCCTCAGTCAGCATGCGTGGCACCCATATTGCGCACACCTTCTGGTAGTTCAATGTTTCCTTTAAAATTCCGTGAGCGGTGCTTCGGGAAACCTCAGGAACCAACGTGCAGAGATCGTCCAGGGTGATACGCCGATCTTCAACACTGTCTCCTCAGAAATTGGCGGTCTCCGGCTCCTTTGTTCTTCATGAATTTCGGCCCGACCAGCTGCGAACTCTCTACACCACTTATGAACATTTTTGACATCCATACACTTCCGTCAATTGGTGATGAATTTCAATCGGGAGAGTGCCCTTTGCGTTCAAAAACCGAATAACTGCGCGCAATTCGCACTTAGCGGTAACTTCCAACGGGAGCTCCATTCTCAACGGCTGCCAAGCCAAGACTGAGCGCCTCAGTGCGGCGTGCGCATGTTTACACACAGCGCGTGAAGCACTCTTCATAACAGTGTGACCAGCTGCCACACAAACAGGTTTCTGTACTTCCAAAAAATAAGGAGACCTTACTTTTGGTATTACCCTCGTAGTAAAATATATGTAATGAAGTATGTACGTCATTTTACGATCACGTAAAAAGAAGTAGTAAGGAAAATCACCAAACTGTCAACGGTTATTTAGGAAGCAAGAACTGAATAGCTATATTGCTTCTTGTCAATTAACAGACTACGTACAATGAAAATGTACGAATGTATAAAATACAGCGTCATAGTAACGCCAAATATTGATCTAGGCAACAAGGCATAACCAAACTGTTTCATTTTCTTCTTCTTTCTTGGCTCTACAGCTCGTGATGAGCCTTGGCCTCTTCTTCAATTTCCTTCCATCTCTCTCAATCCTTTGCCAATACTTTCCAGTTTATATAGCCCATCTTCCTAAGATCTTCGCTTACTCCATCTTCCCATGTGGCTCTCGGTCGAGCACGTCCTCTCTGCCCTCCTGGCTTTCCTTGTAATATCCTTTTTGGTACTTCGGTATCATTCATGCGAGCCACATGTCTCACTCACCTTAGTCTGGATGATTTCACTATCCTTCTGATGGGTTGGTCTTTGTATATGGTATACAACTCATAGTTGTATCTCCTCCTCCATCTTCCTCTTTCACAGATTGGGCCGACAATTCGTCTAAGTACCTTTCTTTCAAATGCATCCAGTGTTTCAATATCTTTAGTTGATAATGTCCAGGCTTCATTGAGGCATATGTAAGCACTGGTCGTATAAGTGATTTATATATAGTTAATTTCGTGGTACGAGTCAGGAACCTTGAGGATAGAAGTCTTGTTAGGGCAAAATAGGCTTTGTTGGCCAGTATTAATCTCTGCTTAATTTCAAAGGAGGTATCAATTAGATGCGTAACTGTCGAGCCCAGATACTTGAAATGTTCAACACTCCAAAATGTACAATTGCCCACTGTTATTACATTTGGCATATTTTCTCTATGTGCTTTTCCAGCTGCCATATATTTTGTTTTTTGTTCATTAATAATTAACCCCATGTTCCCACTGGACTGTTCAAGAACTGTAACTGTCTCTTCCATTGCTTTTTGGGCCCTTGCTATTATATCTATGTCATCTGCGTAGGCCAGTATCTGCACCGATTTATAGAAGATCGTTCCTCTGTTCAGAAGGTTTGCGTTTCTCATCACCTTCTTCAGAGCGGCATTAAAGGGAAGGCATGCCAATGCATCGCCTTGTCGCACTCCATTTGTAATACTAAATGTGTTGGACATCATTCCTCCTATTCTTACACGTGTTTCGCTCACCATCCTTACCAACTTTCTAGAGATACCTAGTTCATCTAGAGCTTGATGTAACTGCTCTCTATTTATGGTATCATAAGTTTCTTTGAAATCTAGGATTTGTCTTAAGGTGAATATTTGATCTATGGTTGACTTCCCAGGAAGGAATCCGCATTGGTACGGCCCCGTCTCCCTCTGTATGATTGGGAGTATTCTGTCGAATAGTATATTAGAGAGTATTTTTATCCCAAATTAAGTAGTGTGATCCCTCTGTAATTGCCACACTCCAACTTATCTCCCTTCTTATATATGGGACATATGATATCCTCTTTTCATTGTTGGGGCATTTTCTCCTCTTCCCATATTCTGGTGACCATTTTCAGAAGGCTTTGTTCCAGCTCTCTGCCTCCTTGCTTAAACAGTTCTGCTGGAATACCAACTGTCCCTGCCGTCTTGTTGTTTTTCAATTTCTTCATGGCAGTTTTCACTTCTTCTATATTTGGTGAGGTAGTGTTGTTGTCTAGGTCCTCTTCCCTATTCCTGTCTGTTGGGTTCTCTGGTATAGTTATTCTAGGGTTGAGGAGACTATCAAAATATCTGCGCCATCTTTCGTATATTCCCTTCCCTTCAATTATTATATTCCCGATCTCATCTTTTATTAAGCTTGTTTTGCTACCAAAAGGCTTCCGTGCCGCATTCACCTCTCTATAGAATTTTAATATTTCATTTTTGCTTCTCATGAGCTCCATTTCTTTGACACTTGCTTTCATCCATTCTCTCTTTTTTCTTTGGTGACTCCTCTTTTCAATCCTCCGTTTTTCTTTGTATTCTTCTACTATCCTCCTCGTATAGTGTGATCGCAGTGTCATTCTGTATACTTTGTTCTTTTCTTCGGTTACTATTTCGCATTCAGTATCAAATCATGATGGTCTTACTTCTCTTGTCCCAATTCCAAGTATCTCTCTTTCCGATGTCTCCAGCGTTGTTTTTATCGCTACCTACTGATCTTCAATATTGTTATATTCTCCAGCGTTTTCCAGAATCCGAGTTATCTTCTCCTGATACTGTTCTCTTACTTCCGCTGAATCTAAAGTTATTATATTACATTTCTGTGCCCTGGGTCGGTCTCCTTTGGCTATGTTCGATATCCTTGCCTTCACCCGAGCCCATACCAGAAAATGATCTGTATCTATGTTTGGGCCTCTGAGACTACTCACGTCCAGTCGGTTCGATTTGTGTCTCACATCTATCAACACATGGTCGATCTGGTTTACTGTGTTTCCATCAGGTGAGTTCCATGTTACCTTATGAATTTCTTTATGTGGGAACAGTGCTGATCCTATTACCATATTTCTAGATGCTGCGAACTGTATAAGCCTTGTTCCGTTATCATTACTTGTTGCGTGTTTGCTGTGGGGGCCAATTATCGGTCTATAAATATGTTCTTTCCCCATCTGAGCATTTAGGTCTCCAGATATTATTTTAATATCATGGCCTGGGCACTCATCATATACTCTTTCCAAAGATTCATAGAATACTTCTTTCTCTTCTTCTTCGGATTCTTCTGTTGGTGCATGGGCATTAATTATGGAGTAGGTAAAGAATTTCCCCTTTATCCTGAGTGTTGATAATCTTGGGCTAATGGGTGTAAACGCTATTACCAAATGCTTTAATTGATGATGTACAACAAATCCTGTCCCCAGCTGGTGATTTATTTCACTGCAGCTATAGAATATATTCGCCTCTTTCTTTTCTATAACTCCACTCCCTGTCCATCTAATTTCTTGTAGTTCTATTATACTTTGCTTCAGACTCATTATTTGATCCAGCATTACTTTCAGTGCTCCTGGTCGATATAGGGATCTCACATTCCAAGTACCAATATATAGATCTGATCCACGCCTTATATTTCTCTTCTTCCTAATTTTCCATCCTTCATTTACATGTATTCCATCCTCTTTGTCCTTTACCATGTCAGGTCCGTCTTCCTTCATCCGTCCGATTACATTTTGTAGAAGTTTCGCAACAGTTGTTTTTTACAGAGCGGGCTGTCAACCCTGTTTCCAACCCCTACCAGGGGACGGGTGATTTTTAATCAGGGTTTTCTTCCCTTAACCTTTGGAGACCCAACTCCCAACTGCAAGGCAGCTGTTATTGTTTTGCTAGTTTTGGTCCACCCCGGGTGTTTTATTTCCCCAGTGTCCACCATATCTGGTGAACATTCCCCAATCCGCCACCTGGGAGGGCGCACGATGGGAGACTAGGAACTCCCCATTCTGATCCCAAAAAACGGTTGTCATGACTTTACTGGCAGACTGTGTTTGTTTGAATTTCCGGGGCTTTGGCGAAGAAGGATGGAGCCACTGGTGTGATTGTTGCTTGGTCTCAGGTGTAAAGTGGTATGCCCGGGTTCCGTCACCCGTGACAATTGAGTCCAGAAAGTTGTCCTGTTCGGCTGCAAGGCGATGAAGAAATGCAAGGGAAGCATCAACTCGTTGCCGCATGTGGTCCTCAGTCAGCATGCGTGGCACCCATCTTGCGCACACCTTCGGTATTTCAATGTTTCCTATAAAATTCCGTGAGCAGTGCTTCGGGAATCCTCAGGAATCAACGTGCAGAGATCGTCCAGGGTGATCCGCCGATCTTCAACACTGTCTCCTCAGAAATTGACGGTCTCTCGCTCCTTTGTTCTTCATGAATTTCGGTCCGACCAGCTGCAAACTCTCTACACCACTTATGAATATTTTTGACATCCATGCACGACTCACCATACACTTCCGTCAATTGGTGATGCATTTCGATAGGGAGAGTGCCCTTTGCGTTCAAAAACCGAATAACAGCGCGCAATTCCCACCTGTCGGTAACTTCCAACGGGAGCTCCATTCTCAACGGCTGCCAAGCCAAGACTGAGCGCCTCAGTGTGGCGTGCTGCCGGCCGTGGTGGCCGAGCGGTTCTAGGCGCTGTAGTCCGGAAACGCGCGACTGCTACGGTCGCAGGTTCGAATCCTGCCTCGGGCATGGATGTCTGTGATGTGCTTTTGTTAGTTAGGTTTAAGTAGTTCTAAGTTCTACAGGACTGATGACCTCAGATGTTAAGTCCCATAGTGCTCAGAGCCATTTTGTGGCGTGCGCATGTTTACACATAGCACGTGAAGCACTCTTCATAACAGTGTAACCAACTGCCACACAAACAGGGATCTGTACTTAAAAAAAAAAATTGGAGACCTTAGTAATATATGTGTAATGAAGCATCTACGTCGTTTTACAATCAAGTAAAAAGTAGCAGTAAGGAAAATCACCAAACTGTCAAAAGTTTTTTAGGTAGCAAGAACTGAATAGCTATATTACTTCTTGTCAGTTAACAGATTACGTACAATGAAAATGTACGAATGTATAAAATATGGCGTTATACTAACGCCAAGCAGTGATCTAGGCAACAAGGCATGACCGATCTTTTTCATTTTCAATCTGTAAAATAACAAGAGTAGCCATGGATGGACATTTACCCACCTTATAGATACCACGACAATAAATGTTTCACTAACATTTAAGGATTGACAAAGCGTCAGAAGTTTTTGTACAAATATAAAAATCCTGGAATCACAAAAACGATATCTGATTGTGAAGGCATTAGGTATGATCGAACTGTTTCAACCTCAATGTGCTAAATCACAGAAGTCAGTGTTGGTCGGACATTGGCCCTCCAAACAGGTAGCGAGGTAATGAAATGCGTCACCGACATTCATCCTATGCGTTGTTGCTAATGATTATATGGTTCAAATGGCTCTGAGCACTATGGGACTTAACATCTATGGTCATCAGTCCCCTAGAACTTAGAACTACTTAAACCTAAGTAACCTAAGGACATCACACAACACCCAGTCATCACGAGGCAGAGAAATAATGATTATAACTGTATCATAAACACAAATACGAGTATTAAAGCAGCTAAAAAATACGAAATCTTATAAATAAAACATGCTTGTACACAGATACTTTCAGTGTGAAAAGGCTCTGTAATGCAGTATGCAAAGGTCATTAGATAGTTGTAATACGATGCTGATCGTACAAACTGAGTGATTTGACTCATATTTGGTACCGTAACATTAATTTATAAGATATTTGGTAGAAATATTCTCTGTTTTAAAGATATATTCTTTCATTCAATAAAAACATTAAATAGTCTATAATGCGAAAGGTATATTACATTTATTTGAAACAGATGTTGTCTAATGAATAAGAGAGTCTAAAAAACATTTTTAGAAGGTAATACAGGTACACTGACGGACAAATATCGCTACACCGAGAAAGAGTGTAAGTAGGCTGTTTATGTTTTCTCTATGTAAGTAGGCTGTTTAGGTTTTTTTATGGTAACGCCACCTCTGTATGAAAATCACTGGCTGTGCTATGGGCAGTCTGTGTCTGCTTTGCATTGTTGTAATACTCGCCATTGTAGTGTTAGGCAGCTGGCTGTGAACAGCGCATAGCGTTGCGCAGTTGGAGGTGAGCCGCCAGCAGTGGTGGATGTGGGGAGAGAGATGGCGGAGTTTTGAAGTTTGTCATGAACTGCTATATTTATATATGATGATATCAAGGTAAATACATTGTTTGTTCTCTATTAATATCTTTCATTTGCTAACTATCCCTATCAGTAGTTAGTGCCTTCCATAGATTGAATCTTTTATTTAGCTGGCAGTAGTGGCGCTCGCTGTATTGCAGTAGCTTGAGCAGCGAAGATTTTTGTGAGGTAAGTGATTTGTGAAAGGTATAGTTTAATGTTAGTCAGGGCCATTCTTTTGTAGGGAATTTTGAAAGTCAGATTGCGTTGCGCTAACAACATATTGTGTGTCAGGTTAAGCACAGTCCTGTATAAATTGTTCAAAGGGGACGTTTCAAGAGTTGCGTGTTTCTACAAGTGAAAGATGTCGTCCACGTAAATTTCGCACCAGGAGCATTAAGAGTGACTCTAGTAGCACCACTGTGAGGATGCAAATCACGTTTGTTTTAAATACAAGCTCTAACGTTCGTGAGTGTTGTTTAACTTTGAGATTTAATGCGGTGAGCTCATGTTAGTCAAGACTCTTTAAGGCGGCGAAGACGTCATTATTGATGTAAAGTTGATGCATTAAGTTGTTCTGAAAGCGGTGCTGATATTCAAGATAATAAAAGCGGGTTAAAAGCTGTGAGCTATCTGGGGAAATTATCCTTGCATTACTGAGCAACTGTTTCACCAGGTATCCAGTCTAGTTTACCAAATTGCCAACCAGGTTAACATTAATTATAATCTTTTAATAGTCATCTTACGACAACTGGTGAATTTAAATAAAAAGAAATAAATCAGTTTACATTTGGACATTTATTTTAACATTGATGATTGTTCCGTTAAAATTTCAGCATATTATACTTGATTCATAACTAAACTGGTGCCTTTTTAGGATTGTGAAAATGTGAGTTTGTAATCTTACAGAACACATCAAATATGGAGCCAAGATAAGGAGACCGCGTACAACACTGCATTCCTAAAATAACACACGAAGAACGCTGAAACATATGCAAGAGGAAATTAACCACAACCAACCGATTCAATTTTCACCCAAAGAAGTTACGGTCATAGCGCAATCCTGTCCATTATGAAATTACCACACACTGATATACTAAATTCATACTAATTGTATGTGAAATCTTCTCGAAAAGAATAGCTGAGGTCTACTTTAATGATTATACCACAAGCTTCTCGTGGCCAACTTGGTTTACACAAAGAGTGTAACTCCACAATAATTTTGATCATTAAAATAAATTACATTGAAACGCAATTTACAAAAGAAAAATATCAAACTGGTTACTATCGTCTTACTATTAACCAGATGGGTCAAACAATTGTATAATCGCGTGGTACTGGTCTCACAAAGTACACCCCATGTGGGTTGAAAATAAAGAACAGTTGCTATATTGAAAAATATTATCAAGACGACACGTTATAATCTCACACTCATTCGCATTTAAGATTGATGATCTTAGTTAGAGTTATGGATCACCAACACGTGGTTCCACTTTCCTCACAAAGTAGTGATAAAGCAACTACTGGAAGATATTCTGAACTTCACATTCAAATAACACTGTGTTGCAATTAACGATAACATAAGATATTTTAGATCTGAACCTGAAACAAAGGTGATTAAATTTTCAGTTAGGCTGAACTTAAGAAATCCATTGGCCTATGGACTTAACAGAGACATGCTTAGCCGGAGATCTTACCACTTCAGACGCTCGTCGTGGACCGACTGGCGTGGGCCCCTACCGAGGGTGCCTCACAGATACAATCGGAAGTGACCAGAGAGGCAGCTTCCTATACCAACATGACAAGGGACGGACAGGTCCATACCAAGAATAGAAACGTCTTTGCTTTCAGAATGTGTAGCTACCTGTTCCAACGTTGGTTCTACTGTTCTCTAGCAGACAGGCTTGTCTGCTACCATCAAGCATGCAACTAGAAATACATTTGCTCATTCATCCTTTCACACAGAAGGGAAGTGGGATGACAGTATCTTATCATATACACTATATAAGAGAAAGTGGATGTAGGTTCCGTATGAGACTGTGTGACATGAATTACATATAAACTGTGTTTTAAAGTGTAGTAGTGTGGCAGATTGTTCTTGTTTATGTGTAAAAGTAACACGTTCCACTGCTCAGTCTCCTCCCAGATAGAGTCAGAATCACCACAGTAAATTTAGAAGTGGGATGTATGCCGTAAATGACAACAGATTTAAGAAATTAACATGAAAGGAGTCCAACAGAGACCTTTCATTGACACCTCACTGGGTTTGAACTAGATAGTATGACAGGGCTACGAAAAGTTGGATATTCCTTCTGAGATACTGCAAGAAGACTTGGCGGGAGTGCACGGACTGTACATATTGCTGGCAGTGGTCGTCACAGAAATGTATGGTCTGAAGAAGACCGGGCCCAGGACAGCCATGTGGTACTACCGAGAGGAAGACTGTCGTGTTCGACACATTGCTCTGGCGCCTTATACTGCATCTGCGGAACGAATTTGAGTGGGAGTTGGCACCACAGTGACTCAACGAGCTTTTACAAGTCGGTTACTTCAAGGACAGCTTCGAGACACATGCTCTGTAGTGTGCATTCCACTGACCCCAAACCATGTACACACTCTGGACCTGTACCTGGAATTATGGTCAGGGGTGCGATTTAGTATGACACCAGAAGCACTCTGGTGGGTATCTCAAGCACCCTGACTGCAAATTTATACGTCAGTCTGATCACCCGACCTGTTGTGCTGTGATGCATGAAAAGAATTCCATGGGGTGTTTTCCAACAGGATAACTCTCGCCCACGTACCGCTGTTGTAACCCAACACGCGCTACAAAGTGCCCACATGTTGAATTGGGCTGATCGATCAACAGATCTGTCTCCAATCGAGCACATATAGGACGTCATCGGACGACAGCATCAGCGTCACCCACAAACAGCAGTAACCACGCCTGAATTAACCGAACAAGTGGAACACGCATGGACATCCAGCACGTGTACAACAGAATGCATGCACGTTTGCATGCTTGCGTTTAACATTCTGGTGGCTGGACAGGTTATTAATACACCGGCGTTTGACATGTGCAATGGCTGTTGGTTGGTTGGTTGGTTGGTTGGTTTGGGGAAGGAGACCAGACAGCGTGGTCATCGGTCTCATCGGATTAGGGAAGGATGGGGAAGGAAGTCGGCCGTGCCCTTTCAGAGGAACCATCCCGGCATTTGCCTGGAGTGATTTAGGGAAATCACGGAAAACCTAAATCAGGATGGCCGGACGCGGGATTGAACCGTCGTCCTTCCGATTGCGAGTCCAGTGTCTAACCACTGCGCCACCTCGCTCGGTGCAATGGCTGTTTTCGCGTTTGTATTAATCCGTGAACTTGCAGTGTTAATCATTTAAGTATGTTATCCTACACAAAAGTATTCCCAAAAGTTCGCTACTTTGCATTAATTATTTCTTGATGGTGCGATTTTTTTCCGTCAGTGTATGAGCCATAATTAGAATGGAAGTACAGGGGTAAGCAAATTGAATAAAAAATTTCCGAAGTTTAGAAATTGCATTAAAGAATAGAGAAGCTTATTACTTCAAAATAAAAGCTAATGGAACGGATGAGCTGGAAAGTAGTTAAAGGACTTCATTATAAAGGTCAAACAAAAACTTTTCTCTTAACTCTCACTGTTCGGTGAGGAGATGTGATGGTTCCTTTTTGTGAAATACGTAGCTATCGAATTCTTCTAACGTGTTAAGTAGCATACCCTTTGTGAAGAATTTTAAGGTTGTTGCCTATTTATCCTTCATAATACATGTTTCAGCTAAAATGTTGTTTGAAATCAGATTTAATACAAGTTGTTCTCAAAAATCTGAAACGGAAGTTTCTGCCAATTTGGTCCACGTAATAACTGTCGCAAGTGTCACAAGTTATTTTATAAATCCAGAAAGTAAGACTTTTCCGTTCTGAGTACGGACAGTACTTCTTACTTCATTTTCAATGTATTTGTCGAGAGTGCAGTAGTAAACTGTATGCTTTTAAGGAAATTGCCATTTCTGTCCGATATACTGCCCAGATATACCATATATAACACAAAAGTAAGTTTCAGTAGATTATGTTTATTGAAGAAAGTTATTAGCAAATATATTAATATTACCTTTCATTGTAATTTCAACGATATTGACTTTGTAAAAAGGAAGAGAGGTATAATTTAAAGCCGAAATTAGGAATGCGCACAAATGAGAAGATAATCATAACAATAAATGCTGTCCATATTACATGTGTTACTAGCTAAACAACTTTCTCCCATAATGTTAACAGCTGATTGCTCTTAACAGGTGAAAAGATTAATCCTCTACGTGAGGCTATTACTGACCAATATTGGGGAAAGATTGATGCATTGATGCTACAGAATCATGAACTAAATTCCAATCCTACTGACGATATACATCGATTTTATGACAGAGTATCTAACCTGACAACGAGTAAAAATTGTTAGAGAAAGGCTGTGAATACAATTTCATTGCTTCACTTGATCCTTCAAATATTAAACATTTAATAGTAGGTGTCAGAGGTGCAAGGAAGTTTACCAAATGCAATAAGTCTGAGACCTTTCGAATAGCTCTTAAAGCTAAGGGTCTCATTTTAGGACAGGAAAATCGGAATAGATATAAATTATGATGCGAAAATCGTTAGAGAAATTAATGACAAATTAAAAATAGTGACTCTATAGTCGTAAAATCAAGAGGTGTAGAAAAACCAGAACATAGGGAGCATTTGAGGTGTGATGCAGCACAACATTGTTGAACATTAAGTGGGTGATAATGAACGAGGAGGTTCTCTGTAAAATCGGCGAGGTAAGGGATATTTGGTAAACACTGACAAGAAAAGGGAACACGGCGATAGCACAACTGTTAGGGCAATAGGGAAAAACTTCCAACTTGTATGATACTAGAGGAAGCTGTAGAGGATAAAAACTGCAGAGGATTAGAAAGATTGGAACATATCCAGAAAATAATTGAGAACATAGGTTGTAATTGTTAATATGAGACGAAACGGTTGGAACAGGAGAGGAGTTCAGAAGACCAATTCCTCAAATAATGGTAGAAGTAATCTTACAATTTAAATAAAAGTGTGAATACTATTCTTAATGTCTTTTTGGTTTTGAGGAGAACATTAGTACTACAAATACATTCCAACTGCCAAATCAAATTTATGAAATCAAGGTTCCTATTAACACAAGGTTCTCATCATTTTGCATGACCAATCTTTACACTAATACCCAAACACAAAAATATTTCTGTTATAAGGGTAAAGTTATTACACATAAAATCATGAGCACAGGTGAAGTTGCAAAATTTATCGAGCTCCTTAAAGTGTTTTATCCTTTAATTTATTTCCTTCAATAGAAGAATTTATCATCAGAATAACAGCCTTGCAATTTGGAATTCCCTACAGGCATTTTTGTGACTTTAGAGGCAAAAGCTTTTATAGGTAATCTTGATAAAGCAAGTAAAATAGCCTGATAAGAGATGATACACTCAAGTTGTGTGAGGGTGTTCAAGAAGAAACCAGTTCTCTTGTTACTAGGCTGAACAACACACATCCTAAGTTGAAGTTATGGTGGAGCACAAATCCAACAAAAACATTAATTTTTTAGATATCATTCTAGAAATCTACAATGGCAAACACCAATTCTCCGCTTATGGAATACTTACAGCTTCAGATGTGACAATTAATGCTTCCCCTTGTCACCCATTTCAATACAAAAAAGCATTATTCCAGACTATTATCTCTAGAACTTAGAAACTACCCTTAGAAACTGATGTAGGTCAAAACCAAATAAACATTCTCAAACAAATTACTGTAGCTAACAATTATAAATTCAAATGTATTGATGACCCTTTCAATAAATTAGAAAGCTCTTCTCAATATTCAACTCAAATTACAAATACCAATTAAAATAACTAGAAGTTCACAAGAATGATATGTATGGACAGTATGTCAAGCAGAATTGTCAATCTCTTCTAATGCATAGAGCTTACTACTGCATTTTCCGGAAATTACATTTTATCGTACAATTTAAGACACACTATCCACAATCGGGATAACAAATTCTTAAATTCTGGTGTTTATAAAATAACTTGCAACACCTGTAGCAGTTATTATGTGGGTCAGACGGAGAGCAACTTTCATGTCAGATTTAATGAACGTATCTATGGAACAACTAGTAATAAATCTGATTCTGGACAACACAGCAGTGGAAATAGGCATTCTGAAGGATCAATGGCTAACAGTCTTAATGTTATTCACACACATCCAAAAGGTATCTTGCTTAACACGTTAGAAGAAGTCGAAATATATATACTCCACAAAAGGGAACTTTCATTGCTTTTCAGAGAACAACCAGACTTCAGAGAAAAAGTTTCTGTGACCTATTTGAAGAAGATAACAACAACAGTGCAGTACATCCGTTTGTATTATGACATAAAAGACCTCTATATTATTTATTACAATTTATAAACTTCATAAATTTTGATTTTATCCTATTCACTTTCTCCAGCACTTGCATTCTAATTATGTTTCATAGCTCTATTCACATAGAAAAAGTTTTACTGATTCTCTTATTCATACGACAACATGTGTTTCAAACAAATCTTGTATGCTTTTCACATCGTAGAGCAATTCATAATTTTTTTGAATGGAAGAATATATACGTTATATAAACAATATATCCACTATCTTGTACATTTATGTTATTGGTAACAAATGTGAATCTTATTATTCCATTTGTACAGTTTTTCTGTGATATATATTATATGACTAGCGTCATATTACAGCTACCTAATGACCTTTGCATATTGCATTAAATAATCTTTTTCACACTGAAATACCTGTGTACTTCCACTTTTTCTTTATAGAGATAGCATGTTTTATGTTCCTTTATGCTCGTATTTGTGTTTATGCCACAGTAAGCAATTCAACTATAATCGTGGCAATATGCATAACTATGAATGCTGGTGATACATTTCATGACCCCATTACATATTACTGGCCTAATGTCCAACTAATACTGACTTCTGCGATTTTGCAGATTAAGGTTGAAATAGTTGAATCATACCTAATGCTGTGACAAGTTGGCGTTTTTGTGATGCCAGAACTTTTATATTTGTGCGACGCTCTGTCAGTTTGTCTATGTTAGCGGCACTTTCTATTGACTTGTTACATAAAAGTTGGTCCAATGTCCATCCAGTGCTAATTCCTCTGATTTTGTTGATAGAAAATGAAACAGTTGAATTATGCCTTTTTGCCTAGGTAACCAATGGCGTTCACATGATGCCATATTTTGCACATTCATCAAAATATTTACGGATGTTTCGTTGCACACGCTCTGTCAATTGGCAAACAGCGGTACATCTATTCAGTTCTTGTTTCCTAAATAATCGTTGACATCTTGGAGATTTCTGTTATTGCTACTTCTTTATATAACTGTAAAACGTCAAATACTCATGCGAACTTCGTTGTACATATTTTTCTCAACTGACAGAGGAATATGTAACCTGCTCAAGATTCTGCCACCATACTGTTAATATTCTGCAAATTCTTTTCGATTTATATTTTTGTTAAATCACTGTTTACTAGGCACAGTTGGATTATTAATCACTTAATTGGTTGGTACTTGCTAGCACCATGTCTGGTAGTTAATTAGAGCTGAGCGCTGGCGATGTGGGATACCCGTTCTTCAGAAGTCACTATCAGCTAACGAGGGGCTGGGAAGAGATTTGTCGTGTTCTGCAGATTTTGCATTGCTCAGTTCTTAACAGGAAGACATATACCTCTTCCCGCCAGAGCACTACGGCGTCAGATCTTGGGGCGCGGCCCTGCTACACCGGGCATGAGTACACAAAATGTTTGCTATCACCTCACCTGAAATAGACCTATAGGTTTAATTTTACCGAGCGCAAAGCCCGTGGCCTCCTGCTGATTCCTCTCAGGTGGAGTAACTAGGCGACCTCCCGCCTCCCGTTGTTCATCAGCAGATCTTAACCCTTCCATCTCGGCAAGCAAGGTATCTAATTCCACGAAGGTGGCAGGTTACCTAGAACAGACCACACGTAACCGGTCCTCTGGCTTCGTGCATTCTAATACGGTCTTCTCGTGTTAGACGACCTATCTAGTGTAAGCGAGAGGGGCCATGTGGGTGACAATGCACGCCGGCAGGAGAATGAGCAGGAAACCGCATCTTCAACTACTTGCAACCCCAGAGCTAGCAAACCAGTTCGGATCTCATCAGTGTATTTAGGCAAGGTCTCATGCTGGTGCTGCACACGCCAAAAGTGCTTGCGCTCCAACTCATGCCTGAACCGGAATAATTTCAGTTGAATAACAAGCTGTCTCAAATCACGAAGAGGCCGAAACGGCTCTGTGAAGTCGTTTCATAAGATGCTTGTCGAATTCGGTACAACCTATTCTTTTTACTACCTGATTTTAGCTCAATTCATGAACTCTTCCAGAAAGACTAAGCACTCAAATAAGGCCTATTGAAGATTATATGTGTGTTTTAATGTGGGGTTTGGGTTTTTTGTTTTGTGGGAAACGCTGAGTTGGTAATCGTCTGCTGGGAGCAGACGATGTTGCTTCTCGTTTGAAGGAAAGCACAGGATGACCAACTTAGGTTTCCAGTACCTGAACAGAGAGGTTTACCCATCTTAGTTGAAGGCTGTGTCGAAGGCTGTTTTTGTGTGTGAGGTTGGTGACGGAGGGCTACCCCTCTGGTAGCTTCCGCTGCACTGGGAGCTAGGAAATCTCGAAAGAGTAAGGGGCTCGCTACAAGGCCCTTCGCTCCGCATAATTTAAAGGAAGTTTTGCTTAAAACCCTGTGCGTTAACGGATAAAAAACCTGAAGGACAAATGCATCTGAAATGCACAATGTATCAACATGAAATTCAAACCGAACCCTTAACCATAACACAAATTCATCCTGTTCAACCTGCATAGGAAGCCCGTTAATCACTTGTAGTATTGAAAACTGGGATTTGGCAACATAGCAAAAGCATTAGAGGCGATCAAATTTAACGATCCCTCGGTTTCCTGACCACTCTCCTACTGGCGTTCGTTATCACCTACATCGCCCCTGTCGCTTAGAGTAGATAGGTCCTCCAACACGAGAAGACTCAAATCTAACTGTAGCTCCCTGAACTGACTAATTAAGCTTTCAACGGCAGCACTTTTCTCGTACATCAGGGATGCCTGCCTTGAACCGCCACGGCTATCCATCCCAAGAGTGTCCTGTACTTTGATCCTATACACTTTTTTGCACGTAGACTGACTGTCCCCTAAGAAGATCACATTTTCCCGCAGTCCTGCCAACGCCGACGAACCATCAATGAGCACAGTACTTACATAAATGCAAATGACTTGTAAAAACCTGCCATTAATTATGGACCCACTGTCATTCAGTACACACACAGAGTACAAAAATATAAAAATAATTAACAGTCACTGAATAGGCAGCTGCAGTTAACCAAAACTCACTGATTAGATTTTAAGCAAGTGGCTTTTAAACAGCAGCTATTAATCATCAACCCACTGTCGCTTAGTATACAACAAAATACAGAATTTAAAAAAACTCATTTAACAGTCACTGAATACGCACCTCAAGTTAGCCAAAGTTCACTCATCAGCTTTTAACCAAATGACTTTTTCCTTTATTTTCTAATTATAAAAAAAATGGTTCAAATGGCTCTGAGCACTATGGGACTTAACATGTGTGGTCATCAGTCCCCTACAACTTAGAACTACTTAAACCTAACTAACCTAAGGACATCACACATATCCATGCCCGAGGCAGGATTCGAACCTGCGACCGTAGCGGTCACGCGGTTCTAGACTGAAGCGCCTAGAACCGCACGGCCACACTGGCCGGCTTCTAATTATCAGTCTTTACA
Organism: Schistocerca piceifrons; assembly: GCF_021461385.2. Lineage (NCBI taxonomy): Eukaryota > Metazoa > Arthropoda > Insecta > Orthoptera > Acrididae > Schistocerca > Schistocerca piceifrons. Next base: position 522,255,097 of record NC_060143.1, read on the forward strand.
CTGTTTTAATGCAGCCCGCCACGAATTCCTCTCCTGTGCCAACCTCTTTCATCTCAGAATAGCACTTGCAGCTTACTCCTCAGTTACTTGCTAGATGTATTCCAGTTTCTGTCTTCCTCTACAGTTTTTGCGCTCTACAGCTCCCCATAGTACCACGGAAGTTATTCCCTCATGTCTTAATAGATTGTCCTATCATCCTGTCCCTTCTTCCTGCCGGTGTTTTCCATAAGTTCCTTTGCGATTCTGCCGAAACCTCCTCATTCCCTACTTTATCAGTCCGCCTGATTTTTAATATTAGTCTGTAGCACCACATCTCAGATGTTTCAATGGCATAATATCATACGAAAACTAAGGGGATGTAACTGAGGCGCACAGCCGGTCACTATTCGCACTTCGGCTTTGGCGTTGCGCTACTCTGCCGGCGAATATGCAGCGCTTGTCTGGCATAACTCCTGCCATGCTAGGTGCGTGGACACCGCTCTGAATGAGACATGCCGCGTAATCACTGTGTGCCTGAGACCCACTAAAGTGGAGCAGCTGTGTCATCTAGCAGGTGTAGCGCCGCCCGGCATCAGGCGTGAAGCAGCTGCTCCAGCAGAAGGACGTAGCGCCTTGACATCTGACACTCACCCATTATTTGGCCATTCGCCAGCACCGTCTCGCTTGAAGTCCAGGAAAAGATTTTGTAAGGGTCTATGTAAACAACAACAACACAAAGGGTAGAAATGTGGAAAAAACAGTAGAGACTGCTCCTCAAGGCTGGAGACAACGTAAAGAAGAACTACCACCCGGTAGTAACGAGGCCTATAATTTCTAAGACATTCCCAGCGATTTGTTGTCATCTCATAGAATCGGGTGTTTCAGGGAACACCTGATGAAGGCGTCGAGTTACGACGTCGAAATATCGTGTTAGGAAGACGCGGACCACCGCCAGTACACCCGATTCAACGAGATGACATAATGAGACCTGTTATACCTGGAAGTCCCTCAACAGATTACCAACTGGTGTTGGGGGGTGCAAAGAAACTCTTGAAAAGTGGGGATACGCTAGAGGACCCTCAATTAGTAAGTGTGGAGAGGAGCAGACGATGTCTCACCTGCGCCACTGCCGCCTGTGCCCGTCATCATGCACCGAAGAAGAGTTGATGCTGGCCAGTTCAAACGCCTTGGACGTTGCCCGTTTCTGGGCGAAGACAATTTAATTCAGTGTCTGTTAGTCTACACTTAAGAGTATTTATGAAGATCAAAAAATTCAAATGGCTCTAAGCACTATGGGACTTAACATCTGAGGTCATCAGTCCCCTAGACTTAGAACTACTTAAACCTAACTAACCTAAGGACATCACACACATCCATGTCCGAGGCAGGATTCGAACCTGCGTATGAAGTTCATTTATGTACAATTACATCTAACTGTATGCTAACTGAAATGCCTTGAACGTAGCTACTTTGGGCAAAAGCAAGTTAATTATAGATTTCTTTGTCCTTTTCCATGTTTGCATGTTAATATCCATTGTCTACTTACATGTTTTATAACTGATAATTTCTGTTAATTCCCTTAAAATTGATGCCTTTGACGCGACTAAAATAAAAATAAAAATTAAAAAAATATGCTTCGATTCGCTTCTTTTCCGGTTTTCCCACAGTCCATGTATTACTGCCATACGACACTGTGTTTCAAACGTAGATTCTCAGAAATTTCATCATCGTATTAATGCCTATGTTTGATGGTAGTAGACATCTGTCGACCAAGAATGCCCTCTTTGTCAGTGCTTGGCTGCTTTTTATGTACTCCTTGCTCCGTCCGGCATTGGTGATTTTGTTTCTTTCCTAATCTTCATCTACTTCTTGACCATCAGTCCTAAGTCAAATTTTTCACTGTTCTCATTTCTGCTACTTTTCATTACATTCGTCTTTCTTCGATGTACTCTTAATCCATACGCTGTATTCATTAGACTGAACATTTTAATACTTCCGTGTTTCATCAATCAGCTGAAAAATTTCTTCTGTTATGCATGATTTCTTCGCAGTTACCTTCTTTGTACACTTCTGGCCATTAAAATTGCTACACCATGAAGAAATGCAAATGATAAACGGGTATTCATTGGACAAATATATATAACTAGAACTGGCATGTGATTACATTTTCACACAATTTGGGTGCATAGATCCTGAGAAATCAGTACCCAAAACAACCACCTCTGGCCATAATAACGGCCTTGATACACCTTCGTATTGAGTCAAACATAGCTTGGATGGCCTGTACAGGTATAGGTGCCCATGCAGCTTCAACACGATACCACAGTTCATCAAGAGTAGTGACTGGCGTGACGAGCCAGTTGCTCGGACACCATTGACCAGACGTTTTCAGTTGGTGAGAGATCTGGAGAATGTGCTGGCCATGGCAGCAGTTAAACATTTTCTGTATCCAAAAAGGCCCGTACAGGTCCTACAACATGCGGTCGTGCATTATCCTGCTGAAATGTAGGGTTTTGCAGGGATCGATTGAAAGGTAGAGCCACGGGTCGTAACACATCTGAAATGTAACGTCCACTGTTCAAAGTGCTGTCATTGCGAACAAGAGGTGACCGAGACGTGTAACCAATGACACCTCGTACCATCGCGCTTGGGGATACGCCAGTATGGCGATGACAAATACACTCTTCCAATGTGCGTTCACCGTGATGTCGCCAAACACGGATGCGACCATCATGATGCTGTAAACAGTTCAAGGATTTATCACAAAAAATGAGGTTTTGCCATTCGTGCACCAAGGTTCGTCGTTGGGTACACGATCACAGGCGCTCCTGTCTGTGATGCAGCGTCAAGGGTAACCGCAGCCATGGTCTCCGAGCTGATAGTCCATGCTGCTGCAAACGTTATCGAACTGTTCGTGCAGATGGTTGTTGTCTTCCAAACGCCCCCATCTGTTGACTCAGGGATCGAGTCGTAGCTGCACGATCCGTTACAGCCATGCGGACAAGATGCCTGACATCTCGACTGCTAGTGATACGAGGCCGTTGGTATCCAGCACGAGCAATGTCGCGATACGATAAACCGCATTCGCGATAGGCTACAATCCCATCTTTATCAAAGTCGGAAACGTGATGGTGGGCATTTCTCCTCCTTACACGAGGCATCACAACAACGTTTCACCAGGCAACGGCGGTCAACTGCTGTTTTTGTATGAGATATCGGTTGGAAACATTCCTCATGTCAGCACGTTGTAGGTGTCGCCACCGGCGCCAACCCTGTGTGAATACTCTGAAAAACTAATCATTTGCATATCACAGCATCTTCTTCCTGTCGGTTAAATTTCGCGTATGTAGCACGTCACCTTTGTGGTGTAGCAGTTTTAATGGCCAGTCGTGTATCTATCGTTTTCTTTCCAACTTCTGTGATGCCCTTTTCATTTATTCCCGTTCCTCTTCAACCGAACTTCCTGCTGAGCTATTCTTTGTAGCAGTACCTATAGGCTTAGAGAACTTCATGACTATCCATTCGCTAGCACTTGCGTATGCCACTTCCTAACGCACTGAATCTTCCTGTCTAACCCCTTATAATTCAGTCTACTCTTCATCACTATTAAATTTTGAGCTGAGTATATATCTGCTCCCGGATACGCCTTGCCACCAAATTTATGATTTCGGACTCTCTGCCTGGCCATGATGCAACTTAACTGGACTCTTGACGTGGCTTCCGGCCTTTTTGGAGTATACGTCTTCCTCTTGTGATTCTTCGACAAAGTATTGGCTGTTACTAGACATAATTTATGACAGAACTCAATTAGTCTTTCTCCTCTCTTATTCCTAGTACCTAGCCAATAATCTCCCGTAGATGTTCCTCTATTCCTTCCCCTATAGCCATATTCCAGTCCCCCATGACTGTTAGATTTTCATCTCCCTTTACGTACTGAATTACCCGTTCAATATCCCGAAATTCTCTCTCTGTCTCTTCATCTCCAGCTTGCGACGTCTGCATGTATACCTGAACTATTCTTGTCGGTGTTGGGTTGCTGTCGATTGTGAAGAGAACAACCCTATCACTGAACTGTTCACAGTACGGCCCTCTCCGCTCTACCTTCTTATTCATAAAGAATCCTGCTCACATTGTACTATTTTCTGCTGTTTTTGATATTACCAGATATCCTTGTCTTCTTTCCACTTCACTTCATTGACCCACACTTTATCTAGACTGAGCCTTAACATTTCCATTTTCAGATTTTCTAGTTTCCGTACCACATTCAAACTTTCCACACCTCGACTCGTAGAAAGTAATCCCTTTGTTGCTTATTCAATCTTCTTCATGGTCACGACCCCCTTGGCAGCACCCTCCCGGTGACTATTCCGGATTCTTTTGTCAGATACAGACCATGTGTACTGTGGATAGATATCATGTGTCTTTAATGCAGTGGTTTCCTTTGCCCTCTGCATCCTCATGCTGTTGATCATGGCTGATTATCCGCCTTCATGGGCAGTTTCCCTCCCCAAGGGTATGATAATACCCTGAACCGCTGTCCGCTCCTCTTAAAGAGCTTCTGTTAGTTATTGGTGGTGGCAGCATAAGCCCCACCGGGTGGGGGTGGGGTGGTGGGGGGAGGGGTGGGGGGGACGGGAGAATGCGAGACATTCATGACGGAAGTTTCTTAACTTGAGCAGGAGGGCTGCCGTCTTTCCAGTCCTTAAGCCTGCAAGAGACCGGACCCCCTTGACTAATGTCGAACCCGCCACATAACCTCCAAGTTGCTGGCCTGTTTTCCAAAACATCATGGCCACTCGCGGAGACCCCTTCGCAGGTCAGGCGCTAACTGAAAGGGAAAACCAGGCTCGGTGCCTTCACAGGGGCCGATTTTCTCTCCTGTACCACCCAGAACTCTCGCGCCCCCAGCCTACTCCCTCTGCACACCACACACGCGCCATCCAAAACCTTTTTGCTTCGCGCTTTAGTCCCCACCGATGGCGGCACTGGTGTAGTTCCAAAGTTATCCAGACAAAGATAGTCAACGGGGGTCGCAGTCGATAGAAGGCCGAGCCCAAATCATCAGCGTTGTGGACCCAAATTCTTATAACAGCTCACAGATAAAAAGCATCAAATAAACCCATTTTCAGTAGACTAAGTAGCTGCAACTCTATCGGATACATCAATACAAATACTTACCTTTTCTGATGAAAAGCATGCAGAGAAATGTGAAATATAACTTTCGTAATGACCGCTAGTCTTATTGCTATAAATTGCAGTAAAAGTCTCTGAAGATTCTTCCAATTCCTGAAGGCAAATGGAATGCTTTACATCAAGTTATATTCCTACTGCTGAGTGAAAGTCGTCGTTAATCATTTGAACAGGATAACAAGTGTAAAGAAAAAACCGATTTGTGAAAGATTTGAATGTAAATCTATACATTTACTCCCAGAAAGTACTTGAATCACGTTACTACGTGTAATGCTGAGCGCAGAAAAAAATGGGACAGAGAATTCCAATACCTAAGAAAAACGAACAAAATATAATCCTTCCTTACAAGTCGCCATGTATTGACAAAGGACCATTGACAGGGAGTGTGACTGCACTACCATTAGGATCAACTAATAGTAAACAGATTCTGTACTGTGCCTTGAAACACACCCTCCTCACAAAGACTCACCACGTGTGAGACACGCTTCCAACCCATGAAAGTCACAGAAACTTCACGATGCGAGTTAACAAAAAAAAGAAAACACGTCAAAAAGCGGTTTGTATCACCTCGGTTCCGGAACCGAGTTCCGGAACCTGCATAGAAAATTGGAATAGAAATCAACATAAACATCATTTCCGCCCTTATTATTTCTCAGGCAAACAACACATTGCATGTTGTACCACCATACAGCGAGACCTTCAGAGGTGGTGGTCCAGATTGCCGTACACACCGGTACCTCTAATAGCCAAGAGCACATCCTCTTGCATTGATGCATGCCTGTATTCGTCGTGGCATACTAACCACAAGCTCATCAAAGCACTGTTGGTCCAGATTGTCCCATTCCTCAACGGCGATTCGGCGTAGATCTCTCAGAGTAGTTGATGGGTCACGTCGTCCATAAGCAGCCCTTTTCAATCCATCCCAATGTTCAATAGGGTATGTGTATGAATGAACATGCTGGCCACTCTAGTTGTGCGATGTCGTTGTCCTGAAGGAAGTCATTCACAAGATGTGCACGATGGGGACGCGAATTGTCGTGCATGAAGACGAATACCTCGCCAGTATGTTACCGATATGGTTACGCTGTCGGTCGGAGGAAGGCATTCAGGTATCGTACAGCCGTTTCGACGCCTTCCATGCCCACCAGCGGCGTATGTCGGCCCCACATAATGCCACCCCAAAACAGGAGAGAACCTCCACGTTGATGCACTCGCTGGACAGTGTGTCTGAGGCGTTCTGCCTGACCGGGTTGCCTCCAAACACGTCTCCGACGATGGTCTGGTTGAAGGGATATGCGACACTCATCGGTGAAGACAACGTGATGCCGATCCTGGGTGGTCCATTCGGCATGTTGTTGGGCCCATCTGTACCGCGCTGCATGGTGTCGTGATTGCTAAGATGGACCTCGCCATGAACGTCGGGAGTGAAGTCGCTCGTCATGCAGCCTATTGCGCACAGTTTGAGTCGTAATACGACGTTCTGTCGCTGCACGAAAAACATTATTCAACGTGGTGGCGTTGCTGTCAGGGTTCCTCTGAGCCATAATCCGTAGGTAGCGATCATCCACTGCAGTGGTAATCCTAGGGCGGCCTCAGCGAGGCATGTCACCGACAGTTCCTGTCTCTCTGTGTCTCTTCCATGTCCAAACAACATCACTCCGAGGCGCCTGGATACTTCCTTTACTGAGAGCCCTTCCTGGCACAAAGTAACAATGCGGACGCGATCGAACCGCGGTACTGACCGTCTAGGCATGGTTGAACTACAGACAACACGAGCCGTATACCTCTTTCCTGGTGGAATGACTAGGACTGATTGGTTGTCGGACTCCCTCTGTCTAATAGGCGCTGCTCATGCATGGTTGTTTACATCTTTCGGTGGGCTTAGTGACATCTCTGAACAGTCAAAGAGACTATGTCCGTGATACAGTATCCACAGTCAACGTCTGTCTTCAGGAGTTCTGGGAACCGTGGTGATGCAAAACTTTTTTTTATGTGTATAGTTTCGCATGAACCATGCATTCACTGTCGATGATAAGCAAAAATTTATTGAGTGTGCTGTTCTCGCGCACAAACAAGCTTCACATCACCATCTCAGCATACAGCAAAGTAGCAACCAACAGCGTTAGACTTCAACAAGCAGCAGCATCAGACTCAAAACCCAACGGCATCAGAACCTAAAAAACGACCCTCCTCCAGCACTGCTGGCAATTATTTGCTTTTTGTATTCTCTTTCTCTGGTATTTGTTACTGATTCAGGAACTGCGGAAACACTCTTCTGCACGTCGCCTTCACATTTGTCATCTCGCCCCAGAACACAGACAATACGTCAGAGTTCTCCCTTGCGTTTAATCGCTCACAGTCGATGTCCTATACTAATGCTATTTTTCTTGCTTTCTTTTTCTTTTGAGTCGTCAGTCTCGTGACAGGTTTGATGCAGCATGCCTCAAATTCTTCTCCTGTGTCGTCCTGTTCATCTGAGAGTAGCACCTGCCACCCAACGTCCTCCATTGTTTGTTGTCTTCCTCCACAGCACCACGTCTCAAACGCCTAGATTCTCTTCTGTATTATTTAACCCACTGTCAGTGATACACTACCGTACAACGTTGTGCTGCAAATGCCCAGTATCTTGAATTTTTTCCTCAAATTAAGGCCTACGTTTGATACTAGAAGACCTCTCTTGGCCAAGAATGCCCCTTTTGGCTATGATAGTCGGGTTTTTATGTCCTCCTTGTTTCGTCCTTCATAGGTTATTTTGTTGCCTAGGTAGCAGTATTCCTTCGTATACTTCGTGATCACCAAATTTAATCCACGTTCATCCTACTGTCATTTTCCAGACTTGTCATACTGATATTTCAGTCTCCTTCTTCTAAAACTGTCTTTACGTACCTTACCATGAATGAAAAATCGGTGTCATAATTTTGTATAACCATTTGATTATCAGCAAACAGTAATTTGAACAGGCAATCCTTTCTATTTTCATTCCGATTCTTGAATATTTTTAATGTACTTTTTTAAAAGTTTTGCTAAACGTAGATTTTAAATGAACGGCAACAACACCGACTTAAACTATCAATACGTGGGAAAGACTCAGAAATATTAATCCTTAGCGTTTGGCTACGAAATAGATACTGCAGTTCGTGCCGCTCTGTGTCTTATTTATACTGCTAGACAATATCTCAACTACGTTTGTGAGCACGGGATTCTAAGCGGTTCCGAGATCAAGAAAGGCTACATGTTTATCAAGTATATGTCCCTGAGCACTTCTCTGTGAAAATATTAGATAGGCAGAACCTTCGGTTTCTAAATTCACTTTGATCGTCTCCATATTTTATTAATTTTCTTTTGTTCTGTCCTTTGATAAATGGCTGGGCATCCTCTGTCACGAAATGACAGTATAAACAACCCGCAAAATCAAAATTTTTTAACCGACCGGGACTCAAACACGGAGCCTTGTCTTTAGCTGGAAATGCTCTTACCGACTGAGCTATCCAAAAAAGATTGAAGACCTGTTCTCGCAGCTAGGTTGTGGGCCCGATGTCCGGTTCGTCACAATGTTTGAACCAGCGAGGCAACATGGCAAGATCGCACTCCGCGCTGTAGAGTGAAAGATTCCCTCAGGAAACAATGGGCACATACAACTCTATGTTTGTCATCTTTATTGTCTATCGACTACCGTGTTCATTACTCCGTTCATTTGGAATATCTTTTCTCTCCATCAAGAAATCAAAGATAAAAATCAGTCAATCGCTTCCATTAGATTGCTTAAAACACTGCATCAACAGAAATGACATCAAACACCGAAGCTTTGCCCTTCTTTGAAGTCACCAACGCTTCGTTTACTTCTTCTAGTGATATAATTTTAACTTCTCCATCTCCTTCCGCAGTGCACCTTTTCCACCATAGCTTAGTCTTTCTTTTCCCATAAGAGTTGCATCCTATCATTCCTCCAATGTCCAATCTAATTCTCATATTCCTATCTTAAAGGCGGCTTCTGGGGAACTTTGCAACTTTCAACAATTCCGCAACTTCCATTTCACTCAAACATTCGCCTACCTCTAAACAGCTTTATTTGCTGATTAATCCATAACTCTCTCTTTTCATCTGAATTTTGCTTTTACGTGGCCTCGTCTCCATCTTTACTCTATATCTATTAATTGTAGTCACATTTTTCACTTCTTACAGCACAGATTTGGCTATAAATGTTTCAAGTTTTCTATTCTCACTAGGAGGTTATTGGGCTGATGTATGGGTTGAATCTAAAAGTTACACAGTTCAAATTATTTGGAAAGCTAGAACTTGGATAGAGGCTGTAGAGATTCCTGCGCGTAAGGTCAGCACTGAAGTCTTTGTTCTACGTCTCTACACCTATGAAGTTAATTTTTTCAAAATGTTATCGTTTGTATTTTACAATAATCTTTGTGGTCTTCCGATTCGAAAAAAAAATTCAGAGGATAACCAAGTTATCCAACAGTACACAGAGACCCACGAAAGTAGTGTGTTTTTGAGACGTTAATGAGGCTTGCGCTAAACGGCCCCGGGGGTTTAGGAAAATCGGTTTCTCTTAGCAGTACAGCAGAACTGTGAATCCACATTTCAGCAATATTACAAGCAGTTATCAAAAAATACTCGAACATCCTACTACGAAATATAAAAAAAAACGTGGTGTGGTTTTTTCACATATTCCTTTATCCGAGAAATGCTGTTATGAAACAGTTTTTTGCCTTGGGCTCAACGAAAGTCGTTTTGTGGCAGAAATTGGAAATATCGTATTTTGTTTTATAACACGAAACTCTCGTTTCCGTAATTACAATTGCGCCGTCGTTTACAGAGCTAGCGATTTCCCTTTCTTTCGCAGACGACGCAATTTCAGTAAAATGCTAGTGCAGTATTTCTCAATGTTTCGTGTACATAGGAATGGGCGATAGATAGTAAGTTACTTTACCCACTTCCGTTTCAAACTATGTAATGTAATAATCCCTTCCTGTCATAATTATTATCCTTATCTGAGGTGTTGCAGGAGTCGTCAAAGACACGGTATTAATGTCCTGCTAAATACAGTATCGGACCAAAGGTCTCGATTCACTGCGAACAATAACGGTATGCGTGTTGTCATTTTATCCAACATAGGTTGTAATCTCATGAGCAACTGAATCAGAAGTTGGTGCTGTGTTAGACAGGGTGTACTTCTAAGAAGAATAGGGTCTAACGTACTGTCGCCGTTGAGGTCACTAGAGACCGAGCACAAGAGCGGATGGGAAGGGATGCAAAAAAAAAAAAAAAAAAAAAAAAAAATAGGTCGTGTTCTTTCCAGGGAAACCAACCAGGAATTTGCTTTAAGGGAACCATAGGATACCTGAATGGCTGAACAACCAGCTGAGTATTTAAACCACCTTCACCCGAAATAGAGTCTAGTGACTTACAGGGGCAGCTCTCTGTGAAAATTTTTAATACTTGAGAGTGTTTTTTTTTATTTTGGTTAAAATGTTCTCAACGACGTCCTAACAGGCATTATGGAAAGTATGAATGTGCTGCAACTTGAGATATGACCAGCCTGTTACAAGTTCTGCACAAATGTGGAAGAAGAGCGTGTCGAGGGAGCAGAGCAACGGCAGACAGAAGTTGACGAAGAGGCCCTTAAGACCACGGCGGCCACGAAGAAGACGGAGGAGGGCCTGATTTTGGATCTGGAAGGATTTCTCCATGTTCCAGGGACTGCAGACTAGAATTATATTTAAGGTAGAAAACTTAGAACCCAAAACTTTAAATGCGCTTTTCCCGAAACCGTATTTTCCAAGTTGACGGGAACCATAACTTGAGAACAGTACATACGACATTGATCTGAATTTGATGCTGGCATTCTAATTTGATTTCTCAGTGGCATACTTAGCCGCCGCGCGGGATTAGCCGAGTGGTCAAAAGCGCTGCAGTCATGGACTGTGCGGCTGGTCCCGGCGGAGGTTCGAGTCCTCCATCGGGCATGGGTGTGTTTGTTTGTCGTTAGGATAATTTAGGTTAAGTAGTGTGTTAGCTTAGGGACCGATGACCTTAGCAGTTAAGTCCCGTAAGATTTCACACACATATGATTCTTTTGGGGTACTTAGCCGTCTTGCGATATCTCAAAAAGTCAATTTTCGGTGCACGCATTTGTCTCGTTACTGTGAACGAAGAAAATGACGTTTGTTTTAGCACGTCACCATTCTGTTAGAATTAATATTTTTCAATTGTCCTACGTACGCTGATGGCAATGAAACAGGAGAAGGACTAATTGATTTCTGTAATAAATTTCAGCTAGTAACAGCGAATACTCTGTTCAAGAATCACAAGAGGAAGAGGTATACTTCGAAAATGCCGGGTGATACGGGAAGATTTCAGTTAGATTACATCATGGTCGGACAGAGATTCCCAAATCAGATTCTGGATTGTGAGACTTACCCAGGAGCAGATATAGACTCAGATCACAATATAGTAGTGATGACGAGTAGGCTGAAGTTCAAGACATTAGTGAGGAAAAGTAAACACGCAGAGAAATAGGATACGGAAATACGAGCGTACTAAGGAATGGCGAGATATGCTTGAAGTTGTCTAAGGCTTAGACACAGCACTAAAGAATAGTTCAGTAGGCAGTACAGTTGAAGAGGAACGTACATCTCTAAACAAGGGTTTCACAGGAGCGGGAAAGAAAAACATAGGTACAAAAAACGAAACTGCAAAGAAACCATTCGTAACAGAAGAAATACTTCAGCTGATCGATGAAGGGAGGAAGCACACATCTGTCCGGGGAAATTCAAGAATACAGAAATACAAGTCACGAGGAATGAAATAAATAGGAATCGCAGAGAAGCTAAGATGAAATGGATGCATGAAAAATGTGAAGAAATCGAAAAAGAAATGATAGTCGGAAGGACTGACTCAGCATAGAGTGTAGTCAAAACTACCGTCGGTGAAATTAGAAGCAAATGTGGTAACATTAAGAGTGCAACCGGAATTCCATTGTCAAATGCAGAGGAGAGAGCGGATAGGTGGAAAGAATAAATTGAAGGCCTCTATGAGGGGGAAGATTTGTCGGATGTAATAGAAGAAGAAACAGGAGTCGATTTGGAAGAGATAGGGGATCCAGTATTAGAATCAGAATTTATGACAACTTTGGAGGACTTAAGATCAAAGAAGGTAGAAGGGATAGAAAACATTCCATCAGATTTTCTAAAATCATTAGGGGAAGTGGCAATAAAACGACTATTCACATTGGCATGTAGAATGTGAGTCTGGAAATGTACCGTCTGACTTTCGGAAGAATATCATCCACAGAACTCCTAAGACTGCAAAAGTTGACAAGTGCGAGAATTATCACAGTAACAGCTTAACAGCTCATGCATCCAGGTTGCTGACAGGAATTATATACAGAAGAATGGAAAAGAAAATTGAGGATGTATTAGACGACGTTTATAAGACCTGCCGACCTGGAAAAAGCGTTCGACAATGTCAAATGGTGCAATATGTTTGCAATTCTGAGGATAACACGTGTAAGCTGCAGGGAGAGACGAATAATATACAATATGTAAAAGAGGCAAGAGGGAATAACTTTGGTGGAGACCTAGAACGAAGTGCGCGGACTAAAAAGAATGTAAGATGGGGATGTAGTCTTTCGCTCCTACCGTTCAGTCTGTACATCGAAGAAGCGATGATCGAAATTTCAAAAAAAAAAAAAAAGTTCAGGAGTGTAATTAAAATTCAAGGTGATAGAATATTAATAATACGATTCGCTGGCGACATTGCCATCCCTAGTGAAAGTGAAGAAGTGTTACATAATCTCCTGAATGGAATGACAAATGGAATGACTAATGAGTACAGAATATGGATTGAGAGTAAATCGAAGAAAGATGAAGTTAATGAGAAGTAGAAAAACTGAGAGCTGCGAGAAACTTGACACAAGTCACGAAGTAAATAAAGTTATGGAATTCTGCTACTTAGGCAGTAAAATAACTAATGACGGACTGAGCAAGGACGACAACAAAAGCCGACTATCACTGGCAGAAAGGGCATTTCTAGCCAAGAGAAGTCTCTAGTGTCAAACATTTCATGGAAAGGGCGTACTAATACGTTATTACAGGCACCAAGAGTTGGGACACATATACAACGATGCGTTTAGTTTTTCCTAGTGTGTTTTTAAGACTTAAAATTACTGAGTGCTGATATTAATAAGTCAATATGTATAATTTTTGAATAAATACGCCATACTTGTGGTTTTATTAAGAGTAAATAGCAGTAGCTATAGAATTAGCGATCTTATAGTGCTAATTATTTCCTCCAGACGACGCTCTTTACCTCAGTTAAGGAATTAAAGTAAATTTTAATACATTTCATTAAACTCGTTTCTTGATTAGTCAAATTTAAAAGATAAATTTTAAAAATGAAGACTCAAAACGATGTGTAAGTCGTTCCACATTTGCCAAAGGCGACGCCTTAAGCTCTCCAGCGCCCTCTCTCTAAGCTATACAGGGTGTTACAAAAAGGTACGGCCAAACTTTCAGAAAACATTCCTCACACACAAAGAAAGAAAATACGTTATGTGGACATGTGTCCGGAAACGCTTACTTTCCATGTTACAGCTCATTTTATTACTTTTCTTCAAATCACGTTAATCATGGAATGGAAACACACAGCAACAGAACGTACCAGCGTGACTTCAAACACTTTGCTACAGGAAATGTTCAAAATGTCCTCCGTTAGCGAGGATACATGCATCCACTCTCCGTCGCATGGAATCCCTGATGCGCTGATGCAGCCGTGGAGAATGGCGTATTGTATCACAGCCGTCCACAATACGAGCACGAAGAGTCTCTACATTTGGTACCGGGGTTGCGTAGACAAGAGCTTTCAAATGCCCCCATAAATGAAAGTCAAGAGGGTTGAGGTCAGGAGAGCGTGGAGGCCATGTAATTGGTCCGCCTCTACCAATCCATCGGTCACCGAATCTGTTGTTGAGAAGCGTACGAACACTTCGACTGAAATGTGCAGGTGCTCCATCGTGCATGAACCACATGTTGTGTTGTACTTGTAAAGGCACATGTTCTAGCAGCACAGGTAGAGTATCCCGTATGAAATCATGAAAACGAGCTCCATTGAGCGTAGATGGAAGAACATGGGGCCCAATCAAGACATCACCAAAAATGCCTGTCCAAACGTTCACAGAAAATCTGTGTTGATGACGTGATTGCACAATTCCGTGCGGATCCTCGTCAGCCCACACATGTTGATTGTGAAAATTTACAATTTGATCACGTTGGAATGAAGCCTCATCCGTAAAGAGAACATTTGCACTGAAATGAGGATTGACACATTGTTGGATGAACCATTCGCAGAAGTGTACCCGTGGAGGCCAATTAGCTGCTGATAGTGCCTGCACACGCTGTACTTGGTACGGAAACAACTGGTTCTCCCGTAGCACTCTCCATGCAGTGACGTGGTCAACGTTACCTTGTACAGCAGCAACTTCTCTGACGCTGACATTAGGGTTATCGTCAACTGCACGAAGTATTGTCTCGTCCATTGCAGGTGTCCTCGTCGATCTAGGTCGTCCCCAGTCGCGAGTCATAGGCTGGAATGTTCCGTGCTCCCTAAGACGCCGATCAATTGCTTCGAGCGTCTTCCTGTCGGGACACCTTCGTTCTGGAAATCTGTCTCGATAAAAACGTACCGCGCCACGGCTATTGCCCCGTGCTAATCCATACATCAAATGGGCATCTGCCAACTCCGCAGTTGTAAACTTTGCACTGACTACAAAACCACGTTCGTGATGAACACTAACCTGTTTATGCTACGTACTGGTGTGCTTGATGCCAGTACTGTAGAGCAATGAGTCGCATGTCAACAAAAGCACCGAAGTCAACATTATCTTTCGTCAATTGGGCCAACTTGCGGTGAATCGCCGGCCGGTGTGGCCGTGCGGTTAAAGGCGCTTCAGTCTGGAACCGCGTGGCCGCTACGGTCGCAGGTTCGAATCTTGTCTCGGGCATGGATGTGTGTGATGTCCTTAGGTTAGTTAGGTTTAATTAGTTCTAAGTTCTAGGCGACTGATGATCTCAGAAGTTAAGTCGCATAGTGCTCAGAGCCATTTGAACCATTTTTGCGGTGAATCGAGGAAGTACAGTACATACTGACGAAACTAAAATGAGCTCTAACATGGAAATTAAGCGTTTCCGGACCCATGTCCACGTAACATCTTTTCTTTATTTGTGTGTGAGGAATGTTTCCTGAAAGTTTGGCCGTACCTTTTTGTCACACCCTGTATAACTCGTGGCTGTTTAGCCATCAGCATCAGTTACAGTGACTGAGGCCTCCACAGACGGTCAGACGCTAATCGGCGTCCTCCAGATGGATAATGATGCGTCGTTTTAGAGTAAACGTTTACATCATTGACTTCAATAGGTAACATAGCACTTTTACTTTTGTAATTACAGTGCAAACTCTGATGATAACCCGTGATTAAAAGGCCGAAACCGATCAGAAATTAACATCGGCTGCGATCAAGACTGTTTTTAAATAATTTTATGACAGTAAAGGCCGCAATTATCCAGCAGTGTCATACAAGATTATGAACGTTTGATAAGATGCTTGCTAGGCAGACACACGACAGTGTAGTCGCGGTGGGGGGCTGTTACATTGTATTGGCTGATGTCGTGAGAGATTGCAGGGTACTCTCACTTCTGGTGTTATGCCACTTCATGTTCATAGAGAATATGATCTTTATTGCGATTTGACTTCATACATCTTGGTGAAATTGGGGGCAGTAGTTAATGCTCATGCTTGCATGCTCTAGGGAAGGAATAATGGTAAGCTTTACCTGCGTTCAAAGGAATAGGGTGCCGATTTAAACGACTGCAGTAAAAGAGCACGGTGACGGTCGGCCGAGGGAAGCGCATTTTTTGTGTGGAACCTGGGGGGAGGCATTTCCGGATGGCCGAGTTCCGAGGTCTCATTGTGCAGGCACGTTAGTTTGCGCCGGTTGGGAGGTATCTGCGTCCAGGTAGACCGACTAGCGCCGAGAAGTCGCCGCTGCAATGGCCAGTGCATTGTAGACCGGCAACAAAGCAGAAGATGGGCCCTTATTAGGCAGGAAGCCGACGAGACAACTGTGAGCGTTCTGCAAATTTCCGTGGGATAGGTCACTGGCACCCAGACGTCCAGACTCTGTTACAAAACATATTTGTGAAAGCATGAGACATTTAGCGAGTTCATGGCCTTTTTTTTTGGAAACTTTGAAATGGACACAACAGGAGAGATAACAAGCTTTTTATGGAGTGGTGTGGTTCCATCCTGGTCATGTTGTTAGCAAAAGACACAGCGTAGACGCGCGAGAAAGAGGCCGTGAAGCTGAATCTTTTTTTCCTTTTCTCCCAATGAACTGTAAAGTCTCTGACTGGTCAAAGCTGTGTATGCAGAGCAAGGGACGCTCTCCGAGCTTCGAACGCCGCACTCCAGCTTGTGATTGGCTTGTGCTAAAGTGGGGCAAGTCTAAGAAGTAAATTGGCTTTTCCTACCGATCTGAGGAGCAAAGAGAACGGAAAGAGAAGAGATCTCAGGCTTGTATTGGCGCTTCGCTAGTAAAGGACTGCAGGTCTCTACCTAAATGGTGAGACTTGTGTTCTTTGCTAGTGTGCCACTTAACGCCTGTGCCAGTCACCTTCTAAACCATCAGAGGTACTGCTTGTAGCATCATGCACACAATGAGTGATGCGTGGGTGTACTTGCTTGTCTTGAGTCGGTCGTCTAAACATTTGACATATTCCGTTAAGCATAGTCGTGGCATGGAATCAAATTGGTTTGGCAGACCAGCAAACGGGTCCACCTGCACACTGGAATCCATCGGGGTTTCAGAGGCTCTTAGGGAAGTACGTGTGTTCCGAAGTAACCGAACACGAGACCGCGTATTTGCGTGTTTCGGGTGCGTGCCATTAGTAACAAAATAACAGATTGAGGCCGCCCATGACTTCAGTCGCCGAACGCAGCGTGGTGTCCGCTCTGACCAGCAGTGGGGTAAGGTATTCGCTGCTACGGCGTAGGGCTCCAATATATGTTTCTCAGCACCCTGTTCTTTCGAACCATATTTTTCTTTTGGGAATGGTAGAATATAGATGCTTCATGGGGGCATATTTTTTGTACCATAACCCGGATTCACGTGTATGAAGTCAGATAAGGCGATTAGTGTTCCGATTAGTGTCGTGTGTCGATCCCCAGCTGATAACTTTGTCCACCATAGACCCCATGTTAGTGAAAGAGTTTGCAGAATGAGATTTTAACTCTGCAGCGGAGTGTGCGCTGATATGAAACTTCCTGGCAGGTTAAAACTGTGTGCCGGACCCAGACTCGAACTCGGGACCTTTGCCTTTCCAGAGCATGTGCTCTACCAACTGGGCTACCCAAGCACGACTCACGCCCCGTCCTCACAGCACAGATAGGAGGCGAGGTACTGGCAGAAGTAAAGCTGTGAGGACGGGGCGTGAGTCGTGCTTGGGCAGCTTAGTTGGTAGAGCACATGCTCTGGAAAGGCAAAGGTCCCGAGTTCGAGTCTCGATCCGGCACACAGTTTTAATCTGCCAGGAAATTTCAGTGAAAGAGTTTGTCAAATAAAAATGCTTGTGTGACGTTTCTTTAGTAATTTTTGTTGTCTTGTGATGTTAAGGATGAATAAATCTATTGTCATTTAGGTCACAACTTCTCCCTGAGTTCTGATTGACATTACCTTCCCATTTTATTATTAAAGTCTATATTTGAAACGTAGGTAGAAGGCTTTCAGGCATTTGACGTCTGTCCTACCTCTCTGACATGGTTCGAGCCTCATTCAAGTGTCCGCGAGTGTTAGAACAGCATGGTTGAGCACGCGTTCGCAGAATACACCGACATGATCCTTCTGAATGGCGAAGCACATGGTAATGAAAGAGCTGCTCGTCGCCTTTATCATATTGTTCTCCACAATGCGCGACTCCATCCCATATCGTTTTCGCCACAACTGCGTGACGGCTTCGAGAAAGGGTACCTCCACAGTCAGCAGACGTGACTCTTGTGCTCCAAGGTGACGCCGAACACCCGAATTGGAAGAGGCCGTATTGCATCTCGGCGAAGAGAACCCGTCAACGAGCAAACGAGCAACTTCTTTGACTATAAATAAGTGTAGGCTAATTTTAAAACAAGTGATGTACTGGCTCACGCTTAATCAGTTACTGTGCCGCATTAGCAATATGTACTGAAATGGTTGTGGCACGGAAACGGTACGTTTTCGCGCATGGCCTCCACTTTAAAATATTAACTCCCCTCTACAAGACCTGGAAGTTTTTAATGGGAATTTCCCAACACCCTGTACACACGTACGGCCTGTCCAGCTTTTCTTTAGCGCTGAAGTACAGAAAGCTTAAGTAAGGCCCCTACCTAGATAAAGACATATGCACGAGGAGAAAGTGTAGAGAGGTACAAGAAGATTTATTGTAAGGGTACATACTGTACATACACCAACCGATGCCACTCTTACATCTGTGAACTACAGGGTGATTCAAAAAGAATACCACAACTTTACGAATTTAAAATTCTGCAACGACAAAAGGCAGAGCTAAGCACTATCTGTCGGCAAATTAAGGGAGCTATAAAGTTTCATTTAGTTGTACATTTGTTCGCTTGAGGCGCTGTTGACTAGGCGTCAGCGTCAGTTGATGCTAAGATGGCGACCGCTCAACAGAAAGCTTTTTGTGTTATTGAGTACGGCAGAAGTGAATCGACGACAGTTGTTCAGCGTGCATTTCGAACGAAGTATGGTGTTAAACCTCCTGATAGGTGGTGTATTAAACGTTGGTATAATCAGTTTACAGAGAATGGGTGTTTGTGCAAAGGGAAAAGTTCTGGACGGCCGAGAACGAGTGATGAAAATGTAGCACGCATCTAGCAAGCATTTGTTCGCAGCCCAGGAAAATCGACTCGCTGAGCTAGCAGAGAGCTGCAAATTCCACAATCAACTGTATGGAGAGTCCTACGAAAAAGGTTAGTTATGAAACCTTATCGTCTGAAATTGGTTCAAGCACTGTCTGCAACTGATAAGATTAAAAGAATGGATTTCTGTGATTTTATCCTTGCTCAAATGGAAACAGATGAATCTTTCGTTTCAAAGATTGTGTTTAATGATGAAGTAACTTTCCACACTAACGGGAAAGTCAACCGTCACAATGTCTGTATATGGGGCACTGAGAATCCGCGGGAAACAACTCAGTATGAACGTGACTCGCCTAAGGTGAACGTTTTCTGTGCCATTTCAGCCAATAAAGTTTTTGGTCCCTTTTTCTTCGAAGGTGCTACTGTAACTGGACTACAGTATCTGGAGATGTTAGAGAATTGGCTGTTCCCTCAGCTCGAACAAGAAGCAAACAATTCATATTTCAGCAGGATGGAGCGCCACCACATTGGCACTTATCTGTCTGTAACTACCTGAACGTCAACTACCCGAGGCGATGGATCGGCCGCCAGG
Organism: Schistocerca piceifrons; assembly: GCF_021461385.2. Taxonomy (NCBI): domain Eukaryota; kingdom Metazoa; phylum Arthropoda; class Insecta; order Orthoptera; family Acrididae; genus Schistocerca; species Schistocerca piceifrons. The sequence continues at coordinate 522,274,772 of NC_060143.1, forward strand.
CCCTGATCTTACCCCCTGCGATTTTTTCTTATGGGGGTATGTTAAGGATATGGTGTTTCGGCCACCTCTCCCAGCCACCATTGATGATTTGAAACGAGAAATAACAGCAGCTATCCAAACTGTTACGCCTGATATGCTACAGAGAGCGTGGAACGAGTTGGAGTATCAGGTTGATATTGCTCGAGTGTCTGGAGGGGGCCATGTTGAACATCTCTGAACTTGTTTTTGAGTGAAAAAAAAAAAACCTTTTTAAATACTCTTTGTAATGATGTATAACAGAAGGTTATATTATGTTTCTTTCATTAAATACACATTTTTAAAGTTGTGGTATTCTTTTTGAATCACCCTGTGTATTTGTCTTCGTAGACCTAATGAGCCCAGCACACAATTCCACAACCGCGCTATGTGCAGAGCTAGCGACACAAGCTCGAGTGTGGCGATCAGCCAATGCCAGCAACCCTCCCCTCCCAACCGCACGCTCTCGAGTCGCTTCCACCAGTGTTGAAACTCGTCAATGCAGACGATAATTAGTTGGAAGGAAGAATGAGTACTTAATTGCTATCGTAATTGCTTATTTATAAGGCTGGTTACTGGTTGTTTCCTTCGTTTAAATATGTTTGATCTCTATGACTGTAATTGATCGTTAGTAAACGATTGGAACTACCCAAATGATTCTGTTTCTACTTAACATAGTCAGTCCAGCTTTTAGAACAAATATAAATGAAACGCCAAGTCGGGATTTTCTGTTTCTTTGGACCTGGAAAACCTACGTAGTTCGCGCTCACAAATGCTTCATCACTCATACTGTGGCTACAGTATCAGCTCACAATACGACATTTAAAATATTATGCCTACTGCAGTCATACACACAATTCTGTTGCAGTTACGTCTATATGGGCATAAAACACTAGTGGCTCGCAGACATGTGAATTTTTCTGATTCTGAAACAGAACGTCTTGCGATTAACGAATAACATACGCTGTTAGAGAGGTGTGTTATCACACAGGTGCAACATGTCAGTGTTACAGAAATGTATTGAGTCAGAATGTTATAATGGAGAAGACCGATTGGAGAATACCAAATCTCCGTGCTGCTGCTCTCACATATATGTGACACAAGGGCCATTCTCTGCGGCATTAAACTCATCTGGAAAATTCAGACAAGCACTGTACCTAACTGTCGCTGTTGTAATGTTAATAAAAAGACAGACGAGCTCCAAGGATCTGTATGTGAATCAGTGGTCGGATGTATTTGTAACTATTCGAGAAGACATAAGCACCAAATACAGGGTGAGTCAGAGGGAAAAGTACATGCTTTGAGGGGTGATAGTATTAGTGATTGTGAACAAAACACTTCATATGGATATATGCCTTAATCCGAATGTTTTCCGGGATAGAACACTTTTAATGTCTATTGTTATTTATTTTCTGTATTCTTTAAACACTGCCATTGTTTACAACGTACCACAGTAGTGCAGAGAAAGTTGAAACGAACAGTTTGATACTCGATGCTTGTAGTCTGTCACGTAGGGAGGCTGCCACAAATAGGCCTACAAACACTAAGCTACAACGCACTGCGCGTCGCGAGAGATTTTCAGATTCTCGAGCTCTCTTCGTACAAACTATATGTCCTAGAGAAAAAAATGAGTAGGATCTTTCTTGTGGGAAATTTAAAGTAGTTTAATTTTGTACTGACACACGTTTCTGCTGGAGGGTATTGGTTTCGAGTTATTTAAGAAATACGTACAAAAGTGATATTAAATGTATTCTTTCTCGTAAACGATTCGGAATTGCGCACATGTCAATATGAAGTATTTTTTCAGAATCACTGATAATATCACCCCTCAAAGCATGTACCTTTTCTACTGACTCACCCCGTATATGCGTCAGAGTGACAAATCGTCGAGAGTCAGTAGGACTGTGGAGAAGCTAGTCCTTTAGAGATCTCAACACAACGTCCACCCCCGATGGCATATGGAGCAGTGGAAAAATGCGTTGCGGAGTGAGGAATCGCGATACTCGGTGCGCGTCTGCCATCACGACACGTAGCGAACAAGATTTACACGATTTACGACTGCTTGTGACAATGTTCTTAAATAAATCATAAACAGTTTGACTTTTGGGAAAACATCATCGACACAATTTCTGAAGATTGCACTAGCCGACAAGTGCGAGAAGTATCGCACAATCAGCTTAACACCTTATGCATACAAGCTGCTAATACGAATAACATATGAAGGCCTTATTTCAATAGTGGTACAAGTCAATTTTTGTTTATATTGAGATACAGAGTCCTAAAGTTAATTGTGCACTGAAAAATCTGCAGTTGAGATACGAGAAATATTCAAGAATATGGCTTCTTGCTGGAGATGAACCTTTCTTTCTATTTGTTTGGATCATTAATTTCAGAAGCCTTATAGGCAGAAAAGAGGAAGTAATGGACTTGTACCACTATTGAAATAAGACCTTCATATAGAAGAATGGAAAACAAAAGTGACGATCTGCTAGATGACAGTTAGTACTGTTTTAGAAAGGGTGAAAGCACAATGAGGGTCTGACCTTGTGCTTGACAATGGAAGCAAGACAAGAAAAATCAAGACACTTTTATAGGGTCTGTCGACTCAGAAAAAGATTTCGACTATTTCAAATGGCGAAAAAATTATAAATTATGAGAAAAACAACTATTTACTATAGAAAAAGACGGGTGATATGTAATATGTACAAGAACCAAAAGGGAACAATAACACTGAAAGACTATGAACGATGTGCTCAGGTTAAAAAGGGTGTAAGAAAGTGAGGGAATCTTTCGTCCTATTGTGTAGGCTGTACATCGAAGAATCAGTTAAGGAAATAAAAGAAAGTTTCAAGAGTGGAATTAAGAGTCAGAGTGAAATGATATCAACAATAAGGTTCGCTGACGACATTGATACAGTCAGTGAAAGTGAATAAGAATTAATCTGTTGAATGGACTGAATAGTCTAATGCGTACAGAATATCTACAGAGTAAATCGAAGAAGTACTAAGGTAGTGAGAAGTACTAGAAATGAGAGAAGCCAGAAACTTATCGTCAAAAGTTGTGGTAACGAAGTAGACGAGGTTAAAGAATTCTGCTACCTTGGAAGCAAAGTAACCCATGACGCACAGGCAAAGAAGTCTACAGTATCAAACACAGGCCTTAAATTGAGGAAGAAATATCTGAGAATATATGTTTGGGTTACAGCATTGTATTGTAGTAAATACTGGACTGAACGAAAGCCGGAGCAGTAGTTAATCGAAGGGTCTGAGATGTGGTGCTACAGAGCAATGTTGCAAATCAGGCGGATTAATAAGATGGGGAATGAAGAGGTTTCCAGCACAATCGACGAAGAAAATAACATATGGAAAACATTGACAAGAAGAAGGGACAGGACGGTAAGACATCGGTTAAGACATCAGTTAATACATCATGGAATAACTTCGATGCTAATAGAGGGAGCTGTAGAGAATGATAAGTGTAGGTAAGATGAAGGTTTGAAAACATCCAGCAAATAATTGAGGCCGTAGGGTGCAAGTACTACTGTGATATGAAAAGGATGCCACAGGAGAGAATTTCGTGTTGGGTCTCATGGAACCAGTCAGACAACTGACAAGCCAACAAAGAAGAGAGAGAGCGGAGAAACATATTGTTGTGTACATAGTTACGCGTAGTCAGCGCGTACACAACTTTCCCAATAGAGCGCGCCCCGCTAAGCACAACAGTGCAGGCGCAGCGCTCGTCCATCTCCACACTACGAGATGGCGCTGTCTTAGAGATGGACTAAATGCTGCTTCCACCGATCCGCGTATTAATATGTAACACAGCCAATGAGACTGCTGCTAATGTAGAACCTTTTCTCCTCGCCGATCACACTCACGCAGTGATACCTGAACGCTCGAGGTATTATAACGAATGTGCAGACCACCGATTAGTCAGTCTGCGTTAGTCTGCACCAGTCTATAGTCAAGTTTCAGTATGCCCCTAATACGATTATCATATTCCTATACATAGCCATGAAGAGAAATGTATAGACACTTTGTCCAGTATCAGAGATACGTGAGAATAAGATTACCGTACCAAGACCAAAGGAACTTCAGATTGTCAATTGTAAACAGCATCCAGAATCAAGTTACGTCGTGTCTACGATTTTTATTACGAGGGCCGTTCAGAAAGTAACCTCCGGTTGATTTAAAAAAATACACCAAGTAAAATAAAAATATTTTAATATATACATCTTGCAACTACATCTTTGCACTATTTTTCTACATAGTCTCCATAGCGATTGAGGCACTTATCGTATCTCTTCACAAGCTTTGAAATTCCTTCTGCATAAAAATCACCTGCTTGTGCCTGGAGCCAGCCTGTGACCGCATCTTTGAGCTCTTCGTCGTCATCAAACCACTGTGACCCGAGCCATTTCTTCAAATGCATGAAGAGGTGATAATCACTTGGCGCCAGGTCTGGGCTGTAAGGTGGATGGTTGATAACGTCCCACTTGAAGGACTCAAGAAGGGCCGTTGTTCTGCGAGCAGAGTGAGGACGGGCGTTATCGTGCAAAAAAACGATACCGGAAGTCAGCATACCACGGCGTTTGTTCTGTATAGCCCGTCGTAACTTTTTTATTGTTTCACAGTACACGTCTTGATTAATGGTCGTACCACATTCCATGAATTCAACCAACAACACCCCTTTGGCATCCCAAAACACCGTTGCCATCAGTTTTCTGGCAGAAAAATCTTGCGAGGCTTTTCTTGGTTTGGTAGGCGAATTTGAATGTGCCCACATCTTTGATTGTTCTTTTGTCTCAGGGTTCACGTACTTAATCCAGGTTTCTTCACTGGTCACGATTCTGTTTAACAATGGTACTCCTTCGTCCTCATAACGTGACAGAAAGTCTAATGCAGAGGCCATTCTTTGAGTTTTGTGGTGATCGGTAAGAATTTTGGGCACCCATCGTGCACAGAACTTACGGTAACCCAATCTTGCTGTCACTATCTTGTACAAGAGAGTCATAGAAATCTGTGGAAAACCAGTAGACAACTCCGACATTGAGAAACGTCGATTTTCACGAACTTTTGCATCAACTGTCTGAACGAGTTCGTCAGTCACCAATGATGGTCTACCACTCCTCTCTTCATCATGAACGTTTTCTCGTCCACTTTTAAATAAACCGTACCCATTCACGGACAACTCCTTCACTCATAACTCTTGGTCCGTACACGGCACAATGCTCACGATGAATAGCTGCTGTAGAATATCCTTTGCTGTAAAAAACCTTATGACAGCACGCACTTCACATTTGGCGGGGTTTTCTATTACAGCACACATTTGAAACTGCCACAAAAACTAAACTAGCGTAGGTACGACGTTCACTCGACCATGGCTTGATGCCGACTGACCTGTTGAGTGCGTGAACGCACAGATGGCGTCGCTACTCCCCCCACAACCCGCACTGTGACCAATCGGAGGTTACTTTCTGAACCGCCCTCGTATTGTAATAAATACGTGTGAAAATTAATCAAGTTCTGTTTAAAGTTGGTCATCGTCAATCTGCTACTCTAAGCGTGCAAGTGGCATTTCTATCGTCTTACCTAACGGCAGAAGATAAAGTCGCCACGATGAGACCACGAGATATATTGCTGACACTCGCCTACTTCGTTAGAGCGCCAAGTCAAATAATCTGATGGTGTGGGTACCGAAGGTCTTACAGTACGCCACCACACATATCAGTGAAATTAACCGGTTTAGTCAATTTCGCTGACACCTGAATACGATTTCCCACTTATCCGCTATTTTTTTAGGAAAAATTCACCGACATAGTGAACTCTGCGGTCCCTGTATCAATTTTCAAACACAGGACTCTCTGCAAAATGGGATAACATCACCCGATGAAAATACTAGCAACTGTGAAACATCAAGGAGAATCCACTTGGAACGACGTGAACTATAGTGTAGAACTAGTTGAAGGAAAGCAGATATGAGACAGAGGTTCTTGTGAAGAATCTACAGGAAATGTAATTGACCTTTAAACAATGGCTGTGGCTCAGCGACGTGCACTGACGATTTTGAAGCTGTAAGATTCTTCTTCTTGTTAAGTGACAGCGCCCTCCTACTCGTGTACGCATTGCACATCATTTTAGATTGCGCACCAACTAAGAAATGATAGTCATTTGCTGTACACCAACCTAGATGAAACTTTGTAGAGCTTTGACAATGGCTCTAAGCACTATAGGACTTAACTTCTGAGGTCATCAGTCCCCTAGAACTTAGAACTACTTAAACCTAACTAACCTAAGGACATCACACACATCCATGCCCGAGGCAGGATTCGAACCTGGGACCGTAGCGGTCGCGCAGTTCTGGACTGTAGCGCCTAGAACGGCTCGGCCACTCCGGCCGGCAACTTTGACAAAGTCAATGGTGAACTGCCGTACAAGTTTCATTTATACATGGTGAGTCTCGTAACATTGAACTTCCTTTTATTTCGTGAACAGTGACACATAGTGAAACGCGGCTTTCGACAAAGGTTAGAGCGACGAGGGACATGTATGTTGTAGTTTGGTTAATGTTTTTAGCGCTGTAATCGACAGAGATATTGAGGAGAGTACGTTTCTTGTAAAAAATAGAACCGTAAACATTTTATAATGCATTCAGTACCTCTTGAGAAGACTATTACAGTGATATAGCGTGTGTTAATGTTGACTTTGAAATCTGTCGTAAGAAATTCCAGTAATGTCCTAGAATGTGAGAGCACAGTGGCCGGAATCGGCATTAGCGGTGCAAACACCGCTAAGCAGAGCTCTCGTGCTACGCTTTGTGAGAATGTCAATATACACTCCTGGAAATGGAAAAAAGAACACATTGACACCGGTGTGTCAGGCCCACCATACTTGCTCCGGACACTGCGAGAGGGCTGTACAAGCAATGATCACACGCACGGCACAGCGGACACACCAGGAACCGCGGTGTTGGCCGTGGAATGGCGCTAGCTGCGCAGCATTTGTGCAGCGCCGCCGTCAGTGTCAGCCAGTTTGCCGTGGCATACGGAGCTCCATCGCAGTCTTTAACACTGGTAGCATGCCGCGACAGCGTGGACGTGAACCGTATGTGCAGTTGACGGACTTTGAGCGAGGGCGTATAGTGGGCATGCGGGAGGCCGGGTGGACGTACCGCCGAATTGCTCAACACGTGGGGCGTGAGGTCTCCACAGTACATCGATGTTGTCCCCAGCGGTCAGCGGAAGGTGCACGTGCCCGTCGACCTGGGACCGGACCGCAGCGACGCACGGATGCACGCCAAGACCGTAGGATCCTACGCAGTGCCGTAGGGGACCGCACCGCCACTTCCCAGCAAATTAGGGACACTGTTGCTCCTGGGGCATCGGCGAGGACCATTCGCAACCGTCTCCATGAAGCTGGGCTACGGTCCCGCACACCGTTAGGCCGTCTTCCGCTCACACCCCAACATCGTGCAGCCCGCCTCCAGTGGTGTCGCGACAGGCGTGAATGGAGGGACGAATGGAGACGTGTCGTCTTCAGCGATGAGAGTCGCTTCTGCCTTGGTGCCAATGATGGTCGTATGCGTGTTTGGCGCCGTGCAGGTGAGCGCCACAATCAGGACTGCATACGACCGAGGCACACAGGGCCAACACCCGGCATCATGGTGTGGGGAGCGATCTCCTACACTGGCCGTACACCACTGGTGATCGTCGAGGGGACACTGAATAGTGCACGGTACATCCAAACCGTCATCGAACCCATCGTTCTACCATTCCTAGACCGGCAAGGGAACTTGCTGTTCCAACAGGACAATGCACGTCCGCATGTATCCCGTGCCACCCAACGTGCTCTAGAAGGTGTAAGTCAACTACCCTGGCCAGCAAGATCTCCGGATCTGTCCCCCATTGAGCATGTTTGGGACTGGATGAAGCGTCGTCTCACGCGGTCTGCACGTCCAGCACGAACGCTGGTCCAACTGAGGCGCCAGGTGGAAATGGCATGGCAAGTCGTTCCACAGGACTACATCCAGCATCTCTACGATCGTCTCCATGGGAGAATAGCAGCCTGCATTGCTGCGAAAGGTGGATATACACTGTACTAGTGCCGACATTGTGCATGCTCAGTTGCCTGTGTCTATGTGCCTGTGGTTCTGTCAGTGTGATCATGTGATGTATCTGACCCCAGGAATGTGTCAATAAAGTTTCCCCTTCCTGGGACAATGAATTCACGGTGTTCTTATTTCAATTTCCAGGAGTGTATTTGCCTGTTTGCGTGTCTCCACTACATGCTGCTCATTTCTGCTTCAACATTCGTTGCTTACAGACATGCACACTAATCAGGAGGAGATGGATATACTACTTTTATATGGTGAATGTAAAAGAAATTCCATAAAAACAGTTCAGCGGAATAGAACTATCTATAAGGATCGCCAATGAACGACGCACCAGGAAGCTGCACGAGTTATTAAGACGCTAGTGCGGACAGGCTGCTTGAACGTCATAAAGAGGACGAGAAGCACGACTGTAACTGAAAGAGGAGACGAAGAATCTGTTATGGCTAGGACGCTTATAAAACCACTCGGTGGTACGAGACACATTGCCAAGGAACGTAGAATCACCCAGACGTGTGTCATTCGCATCTTGCATCGGCAGAATTTCCACCTCTGTCATCTGTCACATCAGGCACTTGACGACCGTGTTTTCGAACGTCGTACAGAATTTTGTCGGTTTGCCCTTCAGCAACTGGGAGACCACGCTACGTTTCTCCGACGTGTGATACTTACCGATGAAGCAATGTTTGCTAACCACGCTAATGTGCGTAACATGCACTACTGGGCAGCCGAAAATCCACACTGGCTTCGTCAGGTGCAACGTCAACGGCCGTGGAGCGTAAACGTATGGTGCGGCATCATACAAAATTATATTGTGGGACCTTCCTTCTTCTCAGGCTTCCTAAACGGACATTCGTACGCACACTTTCTGACGAACATACTGCGGTTCTTCTAATCTTCTAGAAGAGGTACCACTGCAACAGGACGGTTGTCCAGTTCACTCATCCCGAGAACATTCCTGGACGTTGGATAGGACGAAATTCTGTTGTCAAATGGCCTGCGAGGTCCCCCGATTTGATTCTTCTTGATTCCTTTCTTTGGGAAACATTCAAAGATGCAGTCTATGACGATGCCCCAACGAAGCCAGACGATATGTGTCGTCGAATCGCCAATGCATGCTCTACCATATCATCCACTGTAATTACATCTGTTCATCGCTCTTTCGAAAGGCGATTGCAAATATGCCTTTCAGTCCATGGTCAACAGTTTGAACACATGCATAAAGAAAGGATAAAGGTTTTTTTTCTTTTTTTTTTTTTTTTTTTTTTTTTGGAAAACAAAATTCATATTATGTCATTTAGGTGGTTACCAAATAATTGTTAGTAAATTGTTTATTTCATTTACACGTGTACGAAATTCCATTGCAATGTCGAATAAGTCGACAGCGTGCGTTCCACGTAGTCGGTAACACTGTCATTAGGCGCTGATGTTCAGCATGAAACGATGTTTCATTAAGAAAAATATTTATTTTGCGGTGTACAAGGGCCACCAAAGTGTTTCATTTGAATGAATGTAGCCCATATGACATAATTTAGAGCAGTATGTATTTTACTTCTAAGAAGCTCACATCCACGTACAGGAAGAGATAGGCCAAACGTTCCTTCTAACATTTACATATTTAATACAGTAGTTACTTTTTGCAACTTATCAGACCTCTTTATTTTTGAAGAATGAATTGCTGATTTCTGTTTCAGCTCACGTTAACCTAGGAGGACACACTAAAATGAAATAGTTTTTCTAAGGCCTTTGCGATACGCAAGAGGGCAGCCTCTGACGTATTTCCATATACGACATTCTTAAGTGAACCTGCATCTAGGTCGTAGGTTCATTCAAGGCAAAAAAAGCTTTATTCTCCTGGCGCAGGCCTACCTTCGGGTATACAACTAGGCAGCCTAGTAACAAACGCCTGCTTGACACTGTTTGCACAGCAAGTGGAGAGAAAGAAGCGTGATCGCTCTCCACCTCCGCCAACATCAACTAAGCTTGCCTCTGTTTTGCAGGAAGAATATCATAAGATACCCGTGAAAACCCATCAGGTCTTCTCCAGTACGCCGATGACACCGCCTTCCTTGCCCCCGCCCCCACCCTGCAACGCTCCCAGCATCTTCTCCAATCCCATCTTGACCGGTTCACCACTTCGTGTAACCAGTGGCTTCTCAAGGTCAATCCTTCCAAAGCCCAGGCAATCATTGTAGGCAAAACTACCCCTTCGTTCCGCCTCCTTGATTTTTATGTCACCATATACAGCCGTTCTACTCACCACACGCCCATCCTCAAGTACCTTGGTGTCACCCCTGACTCCCCTGACAAAAATGGTTCAAATGGCTCTGAGCACTATGGGACTCAACTGCTGTGGTCATCAGTCCCTAGAACTTAGAACTACTTAAACCTAGCTAACCTAAGGACATCACACACATCCATGCCCGAGGCAGGATTCGAACCTGCGACCATAGCAGTCGCACGGTTCTGGACTGCGCGCCTAGAACCGCGAGACCACCGTGGCCGGCGACTCCCCTGACAGTCGCCCTTTCCTGGACCCCCCATCTCTGGACGATCCAAGCCAAGGCTCACGACTCCACCTCCTCAAACTCCTCTCTGGCCGCACATGGGGTCTGGACCCCTCCACCATCATCCACACTTATAAATCCCTCATCCGCCCCATCCTCTGCTACGTCCATCCCTCCTGGATTTCCGCCCCTCCCACCTACTATAAGTCCCTCCAAATCCTTGAACGCCACATGCTTTGTCTCACCTATCACATCCATCTCCCATACCCCATGTGGATCCTATACGACTTGATTCCCTTCCATCACCTTCTCCTTTTCCTTCAATGGATAAGGATGCTTTACACCTCCCGCAAGCTCGATCCCCCACACCCACTTGTCTCTCCAATCCTCGCCCATCCCAACCCACTGCCGTGCCTCTATTCTTGCATTCCACCTGCTCTCCATCTTCACACATTCCATACCCTTGCCCAAGGTGGCTTCCACCAACTCTACCTCCCTGATGATGTCCTTGTTCCGTCCATCTACCTCTCCTACCAGCTCTGACTCTCCACTCCCATTCCCCCCCACCCTTTTACCCCTCTCTCCCTTCTCACTTTCCTTTTTCTCCCCTCCTCTCTCCCAACTCTTCCACTTCCACCCCCCTCGCCAGGCTTCCAACCCCTCCCCTCTCCCCTCCTCCCACTCTCCCTTCTTTCTCCCACTGGCTCCACCCCCCCCTTTTCTGCCCTCCTACCTCTCCTTTCCACCTGGAGGCAGATTCCCCCTCTTCAGCAGTGTGCTTGTGAGTGCTTCGCCGATGATCGTCACCAGTGTTTCTGTACGTCAGTGTTTCTCCGTTGTGTGCTACAGTGTTTTCATCAGTGTTCTCCTATGTTTGTGTCTCCAACTGGATGTCGTCGTCTGTTCAACTGGTGACACCCTTTGTGTACAGTGCCTTCCGTCGAGCGATTTGTAACGTATTGTGTAATTTTCATCATGTATTACCATGCTTTTTATATTTTTCGGTCTTCTATGTCTATCTGTTATGTCTACTGGCTCATCTCAGGCATGAACTAACAATAAAGAAAAAAAAAATCTGGACCTGTATTTATCTATCCCGAGACGACTGGAAGCCGTTTTGAATGCCATCCAGTTTCATACACTGTATCAGACACGGCAATGTGTTGCTTATTGGTGTTTCCATACTTTTGTCCAACCCCTATCTCTGATATAAAAATCTTGAATGTTATTAATAATTAGTGATGAATGAGGGTGTGAATGATATTGTGTAATCGACAAATGCGTCGCATATATGACATTATGTGCTAAATGTAAAGTAACCAGCTAGTGTAAGAACCGTTAGAAGTAAAATTACAATGTAATTTGATTTCGATGAGCAACATATTTCTGTATTGAAAATAATTTTAATCACGAAACCTGAGTTTCTCCTGGCGTCGAAAATGCTGAAAAGATAGCACACACACACACACACACACACACACACACACATACACACACACACACAAACACACAGTAAACCTTATCGCCACCACACAACCAAAAATGACCGATGACAGAAGTTATTGATAGTGAGGGTTATCCTATAAGACTCCGAACGGAGCCAAATTTGAATGCAGAAGATCTGATGATTCAGCCAGTATATTATACACCACTTCCAGTCCAGCGACCATTGTAATTACGACCTACACCTACCGGGTTTTTCCTGTGTAATGAGCCGAGAGGTTCTAGGCGCTTCAGTCCGGAACCGCCCGACTGCTACGGTTGCAGGTTCCAATCCTGCCTCGGGAATGGATGTGTGTGATGTCCTTAGGTCAGTTATGTTTAAGTAGTTCTAAGTCTAGGGGACTTATGAGCTCAGATGTTACGTCCCATAGTGCCTAAAGCCATTTCAACCATTTTGAACCTTGAAGTAAAAATATTATTTCGCTGCCCGGGAAATTTGCGTGTATTTGTCCATTCAGAATACCCTGAAAACCCCGAAACATTAAGGACAACAAGTTATACACCAATTACAATACGCCAGGTAACAACTGCCCTGGGCACTTCTGTTCAACAACTCGCGATTAGCGCAAGTTTACCGGACCCCAGTAATGGATGTTATGTCTGTTGAACCCACCGTGATTACTGAGGGCTGATTAATCTGAGAGCAGTAGATTTACTTCTGTTTGGTCACAAGTCTAGTGGCAAAACATGAAGCGATTAAGAAAATCCTCTCCACAAAAATGCTAATGCAGCAAAGTGTGTCACTGATATTCTTCAAACCGTAATTTTCTGAAGCCACTGTGATACTCCACATTCACGAGCAGCATCTCAAGAAGATGTGTGAGACAGTATGACAAAAGCAGCTTAAACTGAAAATTCCTTTCTTTCTCCGTAACGATACTTCTGTGTATCGTTTCCTAAGACATGACAAGATGAAATTATCGCCAGTAAGCATACGGCACAAAGTGCATTTCTCATGTTGCTTTTGGATTCTCTCAAATTTAAATCATTTCAGTGTATTCTTCAATGGTATAACCCACTGCACTCACTATTGTAAATCGTGACACCGGACCCAGGAGAACCTTATAGACAAGTAATGATAGGTCGATGTATGGTCGTGTTATGGAACACAGATCCGAGATGAAGAGGGAACAACACCCTTCACTTGTGGGTATTCACAGTAGGACGTTCTCTAATGAAATTCAATCTGCAGCATGACACTTTCCCACAAGACCTAATCAGTTTCTAGTACATATCAGCGGTAGTGCGGCCAGTGTAGTCTTCTGTTAAACACTGTGAGGGCATTCGTGCTTATAATTAGTAAAACGTGATTCTTCGAGTCACTGCGTTTGGCTTTCTAGTAGTTAGTTCAGTGTACTGTGGGTTAACTTTTTGGAGTTTCGTAGATAGGGAATGAAAGTGGTAGTCCGAGGTATTTCTGTGATATAACTAGGTGAATTTGATGGTTGCGGATTTCTGGGTAGAGAACTCTAGCATACAAATGTTGGGTTTGTGCACGATTGCTAGGGGAATACCTCTGGTTACACGAAGTGGTGAAGTTCTTCAGATGGACCTTAAATACTACTGAGACTAAGGTGAGACCGACAGTGACGAATACGGTAGCGCCGGTCGGTGTGGCCGAGCGGTTCTAGGCACTTCAGTCTGGAACCGCACTACCGCAACGGTCGCAGGTTCGAATCCCGCCTCGGGCATGGATGTGTTTGATGTCCTTAGGTTATTTAGGTTAAAGTAGTTCTAAGTTCTAGGGGACTGATGACCTCAGAAGTTAAGTCCCATAATGCTCAGAGCCATTTGAATACGGTAGCGTCAATATATTCCCATAGGGAAGTTGGGCTACGATTCTGGGGCACGAAATACGTGTAGGAGAAAAATAAGTGGCAATAGGATTGTTACTTGGAACATGCCTTCGAATACGTGTGTGCAATATCGTTGTGCGGGATGGGACAGCTGCATAGGATGCAATTAGGCAGATGTACGAAGGCAGGTTAAAAGTAATTCCTTCGACTTTTGAAATCGAAGAGTTCGTTTACACGTGGAACATACACGGTACGTTCAAGTATACGAAGAGGAATAATACGACTGCAAGATCAATGACATATATTCGGATTAAAAAGGGAGTAAGACAGCAACGCAATCTACATATCGAACAAACAGTGACAGAATTAAAAAAAAAGAAGTTTTATGAGTGGGATCAGAATTCAGTGTGCAAGACAATGATCATAAAAAAGCCGGACCACACTCTGCGACATCGGCAACAATCCGGCACCTTGGGTTCACTGTCCTCGCTCATCCTCCTTACAGTGCTGCTGTCACCCCGTCCGATCCTCCCCCGTTCCCAAAACTTAAAAAACCCCTTCGAGTGCTTCACTTCGATTGTCATGCAGCAGTGCAAGTAGAGGTGGGATGAACGTTCGTCAGCGACGATGTCAAAAATAACATTCTATCGTTGGGAGAAATGTCGCCGCAGTTGAGAAATAAATATGTTGCCATGTAGAAAAAATACATTAAATGCATTCACAGTCGCGAAAACGAACAACCATCAGCTGTATAACGGAGTGACGTCAATGCAAATTTGTGCCGCAGTGGGTATCAAACCCGGATTTTCCACTTTACGTTAGCGGTAGCCTTAACCTCTTCGCTTAACCGTGCACGACACACGGCCAGACCCAGATTTCAGCAGGTTCTCGTTCCCGTGTCACTACCTGAACTCATTCACACGTTCCCCTGAAGTAAATGACACTTTAATTGAGTCAGTGCCTGGTATAGACGCACAGACACGATACTGTAGCGGCTGTGTTGTTAAAAAGAACGATGCTGCGTTCCTCCGGACATAGTGGGCAGAGACTTTCAAGTAAAATGTTGGAAAATGTCCCCTGCTGTACAGGAATTATGCAGGGTGAAGTGAAATTCGCGCAGTTGGGCTTCACAGCGCGACTCCTCACATGCCAGCGATAAAAAAATGTCTGTCACAAAATTTCAGCGGGGAGCACATCCCGCAGAAAAGGACGTTAAAGAGTGGCAATCTGGCAACACTGTAACCACATGTACAGTAACTACCTTTGTCTACAGACGGGTCTAGTCCTGTACAGTTGGTGCAGGGGATCGTGTTTCAGGTTGGCATGTAGGAGGTCGAGTGTTCGATCCTGGGTTCCAGCAAATGCTTTTCGTTTGGTAACTGTAGACCAGGTGGTACGGTATCTGGCATTTCAATCGTCAACAGCGATTGCAGCGGGTCCTCTGGAAAACATTTGCTCTTACATACTACAATTGTAGATATGGAAGATTGGTCAGCTTTCAAAGCAGCCCTTTCCACGCCGTGGGCTCGAATTTATTCGCACCACTTCATTTACTAGACGCGAAAACTGTTTTCTTTGTACCTTCTTCTAGCGGTCACATTAATTAGAACCAACTACTATTCTTGCCTAGTTCAGTTCCATTACATTTCGTTAGGGCCTTCAGTTGTCAGTAGGAGGACTAGAAACATGCTTTGCAAAAATGTCCAGACTCGGTCCCATTAATTGTTCCAACCGTCTATTTCTTATTGGCTAACCGCGTATATGTTGTGTTCAGCATTACAAAATGTTGTAAATTTAGGATAGATGCGACATAAGAAGCGGTATATACATTACAGTATGAAGTGTCATAATGAAATAAGCAAATAAAAAAAAATTGGCACCAACCCTGGGTTGAACCTTCAACCTCCTGCTTGCCAATCCAAAGCTCTCCGCACTGCAGCAACTGCACAGCACAAGCAAAGTTTTCTTGCAGAGACGATTAGCATACTTGTTGTTACAGTGTTGCCAGATTGCCACTCTTTAACGTCCTTTTTCTGCCAGATGTACTAGCTGCACGAAACTTTGTAAGAGATATTTTTTTATCGCTGACATGTGAGGAGTCGCGCTATGCCGCCCGAGTGCTCGAATTTCGCTTTGCCCTGTATAATTTGTGTCTGAGTACACTTTATGAAACTGGAACGATAACATATGGCAGTTTGGAGCGGGTTATGACTCGTGCACATATAGCGAAGGAGTTAAGCCGACCGTTCCCATAGAGTGGGGTATCCGGGTTCGAAACCCAGCCAAGTACTAATTTTCTTAGCCGTCATTCACTTACATGGGTAGTGGTTGTTCATATTCGCGAGCGCGAATACATTTCACGTATTTCATAACGGCTGTAGCCGCCGCAATGTCTGTCGAAGGAATAATGCTTCGCATTTCTTAATAACACAGGAACCTCAATGTCATATGTACAATTTTAATATAGTTTATTTTACTTAAAAAGTTTAAGAGTTTTGACATAAAAATTAAGAGGCATTACTTTTCAGCACTCCGTTCTAACATAGTGAGAGTGCATGCAATTACCATGTACTCACAGATGTAGGATCAAGAGGGATTACTTGTTCCTTACACTAGCAAGGATCGTCTTCCACGGTAAGCCCTCATTGTTCGAAATAAGCCTGTACGTGAAACGCTGGTGAAATCACACCACTAAGCAGGAGAGTCTCCGATGCAATTACAGTGCTGTGTAACTTAGAACTCTCGTCGGGACGAGGATGAGCTGAGGCGACGTGCAGGGATGCAAGGTGAGGAGCGAGCTGGGGGCGTTGGAGGCCGCTGGGAGGCGGCGGGGGTGGCGGCGGCGGTGGCGCCGTCCGTGACAAACAGGCGGCGACAGCGCGGGCCGCCCCCGCTAATTGGATCCGGCGGCCCAGCCACTTGCTGCTCCCGCTGGGAAACGAAAATGTCGCGCTATTACGGACAGCCGCCAGCGATGTTGGCAGCACTGGCGGCCAGGGATTCACGCTATCGGCGCACGACTCGAGACGCGCCGTTTTGCTTCTGGCGTGGAACAGTTGAGTACTGTACATCCACATAAATACTACGCAAGCTGCCGCACTGTTCATGGCGGAGACTGCAACGTTGCAGTATTATCGATTTTCTGCCCAACTGCACTCGTTTACCGAGCGCCGGGGAAATGACTGCGTCTATGCGTCTGAACGAAGAGTAACGTTAATTACATTAATTTCAATCTCCAACTAGAAGAAAATAGATTTGCCTAATCAGTTTCTTTTATAACTGAGATATGTAACTGCAGTCCTGATGTAACTGCAGTCCTGTTATACACCGCATTGTATGCTCTAAAGCGCCGTAGAACAGTTTTTTCTTTTTTTCTTTTTGAGTAATCAGCGTTGTGACTGGTTTAATGCGGCCCTCCGCGAACTTCTTTCCGTGCCAATCTAATCATTTCAGTGTTGTACTTGCACCCCACTGCGTCATTACTTTCTACACCTACATCCACATCGACATTTCCATGATTATTCTGCAATTCACAGTTAAGTGCCTGACTGAGGGTTCTTCATCTTACCACGTTCAGGTTATTTCTCTATCGTTCCAATCTAGAGCAGTATACAGGAGAAACGAACGCTTAAATCATTCCGTGCGAGTTCTGATTTCTCATATTTTATAATAATAATCATTCCTCCCTATGTAGGTGGGCACCTACAAAAGATCTCCACACTCTGAGAAGAAAGCCGGTGACTGAAATTTCATGAGACGATCCTGCCACAACGAAAAACGCGTTTATTTTAATGATTGCCATTACAATTCTCACTCTCTCCCCTGCTTCGCGATAATACAGAACTAGATGCCCTTCCTAGAACTTTTTCGGTGTCTACCACAATTCTTATATGATGCGAGTCTCATACTGCACAGGAGAACTCCATAAGAGGGTGGACGAGGGCACGGTAGGCAGTCTCTGTAGTAGACCTGTTCCATTTTCCATATGTCATACCAATGACAACAGTCTTTGTTTTGTTTTCCCCACAACATTATATATGTGCTCGTTCCAGTTTCGTAATTGTAATCCCTAAGTTTCTAATTGAATTTTCTGGTTGCATTTAGTACTCATGTGGACTGCACACTTGTTGTTTAGAGTCAACTACCGCCTTTCGCACCATACAATCGTTTTTCAGTTTGTCTTGATCAGCTGATGACTTTATCAGGTGGTAAATGACAACACCGCCTGAAAACAATGTAAGAGAGCTGCTGAGATTGTCTGCTAAGTCCTTTCCGTAGAGAAAGAACAGCAGAGGGTTTATAAGGCTTCCATTGGAAGTGGCAGATATTAATTCTGTTTTACTTGATGACTTCTCAGTTACTCCAATTTTCTGGATGTATTCCTACCTCTGTTTTCCTCTACAGTTTTTACCCTCTGCAGCTCCCTCCAGTACCACGGAAGTCTCCTAATGCATGTTCTAATATCCTGTCTCTTCCTCTCGTCAGTGTTTTCCACATTTTACTTTCCCCGCTCATTCTGCGGAGAACTTCCTCATTCCTTCTCTTACTAGTTCATCTAATTTTCAACACCCTCCTCTAGTGCCACATTTCAAACGCTACGGTTCTCTTTTTTTCTCGGTTTTCCCACTGTCCACGGCTCACTGCTATATAATCCTGTGTTCCTAGCGTACTTACTCAGAAGTTTCGTCTTCAGAAACTAGGTCCTATGTTTTACAGTAGTGGATCACTTTTGGGCAGTAAAAACCTTTTTTTCTATACTAGTCAGCTGTTTTTGTTCTTCTGGCTTCATTCGTTGTTTGCTATTTTGTTTTCAAGGTAGCAATAGCAGATTTCCTTAACTTCGTCTACGTCGTTGTCACAAACTTTGGTATTAAATTTACCGCTAATCTCGTTTCTCCTATTCCATATTACTTTCGTCTTACTCTCAATCCATATTTTGCACACAAGAAAGCGTTCATTCCATATAGTAGATCCTGAAATTCATTATCACTTTCACTGAGGACAAAAACGTCGTCAGTGAATATTATGACTTTCACCCTGAATTTTGATCCTAATCACGAGAGCTTCATTTTCATTTCTGTCATTGTTTTTTAGATGTATAAAATGGTTCAAATGCCTCTGAGCACAATGGGACTCAACATCTGAGGTCATCAGTCCCCTAGACTTAGAACTACTTAAGCCTAACTAACCTAAGGACATCACACACATCCATGCCCGAGGCAGAAGTCGAACCTGCGACCGTAGCAGCAGCGCGGTTCCGGAGTGAACCGCTGGGACACAGCGGCCGGCTGTTAGATGTATAGATTGAAGAGCAGTGCCGAGAGACTGCACTTTTGTCTTACACCATTTTTAATCCCAGTACGATTTTCTTGATCTTAAAGTCGTATTTCTCCCTCTTTGTACTTGAACATATTATAATTACTCGTCTTTCAATATATCTGACGTCTTGCATCATTTTACACTGTCGAACGCTTTTTGTAATTCGTTTGATCCTATGAATGCATACTGATTCTTTTTTTAAGACTCGCTTCAATGGTCGACCGCAACATCAGCACTGATCCTCTGGTACATTTTCCTTTCCGAAAGCCAAACTCACAGTCACCTAAAAGATCCTCAATTTGTTTATCTTTCTTCTGTATGTTATTCCTGTCAGAAAACTGGATGCCTGGACTTTTAAGCTGATTGTCCGATGATTCTCACTCTTATCTGCCCTCAGTACCGTAGCACACAACATAGATGAGCCGAAAGAAAATCTCGCAGCCCATCTTTGCATTATGATAGGGCTGTGCCTCTTACTTTTGTCTCCTGTGGTAGCCTGCAACGGTACCGTAATACTCATCAGCCCAATCCGAGATGTGCATTCGTGGTAGTATAGCGGTAGCACACACTCTAGGGGGTTCTCTAAATTTACACATCAGGATTTCGCAAGGATTACGGCGACTATCTTCCGTAGCCATTTCAACTGAGATGACAAAAGCCGTAGGATACCACCACTATCAAGTCGGATCTCCTTTTTCCGGGCGTTGTGCAGCAGCCCGACGTGGTCTCGCTCTCGCCGTTCGAAGACCCCTCAGAAATATTGAACCAATTTGCCTTTGCAGGCGTCCGTAGTTGCGAAAGTGTTGCCAGAGCACGATTTTGTGCACGAACTGTCCTCTAGCTTATGTCACATCGTTGTTTAGGCACATGAAGCCCATGAATACAAACGGTCTCCAAGTAGCTGCACCTAGTAGTGGGACAAGGGGGGCATCAGCCCACTCAGCATTGCTGTCAAATTTATTCAAGATGGCGGATCCAAGATGGCGGCGTTAGTTATGGCAATGTCGCAATGACATCATGGCGAGAAGTTCAAATTTTGGTGGGAAAATAACCAACTGGGCTACCACCACCAACCTAACGCCTTCCCCTCCCCTCCTCCCCTTCTCCCCCCCCCCCAGAAAAGTGTGGAAAGTTCAAATTTTGGTGGGGAAATAGGGCACTTGGGCTACCTCTACTAACCTAAGAAAACGGCGGGAAAATATGTCACTTGTGCTACCTCCAATAACCTAAGTCATCCAACCACCACCTCTACCTTGTAACTGGCAGGAAAATGACTCAGACTATGCTGGGCTGCTGGATTGGATGGACATAAGTATTTTGCATGCAGTGTTTATTTAAACAATTTGCGTTGTCATAAGCAGTCACTCCATCCAGTGTGTTCACCTTGAGGTCTGGAGTCCAACTGATGTAGTACACAGTACTGCCACCAGAGGGCGCTATCATCCCATGGAGACCTGCGGAAAAATGGTGGGAAAAGGACTCAGTGCTGGGCTGCTGGACAAAGCAAAGAGTGAACTTTATTTATTTTGAAACAATTTATTTAGGGATGGATTGCACATAGTATATTTATTACTCTGATACAAAACCCTAGCTACTCGCCATCGCAAGCACAGCTAAAAGGCTGTTAGTGGTATACCGACGTCACATATCTATGTAAACAACAGTCAAGTCGCCCTTTGGATGTGCTATAGAAATCTGTTGTAATGCTTCCCAGAATAACACAGGTTGCATTGTTGCTAGCGATCCTAATGGGACAGCCAGTCCATTACATATCAGTCTCTTCTCAAAATTCATAAAATGTCGAAGTAATGGTTAGTGGCCACTTTTATAGGAGCTGTTCACGAAAATTTCGCAGGATAACATCAATTGCATTCTTCCTGATGGTCCTAAAGAGGAACCCCATTCATCACGTGTGACCCTTCCTAGAAATCATTAAGTCCTGCTTTCAACAAACGCCTCCAAAATGGCAAATCCCATGGCTATGTAGAGGCTACAATGTCTCAGCACAAATGATGTCTTCTGAGTGAATGGAACATTCTGATTGGCTCTTACTGAATTTACCTGGTAAACTGCTGATGCTGCCATTGTGGGAGTACAGTCTGCCTTTTTTTTCTGCAGATGAGACTTGCAGCAGCAAAACTATGTTGTACAGATCGTCAGATTGCACTGACAGTTAAACCCTGAAAATGTGGTCTACAGATAATCAAATATGGGAAGGCACTTCCTCAGTTGCACTGCACTGCCACTGACTACGGAAGCTTGAATATTTCAGCGTGAAACCGATCTCCAACCTGGGTATATATCACCACATACCATATTGATGTCGTAAACACGCAATTCGTATCCTGCGCCACACAAAATCATTACTTTATCATCCTGCATATAGCTAGCGACCACCAGACACTCGTACATATACTGCGAGGACTGTTGTACAAAGGCTGGGTTGGTCCCCGTTGGCACAAGGCATCACTGGTTCTAGCCCTGACCTGCTTGCTTTCTACACCAATCTCCAGATTCTGGGATTACAAGAACACATGTATTTTCACATTGTTTGCCAGAATATTATACCATTGACACGACATTTCTCGATATCAAGCGCATAGCTATATCACCTGCACGGCAGTATCGCTTACTCAGTACAAACTTCAGCGAGGTGCAGCGTGCCGTAAACCACTGAGTAACTAGAAACTTATCCCATCTGGGAAGATCTTTACCTGAAAACTTAAAAAAAAGAAGAATGAAATTGATATTTTCACTCGTGATTACCAATGTCGGTGATATAACAGATTCCACTTCATCCTCATAGTTTACAAAGTCAATTAAAGTGTTATCATGTCTAGAGAACCAGCAAACGTGTCTTGACCCACCTTTCACCTGCTAGATACACACACCACAATTGATGTTCTGTCAACCAAATAAAGGCGGGAAATGTGCAGAAATAGTCAATCAGACAACTTTCATAGGAGGGAATAACGGTACAGCACAAACACATATCCATATTGAATCTTCTCAAATTTCCGAAAAGAACACATATGGCCACAAAGGCTGCCCAACACATACTGAGTATTACTTCGCTATTCAGCTATCTAGAGAGCGACGTGGTTAGGTTAGCTACATTCCTGTGCCCCAACCAGTCCTTCCATTCGAATGGCTACTGCCGTTGGTGGGAAAAGTGAATCATTGCTGCCACAGGACCGTCGCCACGCGCCACACACCCCTAGACAGAATCGTCCTAGGGAACTGGCCACACATGTATTTGATCACGGTAGTTACAATTAACTATTTTGATCGCAGTCTCAATTGGACGACATTCGACAATGAGAGAGGTATCAGAAATACAACCTGCTGACGGCCGTGGCTCTGGAACTGGAGATATCTGCACCATCTTATGATTTGACATACTTTTCCCTTTGCTACCCCAGTATTCCACGACAGATCCATACCATCCTTACAATTGGACGTAGTCATTTTCTTTGCACATATCGGAACACGCACACATTTACTTTATAGGCATGATGCTCAAGGCTAACCTATCACCCATCCCCTACTACTAAGTATAGCTCTTCGGCAATAACTGATTGCTGGCAATACGAAACAATACTGACCGAAAATAGGTGATGGGTGGACATGTCTCATAACTTTTCTTGCAAGTGGTACCATAGTGACTTAGAAAGAAAAACGTAACTGTCTTACAAGCCGCCAGATGTTAAAAACACGATTGCAACAACTATGTTACTAATACGTAAAAAACCCGCGTCAGTTGCGAAACGTTACTGGTATTCACCAGGTTTCAGCTAGAGTAATCTTGCCTTCTTCAGAAGCATAAAATAGACTAATACATGCCAGAATAAGGCACGGTCAAATGAAAAGCCAAAGTACCATGGTACCATGTCAAGCTACGTTACTTAGCTGAGGAACAGCCCTAGCCCCAGTTCGTGGAAAGCGGTCGATTAGCCACGGGCACTACGTATGGCACGCGGATATGTACCGAGCAAGAGGGCGGATCACGCGCATGCACGCACGGAAAGTGGATGTCTTTATGTTATGTACTGGGAAATTACCTACAATGTTAAACCGTAATTTGTGAGAGAACAAGGCATTAAGTAGATAGAATCCCGATGAGCATTAACTGTATAACAAGATATTATTAACTGATAAGAAATTTACTTAGACGTTAAGTTCTGCTTGTTAGATTAAAAAATCACATATGATCACCGGTATATTGTATGGTTCCGCACGATCTGGTGAGGGGATGAACAAAGTTATATGTCCACAACGCGAGAACTTCTCAGGGTTAGGAGAAGGTGGAAGTAAAATATTTTCCATTATACATGGAGTAATGCGTCATTTTGTTAAAGCGAAATTCGACTAATGTTGTTATGCTATGGCACTGGATTGCTACGCATTTATGATTGACTTAGTGTGTAAAGCTTAGGGTATCATTTATGACTTTATGCACAGATGGTCGAAGTTGTGTTTAGGAAACCCCAAATAACCCAAACCAAACATACACAAACTATAAATACAGGGTGATTCAAAAAGAATACCACAACTTTAAAAATGTGTATTTAATGAAAGAAACATAATATAACCTTCTGTTATACATCATTACAAAGAGTATTTAAAAAGGTTTTTTTTTCACTCAAAAACAAGTTCAGAGATGTTCAATATGGCCCCCTTCAGACACACGAGCAATATCAACCCGATACTCCAACTCATTCCACACTCTCTGTAGCATATCAGGCGTAACAGTTTGGATAGCTGCTGTTATTTCTCGTTTCAAATCATCAATGGTGGCTGGGAGAGGTGGCCGAAACATCATATCCTTAACATACCCCCATAAGAAAAGATCGCAGGGGGTAAGATCAGGGCTTCTTGGAGGCCAGTGATGAAGTGCTCTGTCACGGGCTGCCTGGCGGCCGATCCATCGCCTCGGGTAGTTGACGTTCAGGTAGTTACGGACAGATAAGTGCCAATGTGGTGGCGCTCCATCCTGCTGAAATATGAATTGTTGTGCTTCTTGTTCGAGCTGAGGGAACAGCCAATTCTCTAACATCTCCAGATACTGTAGTCCAGTTACAGTAGCACCTTCGAAGAAAAAGGGACCAAAAACTTTATTGGCTGAAATGGCGAACAAATGTACAACTAAATGAAACTTTATAGCTCCCTTAATTCGCCGACAGATAGTGCTTAGCTCTGCCTTTTGTCGTTGCAGAGTTTTAAATTCCTAAAGTTGTGGTATTCTTTTTGAATCACCCTGTATAATACGTAACACCATCCACTATATGTAGTCATAAGGGCGACGCGGAAGAAACTCTTAAGGAAAAGGTCAATTATTAGTTAGTTGTGGGTTCAAGACCCCTATGCACTTAAGTATGTTATGCCACCCTAACTGCCGAAGTACACAGTTTAGTGTGTCAGATATTACCTATTTAGGATATTGCCTATTAGGCTACTAACTATTTAGGATGAGGATTATTGTGAGCGTGGTGGAAATACTCACGTAGACTACCAAGAAATACCGACCTAACATTTAAAGTAGGGTGTTTCAGGGCGTACAACGCCGCTGCCAACACACTTATATACTATTTACCGACAAAGGTCAAGCTAATAATTTGAACATGAGCTGTAGTCTTTCCTTTTGAACGGGAACATAAATTAGGAATATGGTCAAATAGTGAGCAAAGTACGTGTCCCACGTTGGTTAATAGCATAAATCAGAACCTAATATTTAAAGTAGGGTGTGACTGGGCGTACAACGCCCCCGCCAGCACACTTGCGTCCTACTGACCGACATAGCTCAAGCATTTACAAGATATAGTCTGCAAACTAACCTTTGATAGGAATAATATCTCAAAGGTTACATTGTATACAGCGTGACTACGCGTGCAACGCTATAGTTTTCGGTAAAATTAGTAATTTCAGTTTGCCAGAGGACCCGATCCATTCCATGTAAACACAGCCCACTCCATTATGGAGCCACCACCAGCTTACACAGCGCCTTGTTGACAACTTGGGTTGAAGGCTTCGTGCTGCCTGCACCACACTCGAATCCCATCAGCAGCTCTTACCAGCTGAAATCGGGCTCATATGACCAGGTGATGGTTTTGCAGTCTTCTAGGGTCAAACTGGCGTGGCCAAGAGCCCAGGGGAAGCGCTGCAGGGGCTGTTACGCTGTTAGCAAAGGTACTCGCGTCGCTCGTCTACTGCAGTAACTCATTAACGCCAGATTTAGCCACACTGCCCTAACGGATACGTCTGTCGTATCCTCCATGTTTATTTCTGCTGTTATTTCACATAGTGTTGCTTGTCCTTTAGCACTGGTAACTCCATGCAGACGTCGCTGCTTCGGTAGTTAAATGAAGGCCGTCGGCCACCGCAGTGTCCGTGGTGAGAGGCAGTACTTGACATTCGGTATTCTCATCACTCTCTTGACACTGTGATCTGGGAATATTGAATTCCCTAACAATTTCCGAAATGGAATTCCCATGGGTCTACCTCCAACTACAATCCCGCGTCTAGAGCCTGTCAATTCATCACATTCGGTCACAGGCAAGTTGGAAAGCTTTTCACATGATTCACCTGAGTATCAATGACAGTTGCGCCAACGTACTGCCCGGTCAACCCTGAGCACATGATACTACCGCTCTCTGTTTATGTCATATAGTGTAATGGTAATGGGTAATTTGGGGTTCTATTAAATGTCGTTGTTGTGGTGTGTAAAACACATGAAAATGTAGCAGCAAGAATAACAGTATTATTTCAAAGAAATAAATAAACTCTGATGATTCTTATTTATGTACTGCTGAGCCAGACTATAACGATTTTCAGTAATTCCACACTTGACATTAAAATGTATGCACCAAATAACTAATATATCACACCAACATCTCTACCCATAACAACACTGGTGTCGTAAATATTTCTGTTTAAAGTCACTGATGAATTAGTTTCGGAAAAATAAATCTTTATGCACCAGATAGCTAATATATCATACCATCATCTCTGCCCATAACAACACTGCTGTCGTAAATATTTCTGTTTAAAGTCACTGATGAATTAGTTTCGGAATAATAAATCTTATGCACCAGCCATAAAATTATTTCATTACGTAAAGTATATGATCGTTCTACTGAATGTTATCTTCACTTTTACAATAGAAAAATAATAAATTCCTATGGGTTCTTGTCCTCGGAGTTCAAATATTGTAATATGAATAGAAAGAAATAGTGTCTGCTTGTTTCTGCAGTTTAAAATTGCCGCTCCGTACTCTCATGTAATGGTGGCAAACAAAGCACAGTCTGGACTGCTGAGGAGACAAAACTTAAAACATTCATAGTTAGTTGTTTAATTACAAATAGAAGTCCGTACACTAGAATTCCATTTAATAAATTTTACGTTATATTTTTTCCTTTGACCACTTATGACGACCTTTTACAATACGTAAAAGAACAGACCTCAGCTTACCTTCGATCTTATCCGCTTCATACAACACAGAGAAGAAGAACATAAGAAGGAAGAATTCCACAGACAATACAAAGCCAATACACTCTTTTAGTGGTATTACCTTGTGTTAAGTGATTATTCTTTGTTGGAAACTGGTTATAAAACAATAAAACGTAATGCCGTTATTTCACAATATAATACTAAGTCTTTTCTCAGTTAAAAGTCATTTCTGATAAAACACTTGTTAATTCACAAGTGCCGAGCACTGTTCTGCACACTGGCGACACAAAATATTCGCGCTAACATTACACTGGCCCTTCGGCAGGAAAAAAATACATTTGTTCATAGTTTTTTTTAATTTTTTTTTATTTTTTACAGTCCACTAAGGCAATGCTACATATAGTTCAATTTTCAGTTTAGATAAATAGTTTTTAAGTTCGCTAAGTTTAGAAAATGGTTAGATAAAACATCAAGTAGTATACCAGATGTCTGGTGGGAATGTGGTAGATTTAAATGGCTTCACTAACTGTACAGTTTCGCAAAAGACCGCAGAGACATCTCAGAATTGCTTATCCCGCCCCTTCCGGGTTAACTGGATCCGGAAAACAGGGAACAAAACCGTCCAACGGGCTTCGAAAAAGTGCAGTTACCTAATCTAAGTGTCAGGCTTGACATGTTCATTATAGAAAATATTTAATCAGTTGTTGAGATCAAAACAGGGCAATAAATGTTTAAAAGTTCATTCCAATTGAAAGAAAATTTGAAGGAAGTTCCTGGCGACGTTGAGTACCCAACCCTGTATCGAGCTGCTGGATCGGAGGCCGAAGAGAGATGGAGGCCGCTGTTGATGGAGGCTGCTGCTGGTTCGCCCCCAGCACGTCGATGGAATGCCATCTGCTGTCAACTGTACCCGGTTCTCGATCTAGTATTTTTGCCACAGATCTTGCTTCCACGTTCCACGTTCATCTCGTCCAGTGTGGGTACATGCAATATCGAAAATCGGTGTCAGTGACAAAGAAATTATTTATTTTATGATGTTGAAGAAGCAAGTTTATCTCCATTCATACGGATTCACTCATTGTATTTACGAAAGATGTTCTGCATATAAGCACTGTTCTGGTTAATGTAGTGAATCACAGTGCTTTTAAATAAATCACACATGTATCAGACTAGTCTGGTATTCATCGTGTGCTTTATTTGTTTCTCACTGTCCGTAAGCATTTGCGCATGGCGCAGCGGAGCCGGGGTTCCACTCGCATAGTTGGCGCGTAGCTGGCTGTACAGTCTGTTTCAAGAGTTTATACTCGTGAGGTTATCTCGTTATATTAACAGTCTGAGGTCTGTTAAAAAAAATTTAACACGTTTCTAGTAGTGGCCATTTTCGCAGCAGCTGTATATAAATTGCAGTTGTTTCATAGAAAATGCCTTTTTTGCATGCTGTACATCGAAATTTTTATTTTTATTTATAAACACAGACGCATTTCGCCTTTCTTACAAGCATCTTCAGTGGGTGTCCTGAAATATTACATGATTTGTCCATTTTTACACATAGGTTATGGTTTCAATTCTGGGTTACAGATTTAAAAACAGTTCCTTAACGTTCTTTATGAAATGGAAAGATGCTTACAGGTAACTTCTAACTCGATGCATCTAAACAAACTGCTTTTTCTCATCTGGAAACCAGAAGTACATCTTACAGTCCACTTTCAGTTCACTGTTTGCTTTACACATCACTGTAACTGCCATCTTTTTAATACAGAGTTTCATTTGTTTTTCTAAGTGTTAGCAACATTCTCAGTTTTCTGCATTGGACTGTTTTGTGAACTGTTTTTAAATCTATAACCCAGATGTGGAACCATAACCTATGTGTAAAAATGGACAAATCATGTAATATTTCGGGACACACACTGAAGATGCTTGTAAACAAGGCATAATGCTTCTGTGTGCATAAAAAAAATAAAAATTTCGATGTACAGCATGCAAAAAAGGAATTTTCTTTGAAACAACTGCAGTTTAAATAAGTTAATTTTTAAGTTTGTTAACAGTTTACCAACGTCCAGTCGTTGATACTAACATACGCACTCTAAGAGGGTTCATATTACCACTGATTTGAGTGGTTTTTCACTGCTTCACACAGTTTTAGATAAAAGAAAAAACACACTGTTTGTGTGTATGTACTTGATTTTTAAAGTTTTCGTGAGATACATAGCACAAATATTGATTACTGCTGGGCTCATAGTTCCACACAAGAGTCAATCTTCATATCACTTTACATTTACACAGCAATGATATTTGCTCAGGTCTACATTTGGTTTTATATCCAAACAGGAAGACGAAAATTATATACCATATTGAGCGTCATATAAAAAATTCACTGATAGAATTTTCTACATTTGTCTTGATAAATACATCATTTTCGAACCGTGTAGATTTCAGTATATCTCCATAAGTTGGAATGTTTTATTCATTTATTGCCATTTATTCTCATTCATTGACTATCGATTAAATCTCATAATTAGTACTTCGAAACAGATGCCCATATTCGGCACACGAACTAGTAAGCAGCTCAACGAGCTAATGGCAAGGCAAAACCCGAAAGTTAAAAGTACCCAAAGTGGTACGCAAGGAGGCAAATGGTCCAAACAGAGCCAAATCGGAAGTAAGTGAACACGCGGACTAGCATTCAACTAAGATCCGTTCGTGTGTGTGCACTACATAAATCAAGGTAAAGTACATTCATGACTGATCCATATTCATAGATGCACGATATACTTAAAGTATATACATATTTACTCCAATACAACCTAGGTAGGAAAAATCAGAAAATCATATTATATTAAAACGTCTATTCTAACTGTTTAAAAATTTTTGTGAATGAACTTTCGGTATTGAAACTCCAAGGCTTTAAATTCTTTAATTGTTCGCTTATGACAATTACGATTTGATCAGGAATTGCAATTACAGTTAAACATATCATCTGGTTACACATGGCCTGAAATAAACCTCTACAAACTATGACACATGAGTAAAAGAATTTACACTAAAACTACTCTATAAATATTATTTACATATTTTACAACGGTGTTTGGAACTGAATATATTTTGTTACTTGCAATCAATGAACTGAGGTTCTTATTGCAAATATTTCTTAGGACCCCTATGACAGTTTAATACTTTCAGTATTGGTATCTTGCAGTAAATAGCAACAGTAATGAGAAATTGAAGCTATCGTGAATGACCCTTCAGATAGTAATGCCACTTTTTATTTTTTTTCTTCTTAATCAGTGATGGCTTAGGATGCGTTCTAAGCAATACTAGTTATCTCTCTCATTACCTCATTCTTATTCGTTCAAGAGACCGAATACGAAGCTTTACAATAGGCATCGTGCGCGTACACTTTCATATCATAAATATAGCCTTTTATAGCACCTGAGCGATCTATGAATACTTTTTGATAGTTACACAACAGATTTACTAATTGCCTAGCTTGGATTTTGTCAATGTATGAACCATCCTTCACTCTCATGGGAGAGATGTCACTCACATTGTTGTGAACATCATCCTTCTGACTAGTATGCCACTCTTTCGGGTGATCACACTCTTACGTAAGCAATTTTTGTCCGCTGACCGCTACATTTACAGGTCCAGTCAGCTGAAGGCTTGCCTCAGTTTCTCGATTTAACTTTAAGGTTACCTTTCGCTCCTGGTACTTCAGTTCGCAGGTTCCTCGGGCGAGGCCCATTATAGCTTCTCTATCCCGGAGAAATTCGAAGCCTAAAATTATTCGTACAGACAGGTTTTTCATAACTAGGAACGTGCACTTGAGGATATCATTTCCGAAGGAAAGTTCTATCTGCGTTCGGAACTTCACCGTCTGTGACTTCTTTCCCAAAGCTCCTATAACTTTGCAGTTGCTCTCTGACAGAACCAGTAATCTGTTGACTTGTATAACTCTCTTGAAAAATTGCCCACTTTATCACTGAAATATTTCCGCCAGTATCAAGGAGTATTGAGGTAATAATTCCATTTACGGACGCTTTAACTGTTGTTTGTATATATTCTGCTGTTTCATTATCAGAGACGGCATCTTCTCGATATAATTCGCCCTCTAATTTCATTCCATCCTGATATCTAATCATATTAATTCAGTTGGGAATAGACCTATTGCCCTCAGTGTGGAGTCCGGTCTCCTGACGAAGGCCTTCAGTGACCAAATCTGTTTTGTCAGATTCTTTGCTGCTTGTTTCGTATCCGGTGATACTTCCACAGTTCTCATATACTCGGTATTATTAGATAGAGGTGGTCTGTTTGGATCCCACGACTGTGAAATCGGACTGTTTGGTACAGGTACAGTCAGTATATAATTTACAGACTGCCCTTGGTTTGCAAAATTGTAGTGGGGTTGCCAATGATTCGGCCCTGGCTGTTGCCAGTACTGATTGTCATTGCGCATATTTTTCGGTCTATCTTTGTATGGACTTCCCGATTTGCTATCGTTTCTCTTTTATTATTTTGATGGTTATTATTTGCATTGTCATTCGAATACTGTCTCTGATTATCATTCGCATGTTGGTACTATCGGTTTCCTTGATGATTATGATTACTAGGATTTTCCTGTTTCTGGTGACATTTATCTTTTCCATTGTAATTGTTATTACCATTAAATTTATTTTATTTCTTCTTCGGACTATATTCGCCCTTAGTACCGTTGTCCCCATTCCAAGCGATTTTCCATTGGAATAGTTGGTATTCGAACTTACTTTATCTGAACCTTTTCGTACATCTTCCTGGACCAGATCTAGAGAGGCTATTACGACAGAAATTCTTTAAGGTCAGTGTCCGTAACACTGAACAGCTTTTCCCTTATATTAATCGGTAACCTTGCTTTTAGTACTCTCAATAGATCTCGGATAGTGACCGGCTCGACCCAATACCTAGTCATACTTACGTATTATTGAAACAATTTTCGTAGAGAGCCAATCTTCGGATTATATACTTCTGCACTGTAAACAATGTTCTAAGTCTTTCTTGTGTCGAAGCTGACCAAAACTGATCAAGAAATGCCCTCTCAAAATCACTGAAAGTTTGGCAAGTCTCGGTAGCATTTAATGCCCAAAGCGAAGCGTCACCCGCAATATGTGATACCACGAACTGTATCTTCTGTTCTTCCGTCCAAGATTTCTGAAGGGCACTTCTGAACTTACGTGTAAATACAACTGGGTGGATATTCTTTTTGCTCACTTCATTGAAAATCTGAAACTGACGATGTTTAATGAGGCTTTCCTCATGCATCAGTGTACTGAAATGCACGGATCGGCTTTCATTAGCAGGCGGTGTCCTCGCTTTGCTACAGGTACAGTCCGCTTCTAGTTTTGAATTTCTAGTATGCGCCAGTGGCTGTAGTAACAAATGTTGGCTATCATGGCTTGACTTATCATAAATTGCAGCAGAGATCGCTGGTAAACTTGGTGTATTACTCTGATTTATAAAATGACCAGTGAACAAATGTTGTGGTCTATTCTGCACTGCCACACTAGCAATCGGCATATGTTCAATTTTAGAGTCTTCATTACTGGATTCTGACGTTACTCCTAAGTTTCAACTGTCTAGATTAAAAACCCTGGCTATCTCCGTTTGTACTTGTTTCTTCACTTCGGTCTGTATTTTACCTTCAATTATGTCTATGGCAGTAGTCAGCGTTTCAAAACTAGTTTCTAAGTTACTGATTTCAGTCTGCATATCATTTACTTTGGTGGGAATGTTTCTCAACGGTTTGATCGTGTCTTTAACTGCATTTATCTCCGCATTAAAATGTGCTGACAATGCTTTATCCCTGTTGATTATCACTTGCTTAATATTTTGGACAAGTTCTTTGTCCCGCTGGATAAAGACCTGATTTGTTTGTTCAAAGAATTTACTTTCTCTTTCCGGTTCTTTTAATTTGCTTTCCTCTGATTTTAAAGCCTTCGCTTCTAAACGCTACTGCTCTTTAAGAACTTCTTCTTCCCTACCTTGCTTTTCTATCCATTCTAATTTCTGAAGTAATATGACTAATATATTGCCATCTGGCAATGGTATAACTTGAGTATTGGTAAGTCCTGCCCCCTTGCCCGGTGAGATTTCTATCATTAGCTTCTACAGATTTCACTACTGGAGTGTCACTCAGCACTGGCGACTCCTCATTTTCAATATCACTTGACATATCCGGTAAAAGAATATTATCATCAACATTCAAGGTGTCTACCTCCTGCACCAAAGTGTGCTGAATTTGGCTCACTTGAGCATCTGACACTAAATCTGTATCAGCCTGCTTATTCGTTTTTAGTCTGCTTCTTAGGCCTAACCATATTTATCAGCAAGTATCTCACACTATGAAGTAATTACAAAAAGTTCAAATCTCCTAAAATATTCTGTAACTAACACAGGAAATAATCACTACAACTAAAAGTGTGTTTGTGTACACAATTTATTAGATACAAGAAAATATTTGAAAATGCTTCTCGCAGCCAGGATATGATGCTTTAACTTGTTATAGCTGGAGTAATTTCTTCTGTGGCGCATGATTAGAGGTGAATTGCGTTGCTAGCAGTATATGTATTTCTGTTCCTGCGTGTAGCCGATATGCGACTGTGTTAGTGAAACAGGAATGCATACTGCTTGCAAACCGCCAGGTGACGGTTTGATATTTGCAGCACTATGTAGTACGTTTTGCTGGTATATGGAAGGGCAAACAAATGAAGAATAAATACCTCACAGTGGAATTTATTTGGAGTTCTATTTAATGTTGTTATAGTGGGTAAGTGTTATTGTAAAACATATGAAAATGTAGCAGCAAGAATAACAATATTGTTTGAAAGAAATAAATAAACTCTTATAATTCCTATTTATGAGCTGCTGCGCCCGACTATAACGAGTTTCAATAATTCCATGCCAAATAAGTAATATATCACACCACCATCTCTGCCCATAACAACACTGCTGTCGTAAATATTTGTATTTAAAGTCACTGATGAATTAGTTTTGGAAAAATTAATCTTACGCACCAGCCACAAAATTATTTCATTACGTAAAGTCTAAGATTGTTCTACTGAATGTTATCTTCACTTTTACAACAGAAAAATAATAAATTCCTGTGGTTTCGTGTCCTCGGAGTTCAAAAATTGTAATATGAATAGAAAGAAATAGTGTCTGCTTATTTCTGCAGTTTAAAATTGCCGCTCCATACTCTCATGTAATGGTGGCAAACAAAGCACAGTCTGGACTGCTGAGGAGACAAAACTTAAAACATTGATAGTTAGTTGTTTAGTTACAAATAAAAGTCCACACTAGAATTCCATTTATTAAATTTTACGTTCTATTTTTCCTTTGACCACTTATGACTACATTTTACAATACTTAAAAGAACAGACCTCAGCTTATCTTCGATCTCACCCGCTTTATACCACATAGAGAAGAAAATACGAAGGAAGAATTCCACAGACAATACAAAGCCAATACACTATTTTAGTGGTATTACCTTTTGTTATGTGGTTATTCTTTGCAGGAAACTGGTTATAAAACAATAAAACATATTGTCGTTATTTGACAATATAATAATAATGCACAATGTAATAATAAGTCTTTTCTCAGCTAAAAGTCATCTCTGTAAAAACACTCGTTAATTTACAAGTCCCGAGCGCTGTCCCACACACTGGCGACACAAAATATTCGCGTTGACATTACAATAGCTATCCCTGTCACAATACAGACTACTACCGGCAATGAGTTTCAGAGTGTCTTTTCTATCTATCGACATGTACACAAAGCTCTGTCAGTCACAGTATTTAGATAAGAGGTTAAAGAGAAGCGACAATGAAACAGCACTGCATATTTCATGTATTTGACCAACAGAATAATTTCAACAGTTTCGAGACAGAACTTGATATCAGAAAGTAACTGTTTGTTCATTATTAATGAATTTATGTTCACACAGCCAGAAAGTTTTGTTGGTCACTGCATCATGGGAGAAACACTCGGGAAATGTCACGCAAAGCTGTTAAACAGTAGAAGAAAACTACACTACTGGCCATTAAAATTGCTACACCACGAAGATGGCGTGCTACAGACGCGAAATTTAACCCACAGGAAGAAGATGCTGTGATGTGCAAATGATTAGCTTTTCAGAGCATTCACACAAGGTTGGCGCCAGTGGCGACACCTACAACGTGCTGACATGAGGAAAGTTTCCAACCGATTTCTCATACTCAAACAGCAGTTAACCGGCGTTGCCTGGTGAAACGTTGTTGTGATGCCTCGTGAAAGGAGAAATGCGTACTACCGACTTTGATAAAGGTCTGATTATAGCCTATCGTGATTGCGGTTTATCGCATCGTGGCATTGCTGCTCGCGTTGGTCGAGATCCAATGACTATTAGGAGAATATGGAATCGGTGCGTTCAGGAGGGTAATACGGAACGCCGTGCTGGATCCCAACGGCCTGGTACACTAGCAGTCGAGATGACAGACATCTTATCCGCATGGCTGTAATGGATCGTGCAGCCACGTCTAGGTCCCTGAGTCAACATATGGGGACGTTTGCAAGACAAAAACCATCTACACGAACAGTTCTGCGACGTTTGCAGCAGCATGGACTATCAGCTCGGAGACCATGGCTGCAGTTACCCTTGACGCTACAGGAGCGTCTGCGATGGTGTACTCAACGACGAACCTGGCTGCACGAATGGCAAAACGTGATTTTTTCGGATGAATCCAGGTTCTGTTTACAGCATCATGATGGTCGCACCCGTGTTTGGTGACATCGCGGTGAACGCACAATGGAAGCGTGTATTCGTCATCGCCATACTGGCGTATTACCCAGCGTGATGGTATGGGGTGCCATTGGTTACACGTGTCGGTCACCTCTTGTTCGCATTGACGGCACTTTGAACAGTGGACGTTACATTTTAGTTGTGTTACGACCCGTGCCTCTACCCTTCATTCGATCCCTGCGAAACCCTACGTTTCAACAGGATAATGCCTTTCTGGATACAGAAAATGTTCGACTGCTGCCCTGGCCAACACATTCTCCAGATCTCTCACCTATTGAAAAAGTCTGGTCAATGGTGGCCGAGCAACTGGCTCGTCACAATACCCCAGTCACTACTCTTGATGAACTGTGGTATCGTGTTGAAGCTGCATGGGCAGCTGTACCTGTAGACGCCATCCAATCTCTGTTTGAATCAATGCCCAGCCCTACCAAGGAAGTTATTATGGCCAGAAGTGGTTGTTCTGGGTACTGACTTCTCAGG
Organism: Schistocerca piceifrons; assembly: GCF_021461385.2. Taxonomy (NCBI): domain Eukaryota; kingdom Metazoa; phylum Arthropoda; class Insecta; order Orthoptera; family Acrididae; genus Schistocerca; species Schistocerca piceifrons. Next base: position 522,310,753 of record NC_060143.1, read on the forward strand.
ATCTATGCACCCAAATTGCGTGAAAATGTAATGTCAGTTGTAGTATAATATATTTGTCCAATGAATACCCGTTTATCATCTGCATTTCTTCTTGGTGTAACAATTTTAATGGCCATTAGTGTATGAAAGATAGTTTCGAACCAATATTGCCCTGCTCTTCACAAGGCTTGTCTGCTAAAGGGGTAGCACGTCAGTCAGATTATTGTGAGATGTAGCAGATTATTTCTGAAAACGATGGGCCTCTTGTCCTTAGTAACAAAAAGAAATTGTTATTGAACCTCACTGATCACTCGAAGACATCTCGATTGCACCATCTTCTACTGCAAGTGCGCGCTCGTTGCAGGAGGGGCACGCGTTAGCGGATTATCGGGGCAGGTGTTGGCGCCGCCGGCCGCAGATAAATTGGCGGCGACAGCCGGTGGTTCTTTCCCTGGCGCCGTCGCCATGGCAACGCCGGGCCGCCTGCCCGGTAATTGAATCCGTCGGGCCGGCCGCACGGCGCTGCACCGGGATTAGCTGGTGATTAGCGCCGTGGCGGTTTAGCGGCGCTACGGGTTGTGGGGGCGGGAGGGGGGGAGGCAGGGGCAGGTAGGCAGGGTAGGGGAGGCAACGCAATCAGAGGGCGGCGCTCAGGTAATACTGCGCAGTCGTTACAGGCCGCAGGTCCGCCTTCTGCTAGCGCCCAGCTTCAACACTGGAACAATTCCGACCTGGAGACGGCACGTTGTCTGTGAGACGACAACGCTTCCAACACACTCTCACGAACAATGGTCCTTCACGCGACTAATTCAGTGTTAGCCATTATTTCCAACTTCTAATTGGCTCACAAAACTGTTGAAAATTAATGACACGACGTAAGTTTTTATACGCAGCGACTTGGTTGCTAGAATGGTGAGAGACTAGGCGTTTTAGAACAATACCCAGTTAAATTTCAGCACAATAAAACCTGCCGGGTGATCAACAAATCAGTATAAATTTCAAAACTTAATAAACCACGGAATAATGTGGATAGAGAGGTAAAAATTGACACACGTGCTTTGAATGACGTGGGGTTTTATTAGAACCAACAAAAAAACGAAGTTCACAGAATTTCCGACAGATGGCGCTGGACAGCAAAACGTCAGTGACTGCGCATGACAATCGTGTATAAAAGGAGCTGTAATGAGAGAGAGAATCCTCCGATGTATTTTCCATCCCCGATGATCTCCAGTTCGATTACTCCCTTTTCCCAGATATCCGCGATCGCACTGACACCTCTGTCCCTCCCCTCGCTCCTTGTTTCCAGTACTTGGACAACATTGTACACACGGAACTCAATGCCCTATCACTACACAGGATCTCATTGTTACACTCCGCACAAAACGCAACACCGCTCATAGTCACGATCGTGTCACCTACCGTCACCTTCGTGAAGCTCTTGTCTCTTTCCTCTCCACCCTGGCCAGGCTCTACAATGTAGTCCTGTCCACCGGTTACTACCCCGACCTGTGGAAAACCTCCCGTATCCTCCTGTTCCTTAAACCTGGCAAACCGCCGTCCGCCGTCTCCTCCTACCGTCCCATCAGCCTTACCTCAGTCTTCAGCAAGGTCCTGGAATCTATCCTCACCCGACGCATCCACCAGCATCTCCGCCAGCACCGCCTCCTTCCCGTTACCCAGTGTGGCTTTCGGCCGTCCTTCTCTTCCGACGACCTTCTCCTTCACCTCACTCATCTCCTTTCCGAACAGCTTAATTCCCGTCGCTCCGCAATCTTCCTCTCCCTGGACCTCGAACATGCTTATGACCGCGTATGGCATTCCGGTCTCCTCTTCAGGCTCCAAACCTTCGCCCTTCCCATTAACTACGTCCGGCTGATCGGCTCCTTTCTCTCCCACCATCCTTCCTATGTCACCATCCATAACACAGATTCCTACACCTTTTTCCCCTCTGCCGGTGTGCCCCAAGGCTCCGTCCTCTCCCCCCTTCTGTACCTTTTGTACATGGCGGACATGCCGACGCCGTCAGCCCCCGTCCACATTCTCCAGTTTGCCGATGACACTGCCTTCCTTGCCCTTGCCCCCACCCTACAGCGCTCCCAACACCTTCTCCAATCCCATCTTCACCGGTTCACCACTTGGTGCAACCAGTGGTTGCTCAAGGTCAATCCCTCCAAGACCCAGGCGATCATTGTAAGCAAAACCACCCCTTCCTTCCGCCTCCTTGATTTCTGTCTCACCATCTATGGCCGTCCTATCGTCTTCACTCCCACCCTTAAGTACCTTGGCGTCACCCTCGACCGCCGCCTCGCCTGGACTCCCCATCTCCGGACAATCCAAGCCAAGGCACGCTCCCGACTCAGTCTCCTCAAGCTCCTCTCCGGTTGTACGTGGGGTCTGGACCCCTCCACCATCCTCCACACCTATAAATCCCTCATCTGCCCTATCCTTTGTTACGCCCATCCGGCTTGGATCTCCGCTCCTCTGGTAAATCCCATTCCCCTCCCACCCACCCTCCCAGCTCCCAGAAACTGGCAGGAAAAAGACTCAGTAGTGTGGTCATTTGGAGGGAAATCGATTGCTGTTTTTGGAATATTGTTTAAACAATTTAGACATTGTGTGGAATATTGTTTATTTCAACAATTTAGTGGATTCAAGGCTGTATGTGGAATATTTGGGAATTGGTGGCTCTTTGATGGAGAGGAAGGATCTCATAATAGGAAATTCAAGGGTATGTTGTTTATTTATAAGAAATTCAGTCTGTGGTGGTTGGATTTCTCTTGCTCATCATTCTCTGGTGTTTGGAAACATGTACGTCTTGTAAGAAGTAATTACATGGGACAAACATGTTGCATAACCTAACGTTTGGAACTGTACTCTGGGTGTTTTAACTTAATGTAAGGACATCACAAACATTCATGCCCGAGGCAGGATTCGAACCTGCGATCGTAGCGGTCGCGCAGTTTCAGACTGTAGTGCCTAGAACCGCTCGGCCATCCCGCCGTTGCGAACTTTACAAATCCTTTATAGATTCTAATTCATCTAGGTAACTGAACGGATTTATTTAGTGAATGTTTTCGATTTCTAGTTACTGGCTTACCAAATATCACTGTGTATAACAATCAGGAAAAAGAAGCAGGCTGGCGGACAGAGAGTGTATTCCTCGACATGTGAGGTCTACTACTATCAAGTACAAGCCCCAACTGGATAACCCAGTGTTTCGGCTTCTGACTTTGTGTTCTGTCAAATTCTTCACGCAATATCATATCTTCCATTTCATCTTCATCTACGTCCTCTTCTATTACCATAATACTGCCCTTATCCCTATTATCTCCTTAAGATGACTACTCCTACCCCAGTTTCCCAACCTCAAATGGTTCAGTGGAGCACATTAAACGTCCTGTTAAATTTTTTCACGCTGTCACGGAAGCACCCTGTACATTATACTCATGTTACAAGGATGCAAGGCAATACATGATATAATTCAATAACAAATTGATGTAGCTAAAACAAATTCGTGTACACTACCTGATACGTTTGCTGCAGAACTAGTACGTTTCTTATGCAGAATAAAGTGTGGTTAGAGACATTCTATGAAGCTTGTACAGGTGTTTCAGGGTAGATTGTACTGAGATAATTATTAAGAAAAAAATTCGTTACGTTGCGCCGTTTCTGAGTTAATTAAAACTGATGTTATCCAATCAGGACATTGCGAGGGCAAATTCAAGCGGCCCGCCAGAGACGGTGTCATTTTTGGTTGGGTTTCCCAAAAGCGAACTAGAGAGCGATCAGACCTTGAACATGGGTAGGTAGTAAGCACAGAACCCGAGCCAAAGGCTGAGAAATCTCGTGTTCTGTCATCTACATATTCTAAACCATGAGAACAGCTGCCATTAAATGTGTTGGCTGGCCGCTTGAATCTGCGCGTGCAACGGCCTGATTGGCTAACCTCACTGTTAATGTATCGACCTTTTTTCTTTACAGTTATTTCTCAGCAACTACCGTATAAGCTTTTCAGATTGTTTCTAACCACCCTGTACAAAGCGCTTCCTAAAAGTTTGTTACGTCATAAACAATGAATCGAATAAATCGTTGGTTATCAGCAATTTCGACCTGCCAACACGAAAATATCAACCAATACTAAACGTTACAGTTTCCGTTCTGTTACACCAATTAGGAGCCGCATCGTATCAGAATGATGTTCCATATGCAACTGCAGGTTCTATATTCGCCGAAGAGCTCCTTCATAGTAATTTTTGCAACCCAAGATATTTTAACCATAAGGCTGTTGCATATCATTTAAGAATTACTGGCTTTTTGCTTCGCCTCTGCCCCATCTTCAGGCCCTTGACCGAAGTGTAGGAATAACCTACCTCGCTTGTGATCAAAACAGGGGCCAGCAACACTGGTATTAGTATACACAGAATGTTTACCTAACAGTCGGCAGGTGATGGTTGAAGTGGTCCTGTAACAAATATCTACTAAGACCAGCGTTGCTGGCCCCCGTTTTGATTACAACCGATGTAGAGTATTCCTAAACGTCGGTCAGGGGCCTAAAGATGGCGTAGTAAAACGCTGCAACTGTTGCCCAATAAAATGTTGACAACTGACGGCTGAAATGTGTTAAATTTGACATACTATCATAGTGTGGCCTCATGGAGAAGATAAATTAATGGAATTATAACATCACCTCAACTCCGTTCACTAGGATATTACTCCACTGCAGAGAAAGATGGTTCTTAGCTTTCCCTGGACGTTTTGTTTTGACGGAAGAATGAGAGCTCTTTGGGGCACTCAATTTATTGTCAGCCCTCTCATACATGTTTTTATTTACAATCACCGAGTTGTCCTCGCCCGTCCCGAAATCTGTGTTTGGAAAACTCACACACAGAACTCACACAATCTCAGACCCACCTAGTTTGTCTAAAGAGCCCACCCAGCTAAGTTCTGTATACAAAGAAAATAGATATTCCAACTAACGAATAAGCAGGTCACTATCAGTTAATCCTAAAATCCAGGAAGTGGAAAAAGAGGAGAACACACTGGCAATATCTCTAGCTTTTCTTCCTTTTGTTGGTAATATTTCGTTCGAGATAACCAGAATCCTCCGGGAATTGCAGGTGAAAGTGGTCTGCTGCCCACCAGCTGAAATTGGTGACCTTCTGGCATCAGTGAAGGACGATTTACAACTGCGGAAGGCTGGAATTTACGAATGTCGTATGGCTTACGTAAGGCAGATCATGCACTCCTTGGAAGAACTCGGAACCAAACACAGACGCTGCACTCGCTCCCTGTAACCAATCAAGTCTGCAATGGCTGAACATTGTAGCTCACGTGGGCGAGTACGACAAAACAGTTATTTTGCCCACAACAAATTTTTGTTGGGACTGCATTATTAAACGCTTCAGGCGAATACCGGGATGATTCCTTTCGTAATCCTAGGTTGTGTCCGTCTTTAATGTGCGCGATCGCGATGTAGACAGGATGTCAAACTTTAATCTTCCTCCAATACTTTCTTCTTGCGGCAGCGAGGCTAATGCTGTAGCTAAACGTAATTGGTTGATGAAATTTTGACTCAAGTTCCGCGCAACATCAATGGAACAACACAATAGATAAAGTATCCCCAGATAGTCACTCAACATCCGAAATCTGCGCAGTACTTGCCTGTAGCCCGTCTGCAGTGCTACATGGAGCATACGACCGCTTTGTGGTCCTGATGAATCTATCAGTACCGACCGAGCTTCGTGTCATCCTCTGACAACGACGTCACTGAGGGTGGAGGGGCGTGGGATTAACGCACTGCTCTCCTGGCCGTTGCAGGCTTTCTCGGATATGCAGCCGCTGCTTCTGGCTAAAGAACCTCCTCAGTCGGCATCACGAGGCTGAGTGTGCCCCATGCCCGTCACCTCACCAAGGAACAATCCTTGGGAACACAGGGAGACGAACCTGATTCATCTGCATTGAGACTCAGCCACAGAGGTGAACATACAGTTAGTAAAACCCTCATCATTTACGTACGGTGAAGTTTACTGAAGAGACGTTGTTGGTTGGTTGATTTATTTGGGGAGGGACAAAATCAGTGACGTCATCTGTCCCACCGGATTAGGGAAGGATGAAGAAGGACTCGACCGGTCCAAAAAATGGTTCAAATGTCATCAGTCCCCTAGGACTTAGAACTACTTAAACCTAACTAACCTAAGGACATCACACACATCCATGCCCGAGGCAGGATTCGAACCTGCGAGCGTAGCGGTCGCTCGGCTCCAGACTGTACCGCCTAGAACCGCTCGGCCACTGCGGCCGGCTCGACCCCGTACCCCTTAGAAGAAACCATCCCCGCATTTCCCTGAAGTTATGTAGAGAAATCGCGGAAAACCTAAATCAGGATGGCCTGACGCGGGATTGAACCGCCGTCCTCCCGAATGCCAGTTCAGTTTGCTAACCACTGTGGCACCTCACTCGATGGAGATGTTGTTATGTGTGTGAAATCTTATGGGACTTAACTGCTAAGGTTATCAGTCCCTAAGCTTACACACTACTTAAATTATCTTAAAGATAAACACACTCACCCATGCCCGAGGGAGGACTTGAACCTCTTCCGGGATCAGCAGCACAGCACATGACTGCAGCGCCTGAGACCGCTCGGCTAATCCCACGCTGAAGATGTTGTTAAAATCTAAACTGTTCATGAGAAGATTTAGAGAAAGACTGATGAGTTGTCAGTCTATAGATACAGCACGCGTCAGTGTGTTGGACCCGCTTATGATCCAGCCTTTAATTACCTTGTTTTCTAATTCATGACACGTGATGAAAAATATTCCCGCTTGTAATCGAATTTCACGATTTTGCTAACTAAAAATGTACAATGTGTACAGGAATCGCCGCATGTAAACATATGTGTAACCGTTAATTAATTAGGCCTATTACCCGAATGGGACCAGCCGAATGGCACTGCGATCGAGGTAATATAATTTATTTAACTGTCATCCACGAAGACTATTGTAATATACATTCACCAATCTGCACGTCAAAATGCACGTTAAACCAATTGCAGGCAATGACCGTTATCCCGGTTTATTAGTTTATTTAGCCACTATATCACGACTCATAACTACAAACAATTTGATGCCAGTACAGGAGAAATTTTTGTATGCCTTACGCATCCCGGCGCGTTAAAAGACGACGCAAACTTTTAACGTGCGTTATCATCACCAAGCTGTATATTTATGCAAACATCCGTTTCGTGATTGCACCTTGGTTCTTAAAGTGGTAGGAAAATTAGTTTGACGTTTCTGTGAATGACTGGCCGTTAGAAGTGAAAACTGGTTGATTTTGAGAAGGATTGTGGAAGAATGCGGGCGCGGAAAATCTCAAGGCGTCATCCCAGGGGTTAATGATTAAATGGCATGAAACAAGCTGATCTTTTCTTTTCCTTCCTTCTAATTCAACGAACGGATGGCGTGCAGAAGGATTGCCGACCCTGCTTCGTACGTTTACCTACAGCCTTAGCCTCGTTGCCGCAAGAAGGAAGTGTGGAAGGAAGATTAAAGTTTTACATCCTGTCTACATCGTAATCGAGCTCATTAAAGACGGACACAACTAGGATTACGAAAGGAATCATCCCGGTATTTGGCTGGAGCGTTTTAGAGAAATCACGGAAAACCTAAATGTTGATGGCTGGACGAGGATTTAAACCTCAGTCCTCCCGACTGCGAGCCAGTGTGCCAACCACTGTGCTACTCCGATTGATCGCCGCAAGATCGGTGTTTGGGAATACAATACGTTTGATGTTTCGTTCTGTACGGTGTGCTTGGGCACTAAATAAGGAAGTCTCTCCGCGACGGACAGCGTCCGTCCAGCAAATCTTCCACAGCAGTTTCTTGAGCATTTCCGTGACTAACGATGACGAAAGAAACCAGTGACGAACCATCATATCTCTTAGATTGATCCAACTTGGTTAGTCTCGTTATTGATTAACGTGAGAAGGTGTATGTTGTGCTTAGAGGAATGCATGCCCATTTGTCATTCAGAAGGTGTACTTCAAGGCATAAATAAACTCCTGATCGTTGAAAGTTATGGCTATTAATTTGTGTGGGCACCGTGGCCATTCTGCACAGACGTGCGGGCAAGATGAGCGCGCAACCCGCATTACTCTCGAAGAGAAACGAAGCCTGCTGACAGTAAACGATAGGCCCGTATTCACGTTTATCGTTAGTATTCTATTCAGTGTGGTAATTATTATAATTGGAAAAATCCAAATATGTGCATAGTATTTGTGGAAGTGTGGATCCTTTTTTCCTGTGCGACCAGCTCGTACCTTATGTTGCACTTTCCTCTGAGACCGAATCTACTGTGCTCGCATCGTCCGAGAAAACTAAGGGCAGGTACATGTTCACATGACACCAGCAGATGATTAAAAAAACTATTGACCATCTGCAGTTCGATAGAGGCATAATACAGTGACAAAAAACAAATTAATCCTTAACTGCAGTGGAGAAAAATTCTAACTCGTCTACAGTCGTGGGTCTAGTTGACCCCTGTATTTTGAAACGGTCGTAAAAGTAAATTTTTCCAGAATATATAAATTAAATTGATATTTTATTATATGAATTATACATATTAATCAAGAAATACAAACTCTGAGGTTCGCCGATGACATTGTAATTCTGTCAGAGACAACAAAGGATCCGGATGAGCAGTTGAATGGAATGGACAGTGTCTTGAAAGGAGGATATAAGATGAACATCAACAAAAGCAAAACGAGGATAAAGGAATGTAGACGAGTTAACTCGGGTGATGATGAGGGAATTAGAGTAGGAAATGACACACTTAAAGTAGTAAATGAGTTTTGCTATTTGGGGAGCAAAATTACCAATGATGGTCGAAGTAGAGAGGACATAAAATGTAGACTGGCAATGGAAAGGAAAACGTTTCTGAAGAAGAGAAATTTGTTAACATCGAGTATAGATTTAAGTATCAGGAAGTCATTTCTGAAAGTATTTGTGTGGAGTGTAGCCATGTATGGAAGCGAAACATGGGCGATAAATAGTTTGGACAAGAAGAGAATAGAAGCTTTCTAAATGTGGTGCTACAGAAGAATGCTGAAGGTTAGATGGGTAGATCACAGAACTAATGAGGAGGTATTGAATACAACTGGGGAGAAGAGAAATTTGTGCCACAACTTGACTAGAAGAAGGGATCGATTGGTAGGACATGTTCTGAGGCATCAATGGATTACCAATTTAGTGTTGGAGGGTAGCGTGGAGGGTAAAAATTGTAGAGGGAGACCAAGAGATGAATACACTAAGCAGATTCAGAAGGATGTAGGTTGCAGTAGGTACTAGGAGATGAAACCAGCCTCTGGACTGAAGACCACAACAACATCAACATATTAATCAAAATCAACAACTGGAACTTACAGTTCTATATCTAAATGACACGTGCAATATCAGTCGTGGTTTTCATAGCCTGAAAATGTCTGACGAACAAAAATCTAAAGAAAATACAAAATAAACAAGTTTATCAAACCAGCATTTTGTCTTCTAATTAATAAAAGTATGTTATATCAGAAAATTAACAAAAAATACACTCCTGGAAATTGAAATAAGAACACCGTGAATTCATTGTCCCAGGAAGGGGAAACTTTATTGACACATTCCTGGGGTCAGATACATCACATGATCACACTGACAGAACCACAGGCACATAGACACGGGCAACAGAGCATGCACAATGTCGGCACTAGTACAGTGTATATCCACCTTTCGCAGCAATGCAGGCTGCTATTCTCCCATGGAGACGATCGTAGAGATGCTGGATGTAGTCCTGTGGAACGGCTTGCCATGCCATTTCCACCTGGCGCCTCAGTTGGACCAGCGTTCGTGCTGGACGTGCAGACCGCGTGAGACGACGCTTCATCCAGTCCCAAACATGCTCAATGGGGGACAGATCCGGAGATCTTGCTGGCCAGGGTAGTTGACTTACACCTTCTAGAGCACGTTGGGTGGCACGGGATACATGCGGACGTGCATTGTCCTGTTGGAACAGCAAGTTCCCTTTCCGGTCTAGGAATGGTAGAACGATGGGTTCGATGACGGTTTGGATGTACCGTGCACTATTCAGTGTCCCCTCCACGATCACCAGTGGTGTACGGCCAGTGTAGGAGATCGCTCCCCACACCATGATGCCGGGTGTTGGCCCTGTGTGCCTCGGTCGTATGCAGTCCTGATTGTGGCGCTCACCTGCACGGCGCCAAACACGCATACGACCACCATTGGCACCAAGGCAGAAGCGACTCTCATCGCTGAAGACGACACGTCTCCATTCGTCCCTCCATTCACGCCTGTCGCGACACCACTGGAGGCGGGCTGCACGATGTTGGTGCGTGAGCGGAAGACGGCCTAACGGTGTGGGGGACCGTAGCCCAGCTTCATGGAGACGGTTGCGAATGGTCCTCGCCGATACCCCAGGAGCAACAGTGTCCCTAATTTGCTGGGAAGTGGCGGTGCGGTCCCCTACGGCACTGCGTAGGATCCTACGGTCTTGGCGTGCATCCGTGCGTCGCTGGGGTCCGGTCCCAGGTCGACGGGCACGTGCACCTTCCGCCGACCACTGGCGACAACATCGATGTACTGTGGAGACCTCACGCCCCAGGTGTTGAGCAATTCGGCGGTACGTCCACCCGGCCTCCCGCATGCCCACTATACGCCCTCGCTCAAAGTCCGTCAACTGCACATACGGTTCACGTCCACGCTGTGGCGGGATGCTACCAGTGTTAAAGACTGCGATGGAGCTCCGTATGCCACGGCAAACTGGCTGACACTGACGGCGGCGGTGCACAAATGCTGCGCAGCTAGCGCCATTCGACGGCCAACACCGCGGTTCCTGGTGTGTCCGCTGTGCCGTGCGTGTGATCATTGCTTGTACAGCCCTCTCGCAGTGTCCGGAGCAAGTATGGTGGTCTGACACACCGTTGTCAATGTGTTCTTTTTTCCATTTCCCGGAGTGTATTATTGCATGTTTCTAAAAAAATTGGACACTTGCCCAATTACAGGCATGAATTGCACACAATATTTCCATAAAAGTACTGCGTTGCCCGTGGTGAGAGGTAATGCCTGAAATTTGGTAATTTCGGCTAGCTCCTGATACTGTGAATTTCGAAATTGTAAATTCCCTAACGATTTCCGAAGTCCCATCCGTCTACTTCAATTCCACACCGCGTTCAGAGTCTGTTAATTCTCGTCGTCCGGTCCCATAACTCGTTCATCTGGCATGCAATATGTATGAGTCTGACGAAAAGTACCGTTAGTCTTTAAGAAGAATGTAGTAATTCCAATTTCAAAGAAAGCGAATGCCGTCAGGTGTGAAAACTGTCGTACTATCAGTTTAATAAATCGTGTAGCCGGCCGCTGGTGGTCGAGCTGTTCTAGGGCTTCAGTCTGGAACCGCGCGACTGCTACGGTCGCAGGTTCGAATCCTGCCTCGGGCATGGATGTGTGTGACGTCCTTAGGTTAGTTAGGTTTAAGTAGGTCTAAGTTCTAGGGGACTAATGACCTGAGTTGTTAAGTAACATAGTGCTCAGAGCCATAATAAATAGTGGTTGCAAAATCTAACACGAATGCTTTACATAAAAATGGAGTAACTGGTAGAAGCCGACCTCGGGGAAGATCGGTTTGGACTCTGGGGAGATGTAGGAACACGCGAGGAAATACTAACCCTATGACATATCTAACAAGATATATTAAGAAGAGGAAACCTACTTTTATAGCATTTGTAAACTCAGAGAAAGCTCTTGATATTGTCGACTGGAATACTCTCTTTGAAATCTTAAATTCTGAAGGTAGCAGAGGAAAAACACAACCAGACAGCAGTAATAAGAGTGACCGGGCTAATAAAGAACATTTTATTAAATAACTACTTAAATCACTTTCCGTTTCTAAATTAATGTATTACTGTCTTCTGAGTGTCATAGTTTGATATTTATATTTCTAATGAAATGATTTCTTTTTAATTCTAAATAACTCGTGACGACGAACTCCAATACCTGTGACAATCAACCCAGAATCAGGGCAGGTTCTCACAAAAATTTACGCCGGTAGAGTTTGTTTTCTTAAAGCTGATATGTCCTCAGATTTGATAGATAATGTAGGATAGTTTGCACTGATGACTGAAAGGCCTATTGAAAACGTTGACTTCAAAAATTAGAAATCATAAACTGTGACACCTTTCTCAATGCCTGCCCTAAGTACGAGTATGTATAAATCTTCTTTCCATATCGACCATGCAGGCTTACGTTTTCCTTCATTTTCCTAAATCGCTCCAGGAAATGACACGATGGTTCCTTTGAAAAAGCCCCAGACGATTTTCTTCTTCATCCTTGCGTAATCCGAGTCTGTGCTACATCTCTGCCGACTTCCATCTTCCGTTTCAGGTTTTGTTTATTATGTTTTTCCTCAGTCGACTAAGCTAAGCTTGCATGTCATCAACGCTGCAGTCACAGATGTCAAAGTACTGATGTACTAGGCCATACAGTTATTTAGTCAAGTAGATGAGTACCCATCGCTATCTGGCCATGAATTTATTACGATCTTCCATTAGTCCAGCTGCTGCTTTTCTTCTCTCTATTCATTTTGTCCTGTCCATCTTCTCGTCCCCCTGTCTCGCTGTTCATCTCCGCCTCACTCTTCTCTGTCCATTTCCTCCTCCATTCATTTCGCCCTCTACCCTTTCTATGCCCATCTTCCTCTCCCCCTCCCCTCTCGCCCAATCTCCCACTGTTCATCTCTGCCTCATTCCTCTCTGTCTATTTCCTCCTCTTTCCCTCCTCCATTCATTTCCTCCTCTACCCTTTCTATGCCCATCTTTGTCTCCCCCCCCCACCATATCGCCACCCCTTCTCCTTCTGTTTCATTTCTGTGTCTGTCTCCTCCTTTCACCTCCCTCTGTCTTCTTCACACTGTCCACCTCGTCGTTCTCCCCTGTGTATGTCCCTCTTCCCTCTTGTTCTGTCCACGTAGCACGTGTTTTATCTATTCTTTGGGCAGTAAATTTCATTACAACAGAAATTAATATACGAACACTTTATCAAACCTACCCCAAGTAGGAGACTGGTGGTTCTTATTCCCAAAGTATTTCTTCCCAGATCGTAACTACTACATGTACCAAATTTTATTGAAATGGGATGTAGGGGCTTAGGATGAACTTTTTACCCATTCCTTTGGCTTGATCCACGTACGTCAAGCACATTTCACAGAAAGTGTGATTCAGGAGGAATGTGACATAATTCGTGAGGTGATTCTACATGTGAAAATAAACCGAAGAAGTTCTATGAACTTCTGTCTGATTTTCGATAGTTGCGGAATTGGAGCAGGTTTAAGACTACACACGTTCATGAATGAACGTGTAGACAAGCGTGAATTTTACTTCCCGACATGCTGCATAAGCACTGTGGCGGACGGAATAATGGTGTACATGTAACAGCAGAACATGAGGCTGTCCAGTTAGTTGAGGAACGGAAAGACATTATTGCAATGGTAAAACGGAATGCCACCACCAGTACACGGTACACTAACTGTCAGCTCGATATTCCACAAATGCAAGTATGGTGTACGTTACAGTCCGAGGGATAGCACGCATTCCATGTGCACCCTGCGTAACATCTGCGTCCAAGTCTCGCGGTAAGCAGAAAACAATTTTGTGAATGGTTGGTTGTACACAGAGAGATTGTGCAGAACTCTTTGTTTACATATCAGGCTTACATTTACGTGCAATGATATCATAAACACCCACAATTCTCTTGCATGGGTGATGGGTGACCCACTTGACACTAGAGAAACAAGATTCTAAATTAAGTACTCAGAGAAAGTCTGGTGTGGTACGACTGATGACCCATTGACAGGGCCTGCGTTCCTACCAAATCACATAAAAGCCACCACATACGCAGATTTCCTGATAGAAGATCTATCCCCACTTTTGGAAGATGTAAGATTAGAACAACGACGGCAAAAGGAAGTTATGAGTCCTTGTTCATTAGAAGAGTTCTGTTTCAAAGTAGAGAAGATGAACAAGTGCTCATATCTCTTAAGATATACATTTTAGAGCCCATGTTTACTGGACATTTTTTTCTTGTTTTGGTCCATACTACCACTTCCTAAAATGTGGAAAGTAAAGAGCATGCAGTAGAAGAGACTTGTTTCACAGTATCAAAGATCAAGAATTACTCATAGCTCTTAAGGTATGCGCTTTAGAACCCACGTTTACTTGACTTTCTGTTTAGGAATGATCATTCCTGTCGTATTCCTGAATATTAACCATCACTTCTGAAAAACCCTGTATTTTTGTAGGTAGCTGTCTACTGTCCGCGAAATGTGTTGCGAATAAAGTTAGCAGTAGAGAAACAATAAATGAAGTGTCATGCATGATGCAACAGTTTTTCACACATCTCAGTATTTGACATCATGTCTCCTGAACTATGTGTTGTACAGTTTTGCTGTAACATTCTGAGAATACAGTCTACAATATTCGTCATGGATATAGTTATTAGTAAAGTACTAAGAAATTAAAAACATCGTGCTGATCCTGCAGTATTACTATGCGAACAGTGAAAACGTACTAGCGATAACCTTTCTTCCTTTCATTACTTTATAGGGAGGAACTGTTTTGTAAAGGAATAAAATTATGTGTAAGGTTTGTTGCAAGCCACGAAGTGCTTTCATTCTCAAATATTGGATGAATAAAGTATGGGTATACTCGCGTTGTAGACTGCGCTGCTGTCTCACCCTTATCGCCACCCCTCTGGATAGTAATCGGGTCTTCCCCACATCGATTTTGTCCATATAGCAAGTGTTATTTGTACCATATTTGGCTGAAATAGGTCCAGTCGTTTTGGAGGAGATATGGAACATACAAATATATGCAACGAATTGACGCATGGTGCAGAGAGTAGCAATTGAATCTCAATGTAGACAAGTGTAATGTGCTGCGAATACATAGAAAGAAAGATCCTTTATCATTTAGCTACAATATAGCAGGTCAGCAACTGGAAGCGGTTGATTCCATAAATTATAGTAGGCATTAGGAGTGATCTAAAATGGAATGTCCATATAAAATTAATCGATGGTAAAGCAGATGCCAGACTGAGATTCACATGAAGAATCCTAAGGAAATGCAGTCCGAAAACAAAGGAACTAGACAAACTTTGCACAATTTTGGTAAACATTTTTGGAATACAGTGATCAATAGATTATTATATTTTGACTAAAGTTCAGTCTTGATCACATCATTTATGTTTCAATGATATAGGTAACCGGTTTCGGTTATTTTTACATGACCATCATCAGACCCATGGCTCCCTTAGGATGGTAGGCGGTCTCCTCAGCTGCTACGAAGTTAGCAGACCGCCTACCATCCTAAGGGAGCCATGGGTCTGATGATGGTTATGTAAAAATAACCGAAACCGGTTACCTATATCATTGAAACATAAATGATGTGATCAAGACTGAACTTTAGTCAAAATATAAAGGAACTAGGTTACAGTACACTTGTTCGCCCACTGCTTGAATGCTGCTCACCGGTGTGGGATTCGTACCAGATAGGGTTGATCGAAGAGATAGAGAAGATCCAACAGAGAGCAGTGCGCTTCGTTACAGGATCATTTAGTAATCACGAAAGCGTTACGGAGATGACAGATAGTCTCCAGTGGATGACTTTGCAAGAGAAACGATCAGTAGCTCGGCACGGCCTTTTGTTGAAGTTTCGAGAACATACATACCTGATCTACCCGTGGTCTAGCGGTAGCGTCTTTGATTCATAATCAAAACGTCTTCGGTCACGGGTTCGATCCCCGCCACTGCCTAAATTTTGATAAATTATCAGCATTGGCGGCCGGCATAAGAAGTCAGCCTCATTCTGCCAATGGCCTTGTCAAAGAGGGCGGAGGAGCGGATAGAGGTTAAGAGCACTCTCTTGTCCTAGGGGTGGGAAATTGCCCCTAAAGGCGGAAGAATCAGCAATGATCCACGACATGAGGATGCAGAAGGCAATGGAAACCACTGCATTAAAGACACGTAACGTGTATCCACAGGACATGTGGCCTGTAATAGAAGAAGTGTCATGATGATCTCTCCATTGGCAAAAGATTCCGGAATAGTCCCCCATTCGGATCTCCGGGAGGGGACTCCCAAGGGGAGGTTACCATGAAAAAAAGATTGAATAATCAACGAAAGGATTACGTTCTACGAATCGGGGCATGGAATGTCAGGAGCTTGAACGTGGTAAGGAAACTAGAAAATTTGAAAAGGGAAATGCAAAGGCTCAATCTAGATATAGTAGGGGTCAGTGAAGTGAAGTGGAAGAAAGACAAGGATTTCTGGTCAGATGAGTATCAGGTGATATCAACAGCAGCAGAAAATGGTATAACAGGTGTAGGATTCGTTATGAATAGGAAGGTAGGGCAGAGGCTGAGTTACTATGAACAGTTCAGTGAGCAGGTTGTTCTAATCAGAATCGACAGCAGACCAACACCGGCAATGATACATCAGGTATACATGCTGACGTCGCAAGCTGAAGATGAACAGATAGAGAAACTGTATGAGGATACTGAAAGGGTAATGCAGTATGTAAAGGGGGACGAAAATCTAATAGTCATGGGCGACTGGAATTCAGTGGTAGGGGAAGGAGTAGAAGAAAAGGTTACAGGAGAATATGGGCTTGGGACAAGGAATGAAAGAGGAGAAAGACTAATCGAGTTCTGTAACAAGTTTCAGCTAGTAATAGCGAATACTCTGTTCAACAATCACAAGAGGAGGAGGTATACTTGGAAAAGGCCGGGAGATACGGGAAGATTTCAATTAGATTACATCATGGTCTGACAGATATTCCGAAATCAGATACTGGATTGTAAGGCGTACTCAGGAGCAGATATAGACTCAGATCACAATATAGTAGTGATGAAGAGTAGGCTGAAGTTCAAGACATTAGTCAGGAAGAATCAATACGCAAAGAAGTGGGATACGGAAGTACTAAGAAATGACGAGATACGTTTGAAGTTGTCTAACGCTATAGATACAGCAATAAGGAATAGCGCAGTAGGCAGTACAGTTGAAGAGGAATGGACATCTCTACAAAGGGCCATCACAGAAGTTGGGAAGTAAAACATAGGTACAAAGAAGGTAGCTGCGAAGAAACCATGGGTAACAGAAGAAATACTTCAGTTGATCGATGAAAGGAGGAAGTACAAACATGTTCCGGGAAAATCAGGAATACAGAAATACAAGTCGCTGAGGAATGAAATAAATAGGAAGTGCAGGGAAGCTAAGACGAAATGGCTGCAGGAAAAATGTGAAGACATCGAAAAAGATATGATTATCGGAAGGACAGACTCAGCATACAGGAAAGTCAAAACAACCTTTGGTGACATTAAAAGCATCGGTGGTAACATTAAGAGTGCAACGGGAATTCCACTGTTAAATGCAGAGGAGAGAGCAGATAGGTGGAAAGAATACATTGAAACCCTCTATGAGGGTGAAGGTTTGTCTGAGGTGATAGAAGAAGGAACAAGAATCGATTTAGAAGAGATTGGGGATCCAGTATTAGAATCGGAATTTAAAAGAGCTTTGGAGGACTTACGGTCAAATAAGGCAGAAGAGATAGATAATGTAAGTAGGCTGTTTATGTTTTCTCTATGTAAGTAGGCTGTTTATGTTTTCTCTATGTAAGTAGGCTGTTTATGTTTTCTTATTGGCAACGTTACGTAGCGCTCAATATGAAAATCACTGGCTGTGCTGTGTGCAGTCTGTGGCTAGTTTGCATTGTTGTCTGCCATTGTAGTGTTGGGCAGCGGCAGCTGGCTGTGAACAGCGCGTAGCGTTGCGCAATTGGAGGTGAGCCGCCAGCAGTGGTGGATGTGGGGAGAGAGATGGCGGAGGTTTGTAATTTGTCATGAACTGATATATATATTATGACTTGTGATGATATCAAGGTAAATACATTGTTCGTTCTCTATTAATATCTTTCATTTGCTAACTATCCCTATCAGTAGTTAGTGCCTTCCATAGTTTGAATCTTTTATTTAGCTGGCAGTAGTGGCGCTCGCTGTATTGCAGTAGCTTGAGCAGCGAAGATTTTTGTGAGGTAAGTGATTTGTGAAAGGTATAGTTAAATGTTAGTCAGGGGCATTCTTTTGTAGGGAATTTTGAAAGTCAGATTGCGTTGCGCTAAAAGTATTGTATGTCAGGTTAAGCACAGTCGTGTAAAATTGTTCAAAGGGGACGTTTCATATGGCGACCCTGCCAGGATACCTCACTGGAATCTTCTGATTTTTCTTGTAGTTTGTGTATTTAGTGTAGCTTTTGTTTATTGCTAGCGCGTAATTGTAGAGAGAATCTCCTTTGTAGTTGTAGCCTTTCATTGTCGTACAGTAAAACAGTTGTGGCATGCATATAGATTTGCACCAAGTATTTCGCAGCTGTAATTAACAAGATATTATTTTCAGTGTTATGTTAATGTGTTCTCTTATTTTTGCTCTTCAAATTGTGTTTTTCTGTGTTGTCGTGTGAAATACTGTGACAATAATGGCGTGTGAAAAACGTAATACTAGGCTCCAAAGTAAACTGAGAAATGACAGTGAAAATGAGAGCAGTGTGTTAGCGCCACCGAGTTATGAATTAACTGATGTTCAAAGTAGTAATTTGGTAATTGTGCATAGGGAAATGGAGCGGGCGGCAAACAATGGCGTGGACAGTGAAACAATTAGTGAAGAGGGAAGCATTATCGATCGATCGGTCGGCAACAGCTCGCCTCAGGAATACGAAATGACAGGACACAATTTCGCAAATACTGTAGATTCAGGTTTTGGGTCATCACCGTTTTCTCAAATAAGTCAAGACACATTTTCTGCTTGTCAAAATGTGAATGTTGTCGGTGCAAATGCACTGCCGAAAAGCGTAGAGAAACAGATTCCAGACACTAATACATTATTATTGCAATTAATGCAACAAATGGAACAAAATCAGAGACAAACACAGCAAAAGTTAGACACAGTGGAACAAAATCTCAAAAAGTTAGACACAATGGAACAAAATCTTCAAAAGTTAGACACCACACTTGAACAAACACGTGAAGATTTAACTAGTGAGTTACATAACATTGAATCGAAATGTCAAAAAGTATGTAATGACGTAAAATCACAAATTTGTGAGCATTTCCAACCTATTTTTTCGCGGCATGAAAATGCATTACAGAATCATGAAGCAGCCATAAAAGAACTGCAAACTATTTTTCATGAAAATCACAACACCTTGCAAGCTAAAATTGACTCAGTTGCATCTACCGATTCGGTTACGCAACTTGCAAAAACTCAGGAAAACTTAAAGGTCACAGTAGAGACGATTGCAACACAAATGGACACTCTGAAAGTTGGTTCGGAAAAACATACAGAGGAAATGATTTCACTATCGGATAAAGTAGCCGAACTTTCAGATCAGTTCACTAACTTATCTACAAAGGTAGATGATGATCTGAATGACACAACACCTGTAGCCTTCACTGACACAGAAGAGTATGAACAAATTAGAAAATTCAAACAAAACCAAAATCAAATCAATACACAGTACAAAAGAGAAATCCGGGAAGTGCAAGATCAGTTGGCACAAGTAGTACAAGAATTACGTATTTTAGAGGACACTCGCGCCCCAATACGGGAAGAGGGACATACAAATACGGAACAGACACAAAATAACAACACAGGGCACTTCGGAAATTGTGAAAGAAATTGGCAAGGCGCATTGGATTTTGAGATGGAACCGCCGAAACGAAGTAACAATGACCGACATGCGACTCGCCGACATGACGATTTTGACTATAAGCTGTTCATTACTACACGTAAATTCAAAACATTTAAGAATTCTGGCAACGACATTCATCCACAAGCATGGCTCCATCAATTCTCTCATTGTTTTCCTCCCAACTGGTCGTTGGAACACAGATTAGAATTTATGTGTGGCTACTTAGAGAATGAACCAGCTGTAAGAATGCGATCGGTAATTCACGATTGCCACAGTGAAGGAGAGTTTTACCATGCCTTCCTCTCAGCATATTGGTCTCAAGCCACACAAGACCGTGTAAAACATAGCATCATGATGATGAAACACTTTGAACAATCTGAATTTTCCAGTCTTGTCAAATATTTTGAAGACATGTTGCATAAGAATCAATATCTTTCAAACCCATACAGCCCCTCAGAACTCATCCGCATTTGCTTACTCAAATTGCCTGAACATTTACGACATATTATTTTGGCAGGACGTTGCAAAGACGACATTGAAGCATTTCAGGGACTCTTACAAGAATTAGAAATTGACACTGACAATCGCGGAACGCGAAACCAGGAACACAGCAATTACAGGTCACATCCGTCGCAATTCCGCGATGAAAGAAATAATAACTGGACACGACAAGGCTATTCTCACAACACATATCGTGACCAAAACAGACACCACCCGTATGACAACCGTTGGCAGAGTAGTAATAATTACAGGGAAAGATCACCTCTCCGCAGCAATGACTATGACAGAGATAACCACAGAAACAGACAATATGGGAACCAAAACAATTATTACCAGGGGAGACAGAATAACTTCAGACGCAACAGTTCAGCGCGGAGTTACGATTCAGGGAGAAATTCTCCACCACGTGACCGACAAGGAAGAAACTACGGATTCTACCGAAATGACGACAGACGATATGATCATAACGACAGACGTCAATTGCATCAGAACTGGCGGGATTCAAACAGAGCAGGGCCCTCTCGGCAAGGCGAATTTGTAGAAGTTAGGTCTCCTAATCCCAATAACGACGCGCGCCAACAAAGGAACAGACAATGACTCACACCGCAGGCAGCCGCGTGCGCCGGCTGGCTCAGAGAAAAATAACATTGACGCTAACCTTGAGCAAGATTCCAGTATTCTTTACGGGCGAATACCGCATGATAATTGCATTCAAGTTGAAATTCTGCGTACTAGGAAGAGTAAAGGTTTACACCATATTTCACATGTAAAACCGTTTATTGAAAGATAATCTGCTTTTTAACTTTGTCTTTGCCATAAAACGTTTCACTTCACGTTACTAGTATGCTTTAGAAACTGTTACCATGCAACAATGTTTGAAGTTCAATATCCAGCCAAGAACCAAGAGAAATTATTTAAACAGAAATTACGAATGCATTGTTATTGCGAACAGACGACACAGTGTAATTGTGTGTGTACATTCTTGCTTGTTAGTTGTACGATTAGAACATTTACCAGTACTGCTAATGAGATTTTAATGCAACATTTTGGTTTACTTGAAAATACATTCCGGATTTAAAGTTCTTTCTGAGAGATACCAGATGACACAGAGGTTAGTTTATGTGACAGCTACACGATTTTTATCACGACGCTACTAATGAGTGACAATTTACAATGTTGCTTTTGCAGTGTATCTGTTTTATATCTGCACAGTTTTCTGAATTCTTCTAGGAAGAAAAACATGTTTTAGTAGTAACTTTTGTGGTATAGCAACAATGAGACAGCCTTTTTCGTGGCATAACAATACGTTACTGTACAGTACTTTCCTCATCACGGCAATAAGCGTAATAACTAAGATATCTATACATAAAGCATTTCACTTTTGTGTATCATGAGGTAAGTACATTGACTTTAGCAGAACTTTGCTTACAGAGGACGATAACTACGACAGTTCCACATAATTATCTTACAGCAAGACGCGCATTTAGCGCTACAGGACACGCATTTGAGTGATTAATCTTATACTTAAAACACTTATTTTCAAAGATTTTTTAATTACAAAGAAAGTTTTCCGTGATACATTTCATTCCATTGCTGTAATTTGTAACACCTGAGGGTATAATTACATTTATCCTCAGGGGGGTACATGCCTACTTTGTGTACCATGTGTGTGGCAACCACAAGGAACCCTAGCTAATATGGTATTTGCTTATACAACTTTACACATCGGTACCATATTTCTCTAACACACAAATTACACAGCTATCTGATCATTTAACTGAGAGAGACAAACATTTATTTTACTATATCAGTGACAGATGTTTACGTAATTACACAGTTGGATAACTTCACACTTATGAAACTGTATTTTGTCTGTAAACTGTTCATATTTTTTTTTTGGAACCATTGTGATACTATGAGAGCTTTGAATGATGTATTTGGTATGGATTCATGATTTTTAAAGTACGTTTGAGGCAGCTGACACTTTTGACATGAGCAGAGAATTTTTTTTGGCTTGGAAATTATTGGAGGAAGTTACGACGATTTTGAGATTTGACTGAGGTGTTATGATGTTATTATTACGACGACGATGTGTATTATGTTGTTGAGGAATGTTTATTATGCTACGTATTTCTCATGATGAAATATTGAAGAAGTGTCGACGAATATGTTTACGTATAATGAGGTAAGGAATAATGAGTAGTGTTTAGGGACTCTGATTTGTGGAAAAGGTTGTTGGAAACCAAGAATCGTACTTTAAGAGTTATGAAATGTGCGTAAATGCGTGAATGTATTACAATGCAGACGAAAATTTTTTTTGGACACTGTTATATCAATAGCATTTTGTTTCTACAGATTTGTAACGCAAATTCTTGACCTGTGAAATATCTTTATATGCGACTGTCTCTGTAGCGGAAACTGCTGTCGTAAATATTTCCGTAAGAAAGTTAACGGACCACCTACACATAATGCGTCGTGGGCACCCAGCTGTGTCAGACGCCTGGAGAAAAAGCCATTAGCGCGTGCCTTTCAGAGCACAGAAAAACACCTGGAGAACAAGCCATTAGGGTGTGCCTTTCATCGCTAATGCGACACCCTCGTTACTTGAAAACATATGATTACTCGCACTTTGTGCTAATTGCTGAAATGCTTATGAATTGATGGGAAATATTCGTACATCTGCAAACCTGATAATGACAAGTGTCTTTCTATGAGAGTTGAGAGCTACTGACTTACGAAATGCCACATGACTATTGAATGATGTTTTTATGCTTTGGTTTGCGTAATTGCTTATTTCACTTGATATCTGGTTTCCAGCTGTGTTGCAGCATTGCTTTTATAAAATGAAATGCATTTGCTAATGTGAACACTTTCTGTCAATAGATCTATTAAATAATTATTTTATGATCCACATTCTTTAAAAAAGGAGCACTTGGAAAGGAAAGAACAATAAGAAGGAACTAGTAACTGCATTCATAATTTTCTTTTCAAGTAATTGGTAACTTTTTGGTAGAATAACTTCTTGTGGTGCACCACTTTAATTACATAGACATTAAGATGTGAATATACATTTCCCTTATCTGCATTGTTGTTTTTACTGTAATATTTTTTCTTCTTGAGCTATGTCATGTTTAGATATAACCTGCTGTTTGCCAGGCATAGTGCTACTGAACTTTAATTTGTGTTACTCTGCTAAGCCAATTTTACTACTCATTGATTTTTCATGTTGCTGCACATTGGCTCATATTAGTTGTAATTTTGCATTTTATCTGTTAATTTAGATTTACGGTAGCTTGCTTTGCAATTTTCCAATTTTTTGGTAATTGCTGTTTATATTAATTGTTATGTGATGCTGCATTGCCTCGTCCCTTAGTTTAGCATCTGAGCTCAGTAGATTTAAGTTAGCTTAAGAGGGGGTAGCCTCTAAGAGAATGAGTTGCGATGAATTGGAAGAAATGCATTGAGAAAACAGGTTTAGGTAGGATTTTCTTGGAAATAAATGTTGAGGTAAGAAATGTGTGAACATATAAATACAGAAAGCATGCTTAGATAGAATTTTTTTTGGTGGAAACAAAGGATGAAATAAGAGGAAAGATATATGAAGTTTTGGGTTGGACTGCAGTACCAAATGTTACACTGAAAACGAACCCTGTCCTTTCCTATTGGTGTTATCCCACTATGTGTTTGTGTACCCTTGAGTATTTGTTTTCTTCCTGTCTCTGTGTACTGTTTCATAGAATTTTTTTCTCTTCTAATACTAAGCTATATTCACTATGAGGAGGAATACTGTTATCCTCAAATATAAGTTGCATTAATAATATGTTATTTTCTTTGTAAAGTTGTTTATAATTCTGTTCTGTTTCAATGTTCATGTGTGAAATTAATGTTTCGAAAACTATTCTCATTATTTTATGTATGTACTTATGTCACTATTTTTGTAACACTCATGTATATGTCTATTTCTATTCTTTTGTAACGCCTGTTTTACTACAAATGTTATCTGTATTGTTATGTTCTTTAATGATGTATTTTGTACCTTTGTTATTGTATTCTTCTGTTATAAAATTGTACTTGACACCAGTTCATCAAATTATTAACTTGTAAGTTACATTTCACTGCACACGTTTCTGTTGGTCATAGTATATGGACAATATGTGAGAAGTAGGGACTGATAGTGTTTGCACGTGTGTTAATAATTCAGCAAGGGACTGGACAACAGCATTGCTGGGTCTAAGGACAATTCCACAAACTTTGTGAGTGCACAAGTGGGGGTATATGGACTTGCTATCTTCTCTGCAAGCCTCTTCGATGGTGATTGTGCACCTGCACAGTCGCAACAGATGGCTGCTGGCCATCTCTACAAGGACTACAGTGGGTCTGCATCACTGATGACCCACCAATACCATTATTTCTATAAGGACTGCAGTGGGTCTGCACCTCTGGTGGCCCACCAGTACCAATACTCTCTACCAGGACTACAGTGGGTCTGCTCTGTGATGACCTACCTACCAATATTCGTCAGAACTTCGAATGACTCTGCTGTGGGTTTGCTCCATTGTGACCCATTACCTGTCTGCATGTCGAGAGTCAGCACTGTCTTTCCGTTGGAAAGTCAACACTACTTCTTCAAGACTGCATGGAAATCCACTACTTCTATGTGCATTTTCTTTTACTGCTTGGACTTTGAGAAAAACTCTGCATTTTTACTGTGATGAACAATGTGGACTGTCTTTATGGACTGTGAGAAATTTTGATCTTTTGACCAACATAATATTAATAAGTGTGTGCATTTTATATCTTTGTTACTGTAATTGTGAAAAATTTTTTCAAATCTGTATTGGGCACTGCCCAAACCAATTTGTAAAATTTTTTGTGGGGAGCATGGGGGCTATGTAAGTAGGCTGTTTATGTTTTCTCTATGTAAGTAGGCTGTTTATGTTTTCTCTATGTAAGTAGGCTGTTTATGTTTTCTTATTGGCAACGTTACGTAGCGCTCAATATGAAAAGCACTGGCTGTGCTGTGTGCAGTCTGTGGCTAGTTTGCATTGTTGTCTGCCATTGTATTGTTGGGCAGCGGCAGCTGGCTGTGAACAGCGCGTAGCGTTGCGCAGTTGGAGGTGAGCCGCCAGCAGTGGTGGATGTGGGGAGAGAGATGGCGGAGGTTTGTAATTTGTCATGAACTGATATATATATTATGACTTGTGATGATATCAAGGTAAATACATTGTTTGTTCTCTATTAATATCTTTCATTTGCTAACTATCCCTATCAGTAGTTAGTGCCTTCCATAGTTTGAATCTTTTATTTAGCTGGCAGTAGTGGCGCTCGCTGTATTGCAGTAGCTTGAGCAGCGAAGATTTTTGTGAGGTAAGTGATTTGTGAAAGGTATAGTTAAATGTTAGTCAGGGGCATTCTTTTGTAGGGAATTTTGAAAGTCAGATTGCGTTGCGCTAAAAGTATTGTATGTCAGGTTAAGCACAGTCGTGTAAAATTGTTCAAAGGGGACGTTTCAATAACATTCCATCAGAATTTCTAAAATCAGTGGGGGAAGTGGCAACAAAACGACTATTCACGTTGGTGTGTAGAATATATGAGTCTGGCGATATACCATCTGACTTTCGGAAAAGCATCATCCACAAAATTCCGAAAAGGGCAGGAGCTGACAAGTGTGAGAATTATGGCACAATCATCTTAACAGCTCATGCATCGAAGCTGCTTACAAGAATAATATACAGAAGAATGGAAAAGAAAATTGAGAATGCGCTAGGTGACGATCAGTTGGGACGAGAGAGGCAATTCTGACGTTACGGCTAATAATGGAAGCAAGGCTAAAGAAAAATCAGGACACTTTCATAGGATTTGTCGACCTGGAAATAGCGTTCGACAGTATAAAATGGTAGAAGCTGTTCGAGATTCTGAAAAAAGTAGGGGTAAGCTATAAGGAGAGACGGGTCATATACAATATGTACAACAACAAAGAGGGAATAATAAGAAATGGCTCTGAGCACTGTGCGACTTAACTTCTGAGGTCATGAGTCGCCTAGAACTTAGAACTAATTAAACCTAACTAACCTAAGGACATCACACACATCCATGCCCGAGGCAGGATTCGAAACTGCGACCGGAGTGGTCGCTCGGGTCCAGACTGTAGAGCCTAAAACCGCACGGCCACTCTGGCCGGCGGAATAATAAGAGTGGACGATCAAGAACGAAGTGCTCATATTAAGAAGGGTGTAAGACAAGGCTGTAGCCTTTCGCCCCTACTCTTCAATCTGTGCATCGAGGAAGCAATGATGGAAATAAAAGAAAGGTTTGGGAGTGGAATTAAAATACAAGGTGAAAGGATATCAATGATACGATTCGCTGATGACATTGCTATCCTGAGTGAAAGTGAAGAAGAATTAAATGATCTGCTGAACGGAATGAACAGTCTAATGAATACACAGTATGATTTGAGAGTAAATCGGAGAAAGACGAGGGTAATGAGAAGTAGTAGAAATGAGAACAGCGAGAAACTTAACATCAGGATTGATGGTCACGAAGTCAATGAAGTTAAGGAATTCTGCTACCTAGGCAGTAAAATAACCAATGACGGACGGAGCAAAGAGGAGATCAAAAGGAGACTCGCTATGGCAAAAAAGGCATTTCTGACCAAGAGAAGTCTACTAATATCAAATACCGGCCTTAATTTGAGGAAGAAATTTCTGAGGATGTACGTCTGGAGTACAGCATTGTATGGTAGTGAAACATGGACTGTTGGAAAACCGGAAGAGAAGAGAATCGAAGCATTTGAGATGTGGTGCTATAGACGAATGTTGAAAATTAGGTGGACTGATAAGGTAAGGAATGAGGAGGTTCTAGGCAGAATCGGAGAGGAAAGGAATATGTGGAAAACACTGATAAGGAGAAGGGACAGGATGATAGGACATCTGCTAAGACATGAGGAAATGACTTCCATGGTACTAGAGGGAGCTGTAGAGGGCAAAAACTGTAGAGGAAGACAGAGATTGGAATACGTCAAGCAAATAATTGAGGACGTAGGTTGCAAGTGCTACTCTGAGATGAAGAGGTTAGCACAGGAAAGGAATTCGTGGCGGGCCGCATCAAACCAGTCAGTAGACTGATGACCAAAAAAAAAAAAACCTTCACCGAGAAGTCAAGCAGTATATTGTTCCCTCCTACGTATATCTCGCGAAGAGACCATGAGGATAAAATCAGAGAGATTAGAGCCCACACATAGGCATATGTACAATCTTTCTTTCCACGAACAATACGAGACTGGAATAGAAGGGAGAACAGTCAGAGGTACCCTCCGCCACACACCGTCAGATGGCTTGCGGAGTATGGATGTAGATGTAAATGTAGATGTACTTCCATTTTATAATACTGCATATATGGATTCTTTCGCCCATTTATCCCAATGAAGTCCTCAGAAAGCATATTCCACATTTCACAGGATACACAGCAAATATAACGCCTACGTCTGCGTCAGTTATGTATAAAAATTGAGATAGGAAGAATGAAAATTCATTGGAAACAAGTTGGGGACTGCATTCTCTACAATATACCAGATATTATGTTTAGAGGGTGTCGCCACGAGAGATGGATGTGACACTAACGACCACAGGCAGTACAACCGGACATCGAATGTGAAAATCACTTTGTTTCCGCACACAGCAGTAACCACGCATCGTTTCTTTTAATTTCTTTCCCTTACTGAACACTGTTGCAAACATAAGAAGAAAATAAGAGACCTTACATTACTCTAATCAATGCCAACCGAACGGGTATCACAAAGTTCATCTCAGGCACATATATGTTCGCATGTGTCATTAATGTACTGGGAAGATTGCTCTACCTACAAGATAGGGTATTTAGGTAAACATGATGTTTCCGGATCGGTGTTTCAATCTAGTGACCGACTTTTGAATCGCATGAAGGAATGCTCACAATTGACCACCAAAAGCAGTTTCTGGTATTTTCTATTCTTATTGTTGTTGTGAGACATGAGATTGTCTTTTGCACAGCGCGTGTATTAAGAGCAACGGTGCACAAATCACCGTTAGGAGCACCACCTCCGTAGCCGAAGGTACAGCAGGGAAGAAGAGTTCTGGTTGTGTGTAACTATGTAACAGCATAAGCTACAACGAATTAACAACGTTATTAGGAGAAATATGCATTATTCCTTAAAGAACTGTAATTCTCTGCTAATCTCACCTAAAGTTACTCAACTGACAATTTCTTGCACATCTCCATATTAAAGACTTAAATGTGAATGTGTTGCAGAGTACATGACTGTTTATAAAACGAGGTTTGCTCGCTGATAAACTCCGACATGTGATATGATTATGTGAAAGAGTTAAATATTAAATAAGGTTTTGGAAAAAAGAAGAAAAGAACAAAGAGTTGCGTCGTGGCCTTTGGTATGGCAGGACACGAGTTAGATTCCCGGTACTTCCTCAGTTTTGTGGTAGGCTGGTCTGGTACATGGCTTAGTTAGAATTAGAGTGGCAAAATCAGGAGCTGCTTGAATAAAGGAGTAGCACCATCATCAGGACCTACTGGCAATAACAGCTGGAGGCATTGGCGACATGCTTATCACATGTGCCACAGTCATAGATCACCCCTCGTACCACCCTGTTGGTAGCAGTCGGAACAGATCTAAGGCCCAATCCCTGAATGGTGTTTACGTTGATTTATGTGTTAGGAATTCTACATACTTAAATGGTGGAATACGTTTAAGTTATTTTGAAAATATTGTCAATTATTCAGGTATAGAGTTTTATAATAAGTAAACTGAAACAGAAGGTTTTTTCTTTTAACTGAACATGTAATATTTACAAATGAAATGAATGACTCTCATGTCCTAACAGTTTCCCTGTCTGCAAAATCGAAATTTGTTTTAGTCACAGGCAGCTCCTATTTCAAAACGTTTTTAACTTCTAACTGGTTTTGATAATACTTCTTAATATGATTTCACTAACTGATTACTGATATATACTGGACTAATGATGTAACACATAGACTATTAAACTGAGTATTGACAAGATTTTCTTGATTGCAACACGTTTAAATTTGAATACAATGTTTGTTCCTACACAGATTACCATGTTGTATCTTGGGACATTTTCAAATTTGGAAAACATTTACTTTTTGAGTAATTTTTTTCATTTACGAAACAGACTGAAACACAAATGAAGTGAACGCTGTCATTTCAAAATGACATAAGAGGTTCCTGAGGGTATTTTTGGTCCATTGTTGAAACTATGAGAAACTGCGATCTTCTCACCAGACACATTTTGCTTTATTGAGATAAAGCATCGTTAGTGGTCTGTAATCGAAGATCTTTACAATTTGATTTATTTTTAAGGTCTAATTTCATTTTACGTCTTGCTCCTCAACATTTCCTCCAGCTTATACTCCATCACACTACTATGTACTCATGTCCACTCACCTTTGCTTCTCTCTTCACCAACTGTTCTCCACGAAAAAGAAATGACTCCATTACTACTTCTTCGGTGCTCTTCCACAGTATATAAATACACAGAAACATAGTCAAACCGAATCACACACATACAATTAACTATAAAAGAAGTGTAGCTCAAAGAGGAACTAGTGGCAACGTTGTCAACACTAAAAAAAAAAAAAAAAAAAAAAACACTGCACACTTGGAAGTATACAGTTAACCAGTAAACACTAGTGTACGAAAATGTGTGCTGTGTAAATCGTGAAAAACGCATAGTTCTGCAAAGCAGCGGATTATTATACTTCAAGTATCAGAGTCTAATGAAGTAAGAAACCAAAGATGTGTAGCAGACGGCATTTCGTAACGCAGGCGAGAAACCAAGCAGAAATTACCGTAAATAAAAACCAATAAATTTTTAACGAACTATGTTTCGATCTTAAAAGAATCAAATTGTAAATATCTTTAATTACACTCCCATGTTAATGCTTTCCCCCAATGAAGCGAAACACGTCTCTGGTGAGAAAAACACTCATTCTATAGTAGTTGCAAGTATGGATCGTAAATACCCTCAGGAACTGTAAAGCAGCTACGGGGTATATGGGCACACAAACGACGAATTTAGTGAAATAATAAAAAACACTACTCTTCTATTATTTGGTCAGTTAGAGGCGAAAGTCTGCAAAGTGTTCCGAGGTACAACACTCTCCTTACTGAAGCTTTTCATCAAGATCTGAAAATGTTCTACGTCGGCTAAAATATCTCTGTCTTCCTTATACCGCATCTGTGAGTGAGAGAGAAGAGAGATATTTAGAGAACCAGAGGCGACAGAGAGGGAATGGTTAGAGAGTGGGAGGGGATAAGGACGGAGAGCTTGATGGGAGGAAAAGGGAGCAGAAGTAGCAGGGGGAGACATGTGTGCGCAAGGGAAAGATGTAGATGGACGTAACGAGGTGGGAGGAAGCTGAGGGACGAAGGAGGGCAATGAGGGCGTGGGGGTGGGGAGGGGTGGGCAGAGGCGGGCAGCAGCGAGATGGACGGGGCTTCCCCGTGTCGTCCGGCCGGCAACTTCTGGCCGTCCGCTCTTGATTATTCGCGCCCGTAATCGCATTGGCCGCGCTAAACCAGTTTGCGCGAATTAGCGGCTGCTGCTCGTACGTTGCCCCAGGCCAACCAACGCTCAACGCCGTTCCCTTCCGCCCTGCACCCTCGGGAGATGAGTTGCCGGCGCAGACATCGTCCTCGCAGTCACGACTCCCACCGGACTCTCGCCCCTAACTACAGGTCAGTCTGGTGACTCTGGGAATACCGAAGCTCGATACAGTTTCCTCTTGCGAATTATCCAAACAAAATTTTTCATGGAAAACCGTAACACTTTTCCATTGCTATTGAAAACTACACTGACTGACCAAAGAATAGTGAAACACCCAGAAAATATGGTCGGATGTCCATGTAACCTCGTACACATACGCTGTGTCATCAAGAAGTAACGGGAATTTTTTAATTTCGAGGGATTTATACATCCGATATTCAAAATTTTGCTTTTCATCTTGTTAGTACACATGTTTCTCATGTATGTTAACAAGGGTATGTGGGTTATGAAGTCGAAACCACGGTCGAGTCGTCCCAATGGGAACTGCCTAAAGAACCAATGCTGAAAGAAACCGACGAGTTTGGTCACATGGTAAGGTTTTCTCGCAGTTTACTCGACTGCAAAGGGATAGAGCTTCATGAGTCCCTACCTTACGGACCTACAGTGAAAAAGGAATACTATCTGAAAATTATGAGCCGTTTACGTGAAGCAATCCGAGGAAAAATGACCATATCAGTGGCAAAACCATTAGTAGAAATTGCATCACAATAATGCTCCCGCTCAGTTCTGTGCTTGTTTACGATTTTTTGTCAAAAAACAGAACCGTTATGTTCCCTCAGCCATTGCATTCGCCAGATATGACCCCTGCGACCTCTTTCTATTCCCGAGACTGAAGATACATCAAAGGACATCATGTTGCCATCATTGATGAGATACAAACAGAAGTGAAGAAGGAGCTGAACACCATTCCAGTACTGGAAAAATCGCTGGATCAAGTGTGTTATATCTGAAGGGATTACTTTGAAGACGACGAAGAAGTTGAAGAATAAATGAAGTATTTTTACGAAAAACAAAAATTCCCATTACTTTTTTGATCACACCTCATACACAACATTGGAGGATATATAAAAGATTACAGCTGCAGTTGTCTGTGACAGACAGCAGAGTACCTGAGTGCATCAACACTGTTTGCGTTTAGTGTTGTTACTAAGCATGATGTGGCATATAAGGGGTGTTGACAGCGTCAGATGTTGGTATCATAGATGACACGCACTCATGTGAGACAGTGTTAAAACACCTGACACAGTTTCAACGAGACCTCACTGTAGATCTCTTTTTAGCTGGCTGGTCTAATCGTGCAGTTACCACATTTGTCAGGAGTAATAGTCTCACAGTTCTGGACGAAAGAGCAACCTCTTTAAAAAATTCCTGAAATAACCCAAGAATTAATTTTTCTGTATCCCCTTTCAAAAATGTCTCTTCACCAACAAACGATATTTCAATTTAACTAAAATATAAATTTATGTAATTAAAATTTAATACACAACAAACTAAATTTGTTCATCTTGCATCCAGGTAGAAACTTTAGAAAACACAAAAATTCTGAAATTTATTCAAATTCAGTAACATGAATAGACAACCTTTATTTTGTGCATTACCTTGATATATAAAATTTAATCCAAAAATTTTCTCTAATATATCATCATCTTCAGAAAATATTTTTATATAATGATCTGGAAGAGTAATTTTATATTTATCATCTAAATGTAATAATACTTTTTGAGAATATTTAGTTACAAAAATTTCGGCTTTTGAAATATTTTAAAATATATTTTTTCCAGTTCTGTTAATTTACTGAAAATTTCTGCATCGCCATAACTGTGCCTGTAATTCATGTTCATTTTGTTTCATTTTAATTATATAGAAAAATTAATAGTTTCAAAAATTAAAATGTTTGATAAATGTTTAATATTTTAAATTCTAAATTTTCCATATTTTATTTTCTCTACCTTTCTATAAATAATTCAGAAGGAACTGTAAACACATAACATTTACTAATTTGTTATTCATTTGTTAACCAAAAGTTTTCAGTAAGTATTCTATGTTGTGAATCATAAGTCAAATACTTTTTAGCATAGATAATTATATATGTAAGTGTGTTATTTGGTATATTTTAATTGAAAAATGCATACAATTTCATTATTGTTCTTGTGAACTTAAAACATTCATTCTCCTATTAATATTTATCACAGAGATAGGATAAGTTTGAATAAAACTGAATGGACTTACATTTAAACAAAGGTTTAATTACATTATTCTTTTAAAATCTCTAAAAGCCTTGTAAGCTTTTAAAAAGTTATTGAGCAGGTCAAGGTTCTCTAATTCTTGAGAAAAAATTTAATTTCTTCCATTCTTTTTTTGTAATTTAACATGATCAAATAAAAAAGAATCACTTAACTAATTATTTTTCCTTTTTGTCTGGAAAACAACAAATATTAAATAGAGCATTTAAAATTCAGCAAGATTATAATAATTGTACTTTCTCCTCTCACTTTAACTGAGAGGAGAAAGTAGAAACTGGATCAGACTAGGAAAAGAAGTAGGACAAAGATGCTGTCTATCACCTACACTTTTCAACCTCAACTGGGAAAATATGATTGACCAATGCTCATTAGTTGACAAAGGAGTAGACATTGGAGGAAGAAGAGTAGGATGTTTGAGGTTTGCTGATGATATGGTCTTTCTAGCCACAGAGGAAAAAGAATTACAGGATTTGGTGGAGACCATGGCAACTAACTGAAAAAATATGGAATGAAAATGAACACAAATGAAACAAAAGTTTTGGCACTAGGAGGAAATAAGGAAATAAAAATTATGCTGAATGGAGAGATACCAGAATAGGTGCAAAATTATAAGTATCTTGGAAGCAGGATAGACACTGACAGGAAGTGCATCACAAAAATTAAAATATGGATTGCAATGGCAAAAGAGATATTTTATAAGAAAAGGAGAATTTTCTGCAGCGGTCTGGACAGAGAACTCAGAAAGAGACTCATAAATTGTCTTGAATGGGATGTTATTCTATATGGCGCTGAAACATGGGCTATGAGGGAAAAGACAGAGAAAGGTTGGAGGCTTTTGAGATCTGGACATGGCAGAGGATGGAAAGAATAAGTTGGATGGACAGAGTAAAAAATGAAGATGCACTCAGAAGAGCGGTAGACAAAAGATAGTTACTAGATGTAATAAAAAGAAGAAAAAGATTTTGGACTGGGCTTATATTAACAAAGAATGACGATCTGATAAAGACAGTTTTAGAAGGTTATGTAGAAGGGAAAAGGAAGCGAGGAAAGAAGAGATCTAAGATACTGGATGACATGACGGATGGTACAACATACAGCAGCCTTAAGAAGAAAGCAATTGATTGCAGAAATTGGAGATGCAAAGGACCTGCTAATATAGCAGATACATGATGATGATGATGATATAATAATTACTAATATCTAGTTCAAAACTTCTTTTTCCATATAGTCCAGCAATCCCTATTGTTTGCTGTTCAAAGAAAGAAATTGAATTTTTTTGATTTTTCAGTCTTTCTTGTTCTAGTTTTAGTGAATATTCCAGTTGATATTTAACAACTGGATCAAGAATTTCCATTGATTTTACAACATGATTTCCTTGTTATGGAAGTGCATATTTTATTTCAACTCCAGAATCATTTATATCAAACCATCTAATAGTAGAATCTTCAGCACTTGAACTCCACATAAAATTTACAGTCAAATCTCCTTCCCATATTATTTCTTTATAATGTTTAAAAATGCGTCTAATAATTCTGAAAGATGATGTGCTTCAATTTGCTCGCTCTTAATTTTTCCATTGTTAAGAACATGCCCTTCCATTGTTAATTCACTTGATAGAGATGAAGTAAATGGAAAAAGAATTGATGAAGAA
Organism: Schistocerca piceifrons; assembly: GCF_021461385.2. Lineage (NCBI taxonomy): Eukaryota > Metazoa > Arthropoda > Insecta > Orthoptera > Acrididae > Schistocerca > Schistocerca piceifrons. Next base: position 522,345,522 of record NC_060143.1, read on the forward strand.
ACAAATGGATGTTCAATTCTAGATAGACTATTATTTCCTTTTCTAAATGTGATAACACTGAATAGCTTTGCCAAAAATTTTCGATTAATTTTTATTGGACTTTCCATCTCCAGTATTGATATTAATCATTTTTCCTTCTTTGGAGTATTTAAATCATTTTTTGTTTCATCATTCGGAGTGATTGGCTGAAACTGATAACTCTCAATTATGTTAATGATTGATTAAGAAACAATTTTATTAAGACATTCTTAAAATTACTGTTACACAAGTACCATTGATGTCAATAAAATTATCTTTTTCATCAGTTACAATAATTATTAAATTTTAAGTATAAAAAACTGGAATATTTATACTATAACTTAGTTCATAAATTATTGGTATTCCAAAATAAACAATGGATTTAAATGAAGGGATAACATCAGTATCTCTATGAAATGATCGGGATGTTTAAAAAACACTCCATCTGCAGGATGAAAACTTATATATATATATATATATATATATATATATATATATATATATATATTGAAATGGAATAATTTTAGGAACATTGTTGTCAATTGTTTTTCATTAGCTTCAAAAATCCAACATATAAAACCTAAAATTTGTTCAATACAATGTTCTTTGTCCCTAATTAACTGAACATCACATTCAGTAGTAAGTCTGTTTAAAACATTATCTTCTTTAATGTGGATATTAGCTTTTTTCATTAAATAATTTTTTACAAACTCTTAAAACTATACTGACCCACCTGAATTCCTATCGTTTCTTTGTTAGTGTTCAATTTATTATTTTTCGATCTAATATTTGGAGTTAAGAAAGTTGTTTAAAATCCAGCCACGGAAACGTTTTTAGGATTCGGTTACTGAGACAGTTAATCTTTTTTCATGATAGATGAACTATAACCCAACTGAAATAATATATTTATTTAAATTAATAAAATTTGTGTAAATAATTCAAATATAGAGAAAGAAAACTACACAAAAAATTTAAAAAATGAACATAGTAAACTTTTAGCAAATTCTATTAGATGTTCAATAATAGGACCAAGAGGTTGTGGAAAGAGAATGTGAATGACTGAAAATTATATTCTACCTCCTACATAGTTATCTGGAATAAAATTAATCACTTATACACCTAAAATCTTTAATGAACCGAAATGTCAACAGTTTTTGAAAAAGTCTGAAAAAATTGAAGTGAAGTTTAATGTGAAAATTAAAATTTTTATTTAAAATAATGATAAAATTATTCAATTATGTGAATGACAAAATAAATCAGTTGTCGTTTTTAATTTTCATTCCTAAAAATCAAGATATGGTTAGAGAATATTTTGCTAGAGGTATGCATAAAGGAACATATTGTATTTATTTCACTCAAACGTTTTCAAAAGTAGTGAAAGCATTAGTTAGGGGCAATCTTAATTTTTTTTAAACACCTTTAGAGAAGATCACACAAATTTAAATCATAGTTATCAGGAGTTTGTTGAGGGTCATTTTAAGTTTTATTATTTTAAAGAAATATCTTAAAACCGTTGAAATTAAAATTAATTTGGTTTCATTATGATAGGTATGACAAGAAAAATTAATAACACAAATACAGAGAAAGGATTAAGAATTTTTAAACCTTGAACAAAACACTGAATGTAAAATTTAAACATTAACATTAATGTAAGATAAATACAAATGATGAACATGAATGATGAGTGCAAAATGAAAACGATTGTTGATTACAAAATGACCTGGAAGCTGTTAAAAAAGTTAAGCGAAATAGAAAAATAAAAGAACTATTAAAAGAAGAGTTTAAATATGGAAAAAACCAAGAACAGAAAATGAAATAGTTAAAAAGATCAGCCAGTTATCGATACAATCGAAGAGGTAACACAAGGACCTGAAAGATTATGTGATTAGGTGTCAAAAGTTATTGAAGAAAATAGAGAAACTGAAAAATAAATGGTTCACTATAATCAACACTAGTGGGCAGAGTTAAACAATAGTCCAACAGATAAACAATATGAAAGTGATAGGAGAGAGTACACATTAAATGAATCAGAAATACAAGATATAGTGACCAATTATGAAAAAGAACTTAATGATAGAAAAAAGTTAAGAAATGAAGATGAATCATCAGATATTGAAAAAATATCTTTAAATGAAAGACTGTTAGATTAATCCACAATTGTGAAGATTTAACTTTCGAAATAAGACCTGTTGTAGATTTAAATATATTGGGAAATTTCCAGTAAATTCAGAAGGCAATAAATTAATATTTAACAGAAAAGAATATGAATGTACAGATGGCTTAATGAATCTTTTACCTAAAAACAGATTACTATGAAAGATATCAGTAAACTATTTATAGTTTACTTTTCAGAAGCAAATCAAGTAGTGTGACATAAGACATCGTTGATGACTTTTTCCAGCATTCAGATAAAGAGTCTAGATGATTCACTACAAACTGATGAAGAAACAGTTGGTGAAGGTTTAATTAAAAAGTGAAAAAACGATAAAATCTGCTGGAAACGAAAATAACAGTACTGAAAAAGTTGGAGTAACTCAAATTTAACAAATAATTTTTATGATTTTATTATTAATAATACAAAATGAATTCCATATTAAACTATGTTATTGAATAATTTATCAGACACACTTTGGAAAAGTGAAAAATATGGAAAATGTTCAGGAAATACTTTGATTAACAAATTACAGTTTTGAAATGCACCTTCCTGGTTACAATTATTGCGCTCTTGGAAAAAAAACTACACACATGGAAAAACGTTTTGCATCACCTCAGTTCTGAGAGGTCTGGAACCTGAATGGAAAACTGGAACAGAGATAAACATACACATCATCTCCATCCTTTTCATTGCTCATCAAAACCACATATTGCACTTTATACTACCATACAGTAAGACATTCCAAATTGCTATGCACACCAGTATATTTAATACCGAGTAGCACATTCTCTTGCATTGATCCACACATGTATTTTTCATGGCATACTATTCACAATTTCATCAAGGTACTGTTGGTCCAGATTGTCCCACTCCTCAAAGGCGATTCGGCATAGATTCCTGAGAGTGTTTGGTGGGTCACGTCGTCCATAAACAGCACTTTTCAATCTATCCCATTCATGTTCAGTAGGGTTCATGTCTGGAGAACATGCTGGCCACTCTAGTTGAGCTATGTCGTTTACCTGAAGGAAGTCTTTCACAAGATTTGCATGGTGGGGGCGCAAATTGTCGTCCATAAAGACAAATGCCTGACGAATATTCTACTGATAAGTTGCACTATCAGCCAGAGGATGGCATTCACGTAATAAACAGCCGTTATGGAGCCTTCCAAGACCACCAGCAGCTCACGTCAGCCCCACATAATGCAGCCCCAAAACATCAGGGAACCTCCACCTTGATGTAGGTGCTGGGCAGTGTGTCTAAGGCATTCAGCCTGACTGGGTTGCCTCCAAACACATCTCTGATGATTGTCTGGTTGAAGGTATATGGGACACTCATAAGTGAAGAGAACATGATGCATATCCTGAGCAGTCCATTCGGTATGTTGTTGGGCTCATCTCTACTGTACTGCATGGTGTTGTGGTTGAAAAGGTTGAAGTCTCCATGACTGTTGGGAGTGAAGTTGTGCATCATGCAGCCTACTGGGTACAACTTGAGTCGTAACATGACGTCCTGCGGCTGCACAAAAAGCATTATTCAACATGGTGGCGTTGCTGTCAGGCTGTCAGGGTTCCTCCAAGGTATGATCCATAAGTAGCGGTCATCCACTAGAGTAGTAGCCCTTTGGTGGGATAAGCAAGGCACGTCATCGACAGTTCCTGTATCTCTATATCTCCTCCAGGTCCAAACAACTTCACTTTGGTTCACTCCCAGATGCCTGGACACTTCACATGTTGAGAGCCCTTCCTGCCACACTGTAACAATGTGGATGTGACTGAACCCAATAATTCACCATCTAGGCATGGTTGAACTACAGACAACACAACTTGTTTACCTCCTTCTGGATGGAATGATGGGAACTTATTGGCAGTCGGACGCCCCCCCCCCCCCTGTCTAATAGGTGCTGCTCATGCATGGTTGTTTACATCTTTGATGGGTTTAGTGATATCTCTGAACAATCAAAGGGACTGTGTCTGTGATACAATATCAACAGTCAATGTCTATTTTCAGGAGTTCTGGGAACTGCAGTGATGGAAAACTTTTTTGATATGTGAAGGCGAAGGATTAGGCATAGGTCATAAAGAAATTAATCCATTCGACAAAGCTTGTAAAAATTATGACTCTTTCAACAAGATAAAAAAATTTGGAAAAATGACATTAAGCTGATAAAGAACTTTAATTAATTTCAAAAGAAAGAATGTGTTCTAACGATTCTTCATTTGGTGAAAAATTAACAGCAACAGCTGTTACAGGAATAGTGCATGGCTAACGAAAATTAAGATTGAGATTGAATGTTGATGACCGAGGATGGGGTTTATGACAAAATTGTGAATTAATTTTAAATCTATATAAATACAGAAATTCAGTATTGAATGTACGTCATGTCCAAGTGATTAAATTAAACCATAGTGAATTATAGTTAAATTAAATAATGGACAATTGAATAGTATTAATGAATTTTTGCTGATACTCAAAAAATAGAGAGATACGAAATCTGGAGGATATTGACGTATCACATTAGATATTACAAATGTGAAAAAAGTTATAAAAATATAAAAAAAGGGTATTTTTACCAATTTTGTGAGCAGGATTAGGTGTGACTGGTGCATTAGCCAGCGGTGCTGCACCAATAAGAACATCATTTAATGATAGAAAACAATAACCAATTAGAAAAACAGAATATACAATCTAACAATGGAAAAGGAAGCTGCTGTGGATTAAAAAGTAACGAAATATCTCAAAAAATAATCTTACAAAATTTTGACTAAAAGACTTAGTTAACCAATAAAAAATTTAAGTTTTTCCAGGTGTATTCATGATTGATTAGTTCCTTAGTAAATTATATAAAATGTTGGATTTGATCGTGTTGGTACTTGTGGGATTCGTTACTGAAAATAATAACATTTGATATTTTTGTTTGATTCATTTGATGGTAGCATACCAAAATATCTAGTAAATTACATAGGGAAAATGAGTTATATTGTAACAACGAACAAATACAAAATTATACGGATCTATTTGTGTTTATTTCTGTTTTATATCTATTATATCTCTTATGTATAAATTATAAGTTTGATAATTATTAAATTAAAAAAATGGAAGTTTTGAAATTAGGTTACATCCTAAAGACTGTGCAGAATTTAGAAAATTAAAGATCTTTCAGTAAGTATACATCTGACAATAAATGATGAAATGCATCAGAATTAAAAAATCCAAAAACCTCATTTAAGTTATTACGAACAAAATTTAAAATCATTGAATTATCAAATGATTCAAAAATAGATAATCTTATTAATCAATTTCAGAACATATTGAATGCCATTTTTCTACAATAGTAACTAGAGGATGTATTAATTTTAAACATAAAAGAATTGTGAATATGAAAGATCAAATTGATGTAAAGAAAGTAGTGTACAAACATTATTTAGCAAATATGTAATGAATTAATAAGTCTTCTTACAAAACTTAAATACACAATTTGTAAAGCAGTTGAATATGTATTTTAATAAATAAGATTTTACTGAAAGAATTACATAGTGATTACTATAACAGTCTCACAAATTTTGGTAAAAATATGAACATGTTGCATACAAAGATTACATTCTCTTTAGGTTATGTCATACAGTAGAAAACATAGTACATTGTAAGAAAAATATTGAATTTAATTTTATCATATGAAATGACCGAAAAATGGACAACTCTGAACATGATGTCAGGCTTAAAAGAATTACTGTTGATTTTGATACTACTGTAAGTGTATTGGATAAGGTTATGAAATAAATAATAATAATCAATCAATTGTACACATGTAAATTTTTTATAATATTAGATTAAAAGATTCTGTTAAAACTGTTCCAGTTGATATAAATTTCATTTATTTGGTCAGATAATAATAAACAATCATTTGATGCCTCACAATTATCATATCTACTGTTTGAAGTGTAAAAAATTTACTGAAACACATAATCCACAAAGAGTAACAACAAAAAACGGAAAACAAAGGACTAAGCACCTCAGTTCAATTTGTAAAAGTAAAAATTAAATTTATTATAAATTTTGTAAAGATAGATCAAGAAATCGCAATAACTTACTAACGAATTAAATAAACCCATGAGAAAAAAGATGAAAAGAAAGTTATTTCTTTTGGTATTGTTGATTTATGGCAAGCTGGTTTACTACAAATGCATTCTGGGTAATTAAACAGAATATCAGAGTCAGATATTGGATATAAGTATTTATCACCTGTTACTGCTGTCTTACAAAATTTGCTTGGGCTATGCCACTTAAAGATAACAATCAAAAATATAGCTGTTATTTCTGGAAAAATATTTGAGTTGGGAAAAACAAGTAATTAAGAGACAGACAATGGTAAAGAATTTTCTACTAAAGGATTTCAACAATTTATACAAAAGATTAATATATATATAACTGATCATAATTTTCTGATTTAAAGGTATCTGTTGCTGAAAGATTTCACAGAATGTGATGTTTTGAGCATCACTTAGGTGCTGAGCACAGATTGCCAAACAGCGGATGACAGAGTTCTTCTGCGCTGGGTGGTGGTAAGATTGGCGTGCGGATACCTGTCAGTATGTGTAGGCTTAGATATACTCTGTGCTCCAGTGTGTCCTCCGTTCTCCTGTACACTTCGACGTCTAGAAACGGGATAGTACCATTCATTCCTACTTCCAGCGTGAACTGTATCTTCCCGTGCATACTGTTTAGATATTCGTGGAACTTGTGTAGCTCCGTTTAACCATGAGGCCATATAGCGAACGTGTCGTACATGTATCAAAACCAGCAATGTGGTCGTAAAGGACCTGAACTGAGGGCCGTTGCTTCAAAGGCTTCCATGAATATGTCGGCTGCCAGCGGAGATAGGGGAGACCCCATTGCTACGTCGTCTGTCTGTTCGTAGTATTTTCCTTGCCATTTGAAGTACGTTGAAGTCAGGCACAACTCAACCAGGTCGCGTATGTCTGGCAGGACATGCTACTGAAGGATGTGGCTGGTTTCATCTACTGGCACGTTCGTAAATATTGATTTCACGTCAAAGCTGACCATGATGTCCGTAGGTAAAATTGTTTCGCCCTTTGCCAAGTTGTAAGTAGGCGCATTGATCCCATTCACTATTGGCCTCAAAGGGCCACTTTCCTTGTGTATCTTTGGAACACCGTAAATTCTAGGAGAGACTGGTACTCTGGGAATAAGACCATTGGCTGTGTCAGCGTCAATTCTCGAGTCCTTAATCGCAGCCTGCGCCTTTCCAATTATCTTCGCCATAGGGTCCGCCCTTAGTTCTTTGTAGATGGGATCATTTAATAATTCTTTCATGTAGTCTTCATACTGCAAGGTGTCTAAGATGACAGTAGCATTGCCTTTGTCTGCTGGTAATATCACAATTTCGTCGTTGTTCTTCAGTTCCCTGATAGCTGCTCTTTCCTCTCTGTTAAGGTTGTGTTTCTGTGGCTTGGCACGTAGTAGGACTCGAACAGTATCCTGTCTAATTAACTTTTTTTCACTGACCGAATAGGCAAACACCTCCGCCGCGTTGGAGTGCAGCCTGTCTTCTATAGTGGTCTTAGGATCCAGGACGTGCGAGGCTCCACCAAGGACAAGGTGGATGCATTACACACTGCAGGCGTTTACAAGGTGGAATGCGAATGTGGAGAGGCATACATTGGCGAGACTGGCAGGCCAATAGCAACGCGCATTCGGGAGCACGAGCGTTACATTCGTCTAGGGCAACACAATAAATCCACAGTGGCAGAACATCACCATGACTGTGGAAAAGAATAAGATTCAACGAAGCCTGTGTGTTGGCCAAGCAGCCAATTATGACGAAACGCAAAATCAGAGAGGCCATCGAAATACTCAAACACCTTAACAACATGAACAGGGAGGATGGACTCAGGCTTCCCCCATCTTGGCTGCCAGCAATCAAAGCCCAACAGACCGCACTGTCAACACGAGGCACGAGCACTACCGGAGAGTAACTGCCGCCGCGCGGCCGACGTCCAGCAGTTGGTAAACAACAGCAAACTTCGCATTCGACGGTGGCCACCAATCGTGGCACATAACACTAGAGCCAATGGACAACAGAGGTCACGTTCTCTCTCCAGCGCAATAACCTATTAAAATAAAGTTCCCTCGCCTTCTTCCTTAAGTGACCAATAAACCAACTACCTTTTTAAAGTTATGATGTAATGGCATGCGCGGGGAACACTAACCTCAAAATATAAACTACACTGCATAGCTAGAACTCACCATTAGACCCAAAAGAAGGCCGCTGCAATTGTGGCCGAAACGTTGGCCATTCTATAGCAGCAGTAGTTTTTTACATTATGACATGGTACCAAACCCAGAAGACTTTTATGTCGGTAGAAGAACTTATTGCTCTGTTAATTTATAACACTGATAATTAGTGTTTTTATGGACTTCATCAATTATATTCAAGTACAACTAGAAAATATAGGAATAAATCACTAATTACATATAAATAATTTATTTTATAATAAAAAGTGCCGCTTAATTTCTTTTAATCGAATTTTATCTTAAGACTTTTTGGGAGAATGTCAAGATAAATTTTTTGGGAATAGTATATCAAGATAACAAATTATCGGGAGATTTTTTTTTGAGAATTTTAATGTAGAGTCGATTGGTGTGTTACCTCAAGTGAAGAAAAAGTATCAGAAAATTTTATTCGTGGATTTATACATAATGTCGATTGAGTTAGAATTCCTTATTTTCAAGAATTATCAGGATCATATAGATTTTAAAGAAAAATGAAAAGGTAATTCGTGGTCACTTGTAAGAAATCAGCTGAAGTTTTTATGAGGGAATTTCAAGATACTTAAAATAGTATTTTATTTTAAATAAACGAAAATCATCTGAAAATATTATTACAGATTATCAAGATAGAATGGGATGTAATTGAAAGGAAACAATATTGGCCAGAGATTTTTCTCCTGAATTTCAGGATAAATTAAACTGATATGCTATTTCACAAAAACATCTATCTGAAAATTTTATACGGGAGTTTCTAAATAAATTAAATGGGTTAAAAATGTCATATATTCAAAAATTATCTGAAGACTTTATTACTGAATTTCAAAGTAAATTGGAGTAGGGAACGTTTATGAAGGTATCAAAAATTTCGAAAGACATAATCATATGGTACTAAATAATACAATGTTTAAATTGTCAAGACCAATTATTTAAATATTTTGAAATATTTTTAAGGAGAAGAATTATACGATTGAAATAATATCGACAGTAAAAAATAACCTATGTTTCTTTCAATTTTTGGAGTAAGATAAATTAGGTACATGATCAATGTTTAACATTCTTCACAATTTGGATGACTATTTTCTACAATACTGATTTACTTCTGAACATTTTTAAATTGTATTCAAATAATGTAGTAGTAGTTGTTGTTGTGGTCTTCAGTCCTGAAACTGGTTTGATGCAGCTCTCCATGTTACTCTATCCTGTGCAAGTTTCTTCATCTCCCAGTACTTACTGCAACCTACATCCTTCTGAATCTGCTTAGTGTATTCATCTCTTGGTATCCCTCTACGATTTTTACCCTCCACGCTGCCCTCCAATGCTAAATTTGTGATCCCTTGATGCCTCAGAACATGTCCTACCAACCGGTCCCTTCCTCTTGTCAATTTGTGCCACAAAGTCCTCTTCTCCCCAATTCTATTCAATACCTCCTCATTGGTTATGTGATCTACCCATCTAATGTTTAGCATTCTTCTGTGGCACCACATTTGGAAAGCTTCTATTCTCTTCTTCTCCAAACTATTTATCGTCCATGTTTCACTTCCATACAAGGCTACACTCCATACAAATACTTTCAGAAACGACTTCCTGACACTTAAATCTGTATTCGATGTTAACAAATTTCTCTTCTTCAGAACCACTTTCGCTGCCATTGCCAGTCTCCATTTTATATCCTCTCTACTTAGACCATCATCAGTTATTTTGCTCCCCAAATAGCAAAACTCCTTTGCTACTTCATGTGTCTCATTGTGATTGTAATAATGTAGTACTCATAATTATAATTATTTCACTTAAGAAAAACAAAAACATTTCTGAAATTTTCATAAGTTAATTGAGGAACAACATGTAGTAATAAGATCCTAATTTGTTTATTTCCTTCATAAAAATTTCTATAGTTCTCTTGTATACTTCATCTGATCTATTTATATAAATTCTGTTAATTTTATTTACATCTTTTAGTTGATTTATTTGACCTTGGTAAGGGTTTTATTAATCAACTCTTATTTTATATTCACCACGCTATTGAACTGACGGTAAAAGTCTTGATAAATCAAGTTTTGAAAAGTTTCTGGTAAAGGGATTATTTGTCATGACTAAAGAACATAATCCTGATTCATTCATAAAATTTGTTTACAAATATAAGTGTACCTGCTGGGTGACCTTCATTTTTTTTACTTTTGTATATTTATATTTAACAATATCTTTCAAAGCTTTTCTTGAATAATTTTATTCAAAAGCATCACAAATATTTTCTTCCTTAAGCCATGTATTACTTTTTAATCAATAATAATTAACAATTTTTGTCATTATATATATATTCATTATTTTGAACATCTAAGAGTGTATCTATTTATATATAATTGAATGTATAAATATTTCATATTTGAACTAAAACAATGTTTTCCTTTAGAAATGAGACCTGAAAATTAACTTATTTGCCTATTATGTAATCAAAAAAAAAGAAACTCATAACAATTTTAAAAGAACTTTCATTGAATACTGGGTTGATGTGTTGTGAAGAAAAAATCAAGAAAATATAGAGAAAATAAACCAAAACATACAAAAGACATTATTACTAAGTGGAATAAAATGACATTTAGATGTTAAAATTGTAAAAAAGAGGTTTCTTCGATATATGGTCATAGCTGTAACTCAAAAAAAGACAAGAAACCTTTTAATTATCAAAAACATACAGGGAAATATTCTCAAAAAGTTAAATACTTTTTTAAATACTGTTTCTAAAATACTTATCAAAAGAAATAATAATTTACCATATCATCAAAAAATGTTAAAACTGACCAGTAAAATTAATTATTCGCACATTAATTTTCTAATTTTATAATTTCCATAACATATACTATTTATTAAATCTTGTAATACAATATATTTATGATTATCAGAATTTAAAACAATTTTATTGCAGTCTACTCTATATAATTCATGTTTAATAAATGTTATTAAAATCATTTTTCCTTTTTATGATATTTTGTCTTGTAAAAAGTTGTTTATTACCAAAAGCCACTTCAGTGTGTACAACAGAATTTTTACCCATTTAGACTGTTGATGTTCTACTTTATAAACAAATGTTTTTCATTTTTAACTCCTATATTCTGTCATAATTTTTCCACAGTTTCCACTTTCCATTTTGCTGAATTTTCTTGTTAACTTGTGGGATTCAAAATTATTATCTGTTGTGTTCACTTGTGTCAAATTCATTTACCATTGGTGACATATCTTCATAAAAATCGTAACTAAAAGAATCTACATCCTAATAAAATAATTCAGTATTTTACCGTATATTCGTTTCATTACAATATCAACCAGAAAATGCATTTTTACTTTCGAAACATGTAAAATATGCTTTTCAATACAAATTGATTTATTGAATTTTAGTTTTTTCGTGTGAACTAATACCACTCTTTCGGAAAAAACAGTAGTACGATGATACTTCGGTTTTAAATATATACATCACATATTGATTTGGTCATTGATCTTTTTCCAGTTCTTTAGTTGTAATTTGTCTCAATTTTCTATTAAAATTAATGTATACTTTCACTCAATCTGATTGTTCAGATGACATGTGTATATTAATTTTCATTAAGTTTAATCCAAGATTTACGTATTATTTCACATTTCTGTAATGTAAAATCATTTTTCAACAATATTTAGTGTTGTTAATAATTTATTACCTCCTTCGTACTAATGGCGAATCTGCTCTGTCACGTAATTTTTTTTGATATTCTAAATCTACTTCTAAAATATAATCATATTTACAAATTGTGATATTACTTAACTGTATAAGTTATTTGCGTTTGCATACACATTATATTTTGTTCTTCTGCCTCAAGATTTTTCATTAATTAATTATTTGATTTAGCATATACTTAATAATTTGGGAAATACTGCATCAAATTCCTTTTCAAGAAATAGCATCATGTCATAATCGTTTAATATATCTAATAAATTCTTGTAATTTTTAACACAGAAATGAAAGATAATCCTGGTGCAGTGAATACCACCATGGAACGAGTTAATAATTATTAATAGATAGATGTCTAAAATTTTCAAAATTATCTGCTTGTTGTAAAACATCAGATTTATTATCTTCTCCTGTACATTCATCTAAATTTTTCAATATTGAATTTTTTAAAACTATTTTTGCACATTTATAATCTTCATCAGAAATAATGGAATTACTAAGTCTCAAATAAAGACCTTACTTATTAAGTATTTTTTTCTGGTCATTTTTCTTCAGGATATAGTCACAGGAATAAACACCTTATTAATTTATCAGCTCTAATTGTTAACCTTTAAACGCTTTTTCTCTTTCTCCAAATTGTTCTTCTGTAAGATTATGAGATAATTTATCTACACTTGATACCATAAATTTAAACATATCCATCTACAGCGAGTTTTTTGATAAACAAAGAAATATCATAATTTGTTAAATTATGAATAAAAACAGGAAGAATTCATGATGCTGGTAATTAAGATTACAATCCCCAATTAACGTTCCTCGATGTTTTCGGTTAAAATGACAATGTTCTCTTACTTTTTTGTCTCCTTTAGTAAATTCGCTTTCCAGAATAAAACTAGATTTGGAATTTTTAAGTTTATTTTATCCACAATCGTCATTTCCATTCGAACATTTCGATATTAATATCTCAGCATTTTCTCTATATTCTTGTTTTAAGATTGCAACGAATTCCACTGCTGCATCTTTGCCAACATACCTTACAGGTTTCTTAAAATCATAATCACTAAAAAATTACATAATGTCTAAAAATGGTATATGTTATTGATAATCGTTAATATAAGTTTTTTGGGGATTTGGTGGACAAGTGTTAAAATCTCTTAACAGACATTCGAAATCTGCATAAATTAGGATGCTGGTAATAAACATTACAATTGTCATATGAAGTTGCTTGATACATTGGACATGTTTATAGTTTACAAAATTAATTTTTTCACCATTTCCTGGCTTATGTATTTTTACTTCTTAGTGTTCTTTACAATCTGTTCATGATTGTCTAGTTTCTCCCGTAAATGAATAATCTTCAACATCTATCACAAGGGTAAATTTTTACTTTTTGTACATTTGTCTGTGAACTTTAATCACAGTTTTTACCCACCAACAAACAAAATATTTTCTTTTTTAATTAAAGGAAGATTGACATCTCTTTTCCTGTTTATTTTCTGTATTGTACCAATACAAACGATAGCAAAAAAAATCTTTATCATGAGCATAAACATTAATGGAAATATTTGACTTCATTCCAAATTACAAAGTCCTGTGGTTCAATGATAATATCAAAATTGTTAATTTCATAAGTTATTATTCTAAATTTACCAGCTCAAGCTTTCCTCTGAATTTGGTTTTACAATTTTAAAAAAAATCGTCATCTACTTTAAAATTGTAACCAGGACAATATTTCTAACAGTTTTCTGTTTAATTTCTAATATCTGTCTACTTCTAGCTATTGAACATAATTGTCATGGTCAATCTTTTGATAAGATTGATTAATTTTCATTAAGTTTAGAATATAGTTTTATTAAGTATAGAATAATTTTTTAGTTTTTTGTTTTAGAGACTTCATGAAGTTCTCTTAAAGGTAGTTGCTTTAATACATTTAATAAGTTATTAATAATATTGTCGACTGGGTTTATAATAAGATGAATATTTTTAATTTATAAGTTTGAAATAATTCTTTAAATTTTTTGTTTTACAAATTGATCCAAGTCCTTTTATATTTTTATATCTTTCTTCATTTCTTTGATATTGAAATAGTAAGTTCCAAGAGATCTTGTCTATTTAATTTGATTAGTCTTTTTCTTTACAATAATTTTGTGTAACCATATAACTACATCCACATTTTTTTGCAATAATTTTCTTAGTTTTTAAATAGCTCATCTTTGGAATACATTTTTTAACTCTTTATTTGTACAGAAAAAAATTAGATTTGAAAAAATAGAAATGTTTACAGTTGAAATATTTTTAAATTAAAATTCAATTATTTTTATGGATAGATGTGGTTTGGAAGGACTGATTAGTAAAGAAAAAAATAGTCATGGTTTTTTGTATTTTTAAGTAAATGAGAATTTCGTTTGGGGGTATAGATAAACTCGATCTCAGAGAAATTATGTGTAAGAAAAGAAAATAATATTTTTTATTTTTTAATTAAAATGGGAATATCATTTGTTGAATAGATAGACATGATCTTGGAAAACCTATTTATAAAGAAAAAATTGATTTTATTTTTTATTTTTTAAATAAATGAATATTTCGTTTTTGGGTGTAAATAAATTTTTGAGGGGGATACAGTAAAACTAAAATCGTGGTTTTATATTAGGGAATTTCTTTAAAAAATTGTTCCAGAACTCCCTCATGTATTGTACTTTGGGGGAAATCAGATGCCTGACCTGGACTACATGAAAATGTGAGGGTAGGCATACTCTTGGTCAATATTCCACATCTGATCAGGAGGCTCGCCATATAGTGCACAAAGAACAAAATATCTCTCTTGAATCAGTGCCTGTCATCCAAGAACAGGTAACAGAGTCCTGCAACATTCTGTGTCATCCAAAACCATCTGTCGAAAACTAGCAGCAGCTGGATGAGGGATTTACTGTACCATGCGGTTAACACCATAACACAAATGGCTGGAGTTTGTGTGATACCACAGACTGCTGATAGATGGCAGCACACTGTGCTCAATAATAAATCGTGGTACTGCACTACCTCGAATTCCCATCATTGGCCACCTCGAGAGATGTCGCATTCTTCTAATGTTTTGGATAAAAACAGTGGTGCTACTCCAAGTGAGATAGTGTGGGTAGCCATTGGGTACATCTTTACGTTAGACCTGGTTGTGAGTGAGGCCACTCTGGTGCCACAACAGCACATCACAGTTGACAAGCATTCACATTTCATTTCTCAAGCCACAGAATCGTGCCGCCACTTTTCAACAGGATTATGCTCGTCCACAGCTGGCATGTGTCCCTATAAACTGCATTATGTTGAGGTACTCCCATGGCCTGTGTTGTCCCGAGATCTGTCCCCAATAGAAAATATGTGGGAGCAGCTTGGATGTCAGCTCCATCCAATGCCATTGTCCAGGATATAATGGACCAGTTCTCACAGCTGTGGGTGAGCTTGTCTGAGCAGAGGATACAACGGCTTATGACACCTTCCCCAACCAAGTCAGTGCATCATCCAACCAATTGGTGGTGGAATGTGACACTTACAAGTGGGCTCACTTTGCAAAGTTTAGTGTAATTTTGACTCGATATTCCACTGAATTTGTGATGCCTGATTTCTTTTCCTTTTCGCCTTTTGCATGCTTAACTTGTTTTGTCAGGCATTGTATTATTTGATTAATACTTACTGAAAACATGTGTTGCTAAGATACTAGCACACCATTATTCGCCAGCCACTATCATTGATGCACACTATCATAGAACTGCTGCAGTATGCAATTACATATCCATATGTCAACCTATCCCAGCTTCATTCAGTACTCTGACAGTTGGGAGGCACTGGTGCTGTTAAGGGAAATATTTCTGGCATATAAAAACGCAAGTAAATCACATACAGATTCAAACATTTATCTTCTTACACAACATATAAACATAATTAGTAAAATTTGGCCATTCTATAGCAGCAGTAGTTTTTTACATTATGACGTGGTACCAAACCCAGAAGACTTTTATGTCGGTAGAAGAACTTATTGCTCTGTTAATTTATAACACTGATAATTAGTGTTTTTATGGACTTCATCAATTATATTCAAGTACAACTAGAAAATATAGGAATAAATCACTAATTACATATAAATAATTTATTTTATAATAAAAAGTGCCGCTTAATTTCTTTTAATCGAATTTTATCTTAAGACTTTTTGGGAGAATGTCAAGATAAATTTTTTGGGAATAGTATATCAAGATAACAAATTATCGGGAGATTTTTTTTTGAGAATTTTAATGTAGAGTCGATTGGTATGTTACCTCAAGTGAAGAAAAAGTATCAGAAAATTTTATTTGTGGATTTATACATAATGTCGATTGAGTTAGAATTCCTTATTTTCAAGAATTATCAGGATCATATAGATTTTAAAGAGAAATGAAAAGGTAATTCGTGGTCACTTGTAAGAAATCAGCTGAAGTTTTTATGAGGGAATTTCAAGATACTTAAAATAGTATTTTATTTTAAATAAACGAAAATCATCTGAAAATATTATTACAGATTATCAAGATAGAATGGGATGTAATTGAAAGGAAACAATATTGGCCAGAGATTTTTCTCCTGAATTTCAGGATAAATTAAACTGATATGCTATTTCACAAAAACATCTATCTGAAAATTTTATACGGGAGTTTCTAAATAAATTAAATGGGTTAAAGATGTCATATATTCAAAAATTATCTGAAGACTTTATTACTGAATTTCAAGGTAAATTGGAGTAGGGAACGTTTATGAAGGTATCAAAAATTTCGAAAGACATAATCATATGGTACTAAATAATACAATGTTTAAATTTTCAAGACCAATTATTTAAATATTTTGAAATATTTTTAAGGAGAAGAATTATACGATTGAAATAATATCGACAGTAAAAAATAACCTATGTTTCCTTCAATTTTTGGAGTAAGATAAATTAGGTACATGATCAATGTTTAACATTCTTCACAATTTGGATGACTATTTTCTACAATATTGATTTACTTCTGAACATTTTTAAATTGTATTCAAATAATGTAGTAGTAGTTGTTGTTGTGGTCTTCAGTCCTGAAACTGGTTTGATGCAGCTCTCCATGTTACTCTATCCTGTGCAAGTTTCTTCATCTCCCAGTACTTACTGCAACCTACATCCTTCTGAATCTGCTTAGTGTATTCATCTCTTGGTATCCCTCTACGATTTTTACCCTCCACGCTGCCCTCCAATGCTAAATTTGTGATCCCTTGATGCCTCAGAACATGTCCTACCAACCGGTCCCTTCCTCTTGTCAATTTGTGCCACAAAGTCCTCTTCTCCCCAATTCTATTCAATACCTCCTCATTGGTTATGTGATCTACCCATCTAATGTTTAGCATTCTTCTGTGGCACCACATTTGGAAAGCTTCTATTCTCTTCTTCTCCAAACTATTTATCGTCCATGTTTCACTTCCATACAAGGCTACACTCCATACAAATACTTTCAGAAACGACTTCCTGACACTTAAATCTGTATTCGATGTTAACAAATTTCTCTTCTTCAGAACCACTTTCGCTGCCATTGCCAGTCTCCATTTTATATCCTCTCTACTTAGACCATCATCAGTTATTTTGCTCCCCAAATAGCAAAACTCCTTTGCTACTTCATGTATCTCATTGTAATTGTAATAATGTAGTACTCATAATTATAATTATTTCACTTAAGAAAAACAAAAACTTTTCTGAAATTTTCATAAGTTAATTGAGGAACAACATGTAGTAATAAGATGCTAATTTGTTTATTTCCTTCATAAAAATTTCTATAGTTCTCTTGTATACTTCATCTGATCTATTTATATAAATTCTGTTAATTTTATTTACATCTTTTAGTTGATTTATTTGACCTTGGTAAGGGTTTTATTAATCAACTCTTATTTTATATTCACCACGCTATTGAACTGACGGTAAAAGTCTTGATAAATCAAGTTTTGAAAAGTTTCTGGTAAAGGGATTATTTGTCATGACTAAAGAACATAATCCTGATTCATTCATAAAATTTGTTTACAAATATAAGTGTACCTGCTGGGTGACCTTCATTTTTTTTACTTTTGTATATTTATATTTAACAATATCTTTCAAAGCTTTTCTTGAATAATTTTATTCAAAAGCATCACAAATATTTTCTTCCTTAAGCCATGTATTACTTTTTAATCAATAATAATTAACATTTTTTGCCATTATATATAAGTTCATTATTTTGAACATCTAAGAGTGTATCTAATTATATATAATTGAATGTATAAATATTTCATATTTGAACAAAAACAATGTTTTCCTTTAGAAATGAGACCTGAAAATTAACTTATTTGCCTATTATGTAATCAAAAAGAAGAAATTCATAACAATTTTAAAAGAAGTTTCATTGAATACTGGGTTGATGTGTTGTGAAGAAAAAATCAAGAAAATATAGAGAAAATAAACCAAAACATACAAAAGACATTATTACTAAGTGGAATAAAATGACATTTAAATGTTAATATTGTAAAAAAGAGGTTTCTTCGATATATGGTCATAGCTGTAACTCAAAAAAAGACAAGAAACCTTTTAATTATCAAAAACATACAGGGAAATATTCTCAAAAAGTTAAATACTTTTTTAAATACTGTTTCTAAAATACTTATCAAAAGAAATAATAATTTACCATATCATCAAAAAATGTTAAAACTGACCAGTAAAATTAATTATTCGCACATTAATTTTCTAATTTTAAAATTTCCATAACATATACTATTTATTAAATCTTGTAATACAATATATTTATGATTATCAGAATTTAAAACAATTTTATTGCAGTCTACTCTATATAATTCATGTTTAATAAATGTTATTAAAATCATTTTTCCTTTTTATGATATTTTGTCTTATAAAAAGTTGTTTATTACCAAAAGCCACTACAGTGTGTACAACAGAATTTTTACCCATTTAGACTGTTGATGTTCTACTTTATAAACAAATGTTTTTCATTTTCAACTCCTATATTCTGTCATAGTTTTTCCACAGTTTCCACTTTCCATTTTGCTGAATTTTCTTGTTAACTTGTGGGATTCAAAAGTATTATCTGTTGTGTTCACTTGTGTCAAATTCATTTACCATTGGTGACATATCTTCATAAAAATCGTAACTAAAAGAATCTACATCCTAATAAAATAATTCAATATTTTACCGTATATTCGTTTCATTACAATATCAACCAGAAAATGCATTTTTACTTTCGAAACATGTAAAATATGCTTTTCAATACAAATTGATTTATTGAATTTTAGTTTTTTCGTATGAACTAATACTACTCTTTCGGAAAAAACAGTAGTACGATGATACTTCGGTTTTAAATATATACATCACATATTGATTTGGTCATTGATCTTTTTCCAGTTCTTTAGTTGTAATTTGTCTCAATTCTCTATTAAAATTAATGTATACTTTCACTCAATCTGATTGTTCAGATGACAAGTGTATATTAATTTTCATTAAGTTTAATCCAAGATTTACGTATTATTTCACATTTCTGTAATGTAAAATCATTTTTCAACAATATTTAGTGTTGTTAATAATTTATTACCTCCTTCGTACTAATGGCGAATCTGCTCTGTCACGTAATTTTTTTTGATATTCTAAATCTACTTCTAAAATATAATCATATTTACAAATTGCGATATTACTTAACTGTATAAGTTATTTGCGTTTGCATACACATTATATTTTGTTTTTCTGCCTCAAGATTTTTCATTAATTAATTATTTGATTTAGCATATACTTAATAATTTGGGAAATACTGCATCAAATTCCTTTTCAAGAAATAGCATCATGTCATAATCGTTTAATATATCTAATAAATTCTTGTAATTTTTAACACAGAAATGAAAGATAATCCTGGTGCAGTGAATACCACCATGGAACGAGTTAATAATTATTAATAGATAGATGTCTAAAATTTTCAAAATTATCTGCTTGTTGTAAAACATCAGATTTATTATCTTCTCCTGTACATTCATCTAAATTTTTCAATATTGAATTTTTTAAAACTATTTTTGCACATTTATAATCTTCATCAGAAATAATGGAATTACTAAGTCTCAAGTAAAGACCTTACTTATTAAGTATTTTTTTCTTGTCATTTTTCTTCAGGATATAGTCACAGGAATAAACACCTTATTAATTTATCAGCTCTAATTGTTAACCTTTAAACGCTTTTTCTCTTTCTCCAAATTGTTCTTCTGTAAGATTATGAGATAATTTATCTACACTTGATACCATAAATTTAAACATATCCATCTACAGCGAGTTTTTTGATAAACAAAGAAATATCATAATTTGTTAAATTATGAATAAAAACAGGAAGAATTCATGATGCTGGTAATTAAGATTACAATCCCCAATTAACGTTCCTCGATGTTTTCGGTTAAAATGACAATGTTCTCTTACTTTTTTGTCTCCTTTAGTAAATTCGCTTTCCAGAATAAAACTAGATTTGGAATTTTTAAGTTTATTTTATCCAAAATCGTCATTTCCATTCGAACATTTCGATAATAATATCTCAGCATTTTCTCTAGATCCTTGTTTTAAGATTGCAACGAATTCCACTGCTGCATCTTTGCCAACATACCTTACAGGTTTCTTAAATCATAATCACTAAAAAATTACATAATGTCTAAAAATGGTATATGTTATTGATAATCGTTAATATAAGTTTTTTGGGGATTTGGTGGACAAGTGTTAAAATCTCTTAACAGACATTCGAAATCTGCATAAATTAGGATGCTGGTAATAAACATTACAATTGTCATATGAAGTTGCTTCATACATTGGACATGTTTATAGTTTACAAAATTAATTTTTTCACCATTTCCTGGCTTATGTATTTTTACTTCTTAGTGTTCTTTACAATCTGTTCATGATTGTCTAGTTTCTCCCGTAAATGAATAATCTTCAACATCTATCACAAGGGTAAATTTTTACTTTTTGTACATTTGTCTGTGAACTTTAATCACAGTTTTTACCCACCAACAAACAAAATATTTTCTTTTTTAATTAAAGGAAGATTGACATCTCTTTTCCTGTTTATTTTCTGTATTGTAACAATACAAACGATAGCAAAAAAAATCTTTATCATGAACATAAACATTAATGGAAATATTTGACTTCATTCCAAATTACAAAGTCCTGTGGTTCAACGATAATATCAAAATTGTTAATTTCATAAGTTATTATTCTAAATTTACCAGCTCAAGCTTTCCTCTGAATTTGGTTTTACAATTTTAAAAAAAATCGTCATCTACTTTAAAATTGTAACCAGGACAATATTTCTAACAGTTTTCTGTTTAATTTCTAATATCTGTCTACTTCTAGCTATTGAACATAATTGTCATGGTCAATCTTTTGATAAGATTGATTAATTTTCATTAAGTTTAGAATATAGTTTTATTAAGTATAGAATAATTTTTTAGTTTTTTGTTTTAGAGACTTCATGAAGTTCTCTTAAAGGTAGTTGCTTTAATACATTCAATAAGTTATTAATAATATTGTCGACTGGGTTTATAATAAGATGAATATTTTTAATTTATAAGTTTGAAATAATTCTTTAAATTTTTTGTTTTACAAATTGATCCAAGTCCTTTTATATTTTTATATCTTTCTTCATTTCTTTGATATTGAAATAGTAAGTTCCAAGAGATCTTGTCTATTTAATTTGATTAGTCTTTTTCTTTACAATAATTTTGTGTAACCATATAACTACATCCACATTTTTTTGCAATAATTTTCTTAGTTTTTAAATAGCTCATCTTTGGAATACATTTTTTAACTCTTTATTTGTACAGAAAAAATTAGATTTGAAAAAATAGAAATGTTTACAGTTGAAATATTTTTAAATTAAAATTCAATTATTTTTATGGATAGATGTGGTTTGGAAGGACTGATTAGTAAAGAAAAAAATAGTCATGGTTTTTTGTATTTTTAAGTAAATGAGAATTTCGTTTGGGGGTATAGATAAACTCGATCTCAGAGAAATTATGTGTAAGGAAAGAAAATAATGGTTTTTACTTTTTAAGTAATAAGGGAATATCATTTGTTGAATAGATAGACATGATCTTGGAAAACCTATTTATAAAGAAAAAATTGATTTTATTTTTTATTTTTTAAATAAATGAATATTTCGTTTTTGGGTGTGAATAAATTTTTGAGGGGGATACAGTAAAACTAAAATCGTGGTTTTATATTAGGGAATTTCTTTAAAAAATTGTTCCAGAACTCCCTCATGTATTGTACTTTGGGGGAAATCAGATGCCTGACCTGGACTACATGAAAATGTGAGGGTAGGCATACTCTTGGTCAATATTCCACATCTGATCAGGAGGCTCGCCATATAGTGCACAAAGAACAAAATATCTCTCTTGAATCAGTGCCTGTCATCCAAGAACAGGTAACAGATTCCTGCAACATTCTGTGTCATCCAAAACCATCTGTTGAAGACTAGCAGCAGCTGGATGAGGGATTTACTGTACCATGCGGTTAACACCATAACATAAATGGCTGGAGTTTGTGTGATACCACAGACTGCTGATAGATGGCAGCACACTGTGCTCAATAATAAATCGTGGTACTGCACTACCTCGAATTCCCATCATTGGCCACCTCGAGAGATGTCGCATTCTTCTAATGTTTTGGATAAAAACAGTGGTGCTACTCCACGTGAGAGAGTGTGGGTAGCCATTGGGTATGTCTTTACGTTAGACCTGGTTGTGAGTGAGGCCACTCTGATGCCACAACAGCACATCACAGTTGACAAGCATTCACATTTCATTTCTCAAGCCACAGAATCGTGCCGCCACTTTTCAACAGGATTATGCTCGTCCACAGCTGGCATGTGTCCCTATAAACTGCATTATGTTGAGGTACTCCCATGGCCTGTGTTGTCCCGAGATCTGTCCCCAATAGAAAATATGTGGGAGCAGCTTGGATGTCAGCTCCATCCAATGCCATTGTCCAGGATATAATGGACCAGTTCTCACAGCTGTGGGTGAGCTTGTCTGAGCAGAGGATACAACGGCTTATGACACCTTCCCCAACCAAGTCAGTGCATCATCCAACCAATTGGTGGTGGAATGTGACACTTACAAGTGGGCTCACTTTGCAAAGTTTAGTGTAATTTTGACTCGATATTCCACTGAATTTGTGATGCCTGATTTCTTTTCCTTTTCGCCTTTTGCATGCTTAACTTGTTTTGTCAGGCATTGTATTATTTGATTAATACTTACTGAAAACATGTGTTGCTAAGATACTAGCACACCATTATTCGCCAGCCACTATCATTGATGCACACTATCATAGAACTGCTGCAGTATGCAATTACATATCCATATCTGTCAACCTATCCCAGCTTCATTCAGTACTCTGACAGTTGGGAGGCACTGGTGCTGTTAATGGAAATATTTCTGGCATATAAAAACGCAAGTAAAAGACATACAGATTCAAACATTTATCTTCTTACACAACATATAAACATAATTAGTAAAATTTGGCTATGTGCACCCTTTTAGATGTTGCTATTTTACTGCAGTGTGGTAATGCTGCTGAAGAACTGGCGCAAGCCTATGTGACAATTTGATGCCGTCTGCATCGAGTGTGTTACATGAAAATTGTCAGTGTCTGCATAGGGTGCAGTCGATGCGTACGGGCAGACAGTTGTGTTGTGCTTGTGTTGTTGATAGAAACGAGAAATGTGGAATAGGTTAATCCCTAAGAAATCTCCTTTCGAATAAACAAGCAGGGATGGACGAGTGTAATACATTCTTTGGACGAACGTATCATCATCAAAAGTGCAACATCGCCTAAATCCACGAGTCACTGGTAAGAGAAAAAGTGATGAGTCAAAACACGTTCAGTTGACTAACATTCCTATTGTTGTTTTATTTTAGCAACCAGTTTCAGCACTATGATATGCAATCTTCAGGACTACGACCAATGTGTAAGAAAAATCCCACCTCTTCTCCAGTAGAAATAGCAGCCAGTATTCAGTGACTGCTATCTGTAGATTTTTAACAAAGTAATCTCTTTGATCACCACTTATTGACTTACTTGGTCAGCTGGTGATGATCTAAGGGATTACTGTTGATACCTTACAATTAGGGCTGGGACAGTTTTAAGGAAAACACATGGAAGGTGGACCCATTTATTTCGCCATTTGTCATTTCCTGTAATATACTTTATTGCTTAACAACAATTATTATGATCACAAATTAGAATGATTTTCAAAAGAATAACAATGCTCACAATAATTTAAAGAACTTGAACAGAATCAATTACTTAAAAACATACTTTAACAATTTGTGCCATTAAGAACAGTGCATGAAACCAGGACTATATAGTTCCCAGATATCGTACCACCTAGGTGTGGGCGCAAGCTGGTTCAACAAACTGTGTTTTACGAGTAAAATGAATTACAATTGATTGCCACTAAAGGTGCAAACAGTTTCAAAGCACACATAACAACTTAAATTGATAGACAACATACTCCCATATACAGATAGGATAATAAATCATTGCGCTGATTGTGGTGGTTGGGATGCCCTTAACAATCCATAAACTTTATTAAAAACACTTAAGCAACAAAATACACAATCCTATAAAATACTAGAAAAGATGGGAACCTGTATGGTTTAAAATGTGACTCCCAAATGGTACACAAAAGCACAAACATTGACAATCACCCTTAAATAAGTATACAATCTCCCAAAATACAAGAAAAGCTTTGAAGGCATGTAATCTAAATGTGAGTCCCATCTGGTCCATTCCAGCAGAAACAATGACAATGACTCTTAAATAAACATAAAATCTCTCAATATACAAGTATCAACTCAATTCATAGGAGAGAATACCTGTACAGTTTCATGGAGGATGGCCCAGAACAACAAATTATCACTAGTTACAGTGACCAATGACCACACACACAATCACTTGGAGGCACATTAATATGACAGGCTCAGTTCCACATTAACACAGCAGTTATGATAACAAATACAAAAAAAACTGACTCCTCTTCGGTGTGAAGGAGCTGTGACTTCCAGGATTCCATGCAGGGGTGTTGTTGCCTCCATTCCACATGGGTGAACTTCGATATGGTGGTTCACAGTGTCCACTGCTCTTCCCGCAAATCGTCGCTACCGGCCTTCAATCCAGCCAGTAAGGTTTGCTTTCGACCGATTTAGCCACTCGCGGCTTCTCGAGCCCGTGCAAGACTTCAGGAGTCCCCCAAAACTAACAACTTGCCATCCACGTGCTATCCAGCCAATTTCCAGTACCTGGGCCCTCCAAAAACCAACAACATATGCCTCGGCCAAAGACCCTAGCTCCCGATATAAGATAAGGATCGATGTTGGCACCCCGAGCAGTTAGTGGCGCCAGTGGAGTTCCATGCCCGTCAAAATTAATGCCCCCATGGCTCAACCGAGTTAAAAGCCTACGAATACGTCAGCAAATGCTGGCCCCTATTTCTACTGGAGTAGAGGTGGACTATGCAAATGACCGGGTTTTTGGTGCAAAGCTGAAAGGGGCACAAGAAGATCTACTGATCGTCCAGGTGTATATGCAAACTAAAGTACATGATGACCAAATAGTAGAGGAAATGTACAATGTAATAGAGAGAATAATGGAAAAAATAAAAAAAATGTAACGCCATTGTCGGAAAAGGGAATGAGGGAAACATACTAGGCAGTAATGGTCTTGGAAAGAGAAATGATAGACTTCTGCAGGCCGATAGTGGCAAATACATGGTTCAAGAACCACAAGAGGAGGTTCTACACTTGGAAATCGCCAGGAGATAAATACAGAAACCAAATCGATCTTATACTGATAAAAGAAATACACAGGAATGAATTAAGAAGGTGCACAAATTACCACTACCACAACTTACTTATGGCAGAAACAGAGATAAGAATGAAAAAACTGAAGTAGTTGACCATGGTGAAAAAGTGTGATCTAGAGAAGATAAGATTCAACAATGAAAAAATTACAGAAATGCTGTCACTTGAGTTGAGACAAAGAACCACCTGATAATGTCAATGAGTACTGGAATATGCTGAAAGAAGGAATCGTTAAAGTAGGACAGAAAAAGTTAGGATATGTAAAAGGGAAAAGGACAAAAAAAACCATGGGTCACACAAGAAATGATTTCCAAGATGGAGGAGAGAAGAAAATTTAAAAACAAGGACACTGAAGATGCAAGAAATATATACCGAAGGTTACATAATGAACTGCAAAGAGAAACAGAGTAGGCCAGGAAAAAATGGCTAAAAGATGAATGTGATGCAATTGAAGTACTGGACAGGAAGGGAAGATACGAATTACTATATAACAGGGTAAATAGTATGACATGGGAACGAAACAGAGCAGGAAGAGTTACTACGGAAATTTTGAGTAAAGACGAAGAGTAGCGTACAAAGATCGTGACGATGTCCTCCAGTGATGGGAAGGTTATCTAAAAGAGCTATATGACACAGATCACAGACCAGAAACTCTGGAACGTGAATCAGTCAACAGTGTAAGTGATGACGACAAAGGACTAACCATCATAATGGAAGAAAGAAAGTCCGCAATAGCTCCAATGAAAAATGGCAAAGCAGTAGGTACAGATAACCGGGAGAAAAGTTAAAATGCTTGAACCAAGATGGAATAAGAGGAACATTAAGGTAACGTAATAAAAATATGATAGTGGTCAATGGCCTGAGGACTTTCTGACAACATAATGATTCCATTATCGAAAAAACAAGGAACCAAGAAGCGCAGTGAGCACAGGACAATTAGCCCCATTTCACATGAAGGCAATGTGATGTTAAGAACAATTAATAAGCGACTTGGAAAAGTAATGGAGGAGAACCTTGGCGAGGAGCAGTTTTGCTTTAGACGGAATACGGGCACCAGAGATGCAATAGGGATCCTATGAATCTTGGGAGAAAGGTTTATTGAAAAATGATGAGACCTCTATATGTTATTCATCGGTCTAGAAAAGACGATTGACAATGTGGCTTGGGACAAGAATTCCAGAGAAGACTATTTCATTAAAAACATGCCTTTTTCAGTCACAGTATCTTCATTTTATAATCACTGTCCAATGCCTTTCGGAGTTTAAACTCCATTTTCAAGGACTGTATAGATATAATGAGAGTTATATCTGCTTCAGTTTCTCATCTAACAGAAAAAAAGAGAGAGTGTGTTAGTTATAATGGGAAATTTGACTCGGGCGTTTTCAATGACAAATAAAAAATACTGTAAAATATTATCTGTACTCGTCTTCCTCATTGGTGAGAAACTTCCACATTTATACATAAATATGAACGATATGGCATGTTTACGATAGTACTGTATAACTCAAATGCCGCATGCTTAACCCATGTTAAAGTGATGTAATGGAGAATTTAAATCCGTGTTATTTCCTTTTACATTCGAAGCGAAATAAAAAACAACGTGGAGAAGTGAAAGTTAACTAGTCTTCTTTTACATTTTAACGTACTGGCCTCGAGAAGTGACATGCTTATTAACATGTAGATTAATTCAAAGTACTGGAGTTCAGTGGGAGGAAGGGGAAACAGGCTCAAGAGAGAGAGAAAGAGAAAGAGAAAGAGAAAGAGAGAGAGAGAGAGAGAGAGAGAGAGAGAGAGAGAACAACATAGGTGCAATGAGATGGAGAGCCCTCTAACCCCAAACCGTACTCACTGTCACTTTTAAGGAGGTTTTTTTTCTATCGTTTCCGTGCATAACTAAAATAATGTGACATCGTTACTATGTTACAGTTCCAAGAATTATAAATTACGCACTTAGCAATATAAGCAGCAAATTGTAATGAGCATCTTGAGTCAATGTCGAAACTCGTTTTACACATGTAAGAATATAAATCAAGAAGCTAACATTCACTTCTCTACGTCATTTCTTATTACATTTTGACACTGTATCCCAACGGAAATAATACGAAATTCTATGCTGCATAACATTACAGTGACATAGTGAAAGTGCGCTTCATTTGAATTATGTAGAACTCCCATAAACATGCTAAATCGTTCACATTGTAAGTGTAAATGTGGAAGCGTTTTACAAGTGAAGAAGGCTTATGTGTGTCAAAGGCATGCAATGTGTTACAGCACTTTATTTTCCGCTTTAATACCGTCTCACTCAGGTGTCTTGTTGAAACCAACACTGCGTCGTTCTGTAACAGACAGGTGAATAACTGAAGCAGATATATCGCCCATTATGTCTACACAGAACTGGAAAATGGAGTTGTCGCTCCAAAACGCATTGGGCAGTAAATATTCTGACTAAAAAGTGAAATCATCGCATTAGTTGCAAGGAGGCCGAGCCTTTGGTTGAAAGCTGCCTGGTGAGTTGCTCTGTTTGACGCCACTTTGGCGACTTGCACATCTAGAACGTGAGATCAAATGATTGGGACAGTGTAACCACCCAGTCCTGTACCTGCACACGCGACCAAATTAGTTTCCACCACGGCCGGGTAACCATTTCACCTTGTAAAGTATTAAAAGTTCAACGAAATTTGTTTTAAGCAGTTCGGATAAGCACTACCTAATTTGTGGCGAAACAATTTATGCGATGGCTGGTCGACGTGGAAGAAAATGTCAGGGCCATAGGAATCAGACAATGGAGAAGTAAACGAGAGGGTGCAATCCAACGAAATTGTTAAGAGAGCAAAGATCCACGGGTGGGTGTGAAGCCACAAGAAGAAGAAAAAGAAGAAAAAGAAGGAGATGAAGAAAAGAATGCTTACCCAGCCACAATATTCGCCAGACCCGGCACCTAGTGATCTTCTTCTGTTCCCAGAAACTGCAGGGTAGTGGTTTTACGAGCATAGGTGAGATTAGAAACACTTGAGTAAAAGAGCTAAAAGCTGTTCCAAAAATCGAGTTCTAGAAGTGTTTCGGGAATGGGTGAAATTTCTGCCATTAAGTGTTTAATATCTAATGGGGCTTTTCCTTTTTGAAAGGGATAACATCAATGTAGACGGATAAATGAAATTCTTTCCCAGAACAAAAATTTACGTTGTTTTTTAAAACACCTTATATAAGGATGTTTGTAGAATGATCACGTTGTCTTCCTCGAATAAGGGTGTTATGAATTTACCCGGCAGGTTTCCGCGAGAAATAGTCGCCTTTCTTTTAATTCTGACGGTCTATGTACGACTGCGGGTCTCTGATTTCTTACGATTTATGCTATCATTCCTATATGATAAGGACTCCAGATCCTGGAACACAAGAAACTGTTTGCGCTATTGTGTCGTACAACCAACAGCCTTGCCGCACTTGAAACACCAGTTGCCGTCAGATTACCTAACCCCTCCATATACACATCCAGTGATGCCTATAGGCTGAGGAAGACACGGCAGTCGGTCGGTGCGGCCGGAGCTTCCGAGGCCTGTTCGGTCGGAGCGAGAGAGAGAGAGAGAGAGAGAGAGAGAGAGAGAGAGCGTCTCGCACGCCATTTCCGTAACAGATGCATCGCAGTTTCCCAGAACCCTCCGAACAAATTTCAATCTTTCACTCTTATGGCTCTTCTTCTTCTCCTGATGACTATGGTTTCCCCTGTTTGTTGGCAACATACCGTGGGACCGTGGATGTATGGCATCTACTGTTGTCCCGTCACTATAGTGGTCGTAGTATACAAATACAGTGATGAGTAAGGAAAATACATCACAGTGTGAATGATATCGATACAGTTGTGCCTATACTATCAAGCGTTTAGTGTGTCCTCATTTAATCTCACAATAACAATTCACAAGAAGTCTACCGTTGCGCCCTCACGCAGAGGAGCAATAATACTGTGGTCGACTAATAGTCTTGTAGGATCCCCCGTTTCCATATGATCCAATTTCTTTTTCTTTTCTTCATCCGTTTCTTTATTTCTTGTATTTTAACACTGATCGCGTTTATGTGCAGTTGTTTTCTTGTCCAAATTGTTACTCTTTGGAAGTATCTTAGGGACTCCGCTTCCAGAGCCGTTAACTTTTGATTTATGTGTTCTGCTTCCGCTCTAGTTTCCGCTGCACATGTCAGAATAAGGACGGACTAAAGTTTAATATTTACCTTCCCCTCAGTTGTCATAAATTTGTTTCTCGATACGGTTCTTTGCAGGCATCCGGCTACCCTAACTGCTTTTTCACTTTCATGGTTAAATATTCAAAACTGGTGGTAACAGACCCAACGTAGTTAAAGCTCATCACTTGAACAACTGACACACCATCTAATTCTAATTCACATTTTGCGGGTGTTTTTGATATAGTTTCACTTTTTAGATGAGATTTCCAGATTCTGGTGCCTAAAAGTTTTGTTGGTTTTATGAAACAACCTTATTATATGGTATCTGCATCGTCACCAGAACGTATATTTACCACGTTTTCCCCACTTCATATCCTGGTTTGTTTCTTACGGTGTCAGTGATATGGCCCACTGAACAAGTGTGGGTTAAAGAAGTCTCCTTGTCTAATTGCTGCGACAAATCTATTTTAACTGCACCTTCAATCGTTCGTGAGTGTGAGTTCCGATTTTATTACCGGTATGCATATCTTCTGTGACTTTTACTGTGCCTGTTGGCACTCCCTTGTGATGAAGGTAGGAATCATCTCCTTTCCCCTAATCTTAGTAAAGATTTTTGAAAAACAACAAAACACGAGAACGCTGGGTTGTTAGATTCTATGAATTTCTCCACAATCTGTCTTGGAGCACCAGCATCATCTGTTGTGTTTCTGTGTTCAGTTTTTTACCTGAAGCCATACTGTTCTTCTGCTATTTCTCTGTTGTTCTGTATTCTATCTCTGATTACTGATGTTTAGCAGTTTTATGGTGGTGTCAAGCAGGGTAATTTCTTGGTAATTATCTAACACTTGTAATACTTGTTTATCTCCTTTTTTATACGCTGGAACTGTAATAGTTTCTATTCATTCTCTTGGTAGGCTACCTTCCTTCAAAATAACGTTAAATAAAGCACTAACCTGTTGACAAAATACTTGCACGCCACGGTTTATTAATTCATTACACAGGGTGTTCTGACAATATTTGTTGAAATTAATACAGGAGGTATAGAACAACAAAACAAATATGTTTAGATGAGGAACATACGATCTCTGAAGTGAGCTTGTAATGTTAGGGAACATTCTGTTGGTAGCGCTGAAGTAAGCCGTTGTGTCGGTGTCACTGACTGGGAATGTGTACTGACATTCAATGTTGCTCTGTGTATGGATGGTTGGCTCTGAGTTCTGCTTGGAAACACACCGGTTCATTCGCAAGCATAACGGCCTTGTGACAATAACAGTGACTTCCTTGTAAACGCACCGATTAGTTCTGTCTTGTGACAAGAACAACAACAAACATGGAGCAGTTTACGTATGCTGAAACGGCTGACTTGCACCTCGTATACGGTCAGTGAATAAAAATGAACGGGTTGCGGCGAGAGAGCGTCGACAGCGCTTTCCGAACCGACGATTTCCACAGCACCAAAATTCGGACGTCTGCATCGCCTGGCACGTGAAACAGGCACCTCCCGTGCAAGTATGCGAGATGCAGGTCGGAACTGAACGTGCGAACTACCGATATGGGAGACGAGATTCTGCGACGCGTTGAAGACATTCGATCTATAAGCGCTCGACGTATTGTACACGTCCGTGGCTTCAGACATAGCCTTGTGTGGAATGTGATACATGGCCAGCAGCTTCATCCCTCCCCATATTCGGCGCTTGGCACCACTAGCACCTTCAAATTTTCCACAACGCGAGCAGTTCGCACAATAATTTTTACACAAAGTGCCCTGCAATTTCGCGCCGTGGTCTTGTACATCGACGAGGCTTTGTGTACTCGTGAAGGTTGTTTCATTGTCCACAGTTCGCATGTTAGGGCACATTTGACTCCACATGGTAATCGGTCTCGTGCTCCTCAACCGCGATCTACATCTACATCTACATGGTTACTCTGCAATTCACACTTAAATGGCTGGCAGAGGGTTCATCGAACCATTTCCATACCACTTCTCTACCATTCCACTCTCGAATGGCGCGTGGGGAAAAGGAACACCTAAATCTTTCCGTTCGAGCTCTGATTTCTCTTATTTTATTATGATGATCATTTCTCCCTACGTAGCTGGGTGCCATAAAAATATTTTCGCATTCGGAAGAGAAAGTTGGTGATTGAAATTTCGTAAATAGATCTCGCCACAAAGAAAACTGCCTTTGTTTCAATGACTGCCACCCCAACTATCATACCAGTGACACTCTCACCGCTGTTGTGCAATAACACGAAACGGACTGCCATTCTATACACTCTCTCGATGTCCTCTGTCAGTCCTACCTGGTAAGGATCCCACACCGCGCAGCAATATTCCAGCAGAGGACGGACAACTGTAATGTAGGCTGTCTCTTTAGTGGGTTTGTCGGATCTTTTAAGTGCTCTGCCCCGCAATTTTATTTATGTGGTATTTCCAATTTAAGTTGCTGGTAATTGTAATTCCTAGTTATTTAGTCGAATTGACAGCCCTTAGAGTTGTGCAATTTACCGTATACCCAAAATTTATCGGATTTCTTTTAGTACCTATGTGGATGACCTCGCACTTTTCTTTGTTTAGTGCTAATTGCCACTTTTCGCACCATACAGAAATTCTCTCTAGATCATTTTGTAATTGGAACTGATCGTCTGATGATTTTACTAGAACGATAAATTACAGCATCATCTGAAAATAATCTAGGGGGGCTGCTCAGATTATCACCTAGATCATTTATATAAATCAGGAACAGCAGAGGATCTGTGACACTACCGTACTGAACGTCAGATATCACTTCTGTTCTACTCAATGATTTACCGTCTGTCACTACGAACTGTCACCTCTCTGAGAGGAAATCACGAATCCAGTCACAGAACTGAGACGATACTCCATATGCACGCAATTTGATTAACAGTCGCTTGTGAGAAACGGTATCCTTCTGGAAATCTAGGAATATGGAATCAATCTGAGATCCCTTGTCGACAGCACTCATGACTTCATGGGAATAAAGAGCTAGATATGTTGCACAAAGGCAACGGCCTTGCCGAAGTGGATACACCGATTCCCGTGAGATCACCGAAGTTAAGCGCTGTCGGGCGTGGCCGGCACTTGGATGGGTGACCATCCAACTGCCATGCGCTGTTGCCATTTTTCGGGGTGCACTCAGCCTCGTGATGCCAATTGAGGAGCTACTCGACCGAATAGTAGCGGCTTCGGTCAAAGAAAACCATCATAACATCATAACAACTGGGATAGTGGTGTGCTTACCACATGCCCTTCCTATCAGCATCCTCAACGGAGGACGACACGGCGGTCGGATGGTCCCGATGGGCCACTTGTGGCCTGAAGACGGAGTGCTGTGTTGCACGAGAACGATATTTTCTGAATCCGTGGTGGTTATGTATCAATAAGTCATTTTGTTCAAGATGATTCATAATGTTCGAATACAGTATATGCTCCAAAATCCTACTGCAAATTGAGGTCAGTGATATGGGTCTGTAATTCAATGGGTTACTCCTATTTCCTTTCTTGAATATTGGTGTGACCTGTGCTACTTTCCAGTCTTTAGGAACAGATCTTTCGTCAAGTGAGCGGTTGTATATGACTGCTAAGAAAGGCGCTGTTGTGTCTGCATGCTCTGAAAGGAACCTGGTTGGTATACCATATGGACCGGAAGACTTGTCTCTCTTAAGTGATTTGAATTGTTTCACAATACCTAAGATTCGGTGTTCATGTGTGGACTAGCATTCTCGGTGACTGGACCATAAATTTTTCCTTTCCACCTCAGCAGACTGAGATATCGCATCTTCGTGGAACATGTGTTGCCGTAATTGCTGCAGGATGTAATCTGGGCGTTAGACAAAAGACGTGCTTACAGCACGATGGAGCGGCAGTCAGTTTTATAACTACCACGAGGGATCAACTGAGAGCCGCCTTCGGGAATCGATAGATCGGCAGAGGTGGACCTGTGATTAGATCAGCCAAGTCACCTGACCTCACGTGTCTTGGTTTCTTCCTCTGGGGGTACATGAAGCAGCTAGTGTACGAAACCTTTGAGGAAACGGAAGAACACATCGTCGCTAGAATTGCCATCGCTGCTGGAGCCATTGCGGGCATGCCAAGAATCGTCGAACTAACGTTACAAAGCCGGACGACTTACTGCGTGCACACACGTGTATTCCAGCAGTTCCTGTGAATGCCACTGCTGTAATTAGCGTGCTAAACTACCTTCTGTTTAAATCGTCCGTAGTATCAGAAACCGCCGACAGGGACCTTATGAAGGGCGTATTTCAATAGTAGTACCAGTCCACTTTTGTTCATTCTGAGATACGGAGTCCTAAAGTTAAATGAGCACTGAAAAATTTGCAGTTGAGATACCAGAAATATTCAAGCATATGGCTTCTTGTTAGAGATGAACCTTTCTTTCTGTTTGTTTGGACCATTAATGTGAGAAGCA
Source organism: Schistocerca piceifrons (assembly GCF_021461385.2). Lineage (NCBI taxonomy): Eukaryota > Metazoa > Arthropoda > Insecta > Orthoptera > Acrididae > Schistocerca > Schistocerca piceifrons. The sequence goes on from NC_060143.1 coordinate 522,380,209, forward strand.
TTATAGACAGAAAAGTGGAGGTAAAGGACTTGTACCACTATTGAAATAAGTCCTTCGTATGTACCGAATGTTTGTTCTGGTGTTCGATACCTCGGGTGTTAATCTGAATGAATTGTTTCGCAACACCCTGTATATTGATTGCTTCCGTCCGTGGACATGTTCTATTTTCAAATATTTTTATTGCAATGCATGTTTCCTCTATTGAAAAGTTTATTCAGTTGCCATTTTATCTGCTTTTGTGTCTAGTTTCAATTTCCACATTTGTTACGTTCTCACAGAATCAGAGGAAATGACAACGAAACAAACTTCTCAATGGAGGAAATATGCACTGCAATAAAAAAGGCTTTAAACATAAAATCTCCATCACTGTCCCTAATATTTGATTTTAAGTTATCGTCTCATTTCGTACTGCATATTAGTACTTAAAGGATGAAATGAGGAGGAGGAGGAAAACAGTGTTTAACGTCTCGTCAACAGTGAGGTCATTAGAGACGGAAGGATGCGATGAACACAGGTTCGCCACTAGATTTTTTAATGTGGAGGAATCAGGTCTCTTTGTCATATACGATATTTTGTACGGGGAGTCACTGTTCATTGTACTACTTGGAATATTTATCTAAGCCGTCCTGCATTTCTTTACGATCGTCCACAGATGATGTACTCCACTAAGTAACCGCGTCATCAGCTAACATTCTTATGGTTCAGCTGATTTAGTATGATAAGTAATATAAATCACTTATTTCTTAAAAGACATCGTAGTTGTCGTTGACTTAAATATTATGGGACTTAACTGCTAAGGTCATCAGTCCCTAAGCTTACACAGTACCTAACCTAAATTATCCTAAGGACAAACACACACATCCATGCCCGAGGGAGGACTCGAACCTCCGCCGCACTTTTTAACGTACCGTATTCTGTTAGTGTAACATCAGAGGTAAGGTTGGTCAGTAGTCTTCGATATGGTTCAGTTTCAGAAAGCTTTCAGAAGCCTAGGAAGACGGAATTTACATCTACCACTCTCAAGAAATCGTGTGTGAATAACGCAATCTCCGTCTCAGATTAGTGGTTATCCCTGAATCCGAATTCAATCTTTTGACAGCGCTTTTTCCCCAGGAATATACGAGGTCCGTTTTGTTGTAGACACTAGTACATCGCGCCCATACCCCACCGAGAGCGTGCATCGTGTACCGGCATGCCTCAGGAACAACTGTGCTCAGTTTCAACTCTGTATGTAACCTGTACGGTTCTGTTCTGTGCTTTCAAAATGTTTAAGACTATCAACTCGCCCGCCGCGTGTGAGGTTCACTCAGTCAGCAAGGAACCTGTCTGCTGCAGAAATTCATTGACAGATTTGCGAAGTGTACGGTGATGCTGCTGAGAGTGAAAGCAAATTGTGTAAGTGGGTACAAGAATTCAAAGATGGCCGTGACAACGTCCATGATGAGGGCCGCTACGGTCGCCCTTCCTTAATTACAGACTGTTTGGTGGCTTCAGTTGAAGTCAGGATTCGTGAGAACAGGCGCTTCACAATAACAGGTCTCTCAAACGAATTTCTTGGCGTGTCGAGATCAGTACTTTACAACATTGTTTCTGAACACCTAAAGTTTAGAAAACTGTGCTCCCGTTGGGTCCCGAAAATCCTTACAGAGGACCTCAAAAACCAAAGATATGAGTGTGTGATGAAGCTCTTGACTCGTTATCACGAAGAAGGTCATGGCTTCTTGTGGCAGATCGTAACGAGAGACGAAGCATGGGTTTCGCATATCACGCCCGAATCGAAGCAACAGAGCATGGAATGGAGACACACACACTTGCCTGTAAAGGTGAAGACCAAACAGACTCTGTCCCAGTGCAAAATCATGCTGGTCGACTTCATGCAACAAGGAACCACTATCAATGCAGAAGCATACTGCCAAACCCTGAGAGAGCTAAGCAGAGCGATTCAAAACAAAAGACGCGGCACGCTGACAAATTGAATTGTCCTTGTCCATGACAATGCAAGACCTCACACTGCAGACCAGACCCGCGATTTATTTGGCAGTTTTGGCTGGGAAGTTTTAGACCACCCACCCTATAGTCCTGATCTTGCGCCGAGCGATTACCATCTGTTCCTCCACCTCAAACAACACCTCAGTGGCAAACGTTAGAATGATGACGACGACTTGAAAACGGCAGTGAACTCTTGGTTATCGGAGCAGACGGAAAGCTTTTATGAGGAGGGTATTTTAAAATTGGTTGAGAGGTATGATACGCGTTTCAATAATCTTGGCATCTATGTCGAAAACTAGAGTGAAGTATGTACTTTCTGAAAATAAATTTACTTTTATGAAATAATCTTTCGTTGTGTACTTATGTTCAAACGGACCTTACTTAAAAAACACGCCTCATAGTAATATTTGAGCTTATAATAGGCTGAGGGCCAGCTTAAGACCAAAGTGATGGCCTGTGTTGTTTGGGGCGCCAAGTTGAGAGGGGCACTAGAGGTACGACAGCTGCAGGGTTTCTGTACGAAAAGTATTACAATTAGTAGCGGATGATCGGGGTGCCAAGCTGAGAGGGGCTACAGCACAAGATTTGTATGCAGTGCACATCAGAGTTAGTAGTGGGAACTGGCAAGGGTGGAAATTAGGGGAGGAGGGATGGGAAGGGCCTAATCATAAGCCTCTTGTATTGAGAAATGTTTTTCAACAGGTCTTGAATAGGTTCGAGGATTCTGCAAGGGGAGAATGTTAGACTTACTGGTCAGTAATTCCGTGAATCCACTCCTTTACCCTTCTACATGTAAGTGACCTATGCTCTTTTGCAGTCATGTGGCACTGCTCATTGCGCTAAGGGTTCTGCCTAGATAGGAGTTAGGAAGAGGGCTTGTTCCACAGCTAATCGATGTAAAATCGAACTGGAATTTCGATAGTGTCTGGTGTCTATCTTGGTTTCAGCTGTGTTAACTAGTTTCCATTCTTACTAATTTGGGAATTTATGGAGCTGTGAAGCATTGTTACAATAATTTCCTCTTAGGGTTCTTAACGAGAAGACTGTAGTTGTCAGTTCTTAAGCCCGATTTACATAATAGTTTTTCGTGGTTCGCGGACACTATTCTCCTTAGCGTCATTAACTTGAACCAGCCATACTATCAGATGCCGTTTGCAGAGGCATCAAAAAGGGTCACCAACTTTTGCAACGATTATAATTTATGTGAGTTTAATTGTGTGCCATTTGGCCTGACTACCGGGGCGACTGTGTTGTCGAGATTACTTGATTCAGGCCTGGGCAAAGTTCCGCTGCGTCTATAGTTACTTGAGTGACTTCGTCATATATAGTCAACGTTTTGAAGAGCATCAGGATCACATGTCTCAGATTTTGGGTACACTTACAGAGGTCACACTGATAGCCAAGCCTTCGAAGGTCAGTTTTGTTCACAGCAAAATTTCAATATTGGGTCACATAGTGTCGAGCGCTGGCGTGGCGATTGAGCAGTATCGATCCCAAACTATTTATGACTTTGAACCACGGCGACGCAGGAAGGGAGTTAGACGTTTTATTGCCATGGTTAATTTTTTTCGATAATATACTCCTAATTTTAACCAAATATCTGCCCCACTCGCCAACGGCCTTGTCGCAGTTGTAACACTGGTTCACATCCGATCACCAAAGTTAACCGCTGTCGGGCTTGGCTAACACTTGGATGGGTGACCGTTCTGGTCTGCCCAGCACTGTTAGCAAGTGTGGTGCACTCAGCCCTTGTGAGGTCAACTGAGCAGCTACGTGATTGGAAAGTAGCAACTTTAGTCACAGAAGCTGACAATGACCGGGAGGGCGTTGTGCTGACCACATTCTTCTCCATATCTGCATTCAGTGACGCCTTCGGTTGAGGATGACACGGCGGTCGGTCGGTGCCGTTGGGTCTTCCAAGGGCTGCTCGGACTGCGAGAGAGCTGCTCCACTGAATCATATCCACAAGACAAACGAGTGGTTCAGTCGGACGCTGGCCCAGCAGGAGGCCTTTGATTCCTTGAAGAAGGCTCTTGCTTGTGCGTCGGTATTAGGTAATGCCGACATCAATCAAGAACTCGTTGTTCAGACTGATGTTTCTCATTCGGGTATTGTGGCGGTTCTTCTTCAGGGAAAGCATGGCGAGCAGAGGCCACTCGCTTCTGCATCACGTTGCCTGTCCGAGACAGAAAGTAAATATTCCGTTTATGAGTTAGAAACTTTGACCGTGTTGTCTCGAACAATTTCGGATAGCCTTGCAAACTGGTTACAAGCGCCCAGGTGAGATGACATGGTTTCGATGTCATCAAAGAGAACGTATGGTTAGATACTGCCGACATCCACGGTAGAGTTAATGACGCTAGGTGGTGGGGGCGTGTAGGAAACATATTTGCATACCACCGTTTTGCTTCTACAATATATTAGCCATTCAGGCTTATCCATTAACTTTAATTTGTGTTATTGTGAATTCTGAACCGGTTTCTTCACTGTCCTTAATTGATTAGCAAATTCTATCATAGTGTGAAATTGTCTGGCCCAGTGACTCATGCCAGTCTCTATATGTAAAGTGCATGGTCCTGACTGACTTACTAACGACTGACTCATAATCGTCCACGTCAAACAGCTAATGACAGAAACTTGGACTTTGGGGAAGATGTGGATCTTATACTGTAGGCGTCGTTTAAAAAGGGACTTTTCGAAATTCCAGCCATAAGGAGGTGAAATAGGGGAGGAAGGGCCTTTTTGAAAAATGTCGCTACTGAGGTAATTTTGAAGCTATACCACGAAAATTGATATTTGATTTCTTGGCCAAAAATAAAGAAATAGGTTTTTCAGCATTTTTGGAATTTTCACCCTATGGGGGTGAAATAGTGGGTTATAGCTTTTTTTAAATAGATCATTATTGAATAACCGATGCAGTATTTTTAAAGCTACATCTATGGACATTGATATTTGACTTCTCAGTTTCAAATGAAAAAGAAATGGGTTTCATTGTTTTTGGAAATTCAACCACTAAGGGAGTGAAATAGGGTCAGACTGATTCACAGACTCATCATCATCCAGTTCAGGGCGCTGAGGATAGAAGCTTGATGTTTGGAGATGGTGTAGATCTTATCCTGTACATATTGTTTGAGAAGGGGTTATCCGAAATTCCATTGCTAAGGGGGTGACATATAGGACGAAATGCTTTTTGAAAGTATGTCGCTATTAAGGGAATTTTGAGGCTAGAGCTAAAAAACTGGTATTTCGTTTATTACTCAGAAAATAAAAATACGCATTACATCATTTTTTGAAATTCAACCACTAAGGAGCTAAAATAGTTGATGAAAGATTTTTGAAAATAAATTATTAGTAAAGAACTACTAAAGAATTTTTAAAGCTACATCTATGACAACTGGTACTTGACTTCTCGGTTAGAAATAAAAAAAAGTTTGTGTTTCACTGTTTCTGGAAATTCAACCCCTAACTGGGTACAACAAGCTATGAAAATATTTAAGGAAATATTTCGTTGCATTAAAAAAATCTTAAAAATAAATTTATGAAAACTGGTCCTTCACTTCTCGGTTATATACAAACAAATATTTATTTGGGGATGAAAGTCGCTATGAAAAGGTATGATTAACAAAAACTTTAGACAGAAGCTAACAGAACCGCTTTATGGTCAGAATCACATTGGGAAAACTCCGTGCTTATATGGCCTTAATTAGCGGGAAAAGCTTAGGTGTTGCAGTTTGTAAACAACATAAAAATGATTAACAATAACTTTGAAATCCAGCTACCAGAATCGCTTTACGGTCAAAAGTACAATCGGAAAAGACCATGTTTACTTCTCACAATTAGCGAGAAACGCTTAGGTGTTGCAGTTTGTAATCACCACATAAATTCGATTAAGTAGAACAAAAGAAATATCTGCAGGCCAATGAGTCTTCGCGAGTAAAGCAGCGGGCGCCAAGGTAGTGATAAAAGTGCAGCTGCCAATGGCAGTGACTTGTCTGTTCTTGGTTAACGCTGAGTGAAATTTGAAGTACGAAAATTTTAATGGCTAATATCCTTTTCCTTGTTAAAGGGAAAACCACGTTCTGTTGTCAATGCACTATCCCTCTCTTTACCCACCAAGGATTATAAAAAAACTGCAAACCTTAAAACTGAGATATATATATAACAGAGGGAAAAATTCCACGTGGGAAAAATATATATAAAAAACAAAGATGCTGTGACTTACCAAACGAGAAAGCGCTGTAGACACACACAATAAAAATCACACAAACACACACACAAATTTAAAGCTTTCGCAACCCAAGGTTGCTTCATCAGAAAAGAACGAAGGGGAAGGAAAGACGAAAGGATGTGGGTTTTAAGGGAGAGGATAGGGAGTCATTCCAATCCCGGGAGCGGAAAAACTTACCTCAGGGGGAAAAAACGACAGGTACACACTCGCACGCACACATATCCATCCGCACATATACAGACACAGGCAGACATACGTAAATGCAAAGAGGTTGGGCAGAGATGTCAGTCGAGGCGGAAGTACAGAGGCAAAGATGTTGATGAATGACAGGTGATGTATGAGGGGCAGCAACTTGATATTAGCGGAGGTTGAGGCCTGGTGGGTAACGGAAAGAGAGTCCCAATCTCCAGAGTTCTGGTAGGTTGGTGTCAGTGGGAAGTATCCAGATAACCCAGATGGTGTAACACTGTGCCAAGATGTGCTGGCTGTGCACCAAAGCATGTTTAGCCACAGGGTGATCCTCATTACCAACAAACACTGTATGCCTGTGTCCGTTCATGCGAATGGACGGGGTTTGTTGCTGGTCATTCCCACACGGAAGGCTTCACAGTGTAGCCATGTCAGTTGGTAAATTACGTGGGTGCTTTCACACGTGGCTCTGCCTTTTATCATGTACACCTTCCGGGTTATAGGACTGGAGTAGGTGTTGGTGGGAGGGTGCATGGGACAGATTTTACACCAGGGGCAGTTACAAGGGTAATAGCCAGAGGGTAGGGAAGGTGGTTTGGGGATTTAATAGGGATGAACCAAGAGGTTACGAAGGTTAGGTGGATGGCAGAAAGACAGTCTTGGAGGAGTGGGGAGGATTTCATGAAGGCTGGATCTCATTTCAGGGCAGGATTTGAAGAAGTCGTATCCCTGCTGGGGAGTCACATGCAGAGTCTGATACAGTCCCGGAATGTATCCTGTCACAAGTGGCGCACTTTTGGGGTTCTTCTGTGGGAGGTTTGGGGTTTGAGGGGATGAGGAAGTGGCTCTGGTTATTTGCTTCTGTACCAGGTCAGGAGGGTAGATGCAAAAGCTGTTTTCAGGTTATTGGTGTAATGGTTCAGGGATTCAGGACTGTAGCAGATTCGTTTGCCATGAAGACCTAGGCTGTAGGGAAGGGACCGTTTGATATGCAATAGGTGGCAGCTGTCATGATGGAGGTACTGTTGCTTGTTGGTTGGTTTGATGTGGACGGATGTGTGAAGTTGGCCATTGGACAGATGGTGGTCAACGTCAAGGAAAGTGGCATGGGATTTGTAGTAGGACCAGGTGAATCTGATGGAACCAAAGGAGTTGAGGTTGGAGAGGAAAATCTGGAGTTCTTCTTCACTGGGACTCCAGGTCATGAAGATGTCATCAATAAAGCTGTACCAAACTTCGGGTTGGCAGGCCTGCGTAACCTAGAAGGCTTCCTATAAGCGACCCATAAATAGGTTGGTGCATGAGGGGGCCATCCTGGTACCAATGGCTGTTCAGAGTGTCCTCCTACAGGGCCAACTGCAAATTAGAACAGCATCCCACCCTCCACCTCAAAAAACTATCCAATCTCCTGGATTCCCACCACAGAAAGGCAACTCACTCACCCTCCACAACCTTTCCAACAAACCTCAACCTCCTCTCATTGCACACAGACCCAGTCTCCCCCATCCACTCAATCTCCCACTTCCAGCTCCACTCCCCCCAAAACCACAAAATTCTAGTCAACACAATATGAAACCTTAACTCCCCAATTCAGTAGTTAACCTTTCCTTCAAACCTCTCTCCCAGTCCGAAGCCTCTGTCCTATCCTAAGACCTCACCTTCAGCCTTACTCCCAGATTCAACCAAACAGCCCTCATCAAAGATTTACTGTCCTACACTCGCAGTCTGTGCTGGAAATATCACTTTGCCACGAAGAAAAATAATCCTAATCCTAATGATCCAACTCCCCAAGACACTATCCAAATTGAACCCTGCCTGGAACAGTTCCAACCTCTGTCGCAGCAGGACCCACCCCTCTTCCTCAAAATCACCCTCTCCAAACCTTCCAGGAATTTCTCACTTCCAGCCTTGCCTCTCAGTCTTTCTTGAAAAACCTTAATCCTACTCCCAACATCACCACAGCTGAAGCCCAGGCTATCTGTGATCTGAAGGCTGACCGATCAATCGTCATTCTTCAGGCTGACCAGGGTTCCACGACTGTGGTACTTGATCGTCGGAAATATGTGACTGAGGGACTGTGCCAGCTTTCAGACAACATTACATACAAAGTTTGCCAAGGTAATCCCATTTGTGATGTCCAGGTGGAGCTTGAAGGAATTCTCACAACCTTAGGCCTCCTACAAAACCTTTCACCTGAGTCCATCAACCTCCTGACCCCACCGATACCTTGCACCACTACCTTCTACCTACTTCCTAAAATTCACAAACCCAAACATCCCAGCCGCCCCATTGTAGCTGGTTACCAAGCTGCCACAGAACATATCTCAGCCTACGTAGATCAACACCTTCAACCCATTTCATGCAGTCTCCCATCCTTCATGAAAGACACCAACCACTTTCTCGAACGCCTGGAATCCTTACCCAATCTGTTACCCCTTTAAACCATCCTTGTAACCATTGATGCCACTTCCTTATGCTCAAATATCCCACATGTCCTGGGCCACACTCCGATGGAGCACTTCCTTTCATGCCGATCACCTGCTACCCTACCTAAAACCTCTTTCCTCATTACCTTAGCCAGCTTCATCCTAACTCACAACTACTTCACTTTTGAAGGCCAGACATACCAACAATTAAAGGGAACAGCCATGGGTACCAAGATGGCCCCCTCATACACCAACCTATTTATGGGTCGCTTAGAGGAAGCCTTCTTGGTTAACCAGGCCTGCCAACCCAAAGTTTGGTACAGATTTATTGATGACACCTTCATGATCTGGACTCTCAGTGAAGAACTCCATAATTTTCTCTCCAACCTCAACTCCTTTGGTTCCATCAGATTCACCTGGTCCTACTACAGATCCCATGCCACTTTCCTTGACGTTGACCACCATCTGTCCAATGACCAACTTCACACATCTGTCCACATCAAACAGACCAATAAGCAACAGTCCCTCCATCATGACAGCTGCCACCCATTCCATATCAAATGGTCTCTTTCATACAGCTTAGGTATTCGTGGCAAACGAATCTGCTCCAGTTCTGAATCCCTGAACCATTACACCAATAACCTGAAAACAGCTTTTGCATCCCACAGTTACACTCCTCACCTGGTACAGAAGCAAATAACCAGAGCCACTTCCTCATCCCCTCAAACCCAGAACCTCCCACAGAAGAACCCCAAAAGTGCCCCACTTGTGACAGGATACTTTCCGGGACTGGATCAGTCTCTGTGTGTGGCTCCCCAGCAATCTCCTCAAATCCTGCCTGAAATGAGATCCATCCTTCATGAAATCCCCCCCACTCCACCAAGAGTGTTTTTCTGCCGACCACCTAACCTTCGTAACCTCTTGGTTCATCCCTATCAAATCCCCAAACCACCTTCCCTATCCTCTGGCTCCTACCCTTGTAACTGCCCCCGGTGTAAAATCTGTCCCATGCACCCTCCCACCAACACCTACTCCAGTCCTATAACCCGGAAGGTGTACATGATAAAAGGCAGAGCTACGTGTGAAAGCACCCACGTAATTTACCAACTGACATGCCTACACTGTGAAGCCTTCCGTGTGGGAATGACCAGCAACAAACCCCGTCCATTCGCACGAACGGACACAGGCATACAGTGTTTGTTGGTAATGAGGATCACCCTGTGGCTAAACATGCTTTGGTGCACAGCCAGCACACCTTGGCACAGTGTTACACCGTCCGGGTTATCTGGATACTTCCCACTGACACCAACCTATCAGAACTCCGGAGAGTGGAACTTCCCCTTCAATATATTCTCTCTTTTCGTTACCCACCAGGCCTCAATCTCCGCTAATTTCAACTTGCCACCCCTCGTACATCACCTGTCATTCAACAACATCTTTGCCTCTGTACTCCCGCCTCGACTGACATCTCTGCCCAACCTCTTTGCATTTACGTATGTCTGCCTGTGTCTGTATATGTGCGGATGGATATGTGTGTGTGCGATTGCATATTTCCGCTCACAGGATTGGAATGACTCCTTAAAAAATGGTTCAAATGGCTCCGAGCACTATGGGACTTAACTTCTGAGGTCATCAGTCCCCTAGAACTTAGAACTACTTAAACCTAACTAAACTAAGGACATCACACACATCTATGCCCGAGGCAGGATTCGAACCTGCCACCGTAGCAGTCGCACGGTTCCGGACTGCGCGCCTAGAACCGCGAGTCCACCGCGGCCGGCCGCGGCCTCGCTTAAAACCCACATCCTTTCGTCTTTCCCTTTCCTTCCCTCTTTCCTGATTAAGCAACCTTGAGTTGTAAAGCTTAAATTTGTGTGTGTTTGTGCGTTCTTCATTGTGCCTATCTACCAGCGCTACAACGAGTGTCTGGCGCAGTTGTTAGATCGTTTACTGCTGTTGCAATGCTAGGTTATCAAGATTTAAGTGAGTTTGAACGTGGTGTAATAGTCGAGCCATGGGACACAGTATCTCCGAGGCAGCGATGAAGTGGGGATATTCCCGTACAACCATTTCACTAGTGAATTGTGAATATCAGGGATCTGCTAAAACATCAGATGTCCCATATCGCTACCGCCGGAAAATGACCCTGCCAGAACAGGGCCAACGACGACTGAAGAGAATCGTTCAACGTGACAGAAATGCAACACTTCCGCGAACTGCTGCAGATTTCAGTGCTTGGCCATCAACAAATGTCAGCGTGCAAATCATTCAACGAAACATCATCGATATGGGCATTCGAAGCCGCAGACCCATTGCACTAAACAAAGCTTTACGCCTCTCCTGGGTCCGTCAACACCGACGTTGGACGGTTGACGATTGGAAACATGTTGCCTGATCGGACGAGTCTCGTTTCAAATGGCTCTGAGCACTATGGGACTAAGCATCTGAAGTCATGAGTCTCCTAGTCTTAGAACTACTTAAACCTAAGTAACCTAAGGACATCACACACATCCATGCCCGATGCATGATTCGAACCTGCGACCGTAGCAGCAGCGCGGTTCCGGACTGAAGCGCCTAGAACCGCTCGGCCACAGGGGCCGGCGTTTCAAATTGTATCGAGCGGATGGAAGTGTATGGGTATAGATATAACCTCATGAGATAGTGGACCCTGCATGTCAGCAGGAGACTGTTCAATCTGATGAAGCCTCCGTAATGTTTTGGGGCACGCGTAATAGGAATGACATGGGACCCCGGATACGTCTAGATACGACTCTGACAGGTGACACGTACGTAAGCATCCTGTCTGATCACCTGCATCCATTCATGTACACTGCGCCTTCTGACGGACTTTGTCAATTCCAGCAGGACCGTGCGATATCTCTTGCGCCCAGAATTACTACAGAGTGCCTGCTGGCCACCAAACTCCCCAGACATGAACATTATTGAGCATAACTGGGATGCCCTGCAACGTCCTGTTCAGAAATGATTTCCAGCCCCCATCCTGTACTCTTACGGATTCATGGTGCATGGTGTCAGTCTCCACTAGCACTATTTCAGACGTTACTCGAGTCCACGCCATCTCGTGTTGCGGCACTTCTGCGTCCTCGCGAGGACCCTACACGCCTACACGAAATTAGGCGTATGTACCAGTTTCTTTCGCTCTTCAGTGTAATAATATATATATATATATATATATATATATATATATATATATATATATATATACAGGGTGTCCCAGCTATCTTGTCCACCCAAAATATCTCTGGAACAATAACAGCTATTGGAAAACTACTTTCACCGGTATCAATGTAGAGCTGGGGCCCATGAATGTACATATTTAGAAACATTCTAAAACTAAAGCATATGTTTTTTTTAACACAAACTTATGTTTTTTAAATGGACGTCCTATATTTTTTCTTCAGCAATCCATAGCATGACAAAGCACATACACAATGGCGTTGATTGCATCGCAATATTCCCATTACATCCCGAGATATTGAGACGCGAAGTTGACGCTTGAAACACCCGACATGCGCTGCTAGCGCACGTCCTGAGGCTCAGGCGTGAACCCCATGCTGCCCGTAATCGTGATGTGATTGACATGCGTAATCACACTTTCATACTTATCAAGGGGTCCGAAACGAATAATACGGTCTGCTGCCATCCTGCAGCATGGGGTTCACGCCTGAGCCTCAGGACGTGCGCTTGCAGCGCATGTCGGGTGTTTCAAGCGTCAACTTCGCGTCTCAATATCTCGGGATATAATGGGAATATTGCGATGCAATCAACGCCATTGTGTATGTGCTTTGTCATGCTATGGATTGCTGAAGAGAAAATGTAGGAGGTCCATTTAAAAAAACATAAGTTTGTGTTATAGAAGACATATGCTTTCGTTTTAGAATGTTTCCAAATATGTACATTCATGGGCCCCAGCTCTACATTGATACCAGTGAAAGTCGTTTTCCAATAGCTGTTATTGTTCCAGAGATATTTTGGGTGGACAAGACAGCTGGGACACCCTGTATAATATGCAGCAAGATAGACTAAAAATAAAGTACACGGTTAAAAGGGACTTTATTAAATAATTACCAAAACAGGGGAAGGATAATTTATGATCATATCAGGAACACAAGGCCCATAGCCCAGGGGCCACGAGTTTAACAAAGCCACACTTAATTACAAATGATAAATCACAAATAATGTTCAGGCAATATTCCAGCATATGACAAAATTGAATTCTGATGCACCTCGATTACAGGGAAACGGGCGCAAGCAGCTCCCATACGAACATAATGCCAACGGCAGTCACCCTTAGGAACATAACATAAAACACACTTTCAGTACAGCTGGTTTTCTACACCAGAGGAAACAGCTTATAACACAACAGTACAATGACTTTCTTTCAAAAGTCGTTGAACAAAACCCACCCAGTTCTCGAGCTTTCCTTATGAATTAAAACAAAATTCTCTTGCAAATAAGTAAAGGAAAAAACCCTCAGAAGCGACCTTAAAATAATCTAAAAGGAATTTAACTAAAGTGACACAAAAAGAATAGCAGCAAAATTGTTTAATCTCTTACGGCATCCGCTCTGTAATAGAAACGACCTACGCACGACCACGAAATTTTTGATCCTTATCTAAGTAGTGAGAACCTGTTTCACAAAGTAGACAATCAAAAGGTAAAGGAACATTCAATAAATTACTTACTAAAGGAGAAAAGACCTTTTAACAAAATTAATAACGCCAAACTTAAAACAAGTTGTTAATATCATAAAAAAGACAACCACCACAACAGGCGCTTCTTAAATGTTCCTGGAACGGGAAAATGTCTCAGCCGGCCGCGGTGGTCTAGCGGTTCTGGCGCTGCAGTCCGGAACCGCGGGGCTGCTACGGTCGCAGGTTCGAATCCTGCCTCGGGCATGGGTGTGTGTGATGTCCTTAGGTTAGTTAGGTTTAAGTAGTTCTAAGTTCTAGGGGACTTATGACCTAAGATGTTGAGTCCCATAGTGCTCAGAGCCATTTGAACCATTTTGAAAATGTCTCACTTTTAGTTCCCTGATGCTGCAGTTGGGTAGATGCTCACTATGAACAATCGAGCCATGAAGTACAGCTTAAATGACTCCAGCAAATTTGTTCTCCACCCACCATGAAGCCATGGGTGAAATCAAAATAGAGGTGTTACCTCCCCTGTGCTGCGCCTGTCTTCAGTCTGACACTGGTACAGAACAGCACGACGACAAAGCGGAGCTAACTCGGCAGAATAGAATGCTTTCTTCCTCACAGCGCCACGAGCTCAGACACAAAATCAAAACCAGCAGGCGAACACGCTCCTCATTACGAAGACCGCACTACAAGAATTCAATTCAAGCTCACTAGCAGAACACATGTATTTCGTCAGACATGGAGTTGCGCACAGTATGTCTTGGCCATCGCTGAGAGCCGGCCACAGTGGCGCTTCAGTCCGGAACCGCGTGACTGCTACGGTCACAGGTTCTGATCCTGCCTCTGGCATGTATGTGTGTGATGTCCTTAGGTTGGTTAGGTGTAAGTAGTTCTAAGCTCTAGGGGACTGATGACCTCAGATGTTAAGTCCCATAGTGCTCACAGCCATTTGAACCATTTGAACCATCGCTGAGCAGTCTGGCAGCGGAATTCCATCAGTCTCACTTGCCTGTCCGAACACCGACTGCCACGAGATGGTCCGCGTCTGCCTCCGCGTGCAACCCTCGTCACCTAAGAGCGGAGCAGACCTCTGCGTACAAACAGTAAAGTCCCTGCAATCGCCACCAACCGTCACAGGAGTAGTACATACTTAATTGTACACTTTAATGCTTCGGCCCTCTGGCAAATTCTTTAAGGCGGGTGGATTCAACACAACACGGGTGGATTCGTTCCTGTATTTATCTGCGTCCAGCACATCTGAATGCTTTCTGACAGATATTTCGGTAGGAGCCGACTGAAAATAGTTATAGGTCTCATGCCTTTCACACACACACACACACACACACACACACACACACACACACACACACAAGTTCCCAGAACGAGATTTCCACTCTGCAGCGGAGTGTGCTGATATGAAACTTCCTGGCAGATTAAAACTGTGTGCCCGAAAGGCAAAGGTCCCGAATTCGAGTCTCGGTCGGGCACACAGTTTTAATCTGCCAGGAAGTTTCATATCAGCGCACACTCCGCTGCAGAGTGAAAATCTCATTCTGGAAACATCCCCCAGGCTGTGGCTAAGCCATGTCTCCGCAATATCCTTTCTTTCAGGAGTGCTAGTTCTGAAAGGTTCGCAGGAGAGCTTCTGTAAAGTTTGGAAGGTAGGAGACGAGATACTGGCAGAAGTAAAGCTGTGAGTACCGGGCGTGAGTCGTGCTTCGGTGGCTGAGATGGTAGAGCACTTGCCCGCGAAAGGCAAAGGACCCGAGTTCGAGTCTCGGTCGGGCACACAGTTTTAATCTGCCAGAAGTTTCACATACACAAGTTGCCGATAAATTTTCGCTACTGGTTTTTGGATATCCTCTTTTATCACCTACTGATTTTTGAATATCCTCTTTTATAACGTACAGTGCATTGTAATGAGGATATTAATGAGGTCATATCAAGCTTTCGTTTTTCGAGTTGTATTTCACCTTCAGAATAACCGATGATTATTTGTGTACGATACGAGACTGCTGGACGCCCTCGATGAGTCGCTCTTCAAGTCACAGAAATCTGTCGTAATAAGACACACCAGCTATCGACGTGTATTTTCGAAATCGCACGCTCGTTACAAGGCACTGCCGCCAATCGGCTGCCTAGCGTAGCTGTGGTCCTTCCTCGTAGCGGGTGAGCGTTGTCCTTCATCTGTTGAGCATAGGTACAGGGGGACGACAAAAATATGGAAACACCAGAAACTCAAAAAATTACTATGCCTAATGCGGTGTAGGGTAACCATTAGTCTTCAAAACAGCTTCCAGTCGTTAGGAATAAGTAAACACATCTTTCTTTCTTTCTTTTGCTGGTGCCTTGTCCCGCAGTTTCGCAGTGTCGGCACGGTTAGAAACGGATTTGGCAACGTTAGTTATAAGGTATTAAAAAACTAGAAACCCGCCTCGATTGCTAAAGAAGCACCTAGTGTTAACCTAGGTTTCGGCGTAGATAACTACATCTTCTTCAGAACAATAAAACCCACAAGTGCCTAAGAAGACCTTCGTCAATGATTAAAAGAACACCATAGCTATACATTTATAAAAGAAAAAAAGGCAAACACAAACAGTACATATGTACAAAGTCTAGACCACTGCTTAACTTAATGGTGTAACCAACTACTGCTGACGCGCTGCGATGTTGAAGGTTCTTAGCTATAAGGGGTGGCCGGATGCCCATCCTGCCGCCACCCTGTACCCCCGGGACAGAATTAGTGTACCCCAACTGTCTGTGTGTAGTGTAATCCATGGAATAGTGCGGACGTGTTCAGATGTCTGCGAGTCGTGTAACTAGGACGGAACGTGGGGACCAGCCGCTATTCACCTAGCGGGACGTGGAAAACCGCCTAAAAACCACATCCAGGCTGGCCGACGTTGGTAATCCGCCAGTCGGATTCGATGCGGGGCCGGCGCGCCTACCCGAGTCCAGGAAGCAGCGCATTAGCGCTCTTGGCTAACCTGGCGGGTGAATAAGTAAATATATTTTATGTTCTTAAGCGAATGTTATAACATTATTACTGGAGAATAGTGTCTAGTTGTGGTAAGGATAATGGAGGCCGATAGCGACGACTAACTGTTCACCACAAAGCAGACTACAAAGGCTCTCAGTACTATTAAGATCTGGTGACTGTGGTAGCCAGGGGAGACGCAACAATTCATCTCCGTGCTGACAAAATCAGTGCTGGACGATACAAGCTCTGTGAACAGCTGCCTTGTGTTCTGAGAACAGAGGGTCACCATTGGGGCACAAATATAGGATGGATCTCATTTGTGAGACTGGAAAAATAATCTGTGGAGTTGTAAGCACAGCACGCACCACTAGGCAGAACAGTACCACAGGGGTCGATAGGTCGACGAGCCACTCCAGAGACGGCGTACAGTCCAGCGATTGCTACACCGCCAGAGATGTAATATGCTCGGGCGTCACAGCAGTGCGGGCAGCTCCAAGTCACCTCGACTACCGAGAAGACCGTCTTCAACTTGTGTTTTTCGTGCCGCATCATCTGCTTCTAGCGACTCCAGAATTAGTGTAACCGAGCTGTCTGCGTCTATCGTAATTGCGAATTGTTTAGTATCCAACCTAACCTTTTGCAATACTAGTTGAACATCAGAATCCGCTGTGAGCCGTGCGTGGCTCGTGTTCCCGCCATCATGAATTTTACATCCTGTTTTTAACGTACTTCCACCTCACTACGTTAATTTAAATTACTACTGTCACTGAGTTGCTGCTTTGCCTGACTGTGAGCGGTGTTAGCAGCGCGTATCGATTTATCCCCTCGCATAGTATCTTTGCTCGACTGCTATTACTTCCCGGTCTTTGTCTGTCGTAAGGGGAGTTACGGTCGCGAGTTCGGGCTGCCAGTCAGTTGGAACGCGTATGGAGCACAGTCCGGACCTGCCAGTCGGGCAGTTGCAATGCGACACTCGTGCAGTCGGGTTGGAGCAGTGAGGTCTGCGTCGACGTGGCTCGCCCGACCATTGCCGCCACGCATCACTTGAGCCGGGCCACAGTCTTGGTGGATCGTCGGTTGGTCGTCCTACTGGACGACGCGTTTTGGCTCGCCGATCGCTCATGAGTCGACTGTGTGTGTGTGTACATCGACTCCCGATTTGTCTTCATGCGTCATTAGTTACTGTTGGATGTTGTCGGCATTCTGTGAGGACTCAGTCGGTTGCTGCGGACCAGGGAAGTTATCTCCACGTGGTGCAGTCAGCTGGGTCTGCTGGCGGAGCGTGTGTGGAGCTGTTCGATAGCTACGAGCTTCGTGGTTCACCGAACCAGGACGTCAAAGTTGAGTGGTTTCAACTACCCAAGCCACGTCCATTCATGTTGTGTGGTTAGTTTCAGTGGTTTGCTGTTTGGGAGATTTTCCTGTGAGCAACACCACATGTTTCCATTGACGAAATTTAGCCGCCATGCGGTACAATTGACTATGTTGGTTGACTATAATTCAAATGAGCAGCGGAATTTTCTGTCTTGTGGCCGTTAGTGTTCCGGTTACCTGCCCTGGCCACTAACGTAATTTCAGGCAGCGTCCTTTCCTCCCCTCTTGTCGCTTTCCAACATGGTGTGTAGTTTAGACAGCTAATACATATTTCATTGTGGATAATGACGTTCGCAACTTTTGTGTCTGTGTTCTCATGTACCGATTGGTGGCAAGCAAGTCGTTTTGTCGGTTGGTCCATGGCTGTCCCGTGGTTGGGTTCCGACGGATCAAGTGCAGTTTGGCCCACCACCTGTCTCACGTAAGTGAACGGGGGCAGACCGACCTCCCTGGAGGCTTCTGAGTGCCGTTTTCTTTATTGTCCTTCTCACTGGTGTTTAATTGTCTGTTTCGAACCAATCATAGCCAATCATTTAAAAAATTCTTGTTTTTACTGCATTTTATGTATTTTTGAATTTTGGGAAATCAATCGTGGGCCTTCAGCCACTGAAATACTTATTCTAAAAATAAAAAGAAAATAAAAGAAAAACATTTCGATCTTCTGCCTTTGAAAGGTTGTGGTAATTTACTTTAAACTCTTAAATATTTTACTGTGGGCCTTCAGCCGTTTGTATTGCATCTTGTTTATGTTTGTCTATTCATCCTTGCCTTGAGGCTCTCAGCCCCGCTATATATTCGGCATATATATATATATATATATATATATATATATATATATATATATATATATATATACAGGGTGTTTCAAAAATGACCGGTATATTTGAAACGGCAATAAAAACTAAACGAGCAGCGATAGAAATACACCGTTTGTTGCAATATGCTTGGGACAACAGTACATTTTCAGGCAGACAAACTTTCGAAATTACAGTAGTTACAATTTTCAACAACAGATGGCGCTGCGGTCTGGGAAACTCTATAGTACGATATCTTCCACATATCCACCATGCGTAGCTATAATATGGCGTAGTCTCTGAATGAAATTACCCGAAACCTTTGACAACGTGTCTGGCGGAATGGCTTGACATGCAGATGAGATGTACTGCTTCAGCTGTTCAATTGTTTCTGGATTCTGGCGGTACACCTGGTCTTTCAAGTGTCCCCACAGAAAGAAGTCACAGGGGTTCATGTCTGGCGAATAGGGAGGCTAATCCACGCCGCCTCCTGTATGTTTCAGACAGTCCAAAGCAATCACACGATCATCGAAATATTCATTCAGGAAATTAAAGACGTCTGCCGTGCGATGTGGCCGGGCACCATCTTGCATAAACCACGAGGTGTTCGCAGTGTCGTCTAAGGCAGTTTGTACCGCCACAAATTCACGAAGAATGTCCAGATAGCGTGATGCAGTAATCGTTTCGGATCTGAAAAATGGAAGAAATGGCGGCCCAGACCAGTACTTTTTGAGGATGCAGGGACGATGGGACTGCAACATGGGGCTTTTCGGTTCCCCATATGCGCCAGTTCTGTTTATTGACGAAGCCGTCCAGGTAAAAATAAGCTTCGTCAGTAAACCAAATGCTGCCCACATGCATATCGCCGTCATCAATCCTGTGCACTATATCGTTAGCGAATGTCTCTCGTGCAGCAATGGTAGCGGCGCTGAGGGGCTGCCGCGTTTGAATTTTGTATGGATAGAGGTGTAAACTCTGGCGCATGAGACGATACGTGGACGTTGGCGTCATTTGGACCGCAGCTGCAACACGGCGAACGGAAACCCGAGGCCGCTGTTGGATCACCTGCTGCACTAGCTGCGCGTTGCCCTCTGTGGTTGCCGTACGCGGTCGCCCTACCTTTCCAGCATGTTCATCCGTCAAGTTCCCAGTCCGTTGAAATTTTTCAAACCGATCCTTTATTGTATCGCTTTTCGGTCCTTTGGTTACATTAAACCTCCGTTGAAAACTTCGTCTTGTTGCAACAACACTGTGTTCTAGGCAGTGGAATTCCAACACCAGAAAAATCCTCTGTTCTAAGGAATAAACCATGTTGTCTACAGCACACTTGCACGTTGTGAACAGCACACGCTTACAGCAGAAAGACGACGTACAGAATGGCGCACCCACAGACTGCGTTGACTTCTATATCTTTCACATAACTTGCAGCGCCATCTGTTGTTGAAAATTGTAACTACTGTAATTTCGAAAGTTTGTCCGCCTGAAAATGTACTGTTGTCCCAAGCATATTGCAGCAAACGGTGTATTTCTATCGCTGCTCGTTTAGTTTTTATTGCCGTTTCAAATATACCGGTCATTTTTGAAACACCCTATATATATATATATATATATATATATATATATATATATATATATATATATATATATATATGTGTGTGTGTGTTAATTATTGTTAATTATTTTATTTTCAATTTTAACTGCATGTTTTTACCACTTGAGATATATCTTGTTGCTTTAATATTTCTTGTTTCGAGGACTTCAGCCGTGAAATAATTGCCTTTTTTTAAACTCGTAGTTCTAAAGGTTCGGCTACGTGCCGTTTTGGTTTAAAGGTGTTATTAAATTACAAGAAATTACAATCTTGAGTGGACCTGGCGGACACCTTATTTGGCCCTTTCCTCAAACCTAATCTCCCGTTCTGCCCAGCGGGTTCAGCGGGCGTCTCACGCTGCCTGAGGCAATATGCGCAAAGTTGAGTATACATCAATAATTGTGCGACTTTTTGGCACTAATGATTCCCTGTGTTTCAGTGTTTCCTACGTTTCCCTCTCATAGTTTTTCCCTCGGCGCACTAAAGTTGAGGATGGTGATGAGTAAAATCTCGTTCTGTAGTTGTATCGAATATACGGTACTATGTAATCCTTGGCAGTAATGCGTCTTTACAGACTTACAATGGGGCACCCTGGAATGCCACGATACGGCTCCTCAGATCATCAGCAAACCACGCCATGTTTCGCTACGGTCGCAGGTTCGAATCCTGCCTCGGGCATGGATGTGTGTGATGTCCTTAGGTTAGTTAGGTTTAAGTAGTTCTAAGTTCTAGGGGACTGATGACCTTAGATGTTAAGTCCCATAGTGCTCAGAGCCATTTGAACCATGTTTCGCTCTTGGAAGTATGCAGTGTAAATGCCTAAGGACGGTGTACGTCAGACATAAACTCGGCCACTAGCTGGAAACTGTGAGAAACGAGTTTCTTCCAACCAGACGACGTACATTCATTGCTCCATCTCGCCCTGCAATTCCCTGCTTACGGAGCACACTTAGTTTCGTTTTGGCGCTGCTAGGGTTCGCGAGCGGGACACTCGGGACAATCGGTTCTGCAATTTCCGCAGAAGTCCTCCTCTTATTCTGCGTCACACACCAGCTCAATGACCGTCCGTCAAAATAGATCAACACTCTTTCGGCAGCGTTGTGACCTGGCGGAAGATGTGCAGGGGTATAAATCTTCAGTAGGGAGGCTCTTGAAACACCAAACACTTCGACTACCTTGGTTATACTAAACCGCAGCATACGAGCACCAAAAATTTGCTCGGATTCCAATGAGCTTAGCTTCGACGTAATGCATTCACAACTACACAAAACTGTTCTGACCACGCTTGGCAGATGAAGCATATTGATAACACTGCTGAGGTGCCGCACAAGTAGAACAGAGCAGCCTTCAGGATTGATAGCATTTGTATTTATGTTAAGGCATGGATTTCTCATATGTTCCCATACTTTTGTGAAACCGCTGTAACTGTAGTGGATGTAGTATCAAGGTTCTCTTGCTCCTTGCTCGTAGAGGCGTGGGGTGAATCCCATAGTTAGCAGATCGTCCACTACAGCTGAACAGCACAAAAGGCGCAGACGTGTATAGTATCACCATTCGATGGATCGATCATCCTCAACAGTGTCACAAGCGCTCACTGCGTGAAATATTCCGGACAGGTTCGGAGTAGAGGAAAGTACAACGGGCCGAATCCTTGAGATATTCGTCATCTCCTTGTAACGGTACCACCGACCACTCTAAAACGGCAATCGATGCGAACGTTCAACCTCTGAGAGAAATTTTAGACCAAGTTGTGACCGTGAGATAACTTAATGGAAACAGAACAATCAAATTGGGATTCGTTCCCGAAACACTCCTGCACAGTGTAAACAACAGTAAACAGTGGGTCTGGAACAGACGTTCTCCCAGCACAAAAGCTAGTTGTAACATTACATATTAAAACAGGTCGCCAGCCTAATTAGGCATTCTTGCGTCAAGCAAAATGATCAAGTAGAAGGCAGTGCAAAGGCTAACCTAACCTTTTTTGACACGCACACTACACTCTTACCTTATATCTGTTCATATTACAACGCAGTAAACTAACCATGCAGATAAATGGACAATCAGATAGTGAACAGTAACATATGCCTCTCAACGACACGTACCTTAAATGAACTAGGTGTAACAGTTTATAAAACCAATTACCGACACACATGAAACTAGCAACAATACTGAACAGGGAAGAGCTTCAAATGATTATGAATTTAAATCAGGGTGTCTGGTAATGACCATAATCTATAACTTCATTGCTTAGTGCAGGGTCTCTGTGCCTGTGCATTAACCAACTTGCATTAGAATAGATAACACAGTAAATAGTTTTTTTTTAAACTCGTTTTGACGATGCTAAACAGAACGCAAATCTAACTATACTGGATCTGAAGCAGCCTTTGGATTGATTCATTAAATAACTAGGCTGCTACATCAGGGCCCTTAAGCTTTCATGGTTTGAAGAACCATGATCACAAACAAAACTACACCAGTATGTATGAGAAATGGTAGGTATTTTTATCATTAATTATAAATTACGTTTAGCACAACAAAGTATAACTCTTTAAATAACAACTGTACTTTCATAAGCCGTCTTTTGACGTACTCAAAAGTATAACTGGCTGTGCAAATGGCTACACAGCATTAAATTCAAATGCAACAACTTTCGTGTTGCAAAATAGGACACTCGGAATCAAATTCACTGGAATAGGATTCCTGTCAGGTTTGTGATTTGGGATAATCATGGGTGTAAGACACAGTTTTTAGCAACACCACGATTATTATTAAAATCAACCAGATTTCACAAATACCTGGTCCCTTCACAGAGTACCAAATATAAACAATATAGTGGAAGGCACTGGTGGCGCAATTTGCATTGGCTGTTAACCTGGCAGTTATGCAATCATAGCAGTACCGTTGGCCTCGCCCTGTTACATATCTTCTTCGCGTCGAAATTGTATGGCCAAAACCCATGCCATGATAATGGTATCACCAAACGCAGCAACCGAAGCCCATAGATACTGTCCTTAAGCACTTCTTGCCTCAAAACTCCAGGAATATAAGCCACAATTATCCGTTTCTGCTAGCGAGGTGTTAACCACAGCCATGCTCAGCCCCACTCCTCACCCATCACAAAGGATGAGTTGCCACTAGTTCCCCAACCACATGTTTTCCACTGCGCCAAGCTACTTCCTTAGCTGCGGGGCTTCCCCATATCTTTTACATTCAACACTACATTCCCTAACTGTGGACCAAGTCATTTACAGTACATTATACACTCCTGGAAATGGAAAAAAGAACACATTGACACCGGTGTGTCAGACCCACCATACTTGCTCCGGACACTGCGAGAGGGCTGTACAAGCAATGATCACACGCACGGCACAGCGGACACACCAGGAACCACGGTGTTGGCCGTCGAATGGCGCTAGCTGCGCAGCATTTGTGCACCGCCGCCGTCAGTGTCAGCCAGTTTGCCGTGGCATACGGAGCTCCATCGCAGTCTTTAACACTGGTAGCATGCCGCGACAGCGTGGACGTGAACCGTATGTGCAGTTGACGGACTTTGAGCGAGGGCGTATAGTGGGCATGCGGGAGACCGGGTGGACGTACCGCCGAATTGCTCAACACGTGGGGCGTGAGGTCTCCACAGTACATCGATGTTGTCGCCAGTGGTCGGCGGAAGGTGCACGTGCCCGTCGACCTGGGACCGAACCGCAGCGACGCACGGATGCACGCCAAGACCGTAGGATCCTACGCAGTGCCGTAGGGGACCGCACCGCCACTTCCCAGCAAATTAGGGACACTGTTGCTCCTGGGGTATCGGCGAGGACCATTCGCAACCGTCTCCATGAAGCTGGGCTACGGTCCCGCACACCGTTAGGCCGTCTTCCGCTCACGCCCCAACATCGTGCAGCCCGCCTCCAGTGGTGTCGCGACAGGCGTGAATGGAGGGACGAATGGAGACGTGTCGTCTTCAGCGATGAGAGTCGCTTCTGCCTTGGTGCCAATGATGGTCGTATGCGTGTTTGGCGCCGTGCAGGTGAGCGCCACAATCAGGACTGCATACGACCGAGGCACACACGGCCAACACCCGGCATCATGGTGTGGGGAGCGATCTCCTACACTGGCCGTACACCACTGGTGATCGTCGAGGGGACACTGAATAGTGCACGGTACATCCAAACCGTCATCGAACCCATCGTTCTACCATTCCTAGACCGGCAAGGGAACTTGCTGCTCCAACAGGACAATGCACGTCCGCATGTATCTCGTGCCACCCAACGTGCTCTAGAAGGTGTAAGTCAACTACCCTGGCCAGCAAGATCTCCGGATCTGTCCCCCATTGAGCATGTTTGGGACTGGATGAAGCGTCGTCTCACGCGGTCTGCACGTCCAGCACGAACGCTGGTCCAACTGAGGCGCCAGTTGGAAATGGCATGGCAAGCCGTTCCACAGGACTACATCCAGCATCTCTACGATCATCTCCATGGGAGAATAGCAGCCTGCATTGCTGCGAAAGGTGGATATACACTGTACTAGTGCCGACATTGTGCATGCTCTGTTGCCTGTGTCTATGTGCCTGTGGTTCTGTCAGTGTGATCATGTGACGTATCTGACCCCAGGAATGTGTCAATAAAGTTTCCCCTTCCTGGGACAACGAATTCACGGTGTTCTTATTTCAATTTCCAGGAGTGTATATCCATCATCTCAGTACTTATTTAATTTCACAAGCATAACTTAAAAACAACATGGTTCAAAAGTTTCACATAACTGAAACATGTACACGTAGTCAAATAATTTCTATGACAGATACATTATACTTAACCAATACTACAAACGGACATAAAGAAATATCGATAGAGATACAAAATATGTCAAAATTAGGTGTTACAACCTGTCTTCCATTTGTTGACCAAATACTTGCAGTGATTTTTTTAACCACCACCAGAGGTCGAAACGGATTTTTTCGAGTCGACTGCCGTTGGGGGCGCCCTTTAGAGACCATGCGTACGGAGATTTTAAGACAAAAAGTAGCAGTTCACTGAATAAATTGTCGATGTTTGATCGAGAAGATATAGAGATCCAGTAGCGGAACCAGAATAGGAAAGAGCTTTGGCGGGCGAGGTAGATAACATGCCATCACAATCTCTAAAATCATTGGTAGAACTGACAACAAAACAATTATTCACGTTGGTGTGTAAAATGTATGCGTCTGGTGACTTATCATCAGACTTCCGGAAAAATATCATCCACACAATTCCGAAGACTGCAAGGGCTAAGATGCCCGAGAATTATAGCTCAATGAGCTTTACAGCTCCTGCATCCAAGTTGCTGACAAGAATGATATACAGAAGTATGGAAACGAAAAGTGAGGCTGAGCAGATGATGATCAGTTTGGTTTTAGGAAAGGTAAAGGCACGAGAGAGGCAATTCTGACGTTGCCGTTGATACTGCAGATGTTCGAAATTCTGAAGTTGACAGGGGTGAGCTATAGGCAAACGCGGGTGATATACAATATACACAAGAGCTACAAGGGAATAATAAGAGTGGATGACCAACAAAGAAGTGCTCGGATTAAAAATGGTGCAAGACAGGAGCGTAGCCCTTCGCCCCTGTAGTTCATTCTGCGCACTGAAGAAGCAATCTCGGAAATAAAAGAAAGGTTCAGGAGTAGGATTAAAATAGGGTTATACGATTCGATGACGACATTGTTATCCTGAGTGAAAATTGAGAAGAATTACATGATCTGCTAAATGAAATGAACAATAGAATGACTACAGAATGTGGACTGAAAGTAAATCAAAGAGAGACGAAAGTAATGTGAGGTATCAGAAATGAGAACTGCAAGAAACTTAACATCAGGATTGATGGTCACGAAGTAAAAGAAGTTAAGGAATTCTTCTATGTAGGCAGCCAAATAACCAATGACGGACGGAGCAAGGCGGACACCTAAAACAGACTAGCACTGGCGAAAGGGGTATTCCTGGCCAAAAGAAGTCTACTTGTATCAAATATAAGCCTTAATTTGAGGAGGAAATTTTTGAGAATGTATGTTTGGAGTACATCATTGCATGGTAGTGAAACATGGGCTGTGGATAAAAACCGGAACAGAAGAGAATCGAAGCGTTTTACATGTGGTGCTACAGTCGAATGTTGAAAATTAGGTAAGGAATGAGGAAGTTCTGCGCAGATACGGAAACGAAAGGAATATGTTGAAAACTTTGCCAAGGAGAAGGGCCAGGAAGGTAGGACATCTGTTAAGACCTCAGGGAATGAATTCCGTGGTACTAGAGGGAGCTGTTGACGGCAAAAGCTGCAGAGGAAGACAGAGATTGGAATACATCCAGCGAATAATTGGGAGTATATCGTGCAAGTGCTACTCTGAGATAAAGAGGTTGGCACAGGAAAGGAATTAGTGGCGGGCCGCGTCAAACCATTCAGAAGACTGATGACACACACAAAAAACAGAAAAAAAGTTGCCAGTGACACATTACGCGAAAGTTACCAGTGTACTCTGTAGTTTGTAGTCAAGGCACCGAGTGCACGTAAGCACACTAGCAGCAGCAGAAGATGACGCCTAGGTCGGCTGTGAAACATTGTGCTTCAATTTGAAAGAAGATCATGGCGCAACACCCAGAAGCACACTATTAACGTTTGTGTGGGTGACCGACTTCGATAGTCATTGGCCGAATAGCGCGCCACGAAGTGGTTTCAGTGGCAAGAGGACGATGCGACACTTTTTGCAGTTGCTCCACGCAGTGGTCGCGGTATTTTCCCGTGAACTGTAATACCGAAGTGTTTCGAAGCAGCAGTGGGTGGCTGGCCGCCCTCCTTCCAGAGCTCCATCGCAATTCCTGGGAGCGGGCCGCGGGCGCCCCCAAGGAGTCAGCCGGCCGGTCGCGTAACTCGGCGCCGACCAGCTTCGTGAATTATCGATATTCAATTAGGGCGCCTGCAGCCGCCAAGTGGCTGCCACGCCGACCTCAGAGTCCTGCCGCCTCCAGGTCTGCACACGGTCTGTACGCTGCGATTATGTCGGGCGGCGACGGCAACTGAACACCTGTCATCGCTGACACGGTGACGTAGAGCACGACCAGCTGTCTGCATTATGGCGTGACCGAGGGCAGCGCCGGTACGTGAACACGAGTCACACATCGTTAGGTAACCCCGTCCCTCCTTCCCCTGTCCCCCTTTAATCACCGTTGCCTGGCCCTTTGTACATATGCAGATCTTTAATTCCAGAAAGAGATTTTCACTCTGCAGTGGAGTGTGCGCTAAAATGAAACTTCCTGGCAGATTAAAACTGAGTCCCGGACCGAGACTCGAACTAGGGACCTTTGCCTTCGCGGGCAAGTGGTCTAGCAACTTTTTTTTAATCTCATTTTGTTCGCTTTTGTTCGTTGCATCTGCTCGGGGGGACGTCATAAGACATCCATTATAGTTAGTTGTTGATCGATTTACTCAGGTTTTTTTTATTTCAGAGGGCAGCTAACCCTCTGACCGAACACGCTGAGCTACCGTGCCGGCTAGCAACTGAGCTACCCAAGCACGACTCACGTCCCGTCCTCACAGCCTTGCTTCTGCCAGTACCTCGTATCCTACCTTGGAAGGTAGGATACAGAAGCTCTCCTGGTAGAGCACTTGACCGCGAAAGGCAAAGGTCCAGAGTTCGAGTCTCGGTCCAGCACACAGTTTTAATCTGCCAGGAAGTTTCAGCTCTTTCATTTATTCTTTACTGGCGGTACCTGACCACACTTTGCTGTGGCTCAGTCTGCTTAAATCGAAAAGAAAGAAAAGTGAAAGCACACGTTTGTAATACGTATGGACACTGTATATACGTCCGTCTCCCTCTCTCCCCGGTCTCTGTCGATCTCCCGCTCCCCCTTTCCACCTCCTCCTCCTCCTTCCTCTGCTCTCTGTGCGTCATCTCCTTCCCCTCTCTCTACCAATCTTCTCCTAGCTCCCCCTGTCTCTCCATCTCTTCCTGTCACCTCTCTCTGTCTGTCTCCTCTTTCCCATCTTGTATGCTCATTTCCTCTCATCCCATTGCCCCTCACCTGTACCCCCCTCTCTGTCCTTCACCCTTGTTTATTGTCACTGTAAATTCAGATTCTGCAGTAGAACTCTAGTCATAAACCAATAAGACACAAACACAACATTTCAGGTTGTTTATAACGTTGCACTATTGCATACTTTACGTATACATTTATGTATTACAAAGTATACAGTGTGGTCCATTGTTAGTGACCGGGCCAAATATCTCACGAAATAAGCATCAAACGAAAATACTACAAAAAAATGAAACTCGTCTAGTTTGACGGGGGGAAACCAGATGGCGCTATGGTTGGTCCGCTAGATGGCGCTGCCATAAGTCAAACGGATATCGACAGCGTTTGTTTTAAATAGGAACACCCATTTTTATTACATATTCGTGTAGTTCGTAAAGAAATATGAATGTTTTAGTTGGACCACCTTTCTCGCTTTGTCATAGATGGCACTGCAGTAGTCACAAACGTATAATTACGTGGTATCACGTAACATTCCGTCAGTGCGGACGGTATTTGCTTCGTGATACATTACCCGTGTTAAAACGGACCGTTTACCAATTGCGGAAAAGGTAGATATCGTGTTGATGTATGGCTATTGTGATCAAAATTCCCAACGGGCGTGTGCTATGTATGCTGCTCGGTATCCTGGACGACATCAACCAAGTGTTCGGACCGTTCGCCGGGTAGTTACGTTATTAAAGGAAACAGGAAGTGTTCAGTCACATGTGAAACGTCAACCTCGACCTGCAACAAATGATGATGCCCAAGTAGGTGTTTTAGCTGCTGTCGCGGCTAATCCGCACATCAGTAGCAGACAAATTGCGCGAGATTCGGGAATCTAAAAAACGTCGGTGTTGAGAATGATACATCAACATCGATTGCACCCGTACCATATTTCTGTGCACCAGGAGTTGCATGGCGACGACTTTGAACGCCGTGTACAGTTCTGCCACTGGGCACAAGAGAAATTACGGGACGATGACAGACTTTTTGCACGGGTTCTATTTAGCGATGAAGCGTCACTCACCAACAGAGGTAACGTAAACCGCCATAATATGCATCATTGGGCCACGGAAAATCCACGATGGCTGCGACAAGTGGAACATCAGCGACCTTGGCGGGTTAATGTATGGTGCGGCATTATAGGACGGAGGACAACTGGCCCCCATTTTAGCGATGGCAATCTACATGGTGCAATGTATGCTGATTTTCCTACGTAATGTTCTACCGATGTTACTGCAAGCTGTTTCACTGCATGACAGAATGGCGATGTACTTGCAACATGATGGATGTCCGGCACATAGCTCGCGTGCGGTTGAAGCGGTATTGAATAGCATATTTCATGACTGGTGGATTGGTGGTCGAAGCACCATACAATGGCCCGAACGTTCACCGGATTTGACGTCCCCGAATTTGTTTCTGTGGGGAAAGTTGAAAGATATTTGCAAGCGCTATCCACCGACAACGCCTGACAACATACGTCAACGCATTGTCAATGCATGTGCGAACATTACGGAAGGCGAATTACTCGCTGTTGCGAGGATGTCGTTACAGAATGGTTCAAATGGCTCTGAGCACTATGGGACTCAACTGCTGAGGTCATTAGTCCCCTAGAACTTAGAACTAGTTAAACCTAACTAACCTAAGGACATGACAAACATCCATGCCCGAGGCAGGATTCGAACCTGCGACCGTAGCGGTCTTGCAGTTCCAGACTGCAGCGCCTTTAACCGCACGGCCACTTCGGCCGGCGATGTCGTTACACGTATTGCCAAATGCATTGAGATTGACGGACATCATTTTTAGCATTTATTGCATTAATGTGGTATTTACAGGTAATCACGCTGTAACAGCACGCGTTCTCAGAAATGATAAGTTCACAAAGGTACATGTATCACATTGGAACAACCGAAATAATATGTTCAGACGTAACTACGTTCTGTATTTTTGTGGTGTCACCGCCAGACACGACACTTGCTAGGTGGTAGTTTTAAATCGGCCGCGGTCCATTAGTACATGTCGGACCCGCGTGTCGCCACTGTGTGATCGCAGACCGAGCGCCACCACAAGGCAGGTCTCGACATACGAAATAGTACTCGCCCCAGTTGTACGGACGACTTTGCTAGCGACTACACTGACGAAGCCTCGCTCATTTGCCGAGCAGATAGTTAGAATAGCCTTCAGCTAAGTCCATGGCTACGACCTAGCAAGGCGCCATTAGCATTACATTGCATTTATCTATGGAGTCTCACTTATATCGTCAATAGCGATGTACCAAGGATGGATTAAAGTTACGTATTACAAAAGCTACGTACTTTTCTTTATAGCATTCATTACGTATCGTGTTACAGACCTATCTCTTGCCTGCTAAACGCGTGCCTTTCGGCTACTTCCGTGGCGTGGCTGTCTTGCTGCACCACAACAATTTTAATTTAAAAAACGTACCTGTTACCAACTGTTCGTCTAAAATTGTGAGACATATGTTTGTGACTATTGCAGAGCCATCTATCACAAAGCGAAATAGTCGTCCAACTAAATGATTCATATTTATTTACGTACTACACGAATATGTAATAAAAAATGGGGGTTCCTATTTAAAAAAAACGCAGTTGATATCCGTTTGACCTATGGCAGCGTCATCTAGTGGGCCAACCATAGCGCCATCTGGTTTCCCCCTTCAAGCTAGACGAAGTTCGTTCTTCGTAGTTTTTTCGTTTGATTCTTATTTCATGGGATATTTGGCCCTGTCACGATCAATGGACCACCCCGTGGTCTAAACTTTTATTACAGCAACCCCTAAAAATCTGAAGTAAATCGCGAATGTACTATTGATGTTTCGGTGGTATATACGTATAATGTGCGATTAGACCCTGTTGGATCACGCAAAGCTTCTTGGTTCTTTTTCCTTTTCTTTGCACACTGCTTTCATTTTTTCTGCATGGGCTCTCGTCCTTTGCTCTGTGCATTTTGTTCCTGCTTTCTTCGGAGCTTCGTTCTCTGACTTCATTTCCCACCCGTCAACTTTCTGTTTAAACACCTTTCGGTCCAAAATGTCGGAATAATTTTTTGAGCCTTTCGACATCTTGTATCTAGGGTATAGTTTTAAGTCCGTCTATGTATTTAAGAATTTTGTGCGTAAGTCTTGTTTTGGGAAGGCTAGAGTCGTGCCCATAAAATTTTAATCGCCTTTTTGTAATGTCTGCTGCAAGGTTGGACAATTTCTCAATTGTTTGACGAGTTGTAGTCTATAGCCCTCTTCCGTTTTCTTTAGCTCTAGTATTTTTCTGATAATTTTGCGTTCTTTCTTTAATAAGTTTTACAGGTCACCTTTTATGTGGACGATCAGAGATTCACTGGCATACAGAAATTAAGGTTTCAATACTTCATTATAGTGCATAGTTTTAGTGTTTTTGGACAAGCATTTTTTGTTGTACACCTTGTAGGTTCTTTCACAGACTCTTTTTAATTTTTGGAGGAGAATGTTTCGTAGGTTCAAGGACTTGACTTAAGTATGTAAAATATGGGACTCTACTGATATGACCGTATTTTGTAGTCAAGTTTTAGGTGGCAGTTTTTGAGGCGATGAACTCAGACTTTAGGAAAATTATTTGCAGACCAAATTTTTCTGCACATTCTTTAAGGGTTTCAACCTGTGCGATTGCTGTTATCTCATCATCCGCTACTAAGGCTAAGTCGTCAGCCAAATCTAAACATGAAATTCTTATGTCATCCTTGACTCGCCCCATGTGTATAGGCTTCCACCAGTTTTTGTTCTTCAATTCCTTTTCCTATTCGGGATGACCTTGTCCAGCACAAAGTTGAGTAGGAGAGGAGAGAGACCATGACCTTGTCGGACGCCAGTGCTTGTCGGTCAACTGCGTCATATGTCTTTTTAAAGTCAACAAATGTGCAAATTATTGGACTCTTTCTGACCGCTTTGTACACTACTGGCCATTAAAATTGCTACACCACGAAGATGACGTGCTTACAGACGCGAAATTTAACCGACAGGAAGAAGATACTGTGATAAGCAAATGATTAGCTTTCCAGAGCGCTCACACAATTTTGGCACCGGTGGCGACACCTGCAACGTGCTGACATGACGAAAGTTTCCAACCGATTTCTCAAACACAAACAGCAGTTGACCGGCGTTGCCTCGTGAAACGTTGTTGTGATATCTCGTGTAAGGAGGAGAAATGCATACCATCGCGTTTCCGACTTTGATAACGGTCGGACTGTAGCCTATCGCGATTGCGGTTTATCGTATCGCGACCTTGCTGCTCGCGTTGGTCGAGATCCAATGTATGTTGGCAGAATATGGAATCGGTGGATTCAGGAGGCTAATATGGAACGCCGTGCTGGCTCCCAACGGCCTCGTATCACTAGCAGTCGAGATGACAGGCATCTTATCCGCATGGCTGTAACGGATCGTGCAGCCACGTCTCGATCCGTGAGTCAACAGATAGGGACGTTTGCAAGACAACAACCATCTGCACGAACACTTCGACGACGTTTCCAGCAGCATGGACTAGGTCGGAGACCATGGCTGCGGTTACCCTTGACGCTGCATCGCAGACAGGAGCGCCTGCGATGGTGTACTCAACGACGAACCTGGGTGCACGAATGGCAAACGTCATCTTTGGGATGAATCCAGGTTCTGTTTACAGCATCATGATGGTCGCATCCGTGTTTGGCGACATCGCTGTGAACGCTGATTGTAAGCGTGCATTCGTCATCGCCATACTGGTGTATCACCCGCCATGATGGTATGGGGTGCCCTTGGTTACACATTTCCGTCACCTCTTGTTCGCATTGACAGCACTTTGAACAGTGGACGTTACATTTCATATGTGTTACGACCCGTGGCTCTACCCTTCATGCCTGCGTGTTGTGTGCTGTCCTTAGGTTAGTTAGGTTTAAGTAGTTCTAAGTTCTAGGGGACTGATGACCATAGATGTTAAGTCCCATAGTGCTCAGAGCCATTTGAACCATTTCTACCCTTCAAAATGGCTCTGAGCATTATGGGACTTAACATCTGTGGTCATCAGCCCCCTAGAACTTAGAACTACTGTACTTAAACCTAACGAACCTAAGGACGACACATCCATGCCCGAGACGGGATTCGAACCTGCGACCGTAGCAATCGCGCGGTTCTGGCCTGAAGCACCTAGAACCGCTCGGGCAAAGCGCCCGGCTTGGACCCTGTGAACGCGAATGAGACATGGAGCAAATCGTAAAAACCACACAGGAAAAGGGAGTCGAATGCATTTCTCATGGGTCACCACATCGATTGGAAACCCGTCAGGACCCCAGCAATGGGTATGGTATGGTGTTTCTTGAGTACAATTGTGATGTTTTTATCCTAACACAAGCCGTTTCCCAACGGTAAACAGTCATTGCACTGTATTACTATTAATTTTTGGAACACAGCATGAGACTTGCTCTAAGAAAGAATCGGCGACACTTTCTGCGTAACCCACTCATGATTTTCAAGGAGAATCCCTGGCCACATACAGCGTGAGCTATTCATTATCGATGGGTGGGATGGGAAGTTTTGTACCACCTGCCATACTCCTCAGATGTACACCCTTATGGCATCGACTTAATTTTTAAGACGAAAGCAGCACTTCGTGCCATCTGCTTCAGAATCATAAAAAGATATTCGTAGGGCAGTAGATCGCTCCATTCGAAATGTGAAAGCAACTGGCGCTGCAAAAGATGACCTATGACTTCCACGTCGGTGGCAATGGCTTATGCACGATGTTGGAGAGTGCCTAACTTCTAAACATGTATCTGTTTTGTATCAGCTAAAAGTAAATAGCTGCCACTATAAAGTCCCAATCCTCCAAGTTCCAAACCTATCTCAAACGGAAAACACGTAATCTGAAGCTTAAGTAAGACTCACACAAAATACTGATAAACCTATATGCTTTGCAGTTGAACAGCAAGCATTCAATTCCTCATTGTACACCCACCCATTATAATTATTTTAAAAACTTGTATATGTTGATAGAGGACAAGTTACTCTCTCACCTATTTTTCGTATACGGAAAATTGTTAAAGATTTTGTTACAGCCTTACGCACCATGAGCGAGACTCTAGAAAGTGAATGACCTGAGCAGACGCTGATGGAGCCTGGTAGGGCGCTAAAAGCATGAGGTATTTTGGTGGTTCTACAGAAAACGTCATGTTGGAAGTGTAAAGCAATTAGCGGCGAGTCAATCCCTCAGTAAATCTTCCCAGACAGGCTCACAGCCGTAGAGGGCAGAGAGAGCAGCCCCTAGTCAAGGCTGATCTCCAGCAAGACAATGCCACTATACCTGCATGGGTGCCAGCCGAATGCTGGGCTGGGGTCGACGGACTGAAGGGACGCATCAACACAGTGGAGTCGTAAACCAGGCATTGTGTACAGAGTCACGCGTAATAAAAATTCACAAGTTTCTGTGTTTGTCGATGCTGCAAATAGGCCTGTGACTCACTTCCATTGGCCATCTCGGTTGTATAAGAAACTGCACAGTCTGAGAAACGTTTAGCTAGGATCAACATGCTCCAAGGCACAGGCGATTTAGATTAAGACCTTTAAGATTGTGTCTGTTTGCTTGTTGCTGTAGGAAGCGACGTGACTTCAGAGAAAAACAACTTCTCCCTCTGTGAAAACTTTAAAAAGCCAGTAATTGGGGGTTTCTTTTTTCAGAGACGCAGGTTTCTTAACTCTTTCACTGGTTCGACATGAGTTTGTGGTGTCGTGTAGGAAGGGAGATTTAGCGACTCTAAAGCCCTGTGATTGGCTCAAAACGGGGCGAAGGCGGTGTCGTTCGTGCACTTTGCGGAAAAACGGATTTTTTTTTATCTGGAGAGGTGTGAGGCACTCGGGTTCTGGACTTCAGTCTGGAAGCATCTTCTGG
Source organism: Schistocerca piceifrons (assembly GCF_021461385.2). NCBI lineage: Eukaryota > Metazoa > Arthropoda > Insecta > Orthoptera > Acrididae > Schistocerca > Schistocerca piceifrons. The sequence goes on from NC_060143.1 coordinate 522,415,382, forward strand.
CATGTGTAGTTGGTACTTGGGTCCTGTCCTGAGACCGACTACACTTGCGGGGAGTTAAGACTGGAGAGTCTGTGGTGAAGTTCCTACTGTACCGACAGTGTTACTTCAAACATCTCAGACTACTCGTTTGCCGAGGGCACACTTATTCGTTTTTGGTTTGCCAGTCTTGACGTTTGGTATCCTTGTGTGCTCTGGCGTATAAGTGAGCCAAGTAGGTCCTTGGTACGACCAGCGAACGGGTGTGTCACACTTAAATCTACTGTGATTTCAGGGCTCTGGTAGAGATTAAATTGAGATCCGTGTGCCTGGTCGCTAGACCATGAGATTTTGCATTTATTTCGTGGCCTCGATCGATTCACATTTGCCTCCTTACTCCTCGCCTCCACCGCAAAGATCTCGCCAGCTGCAAGTTACATCGCTGCACAAAGCAAACAGGATAACGTACTGCTGCTCAAGCTTTGTCAGGCCGTACAGAACTCAATCGCCACTTGCTCTCAGTTGCACCTATATAGACTTCGGTAGATTACCAATCAAAGTCTGCTCAGTGTCAGATCAATTCAGATTGCCTTATCCACATTTTTAGGGCCAGAGTACTTAACTAACTTTGCCATCCAGGATCCTTGTCCATTGTTCTTTAAACCCAACTGTTAGTTGTTTACTGTATTCAGTCAATAACTGTTGTGGCTTGGCAAGAGAGCCAAGCCACTAGGAGGTAGCCGAAAGGCACGCGTTTAAGCTCACGCAGGCTGGCGTGAGGTCTGGAACAGGTAAAGTAATTGAGACTAGCAAGTAAAGTACGTAGCTTCTTGAATACTTAACTTTAATCCATAATTGGTGAACATCGGTCTGACGGGACATGCATCACAGATAAATAGCAAATGATAATGGCGCCTTGCTAGGTCGTAGCAAATGACGTAGCTGAAGGCTATGCTAACTATCGTCTCGGCAAATGAGAGCGTAATTTGTCAGTGAACCATCGCTAGCAAAGTCGGCTGTACAACTGGGGCGAGTGCTAGGACGTCTCTCTAGACCTGCCGTGTGGCGGCGCTCGGTCTGCAATCACTGACAGTGGCGACACGCGGGTCCGACGTATACTAACGGACCGCGGGCCGATTTAAAGGCTACCACCTAGCAAGTGTGGTGTCTGTCGGTGACACCACAATAACTATAATTTATGTATGTTTTTCTTCCAAAAACTAAATGTGGTTAGTAAAATTTACTACAGTGTCAATCATTTTATTTAGTCAGCACCACGGGTTAACTTTCATTGTGGCATCCCATGCCAGGATAACTTTCAATGTTTAATAGTTTTTAAAATCTCTTACAAAACTGTGCTTATGTTTTCTTTTTACTTCCGGCTGAATGCCAGCAGTTTACCGCCGCCTCCAATAAACAAGAAAGCAAAAGAACCCGTTCTGTTTATTCTGTGATCTCCATCAATGTATTGCTGTCAACGGCAGTTTGCTAATTGCGTGATGGTGTTTATACTTCGTCCAGAGCGAATATTTGACTTCGTACAAGGACCGAAAATGTCTGTGCGATGGAAAAATTGTACATCTGTATCGTCGGGACAGAACTCCCTTTCGCAGGAGATTGTCACTTCAGGTGCGCACGCAATCAATCATGGCTGAAAGGAAGTGCTGGTGCAGGACGAAGTTGTCCGTAGGAGGCTCCACGGTCCGCATTTCACTCAGCTTAATGACTGAGGGAAGCACAGTCAGTCACTGGTGTGTGAAAGCAAAGAAGAGCACTATTCCAGTCCTTCTGATAGCAGCAGAAGTGTACGCACGTGACCTAGAACTGTAGGCCCTCCATCCTTTAAATTTTATTGTTTCACCGGTGTTTGTACCGTGACAGAAGGTAAAAGTATGTGAATTATCTTCTAAATAAACCAGATGTATCTGACGAGAGTCACCAGATTGGTTATTGGGCAACCGGCAGGAGGTTTCCACGAGACACTGGTATAATACAAGAATTCTGGTTATGAGAGCCTAGAACTGTTGACGTTTATACTCATGTATCCAACTAATAAAGTTAGTAGAATGAGTGAAATATTCACGGCGTGTTACCGGAAAGTCTGATCGATATTTTAAGTATATTATCAGGGCAAACATGTAACTGCAAATAGACCTATCGATATCAATACCAAACAGTTTACAAAACTCATTCATTAATTCATAATATTATCCCTCGGAGTACAGTGAAGATTTAGGCTTCGACCTTTTCGAGCCGGCCGATGTGGCCGCGCGGTTGTAGGCACATCAGTCTGGAACCGCGCGACCGCTACGGCCACAGGTTCGAATCCTGCCTCGGGCGTGGATGTTCGTGATGTCCTTGGGTTAGTTAGGTTTAAGTAGTTCTAAGTTATAGGGACTGATGACCTCAGATGTTAAGTCCCATAGTGCTCAAAGCTATTTGAACCTTTTCGACACCGGTTGGTTTTTTCTCATACAGCAATTATACTGATTATGTAATAAGTGATTCAAATTAGTAGAGTATAGCCCTGGAATGCTGCAGAAAGGTTTTTCTCCCTCGATATAAGTCTAGCCTATTGCAGTACCTTTCGTATGTGGTAAATACTTGAATCGTCAATGTGAAAATTACTAATATTGCGGTACCTGTTTCGTGTAACTTATAACATAGCACAATTCGTCTTCAAAGAATCGCTCATAATTCCCAGTCCTATGTGCTGTCTTCCATTTAAGGACACAAGCTTTAAATATTTTTATCGCACATATAGTTCTCATTTTATGCGATAATGGCAGTTTATGTAGCAAAGTGTCCGAAAGACACTGAGCTGCACCTCAGAATGATTGAGTACACGAAAAACAATGCATAACACTGTGTTTACTGCAGATTACATCATCACTTCACTGTAACATTTTTATAAACTGCGTGGAGAGATATGTGCTGTTCTACTTTAAGCTTCTTCCTATAAATATATATATATATATATATATATATATATATATATATATATATATATTATTATTATTATTATTGGTGTTTTGCCCTTAAAGAGCGCATTTGGACTAAATTACATGGCCAGTTCCTTTTGCTGCCTTCCTTGCTGCCCAAACTTCCCTCATTCGCTCGCTGTGTTTCTGTTTCCGGTCCTCTGTCCATGCTTCTTGTCTGCTTCGTGTCTTCGGCTTCATCTTGATTGCCTTTTTGGTTGCCCATATTTCTTTCATCTTCTGGCTGTGATCTTGCTTTCGTTCTTCGGTCCATTTTATGCCTGTTCGTTTGTCGCATTGTATCTCATGTAGTTTACTTTTCTTAATGATGTTTCTGAACTTTATTCTGTCGTTTATTGTGTCTGCTGTTATGTTGAGCTGGTTCAGGTCGTTTTCTACCTCTGCCACCCATTTGTTGTTTCTAGTGGTTACCCAGTCAAAGATCTGTTTGGTCAGCCTGTGTGATGGCATTCTGTATAGGTGTCCATAGAATTGTAGTCTGCGTTTTCTAATCTTTTCTGTGATTGTCTCCGTATGTTTGTACAGTTCCTCTGTAGGTTTCTTGATCCATATTCCATTGTTGTTAGTTGCGCCAAATATTTTCCTAAGTATTTTCCGTTCTACTTTTTCTAATTGTCTGATACGTGTATGCCCTCGGATTAGTGTGGTCTCTGCTGCATATAGTGCCTCGGGGAGCACCACCGTGTCGTAATGGCGTAATTTGGCTTTTTGTGAGATAGACTTCTTGTTGTAATGATTCCACACTACTTTGTATGCCTTGTCCAGTTTAGTCTTTCTTTCTTCATTTGAGTCTCTGTTATGTCCACTCATTTGTAGTGTTTCACCGAGGTATTTGAAGTTTGCTGTTTTGTAAATCGTGCCATACTTTGTGTTCAGAGATTGTACTAGTACTAGTACTAGTACTAGTACTAGTACTAATATATATATATATATATATATATATATATATATATATATATATATATATTAGATTATCGCTGAATTACTGTGGGAAACCTTACGAAATTCTGTCCACTCCACCTTGGATACAAATTGCAGAATTTTAAATACACTCGCCGCTGGTCATCCCTGTATCAAAGACTTTTTACGGCTAGCGCCAGATGAGAATATTGGTAAGGAAACTGACCGGTTGTAAGGCTCCTGCGAGATTTTGAATACGGGTTACTTATCGAAGCTGGTCCGTAAAATGGTGTTAACTGAAAATTCTCTCTCATGAACAATGTTTAACTCTATAAATGAATTAATAACGCGATGTTGTCGCAACATTTATAGATCGTGACCTAGACAGAGAAAGCATAGGTTGGGCTACGATTTGTACTGGGGACAGCAACAGTAACATGAATTTACGCGAACTTGAATAGTTACAACAAACATCAAAGTTTACACTGCAACGTCCAAGCCACGTGGCTTATAGCCAGGTGCTGTGCAATGGTCATGTAGATCCAGTCGGTTAAGACAGCGCTCAAATGCAAAAACATCACATTATCACACTCTATACGCATCTGAAGATCATTTAATGATGGCAGACTCTGGTACACTTTCGCGTTCTGTATGGGGGCATTTCTCCTGTAACGTACCAGGTAAGTACTAGTATTTTCACAAACCAAATTTGAAATCGGCTGCAATCGGATTCGTTGATTTCTGTGTTGGCAACACCAAACTGAAAGCACGTTGTTATTTATAGAGCAGCGATACTGTGACTTGCCGAGATGACGGATAGTAAAAAAGCTACAATTAAGCGTACCAATGGTACATCCCACTTAAATGTAGTTTTTTTACGAGCCGTCAACGCGGCTAGTCACAATATCGTTACTCATCAAAAAGCAGCGTACCGTCAGTTTCTTTGTAAACACTTATTCTTTAATTCTGAGTAGTCTTCACTTATCGGAGGGATGTGGACTATGGGCCTACAGTACCATGAAATTTCAAATACTTGGACTCTGGGCTTACAATCCACGTAATTTATTTTCACCAGAGATCATAACTACTTCCGCGCAGTTAAATGGTATAGTCTCTGATACGAAATATCCACCTCTTCAAATTAAATGCAAACTGGTTTTAAATTCCAGCATTCACTTCACTGAACCGTTTACAACATATCAAGAATGTTTTGCAACGCAAATTGTATCTGCCTTTCTTTACTCATGAAAGAAAAAAAAGAAGGGCACAGCAAGACTTAACGCTTGTGACATCTTCTGCATCCCTGTGGCAGCAGACTTGAATAGGATTATGCCCGACAGTGTTAACTGCTCTCTCTGCGCATTTAAGTACAATAAAACATGAATTCGACTTACCATACATCGTTACCGCTTGAAGCCCCAGTAATAATACGACTCAGTATTTCCTGTTCGTGTCCCTACATTACACCCTTTTTGCTTTCCCCCCCTTCCCCCCCAACCACCCACCCACACTCACACCAAGCCCCAAGATATATGGATTCATGAACATTTTCACAATTTTTTTTTTAAAGAATACGTTATGTTTGACTGTACATTTACAGTGTGCAGTGTAGATTTCGGCTTTCACGCCATTATTGAGTACAATGATCTTATACCAATAACGAATTTTGCTGTGTACTGTGCAGGATGACATATTCTTTCACTCTGTTGTCGAGTACAATGTTCTTAGCCCATTAACATATTTGGTGTGTACTGTGCTGGATCACAAATATACAGTTTGACATCCTGCCCGCAGTTCGTTGCGTAAAGTGGAAGAGACAACAACATCGGAGCGTTAGGGTGTAAACACTTCCAAACCGACCAGTGCTAGCTGAGTGTATAGAGTGATAGATGCTGCAGGCAATTGTTCTTCTTCCATAGCCTGTGCTGATTTCTTAAAACTTTCATTATCCTGCGATCAGCACCATGGACGGTGGCGACTGCGGTCCTCCTGCTGATAACTTCATAAAACCAGCCGCAAAGTGTCATAATGGACGCTGAATCAGTTCGTACACCCATCACAAAAGAGATTAGCTACGCAGTCATCATGACCCGCAAAGTAGACACACTCCGGCATGTTCCAACTTTCGATGTGACTTCAGCAAGAGACCTGCAGCCCTAGCAGGAACGCCAACGGGACCACACAGAGGAGGAAGGAGACGACGACAAACGACACATAATGGAGAAAGTACTCCATGTCGACGCCACCCAAGAAAGTATCATCACACATATATCACAGACATATAAATTGCACCGCTAATTTATATGTAACTACCGACAAAGCTGATGTCATCTTATTTGTTGAAAGAAGAGACAGAAACATAGACAGACTCCACGCTATGACACTGGACCAGTGATTTCGAGCCTTTCTGCGACCAGTACACTTGAGTGCCGGCAGATATTTCCCATTACCTCACTCCCCCTTTCCTACCCTCACCATAAATAACATTAGCCCTTGATCAACTTTAAAATGAATAAGAATTTGCTCTGAATACCTCTACATTTTAAATGATGAAAGATAGAATGATGAAGCGATTCTCAGTGCAACGGGAATGCCACCTAGAATTCCTTCTCACAAAAAAGCTAACTATCCATATTGAGGTAGACACTGTTCCAAAAGTTCCCCCCTCTCAACAACTCCTCCACATAGCGACACAGGCCTCACCCGCATCCTGTACTCACATTTAAAATCAAACGACTTAAAAATGTGTGCACCGTACGTATTTCATACCTAGGAAGAACTGGAAGACTTCAGGCTGGTAATGCTTTGTGTCTGAACATTGCCAATGATAATAACAGTATCAATAATAATATTCATAATAATAATAACAATGATAATAACAATGTGTAGGCGCTACAGCAACGTGGTAGCGATTGCTAGCTACTGTTGCGTTGTGCTGTCAATTGATGTCTTTATTTGTTGCCAAGTGAATAATGATGCAATTTATTGTCCATTGCAGCGTACATCTTCATGAGATATTTATGCGTATCTGTCACAGGTGCATGCTACAAACGATAAAGTATGTGTGTAGTTGGCGTACTATGTGGTGAAGATGTTCTTCATATGTTTGTTACACAAGCTGTGGCCTCCACCAGACTGTGTCACTCATTAATGAATGATTTTGAAAAAATATATAATTATTTGTGACTTATGTAATCAGTATGACTGTCTTACGAAACAGAGAAAATAGCAGTGATGTATAAAAAACACGAAGGAATTACAGACATTGGCTGCGAGTGGATATTGATTTAAACCAAAGAGGAAAGTAGAGAATTTGTGCATAAACCAGGATTCGAACCCGAAACTCCTGCTTACTAGACAGATGCTCTGACCACTAGAGGTTGCTGGATCAGAATGGTGTCCATTCTTTCGGCCATGTCCGAAAGAGATGACACCACATACGTATCTTTGAAAAACAGCTCAGTTTCACGAACGAAACACAGTCGAAATATTTTGCTTTTACCTCATAGAAAATTTCATTCTGTCAAGGGGTAATTATGATCAGGTTGCGAAACACTGCATTAATAAAATTGATTAGGTGGCACTCCGGATTACTGTTCAAGCACATAATCTGTACTACGTCAGCAGGGCAAAACCGCATAAAAATTGAGACTGTGTCAGGATTAACGGCCAGTGCTCTTTCTTAGACAAAGAAAACTTGGACACGTACATGCAAAAGGTCTTCACGTCTAAACAAGACATCATCAATGATGCTGTAAGCTCCCTTACGGATGAGGAGTCATTAACGGAAATGACGTGTTACTACGAAGTTATTGCCATCAGGATTTTAACAAAATTGTAGTTCTCGACTGGTGAAAAATGAAATGTCGTGTGGCTAAGGCCCCCCGTCGGGTAGACCGTTCGCCTGGTGCAGGTCTTTCGATTTGACGCCACTTCGGCGACCTGCGCGTCGATGGGGATGAAATGATGATGATTAGGACAACACAACACCCAGTCCCTGAGCGGAGAAAATCTCCGACCCAGCCGGGAATCGAACCCGGGACCTTAGGCTTGACACTCCGTCACGCTGACCACTCAGCTACCGGGGCCGGACTCTCGACTGGTAAAAGGCAACAAAGCCGTCTCCAGCTCATGTTGTGTCATTTAGATTGCAGCGGCTCTCACAGTTTGATTGTATTCGTCGAGTTCGCTGTCCAGTTGTTACGGACATGGAAGCAGTGAAAAAGTAATAGATGTACGCACTGTGCAGGGCCAAAAAGAAGTCATGCTTATGGCAGGGACAATCAAATAACTTATATTCGTTGTACCGTTGGTCACAGTGCCCTATTTTGAACCTACCCCACATATATTAAAAACAAGGAACTTAACAAAATTCTGTATGTCGATATCATAGGGTGAGTTAAAAAGGACTTCAAAAATTACGAATGGTATAGAAATTTATTGAGAGAACTTCTAGAATCGGTAAATGTGTCATTCTGTAACTCCTCAAGTTTAACTGAGGTAGGGTATCAGTATCCCATTTCACCACCAGGAGCGCCAGCATACAGCACAGTTAAAATGGCTGCTTTTACTGGTGCGGAGCATGCTCGCTGTGTGTCTTCTGGTTTCATGAAACGAACTCTCCAACAACTGTTCCATTAAGTTTCGGGTGTGCAGCTGCAAGAATACTCCTTCTTTGTCTAATGTTTCGGCCGTATAACGTTCAGCCATCTTCAGAGTGAGCCGCATGACTGCCGCTCCACTGCTCGCTTCGTCCCTTTATACTCGTGTACCGCGCAACTGCGCATGCGGCCACAGATGCAAGTGTGCCAGAATCTGCTGACTTGAAACCCACGGTGTGTTGATGACACCTTTGTAGTTTGGCCCCATGGTGAAGATAACTTTCAAGACTTCTTAAGACATCTGAACTCCCTCCACGATCAAATAAAGTCCACAATGGAAATTGAAAAGAAGGGATGCCTTCCATTCTTGGATGTTCTGGTTCGGCGCAGAGAGGATAGCACTTTGGGACATGAAGTGGATCGGAAGCCGACACACAAGAATTTGTATTTACGTGCAAATAGCTGCCACCACCCTGCCCAGATGACTAGTGTTCTCTGACCTTTGACCCACAGAGCCCATATTATCTCTGACCAAAGCAAGATGAACTTTCCCACTTACAGAAAGTGTTTGAAGACAGTGAGTACTCCCCACAGCAAATAAAGAAGGCACTAAAAAAATGGAACCGAAAGAGGCTACAAAGGAAGCAGAAGAAGACGAAGAAACCTTTAAATCGATGGCCGGCCGCGGTGGTCTCGTGGTTCTAGGCGCTCAGTCCGGAACCGCGTGACTGCTACGGTCGCAGGTTCGAATCCTGCCTCGGGCATGAATGTGTCTGATGTCCTTAGGTTAGTTAGGTTTAAGTAGTTCTAAGTTCTAGGGGACTGATGACCACAGCTGTTAAGTCCCATAGTGCTCAGAGCCTTTAAATCGATGGCCTTCCTGCCATATGTGGTTAGCCTCTCACCAAAAATAGGACGGATTCTCAGCAGACACAAACCAAAAGTGATTTTTCGTCCTCCACCCAAGACAGCTGCACTCTTGGGCTCCGTCAAAGATGATTTGCTCCTCCTAAAATCTGGAGTTTACAAAATTCCATGTGAATGTGGCCTTTCTTACATTCGACCATCAACTCGTACTGTCCAAGAAAGATGTACAGAACACCAGAGGTGCACACGATTTTTACAACCTAACAAGTTGGCAGTGGTAGAGCACTGGTGACAGTATGTTGTATGACAACGTCGAAATTTTGGCCACTACATCATCTTTTTGGGACTTGGTAGACTAGAAGGTAATTCAGATTCGCTTGACGTCGAATTTAATTAGTAGAGATAGTGGTTTAAACCTTGATAAATCATGGAATCCGGCACTTACTGTAATAAACTAAAAAGGCGCTGTCACATTGCAGCTCACAATGATATATCGACATGCCAACACAGATCGACTGCGGAGCCATAGATGTAACTCGCACATTGTGCACGGCTCTGCCGCCGACCAACGTCTCTGGCGCTCTTGCATCTGTGGCCGCATGCGCAGTCCCGCGGTACAACAGTATAAAGGGACGAAGCGAGCAGTGGAGCGGCAGTCTTTCGGCTCACTCTGAAGATGACTGAACGTTATGCGACCGAAATATTAGAAGAAGAACGAGAATTCTTGCGTCTGCACACCAGAAACTTAATGGAACAGTCATTGCGCCGCGAAAATCTTAAGATTCTCTCCTACAACTGTTCGCCGTAAATTTCGCATTGAATACGCTAAAGAATCTCCAAGCAGGACTACAATTTACTCCTACAATTTACTTCCAAGGTAGGGAGATTGTCCATGAAGGGACAATTGCATGGCCCTTTCACTTCCCAAACTTGACGCAACTAGATTTCTTTCTTTGGGATTTGATTAAAGATGGTGTGTATGTTCCTGCCCTACCAACAATTTAGCCGGCCTGAACAATCGAGTCTAACCTGCCGTTGCCCAAGTACGCCCGATTTGCTGCAACGAGTGTAGAATGTAGTATTCTAATGGGTCCCAACTCCATCCACCACAGTTACACAGACTCAGCCAACAGGTTGGGAGCTAACAGCAGTTCAAGTAGAACTACGGCAGTGGTGAATGAGGTATCGTACCATCAGGCTACTAATGGGCCCACTCCAGTACTACAAACAGATTCGATCCGGATGTCAATTCAAAATATTTGTTGACTACACTCCTCAACCCTGAATGGCATTTAACCTCATCCAATGGAAAGCAAGGTCGCCCAAGGGAAACAAAGGTAACCTTCGACATTTTCCGCTCGAAAGTCAAGCAGAGATTTGTGCCATCACCGAAAGGTCGTTAAAACCAAACCGTTCGCATTTTATTCGAAAGATAGAGATGATGGCTACAGCGGAGCAACGTTGTTGGTAAAACAAGTCTACATCTACATCTACATTGATACTCCGCAAGCCACCCAACGGTGTGTGGCGGAGGGCACTTTACGTGCCACTGTCATTACCTCCCTTTCCTGTTCCAGTCGCGTATGGTTCGCGGGAAGAACGACTGTCTGAAAGCCTCCGTGCGCGCTCTAATCTCTCTAATTTTACATTCGTGATCTCCTCGGGAGGTATAAGTAGGGGGAAGCAATATATTCGATACCTCATCCAGAAACGCACCCTCTCGAAACCTGGCGAGCAAGCTACACCGCGATGCAGAGCGCCTCTCTTGCAGAGTCTGCCACTTGAGTTTATTAAACATCTCCGTAACGCTATCACGGTTACCAAATAACCCTGTGACGAAACGCGCCGCTCTTCTTTGGATCTTCTCTATCTCCTCCGTCAGACCAATCTGGTACGGATCCCACACTGATGAGCAATACGCAAGTATAGGTCGAACGAGTGTTTTGTAAGCCACCTCCTTTGTTGATGGACTACATTTTCTAAGCACTCTCCCAATGAATCTCAACCTGGTACCCGCCTTACCAACAATTAATTTTATATGATCATTCCATTTCAAATCGTTCCGCACGCATACTCCCAGATATTTTACAGAAGTAACTGCTACCAGTGTTTGTTCCGCTATCATATAATCATACAATAAAGGATCCTTCTTTCTATGTATTCGCAATACATTACATTTGTCTATGTTAAGGGTCAGTTGCCACTCCCTGCACCAAGTGCCTATCCACTGCAGATCTTCCTGCATTTCGCTACAATTTTCTAATGCTGCAACTTCTCTGTATACTACAGCATCATCCGCGAAAAGCCGCATGGAACTTCCGACACTATCTACTAAGTCATTTATATATATTGTGAAAAGCAATGGTCCCATAACACTCCCCTGTGGCACGCCAGAGGTTACTTTAACGTCTGTAGACGTCTCTCCATTGATAACAACATGCTGTGTTCTGTTTGCTAAAAACTCTTCAATCCAGCCACACAGCTGGTCTGATATTCCGTAGGCTCTTACTTTATTTAACAGACGACAGTGCGGAACTGTATCGAACGCCTTCCGGAAGTCAAGAAAAATAGCATCTACCTGGGAGCCTGTATCTAATATTTTCTGGGTCTCATGAACAAATAAGGCGAGTTGGGTCTCACACGATCGCTGTTTCCGGAATCCATGTTGATTCCTACATAGTAGATTCTGGGTTTCCAGAAATGACATGATACGCGAGCAAAAAACATGTCCTAAAATTCTACAAGAGATCGACGTAAGAGATATAGGTCTATAGTTTTGCGCATCTGCTCGACGACCTTTCTTGAAGACTGGGACTATCTGTGCTCTTTTCCAATCATTTGGAACCCTCCGTTCCTCTAGAGACTTGCGGTACACGGCTGTTAGAAGGGGGGCAAGTTCTTTCGCGTACTCTGTGTAGAATCGAATTGGTATCCCGTCAGGTCCAGTGGACTTTCCTCTATTGAGTGATTCCAGTTGCTTTTCTATTCCTTGGACACTTATTTCGATGTCAGCCATTTTTTCGTTTGTGCGAGGATTTAGAGAAGGAACTGCAGTGCGGTCTTCCTCTGTGAAACAGCTTTGGAAAAAGGTGTTTAGTATTTCACCTTTCCGTTGTCAATGCTGGAACTCAGGGTGATGCATTGCAAATGATGGGTATCCGCCTGCGGATCACAGACCTCCACCTGACTTTGAACTCTTCATACTAATCACCTAACGACAGACTTTCCAATCAGCAGTTAACAACAATCGCTGCCTCCTTCGGGAAACCCTTTCTGCTACTTGGTCACTTCAGCAGACACCATACACTTTGTGGCTGCAGAAATACCAACGTAATGTGAAAAACGCCATTGGATATGCTATATTCGGAAAAACTCATAGTACTTAATGAGGGCTCACTCACAGGAACAGCCAGACCAAATGAAGCAGTCGGCTTGAGCTTAGCATCTTCTTCACTGTCTACCGGAACAACATTGGAAGTTATACAGGTTACTTTAGTATCGGATCACTTTCCGATTCAAATTATAATAAACGCACAACCTAGGGAGACTATCAGATACGCAATCGGCGGAAGTGGAACACAACCAAACATTACTGGAAGCCTATCTTGAATCGATCATCAGAGCTGAGATTCCAGAAAGATACTATGAGGTCTTGGTATCGGTTATCAATAAAGCGGCAGAAGTCTCAATACCTCGAAAAGGGCATAAACGGACTACTTACAGGCCTTTTGGTGGTATTTAGAATCTGACGCAGTTCTCAAGGAACCAAGGGAGGCATTAAGAGAATACAAAAATCTCTCTAATGATACAAACCTTCTTCGCCCTCAGAAATCACAACCTGCGGTCGCAGAGGGTGGGCTTACTGGTGGTTGGGAGCTCCAACGTCAAACGCGTAATGGGGCCCCTTAGGGATATGGCAGCAAGAGAGGGGAAGAAAATCAATGTGCACTCCGTGTGCTTACCGGGTGGAGTCATTCCAGACGTGGAAAGGTTCCTTCCGGATGCCATGAAGGGTACAGGATGCACCCATCTGCAGGTGGTCGCTCGTGTCGGCACCAATGATGTTTGTCGCTATGGATCGGAGGAAATCCTCTCTGGCTTCCGGCGGCTATCTGATTTGGTGAAGACTGCCAGTCTCGCTAGCGGGATGAAAGCAAAGCTCACCATCTACAGCATCATCGACAGGACTGACAGCGGACCTTTGGTACAGAGCCGAGTGGAGGGTCTGAATCAGAGGCTGAGACGGTTCTGCTACCGTGTGTGCTGCAGATTCCTCGACTTGCGCCATAGGGTGGTGGGGTTTCGGGTTCCACTGGATAGGTCAGGAGTCCACTACACCCAGCAGGCGGCTACACGGGTAGCAGGGGTTGTGTGGCGTGGACTGGGCGTTTTTTTTTTAGGTTAGATGGCCTCGGGCAAGTACAGAAAGGGCAATAGCCTCAAAGGGTGCGGGGAAAAGTCAGGACACGCGGGGAGCAAGCAGCAATCGGTATAGTAATTCTAAACTGTCGAAGCTGCATTGGTAAAGTACCGGAACTTCAAGCGCTGATAGAAAGCACCGAAGCTGAAATCGTTATAGGTACTGTCTGAAGTCAGAGATAAATTCTGCCGAAATTTTTACAAAGGCACAGATGGTGTTTAGAAAGGATAGATTACATGCAACAGGTGGTGGCGTGTTTGTCGCTGTTTGTAGTAGTTTATCATGTAGTGAAGTAGAAATGAATAGTTCCTGTGAATTATTATGGGTGGAGGTTACACTCAACAACCGAGCTAATTTAATAATTGGCTTCTTTTACAGACCTCCAGACTCAGCAGCATTAGTGGCAGAACAACTGAGAGAAAATTTGGAATACATTTCACATAAATTTTCTCAGCATGTTATAGTCTTAGGTGGAGATTTCAATTTACCAGTTGTAGACTGTGACACTCAGATGCTTAAAACGGGTGGTATGGACATAGCATCGAGTGACATTATACTGAGTGCACTATCCGAAAATTACCTCGAGAAATTAAACAGAGAACCAACTCGTGGAGATAACATCTTGGACCTACTGATAACAAACAGACCGGAACTTTTCGACTCTGTAAGCGCAGAACAGGGAATAAATGATCATAAGGCCGTTACAGCATCCCTGAATATGGAACTAAATAGGAATATAAAAAGAGGATGGAAGATTTATCTGTTTAGCAAGAGTAATAGAAGGCAAATTTCAGACTACCCAACAGATCAAAACGACAATTTCTGTTCCGACACTGACAATGTTCAGTATTTATGGAAAAAGTTCAAGGAAATTGTAAAATGCTTTTTAGACAGGTACGTGCCGAGTAAAACTGCGAGGGACGGGAAAAACCCACCGTGGTTCAACAACATAGTTAGGAGACTACTGCGAAAGCAAAGAGAGCTTCACCCCAAGTTCAAACGCAGCCAAAACCTCTCAGACAAACAGAAGTTAAACGATGTCAAAGTCATCGTAAGGAGGGCTATGCGTGAAGCGTTCAGTGAATTCGAAAGTATAATTCTATGTACCGACATGACAGAAAATCCTAGGAAGTTCTGGTCTTACGTTAAATCAGTAAGTGGCTCGAAACAGCATACCCAGATACTCTGGGACGATGATGGCATTGAAACAGAGGATGACACGCGTAAAGCTGATATACTAAACACCTTTTTCCAAAGCTGTTTCATAGAGGAAGACCGCACTGCAGTTCCTTCTCTAAATCCTCTCACGAACGAAAAAATGGCTGACATCGAAATAAGTGTCCAAGGAATAGAAAAGCAACTGAAATCACTCAATAGAGGAAAGTCCACTGGACCTGACGGGATACCAATTCGATTCTACACAGAGTACGCGAAAGAACTCTCCCCGCTTCTAACAGCCGTGTACCGCAAGTGTCTAGAGGAACGGAAGGTTCCAAATGATTGAAAAGAGCACAAGTAGTCCCAGTCTTCAAGAAGGGTCGTGGAGCAGATGCGCAAAACTATAGTCCTATAATCTCTGACATCGATCTGTTGCAGAATTTTAGAACATGTTTTTTGCTCGCGTATCATGTCATTTATGGAAACCCAGAATCTACTCTGTAGGAATCAATATGGATTCCGGAAAGAGAGATCGTGTTAGACCCAACTCGCTTTATTTGTTCATGAGACCCTGAAACTATTAGATACAGGCTCCCAGGTAGATGCCATTTTCCTTGACTTCCGGAAGGCGTTATATACAGTTCCACACTGTCGCCTGATAAAAAAAGTAAGAGCCTACAAAATATCAGACCAGCTGTGTGGCTGGATTGAAGAGGTTTTAGCAAACAGAACACAGCATGAAACTTCCTGGCAGCATGTTGTTCTCAATGGAGAGACACCTACAGACGTTAAAGTACCCTCTGGCGTGCCACAGGGGAGTGTTACGGAACCATTGCTTTTCACAATATATGTAAATGACCTAGTAGATAGTGTAGGAAGTTCCATACGGTTTTTCGCGGATGATGCTATAGTATACAGAGAAGTAGCAACATTAGAAAATTTCAGCGAAATACAGGAAGATCTGCAGCGGATAGGCACTTGGTGCAGGGAGTGGTAACTGACCCTTAACATAGACAAATGTAATGTATTCCGAATACATAGAAAGAAGGATCCTTTATTGTATGATTATATGATAGCGGAACAAACACTGGTAGCAGTTACTTCTGTAAAATATCTGGGAGTATGCGTGCGGAACGATTTGAAGTGGAATGATCATATAAAATTAATTGTTAGTAAGGCGGTTGCCGGGTTGAGATTCATTGGGAGAGTCTTTAGAAAATGTAGTCTATCATCAAAGGAGGTGACTTCCAAAACACTCGTTCGACCTATACTTGAGTATTGCTCATCAGTGTGGGATCCGTACCAGGTCGGGTTGACATAGGAGATAGAGAAGATCCAAGGTAGAGCGGCGTGTTTCGTCGAGAAGATCCAAAGTAGAGCGGCGTGTTTCGTCACAGGGTTATTTGGTAAGCGTGATAGCGTTAGGGAGATGATTAGCAACCTCAAATGGTTCAAATGGCTCTGAGCACTATGGGACTTAACATCTGTGGTCATCAGTCCCGTAGAACTTAGAACTACTTAAACCGAACTAGCCTAAGGACATCACACACATCCATGCCCGAGGCAGGATTCGAACCTGCGACCGTAGCGGTACGCGGGTCCAGACTGAAGCGCCTAGAACCGCACGGCCACTTCGGCCGGCTAGCAAACTCAAGTGGCAGACTCTGCAAGAGAGGCGCTCTGCATCATGGTGTAGCTTGCTGTCCAGGTTTCGAGAGGGTGCGTTTCTGGATGAGGTATCGAATATATTGCTTCCCCCTACTTATACCTCCTGAGGAGATCACGAATGTAAAATTAGACAGAATCGAGCGCGCACGGAGGCTTTCAGGCAGTCGTTCTTCCCGCGAACCATACGCGAGTGGAACAGGAAAGGGAGGTAATTAGAGTGGCACGTAAAGTGCCCTCCGCCACACACCGTTGGGTGGCTTGCGGAGTATAGATGCAGATGTAAAGAAAATATTCAAGCACAGAAAAGAAAATCGTGACAAGAGTTCTGCACTGCGCTCTGCACAGAAACTCGATTAACCAGGATTTTTAACGTACTATGCAACAATTAACCAGGTCTGACAATGGATTTACACACACCTCCACTCATCCGACGAACGTTTTGAATGGTTCTTGAGTATGATAGCTCCACGTGGACAAGGATGGCGAACCTAAATATGAAGAGCACAACAGTGTCATTAGAGAATCCTTTTCGATGGAAGAACTCCAGATCGCGCTCTCCCAAGGGAGGGGTACGGCAACTGGCCAGGACTATATTGACTATCCAATGCTACGACACATACCACACAAAAGAAAATTGCTGTTGCTCAAAATTTATTGTGGTGTATGGACACTACATATCAAAATCGATTCGCTAAAAAAAATTTCTTGTAGTCACCATCCACATATCGGGAAAAAGATGCGATAAACCCGTGTCATATCGGCCTATCACCCTGCTACCGTGTGTGGCGAAGGCAATGGAAATAATTATTAACCGGCGCTTAGACTGGTGATGTGAAAAGAAGAAACTATTACCGAAGGAACAACTTGTATATCGGAAAGGAAGAAGGACAACTAAAATCTTTTTAGGTTAATTATTGCCATATAGTTAAATTTCTCCCGGAATAATTATATGATAGTTGTGTTAATAGACTTGACTAAAGCGTACGAGAACGTCGTCCTGTCAATATTAGAAAAAAATCGAAGAAATTCCAGATTACAAAAACAGTCGTGCATAGCGTTGCAAGCTTTCTGAGCAATAGGAAGACAGACATTTTGCAACATGGAACTACACTGGGACCAGGATAAACTAGCAGAGAACTCCCGCAGGGATCATCTTGGCTCCCTTGCTCTTCAATCTTTATACTGCAGACCCTTATGACCTCTTTGCCAGTGACTTCTACGTATTACAATACGCAGAAAACGTATGCGTATACTCCTGAGTCAGTAATCTTCACTCCTGTTACCTGAAAATGCACAGCGCGATCATGCGTTTGCATGAATGGTTGTATAGGAAGTGGCTTCGAAATCTCGGACTGCTAGTCCACTCTTATGATCTTTGCTCGCTATAATATTCAACTTCCCCAAACAATGCAACTGGGATAACATACTTTCCAGTTGCGAAAACAACTACCTTGTGATGATTATCGATGATAAGCTACGATAGTCACCTAATATCCGTGATATCATTATCAGATGTGAAAAAGGCTGGAATCTCATCAGAGCTAGAACTGGAGTATGGTGGGCCTGTGATCAGTGGACGCACTTAGTTTACGGAAATCTATGCCATGGATCAGCATCAGACAGCACGCTCCAAAGACTCCATACTACGCAGTAAAATGCCTTGCGTATAGTTACTGGGGCGTCCTTGTCAACCCCAACGAAAACACTACTTGTTGAAGCGAATGAAGAAGATTTGGAATTTGACCAGATAATCATAGAGAAGGTTTGTACTTGTGAACTATCATGTAACCAGGAAAAGAAGTTTTTAGATATACTTACACTATATAAAAATCTTTTCTCAGGTGAACCTGGGACTGTCCAGCGCTATGGGTGTCCTTTAAAAGTTAAAGAGATGAAGCCTCCTATTGTCAATCCTTACCAAACAGCTTTTGCACTCAAAGGACTTGTTACCAAGGATATCATGAAGGTGTTAGGACAAGGAATGATTGAATGCTCAGGTAATATGTACAACAATCATCCACAAGTGATGAAAAAACCCTATGGCAATGTATGGCTGGTACTCAATGCACACATGATAAACTAGTATAGAGAAGTGGAAATGGGTCAACCAATTCTGATAGATGAAATTTTGGTAAAATTATGAGTGATGCATGGGCCTGACCTCTGGTTATTGGCAAGTTCATTTATATCTGAGATCTAGACCTGTAAGAGCTTTCCTATTTGAAGAAGTGGGTATTTGTTATGAAGTACAAGACATAAAAAGAATGAAAGTGAGCTAATTGTGTCAACCTTTTTTACAGAGAACCACATATATAGCAAACATATATGACAATGAATAGGAAAAGAAGTTACAGTGTTCGCCCCCTTAAGTGTACTAGTTAGATCAAGTCAGTTGCTCTTGGAAGTTTTTAATACCAACTCTCCCAACAATGATAACTCTGATTATTTTGGGTTACGATCTTCACTATACAATGTTCACCCCATGAGAAAAGGGAAATTATTCTAAACAAAAATCAGTGGTCCATGCAACAGTTACGAAGATCCAGCATCCGTTCATAAGGACCTGCCAACCATAGGGAAACCAATGCAGAAATACAGACACTACACACAAGCCTAGCCTATCATCACACAAGGATTACAGCAGACATTGAAAATGAAATGACGACACATAGGACTTTAAAATCTACTGGAGACAAGAATGAGTGTTAAAGATGTAAAGAAATATACATTAAAAGTAAAAAGGATTTCTATTTACATCCTTTGTCATCCGTTTCCACCCTTTTACACAAGTAAGGTCTGTTCTAGCATCTGTATTTATATGGTCTAATAAATGCTCCTTCATTACACTGTGACACATAACATTTAAACTAGCCTTTGTTACACCCTTAGACACTTATCTTTCTTATCTGTTAGTAAAACTCAGAAATCACCTGTGTTCCAGTTTTTGACCGACTATAAATATTTGCTCACACACCAAATTGAAACTACAGAAACTTTACTACGGTGCTTTACCTTTGACAGTGAGCGCTGTGCCTCTCTATTCTCCACTAATCCCTGGTGAACTGCTCTCTCGTCCTCCGGGCTGTCCCAATTCCTCACACTGCAGCCACCACTTCACAGTTCCATTACTGCCACCAACTGTGGACCAACACTAACTGCCTTCACTACTCTTTCCACTGCTGTACTCCACTACACAGCTCTTGGCCTCTACCCTGTTTCCATTGGTTGTCTCATAAACAACCTCAGTGATGAGCTGTCTTCAGTCATTCTATTCGCTAGTATCCTCACTGCCTTCCTTGCTCCTTTCAGAAGAATTTCCTGGTATACAGTGGTGGCCTGGAAACCAGAACCTTTACTGTACACAGGAAAGCAACACCTGGCGGTCCGGTTTGTAAAACAGCCATTATGTTCCCAGAGCACTCATGGTTCCGCAGCGACTCCACGACTCACAAGGTTTCTTGAAAGACATTTTCGAGAACGAAGAAATTCTCGATCTTCAGGGTTTCCAGGACTTTCCTCATCAAGCTTGTGGCCAGCAAGCCTACCCATCACTGGAAACCACCATCCAGCCGGCTACTCTCCTCTCTGGCGAAGCTGCAGATTTCCCACTCTCTTCCTTTGATTAAAGCGTGACCAGTATCGAGCTTCACTTTATCTCCAGATTGTGTTCCCACTAAATGAACTGTCACAAGGTCATTGATAGTTTAAAATGGCTTCTCTGTTACTTAAGATTACGTACAAGGAACCTCTTGAGTGCGCGATCGCAAGTTCAATCTTTAGAGAGACTCCTTTGAAAGTGCTAACAGTTATGATAGAAAAAATATTAGCTACTAATGATTCACCATGTGCATCAGGAGGTTGAGATAAAGTGAGTGTCTGTGATGATGAGAGCTGATGGAATTTGATGACATGGAACCGAATATGAAACAGTCTGTCGTGGAACTAATCGTGAAACTGGCTATCCTTTAGTGTGTAGCTGTAGATATTTGGATAATACGTTTTACAGCAATGGGAAAAAATAAATATACAGAGCCTGAAAATGTCCAGTGGTTCCTGGTGGTATGAGTTGCAATGACACACACTTTTCAGGAGCAATAGTTCGCTCTAAATGAGTATGATTTTTATATACAGACCATAAATCAAGCGACCACCAACTGGCCAAAAGGAGTGCTCGTACCACAGCTTTAGTTCTCTCATGACCATTTTCCCCTCTTGCTTGCTGTGGCGTAAATATTCCCTGTTACCCTTGCAAGATGACGCATACGAGAAAGAATCGTAGGGGGCAGATCCCCTCCAACTTCTTGCAGCTCAATAAATAACTTTCCAGGCAATTTACCATCTGTGTTATCTGTCGGCATAACTACATACTAATGCAGTAAGGCACTGATATTAGTTGATCATAATACGATTCTCTTGGTACCTCTTATGTACAGCGTTGATTTCATATGCATTTCCTCTTCAAATCTAGGTTGGCCGAAGTTGAAAACATATTCCTTGCTGAACTATGGGATAAGATTGTTTATCTCATATGCAAATTTCGGGCTGATGCCGCAGTTTGCTGTGCTTCGTCAAGTTGACGCCCTGTTTGAAACTTCAATATCTTATGTCTCCCAGTTCTGTATAACTGTTTGAAAGTATGAAACCATCTACTGTTTCCTTTGAAATCACAGTAATCCACGTAGCACGCAATTTTGATGTCTATAACGTAATATGCCAGTATCACGCACATCCTGTATATTGTGTCGAGCATCCTTGAGAGGTGCAAACACCATTTTATAACAAGTGCGCCTTGCCCTACCTTGAATCTTAAACATCCATAGTTTTTCTTGTGCACTACACGGTCATGTTGCTGCGAACTTATTCTAAACCTGCTCTTTTTTCTGTATTGTGGATGATCTTCCAATGTACGTAATTATGTTTACTACCGCGCCTTGGACAGTGCTAGTCCTCTACCATATTTCATTGGAGATAGGATTTGTGGCTCCGTGTCCGACAAAGATGAAGAAGTACATGTCTAGACACCTATTCTAATATCACTTTCACTTGTTAAGCACTTATCATCATTACCGTACTCTTCATGTGAATTGTTCGCACAGTCGGGCGTATATAACACCACACATTCCTCTGAATCATCTTTCAGAAACGCTCATATTTCATCTGCCACTTCTTAACACTCTGTAAAATTCCTTGGGCTCATTTGTGACTAAATGTCAACTTCGAAAAATGTTGTTGTAGATACAATGTAATGTTTGCTTTGTTTATCGTTGTCCTTGCTCTGCTTTGTAAAAATACCACTAGCGCTGTAGCACTGTTGTAAGTTACTCGTCGACCAAACAGCTCAACTACGCTCCGTGGCCTCTTGCTGTGTTCACTATCAAATACCTCCAGTGCCACCTCAAGTACCATTCGGAGTCAACAGTTTGGTTGCATGGTAGGGAGCATTGGCACGTCGGATGCCGTAAACATCATTCGGCTTTTACAACGTCGCATTAAAAGGGTTCCTTGTTAGTACTGTAACAGTATGTAAAGGATGAGCTATGTCGTACATTTATAGCACTACCCAAGATGGGATAGCCATTACTGTGTTATTAGTTGATAATAGATTTTAAGTTTTCGGTGGTACTGAGCCGCAGTCATACAGTATTCCTTGAAAGAATACACCGGTATTTGGCCCTATGTTTCATCTTATCTCCTGTGTACAATCTAGATTTCGGCTTTCAAGCCACTGCCGAGTACAATGGCCTTAGACTAGTAAAACATTTTGAGATATTTGGGCAGTATGACATATTCTTTCGTGCCATTATTGAGTAGAATGTACTTAGACCATTTACATCATTTTGCTGTGTACTGTACAAGTTGCTATTTTTCTTTGTTTATTTATTTATTACTTATTAGCTATCGGATCGTGCCATTCGACCATCATAACACAGGAAAGGTTACATTAAAATTGATTTTGACAATTCATAGTTGAATTATTTTATGTCGTACCAGGTACGAGGTAAAATAGTATTACCAAACGACTGATTCGACATAAAACAAGTTTTGCAGTTAGCGTAAACAAGACGGAAATGCTACACAGTATACACATTGTTAGTATACCATAAAGACACGATATGATAAATTGAATTTGGTTCACATTTGGGTTAGCCGTGCGAGGCAGCCGCTAGGTCTGGCGCCTTGCCATGGTTCGCGCGGCTCCCCCGTCAGAGGTTCGAGTCCTCCCCCGAGCATGGGTGTGTGAGCGTTGTCCTTAATGTAAGTTAATTTAAATTAGGTTAAGTAGTGTGTAAGCCTAGTGAGCTAAGACTTCATCAGTTTGGTCCCATAGGAACTTACCACAAATTTCCAGATTTCCGCATTTGGGTTATTCCCAATTCAGTCCACATGAATGACTATATACCTAAATCATTATTAAAATGTTCTTTGTACGTCCTGTGAGAACTGTTTCAGAAGCTGTAGATCAGAAATTGAATATTTTTCCAGGTCGATAAGCACCGTATTTAGAGGCTGAGCGTTCTATATCCTACAGAGTAGTACGTGGGGATATGTTCAGTGAATTGCGCTTTGGTCTTCTCTTGGCAAACTAAGTGCCAATAACACTAGATTAGCAGCGCAGGGAGCTATATCTTGATATTGATGACGAACGTGTACAGTAGTTTATACATTGTTTCATCGTTGAATGCTAACAAGGTTTGGAGGCTGCTTGCAAATTGATGAGCAAGAGCTCGAAGATTACTTTATATGATATGCGTTCCAAGGACACGCGGTTTGGATATTTTTCCTCTCTGCAAACACATACGGGGTCGTCGCTTAGGTTGAGCCGATATTGTGTTAGTTAAATTTGTCCTATGAATCTGCAGAGTCGACTTTCCTTATGGCCTGTCGTAGTGTGGCCTTAATACCAGTATCTCCATGTATTCAGCTGCAACGGGTGCAAGGTGCTTATCTGCCAACGCGCAGTAGACTTAATTACCGGATTATTTCAACAAGGAGTTTTTGTTCATCGAAATATAGTAGTGGGAGGAATTTATTTATTACTACAGTCACCTTCTGGCATGTTTGAAAAAAATCACTAACCGATTTTCCTACAGCTGTGTTAGCTAGTACCGATTTTAGTCTGTAGACCACATCTATGGTTCGTTTTCCCTCTGGCCACTGCATGGCACTCTTGTACCATGTCTTCTGGTTTGAAATGTTTGGGCGAGAGTGGGACAGAGAGTAATGAACAGGAAGCACGCTGGTTGAAACAACTGGTGTTGTTTATGTGCTGGTATCACCATCTTCACCAATTCAGTCTGAGGGAACTGTTGCAATGAGAACAACTTTGATTATGATTAGTAGATTGGGGGAAGTGGCAACAAAATGACTATTCACGTTGGTGTGCAGAATATATGAGTCTGGCGATATACCATCTGACTTCCGGAAAAGCATCATCCCACAATTCCGAAGACGGCAAGAGCTGACAAGTGCGAGAATTATCGCACAATCAGCTTAACAGCTCATGCATCGAAGCTGCTTACAAGAATAATACACAGAAGAATGGAAAAGAAAGTTGCGAATGCGCTAGGTGACGATCAGTTTGGCTTTAGGAAAAGTAAAGGGACGAGAGAGGCAATTCTGACGTTACGACTAATAATGGAAGCAAGGCTAAAGAAAAATCAAGACACTTTCATAGGATTTGTCGACCTGCAAAAAGCGTTCGACAACATAAAATGGTGCAAGCTGTTCGAGATTCTGAAAAAAGTAGGGGTAAGCTATAGGGAGAGACGGGTCATATACAATATGTACAACAACCAAGAGGGAATAATAAGAGTGGACGAACAAGAACGAAATGCTCGTATTAAGAAGGGTGTAAGACAAGGCTGTAGCCTTTCGCCCCTACTCTTCAATCTGTACATCGAGGAAGCAATGATGGAAATAAAAGAAAGGTTCAGGAGTGGAATTAAAATACAAGGTGAAAGGATATCAATGATACGATTCGCTGATGACATTGCCATCCTGAGTGAAAGTGAAGAAGAATTAAATGATCTGCTGAACGGAATGAACAGTCTAATGAGTACACAGTATGGTTTGAGAGTAAATCGGAAAAAGACGAAGGTAATGAGAAGTAGTAGAAATGAGAACAGCGAGGAACTTAAGATCAGGATTGATGGTCACGAAGTCAGTGAAGTTAAGGAATTCTGCTACCTAGGCAGTAAAACAACCAATGACTGACGGAGCAAGGAGGACATCAAAAGCAGACTCGCTATGGCACAAAAGGCATTTCTGGCCAAGAGAAGTCTACTAATATAAAATACCGGCCTTAAATTGAGGAAGAAATTTCTGAGGATGTACGTCTGGAGTACAGCATTGTATGGTAGTGAATCATGGACTGTGGGAAAACCGGAACAGAAGAGAATCGAAGCATTTGAGATGTGGTGCTATAGAAGAATGTTGAAAATTAGGTGGACTGATAAGGTAAGGAATGAGGAGGTTCTATGCAGAATCGGAGAGGAAAGGAATATGTGGAAAACACTGATAAGGAGAAGGGACAGGATGATAGGACATCTGCTAAGACATGAGGGAATGACTTCCATGATACTAGAGGGAGCTGTAGAGGGCAAAAACTGTAGAGGAAGACAGAGATTGGAATACGTCAAGCAAATAATTGAGGACGTAGGTTGCAAGTGCTACTCTGAGATGAAGAGGTTAGCACAGGAAAGGAATTCGTGGCGGGCCGCATCAAACCAGCCAGTAGCCTGATGACCAAAAAAATAAAAAAAATCGTAGCAGGGATATTGGTCTGAAATTCTTTGTGTTACCCTCAGACGTCCCGGGTTTCAGCACTGTAACGAGTTCTGCTTCTTTTCAGACCTTAGTGACGGTTGAGGGAGGGGGGGGGGATTTGAAGAGAGTGGCCAAGGCTTGATTACAATAAAACTGTTTAAATGAATATACGTTATGTGGAGATGAAGAGGCTTCGTGATATGCATGCCACAGGTCAGCCTAAAATTTATCATATTTTATCATACACTCTATGAAAGTCCAGGCTGCTGCAAATTAGCAAGCAGTCAAAATCGGTGTCCCCAAAGCGAAACGTGGGAGTGGTGGAGTGAGTTTAAATAGTAACGCGCTTGAGCGTACAGAGAGAACGGCGATTCACCTAGTTGGCTAGGAGCCGAGCACATAACTTTGATTATTTATACTCGTATTTACTGTAGAAATGTTTTTACAGTGTTACAATTATACTGACGACGTAATCCAGGCTAATTGTGATCTCAGAAACTCTAAATTCACGCTCGAAGCTTAATTAAAGATTTCATTTACCGTTGAAAATCGCCAGCTGACGCAACCGACCTTTCATAAGCGTTCCCTGAGCGGGCAGGCGCGAAACAGCCAGGCAGCAGTAGCCGACCGAGACAGACGCAGCAGCAGGGAAGTAACCGCTTTTGTGACATTTACGAGTTCCTAACCAGGAGCGAATTTTATTGTAACATCTGTGTGCTTTAATAGTTTAGTTTCTTGAGCTTCTGCGTGTAAATTTAATATCTAACGGCCCCAGTTCTCGCGTTTTAGTTTGCGTCGGAAAGTAAACCCATTTTGTGACAAATTACAAGTTCTTAATCAGGGGGGAATTATTTAGTTTGACCTGAGTACTTCGGTAGTTAGATTTTTGAATATCTACTTATTATTAGACACACAGCGCCTGCGTTTTCTTCAGGGTCTACTGTAGAGTTGCGCAACACGTGCCGATAGTCCGTTTATCCGCGTAGTTTAGTTTTCCACGGCCTTAGTATGGACAGGGACAGCGATTGCTGTGTGCGGATGTGAGCCGAGTTGGTGACACTTCGCTCTCAGCTTCAGGCTGTGATGGCTTCGGTTACACAGCTTGAGGCTCCAGTAGATGGACACCACTGTTGTGGGCCGGCCGTGGGGTTCCAACTGACGTCCAGCACGGCAGAGTCCTCCGATCGGTCCTCACTGGTGGCCAACCCATTTACAGCTGGCATTGAGGTTAAACCCTCACCTGTGGTCCAGTTGGAGGTCGCCCCGGGGCGAAGCAAGCGGCGAAAGACTTCCCAGGCGGCCGCACGTAAGGCCTCCCCGGTTTGTCTGACAAACTGGTTCCAGGTGGTGTTTGACACGGCCGCTGAGCCAGATGCTGTCGCCTGTCCTGTTTCAGAGGAAAACACTCAGCCTGCAACATCCGGGCAGAGGGTGGGATTATTGGTAGTTGGTAGCTCCAACGTTAGGCGCGTTATGGGGCCCCTTAGAGACTTGGCTGTCAAGAAGGGAAAGAAAACCAATGTGCACTCCATGCGCATACCGGGTGGAGTCATTTCAGATGTGGAAAGGGTCATCCCGGATGCCATGAAGAGCACAGGGTGCAGCTAACTGCAGGTGGTTGCTCACGTCAGTACCAATAATGTGTGTCACTTTGGATCTGGTTTCGAGCGGCTAACAGAAGTGGTAATGGCTGCCAGTCCTGTTTGCAAGATGGAAGCAGAGCTGACCATTTGCAGCATAGTCGACAGGAGGGATTGTGGACCTCTAGTAGAGACGAGTGGCGGGTCTGAATCAGAGGCTCATACGGTTCTGCGACCGTGTAGGCTGCAGATTCCTCGACTTGCGCAAAAGGGTGGTTGGGTTTTGGGTTCAGCTGGTCAGGTGTCCACTATGCGCAGGAGGCGGCTACACGGGTAGTAGGGGTTGTGTGGCGTGGACTGGGCGGTGTTTTAGGTTAGAGTGTCTCGGGAAAACACAAGAAGGGCTTCAGTCACAAAGGTCGCAGGCCGAATACAGGAAGAATGTAGATAGAGGAACGATTAGTATAACAGTTGTAAATAGTAGCTGTGTTGCCAAAGTACCAGAACTCCAAGCGCTAATAGAAAGCACTGATGCTCAAATCGTTACAGGCATTGAAAGCTGGCTATAGCCGGATATAAGCTCAGCCGAAAATTTTACGATGAACCTAGCGGTGTTCCGAAAGAATAAGCTAAACACGGTAGGCGGTGGCGTGTTTGTTGCTGTTAGAAATAGTTTAACTTGTCGCGAAATTGAAGTAGATACTTCCTGTGAGTTAGTATGGGCAGAGGTCATTGTTGGCAACCGGAATAAAATAATAAAAGGATCCTTTTACCGGCCTCCCAGTTCAGATGATACAGTTGCTGAAAGGTTCAAAGAAAACTTGAGTTTGATTTCAAACACGTAAACGACTCATACAATCAAAGTTGGTGGTGACTTAAATTACCCTCGATATGTTGGCGAAAATACATTCCTGGAAATTGAAATAAGAACACCGTGAATTCATTGTCCCAGGAAGGGGAAACTTTATTGACACGTTCCTGGGGTCAGATACATCACATGATCACACTGACAGAACCACAGGCACATAGACACAGGCAACAGAGCATGCACAATGTCAGCACTAGTACAGTGTATATCCACCTTTCGCAGCAATGCAGGCTGCTATTCTCCCATGGAGACGATCGTAGAGATGCTGGATGTAGTCCTGTAGAACGGCTTGCCATGCCATTTCCACCTGGCGCCTCAGTTGGACCAGCGTTCGTGCTGGACGTGCAGACCGCGTGAGACGACGCTTCATCCAGTCCCAAACATGCTCAATGGGGGACAGATCCGGAGATCTTGCTGGCCAGGGTAGTTGACTTACACCTTCTAGAGCACGTTGGGTGGCACGGGATACATGCGGACGTGCATTGTCCTGTTGGAACAGCAACTTCCCTTGCCGCTCTAGGAATGGTAGAACGATGGGTTCGATGACGGTTTGGATGTACCGTGCACTATTCAGTGTCCCCTCGACGATCACCAGTGGTGTACGGCCAGTGTAGGAGATCGCTCCCCACACCATGATGCCGGGTGTTGGCCCTGTGTGCCTCGGTCGTATGCAGTCCTGATTGTGGCGCTCACCTGCACGGCGCCAAACACGCATACGACCATCATTGGCACCAAGGCAGAAGCAACTCTCATCGCTGAAGACGACACGTCTCCATTCGTCCCTCCATTCACGCCTGTCGCGACACCACTGGAGGCGGGCTGCACGATGTTGGGGCGTGAGCGGAAGACGGCCTAACGGAGTGCGGGACCGTAGCCCAGCTTCATGGAGACGGTTGCGAATGGTCCTCGCCGATACCCCAGGAGCAACAGTGTCCCTAATTTGCTGGGAAGGGGCGGTGCGGTCCCCTACGGCACTGCGTAGGATCCTACGGTCTTGGCGTGCATCCGTGCGTCGCTGCGGTCCGGTCCCAGGTCGACGGGCACGTGCACCTTCCGCCGACCACTGGCGACAACATCGATGTACTGTGGAGACCTCACGCCCCACGTGTTGAGCAATTCGGCGGTACGTCCACCCGGCCTCCCGCATGCCCACTATACGCCCTCGCTCAAAGTCCGTCAACTGCACATACGGTTCACGTCCACGCTGTCGCGGCATGCTACCAGTGTTAAAGACTGCGATGGAGCTCCGTATGCCACGGCAAACTGGCTGACACTGACGGCGGCGGTGCACAAATGCTGCGCAGCTAGCGCCATTCGACGGCCAACACCGCGGTTCCTGGTGTGTCCGCTGTGCCGTGCGTGTGATCATTGCTTGTACAGCCCTCTCGCAGTGTCCGGAGCAAGTATGGTGGGTCTGACACACCGGTGTCAATGTGTTCTTTTTTCCATTTCCAGGAGTGTACATGTTTAATTCCGGAGGTACGCATAAAATATCATCCGAACCTGAGCTAAACGCATTCTCTGTAAATTATTTGGAGCAGTTCGTTCATGAGCCAACGCGAATAGTAAACGGTTGTGAAGACACACTTTACCTCTTAGTAACAAAAAAAAACAAAAACAAAATGGTTCAAATGGCTCTGAGCGCTATGTGACTCAACTGCTGTGGTCATAAGTCCCCTAGAACTTAGAACTACTTAAACCTAACTAACCTAAGGACATCACACACATCCATGCCCGAGACAGGATTCGAACCTGCGACCGTAGCGGTCGTGCGGTTCCAGACTGTAGCGCCTTTAACCGCTCGGCCACTCCGGCCGGCTCTTAGTAACAAATAATCCTGAGTTAATAACGAACATCTAAACCGATACAGGGATTAGAGAACACAGGGTTGTCGTAGCGAGACTGAATATTGTAATCTTACAATCATCCAAAAATAAGCGAAAAATATACCTTTTCAAGAAAGCAGATAAAACTTCACTTCACGGCTTACTGAGAGACAATATCCACTCATTTCAAATTAACAATATAAATGTAGACCAGATGTTTCTTGAATTCAAAGAAATAGTATCGGCAGCAACTGAGTGATTTATACCAAACAAATTAACAAACGACGGAGATGATCCTCCTTGGTACACAAAACGGGTTAGAATTCTGTTGCAGAAAAAACGAAACAAACATGCCTAATTTAAACAGACGCAGAATCCCCAAGATTGGCGATTTTTACAGAAGCTCGAAATTTAGCGCAGACTTTATTGTGAGATGCTTGTAACAGTTTCCACAACGAAACTTTGTCTCGAAACCTGGCAGAAAATCCAAAGAGATTCTGGTCGTGTGTGAAGTATGTTAGCGGCAAGAAACAATCAATACCTTCTCTGCTCGATAGCAATGGAGATACTGTCGAAGATAGTGCTACCAAAGCCGAGTTACTAAACACAGCTTTCCGAAATGCCTTCGCAAAAGAAGACGAAGTAAATATTTCAGAATTCGAATCGAGAACAGGTGCCAACATGAGTAACGTAGAAGCAAATATCCTCGGAGTAGTGAAGCAACTTAAAACACTTAATAAAATCAAATCTTCAGGTCCAGACTGTATACTAATTAGGTTCCTTTCAGAGTATGCTGATGCTGTAGCTCCATACTTAACAAATGGCTCTGAGCACTATGGGACTTAACATCTATGGTCATCAGTCCCCCAGAACTTTAAACCTAACTAACCTAAGGACATCACACAACACCCAGTTTCCATACTTAACAATCATATACAACCGTTCGCTCGACGAAAGATCCGTACCGAAAGACTGGAAAGTTACAAAGGTCACACCAATATTCAAGAAAGGTCTCATATAATTAACGTCGAGATGCTGCAGGATTTTGAAACATATATTGTGTTCGAAGAATATGAATTACCTCGAAGAAAACGGTCTATTGACACACAGTCAACACTGATTTAGAAAACATCGTTCGTGTGAAACACAACCAGCTCTTTATTCACATGAAGTGTTCAGTGCTACTGACAAGGCATTTCAGATCGATTCCGTGTTTCTCGATTTCCGGAAGGCTTTTGACACTGTTCCACACAAGCGGCTTGTAGTGAAATTGCGTGCTTATGGAATATCGTCTCACTTATGTGACTGGATTTGAGATTTCCTGTCAGAGAGGTCACCGTACGTATTAATTGACTGAAAGTCGTCGAGTAAAACAGAAGTGATTTCTGGCGTTCCCCAAGGTAGTGTTATAGGCCCATTGCTGTTCCTGATCTCCATAAACGATTTGGGACACAAGCTGAGCACCCGTCTTAGGTTGTTTGCAGATGACGCAGTCGTTTATTGACTAATAAAGTCATCAGAAGATCAAAACAAATTGCAAATCGATTTAGAAAAGATATCTGAATGGTGCGAAAAGTGGCAATTGACAGTAAATAACGAGAAGTGTGAGGTCATCCACATGAGTGCTAATAGGAATTCGTTAAACTTTGGTTACACGATAAATCAGTCTAATCTAAAAGCCGTAAGTTCAACTAAATACATAGGAATTACAATTACGAACAACTTAAATTAGAAGGAACACACAGAAAATGTTATGGGGAAGGCTAACCAAAGACTGTGTTTTATTAGCGGGACACTTAGAAAATGTAACAGATCTACTAAGGAGACTGCCTACACTAGGCTTGTCCGTCCTCTTTTAGAATACTGCTACGGGTTGTGGGATCCTTACCAGATAGTACTGACGGAGTACATCGAAAAAGTTCAAAGAAAGGCAGTAAGTTTTGTATTATCGCGAAATATGAGAGAGAGTGTCACAGAAATGATACAGGGTTTGGGCCGTACATAATTAAGAGAAAGGCGTTTTTCGTTGCGACGGAATCTTATCACGAAATTCCAATCACCAACTTTCTCCTCCGAGTGCGAAAATATTTCGTTGACACAGACCTACGTAGGGATAAACGATCACCACGATAACACAAGGGAAATCAGAGCTCGTACGGAAAGATATAATAATTCGTTCTTTCCGAGCGCTGTACGAGATTGGAATAATAGAGAATTGTGAAGGTGGTTCGATGAACCCTCTGCCAGGCAAAATGTGATTTGCAGAGTATCCATGTAGATGTAGTCTTTCCCACTAGACAGTCCACGAATAAGGAGAAGAAAACAGCCTTGGTTGCGATGTTGAAATTACTGCTTATTTATTCGTCATTGGCGCGCGTTTCGCTTAATTCAAGGCATCTTCAGAGTGACCGATGAATGTTGATAAGCCAGTTACGGACATCGATCGGCAAAAATAACCTGCCCTCGCCATGTGCAAGGAGAACAGCTCCTGTAATGTATTATAAGCATAACAACCGATAACCTTGCCGTGACGCGTAGTGTGGATTGTTGAAAACTAAGCATTATCTGGCCTGTACAATTTGTCAAAAGGTAAAGATGCTGGAAGTGTCTTTTTACATCCTGCGACCACATACACAGCCTTCGACCAATAATCCGAGAGGCAATACATGTGCATCGTTCTCAAGTTAGCGTCAAACTGAATTAAGTCTTGATTGCCTCAGTAAGCGTTTTTGTGCGGTGCTGACAGTTATCAAAAGCGTGTGGAGGTATTTTGTGAACTTTGAAGATGTTCGATAAATGACAATTACAGACTGCTATCTGTCACGAACGCATTGCGAGTGGTTTATTATAACAACAATTTATCGTCGTCATTTTCAGACTGAGGACAGTATAATGTCGTATTGCATCTCTGTAAGACTAATTGTAGTGGCGTTGAGAGCTTTTCACTTACCTTTCTATTGTTCACTGTTCAGTGAATGCATGTTGGAACCTACGGCCTGCGGTGAAGAAATACAATGGGGACGTCGGGACAACTTTGAAGACAAGAGTTACGCAAAGCTCCTCTTATGTCCGGCCAGGGAAAAAGGAAATCTACTAGACATTTCCTTGCAAACTGGTCGAAGTAATAGTGAGTTGTGGTCAGAATGAAGATCAAGATGTGATAGGTGTTTGACAGCCATTAGTAGCACACAG
Organism: Schistocerca piceifrons; assembly: GCF_021461385.2. Taxonomy (NCBI): domain Eukaryota; kingdom Metazoa; phylum Arthropoda; class Insecta; order Orthoptera; family Acrididae; genus Schistocerca; species Schistocerca piceifrons. The sequence continues at coordinate 522,448,206 of NC_060143.1, forward strand.
CAAATTAATTCTTTTGTAGGCGACCGTGTATAAAATTGTACACACTTCAAAAAACGTTTTGCAACATGCTGCTTCCTAGAACTCCTGAAGATAGACGTTGGCTGTGGATATTTTACCTCAGGCACAGTCCCTTTGACTGTTCAGAGATGTCACAAAACCCACCCAAAGGTGTAAACAACCATGTATGAGCGGCGCCTATTAGACGGAGAGGGTCCAACAGCCGACAGTTCCAGTTATTCCAGGAAGAAGAAGGGACACGCCATGTGTTGTCAGTAGTTCAACCATGCCTAGACCGTCAATACCGCGATTCGATCGCGTCCGCATTGTTACTTTGTGGCAGGATGGGCTCTAAACAAGGGAAGTGCCCAGGCGTCTCAGAGTGAACGAAAGAGATACTGTTCAGACATGGAGGAGATAGAGAGAGACAGGAACTGTCGATGACATGCCTCGCTCAGGCCGCCCAAGGGCTACTACTGCAGTGGATGACCGCTACCTACGGATTATGGCTCGGAGGAACCCTGCCAGCAACGCCACCATGTTGAATAATGCTTTTCGTGGAGCCAAAGGACGTCGTGCTTTACTCCCGACGTCTATGGCGAGGTCCAACTTTGCAGCCACAATACCATGCAGCGTAGTACAGATGGCCCCAACAACATGCCGAATGGATCGATCGGGATTGGAATCACGTTCTCTTCACCGATGAGCGTTGCATATACCTTCAACCAGACAATCGTCGGAGACGTGTTTGGAGGCAACCCGGTCAGGCGGAACGCCTTACACACACTGTCCAGCGAGCGCAGCAAGGTGGAGGTTCCTCATTGTTTTGGGGTGGCATTATGTGAGGCCGACGTATGCTGCTGGTAGTCATGGAAGGCATCTTAACGGCTGTACGATACGTGAATGCCAACAGCTGACCGATAGTGCAACCATATCGGCAGCATTTTGGTGAGGCATTAATGGACGACAATTCGCGCATCCATCGTGCACATCTTGTGAATGACTTCCTTCAGGATAACGATATCGCTCATCTAGAGTGGCCAGTATGTTCTCCTGATATGAACCCTATCGAACATGCATGGGATAGACTGAAAATGGATATTTATGGACGACGTGACCCACCAAACACACTGATGAATCTACGCCGAATCGCCGTTGAGAAGTTGGACAATATGGACCAACAGTGCCTTGTAAAACTTGTGGATAGTATGTCACGACGATTACAGGCATGTACCAATGCAAGAGGACGTGCCACTGAGTCTTAGAGGTACCGGTGTGTACAACAATCTGGACCACTACCTCTGATAGTCTCACTGTATAGTGGTTCAATATGAAATGTGTGGTTTTCATGGGCAATAAAAAGGGCGGAAATGATGTTTTCTGTACAGGTTCCGGAACTCTCGGGACCGAGGTGATCCAAATTTTTTTTTTTTCTGTGTGTAATTCGTTCTCGTAAACTACATGAGTGGAAATGACTTTGTGCGTAAGCAGGACTAGTGAGACTTGAGTGAACGAGATGGATTCGGACTAGCACACATGCGCAACGTCAATAAGACCATATTTCGATTCAGACATCCTTAAGTGTAGTTCTCCTAACGTGCAGGATGGTTTAGGCACAAGGTTCAGTCCAGATACCACAGTTTATTATCTAATAAAATCTTTTTATTTGTTAGTTTTCCACAAATATCAGAGAACAGTTTTATTGTAAAATATATAGGAAGCGGCCTGTGGATAGCGTCTTTGACTAATAATAAAATCGTCCTGGGTCCTGGGTCCGAACTCAGCCACTGCTTAATTATTGAATGAAAATCATCAACAATGGAGGCTGAATATTTTCGGTATAAGAAGACACCCTTGCTCTACCAACGGCCTTGTCAAAGAGGACAGCGAGCTGGACACAGGTTCAGTGCCCTATCTTGCTTTTTGAATGGGAAACGGCTCAGAAAAGGAGGAAGAATCGCCAATGATCAACTACGTGAGAACAGAGAAACCAATGAAATCCGCTGCATTTAAGACAAATAATGTCTATCCGCAGGATATGAGGCGTGTCATAGTGATCCCCTCATTGGCAAAACATTTCGGATTAGGCCCCCATTCATATGTCCAGGAGGGGACTGCAAAGAGGTAGGTGACAATGAGAAAGGAATGAAATCATCAACGACAGAATAGCATTGTACGAGTTGTAGCATCAGAATATCAGAATTTTGAACTTAGTAAGAAAACCAGGAAAGGGAAATACAAAGGCACAGTCTATATACAGTAGGGGTCAGCGAAGTGAAATTGAGAGAATATAGGGGTTTCTGGTCAAAGGAATATATGGTAGTATCAAGAACAGCAGACAATGGCATAACACAGAGTGGATTCTGTATGAACAGGAATGTGGGTCAGAGCTACTGTGAATAGTGATAAGGCTGTTCACATCAGATTCAACGTCCGCCCCCAGTAGCTGAATGGTCAGAGCGACAGAATATCAATCCTAAGGGCTTGGGTACGATTCCCGGCAGTTTCGGAGATTTTCTCCGTTCAGGGACTTGTTGTCCTAACCATCATCATTTCATCTCAATAGACGCGCAAGTCGCCAAAGTGGAATCAAATCGAAAGACTTGCACCCAGCGAACGGTCTACCCGACGCGAGGCCCTAGTCACACGACCTTTTTTTTAAAAAATCAGATTCGACAGCAAACCAAGGCCAACAACGATAGCTTAGGTATCCATGCCAACGCCCAGGCAGACGATGAAGGAAAAGAGAAAGTATGTAGGATATTGAACGTGTAATGCAGTATGCAAGAGGAAATGAAAATCTCATGACAGAGGAAGGGGGGGGGGGGGGGAGATTTCAATGCGGTGTAGGGAAAGGAAGAAATGAAAGAAAGGGTAATGGGATAATATGAGCTTGACAGTAGAGAAGAAAGAGGAAAAAGATTAACTGAGTTAATCACAGGAGGAGGAAGTATGCTTGGAAATGGCGTTGAGGCACGGATGCTGGGTTACGTCTTGGTCAGACAGAGATACCAAAATCGAATAATGAATTGTACGTTGTAGCCAAGTGCAGATATCTACCCAGATCACAATTTGGTATTGTTAAATAGTAGACTGAAGTTAGAAAAAATCGTCCGAAAAAATCAATGTGGAAAGAAGTGGGATACTGAAGTTCAGAGGAATGACGAGATGTGTTAGAAGTTTGCAAAGGATATGGACATTGCGAAAGGAGGGCAACAGAAGGCAATACAGATGAAGAGGAGTGGACGTCTCTACAAAAGGCAATCGCAGATGTTCTGCAGTCAGACACATGTGAAAAAAAAGTTCGAAGAAACATTAGGTAACAGAAGAAATACTTCAATAAGTCGACGAAAGGATTAGGTACAAACCTGTTCAGGGAAGCACAGAGATGAAGTAACATAAATCATTAAAGAATGAAATGAGTAAGAAATGCGGGGCAGCCAATGCGAAATGGCTGCAGGAAATATGTGAAGAAGTCGAAATAGAAGTGATTGTAAATATAAGTGATCATCGGAAAGACTCAGCATATTGAGAAGAGAAAGAACCGTTCGTAAAATCAAAAGTAAGGATGTAACATTAAAATTGCTATGGGAATTCCACTGCTAATGACAGAGAAAAGAGTGGATAAGTGGAAAGAGTACACTGAAGGCTTCCGTGAGGCCTAGGACATTTCTGATGACCTGATAGAAGAAGAAAGTGGAGTCCATAAGGCAGACATACGGGATACATTAATAGAGTTAGAATGCTAAAGTACTCTGCAAGACTTGAGATCAAAAAAGCAGAAGGGATAGAAACATTCTACTGGAATTTCTAAAATCATTAGGGGAAAAAACTATTGCACAATAAACTTCGCATCTCATGCATCGAAGACGCTAATAACAATAACGTACCGGTACAGAAGAATGGAAAAGAAAACTGAAGGTCTGTTAGTTGACGATCGGTTTGGCTATTGGAAAGGTAAAGGTACCAGAGTCTGACTTTGTCAATGATGATGGAAGAGCTCTTGATGTAAAGGTACTAATAAAAAGCTGGGTTCGAAATCAGTTCCTGCTTAAATTATGAATAAATATCAGCAACAGCTGTGGAAGACTTCCAGCATAAGAAGTCACCCTTGATGTGCCAACGGCCTTGTGAAACAATGCGGAAGAGAGGACAGTTCAGTGATAGGGTTGCTCTCATCAGATTTGTCAGAAAACCAACGCCAACAACGGTGGTTCAGCAATACATGCAAACGTCGCGAGCAGCAGAGGAAGAGGTAGAGAAGGTATATGAGGATATTAAACGGTTAATTCAATATGTAAACGGATCTGCAAATGTAAAATCGTGAATGATGGGGGATTAGAATGCTGTTGCAGCTGAAGGAATAGAAGAAAGGGTTACTAGAGAATGTTGTCTTGACAGTTCTGATGGGAGAAGAGAAAGGCCAATTGATTTCTGCAATAAACTGCAGATATTAACAGCTAATACTCTGTTCAAGACTCACAAGAGGAGGAGATATACTCGGAAAAGTCTGGGAGATATGGGAAGACTTCAGTTACGTTACATCATGCACAGGCAGATATTCCGAAATCAGATATCGGATAGAAATGCGTACCCTGGTGCAGATTTAGACTCAGATTACAATTTAATAATGATGGAGGGTAGGTCGAAGGTCAAGAGCATCGTCGGAAAGAATCAGTGAGCAGGGAAGTGGTATACTGAAATACTGTGTAATGAGCGGGGAGTTTGCAGTTCACTAAGGATGTAGTTAGTGCGATAAGGAGTAGCAGAGCAAGTAGATCAGTTGAAGAGCAGGGAATATCTATTAAAAAGGCAATCACAGATTTTGGACACATAAAAATAGGTATAAGGAAGATAAGTGCGAAAAAGGCTTTGGGTAACAGAGGAATTACATCATTTAGCGACGAAAGAATGAAGCCCAAAGATGTTCACGGAAAGACAGGAATACAGCAATATAAATCCGTTATAAATTAAATAAACAACAAAATCATGACAGCCTAAGCGAATTAGCTACAGGAAAGACGTAAAAAAATCGAGAAATAAATGGTCGTAGGGGGGGGGGGGGGGAGGAATAGATTCAGAATAATAGAAAAGTCAAAAGAATCTTTGGCGAAATTAAAACCAGGGGTGGTAACGTTTGGTGTGCAATGGGAATTCCACTGTCAGACGCGTAAGAGAGAGCAGATGGGTAAGAAGAGTACAATGAAAATGAGGGGGCGAACTTGTTTGACGAAGTGTTAGAAGATGAAACTGGAGTCGGTAGTGATGACATAGGGGATGCAGTACTGAAACTGAAAAGAATTCTGGAGATCAAATAAAGCGGAATGGACGGGCACAATTACATCTTAATATATAAGATCATTGGTGAAAATGACAACCAAACTACTATTCAGTTTGATTTGCAGAATCTATGAGACTGGCGACGTGCTACTTGACTTTCGAGAAAATATCATCTACACAATTCCGAAAACCGCAAGCGTGTCTAAATGCGAAAACTGTAGCACTATCAGCTTAACGGCTAACGCTTTCAAGCTGCTGATGAGAATACTACTCAAAGAATGCAAAAGAAAACGGTGAATCAGCTAGATGACAATCTGTTTGGCTTTAGGGAAGTTAATGGGACTGGAAAGGCATTTTTCACGTTGCGCTTGATGTTGGAGGCAAGACTGAAGGAAATTAAAGAGACGCTCCTAGCAGTCGTCGACTTATAAAAAGCGATCGACAATGTAAAATGTGTTTGAAATTCTGAGCAAAACAGCAGTTAGCTGTAAGGAAATGAAATATGTACAAGAACGAAGAAGCAATAATAAGATTGGAAGACAAAGAACATAGTCCTCAGGTTAAAAATGGTGTAAGACAGGGATGCATTCTTTCGCCCCAACCGTTCAAGCAGTACATCGAAGAAAGAATGACGAAAATAAAATAACAATCAAGAGTGAGCTTAAAATTCAGGGTGAAAGGTAATCAATGATGGCTGATGATATCGCTTTCCTCAATGAGTGCCAAGATGAATAACAGGGTCTGCTGGATGGAATGAACAACCTAATGAGTACGGAATGTAAATTGGAGGTAATACAGAAAAATATAAAAGATAGTGAGAAGCAGCAACAATGTGAACAACGAGAGACTGAACCTCAAAATTAGCGTTCAAGAAGAATAGGAAGTTAAAGAATTCGGCTGCCTTGGAAGCAAAATAACCCAAGTCGGACGAAGCAAGGAGGACAGACTAGCACAGGTAAAGAGGGCATTCCTGGCCAACAGAAGTGTTTTGGCGTCAGACATAGACCGTAATTCGAGGAAAAAGTTTCTGAGAATTTACACTGAGGCACAGCATTGAATGGTTGTTAATCATGGTGCCATAGACCGTAATTCGAGAAACAGTTTTCTGAGAATGTACGTTGGAGCACAGCATTGTATGGTTATGAATCATGGTCAGTGGACGTAAGATAATCGAAGTAGTTGAGGTGTAGTGTTACAGAAGAATGTACAAAACTAGGTGGAATGATAAGGTAAGGAATGAGGAGGTCCTCCGCAGAATTGGAGAAGAAAGAAACGTACGGAAGACACTGAGAAGGAAAATGACAGGATCATAAGACATGTGTCATGTGTTAACACTGTTCACTTTACTTCAGGGGCCGCTCATCATTCAGTAAGACTGACAGAACGAGAACCGAAGATAAACTCTGCACCCAGTATTACACCACTTCTTATAAGTTTAATTAACCTGACTTGTTGCCCAAGATGAACACACATCATGACTAAATTGAGCCGTGGTAAAAGCTGCTGTTTTGAAGAGCGCGAAGCAGCGCATAGTGTGAAGCAATCGCCCTCCGTTTCTTGCGGTGGCGCCGCTGTGGCAATCGCAGCTTTGTTATCTCCCTCTGTTGGTAAAGGGGAAAGGTTGGCTGTTCACGTGCATTTAAGGGGCGCTATGAGCTCGCCAGTGGTGAGTCTGGGTCAGTCTCTCGTTCCCAGCTTGCTAGTCTGTCTCTCGTCCGCATTTGTTAGGCAGTTAGTGTCTGTCTGTCGTTCGGAGTGCTAGTATATCTGTCGTTCGGATCAACCTTTAAAGCCGGCAAAATGAGTGTCTTTCAACTCCGCCAGTAAGAGAACTCAGTGAGTGGTCGCCCGGTCGGGGCTTAGTTCCTGCAACTGAGTCTGCGCCTTAGGCCGCCAGTCTGCTCGAGTTTTCTCAGGCAACGGTCATTGGCGTTTGGATCGATCGGTTGGTCGGTCGCTCACTGAGACACAAGGTGACTTGTCCGTCTTGAGCGTCGGCGCATGTGAGGTCCCCACGTGAGACCAGTGGGCCGCGCTTTATAGCGAGGGGTAGTGACTTCGCGGTCGACAAGAGAGCAACAGGAGTCAACCCATGACATCAGTCTGGCCGGTGCGAGCTGCGACGCCGTGAGACGGGAGATCAGCGCGCCTTCCTGCGTCCGTTGTAGCGGCTGGGAGCGGACGGTTCGTGGGACCGATTTAGGGGTGCTGCGCCAGGTCTTCTTGAGAAATCGCAGATTATTAGAAGTTACGTGATTGGTAATATGTTGTTTGATTTACTCTTGTTAAACTCTACTTGTTTTCTTGGTGAGATCACCAACCGTTTTGCTTTGGGGTCGTCCCACCATTCTTTTCCGTTTGCCCACCCGCGGGAAGGTGGTTGTTTATAAATTGGGTGGTCCGTTTTTCCCTTGTGGAGTAGGGGCGGGTTAGAGCAACCTGCGGTTCGGGTTGTTCGGTAATTTCCCTATCAATCTACCGTACGTTAGTAGCTGCCTCTGTGATGTTTGTCGGATTTGGTGTGGCAGCAGATTTATTGCTTTGAGTGTAACGGCGTAATACCTGAAATATGTTTTGATCTTTGAAAACTTTGATATTATTGTCTATTATCTTTAGAGGCGGTAGCTGTGTACTGTAGAGCATCTTAACTATTGTTTGGCCAACCTTGCAGAATTTTATATAAGATTGCATTTCATGGGCTTTTATTTAAATGATCATTTTAATATATAAAGTTGCCACACATTCACCATAAGACTTTTCTTAGAAGTTAAAATCAAGTTGAACCTTCGGTGGCAAGATTAATACTTTAATTGTTAGTGTTTTGTACCATTTCCATCCCTCCTACTGAGGTGCATAGTTCGTGTGCTTGTGTAAAATGTTAACACTCTTAGTTTAAAGTTATCTGGTGTGTTGCAGATTTGCACCAGTGTAGTCTTTCAGAGGCTGTTGTGAGCGGTCGTAACTACGGCCGTGTCAAAAGGGAGCGGCAAGGTTCTCTGCCCGAAAGCTCATACAGTCAAAACTTGTTTCTTTCTGCCTCTGAATAAATTGTAATTTTCATATTTAGAAGGTGCTTTCTGATTATAATTTTAAATCTGTTTCTTTTAAAAAAATGCTTTTAGGCACTATTAAAGTGACTAAAATTCCCATTTGTTAAAAGGAATTTGGTTATGATTTCATCAGTTACTCCATGGCAACTACATTCATGCTTACATAGTGTGATTAAATGTGTTAATGTTCTTGATGAATCGCTAGTAAATAAAATTAATTCTTAAGAATATTCTTTGAAAATAAATCACGGTTCATACATAAGAAAAAATAAATTGATAGTACAGAAAGATCTCACAGAATGTACAATGTACATAATTGAGGAGTCAAGGGGATCACCCTGCGAATAGCAGAAGTATTGAATGACAAGAGTATAAACCGAGAAGAAAAACACTGGGAACGAGGCTGACTGACAATACAGGAGAGAGGAAGTTACGAGACAATAACAAATGGAGGCCGATACAGGGATTAGAATAGAAGGAAGCCACTAGGTGGTATAAATAGTTAGGAAAGTTCAGGCAGAATGTAGACAATTTAAGAGTAAAGAAGACCTCTCACTGAATAAGCACACATACGAAAGACAAAGCTTTTTTTGCTCCGTAATTATTTATGAAGCAATTAAGCTATAAAAATAGTTAAAACAGAACACAGACCAATAAGGAGTCTCATGACCGAAACAAAGAGTAAAGGGAGTGGGGATGGAGAGAGTGTTTACAAGTCACAGTGATCTTCACTTCAGCTCTCGGTTACGTTCAGTCAATTGACTCACGGAATACACCGCCATAAGGGATGAACCAGAATTCACGTACTCGACCACCGCAGCACAATTCCCCTGCATACTGACAGTATCAAAACCTCTGTAACAAAACTTTATGGAGTGCATATTTTCGATAGAAAATGGACGCCAAAGAAGGCAATTTGGCAACATTGTAATCGGATATACGACAGATACCTTCATTCAATAGTGTTTACGTATGCTGTCTACTTATTGAAGTGGGTAGAGATGGGCAATAAAGATTAGAATGCTCGAGATCGAAAGTTCGATTCTAGATCCAGGTTCATTTTTCCACCAACTTTCTGATTTCGATTTGCGGCATACTGCTTCAGAATACATTGTTTCTTTAGCGATTTATTTCCAGCAACGACAATATTTTTAGCACTGAATGTCACAGATGATGGTCAGGAATGTCAGAAATATTCAATCAGTTAAAATGAACTACTTGTCATATAGCAGAGTAATCTACCATACGTAACAATATGGAGGTATCAAACATACACACCACATTTAGTAAAAGCGAGCAGTTATCTGTAACCGGAAATATGTTATTAATCGTTACACATTGACGATAATTAAAAGAGTTACAGTTTAGCAATTATATTTTCATCGAAATCTACATACATACTTCGCAAGCCACTGTATGGTGCGTGACGGGAGGTACCTTGTATCGCTGCTAGTCGTTTCCCTTCCTCGCAGACAGAGAGAGGGGAAAACGGCTACCTATATGCCTTCATACGAGCCCTGATTCCTCTTATGATCGTAGTCCTTACGTGAAATACGCTTTGGCGGTAGTAGGATCGTTATGCAGTCCGCTTCAAATGTCGGTTCACTAAATTTTCTCATCAGCGTTCCTCGAAAGGAGCGTCGGGTCCTCTCCAGTTGTACTTTTGCGTTGCTGAATCCACCCCGGTAAGAAATCTGGCAGCATTCCTCTGAATTGCTTTGACGTCTTCCTTTAATCCGACCTGGTGCGATTCTGAAACACTCGAGCAATGGTAGTGTTCTGTACACAGTCTGCTTCACGGATGTACTACACTTGCCTAAAATTCTCCCAATTCGCGTTCACTACTACAGTCCGTATATGCTTGTTCCATTATGTCCCTGGATATATAATTGACTGTGTCAAGCAGCACACTACTAATGCTACATTCGAACATTGCAGGTTTGTTTTTCCTACCTACCTGCATTAACTTACATTTTCCTACATTTAGGGCCAGCTACCAATAATCAAACCATCTAGAAATTTGTCTAATTTACCTTGTATCGTCCTAGAGGCACTTAACGACGACACTTTCCCGCATAGCACAGCATCATCAGCAAACAACCGCAAATTACTGCTCGCCCTGTCCGTATATCATTTATCAACACACAGAATAATAGCGGTCCTATCACCCTGCTCTGGGGCGCTGCTAACGATATCCTGGTCTCTGATGAGCACTCGCTGTCGAAGACAACGTACTAAAACTAAATTAAACTCCGTCCAAACATGCCATGAAGGCCCAACGGGACCGACCGGCCGCCGTGTCATCCTCACCCCACAGGCGTCACTGGATGGTGGTATAGAGGAACATGTGGGCAGCATACTGCTCTCCCGACCTTTATATCAGTCTACGAGACCGGGGCCACTACTTTACAATCAACTAGCTCCTCAATTTGCCTCGCAAGGGCTGAGTGCACTCTGCTTGCCAACAGCGCTCGGCAGACCAGATGGTCACCCATCAAGAGGTAGCCCAACCCGACAGCGCTTAACTTAGGTGATGGGAAGGGAACCGGTGTTACCACGGCGCCAAGACCGTTGGCCGGGAACAATGTACTGGGCTCTATTACTTAAGAAGTCTTTGAGCAAGTCGCATATCCGGGAACCTATTCCACATGCGAGTACCACCTTCAACTGTCTTCAGTGAGGCACCGTTTCAAATGCTTGCCGGAAATCTAGGAATGTGGAATCTTCGTTGCTCTTCACCTACGGTTGGCTGGATATAATGTGAGAAAAGGGCAAATTAAGTTTTGCACGAGCGATGATGTTTAAAACCGTGCTGATTGGTGATCAGAAGCTTTTTCGTCTCAAAGGACTTTCTTATATTCGAACTTACAATGCTTTCAAGAATACTGCTGCATACCGATGTAATTTTTCAGGTCGTTCTTTTACCATTCGTATATACAGGAGTCACTTGCACTTTTTTCCAGTCGCTTGCGACTTAGCGGTGGCCGGGAAATTCACGATAAATGCAAGCTGAGTAAGACGCCGATTCCGTACAGTACTCCTTGTAAAACCGAATTTGGATTCCATCCATAGCTGGCGACTGGGGACTGAAGAAAAGTTAAACAGTGGTGGAAACCGACTAAGAAATAATGGGTGAAGGGAATTGCTAGCCCTATATTTGACGCAGTGTCGTAAACTGACGTAGTGGACATGAAAGCGCTAAGCATGATGGTTGGTATTAATGGACTAAATTAATTGCCATATGGTATAACGTAAACTGAGTTGGTTGGTTGGTTGGTTGGTTGGTTGGTTTCGGGGAAGGAGACCAGACAGCGTGGTCATCGGTCTCATCGGATTAGGGAAGGATTGGGAAGGAAGTCGGCCATGCCCTTTCAGAGGAACCATCCCGGAATTTGCCTGGAGTGATTTAGGGAAATCACGAAAAACCTAAATCAGGATGGCCGGACGCGGCATTGAACCGTCGGCCTCCCGAATGCGAGTTCAGTGTACAACTGAGTTCCAAAATTTGTTGATGAACTTTTGCGAAACATTACGGTTACACGTGATTTGAATATTAGTCGCAGGAGAGCTACCTAGGCTGAAAGGAGTAGGGATGGACCACAAAGGAAAGGGGTGGAACTTGCACTTAATTTGGTTTTTGGTGAAGGGTTATAACAGAAGACAAGTGAAGCAACGCCGGAAATGGACCGCAAAACTTGAAACTAGGACGGTGTGGTGCGTGGAACATAACAGCATAAATACTTAAAAGTGAAATACTCCTTTAAAGTGGAATAATAAAAAAAAATTGGACTCTCAGTTCTCTGTTAGCATCAATTAATCGCATATATTTTGTATAACACCACTGTATTTCGTGTACAGCTATTGGAAAGCCAGGTATCATAACATGCAGTCTAGAAAATAAAAATACCTCTAGAACTGGAATGGAACTCCCAAACTCGAGTAGGAAAACACAAATCTCTACCCACTGCATAGCTGGGCAGCGTAACTGACGGCTGTTGAATGAAGATACGTGTCGGACATGTTGCTCCAGAGTTGCCAAACTGCCTTTCATTGACGACCATTTTTCTGTCCAAAATACGCAGGGGATGTTTTTTGTTACAGACATTTTTGTACTTGTAGTAAGAAATGAGTCGCTCTGCGGCGTCCGACTGCGTGAATTTTTGTTCACTGTGTTCATCCGACTTTTAGCGAAACTTCACGCATAGCCCTTGGAGGTGTCGTGACTTAGTTGCACAGCAGATGCGTCCCGGAGCTCGTCAAAGAGAGAGCAGAGTAGGGCGTGTGTGTGTGTGTGTGTGTGTGTGTGTGTGTGTGTGTGTGTGTGTGTGTGTGGACGTGTGTGTGAGGGCACGGCCCGCTTGCTGCCAGGACCCCAGAGACCACCCCCCCCCCCACCCCACCCCAGTGTGGGGTCGGCGCCTCTGCCCCTGGTCACCGGACACCCGCCAGCAGACACTTGTGAGGGACCCAGGGGATCGCTCCAGCTCCATCTCCTCCACAAGCCGTAAAGCCGCGCAGCTTCGCAGCCAGCATCAGGCAAACAGCAGCACGGCTCTCGCGACAGCATGTCTTCCTCCCCACACAGTGGCGTACACTCTTCTTCCAAACAAGTAGCAACTTTCTAGGCAAACATGTGTGTCAGCCTCATCTTCTTGATCTTGCGCATGGAGTGTTGTGAGGACTCTAGGTAAAAGCGACTGATGCGTCACATTTATGCCTTCACATTTAACTTGCCACTACGTTTATACATATACTGTGGTTCTGTATCTGAAGTTTTGCAGTACTCTTCGTGTCGTTTTTACCATACTGATTTTTATGTAACGAAAGTAGCACATATGAAAAAAAAGTAAGGAACAATATAGTCAGTTATTTACATATAAAGATGAATACGCCGCCGGCCGGTGCGGCCGAGCGGTACTAGCCGCTACAGTCTGGAACCGCGCGACCGCTACGGTCGCAGGTTCGAATCCTGCCTCGGGTATGGACGTGTGTGATGTCCTTAGGTTAGTTACGTTTAAGTAGTTCTAATTTATAGGGTACTGATGACCTCAGAAGTTAAGTCCCATAGTGCTCAGTGCTATTTTTTAGATGAATACGTATATAAATACATTTATGACTTTACCTAAGAATATATTAATGATCCAAAACGTTATGACCAGCTACTGAACAGCTTGTTCGTCATCTTTATTGCAATGTTTCAGAGATTCTGTGTTGTGTGGATTCGACAAGTCCCTGCTAACTTTCAGGAAGTGTATGTTATCAGATATGACACAGGTTATGGAATTCGCCACTATTTGTTGGCCAGTGATTTGGAGGTCCGTATATCGCTCCTAACTGCGGTCCAGAAGTATTTAATTTGGCTCAGATCAGCCCAATTTTGTGGCGAAAGCGTCAACATGAGTGTACTACCATGCTTCTCAAACCACTGTAGCATTGCCTTCTGACAGGGAGAGATGTCACGCTGGAGGATTTCTCAGTCAGAGAAGATCTCAAGCATGAAAGAGTCGACCTGATTGGCAACGTTCAAGGTGTGTCAACAGCTCCCTTCAACTGCTACTACAGGTCCCGGGGAACCCCAAGTGAGTGTCCCCCATAGCATACTACTGTCCGACTGGCTGCTGTATTTTTCGAGCAACCATTCACCTGGCAGAAATCGACCATCAAGCTGATGTAACAAGAGCCGGCCGGTCTGGCCGTACCGTTCTAGGCGCTTCAGTCTGGAACCGCGTGACCGCTACGGTCGCAGGTTCGAATCCTGCCTCGGGCATGGATGTGTGTGATGTCCTTAGGTTAGTTAGGTTTAAGTAGTTCTAAGCCCTAGGGGACCTTACTTCAGTTATTGGTTACTATTGCTTAATATTCCGTGGTATCAGCATAGCCGAAAGCATAAATGGGTGTGACCTGAGTTGGGTGGACTTCGAGTGTGATTTTGTAGGAATCAGTAAACATAGGGCTGTATTTACATTAGCATACTAACCTATGATATGCAAATAAATGCAGTTTTAATCATTTTTCTGTAAACTCTAGCACTAATTACGATTCGATGGCCCCCACTCTCAACACTTGACAGGCAATCTGAAAGGAATTTATCATGACTTCAGTGAATCAATATGTCAGTTTATGAAGGTGGGCTGAATTCTGTGTAAGCCCCTCATACACATATTCCTGACTAAAGGCTGGTATTAAGCTGTATTAAGTTACATCTATTGCCAAGGAAATATTTAGTGAAATGTGTGATAGAATAAAAACACAAATTACTACCTGTAAAAGTTAAAACTATTTAATTTTATTTAATATATACTGATATATAAGTCTGTACGTCCAAATAACGAACTTATATAGCACGAATACTGTCCATGGCTGATAACTTTAAAAAAATGGTCATTCTTCTTCTTCATTCCACGTCAACTCCTGTCGCCTTGTGCCGATATTTTGGAAATAAATGTTTTTGCATACTCTCAATGCAGCATTTATTGTACTGAAACATACTGGGGTAGGTATGGTATCAAGTACTGAATTTCTGATACATCCGCTTATACGTCTACCTAATTTGGCATCATCGTCATGAACTTTACGTTCCAAAGCATACTTCACAGTATCGTCAAAATGCCTTTGAACATGGATTTACAATTGACTTCGTCTGTCCGCTGCAATACATATCACATCTTGCAAACCACGTATGGTCACAACACTTTGACGATTTAGAAATACACTCTGCAGTGACTCTTCATCACTTAATTTTAACAGAGTTTCACCAAGCTGCTGGTGTCTGGTTGTCAACTGACGGCTGATATATGTCAGACTGCTATACAATTGTTCCTAGTCTATTTGATGTCCTCTATAAGTGTCAGATGCTATTCCAACATTAACATGGTCTGATCCGTTGGTGATCAAATGATATGTACTAGAGAACAGCAACAGAAGTTTGACAGCTAACTGAGAGGGTGGACTGGTTGATTTATACACCATCTTCAACAGTAGCTATCTACCAATCATAAGAGTCCATATATGTCTGGTGTGTTTGGATGGGGGGGGAGGGCGGAGGTGCTAAGTTGAAATCTATCTAGGGTGAGGATCGGTATTATTTTGAATTTCCTGGATGTGGAGCCTGCTTTGGAAGAAAAATACAACTGAACTGTTTTTAAAAGCAAGGGAGGTACTTGGAGTATGGTAATGCTAAGTAAATAACAATAAAGGGGAAGTTATTTATGTTCAAACTTTTGTATGAAAAGGACACACTTTTTAGCCGTAATACACAAAGGTTGCCACAGATCACGCAGCTCTCTATAATAACAATAAAGCAGTGCTCATAGACGGCACTGAACCGCAGAGTATATGAGGATTCCTTCTATGTCTGCATAGGTGTCCTTCCGTTCAGTCCGTTCATTCCTTGACAGACCTCCATAATCGCGCAGTCTTCACCAGTCTGGCTCACCCACTGTCCGTGTCTTCAATCCATAAAAAGTGGCGCCCAATACAAATCACTTAACAAAAAGTTTCCTGGTGTATAGAATGATATTTTTCTTGCTGATGAATTTGTGCAATTCTACATTTAACCTCCTAACATTATCTACCATTCTCTGTTAGTCTGCTATCAATTTATGTAAATATGGTGCCTTACTTCAAATTCTCTCGTTTCATAGGTTTGTTGATTCTGGAACTTTAGTAGTAAGGTTTTCTTCTTCCTTATCTTCGTATTATTTATTTACGATAATACCATGTTCATATCCTCTTTGGCCCTTTGAGACTGTTTTCAGATTCGGCTAACTTTTCGATATCTCCACCTGCATAGATAGTCCGCAAGCCATGATATGGTGAATGATGGAGCGAATATTCTACCAATGCTACTCACTTCCTTTTCTTTAAAATTATTCCCTAACTTGCTGTTGCCTGCCAAAGCCTGACTAACAGTACTCTAAACCAAAAATCGAATGATTATCTCCTGAGTCGCTACAGATTTGTCAAAATAAATCAACACTGAAGAAATGCTTACAATGAACTCATAGGTAACTACATCCACTTCTGCAATATTGGTGATGGAAGTAAACCTGAATTCACTCACATTCATTCAGTCACCTGTATATGAACAGTTACAAATATAACATTATACTAACATATATATATATATTTTTTTTTTGAATAGGTAAAATGAATTACGTCAGACAGTATTAATATATATCAATATTGCTAGTGAAAAATTTCCTGCATGGAGCAATGTATGTTTCACTTGTTATGAAGGTACATATATCTTTCGAACAGACTGTGTGCTAATATTGTAACTGAACTGAAACATAACTGCAGGATAGCTACAACAAAGATACTAATACTGCGTGTGAAGTCATATATGACAAGTGCAGTTTTTGAATACTGTATGAACACAATGTCTCTATTCAGCTAACTTCTAAACAAAGTTATCTTATTGCAGGAATTGAAACTAGCAGTGAATAATTTTCTAATGTAAATCTTCAGGCTTTCCCAGCGAGATCTTGACATGTGCAATAATCGGGTCTACTGCCGGATGTTTGTGTCGCTAATTTTCTACTTTCGAGACAACATTTTTTCTTACTTGAGTTAAACAGGAATGCAAAATGTACTCGTGTAATAGCCTGTGTTTTCTGTACCTCTTAAATACTGTTCACTGGTGGTAACTGATCACTACCACACAGTTTTACAACTCGAAATGTTTTTGATTAAGTGAGTTAAAAAAAAGTGTTTACATAACTGTAGAATCATGTGATTATGGACCAGCTGTTGGTTTGTAATGGTGACAACCAACGAAGTTTGTAACATTACGCTGCTGGGGTTCCAGTGTGCCTCTGGTCACCAGCTCTGCCGATGGATAGCGCTGTTTGTAATTAGGGCGATGAGTCCGTGAACTGGATGGCAACGTTTAATAACTAAGAAATGGGTCTCTCATTCAGTCCAACGTCTAGAATTTCTTGAAGGCACTTTAGACTGGATCTCAAAATGGAAGTAGCTGGGTTATTTGTGTGTATGTCAATTTTAAGCCGAACAATAACTGTACACTGTAATGCGATCAAGTCAGTGACACAGTAACAAACGAACATTACCAGTAGGTATCAATATCTTTGTAATGGGTTTAAATAGCTTCTTATATACATTACTCATAAAAAATTAGATGTCTCATATTTCGGTATTCATATTATACATATTTCAATGAATAGTGAGGCATTTTATTTAAGTTTCTGTAAATTGATTTTTATTGAATTTTTTCAAAGACTCTTACCGACAAAGGTGTGAAATCTTTGATATTATATTATATCTCTTTTCTTTTTGGTTGTGCATAGGTATGATAGTAATGTGATGTAAATTGGACAGTGTTGGCGGATTAATTATTGTAAACGGAGCTAATATGATTTCGTAATAGTGTTGAAGGCACCGGTACCATCTTAATTGTCCAGTGTGTGCATATATTACTGAATACAGTTGTTCTGAATTTCAGTAACTTAGTTTCATTCAATAATCATTGGCATCCACCTGAATAACACAACCCTTTCACCTGTTACTGTTTCTTCGTATCAGAAATACGACCCAAGACCAGCATCATATCACACAGGAAACAGAGACTCTTGTCGTCTCCTGCGTATATCTCCTTTGTAAATCTAAAGTCTTTCTGTCTTCTGTCTTCCACCTCCTCCCTCAAGATTCTTTGAAAACTTCAGAACTCGATGATTCTTCCTAAAAACATTTAATGACTCATCTGAACAATGACACCATTATGAGCATCTAGAAGATTCTTTATTACCATTGTGACGATTTTCAGAGAGCTGTTTGAGACGACTTGCTTCTAAGATTGTCTATCCTCCCTGTTTCACTCTGCTGGCTGCTGTCCGCATTTGGCTTGAAATAAACTTTGTAACGTTGTTACTTTAATTTGTTCTGAAAGACAATAAAAGCGGGTTAAAAGCTGTGAGCTGTCTGTGGAAGTTAACTTTGCATTACTGTGCAACTGTTTCACCAGGTATCCAGTCTAGCTTACCAAATTCCCAACCAGACCAACATTAATTATAATCTTTTAATAGTCATACGACACCCGGTGATGTATATATATATAAGAGAATTTACATAAAAAGAAATAAATCAGTTTATATTTGGAAATTTATTTTAACATTGATCATTGAAATTTCAGCATATTAAACTTGATTCATAACTAAACTGGTGCCTTATTTAGGATTGTGAAAATGTGAGATTGTAATCTTATGGAACACATCAAATATGGAGCCAAGATTGGGGGACTGAATACAACACTGCATTCCTAAAATAACACACGAAGAACGTTGAAACATATGCAAGAGGAAATTAACCACAACCAACCGATTCAATTTTTACCCAAAGAAGTTACGTTCGTAGCGCAATCCTGTCTGTCATGTAATTACCACACACTGGTATTTTAAATTCATACTAACTCCCTGTGAAATCTTCCCGAAAAGAATAGCTGAGGGCTACTTTGATGATCACACCACATGCTTCACGTGGTCAACTTGGTTTACACAAAGAGTGTAAATCCACAATAATTTTGATAATTAAAATAAATTAGATCGAAAAGAAATTTACAAAAGAAAAACCTCGAACTGGTTACTATCGTCTTACTATTAACCTTATGGGTCAAACAATTGTATAAGCACATGGTACTGGTCTCACAAAGTACACCCCATGTGGGTTGAACATAAAGAAAAGTTGCTATATTGAAAAATATTGTCAAGACGAGACGTTATAATCTCATGCACATTCGCATTTAAGATTGATGATCTTAGTTAGAGTTACTGATCAACACTTGGTTCCACTTTACTCACAAAGCAGTGACAAAGCAACTACCGGAATATTCTGAACTGTACACTCGAATCACACTGCGTTGCAATTTAAGATAAGATTAGATATTTTATAGCTAAACCTGAAATAAAGGTGATTAAATTTTCAGTTAGGCTGAACTTACGAAATCCATTGTCCTACGGACTTAGCAGGCACGCTCTTAGCCGGAGATCTTACCACTTCAGACGCTCGCCGCGGACAGACTGACCTGGGCTCCTACCAAGGGTGCTTCCGTGTACAAAACGGAAGTGACCACAGAGGCAGCTTCCTATACCAACATGACAAGGGATGGACAGGACCATACTAAGGATAGAAACCTCTTTGCTTTTAGAAAGCGTAGCTACCTGTTCCGACGTTGGTCCTACTGTTCTCTAGCAGACAGGCTTGTCTGCTACCATCCAGCATGCAACTAGAAATACATTTGCACATTCATCCTCTCACACAGAAGGGAAGGGGGATGACAGTATCTTATCATATACAGTATATAAAAGAAAGCGGATGTAGGTTCCGTATGAGACTGTGTGACATGAATTACATATACACTGTGTTTTAAAGCGTAGTAGTGTGACAGATCGTTCTTGTTAATGTGTAAAAGTAACACGTTTCACTGCTCAGTCTCCTCCCAGATAGTCCGAAACACCATAGTAAATTTAGAACAGGAATTTATGCCGTAAATGACAACAGATTGAAGAAATTAACATGAAAGGAATCCAACAGAGACCTTTCAAATTATGCACCTCGAAATTGTTGATTCTGGAACCTTACTATATAAAAGGATTCGGTTTTCTTCTTCTACCTCTCACACCGTGTCCCAGCTTTCGACTGCTCTCACATCAAATTCTTAATTGCAGAGATATAAATTCATCCTACTGCAACAAAACGCTTTCTACTTACGGTCAATGTAACATAGAACTTACAAGAACAAAAACTTGCATACAGTACAACAGCTATAGACATGCACATACAACCTGTACACTAAAAAAAATTAAGCATTTGTCACATTACGGCTTTTATTATGACGTCTCTGTCTTTAATCGCACCTGGTAGGGGCCCTGAATACTCGAGCAGTTCTCAAAAATGGATCAAGAGTCTGTACACAGTCTCCTTCGTATATGAGCTAGACTTTCCTAGAATAGTCCCAGTAAACTGAAGTCGAGCATTTGCCTTCCCTACTACCATCCTTACGTCATCACTCCATTTCATATCGCTTTGCAAAGTTACAGCTATGTGTGTAATCACCGTGACAGTCTCTAGCAGCACGCAATTAACTCTGTATTCGAACAACAGATTGTTATTTTTGCTGTTCATCTGCATTAACTTATATTTTGCCACATGAATAGCAAACTGCGATTCATCATACCAAACAGAAATTCTGTCTGTATCCACCCTGCAATGTTTCGACGACGACACTTTCCAAAACACAGCAACATCTTCAGCTAACAGTCGCAGATTCTTAGTTGTCGTATCAGCCAGATAGTTCTTGTATACTGGCTGTCCCAGAAAAGGTGAGCCAAGCTTTGATAAGTTATAGGGGGTGTGTTGAGAAAGAAATCGGGGAGAGGAACCCGTGTCTGGAAAAGTTATCGAACGATGCTACAGCCTTCGAAGTTATAGACATTGACGCCAGTCCCTGGACCACTTCTTTGGCAGAAAATGTGACTTCCTACGCTGATCCACCATAGGCGGAACGTCTCGCAATGTTGTTTGGCATTCAGCGATCGCAGCTGATTGACATGGTCGCCTGTGGATAAAATGGACCTAGCTGATACGTACAAAGGTGTTACCGCCTATGAATGTGATGCTGTGTTGCTTTGATGGGTGATGGTTCCACAAACAGATTTCCATCTGAAGTTTATTTTTCTCCCGTATACTGAAAAACTTTGGTGGTTTGAGAGGGTTCAAGGAGAGAAATAAACTGGAGATGGAAACCCATGTCCGAAACCGGTATCCAGCAAGGTAACAGAACATTGTATTCATAGGAGATTTGGCCTTTGAACGCAGCACCTAGATCCATTCACTCCACTGGAGATCGCGAGATTTGGCCTTTGAACGCAGCACCTAGATCCATTTACTCCACTGGAGATCGCGACATTCAGTTGCCATCACCGAATAACAAACAACATTGCGAAACGTTCCGCCTACGGTTCGTCAGCATATTATGTCACGTTTACTGCCGAAGAGGTGCCCGAGTGGTAGCCGCCTCCGCCTGTAACTTCTACGCTCTGTAGCGTCGATGGATGCCGTTTCTGGACACTGGTTCCCCTCCTCGATCTGTTCCTCAAGATACCCTCTACAACCACTCGAAGCTTGTCGCGCCGTTTCAGGGACAAATCGTATAGAAAACACTGCATAGTTGACTCCAATGCCGGCCGAAGTGGCCGTGCGGTTCTAGGCGCTGCAGTCTGGAACCGCGAGACAGCTACGGTCGCAGGTTCGAATCCTGCCTCGGGCATGGATGTGTGTGCTATCCTTAGGTTAGTTAGGTTTAACTAGTTCTAAGTTCTAGGGGACTAATGACCTCAGAAGTTGAGTACCATAGTGCTCAGAGCCATTTGAACCATTTGACTCCAATGAACATTCGCTGATCAGGACAAAGTACTGGATTCCGCTACTTAAAACGATTTCGATATATTCACGTATCTGACACGCTATTCCATACGCTCTGACCTCTGTTAACAGCCTCCAGTACGGCACTGTGTCAAACGCTTTCCGGAAACGTGGGAATATGAAATCAGCCAGATGTCTTTCATCTATGGTCCATGGGACTTGGCGCGAGGAAAGTATAAGTGGAGTTTCGCACGAGCGATTATCTCCGTTTTGGTTGTATTCGTTTTGACCATCTGCAGATTGTGCCAACACAATGGACCTACAACACTAACTACGTCCTCTTAAACCTGCGGACTACACCAATGTGGTTGTGGCCACAGATACAAGAGCACCAGAAAACGTGATCTGTGGCAAACTATGGTCGTGGTATGATAAGGAGAGGTGGTATGACGTCACAAACTTAAAACCGATGTCCGCCATTTTAGATGGTCAAAAACGGCAGCATATGTCATTTACTAGAGTACTAAGTATTCTGACTACAGTGTAAAGTATAAAGGAATCACATTTGATTTTAAATGATTACGGTTTCAAAAAAAAAAAAAAAAAATTTGATGATTTGTTCTAAATAATGGAATTCACAAACTGAGCAAGTCAATGACGGATTGGTCCAACTCTGACCGCTATGCAAGCAGCTATTCGGATTGTCATTGGCTGACAGGGTTGTTGGATCTCGTCCTCAAGGATATCGTGTAAAGCTCTGTCGAACTGGCTCGTTAGATCGTCAAAATCCAGAGATGGTTGGAGGGCCCTGTCCTTAACGCTCCAAACATTCTCAACTGAAGAAAGATCCGGCAAACTTGCTGGCCGAGATAAGGTTTGGGAATCACGAAGACAAGCAGTGAAAACTCTCTCCGTGTGCGGGCAGGCGTTATCTTGCTGAAATGTCACTCCCGATAGCTTGCAATGATTGGCTACAAAATGGGACGCCGGATAGCGCCGCCGCACCGCTGAGCTGTAAGGCTGCCGCTGATGACAACCAATGCAGTGTTGCTATGAGAAGAAAAAGCACCCCAAACCAGCACACCTGGATGTCAGGGCGACTGCCGCATGACAGTCACGTTGGTATTCCACCACTGCCTTGGACGTCTCCAGACAGGGCTCAGTTCGAAGCAACACTCGTCACTGAAGACAATTATACTCCAGTCAGTGAGACTCCAGGCCCCGATTACCAATGAAGACGAATCTGGAGACGCCCCGAAGAGTGGTGAGGTACCAACCTGATTGTTGGCTCGAAACCAGGAGCGAAGGTCTGGGGTACCACTTCGATGCACAGCTGGACCCCCTTCTCTTGTTATTCGCGTCGTCCTTAGAACACAGTGGTATGTAGATGATATTTTACACCAAGTTCATGGCAAACCATCTTGGACTTTGTAAGGTATCTTCTCTGTTAAAGCAGCGTTTATTACCTAATTTTTCCAGTTTTACGGTTTTGTAATGCGCCTGCAGGTATCATGAAGCACTCAGTGGGTAAAGCGGTACTGCAGAACACGCACAGTCTGGAGTAAGAGTTTAGTTCCCACGCCATCTGAAGGAGCCCGTGGACTATATGTCATTGTGAGTGGATGGAAGAGCCGGCCATACGTGGGGTCTGGACCCCTCCACCATTCTCCACACCTGTAAATCCCTCATCCACCCTATCCTTTGTTGCACCCATCCAGCCTGGATCTCCGCCCCTCCTACCTTTTATACATCCCTTCAAATCGTTGAACGCCATGCTCTTCGCCTCGCCTATCTCATCCGTCTCCCCTCCCCCATGCGGATCCTGTACGATCTCATTCCGTTCCCCCACCTCCTCCTTTTCGTTGAAAGGATATGGATGCTGTACACCTCCCGCAAACTCGATCCACCTCACCCGCTTGTCTCGCCCATCCTCTCCCACCCCCGCCCGCTGCTGGGCCTGTATTCCCACGTCCCAACCGGTCTCCATCTCTCCACCCTCCTTACCCTCTCCCAAGGTGGCTTCCGCCAGATCCCACTCCCTGATGATGCCCTCCTCCCCTCCATCTACCCCTCCTACCAACTTTGATCCTCCCTCCCTCTTCCTGTGTTTGCTCCTTTGAGCACCCTCCCTCCCTTTTCTCCCTCTTCCCTCCCTCCTCCATTTCTCCCCACTCCTCCCCCAGGCTTCCCCTCCAGCCCTTCCTCCGTTTTTCCTCCGTCTCCTCCGCCATTGGCATTCTTGCTCACCCCTCTCCCTCCCCCTTGGCAGGTCCCCAGACTCGTACACGATCTGTGGACTTTCGCGCGCCGGAAATCATAGCCATCAGTTTCACGTGTGTGTGACGTCGTTTTGTGTTTTTAGTGTCCGCCGTCACACTTCTACGTTCACTTGTGCCGTCGGATTCATCAGTGTTATGTGCGCCGTGTCAACGTGTTTTCAGTGTTGCCCGCATCTCGTGGTCGTGTGGTAGCGTTCTCGCTTCCCACGCCCGGATTCCCGGGTTCGATTCCCGGCGGGGTCAGGGATTTTCTCTGCCTTGTGATGGCTGGGTGTTGTGTGATGTCCTTAGGTTAGTTAGGTTTAGGTAGTTCTAAGTTCTAGGGGACTGATGACCATAGATGTTAAGTCCCATAGTGCTCAGAGCCATTTGAACCATTTTTTCAGTGTTGTTATCGTCGAGTGTGAACAGCTCTGCGTATTTTTTGTGTATCTGTGACCACTATTTTTTGCCCGTCACTATGTTCATTCTGATTCTCCATTCTGCGTTCTGTTATTGTCAACACTATGGCTGAAGAGCGGCGTAGCATGCCGCTGACAGCCTACCTGATTGTTTAGGTACTAAAATAACAATAAAGGAAAAAAAAAGATGGAAGAGTGAGGTGGTGTGGCTAGACATGAGAATGCCCGTTACGTTAGCGACCAGGGACGTGAGGACAGCACATATATTCTGGCGCGAAGCAAGTAATCTTGCTTGCTAAATATTTGCTAGTGAAAGTCGCTTTTCCCGACACTGACATTTAGATGCCATATTTAAACAGATGCGAAATCCCCAAGATTGGCTATCCTTTACAGAAATTCGAAATTTAGCGCGGAGTTCAATACGCCTATAACAGTTTCCACAACGAAACTTTGTCTCGAAACCTGGCTGAAAATCTAAAGAGATTCTGGTCGTATGTGAAGTATGTTAGCGGCAAGAAACAATCAATGCCTTCTCTGCACGATAGCAATGGAGATACTATCGAAGACAGTGCTGCCAAAGCAGAGTTACTAAACACAGCCTTCCGAAATTCCTTCACAAAAGAAGACGAAATAAATATTCCAAAATTCGAATCGAGAAGAGCTGCCAATGTGAGTAAGCAAATATCCTCGGAGTAGTGAAGCAACTCAAATCACTTAATAAAAGCAAGTCTTCTGGTCCAGACTGTATACCAATTAGGATTCTTTCCGAGTATGCTGATGCGTTAGCTCCATACTTAGCAATCATATACAACCGTTCGCTCGACGAAAGATCCGTACCCAAAGACTGGAAAGTTGCACAGGTCCCACCAATGTTAAAGAAAGGTAGTAAGAGTAATCCACTAAATTAGAGGCCTATATCGTTGACGTCGATATGCAGCAGGATTTTTGAACATATATTGTGTTCGAACATTATGAATTACCTCGAAGATAATGGTCTGTTGACACACAGCCAACATGGGTTTAGAAAACATCGTTCCTGTGAAACACAATTAGCTCTTTATTCACATGAAGTGCTGAGTGCTATTGACAAGGGATTTCACATCGATTCCGTATTCCTGGATTTCCGGAAGGCTTTTGACAATGTTCCACACAAGTGGCTCGTAGTGAAATTGCTTGCTTATGGCATATCGTCCAGTTATGTGATTGGATTTGTGATTTCGTGTCGGAGAGGTCACAGTTCGTAGTAATTGACGGAAAGTCATCGAGCAAAACAGTAGTTATTTCAGGCGTTCCCCAAGGTAGTGTTATAGGCCCTTTGCTGTCCCTTATCTATATAAACGATTTGGGAGACAATTTGAGCAGCCGTCTTCGGTTGTTTGCAGATGACGCGCCCTACGCACACCGAGGTGTGGCTGCTCCGGACGCGCCAGCACAGTATCGGTTTCTTGCAGCGGGGGCTTTGGGCTGCCCCCCGCTGACTGGTGCGTCGCCAATCTCGCGCAGACGCCCACGCCGCGCTGTCCGCTAACGAGGTAGCTCCGCCTCTCCCCGCAGTGTTTTGTTCGCCCCGGGCTCACGGAGGCTCTGCGGGAACTATCGCCGCCCGCAGCGCACGCGTCCGCCCGCGCGCATGCTGGGCCGACACTGCGGTTCCAGAGGCGGCGTCCCGCAAGATAGCGTTCCAGGCGCGGCTGGCCGCTCTCGGCGTCGGGATTAAGCAGCTCCATCCTGCCAAGCCCTTTCCCGCCTCGGCACACACCTCTGCGTTCTTGCCGCTTTAACACACGGCTTTCCGTCTCGCTACACTCGACACAAATTTCCAGCATGTCGTATCCTTCCCTGAACAACGCGTTCTGCGAGCCTAGTATTTCTCTCTCCTTCTCTCTCTTGCGAAAAGTATTTACATTCACTAGCTGGATATCCCGAGTAAAAATAGAGGAATTACTACAGAAAGGCGCTAACTCCATCACGGTGGAGTCTTACAAGTGCTGTAATGTACTAAATAATTAAAAAACTTCTTCAAGTTTATTTTAATTATATTTACCAGGTGATCAAAAAGTCAGTATAAATTTGAAAACTTAATAAACCACAGAATAATGTAGATAGAGAGGTAAAAATTTACAAACATGCTTGGAATGACATGGGGTTTATTAGAACAAGAACAAAATAAAAGTTCACAAAATGTCCGACAGATGGCGCTGGACAGCAAAACGTCAGTGTACGCGCATGACAATCGTGTATAAAAGGAGCTATAATGAGAGAGGGAATCACCCCTCCAAAACCCAGGCAATCATCATAGGCCGCACCACTCGCTCCTTTCGCCTCCATGATTTCTACCTCACCCTTTATGGTCGTCCCATCCAGCTCACCCTCACCATGAAATACCTTGGCCTCACCCTCGACCGACACCTCATCTGGATCCCTCATCTCCAGACCATCCAGCAGAAAGCCCATTCCTGCCTCCACCTTCTGAAACTCCTGTCTGGCCGGATGTGGGGATTGCACCTTCTACCATCCTCCACACCTACAAAACCCTCATCCGTCCTATCCTCTGTTATGCCAGCGTTGCCTGGATCTCCGCCCCCACCTGCTTTTACAAGGCCCTCCAAATCCTCGAACGCCATGCGCTCCGCCTTGCCTTCCATATCCGACTTCCTTCCCCCACAAGGCTCCTGTATGAACTGATCCCCTTCCCCCACCTCCTCCTGTTCCTCCAACATCTCCGCATCCTTTACATTGTCCGCAGGCTTGATCCCCCCCACCCTCTGGTTTCCTCCTTCCTCTCCACCCCCCGCCCATTGCCGCACCTCTATTGCTGTATCCCTCCCTCTCTCCACCTCCACACCCTCCATCTCCTTGATCAGGGCAATTTCCAACGCCTCCCCCTCCTGGATGACGAACTTCGCCGTGACATCTACCCTTCCTTCCAACTATAACCTGGCCTTGTTTCCCCCCCCCCCTCCCCAAGGCCCCCTTTTTCCTCTCCGCTCCTTCTCCCAGAGCGGATTTTCCTCCTTCCCCCCCCTTGAGACCCTGCACCTCATACTTGCCTCTTTCCTTCCTACATCCCTCCCTACCTGGCCCTCTTCAGCGGGCTCCCCGCTCATCTCCCCCCTCTCTTCCCCTCCCTCCCTCCCTCCCTTCTTCAGGTCCCTCATCTCCTTGCGCCTGGGAGATCCTCTGTATTGATCATCATCAGTGTGCCACATCAGTGTTGTGTTTAGTGCTGTTTCTCCTGTGCGTCAAGAGGTGTAATTTTAATTGTGTACTGCCTTGAGGTTCGCCGTCAGTGTTTGTTCTGTGCTACGCCATCCATCAATACCTTTTATGCTCCAGTAATCCTGTCCTTTGTGTTCTTTTAATTGTCGGAGTGTGTGGCTTTTTGTGTGTGCTACTTTTAACCAGCTTTTTATCTCCATTTTACAGTCACCCCGTTTTTTATCTCTTGCCTTCCATGATGTTCCCCCTTTTTTATATCTATGTTCAGCATATTCTCACCTTTGTTATTTTTCAATGTCTTATATTGTTTGTTCTATGTCTTCAGCCCCAGCAGTCGCAGCATGTTGACGTTACCTGAAAAGGCGCTTTTAGTGAAGCTGTATTATCAGAATGGGGAATGTGCTAGTTCAGCGTTGCGATCCTATCGCCATAGGAAGGGGATTCGAACGGGTAAAGGTGCGTTGACAAATGCTACTGTGGCGAGAATGATTTCGAAGTTCGATGGCACGGGTTGTTTAGACGATAGACTCCGTAGTGGCCGACCGAGCACAAGGCGTAATGCTGCTGAGACAGTTGAGGAAAAAATGGAGACAGTAGCGGGTTGGTCTATGCACGGGGAAGTCAGCGCTCGTGCAGTCGTACGTCGCACTGCCATTCCATACACTACTGTTTGGTTGGCACTGAGGCGTACCCTCCGATGCTACCCGTACAAAATCCATCGGCATCATGAACTGTTACCTGGCGATTTAGTGAAGCGGAGGCCATTTCCGGTGTAGGCACTTCAAAAGATGGCGGAAGATGTCGATTGGTTGAGTAACGTGTTGTGGACCGACGAAGGTCATTTCACGCTCCGAGGGTCTATCAACGCCGACAACTGCAGAATTTGGGCTACCAAAAATCCTAGAACTGTCGTGGAAACTCCATTGCACGACGGG
Source organism: Schistocerca piceifrons (assembly GCF_021461385.2). Lineage (NCBI taxonomy): Eukaryota > Metazoa > Arthropoda > Insecta > Orthoptera > Acrididae > Schistocerca > Schistocerca piceifrons. Next base: position 522,476,744 of record NC_060143.1, read on the forward strand.
AAGGCCCCGGTATGGGTTCGATTTATCACATCTACGGTTATCGGGCCTTTTTTCTTCGACGAAATGAGTGATTCTGGTTTTGTAACTGCTACCATGACGGGTGAGAGGTACACCGATATGTTACAGAATCGCATCATCCCCAGCCTGGCTCATAAACACCTGCTGGGACGTGCGATGTTTATGCAGGATGGCGCTCCACCCCATATTGCTAGACGCGTGAAATATCTCTTGCGCGCGTCGTTTGGTGATGATAGTGTGTTCAGCCGCCACTTCCGTCATGCTTGGCCTCCCGGGTCCCCAGACCTCAGTCCGTGCGATTATTGGCTTTGGGGCTACCTGAAGTCACAAGTGTATCGTGATCAACCGACATCTCTAGGGATACTGAAAGACAACATCCGACGCTATTGCCTCACCATAGCTCCGGACATGTTTTACAATGTTGTTCACAACATTATTCCTCGACTATAGCTATTGTTGAGGAATAATGGTGGACATATTGAGCATTTCCTGCAAAGAACATCATCTTTGCTTCGTCTTACTTTGTTATGCTAATTATCGCTATTCTGATCAGATGAAGCGCCATTGTCGGACATTTTTTGAACTTTTGTATTTTTTTGGTTCTAATAAAAACCCATGTCATTCCAAGCACGTGTGTCAATTTGTACCTCTCTATTTACATTATTCCGTGATTTATTCAGTTTTCAAATTTATACTGACTTTTTGATCACCCGGTATTTGATTTCAGAGAGCTTCGAGCAATTTATTATGCAACCTAATACAAAATTAAAATGATGAGCAAAGCAAAACAGGCCCAGAAAAAGTCTGTTATACACAAATAAATTAAAATCCCTTAAATTGGTTTGTGTCTGTATGTCCACGTCAATCTAAGGAACTACTGTAGAAGTTTTGAATCGGTTTTCACTAATAGGCTGATTCACGCGGGCAGTTTGTGTACATCTAATACACAAGGTAATTCGGCTACCCCTACCGCTGTAGTTTTATGCAGTCCGCTATATTATAACTTGCCTTCATAAACCACAAGCGAGATTTTCATATTCTCTCGTTCACTACACAAAAACTGTTGGTCCTACAGAAAAATGTGAGCTGCAATCTTCTGTAGGAAATTTGAAGTAGTTAAATTGTCTTTTGCGATACTATTCGCTGGAGGCCACAGCTTTCGGATAATTCAAGATAAACGCACAAAAGTGACCTCCAAACGCACCTCCACCACACACTCATCCCTCACCAGTGAGGATTTCTATTGTTCGTGGCACTCCCTCCTACCTCTCTACAAAATATTTTTGATCATAGGAATTATTGAAATGAAATGGCTCTGAGCACTATGGGACTTAACATCAATGGTCATCAGTCCCCTAGAACTTAGAACTAATTAAACCTAACTAAGCTAAGGACAGCACACAACACCCAGCCATCACGAGGCAGAGAAAATCCCTGACCCCGCCGGGAATCGAACCCGGGAACCCGGGCGTGGGAAGCGAGAACGCTACCGCACGACCACGAGATGCGGGCTTAGGAATTATTCTCGATGTTTTTGGTCTCTGTTGACTGGGCTATTGTGCCACAAGCATAGTTGGCCGCTTCGTTAATATTGTTAATTCAATTTGCCTATGAAGGTTATGAACGAAAATGACTTTTGTGGATGTTACGTTAAACTTAAATACTTTAAGTGTTCGATCCAAACTTAACCCGTACAAGTTTCGATGTCAGAAGACCCGACAAATACAACGATTTTATTGTTTACTTTATACTGTTAAAATTCACGAAACAGTCAGATAAAATTTACATACATGTCAGTTTTACAATTTGCGAGTGTTCGACTAAGCCGTTGACGTGGAAAATAATTCGCGCAGTCGCAAACATTTATACAGTAGTAGGAGGGAGTACCATGAACAACATACCAGAAACAATGACCGGTGTCGACCGTATGTGGAAGTGGAAGTGAGTTTGAACGTCACCTATGTACATTTTTCTTGAAAAATCTCGTTAAATTTCCTACGAAAAGGCTCTGCTCGTTTTTTCTGTATGATTAATACACTCTTGGAAATTGAAATAAGAACACCGTGAATTCATTGTCCCAGGAAGGGGAAACTTTATTGACACATTCCTGGGGTCAGATACATCACATGATCACACTGACAGAACCACAGGCACATAGACACAGGCAACAGAGCATGCACAATGTCGGCACTAGTACAGTGTATATCCACCTTTCGCAGCAATGCTGGCTGCTATTCTCCCATGGAGACGATCGTAGAGATGCTGGATGTAGTTCTGTGGAACGGCTTGCCGTGCCATTTCCACCTGGCGCCTCAGTTGGACCAGCGTTCGTGCTGGACGTGCAGACCGCGTGAGACGACGCTTCATCCAGTCCCAAACATGCTCAATGGGGGACAGATCCGTAGATCTTGCTGGCCAGGGTAGTTGACTTACACCTTCTAGAGCACGTTGGGTGGCACGGGATACATGCGGACGTGCATTGTCCTGTTGGAACAGGAAGTTCCCTTGCCGGTCTAGGAATGGTAGAACGATGGGTTCGATGACGGTTTGGATGTACCGTGCACTATTCAGTGTCCCCTCGACGATCACCAGTGGTGTACGGCCAGTGTAGGAGATCGCTCCCCACACCGTGATGCCGGGTGTTGGCCCTGTGTGCCTCGGTCGTATGCAGTCCTGATTGTGGCGCTCACCTGCACGGCGCCAAACACGCATACGACCATCATTGGCACCAAGGCAGAAGCGACTCTCATCGCTGAGGACGACACGTCTCCATTCGTCCCTCCATTCACGCCTGTCGCGACACCACTGGAGGCGGGCTGCACGATGTTGGGGCGTGAGCGGAAGACGGCCTAACGGTGTGCGGGACCGTAGCCCAGCTTCATGGAGACGGTTGCGAATGGTCCTCGCCGATACCCCAGGTGCAACAGTGTCCCTAATTTGCTGGGAAGTGGCGGTGCGGTCCCCTACGGCACTGCGTAGGATCCTACGGTCTTGGCGTGCATCCGTGCGTCGCTGCGGTCCGGTCCCAGGTCGACGGGCACGTGCACCTTCCGCCGACCACTGGCGACAACATCGATGTACTGTGGAGACCTCACGCCCCACGTGTTGAGCAATTCGGCGGTACGTCCACCCGGCCTCCCGCATGCCCACTATACGCCCTCGCTCAAAGTCCGTCAACTGCACATACGGTTCACGTCCACGCTGTCGCGGCATGCTACCAGTGTTAAAGACTGCGATGGAGCTCCGTATGCCACGGCAAACTGGCTGACACTGACGGCGGCGGTGCACAAATGCTGCGCAGCTAGCGCCATTCGACGGCCAACACCGCGGTTCCTGGTGTGTCCGCTGTGCCATGCGTGTGATCATTGCTTGTACAGCCCTCTCGCAGTGTCCGGAGCAAGTATGGTGGGTCTGACACACCGGTGTCAATGTGTTCTTTTTTCCATTTCCAGGAGTGTAGTTCACTCATAGCGAGCGAGAGAACATGAAAAATCTTCCGCGTAGTTTAAGAAGGCTAGACATAAAATTGCAGGTGGCATAAAATGATAGTGGTAGGGGCATGTGAGTCACATAAAAATGAACTTCTACTCGTCTTCTGTCTTTTCCGATTACGTTGAAACTTTGCTGATTTGTTGTGCTCGCACCTGTGACGGTTAGGGCTAAGAATCACTTAACCATCCTTTTAAAATTTTGTGTATACGCTACCAATTACTTGCATAATTATTTGTATAAAGGTTTGTAGGCATAATATATCCCGAAAACCTCTAGGGATGGGTGTGGGAGCGAAAGGACGAGACACACAAGACTATTCGATAACAGCCGATATTGGTATCAAATTCATTGCTTCTGGGGTCTCTACGCTTGTTAGTCATGTTGGCGTTTCATCTCTGGAGGTGTGGATAATGAGGGGAGAGGACAGAGAGGACAGTGATATATCAGCATATCTCTGTAGCGCCTGAACATATTTCTACCAAAATAGGCACACGTATCACTTGCTGCCTGTACTGTGACACTTACACACTACTAGCTCTCCTATGACTGAGGGCTTGGAGCGAAAAGACGTGACGTAAAAACGTAAGTGAGGGGTGCCTAGAGCAATTTCAACAAAATTAGATGTATACACTATGTGATCAAAAGTATACGGACTCCCCCGAAACCATACATTTTTCATATTAGGTGCATTGCGCCGCCATCTACTGAGAGGTACTCCATATAAGCGACCTCTGCAGCCATCAGATATCGTGAGAGGGCAGGATGGGGCGCTCCGCGGAACTCACGCACTTCTAACGTGGTCAGGTGATTGGGTGCCCACACTCCTAAGCATTGCTAGGTCCACGGTTTTCGATGTGATAGTGAATTGCATACGTGAAAGGACACTTACAGCGCAAAAGCGTACAGGCTGACCTCTTCTGTTGAATGACAGAGACTGCTGACTGTTGAAGAGGGTCGTAACGTGTAATAGGCAGACATCTATCGAGACCACCACACAGGAATTCCAAACTGCATCAGGATCCACGGCAAGTACTACGACAGTTAGGCGGGAGCTGAGAAAACTTGGATTTCATGGTCGAGCGGCCGCTCATAAGCCACACATCACGCCGGTAAATGCCAAACTACGCCTCGCTTGGTGTAAGGAGCTTAATCACTGGGCGACTGAACAGTGGAAAAACGTTGTGTGGAGTGACGAATCACGGTGCACGATGTGGCGATCCGATGGCAGGGTGTGGGTACGGCGAATGCCCAGTGTGCGTCATCTGCCAGCGTGTGTAGTGCCAACAGTAAAATTTGGAGGCGGCGGTGTTATGGTGTGGTCGTGTTTTTCATGGAGGGGGCTTGCACCCCTTGTTGTTTTGCGTGGCACTATCACAGTACAGGCCTACATTTATGTTTTAAGCACCTTTTTGCTTCAAACTATCGAAGAGCAATTCGGGGATGGCGATTGCATCTTTCTTCACGATCGATCACCTGTTCATAATGCACAGTCTGTGGCGAAATGGTTACACGTCAACAACATCCCTGTGATGGACTTGCCTGCGCAGAGTCCTGACCTGAATCCTATAGAACACGTTTGGGATGTTTTGGAACGCCGATTTCGTGCCAGGCCTTACCGACTGACATCGGTACCTCTCCTCAGTGCAGCACTCTGTGAAGAATGGGCTGCCATTCCTCGAGAAACCTTTCAGCGCCTGCGAGAGTGGAAGCTGTCATCAAGGCTAAGGGTAGGCAAACACCATATTGAATTCCAGGATTACCGATGGAGGGCGCCACAAACTTGTAAGTCATTTTCAGCCAGGTGTCCGGATACTTTTGATCACATAGAGTACATGACTCGTTATTTGTATAAAAGTACTATGGCAGTAAGATAGCACCACTACCAGAAGGGGTGGGGATGACAGCGAGAAAGTGTGACATGTACAAACGTCAGAAAACTAAGTATGTAATTTCTTTCCTATAGTTATTTTACGTGGTATACTTTTAAGGTAAAAAGTGCAATCTGTCTCTCAGAATTATATTTCGTGGTCAAAGATGATGACACACGACACAATATCGCAGACACATTTAGTGGAGAATCAGTTCCAGTTGCGTCTTCCTAGCAATACGTGTCTGTGACTTCGAATCGCTGCCGGTATGTATTTGGGTCGTCGTCACAAACGGTGCCCATGTTAAGCACTTTTAATCAGTTGAAAAAGTGGAGAGAAGCTCTATCCACTGAAATGTGTCCGCTTTCTATATGTCTTACAGTCTTCTGAAACGCTGCAGGTACTTACGAATAATCCTGCATGAATGGCATTAACGAGTCTCATTTATTACATAATAATCTACACTATACATTTCGGACGATTACACGTTCGTCATCAGGTGGATTTTATGTCACTTAATAACGTATTCTCAGTAACGATCCATTCATGTAACCTGACTTCATTAAGCTTCAACCTCTCGAAACTGTACACAATGAAACAGCCGTCTTTTTCTCTATCTGTGACGTCGCAGCTCTTTCTTTCTACCATATGGCGTAAAATTATTCAGATTTTGCGGAACAACTTTTGTGATCCTTTGCCCTTGCTGCCAGCGCGGAACGTTTAAAAACATGTTGCTGAGGTAGTTTTTTTCCTGACAGACCTATTCCGTACCCACTGCGAAGAAACTATCCGAGTGTGAATGTGACGGAAATCGGTAGATGTGTGTACATGTACAGACAAACAAATGATCACATAATTTCAGAAGAATTGGATGATTTGTTCAAGAGGAATAGCTTCAAAAATCTAGAAAACAACGTGTTGATACACCTCTGGCCGTTATGCAAGCAGTTATTCGGCTTGGCACTGGTTGACCAAGTTGTCGGATGTCCCCGTGAGGAATATCGTGCCACATTCTGTTTAATCGGCGCGTTAGATTGTCGAAATCCCGAGCGGGTTGGGCGTACCTGCCCATAATGTTCCAAACGTTCTCAATTGGGGAGAGATCCGGCGACCTCTCTGACCAAGATAGGGTTTGGTAAGCAGGAAGGCAAGCGCTAGAAACACTCACCGTGTGCGGATGGGAATTATCTTGCTGAAATGGAAGCTCAGGGTGGCATGTCATGAACGGCAATAAAACAGGACGTAGAACATCATCAAAGTGCCACTGTAGCTTAACAGCGCCGGGGATGATAACCAAAGGAGTCCTGCTCCGAAAAGAAATGGGACCCCAGACCACCACACCTGGTGGCTAGCTATACGGACGATGATAGTGAGGTCAGTACCCCATTGCTCTCTGGTGTATCTTTAGACATGTCTTCCCTGATCGCCGGGGTTCAGTTCTGCTCCAGTCAATGAGATTCTACGCTGATGAAGTGTCTGGAGATGCCCCAGACAGCGTTTGGATACCAACCTGACTGTTGCTCGCCATACAGCCCGACAATCAGGAGTGCTGGTCTGGGGTGCCGTTTCCTTTCATAGCAGGATCGCTGTGATTGTCATCCGCTTCAGTATAATACGGAAACTGGAAAAAATTTGGCACATAACCCTGAAGAGGACATCTAACAAATCCATCAATCAGCGCCAAGTTGAATAATTGCTTGCGCAAGGGTCAGAGGTGAATCATTGCATTACTGATTTGCTCATTTTGGGACGGGTTCTCTCTTGAATTAATCAATAAATTTTTCCGAGATCATAATCATTTGTTTGTAAGTACATTAAAATCACATCTTCAGATTCGTGTACCATTCGGATAATTCACTCGTGGTGTGTCTTGACATGCAACACAGCGTGAGTGAGTTTGGTAATAGGTTTTGTCTACTTTGAATCGATATTGCCCTCTGCATACATTTGTTTGCTATGTTGATTGCTTTGTGTGACACCTGTATCTTTTATAATGATTCTAGTGCTGCATCGAATACTCTGAACCACACGTTATATCTGATGCGACGTATCTAATTCAGTGTGTAAGCCCTAAAATATGGACAAGGCAAGATTACTCGTTTATGTGACAATTCTATTGCCTCTCTTGTGAGGTGCCTGTTTTTGCCTCCAGTACTGCACATAGGATCGGCTCTACAATTCTGCAGATGTTAAAGAGTTAGGAATCCATATGCTATTTGTACTTCATTTGTTGACTTACAACTTCATACGTGAATCCAGTTGTCGCTGCACTGCCATTGTGGAAAGTCCTCACGATAGAATGCTGTGGCAGTTAATTAGTTACGTGTTCCACAGATTATTTGAACCATTCATTTATAAAAATGATGTGTAACGAGTCAATTTACAGAGCATGTATACATGTGTTGTGTTAACATTAGTGAACACGTTAGTTTTTAGAACTACTCATACAACTATATTTGAAAACAATTTTTTAAGGGTAGCAATTTTTAAATAGAAATTCATCCTTGCAATTCAAGGAGTTGCCCAGGACTAATGATTTTAGGTTAGATTTAAAATATGATTTGCTAGCTGTCAGATATTTTGCATTATTCGGCAAATGATCAAAGATTTTAGTTCCTGCGTATTGAACTCTTTTCTGAGCTATTGACGGCTGCGGTAATTTGTAATAAAGGCCATTTCTCTCTCTAGTGTTGTACGTATGGACCTCACTATTTTTCTCAAATTATGGTGGATTATTTATGACTAATTTCATTAGCTAACGTATGTATAGTGACGTCACAGTTATAACGTCCAGCTCCTTGATGACACCCATGAATGAACACTACATATTATTTCTGCTGCCCGCATTTGTGCAATCATTTCATTCCTTCTAAGTGCTGAATTAACAAGGAAAATTATTCCATAAAGTGTTATTGATTGGAAATTTGCGAAGTGTATTAGGAGGTTCATTCTTTCGTTTCCAAGATCAGCATTTATACGAAGAGCAAAAGTAGCTGCACCTAATTGTTAAGTTCAGTATTTTGTTTCTTCCAATTCATGTTTTGATCAATATGTACACCCAAAGAGTTGAAGCATTCTGACCTATTAAGTATTTCTTGTTCATGTGCTGCATAAGTTGCTGGCGTAATTATATTTGTTGTACAAAATAGAATACGCTTTGTTGTCTCAAAATTATAGGACAGTCCGTTTCAGTGAACCACTGAATAATCCTTTGAAAAACTTCATTAACAATCTCTTGTGTTGCTTTCTCCCTAATGGGATTTATTGCAAAGCAAGTGTTACTTGCATTAAGTTCGAATTCAACCTGTTGAATGTTAAGCGCAAGGCCATTCACGTATATGAGTATAAAGAATAGGAGTGGACACAATATTGAAGACTTTGAGACTCCTTTTACGACTCCTGCATATTCACAAATATTTTCTACCCTCTCAACATTGTTTGAATTATCCACCACAAAATCTTGCATTCTCTTTGTTAAGCGTGCTTGAAACCAGCTGTGTATGAAGTCGTCAGTTCGATAAAACTTTTCTATGAGAGTAACAAGATATACGCAATCAAACACTTGGAAAAATCGCAAAAAATATCAACTGGCGAAATTTTATTATGTGAGGCTTGTACTATTTGGTGAGTGAATGTATAAACAACAGTCCTAGTGGGGCAACCCTTCTGGAATCCAAATTGTGATACGCAAAGCAATCTATTCTGCTTGAGAGAAGACGACTCTTGAGTACATTACTCTCTCGAATATTTTGAAAAAGATGTTAGTAAGGCTACTGGGGGATAACTGTTTAAGTCTTTCTTGTCACCTCTCTTGTGAAACGGTTTAACAGCTGCATTATTTGAAATAGCGCGGAAAAATTCTCTGTATCAGTGAAGTAGTACATATGTCACTAAGGACACTACTTGTTAACTTCGAACAACTTTTCATAATTCGAGTTGAAATTCAATCAACACCACACTAGCTTTGTTTTTTTTTTTTTGAATTTTTGTAGTTCTATTAATATCAGCGAAGGATGCTGGTGCTTCTTCCGGTTGCTTAAAGTTATGTGGAATGACATTTTCAATACATTCTGAGGCTTAGCGTCATACACGGTGTCTACTGAGATCGAACGTAACAGCAGTGAACAGGCGTGCTGTATGAGTCACGCGCAGGACACGTGGCGTCAGATGTCCGAGTGTACGTAGTTTCTATGTGATCAGGTAGAGGTCACTAGCTGTCGGACACTGAGCTGCGGTCAAAATATTGTCATTATTATTTGCAGCATTGTTTGTTTAACTTTCTGATTGTTTATTAATTACTATTATTATTGTGCTTAGTTATGAGAGTGAATGAAGATGTGAATGTGAAATAATGTTTCATGTAAAGTTTTTATGCAATACATTGAAGTAGCTGCTCTCGTGAGGAATGTTCGAGAATGACGTGTGTGTTAGTCATTCGCACCGGGGAATTTCTTGTAAGCTATTTCGTCAATTTATGGTACTGGGGAAATGAGATAACGACTTCGGTAAAGTAGTTTTGTTAAGAGGGAGTTAATTTTATATTTGTGGGTTTTCAGAATTTATTTATGTTATTTTACTGTTACGCTTCACTGAGAAATTTTAATTGGTATTGCGTAGACGCGAGCATTTGTGCAGGTTTGGTGCTGCTTTTCGATTGGCTGTGATGTTTCTCTGCCGATGAAAAATTAGCATATTCGCGCGTATTTTGGGAATTGGAAACTTTTTTTGTGTGAAGAGATGATTAGAATTGGGGATTGGATCTCATAATGATCAGAGCTATCAATACGTGCTCCGATGAAAATTATTAATATTGTGAGATTCCGGTACCGAAATGTTTGAGTAGTGCCGTTACAGTGTGGAAGAGAGATCGATTTAATGCACAGTGCCAAATTCAGAACATTCGGTAAAAAGTGAATTAAATAAATTCCGCGTGGTGTGTTGCTTACTTGCGAATGAGAGAATTTCGTTACGTGAGACTGATTATAGCAACATTTGGCCGAGCTATTGTAAAAGAAAAAATCCATTTGTAAACTTTCTGTGAAGCATAACTAATAATTACCATAAACTGGCCACGGTCATGAATGATGTGTGCGTGTAGACTTTTCCGACAATGTACAGCTTAGAGTAAGTCTTGGTAGTAACTGGTGGGTGCAAGCTTACCGTAACGGAGTGAAATTTTACAGACATAAATGATTTCAATTAGCTATTATTAACTTTTCATCAACAATACAATTTTTAGTGCGACTTGCGTTTACGAGCTATACAGCTATTTTTTTCTATAGCTTTTTCCGGCTGAGAACTGCAGTTTAGTAACTTAGAGGAGGCGTGAGAGTGAGAAGAGATTAACCACAAGGTAGGTCGAACTTTATTCACAGCAGCACCGCACCGCATCGCCGAAATTCTAGTGCTTCTTCAACCAAACCATTTAATCCTGTTTTTGCTTCTACATCTAGAAAGTGATTATTAAATGTACTCGCAGCTTGTGAATTATCAGTTACAACAGGATCACAAAAGTTTAATTGTTGAGGGGTCTTGTATACTGATTGGCTGTTGCAGCTGCCATTTGATATATGCCATATAACTCTAATTCCATTAGAACTACTGACAGCCTTGGGAGAGCCAGTCCTGACAAAATTCTACCCTCTGGTGAGCAAGATGTATGAGACAGGGGAAATACCCTCAGACTTCAAGAAGAATATAATAATTCCAATCCCAAAGAAAGCAGGTGTTGACAGATGTGAAAATTACCGAACTATCAGTTTAATAAGCCACAGCTGCAAAGTACTAACACGAATTCTTTATAGACGAATGGAAAAACTAGTAGAAGCCGCTCTCGGGAGAGATCAGTTTGGATTCCGTAGAAATATTGGAACACGTGAGGCAATACTGACCTTACGACTTATCTTAGAAGAAAGATTAAGAAAAGGCACACCTACGTTTCTAGCATTTGTAGACTTTGAGAAAGCTTTTGACAATGTTGACTGGAATACTCTCTTTCAAATTCTGAAGGTGGCAGGGGTAAAATACAGGGAGCGAAAAGCTATTTACCATTTGTACAGAAACGAGATGGCAGTTATAAGAGTCGAGGGACATTAAAGGGAAGCACTGGTTGGGGAGGGAGTGAGACAGGGTTGTAGCCTCTCCCCAATGTTATTCGATCTCTATATTGAGCAAGCAGTAAAGGAAACAAAAGAAAAATTCGGAGTAGGTATTATAATCCATGGAGAAGAAATAAAAAACTTTGAGGTTCGCTGATGACATTGTAATTCTGTCAGAGACAGCAAAGGACTTGGAAGAGCAGTTGAACGGAATGGACAGTGTCTTGAAAGGAGGATATAAGATGAACATCAACAAAAGCAAATCGAGGATAATGGAATGTAATCGAATTAAATCGGGTGATGCTGAGGAATTAGATTAGGAAATGAGACACTTAAAGTAGTAAAGGAGTTTTGCTATTTGGGGAGCAAAATAACTGAGGATGGTCGAAGTAGAGAGGATACAAAATGTAGACTGGCAATGGCAAGGAAAGCATTTCTGAAGAAGAGAAATTTGTTAACATCGAGTATTGATTTAAGTGTCAGGAAGTCTTATCTGAAAGTATTTGTATGGAGTGTAGCCATGTATGGAAGTGAAACATGGACGATAAACAGTTTGGACAAGAAGAGAATAGAAGCTTTCGAAATGTGGTGCTACATAAGAATGCTGAAGATTAGATGGGTAGATCACATAACTAATGAGGAAGTACTGAATAAGACTGGGGGGGGGGGGGGAAGAGAAGTTTGTGGCACAACTTGACTAGAAGAAGGGATCGGTTAGTAGGACATGTTCTGAGGCATCAAGGGATCACCAGTTTGGTATTGGAAGGCAGCATTGAGTTTAAAAATCATAGAGGGAGACCAAGAGATGGATACACTAAACAGATACAGAAGGATGTAGGTTGCAGTAGGTACTTGGACATGAAGAAACTTGCACAGGATAGAATAGCATGGAGAGCTGCATCAAACCAGTCTCAGGACTGAAGACCACAACAACAACCACAACTCTAATGTTCGCAGCTCGTGGTCTAGTGGCTACCGTTGCTAGATCACGGGGTGCCGGGTTCGATTCCCGGTCGGGTTGGGGATTTTCTCTACCTCGGGACTGGGTGTTTGAGTTGTCCTTATCATTTTATCATCATCGCCATTCGTGAGAGTTGCTAGATTGAACTGAGTTAAAAATTGGACTGTGTGAAAATTGGGTCTTTGTATGGACGCTGATGACCACGCAGTTGAGCGCCCCTCAAACCAAACATCGTCATAATATATCTTTAATATTTTTACTCTCATTGTTAATATCTTCCGGGATGTACATATTTCTTGCCACTTTAATAACTCCCCTTAAAATATAATTTTTTTGTAGTATGCCACTAACGTCGGATGTTGACTTATTCTGGTCCTTATAAAAATTTCCGTTATCCTCTTACTTGAAATTTTGATTCGCTTACTTTTCCACGGTTTCCTTCTCTCCATTTTTTTGTGGATCTTCTTAATAACCTTTGCTGTGTCGTCCAACAAGACACAGGCAGGGCAAGAGTACCACAGGCGCAAAGATGTGAGCTGGTTCCAGTGACATAGAGACTTGCCTCTTGCGCGAGTTCCAGCAACGCCACGAAAGACGCTGAAGATGAAGACATCGACTTCCCCTCCGTCAATTTCCAGCCGAGTGCAATCCGCTTATGACCGGACGACAATGGACAAAAGCCTACTCGGAAGATAGAGGAGCAGCTCTCGCCCACTTGCTTAGAGATCGTCCAGGACTGACTTAGACAGGGAACGTCGTTTAGTGAACTCTTAGAAGTGAACAGTTGGTGTAAATTGCATTTGCTACGTACAGTGTAGTTTAGCTACGATTATTTGCATTTAACCATTGAGGGCGTTTTCTTCGTGTTATATCACAGGCAGTGTTGCAGACTTCATTATTCAACTAGCCACCAAGATAAGTAAGCCTTTTTAACTGATTGGTGTGACTTTATTACTAATTTGTTCGAATGTTGTAGAAGCTTCTTCGTCCTATTCTACTATCTGGCTCTGGGGCATAGCTGTGTAATAGTGGCAGTGAGAAACTGTCTTAGCAGTGTACTGCACCAGAAGCCGTTTCACGAACTCACAAACTCGGCCTGCCGTAGCAATAGGGGAAACTCGGCTTCCACAGCAGTAGCGACGAGTCCTTTACAAAACTAGCGAAGAGGATTTACAAAACGTTTTTAGGAAAGAAACTTTCAATATTGACACAAATATACTATAGAATAAAGTGAATTTAACATTGCCATATGTTTTAATATGTACATCGCCCCATACCATCCCCTTCGGCTTGCTCTTAAAACACTATATCCTGCTTTGAACGAACCTGTCTCACGACTATAAGGTGCCATATCGTTCATTTTCGTTAACAGTGCAAAATGTTGAGGTACTCCATTAACAATGCGGTACACATTGTTTTAGTCTGACTGCTGTCTACAAAAATGCTATGAGGCAGCATCCTATTATCTTGCCGCACAAGAGTTGGGAAACTGATTACTGAAATTAGATGAGAACACGCAAATGATTGTTCTAGCACATTTTTCCTGTCTATATATTTTAAGAATCTACGTTGAAATCGCCACAAACTATTGTTTCTTCTTGTCTGACAGGTAGCTCAATACAGCATCTGGATTTCTCATAACTGAAAGTTTCCCAAGGAGAATCTGTAGACTGTTACAATCATCAGAGAAGTATTCTTCAGTAACAGCTCACGAGCACAACCTCTGAGGTTCTGAGCAGCAGAAGACCAATTTGTTTTAATATTTTTGACTGTGTCCAATTTTAAATATGTAGCTACCCTTCCTCTTTCCAAATTAACTGTAAACAGTCCCTCCCTGATATTTAACTTCTCCATCCGTGTTGCTTTATGGTGTAGTACATCTATCACTTCAGAATTTTCCACATCTTGTTCTGCTGTAATTTATTTCAGTACTGTCTGTCTGTCACCTAACTTGGAAAATTTGCCCCTTTGACTCCAATAATCACAGGTATTTTTCTTGTGTGCTCGTGGCTTCCCTATTCCTTCTGCAACATTCTCAGCTAATCTTTCCTGCCCCCTCCTATTCAGGTGCATGCAATTATTTATGTATCCCCTCTCCCAATTGCAGCAACATACGCAGCACAGATACGAAACTATTTCAGTCAAAAGCAGTCCATTCAACTCTTCTTTAACAGAGCTAAGAGCCGTATTAATCCACGGCTTGTTATGGTACGGAATAACTCCACAAACCCACTTGAATGTGTGCCGTTGCTTCTCTTATTTTCTCGAGATCACTTCTCTGTCACCTGGCTTAACTTGACACCAGATTTATCGATGCTTGAGACGTGGTATTCTACATCTAGTTTTTCGTGTAGTACTCCGTCTGCGCCTCTCCGTGACTGCTGTCTGGCAGTACGACTTTTTCTTTCTAGATGATTTTTCTACCGTCCTAGCCTTAAAGTCGTTCCTACGAGTGTGCTGCACTCTACTTTGCTCAAAACCTGGTTGAAGCTTTTCTTCTTTTGCAGGTAACAAGTCAAACTGATTGCTACCCAAAATTTGAAATGAAGTTTCCTCGGTTTTCTCCTTTTGCCTATTACTTGTTATCTTTTTCTGCCTCCCATTGTCATTTTCCAAAAACGACATTTCTAGTTATGACTGAGGGACACTTATCATTCTTCGCTGGTCTACGATTTTCTATGATCTAAAACTCCATGAAGCAGTCTCATCTGACACTTCATTGGATTTACAATTACAGTGACCCAAGTGAAACACCAACCCACAGTCCTGACATGCGGCTCCCATACTAACAAATCAACGACAACATCCATCTTTGCCACACATGACGCTACTTTTGCAGTAAACTAAGACGCACTACAACACGCATAAACTGTACGAGGAGCTTAACGCTCAATTGGAGTTGTCACTTCTTCGTATCATAAGCAGTGTTGTGGAGTCCAAAAGGATACTGCTTTGTTTTATCCGTGAAAAGTAATTTATTTTACTTTCGACACAAATGCTTATTCATAGATTTCATACTGCATGCACTAAAATACAAAACATCAGCGTAACTCAAAAAAATTACAAATAAATCAGAAATGAAAATGTGTTTATGTAACCCTGCAAGACAGCGAAGGGAAATGAAACATAAAAATTCAAACTAATGTAGTGTATTAGAAATAAGATGAAGTAGTGACAGACCGCTGTAAGATGCGGCGTGAAAAATTAGCAGTATACAATGAACTTCACTTAGGAATTGATCCACAGTTTCTCGCAAATATTCAATATACAATCAAGATCTCGTTTCCACACTCTTTACATATCACTGAACGACAGGTTTGTCAAATTGGACGACTCCTTCAGGTACAATACCCTGGTCGGTCTTATTATTGCTGGCGTAGGGACATAGTGCAGATCGTTTCCTCTTTCAGCCAATAATGGGTATTCTTGGCTTTCGGATACTTTTAGTCTAAGTTTATGAGATTGTTACTCTCTCTCCAGAAAACTTAATTAAATCACTGGCGTATATGAATGAGAGCTCGAAGCCATGGCAACCCTGAAAATAAATGAAAAAACTAATTAAACGTAAAAGTGAATTGATATTTAGTTGTTAAGTAACCTCTGACCATGCAGAAAACACAAACACATACCGTTTCGTGAAGTTAATAGTGGTATCACACGAACTTTCCAGCTGTGCACTGAGAAAGCGGGCACCTCGGAAATGCTTATAGTTATGTCTGCAGGTCGGTTATCACCTGCCAACAACGTAAATGGAACCGCTAACAACAAAATAACGAACAGTGAAATTGCAGGCATGTACAGTTTCACTGGTATCGAAAAAGAACCCACAGCTCTGTTTGAACGTTAAGTATGACTGGAAAATTCAAACATAAATAACTTCCAAACCAATTCACTTTAAATTTCAAGACTTTCACTACAATGTTTGAAGCTGCTTTACAATTCCGTTAACAGAACCCACAGAACGTAAGATTTTCTTCATTGTACCAAAAATTTTGATGCAGCGGTTTTGTAGTGATTCGAGAATTTCTGCGTACATTCTAGAATCACTCGGCCTTCCACCGTCTCAAACACACGGTATTTTGGATGTGAGTGGGAAAAAGGAACCCTATCTACTGCGCGTCACCTGTCTATGTGTGCAGGTCTAAAGTTTGTCGTGAGAAGACTGTAGACACGGCGGTCGAACGCCACCGACAAGTACTTGTCGGTCGATCCATGGAAGTCGTAGTGAAAGCACACGGAAGAACCAAGGAACGTCTGTGTTATTCTGTGCTGTTTTGTAACGGTGACTATTGTTAGTGACAAAAGAACAGTTGAGTTCAGAAGACTTTTAACTAACTCGTAACACAGACTTACCAGAGGGAAGATATGTTTATGATTTCTGTGGTTGTTAAACCAACTCTGTTGTAAACATATCTTAATGTCTAATGTGGCCTGCCGGTGTGGCCGAGCGGTTCTAGGAGCTACAGTCTGGAACCGCGAGACCGCTACAGTCGCAGGTTCGAATCCCGCCTCGTGCATGGATGTGTGTGATGTCCTTAGGTTAGTTAGGTTTAGTTAGTTCTAAGTTCTAGGCGACTGATGACCTCTGAAGTTAAGTCGCATAGTGCTCAGAGCCATTTGAACCATTTTGACTAATGTGAGACGACACGGGTGACTTACAAGATATCGAATATTTATGTGAGAAATTATAATTACGTTCTTTGTGTAAATTGAAATATACCGAGAGTGAACTAAAAGTATTCTTCGAGTACCCACTTATTTCACGAGTAAAGAGGGAGTGTTATATGTTCCTTTAACTTGCATCATTCTTCGGAGAAGGAGTTTTTAAGAGATTGACGTAGCCGGCTACCCAGAGAAGAAGATCGGCTGAGCATACCAAGTAAGTCGGCTCATGTAAATGAAGTGGGAAGGTTGCAGTCTCGCTTCACATATTCTTGTCGAAAAAAAGTTAGAGGTTCCGTATTGATTTGTACCATAGGACGATTCACGAGCGACTTCTCGAGGCACTAAATTGTTCCACAAAGCCCTACGCAAATCTTGGGAACTGCATAATCCTCGTTGGCTCACAATTTTGGCAACCAACCAGAACAACTCGAGTACTCCTATTCTCCCTGTAATACTTACGTCTTCTTGTAGAATTGCTGAAAGCAGTTTATAAAAGATACTCTGAATTTACGAAACCAAATTTACTTTAAATAAAACGCAATACGAAGTTTCACCAGAAGTTGAACAGTAATTAGCCGGCCCAAGGGGCCAAGCGGTTCTAGGCGGTACAGTCTGGAACCGAGCGACCGCTACGGTCGCAGGTTGGAATCTTGCCTCGGGCATGGATGTATGTGATGTCCTTAGGTTAGTTAGGTTTAAATAGTTCTAAGTTCTAGAGGACTGGTGACCTCAGAAATTAAGTCCCTTAGTGCTCAGAGCCCTTTGAATGCTAATTAACGTCAAACATTTCTTCTAGCTGCCTTTATACAAGATGGTCCATGTTTCACTTCCATACACGGCTACACTCCATACAAATATTTTCAGAAACGACTTCCTGACACTTAAATCTATACTCGACGTAAACAAATTTCTCTTCTTCAGAAACGCTTTCCTTGCCATTGCCAGTCTACATTTTATATCATCTCTACTTCGACCATCATCAGTTATTTTGCTCCCCAAATAGCAAAACTCCTTTACTACTGTAAGTGTCTCACTTCCTAATCTAATTCACGCAAGATCACCCAAATTAATTCGACTACATTCGACTATTCTAGTTTTGCTTCTGTTGATGTTCATCTTATATCCTCCTTTCAAGACACTGTCCATTCCGTTCAGCTGCTCTTCCAGGTCTTTTGCTGTCTCTGACAGAATTACAATGTCATCGGCGTACCTCAAAGTTTTTATTTCTTCTCCATGGATTTTAATTCCTATTCCGAATTTTTCTTTTGTTTCCTTTACTGCCGTTCAATATACAGATTGAATAACATCGGGGATATCGAAGATAAATTTTAAATATTTTGACGAAATTTCCATTTAATATAGTCATGGTCTAAAATACTGTGTATGACAAGAGCATTATTCAGTAGTCACACATTAAACCATCTTTGCGGTTGGTCGGACCCCCTTGGCCCTTACAACAGCCTTCATTCTGTTACGCATGGAGTCGATCGATTTTCTAATGCTACTGATGTCAGTTTCATGGAGACACACTTTCACAATCACCTCCAACAGCTTCTGTTTTGTTGCAGGCTGCTTCTTCTAAACTGGATTCAGACCAGGCGAATTTCCTGCCCCCGTAGTTCTCTGACACCCAGTTCATTCACGACGGAACGAATCTGAAACGATATGTAACACCAGTAACGTTGGAAACTGTATTAAAATTATAAAATAATCAAACCTCACCTTCTTTATGTTTGACGTGGAGCCAGAACCTGTTGTGAAATCGCCACTGCTCATCCAGGAAAGCATCACGTGCAGTGAACATCACAAGGTGCCGAATTACAATTTCTTACCCATCGCTATACATTGTTCGCTGAACAAAGTACAGCCTTCCAGTGCCTTGGTAGGTCACTGCTCCCAATACCAGTACCCACGGAACATGTTTCGTGGTTCGTACAAGGCAGCAGGATCCACCTTTCATTGGGTTCACATCTGACCAACTGTGGTCTGTCACTCATCAAGGAAAATCGATTTTTATGTGAAAACGCCACAATTTTCCGTTCAATTGCCGTGCTTAGTCAACGAAGAATTCTGTTCTCTCGGGGCGAAGAAATACGTGGTAAACGCTTTGTGGCAATTTTTTTGCTTTGGCTATCAGCTTCTACCGGTTTCGACTCATAGCTGACCTCGAACAGTTTAATCTCTTCGCCATTTCAGTGTTGCTTTGCCCTTCGTTGTGTAAATTTCTTTCTTTCTACGTATTAATTCATGAGTTTTCACCTTGACGGTAAATGCAAGCACGCACAGTAGGGAAAAAATGGTCTAGCAATACTTTCAAAGCTAGCGAACATAAAACATCAGTTTAAACAGAGCACTTTCTAAGGCAATAATAGGCATAGGAGATCACTCTCTTGCTAGGCGTTACCGCAAGGCACAACAGGTAAATAAATACATATTCGTGTGTGTGTGTGTGTGTGTGTGTGTGTGTGTGTGTGTGTGTGTGTGTGTTTGAGGTTTTCGGGCGCTAAACAGCGTGGTCATCAGCGCCCAAACGCATAGAAACAGGAACACATGCAGTGACGGGACGAAGACAGACAGCGAACAAGGAGAACGGCTAAAAGACACAGACCTGACGCAGTTACAAATCCTCACATACAGAGGCAAAACAAGAGGAGAAGAAACGCACTAAAAAGGGAAAGGAAACACAAGGAAAAGAGAACAGCAATCGAAGTGAAACAAGTAGGTAATCGTGACTGGCGGACCTCTTACCTAAAGCCTGGGCGAGCCAGTCACCCAGCAGCACATTAAAATCCTCTCCCTAAAATCCGAGGCAACAAATTGGACAGGACACAAAACCGTAAGATCTTAACCACAGTCGTTGCGTCGTCTTGCAAAATAGAGGGCAAATCCGGTGGTAAGGAAACCACCGCCCTCTGGTCAGCGAATAAAGGACAGTCAAGTAAAATGTGGCAGACAGTAATCTGGACGCCACAAGCACTGCAGACTGGGGGGTCGTCTCTGCGTGAAGATGTGTAACAAACAAAAGAACATCATTACAATAGTTTACAACAGTTGTGTAGATTCGGCCAATGACTGGCAAGGAGGCTGCGCCAGTCTAAGGTGTGGTGCGAAATAACTGCGCCTTCTGAGCCAGGAGTATCCATTCTCCTTCTGTCGAGGCATCTGGTCATAGGGAGCAGACTCCCGCCATGTATTCGATAGCGCCAATATAGCATTCCACCAGCGACATAAAGCAGCGTTGCTCGTTTCCTGGTAGCCTCGCTTGAACCAAAGATGCTTCAGCGGTCAGCTGCAGAAAAGTGGCTGTGGTTTACCGTGGCGCGTCCCAGGTGACGGATAAGGGGTCCTCACTGGCTTGCCAACGGACTTGAAGGAAATAAAATAGCTCTCGCGGACCAAACACACAACATCAAGAAACCCACTAGTGTCTGTTCTGGTATCCAGCGACTATTGGTCAGCATCTGTTCACCTAGTTGGTGCGGCTGTGAAATATGGCTTGATCTCAACAATCAAGTCTGCAATGATTATGATGTTTTTCAAAGGTCACCGCAAGTAAACTCAGCTTGAAGTGATCATGATGGAACAGAAGGAAATGAATGCATTACCCCAGGCCACAGTCAACGCACGGGATTTTCCTGGTCATCGGATTCTTAGGGACCAAGAACATCACGAGGAAAAGAATTGGAGCTTTTCAAAATCTCTTCGCAAACACTACATTGGCACTCTCAATACAAACACACTCTTGAAACTTGGAAAACTAAAACAACTCACAGACATAGTAGAAAAATTTCATATCAAAATGCTCGCCATTCAAGAGAAGCGCTTCAGAGACGAAAACCATTTCAGTACAGAAAGTTACAGGATCTACAATGGGAAACCATCTGTCAGAAGAGGTATACCATCATTGTTTGGTACAGGATTTGCTGTACATAAAATAGTCATGGATAACATCATAGACTTCAGTTCCATATCAGAACGTATTTCCACACTCTCCTTCAAATCAGGTAATAAAGCATACACAATTATTAATGCTCATGCACCAACAAATGACCATCATGGGAAAACGACGCAAGAAGTTGAAAACTTCTGGGAAGACATGGAAGAAGTAACCAACAACATTCCAGAAAAACACGTGAAAATTTTAATGGGAGATTGTAATGCGCAGTTAGGTAAAGAAAGAAAGTACAAATAAATATCTGACTAGCACTCAGCACACGTTCGTACAAACCAAAATGGAGAACACCTCATAAAAAGCCAAAATTTCAACCTCAAAGTTATCGACGAAATTTAAAAGCCAAGACGAAAACTTACAACATGAAAAGCACCCAACACCGTGTGGGGAGAACTCCAGATTGATCATATGGCCATTTCCACCAAATATACGCGGGAAGCTCTAAATGTCAGAACACGTAAAGGATTTTTCGAGTCTAATCATTATTTGCTTCAAGTTAAGATTACGGCAATCCCAAGACAGAAAAAACAGCATGAAACAAAATATTCAAACCTGATCCTGAACAATTGAAGATAAACAGGGACAAAGTTGTTGAAGAGATTAACATGCATTCAACAGACACTTGGACAGATTTTTGCGAAAACAATTCAGAAGGTAATACGATGGTCTCAACCCCATAGGAAACGAAAATATAGATGGTGGAAGGCGAATTGTGATCTAGCCATTGAAAGAAGAACACAGGCATGGAAGAAATTCAGCAGTAACAGAACATTAGAAACATGGATGGAATTTAACGAGACTCAGAAACAATCAACAAAGGAAATCAGAATAGAAAAACGGGCATATGACAACAACAGGTTGAAAGAAACTGACGAAGATTTCAAGACAAATAACACTAGAAATTTTTACAGGACATTCAAAGAATATATGAAGGGTTATCAACATCCTAGACTCTGCTTCCAAAGAACAGATGGATGCCTCGAAACGAACACGAAAGAAAATTGCTCAATCCTCAAACAATATTTTGATGAACTTCAGAATTGCAAGAAAACCCGAAAAAAAGTAATCTTCCAAAAGGCCACAGCCAACCCAGATTCTAATCCACCCACAATAGAAGAGATAGAGAGAATCATCAAACAAATGAAAAATAACAGAGCAGCGGTAGAAGATGGTATTATTGCCGAGAACTGGAAGCTCCGAGATGAAAACATCACCAAGCAAATTTGTAACATTATCTCAGAAATTTGGGTCACAGAGAAGTTGCCAGAGGAATGGAAAAGTGCTTTGATTCATCCCCTACATAAAAAGGGTCATAAGTCAGATCCGAATAGTTACAGAGGTATTTCTCTAGTACCAGTCAGATACAAAATCCTCTCAAAGGTGTTATTAAACGGTCTAGAACCACAAGCAGATCCGCAAATAGGGGAATAGTAGGCAGGCTTAAGAATAGGGAGATCAGGCATAGAACAGATCTGGAACTTGAGAACAGTTTTGAAAGTCAGACACACAAAAAGCACTGTAGTTACCTTTGTTGACTTTAAAAAAGTGTACGACTCCACAGACCGACAAACGATCTTTGACATACTGCAAGAATATGGCATCGACAGAAAAACCAGGGCAATTATACAAGAGACGCTCACAGACACGACTTCGAAGATTAAGTTCATGGGAGAAATTTCGGAACTGTTCCAGATACACACAGGTGTCCGACAATGAGATGGGCTTTGACCAGTCCTGTTTAACATAGTCTTAGACAAAATTGTCAAATAATGGGAAGAACAAGTTAAAGGAATACAGCTAGGAAGAACATGTGAAACAAGAACAATTATAAAAGACTCAATGCATGGAACGACAAACCGACACTGTACACATCATGCAAACCATGTATGAATCCGTAAAAAGAGTCGAAAAATTTAAATATTTAGGGGAATACATACAAATAGGAGGATCAAACAAGGCATCCAACATAGAACGAACAGAAAAAATCCAGAAAGCACTCAAACTCTCATGGTCACGTTATAATAAGAAAAGCATATCAAGCCAGGCCAAATCTGGACACTACAAAACAGTTGTATTACCGGAAGCACTATATGCTTCAGAAACGACCACAATTGGAGCGTCAAGCATTATAGAGACAGAAAAAATAGAACGCCAAATCCTCAGGAAAATATTCGAACCAATACACAAAGATAGCATATGGATGAAAAGACCTACCAATGAGTTATACCAACACACTGACAGACATGATCTGCAAACGCAGACTAAATTTCTACGGACACACACAGAGAATGGACACCAGACTTACAAAGAGAATCTTTGATGTGGTGAAACATTCAAGCCTTAAAACAAACTGGTATCATGAAACAGAGGAAGACATCGGGCAGCAAATGATATAACACGGAAATGAATTCAGGAACAAAAGCCCTTGATGCCTCAGGACATGTCTTACCAACCGATCGCTTCTTCTAGTCAAGTTGTGCCACAAACTTCTCTTCTCCCCAATCCTGTTCAATACCTCCTCATTAGTTATGTGATATACCCACCTAGTCTTCAACATTCTTCGGTAGCACCACATTTCGAAAGCTTCTATTCTCTTCTTGTCCAAACTATTTATCGTCCATGTTTCATTTCCATACATGGCTACACTCCATACAAATACTTTCAGAAACGACTTCCTGACACTTAAATCTATACTCGATGTTAACAAATTTCTCTTGTTCAGAAACGCTTTCCTTGCCATTGCCAGTCTACATTTTATATCCTCTCTACTTCGACCATCATCAATTATTTTGCTCCCCAATTAGCAAATCTCCTTTACTACTTTGAGTGTCTCATTTCCTAATCTAATTCCCGCAGTATCACCCGACTTAATGCGACTACATTCGATTATCCTCGTTTTGCTTTTGTTGATGTTCATCTTAAACCCTCCTTTCAAGACACTATCCATTCGGTTCAACTGCTCTTCCAAGTCCTTTGCTGTCTCTGACAGAATTACAATGTCATCGGCGAACCTCAAAGTTTTTATTTCTTCTCCCTGGAATTTAATACCTACTCCAAATTTTTCTTTTGTTTCCTTTACTGCATGCTCAATATCTAGATTGAATAACATCAGGGAGAGGCTACAACCCTGTCTCACTCCCTCCCCAACCACTGCTTTCCTTTCATGCCCCTCGACTCTTATAACTGCCATCTAGTTTCTGTACAAATTGTAGATAGCCTTTCGCTCCCTGTATTTTACCCCTGCCACCTTTAGAATTTTAAAGAGAGTATTCCAGTCAACACTGTCAAAAGCTTTCTCTAAGTCTACAAAATCTAGAAACGTGGTTTGCCTTTCCTTACTCTCTCTTCTAAGATAAGTCGTAGGGTCAGTATTGCCTCACGTGTGCCAACATTTCTACGGAATCCAAACTGATCTTCCCCGAGGTTGGCTTCTACCAGTTTTTCCATTCGTCTGTAAATAATTCGCGTTAGTATTTTGCAGCTGTGGCTTATTACACTGATAGTTCGGTAAATTTCACATCTGTCAACACCTGTTTTCTTTGGGATTGGAATTATTATATTCTTCTTGAAGTCTGAGGGTATTTTGCCTGTCTCATACA
This sequence comes from Schistocerca piceifrons, assembly GCF_021461385.2. Lineage (NCBI taxonomy): Eukaryota > Metazoa > Arthropoda > Insecta > Orthoptera > Acrididae > Schistocerca > Schistocerca piceifrons. The sequence continues at coordinate 522,501,397 of NC_060143.1, forward strand.
TCTTGCTCACCAGATGGTAGAGTTTTGTTAGGACTGGCTCTCCCAACGCCGTCAGTAGTTCCAATGGAATGTTGTCTACTCCCAGGGCCTTGTTTCGACTCAGGTCTTTCAGTGCTCTGTCAAACTCTTCACGCAGTATCGTATCTCCCATTTCGTCTTCATCTACATCCTCTTCCATTTCCATAATATTGTCCTCAAGTACATCGCCCTTGTATAGACCCTCTATATACTCCTTCCAACTTTATGCTTTCCCTCTTTGCTAAGAACTGGGTTTCCATCTGAGCTCTTGATATTCATACAAGTGGCTGTCTTTTCTCCAAGGGTCTCTTTAATTTTCCTGTAGGCTGTATCTATCTTAGCGCTAGTGAGATAAGCGTCTACATCCTTACATTTGTCCTCTAGCCATGCCTGCTTAGCCATTTAGCACTTCCTGTCGATCTCATTTTTGAGACGTTTGTATTCCTTTTTGCCTGCTTCATTTACTGCATTTGTATATTTTCTCCTTTCATCAATTAAATTCAATATTTCTTCTGATACCAAAGGGTTTCTACTAGCCCTCGTCTTTTGACCTACTTGATCCTCTGCTGCCTTCACAACTTCATCCCTCAGAGCTACCCATTCGTCTTCTACTGTTTATCTTTCCCCCATTCCTGTCAATTGTTCCCTTATGCTCTCCCTGAAACTCTGTACAACCTCTGGTTCTTTCAGTTTATCCAGGTCCCATCTCCTTAAATTCCCACCTTTTTGCTATTTCTTCAGTTTTAATCTACAGTTCATAATCAATAGATTGTGGTCAGAGTCCACATCTGCCCCTGGAAATGTCTTACAATTTAAAACTTGGTTCCTAAATCTCTGTCTTACCATTATATAATCTATCTGATACCTTTTAATATCTACAGGATTCTTCCATGTATACAACCTTCTTTTATGAATCTTGAACCAAGAGTTAGCTATGATTAAGTTATGCTCTGTGCAAAATTCTACGAGACGGCTTCCTCTTTCATTTCTCACCTCCAATCCATATTCACCTATTATGTTCCTTTCTCTCCCTTTTCCTACTCTCGAATTCCAGTCACTCATGACTATTAAATTTTCGTCTCCCTCCACTACCTGAATAATTTCCTTTATCTCATCATACCTTTCATGAATTTCTTCATCATGTACAGAGCTAGTTGGCATATAAACTTGTACTACTGTAGTATGCATGGGCTTCATGTCTATCTTGGCCACAATAATGCGTTCACTATGCTGTTTGTAGTAGCTTAACCGTACTCCTATTTTTTTTATTCATTATTAAACCTACTCCTGCATTACCCCTATTTGATTTTGTATTTATAACCCTGTATTCACCTGACCAAAAGACTTGTTCCTCCTGCCGGCCGAACTTCTCTAACTCTCACTATATCTAACTTTAACCTATCCATTTCCCGTTTTAAATTTTCTAACCTACCTGCCCGATTAAGGGATCTGACATTCCACCCTCCTATCCGTAGAACGCCAGTTTTCTTTCTCCTGATAACGACGTCGTCTTGAGTAGTCCCCGCCCGGAGATCCGAATGGGGGACTATTTTATCTTCGGAATATTTTACCCAAGAGGACGCCATCATCATTTAAGCATAAAGTAAAGCTGCATGCCCTTGGGAAAAATTACGGCTATAGTTTCCCCTTGCTTTCAGCCGTTCGCAGTACCACAACAGCAAGCCCGTTTTGGTTTGTGTTACAAGGTCCGATCAGTCAATCATCCAGACTGTTGCCCCTGCAACTACTGAAAAGGCTGCTTCCCCTCTTCAGGAACCATACGTTTGTCTGGCCTCTCAACAGATACCCCTCGTCGTGGTTGCACCTACGGTACGGCTATCTGTATCGTTGAGGCACGCAAGCCTCCCCACCAACGGCAAGGTCCATGGTTCATGGGGGGAAGGGGAACAAAAGTAGGAACGCAAAATATATGGTAAATTAGAAGAGGAAGACGGGAGCATTATGGACGGAACGATAGAAACAAGAGCTTAGTCAAAGGACGAAAAGATCTTCGGAAGAGAAAAGGAAGAAAGAAAGAAGTGACAATTATCATGAGATATTTGAGTTCAAACACTGTCCATAAGGGCAAAAATGATATGAATGAATGAAAACTGCGCAGTAAATACTGGTTCCTGAATGTATTATAGGGTTAAGGCATCAATATATGTAGTTATTTCAAATTCATTTAAACTAAAATGCAAATTGCATGCAAGAAAATGTAATTTAGTGGTAATTACCGTAGTGTCCAGAGCAGTGTGCAAAAGTAAGAGGTTTTGTTTGAGTTGTGCGTTATGTTAGTATATATTAAGTGAGAGCTATCTGTTAGGTTGTGTAAATAAAAGGAAAATAGTTGTTCTAAACGCCCAAACACACGAGTATTTTACGCCCAACGTTTCAAACTGGTGCTGTAAACATCTTTAACAGCTGTTGGAGACAGAAGTGGATACAAGTGATATGCGCTATCCAAGTTATTGGTTTACTGTATTTTCAGATCACGTAACTACTGCACAGATGATTATTCTGTCGCTCAGTTGTTCTACGATCGGAAAACGTGTTCAATAGCTGTCTGCCAGATATTTTTGTGATTTTGTACTTAGCAACATGCTGGGACATTCAGTTTAACAGTTGACGATGACTTCACTTAACAAAGGCTAATTATACCCAACACAGTTGTAATTGTTAATGGCTTAAGGCCGAAACCATGATGGTAATACAAATTCAGAATTTTTACAATCAAGTGGAGGAAATATCATTGAGACCTAGTAAGTGCTAATATCATTGCATAATTTTAAGAAATGTTTTGTTATATTACAACTTATAATGTTACGATCTGACAGGAAATTTCAAATTAACGTACCGGCTGCCTCAGCGAACGAGCGCTGCTAAAACAATGTTTTCCCTTTTTATTTGTTTATTTTTTAGGTTTCCGATCTGAGGGTCTTTGCATCCTTTTACGCAACATTTCGTATAACTATCAATACATCAGAAAAATAGGACAAAAATGTAATTCAAATTTTATGTTACAGGGACTTGGTCATAAGCGAATTATAATCAATAGCAGATTTGCCAGGATTCTTATACACTATATGTCAACGTCCTTGGCGCAGTGGTAACACTGCTCCCTGTAAGGTCACCGAAGTTGAGCACTGTCGCGCTTGACTAGCGTTTGGATTGGTGACCGTTTGGGTGTGGCTGGCGCTGTTGGTAAGCGGGGTGCACTCAGTCATTGTGATGCCAACAGTGGAGATAGCAGACTGAGAAGTAGCGGCTCTGGTCACGAAAACTGACAACGGCCTGGAGAGCGGTGCAGTGATGCCAATCATGTGAGGGTGACGCGGCGGTCGGTTGGCACCGTTGGCCCATCCGAGGCTTGTTCAAACGCAGTTTTAGAGTATAAATCATTTGCAATTTACCACATTAACATTTTTATTGATATAACAACAACTATACGGTAAATTGTAGGTAACGTCCAAGGTTGGTTAGTTGGTCGATTTAGGGGAGAGGACAAAAATCTTAGGTCATCAGTACCATTGGATTAGGGCGGGATGGAGAAGGAAGTCGGCCGTGCTCTTTCGAAGGAACCATCCCGGCATTTGCCTGAAGTGATTTAGGGAAATCACAGGCAACCTAAATCAGGATATCTGGACGCGGGTTTGAACCGTCGTCTTACTGAACCTGAGTCCAGTGTGCTAACCAATACACCACCTCGCTCTATACGTCTGAGGATGCTTGGAAATCTATCCTTTTCCTTGTAACACAAAATTTGGATTCAAATGTTTTGCCCCATTATTGTGACGTTTTGATACTTTTCGAACGGATTTTACTTTATACATTATTTACAATCTTCCGTATTAATATTTTTGTTGATGTAACAACAACAACAACAACATCAATAATGGTAGTATGGTAAATTGTAAACAACAACTAACTACACTTGTGAACCGTGGATTTATTTTCAAAATCTTTTCTTAAAGAATTTACTTTATTTACTAGCGATTCATCAAGAACATTAACACATTTAATCACACTATGTGAGCGTGGACGTAGTTGCCAGAGGGTAGCTGATGAAAACAAATTTCTTTCAACAAATGGAAATTTTAATCCTAAAAACCTTTTCCCTTTTTTTTCTTAAAAAAAAGACATTTGAAAATTATAATCAGAAAGCACCCTCAAGTTACAATTTATTCAGAGGCAGAAATAACACTTTTTTTTGACAGTACGAGCTTTCGGGCTGAGAAGCTTGCCGCTCCCTTTTAACACGGCCGTAGTCACGACCGCTCACAACAACCTCTGAAAGACTACACTGGTGCAAATCTGCAACACACCAGATTACTTTAAACTAAAACTTAACAACTCACACGAACACAAACTATGCACCCCGTAGGGGGGATGGAAACTGTACAAAACACTCACATTAAAAAATAACTTACCACCGAAAGTGCAACTTGTTTTTAAAAGAAAGCTCTTACGGTAAAAGGGTGTCAACTTTATATACTAAACTGACCATTTAAATAAAAACCCACGAAATGCAGTCCTGCATAAATATACAAACATACTCTACATTACACATATACCGCCTCTCAAGATGATAGGCAAGATAAACACATATTTCAGGAATTCGGCCTTTACACCTTAAGCAATAAATTCGTTAACACCGAATTCCTACAAACATGACAGAGGCAGCTATTATCTTATGGCAGACTGACAGACAGACAGACAGACAGAAAATGGCTCTGAGCACTATGGGACTTAACAGCTATGGTCAGTCAGTCACTTAGAACTTATAACAACTTAAACCTAACTAACCTAAGGATGTCACACAACACCCAGTCATCACGAGGCAGAGAAAAACCCTGACCCTGCCGGGAATGGAACCCGGGAACCCAGAGACAGACAGACAGGCACTAACTGCCTAACAAATGCGGACGAGAGAGAGACGAGGAAACTGGAGGCGAGAGACTGACCAAGAAACACGTAGAAGCTAACAAGTAAATGAAACAACATATCACTAATCACTTAACTTCTAATAAACTGCGGTTTCTGGCGAAGACCTGGCGCAGCACGCCCAAAACGCTCTCCCGAACCGTCCGCTGCCAGCCTCTTAATCGGACGCAGGAAGGCGCGCCGATCTCCCGTCTCACGGCGTCGCAGCTCGCACCGCCCAGACCGATGTCTTGGATTTACTCCTGTTGCTTTCGTGTCGGCCGCGAAGCCACTACCCCTCGCCATACGGCGCGGCCCACTGGACTGACGTGGCGACCTCACATGCGCTCAGGACCGACAAGTCATCTTGTGTCTCAGTGAGCGACCGACCAACCGATCGATCCAACGCCAATGACCATTGCCTGAGCAAACTCGAGCAGACTGGCAGCCTAACACATACTAGTACTCTGGACGACTGACAGACACTGACTGCCCCACACTGACCCAGCTGACCAACTGATCAGACTCGCCGCCTAGCGAGTTTTTTTTCTTTTCGTTATTGATCTTCAATTCCCCATGACGGGGGCGGGCTGGCAGCAGCTTACTACGCTGCTCTAGAGCCTACAGACTTTTTTTTAAAAAAAGGAAGAAGAACGAAACAAGAAAAAAACAGGCGCTAAAATGGTGATTTAAAGTGGAAAATGGCGTAAAAATGCGGAAAGTTAAAACAGAAAGCAAAAGGGGACGGCATTGTTGATAAAATACACAGGAGTCAGACAAGTAACATAGTAGACACACAATTAAAAAACATGGCGACAGTCTGGTTTCTGTTCGCAAGTGATAAAAAGCACACCCAGAGACAGTATGATGGCTGTTCGCTACACTTCACAAAAGACACAACATGGAGCACGCACTGGAAAAACACACTGTAAAACACTGCACGAAAAAGGCGGCACAAAGATGGCACTCCCGATCCAAGGCAGATGGGGGGGGGGGGACCTGGAGTAGGGGGAAAAACAAGGAGGGAGGAGAGGAAAAAACGAAAAGGGGGGGACCAAGGAGGGAGAGGACTAATAAAGGGGGAGAAGGGCAGACGCAAGACGGAATGAGAGGAGGCAGAGGAGGGAAATGTAAAAGGACTCGGGGGAGAGAAGGGGGCAAAGAGAGGGGAGGTGTGGAAGAAAGAGGATGGAAGGGTGGGGGGAGAGGGAGCCTGGGAAAAGGACAGAGGAAAGGAGGGGGAGTGAGGATCAGAGTTGATATGAGGGATAAATGGAGGGAGAGAGGGCATCATCCGGGAGGGGGAGCGCCTAGCGAGCTCATAGCGCCCCTTAAATGCACGTGAACAGGCTAGCTTTCCCCTCCCTTTCCCACCAGAGGGAGACACCAAAGCTGCGATTGCCACAGCGGCGCCACCGCCACAAATGGAGGTCGACTACTTCACACTACGCGCTGCGGCGCGCTGTTCAAACCAGCAATATATCCTTGTCCTTGACGCAAAACTTGAATTCAAGTGTTTTGCCCCATTGTTGTGATGTTTCGATAGTTATGCGAAACGTTCGTAGTCGGATGCAGGGACCCCTGGGTCAGAAACCTACAAAATAAATAGATAAAAAGAAAAAAAAAAGTAGTTCATCAGTGCTCTTCATTGGGGAACTCGGTACGTTAGTTTGAAATTTTCAGTCAGGTTAGAACTGAGATTTGGTCTTTGGAGGCATCTTACCAGCCGTAATCGCAGAGAATAGCTGAGGTACGACACAAAGATTCAGTCCGGCACCGTCCCTCGCTTACCCCCATGAATCTGCAGTTGGTATATTTGTGAGGAAAAGGTGAGCACAGGAATTTTCGATTTTGGGAAGCGCGGAGTCGTCTTCGGGAAAAGCGACCCCCATTAGCCGTCTGCGACGGGAGCTGGCGCACGCGGCCGAGCTGCGCTGGCGGCACGGGAGACGCTGGGTATTGAGTTTCGGTTGAATTAATCCCCGCTCCGTCGGCGGCTTACAGAAGTTCTTGCAAGAGAGACGGAATTAACCGTTCGCTGGGTCCCGGGAAGGAGCGAGTCTTCGCCCTATACGGCGCCCTTTGCTCGGCAAAGAAGGATCCAGCGCTATCGTAATACCGGTATCAGGTAGCGTACATTTAAACACTAATTTTATCCCGTTCTGGACGACGCGTGCAAATACTTCCGCTAATTAACGCTTCACCTGAGCTAAGCATCTGATACACGATTTTAATCTGTCATAAAGTTTCATAATGCCTTACACACTACTATGGAGTGAAAGATTCTCTCTCCAACATTACACCTGTTTGGAATTTTCCCATTTACTGCAAAAACGAAGACACATGAAAAAAATAAACAAATAATGCAGAATTATACAGATTTACCAAATTGAATTTATCCTCATATTGACCAACTATTTTTCCAGAACTCCATCTTCTCCTCATATTGTCTTTCTCTTCCTTCCATCAATGTGCTAAATTGCTTACGTTTTGCTGTTTTTACGATCAGAATAACAACAAAAGCTAGGAATTACGTATTTTCACTCACTGATTTCCTTTGAGACAATATACTCGTGTAGCTCCCCACTTAAAAATCGTGCGTTAAAAAAATATCAATTATAAATACGTATGGCGTTCACACATGTGTCTTTCAGGACACTATTAAAGCAACTGGAGCTATTTACAACAGCGTAACAGTATATTTATTCACGAACAAAAAAAATTGTCAACGATCCGTGATATATTCAAAGTGATACAGATATTCTCAAATACAATACAACGAATAGTGATAGGAATCTTTTACCGAAATAGGGACGAATATATCAGGTATAAAACTCTTTTATATTAAGGCCATATTTATAAAACGTCAGTCTCACAGGGGTTTTCAAATGTAGATAAAAGTTTTTTCTCCGTAAGAAGTCTTTCTATATCACTGAATTTCTTGAGCAGAAATAAGTAGTCTTTTCAAAGCCTTTAAAGACCAGCAGGTAGTCATGTTCATTATGTCAATAAATACTGCAAGAAAGCAATCTCTTATGTATTTTTATTTGAGCTCATACGCATTTCGGGCTTTCCGCATATTCAGTTAGCGTAATACATAATTGGCTCTTCAGTCAGTTCATAGTTACACACTGACAACAAACTGGATGCTGTCAGTGTTGGATCTACGTACTGGCTGAAGACCCATACATGTATTACGCTAACTGAAGATGGGTGAAACCCGAAATGTATTTTATCTTAAATAAAAATACACAGAAAAGTGGCTGATCACTGTATTTATTAATATTAACCACAGCGACGAGGCTCAATAGCCATTAAAATGGATAAATTATTGTAGTCTTTTATATATTTTATGTCCTTGAAACCTTATGCCGGCCGAAGTGGCCGTGCGGTTTAAGGCGCTGCGGTCTGGAACCGCGAGACCGCTACAGTCGCAGTTTCGAATCCTGCCTCGGGCATGGATGTGTGTGATGTCCTTAGGTTAGTTAGGTTTAACTAGTTCTAAGTTCTAGGGGACTAATGACCTCAGAAGTTGAGTCCCATAGTGCGCAGACCCATCTGAACCATTTTTGAAACCTTATGTTCGACTGACAGCTTCTACAAAATAAATCTTTTTGTGACTGTGATATATGAGTATGAAACTACCTAATTATGTGAAACTAACAGTGGACGTAATCGACCAGGAAAGAAGAGCAGCACGAAATATAAAGGGTTTTCTCGAGGAACTCTGTAACCGGAATGATGATAAATTTCACATAACGTGTGCTCGATACAGGAATGTACGTGTATCATTCGACATAATATTTAGAAAATTTCAAGAACGTGTTTCCAGGGTGGATTCTACGACATCGTTATATTTAATGAAAATGAGATAGATTGCCGCAGTTAACTCTGATTTAGAAACAACTCTGTCTCAGAAATAACGAGGATTTTTTAATCCTTGTGTCTACATTATTCAGTCGCTGCGTCATGTCCAGGATGTTGTGTTGTTGTGGTCATCAGTCCTGAGACTGGTTTGATGCACCTCTTCATGCTACTCTATCCTGTGCAAGCCTCTTCATCTCGCAGTACCTATTGCAGCCTTCGTCCTTCTGAATCTGCTTAGTGTATTCATGTCTTGGTCTCCCTCTACGATTTTTACCCTCCATGGTGCTCTCTAGTACTAAATTGGTGAACCCTCCATGCTTTAGAACATGTCCTACCAACCGATCCCTTCTTCTAGTCAAGTTGTGCCACAAAATCCTTTTCTCCCCAATCCTATTCAGTACCTCCTCATTAGTTATGTGATGTACCCATCTAATCTTCAGCATTCTTCTGTAGCACCACATTTCGAAAGCTTTTATTCTCTTCTTGTCTAAACTATTTATCATCCTTATTTCACTTCCATACATGGCTACACTCCATACAAATACTTACAGAAACGACTTCCTGACACTTAAATCTATACTCGATGTTAACAAATTTCTCTTCTTCAGAAACACTTTCCTTGCCATTGCTAGTCTACATCTTATATCCTCTCTACTTCGACTATAATCAGTTATTTTGCTCCCCAAATAGCAAAACTCCTTTACTACTTTAAGTGTCTCATTTCCTAATCTAATTCCCTCAGCATCACCCGACTTCATTCGACTATATTCCACTATCCTCGTTTTGCTTTTGTTGATGTTCACCTTATACCCTCCTTTCAAGACACTGTCCATTCCGTTCAACTGCTCTTCCAAGTCCTTTTACTGTCTCTGACAGAATTACAATTTCATCGGCGAACCTCAAAGTTTTTATTTCTTCTCCATGGATTTTAATACCTACTCCGAACTTTTGTTTCGTTTCCTGTACTGCTTGCTCAATATACGGATTGAATAGCATCGGGGAGAGGCTACAACCCTGTCTCACTCCCTTCCCAATTACTGCTAGCCTTTCGCTTCCTGTATTGTACCCCTGCCACCTTCAGAATTTGAAAGAGAGTATTCCAGTAAACATTTTCAAAAGCTTTGTCTAAGTCTACAAATGCTAGAAACGTAGTTTGACTTTCCTTAATCTTTCCCTTCGTAGGGTCAGTATTGCCTCACGTGTTCCAACATTTCTACGGAATCCAAACTGATCTTCCCCGAGGTCGGCTTCTACCTTTTTTTTTCATTCATCTTTAAAGAATTCGTGTTAGTATGTTGCAGCTGTGATTTATTAAACTGATAGTTCGGTAATTTTTACATCTGTCAACACCTGCTTTCTTTGGGATTGGAATTATTATGGTTGGTTTTTGGGGGAGGAGACCAGACAGGAATTATTATATTCTTCTTGAACTCTGAGGGTATTTCGCCTGTATCATACATCTTGCTCACCAGATGGTAGAGTTTTGTCAGGACTGGCTCTCCCAAGGCTGCCAGTAGTTCTAATGGAATGTTGTCTACTCCCGGGGCCTTGTTTCGGCTTAGGTCTTTCAGTGCTCTGTCAAACTCTTCACGCATTATCGTATCTCTCTTTTCTCCAAGGGTCTCTTTAATTTTCCTGTAGGCTGTATCTATCTTACCCCTAGTGAGATAAGCCTCTACATCCTTACATTTGTCCTCTAGCCATGCTTGCTTAGCCATTTAGCACTTCCTGTCGATATCATTTTTGAGACGTTAGTATTCCTTTTTGCCTGCTTCATTTACTGCATTTTTATATTTTCTCCTTTCATCAATTAAATTCAATATTTCTTCTGTTTCCCAAGGGTACCTACTAGCCCTCGCCTTTTTACCTACTTGATGCTCTGCTGCCTTCACTACTTCATCCCTCAGAGCTACCCATTCGTCTTCTACTGTATTTCTTTCCCCCATTCCTGTCAATTGTTCCCTCATGCTCTCCCTGAAACTCTGTGCACCCTGTGGTTCTTTCAGTTTATCCAGGTCCCATCTCCTTAAATTGCCACCTTTTTGTCCAGGATATCAAGAAAGTAATGAGAACTGGTTTTCCGGATGCTATTCCTGTATTGTTACATGAAGAGTCTATCAATTGAAGACGCAAAGCCTATAAACGTGTAGGTGATAATGTTTGTAATTTTTTTTATAAAGGTCCATGATGACCGCAAACTGCTATAAAGAGCATCTCAAATCATTTGGGTCAAGATGAAAGATGTGATTGTGATTCCACAACCAATTATATTGAGATAGGAAACCAATGATCGGAAATGCATATTTATTGTGTTGTGGACATACAAAGCTTACAGCGCGTAACAACAACGTAGCACAAAGTAGCTGTTCAAAGCGACGACAGGCAGTGTCCGTGTGTGTATTGCAAGGGCACATGTAGTTCTGCCGCACTCTCACGAATATCCCGCGTGTCTGTCGTACAGTGTAACAGACAGCGAATGATAAACAGCGTACAGCCCTGGCCACCGAACAAACGTACTACACCCAACTTTGCTCATTAGCTCGTGTGTCATGCGAAGACCGTATGCATCGCACCGGCGCATTAGCCTGTACCGCACGCTCACCACAGCTCCTGGTGACAGTTGTCCATTGGATCGCACAGCTTGTACAGACAACGCTTTCCCAATAGATGTCGTCCCAGTTGGAAGCAGTTTATCTCCGTGGATACCAACTTACCAGATACGGGGCCGGTCACACCACGCAGGGCAAAATTCACGCCAAAGATATGTCCGGAAAGAAGATGGTGTTGGTGTAGCTAATCACGCAGCAATAAGCACCCGTCAACTTGCCCATGAAACACACACTTCCAAGGTTACTGCGTAGCTGTTGCTGCTGGGACAGGTATTACACCCCTATCATGAAGAACGTGTGCAAGCACTGGTACAAACGGATTTTGAGCCCGGCGTTCGCTTCTGTCAATGGATTATCCAAGGCAGTGCTGCAGTGCCGAACTTCGTGCAGTCTGTATTGTTCACGGATGAGGCCTCATTGACCCGTGATGATGTTTCCAACCACAGGAAGAGCCATGTCTCGGGAGTGTGAACAACCTTCACTCCATCCACATCGGCGGCCACCAGTAACGATTCCCTGTCAAAGTATGGGCTGGCTTGTCCTAGATCAACTAATAGTACCTAATCTGCTACCTCCCCGTTTGATCGGTCCGCGTTTCCTGATGCTCCTGCGAGATTTGCTGCCACAAGCCTTGGAGACTGTAGCCCTTGTTGTGCGTGAAAATCTGTGGTTTCGCCGGCCGGTGTGGCCGTGCGGTTCTAAGGGCTTCAGTTTGGAACCGCGTGACCGCTACGGTCGCAGGTTCGAATCCTGCCTCGGGCATGGATGTGTGTGATGTCCTTAGGTTAGTTAGGTTTAAGTAGTTCTAAGTTCTAGGGGACTGATGACCACAGATGTTAAGTCCCATAGTGCTCAGAGCCATTGGAACCATCTGTGGTTTCAATACGACGGTGCACCAGTTAAACGTCCACGAGCACCTGTACAACACGTACCCTCACCGTTTTATTGGAAGGGGAAGTCCTGTCCCATGGCCAGCGCGATCGCCGAATCTCACACCTCTGGTCGTTTTCCTCTGGGATTACGTCAAGACGTTGGTGTATGAAAGCCCCGGAGAAATTGTTAAATCACGCTTGCTAGGGTCTACGGTGCCCGTTTCCTGGTGCAACAGACCCCAGGGATCTTTGAGAGAGTGCGACAGAACTTGACGCGCCTTTGCCATGCGTGCATTGAAAGAGGCGGCCGTCGGTTTGAAGAATTGCTTCAAATGGTTCAAATGGCTCTGAGCACTATGGGACTTAACATCTGAGGTCATCAGTCCCCTAGACTTAGAACTAATTAAACCTAACTAACCTAAGGACATCACACACATCCATGCCCGATGCAGGATTCGAACCTTCGACCGTAGCGGTCGAGCGGTTCCAGACTGAAGCGCCTAGAACCGCTCGGCTGCATCGGCCGGCCTTGAAGAATTACTATACGCTACGTTGTTGTTAAGCGCTGTATGCCTGTACGTCCATAAAGCAATAAATATGCGTTTCCGACTATTGGTTCCTTATCTCAATATAATCGGTTGTGGACTCACTATCACCCGTTTTAATTTGACTCAAAAGGATTGAGACATCCTGATTAATTCGGAACAACCTGTTACGACTTACGCCTGCTTCGTATGATGTCTAGGCGTTTGAGCTGTGCTCTAAAATCAGTCGTCTTAGCATCTTCTGTGTGCTTTAGTTTGCAAACGGCTCTGAGGACTGTGGGACTTAACATCTGAGGTCATGAGTCCCCTAGAACTTAGAACTACTTAAACCTAACTAACCTAAGGACATCACACACATCCATGCCCGAGGCAGGATTCGAACCTGTGACCGTAGCGGTCGCGCGGTTCCAGACTGAAGCGCCTAGAACCGCTCGGCAACTCCGGCCGCCTTTAGTTTGCAATTGCGAAGTCTCGTATTTGAATCTCCTCAAGGAATCTGTCTTTCACTTGTATTCCTTACAACTGATTTCAAGTGATTGTTGCATTTCGTATCGCTTCTTGTTATTAAAAGCGTAAATGCTGTAAGCAGTGTCCATGAACGGATCCGGTTTCTTTTTCTTTTTTTCTTAGTTTTATTCGTACATACTTCTTTGTTCCTTAACCACTCTGCGTAAGTTACCGAGAAAAATAAATGACGTATACAGGCATATAAAGGCTACTTGCTCAGGATGGACGAGGACGTGGGCGTCTGTAGGGTCTTTGAAACGAAATACTTTAATGAACTGAATTTTGGTATATTCTCACAACTTGGTCTACGTAAGTTATCGCCAGGGTCGGGCTGCGAGGCCGCTCGCCTGTCTGAGTGATCTACATCCACTCAATAATTCACAATTAAGTGCTTGGTAGAGGCTTCAATTAACCACTTTCAAACTATTTCTCTACCGTTCCACTCTCGAAGAGCGCGGAGGAAGACCGAACAGTTAAAGCTTTATGTGCGGACTCTGATTTATCTTATTTTTTTAATGACGATCTTTTCTCCTATGTACGTGGGCGCCAACAAAGTATTTTCGCAGTCAGAGGAGGAAGATGGTGATTAAAAGACGACGCTGCAGCAACAAAAAGTGTGTTTCAATGATTGCCACCCCAATTTACGTATCATGCCCATTGCACTCTCTCCCGTATTTAGCGATAACACAAAACGAGCTGCCTTCTTTCAGTTTTTTCGATGTCCGTCAGTCTCATCTGATGTGGATCTCACATCGCACAGCAATACTCCAAAAGAGGGCAGACAAGTCTGGTGTAAGTAGTATCTTTGGTAGACCTGTTGTACTTTCTGAGTGTTCTGCTAATAAATCACAGTCTTTGGTTTCCTCCTCCTGCAACATTATCTGTGATCGTTCCAACTGAAGTTATTAGTAATTGCTATCGCTAAGTGAACTTGATGAGCAGAGGAATAGAATCAGGGAGCAAACGGGTGACGCCTGAATTAGCTGATGGCTTGTTCAGAAGGGCATATCCACAGGCAGACGGGCTAAAACGCAAGAGCGCGAGTAGCCTCAGTTCTGCATACCAAGAGGCGGCCAGCAACCTCTACGTGAAGCTTCTCCTATGCTTCATATTGGCCCGCCTTGGTGGCCCATGTAGCTGGTTTTTGTCAGCGCATTACGGGAAAAAGTTACAATCTGGCATGTAGGCTGAGAGGAAACTCATGTTAGAAGCTCATATTGGACGTGTAGTGGAAAATCGAGAGGAAAAATTCAGAACTAAAATACTCCCTAACTGGCTACCGTCATGTATAGACGCATCATATGATAGATCTCACGAGATGATACTAATATAAAACGCCATGATAACCGTTCATTTTACGTTGTTATTCAACGTACACTTTGAGAAGTGGCCTGGTAGATATCCTTGGATAACAGAAGAGATACTGAATTCAGCTGATGAAAGGAGATGCTTGCACATGATAGAGCAGCAAATAAAGCAGGCAATAGGGAATACAAACGTCTATAGATGAGACGGACAGGAAGTGCAGTATGGCGAAGCAGAAATTGCTAGAGGACAAACATTAGGCTTTAGAAGCATATTTCGCTATGGCAGAGATAGCTATCACCTACAGGAAAATAAAGATGTCTTCTGAAAAGCCGGCCGGGGTGGCCGAGCGGTTCTAGCCGCTTCAGTCTGGAACCAAGCGACCGCTACGGTCGCAGGTTCGAATCCTGCCTCGGGCAGGGATGTATGTGATGTCCTTAGATTAGTTAGGTTTAAGTAGTTCTAAGTTCTAGGGGACTGATGACCTCAGATGTTAAGTCCCATAGTGCTCAGAGCCATTTGAACCATGTTTTTTGTTCGGAAGAAAAGTGAACCAGCTGTATGAATATTAAGAGCTCAGATTGAAAACCAGTCCCAAGCAAAGAAGAGAAAGCTAAAATGTGGAAGCAATATACAGAGGGTCTATACGGGTGTGATGTACCTGAGGGCTGGATTAAGAAAGGGAAGAGTACTTAGATGGAGATGAGATGGCAAATATGATACTTCGAGAAGAATTTTACAAAGTACTGAAAACCGTAAGTCAAGCAACGCCCCTGGAATAGACGAAATTCCATCAGAACTACTGATGGCCTTGGGAGAGCTAGATCTGACAAAACTATTCCCTCTGGTGTCCGACATGTATGAGACAGGTGAAATACCCTCAAACTTCAAGAAGAATGTAATAATTCCAATTCCAAAGAAAGCAGGTGGACGTCACCAAAAAATCTATTTAATAAGTCATGGCTGCAAAATACTAACACAAATTCTTTACAGTAGAATGGAGAAACTGGTAGAAGCCGAGTAAGATTAGTTTGGATCCCGGATAAATGTAGGAACATGCGAGACAATACTGAGCCTACGACGTCTCTCAGAATATAGATTAAG
Source organism: Schistocerca piceifrons (assembly GCF_021461385.2). Lineage (NCBI taxonomy): Eukaryota > Metazoa > Arthropoda > Insecta > Orthoptera > Acrididae > Schistocerca > Schistocerca piceifrons. The sequence continues at coordinate 522,517,147 of NC_060143.1, forward strand.
CGACGGTACGCTTGTAGCATTTTCAGACTTATAGAAAGCTTTCGACATTATTGACAGGAATACTTTCGTTGAAATTCTTAATTTAGCAGGGTAAAATGTAGCAAACGATAGACTGTTCACAACTTGTACAGGAATCAGACGTCAGTTATAAGAGGCGAGGGGCATGGAAGAGAAGCAGTGGTTGAGAAGGGAGTGGGACAGGATTGTAGTCTATTGAAGATGATATTCAATATGTACATTGATCAAGCAGTAAAAGAAACCAAGGAAAAATTTGGAGTAGGAATTAAAATCAAGGGCGAAGGCCTAAATACCTTGAGGTTTGCCGATGACATTGTAACTCTGTCAGAGACAGCAAAGAACTAGGAAGAGTAGTTGAACGGAATGGACAGTGTCTTGAAATGAGGATGTTGAATATCAACAAAAATAAAACAAGGATAACGCAATGTATTCGAATTAAATCAGGTGGTGCTGAGGGAATTAAATTAGGAAACGGGGCAATTAAAGCAACCGATAACTTTGGTTATTTGAGCATCAAAAGACTGTTGACAGCCCACGTAGAGAGGATATAAATTGTAGACCGACAGTGGCGAGAAAAGCGTTTCTGAAGAAGAGAAATTTCCTAATATCGAATATAGATTTAAGTTTAGGTAGTCTCCTCAGAAAGTATTTGCATGTAATGTAGCCATGTATGGAAATGATAGATGGACGTTAAACTGTCCGAGAAGATGAGAATAGAACTTTTCGAGTATGACACTACAGAATAAAGCTGAAGACTAGGTGGATAGATTACGCAACTAACGAGAAGGTACAGAATAAAATTGGGTAGAAAAGAAACTTGTGGCTTACTCTGACTAGAAGATGGGTTCGGTTGATCTTCTGAGACATCGAGTGATAACCAGTTAAGTACTGGAGGAAAGTATGGGACGTAAGATTTGTAGAGGGTGAACGAAAGATGCATATAGTAAACAGATTCACCCGAATGTAACTTGCAGTAGTTATTCGAGAATGAAGAGGCTTGCACATGATAGAGCAGCATGGAGAGCTGCATCAGACAAGTCTTGTGAATGAAGACCACAACAACAAAAACTTGTTATTAACGATTTGCTGCCTTATAGCTAATCCTGTTACCACTGACGAAGGACCGTTATAATACTATGTGTCTATGTGTTGAAAATTAGAACCGCTGGATAGTTCCAGAGTTGAAGCATCTACATGTCAAATTCAACCTTTTGAGTCCATTGAAAATAAGGCACACACACACACACACACACACACACACACACACACACACACACACACACACACACACACACACATATATATATATATATATATATATATATATATATGCACAATCATTTTGAAACTGCAAGATGGAAATTAGTGTTCAAGATCTGGATCATGTCGTCTTTGAGGTCATTAAAAAGGGAGTATTATCTTCTCAAAAATATGCCATACTTGAAAGAGTTACGGTGTAAATAACGGTACTGCTGGGTGTTAAATTCAGAAAAAGGTAATTGCAGAAGTACTGCACAAGTCAAATAGTTCAACAAAAACATTGTTATCCATTTTGTGTTAGGTGATAGCTTAATCACGAGGTATTTTGGGCACCAAGTCCGGATCTGAAGTTACTTTTTCTATCAAGTATAGTTTTATCACTGAGTGGTTTATTATAAAGTAGGAAATTACCAAAATACATGGAATTGGAATGAAATATAATTTAGTTTTCACTTTGAAAAAAGATTATTTGAAGTTGTAAGTTTTTGACTACACAAACGGGACAAATTATTATATGAAATGTCTTGCAACAGCAGTTAATTGAAAGATTCACAGGAAAATATACTGAAAGATCGGGTAGATTTACAGGAAAACAGATCGATTGTCAAATTATAAGTCTTCTTCTGTGTTAAGAGCCGATCTAGTAACATGAATAGATAGATTACCAGGATACAGATTAGCTGACAGTTTTTCAAGGACTTCTTTTCGTAGTGGGGGAATGGCCATGAACGTAAAGAACAGTATTCCGTTCGAGTCCGTGGACGTATCACGGCATTGCACTGAACAGGTATTTGAATGTTGTGCAGGGGTAGTTGAATTTAGTCAAAGTAAACCGCTAATTGTTGTTGTTTATAGGTCTCTTAACTCTGACTTCAGATGATGATCTGATGTAGACTGTGTTTTTTCCAACCAGAATTCAGGGGAACAATAGCAAAGCTATAGATAATATTTTTATTCATTCTTCATTATTAGATGGAGATCTTTTTAACAAATGGGTGAATGGCTTTCCGGACCATTTTTAACACTAAAACGTTTTTGTACTCAAACAAATGTTATATATAGTTACAAACTATGGAGAAAAGCTAATCCGTCGACAATACAGAGTTTTTTAAGCCTTGTTAAGGAGAAAGAGTGGCAGGATGTTTATAGTGCCGATAACATAGATGACAAATATAATGCTTCCCTTAACACATTTCTCATGCTTTTTGAAAGCTGCCTTCCATTAGAAAGTTCTAAACAGGGTACTAGCAGTAAAAGGCAGCCTGGGTGGCTGGCTAGTGGGATAAGGATATCATGTTTAACAAAGTGGGAATTACATCAAAATGTTGGAAGTAGTCACAATAAAACTACAGTAGCCCATTACAAACGCTCTTGTAAGGTGGTTAAAAATGTTATTAGGAAGGCAAAGAGTATGTGGTATGCAAATATAATTGCTAATTCACAGGCTAAAATTATAACCGTGTGGTCAGTCGTGACGTAAGAGGCTGGTCAGCAACACAAGGTCGACGATAAAAGTCAATTCATAGTGAAATTGTTTCCGTTACTGATAAGTCGGATATATGTACCATATTTAACAATAACTTTTGAGCATTGCTGGTGAATTAAACAAAAACTTTGATTCTACAGGGAATCATATAACAATATCGAAAAATACCTTTCCGTTACTGATGTCTGAATTACTCCTCTGTGATAATAATGAGGAGGAGATAGAGTCAATAATTAAGTCACTGAAGGCTAAGGACTCTCATGGATATGATGGAGTGCCTAGCAGAATATTAAAGTAGTGTGTTGCACGTGTTAGCCCTGTACTTAGGCACATTTGTAATTTTTCCTCTAGGAATGGTCAGTTTCCTGAACGATTAAGGTACTCAGTAGTAAAGCTGCTTTATAAAAAGGGAGGAAGGGATAATGTAGACAGTTTTAGACCTATTTCTATTCCATCAGTGTTAGGTAAGGCTATTTAAAAGGCTGTATATGTAAGGATAATTCATCATTTTATTTCTCCTAATTAGCGATCAAATGTGCCGTTTGGTTTTAGAAGTGGTTTAACAAGTGAAGGTGCTATATTCTCTTTCCTCTATGAGGTACTGCATAGATTAACCAAAAGGTTTCGAACGCTGGGTATCTTTTTTAATTTAACTAAGGCGTATGCATGTGCTGATCACAAAATATTGCTGCACAAGTTCGACCATTATGGAACACAGGAGTAACTCACAGAGGTCTCATCTTTAACAAAAGGCAGCAAATGGTCATTATCCACAGTGCTGAGAATGGCTGTGATGTGGAGCCTTAGTGGGGCACTGTCAAAACTGTGGGGTGGGGGGTGGTGGTGGGAGGTGGGGGTAGAGGGTGGGGGGGAATGCCCCAGGGATCAGCGCTGGGGCACTCTTACTCCTTATTTATATTAATGATATGCCCTCTAATATTACAGGTGCCCTCTAATACTAAAGGTGACTCTAAAATATTTATGTTTGTTAATAGCACTATCTTGGTAGTAAAGGATGTTATGTGCAATACTGGCACTGTTTCAGATAGTGCGTTTTAGACATAGGATCATTGTTTGAAGGGAATAAACTAACTGAAAGATAGTAAGACTCACTTTTTACACTTCCTAAATCCCAGTTCAACAAATCCCTTTGTTTTAATTTGACATAATGGACTTATGATTAGTGAAACTGAACAGATCAATTTTCTAAGTGTTGAGATTGTAAACTGTCATGGAAAGATCACTTTTAGGATTTTGTTCAGGAACTTAATGCAACCATTTTTACTATTCGAACGGTAACTGAAGTAAGTGATAGTTCGACACGGAAAGTAGTCTGCTTTTCTTGTTTTCATTTGGTTATCACACATGGTATTATATTTTGAGGCAAATCTTCCCGTTCTCAAAGGATATTTTTGGCTCAGAAACGGGCGGTTCGGGCAATAAGTGGTAGAAGTTCACGAACCTCTTGTCGACCCCTGTTCTTTAGTCTGGGTATTGTGACATTTGCCTCTCAATATGTATTTTATTTACTGTAGTTTCTTGTTGACAGTGTCAACTTATTCCCAGGAATTAACAGCTTTCAGTCAGTTAATAGTAGGCAGAAATCCGATCTGCATTTGCATCGCAGTTCCTTTACTCTTGTGCAGAAAGGTGTGCAGTATAATGCTGCATCCATTTTCAGTAGGCGATCACAAGAATTCAAAGATCTTTGTAGTAATCCACGCGCTTTCAAATCGAAACTGAAGAGGTTCCTCATGGGTCAGTCTTTCTATTCTGTCGAGGAGTTCCTTGAAAAATTAAGCTGATTCTTGTGTTATATGTTGATTGCTTTTATATAAAGTTATGGATTGTATTTTTTTCGTTCATAAACATTTTATTTTATCCGTCATTACTTTTATGTTTTAACTTGATGTACTGACATGTTGCACGACCTAGGAGAATTGCTTCTCAGTTTGGTCTTGATGTGTAAAATAAAACAAAATAAAATTAGCCGCCGATTTATTGAAGCTATGCCCTGTTGTACGAATATTTATTACCCAGCAATCAGCTATATTGCACAATATGATCTTCAAAAAAAAGAAACAATTGTAATAGATCTGGCTAACAAAAAACACAAAGCTTGAAACTGGAACTTATAGCTTATATGACTGAACATCACAGAGTAAGAAAGTCATTAAAATAATCTCATCTAAATTACAAACTGTGGATGTCGGTCAGCTTGTATCCACACACACTGTTACGGGACGATTCCCCACGAATGTAATCACAGAAGTTTGATGTGAAAATGGTCTATTACTAAAAATATCCCACCAAAGCAGTTGAACAAGTTAATAAATCAAGGATAAACTCTGCCTGAACCACTGCAGAGCTGAAGGCTTCGCTATCCTCTTCTGCGCAAATTATTTCGTGGTTACATAAGTTAATACACTGCAGTCCGTCCCCGGTAGCTGAGTGGTCAGCGCGACAGACTGTCAATCCTAAGGGCCCGGGTTCGATTCCCGGCTGGGTCGGAGATTTTCTCCGCTCAGGGACTGGGTGTTGTGTTGTCCTAATCATCATTTCATCCACATCGACGCGCAAGTTGCCGAAGTGGCGTGAAATAGAAAGACTTGCACCAGGCGAGCGGTGTACCCGACGGGAGGCCCTCGTCACACGCCATTATAGCCCGGCCCCGGTAGCTGAGTGGTCAGCGTAACGCAATGTCAACCCTAAGGTCCCGGGTTCGATTCCCGGCTGGGTCGGAGATTTTCTCCGCTCAGGGACTGTGTGTTTTGTTGTCCTAATCATTATCATTTCATCCTGATCGACTCGCAGGTCGCCGAAGTGGCGTCAACTTGAAAGACCTGCACCAGGCGAGCGGTCTACCGGCCGGGAGGCCCTAGCCACACGACATCTCATTTCAATACACTGCAAATATCTGGGACAGAAATCTGCATTCCGGAAACGTCACCTAAATTTACCTTTCAAAACCTGAAAATTAGTCATAAAACACAAAGGGATTTTTATTACTAATAATGTGGGAGAGCTGTATGCGATTGAGCTATTCCATTCTCTGTACCATAGATAATCACTGAGTAAACAAAGGCGGTGTTACAGCGGGTGTCATCAATATGGCATCACACAATGCATGCAACAGAATTACTTTCAAAAATTAAACAAACGAGGGCATAAATGAGTGACAGTAACACTGAACTGATACTCTACGACAAAAGTGAGTGCATAATGCAACGGATTGTGTAACTACATGTTCCTGTAATCAGCTTACGTCCTACAAAAACCAAACTGAGGCTCTGTTCCTCTCTAATACCTTGCACCTAAATATCAGATCAAGTTCGCAATTCATCACGAAATCAGCACTCGAAGTGGAGGCAAAATAAATGTGCGAATACGAACAACATACTACTGAAATGTTGTAAACGTTGTCTAATAAACGTTCCCTGCTAATAGCCACTGCAAATACGAGTAACTGAAGCTGTCGCACCAAAAAAACTCGAAAACTGTGGGCTCCACCTCCGAACTGCTCCTACTATCTCTTCTCCACGTCCACCAAAACCAAGTGCGAATTGAGACGCCCCCTGGCACATGGCCTGCGTGACTGCATGCTTCTCTCATTGGCTGCAATCAAGCGGAGCTCACCAGACGTGAAACACATTACAACAGCAGTGTCTCAGAGAGATACCACAAAGAGCTTCTACTGTGTATAGATTACAAACTGCGGGATATCTTTGTGAAAAGTTTGCAACAGAGTAGTTAGTGTTGAAAATAAAGCAAAAATTTTGAATAAACTTAAAGTATCGTTTAACAAGTACTCTTCAAAGTATAATAGTGGAAACACAACTTTAATACATAGGAATTTTTTGTTCAATGGCTTATATTTCCTTTCTCTCTTCTGCCTCAAGCTTCCTCCTATAAATTACCTGTTTTACGACGTTTGAATGAAAAGTAATGACTCCAACTTCGTCAATTGGGTTTGAATGGGCATATTTCAATAAATCAAACGGAGAAATAATCCTTAGAATGTGATCTTTAATTACCAATATTCACTTTTCCACATAACCACAAGCCAATTGGATACATGTCTGCCAACGAACAAGTTTTCTGAAGCCGTCAACGAAGAAGTAGACACTTTGTTTCCGTAACCACAGTCTCACAGTTCTCTCAACGTCTTCATCAGAAGCCTAATGATGCCCCCGCAGATCGTCTTTAATTATCGGGAAAAGAAGGGACAGTGCTAAATCTGGACTGCATGGAGGATGGCGTATGCTGGTGAGATTCAGTCGCTGAAGTTCTGCTGTGGTGGCAAGTGAATTCTGTGGTCTCGGATTGTCTTGCTGCAGGAAAACATTTCCCTTTTTCTTTCCGACCCTTGTTAGACGCCGTTTTAGAGTTCGCTGCGTTGTGATGTAAAGCTCGGATTTTATTGTTTTTCCACGATCTAGGAAATCAACATGGACAACACCATGTGCGTCCCAGAACACTGTGGCCATGATTTTTCCAGCTGAGGGCTGCGTCTTCAGTTTCCTTATCTGGGGCGAGTCTTTGTGTGTCGATACTCCATAGACTGACGTTTCGTCTCAGGATCGTAATGGTGTACCCACGTTTCATGTCCTGTCACAATTGTATGGAGAAAGGCGTCACCTTCATTCTCGTAACGTGAGAGGAGTTCCTGGCAAATTTCAAGTCTGTAAGCTTTCACTTCAGGAGTCAGCATCTGGGATACGCATCGTGCACAGATTTTAAGATAACCAAGCAAAGTAATAATGTGACCCACACGTTCTTGTGAAATGCCGATTGTGCTTGCAGTTTGTCTCTGAGTGATACGACGATAATCCTGAATCAATCTGTCAACATTTTGCTTATGAAATTCGGTGGTTGCCGTCACAGGATATCCAACTCTTTGTCTATCACGCAGGTCACATGTCCCCGAGTAAACATCTTTAAACTTACTCGCCCAACGACGCACAGTACTCACATCAACACGATCACCATAAACTGCTTTCATTCTCTGATGAATCTCCTTTCGGGTGACACCTTCTGCTGTCAAGAATTCGGTGACTGCACGTTGTTTCAATCGCATTGACCGATCGTCTAATCAGGGTTCCATACTTGCACTGTAACAACACAAGCCTTCAGTGCTAAGGCTTCCCGCCGGCTGGAGCTGTAGAGAAGAGGCTATGGGACAAGCCACTACCTGCCGCATACCAATCCTACCAACTGTTGAAGAGTTACGAAGGTGGAGACAGTATTTTTCAGTCAACCCTCGTACGTTTATTTTCACCCTATAGCATCTTCTCATCAATTTCGTGTACTCATCCTTGTTTATCGGTGATGTCACAAAAACGTCATGGTCGATTTTCCAGAAAGTCAAACCTCAAACTCGTCAAATAGCCTACCGTCTTGAATTTTGCCAGAATGTTTCAAACAAACAAAAAATATAAAGTTGGTCCCTAGTCTGCTCCCTAAGAACTGAGTAACCTCATTCTTGAATGATACCTAACACTCTTTCTCAAACTCATTTTTGGTTACAAAACGGAATCGAAAATAATTTTTCGAATTTCAGGTCTGACAAACATGCCTTCTTTCGACTTCTGGTAGATAAAGGAACGACTCCCAGAGACACTGGAAATATACTCTATCTTTGCTTGAAAATTTTTCAGACTCTTTTATTAGTATCAACTTAATGTGCACAGGTGGTAACAATGTTTTTTTTTGCATACTCGAGAATCATGCGCAAAAATAAGAAGAGCCGAGTAGCTTCTCTTAATACCTACGGCATACGCTAACAAAATTAGTCACTGCTACGAAAGTGCCAGCTTTGAATTGTTAAAAGTAGTACTGTGTGAACTGCGTATAATTGAAATAAGCAAAACACATTTTTGTAGGTATTGAGTGAAGAAAACACTCACCAAAACCACACTAAAATCAAGAATAAGGCACTTTCGTTAAAAAGGATTTTTCATCGTCGGCGCGTGTGATATAGTATACGTATTACTGCTGCCTCGCAAAGGGAATTATGTTTCAAGGAAACTGTATGATAATCGATAAAACTGTTGTCACGTTCACCACCGGCTCATCCAGAAACAGCGGAAGTGATGCCCTACATTTTGGAAATGGGTAGATGGGTAGGTTGGTGGGGAGGGGGGGGGGGTTGGAACGAAGTTAGGGGACTTCCTCTAGAAGAATTACCACAAATATGAAATAGAAATCTGCCGATTCCAAAAACATGTAGTTTACGGACAGTTTTATTTTTCGTTTGTTCGTTACTTTAATTTGAACAGGTACCACGCCCCTCTGTCACTTTAAAGCGCGTCATAATATGTATTCCACATTCTCACACGTTTCTCAGTTTTTCGATATGTTTGGTAAATACAGGTGTATTCGAGAAGATTCTTACTGCCAGAACCTAAGTACAGTCGTATCTAGAAGGCTGTGGCTTAGCTGAGACCAAACATTTATCAGGTGTTTATTTCTTGCTTTCGGAATTTCAAACATGTGTGGTTCATATTTACTGCTACGTTGTCAGTGTATGTTATTTCTGTCTTAGAAATTCAATAACAAACTGAGGTTTCGAGGCAATTCAAAGCGGCACTGAATAATACACATCATTTGGTTCCACAGTCAACTAAAGAAATTGTGTGTACAGGTTACAGTACCCACACAAACATTCATTACTGTTTAGGAGGCAAATGATGCTAGATAAAGGGATATGACTACTACAGATCTTCTTGGGAGATATCTCCACAGTCTCTCATAGAAACTCAAAGGCCGCATAGGGGAGCGAACACCAAAAGCAGTACTGAAGACAAGTGTAATGGGTGCCATAATAAGTCTCACTAATGGTGTAATTTCTACGATTCACGTTCTGAAAAAAAAATTATGCACTCTGACTGGAAGGAATATGGTTGCAGATCTAACAGTTATTGATCGGCTATGAGTAAGCGAAGAGGAGGGAGAAGGAGAAACAGCTTCCAAGGAGACTTAGATAAATAAAAGAATGAAGAGAAAGAGTATGCAGAGTAAAGGAACAGGTTACAAACAGGAAAATACAACTTGAATGTTCTAAAACTGCTTTGTTGTAAGCTAATGAGTTTGTAAATCTCATTTTACAATTTACTGGATACCTCAATTTTTCTGTTAGGAACACTTTTCTCCTAATTTACTGAAATAAGATTCTGCAAAAGTAGCATATTTAATCAGAGTTACCCTCACTATCTCTCTAGCCTACTATTTTCAAAAAAATTCTGGAATGTGATGATGTGTGCAGTTGTTGATCTATGTTTAAGAACATGTACCTCATACTGAAAGACATTTTGTATATTTTTCACAAATCAGGATCAGAAGAGGAAACTGGAGGCGTAACATTCTTCCTAGACTGTTGCCCGTACCCTGGCTTTTTTTTAATCAGCGCACAAAATTGTAGCCGAGCGGGATTAGCCGAGCGGTCTAGGGCGCTGCAATCATGGACTGTGTGGATGGGCATGGGTGTGTGTGTTTGTCCTTAGGATAATTTAGGTTAAGTAGTTTGTAAGCTTAGCAGTGAAGTCCCATAAGATTTCACACACACACAAAATTGAACCTATGTTAAACAGTGTTCTGTTTCTTAGCCTTTTATTAATATTGTTGTCAACATCGCAGTATATTAAATAATTAACTGATTTTCTCAGAAATACTTTGAAAAAAAAATCCTAATCCTTCATACAAATTTTCAGCTACCTCTGTTTTCTAGATCAGTAATACTGCGAGAGGGAGGCAAATTCTAAAAACGCAGCCCATCCAGGAAGGATTCCCCTTAAAAACTGTCTTTGACAAAACCAAGGCTCTAATAGTTTCTTCAGTTGCCAACGCAACCAGCGCCCTCCTCGTAGCGTCCTTCATACTGTGGCTTCGAAGCCACGAAGCCGGACCGCAGGGCTTAATTGTGCGACCACAGCAGCGCAAACTGTGGCGATCCGCCCTTATCGACCTCCCCACCCGCAACACACACACACACACACACACACACACACACACACACACGTATGATCTACATTTCGTCTTTAATGATACGTTCCGTGTATTTGCTACTTTTGTGTTGAACGTACTGCGTTATGTTCACCAATGATTCTGAGAGAGTTATGCATTGGTTCCTTTTTAGATGTTTGAACTCGTTGTTGTCCTTAGGGGCACGGAAAATACGATGCACAGTTTTTCCACGAAGCTTGCATAGGACATTCGGGGAAGAAAAGGTAATTTGTATTTGTAATTGCGAAACCCATACATCCATTACCATCTTGCTAGGATTTGTCTGAAAAGTCTGTGTACAAAACTCTAATCAGGTCGCCCTGTCCAGCTGGCTAAAGAATGATAGCTGCAATAAACAAATACGCTACTGGCCATTAAAATTGCTACACCAAGAAGAAATGTAGATGATAAACGGGTATTCATTGGACAAATATATTATACTAGAACTGACATGTGATTACATTTTCATGCAATTTGGGCGCATAGATCCTGAGAAATCAGTACCCAGAACAAACACCTCTGGCCGTAATAACGGCCTTGATACGCCTGGGCATTGAGTCAAACAGAGCTTGGATGGCCTGTACAGGTACAGCTGCCCATGCAGCTTCAACACGATACCACAGTTCTCAAGAGTAGTGACAGGCGTATTGTGACGAGCCAGTTGCTCGGCCATCATTGACCAGACGTTTTCAATTGGTGAGAGATCTGGAGAATGTGCTGGCCAGGGCAGCAGTCGAACATTTTCTGTGTCCAGAAAGGCCCGTACAGGACCTGCAACATGCGGTCGTGCATTATCCTGCTGACATGTAGGGTTTCGCAGGGATCGAATGAAGGGTAGAGCCACGGGTCGTAACACATCTGAAATGTAACATCCACTGTTCAAAGTGCCTTCAGTGCGAACAAGACGTGACCGAGACGTGTAACCAATGGCACCCCATACAATCACGCCGGGTGATACGACAGTTTGGAGATGACGAATACACGCTTCCAATGTGCGTTCACCGCGATGTCGAAAAATACGGATGCGACCATCATGATGCTGTACCGTGCGACCGCTACGGTCGCAGGTTCGAATCTTGCCTCGGGCATGGATGTGTGTGATATAGGTTAGTTAGGTTTAAGTAGTTCTTAGTTCTAGGGTGTTGATGACCTCAGAAGTTAAGTTCCATAGTGTTCCGTGCCATTTGAACCATTTGAACTATGATGCTGTAAACAGAATCTGGATTCATTCGAAAAAATGGCGTTTTGCAATTCGTCCACACAGGTTCGTCGTTGAGTACACCATCGCAGGCGCTCCTGTCTGTGATGGAGCGTCAAGGGTAACCGCTGCCAGGGTCTCCGAGCTCATAGTCCATGCTGCTGCAAACGTCGTCGAACTGTTCGTGCAGATGGTTGTAGTCTTGCAAACGTCCCCATCTGTTGACTCAGGGATCGGGACGTGGCTGCACGATCCGTTATAGCCATGCGGATAATATGCCTGTCATCTCGACTGCTAGTGATACGAGGCCGTTGGGATCCAGCACGGCGTTCGTATTACCCTCCTGAACCCACCGATTCCATATTCTGCTAAGAGTCATTGGATCTCGACCAACGCGAGCAGCAATGTCGCGATACGATAAACCGCAATCGCGATAGGCTACAATTCGACCTTTATCAAACTCGGAAACGTGATGGTACGCATTTCTCCTCCTTACACGAGGCATCATAACAACGTTTGACCAGAGAAAGCCGTTCAGCTGCTGATTGTTTATGAGAAATCGGTTGGAAACTTTCCTCACGTCAGCACGGTATAGGTGTCGCCACCGGCGACAGACATGTGTGAATGCTATGAAAAGCTAATCATTTGCATATCACAGCATCTTCTTCCCGTTGGTTAAATTTCACGTCTGTAACACGTCATATTTGTGGTATAGCAATTTTAATGACCGGTAGTGTATAAACTTGTACACAGTTTCCAGTGGTGGGATGAGTTGCTATATATTAGCGGGTACAATTCTGATCTACACCAACTACCTTGAAACAGAATATTCTAAAACAAGCGCAACTCAAGCAGTTAGTTTATTCCTCTGATTCGGTACTGAGTGACAATTCTATGAAGAGTACCGCAGTAATTCCTTACCTGTAGAATGCAGGATTCAAGCTATTTTTTGGCATTTTTACACGTTACAGTATTTATGGTAGTTATATCTAAACAGAATCCGAAAAAGTAAAGCAATAAAAACACACAGTAATTATTTATTAGTCACGTTGGTTTCATTGACGTAGATCCATCTTCAGTGTCGATTTCAGTTCTTCAGAAATGTTTCCATGTATAAAACACCGTCAGAGCTTTTCAGAATACCACAGCTGCTATATGTGAAACTGTAGAAAAATTGCGTTCTGTTCAGAAGAACCGTGCTGACGAACCAGCGTCGAAACCGACCAGTCCAGAACCCAGTCCAAATAACGCCTTTCGATCGTTTTAAATCTTTACTAGTTTCCCAGCACTTGATGTCATGCGAATGAATGTGGCGCATATATTGCCACCCAAATTACTTCTGAAAACAGAATCGAACGTAATGAGAAAACACGTTTATTCAACAAACAAATTTAGGACCTACATTACATATGGCCAGTAATAATGAAAAGTTATGATACCTCCCCATAGGCAAAATTTCACTTTTTGGGAAGGACACCATTCCTGTCGTGCTGGAGATCACTGGTACCGATCTTTTCTAGCACAGTCTAATTGTCTCTCGTAATCACGAATATTTCTAACGAAATAAATAAATGTGACTTTGCCGCATATATATTTCTTCTGCGTTCAGTTTTGTGAAGCTACATTCAGGCATAACGGCATCAATCATAATCTGAAATTCACTTAGTTGGAGCAACGAAAATCCGGAAATGATTGAGAAGGCATAGTTTCAAAATTGGCATCACCGTAAAGGTGTCAGGCTGTGTGCTTGTCAGTGACTTACTTGGTTCTGCCATTTGAAGTAGTTATTGCAAAAACTGTAAACCCTTGGCACATTCGTCTGAGTATGACGTATCTCTCGATCAGTCCTCTCGTCAGATAAGACATTATCTAAATAAAACATTCGCTAATCGCTTGAGTCGACACAACAATCGCAGTAACTTATAAGGTTACATTTTTGTGTTGGACTAATGGCTGGGAAGCGAAACACACAGAGAAAAATCTCGACGAGTTAGACTGATTCTAATATCGGATTATGAGCAATGAAATCCTCATGCAGAGAATAAAGTGGTCGTCTGTGAAATATAATTAGGTGAGATTCGAACGTAAATATTACGGTTTCCCGTCATTCTAACTACTACAAGAAGTTTCAGCTACACTACGCCAACTTGAAGTCGGAGAGACGCTGGGGAGATTGGCGAACGAAACTGCAAATTAACGCGGCGACTTTCAGCGGACACAGGAGCAAGCAACAATAAATCTGCCACTGCTATTTACCAACATAGTACCTCATGACAAAACACACACGAGTTTAGTTTCAATAGAAATTTCGATACACCATTTGAAAACCAAGAATACATGCTAATCTTATCTATAAAAACCATAAAATACCATAAAAATAACTATATTACAGCGAATACACGGTTCAACAATCACGAGAGGAAAAGGTTTACTTGGAAAAGATACGGAGACAAGGGAAAGTTCCATCTGGATTACATCATGGTCAAACAGAAATTTCGACATCGGATAATGCATTATAAGGCGTACGAAAGTGCAGGTAAGGCTCAGATCATAATTTAGTAATGACGTAGAGCAGACTAAAGTTAAAGGGAATCGTAGGGAAGACTGTGTGGAAGGAAGTGGGACACTGACGTACAAGGGATGATGACTCACGTTTGAAGTTTCCCAAAGATGTGGATACTGCGATAAGGAACAGCACAGAAAGCAGTTCGGCTGAAGGAGAGTTGACAAGCCTAATAAGACCATTCACAGATGTGGAGAAATCAGACACATTTACACGGACAGCAGTTCCGAAAGAATCTCGGGTAACAAAAGAAGTACTGAACTTGTTCGACGAAATGAAAAAGAACAAAAATGTTAAGAAAAGATATATACAGGAAGTGCAGGGTAGCCAAGGCTAAATGGCTGCAGCTAATATGTGAAGAAGTCGAAAAAGATGTGTTCGTCAGACGGACTGATTAAGCGTATAGAAATGTTGAAACAGCTTCCGGTCACATCAAAAGTAAGGGTGGTAATATTAAGAGTGCAACAGAACTGCGTCAAACTCAGAGGAGAGAGCGTATAGGGCGAAAGAGAACACTCATGACAAAAAAATGGTTCAAATGGCTCTGAGCACTATGGGACTTTACAGCTATGCTCATCAGTCCCCTAGAACTTAGAACTACTTAAACCTAACTAACCTAAGGACATCACACAACACCCAGTCATCACGAGGCAGAGAAAATCCCTGACCCCGCCGGGAATCGAACCCGGGAACCAGGGCGTGGGAAGCGAGAACGCTACCGCACGACCACGAGCTGCGGACCACTCATGGTATCTGTAAGGGGAAGCACTCTTCTTATGACTTGATAGAAGAAGAAACTGGAGTCGATACGGACGACATACGGGATCCAGTATTACATTCAGAATTTGAGAGAGCTCTGGAAAACTTGGCATCAAATAAATCGGAAGAGGTAGACAACATTTCATAGAAATTTCTAAAATGATTAGGGTAAACGGCTCCCAAACGACATTCCAAGTCGATGTGCAGAATCTATCAGGTTGGCGACGTACCATCAGACTTCCGGAAGAAAAATATCACCCTCACAATTCCGAAGATCTTAAGGACAGATAAGTACGAAAATTAACAGACAATCAACTTAACATCTCATGCATCCATGATAGTGACAAGAATAATACACACAGGAATGGAAACAAAATTGAAGATATGTTAGATGACGATCAGTTGGGCCTTAGGAAAGGTTAAAGCACCAAGTCGGAAGCTCTAACTTTGCAACACAGAAGAGAAATCAAGGGAAACTCGTAGGATTTATCGACATAGGAAAACCTTTCAGAGCTGTGAAATGGTGCAAATGTTCGAAATTCTGAAAAAAATCAGAGGAAGGTACAGGGAAAGGTAGGTGGCATCCAATAAGTACAAGAAACAAAAGAGAACAATCAGATTGGAAAATAAAGAACGAAGGGCTCGAATTAATGAGGGTGTAACACAGATGTAGTCTTTTCAGTACGTACATCGAAGAGGCAATTGCGAATGAAAGGAAGTTTGCGGCGTCAGATAAAAAATTCAGCTTGAAAAAATAACAATGATAAGATTCTCTGGTGATACTTCTATCCTCAGTGAAAGTTAAGAAGAGTTACACGATCTGTTGAATTGAATAAACAGTTTAACGAGTACACAACACGGATTAAGAGTAAATCAGAAAAAGACAAAAGCAGTGAGAAGCAGTAGAAATGAAAATAGCGAGAAAGTCAACATCAAAGTCGGTGGTCACGAAGTAGACGAACTTAAGGAATTTCGCTAACTTGGAAGCAAAATAACCCATGGTGGACTGAGCAAGAGGGACATAAAAAGCAGATTTGCGCAGGTAAGAGGCCCTGCCGGATGAAGAGAAGTTTACTGGTTTCAAACATAGGCCCTGAGGAAGACATTTTTGAGAATATACGTTTGGAATATAGCACTGTGTGGTAGCAAATCAGGGGCAGTGGGAAAACCAGAACAGAAGAGAATCAAAGTGTTTGAGGTGTTGTGTTATAGAAGAATTCTGAAATCCAAATGGGTTGAGAAGATTAGGGATGAGGAGGTTCACCGCAAAGTCGACAATGAAAGAAACCTGTGGAAAACACTGAGAAAAAGTGCACTTAGACGACCTCTTTTCGACTTTGGAACCGCTCATTTTGCTGAAGGATAAAAAAAGCGTTGATTCGCTAGGAACAGTATGTATGAATCGTATAAAAGATATCCCACTCAAACTGGAGAAGTCACTACTGAAGCGACGTCGAGGAACCTATGATTACATGCTGGGTGAGAATTCAGTAATCATTATTGTTCAGTGCGCAGATAATAAAATAGTGTGTGTAAGAAGCTTATTTTGTGGAATGGAACCAGTGAGGTCTTTCAAACGCTAGAATGCTGTTCAAAAACCTTGGATGGTTGTGAAATGCCCAAACATCCTCACTGTAAGTGGTGTAGAGCTGGTGGGAAAGCATAATAAACTATATGGAGTACCTCTCATGTCAAAGCGCTGAGATTGTTTAGCTGGGTATTGGACCTGTGTGTGTCGTCAGTGTTTGGTTATTTTCTCGGTGTGAAACTTGGAAATTTCATCGAAATTAGTTGGAGTATTAATTATTAAAGCTTTGGTGGGTGCAAATAAGAAAATAGCGGAAAGAACTAGTAACAAATCGCCACCTCATAAGAAGAGAGGAAAGATTCCATTACCTGTACAAGACGTTAGGTCCGATGGCCTTGACCACTAGCCTACTCACATTTGAAAGGGACGATGTCCTTGTTGACCAGGAGCTTAATCAAATGTTACGTGTTCTATGCACAATATTGTCCTGTGTTTTGTGCCTGGAAGAAACTGTTCCAAAGTTCTTTAATACACAATGCAAATGACATATACGAAATCATCTGTAATTTTCATTTTCAGTTGCTCTATACATCTCAGGAGACTGGTATTCTCCTGTAAGAAGACAGGTTGGTTGTGGACGCATTTATCACACATGAACTGAAGTGAATCAGAAAGTAAATTACCTTGAAACTTCAGTATATCAGTGTCACGGTTAGGCAATGTTGCTCTTGAGCAACATCCTGTGTTTTTATATAATTAATATACATGATAAATAATTGAAACTCTCAGCTGCCGACAGGTGTTGTTGATATACCTCGATGGGGACAGCTGGAAATATGTGCCCCGGCCAGGGCTCGAACCCGAGATCTCCTGCTTACATAGTAGACGCTCTATCCATCTGAGCCACCGAGGATGCAAATGAATAACGCGGCTGCAAGGACTTATTCCTTTACACGCTTCCTGTAAGACCTACATTCCCAGCTGTCCTCAATCTACATACGTAGTGTAATTTATTTGGTGCGAGTAATGAATGGATGGGCAAATATATATTAGGAACATTACGTATGTAGATCGTGGACTGATAGGAGTATAGGAAGCGTGCAAGGGATAAGTCCCTGCAGTCGCGTTATTCATCTGTGTCCTCGGTGGATTAGCTGGATAGAACGTCTGCCATGTAAGCAGAAGATCCCGCGTTCGAGTCGCGGTCGGGGCACACATTTTCAGCTGTCTCCATCGAGGTACATCAACAACACCTGTCGGCAGCTGAGGGTTTCAATTAATTATCATTTATCCTAGAGAAGCTGCACCATCATTAATGATATCTGTTCTTTTTAGAACAGTTACTTCCTTCATTGTTGTTGTTGTTGTGGTCTTCAGTCCTGAGACTGGTTTGATGCAGCTCTCCATGCTACTCTATCCTGTGCAAGCTTCTTCATCTCCCAGTACCTACTGCAACCTACATCCTTCTGAATCTGCTTAGTGTATTCATCTCTTGGTCTCCCTCTACGATTTTTACCCTCCACGCTGCCCTCCAATACTAAATTGGTGATCCCTTGATGCCTCAGAACATGTCCTACCAACCGATCCCTTCTTCTGGTCAAGTTGTGCCACAAACTTCTCTTCTCCCCGATCCTATTCAATACTTCCTCATTAGTTATGTGATCTACCCATCTAATCTTCAGCATTCTTCTGTAGCACCACATTTCGAAAGCTTCTATTCTCTTCTTGTCCAAACTATTTATCGTCCATGTTTCACTTCCATACATGGCTACACTCCATACGAATACTTTCAGAAATGACTTCCTGACACTTAAATCAATACTGGATGTTAACAAATTTCTCTTCTTCAGAAACGCTTTCCTTGCCATTGCCAGCCTACATTTTATATCCTCTCTACTTCGACCATCATCAGTTATTTTGCTCCCCAAATAGCAAAACTCCTTTACTACTTGAAGTGCCTCATTTCCTAATCTAATTCCCTCAGCATCACCCGACTTAATTAGACTACATTCCATTATCCTTGTTTTGCTTTTGTTGATGTTCATCTTATATCCTCCTTTCAAGACACTGTCCATTCCATTCAACTGCTCTTCCAAGTCCTTTGCTGTCTCTGACAGAATTACAATGTCATCGGCGAACCTCAAAGTTTTTATTTCTTCTCCATGAATTTTAATACCTACTCCAAATATTTCTTTTGTTTCCTTTACTGCTTGCTCAATATACAGATTGAACAACATCGGGGAGAGGCTACAACCCTGTCTTACTCCCTTCCCAACCACTGCTTCCCTTTCATGTCCCTCGACTCTTATAACTGCCATCTGGTTTCTGTACAAATTGTAAATAGCTTTTCGCTCCCTGTATTTTACCCCTGCCACCTTTAGAATTTGAAAGAGAGTATTCCAGTCAACATTGTCAAAAGCTTTCTCTAAGTCTACAAATGCTAGAAACGTAGGTTTGCCTTTCCTTAATCTTTCTTCTAAGATAAGTCTTAAGGTCAGTATTGCCTCACGTGTTCCAGTGTTTCTACGGAATCCAAACTGATCTTCCCCGAGGTTGGCTTCTACTAGTTTTTCCATTCGTCTGTAAAGAATTCGTGTTAGTATTTTGCAGCTGTGACTTATTAAGCTGATAGTTCGGTAATTTTCACATCTGTCAACACCTGCTTTCTTTGGGATTGGAATTATTATATTCTTCTTGAAGTCTGAGGGTATTTCGCCTGTTTCATACATCTTGCTCACCAGATGGTAAAGTTTTGTCAGGACTGGCTCTCCCACGGCCGTCAGTAGTTCCAATGGAATATTGTCTACTCCGGGGGCCTTGTTTCGACTCAGGTCTTTCAGTGCTCTGTCAAACTCTTCACGCAGTATCATATCTCCCATTTCATCTTCATCTACATCCTCTTCCATTTCCATAATATTGTCCTCCAGTACATCGCCCTTGTATACACCCTCTATATACTCCTCCCACCTTTCTGCTTTCCCTTCTTTGCTTAGAACTGGGTTTCCATCTGAGCTCTTGATATTCATACAAGTCGTTCTCTTATCTCCAAAGGTCTCTTTAATTTTCCTGTAGGCGGTATCTATCTTACCCCTAGTGAGATAGGCCTCGACATCCTTACATTTGTCCTCTAGCCATCCCTGCTTAGCCATTTTGCACTTCCTGACGATCTCATTTTTGAGACGTTTGTATTCCTTTTTGCCTGTTTCACTTACTGCATTTTTATATTTTCTCCTTTCATCAATTAAATTCAATATTTCTTCTGTTACCCAAGGATTTCTACTAGCCCTCGTCTTTTTACCTACTTGATCTTCATATATAATTAATATACATTAAATTTCAAGCATTTATCATCATTGTTCTAATAAAAACTTTTTTCTTTGCAACTTTCATGTTTGCCAAATAAATGGTTAAATTATTACAGTTTCCTGTGAGATTAACACGCAGGTATTTCATAAGTAAGCTTATAAAGCAAATTTCAAAATACTGCAGTGTCAATCTTCAAAAATGGTATGTGCCTCATGGTAAGTTATACCTGAACTGCTCACGATTTGGAACACCATGATACATTGTTATGTTCACACGGGATAAGAGAACTGCGGACACAGTTTTTAAGCAAGTTTTGTGAGATAAATAATTGTAACAATATATAAAAATAAAATAAAATTAAGAAAACCTGTAGTACATAAACATTACATATTATGTTAACATTATGTGCTGGCGTAAGGTGTCGCCAGCACACCGGTCGGCAAGAAGATCGATAATAGGCACTGAATCAAGCACGCCTAACAGGAGAAAGCCCAAAGACAGACTCACAAGCAACATGCCGCCAACGCCCTCTAGACCGCAAGTGTTTTCATCGCTGCCACTGACCAGAGGACTCAGTCTCAGTTTCTCAGTCTTAGTCACTACCTCAGTCACTCAGTCACTGCCGCACTGAGTCACACTCTAAGTTTGCATCTGTCAGTACACTCCGACCAGATTAGTGTACATAGCGGCACTTGCACTTCACCAGCTGTGAGACTAACTTGGACTGTTAGTGAAGATCTTGTACCACAACGCAGGGACGCTTAAAGTTAAGTAGCTTCGTATTTATGTAAATAAAGAACCCTGTTAATACATGTGTGCAGTGTGTTATAGAAAGAGGATACCGGCCACCGAACAACATCGGCTCCCTTGCTTCCATTGGTACACGACTCTAAACTTTATGTGTTATGAATGTCAGTTAGTGTGTAATGAAAGTGGCGTTGATTATGGAAAACCTTTTGTCAGTGGCAAGAAAAATGGTATTAAATGCATTTCCTGTTCGTTTCCCAAGTTTATTTTGTATTATTCATCAGAAAGTATTACCTTTGCTGTCAAATCAGTTAAGCCACCCATAGGGCAAGTGATTGGTCGATCTACATCACAAGTAAACGGACACAGTCTTTACATTTTCCTGTTAGTGTAACGCAATTCTGTCATGAGATGCATTGGGCCACGTCACAAAAAAGGAGGCTGTGGCGTATATTTACCGGTTTTCCAACTGTTGATCATTTGTGAGAAATAAATTAGAAGATAATTTGACAATATTTGTGAGACACTAACCAAAAAATTATTCTCTGTCTGCACATAAAAAAAAGAACCGGCAAAAGTGGATCAAGAACATGTAACTCCTACATAAAATGCGTGGTCATCATCCCCGGAATTCTTTTCACCAGTGTCAAACTACAATGACGCTAGTTAATGAACAAATCAGACTGAAAAAAAGTGGAGAAGGGGGCAGTGAAAGAAAGTTTCAGCGACTAGAAGCTTCTCTTAGTCAATTGATGATGATGCGGTCCCATACTCCGAGGAGCGTAGGGGACGATGCGGGATACCCACACAGCTGTAATATGCAAGGTCCTAGCTTAGATGGTTTGCCATTGCCTTCCTCCAACCGCAATGATGATGAATGGTGATAATGAAGACGACACAATGACCAGTCAACTCGAGGCAGGAGTAATCCCTGACCCCGCCGGGAATTGAAACCGGGACCCCCTGCGCGGGAAGCGGGAACGCTACCGCAAGACCACGAGCTGCGAATAACTAACAACACATAAATGGAAGACACGGGTTGTTTGTTTTCGAAGATATGTAATTTTCTCATTCTGCCCTCGCACATACTGCTCACGTGTTCATGTGGTGCCAGCTTAAACTCAATGATGAATTAACGTCTGCAATCATGCAGATAGTTGCGGTACTGTCTCGCGCGAAAAGCTTTCAAGGTACGAGAATGATGAAACTTAGAAGTATGTTTTCCTTTGCGACGTTATCTACTTATTTATAAACTATGTTGATTTCCAGTAAAAGACGTCGATTTTACTAATTGCGTAGAGCCCTTCAGAAGCCGCAGGTTTAGCAAATCTAACAAGGAAGTAACGAACATCTGTAGAAACTTTGGAAATTCCCGCACAAGTTATATCATTCTGAAATAAAATTTTCTGTCTAACAACGAAGGTTCCATATATCTTGAGACGATTTGAATGAAATTAAGTTTTAATCTTCAGTAGTTAACAACGCAAGGATAAAGGGAATATTTATGATATGCACTTTAGGACGTTTCATTGCCCTGGTGATTAAAATTAAAATTTAAATCTCATTTTCTAAAACTCTCCATGACGAAGAATTAAGATACGGGAAGAGTTTACAGCCGTTAAGAAAAACACATCTGGGGAAACGTACAAATAATTACTCCTGTAGCTTAGAAAAAAAAATGGATCAAATGGCTCTGAGCAGTATGGGACTTAACATCTGTGGTCATCAGTCCCCTAGAACTTAGAACTACTTAAACCTAACTAACCTAAGGACATCACACACATCCATGCCCGAGGGAGGATTCGAACCTGCGACTGTAGCAGTCGCGCGGCTCCGGACTGAGCGCCAAGAACCGCTACACCACCGCGGCCGGCTTTAGTTTAGAAAATTAGTGACTATTTTATACCATAACTTTATATAGATTGCTAATAAGACGAATTTGACATTTGATTTTCTTTGTAACGAAATGCAAATATTTTCTTCCACCATATGTGTGTATAGAATGAGTCACATAAGATGTAACACTCATTTTATTTAATGAACGGTTCCATGTCCGAAAGAACAGACACAACATATATGATGAAGACTGCCAGGGATCTCCCCAATGACGACCCATACCTGTCTCGAACTCTTACGGAAATCGGCGAAATGCCGCCAGTAATGAGGATAAGGTGCAAGGGGCACTACATTTGTAGTGTGTGTACAAGATGAGAAATTGTGTTTGGCGGGAGGCGTGCTAGGGTAGTCTGTGCAGCTGCAATGACCACCGTGTCAGGGTGGCTTATTGGTACCGTCAAGGTAGGTAGCTCAGAGCGTTCGATCAGAGGGCTGACTGCCCTCTGTAATAAAAAACTGATTGAAATATTCGCCGATCAACTTGAAGGAGTGTACCAACGACAAAAAAAGGGGGGGGGGGGGGGGTCAGAGAATCTGCCTAGTAAGCAGAGGACCGGGTTAGAATCTCTTTTCGGCAAAAAGTTTCAACTTTCCCCATTGATTTCAAACAGTGGCCGCTTGCTGCCGCCAATGTCTGTAATTCCTCTGTGTCTTATTTCACAATGGCTGCTGGATCAAATTTGGGCCTGTTCTTTCAGACATCACGTATATAAAATTCTTCAGATACAATTTTTAGCTACTGCAGTCGTTTAGCCTATGACGTAATCAGTGAGTTTCTTTATCTTCTGTGGTTCAATTGTGGTTGTAGGTAATGTGAAACATCGGTTCAGTTCATCGGCTGGGGCAATGGGATCAGCTGCAGATTTTATTTTGCCTATACCAAGATCACGCAAGTTTTACATTGGGCAGATGGTCTATGCTGTCGGTTAATGAATGGGCATGCCCGAGTTTTTCATTTCCCATAGCTTGACGGAAACCGTTCCGCTTCTACTTGTAAGCAATATGATTTTTTGGCGTAGGTTGTAGATTGTACGCTCCATAAACAGCAACTTTGAGATTTACAGCCACAAAAGGAGCTGATGTGGATGTGTGTTAGTTTTATTTTTACAATGTCTTTGAATTACTTCACTCAATGCCTGAAACAGCAACTATCTATGTCTGACAGATTTTTCAATATTAAAACTGGATATCATGTAGATTTAAAGAGGAAACCTTATTCATCATATTTGGATAGTTGTGTTGTTTACGAGTGCAATAACGTAGGTGACAGCATTACATGGATCAGCACACAAAGATAAAAGTGACCAATATAATGCTTTAATACATCAAAGTTGATCTGAATGTGTACGGAAAGGTTTGCCAAGAGAAATATGCTTCAGCATCCAGCATTCATTGCCTGTGAGAAAAAGACTACGAGAGGCAGTGGCCTGTAAATTTGGGGGTAGATATAGTATTTACTCCGTGGAGTGCATCCAAAATTGTAGCACGCACACACACTGTAAAGTGTATTTTCAGTGCTGTTACATTTTACAGTATGTACAGCAATAATTTCTATATAGTAGCCGGTATTATTTAGAAGGCAGGATTTAGGTATTCGTATGCACAGTTGGTTAGGCGTAGGTGTGACAACATCAGCGTGACCTTATGAGCATAAGATCTTTGGACCCATTTAATGCCGACTACTCTAAAATCATGAATCGACCTCTCTCTTAGCAGTTCTTTCCACGATATTCGATGAGTGTGGTGGGGGTTCGCCAGATAATGTGGCTGTAAAACCTTGGAGATTTTGGTTCTTTTGAAGCAAGCGCAAAACAACTTGTCAAGAGGTGTACGTGACACACACGGTCTCACTGATACACAAATTGTGTCTGGGAGGAATGACACTGTTGGTAAACCTACGAATAATTCCGGGGGGAAACTAATCGCTGCGAAGCATCCAATCTAGACACGCAGCAAGATTTCTTCAATTTCAACGTTTTTCAAAACGTGATCGATTTGTACAATCGTAATGCTGTAGCACAACGTTTCAATATCTACACACTATCAGAGCCACGACGGATATTTTGAACTTCGCAAGGAAATGGGAGATACTCTGTAGCATAGCTAATATAGTCATAATCCTGTGCCAAAGAAGAACTCGTGTCTTTTACTTTTAAACAGCAATGTTTCCTTTTCGTGTCAGTTAACACTGCAGGAGAATCAACATCTGAAATTTTGCGTGGGATGAAGTATGAACTGCTAGGGAACTATAAGGTAATTTATATCTAATTATGTTAACACGTAGGCACGTAACACTTCCACATCAAGATTGTTAGAAATAAGCTAAGTGCATACTACATAACATTTTGTTTTTATTGAACCAAAAGTACAACAAGAATAAATGATGTATTTCGCTGAAATTCGGAAAAAGTATCTTGCGACACAAATCGTGTAACTGCTGGCAACTTGATTGGTGACACGATGTATGTTGTAGTTGGCAAGAGGACTGGTAACTCGATACGTAGTTGATAAGAGTGGTGGTGGCACGACACATGTAGAAGCTAGCAAAAAACTGGTGACAAGATGCATGTTGTAGCTGGCAAGAGGACTGGTGATGCTGTCAAGAGGACCACTAGCACAATGCCCGTTGTAGCTGGCGATGGGACAAGTGACATGATTTGTGTTGTAAACGGTGAAGATAGTGGTGACACAATGTCTGTTGCAGCTGGCAACAGGACTAGTGACACAATACATTGTAGCCGTGAAGAGAACTGGTGACACGATACATATTGTAGCTGGCGATGAGACTGGTGACATGACATGTTTTGTAGCTGACGATTGGACTGGCGACATGACTTGTGTTGTAATTGGCGGTGGGACTCGCAACGTGTCTCATGTTGTATTGGAGGATGGGACTGACGATGTGACTTGAGTTACAGAAGGTAACTGATCTGGTGAAGCCAGGTGCATTGTGCCTGGTAACGCAATTCTTGTTATAGCTGGCAATGGGATGGCTGATACCCCTTGTATTGTAGTGGGCAGCGGTGCGGGCTATGTGACTCGACTTGTAAGTGGCAATGGGGCCTGCGAAGCCACTCTTTTTGTACCTGGTGATGCTGCTCATGGATATCTTCTTCTTGGGGCTGATGACGTGACATGGGACAACACTTGCACAGTAGCTCATGACGGCACATATTTTGTGGTTGCACACACAGCTGACGATGCCATTTGTGTCTTTGCTGGTGTCGAGTGTGGAACCGTCACTCTTGTGGTTGGCCACACTACTTATACTATATGTGCTGATGCCAATTGTGTCATGGTTAATGACTTAACTAGCGACGCCAGATGTGCTACGTGGCTGTAGATGCCACGTGTGTTTTAGCGTCTGATCCCACTCCTTTTGTGGCTCGCAACGTGCCTTTCAATAGAAGTTACATAGTAGCTACTGGTTCAATGTGTGTTGTGGATGGCGAACGTCGCTGGTGATGCCACTTGTGTTGTAGCTTCTAATGTTGGCTTCTGTTGTGGTTGGTGATATGACTGGCAACACCAATATTTTTTAGTTGCTGGTTCAACTTGTGCTGTGGATGGTGATATGACTGTGGATACCATTTGTATTGTAGCTACAGGTTCAATTTGATCTATAGACGGTGACTGGACTGGGGATAGCACTTGTATTGTAGATAGTGGTTCAACATGTGCTGTGGACAGTGACATGGTTCGGCGTACCTCTTGTAACTGCTGATTACTTGTGCTGTAGACGATGACATGGCTGGAGATGCTATTGGTATTGTAGCTGGACGGGATGTGGGTGACGACGCCACTGGTTGCTAGTGCTAGCTTAGCTTTCGTAAGTAAAAGGTATAATCAACGTTGTTAATTGACTGCTTAATGTGTTATAAGTGATACAAATTAAGAGAATATTTAACCAATATTATTGAAACTGTCATGGATAAATTCTCCCTTGAAGCAGCTGATTCTAACTAAAGTAGCATTAGGATTTGCCTGTTATTTCGTAGCACTCCTCAATATACAGGGTGAGTCACCTAACGTTACCGCTGGATATATTTCGTAAACCACATCAAATACTGACGAACCTATTCCACAGACCGAACGTGAGGAGAGGGGCTAGTGTAATTGTTTAATACAAACGATAAAAAATGCACGGAAGTATGTTTTTTAACACAAACCTACGTTTTTTAAATGGAACCACGTTAGTTTTGTTAGCACATCTGAACACATAAACAAATACGTAATCAGTGTCGTTTGTTGCATTGTAAAATGTTAATTACATCCGGAGATATTGTAACCTAAAGTTGACGCTTGAGTACCACCACACCGCTGTTCGATCTTGTGTATCGGAGAGCACCGAATTACGTAGGGATAGAAAGGGAACGGGGATGGACCTTAGGTACAGAAGAGAATGGAACAGCACATTACGTCTACATGCTAACACCTTTTTATTGGTCTTTTTCACTGACGCATATGTACATTACCATGATGTGAAGGACGCATAAATTGGCCAGCCCGTTCTCCTGATATTACACCTCTGGACTTCTTTCTGTGGGGTACGTTAAAGGAGAATGTGTAACGTGATGTGCCCACAACGCCAGAGGGTATGAAACAACGTATTGTGGCAGCCTGCGGCGACATTACACCAGATGTACTGAGGCGTGTACGACATTCATTACGCCAGAGATTGCAATTGTGTGCAGCAAATGATGGCCACCACATTAAACATCTATTGGCCTGACATGTCGGGACACACTCTATTCCACTCCGTAATTGAAATCGGAAACCACGTGTGTACGTGTAACTCACCCCTCATGGTAATGTACATGTGCGTCAGTGAAAAAGACCAATAAAAAGGTGTTAGGACGTGGACGTAATGTGCTGTTCCAGTCTCTTCTGTGCCTAAGCTCCATCACCGTTCTCTTTGCATCCCTACGTAATTCGGTGCTCTCCGATACACACGATCGAACAGCGGAGGAGTGGTACTCAAGCGTCAACTTTAGGTTACAATATCTCCGGATGTAATTAACATTTTACAATGCAAAAACGGCACTGATCACGTATTTGTTTATATGTTCAGGTGTATTAACCGAACTAACGTGGTTCCATTTAAGAAAACGTAGGTTTGTGTTGAAATACATACTTCCGTGCATTTTTTTATGGTTTGTATTAACCAATTACACTAGCCCCTCTACTCACGTTCGGTCGGTGGAATCGTTTCGTCAGTATTTGATGCGGTTTACGAAATACATCCAGCGGTAATGTTAGGTGACTCACCGTGTGTTTTTAACATGAAAAAATTATGTTTTGTCACTTATCAATGCTCTGAAATTATATTGGTATCTAATTTATTCTTTTGCATTCTTTTGTATTTATTTGTTCGTTGGTGGATGCCCAAGAGTGTCTTATTCTGCATAATAATCAAAAAATTAGTAGAGCCCTAAAAAAATTAGCAACATTCTATCACTGTTACGAACTATCCAGACGATATGATATTCTTATTGACATCAAGACCATGTACTCTGGTGCCTTCCAACAGCCTGATCTGAATCACGTCAATAAGCGTGCATCTGAAGACTCCCATACACACATCTGCAGTGTACAAAGCTGAGCATGCATATTTTCGCTCTGCAGGAGGAGGAACAAGACTTCTGGTCAGGTGTATACAGTGTTGTAAATAAAAAATCAAATAGGGGTAATGCAGGAGTAGGTTTAATAATGAATTGGGAAATAGGAATGCGCGTAAGCTACTGCAAACAGCATAGTGAACGCATTATTGTGGTCAAGGTAGATACGAAGCCCAAGCCTACCACAGTAGTGCAAGTTTAGATGCCAATTAGCTCCGCAGATGACGAAGTGATTGATGAAACGCATGATAAAAGAAATTATTCAGATAGCGAAGGGAGACGAAACTTTAATAGTCATGGGCGACTGGAACTCGATAGTAGGAAAAGGAAGAGAAGGACACGTAGTAGGTGAACGTGGAATGCGAGTAAGGAGTGAAAGAGGAAGCCACCTGGTAGAATTTTGCACAGAGCATAAGTTAATCATAGCTAACACTTCGTTCAATTATCATAAAAGAAGGTTGTATACATGGAAGAAGCCTGGAGATACTGGAAGGTCGCAGACAGATTATATAATGGTAAGACAGACATTCAGGAAACAGGTTTTAAATTCTAAGACATTTCCAGGGGCAGATATGGTCTCCGACCACAATCTATTGGTTATGAACTGTAGATTAAAATTGAAGAAACTGCAAAAAGGTGGGAATTTGAGGAGATGGGACCTGGATAAACTGAAAGAACCAGAGGTTGTACAGAGCTTCAGGGAGAGCATTAGGGAACGATTGACAAGAACGGGGGAAAAATACAGTAGCAGAAGAATGGGTAGCTTTGGGAGATGAAATAGTGAAGGTAGCAAAGGATCAAATAGGTAAAAGGGCGAGGTCTAATGGAAATACAGACGAAATGTTGAATTTAACTGACGAAAGGAATAAATACAAAAAGGCAGCAAATGAAGCAGGCGAAAATAAATTAAAACGTCTCAAAAATGAGATCGATAGAAAGTGCAAAATGGCTAAGCAGGGGTGGCTAGGGGACAAATGTGAGGATGTAGAGGCACTTGGGATAAGATAGATACTGCCTACAGGAAAATTAAAGAGACCTTTGGAGAAAAGAGAACCACTTGCATGAATATCAAGGGCTCAGATGGAAACTCAGTTCCAAGCAAATAAGTGAAAGCAGAAAAATGGAAGGAGTATATAGACGGTCTATACAAAGGCGATGTTCTTGAGGACAATGTTATAGAAATGGAAGAGAATGTAGAGGAAGATGAAACAGGAGATACGATACTGCGTGAAGAGTTTGACAGCGCACTGAAAGACCTAAGTCGAAACAAGGCCCCGGGAGTAGACAGCATTCCATTTACAACTACTGATAGCCTTGGGAGAGCCAGCACTGACAAAACTACCATCTGGCGAGCAAGATCTGTGAGACAGGTGAAATACCTTGAGACTTCAAGAAGAATATAATAATTCCAATCTCGAAGAAAGCAGGTGTTGACAGATGTGAAAATTACCGAACTATCACTTTAATAAGTCACAGCTGCAAAATACTAACGCGAATTCTTTACAGACGAATGGAAAAACTGGTAGAAGCCGATCTCGGGAAAGATGAGTTTGGATTCCGTAGGAAGTTTGGAACACGTGAAGCAATACTGACCCTACGACGTATCTTAGAAGATAGATTAAGAAAAGGCAAACCTACGTTTCTAGCATTAGTAGACTTAGAGAAAGCTTTTGACAATGTTGAGTGGAATACTCTCCTTCAAATTCTGAAGGTGGCAGGGGTAAAATACAGGGAGCGAAATGCTATTTACAATTTGTACAGAAACCAGATGGCAGTTATAAGAGTCGAGGGGAATGAAAGGGAAGCAGTGGTTGGGAAGGGAGTGAGACAGGGTTGTAGCCTATCTCCGATGATATTCAATCTGTATATTTAGCAAGCAGTAAAGGAAACAAAAGAAAAGTTCGGGGTCGGAATTAAAATCGATGGAGAAGAAATAAAAGCTTTGAGGTTCGCCGATGATATTTTAATTCTGTCGGAGACCAAAGGACCTGGAAGAGCTACTGAACGATATGGATAGTGTCTTGAAAGGAGGATATAAGATGAACATCAACAAAAGCAAAACGAGGATAATGGAATGTAGTCTAATTAAGTAGGGCGATGCTGTGGGAATTAGATTAGGAAATGAGATGCTTAAAATATTAAATGAGTTTTTCTATTTGGGGATCACAATAACTGATGATGGTTGAACTAGAGAGGATATAAATGTAGACTGGCAATGGCAAGGAAAGCGTTTCTGAAAAAGAGAAATTTGTAACATCGAGTGTAGATTTAAACGTCAGGAAGTCGTTTCTGAAAGTATTTGTATGGAGTGTAGCCATGTATGAAAGTGAAACGTGGACGATAAATAGTTTAGACAAGAAGAGAATAGACGCTTTCGAAATGTGGTGCTACAGAAGAAAGTTGAAGATTAGATGGGTAGAACACATAACTAATGAGGAGGTATTGAATAGAATTGGAGAGACGAGAAATTTGTGGCGCAACTTGACTAGAAGAAATGTTCGGTTGGCTGGGCATATTCTGAGGCATCAAGGGATCACCAATTTCGTATTGGAGGGCAGCGTGGAGGGTAAAAAGCGTAGAGGGAGACTAAGAGATGAATACACTTAGCAGATTCAGAAGGATGTAGGTTGCAGTAGGTACTGAGAGATGAAGGAGCTTGCACAGGATAGAGTATCATGGAGAGCTGCATCAGACCAGTCTCAGAACTGGAGACCACAACAACAACAAAATTTTATACAAAGCTTAATAGTATCTTCAGAGTACTAGTATTTTCAATTAGGCTCGTAATTACATAAGGTGTTTGGTCATCCTTCTGTCAGAGTATTTAATAATTTACACCTTCGTTGTAACGATCTGCAGCTTAACACGGCAACAATCCTACGGGCAAGTGCTAGGAGCGGCCAAGAAAAGTCGCATGTCTGCTGCTAGTTGCGGATTTCCTGCTCTGGCGGTAAGGGCAGTTTCAGGCAAGTTGCAGAATTAGTGTGCTGGGCAGGTAAAAGGTGGGAGTTCATGAGAACAGGGAATTGGAAAGGAAGGGGAAGGCGATAACCGATGTGAGGGAACCACAGGAAGGCGGGAAGACGGTCTGACGACAGGGTCACCCCGACTACTTTCTGCACTTCTGGGAAACTGCCTCCCGTACTATCGACCATTTCGCAATTTCCTTTTGTGTAACTTTGCTCTCAGCTTTGACCAGGTACCACCATCGTCTCTTGGATCTCTCCCTATCTTCATGCGTCGGTGTCTTGATACAACTCACACTTATCCCAGCCACTTGCTAAGATCGATTAACAAGTTCCACAAACTTGTTAACATTAAATCTTCATGTGATTCGATAAAAAATGGCCCTGTTAAAATAACAACGTGACCGAAACCTCGCTGCTGTGATACTTTTCTCAGGAGTCAGGCACCTCGGCGCCCCTCACCTACATGCTGTCCCGTGGGTGACCAGGGGAGATATTTCGGCGGGTCGTCTGCCTCGCCCCCCTCCCCAATGGCACAGCAGGCCCCTAAATTGCCCCACGCTGGGATGGTTTCTTCCCATTCCGTGTAATATTTCGAGCTTGTGCTCTGTCGCTAACGGTCTGGACGTCGACGGGACATTAATCCCTAACCTTCCTTCCTTCTTCCATCATGTACTTCTCTTCGCACTTGTACCTAGTTTTTACCGTCAATTCAGTCTATAACATGTTTTGCATACTCCAGTCGTTGTCTCTGCCGATGCTTCCACTGCCAATTTAGTTACTCCAAGATGCTGAAGTAGGTGTTCCACTAACCCGCAGATTCTTCTGATTATGGTCTCCTACATACTGCTTTCATATCTATTGTTTCCAGTACTTCCTTCATTTCGCACGTTATCTCTCCGCTCAGTTATAACACTCTACGATAACTGAACAATTTAAATGATTCCCGTTTCTTCTTTTACGTGTTCCCGAAAGCTTTCATGCAATAATTTGATCCAGATGTTAAGATTCAGAAACATCTTCGTCAGTTCCATATCAGTATTCGGCAACAGAAAACCTCTTATATTGAATATATCTTTCTTCGATCGTGTTGATTTAAATACAGTATCTGTCCTTACTCTGGCCATAAAGTGCAATATCGCTTCATGGGCTGGAGAACTCTTTCCTTTGTTTCACTAGTTTGTGAAATTTTGATGCTGAGCAATTCGGTATTTTTCTTTCTCATAGCCGGCCGGTGTGGCCGTGCGGTTAAAGGCGCTTCAGTCTGGAACCGCGTGACCGCTACGGTCGCAGGTTCGAATCCTGCTTCGGGCATGGATGTGTGTGATGTCCTTAGGTTAGTTAGGTTTAAGTAGTTCTAAGTTCTAGGGGACTGATGACCACAGAAGTTAAGTCCCATAGTGCTCAGAGCCATTTGAACCATTTTTTTCTTTCTCATACTCTTCATACTTGTATTCATTAGGCTTTATGATTAAGGCATAGTCTGTCCTTTCAACAAGTTTTCCACGTGAGTCATGAAAGATCTGTGACAGTGGTCCGAACAACAGGTAATTGACGGACTATAAAATACATTGATATCATGAAATGGTGCATTGGTAATGGCTAGGCACTAGCCGAAATCTAGATCTGCCGAATAAAACCTGCAAGAGAACGACGACCGATTG
This sequence comes from Schistocerca piceifrons, assembly GCF_021461385.2. Lineage (NCBI taxonomy): Eukaryota > Metazoa > Arthropoda > Insecta > Orthoptera > Acrididae > Schistocerca > Schistocerca piceifrons. The sequence goes on from NC_060143.1 coordinate 522,550,157, forward strand.
CTGTGCTCTATCATTTAAAAGTTTTCCACGTCTTAATTACATCAGGCTAGAAATCTACAAACATCAGCATTGCTATCTGCCTCATTTGCATACTTATTCTCCTTCCAAGTTTATTCGTCTTAGCGTGTACTTTAGCCCATTCTTCTAAGAACTGTGAACACCTTTTGCCATCTTACATTTTCGAAGGCAATCTTTACATTTAAACATGCTGGAAGATATCCTGTTTTCTTCACATACTGCCTTCCGTTACTAGTCACATTGTTGCAGTGGCTTCCCTAGCACTTTATCTCATTTTGGTTCGAAGCTCATCTCTATAAGTATTCGATTTTTTTTTTTCTGTTCTTCTGCATTTTATTCTGGTCAGCAATGTACAATTCTTACTTGCCAGACTAATCATTCAATAGGTTGAAGGTTCATTCTTTGGTAATGTGATACTACTATTTTTCAGCAAATCTAATAGCAAACAGTTTAAACCCAAGTAACATTTTTGCTCCCGTACGTATCCCACAGATGTCTGTAACTCCACTGCTGCTAAGTGGCTGGAGCTCAGATTATTTGAGGCTATGTAAAACTGTGGCTGCATTACAGGATCACTTATTCGCAACAAGAAAGCATGCCAAATTTAAAAGAATGCAAAATTCCCAGGATTGGCAAAGTTTTTCAGAAGTTCGAAATATAACGCCTACTTCAATGCGAGATGCTTTCAATAATTTCCACAACGAAAGTCTGTCTGGGAATCTGGCAGAAAACCCAACGAGAGTCTGGCCATACATAAAGCACACCAGTCGCAAGACGCAATCAATACCTCCACTGCGCGATAACACTGTAAACAGTGCCGCTAAAGCAGAGTTATTAAACACGGTTTTCCGAAACTCCTTCACCAAAGAAGACGACGTAAATACTCCTGCATTCCTATCAAAAACAACTGCCAAGATCAGAAACATAGAAGTAGATATCCTCGGTGTAGCAAAGCAGCTTGAATCACTTAATAAAGGCAAGGCCTCCGGTCCAGATTGTATACCAGTCAGGTTCCTTTCAGAGCGTGCTGGTACAATAGCGCCATATTTAGCAATACATACAACCGCTCGCTCACAGAAAGATCCGTACCTAAGGACTGGAAAATTGCTCAAGTCACACCAATGCCCAAAAAGGGAAGTAGGAGTAATCCGCTGAATTACAGGCCCATATGACTAACGTCGATTTTCAGTAGGGTTTTGGAACGTATACTGTGTTCGAACATTATGAATTACACCAAAGAAAACGATTTCTTGACACTTCGTCGGCACGGGTTCAGAAAACATCGTTCTTATGGAACAAAAGTAGCTCTTTGTAATCATTAAATAATGGGTGCTACTGAGAGGGGACGTGAAATTGATTCCACATTTTACATCTTCAAACCAAATTACGTGCCTATGGAATATTGCTCAGTTGTGCGACTGCATTCGTGATTTCCTGTCAGAAAGGTCACAGTTCGAGGTAGCAGGCGGAAAGTCATCCAATGAAACAGAAGTAATATTCGGCGTTCCCCAAGGAAGTTTTATAGGCATTCTATTGTTCCTGATCTATATTAACGACATAGGAGACAATCTGAGTAGCCCTGTTAGATAGTTTGTAGATGATGCTGTCAATTACCGTCTTGTAAAGTCATCAGATAACCAAAACGAATTTCAAAACGATTTAGATAAGATATTTGTATGGTACGAATAGTGGCAATTGATCCCGAATAAAGAAAATTGTCAAGTTATTCACAAGAGTACTAAAAGAAATCCACTAAATTTCAATTACGCGGTAAGTCACACAAATCTGAAGGCTGTAAATTCAAGGAAATGCTTAGAGATTACAATTACAAATAACCTAAATTTGAACGATCACATAGATAATGTTGTGGGTAGAGCAAATCAAAGTCTTCGATTCATTGGCGGCAAACTTAGAAGGTGCAAGAGGTCTTCTAAAGAGGCCTCCCTATTCTGGAATATTGCTATGCGGAGTGGAATCCGCATCAGATGGGGTTGACGGATGACATCTAAAAAGATGAAAGAAGGGCCGCTGGTTTTGTATTATTGCGAAATAGGGACGATAGTGCCACAGGTATGATACGTGAATTGGAGTAGCAATCATTAAAACAAAGGCGTTTTTCCTTGGGGCAGGATCTTCTCATGAAATTTCAGTCACCAGTTTTCTCCTCCGACTGCGAAAACATTCTGTTGGCACCCACCTACATTGGGAGCAATGATCATCGCGATAAAATATGAGAAAGCAGTGATCGCACAGAAAGATTGCAGTGTTCGTTTTTGCCGCTCGCAGTTTGAGAGTGGAACGGTAGGGAGACAGCTTGAAGGTGTTTCGTTGGACCCTCGGCCGGGCACTTTATTGTGAATAGCAGAGTAATCATGTAGCTGTAGATGTAGACTTTCTCCTCCTAGTCTGTCATACTTCGGTAGAGTTTCTTTCCATTATATAGGCCTTTGACATACACCGAAGTGACGAAAGTCATCGAATACCTCCTAATATCACGTCAGACCACCTTTTGCCTATAGTAGTGCAGCAACTCTACGTGGCATGGACTCAACGAGTCTTTGGAAGCCCCTTGCAGAAATTTTGAGCCATGCTGTCTCTATAGCCGCCAATAATTGCGAATGTGTTGCTGGCACATGGTTTGGTGCATGAACCGACCGCTCGATTATGTCCCATAAATGTTATATGGGATTAATGTCGGACGATCTGGGAGGCAAATCGTTCGCTCGCATTGTGCAGTCGCGAATAATTGTGGCGCCATGACACGCCGCACTGTAGTCCATAAAATGTGTATCGTTGTTTGGGAAAATGGAGTCCATGAATGGGAGCAATTGGTTTCCAAGCAGCAGGAACATAACCATGACCGACTCAGTTGGACCAGAGGACCCAGTCCATTACATGTAAACACAGCCCACACCATTATGGGGCACCACCAGCTTGCACAGTGCCTTGTTGACAACTTGGGTCCATGACTTCGCGCGATCTGTGCCATACTAGAACCCTACCATCAGTTCTTATGAAGTGAACTCAGGTTTCTTCTGACGAGGTCACGGTGTTCCAGTCCCCTCGGGGCCAACCGATATGGTCACGAGCCGAGAAGAGGCGCCGAAGGTGATGTCGTGCTGTTAGGAAAGGCAGTGGTATCGGTCGTCTACTGCCAGAGCCCATTAACGCCAACTTCCGTCGCACTGCTCTAACAGATACGTTCGTCGTACGTCCCACATTGATTTCTGTGGTTATTTCGCGGAGTACTGCTTCTCTGTTTTGCACTGACAACTCTACGGTCGTTAATTGAACGCCATCGACCACTGCGTTGTCCGTGGTGAGAGGTAATGCCTGAAACGTGGTGATCTCGGCACACTCTTGACACTGTGGATCTCGGAATACTGAATTCCTTCACGATTTCCGAAATGTCCCAAGCGTCTAGCGCCAAGTATCATTCCGCATTCAAAGTCCAGCCCATCCCAGTAGTGCGACCTTAATCACACAGAAACCTTTTCACATGAATCACCTGAGTACAAATCTACTGTCCTTTCAAAGCTTGTGTACACGATACTACCGCCATCCGTACACGTACATATCGCTATCGCATGACTGTTGTCACGGCAGTGAACCTATGCTGTGTACACAGGTTTTTTTTCTCCTGAGAAACGTCAGCTGCATTTTCTCTGGTGTTTCCATAAATATCTCTGGAGTGAGCATTGCGTTCTGCGCATGTTGTCAACATTAAATCAGGATTGCCTCGTTATCTCGGGACTTCGCTGTGCCTGTGTGCTTTCTGCAGCGTTCGAAGTTTATAATACCAAGAGTTTTTGTTGTGGCCGGCCGCGGTGGTCTAACGGTTCTAGGCGCGCAGTCCGGAAACGCGCGACTGCTACGGTCGCAGGTTCGAATCCTGCCTCGGGCATGGATGTGTGTGATGTCCTTAGGTTAGTTAGGTTTAAGTAGTTTTAAGTTCTAGGGGACTGATGACCACACTAGTTAAGTCCCATAGTGCTCAGAGCCACTTTTTGTTGTTGTGTTTCACCGTTTGTTGATAGTGTAATAGCGATGGTGAATTACGTTGTTGCTACGGATGGAAAGATAAATATGTGAAAGGAGGGAGAGTAACTTTTCATGGGTACATTCCATATAGCTCTAATTATAGTTTTCATTTTAGTAAGAGACACTGTACACGTTTAAAAATTTCGAGACGCATTATAGTTAAGACTTGATTCTGTAGACCTATTTTTCTATGATTTTATGACTATATAATAGATATTACGGCTCGTACAAAAGCTTACAAACAATCGCTTCCTCTCGTAAATTTGCTAGTGGAACAGGAAAGGGAAAGGTTAGTTGTTTCAGTAAATACTATCCTCCTTGCATTTATCAGTGACTTTTCAATTATGTATATAGATTACTCCGTCTACTATTTATTTAATGAACTGGGAGCAAGTACTTAAAATGCGTTAAATAAATCCCTCAAAGTGCCACCAGTCAGAAAAATTGTGCTTTAGGTCGCAAAAACGAGAAAATAATTACGCAGAAATACAAGAAAAAAGGACGAATTAGCAGGGATATAATCGCTAATGTGTAGTAAATTCGGTGTTTTTCGGACACTTGCGAAAGTACTAACGTACTGTCAAGTCGTTTTGCAGGACTATCACTGCAAAAATGTACTTCAGGCTCTGTAATACTATAAAGTGCGGTATCATACCAAAATCTACCAAAAATCGAGTGCATCTGAACTATGACACCTATCGCAAAGATGCTGAATGTAATATCACTTGTCCTTAAAAGTTACGTAGATGGTTTATTCCCGGTATCAAATGGATACTGTTAAAATGTCTTCGGAACATATATAAATAATCCACGACACATACGAAAAGAATCCGTCTGTACTAGGGATGTAGTGACATTCTAAATATACAGGGCGCTATACGAACAAACACACGACGTCCCGAGATCACGTGACCAGGCCGGCAATGTATGTTGACAACACAAAATCTGTTCTGGGCATATGAGTGCTCACTCCAGAGATATTTACTCTGTGGGTGTTTCAGAAGATATTAGTAATTTGGTTTTTTACAATGTGTCGACGGAGACAGCCCAGGCAAACTCTGCTCATCGTGTGTTCAATACGACACCCTGTGTCAACGGAAAACGTCAGTTTGCTTTCCATTACAAACAAAATGACTCTTAAAAAGGAAATTTAGGAGTCCATCTGATGGAGCGATCGCAAATTAGCGCAGTGCGGTATTCGTTCGTCGATATGTATTAACAGGATCAGCAAAACAGCTAGAATTGTCAATACTCCAGCGTTGCTGCATGGCGGTAGCAGACAGCGCTGTCCAGGGGGAACGCTGTCACCAGCTACGTATAGCAATAATGATGATGATAATGATGAGTCCCATACTTCTTTACAGAGCATAGGGGAGCAACGCGCGAGACCCGCGCCGCCTTACTACGCAAGGTCCTAGTGGAGGTGGTTTGCCATTGCCTTCATCTGACCGTAATGGGGATGAATGATGATGATGAAGACGACACAATAACACCCACACATCTCGAGGCAGGAAAAATCCCTGACCCCGTCGGGAATCGAACCCGGGACCCCGTGTTCGGGAAGCGAGAACGCTACCGCGAGACCACGAGCTGCGGACACGTATTGCAATAGCCAAATTGAAAAAAAATCTGCTGGTAATGTGGCTGACGTCTCTTGGGTGCGACACCCGGTTTTGACACCACATAAAATGTTAAATTAATAATCAAAATGGCTCTGAGCACTATGGGACTCAACTGCTGAGGTCATTAGTCTCCTATAACTTAGAACTACTTAAACCTAACTAACCTAAGGACAACACACACATCCATGCCCGAGGCAGGATTCGAACCTGCGACCGTATTGGTGGCGCGGTTCCAGACTGTAGCGCCAGAACCGCTCGGCCACCAGTGGCCGGCAATTAATAATCGTTCCGCCTAAGGTGATGGACCTCATTTCAACATGGGTCACAACTGTATCGAAGATGAAGTACTGTGCACTATCCAAATTACAGAGCGTAATGCTACAAGCTTGTCCCCTCCAATGGACGATTAACTTATAAAAATTTGTCTCTTTCGTACTTCTAATGGTGACACGACGTTACAATACGTAAAAGAAAAAGAAGCGGTACTGCACTGTTACAAACGAACACTCCGCATCAAACCTCACCATTACCACTATTAGTAATCACACTGGAATGGCAAACCTACGTTTCTAGCATTTGTAGACTTACAGAAAGCATTTGGCAATGTTGACTGGAATACTCTTTTAAATTCTGAAGGTGGCAGGCGTAAAATACGGGAGCGAAAGGCTATTTACAATTTGCACAGGAAGCAGATGGCAGTTATAAGAGTCGAGGGACATCAAAGGGAAGCAGTGGCTGGGAAGGGAGTGAGATAGGGTTGATGCAGTAAAGGAGCAAGCAGTAATGGAAACAAAAGAAAAATTCGATGTAGGTATTAAAATCTATGGAGAAGAAATAGAGACTTTGAGGTTCGCCGATGACATTGTAATTCTGTCAGAGACAGCAAAGGACTTGGAAGAGCAGTTGAACGGAATGGACAGTGTCTTGAAAGAATGGTATAACATGAACATCAACAAAAGCAAAACGAGGATAATGGAATGTAGTCGAATTAAGTGGGGTGATGCTGAGGGAATTAGATTAGGAAATGAGACACTTAAAGTAGTAAAGGAGTTTTGCTATTTGGGGAGCAAAATAACTGGCGGTGGTCGAAGTACAGAGGATATAAAATGCAGACTGGCAATGGCAAGGAAAGCGTTTCTGAAGAAGAGAAATTTGTTAACATCGAGTACAGATTTAAGTGTCAGAAAGTCGTTGCTGAAAGTATTTGTATGGAGTGTAGCCATGTATGGAAGTGAAACGTAGACGATAAATAGTTTGGACAAGAAGAGAACAGAACCTTTCGGAATGTGGTGCTACAGAAGAATGCTGAAGATTAGATGGGTAGATCACATAACTAATGAGGAGGTATTGAACAGAATTGGGGAGAAGAGGAGTTTGTGGCACAACTTGACTAGAAGAAGGGATCGGTTGGTAGGACATGTTCTGAGGCATCAAGGGATCACCAATTTAGTTTTGGAGGGCAGCGTGGAAAGTAAAAATCGTAGAGGGAGACCAAGAGATGAATACACTAGATTCAGAAGGATGTAGGTTGCAGTAGGTACTGGGAGATGAAGAAACTTGCACAGGATAGAGTAGCATGGAGAACTGCATCAAATCAGTCTCGGGACTGAAGACCACAACAACAAGAAGATGATGAGCCTGTTTTCAACATGGTTCACAACTGTATCGTAGATGAACTTCTGTGCACCATCTAAATTACAGAGCGTAGTGCTACAAGCTTTTCCTCACAAGTGGGCGATTAACTCATATGAATTTGTTTCTTTGGTACTTCTAGCGGTGACACGACGTAACAATGCCTCAAATAAAAAGAAGCGGTACTGCACTGTTAGAAACCTCACCATTACCACTATTAGTAATCACACTGGCCTCTTGACTGCAAATACAAAGACAACAAGTCATCTATGTACACACTGTAGAATTTCTCAAACCTAACGTGATCACAAGAAAGGCACTCTCAGGCGGCCACTGATTTCCTGCTTGGACCTTCTTTCCTGATCCTTACTTTCCGGTATGAGTCAAAACGTCGAAGAGGGTGTTGAGGGGATCACAAAACAAAATACCTAAAGTTAACGTCTTTGCACCGCACTACGTATCCTAGCAGGGATAAAGACAATCTTAAAAATGAGTGAAACAGGACATTATGATGTACAGTACATTCTCATGAGGTGCAACATGAGTTCCTTACTCATAAGAAATGGAGCTGCCCTCAACAGCACATACGGTGAGAAAAAATTTGCAGTGCTTTTTTCCAGAATAACGAACACCACTTGCACGACCCATTGAAATATCACTTGTAGCACGTGTCTCACTTACGGACAGTCGACAGTTAACTCTTTATGGTCCTTTAGGAAACACTGTTAATTCATTTTCGACTGGAATACGAATTATGGATGTGTGGATGGGTTTCATTTTGGGCAGTGAACAGTCACGTCATGAGCACCCGTTCCGAAAATGCTCTTACCAGCAATCACTGTTGATAAAGCCATAAATAAAAGTTACACAACTACAACCTCAGTTAATACAATGTTGCACAGAGATTCACCGGAATCTATGGTCCTGCTGATGTCATTTAGTGATTGTACTGAGATCGGCAGAGCACAAGATTACTACATGGTGATCACGCAGACAATAAGATGAAGCACCCAACAAGGAGCACATTAAAATTTCCGCCCATTCTGGCTGGCAGCAGCTGTGACGTCACACAAAATTTCACTCATCAGAGACTGCCCAAGGACACTCGCTTATCTCTTTCAACAAGAAGATCCAACAGAATGCAACTGCTATATATACACTACTGGCCATTAAAACTGCTACACAAAGAAGAAACGCAGATGATTAACGGGTATTCAGTGGACAAATATATTACACTAGAACTGACATGTGATTACATTTTCACACAATTTAGGTGCATAGATCCTGAGAAATCAGTACCCAGAACAAACACCTCAGGCCGTAATAACGGCCTTGATACGCCTGGGCATTGAGTCAAACAGAGCTTCGATGGCGTGTACAGGTACAGCTGCCCACGCCGCTTCAACACGATGCCACAGTTCATCAAGAGTATTGACTGGCGTATTGTGACGAGCCAGTTGCTCGACCACCATTGACCAGACGTTTTCAGGTGGTGAGAGATCTGGAGAATGTGCTGGCCAGGGCAGCAGTCGAACATTTTCTGTGTCCATAAAAGCCTGTACAGGGCCTGCAACATGCGGTCGTGCATTATCCTGCTGAAATGTAGCGTTTCGCAGGGATCGAATGAAGGGTAGAGCCACGGGTCGTAACACATCTGAAATGTAACGTCCACTGTTCAAAGTGCCGTCAATGCGAACAAGACGTGACCGAGATTGTAACCAGTGGTACCCCATACCATCACGCCCGGCGATACGCCAGTATGGGGAAAACGAATATACGCTTCCAATGTGCGTTCACCGTGATGTCGCCAAACACGGATATGACCATCATGATGCTGTAAACAGAACCTGGATTCATCCGGAAAAATGACGTTTTGCCATTCGTGCACCCAGGTTCGTCGTTGAGTACACCATCGCAGGCGCCCCTGTCTGTGATGCAGCGTCAAGGGTAACCGCAGCCATGGTCTTCGAGCTGATAGTCCATGCTGCTGCAAACGTCGTCGAACTGTTCGTGCAGATGGTTGTCGTCTTGCAAACGTCCTCATCTGTTGACTCAGGGATCGAGACGTGGCTGCACGATACGTTACAGCCATGCGAATAAGATGCCTGTCATCTCGACTGCTAATGATACGAGGCCGTTGGGATCCAGCACGGCGTTCCGTATTGCCCGCCTGAACCTACCGATTCCATATTCTCCTAACAGTCATTGAATCTCGACCAACGCGAGCAGCAATGTCGCGATACGGTTAACCTTTATCAAAGTCGGAAACGTGATGGTACGCATTTCTCCTCTTTACACGAGGCATCACAACAAGGTTTCACCAGGCAACGCCGGTCAACTGCTGTTTGTGTATAAGAAATTGGTTGGAATCTTTCCTCATGTCAGCACGTTGTAGGTGTCGTCACGGGCGCCAACCTTGTGTGAATGCTCTGAAAAGCTAATCATTTGCATATCACAGACTCCTCTTCCTGTCGGTTAAATTTCGCGTGTGTACCACGTCATCCTCGTGGTGTAGCAATTTTAATGGCCAGTAGTGTACCATGGCGTCCCAGAAAGTAATGCACAACATTTCTTTTCTCAGCCAAAAACAATGCTACGAATGGCAAACATGACGTAAGTATTATTTTAAGTCTCCTTTGTGAGCGCGCCAAGTGTCCGTCACTTCTGACAGAGAGCGTAGCTGCAGGACAGTTTCAAAATGGCGTCTGTAGGTGATGTGCGATACAAGCAACGTGCCATCATTGAATCTCTCACTGCAGAGAAAGAAACTGTGGGGAATATTCACAAACGCTTGTACAAAGTCTTTGGAGCATCTGCTGTCGACGGAAGTACAGTTAGTCGCTGGGCACGGAGGGTGAGGTCATCAGAAAGCGGTTCGCGGAGCTACACGATTGCCACTGGCGGGGAGAACATCCACGGCTGTCACACCTGACACGTTGCAGCGAGCTGATGTCATTCGCGAAGACAAACGCATTACGATTCGGTAGTTGGCGCTGCATCTGTCAATCATTTAAGGAAGCATTGACTCCGCCACCAGGACATGCATTGTTTCCGACAGGGCATACACACCCTTGTTTCGCGTTGCAGGAAGGCGATAGAACGCGACAGAGATAACGTGGAAAAATAGGGTGCTTAAATAAAACACCATTCTTTCGTGTGTGTAATTCTCATTATGTTCAATAAACAATCCTTGAAAAAAATAAATGCAGTGCATTACTTTCTGGGCAACCCTCGTATGTGGAGTAACAGTCACATTGCATCATATCTAGATCTACATCTACATGACTAGTCTGCAGTTCACATTAAAGTGGTAAGCAGAGGGCTGATCGAACCACCTTCAGACTATTTCTCGACAGGTCCTGTTTAGAATGGGACAAGGTAAAATGGAACGCTTAAATTTATCTATGTGAGCTCTGATACCTAATATTTTTTTTACTATAACCGTTTCACGCTATGTAGCTTAGGGCGAAAGAAAAAAATTATTTCCGATCCGAAGGCGAAAGTTGATAACCGACATTTCGTGAAAGGAACTCGCCGCAACGAGGAACGGCTTTGTTTTGATGATTATCACCGCAGCTCACGAGTAATATCTTTGACACTGTTTCCCATACTTTGCTATTACGCAGAACGATTTGCCCATTTTTGAACTTTTTCCTATGGACTCCGTCAATCGTTTCAGGTAAGGATCCCATATCGCACTGCAGTACTCCCGATGATGACGTACAAGCGTAATGTTGGCTGCCCCTTTTGTAGATATTTTAACGTTTTCTGACAAGAGGCAAGCCGACGGTGCGATAAGGTCTCCCACGAACACATCCAGTCTCCCCCTGATCAGTTTCCTCCTCGTTTGTAGACTGTGAGTGTGGTAGGTGGAGGCATCACACTGTAAATAATTCCAGAGGTGACAAAAAATTCAATTCTGTAACCGCAGTCAACTCCATAGTGTCATGTTGGTAAACTTTGTTATGACATTACTTTCGGTGGAATGACGATGTTGCCATTTTTACGAAAGTTGGGGTAGTTACGATACATACGTCACTCGCAATTTATAGGACCGCAAGCTTCATTCGTGATGTCTCAGACTCAAATAATTATCAGGCCAACCTGCTTGCCCTTTGTTTTCCTCACTCTTTTAAAGTGAATGATGGGACGCTTCTTTTCGAAACGACATGTCTCGTATATATGCACAACCTTACCCTATCTGACCATGTGACCCGCCTCTAATGAAGTTGTAGACGAAACATTAAACCATAATCGTCTACCTCTTCTTTTACAGATTTCCAGACCACGAACTGCGCTCCCCAGCACGACGATCTCACATAGTATGCCTCGGAGTATGGTCACAGAAGAGAAAGATACACAGATTGTAGGTTTACAAAGTGAATTTTCCAGAATACGGTGGAAATCGGCACAGATGCTTGTTCGTATTGATGCGTTCAGTCGGATCCCGGTAACTGTCTGTTACTGCTCGGGTGGAACGAACGTTGCTCGCGAAAGACTATAAATCCTGGCCAAGCACTTAGTCTTATTAAGGAGTTGCAGAAAGGCGATAACTCTATTGTAAAAGAAATATTCATTTTTGAAACCTTATCTGAGCTAAGCACGTTGCAATTATACTCATGTAAAACATACGCGTAATGCTGGTTGGAATTATACAGCTCGTAAGGAATAAATAACTTGACGACATTAAAAATTACATATAAAACTGCTGCAGCTGGTGAAGGAGTAAGTATACAAAATAAATACACAGATTACGCTTTCCGAGAGAACGAGCGCTGTTAGAGATAGGCATGTGCGTTATACTCTTTCGAAAAACATACAGGGATGTACTGCGCCTCATCAATCGAAAAATACGTCGCAGTTAAAGAAGAGGAATATCAAAATGTTTCCTTTACTAAAAACGTTAAAAACCATATATGACCGTGCGAGGTGTTGCAGTGGTTAGGACACTGGACTCGCATTCGGGAAGACGACGGTTCAATCCCGCGTCTGGCCATCCTGATTTAGGTTTTCCGTGATTTCCCTAAATCGCTCCAGGCAAATGCCTGGATGATTCCTTTGAAAGGGCACGGCCAACTTCCTTCCCCGTTCTTCATTAATCCGATGAGACCGATGACCTCGCAGTTTGGTCTCTTCCCCCAAACAACCCAACCCAACCCCAACTATATATGCACAATTTTCGTCATCCCAGGGATAGTATCAGACTGTTTCTAAGTATAGTGATGAAAGATATTAAAATATATATTGAAGTACATCAAACGTGAAGGGGACACACACACATATATAACTTCACTACTCTACAAGTTAGAAAAATCTGATTCTATCCTTGGGATAGCGAAACTTGTGCATTTCTAAACGGGCAAAATTACTTATTTGATCCTGTTCGAGTTTGCAGCCGACGTACACAACGGAACTGGTTGGCAGTGTACGAGGACGGTGTCTGGGTAACAGCGTAAAGGGACAGACAGGATCGCTTACTACGTACCTGTTAGGAAGAAATAGTGTCCTTCCGGAAAAAATGGACGTCGAGGCTTCTTCACAACTTCCTCAACTGTGTTGTTTAAATTACCTATTAAGTTACAGTTTTTTCTGAGAACTTGGAAAGAATAGCAGAGCGAATGAGAACTATACGAACTCGCTGTGTTCATAGGCAACAGCAGAGATCGCTTCGGGTGACACTGCATGTTGACAGGCAATTCAGATAACAGTATATGCGCAAATAAAAGACTGCATCTTACTCTTGCTACACGATGTTTCAGTGTCTGTACATTACCGCGTTTTCATAATCGTGTCTCCTTCGAATAGAAGTGTAAATTAAGAAACGAAATGTGTACAGGCAAAAATCATTACTCTAAGTTATAACTAACACAGAGCGATATTCGAATCATACAAATTTAATTCTTTAACGTACAGAACTACAGAGTAAATTTCAACATCCGAAGTAGCCCTTTCATGAATACAGAACCAATCTTTGCCAGTATTTTTTTACTCATTTGCTCCGTTAAAAAATTATTTCTTTATGATTTTAATTTCCATAGCCAACGACAGCGAAAGAGCCTAGATTTCTTATACTATGCTTGCATTTCTTTGAACACAAAACCGTATTGTACGACAGGTTAGCAAGACCTTTTTTTTTCTACAGACGTAACCTGCAGTAGAGAAGCACAACAGTCAGTTTGCCAGTGAGCCGAATTGAGGATGTCGCTACAATCGCTAAGTCCCGAAAGCTCTTTTCATTCCGATGCTCGTGGGAGAGGTGTCGTGTGTTTGGGTAATGAACAGAACCAAAATGGCTGTTTCTATATATGTATAATAGACAGTTACTGTACTGAAATTTTTCTCGATGGAAATACGACTCTGTCACTCATAGTGAAAACTGTTAATATGAGTTGGGAAATAGTAAGATTAATGAGAAGGTCGGTGGAAATGTTTGCGTCTAGACGTGAAAAAGTAAGTGACTGTGGCAAAACAAGATAAACTCAGCGGAGAAGACTGCTCTTTCAAAATGACGACGATAGCGGTTCCACGAGTTTTCGATGCGAAAGGTGCTCTCATCAAATTGTTATTTTCTTAATTGACCAAAAAAATGTATCATATGATGAGAGGATCTTGGAGGCCAGTCTTGCGGTGCAACGCCGTCTCTTTCATCGACTCTTCATCAGCAACCTTCTGCTGACCGGGCAAGAAACGAAAAAAAAAATGCAATACCTCTGTAACGAGCAGACAGAGGCCGTGGGTCTAACATATCAAACTACTCTGTAGGTATCCCTGAACAAGCTCTGAAAGTTTGTAGGTGTAGTTATGTTTCACACAGTATAAATACACTGACGGGAAGAAAGTCGCCACCTCAAAAAAGTAATGAAGGGAGACCAACGATGTTTCGGGAATACATTTGTGAAGGTAACACATTTAAGTAATTAACACTGCAACGTTGCAGGACAACGTAAGCGGGAGGTAAGCCATTAAAAATGAGAAATGCTAGTACATTAATAATCGGTGTACACAACAAAATTCTTAATGCAAGCATGCCCAAGTACGTACGTTTTGTTACATAGGTACCAGACGACAGTTTGAGCGATGGAGATCCATGCTTGTTGCATTTGGGTAGTCAGTACAGGAACGATTAATCTGGTTGTGGATGACGCTGTAGTTGTCGTCCGACCACATGTGCTCTACTGGAGACAGATCTGGAGATCGAGCAGGCCAAGACCATGTCTCGACACTCTGTAGAACGTTTTGGGTTACAATAGTGGCATGTGGGCGAGCGATATCGTGTTAGAAAACACCTGCTGGGATGCTGTTGATGAATGGCAGCAGAACAGGTCGAATTACAAGATTGACGAACAAATTTGAAGTCAGGGTGCGTGGGATAACCACGAGAGTACTCTTGGTGTCATGACTATGCAAATGTAGACGGGATGTGGCTCAGATTCAAAGATATAGTAGCAACAGCATTTGAGAGATTCATAACTCATAAATTGGTAAGAGATGGAACTGATCCCCCATGGTACACAAAACAGGTTCGAACGCTTGGTCAGAGGCAACGGAAAAAGCATGCGAAGTTCAGAAGAAAGCGAAATCCCGAAGATTGGCTAAAATTTACAGACGCGCGAAATTTGGCACGGACTTCAATGCGAGATGCCTTTAATAGGTTCCACAACGAAACATTGTCTCGAAATTTGGTACAAAATCCGAAGAAATTCTGGTCGTATGTAAAGTACACAAGCGGCAGGACGCAGTCAATACCTTCGCTGCGCAGTTCCGGTGGTACTGTTACCGACGACTGTGCCGCTAAAGCGGAGTTATTGAACGCAGTTTTCCGAAATTCCTTCACCAGGGAAGACGAATGGAATATTCCAGAATTTGGAACACGAACAGCTGCTAGCGTGAGTTTCTTAGAAGTAGATAACTCAGGGGTTGCGGGCAAGTCTTCAGGTCCAGATTCTATACCGATTAGGTTACTTTCAGATTACGCTGATACAATAGCTCCCTACTTAGCAATCATATACAACCGCTCGCTCACCGGTAGATCTGTACCTACAGATTGGAAAATTGCGCAGGTCGCACCAGTGTTTACGAAGGGTAGTAGGAGTAATCCATCGAACTACAGACCTATATCATTGACGTCGGTTTGCAGTAGGGTTTTGGAGCATATACTGTATTCAAACATCAAGAATCACCTCGAAGGGAACGATCTATTGATACGTAATCAGCATGGTTTCAGAAAATATCGTTCTTGTGCAACGCAGCTAGCTCTTTATTCACACGAAGTAGTGGCCGCTATCGACAGGGGATCTCAAGTTGATTCTGTATTTCTAGATTTCCGGAAAGCTTTCACACCGTTCGTCACAAGCGACTTCTAATCAAGACGCGGGCCTATGGGGTATCGTCTCAGTTGTGCGACTTGATTCGTGATTTCCTGTCAGGAAGGTCGCAGTTCGTAGTAATAAACGGCAAATCATCGAGTAAAATTGAAGTGATATCAGGTATTCCCCAGGGAAGCGTCCTGGGACCTCTGCTGTTCCTGATCTATATAAATGACCTGGGTGACAATCTGAGCAGTTCTCTTAGGTTGTTCGCAGATGATGCTGTAATTTACCGTCTAGTAAGGTCATCCGAAGACCAGTATCAGTTGCAAAGCGATTTAGAAAAGATTGCTGTATGGTGTGACAGGTGGCAGTTGACGCTAAATATCGAAAAGTGTCAGGTGATCCACATGAGTTCCAAAAGAAATCCGTTGGAATTCAATTACTCGATAAATAGTACAATTCTCAAGGCTGTCAATTCGACTAAGTACCTGGGTGTTAAAATTAAGAACAACTTTAGTTGGAAAGACCACATAGATAATATCGTCGGGAAGGCGAGCCAAAGGTTGCGTTTCATTGGCAGGACACTTAGAAGATGAAACAAGTCCACTAAAGAGACAGCTTACACTACACTCGTTCGTCCTCTGTTAGAATATTGCTGCGCGTTGTGGGATCCTTACCAGGTGGGATTGACGGAGGACATCGAAAGGGTGCAAAAAAGGGCAGCTCGTTTTGTATTATCACGTAATAGGGGGAGAGTGTGGCAGATATGATACGCGAGTTGGGATGGAAGTCATTAAAGCAAAGACGATTTTCGCCGCGGCGAGATCTATTTACGAAATTTCAGTCACCAACTTTCTCTCCCGAATGCGAAAATATTTTGTTGAGCCCAACCTACATAGGTAGGAATGATCATCAAAATAAAGTAAGAGCTCGAACAGAAAGGCTTAGGTGTTCGTTCTTCCCGCGCACAGTTCGGGAGTGCAATGGTAGAGAGATAGTATGATTGTGGTGCGATGAACCCTCTGCCAAGCACTTAAATGTGAATTGCAGAGTAATCATGTAGATGTAGACGTAGATGTACATACGAAATCGAACCCCGTGCCATAAGTCCAGGTCCAGGTTGAGTGTGTCTAGCACCCACACAGGTTGGAGCAGGCCCTCAACCTCCTTCCAACCAACACACGACCATTGATGGCACCGTGTCAGAACCAACATTCATTAGAAAATAGAACTGAGTTCCATCCCGCTCTCCAGTGAGCTGTCGCTTGACACCACTGAAGTTGCAAATGGCTGTGGCTTGGGGTCAATGGAATGCACGCTACAGGGCATCAGGCTTGGAGCTGTCCTTAAAATAACCGATTTGTAACAATTCGTTGTGCCACGGTGGTGCCAACTGCTGCTGAAATTGGTGCTGCATATGGAGTACGATGTGCCAGGACCATCCGATGACATTTTCTCTCGGTTGTGCCACATGACCACAGCTGCCAGCAATCATATACAGTGGCTACATTTCTGCGAAGTCTTTGTGCAGTATCGCAGAAGAAACACCCAGCTTCTCGTAGCCCTATTACAAGACCTCTTTCAAACCCAGTGACGTACTGAAACTACCTGGCAGATTAAAACTGCGTGCCGGACCGAGACTCGATCCTTTCGCGGGCAAGTGCTCTACGCAGGAGAGCTTCTGTAAAGTTTGGAAGGTAGGAGACGAGGTACTAGCACAAGTAAAGCTGTGAGGACGGGGCGTGAGTCGTGCTTGGGTAGCTCAGTTGGTAGACCACTTGCCCGAGAAAGGTAAAGATCCCGAGTTCGAGTCTCGGTCCGGCACACAGCTTTAATCTGCCAGGTAGTTTCTTATCAGCGCACACTACATCTACTTCTACATTTATACTCCGGAAGCCACCCAACGGTGTGTGAAGGAGGGCACTTTACGTGCCACTGTCATTACCTCCCTTTCCTGTTCCAGTCGCGTATGGTTCGCGGGAAGAACGACTGTCTGAAAGCTCCGTGCGTGCTCTAATCTCTCTAATTTTACATTCGTGATCTCCTCGGGAGGTATAAGTAGGGGGAAGCAATATATTCGATACCTCATCCAAAAACGCACCCTCTCGAAACCTGGCGAGCAAGCTACACCGCGATGCAGAGCGCCTCTCTTGCAGAGTCTGCCACTTGAGTTTGTTAAACATCTCCGTAACGCTATCACGGTTACCAAATAACCCTGTGACGAAACGCGCCGCTCTTCTTTGGATCTTCTCTATATCCTCCGCCAACCCGATCTGGTACGGATCCCTCACTGATGAGCAATACTCAAGTATAGGTCGAACGAGTGTTTTGTAAGCCATCTCCTTTGTTGATGGACTACATTTTCTAAGGACTCTCCCAATGAATCTCAACCTGGTACCCACCTTACCAACAATTAATTTTATATGATCATTCCACTTCAAATCGTTCCGCACGCATACTCCCAGATATTTTACAGAAGTAACTGCTACCAGTGTTTGTTCCGCTATCAAATAATCATACAATAAAGGATCCTTCATTCTATGTATTCGCAATACATTACATTTGTCTATGTTAAGGGTCAGTTGCTACTCCCTGCACCAAGTGCCTATCCGCTGCAGATCTTCCTGCATTTCGCTACAATTTTCTAATGCTGCAACTTCTCTGTATACTACAGCATCATCCGCGAAAAGCCGCATGGAACTTCCGACACTATCTACTAGGTCATTTATATATATTGTGAAAAGCAATGGTCCCATAACACTCCCCTGTGGCACGCCAGAGGTTACTTTAACGTCTGTAGACGTCTCTCCACTGATAACAACATGCTGTGTTCTGTTTGCTAAAAACTCTTCAATCCAGCCACACAGCTGGTCTGATATTCCGTAGGCTCTTACTTTGTTTATCAGGCGACAGTGCGGAACTGTATCGAACGCCTTCCGAAAGTCAAGAAAAATAGCATCTACCTGGGTGCCTGTATCTAATATTTTCTGGGTCTCATGAACAAATAAAGCATGTTGGGTCTCACACGATCGCTGTTTCCGGAATCCGTGTTGATTCCTACATAGTAGATTCTGAGTTTCCAAAAACGACATCATACTCGAGCAAAAAACATGTTCTAATATTCTACAACAGATCGACGTCAGAGATATAGGTCTATAGTTTTGCGCATCTGCTCGACGACCCTTCTTGAAGACTGGGACTACCTGTGCTCTTTTCCAATCATTTGGAACCTTCCGTTCCTCTAGAGACTTGAGGTACACGGCTGTTAGAAGGGGGGCAAGTTCTTTCGCGTACTCTGTGTAGAATCGAATTGGTATCCCGTCGGGTCCAGTGGACTTTCCTCTGTTGAGTGATTCCAGTTGCTTTTCTATTCCTTGGACACTTATTTCGATGTCAGCCATCACACTCCGCTGCAGAGTAAAAATCTCATTCAGTGATTTGCTGATCATGGCTCTTTGTCACCTTAAAGGAATTCTTGACCAACATGAAATCACAACGTCCAGTCTGAAAGGTGACTAGCGTTCACGCACGTTGCAGCGTATTTTCAACGCAAGCCTGATTCGAACCTTCATAGTAGCGCTACTGTCTCCATTGTTATGCGACTGGCGTAAAATATGAATACATCTCATGTTTCCAGTTAGCGTAGATTAATAACGCAAATAATTAATGTTAATCATCACATCTTTCATGAGACTAAATGTTTGTTTCCCGTACCAAATAATATGATTTTAAAAGCGTAATATTACATGCACGTTCGATAGAGTGGTGTCAGATTAGTCTAGTGCGATATTCGCTCTAGTGATATGTATTAACAGGGACAGCAAATTACAGAGAGTAGCCAGTACCCCACCAGCGACTGAGAAATGTTGCTGCACGGCGGTAGAATTCAGCGCGGTCCAGGACTGTGCTATCATAGCTGGAGCAGTGCTTATTCTTCGTGGTTTGGTGTCCCTCTTAATACATATCGATAAGACGGATATCGCACTAGACTAATTTGAGTCCACTCTATGGCACTGGCACACCAATATTTCCCTTTGAAAATCGGTTTATTCGTTACGGGAAACAAACCGACGCTTACTGTCGGCAGTGTTCGTCGTATCAAAGGCTCGATGAGCATAACTTGTTTGGCGTGATTCCAGCTATACACTGCAAAAACGAAATTGCAGGTATCTGAGGGAACACCGGAGGAAATCCGCCCGAGGACTTTTAGGATGGCCACCTGGTATGTATACTTATATGGTATGTGTACTTATTTCGGACATGTCCGAAAGAACAGCCAACAAATCCATGTAAGTGTATAGTTCTGGCAATACCGGCCATGACCTTCTTCCTCTGTGTGGATGCACACATACTCCCTGAACTCTTACGGGACTTGGTAAGAATGTCTTCCACGAGTAATGAGTGTGTTGGGGTGAGGCACTACGAATGTAGTGTGTGGACATACAAGGTGGTAATGTGGGTCTCGTGGGGGGCGTGAGCGAGATAGACCCTGCAGTCGCGCTATCCTCTGGGCCCTCAGTGGCTCAGATGGATAGAGTGTCTGCCATGTAAGCAGGAGATCTCGGGTTTGAGTCCGGGTCGGGGCACACATTTTCACCTGTCCCCGTTGATATGTATCAACGCCCGTCAGCAGCGGAAGGTTTTAATGTATTTCTAATTTGGTATGCATGGGGTGAACAAGAGGGGCACCGACAAAGTATCGGAAGTGGCAGTATGGAGCAAACCAAGAAAATAATGTCCAGTAAACCCATGCTCTGAAATGCTTACCTTGAAACTAAGTTCACGTGTTGAGTACAAGAGATGTTTCTCACACTAGCGAAGTGTTCATCGCTCTTAAGGCCTGTATTTACGTGACATTTTTTTTCTTGTTTTGGTCAATACTACCACCTTATGGTTGCAGTTGAGTACACGGAGTAATCAATAACTGTTTACAACGTACGGCAGAAGTGAACATTTACTGGAAGCGAACAGTGTGATAGAAGGTGAATTCTTCAGTATTTATCGTCTGGGACTCTTACCAGATTCGATTTATAGAAGAGAGGGACCAGTTAAAATGACGAGCGGCATTTTCGTCATGGAATCATTCAGTAAGCGCGATGGCGTTATGGAGATGCTTAATAAACTCCAGTTGCAATCGCTGTAGGAGAAGCCATGCGTATCACGGAGAGGTTTGCAGCTGAAATTCGGAGAACGTACTTTCCGAGATGTGTGGAGCGACAGTTACGTCCTCCAACAAACACCTCATAAAGTCAAAATGAAAGAAATCAGAGGCTTGTCGACGGTCGTTTATCCCACACACTATCCGCGACTGGAACAGGGAATGGGGGGATTAGATACAAGTACCAGAAGTATTCTCCGCTGCACGCCGTAAGGTGGTCTGCGAGCTGTTGATGCAAATGTAGGTCTTTCTATCCTTTGGTTAATTTGTACAGAAATTTAGAAATCAATGTTGTAAGTTTCTGAAGTTTGTATTATAACTAAATCTTCATTAGTTTCTTGTTTCCAGGCAAAGTAGTGAAAATATTCTGTCGATTTTTTGTGTACTATTACTACATTAGCGAGGTAATATATCACGAGACTTGAGAGGGTTTTTTAACGAGTAACGCGCCAGCTTGAGGTATAAGTAAAGTGACTGAATATTCCTTACTGAGTAAGTGACATTCCGTAAAAATCAGGAAGTTTTTAAGGCATCACTGCATGGACTGAATTCTCCAAAGAACTTGATAAAGTGATTGGAGGGATTACTACTTTAAGTGAAAATTGTGACAGATTCTCTCAGCAGGTTTATCAACAGCAGAAAAGTGCGTGCGTAGAGGATTCCGGCAAGACAATATTGCACGCTTGAGCAACGACTGTGAAGTACAGTATCATTACCGTTTAAGCACCAAATAGTGTGAAACGGACAAAAAGATATAAAAAATATCCTGATAAAGCTCGCAAAGAATGTTGGAAACGAAAAACAGGGGGTTCCGATTTTGAGAGGTCGGTCAGGGAGCCGGCTGCGGTGGCCGAGCGGTTCTAGGCGCTTCAGGCCGGAACCGCGCGACTGCTACGGTCGCAGGTTCGAATCCTGCCTCGGGCATGGATGTGTGTGACGTCCGTAGGTTAGTTAGGTTTACGTAGTTCTAAGTTCTAGGAGACTGATTACCTCAGATGTTAAGTCCCATAGTGCTCAGAGCCATTTGAACCATTTCAGTCAGGGAGGCGTGGATTGCCTTAAGAAAGTCGACCCCCTTACTCGCGAAAATCCTGAAGCAACACAAAACTGCAGATAGAATAGCTTCCCTCTCTAGACCACAGTCCTAAAAGCCACATTCAGGAGTTGTTAAGAAAGAGTTTAGCAACATTAAGCCGAAGGCACACAACAGTTCAAAGTATTTCAAGACATTGTCCTCTCTAAGAGCCATGCAGCACTCAAACAAATGAAAAAAAGGCAAAGCTTCTTGATTGGATCTGATACTCCCAGGGCTGTTCATCAATATTACGCTGTCGGGTAATCTTCCAAAAACCTCCAAAGAATAAAACACATAGTAGTAATGAAGCCCGGTAAACCAGCGAATGAAGATGTTAGGTATCGTCCAGTCACCTTCCTGAGCTGCTGTTACAAGCTTTCAGAAAGTCTCATCCTTAACAGAAATGGTCCCAAGATCCATGAAATTACTTCCACTTTTCAAGCTGCATTTAGGACTAACAAAGCACTACAGATTACGTACTTGGCTTAGCCACGCACATAGAAGCTCGTTTCCAACCGCGATTTAAAACATAACTGACTTTTGTTGATCTTACAGCTATAATACGGTGTGGAAAGAAGGACTCTTTTACAAAACTCGCAAGTGTTGTACACAGACAAACGACAATTAGGCTTATAAACAATATGAAGTCTGACAGATATTTTCCCTCGGCAGTCAATAAATCAGACAGAATATGTTAATAAGGGCCTTCCCCAGAGTTTAGCTATGGCACTAGTTCTGTTCAACTTGTGTACATCTGATCTCCCTGAGATCCAGTGGAACTTAATTTATGCGACGATCTTGGTTTGGCCATTCAACAGAGACGCTTTGAAGCTGTTGAAGTCATACCCTCTGCAGGTATATGTAGACAGCAAGAATACTTAAAACAGAGGAGGGTAACACAAAATCGAATAAAGATAGAATCTAGCTGCTTTCATCTAACAGTAGAATGGCCAATGGTAAACTAACTGTCGTGTTCAGCAGTCATGTCCTCCACCGCCAAGGCTTTCCCGGATATTTAGGTGCAATTCTTGATATAACTACTACCTACAGGAAACACATTGAAAACACTATAGCAAAGGTGAGATCGCGCAATAACATCATACGAAGATGAAAAGAGCGCAAGAGCTGCAACACTACGATCATTTTCCTTAGGACTCGTCTTCTCTGCTAACGTCATATTTGACATGTGAGGAGAATCGGTGTTTACCTAAAAGCAGCAGTGAGGACAATAACAGACTGCATCTGGTCTACTCCTCTTTACAGGTACCATGTATAAAACACTTTGCCACGCGGAATTAGCCGAGCGGTCGTAGGCGCTGCTGTCATTGACTGTGCTGCTGGTCCCGGCGGAGGTTCGAGTCCTCCCTCGGGCATGTCTGTGTGTGTTTGTCTTTAGGATAATTTAGGTTAAGTAGTGTGTAAGCTTCGGGACTGATGACCTTTGCAGTTAAGTCCCATAAGATTTCACACACATTTGAACAATTTTTTTTTATAAAACACTTTGCGCCAACAGGGCTTCAAAGACAGAATGCCTTTCTCTAATTAAAATTAAAATTAATTAAAATTCCATGGCTGTCAGTCACCTCTGAAGTGCCTGCATTTAGCATGAACAGATTAAAATCCAAGAAGTCGCCCATAGTATTGGCAGAATCGCTGCAAACAACGGATTTCAACATGGACAGGAGCGTTGCGCATGAGGAATATCAGACTGTTACAAGACCTGGTAAAACGGTATGTAATCATAGTGACGTGATTGGAAGGCTACAGGATCGTTCATCCAAAACCCTTCTAAAGCCAGGATCGCACAAATATTTCTTTTTTTATAAACAACTGATTGCTGCAGACTTTGCTATCATCTTCAGGTCATAATTTTTTTTTGTTATAAAATACTTTCATTTTGGGTGGGAACTTCACGCGATGTTGTCATGTACTATATAAAATATAGGAAATTATATAAAGGTCTGTCATAACTAAAACTGGAAAAATTAAGAGTTACCTCGTCCGCCTGGCCATGTCGGCATATGGAGCAGCTATAGACGAGTTTTACGTCAAAATAAACAAAGTACACAATAAAATGCACAGTAGCATATCTGCTTATGTTAGCTATACATGTTCTGATTATTGAAGATCCACCTGACTGGGAGTATGAAGTGCGACTCATTCCCTGTACTTTATACTCGTTGTAAGGCTGATCTTTGATGATTAGAAAATGTCCAGCTAACGTAAACAGATGTGCTACTGGGTATTTTATTGTGTACTGTGTTTTCTGTGAGATAACAATCATTTGTAAGCGCTACATATATGGTTCAAATGGCTCTAAGCACTTTGGGACTCAACATCTGAGGTCATCAGTCCCCTAGACTTAGAACTACCTAAACCTAACTAACCTAAGGACATCACACACATCCACGCCCGAGGCAGGATTCGAATCTGCGACCGTGGCAGTCGCGCGGTTCCACGCTGAAGCGCCTAGAACCGCTCGGTCACATGGGACGGCGCTACATAGTTGGACATGGCCAGGTGCACGAGGTGCTTGCTGATTTTAAATGTTTTATTTATGACACATTTATGTAAAGTACTACATTTTATTTATACGACAAATTGGCGTGAGGTCCCAACTCAAAATGAAAACAATTTATAACAAAATTTTTTAAAGCCCTGAAGATGACAGCAAAGTTGTCGAAAGCGGTTGTTTCTAAATAAAGAAATATTTATGCGATGTTGGCCTTAGAATGTTCTTACCAAGTGAAACAGGTCACCCCTTCTGATTTTTAAATACGAGAAAATTCAGTCCGCCCAGGCCATGGCATCCGTGCAGAAGGTCTCTACCAATGGGAAAATACTATTTCCCCTCAATCTGAGTGCGATGACGAACATCAGACCGTGGAACACACCGCAACAGGCGATGTCTGGAATTTCAGAAGGTTTCTTTGTAGTGACAGACGCAGCCCTTAAATGGATCGAAAATTATGATATTAATCTGTAAACTTAGCGTTTCAATTCTATTAATTTAGCAAAATTAAGTACCTTTTGTTCGTTAGTTTCACTTTAATTTGTACAATTTGTACTGCCATATGCTAAATAAATAATCATGACCTGTGTTGGTTTCGACCGAGCTACAGAAAGTTACTGATTTATACGAGTAGTTTTAACGGTTTATTCTCTTTCTTTCACACGTTCTCCTTTCTAATATTCTGAAAGAAGTCTGCGGACATTGCTACGCTGTGAAGAGAGAAGACTCGTGTACAGGCGTACATGCTGAGGCGACGGCTTGGGAAGATGAGGAAACTTGAGGAAGAACGACGTCTGTGGTCGCAGGTCGCCATAATTCTCGAGTTGCATGTTCCGCTGCGGCTACTCGGCACATGAAAACGCGACGGTTGCTCTGTTTTCCCTGCTAAAAGATGTGCATAATAATGCCACCGTAAATTGCGTTAAGTTTGTTGTGTTCCCGAGCGGAGTGACGACCCACCCGAGAGGATAATGCATTATAACAAACTTGGTGTCTCCTTTCTCCTGCTCCCTCTGCCCCGTTCCTGTTTTCGCGTTTCGTTTGCAGCTCAGTGGCTCGCAAATACGAGGCTAGCGGTAGAGGCGCGCCCTGCACGCAGTGCCACTTGCTAGAAATACACCGTCGACTGCAGAGATTCTCGTTGCACGAGACGCGTCACGGTATCATTCGTAGGTATGAAGTTTGAAGATGCAGTAGAGGTAAAAGCTAACACTGTTTGCTTCCCGTTAACGAAAATATCGGTACGCATGCGACGGCACGCGTAACTAATTCGTTCTAAAAAAAGGGGATTTTACGGTGCTCATTCTTTGGGCTCTATTGGTGTTAATAAAGCAGAGTGAAGGGTTTTGGATTACCTTTTGGCTACGTACCATTTATATACATAATCACTATCTTACCGTACAGGGTCAAAGTATGAATATTACACACTTCCTCCTGCCTTACATAGATGGAACAAATCGGTCGGTTCTTTTTTACATTTGATATGTTCTACGGTGTGCGTGGTGGAACTTATAGAGGTACCATTAGGTCGTGGGTAGTTCGTCGTAAAACCCCACAAAAGGGTACTTTTACCATATTTTCGCCGTCATCATCGGACGAGACGGTTGTGCACAGCAAATAGCTGAAATTTTTACAATGTTTCCCTAAGATCCCCAACTCGAACCTTTAACGTTTACTTGATATCTTTACTGATTTTGGACTCTATTTCCTCCTACCAGGGGAAGTCTAAACAGACAGATGGAAGACTCGATTCCGGCTGTTTCGACATCTGGCTGGTACAAACTACAATAATTCAGTTCTTCATATTTTTAGGGTAGGAAAGAATATCAGAATTAGTAGACTTCTGAACATATGTGGCCATGTAATTTTTTTCTTCCTGTGACGATTGTACTGTAACAGCTGTGTCAGAATTTAATTCCTCTGTGGTAGATAGCAATTGTGTGAATGAAATATCTGGCGAAATGTGGCTTCTCAGTTACAACACAGCAGGATACTGTTCCCATGAATGTAACAAATGGTTAACGTGTAGTTATTCTACAGAATTTGTGACTGCACAGAGTGACACAAAAGAAAAACTGTCGCATTATAATTTAACTGCTCCATCAGATAGCGATGGTCTCTGTTATTCAAATGGTGATGAGGTGCTTTGTGCATCTTTTGTATATATTGTGATGAACATGTTACTCAACCATTTGAAGGTGCAGCTTTTGCAAAGAGAGAAGTATCTTTTTTCTGTCTGGAAGGTGTTCGCCAAATATTTTATGTGGACATTCTCTTCCTACTCATTCGACAAGTGTGACCCAGCAACGAATTATTCAGGTTGTAAGTAATAGTGTGCTAAACAATTTCATTAAAAAGCGAGATGATCAAGTAAGGTCAAAAACCATGCTTGCAGGTAAACGAAAGAGACAACCAAATATTGAGCAAGAGGTGAAATGAACTTCACATTCCACAAAACAATGTTTATTTAAGAGAAAGTAGCGAAAACATGCATTTCTTCTTGCATAAGTGTTACATAATGGGCTAAAACGTCCTCAGAAGAATTCATTTGTCGAAGATGTTTCTGCATATGTCTTTTCGCTACCTATTTTCTAAAGAAAAAAATTAGTTTCTCTTACACTTAAAAATGCGTTCATTTGTCTCTTGAACTCATTCCTTGTAAATCAACTAAGTGGAAATATATTTTCAAATGAAAAAAAATCATGATTAGCGATCTCGAATTGTGCTGTTTACACTAGTTTTTGCATGTTGATATTATTACGAGAAATATTTAGTTTATTATTCTTTGTATCTGGCAATAAAAGCGAAATGTGTTGTACTAAAAAAATAAAGAACGGGAGGTGTTTTCACAATTTTATGATACTTAAGCATCAAAGTCAGTTTTTAATCGTATGTTTAGCACCTGTACGGAGGCAGACGAACTAAACTCCATGACGTCACGGTTAAGCGGTGTCCGGCCTGTTTTGTTGATGGTGTTGACTCACCCGAACATCTGTCATGAAGAAACCGTGACTCAGCACTTGCATGAGGCTAACTTCTTACTGTTTTTATATGGGCAAGGCATGGTTCTATGCCACAGTGGCTCGGAAGGATCCATTTGCTACAAGTTGTTTCACACTGATGGGACGAATCATTGGGTTTCTCCTGGGAATTAATTTGTTCACGGGACACTTTCATAATCGGGAAGTAGAGAAAAATCCAAGTACAAGCATTTTTAATGTTACGGGTCAATTTAATATACGTGAAAGTGTGACGTAGGTGGTCGGTCAACTTCAGTCGCAGACACTAAAATAGAGACATCGTGCACTGGAAATTGGAAACTTGTGGTAAGGACCATGGGACCAAACTGCTTAGGCCATTGGTCCCTAGGCTTACGCACTACTTAACCCAAGTTAAACTAACTTATCCTAAGGACAACACACAGACCCATGCCCGAAGGAGGACTGGAACCTCCGACGGGGGGAGCCGCGCGAACCGTGACAAGACGCCTGAGACCGCACGGCTATCCCGCGCGGCTACATCGTGCATTACGGTGCGGCTTACTATTAAAATTCCGACGGTGTACGTTCCTAGGAAAGTCAGTCTACAATTACTACCTCCTGTATACGTCTCGATAAAATAGCATGAGGATAAAATTAAGATATATACTAGCTCATACGGAGACTTACTAACGAACTTCCTTCCCTCGCAGCTTCCGTGACGAACAAGAACGAGCAGGAGGTAAGTGGTTTCCTTCCCGACATACTTACAGATGTCCTGCGGGCTATAGATCTGGATATTAGCAAGTAGTAATAAGGGCCTTCTTTAACCTATTTGGAGGCCCTGAGTACATTAGGATGATGGTGCCCTATGACCTTGACAGAGCACTTCATTGTTGGAGTAGCCAAAGAAAGTAGAGAAGCGAGGTTCTAGATATATTTTTATTTCTTTACAGTCACGTTAAATGAATAGATAATATTACATAATCCCCAAAAGTAACTCTTTTAGCATCCACAGCTTAGTGCTTAAAAATCTATGTTGACTGAAGTACCGTTCTAGATTTGAGATGGGGAAAAGCGTTAATCATTTCGTCAGAATCTACGTTTTTGAGCATATCACAGTCTATGGACATCAGCGGTAAACTGGTTATTCTCTCTTGAAACATTGTACTTCTTAATTCATTTTCCATTCTCTTCCATTTGGAGAAGCGGCGTTCCGCACTGCAGTTGGTTACCACGATGCTTAAAAACATTCTCAATGCAATTTCTACATTTGGAAATGTGTCTTCAATTTTGTTTTCTTTCAAAAGGTGATATATGTCCAATATACTATTAGCTGCCTCATTTTTACTATGAACAATTTTCGAGTATTCTGTTAATATCCCGCTTCCAGACATCCCGCTTCCAGCTCTTGCTCGTTACCTTCATAATAAATTTCCGCAAATTCTGTGCAAGTTTGTCTCAGTGCTTCGGAATTCAGAGTTTTCAAGCGAAAAAGTAAACCGAAACGTTGACTTATGTTCTCATACGAACTTAATCTCTGTTTGAGATGAATGTTCAGGGTATCAATTATGGCAAGAAACGTTTCTACTTAGAATTTCTCTTTTCCATTCATTTAGACTGTCGGTGCAGAGCCATCACAAAGACTCTGGCGTGAGCTTCTGCGTTTTGTTCTTTGAGACTGGTCCTTGTAATCAGATTCCGGGTTTCTTTATTTGACGGACGGTTCGAAGTCATCAAATTTATTCCTGAGGTTAATGATAAAATCATCAAGTGAAACGAAGAAATTAGTTGCAAGGTGCCGCGTTATTGTTTCTTTGTGAAGAAAATTACATGTTTAGCCTATTATTTCCAATATAGGGCCCCAAATTTACATTAGTATAACAAATTCTAGTTTTCCCATTTTTCCTGACACGCTAAGGGTTTCGTCTCTAGTTTCTTTTGCTTGTTCCGTATCTTCTGCGATGGACATCAAAGTTACTATAATTTTCTTATGACCTTCATGCAAGGCACTTACTGAATCAGCTCTGTCAGACCATCTGGTTTGAAAGACATTTTACAATTTTTTTAATCTCAATCTTCTGTCAATATATACCATCAGTGGGTAGAGCTCGACAAAAAGTTGTACAATTTCTGAACCATTTCCAAACACTTTGTTGTCTCTGATACACAGCCAGCAGCTTGGACACCTACCTTACGAATCAAAATTTCGCGATTTCTTTCTGTACAATTTATCATGAAAATAATCAGAGGGCTCGTGTGATATTTTTTCGGGGTTGGAAAACTGTTGTTCAACTGATACAGTTGTCGGTGTTGGTTGAAGTCACCGAAGTTATTACATTTTACTCATAGGGACGGTCGCTTTTGGATTCAGTCTCTTTTCCTAAACTGGTAGAAATCTGAAATTGGCTTAGAACATGAACTTTCCGAAATTGCCTCAATTGGTGATCGAAATGACTTATCATGTGGAACATTTATTACTTGATTGCTACCTACAGGAGTAGTAATTACAGAAGTCGCTCCACTGCTAGCAGTAAAATATCCTGTTAGTTTCGGTACCTTTTCGATTAATTTCTTCTGATGTACAACTTCTTTTTATTTTTACAGATTGTTTCGACATTTTATAATTCAGTACTTATTTTTACACCGAAAATAGCCGCTAACACAAAAAACATGTAAACGACGATTTAAACAAAGAACACCTCAGAGCACTATCAGTAACAACTACAAACGAAGCAAAGATCACAACACAGAAGGCAAATACAGAGGAGTCTCCAGAATGAGATTTTCACTCTGCAGCGGAGTGTGCGCTGATATGAAACTTCCTTGTAGATTAAAACCGTGTGCCCGACCGAGACTCGAACTCGGGACCTCTGCCTTTCGCGGGCAAGTGCTCTACCAACTGAGCTACCGAAGCACGACTCACGCCCGGTACTCACAGCTGTACTTCTGCCAGTACCTCGTCTCCCACCTTCCAAACTTTACAGAAGCTCTCCTGCGAGAGGAGTCTGTTTATTGAAATCGGTCGGTCACGTTTACGTTTACGTCGCTATTCGCTCCATGCAGAACTGTGCACTGCGCAAAGCTAATAAGCAAGTAGGTATTGTAGTCAATCATTATCGTTTGATTTTGTTCGAAATAAATTTGTTTTTCGGTAACAAATATCGGTTATCGTTTGGTGATCTGACAGGAACTAGGGGCTCCTACCGATCACGGGGCCCTGGGAACGTACCCAGAGTGCCTTGTGGGAAAGCGGGACCTGGTAGTAATGAGAAGTTGACTCAACGAAGGTCTGTCCTGAAAGACAACCGTATGAAGAGGTTGTTCTATAAAATCTCTTGAGAACTTACGGATCCGTGTAACTTGATGGTACAATATTTCGGTGCAGAGTCTTCTGTCGATATTCAGGTGAATACTGATGGGCAGTACACTACACTTTCCTATTTAAGATCACGCCGGACCATGCCTATGTCCTAGTTGGGATTGCACATGCATTGCTTGAGGGCCTGTGCTTCTGCTGTGCAAGACTGTGCACTGCTTTGCTCGATCTCCATGTTGAAAGCTCGCCTCTTCTATATCAAAACGGTAAGATCAGAGGACGACGCCGATTACGCAGAGCACAAAGTTTTTCTGGAATCACTGAACCGTGCACGGCTCTCGTTTATGCCATTTATTGTTTGTCATTATCAATTACGGTACAAACGCATCGTTTTATTATTCCATTTACTGGCGTCACTAACTTCCTGCCTTACTTGCCCGTGAGCGGCAGCAGCAGTGCGTATCGATAAGCGCACTGTCGTACCCTCTCTGGAGCGACCGATAGTATTTTTGAGTCGTCGTGTGTCTGGCAGTCAGTTCGGGGCAGACCAGCAGTGAAGTCGGGGACCGAGCGCTGGTGAGACGCCGACAGCCAGTGCTCGCCGACCGCTGGCGACACGCATGAACTGTCCGATGGAGGGAGATTGGAGCTGGACGACTGTTGGTTCGTCGTTCCGTTGGTTGTCTCATCGGCCGACGAATATTTGGTCGTTTCACCGTTTCCGGGCCTGGGAGTTGGTCGGTTGGCGTGGAGCAGCGAGGAAATCTCCTCGGCCTGTAATTTGCCTGGGCCAGCTGGGGGGCCTCTATGCGGTGTCAGAGTGTGTGGTGTTGTTCCCATTTCTACGAGGTTCGCGGCTGACCAATCTTGGACACGAAAGTTGAGTTTTGACTTGATCTACCAGCAAGTCACGACTGTTCACATTGTGTCGTCTGGAGTTCGTTGTCGGCTGTTGGGATAATCCCACGAGCAACAACGTGTGTTTTCAAGTTGGCAAATTTTAGCCACCCTCCGGTGGAGTTAAACTGTACTTCATTATTTGAACTGAAGTGCACCAGCGGAATCTTCTGCCTTGTGGCTGTTAATGTTCCGGTTACCTGCCCTGGCCGTTGACGTAAATTGAGGCAGTGTATCTTCCTCATTGTGTTTCACTGTCCAGCTTGGTGTGTAGTTTGACAGCTTAATGTATAACTGATTGTGGGCGCCAATACCTTCTACGTTGTTCCATTGAACTCCCTGTTGTGTGCTGGGCGGGTGAAGCGGAGGTTATCTTGTCGGTGGGTCCGCTCACTGTCGGTTGGGTTGTCGTCGGATCGAGAATGGTTGGGCCGACTGCCTGTCTCAGCTGAGCGAGCGTTAGTGTCTGAATTTCAGGCCTACCCTCGGAAACTTCTGAGCGCCGTTGGGTGTACTGCCTTTTCTTATTTGTTCTTGTTGTTTGTATTTGTATGGCTTCCAGTCGATTTTTAGATTAAGGTTGTTTTGCTCTTAAAGTGTCAGATTCTTTGGGCTTTCAGCCTAATTAAGGAACTGTTTTGAGGTAAGACTTTCCTTTTTAATTTCTGATTTTGGTTGAGCTATAAGTTGTTGGATTCCAGGCGTTTTTAAATTAATGTGATCTTAAGTTCCAAAACTAAAGCTGTGTATTCTTTTTTTAAATTTTTTTCTTCGCTGTTGTAATGTTTGATCAAATAAAAGGTTGTATGTTCGAGTGTAACTGACAGCCGCTTGTTTTGGCCCCTTTCCACAAATTCAGCTACCTGTCCTGTCCTGCGGATTTAGCAGGGTGTCTCAATCACGTGCAATGCAGAATTTAACTGGAAACCGCCGTCTCGATTCATAAGGGATTCAGACAGTCGCATTTCCACTGACTCATTGACAGCTGAGCTCCAAAAGTTTGCCCATAATTTTTGTTTCATTATGTTTCAGTGAATGACCAGTCCAAATATAGTTTTCCGTGATAGCCGATTTATTTCCTAGGAGAAGGCAAGTACGCCGCAGATGTTCTAGAACATTTGGAAATTTGTGGTAAGGTCTTATGGGACCAAACTGCTCAGCTCATCGGGCCCTAGACATACATAGTACTTAATGTAACTTAAGCTTACACTAAGGTCAACACACACACATGCCCGAGGGAGGACCCGAACCTCCGCCGAGGGGAGCCGCGCGAACCGTGGAAAGGCGCCTAGACCACGTGGCTACCCCGCGCGGGTCCGCTCATACTGATCTTAATTTACAATCTACTAGCTGCCACAATCCTGCACAAACGAAGGACGTTCTAAAGACCTTGATCCACCGACGCCGTATCATCTCAGATGTCAATAGTCTGCAAAGGCAACTGGAACACCTACAGATTGTGTTCCTGAACAACGGATATTCATCTCACCGAATACATTGAGCGCTACAGACGTACAAACGATAGTACAAGGAAAAGTATGAGACCTTGAAAACGATTACTTATCTACAATGTACTGGAAATGTTTCAGCTAAAACAAACAGACCGTTAAGAAGACATAAAGTAATTTTTCGGTCTCCTTCCAAAATATCAGCGCTTTTGGGATCTGTGCAGGACGACATAGAGTTGCGCAAAGAAGGTGTTTAGAGAACTATTTGTGAAATCTGCTAATCTTATACAGGACAAACGACATACACTCTGCAGGATTGGATTACAGACCATCACCGGTACACCTGCCTTCGGCAAAAACATAAGTTCACTATCTCTCAACAATGTATTTCTACGTGTAATTTGATGTAATGTAATAAAACAAAGATTTTCGTCCATACGTCAAACATTTCGAGCTCAATCATCAGTCAATCAGTGGAAGTACAACTGTCTGAATCCTTCATGAATCGAGATGATGGTTTCCAATTAAATTCTGCTTGTGGCCCGATTACAGAAAACTTCGTTCTGTGTGTAATCAGCGTCGTCCGGCAATCTTACCAGGCGAAGACATCGTTTTGTTATCGAAGACGCGAGTTTTCACAACAGAGGGCATGCAAAGCAGCGCACAGACTTACAGCAGAAGCGCATGTGCCCAAGCAATGCATGTGAAATGCCAACTAGGACACTACGTATGGGGCGGAGCTCAGTGAACGGCTCGTCAATATTCACCCGGAAAGTTGTACCAGTAATTGACAGATATCTGGCAGTTCTCCCGCAGTTTTATAGAACAATCTGTACTCCGAGAAAGTTTTCAATTTCTCATATGAAGAGACGTTACAAAAATTAAAAAAACGTGGAACAGACTCCCTCTGACGTAAAATTGACAGGGAGAAAAGTCTGATGGGTAACTGCACCGTGACGCGAATTCCAGTCCTAAAATAAATGCACATCACGATGTTCTCTCACATTTTCTGAAGCTTTCCCGAAAATCTCGTTGTTATCATTTCAGTATTTAAATCAATATACTTCTTCTACCAGAGACCCAGAGACTCTCATTTAAGATGTGAGTGACTGCAACCACCAAGGAGATGGTCCGATCTGGTGTGAGGTGTGGGTGGGTGGGTGGGGGGGGAGGTTGTCTATGATGGTTTCTTGCTCCCCCCCCTCGAAAGTTCTCAACTCCTAGAGTGGCGCTTCCTCCTTGCCAGTTTCAGCAGACGCCCGTGGAGTAAGTGGTCTGATGATGACCAGAATAGTGGTCGAAACCGATCACCACTAAATTACACAAACATATTTATGCGGTCGGGACTGTTTTGTAATATAAAAAAAAATCAAGTTTCTCGTTTTACCACTCTGTCTGTTGTAGTTTATTGACTACTACATCTCCCCCACTGCCTCACCCCCTCCTGCGCTACCCACCTTCAATACTCAATCAAATATTCAGTCATGTTTCTTTTGTTGCTTCCCCTCCTGCAAACCCGCTCCTATTGTTGTTCAAAAATGGTTCAAATGGCTCTGAGCACTATGGGACTTAACTTCTGTGGTCATCAGTCCCCTAGAACTTAGAACTACTTAAACCTAACTAACCTAAGGACATCACACACATCCATGCCCGAGGCACGATTCGAACCAGCGACCGGAGCGGTCACGCGGTTCCAGACTGAAGCGCCAAGACCGCACGGCTACACCGGCTGGCACCTATTGTTGTATTGAGTAGTTTCTTATGTTATTACTGACACTTACTCATTGCGTCTGTATTTTATTTCGTCTGTTCCTTGCAGACTACGGCTTCTTCATGCAAAATAATGAATGTTCATTTCATATCATTAAAGATGTTTACATGTAACTACTAAGATGATGATTCACAATGCCACTTCCAGAGACAATCACATACATTATGTGAGACATAACACAAGTAAACTTATATCTGAGATACTTCTACATTTTATTGTGTGAGATCTACTAGAATCTACATCTTTGACATCACTTTCATGATTACATCTTACAGGGATGTGGTAGTCTTGTGTTTACTTGCATTGGGTTGACTTCCCCAGATATAATGTACTTCTACGATAATATACTGCATTCCTATGAGACATTAATTTTGCACCATTCGTATCATGTTAATCAAATATGTTGAACTGTATATTTCTCATCTTGGACTGTACACAGCAAAATGACGCCAATGGTGAAAGATGTAAGTGCATCTCTGGTAATTGTATATTGGCATACATCTAAAATTTTTATCTTATGCCCTAGTATTTGCTTCTTTTCCTTTTAGCATTGCATTCGATAATAGCGTGAAATCTGATATCTAGATCGTACACAGGAAACGTGCAGTCAAATGGCGGTATATTCTTGCAAAGAAAACAA
Organism: Schistocerca piceifrons; assembly: GCF_021461385.2. Taxonomy (NCBI): domain Eukaryota; kingdom Metazoa; phylum Arthropoda; class Insecta; order Orthoptera; family Acrididae; genus Schistocerca; species Schistocerca piceifrons. The sequence continues at coordinate 522,585,577 of NC_060143.1, forward strand.
AATCCTATCAGTGCCAAATGACAGCAATGGCGCGACTCCACCGACGGCTGCCGGCCGGAGTGGCCGAGCGGTTCTGGGCGCTACAGTCTGGAACCACGCGACCGCTTCGGTCGTCGGTTCGAATCCTGCCTCGGGCATGGACGTGTGTGATGTCCTTATGTTAGTTAGGTTTAAGTAGTTCTAAGTTCTAGGGGACTGATGACCTCAGATGTTAAGTCCCATAGTGCTCAGAGCCATTTGAACCACCGACGGCTGGTGGTAGCGGTGGTGGTGGTGCAGGTGCTGGAACTCCAGTATTATCATCTACAAAGCAAGGACATCTCAGGAGTAACACAACAACAAAAAAATTGTTTTAGAATAATGAATGAATTACTACTAATACTCATGTATCTGCATTCCGTAGGTGTACTCATCTACAGCCATGTAGCTGAGATACGACAGCAGTGCAATAGCATTATATATATATAGGGTGTTCCATTGATTGTTACCGGGCCAAATATATCTCACGAAATAAGCCTCAAACGAAAAAACTCGTCTAGCTTGAAGGGGGAAACCAAATGGCGATACGGTTGGCCCGCTAGATGGCGATGCCGTAGGTCAAACGGATATCAACTGCGTTTATTTAAATAGGAACCCCCATTTTTTATTACATATTCCTGTAATACGTAAAAAAATATGAATGATTTAGTTGGACCACTTTTTCGCTTTGTGATAGATGGCGCTGTAATAGTCACAAACGTATAAGTACGTGGTATCACGTAACATCCCGCCAGTGCGGACGGTATTTGCTTCGTAATACAATACCCGAGTTATAATGGAACGTTTACCAATTGCGGAAAAGGTCGATATCGTGTTGATGTGTGGCTATTGTGGTCAAAATTTCCGACGGGCGTGTGCTATGTATGCTGCCCTTTATCCTGGGCGACATCATCCAAGTGTCCGGACCGTTCGCCGGATAGTTACGTTATTTAAGGAAACAGGAAGTGTTCAGCCACATGTGAAACGTAAACCGCGATCTGCAACAAATGTGATGCCTAAGTAGGTGTTTTAGCTGCAGTCGAGGCTAATCCGCACATCAGTAGCAGACAAATTGCGCGAGAATCGGGAATCTCAATATCGTCGGTGTTGAGAATGCTACATCAACATCGATTGCACTCGTACCATATTTCTATGCACCACGAATTGCATGGCGACGATTTTGAACGTTGTGTACAGTTCTGCCACTGGGCACAAGAGAAATTACGGGACGATGACAGATTTTTTGCACGCGTTGTATTTAGTGACGAAGCGTCATTCACCAACAGCGGTTACGTAAACCGGCATAATATGCACTATTGGGCAACGGAAAATCCACGATGGCTGCGACAAGTGGAACATCAGTGACCTTGGCGGGTTAATGTATGGTGCGACATTATGGGAGGAAGGATAATTGGCCGCCATTTTATCGATGGCAATATAAATGGTGCAATGTATGCTGATTTCCTGCGTAATGTTCTACCGATGTTACTACAAGATGTTTCATTGCATGACAGAAAGGCGATGTACTTCCAACATGATGGATGTCCGGCACATAGCTCGCGTGCGGTTGAAGCGGTATTGAATAACATATTTCATGACTGGTGGATTGGTGGTCGAAGCACCATACCATGGCCCGCACGTTCACCGGATCTGACGTCTCCGGATATCTTTCTGTGGGGAAAGTTGAAGGATACTTGCTATCGTGACCCAGCGACAACGCCTGACAACATGCGTCAGCGCATTGTTAATGCATGTGCGAACATTTCAGAAGGCGAACTACTCGCTGTTGAGAGGAATGTCGTTACACTTATTGCCAAATGCGTTGAGGTTGACGGGCATCATTTTGAGCATTTATTGCATTGATGTGGTATTTACAGGTAATCACACTGTAACAGCATGCGTTCTCAGAAACGGTATCACATTGGAACAACCGAAATAAAATGTTCAAACGTACCTACGTTTTTTTTTTAATTTAAAAAACCTACCTCTTACCAACTGTTCGTCTAAAATTGTGAGCCATATGTTTGTGACTATTACAGCGCCATCTACCACAAAGCGAAAAAAGTGGTCCAACTAAAACATTCATATTTCTTTACGTATTACACCAATATGTAATAAAAATGGGGGTCCCTATTTAAAAAGACGCAGTTGATATCCGTTTGACCTATGGTAGCGCCATCTAGCGGGCCAACCATAGCGTCATCTGGTTTCCCCCTTCAAGTTAGACAAGTTTCGTTCTTCGTAGTTTTTTCGTTTGATGCTTATTTCGTGAAGTATTTGGCCCAGTCACGATCAATCGACCACCCGAGTGAGTGAGTGAGAGAGAGAGAGAGAGAGAGAGAGAGAGAGATAGAGAGAGAGAGGGAGACACAGAGAGCGTAAAATGCTGACTTTATGTTTGTAATCGTTCCAGATGTATGGCGTTACACCATTATTGACAAACAATATCAACCGTGTGGTGTCATCATCATTACTGACTGGCATACATGACCACATATTGCACAAATCAACATCACAATTACCACCTGAATGTATCATTTTTCGGTGTCAGTGTTAGGCAGTGATCAGAGAGAGAATGAGGCAGAGGCAGTGCCCTGCAGAGTTACTTAGGAGCTCAAACATGCAGCAGGTACTGATAAGGGTTTCAAGTCGCAGTCCGCTATGCCTCTCTCGCTACCCATAACGCTTTGAAATAGGTCCCAGCGTATAGGTACACGCTCAGTACTGGTACAGTGGCCTACCGGGACCATCCAACCGCCGTGGCATCCTCAGAGGAGGATGCGGTTAGGAGGGGCGTAGGGTCAGCACACAGCTCCCCCGGTCGTAAGATAGTATTCATGACCGAAGCTGCTACTATTCGCTCGAGTAACTCCTCACGAGGCTGAGTGCACCCCGAAAAAATGGCAACAGTGCATGGCGGCCTGGATGGTCACCCATCCAAGTGCCGGCCACGCCCGACAGCGCTTAACTTCGGTGTTCTCACGTGAACCGGTGTATCCACTGCGGCAAGGCCGTTGCCGGAGATTAAGCTATAGAGGGTTAATTTCTCTAAAGAAGTACTTAGAACGTTAAACGACTGGGATTAGACAGTATAAAGAGATGCACAAGATGGAATACGTGAGCTGCAAGCTGCCACTGATCGCCAACGATTTGAGCAATGTATTGCAGAAGCTTCTATAATAATTTCACCAATTGTCGACGACAGGTATAGAAACTGTTTGTAAAAAACTTATCTGGCAAACATATCCGTAGATAAAATAAGCATAAATGTGGTCGGGAATATCTATATAAATACAAGAGTTTCTTTAGGAAAATAGTGTTATTTATTGATCGTCTATTTTAATAGTATTTGCACGTTATCTGAAGCAAATATAAAACTGTGTTTTTTCCCTTCTTCTCCACCCTCATGTATTTGCTCGAGGTGTTGACTTCAGGGACAGCTGAATGATTCCAAACTACAAATAGTAGCATTCCTGAAAATGTCCAGACCACCTTCTTACGGCCTTTGATGTACACGTTGTTGTCTCTGTGATGAGAGATGTAGAGTGATGACTGCATATCCTCGTAGCACATTCTATTTTAAGCCCAGCTCTTGTCATGATGGAATCGAGCCAACCACGCTATTGTTTGCCGAGTATTGACACATTTCATTCTTCTGAATGGTTGGGACAAAGCGACAATTATATGGAAATACACCCTAAGTCTTTAAATGCGAGAAAACCACATCTTTGAACACAAAGTGGCCGCAGTCATCGCTAAAGCCCTGCGCATCAGGCACAATGCTTGCGAACTGAGGATTCACGTTGAAATGGCATGCATGTGAAACACATATGTGTCTTTATACGGGTCACTTCACAACTCTAGTCGAAAGTGAGTAACTGAACACTGTGGAATACTGCCTAATGGGAAATATTCCAATGTTTCAAATTCAGTTTGAATATCAATGGGACCTAATTTAATAGTTCCTTTTTAGTTAGAGCAGTCTATTATGACGAATGGTGTGAAGTTCCATCTAAGTTTTTTTTTTTTTTTTTTGCAGTCGTATTGACCAATTAGGATCTCGTTGACAACTTCAGTTCCTCTTCCTCCGTTGTTGGTGTTTCCAATTTTTCGATTGTTCGTTCATTTTCTCCCAATGAAATCTTTTCCTTTCTTCTGTCCATGTTCTTTTATCTACATGTGCTTCTATGAATTTTGGCGCATTTTTTATGTTTGTCATGAATTTTGTTTTTTCATCTGAAATTTTGAGACCAGTTCTGTTTGCTATTTTTTTCAGGAGGTTTATCTGAATAACTGCTTCTGTCCGGTTTTCTGAAAGTATTGCAAAATCATCTGCAAAAGCCAAGCACTTTACCTTTATTCCACTTGTTTCCTTCCCAGAGTTGTCAGTGCAATTTTGTGACATTTTAGCTCCGAATTCCACATCCTAACATTTTTCCTAGAACACAATTAAACAGTAAAAGTGATAAACCATCACCTTGTCTAACACCAGTTTTTATTTCAAATGGCTGATACTTCTCCCATAAATTTAACTTTAGATATTGTGCCTGTTAGTGTTTCACGAATTATATTTGCTAATTTTTATTTAACACCAAATTCTCTAATGACCTTATCTATCGTTTCTCTGCCTAACCAATCAAATACTTTCTTGAAATCAATAAATGACACTATTATTGGTTTGCTGGTTAACATTCTACTGCGAATTATTGACTTTAAGTTAAAAATTTGTTCTGCAAGGATCTTCCCTTTCGAAAACCAGCCGGATATTCTCCCCATTGTTTGTCTAAAGTCTCTACGTCTCTGTTCAGGAGAATTTTTGATAATATTTTGTATGCTTCTGGTAGAAGTGACACTTCTCTGTAATTATTGACACATTGTCTCCCTTTTTAAGTAGCGAGTATTAATGGTGTTTTCCATTCAACTGGAGTTTTTTCAGTTTTCCATACGTTCTCAAAACGCCGCTGTAGATCCTTTATGATTTTTGTTTCCGACCACTTCAATAATTCTGCTGTAATGGAATCTTCATCACTTGCTTTATTGTTTTTGAGTGTTTTGATGGCTTCATGAATTTCTAACTCTGTTGGTAGGAAATCTTCCTCTAGATTTTGAGGTGTCACTGGAAATTCTAATTTATCTGTTGGTATTGGGTAGTTTAACAGCTTTTCCAAAGATTTTGCCAAAATTTCACAATTTTCTTTGTTATTTAATTCAATTTTGCCATTTTCATCTTTGGAACAAATACTTGGTGCCTTATATCCTTGAAGTGTGTTTTTAACAGTTTAGTAAAAATTTCTAGTATTATTTTTGGTGAAATTTGTTCAGTTTCAATAAGCTGAGAATTTTCAAAGTTTCTTTTGATTTTCCGGTTTATTTTTGATGTTTCTTTTCTTTGTTGTCTCAATTGTTCAAGGTCTTCCTCCTTTTTCGAACATCTCCATTTTCTCCATTTTTGAGCTCTTTCTATTACTGCTTCTTCACGCTCCTCATTCCACCATGTCTTCCTTTTATTGTTGGCCGATCCTAAAGTTTTCTCTGCGCTTGAGTTATTTGGAGCTCACGCCAATCAGCTTCTTTACTTGTCTCAATTTCTTCTCTAAATTTCTCTATATTTTCTTTTGTAATATTTGCTGTAGTGGTGTTGGATCTGATCACTTTCTTGGTCGCCTTTATTGTTTTGGATGGGAGAAGATTTATTTTAATCAAAGAGATAATGATCTGAGTCGAATTCCCCATTTCTAACTATTTTAATAGTCATAATTTCGGTGATATACCTTTTAGATATGGATTCATGATCCAGTTGAAACTCTCCTTGATTAGGATTTGGATGTCTCCAAGTTTGGGCTTTTCTTGGTAGTTTGCGGAAATGTGTGGACATGAGTTTTAGCTAGACTATTTTACCCACATTGATAAGCCTTTCACCATTTCTGTTTGTTCTTGAGTGTGCTGGATATTGACCTACAGTAGTCCTAAATTTCTTTTCCCTCCCAATAAGCTTATTGAAGTCACCAAGAAGTATTTTAACGTTCTTTTTAGGTATGATAGAAATTTCAGATTCTACAAGATCCCAGAAATGATTTACTTTCTCCAGATTTCTTCTGTTGTCTGCATTTATAGGTGCATGACAGTTTATGAGGGGGTAACTTTTATTCTTGCACTTTATTGTTAACATGAATTTTCATTCTGAATTCGATCTGAATTCTGTTACACTGTCTACGATTTCTTTGTTTAAATAAAATGCTGTTCCAAACATCGGACTGTTTTCCATCATTCTCACTGCTGGTTTCCGTTTATAAATTCTATGATGTTCTGTATCAACTACATTCTCATCTAAGAATCTATAATCTGTATATCTTTCTTCTGCAGAAATAATTATAAATCCTTTTGTTTCCAAATTTTCAGAAGAGAATTTACGTTTAATGTTCCAAAGCAGTACTTCTTCATGAACTGAAATGTGGACGGCTTTTAAATATATTACATCTCTTCTTCATCGCAAATGTTGGGTCTCCACAGAATCCTAGGTCCCATTGTATTACACGATGTAATGGTGGTTTCTTCATCAGAGTTACCCCTGGACGTAGTAGACTAAACAGGCCTCACCCTAGTGAAGCTCCAAATTAATATGGCATGTAAAATGTTCAGCATTCTTAAACACCTTTACACTGATCAGTTTACAGTTGTCGAACACATCTCCAATCTTTTTTACGTGTCTTCTCCCATCTGTTTGCAGCACCATAATTACTTAGCAAGTCGACAGCCAATTTAATGGCGCAAGCTTATTTGCAAGAGGTCCGTAGAAAAGGGTATTCATACAGCTCCCATGACCAGAAACTTAATGGAACTTTATTATTGCCATCCTCATCCACTGTTTTCAGATCAAGATGGTCTAATGTCAGAGCAACTAGTCGAAGGTATATAGGACTAACCGGCATTTAAGTGATTTTATATCCTTCAACCACTTTAGGAAAAAAGCGTGTGAATCAGTATACCGCTGAGATACGAATTCGTTGCTACCTTGCACTAGTCACGAATTGTGGTGTCTGGCAATATACCCACAGCCAGTTCCGGTACGTAAATTTTATTGGGTTTCTTCTCCAAAACACGACTAAAATCTAACACACTGAAGAACCACAGAAACTGGTATAGGCATGTATATTCAAATACAGAGGTATGTAAATAGGCAGAAAACGGCGCTGCGGCCGGCAACGCCTACATAAGACAACAGGTGTTAGATCGGTTACTGCTGCTACAATGGCAAGTTATCAAGATTTAAGTAAGTCTGAACGTAGTGTTATAGTAGGCGCACGAGCGATGGGACACAGCACCTCCGAGGTACCGATGAAGTGGGGATTTTCCCGTACGACCATTTCACGAGTGTACCATGAATGTCAAGAATTCGGCAAAACATCAAATCTCCGACATCGTTGCGGCCAGAAAAAGATCCTGCAAGAACGGAACCAACGACGACTGAAGACAATAGTTCAACACGAGAGAAGTTCAACCCTTCCACAAATTGCTGCAGATTTCAATGCTGGGCTATCAACAAGTGTCATCGTGCGAACCATTCTACGAAGCGTTATCGATATGGGCTTTCCGAGCCGAAGACCCACTCGTGTACCCTTGATGACTGCACGACACAAAGTTTACGCCTCGCCTGGGCCCGTCAACACCGACATTGGTCTCTTGAACGTTACCTGGTCGGACGATTCTCGTTTCAAATTATATCGAGCGGATGGACGTGTACGGCTATGGAGACAACATCATGAATCCATGGACCCTGCATGACAAAAGGAGACTGTTCAATCTGTTGGAGGCTCTCTAATGGAATGTGGCGCGTGCAGTTGGAGTGATATGGGATCCCTGATACGTGTGGGTACGACTCTGACAAGTGACACGTATGTAAGCATCCAGTCTGATCACCTGCATCCATTCATTTCCATTGTGCATTCCGACGGACTTGGACAATTCCAGCAGGACAATGCGACACCCCACACGTCAAGAACTGCTGAAGAGTGGCTCCAGGAACACTCTTCCGAGCTTAAACATTTCCGCTGGCCACCAAACTCCCCACACATGAACATTATTGAGTATATCTGGGACGCCTTGCAACGTGCTGTTCAGAAGAGCTCTCAACCCCCTCGTACTCTTACGGATTTAAGGACAGCCCTGAGAGATTCATGATGTCAGTTCCCTCCAGCGCTACTTCAAATGTTAGTCAAGACCATGCCACGTCGTGTTGCGGTATTTCTGCGTGCTCGCGGGGGTTCTTCACAATATTAGGCTGGTGTACCAGTTTATTTGGTTCTTTGTGTAGAGTCCCAACTGAAAATTGCTAGCTAAACTCTGTTGTCTCTTTAGTTAGGGACTCCAAGCATTTTTAATAGAGCTTTGTTCCTTCAGTGTCTTATGACATTATGAGATACACATCCGGCTCAGAACTTCTCTGTTATTCCTGTGTGTAGAAACTTCTGCCTGTTTCACAACCATTGTCGTCTTTAAGATGACAGTTCTTGGATTTGTACACTGCGCTTTATAAACTGTAAGTATCTCCATTGACCAGGTTGGTAGGTATGAGGTTTCGAATGCTGTCTTCTGTTTTGTAATACGCATCAGGTCATCGAAATTACATTTTTGGTTGCATGCATCCATCATTTTAACACAATAATGTACTGTACTTGGAAGTTCATTGTCACAGAAATCAATAGGGTGCATTTTTATTGTTCTGTGATGAGTACAGTTACACTGATTGATTATTTTCTGGAGAATATCTCACCATACATATGATCCGTGAAGAATGAATTGCTTTCACATATGTGATGTCACCATTCTGTTCAAACATCCCTCAATACTTGCTTTCAAGTATGAAAACGTTGGGTAGTATCGTATTTCGTTACCGATCCATTACCAAATTCACCACCGTGATTAGTTTGCACGTTATGTGGAGATTCGTTCATACCTGTCTGCATCAGCTGGTCCAATACCTGTGCAACGTCGCATCCAGTCTTTGCTTTAACGGGTAGAGTCTACACTGAGCCGTGGCTGGCTCATGTTACGTGTTGGATTAAACCTTGGTTGCTATTCTGTGTTTAGTCTCCCGCGGTTTTCGTGATTATGCTGTTATCCTCTCTCTCCGCGAGTGGCAGCAACGGTGTCTATCAATATTCGCACCTTGTACTATCTTTGTCCTGTCACTTATAGTTCCGGCTGTGCGGTTTTCATAGGGGTCATCGTAGTGTATATACTCCAGAGGTATATTGGTAACTCTCTTCTGTTGGCTGTCAATGCCTTCACCTGTGCAATGTTCTCACACTGACGCTGGTTTCATCATATTCTTGTATTTCATACTGAATGTAATCTTCGCTTCTCTGTTGACTTTCTCATGAAAACCTGTTTAATGTGACATATCACTGTACTTTTGTAATTATCTCTGTAAATAATTCTCAGGTTTTGTTGCTCTTGGGAATATTAGATTCTGTAAACTTGGTGTACTTTCAAATTCTCGACCGCCAGTTTGTATCATGTGCTCAGTTAAACTTCTAGTCTGGATGCCCAAAACATATGATTTCATCCTGCTGAAGCCAAATACTTTGTCTATCTTATTACCACTCTACCGATTAATAAAATCAGCAGTTGCGTTTTTCACTTCTTCTTCTTTGTCTTTTCCAGTCTTTGAGAGCCACTCGATGGAATGAGTAACTAGTTTAAAAGTCCACGATTGAGTTTTATTTTGCCATAGCTGTCCTACTTCTAGTAGTAATTTCCTTCAAACAGCTTTCTATGCCTCGATCATTTTGTGTTTTGTCAACAGTTTGCAGCGTACTAAGCTGACCTCGATGTTGCTTGCATCTTATATAATTTCTCTTCATATGCCTGCATCTGTTTTTGCAATCTAGTTTGTTACAGGCATTAGCTGCAGAAGCCTTCTAGTGCTTTCTTCATGATAATTTTTCTCCTTAATATGTACTAGAGGATTTTGTTTTATATCGTCCAACGTCTCTCTTATTTCATGGACCTTTGCTGTTACTGCTTTCACTGGACTACCCAGCGTCTGCATTTCAGTTGTATCGTGAGTGAGCGTTACGTTATGGCTTCCAGCGTTTCTTCTATTTCATTGATGTTTGCAGTTATAGTTTACATGACGTTGCCCAACGCCTGCATTTCTGTAGTATGACTACTAAAAGTTTCGTTCATAACTTCAATTTTTGGGTCCACCTACTGACGAATGTTCTAACAGCCTCAATGCCCAACAAAAATCCGAACACATCCATGCATATCGTATACTGCCACTATTTTTTAATATCAACGACCTTTTGGAAAGTTCATCTAGGCGTGCTGTCATTCAATTTTCTATTTCTGTCAATCACCAGAAACACACAATGCGCATAATTACAGGAACCTGTGAAGATGTTTAAAAATTGTCACTACCTACATGTAAGTACCTGGTAAATATACTTTAAATTCATATTGTCCTCTTTGAGAGCGATGATGAGTTTATAATTATGATGAACTATTTACTCTGAAGTCCGGGAATACATGTGACTCAAATATAAAACGTCTATTTTCACACTTTCACGGAAGTAGAAATATCTGCGTATCTGATTCTAATTCTCCATGGTGACATCATCGCATATAAAATCTGTGTTGTGTTTCTGGTAATTGGATATCAATGCTTTCGCTGAATGTCTGGTACGTAACTCGTCAATTCCACGTGAAATCCCCTGTAATAGCTCGTATTTTAGTTGAAACAGTATTTTTGAAAATGCATATATGCTCCAGTCGAACCCACTGGGGGTGTGCTAAGAGTGACAGAATTAAATTAGTTGTTCCACACCCTGAAGCATTAAGAATTGAAGCCCAGATGTCGTCAGGAAGTAACGAGTTATTATTCTTCCTCAGATTTCCATCGTAGCTGCAGGACCAGTCGGTTACTACAAGCTCCTTACGACGACGGTGCGTCATTCACTCAGCCATTGCAATGACTATGTATTTATGATTAGTGTACGATGGTTCTTATGCATATACCTGTGAATTGCATGCTGGGTATATAAATGAACTTAAATATGAACGTAGCTGCATGGCAGTATCTGGCACATTGCATCATATATAGTTACATCTACTGATAAGCAGCAGGTGTCTCAAAGCTGAGCAACTGCTTCCTCCAATGGTGAATACAGTGTTTGCCGTACTGGCTGCAGTAAACTGACCCATAATATCTCGTAGATATTGCTGACATTTGGTTACCAGATGAGTCTGTGGTCTAGTGCCTGCTGAATCGCGTAACTAGCATACATTACGTTACTAAAGGTAGATCCCTGAATGTACATACACTCACAGTCATTTTAGATTTTTATTGTTCATAAGGATCACGTTGTGACATTATGGCCACTGGAGAGTGGATAGTCCCACTGAAGGATGACGCAGTCTGCATTGAATGATCACACAGACAGTTCCACTCGTCTCTGAAAAGTGTTACTTTGGCCTCATTTTATTCGGGATTTTCGAATATCACTACTGGAAAGAAATCAGTCTGAAGACATTACAGTATCAACGCGCTTACATGGTTTTAGCTTGTACGTATTGTTGGACAGCGGTATTTGCACATCAGGTACCGATTTCACCACATCTGCAGGAGAAAAGAAATATAAAGCTATATGTTCTGCCGACTACGGTCATATTCATCAGCACTACTGCTTACATGTCTGCTTTCTTGCTGCTAAACTGAACGACTGCATGACATACTGATGCTTGACTAAGTAACTGAAGTGTTGGTCGCTGTTTATTTATAGATTTCACTTGCAGTGTTGCAACATTTGAAGCATATAAATATAAGTGCACAATCAACAGAGTGCTCATTTTATCTAAACAGTATCTATGCGTAACGTCATCATGTTTCTTGACACTAGTACCAGAACATTCACTCTCACAGCTTACTTATATGAAGGCTGTGAGGGTATTAATAGCGTTGGAAGGCTGTAAAGATATTATCGGCGTTGTGAGGGCAGACACAACACCCAGTGGACTGAAATCGCTGCTACTGTCATAGGAGGCAGAATGCAGGACCTTGCCATATTCACGGAACCATCTTAGCAGTGACATCTTAACAGTGACGTGTTACCTACTCTACAATAATCTATTACTCTGGAACTGTACATCCCGATTCCACTTGAAGTTTGTTGATTCATTGCTCAAGAGAAGTGCTTCAGAGTGTTTTATATCTACTTTTGGTAAAAACGAAGAACGTGTGTAAGTTGCTAAGTGATTTATATGCGAAACTTGTAAAACGACAGCAGTGCCTGAATGTTGTGGATCATTACTTATTTCCAACGCACCTTATACTACGACTGTCTGATGTCCTCGCTTGGTTTTCATTTGCTACCCCAAGTGTTCCAAAATGACTCTGTTCTTTCGAATTATGAGCCCAGCTATAAGTATTATGATTCAAGCGGTCGATGTCAAATCTATGGGCCACCTACAGAATTGCTTAACAGCAAAATAGTAAATCCCAAAAAAAGGAAATGCTCTGGACTGTGAGAACTATAGAACTATCTCCTTGCTATCCCACAATTCCAAAATAATGTTAAACATAATACAAAATCAAATAAAGAAAATTGAGGCAAAGCTGTGAGAAGACCAATTTGGTTTCAGATCCGGAAAAGGAACTAGAGAGGCAATACTAGCTCTGAGGATGGAATTAGAAAGACGATTTGGAGTTAATAGGAAAATCTACTTGACCTTTATAGATTTAAAAAAAGCATTTTACATGGTTAATTGGAAATTGTTAGGCCAAACAATGAAAACAAATCGATTGGAGGGACACAAGATTAATCTCGAACCTGCACAAAAGGCAGGAAGCAGAGATAGAAGTGAATGGTGTGAAGAACAAAACTAAGGGGGGAATGAGGCGAGGACGCCCTTTATCACCATATTTGTTCAACTTATTTATTGAAAAAAACATTGAAAAATTGAAAAGAATAACCAAAGGAATTAAAATTAACGGGTAACGAATACACTATATCCGTTTTGCAAACGATATAGCAGTACTTGCTGACTCAGTAAATGAAAAGGAATATATGTTGCTAAAATTTGCCAAAATCATTAGAGAATTTAAACTAAAAAATAAGAAGAAAACAAAATCTAAGGTACTAAGGAAGACAAAAGAAAATGGTAAAGTGAATATTAAACTAGGTAATGATGTTCTAGAGCCGGTTGAGAACTTCTGTTATTTGGGGAGCACAATCACTGACTACAGTAAATGTATCACAGATATAAAGAGAAGAATAGCCTTGGCAAAGAAAGCTTTCCAAAATAAAAGGAATTTAATAACATACAATCATATAAGCCTAGAAAGTAGGAAAGAGTTTGCCAAAACTTTAGTCTGGAGTGTCTTAACCTACAGATGTGAATCGTGGATTCTGGGAAAGACAGAGAAAAAGAGACTGGAAGTAACGGAAATATGGGTATGGAGAAGAATGGCGAAAACAAGCTGGGTAGATAGAAAAAGTAATGAACAGGTCTTAAGAGAAGTGAATGAGAACAGAACGCTGCTAAATTATATAGGAAGAAGAAAATCATAAATTATAGGGCACATAATGAGACGCAACCAGTTCCTAAAGAATGTATTTGAAGGAAAAGTTTTAGGGAAGAAACCAAGAGGCAGGCCAAGAGCAACGTATTTTAATAACATCAAAGAAGATATGGGAATAAAATCGTATGGAGAATTGAAGAGGATGACAATGGAGAGAGGGACGTGGCTAAATCGACAAGGCACAGCCTTTAGTTTATGATGATGATGACTCGTGTTTTTATTATTCATTAAAATGCACATGATCATCATAGTTCAATCAGCCGGTCACGTTAATGGCGCCACTGCTGCATTTGAGTCTAGTATTACACATATTTTTATATAGATCCTTCCTGGCGTCTAAAAGAAGGGGTGTCGGCAAAGTGGGCAGCGGTCGCAACCCGAGGCCTGGCCACAATGTCCCGTTCCCTCCTCCAGGAACCAAAGAAAGTGTAGGTAACGTAGAGATACAAAGCACATGAATGACACAATGTTTATTTATTTATATATTTTTATTTATTGATCTTTTTTGTTTTATTAACACCGAGCCTAGCAGGAAACCGATGTCACTAAGAATAAAATTCCAATGACCAGAGAGTAACCAGTTCCAAAATTGGAAAATGTGGTGGTCAGCTCCTCAATGAAGTAGCACCCCAGCTCCGGGATGGGTTAAGAAAGACCTACGAAGAATATTTGTGCTGCGGCAGCTCCATAATCTGTTTCAGTAATAAAGTGCCGAAAATCAAAGAAATTTTTTTCGCCGTCAGCAAACAAGTAGTGAACTGCGTTTCCACAAATCCACTTCACGGAGTTCGCCTTCGCTTGTGGGAAGTTTCGCGAGTCCGGAAAGAGGAGCAGGTTAAGAGGTATCTGATGACAGGTCGTACGGTTAGTTAAGGCCAGCACCTGCCGCACCAAGATCCATGGACCTATCGCCCATCTGTTCACCAGGCGATGCTAGTCTGTGTCACAGGCGACATACAGCGGAGCGTCTGCGAGGTCAGTCCCATGAACGCTAGACCGGCATTCTTGCTTCCCATTGACTGTAAGGTACCGAGCAGACTGGACGCCAGCGGCAAGATAAGGAGCGCACACCGCTAGCCAACGGTACTCCAGGCGACGTGGGGATACTTGCCTTCAACCACTCTAATTGACCTGTTTTGCCTTCTTGGACACCAAGAGCGTTGGCAGTGTCGCACTAAGGACGTAGCTCAGTTCAAGGAAAAAATGGCGGAAGTAAAAGAAGGGAGGCGGAACCTCGGAAAGCTGGATAGGGGTTGAGACAGAGCGTGGTGTAAGGGCCTCCAGTGCAGGTAGGGGAGGCTCATGGGACAACAGGGCTACAGCACGATCTGAGATCTGAGGAAAGGACTACCCCTCTGTCAGGAAAATGATACAGGCTTAAACTGCCACTGCACCGAGGGAAGGTGAGTGTCTCGTACCGAATCTTGACCAGCAAGCAACAGCAAACTATGAACCCAATGCCGTTAGAGGCGAGCCATGGATGGCGGAATGGCGAGTGTCTGTACCACGTAGAGGTCACGTGACTCCAAATATCATTTACATATCGTGTCCGATGCAAAAGATCGAGTGCTGATAAACAGCGATCTAAGAGCCCAGCTCGTAGTTGGGACAGTAGGCGTCGGCAGATGACGACAATTGTCTGTCGCAAATCATTTGCAAAATCGAGTCCTAAGCGTCGTATAGTAGCAGCTACACGCGACATAGTAGCGCAGTCTTCAGGGAGCCCCACAGCTACAGCCAATGTGCTCGGTTTGCGGACGTTAAGGCAGCTGCCAGAAGATTCGCCAAAGGTGTCAACCGATGCCAACGACTCTCTGCCGTCAGCACCGCTCCGAAAAACAAGGGTCATATAGTCCGCATAAGCAGTGCAGCAAAAGACATGGCCGCCGAGAAACATACCACACAGGCGTTAACGGAGGTCACAGAGCAGAGGTACCATGGCGAATGCATATGACAGTGCAGAGTGCACCGACTGAGCTATACTTTAGTGCATACATACAGGTGTAACAGCAACACAATTGGTTTCTTCGAAGGAGCAGCAGCAGTTTCAGGCGCCGACTGTCTGGGCCCATCATTATCAAGGGAGACCAGAAAATGCTGTCAAGGAACGCTGTAGCTGCTCCCAAGCCAGGCGTAAACACTCTGTCCTCAGATCTGAACATTCAATTTAGACCTGACAATTATTAGCATTGAACACCCCGCAAGAGGATATCTCCATAACTCGTTGGTAACATTGGAAGTGTTTGTCCATACCAGCTATTATCACAACCTTCGATAATGAGGCTGAAGGAAAAATATTAGACAGGTCGACTATTAGCCCAACTA
Source organism: Schistocerca piceifrons (assembly GCF_021461385.2). NCBI lineage: Eukaryota > Metazoa > Arthropoda > Insecta > Orthoptera > Acrididae > Schistocerca > Schistocerca piceifrons. Next base: position 522,601,502 of record NC_060143.1, read on the forward strand.
TCAGAAATTTTTACTCACGTATGATGAGTTTAATTTCTAGCGTTTGTTCGTATTCTGGAATCGTATTATCTCTCTCTCTCTCTCAAACAAGAATAAATGTTTCTATGCACCTGTGGCATGAACCTTGACTGCACTCAGAGTTTTCTTTTAAAAAACAATAAAAATGTGGTTCTTCCCAAGAGCTTCTTTAATTTTTTTTCACACTTACGACACACACCGTTTCACCAACATTATTATTACACACGGCTTTTTTCTCTCCCAGTCTTGAGACTTATGTGTGGCACTCTCAACTGCTACAGCACAGTCATGTGTCTATCTCTCCCTCTCTCTCTCTCTCAGACATCTTTTACATTTACTAATTTGCAGATAATATGCTCGTCACAGTTTCCAGAACACTCTAGCAGCAACAAGTTGCTTCACTCACAGCCTCCTCAGCAGTGCTCCTAGAAATCTCGCTTACAGACGTATGACACAAGTGACCCAGTCACTTGACAACGTTCGAAGTCTATGAGTTCCTCGGAGCGGCCCATTCTGCTGTCTCAAGATGTCTAATGAATACTGAGGTCGCTAATCTGGACTACCTTGCCGTGGGGGGCAGCACAAAGCACTTAATATGAAAAACTTATGTTTTTGGGAGTGTTCGGATACTTTTGATCACATAGTGTATAATCACGAAAATTTATATAATGAAATCACATATGTCCTAAGCCCGACCATGTGGAATACAAGACCACAAATAGTCGAAAATAGAAAACAAAGGGACTCCCTAAAAACTGTAGCACCCGTAATAATGTTAAATACGTGCGGGAGTAACATGTACCATGACCTATATTCACGAATGAGGAAATGAAGGATCAATATTAATCCTTGCGCACGGGACAAGAACTTCCTCTCAGATTTAACCCGGCTACAAAGAAAGCATGTCTATAAAGCTAAAAGCGATGCGAGTAGAATATAACGGCAAATCGTTCTCACGATACATTCCTTATGTTGTAGTTTAGAAATGACCATCGAAGTAAACCACTGGACAAAAGCGTCGAATTTGCGCAAGCAGAACAATGAAAAATGCTCCAGTGTTCTCGACACAACAAATGTTCGTCATCACTCCATCAGCAAGGGCCAACTTAGTTAAATCTAAACTGTCCTGTTTCCAAATAGGCCTTAGGCTGAGCTACAGTGTCACGTAGCGATATGCTTTCGCAATGCAGCCAAAGATTTAGACTCCTTATCAGACGAAATAGAGCTTAGATTCGTTTGCACATCGCCAGCACCTTACAACCTGTATAATGATAAATGAAAGGCGTTTTCTAACACATGGCTTTCAAACAACAGGAGAATAAAGAAACAGTAGTTAAGAGTCACTATTTAATCCAAATATGGGGAGGGATCCTTATGCGTTGGACTTTAAAGCTGATTTTGGCATTCAGAAAGTAATAGGCGCTTTGGGTTACTGGGATGTCAGTGCCAGTGATTATTTTTTCATTGACCTGTAACGTACCTGCACTCCGCGAATGGTAGGTATACACATTATTGTCAGATATATCAACATCCCTGACGCCAACCAGGCATCGTTTAATACCCACCAGTCGCTTGATGCCAGAAATACCCCTCACTCCTTCAGCGCTTATTGAGTTAGGAACCCGAGAGTTGTTGGTCTCCTCTTTCCGTGCCGGATCATGTTAGCGGCGAGATGGCTGCGTGACCTGTGGGCGTTTAGCGCTATCTGGGCGGGACACGCAGCAATATCTCGCGGCTTAAGTGTCTGCGCCGCTAAGAGATTTGTTGTACCGCTAAATAATTCCGTTCAAGTTTCAGATCTATTTCAGGATTTGAGGGCGTATATCTCCCGCGTTAGAGCTAAATCGGCTTTGATCGGACTGCTGGGCTGTCAGAGAGAGCCTCCTAAATTTGCGTCTTGCCTCTCCTTTAAAGCGTAACTGCACGGCACCTCATTCCTATCTGGTTATAAACCTCGCGCTTGCAATGTCTTAGCGATGTTGCTAACATCTTTTACGAACGCATAGAACAAGGTTTTTGTAGCCATTTCTCCATATGGTATGCATGATTTACAAAGTATCTGATATTATTCAGTACTGATAGTGCAAGATATCTACGGAAGTGTAAATGTGTTTCGAACTGTCTTTCTTTCTCTTGTTATTCGTCTCTTAACGTCTTACACTGTTCACTGCCTGTTCTCCATTCCATCACTGGTATGTTTTTCTTGATTTTTCTTTGTAAATCATTCTGCTTCCATTCCTTGCAAATGTTCATTATACTCTTTCTTACTTGTTTCTATGTTGTATGTAGCGCCCTACGTGATTACACGATTCCGGGTGCCAACACTTCTGTTTCTACCTCTTTCACTTCCTTTTATACACTGCGCAACAAAAGTAAAGGATCACTTTTTCGAAACGCCATAATTGACCTCCATTCCAACGCATAAGTTTAAAATTTGTCTAGTCTTCTTCTGTAGTGCCGCAAAAGCGTGTGACGGCCTGCGACATCACCCTCGTTCCTGCCGATCCTTCAAACAGCAAGGTGTCGACATATGCGGAAAGAAAAGCCCACAGTTCAGAAGTTCATGTGTGCTGTATGATGGGTTCATTAGGTAACCTTTGCACCAAAGTTCAACACAATTCTGCCCAATGCCACCGCGGATGTGTCAGACGATGGGAAGGTCGTCACATCCACTCTTCTCAAGATTCAAATGGGACTTAACATCTGAGGTCACCAGTCCCCTAGAACTTAGAACTACTTAAACCTAACTAACCTAAGGACATCACACACATCTATGCCCGAGGCAGGATTCGAACATGCGACCGTAGCGGTCGCGCGGTACCAGACTGAAACGCCTAGAACCACTCGGCCACACCTTCCGGCTTCCCAAGTTTCACACCTCGTTTAGACGCTTCTGGAATGGAGGTCGAATATGCGACACCCCGCTTTGAAGTCACGAGATTTTATTGTGGATGGCCTACGAAAACATTTCATACACGCCACCGTTCAGAATCGACACGAAAAGGCATCAACGTGTAGCATAAACGAAAACTTTGAAACCAGCGCTTGCCTTGGGAAGTTGATTCCCAGACATTACTTGGTCGAAAGTGACCTACTGCTAGCACATTGTGGGTCTGTATCCCCGCTGAATGTGTTCTACCCCCTTCGGAGTGAGGTGCGACCACAATTTTTGCTCCGGTACACAGAGTGGAACCAGAAGGCACCATTCAGATCCATTCGAGAAAATCTGAACATGACTTGAAACAGTAAGGGGTGTTAATGCTTTTTCAGCCACCTGTTTCGACCCCTCATGTGGTGCGATCACAAAGGGCTACAACATTAACAAGTGTGTGAATAAAATGGGAAAGAATCTTTCTAAGACCCTCACTGTTCAGCAACACCCTCGATGCCACCAACGAGTCTTCGTTAAGACCGTTACAAATCAGCTACCAGAAACTTCGAGACACATTCAGCCTCGGTGCTTCTCTAGCGCCTGAAGCCAGGCAAACCCCACATATTGGGTGTTGAAGGGGTTGCCTAACCCACAACCGCAAGAGAAGGCGTCACGCTGAACTTGTTTCGACGTTTCTGGCAGGTACATTTGTAACGTGCTCAACAAAGATGTGTGGGTCGCGTCGAGGGTATCACCAAACTGCAGTGTTGTAGAGTGACTCTTTCCCGTTTTATTCACACACATGTTAATGTTGCCGCTCCCCGAGATCACGCCACATGAAGTCTCGAAAGAGGGGGTACGAGAGAGCATAAACTCTCTTTGCTGCTTCAGATCTCAGTCATATTTCGTCGAGTGGTTTTGAACGGTCCCTACTCATTCCACTCTGTGTACCAAGGCAAAAACTGCGATAGCCCTACAGTCCAAAAGGGTTAGATCGCATTCAGCTTGGTTCCAGATCCACGATGTCCTTGTAATAGGAATGAAACGCCCAGGGAGTGGCAGCACTGTCGAACGTTGGCGAGCACATAAGACTGTTGCTTCTTAGACCGCGAACTGCCACTTTCCTCCGCGTAATATGCGGGTAACTGCGCCCCAAGGGAAGCATCGGTTTCAGTGACGCACTAAGCCGCATGCTCAGGCCTTTTCGTGTCGACTTTGAGCGGCGGCCTGTCTGAAATGTTTTCGTCAGCCATCCAAAAGAAACTGAAGAACGGAAAAGAACTACTTCCGAACAGGCACCGGAAAGCCGCGTCATTCTCAGCCAAGAGGCGTCACTGGATGCGGAAATAGAGGGGCATGTGATCAGCTCATCAGTGTCTCTTCCGAATTCGGTTTCCGTGACTGGAGCCACTACTCCAGAATCAAGTAGCTCCTTGCGAACGTTCTTCACAAACCCAGACGGTCACTCGCCCAAGTGCTAGGCAAGCCCGAGGGCGCTTGACCTACAGGGTGACAATTACTGAACTGCAGGAAAAAACGTAAATTAGCTACAAACTAAGGCATGCACATGCTTTATGCGTGCACACAGTTTACTGAACATGTAAACGTTGAGCCATGCTGTGGCTCGCGTTGATGCTGCTTGTAGGTTGCTGTCCTCTGTTGGAGGCCAGACGGTATCGTTTAGTTGACATGGTTGCGGTTGTTTCTCTTCTCGTGTTGACTGGCGCCTCTTGGTTTCGCAAGCGTTGCCTGTCCGCTAGTGGCAGCAGCAGCGGTTATCGATATGTAGTAAATGTGGCCCTATCTTTGGTTCTTCTGGGTCGTGTCAGTGTGCATTTCGGTTGGGGACTCAGGATGAGCCAGGTCCGCGCGTGGCGAAAACACGCCGGGACCGCTGGAGGCACTCATGGTCTGCCGGACCGAAGGCCTGTGGTCACGAGGGTGCACGACCTTGTCGTAAACCGGATCCTGCAAGTTTTGAGTGCATTTGAATTCAAGTAAAGAAACCACCATTGTGAGATCTCGCAATTCTCCAGTGACTTGCGTTCGTGTTGCTGCTTGTAGTATTGCTGAGGCGAAGAGCAGCGAGTGGAGTGCTTGGGGAAGGCCGATTATTTATTGCGTTCAGTTTGTTACTGTTTGTTAAGTTTCCTGCTTTGTCGCTGCTAACGCTCCAGTTACCTGCCCTGGGGTTAGTGTATGTAATGGCAGTGTACGTTTCCTCGCCTTGCCACTGCTGTCTGGTGAGGCGTGTAGTTTTGGCAGTTTTCTTGATTGTAGGTTGGGTGGCGATTTTTTTACTCTGGTGGTGGTGATTCCTTTCTCGCTCCGGGCGCTCTAAGCACAGTATTCTGTGGGGTGAATCCAGACCGCCGGTTCTGGCTTTGGCGTATTTTGACGTCTTTGCAATTGGTTTATTGGACGTAAGGTAGCCTCAGCAAGATTATCATTAGTCATTCGTTAGACTACCACTAGTATGAGTTACCTTCTTGTGAAGTGAATGCAACTCTTGTCTGCCTATCTCATCACTCGCGAATGTGTTTTTTGACGGACCTACTCCGAGGTCGATTCCTGGTGCACCGTCTGTGACTGGCCCTTTTATTATTGTATTTGCTAAATTTTTTTCTACATTTTTTATATAATTGCCATTCTTTGCTTTACAGCAGATTTAAATGATTGTGTTACGAAGTTTACCATCATTTTGTCTCACCTGTTTGGTGATCAGTTGCTTGTCCTTTTACATTAAACTTTGCTGTTGTATTTGTTAATTTTTTTTTATAATTGCCGTTCTTGGCATTAAAGGCCTTCAGCCGTGACTGTGGTTACTTGCCTTAAAATTCTAATTGGGATCACATTGGCTTGTTTTTAAAGCATTATTTGCTGTGTCTGTATTTTATGCCCATTTGGTAAATTGTAACACACTGAAAGCACTATTAATAACACACTTTACCGAGCGAGGTGGCGCAGTGGTTAGGCACTGGACTCGCATTCGGGAGGACGACGGTTCAATCCCGCGTCCGGCCATCCTGATTTAGGTTTTCCGTGATTTCCCTAAATCACTCCAGGTAAATACCGGGATGGTTCCTCTGAAAGGGCACGGCCGACTTCCTTCCCCATCCTTACCTAATCCGACGAGACCGATGACCTCGCTGTCTGGTCTGCTTCCCCAAAGCAACCAACCAATAACACACTTGTTTGTTCCTTCATTAACAACATGTGATATATTTATTTATTGTTGAATCTTGAATTACCGTTTTAAAATAAATGTGTGTAATCGCAAAAGGGAACCAACAGTACCTGATTGCGGCCCCGTCCACAATCGTAACCCAATCCCGCCTTCCTTGAGTACCAGGATTCAAACGTCACTACAGATATGTGGATTTTGGTCATGACATGTTAGATATGCCTGGCATCATTGACGATGATACGGCGTAGACGAATAGTGAAATTCTGCATCACCCCGCTGAAGTGTCGGAACATCGATGCTATCGATGACCCCCTGAATGGCTGTTTTCAGCTCAGCAATGGTTTTGGGGTTATTGCTGTACACCTTGTCTTTAACATAGCCCCACAACAAGGAGTCACATGTGTTCAGATTCAAAGAATATGGCAGCCAATCGAGGCCCATGCCAGTGTCCTCTGAGTGCCTCAGAGCCAGAATGTAGTCTGCAGAGTGCTCCTGCAGGACGTCAAACACTCTCCTGCATCGATTGGGTCGAACAGCATCTTGTCGAAATCAGGGCACTTTGGACAATGGCGATGAAATCATCTTCCAGAACCTTCAATTACCGTTCGGTAGTCACGGTTCCGTCAAGGAATATCGCACCTATTATTCCGTGACTGGACGTTGAGATGCACCCGTCACCCGTTGAGGGTGAAGGGACTTCTCGATCGCCAAATGCGGGTTGTCAGTCCCTTAAGGAGGGCAGGACGTCAAAAGGGCTGACTTGCAGCAGGAGAGGCACCACAGGACGTTTTAATTTCCACTTTCTATACTTTTACAAATAAAATCATAGTACTTTGTCAGGATGACCAGGAAGGATTCAGGTTTCACACTTATAGCAGGGGAAGTTCAGAAACAAAATAAAATCAATTTTTTTACATGTGAAATTTCATCATTTTTTCGCTTACTATTGGCTGCATTTGTTGCTATAGTTACACTTTTCTTCATAAGTAAGAGAAATTCTTCGATGTATTTTGCACAGCATACAATCCATACTTACAGGTCTATGAAACTCCAGAATTTTCCGACTCTATTAAAAACTGTGGTAAAATTGAGATAATTAACTATAAAATTTGAGTTTTTTCTAAACATGAAGTTTAAATTGTAACAGCTCATTAATTTTTTCATAAATTAAATAAATTCAAGAATTTTATACACCTGTAAGTATGGTTTGTATGTTGTGCGATAATCATCGAAGAATCTCACTTACGTATGAGGAAAAGTCTACCTCTAGCACCAAATGCAACCTGTAAATATGAAATTTCACATGTAAAACACAATTATTTTCTCGTATTCTTGAACTTCCACTCCTAGTGTGAATCCTGAATCCTTCCTGGTCATGCTGTCAAAGTTTTATGAATTTATTTGTAAAGGTATAGACAGTCGAAATTAAAATATCCTGTGGTGCCTCTCCTGCTCCAAGTCGGCCCGTTTGACGTCCTACCCCTCTTAAATGCGCCACGTTTGGTTATTGTCGAACTCATCCAAATGAAAGTGTATTCCGTCACTAAACCAAATCATACAGTGCATACTAACTGCCATCATGCCCCCTGGTCAACCATGCAGTTTGAACGTCTTAACGCAAACTGGTGTTACCACTCGGGGAAGGCCATTGGCAAAGAATGGGGCCAACAGCACCTGGTGTTCCCATGTGTTCGTCCTTCCAAGCACTAACGCGGTCCCCATATTGTTTACTTTCGGTGAGCGGACGAGAACTTGTGCGTTCTGAACGGTATGGCCGTTGGCAGCCACACAAAATCCGCGTGGTTTCATCTCTGTGACAGCGTTTTTGACCGCCATCGCAAAGGCGTGAAACAAAAAATGATGAAATAGGGGGTAAGAGGGGATGTGACGACCTTTCCATCGTGTGACACGTCCTCTGTAGTGTTGAGCAGAATTGCGGTGACCTTTGGTGCCAATATGACTTCATTAGCCTACCTTACAACTCTGAGATGTGACTTTTCTTTTTAATGTGCCGCCACTTTGCTGTTTGAATCGTCCCGAACACAAGGATGACGCCGCAGGGCGCCAGACCCTTCCACCATCACGGAATAGTTTGTAGGCATCCAAACCTCAAACTTATACGACGGCATTGGTGACAATGACGGGATTTCGGAAGACTGATCCTTTAATTTTATTGCTCAGTGTCTTTTGTAATAAGCTCATCAAATAACATCTCTCGGCACTAATTTACTCGAGTGAGAAGCTGTCGAAAACTCTGTCTCACATGAGTGTACAACACTGAGAGATACGACTAAAACAATAGATTTCACAATTTACATAGTTTACATAATAAACTAAATTATCGTAGCCTGAATTGAGAAATAGCAGCTGCACCGTCTCTAGTCTACATCAACTCTTCATCGCAGGATGACTTAGTGCATAATGGACAGTGGTTCAGGTGATTTGTTATCTGTTCTCCCCCGCATACATATTGTGTCGGTCCTTTGGAATGTCACCATTTAACAAGGTTGTCCCTAGATTTGCCAGCACCTGACCTTAAATGTTAAATGATCTCCTGTAGACAACAGATTTCATCTACACTACTGGCTATTAAAATTGCTACACCAAGAAAAAATGCAGATGATAAACGGGTATTCATTAGACATATGTATTACACTAGAACTGACATGTGATTACACTTTCAAGAAATTTGTGTGCATAGATCCTGAGAAATCAGTACCCAAAACAACCACCTCTGGCCGTAATAACGGCCTTGATACGCCTGGACATTGACTCAAACAGAGATTGGATGGCGTGTACAGGTACAGCTGTCCATGCAGCTTCAACACGATACCACAGTTCATCAAGAGTAGTGACTGGCGTATTGAGACGAGCCAGTTGCTCGGCCACCATTGACCAGACGTTTTCAATTGGTGAGAGATCTGGAGAATGTGCTGGCCAGGGCAGCAGTTGAACATTTTCTGTATCCAGAAAGGCCCCACAGGACCTGCAACATGCGGTCGTGCATTACCCTGCTGAAATGTAGGGTTCTGCAGGAATCGAATAAAGGGTAGAGCCACGGGTCGTAACACATCTGAAATGTAACGTCCACTGTTCAAAGTGCCGTCAATGCGAACAAGAGGTGACTGAGACGTGTAACCAACGCCAGCCCATACCATCACGCCGGGTGATACGCCAGTATGGCGACGACGATTACACGCTTTCAATGTTCGTTCACCGCGATGTCGCCAAACACGGATGCGACGATCATGATGTTGTAAACAGAACCTGGATTCATCCCAAAAAATGACGTTTTGCCATTCGTGCACCCAGGTTCGTCGTCGAGTACACCATCGCACCTGTCTATGATGCAGCTTCAAGGTTAACCGAAGCCACGGTCTCCGAGCTTGTAGTACATGCTGCTGCAAACGTCGTCGAACTGTTCGTGCAGACGGTTGTTGTCTTGCAAACGTTCCCATCTGTTGACTCAGGGATCGAGACGTGGCTGCACGATCCGTTACAGCCCTGCGGATAAGATGCCTGTCATCTCGACTGCTAGTGATACGAAGCCGTTGGGATCCTGCACGGCGTTCCGTATTACTCCCCTGAACCCACCGATCCTGTATTCTGCTAACAGTCATTGGATCTCGACCAACGCGAGCAGCAATGTCACGATGCGATAAACCGCAATCGCGATAGGCTACAATCCGACTTTTATCAAAGTCGTAAACGTGATGGTAGGCATTTCTCCTCCTTACACGAGGCATCACAACAACGTTTCACCAGGCAACGCCGGTCAACTGCTCATGTCAGCACGTAGGTGCCACCACCGGCGCCAACCTTGTGTGAATGCTCTGAAAAGCTAATCAATTGCATATCACAGCATCTTCTTCCTGTCGGTTAAATTTCGCGTCTGTGGCACGTCATCTTCGTGGTGTAGCAATTTTAATGGCCAGTAGCGCACCTTTGAAGTTGGTCACTTCTAGCTGCCCAAAGTTGATCTCTGGAGGAGATTGCCGATGAAGAACCGAGGTGATTCACGGCCGCGGGGAAGTTGAAAGTTACCTTTACAATGGCTGTAGCTACTTTTACGACGTATATCAGGTGGTGCAATACCTTCCAAACAATAAACCTTTCCTGAAGGAGTCGGTTTCTTTCATCCAGTTGTCAGTTGTGCGGTTTCATTCAGTGTGACGTCCACATGCTTTGCACCGTCAGAACTGTACCATAGAGAGAATGCATCCCTTATCAAGGAACAGAGTGCCATGGCGGAGATTCTGACGACTTGTGGTTGAGCTCTCCTATCACTGCTAGTGAGATTCCGAATCACGTTATTTATGGCTGTCACTTTCAGCACAGAAGTGGGAAAGTGTTTGGAGCATTTTAAGGACGTGTTTGAACTGAATGCAAGGTAATTAGGTGTAAAGCAAGTTCCAACTCTGTGGGCTCCCAATTAACATTCAGTTTCTACCTTCCTGTTTTGGAAGTGGAACGCATAGACCTTCGTTTTTTGAGGTTTGGGATTCAGATGGTCCGTACTGTAACAGTGAAAGTTCTCAGTACTGTTCTAAGAATTTCTGCTGCCTCCTGAAACTTTTTTCTGGGAATTGCTGAAGCAAGATCTTCTGCATATATGCAGCTTTTACGTGTGGTAGGGCTTGGTTGGAATTGGTGTGTATATTAAAGAGTGCAGGGGACAAGACTCTTCCTTGGAGCAAGAGTTTCTTTTGGTGTCTTCAACGACTTAGTCTTCCTGGAAACTCAACAATAAAGCGCGAATTATTTTCACGAAGCCAACATCGTGTGTCATTTTGCAAATCTTCTGGAGCATTGTACAGCCACAACTTTTAATACGTGCAGTATGTTCCCGTCAGAGCGTGCAAAAATGTAACAGTACATAGAGAATGCTCCACTGAACAATTTGAGGTAGGGAACCTGGGGTCAGAGGAGCCACGGGAGATATGGAAGTAAACTTGTCTACCAGTTTTTCCAGCATTACTGTTTTCCAGTTTATTGACAACTGACATGCTTACCAGTTTACAGGTACTGTGCTGTTTATTTAAATGTACATTCCTTATTCCCTGCAAGAAAAGAAGGACGAGGCTGATTATCAGGAAGACATAATGCAAGTTTTATTTGCTTTACCTGTCCATAAGGTGGCTCTGTCGTATCGTATTTACGTTGTTCCATAAAGAAAGTGCTATGAATCATCGAGAGACGCATTCGTTACTCAGTGCTGTTAAAAGACGCACAGTACAGTAAGATGGAGCAGTAACGGTGCAGTATTTCCAGGTCGTTGGACTGGAAGGGGAGGTCCTATTCCGTGGCCTGCGAGGTCACCTGACCTGAATGCCCTTCCTATGGGAGTATCTAAGGTCACTTGTGTGTGAGACGCAAGCAGATGCGGAGATAAGTTAATTTCCAGAATTGTAGCTGCCTTTGATGTGACTCGAAGCACACAAGGGATGTTCGTAGGGTGCGTCAGAATCTTCGCCGATGTCGTGCGTGCAATGGCGCTGACGGCTGTCAGTGTCAGCACATTTTGTAAGAGAGACTGCAAGTGATACGTTAATTGTATCAGTGATGATATTTGCAGTTAACTAATGTAAATAAAAAAAGCACAGATTAATGTGATTTTATTCCTATTATCAGCCGGCCGGAGTGGCCGTGCAGTTCTAGGCGCTACAATGTGGAGCCGCGAGACCGCTACGGTCGCAGGTTCGAATCCTGCCTCGGGCATGGATGTGTGTGATGTCCTTAGGTTATTTAGGTTTAAGTAGTTCTGAGTTCTAGGGGACTGATGACCTCAGAAGTTGAGTCCCATAGTGCTCAGAGCCATTTGAACTATATGAACTAATTCCTATTATCACCTTAAGCTGGCTTGTCCGACCCCAGGTTCACTGCCTCAAACTGTTCACTGGAACATCCTATTAAATTTTTGCACACTGTCACGGAAGCACCCTGTACATCCCACTGCGAGAGAAGACTGTTGATGCCTTCAACCAAAGGATGTTTACGGCTGCATTCGGAACCATAATGGTACCCAAGCGTGTGCCTCTTCGTCCGAAGCAAGTAGACGGCCACGAATACCTTTCTGCAGCGCTTGACCCCTGTGACTGACAGTCTAATAATACCTGGACAAGCAGGCTTCATACCTCAAAGGAATAGCGCAGCACAGCACTTTCGAGATTGTGCGCTTGTGACAATTTACCTAAGTCCTCCGTCCGACGTAGTTCCTTGTAGATCCAGCACTTTGTTGGTGAGTCTGTAACACAATGGATTGAAATAGAGCAAATTCCTGGAAACTCGCCACATTAACGCCCTGCAACAGTAAAGAGGCGCCATCATAATATGGGTGAGTTACATTTTCTCCCTTCTAATGAATCTCATCGAAGCACCGGTTTTACGTACATTTTGGCCTATCTGTCATTCGAGTGTTGTTCATTTATAGATACTTTACTGTTGTTACAGTTTCCAGAGTTTTTTTTAAATAGTGTAATCGAATAGTATTGGACTTTTGTGGAGAATTGTGTGCAGTATGTCATATTTCTAGGGGTAGCGTCTTCGATTCATAATCAAAACGTCTTCGGGCCCGGGTTCGATCCCCGCCACTGCCTAAATTTTGATAAATAATCGGCACTGGCGGCCGAAGACTTCCGGCATAAGAAGCAAGCCTCATTCTGCCAACGGCATTGTCAAAGAGGGCGGAGGAGCGGATAGAGGTTCAGGGCATTCTCTTGTCCTAGGGGTGGGAAATTGCCCCCAAAGGCGGAAGAATCAGCAATGATCAACGACATGAGGATGCAGAAGGCAATGGAAACCACTGCATTAAAGACACGTAACGTGTATCCACAGGACATGTGGCCTGTAATTGAAGAAGTGTCATGATGATCTCTCCATTGCAAAAAGATTCCGGAATAGTCCCCCATTCGGATCTCCGGGAGGGGACTGCCAAGGAGGAGGTTACCATGAGAAAAAGATTGAATAATCAACGAAAGGATAACGTTCTACGAGTCGGGGCGTGGAATGTCAGAAGCTTGAACGTGATAGGGAAATTAGAAAATCTGAAAAGGGAAATGCAAAGGCTCAATCCAGATATAGTAGGGGTCAGTGAAGTGAAGTGGAAGGAAGACAAGGATTTCTGGTCAGATGAATATCGGGTAATATCAACAGCAGCAGAAAATGGTATAACAGGTGTAGGATTCGTTATGAATAGGAAGGTAGGGCAGAGGGTGTGTTGCTGTGAACAATTCAGTGACCGGGTTGTTCTAATCAGAATCGACAGCAGACCAACACCGACAACGATAGTTCAGGTATACATGCCGACGTCGCAAGCTGAAGATGAACAGATAGAGAAAGTGTATGAGGATATTGAAAGGGTAATGCAGTATGTAAAGGGGGACGAAAATCTAATAGTCATGGGCGACTGGAATACAGTTGTAGGGGAAGGAGTAGAAGAAAAGGTTACAGGAGAATATGGGCTTGGGACAAGGAATGAAAGAGGAGAAAGACTAATTTAGTTCCGTAAGAAGTTTCAGCTAGTAATAGCGAATACCCTGTTCAAGAATCACAAGAGGAGGAGGTATACTTGGAAAAGGCCGGGAGATACGGGAAAATTTCAATTAGATTACATCATGGTCAGACAGAGATTCCGAAATCAGATACTGGACTGTAAGGATTACCCAGGAGCAGACATAGACTCAGATCACAATATAGTAGTGATGAAGAGTAGGCTGAAGTTCAAGACATTAGTCAGGAAGAATCAATACGCAAAGAAGTGGGATACGGAAGTACTAAGGAATGAAGAGATACGTTTGAAGTTCTCTAACGCTATAGATACAGCAATAAGGAATAGCGCAGTAGGCAGTACAGTTGAAGAGGAGATGACATCTCTAAAAAGGGCCACCTCAGAAGTTGGGAAGGAAAACATAGGTACAAAGAAGGTAGCTGCGAAGAAACCATGGGTAACAGAAGAAATACTTCAGTTGATTGATGAAAGGAGGAAGTACAAACATGTTCCGGGAAAATCAGGAATACAGAAATACAAGTCACTGAGGAATGAAATAAATAGGAAGTGCAGGGAAGCTAAGACGAAATGGCTACAGGAAAAATGTGAAGACATCGAAAAAGATATGATTGTCGGAAGGACATACTCAGCATACAGGAAAGTCAAAACTACCTTTGGTGACATTAAAAGCAACGGTGGTAACATGAAGAGTGCAACGGAAATTCCACTGTTAAATGCAGAGGAGAGAGCAGATAGGTGTAAAGAATACACTGAAAGCCTCTATGAGGGTGAAGATTTGTCTGACGTGATAGAAGAAGAAACAGGAGTCTATTTAGGAGAGATAGGGGATTCAGTACTAGAATCGGAATTTAAAAGAGCTTTGGAGGACTTACGGTCAAATAAGGCAGAAGAGATAGATAACATTCTATCAGAATTTCTAAAATCATTGGGGGAAGTGGCAACAAAACGACTATTCACGTTGGTGTGTAGAATATATGAGTCTGTCGACATACCATCTGACTTTCGGAAAAGCATCATCCACACAATTCCGAAGACGGCAAGAGCTGACAAGTGCGAGAATTATCGCACAATCAGCTTAACAGCTCATGCATCGAAGCTGCTTGCAAGAATAATATATAGAAGAATGGAAAAGAAAATTGAGAATGCGCTAGGTGACGATCAGTTTGGCTTTAGGAGAAGTAAAGGGACCAGAGAGGCAATTTTGACGTTACGGCTAATAATGGAAGCAAGGCTAAAGAAAAATCAAGACACTTTCATAGGATTTGTCGACCTGGAAAAAGCGTTCGACAATATAAAATGGTGCAAGCTGTTCGAGATTCTGAAAAAAGTAGGGGTAAGCTATAGGGAGAGACGGGTCATATACAATACGTACAGCAACCAAGAGGGAATAATAAGAGTGGACGATCAAGAACGACGTGCTCGTATTAAGAAGGGTGTAAGACAAGGCTGTAGCCTTTCGCCCCTACTCTTCAATCTGTACATCGAGGAAGCAATGATGGAAATAAAAGAAAAGTTCAGGAGTGGAATTAAAATACAAGGTGAAAGGCTATCAATCATACGATTCGCTGATGACATTGCTATCCTGAGAGAAAGTGAAGAAGACTTAAATGATCTGCTGAACGGAATGAACAGTCTAATGAGTACACAGTATGGTTTGAGAGTAAATCGGAGAAAGACGAAGGTAATGAGAAGTAGTAGAAATGAGAACAGTGAGAAATTTTACATCAGGATTGATGGTCACGAAGTCAATGAAGTTAAGGAATTCTGCTACCTAGGCAGTAAAATAACCAATGACGGACGGAGCAAGGAGGACATCAAAAGCAGACTCGCTATGGCAAAAAAGGCTTTTCTGGCCAAGAGAAGTCTACTAATATCAAATACCGGCCTTAATTTGAGGAAGAAATTTCTGAGGATGTACGTCTGGAGTACAGCATTGTATGGTAGTGAAACATGGACTGTGGGAAAACCGGAACAAAAGAAAATCGAAGCATTTGAGATGTGGTGCTATAGACGAATGTTGAAAATTAGGTGGACTGATAAGGTAAGGAATGAGGAGGTTCTACACAGAATCGGAGAGGAAAGAAATATGTGGAAAACACTGATAAGGAGAAGGGACAGGGTGATAGGACATCTGCTAAGACATGAGGGAATGACTTCCATGGTACTAGAGGGAGCAGTAGAGGGCAAAAACTGTAGAGGAAGACAGAGATTGGAATACGTCAAGCAAATAATTGAGGACCTAGGTTGCAAGTGCTACTCTGAAATGAAGAGATTAGCACAGGAAAGGAATTCGTGGCGGGCCGCATCAAACCAGTCAGTAGACTGATGACCAAAAAACAAAAAATGTCATTTTTATTTACAATCGAATGACTTGCCAGTTACACCACTAGTGGTCGATACTCTGCAGGCTATCCTTCATTGTGTTTCATTCTCATCTCGTTGTAACCATGATACACACATCAATATCGTCTTGGTAAAGCTTCATGAAATTTTCGATGTATTGCTTTATGACGTTTCTATACAATATACTCTAAAATGGGAACAGTATCGATGCTATAACACTCCCCTAGATTACCGCGAAAATAAAAATAAAATCCGTTGATTTCATTAGTTCGTTGACGTGATGCTCCACAGCCTCGACTTAATTTCTGAAGGCGAAAACCGATTTAAATTCCCAACGTAGGCTATCAGATTCTTTATATAGACGAACTTTACTGCGTCGAGTATTACACTGTATTGCTGTCCAGATTCGGCCTCTGCCCATTTTCGAATGTAGCTGCACTGCAATTTTGAAATGCAGTAACGTCGGTGAAATGTATGACACACAATTCACCGGCGCAGCTAGATTTGAAAACGGCCACAGCCCGAAGCTGACTAGTAATGTAACACATGATGCAATAAAATCGTTCTACGTAACGGATTTGACGGACCACGGTAGACGTTTAAAATGGTTGTAGCATTCAGAAATTATGTCGATTTCGTCCCGTTAGTTAGACTGCTGCCCGCTTGCTCTGCGGTAAGATACTGGCGCGTTCTGCAGTATGAATGAGCGTAACGCGGTAACGCGTGGCACTAAATCTACTCGCGAATCAGCGCTTTCGTATCAGTTGCTTGCAGTATTGGATGTGCAGTGACATGCGACTGTGCTTTCTTCACCGCGCACCGACTATACTTAGTTGGATATAAATGGGACACATACTAACGCACACGAATGGCTGCAAGTATTATTGATGCTGACCATTTTGCGCCATATCTTATGCATTTTACGCCGGGGTGCTAACACGGCTTGTTGAGAGCGTCGCGGGACACGGGTGACAGAGCCTCGGTACGCACGCGCGAGCGCAGCGCAGAACACGTGGGGCCGGAACATTTTTCAGGCGGCTTTCCGGCTTGGAAACTCGCCCTGACGCCGCCATCGTGATATTTCTAGCCGCCTGTCGTAAATTATGGCGGACGGACAAAAAACGCGCCCGACACCGAAGGTGTGTCGCGTGACAGATGAGCCGGAGTGAACATCGTTCCTTCCTTCCTTCCTGTTGTCTTGCAGCTGCAAATAACTGGCGAATTTAGTGTACTACTCCCGACATTAAAAGCGTGGCTGACATACGGCCGCGGCGCAAGTTGTGGATGCAATTATGATTTCGTATTACTACAGAGCAACTGAGCAGTGTTTCATTTTTAAACCTAGCACTTTTATTTGACCGGATAACGGCTCATCCGATACTGAAAACTATGAATTGTCGAGCACATTTTAACGTAAACAGACCCACTTTGAGCTTAGTGGTAATTTATTGTTTCATTTCTCGCTTTCTCGACAACTGGGGTGGCACGTCAGACCGCCCACAGTGAAGTGAACAAATTAACGCCGATATGCGGACTGGACTAAACACTCGTTTAATAGACAGTTGCTACCATACGTATGTGTATTCAGTGTCATTAATTCATTTATTCATCACAGAATCACGTTTGTAAATCCCACCATACAGGAAAGCTTTCGGATATCTCAAAATGAAATTTCCTTGAGCCGGGACAGCTTCTGTCACCAATCAGAAGGGATTTAGAAAGCACCGTTCGTGCGAAACTCAGCTTTCCCTTTTTCTCGCACGACATACTACGTACCATGGCTGAAGGGCAACAGGCAGATTATATACACTACTGGCCATTAAAATTGCTACACCACTAAGATGACGTGCTACAGATGCGAAATTTAACCGGCAGGGAGAATATGCTGTGATATACAAATGATTACCTTTTCAGAGCGTTCACACAAGGTTGGCGCCCGTGGCGACACCTACAACGTGCTGACATGAGAACAGTGTCCAACCGATTTCTCATACACAAACAGCACTTGACCTCCGTTACCTAGTGGAACTTTGTTGTGATCCCTCGTGTAAGGATGAGAAATGCGTACCATCACGTTTCCGACTTTGATAAAGGTCGGATTGTAGACTATCGCTATTGCGGTTTCTCATATCGCAACATTGCTGCTCGCGTTGGTCGAGATCCAATGCCTGTTAGCAGAATATGGAATCGGTGGGTTCAGGAGAGTAATACGGAACGCCGTGCTAACGGTCTCGTGATGACAGGCATCTTATCCGCATGGCTGTAACGGATCGTGCAGCCACGTCTCGATCCCTGAGTCAACAGATGGGGACGTTTGCAAGACAACAACCATGTGCACGAACGTTTGCAGCAGCATGGACTATCAGCTCGGAGACCATGGCTGCGGTTACCCTTGACGCTGCATCACAGACAGGAGCGCCTGCGATGGTGTACTACACGACGAAACTGGGTTCTCGAATGCAAAACGTCATTTTTTCAGATGAATCCAGGTTCTGTTTACAGAATCATGATGGTCGCATGAACCGACGTGATGGTGTGGGGTGCCATTGGTTACACATCTCTTATTCGCACTGACGGCACTTTCAACAGCGGACGTTACATTTAAGATGTGTTACGAGCCGTGGCTATACCCTTAGTTCGATCCCTGCGAACCATACATTTCAGCAGGATAATGCACGACCGCATGTTGCAGGTCCTGTACGGGCCTTTCTGGATACAGAAAATGTTTGACTGCTGCCATGGCCAGCACATTCTCCAGATCTCTACCAACTGAAAACGTCTGGTCAATGGTGGCCGAGCAACTGGCTCGTCACAATACGCCAGTCACTACTCTTGATGAACTGTGGTATCATGTTGAAGCTGCATGGGCAGCTGTACCTGTACACGCCATCCAAGCTCTGTCTGACTCAATGCCCAGGCGTATGAAGGCCGTTATTACGGTCAGAGGTGGTTGTTCTGGGGTACTGATTTCTCAGTATCTATGCACCCAAATTGCGTGAAAATGTAATCACATGTCAGTTCTAGTATAATATATTTGTCCAATGAATACCCGTTTATCATCTGCATTTCTTCTTGGTGTAGAAATTTTAATGGCCGGTAGTGTATTCCCAAGTTTACGGATGGCTTTGACACGTTGCCTCACTGCACACTATCACCAGAGGTACAAGCTTACAGATTATATTCCCAGATATGTGAGTGGCTCCAAGACTTCTTAATTAATAGAACACGGCCGGTTTTTCCCCGACTGCGAGTGTTCATCAGAAGCAACAGAATCGTCAGGAATGCCCGCGGGAAGTGTCACAGTGCCGCTCGTACTCTCTGAACACATAGATGGTCTGACGGACGGGTGAGCAGCAGTATGCGGTTGTTCACTGATGATGCTGTGATGTACGACAAGGTGTCGACGGAATTTATAGTTGTTGTGATGAATGGTAGTTAGCTGTAAACGTACAGAAATATAAGTTTGGAATGTGATAATTAGGGCCTGTTAATTCAGCCAAGTAGAAAAAGTGTCACTATGATATCTCCATTGGTAAAAGATAGCGCAATAGTCCCCCATCCTAATCTTCAGGAGGCGCTGCCAACGGATAGGTGACCATGAAAAAAGCATGAATAACGAACGAATGGGTAGCGTTCTGGGAGTTGGGACGTGGAATGTCAGCAACTTGAACGTGGTAGGGAAGCTAGAAAATCTGAAACGGGAAATGCTAAGACTCAGTCTAGTTGTAGTAGGAGTTAGTGAAATGAAATGAAAAGAAGACAAGGATTTCTGGTCAGACGAGTGTAGATTAATATCAACAGTAGTGGAAAACGGTATAACGGGAGTAGAATTCGTTATGAACAGGGAGGTAGGGCAGGGCAGGCTTACTATGAACAGTTCAGTGATAGTGTTCTTCTTATCAGAATCGACAACAAACCAACACAGACAACGGTAGTTCAGGTATACATGCCGATGTCGCAAGCTGGAGATGAAGAGATAGAGAAAGCACATCAGGATATTGGAAGGGTAATACAGTACGTAAAGGGAGATGCATTGGCAGGACACTTAGAAGATGCAACAAGTGCACTAAAGAGACAGCTTACACTACACTCGTTCGTCCTCTGTTAGAATATTGCTGTACGGTGTGGGACCCTTACCAGGTGGGATTGACGGAGGACATCGAAAGGGTGCAAAAAAGGGCAGCTCGTTTTGTATTATCACGTAATAGGGGAGAGAGAGTGGCAGATATGATACGCGAGTTGGGATGGAAGTCATTAAAGCAAAGACGTTTTTCGTCGCGGCGAGATCTATTTACGAAATTTCAATCACCAACTTTCTCTTCCGAATGCGAAAATATTTTGTTGAGCCCAACCTACACAGGTAGGAATGATCATCAAAGTAAAGTAAGAGAAATCTGAGCTCGAACAGAAAGGTTTAGAGGGTCGTTTTTCCAGCGCTCTGTTCGGGAGTGGAATGGTAGAGAGATAGTATGATTGTGGTTCCATGAACCCTCTGCCAACCACTTAAATCTGAATTGCAGAGTAATCATGCAGATGTAGATGTAGATGTAGATGAAAATTTAATAGCCATAGGGGAATGGAATGGAGTTGTAGGGGTAGGAGTAGAAGAAAAGGTTACAGGAGAATATGGGATTGGGACAAGGATTGAGGGAGGAGAAATACTAACTGAGATCTGTAATAAATTTTAACTATTAATAGCGAATACTCAGTTCAGCAATCACAAGAGGAGGAGGTGCTTGAAATAGGCCGAGTGATACGGGAAGATTTCAGTTAGATTACATCAGGATCAGGCAGAGATTTCTAAATCAGATACTGGAATGTAAGGCGTACCCGGGAGAGATACAGACTCAGTTCACAATGTAGTAGTGACGAAGAGTAGCTCAAGTTTAAGAGATTAGTCAGGAAGTGTCAATAGACAAAGAAGTAGGATACGGAAATATTAAGGAATGACCAGATACGCTTGAAGTTCTCTGAGGCTGTAGATACAGCAATAATGAGGAGCCCACCAGGTAGTACAGTTGAAGAGAAGGGACATCACTAAAAAGGGCAATCACAAAAGTTGGAAAAGAAAACATACGTACAAAGAGGGTAACTGCGAAGAAACCGTTGGTAGCAGAAGAAATATTTCAGTTGATGTATGAAGGAAGAAAGTACAAAAATGTTCAGGGAAACTCAGTAATAAAGAAATACAAGTTGCTGAGCAATGACTGACTCAGCATATAGGAAGGTCAGAACAACCGTCGGTGAAATTAAAAGCAAGAGTTGTAAAATTAAGATTGCCAAGGGAATTCCACTGTTAAATGCAGAAGAGTGAGCGTATAAGTCGAAAGAGTACTTTGAAGGCCTCTGTGACGGGGAAGATTTGATGTGACAGAAGAAAAAACTGGAGTCGATATAGAAGATGTAGGGGATCTAGTATTAAAATCAGAAGTTAAGAGAGCTTTGAGGGACTTAAGGTCAAGTAAGTTAGAATTTCTAAAATTTCTAAAATTTCTAAAATCATTGGAAAAAGTGGCAACAAAACGACTATTCACGTATGTGTGTAGAATGCATGAGTCTGGCGACATACCTTCTGACTTTCAGAAAAATATCATCCACACAATTCCGAAGACTGCACGAGCTGACACGTGCGAGAATCATCACACAATCCCTTAACAGCTCATGCATCTAAGTTACTTACAAGTGTAATATATAGAAGAATGGAAAAGAAAACTGAGGATGCGTTAGATAATAATCAGTTTGGCTTTAGGAAAGGTAAAGGAATCAGAGAGGCATTACTGGCGTTGCGATTGATAAGGGAAGCAAGATTAAAGAAAAATCAAGACACGTTCATAGGATTTGTCGATCTGGAAAAAGTATTCAACAATGTAAAATGGTGCAAGGTGTTCGAAATTCTGAGAAAAATAGGGGTAACCCATAGGGAGAGGCGGTTAATATACAATATGTTCAAGAGCTATGAGGGAATAATTAGAGTGCTCGAATTAAAAAGGGTGTAAGACAGGGACTTTCACCCCTACTGTTCAATCTATACATCGAAGAAGGAGTTACGGAAATAACAGAAAGGTTCAGGAGTGGAATTAAAATTCAAGGTCAAAGAATGTCAATGATACAATTTTGCTGATGACATTGCTATCCTGAGTGAAAGTGAAGAAGAATTACATGATCTGCAGAATGAAATGAACAGTCTAATGACTACAGAGAATGAATTGAGAGTAAATCGAAGACAGGCAAAGGTAGTGAGAAGTAGTAGAAATGAGAAGAGTGAGAAACTCAACATCAGGATTGATGGTCACGAAGTAGATGAAGTTAAGGAATTCTACAACCTAAGTGGTAACATAATCAGTGATGGGCGGAGCAAGGGGGACTCAAAAGCAGACTAGCACTGGCAAAAAAGGCATTCCTGGCCAAGGGAAGTCTACTAGTTTCAAACATAGGCCTTAATTTGAGGAAAAAAATTCTGAAGATGTATTTTGGAGCACAGTATTGTATGGCAGTGAAACATGGACTTTGGGAAACCGGAACAGAAGAGAATCGAAGCATTTGAGATTAGGTGCTATAGACGAATGTTGAAAATTAGGTGGACTGATAAGGTGAGGAATGAGGATGTTCTGCTCAGAATCGGAGAGGAAAGGAATATGTGGAGAACACCGACAAGGAGAAGGGACACGTTGAAAGGACATCTGTTAAGACGTCAGGGAAGCTGTAGAAGGCAAAATCTGTAGAGGCAGAGAGAGATCGGAATACATCTAGCATAAATAATTAAGGACGTAGTGCTACTCTGGTTTGAAGAGTTTGGCACAGGAGAGGAATTAGTGGCGAGCAGCATTTTACACACAGCATTCACCGGTATAACACAAACTTATTTTACGCAGTTTCAATCACATAGCAGGCAATTAAGCTATTTTTAATTAATTAAAAGCCCAAGCAATGAGACTCATTTAAAATTCAGTGTCAGTTACAATATATTACATGAAAATATAAAGTTAACTTTAACCCAAGGTGACAATATTCTTGAAGGCGAGACACGCCCTATATAAGACAGGGTATGAAACAAGGGTACAGTCGTAATAAAGGCAGACCTAAATCTGGACAACAGGAGCAGAACAGATCCGAAGAGCGTTAATTACCAAATGGTGAGAATAAACTATGATTTAAACTTAATTAATAAAGACACTAAAAACGTACTTAAAACATTGAAAACCAGTTCAACACGAATATCTAGGCAAGATAATTTTGAGCACAGAACATGCATCAATTGAAGATCTCATACATTTTCCAGTAACACAAGAATAATACAGTTACAACAGATTAAGGTATTTGTTGGTATCCCAACGCACATCAAAATTTACTTGACGTGATGCCCACAAGTTAACGGATAAAAATTCAGAATTATTCCAAGTATAAACGTAACTGCAGGCCGGCGTGGCCGAGCGGTTCTAGGCGCTACAGTCTGGAACTGCGCGACCGCTACGGTCGCAGGTTCGAATCCTGCCTCGGGCATGGATGTGTGTGATGTCCTTAGGTTAGTTAGGTTTAAGTAGTTCTAAGTTCTAGGAGACTGATGACCTCAGAAGTTAAGTCCAATAGTGCTCAGAGCCATAAACGTACTAGAACAGGAATACCGAGTAGTGCGGCTGCGGTTGGAGGAAACAGCGTGAAACAGAGACACCGGCGAGAGCTGCCGGGTGTACCCACTCCAAATGACGTAAACACCCCGTTGAGTAAGCCATTGGGCCGTGAATCAGTGGGACCCGATTCTGGGTAACACCTACCAGCAATGGAGTAAAAGACAGTTCCCTGCAGCACAAATAATGTTAATTAGAATTGCAACCCACAGTCGTGCATCAAATAAATAACTCTTAGGATAAAATTAATTAATCTGAGCTCTTACCAAAAACCATAACAACTAAAAGATTTAAGAAACCAGCTACAAACATTTAAAAAAAATAATGTCAGCAATAAAATAGTGATATCAGAAATCTTTTTCTTCTCTTAAGCAAACCATTAAAGCAGCCACATGGGCATCGCATGACATTCAAAGCTCATCCGTACACACACTGCTCCACAGCGGTTCGGAGAGAAAAAAATGCTTTCTGGAACTGACGAAGATTTATCTGAGCCACTTGAACAGAACAGACACACTACATGATTTCTTAGACAGCATACTCCTTTAGCATTAGCTTCACGGAAGTAAGAACAAGAACAGCAAATGGTAAACAGGCCAGTAAAACAGCAAAACAGACACATATTCACGTGAACAATTAAACATCCTTGGTAACTGGCAGTACTAAAGATTTCTCTGTGCCTCCAATTGAAAGCTACGTGACCCATCATTTACTTCAAAAATCAGAAGAATTAATGGGAGGCGGAGAAGGACACGTCACGCATACACTAATACACATCATCAAACTCCCACATAAGTTTCCTTATGGTACACGGCGTTTTACACCCCCTATAAGTTCACAAGCACCACGGATAAATAAGGTTAACACATAAAACAAAATATAATAAGTGCTCCAGCGTAACATAAAGCCCCGGCATGTCGGGAAAGAACGGAAGAGCAGAGAAGGCTATGAGACAACGTCAGCCGATAGTACGCTGACGGACTCCTTTCTAGGACGACACCGAGACAGGATCGGCCTCTCCACGAAGAGAATATAAGCGCCGGCCTAGCCTCAGCTGTAGTTGAAGACGAACCATCCTCCGAACGCTACAGCAGTGACTTATGAACTGTAATAAAACATTACAGTTCATAAGTCACTGCTGTATTGCAATTGTAGATACCGAAGGATACTGATATTTGCATATCGCCATTTGCTTGCGACACACCTTTGTGAATAAGCAGAACTAAGTTTTGTCATTTATCTTACTGTAATAAACTCCATTAATATGATGTGCTTGTGTGTTACGTAGCGATCTGAGAAGCAGCTTTCCTAGGCAGCCTATATTAGACGAGTGAGCAGAACACGACAATAAGATATCAGCGAATGAATCAGTCTAAAATGTCTACTAGATCTTGGAATCTCATTGCCTTCGAATACCATGGAGACATGGACGTCCGTGCCCAACAGACAGAAGGAAGACAGACTAAAATGACAGTGAACACTTGTAACGCCGCTTCCTTTGGACTCAAAATTGAAAGTATAAAATAGTACCCGAAACCCAATAAAAGTCCCAGAATCCAAGGTCCAAATTTCAAGTCCCACTGGAATAGCATCACTTGAATATATATAGAAAATAAATACAGTAAAAAGTGACTTAATGTTTTAAAAAGGGACAGAAAAGAAATATAATCCATTAGTTTCAAATTAAAATAATAGTAGATCGCAAAGTAGTGAAGCTATAGATCACGGAATAGAACGAGTGAACTCAAATAATACTCTTTATGAGTACATTAATACATTAAAAAACTAAAAACCCGCCTCGATTGCGAAAAAAGCACCTAGTGTTAGCCCAGGTTTCGGCGTAGATAATTACACTTTCTTCACAATAATAAAACCCACAAGTGCCTAAGAAGGCGTTTGTCAATGATTAGAAGAACACCATAGCTATACATTTATAAAATGGTATTCTTTTAATCACTGACAAAGCTCTTCTTAGGCTCATGTGAGTTTTATTATTCTGAAGAAGGTGTAGTTATCTACGCCGAAACCTGGGTTAACACCAGGTGCTTTTTTCGCAATCGAGGGTTTTTTTTAGTTTTTTAATATATTAACCAACGATTGTTGACACGCTGCGATGTTGAAGGTTCTTTGTGAGTACTCTTTGAGGACACTGCGTAATACAGAAGAAAAATGTCATACATTGTTAATGTGCTGCTAGCGCTTACTAGATCAGGTCGTATCTCAACATGTGCTCTTGTACGTGGGCGCGACGAGATGGTTTTTGGTGCATTTTTGAAAATTTTGCGATCTGTTAGGAACGACTAAACTTGAAATAGGTAGATCAGCAACCCTGAATATATCATTACGTAAAGCCAAGGGAGGAAAAGATCCGAACATGTCTGAAATTAATTATCATAGAGAGAAGACTGAACTTTACCCCAAAGTAATAGACCATTGGCATTTTACCGACATAGGAAGTGAACATTCGTACTGAATTGTGAGAAAGTACCGAAGTTTCGTTAAAGTAGCAAATGAAATCTGGATCTTGTTACAAACTCTTTGACGGGCACGTAACTAATTCCACCCAGCTTAGGGAAAAGTTACGTCCTTAATACAATAATAGAACGTGAATAGTATGGAATAAACCAGCATAAAGTGGATTTACTGGGTGACATTTCTTTCAACCCATTTAATATTGCGTGTTTATGAAATATTTAACTGTGCGACGACATAGATTAATAACAGAGCGCAGCATGAATAAATATTCTTCGTAGCGTTAGACAGTTATTGTACCGACTCGAACTATTAAGCTTACGTAAACTGGAAATGTTAGGGGAGAAAATATTGTCGTAGCCATAATTACTACAACGATAGCCATTGGTGTGCAACTACGGGTAACACACATCGGGGAGCGTATAAATATTTGAACTAGTCGGTATCACTGATTACGCACTCGGCGTAAATACAGTGCGGCAGGACAGATTTTTTTAACGCAATGTTCCTCATTAGACAATATTACCGCAAGTTAGTCGCAGCACGGATATCATCAACGAACACTTCCAATATATCTTAAGAGGAGCAGTTACACACTGTCGCTACAGCTCGGTACCCACCTGATAAACCACAGCACAAGCCACGTGCCATGTCGGTATTCAGTGCCTTATACTGGGTATGATGACCTCAATATTGGTATATTGGTCGCCCGCCAACAGCTAACACCACGGCGGAAAGGTCTGACGGAAAGCTCGTTACAGCTTCGTTCCTCAGCTCACAGTGCTCAACAAACCACCCCCCCCCCCCCCCCCCACTCCCG
Source organism: Schistocerca piceifrons (assembly GCF_021461385.2). Classification (NCBI taxonomy): domain Eukaryota; kingdom Metazoa; phylum Arthropoda; class Insecta; order Orthoptera; family Acrididae; genus Schistocerca; species Schistocerca piceifrons. The sequence goes on from NC_060143.1 coordinate 522,628,346, forward strand.
GAGCCGTCACACCAGAGGGCGCTGCACTCTAACGGTAACATGGTAGTCAAAGATCATAAGAATAGTGATATCGATACATTGAGAGAAAGCCGCCACAGCTCATAGTTATTGCAGACGTGTAGGTAAATCAATCCCATATTGTTCGAATACAGGACTAGCAGTATAGCCACTTCTTGTCACAGTCATATGGATGGAGCATCATAACGTTGCAAAATAATATTACATAGAATGGGCACGTAAGGACACTAGATGGGATGGAGAATGGTCAAAAATGGTTCAAATGGCTCTGAGCACTATGGGACTTAACTTCTGAGGTTATCAGTCCCCTAGAACTTAGAACTACTAAAACCTAACTGACCTAAGGACATCACACACATCCATGCCCGAGGCAGGATTCGAACCTGCGATTGTAGCGGTCGCGCGGTTCCAGACTGTAGCGCCTAGAATCGCTCGGCCACTTCGGCCGGCTGCGAATGGTCAACTTTTGTTTATCGGGAGAATATTAGGAAAGTGCGGAAGTGCTGTTCATCTGTGAAGGTGACCGCGTATAGGGCACTTGCGCCAGTCATACGTCAGTGCACCTCGAGTGTTTGGGACTCCCACAAGGTCGTATTGAAGGAGGAAGTCGACTGAATTCAGAAGCAGGCTGCTAGGTTTCTTACCCATAGGGTCGATCATCACACGAGTACTGGGGGTTGTGTGATGTCCTTAGGTTAGTTAGGTTTAAGTAGTTCTAAGTTCTAGGGGACTGATGACCATAGATGTTAAGTCCCATAGTGCTCAGAGCCATTTGAACCATTTTTGAACACACGAGTACAGCCTAAACGCTTCGTGAATTGGAAAGGGAAGCCCCGAAGAGAAAGTCAAGTTCTTTTCGTGAAGCACAGTGGAGATGCTTTAGAGAACCATCATTTGAAGTTGACTGCAGAACATATTCTACTTTTGCCAACGTACATTTCGCGTAAAGACAACGAAGATAAACTAGAGAATTTAGGGCTAGTGCCCAGGTATGCAGGCGTAGACAGTCGTGTTTCGTTCGATTTGCGGGTCGAATGGAAAGGTAATGACTAGAGGTGATGCAAGGTGCGCTCCGCCATACGCCATACAATCCATATAATGATCGGTTGAGTACCTTCGCAGGGGTGCAGATGTAGAAGTTATACATTGTCAGCAGTATGACTAGTGCTAAGGTAGTCATATAATTATGGGAATTACTACTACTAAAAATATAGCATTTCAGTCTTTGATCGCTATTTTTTATTTTCAGTGACCGGTTTCAGGCTAGCTGCCTATCTTCAGATCATATATTGCAGTTACAGAGTAACCTGTCAGTGCAGAACTATCGGTTCACTGTCATAACTGTTGAGTTATGAGAGTGAACCGATAGCTCTGTACTGACAAGTTACTCTGTAACTGCGATATTTGATCTGAAGATGGGCAGGTAGCCTGAAACCGGTCATTGAAAATAAAAAATAGCGATCAAAGACTGAAATGCCATATTTTTATTTAAAGAACGATCGCGGAAATCCCATTAAGACAATCATGTCTAGTTTGGATAAAATTACTACTACGTTATTTCACATGCCGTGATGAGCCAAAACATTACGACCACCTGCTTAGTAGTGTTTTTTATCGACCTCAGCAATTCAGCATGACGTGGATTCGACAAGTTGTTGGTAAGTTTCCGCAGGTATGTAGCACGAGATATTTCCCGACAGGTAACGTATTTCCCGTACACTATGGGACGGTGGGATTTGGGCGCGGAGCTGGCGTTCCGTACCGTGTCAGCTGGATTCAACTTGATTCAGGTTAGGCAAATTTGGTGGCCAAGAGGTAGAAAGCTCTTTCTTTTTAGAGTACATCTACTCTATTTTCTGTCACCCATTACATTACTACACTACTGGCCATTAAAACCGCTACACCACGAAGATGACGTGCTACAGACGCGAAATTCAACAGCCAGCAAGAAGCTGCTGTGATATGCAAATGATTAGCTTTTCAGAGCATTCTCGTAAGGTTGGCGCCGGTGGCGACACCTACAACGTGCTGACAAGAGGAAAGTTACCAACCGATTTCTCATACACAAACAGCAGTTGAACGGTGTTGCCTGGTGAAACATTTTTGTGATGCCTCGTGTAAGAAAGGAGAAATGCGTACCATCATGTTTCCGACTTTGATAGAGGTCGGATTGTAGCCTATCGCGATTGCGGTTTATCGTATCGCGACACTGATGCTCGCGTTGGTCGAGATCCAATGACTGTTAGCAAAATATGGAATCGGTGGGTTCAGGAGGATAATACGGAACGCCGTGCTGGATCCCAATGGCCTCGCATCACTATCAGTCGAGATGACAGGCATCTTATCCACATGGCTTTAACGCATCGTGCAGCCATGTCTCGATCCCTGAGCCGACAGATGAGGACGTTTACAAGACGACAACCATCTGCAAGAACAGTTCGACGACGTTTGCAGCAGCATAGAGTATCAGCTCGGAGTCCATGGCTGGGGTTACCCTTGACGGTGCATCACAGACAGGAGCGCCTGCAATGGTGTACTCAACGACGAAACTGGGTGCACGAATGGCAAAACGTCATTTTTTCGAATGAATCCAGGTTCTGTTTACAGCATCATAATGGTCGCATCCGAGTTTGATGACATCGCGGAGAACGCACATTGGAAGCGTGTATTCGTCATCGCCGTACTGGCATATCACGCGGCGTGATGGTATGGGGTGGCATTGGTTACACGTCGCGGTCACCTCTTGTTTGCATTGACGGCACTTTGAACAGTGGACGTTACATTTCAGATGTGTTACGACTCGTGGATCTACCCTTCATTCGATCCCTGTGAAACCCTACATTTCAGCAGGATAATGCACGATCGCATGTTGCAGGTCCGGTACGGGCCTTTCTGGATACAGAAAATGTTCGACTGCTGCCCTGGCCAGCACATTCTTCAGATCTCTCACCAATTGGAAACATCTGGTCAATGGTGGCCGAGCAACTGGTTCGTCACAATACGCCAGTCACTATTCTTGATGAACTGTGGTATCGTGTTGAAACTGCATGGGCAGCTGTACCTGTACATGCCATCCGATCTCTGTTTGACTCATTGCCCAGGCGTATCAAGGCCGTTATTACGGCCAGAGGTGGTTGTTCTGAGTACTCAGTTCTCAGGATTTATGCATCCAAACTGCGTGAAAATGTAATCACATGTCAGTTCTAGTATAATATATTTGTCCAATGAATACCCGTTTATCATCTGCATTTCTTCTTGGTGTAGCAATTTTAATGGCCAGTAGTGTTTATGTACCACATACGAAACCTTTCACCATAAGTAATGTCTTCGAAATAATCGATTAGCTTGTGCGTGTCTGCAATTTCGCATAACTCGTAAAGGGGAACACACTGGTTTCAGGTCTTGTGTTTATAATGATCATTTGTTTCAATGTCTATTGCTTGCCCCTTTCGCTTGGAGGGTAAGGTGTTCTAAAATTGACATAGCCAGAGCATTCCAGAAATTTAATTAATCCACTCTATTCATCAATAAACCATAGCTTTCAAAAATTTTCCCGCTATTAGTTATGCTGTCATTGTTAAGGAATACTTAGTAATAATTGGTCCTTCTAACATAAACTGGTATTTGGAAATAAAAAATAATTTTGACAATGACCATGTATCTACGAAATTGGTATTGAAAGGATACAGTTTCACCCCTCACATACTTATTAATATCATTGTTCTTGTCAGAACACGATTTTGGGATATTTATTTAATACTTGGTTGGCAGTAGTCGAACTAGAAAAGAATGACGATATGGATTATGGATTCTATGATTTGAATATGCATACCCTATCGCAGTGATCCTTAGGTCATCATTTGTACTGTTTTCTGAGTTATTTACGATTAAATTGTGTGTGTGTATGTGTGTTTGTGCGTGCGTGTGCCTGTAGTCTGCATGGAGACAGTTACAGGATGCCATAAACAGTGCATGAATAGTCACTAGTAATATTTACCCAGTCTCTTGCTCGCCTACATTAAGCCAAAGAACGCAGCTTTTCCAAAACAGTCGAGAGTGTAGGATGTGGTTGGCCCGTCTATCTAACTAATAAGAGTGATGTGATAGGAGAACTGCCAATTCATCGTGTTATCGTTGAGGTGTCAAACATCAGAGGAGGAATATGATTAGTATTTAACATTCCTGCTGACGATCATCGAAAAAAATAAGACAGTGATCGTCTATTGTGTTATACCTTGATTCTGTGTTTGTATCAATATACTGAGTATAATTGTGAACAGTTCCTATCAACAGCTGGTTGACTTTTAGTAATAAAATAATAAAATAGGAGAAACAAATATATAAAATTCTGTAGTTCACTCTGACATATCTTTTATGTCATAAATATCCCAGGAATTCACCCCCCCCCCCCACCTAGAGAAAATGTACCTCATTTTAAGATCAGAATCTTCTGTGTTCAGTGCACATAATAGTACCGCATGTGTATCGTATTTTGGAGCAGCTTTAAGAATTAAATACAGTGTCGTTTTAAAGCAGCTTATACTCACTAACGCCTATATTTCTTTCCTGTAAATAAATAACTCTTTTGCTTTCAATTTTGTATCACATTTAGATCGTTTTACCGTACTTATAATATTCAAACATATTGTGAGGGCACCCGCTGTCCTGCTGTACATTTGGCGAGTTGCTATGTAGTATATTCAGGTAATCTTGTTACGACTTACTAACAAATCAAAACCATGATATCACATGTGTGATCAGAGACTGTGTAAAAGACAGTAACTGTGTCCCCCTATGGCAGTGTGCAAACCTTCCCTGCATTTACCCCTCACAAGAAGAGTAATTTGATTCACCAGCAGGTAATCACCACTAATTTTGAAACTCTCGCTTAAAAAATAGATGTTAACTTTTCTACATTCAATTTTACACATTTATTCCTGCCCATTTGGGTTGTCAACCATCTTCCAAGAGCTATACCAAATAGACGTAAATGAACAATACAGGTTACTGACGAAAAATACACAGTCCATAAGCGTCAAGTACTGAACATCATTCATAAAAATAATCCAAAAGAAGTACTTGCAAAGCAAAAAAAAAAAAAATCCGACTTTTAGAATCTATATATCATGCTACAGACGGACACCACACTATAGGGCATATTGTGATACAAATCAATAGCTGACAATAAAATATTGTGACTCATTCAACTCAGATACAGAGAATGAGTACCAAGGATACTTGTAGAACAGCAGTAAACATAATGTGTGACACTGACGAGCGTACCCATGAAAGATATTACAATGCAAGAAACAAACATGATTTACAATCGATCATTATGAAAAATATACAACGTAAAATGTAACTTTTTTTATTACAATGCATTCACATCTGAGTGTTACCAGGATATGAATATAGCATCAGTAACATCAGGCTAATATAAGCACGTGCTATCATAGGAATTACCCCATCTACATGTAAAATACTGCATTGTATTTAGTACAAAAATGAAGCAAAAGTTGGAAGATTACAGTATCACACATGAGAACAAAAATACGTCACTTTGGTATGAAATCAAAACTATTTTTCTCGTGTATAGTGCAATGTCCAACATCAGTGAACAAAGAAATCTTCCAAAGTCACATAAATAAAATTACTGATGAGAAATAAAAAGCACATAAAAATCACATACCGCATACGATCCATACATGTGTAGGTTGGCTGAGAGATATTACAGTTGGAGAGAGATTATTACATCATAAATGAACTGATGTAGAAACGAGAATTTAAGTTTAGTACACGACAGACAAACGTTTTTGGAATAATGAAAGACATTCGTGCATAAATACAGCACAATTTTATAATTACACAGGTTTTCTAACGTGTACAACGTCTAAATCCCATATTCTCATAAGCGAGGAAGTAGCACGATGTGAATACCCAAGGGGGAAACGTGCAATAATATCAAATACATGAAATTTGTTATTAACAATCCGAACGAATTCAAAAGTAATAGCAGTGTACATGGCTACAACAGTAGGAGCAAGGATGATCTTCACTACTCAAGGTTAAATCTAACTTTGGCTCAGAAGGGGGTGACTTATGCTGCAACAAAAGTCTTTGGTCACTTACCAAATAGCATCAAAAGCCTTGCAGATAGCCATATAGCGTTTAAAAGGAAATTAAATTAATTTCTTAATGGCAACTCTTTCTACTCATTAGATGAATTTTTGGATATAGTAAGTGGGTAATTTCCTCAACCCCACAAAAAAATAATTAAAAATATGAAGTTTCATGTAATATTTTGTGTAATGTAATATCTTGTGTAGACACAGTTTATTAACCTGACACGTTCCACATTATTATGAAGTGTCGTATTTATGATGGAACAAGTACTAATCTAATCTAATCTAGGCATATTTCTGGGACTGACCATATAGGATAATCCACTCATACCTCAAATAAGTGCAGAACGCCAGGGAAAAACAGCAGTTGCACCTCGTTACTAGAAATTACATGAGAAAGTGAATAGTTTTTTTTTTTTGGCAACATTATAACAGTTCCGTAATAAGGTACACTCTCATATAAACCAGAAGGAAAAGAACGTCAAAAGATATGACACATATACGAATTTAGAAAACTTCCCTTTTTGAAATGAGTAATACGTGGGAACGTAATCAGCACAGCAGGCGGAAAATTGCTTACAAATGGTGCTCTGCCGCTCCAGTACATCGGGCCTCTGAGAAATGGTTTCGGCGACAGAAGTAACCGAGTGAGTGGCACTCGTGTCGTGAGAGTGGAGGCCGCTCTCTGGTGCGGCTCGGTGTTCCGCCGCCCCACGGCTGCGGGAGATCAGAGCCCTGATGTCGGCCATCAGTCGCGGCCGCCGAGCGAGGGGGTTCCCCTGGGAGGGGGGGGGGGGGGCAGCGACTGCGGGGGCCCCTGGCGGCGAGGCGAGGAAGCCGTGTGGTGCAGCAGCGGGCAGGGCCGAGCCGAGCCGCCGGCCGTACATACATATGTATGACAAGCGGCCGGACGGCTGGCGCGGATTTGCTGGCAATTCTCGATATGGGCCGGCCGCACGACCACCAGACGGGGGAAAGTTACGGCGGCGCGGGCGTCGGCCTGCAAGAGGTTGCCTCCGGCGCAGAGCGTCTGCTACGGACGGCGTACGTCAATACGTTCTCTTCGTGCAGCAGTCGGCGAGTAACGACGTTCCAAGCCACATCTTTCTTCTCCGACACACACTGCAATTAGTTAATCCGTCACAGACGTAAGCTACAATTTCGGTCATTGTACTCACATATCAATACCGGCTCTTGGGCTGTGCAAAAAATGCTTCCCATGTCTTCAAAGTTTTTAAGAAGATGGTGCCGAATGGTTTTCAGATATTTATTCGTAATCACTTGTAAGTAGGCTGTTTAGGTTCTTATATTGGTAACGCCACCGCCACGTAGCGCTCTGTATGAAAATCACTGGCTGTGCTGTGTGCAGTCTGTGGCTGGGTGGCACTGTTGGAATTTGCTATTGTTGTGTTGGGCAGCTGGAAGTCAACAGCGCGTAGCGTTGCGCAGTTGGAGGTGAGCCGCCAGCAGTGGTGGATGTGGGGAGTGAGATGGCGGAGTTTTGAGAGCGGATGATCTGGACAGAGAAGTAAATTTGTAAGACTGGATGTCATGAACTGATATATATATATATATATATATATATATATATATATATATATATATATATATATATCAAAATCTTTCATTTGCTAACTATGCCTATCAGTAGTTAGTGCCTGCAGTAGTTAGAATCTTTTATTTAGCTGACAGTAGTGGCGCTCGCTGTATTGCAGTAGTTCGAGTAACGAAGATTTTCGTGAGGTAAGAATTCATGAAAGGTATAGGTTAATGTTAGTCAGGGCCATTCTTTTGTAGGGCTTACTGAAAGTCAGATTGCGTTGCGCTAAAAATATTGTGTGTCACTTTAGTGAATGTCTGAGTACGTTCAGTTTTGCTCAGCTGTTTGAAAATCAAACAACATAAGATGTTTATCAGCACAGGAACTCATTAATTTTTCTAAGGGGACGTTACCACCATCAGCTCCTACGGAAACTTTTGCTATAGCTACCTATGTTGATTGTTTCTAATCGTCATCAGGCAGAAGAAGCTGTCAATTGCAATATTTTCGAGGATACGCGATGTTTATGACATACAGTCTCACATAAGGGCAAAACTGAGAACCGAGAAACAGAAGTCTGCACTGTGCCAGAACTTCCATCACAGTTTAAAATTTCTGCCTCGCAGCCAACACGTAGCCGTCGCCGTATTGCGGCACCACCACTGTTGCCGAGACAACTCAGCCAGGAGAAGCGGACAGAAGGAGATGGGGAAATCTGTATTCTGAGGCTGTGCAGTGAGCGTCCACCAGGATCATGCGGACTGGCACCAGGGCGCGGGCGATGGTAGAGATAAAAAAAAAAAAAAGCACTCCGTCGTCAGGCCACGAGTGGCCTACCGGGACCATCCGACCGCCGTGTTATCCTCAGAGGTGGATGCGTATAGGAGGGGCGTGGGGTCAGCACACCGCTCTCCCGGTCGTAAGATGTTATTCATGACCGAAGCCGCTACTAGGCGGTCGAGTAGCTCCTCAGTTTGCATCACTACTGAGTGCACCACGAAAAATGGCAACAGCGCATGGCGGCCTGGATGGTCACCCATTCAAGTGCCGACCACGCCGGACAGCGCTTAACTTCGTTGATCTCACGAGAACCGGTGGTAGAGATCAACCGTTTGAAATTGCTGAACTTGTTGGGTACTACTCTGGCCAATAGACAGTCGTGTTTAATAGACTATAACGTACATGGAGGTCCCAAAAGTCATCGGACAGCTCTATGCACGTATACAAAAGGCTGTAGTATTCCGTACACAAGATACGGAGCAGCACACTGGCGGATCTGTCGTTTGTAAACAGGTGATTCATGTGAAAAGGTTTCCGCCGTGATTATGGCAGCACGATGGTAATTAACAGGCTTCGCACGCGGAACGTTAGTTGCAGCTAGACGCATGGGACATTCCATTTAGGAAATCGTTAGGGAGTTCAGTACTCCGAGATCCACAGTGCTAAGAGTGTGCCGTGAATGCCAAATTTCAGGCGTTACCTCTCGGCCGTGAACAACACATTGGCCGACAGCCTTCGTCCGATTCATCGACCAGGGAAGACACGATTAACGGTGAAGTGAGCAGGAACACCATCATGTAGCAGCCACGTAACCCTTCCAATCAACAATGGTACTTCGTCCCGTCCAACAGGGGGGCAAAGCCAACTGCAAGAAATGCCGATAGTTCAGGCCGGTTAGGCGACGTGGAAGGAGGACTGATACCAAAATTACCGTTGCCAACTATCCCGGCCCCCACATTCTGGCTGCACCGATGCTGATGATTCTCTGTCACCACAACATGGGGGTTCCGCATACTATCCCACAGATGACTGTTGTGAAAGTTTAAAATACCACTCGACTTAAAGGAGACCTCATCTGTGAATAGGATGGTTGGCAAAAACTCCGGAATTTGGGTTGCCTGGTGACGAAACCAGTGCCAAAACTGCTCCAGATCGCTAATAAGCTCTGCATTCGCTGTAAGTGATAAGGGTAATAATAATTGTTGTCATGGAGAACGTTCCACTCGGTCGTCCGGCTTACCCTGTCCTCGCGGGCCAACTGCCTGGTACTGACACGGCGGTCGCCTTCCAGTGTTAATCAACTTTCCCCCAACTCTGGTGTCCGAAAATTCATGATTTCCTAGTCCATGAAACGACCCTACCTCAGACGAAAGGAGTTGGAAACATTGAATGCTGTGGTAGGACTCCTGACACAATTTTGCTGCCCGCCAACCGTTGTCATTTGCCTTTCCATAAGTAAACACAATTCGGCTAGTTGTCGATCAGAATACGGAACCACTGTGTACAACACTGTATCATATCCACTGCAAAGCGAGTCAGCAAGATAAGTGAATCTGACACAACATTAGCAATTACTATGGCAGGAGAGGGCGCTAGGGCATGACGTATGAGGATCAGTACCACCCTCTAGGAGGAAACCGTGCATACTGTAAGTGTGGCTGCATGGTACAGCGCGTATTAGATCGCAGTCTCTGTAACCATGTATGATTGGCAAATGCGACAACTACCGAACTATCAGTTTAATAAGTCACAGTTGCAAAATACTAACACGAATTCTTTACAGACGAATGGAAAAACTAATAGAAGCTGACCTCGGGGAAAATCAGTTTGGATTCCGTAGAAATATTGGAACATGTGAGGCAATACTGACCTTACGACTTATCTTAGAAGAAAGATTAAGGAAAGGCAAACCTACGTTTCTAGCATTTGTAGACTTAGAGAAAACTTTTGACAATGTTGACTGGAATACTCTCTTTCAAATTCTAAAGATGGGAGGGGTAAAATACAGGGAGCGAAAGGCTATTTACAATTTGTACAGAAACCAGATGGCAGTTATAAAAGTCGAGGGGCATGAAAGGGAAGCAGGGGTTGGGTAGGGAGTGAGACAGGGTTGTAGCCTCTCCTTGATGATATTCAATCTGTATACTGAGCAAGCAGTAAAGGAAACAAAACAAAAATTCGCATTAGGTATTAAAATCCACGAAGAAGAAATAAAAACTTTGAGGTTCGCCTATGCATTGTAATTCTGTCAGAGACAGCAAAGGACTTGGAAAAGCAGTTGAACGGAAGGACAGTGTCTTGAAAGGAGGATATAAGATGAACATCAAAAAAAGCAAAACGAGGATCATGGAATGTAGTCGAATTAAGTCGGGTGATGCTGAGGGAATTATATTAGGAAATGAGACACTAAAAGTAGTAAAGGAGTTTTGCTATTTGGGGAACAAAATAACTGATGATGGTCGAAATAGAGTGGATATAAAATGTAGACTGGCAATGGCAAGGAAAGCGTTTCTGAAGAACAGAAATTTGTTAATATCAAGTATAGATTTAAGTGTCAGGAAGTCGTCTCTGAAAGTATTTGTATGGAGTGTAGCCATAGTATGGAAGTGAAACATGGACGATAAATAGTTTGGACAGGAAGAGAATAGAAGCTTTCGAACTGTGGTGCTACAGAAGAATGCCGAAGATTAGATGGGTAGATCACATAACTAATGAGGAGGTATTGAATAGAATTTGGGAGAAGAGGAGTTTGTGGCACAACTTGACAAGAAGAAGAGACCGGTTGGTAGGACATGTTCTGAGGCATCAAGGGATCATAAATTTAGCATTGGAGGGCAGCGTGGAGGGTAAAAATCGTAGAGGGAGACCAAGAGATGAATACACTAAGCAGATTCAGAAGGATGTAGGATGCAGTAAGTACTGGGAGATGAAGCATGCACGGGATAGGGTAGCATGGAGACCTGCATCAAACCAGTCTCAGGACTGAAGACCACAACAACAACAACCATAGCATTTCCAGACATAAGTTCATTAGACCTTTTTTGTTCCGAATCCTGTCATACATCAATCCGTAGAATTTGTACAAGGTGGAATAAATCAGCATGTAGATCACGAAATGGATCTTTGAGCTTGCATATTAGCGCGTGAGTTGAAAACCTGCGTCAATTTTGTGTTCGCTGTAAACTTAATTCAGTAACTCCTGAATCACTGGCTGAGTTTAATGAGAACCGTAGGACGCCCCGTATTTGGGCAGTGTAGTAATGCAAACAGTTCAGAATTATTTGGGTACCCGTGAATTTTTCAGTGTCGCAAGGCCGGTCTTAGAGGCCCTGAAGGAATGAGATTTCATTCCTCGGGGGGACGATTTGAAAACCGTGGGATATCAGTATTTCTGGGAGTTCCACTCGGGTCGGCGCGCCTCGTATTTGGAGAGATGATGCGCGAGCGAGATCGACGATAAACGCCCCCGGGACACGGGGGCGGATCTCTGGTGCCCCCCGCGCGAGGGAGATGTATTGTCTTCCCGGCGACGTGTGCGCCCAAGCGGTTCTCCGTGGGGAATCGAGATCTCTAGCGGGGAGTGTTGGCGCCTCGGCTGTGACCAGATAAACGGCGGAGCGCTCCCCTCGGCACTCGAAAATTTCCCGTCGCTGCACAAAAGTGAGCTCTTGTCTGCTAACAATTTTTCATTGACGATCCATTAGGTCTTTGTAAGCGCCTTCCCATCACTGTCGTTCTCTTGATGTGTCTCACTTCTGTACACGATTGATGTACGCTACAGTGTGATATGCAGTTGTCTTTTGTGGAAGGAAGATTGTGCCCGCTTAAAGATGACCTTTTTCAATTTCACTGTTTCCATTGTGTTTCATAAAGGCTGTGTAAGGGAAAACAATTTCCCTGATATGAATGACGAAGTTTTCTGTGGCTGTACACGTCGTGGAAAAAACATGGAAACAAATAGTTTAACATGAGATCGATGTGTAAACAAGGATCATGTTAGAGTTAAAAACTCGACTTTCAAAGGTATTCGTAATCACGTCGGTATTGGTAGCCCGTCAACTCGTAGATGAAGATAATGAAAATCGTCGAAAGCCTGAGAAGCTAATCAAATATGACGGCACTTGAATTCTGAGAAAATTTTGTGTATGACTAATGCAGCGAAAGACTCCTCGATAATTATTACAAACAAAGAATGAAATGCATGTTCAACTAAATGAACAACAAATAAAACACAGTTTAATAAAAAAAACACGTATAAAACTTGCTGAAGTGCACACCTTACGTCAGTAAAATCTTACACAGCGTGCCTGTCGTTTTAGATCATAAATTCTAAAAAAATCCGTTTAATCTCAGAATTTGCAGGAAGTAGGTAGAATTTCATTTAAATCGACATCATCCTTGTTTCCCTATTGTTTTATTTCCTAATGCGGCCGTCCGCGGTGACCACGCGGTTCTAGGCGCTGCAGTCCGGAACCGCGCGACTGCTACGGTCGCAGGTTCGAATCCTGCCTCTGGCATGGATGTGTGTGATGTCCTTAGGTTAGTTAGGTTTAAGTAGATCTAAGTTCTAGGGGACTGATGATCTCGGATGTTAAGTCCCATAGTGCTGAGAGCCATTTGAACCATTTCGTAAGGCGTCGAAGGACAAAATATTTTGCAGATTAATTTGTCAAATGACTAGGGAAAGGTGTCTTATCGTCAGTTTCACTTACGTTCCCTTCCTCCTGTCACGGTTTTCCAGTGACTATTTTTCTTGTATTCTCCGCCATTTCTTCATTCAGCTGAGCCCCGAACATCGTACGGTCGGCATGGATGGTTGATGTATCTTGTAACATGTCCTCTTATACTACGTTATGTTTTGCTATTGTTATTGTTATAAAAATCTTTACTGAGCCGGTCGTTGAAATTCTGAAATAAAAGTTATGATGGATGTCGGTTAGTAAATATTTCGCGCGAAGCGCTGTTGTGACACAGGTAAAGATCAATTGTGGAAACTAAGCCACTAAATATTACAAATAATGTTATTAAAGAATACGTTCGACTGACTACATCAAATAAGAGGGCACGTACATTCGCGAATGGGTGGTCAAAAAATAAAATAAATTTCAATACTGGGTAGGATATGAGTCTTAAATATAGTCACGCTTGTATACACTCAAATGTATGCGAACATACGAACAGGACAGAGGCACGTACATTTTGAGTGCAATCATCCCCATACCCATCCCATTCCTCTGTAAAGAATTCGTTAGTATTTTGCAGCTGTGACTTATTAAACCGAACTATCAGATTAATAAGTCACAGCTGCAAAATACTAACGCGAATTCTTTACAGACGAATGGAAAAACTGGTAGAAGCAGAACTCGGGGAAGATCAGTTTGGATTCCATAGAAATGTTGGAACACGTGAGGCAATACTGACCTTACGACTTATCTTAGAAGAAAGATTAAGGAAAGACAAACCTACGTTTCTAGTATTTGTAGACTTAGAGAAAGCTTTTGACAATGTTGACTGGAATACTCTCTTTCAAATTCTAAAGGTGGCTGGGGTAAAATACAGGGAGCGAAAGGCTATTTACAATTTGTTCAGAAACCAGATGGCAGTTATAACAGTCGAGGGCAGTGGTTGAGAAGAGAGTGAAACAGGGTTGTAGTCTCTCCCCGATGTTATTCAATCTGTATATTGAGCAAGCAGTAAAGGAAACTAAAGAAAAATTCGGAGTAGGTATTAAAATCCATGGAGAAGAAATAAAAACTTAGAGGTTCGCCTATGACATTGTAATTCTGTCAGAGACAGCAAAGGACTTGGAGGAGCAGTTGAACGGAATGGACAGTGTCTTGAAAGGCGGATATAAGATGAAAATCAACAAAAGCAAAACGAGGATAATGGAATGTAGTCGAATTAAGTCGGGTGACGCTGAGGGAATTAGAGTAGGAAATGAGACACTTAAAGTAGTAAAGGATTTTTGCTATTTGGGGAGCAAAATAACTGATGATGGTCGAAGTAGAGAGGATATAAAATGTTGACTGGCAATGGCAAGGAAAGCGTTTCTGAAGAAGAGAAATTTGTAAACGTCGAATATAGATTTAAGTGTCAGGAAGTCGTTTATGAAAGTATAAGTATGGAGTGTAGCCATGTATGGAAGTGAAACGTGGACGATATATAGTTTGGACAAGAAGAGAATAGAAGCTTTCGAAATGTGGTGCTACAGAAGAATGTTGAAGATTAGGTGGGTAGATCATGTAACTAATGAGGACGTATTGATCAGGATTGGGGAGAAGTTTATGGCACCACTTGACTAGAAGAAGGGATCAGTTGGTAGAACATGTTCTGAGGCATCAAGGGATCACAAATTTAGCGTTGTAGGGCAGCGTGGAGGGTAAAAATCGTAGAGGGAGACCAAGAGATGAATACACTAAGCAGATTCAGAAGGATGTAGGTTGCAGTAGGTACTGGGAGATGAAGGAGCTTGCACAGGATAGAGTAGCATGGAGAGCTGCATCAAACCAGCCTCAGGACTGAAGACGACAACAACAACAACAACAACAACAACAACAACAACATCCCCCGTGGCCTGGATAAAAGCAATTACAGTTAAATGCATTTATTCATCTTAGAACGTAAATGCGTGGACTTGGAAATTAAATGAAAGAAAGACTGCAGGTTGTGAATGTCGCGGCAAATATATTGAAATTGACGGTAGCGGCCACGAAAGGAAAAAGACGATTACATTCGGGTACCTCTTTTGTTGAGCAGCGTAGCCTTGAAGATCGTCGCCTCCATCTAAATTCTCTGCAAAAATTAAAACAGTAGTAGTAATGTTTTCAGAATTTCAGGAGCTGAGACCCATGGTATCACAAAAGACGAAATCGCTCTGCTTCAAAATCACTTGCATTATTTACACCAATTTTGTCAGTAAGAAAAGTCACAACACGTCTTAACACTAGGACCGGATAACAGCGAAAGGTAACTTATTCTAAAACTAATAAACGAAGAGCGTAAAGCTTCTTCTGTTCAGCAAACGCTTTACGTATTATCTATGGTAGTTGAATTAGTGTCTATATATTCATAAAAAAATTTATATAATTCCTTTGACTTATGCCACTACAGTAGCACATACCAGTGCCGATGTATGTTCTGTTTGCTAATGAGACTCTCCAAATAAGGTCTTAATGTTGTATATGATTCAGACACTCACCAAGAGCAACTTTTAATAGACACATAGAACACCTCATAAGGTTAGTGGGAAGGGTTATGAATTGGGTACAGCAATGTACGTGATCTTGCTTGCAGAAAAAATATATTAATTGTAGTTCACAGTAGAAATATATCACATTCTTCATTTGTTGCGGCCATATTGTCCGTATCTGCCTTACAATTCCTGAGGGTATTTTCGTTCCGTCGTTACAGCTACAAGAAAATACTTGTTTTCTTTTTTCTTTCTTTTCTTTTTCACCAGACGCGTTTCGCTTTATTGTGGTACAGCATCATAAGTGGTGTGTAATCAAAGATATTTACAATTTGATATGTTTCCTAGATTAAGAATACTTCGTTAACAGTTTGTTGATTTTTACATTAACACAAAATAAACATTTGCTTAATGACCAAATAGATGTTGGAAACCAAATAAAATAATTGAAAAACTCACATGAAAAAGAAAACAGCCTTTTCCATCCTTCACCCTATGTCATCCAAACCCCTCGTCCCAATTTCATTTCACTTCTTACTCCTCATATTTTCCTACAACTGACTTCTTGCTCCTCACCTTTTCCTCCAACTCACTTTCCATCACATTACTACGCTCCTATGTCTGCTCACCCCTACTTCTCCATCCACCAGCTATTAAAATAAATAAATAAATAAATAAAACTCCATCACTATTCCTTCATTACTCTCACACAGTAGGGTCTATATATAAATACGCAACAACATAATTTAATAGAAAAACACAGGTACAATTAAATAAAGTTATAGGCCAAAGACAAACTAGTCGCAATGTTGTGTTGGCAACACTGAAAATACAATACACACGTAGAAGTATGAAAATAAACAGTAAAAAGTGTTGTAAGAAAAATTGTGCTGTTTAAAACCTATGGAATGCATAGTTCTGGTTCCGCAGAGCAACGAAAAATTGGACTACAAGTATCACTGTTAATGAAAAAAAGACACCAAACGTATGCTAGGTGACGGCATTTCCTGATGTAGGCGAGAAACCAAGCAGAAATTATCGTAAGTAAAAACCAAAAAATTGATAACGTACTGTTTTTAGATTTTAGAAACAAATCAAATTGTAAATATGTTTAGTTACAGACCACGGATGATGTTTTACCTCAATAAAGCGAAATTAATCTGGTGCAATCACACGCATTTTCTTGTAGTTGTAACGACGGAACGAAAATACCCTCAGAAACATATTAATTTGTGAACTGTGGAGTTTAACATATGACATAGGGAAAATATACACTGTTTGTTGATGCTGTCTTAATTACGGTGAATGAAATGCTCAAATGTGTGTGAAATCTTATGGGATTTAACTGCTAAGGTCATCAGTCCCTAAGCTTACACACTACTTAACCAAAATTATCCTAAGGACAAACACACATACCCATGCCCGAGGGAGGACTCGTACCTCCGCAGGGACCAGCCGCACAGCACATGACTGCAGCGCCTTAGACCGCTCAGCTAATGAATACTGCTGTAGACTCCCAATACCCAACACAAGAGAACCGATGACTTTTTTGCACTGTGCCTGCTGCGACCTACAGGCGGTCTCCCGTTTAGCAGCAACAGCTATGGCGCGTCTGCTGGAGACATGAAAGTCAGAAAGCGAGTTCACTTTCCGGACCCTGTGTGCACGACAGTTTACGTACTGGACAATCGGGATGTTACCACATAGAGAGAGGCTCTCAAGGCGGGATGCAAGTAGCAACCGCCCGCTCGCGCTTTCATCGTTGTATTGGGGATGTCTTCAAAATCATTTCTTCTATTCTTGAAGAGGAGCACAGGCGATGTATGTTGAATAGTTACCTGAAGCCTGTAAGTGAGGAGGTGGAAAATAGGCCTGTGTCACTTGCAATAACAGCAGTAATCGGCAATCATTGACATTGTTTATATATTTTCTAGTGAATGAAGTGATGCATGACCTTTCTTCCTCCTAAAATGGTGCTCTGAACCGTTAAGAGGAGGAAATATACTAGGGTGTGCTGTGTCTTCCACAAACAGTAGACTCAATTAGTTACATCAGTCTGTCTATTCACCCGCTTAGCGCAGTATTTTTTGGATTTAATACTTTTCTGCAACTAGAAGCTTGATCAGGTTACTTTTACGACACCGAATTATTATGCGTGATTTGTAAAATGTCAGTTGTTATTAGATATGGAAATTTAGCATTGTGTTGCATACATTTTGGCCACTAATTTGGTGGGCAGTGTGTACGTGGATAGTAACTTGCGTTTTCATTTACTTTTTTTTCCTTTATTGAGTTTCGATTCCCCCCATAGGGGGCGGGTTGGCAGCAGCTTGTACGCCGCTCTTCAGCCTACAGAATTTGTTTTAAAAAGATGGAGATAGTAAATAATAAAATCAGGCGATAAAATCGGTGACTTAAATGGTAAAATTGCGGAAAATTGTGCAACTTAAAACATAAAACAAAGGGTTGGCGAACTACTAAAACACACAGGAAGCAGGGAGGTAAAATTATAGACAGGCAATTAAAAGACGCGGCGAAAGTCTGATTTCTGTTCGCAAGAGATGTAAAAATTACACGTAGCGACAGTATGATTTGTGTTCGAAATACTTTGGAAAGGAAACACAACACTGAACACTTACTTGAACACTGCACTAAAAAGTTGGCACAAATATACTCCTGGAAATTGAAATAAGAACACCGTGAATTCATTGTCCCAGGAAGGGGAAACTTTATTGACACATTCCTGGGGTCAGATACATCACATGATCACACTGACAGAACCACAGGCACATAGACACAGGCAACAGAGCATGCACAATGTCGGCACTAGTACAGTGTATATCCACCTTTCGCAGCAATGCAGGCTGCTATTCTCCCATGGAGACGATCGTAGGGATGCTGGATGTAGTCCTGTGGAACGGCTTGCCATGCCATTTCCACCTGGCGCCTCAGTTGGACCAGCGTTCGTGCTGGACGTGCAGACCGCGTGAGACGACGCTTCATCCAGTCCCAAACATGCTCAATGGGGGACAGATCCGGAGATCTTGCTGGCCAGGGTAGTTGACTTACACCTTCTAGAGCACGTTGGGTGGCACGGGATACATGCGGACGTGCATTGTCCTGTTGGAACAGCAAGTTCCCTTACCGGTCTAGGAATGGTAGAACGATGGGTTCGATGACGGTTTGGATGTAGCGTGCACTATTCAGTGTCCCCTCGACGATCACCAGTGGTGTACGGCCAGTGTAGGAGATCGTTCCCCACACCATGATGCCGGGTGTTGGCCCTGTGTGCCTCGGTCGTATGCAGTCCTGATTGTGACGCTCACCTGCACGGCGCCAAACACGCATACGACCATCTTTGGCACCAAGGCAGAAGCGACTCTCATCGCTGAAGACGACACGTCTCCATTCGTCCCTCCATTCACGCCTGTCGCGACACCACTGGAGGCGGGCTGCACGATGTTGGGGCGTGAGCGGAAGACGGCCTAACGGTGTGCGGGACCGTAGCCGAGCTTCATGGAGACGGTTGCGAATGGTCCTCGCCGATACCCCAGGAGCAACAGTGTCCCTAATTTGCTGGGAAGTGGCGGTGCGGTCCCCTACGGCACTGCGTAGGATCCTACGGTCTTGGCGTGCATCCGTGCGTCGCTGCGGTCCGGTCCCAGGTCGACGGGCACGTGCACCTTCCGCCAACCACTGGTGACAACATCGATGTACTGTGGAGACCTCACGCCCCACGTGTTGAGCAATTCGGCGGTACGTCCACCCGGCCTCCCGCATGCCCACTATACGCCCTCGCTCAAAGTCCGTCAACTGCACATACGGTTCACGTCCACGCTGTCGCGGCATGCTACCAGTGTTAAAGACTGCGATGGAGCTCCGTATGCCACGGCAAACTGGCTGACACTGACGGCGGTGGTGCACAAATGCTGCGCAGCTAGCGCCATTCGACGGCCAACACCGCGGTTCCTGGTGTGTCCGCTGTGCCGTGCGTGTGATCATTGCTTGTACAGCCCTCTCGCAGTGTCCGGAGCAAGTATGGTGGGTCTGACACACCGGTGTCAATGTGTTCTTTTTTCCATTTCCAGTAGTGTATGATACACCACAGCTGAGGGCAGACGGGGGGAACCTGAACAGATGATAGGAAAGAAAATCGGGAAGGAGAGGAAAAACGAAGTGAGGGGGGGGGGAGATTTCATTTACACTGCAGCACTTTTCTTTTCTTCTTTTTTTTTCTTTATTGTGATTCTGATCACCTTACACAAGGCGGGCTGTCAGCAGCAGAGTACGCCGCTCTTCAGCCTTGAGTTTTACAATAAGTAATAAATAGAGGTGGTGCAGAGAATACAACCAAAATGGCGGGCAAAAAATGGAGACCCTAAAAAACAAAAAAACATGGAGCCGTTCACGCTGGACGAGAAACATCACTAACACTAGTTGACACGGCGCACATAACACGGATGGTGGCGACGGTACACGTGAACAGTGGTGGCATGACGGCGAACAAACACTAGACACAAACGAAGGAACACACACGAGACACTGATGGCGATGATCTCCGGCACACGAATGTTCACTGAGCGTGTGCGAGTCCGGTGACCTGCCAAGAGAGGAAGAGGGGGAAGGGGAGTGGGAGAGGGAGAGGGGAGAGCAGAGATGGCATGGGCAGGGGAGATGGGGGAGGGAGGAAGGGGGAGGGGATACCCGGGGGAAGAGGGGTGGAGGGAGTGGATGGGGGATAAGGAAAGGGAGGGGAAGGGAAGAGAAGGGAAGGAGGGTGCCTAAAGGGACGGACACCGGATGTGGGGGGGGGGCTGGATCAAAGTTGATAGGAAGGGTAGATGGAGGGGAGGAGGATATCATCAGCGAGGGGGAGCTGGTGGAAGTCACCTTGGGAGAGGGTAAGGAGGGTGGAGACCGGGTGGGATGTGGGAATACAGGCGCAGCAGCAGGCGGGGGTGGGATATAGATGGGTGAGACAAGCGGATGAGGAGGATCGAGTTTGCAGGAGGTGTACAGGATCCGTATCCTCTCAAGGAAAAGGAGGAGGCGGGGGAAGGGGATGAGATCATACAGGATCTGCGTGGGGGAGGGGAGACGGATGCGATAGGCGAGGCGGAGAGCATGGCGTTCAAGAATTTATCGGGATTTATAAAAGGTAGGGGGGGCGGAGCCCCAGGCCAGATGGGTGTAACAAAGGATAGGGCGGATGAGGGATTTATAGGTGTGAAGGATGGTGGAGGGGTCCAGACCCCACGTATGGCCAGAAAGGAGCTTGAGGAGATGGAGTTGGGAGTGTGCCTTGGCTTGGATTGTCCGGAGATGGGGAGTCCAGGAGAGACGACGGTCAAGGGTGATGCCAAGGTACTTAAGGGTGGGAGTGAGGGCGATAGGACAGCCATAGATGGTGAGATAGAAATCAAGGAGGTGGAAGGAAGGGGTGGTTTTGCCTACAATGATCGCCTGGGTTTTGGAGGGATTGACCTTGAGCAACCACTGGTTGCACCAAGCGGTGAACCAGTCAAGATGGGACTGGAGAAGGTGTTGGGAGCGCTGCAGGGTGGGGGCAATGGCAAGGAAGGCAGTGTCATCGGCAAACTGGAGAAGGTGGACGGGGGGTGATGGCGGTGGCATGTCCGCCGTGTACAAAAGGTAGAGTAGGGGGGAGAGGACGGAGCCTTGGGGCACACCAGCGGAGGGGAAAAAATTGTTTGAGTCCGTGTTATGGATGGTGACATAGGAAGGACGGTGAGAGAGAAAGAAACCGATTAGACAGACATAGTTAATGGGAAGGGCGAAGGTTAGGTGCTTGAAGAGGAGACCGGAATGCCATACGCAGTCATAAGCACGTTCGAGGTCCAGGGAGAGGAAGATTGCAGAGTGGCGGGAATTAAGCTGTTCGGAAAGGAGATGAGTGAGGTGAAGAAGAAGGTCGTCGGAAGAGAGGGACGGTCGAAAGCCACACTGGGTAATGGGAGGGACGCGGTGCAGGCGGAGATGCTGGAGGATGCGTCGGGTGAGGATAGATTCCAGGACCTTGCTGAAGACCGAGGTAAGGCTGATGGGACAGTAGGAGGAGACGGCGGATGGTGGTTTGCCAGGTTTTAGGAACATCAGGATATGGGAGGTTTTCCACAGGTCGGGGTAGTAACCGATGGACAGGACTACATTGTAGAGCCTTGCCAGAGTGGAGAGGAAAGAGACAGGAGCTTCACGAAGGTGACGGTAGGTGACACGATCGTGACCAGGAGCGGTGTTGCGTTTTGTGCGGAGTGTAGCAATGAGATCCCGTGTAGTGATAGGGGCATTGAGTTCTATGTGTGAAATGTTGTCCAAGTACTGGAAACCAGGTGCGACGAGAGGGATAGAGGTGTCAGTTCGATCGCGGACATCCGGGAAGAGGGAGTAATCGAACTGGGGATCATTGGGGATGGAAAACACATCGGAGAGGTAGGAGGCAAAGTGATTGGCCTTACTAAAGGTGTCAGGGAAGGGGTGATCATCATGGAGAAGAGGATAGTAGGGGGAGGGTTTAGTTCCGGTAAGGCGACGGAAGGCTGACCAGAACTTGGACGAGTTGATAGGTAGGGTAGCAGTTAAACGGGTGCATGTCTGTCGCCAGTCCCGGCGTTTCTTAGCCGCGAGCAAATTACGAATGTGTCGCTGGAGTAGCCGGTGGCGTCGTAGTGTGTCCGGGTCACATGTGCGGAGGAAGGCACGGTAAAGATGGCGGGATTCACGGAGGAGGAGGACAGCCTGTGGGGGTAAGGTAGGAGAGTGGGGGTGGATGGCGACAGTAGGGACGTGGGGCTCCATGGCCTCAGACAATTTCTGCTGGAGAAAGGAGGCGGCATGGGTTACATCGTCAGGGTGGTGGTAGGTGAAGGGGTGGCTATCGACCTGGGTGGAGAGGGTATCCCGGTAGGCATTGCAGTTGGCACAGGAATAGTCTTGGACGTACTTAGAGGGAGGATCATTACGAGGGTTGGGGCAGGGGCGACGACCGTCTGAAATGGAGAGAAGTACAGGGAGATGGTCGCTACCAATGGGCTCCAGAACATCCACCGTTATGCGGCCAAGGAGGTTGGGGGAGGAAAGGATATCATCGGGAGTGGAGTTGGATTCGGGATGGGTGTGCTGGGGGATAGGGATGAGGTCGCCTTGAAGGGAGGAGAGGAACCGATGCCACCGCCGTAACTGGGTGGCAGAACGACTATGGATGTTGAGGTCGGCGGCGATCACGTAGGAGGAGAAGGTACGGTCAATGTGGGAGAGGAAGTCGAAGGGAATAGGGACGTTAGGGCGGACATAGATGGTGGCGCAGGTAACGGTAAGACCGGGGAAGAAGAGACTAAGGATCAGGTGTTCGGTGGGGTTGGGCAGGAGAGGTTGGAGCTGAACGGGGATCTGGCAGTGGTGACCAATGGCAACTCTGCCACGTGCAGTTGGGGGATTATCGGAGCGGTGGAGGAGATAGGGCGAAGTGGGGTTCGAGGAAGGTTTCATTGAGGAGGAAGGCATCCACGCGGTGGGTGGTAAGTGTGTGCAGGAAGAGGTTCTTGTTGGCAGGAAGGGAGCGGATATTGTTGAAAAGGATACGGTGCTGTCGTGCCATGTCAGGGATTTAGACAAGGGTGTTGAGACGGGAGAAGGTGAAATGGGCCGGTTGTTGGAGTAGGTGGCGTACATTTTTAGTTGGAAAATGGAACGGGCGGCGAGGGATATCTGTTGGAGAGTGTGGGGACGCTGAAAAGGATAAACATTCTCAAGGACGATGGTGAGGAATCTGATGATGTCCTCAGCGGTAGGGGGTGGGCGAAGGGAATTGCTGGGACGGGTGGGGGCGTCCAGAGGACGGACAGGGATGGTGAGTTCAGAAGTGGTCAGAGGGGGTTGGGCTTTACACTTTTGGGAGTAGGTGGGATGGGGGAGTTTGCAGGTATTGCAGGAGGGAGGGGATTGAAGGTTAGGGCACTGCCGGAGGAAGTGCGCCTGCCTACAATGCAGGCAGGTGGGGGCTTCGCAGCACTAGGCTGTTGGGTGTGCATTATAGCGCAGACAACTCTGGCAGCGCAGGGATTGAGGAGGGGAACTGGAGGGGTCGACCTTGTAGCGCTGGTTCAAGAGGAGGGCACCCTCCTTCAGGAGATGGTCAATGGAGGGGGCGTGCTCGGAGAAAACCCGCATAAGGCGGGTGGGGCTGGCCGAGTTGAAAATGCGGCGGATCGCCCACACCTCCAGCGTGGGATGCGCCTTGAGCTCCGACAACACCTCCTCCTCCGTGATCGTCGGACTAAGCCGAGTGATCAAGGGGGTGAGGGTCGGCAGGTGACGCAGGGGTTGGGGTTGGCGTGTAGGGGACGGAGAAGGAGCAGGGGTGAGGGAGGCGTTAGGCCCAAAACGGGTGATGGGGAGGCGGGAGAGGATGTCAGTGTGGAGGGTTGGGCTGGGGGAGGAGATGAGAATGGAATCCTGTCGGGGAGTGAGGAGAGAGATGGGGGCACCAGGGAAGTGTTGGCGGAGGAGGAGGGAGAGATTCCAGGCCTCGAGAAGAGAAGGATCGGGACGGGAGAGGAGGTACTTGTATAAAGAGGGGGGGAGGGGGAGGAGGAGGAGGAGGAGGAGGAGGAGGAGGCGGAGGGAGCAGGGCCAGGCGGGGAGACATCCATGGCATTCGGGGGTGGGGGGGGAAGGAGGACGGGGTGGGGCCTTTTTGGGAGCGGAGGAGGTGGTGGTGCCACTAGGGCGTTTAACGGCCACAGAAGGGTGGGTGGTGATATGAGGGACGGGAGCTATAGGGAGGTGACGGGAAGGGGCAGGTCCCGGCGTGGACGCAGCAGTCGGCGCTGGAGATGGTGACGGTGAAGGTGAAGGCGACAGCGATGGCGACGGCGAAGGCGATGGGGAGAGTTGGGCATGGGCGGTGGCCCGACGGGCCACCACCCTAGCTGGAGCGGCAGTGACAGGCCGGGGTAGTGGGGGGAAAGGATCAGATGGAGAGAAGCGGGAGGAAGAAGCTGGAGAGGGGGCGACAAAGAGCGAGGGCGAAGGGAGAGTGAGAAGAGGCGGGATGGAAAGAGGGGGGTGTGACTAGGCACACCATGTTATGGTGATGGTGGCGGTGGCGGAGGGGAAGTATAAACGATGGCCGTGGTGGTAGTGGTGGTGGGGGCGGACATGACGGAAGGGAGAAACAAAAACGCACAGGACGAAAAAGAAAGGACAAAACTGGGGAAAGACGAAGACGAAGACGGAGGAAGACGAAGACGGACGAAGACTAGAGTCCCACGCTGCTGGCGCAGACGGCGACGGCGACGGCGGGTAGCAGGAACGCCGCAGCTGCTGCTGCTGCTGCCGCGGACGGGGCCGGGGCTGCTGCTGCTGCTGCTGCTGGGCTGGCTGGCTGGCTGGCTGGACCGCCGCTGCTGCTGCTGCCGCTGCTACTGCAGGAGGACTGGCTGGCTGCTGCCGGCTGGACCGCTGCTGCTGGCCGGGACTGCTGCTGCTGCTGCTGCTGCTCGGCTGGACCGCTGCTGCTCGGCTGGCTGGCTGGCTGGTTGACTGACTGGCTGGCTGGCACCTGAAAAACCTAGCACTTCTATTAGTGCTGGAACGGCACAATCGAAGGGCGGTAACCACGTGGAGTACCGCCGAGGATGACTGCAGCACTGCAGACGTTGCTTTCTATGTTGCGACATCACATTAATAGATTTGAGTACTGCAGCGTTTTTCGTGCATTAACCTCCACTACCGATGTAAACATCACACCTTTCACGCTGCTGATGTGTTCTGCAGACATTTCAGAATTTTTCAACGTCTTTGAGGTGGACAATAATTTACGGCTCCTGTGTTTTTTCACCGTGCATCAGCCCATTGGTGACAGTACTAAATCGTGGTATAAAGATCAAATTTTCTTTGATTTTACAGTGCAGCTATCTGCTGGTGACAGAAGCAAATATATTGAGAAAGAGGGCTTGCATTTTTTTGAGTTTTCATTGCTTGTGGGGTAGTATTTCATTTAGAACTCATTTTCAACAAATACGAATTCCTATTTCATTATTTATATTTTATAAGCAAATGTTGGTGTTTAATCGTTTGTAGAGAAATATGCTATCTACTCGTTCCAGTATTCCATGACAAATGATTTATAGCTTCAACTGAAATTTACCAACGTGAGAGGTGAGACAGTCTTAAACGAATTTGTGGAAGTCAGTAATGCAGAAATAATTGACAAATTTTTCGCAAGCTCAGACATTTTTTTGTATTTGTTTGCCAGAAAAGAGACGTTCGGGTTATGCTGTGCTTCATTAAAAAAAAGCTGTGACATTAGGGTGCATGTGAGACCCTTCCCCCTGTTAGGAGGCTGAATTCGAAAAAACATCGAAAGAGTTTTTTTTTGTTTCTAACCGAGAAGTCAACTACCGATTTTCATACATGCAGCTTTAGAAATACCTCAGCAGTTCTAATAATCACAAAAAAAAATCGTTCACCTACTACTTCACACTATTCGGGGTTGAATTTCCAAAAATACTGAAACACATATTTCTTTATTCCTGACCGAGAAACTAAATACCATTTTTCGTAGATATAGCTTAAAATGGTCTTAATAGAGATATATTTTCGAGAAAGCTTTAAACCTATACTTCACCCTCTTATGGACGGTATTTCGGAAAATGCCTTCTGAAACTACGCCTCTCCAAATTTGGAGATTTTTTTATCCTTAGCAGTTTGGGCTGGGCGATGAAACCAGTGATTCAGTTGGGACACTGCCTTTCTCATACATATAGAGATATAAGACACAAAAATTATTGTGGTCGTTGTGACTAGCGAAACACGAAAGGCAATGCAAACTGAAATAAACGCGGCATCTGTATCGTTACCAATTTTTCTGTAGCAGACGATGGAGAACACGAAGAAATCCTCAAGAAACCATTCTTCTAGTCTCCATATCTTGTATGTCACAGGAAACCTAGGTTTACTTCAAGAGGAGGTCGAGCGGGTACTACAACACACATGAAATATTAGTTAACTTTAGTAAAAACACTTTAATATCGAATAGTTATCTTGGAAGCAATCCATATCCATTTGAACGACAATATGCAGGATGTTTCCGGAGGAATCGTAAATATTTTAGGAGGTTTTAGTATAGACGAATTGCTATAAAAAAGCCATAGACTACGTGTCTAATTTTTTTTTTTTTTTTTTTTTGAGTACAGTGATATATCTAAGTACAACGGAATTTCGTTTCGTGTGTTGATACAGCGCTTGCTATGGGTTGCTATGGGCGTGTTTATTGAACGTCAGCAGTAGAGTGTTAATGTTCACGCTGTGAAGTTGAGCGTTAATTACACTGAAGTTTTCATTGTCATGTGTTGGCCAAGTCTACTATACAGTAGCGTGTAAACATGACGCTTGTATTTACACGTACTGAGTACGCCGATATGGTATTTGTGTACGGGTTTTGTAATGGAAACGTAGCTGCTGCTTGTAGAGAATACAGCATACGGTTTCCTAACCGCAGACTACCAGGTCAAGGGTGTTTACTCGTGTGTTTAGTACACTGCGTGATAATGGTACAGTGCCCAGCAGCCATATTGCATCTGAATCTATAAATTAACAGACTGTGGATGAAGTGGAAGACATCATTCAGTCGGTAGAAAGTGGTCCTTCAACAAGCACACGTCGAATTTCTGGCCCTATCGGCGTTCCACATACAAGAGTATGGCGGGTTCCATCCGTACCACACACAGCTCATTCATCGCCCTCGAGTAGGAGATGAAGAGGGACGACTGGAATTTTGCCATAGTATACTTGAAAATGACCAGGTAATTCCATTTTTACTCTTCACTGATGACGCCAAATTCACTCGTGACGGCGTCAATAACATGATTCACATCAGTGGTCTGAAGATAACGCGCATTGCATTGTGTAGATACATGTTTAAGAATGCCTCTCTGTAAATGTGTGGTGTAGTTTGACAGACAGTCAGTTGATTGGGCCTATTGTGTTACCTCATCTCCTTACAGGTAACAGTTACCTATACTTTCTTGAAAATGAGCTTCCACCATTACTGGATGAGATGCCTGTGGCTACAAGAATGCCTACGTTCATCCACCACGACGGGGCTCCTGCACATTTTAATCGTCAGGTGACACATCATCTAAACCTAACGTTCTCCGGAAGATTGATCGGTAGGTACAGGCACGCTTCTTGGCCACGAAGATCCCTTGACCTTAGCCCTTTGGATGGGGGATGGTTGAAAGGCGAAGTCTACAAATAAAAAGTAACCACAAAAGCTGATTTGATCGCTCGGATTATGATTGGTGTAGCAAGAACGCAAAGACGACCTCAGAACAGCTACACGTGGTGTTATCAAGAGAAGTCAAGAGTGCGTTGAAGTTATAGTGGAACTTTTGATAATTAACTGTGAATGTCCTCATTTTCCTTTGCTTTACGTTTTTTGGGTTACATACTAACAGATGTATCTCTGTACTCAATAAAAAATGGACACATATTACGGGGCACTTTTATTGCAAATTCGTCTATACTACCGCCTCCTAAAATATTTACTATTCCTCCTGAAACACACCGTATATTTATTGCTGTCGGAGAGTACTGCAACAACTGTTTATAACTTGGGTAGTACTGAATGAGAGTCAATTAATAATGTAAATGTAGCTATACACTGTCGCAGAGTTGTGGCTAATAATACCAGCGCTGCCGGATCTGATCTATGCTGATGCTACTCTCATAGCTGTCACGTAGTGGGACGAGCAGTGCTGCGCTCTGCCGTTACTTAGTCTTCCTGCCGCGGCGGCGCATGGAAAGCTCGTTTGACGGCGTGTCTTCGTTGACGTCTCTCATTGGTGGCTGCGTCTGGCGGCGACTTGTGGTTTCGTGGAGAGGTGCCAACTGTAATCTGGAAACGTACTGTTCGGACGGCGTCAGCAGTATCACTTCTGTATTTAAACTGGAAAACAAATACATGGTGAAAACGCCACATTTATGTTTTAAGTTTCAAATGCACTCCTTTTCAGACGAACTTACCAGTTACGACCACGTGGATTATAGACACATGGTAATACAATGTCACACACATTCGACGAAAGATTTCTACGTGAAATATAGGTTCTCACAGAGACCGGGATCAGATAACCATTTCGTCATCATGTGCGTGGCTAAAAATCCCTGAACATCTGTTTATTTAGACTACGTGAAGTCTATAGCACACGGTCATTACTGTGAACAGAGAAACCGTATCAATGGGTGCTTAGAAAGAAAGTCTGGCTCAACGTAACAATTATTACGAAAGGCTCTGGTATGAAACGGAGCTACTGGCCCAAATATGTACTGATGACACATAACATTATAACCACTGTCCACAGCGAGGTTGTATGCTCCCTGGTGGAGCTGAGGTCACGTAAAGCGCCAAGAAATTGGGAATCTGTGGTAAGATCTTACGGGACCAAAGTTGAGAAAACCGTCCCAACACACGTCCTACAAAACGCCACTGTTTCCTGCGCATGTACCCCGACATCAATATCGGCTATGATCACCATGCACACGTACAGAGGCCGCACAACGGGTTGGCATACTCTGGATCAGGTGGTCGAGCAGCTGCTGTGGTATAGCCTCCCATTCTTGTACCAGTGCCTGTCGGAGCTCCTGAAGTGTCCTAGGGGTTTGAAGACGTGTAGCTATACGTCGACTGAGAGCATCCCAGACGTGCTCGATGGGGTTTAGGTCTGGAGAACAGGCAGGCCACTCCAGTGGCCTGATATCTTCTGTTTCAAGGTACTCCTTCACGATGGCAGCTCGGTGAGGCAGTGCGTTATCATCCATCAGGAGGAAGGTGGGACCCACTGCACCCTTGAAAAGGCAGACATACTGGTGTCAAAGGACATCCCGATACAGCCGACCCATTACAGTTCCTCTGTCAAAGACATGCAGGGGTGTAAGTGCACAAATCATAATCCCACCCCACAGCATCAAACCACGACCTCTATACTGGTCCCTTTCAACGACATTAAGGGGTTTCTATCTGGTTCCTGGTTCACGCCAGATGAAAACCCCGCGAAAATCAGTGTTGAGACTATACGTGGACTTCTCCGTGAACATAACCTGGCAACACTGTTCCAGTGACCATGTAATGTGTTCTTGACACCAGGCTTTACGGACATTCCTGTGACCAGGGATCAGTGGAATGCACCATGCAGGTCTCCGGGGGAATACACCATGTTTGTTCAGTGGTCTGTAGACTGTGTGTCTGGAGACAACTGTTCCAGTGGCTCCGTTAGGATCCCGGCTACCTGCAGTACTCCGTGGCCGTCTGCGGGCACTGATGGTCAGATATCGGTCTTCTTGTGGTGTTGTACACGGTGGGCGTCCCGTACTGTAGCGCCTGGACACGTTTCCTGTCTGCTGGAATAGTTGCCATAACCTTGAGATCAAACTTTGTGGCACACGGAGGGCCTATGCTACGACCTGCAGTGTTTGATCAGCTTCGAGTCGCCCTAGAATTCTACCCCTTAAAACGTCATCAATGTGTGTTCTCTGAGCCATTTTCAACACAAAGTCACCGCTAGTATATCTGAAAACGTCCGCACACTTACTCCTTGTACCGTACTCTGTCATGCACCAACACAGCTCTGCGTATGTGGATTGCTGCCAGCGCCACCATGCCACGACCGCAGGTCAAATGCACCGCATATTCATACCACGAGGTGATTTAAACCCGCAAATCGCTCACCAGAGCGTTGTTTCACGATGTATCAGCATTATGCTTTATTTATGAGCATGAATGTAACTTTCACTTACGCTAAGAACAACACAGACACCAATTCCCGAGGGAGAACTTCAACCTCTAACGGGGGGAGCAGCGCGAACCGTGGCAAGGTGCCCAGCCCGCGCGTCTATCCCGCGCTTCGAAGCGCTAAGAGAAGCGGAGCGGAGACGAATGTGGAATCATGCTAACGATGGTAAGTGGCGCAAATGGGGAAATACACCGATTTGAGCGACTTTGACAAAAGCCAAATTTTTGTGACCCAGTGCCTGGGAGTGAGCATCTCGGAAACGGTGAAGCTGCTACCGCCATGATCATCTGCGGAAAGTGGTTGAAGGATGCTGAAACCACGAGTAGGCAACAAGAAGCTGGACATCCATGTCTCATCACAGAACATACGGATCAGAGGCTTGCCCTCTCTCTAAAGCAGGATAGGTGGCGATCTGTGGCGAATCTGAGGGCAGAGTACAGTGCTGGCGCAGACACAAGTGTTTTGGAACTCACCGTTCAGCGCACAGTGTCGGACGTGGTGTTCCGCAGCAGAGTACCTCTACGGGTGCCCATGTTGGCCCAACAACATAGTCAATTACGATTACAGTGGGCACAGATTAATGGAGATTGGACGGCGAATCAGTGGGATCGTGTGATAGGATGAATTCCATTTACTGTTACACCTGGTCGATGGGCGTGCCCAAATAAGCCGCTATCCAGGCGAACGGCTGGTCACTCGAAACATGCATCTCGCCATGGACGCCGGCCAATGTGAGCAGTGTTGTATTATGGGAGACACTAACTTGAGCTTCATGGGACCAGTGGTAGTAATCGAAGGCACCATGATTGCTGTGGACTACGTGAACATTATTAGGGACCACTGTAAGCCCTTATGCTTGATGTCTTACCCAACAGCTATGGCGTCTTTCAGCAGGATAACTGTGTGTGTGACAACGATAGAATCATCCCGCAATGGTTCGAGGAGCACGATAGTGAACTCACGTTGAAGCCTTGGCCATCAGGTTCGGCTCATATGAACAGAATGAAACCCAGCTGGGACGCTATAGGCTGCCAGCTCCGCGCCCACAAACCAACCGCCCTTAAAATTACAGGAAGTGTGTGACCTGTGTGTAGGCATCTGGTGCGACAGACCTCTGGAAACCAATCAAGTATGTGTAGAATCCATGGTACGTGGAATAACTGCTGAATTGCGTTCCAGATGGGGGCCAATACGCTTTTAAGTAAGTCGTCATAATATTTTGGCTCATCACTGTATCGAAGTTAATGTAGGGTCCATGTGGTTACCGTGAAGCGAATCATGAATCTTCTATCAGAAGAGTAAGTCGCGACATTATTATTCTGATGGTAAACAAAATATTAGAGTTCGCGGGACGCACAAAGGCATCCACACACTTTCCTACATTCAGCGGCATCAATCAGGCCCCTGCAACCCGAAGCAATCTTCCCCCTCACGCGAATAGCCGACCAGTTTCGCCGTTTCCGAGATGTTTGCTCCCAGGCACTGGGCCACAACAATATAGCTTTTGTCGAAGTCGCTTAAATCGGCTCATTTTAGTATTTTTTCCACTTGTCGTCGGTAGAATGATTCCTCATTCTTCTCTGCTCCGCTCATATACGTCACTTACCCCTTTACGTGCCCCCAGCGCCACCAAGCAGCATACAACCTCGCGGTGGACATAATGTCTTGGGTCATCTTGTACGAGGGTGAGTCAAATGGAAATCGTAAATTTGTAATAACAAATCGCAATTTCGCGCCGTTATCCTGCAAGTTAGTAAGCGTGCTACAAACAGCGTGCAGAATGGCCTGTAGGTGGCAGCATAGTGCAGATGCACTCATACCGTCGCAGTATCAATGTAAAGATCGCCGCCCCACCTGCGACTTGCACCAAGGATGAACAGCGTTCTCGTATTCGGTTTTTGCGTAGTGCAGGTGTCAAACCTATTGAAATTCATCGACGAATGAAGGTTCAGTGCAGTGATGCATGTTTGTCACAGTAGCAACTGTACGAATGGAGTAGGAAGTTCGCAAATGGTGTGACTTCAGTGGAAGATGCTCCTCGTCCACGTCAGGCACAACGAGTTGTGACTCCACAGAACATTGCAGCAGTTGAAGCCATAGTGAAGGAAAACCACCGAGTGACACTGAATGACATTGCAGTACGTTTACAGATTAATCATGGGTCAGCACACCACATTGTGCATGAGGTGCTCCAGTTTCACAAAGTGTCTGCAAGATGGGTGCCGCGGTAGTTGACTCCTGAAGTGAGAGAACGACGTGTTGATGCTTCTGAAGAACTTCTTCAGCGCTTTCAACGAGAAGGTTATGGCTGCCTTGCAAGAATCTTTACTCGGGTCGAAATCTGGGTTCACTTACACTAACCGCAAACGAAGACAGCGAGCAAGGAATGGCGCAATTCCTTATCACTAAAACCAAAGAAGTTTCGAACAGAACCATCAGCAGGGAAGGTTATGCTGGCTCTCTTTTCGGACAACAAACGCGTCATTTTGGAGGATTACATGCCTAGGGGGAACACTGTCACCCCTGTATCGATCACAGATCTCCTAAAAGATCATCTGCGGCCTGCAATCAAATCAAAGCGACGTGGATTGCTGTCAGCAGGCGTCCTTTTGCAACATGACAATGCAAGGCCCCACACTGCCCGTACAACAGTTGCAACAATCACAGACCTGCATTTTGAGTGTCTTCCTCATCCATCATACTCACCAGATCTTGCCCCAACTGATTTCCATATGTTTGCACCACTCAAAGACGCAATGGGAGGGAAGAAGTTCCGTTCTGATGCAGAGGTACGCCACGCGCTGCATGAGTGGTTGCGCGGACTACCAAAAGAATTTTCTTCTAAAGCAATTTATGCACTTTGTAAGCACTGGAGGATCTACATTGAGCGCGGGGGAGATTACCTTGAAACGTGATACAGCTTTGTACAACTTCTGCACAATACATAATATTTAAAAAATATTTAAGGCTTTCATTTGACTTACCCTCGTATGTTTGAGCCATTACCTCCGTTTCGTGCCAAAGATTCTACGGTACGAGATCAAGACACGCATGCATTACTAGGAAGTGACGTGAAAAACTTCGCGTTTGTGATACACTAGTGTCCGAAATTAAAGCAACAAACCGCCATTTCGCCGTTGTGATCTAATTCACTGTATAACCAGACATCCGTACGATCGTGTTCTGCAGGGAAGATGGCATTCCGGTCAACGGATAGCCATACCAACGATTACGTCAGGGCGCCCATGAAACTAGGTACTGTTTGCTAGGTAGCCCGACACCCACAATCGCTGTGTACTCTACACAGAGAAGATCCTTATCAGACTCACTGCGGTGGAAGGCCATACAAACAAAGGAAGCAGGGAAGTTGCAGACTGATGTGGCCCGATGGCTTAGTGTGACTCGTTCTGTTGTTTCCCGGATGTTGCTACAGTTTATAGAGACCGAAACTGTATTCCGAAGACCAGAGCAGGGCCCACCGCGTGTGACTTCAGAAGACAGAACCGTTATTCGGCTGTAAGGACACGACAATACCGCCTTGGTACTGCACGGTATCCGGCACGTGAACTCGCAGCATGCACTGCACATGCTGTATCGAGGCGAACGGCGTGCAGAAGTCTTTGGCAGAGTGGCCTTTATTGTCGGAGACAAGCTGTATTTCTACCTCTGACGCGTCGAGTCGTCAACAAACCACATGGACGGTCGAACAGTGGGTTAATGTTGCTTTCACAGATGAGTCCCGATCTAGTCCGGAGAGTTATTCTCGATGGATTTGCATCTGGAGGGAATGTGGAACACGATTTCCTTACCCAAACATTGTGGAAAGACACTGATACAGAGGAGGATCCCTGATGGTATGGGCAGGAGTTATATTTACGACTCCATCCTCTCTTCATGAAGTTGAATGGTTGAATCGGCAAAGTTTAACTGCTGTTAGGTATCGTGACGAGATCTTGGGATCTCATTTGCGGTTGTTTCGAGGTGCTGTCGGCCGACACCTATTATTGATGGACGATAATGCTCCATCTCATACAGCACGAGTGGTTGATGTTTTTTTTTCGGAAACAGTAGATATTGCACTCATGGCGTGGCTTGCTCGCTCTCCCGATTTGAATCCCATAGAGCATGTCTGGGATGCACTATGGAGGCGGCTGGCATCACGTCAGCATCCACCAACCACTCTCCAACCCTGTGAGCATCTCTGCAGGAAGAGTGGGAGTTACTGTCTCAACATGAGACTGACGACATCATTCACAGCGTGCCACATCGTTGGCTGGCGTGTGTTGCTGCCAGAGGTGGTCACGCCCCATACTCAGCACATTAACCGGTTGTCGGAATGTGTGTGCAAATCCGTTAAGTTGGAAGAAACGAAGAACATTTTCTCTATGGTTATGCATCTTGCAGTTGTTAGCATTCTGTATTCCTTACATTGCTTCTACCTATAAAGTATTTACACTGTTTTGTGGCAGGATAAAAGCAACCTTTAAAAATTTCCTTTCGTGGCTTTAATTTTGTACACCAGTGTAAGTTCGGGAACCAGCAATGACTTTTGTAGTCCTGCTTGTCACAAATATTCACCGGTTTTTTTCCGACTATGTCGCGATTTATGGGAGTGTGGTTGAGCACTAACTGATGAGGACCGCATAAACTGTTACTTGGATTCATCCTTGATCCAAATACGTTAGTATGGAAACAGAGGCAGTTTCGGTTGCAAAGTTATTTTTTTTACGAATAACGCGTCTCTCCCGGTTAAGGCTTCCTCAGATTTTCAAGAAGAAAAGCAAAACCAAGGTCGTGATTACACAAAATTACGAGGTAAAGGTCACGGTTCGAAACTCTACAAAACTTTTAAAAATTAGTTTACAAAAATTTAGAAACGCAAATTAACAATCACTGAAGGCCTTCGAAGCATTACATATCACCAGCTGGTATGGCGGTTACTCAGAACGATGGTGACAAATCATATGAAGGAACAACCGAAGAACCAGATGAACTGTAAAGAAACCAAGTGTGTACACTTAAAAGGATAAAAACTGGTCATAAATCTATAAAGGAAAACATAAAGGGAGAGGAAGGGCCATAGACATATGAAGTAACGGGAAACACTTGAAGACAGACAGAGCCGGCAGATAAAGCGTAGCCCAGAGCCGCACCAGCATTGAATGATCCGGATATCAGGTGATTAAAAGGGCCAATAGACTAGAAACCAGAGTAAAACCGTATTTCCCTTGCTAGTAGTGCGGTACAACAACAGGAGGAGCTAGTGTCTGTAAAACAGAAACTAACCTAGGCGTAAGACAATGACAAGAAGTGGTTACAGGCAATAAGTAAAAGTGAACAGAGATCAGCTTAACTGAAATACATGATAGCGCTTGGGATAAAACTTCAGTACGCTTGAAAAATGTAATATATGTTATCACAAAAACAATAGAGGGTCCCAAGAAGATAGAAATGTGATGTAATAGGTATAGTTATAGGATAGTTAATGAATTCTTCGATAGAGCTAAAAGTTTATCAGAATGTATATTTCTCGATCCACAATATGTAATGGACGAAAGTTAGAAAATATGGATTTTCTTAATTTATATCAGAAAATTAACTGTATGAATCATAAATATACTGAATCAACAGCTGGCTGTAGTGGCCGTGCGGTTCTAGGCGCTACAGTCTGGAGCCGAGCGACCGCTACGGTAGCAGGTTCGAATCCAGCTTCGGGCATGGATGTGTGTGATGTTCTTAGGTTAGTTAGGTTTAATCAGTTCTAAGTTCTAGGCGACTGATGACCTCAGAAGTTGTCGCATAGTGCTCAGAGCCTTGTGAACCATTTGAGCTGAATCAACAGCATTAACATTATTTCGGATAACTAACAGAAAATTTTTGTTAGAGAACCTAATTTGTGAATTAACATACTGTTGCTAGCAAAATTTATAAATTCATTCTCGTAATTGCAATATCACACTCACATAGGAATGTTAGGAGAAATATCTATGTTTTAACTAGACCAATAATTAATTAGCAAAAGTCGAGAATTTCAACTTACCTAAAAACAGTCTTTTGGAACATTTATCAGTCATGTGATGCATCGTGAACTTGTGTAATTTATGTATCATGTCAGTAGCGAAAACCAATTAGATCAATTGTCAATTATCTTTTGAATTAACTATTCTCGAACATTCTGACGACTAGTGATGTTCATTCATTCTGGTACTACGAAATTGTCATAGAGGACTTTAACTTGATATTCGGTTTTGGCATATTGTATTGTACCTCAATTAATGTTAAGAATAAACTCCAACTTGAAATCAAGACGTAATACACGATTTTGTGATCGGCATTGCTGCTGTAACTTCATAACCAAATTTCCACACAAAGATCAAAAGAACAATACGTAGAAATGTATTGAGAATGGATCATGACTTATTGTCTTTAAAACTGTCCTAACAATTCTTGAAAGTCTCTCCGCGTTTGCTGCTGGATCCTAAAATCAACCCATTTCGATATTCCGGCGATCCATCTGGTGGCCATCTTCAAGAGCATGTTGCTTACCGATAAGTCCCACTGAGATCTGACGCCAGGCTTTTTTTTTTTTTCCTTTATTGTATTTCAATTCCCCATCGGGGCGGGCTGGCAGCAGCATACGCGCTGCTCTTCAGCCGAAAGACGTAGAACAAAACAATAGAAGACATTTAAAAACAGCAAAGGAGAGAAGAAGGCGAACATAGATATAAAAAAGGGAGAACATCATGGAAGGCAATATACAAAAAAAAAAAAAAAAAAACGGGGTGACTGTAAAATGGAGATAAAAAAAAAACTGTTTAAAAGTAGCACACACAAAAAGCCACACTCTGCGACGATTAAAAGAACACAAGGCACAGTATGACTGGAGCATAAAGGTGTTGACGGATGGCATAGCACACAACGTAACACTGACGGCGAACCTCAAGGCAGTACACAATTAAAATCACACCTCTGGACGCACACGAGAAACAGCACGAAACAACACTGACGTGGCACACTGATGATGATCAATACAGAGGATCTGCCAGGTTCAAGGAGATGAGGGAGACCTGAAGAAGGGAGGGAGGGGAAGAGATGGGGAGGGGAATGGGGGGCGCTCGGAAGAGGGCCAGGTAGGGAGGGATGTGGGAAGGAGAGAGGCAAGTATGGGGTGCAGGGTCTCAGGGGAGGGGGGGATGGAGGAAAATACGCTCTGGGAGAAGGAGGAAAGAGGAGAAGGGGGCCCTGGGGAGGGGGGGGGGGGCAAGGCCGGGTTATAGTTGGAAGGAAGGGTATATGTCACGGCGAAGTTCGTCATCCGGGAGGGGGAGGCGTTGGAAATTGCCCTGATGAAGGAGATGGAGGGTGTGGAGGTGGAGAGAGGGAGGGATACAGCGATAGAGGCGTGGCAACGGGCGAGGGGTGGAGAGGAAGGAGGAAACCAGAGGGTGGGGGGGATCAACCCTGCGAACAATGTAAAGGATGCGGAGATGTTGGAGGAACAAGAGGAGGTGGGGGAAGGGGATCAGTTCATACAGGAGCCGTGTGGGGGAAGGAAGGCGGATACGGAAGGCAAGGTGGAGCGCATGGCGTTCAAGGATTTGGAGAGCCTTGTAAAAGCGGGTGGGGGCGGAGATCCAGGCGACGCTGGCATAACAGAGGATAGGACGGATGAGGGATTTGTAGGTGTG
The DNA here is from genome assembly GCF_021461385.2 of Schistocerca piceifrons. Classification (NCBI taxonomy): domain Eukaryota; kingdom Metazoa; phylum Arthropoda; class Insecta; order Orthoptera; family Acrididae; genus Schistocerca; species Schistocerca piceifrons. The sequence goes on from NC_060143.1 coordinate 522,666,496, forward strand.
GAGGATGGTAGAAGGATGCAATCCCCATGTCCGGCCAGACAGGAGTTTCAGCAGGCGGAGGCGGGAATGGGCTTTCTGCTGGATGGTCAGGAGATGAGGGGTCCAGGTGAGGTGTCGGTCAAGGGTGAGGCCAAGGTATTTCAGGGTGGGGGTGAGTTGGATAGGACGACCATAAAGGGTGAGGTAGAAATCTTGGAGGCGAAAGGAGCGAGTGGTACAGCCTATGATGATTGCCTGGGTTTTGGAGGGGTTCAGACGGAGGAGCCACTGGTTACACCAAGTGGTGAACTGGTTAAGGTGGGTTTGGAGGGTTCGTTGAGACCGTTGAAGGGTAGGATAGAGAGCCAGGAAGGCGGTGTCATCAGCATATTGGAGAAGGTGAACTGGTGGGGGTGGCGTGGGCATATCAGCTGTATACAAGAGATAAAGGAGAGGGGAGAGGACAGAACCCTGGGGGACGCCAGCCGTGGGATAAAAGATACGGGAGTTGGTGTTGCGGAGGGTGACATAGGAAGGACGGTGCGAGAGGAAGGAAGCGACCAGACGGACAAAATTGATAGGCAGGGCGTAGGTTTGGAGTTTAAAGAGGAGACCGGGATGCCATACACGGTCATAGGCATTTTGGAGGTCAAGGGAAACAAAAATGGCGGAGCGACGGGAGTTGAGCTGGAGGGACAGAAGGTGAACAAGGTTGAGGAGTTGGTCGTCAGCAGAGAAGGAGGGTCGGAAGCCACACTGGGTAAGGGGGAGGAGGTGGTGTTGAGCAAGGTGCCGATGGATACGGTGGGAGAGGATGGATTCAAGGACCTTACTGAAGACGGAGGTGAGGCAGATGGGACGATAGGAAGAGGCGGCAGAAGGGGGTTTGTTGGGTTTGAGGAAGAGGAGGACGCAGGAGGTCTTCCACAGGTCAGGGTAGAAGCCAGTAGAGAGGATGACATTATAGAGATGGGCGAGGACAGTTAGGAAGGAATAGGGGCTTTCTCGAAGGTGACAGTAGGTGACACAGTCGTGACCAGGGGCCGTGTTGCGTTTGGACTGGAGGAGAAGCTTAATGTCTTGTGCTGTGATGGGAGTGTTGACGTCGGAGGGGGGCAACTGCCCCAAGTACTGGAGACTAGGAGCAAGTGGAGCGACTGAGGTATCAGCACGTTCCATGACGGTGGGGAAAAGAGAATAATCAAAGTGGGGATCATCGGGGATGGAGAAGACCTCGGAAAGGTGGGAAGCGAAGTGGTTGGCCTTACTGAGGTTGTCTGGAAGGGGGCGATAGGCATGGAGAAGGGGGTAGTGGGGAGCGGAAAGGGAACCAGTAAGACGATGGAAGGCAGACCAGTACGTGGAGGAGTTGATAGGGAGGGTGGCATTGAGTCGTGTGCAGGTCTGGCGCCAGTCCCGGCGTTTCGTTGCTGTAATAAGGTTCCGTACGTGTCGCTGTATTTGCCGGTGGCGTTGGAGTGTATCCCTGTCACGAGTGCGGAGGAAGGAGCGATAGAGGCGGCGGGATTCACGGAGGAGGAGGACAGCCCGCGGAGGGAGAGTGGGACGGTGTGGGTGGATGGTTTTAGTAGGAACATGGGCCTCCACGGCGTCAGTAATTACCGTCTGAAGGAAGGACGAGGTGCGGATGATGTCGTCAGGATGGCGATAGGTAAGAGGGTGGCTTTCGACCTGGGTGGAGATGGAGTCCCGGTAGGCATCCCAGTTGGCACGGCGATAGTCATGGACGACCTTGGGAGGGGGTGCAGGTTGCGGAGCTGGAGGGGGGCGGTTTGCAGACGTTATGGTGAGAAGGACAGGGAGGTGATCGCTACCTGTGGGGTCAAGGACGGCGACAGTGATACGCCCAAGGAGGTTGGCAGAGGCAATGACAACATCGGGGGTGGTGTTACTTTCGGGTCGGGTGTGCTGGGGAATGGGAACAAGGTCACCCTGGATTGTGGAGAGGAACTGATGCCACCGCCGAAGGGCAGCAGGAGTGCGGCTATGGACGTTGAGGTCGGCGGCAATCACATAGGTGGAGAAGGTGTGGTCAATGTGTGAGATGAAGTCATAAGGAAGAGGAGCAGTGGAGCGGACATAGATGGTGGCACAGGTAATGGTGAGGGAGGGGAAGAAGACGCTAAGGATAAGGTGTTCAGTGGGGTCATTGAGGAGAGGTTGTGGCCGGACGGGGATATGCTTAAGGTGGCCAATCGCGACTCCACCCTGCGCACGAGGACCAGGAGCATCAGTGCGGTGGAGGATATAGGGGGAGGAGCGGATAGAATGGTGGGGCTGGAGAAAGGTTTCGTTCAAGAGGAAGGTGTCGACCTGGTGGTGGGAGAGGGTGTGCATGAGGAGGTATTTGTTGGAGCGGAAGGAGCGAATGTTCTGGAAGAGGATGCGAGACTCGTGCCGCGCCATGACGGGAAGGAGGGGGGGAAGAGAGGGAAGGGAAGAGACTTAAACTAGGGTGTCGAGGCGGGTGAAGGTGAAGTGGGCTTGGTTGTGGGAGTAAGTGGCGAAGGTGTTCAGGTGGAAAATAGAGCGAGCAGCAAGGGATATTTGTTGGAAGGTGTGCGGGCGCTGGAAAGGGTGAATGTTTTGGAGTACAACGGTAATGAACCGGATGATGTCCTCGGCCGTGGGGGGTGGATGGAGGGAATTGTTAGGATGGACAGGAGGATCGACGGGACGAACTGGGACTGTAAGTTCAGGGGTGGCTGGAGGGGGTTTAGCTTTACACTTGTGGGAGTATGTGGGATGGGGGCCATTGCAGGTATTACAGGAAGGAGGAGCAGCGAGGTTGGGGCAGTTCTTGAGAAAGTGGGAGGCCTTGCAATGGGGACAGGTGGGGGGGTTTTTGCAGTCGGGAGTCAGGTGGTCATTGTACATCAGGCACCGTTGGCAACGGTAGGATTGGGGAGGGGATTTGGAGGATTCAACAGGGTGGCGACGGTGGTATATCAGGGCACCCTGGGTGAGGAGATGGTCTATGGACGGGGCGGACTCTGAGAATACCCGCATGAGGTAGGTGGGACCAGAGGCATTGTGGATACGGCGAGCAGAGCGGATTTCCAAGTCCGGGTGGGAGTTCAGTTCTACCAACACTTCATCCTCTGTGATCACCGGGCTGAGCTTGGTGATCACAGCAGTGTAGGTGGGGGGGCGACGGGGAGGCTGGGGCTGACGAGGAGTGGAAGCGGAAAGGAAGGGTGTCAGAGAGGCGTGGGGGCCAAACATAACTCGTGGGAGTTTTCGCAGGAGGTCTGTGTGAAATGATGGGGACGGGGACTTGATAAGGACTGAGTCCCTGCGGGGAATGAGTTGGGAGATGGGAGCACCAGGTAAGTACTTTCGTATTTCCTTGGTGAGGGTACGAGCGTCGAGGAACTTAGGATCGGGAGTGGATAGGACAAAGGTGTGGAGGGTGGGGGCCAAGGTAGGGGTGGCAGGAGGAGGGGTGGTGTCCATGGTGACGGCAGGGGGAGGGGGAGGTGGCGTTGATTTTTTGTGGGAAGTGGCGGGAGCAGAGTCGGTAAGGACGCGCTTTTGGGGTTTTTTGGAGACTGGAGGCTGGGAGGAGGGGAGAGGGATGGGGAGGAGAGGGAGGTGGCGGGTGGCAGATCCCTGTGGCGTAGTGGAGGCACCGGGAGAAGCAGCTGGTTCAGTGGTGGCGATGGTGGCTCGGCGCAACGTGATGCGTGCGGGAGATGCAGAAGACGAAGCGACGGGTTCGGTGAGAGAGGGGAAGCCAACCACCTGAGGGGCGGCAGCAGAGGCGGCAACAGAGGCGTACGTGAGGGCGGGGGTAGTAGTGGGAGCTGTTGAGGGTGTGGAGGCAGGAGGAAGGGTGTAGAGGTGTGGGTATACAGCAGGGGAGGAGATAGGGGGGTGGGTAAGTGGAGGAAGGGAAGGGGAGGTGGAAGGAGGGAGGCCAGAGGCGGCACTCCAGGAAGTGACTGTGGGAGAGGGGGAGGTGGAGGTGTAGATGACGGTGGAGGTGGGAGTACTCATTGCAGACGAACGGCGACGGACAGACGGACGTGCAGCAGGCGGCGTCGGCGTCGGCGATGGGCAGCGGCGAACAGCAGGCGGCGTCGGCGTCGGCGTCGAACAGACGGACGAACAGCAGGCGGCGGCGGCGGCGGCGGCGGCGGCAGCGGCTACGACGACGGCGATGGACAGCCAGCAGGCGGACGGACGGACGAACGAACGAACAGCGACAGCAGCGGGCAGACAGACAGACAGACACACACAATCTTCGAAGACGGAGATTCCACCCTGAGAGTAGCCCAGGCTTTGCAATCTGACGCTTTCGAAGGAGGGGATCCAACCCTCTAGATGGACGCCAGGCTGCACATCGACGTCTTATATAGGCCACTGTACCGCACACGGCGCATGCGCCGCCCATCACGGTTGCTGCCCTTCATAACAGGGCAGGTGGCGCCGCCCTTAGTAGAACACCGACGGCAACGATATATCGCACTCAGGGACGATTTTCGAGCACGCTGACTGACGCACCGAAGAACGTTCTGTTTTGATGCGGTACAGTAAAGGGTTCCACGTCCTGCTAAGAGGAAACCCATTGTCTCTGTTAATTAAATTATCTGCCAACCTAATTTCAATTGCCTCTTTATAGAGTTTTGTCAAATTTCATACCGTGTCCCTCATTTATGCAGTGTTCTGCTAGTGGTTAAGGGACACCAATGTTTCCCACGGGTACGGAGTTGTCGTAAGGATATGCGCCATCCGGAAGAAGATTTCTGAAGCGCGACAGCGACTGGTTGTTAAATACGTACTGGCATGCAGGCCAAGGTGTAGAAACGTATGCCAGATATTGCAGATTGCTTCTAGACGGCAGTACCAGTGAAAATATTGCTTGAGTGGCGTCATTATTTACCACGGAGCCGACGTGGATGCGCCGATGTGCACATTTCAACTGATGACGAATTCAATGTTGCGACAGCGATTACCTGTTAGAAAATATCGGCATGCCAGTAAGACGAGTGTTTTAATATGTGTCAGATCTCCCAGACGACACTGACCAAGTAACCAAGAATTAGGGTATATAATACATAAAGGATGAAAACTGAGTTACATCAGAAGAACTACAGCACAAAATTTCATTGACCCATCGATGTACTCAAAAACATAAAACAACAACCATAAGAAATTGAATTTTTAAATAACTGTGAACATAGTCGTTTACAGTCATAAATCTTCCATAAAATTCCGTAAAATAGACGTATATAATGTCACATGCACGGAAATATAGGTTTCATCACAAGGATATAATACGTTAAGGACCGATCTGCAATAGTCATAAATGTAAAACAAACGCATAAGCAGTCAAAAGTTAAAGATGCTGTGAATATAGTTGTGTACAGACACAAAAAGTCCATAAAATACCAATAAACATGAAATTGCTATTTGGAGAAATGAAAGAGGAATAAAAAAGGAACAAAAGTAAAATAGAATTTTTTAGTTTACCTAGAGCAAAATCGTCATATTACATCACGGAAGGCATTGCATAATAATTGTCATACAAACTTAAGCAGATAAGGATTTAAAATATAGTGAACAAAGTTTTTACAAACATTAAAACATTCCCTGAAAAGATAAAAGAAGGAATAAAAGAGGAACAGAAGAAGAGAAACATTATATTGTAAGTCTTCAAAGTAATCACAGAAATATTTGTCTCAGAAGTCTAATTCCTCGTTGAGTAAGGACGAGGGTTTATTTTTGTTCTGAAGATAAATTTCTCTTTCTTTTAATGTGTTAAGTAACAATCCCTTAGGTGCATTGTGAAGAGCTTTAAAGTTATTCGTTAGACACCCTTCTGAATAAAGAGATAAAAACAGATATCGGAATGTACTGAACAACTAACTGAGCACGTAGGGTGGAAGTGCTATTCTCAGATGCAGAGACTGACATGAGAAAGGAAATCGGGGCTGCCGCAACGAACCAGTCGGGACGCTGATGGAAAACAAAAGACTGCTGTACTCTTCGCCTGAAGGGAGATACCCCGTTAACAGGCTCTCAACGATGGAACCTCATATCGTTTGGAAGGAAAGTAAGATGGATTACGCTGTTGCCAATGCGACATTAAGCTGTAGAAATGAAACTCATGCTCGGTTTGGGTTGAATGGGGAAAACCATGTCCTTCTCAAATGAAACACTACGGCGTTTAACTAAGGCTATTCACAGGAATTACCAGAGACCTAAATCTGGACTGCCAGAGGGGTATTTGACCCACCGTCCCTGTGAATGCGAATCCCGTGTGTTGGTACATCCGCACCACCTATCTCGATGCATCTTCTAGAGAATACAGCCACACCTTATCGCTGCGCTACACAGTACTGAAGCATCAGTTAGAGGTAATGTAGAGTTCTATATCCGTAATCACATTTCCATTCCCTTGTATCTTGCCTAAAGCAAATGTGTATGTTTCGTGTAGCGATAGTGTAGAAAGCTGCTGGTGTATTGATATTGCAATAAATTGTGCAAGGTTCAAACCAAATGGCTCTGAGCACTATGTAAAACATCTGAGGTCATCAGTCCCCTAGAACTTAGAACTACTTAAACCTAACTAACGTAAGGACTACACCCGCATCCATGCCCGAGGCAGGATTCGAACCTGCAACAGTAGTGGTCGCGCGGTTCCAGACTGAAGCGCCTAGAACCGCTCGACCAAAATTTTACAAGGAAAGCCTATTTCTTACAATGGGTGGGGTTGAAGATTTCAATTCGTTCAAATGGCTGGAAAGAATAGAAAGCCAAGTTTTACCAACTAAATTGATATTGGCTAAACTTACTGTGGACACAAAACTTTAATAATTTAGAACTTCCTTCAGTTTCTTCAAAAATCGTGTTTTCTGTGTTCCTAGCGCCTTGGCGTCTATTTCCTTTGTCAAAGAGCACAAATTTCTGTAGCCAGAGCCAAGGACTCTACAGTTAGTCAAAAAATATAATTTTTTATGCGGTAGGTAGAAACATACACTGAGGTGACGAAAGTCGTTGGATACCTTTCAGTATCGTGTCAGACATACTTTTGCGCGTCCTATCGCAGCAGCTCGACATGGTATGGACTCAAGAGGAAGTGAGAAGTGAGACTTTGGAAGTCCCCTGCAGAAATGTTGAGCCATGCTGCCTGTAAAGCCGTGTGTTGTCGATGTAGGATTTTGAGCACGAAATGATCTCTCGACTGTGTCCTATAAGTGTTCGGTGGGTTGCCAGATCATTCACTCGAATTGTCCGGAATGTTTCAGAGACGACTCGCGAAAGATTATGGCTCTGTGACATGGCGAATTGTCACCCATAACAATTCCATCATTGTTTGGAAACATGAAGCACACGAATGGTTACAAACGGTCTCCTAGTAGCCGATCATAATCATTTCCAGTCAATGATCGGTCCAATTGCACCAGAGGACCCAGTCTATTTCATGTAAACGGAGCCCACACCATTATGGAACCACCAACTACTTGCAGTGTGCCTTGTTGGCAACTCAGGTCCATGGTTTCGTGGGGACTGCGCCACACTCCAGTCCCACCATTAAATCTTGCCAACTGCGGTCGGGACTCATCTGACCAGGCCACGGTTCTCCAGGCGTCTAGGGTCCAACCGATATGGTCCCGAGCCCAGGAGAGGCGCTGCAGGCGGCGTCGTCCGGCTAGTAAAGGCACTCGCGTCGGTGCTCTGCCACCATAGCCAAATGACGACTAACTTCGAATCATTATCTTGACTGATACCTTCGTCGTGCGACCCACACTGATGTCTGCGGTTATTTCACGCAGTACTGTTTGTCCGTTAACACTGACAACTCTGCGCAAATGCCGCTGCTCTCGGTCGTTAACTTAAGGCGTCGACCACTGCGTTTTCCGTGGAAAGAGGTATTCCCAGCACACTACCGACTCTGTGGATATCGCAATATTGAACTGACTAAGGATGTCTGAAATGGAATGTCCCATGCGTCTAGCTCCAACCACCATTCGGCTTTCAAACCCCGTTAATTCCTGTCGTGGGGCCATAATCAGGTCGGAAACTTTTTCACGTGAATCACCTGAATAGAAATGACAGCTCCACCAACGCACTACCTTTTTATACTTTGTGTACGCGATAATGTCGCCATCCGTGTTTATGCATATCATAACCCACTTCAGTGTTTTATACGAGGGTCACTCCAAAAGAAATGCACACTATTTTTGTAAAAAAATGCCGGTCGAGGTGGCCGAGCGGTTCTAGGCGCTGCAGTCTGGAACCGCGCGACCGCTACGGTCGCAGGTTCGAATCCTGCCTCGGGCATGGATGTGTGTGATGTCCTTAGGTTAGTTAGGTTTAAGCAGTTCTAAGTTATAGGGGACTGATGACCTCAGAAGTTGAGTCCCATAGTGCTCAGAGCCATTTGAACCATTTTTTTTTGTTGTAAAAATACAGTTTTCATTCAGCATGTGTGAAAGTTTCACAGTGTGTAGATACATCCTTCCCTCTTGTTTTCAAACTTAGTTCAACCTGTTCCCGTGAGTGGCACCGTCACAGCATGTCTTCAAGACATGCTGTCATAGAATTCCTGTGCTGTGAAAACGAGACAGTGGGAAACATCCACAAGAGGTTGAAAAAGGTATAAGGAGATGCTGCTGTCGATCGCAGTACAGTTATTCGGTGGGCAAGCACGTTAGGTGATGAAAGAGGGCACGGCAATATTAAGGATTGTCCTCGCAGCGGCAGGCCTCGTACTGTACAACTCCAGACAATGTGCAGAGAGTTAACGAATTGGTGACGGCTGACAGTCGCATGAAAGCGAACGAATTGTCACGCTACGTTGGCATAGGAGAAGGAAGTGCTTGCAGAATACTGAAAGAGTTGGCATTAAAAAACGTTTGTGCCAGGTGGGTTCCCAGGATGTTGACAGTGGCCCACAAAGAAACAAGAAAACCATATGCACCGAACTTTTGGAACAGCACGAGAATGGAGGAAATGAATTCCTTAAAAGAATTGTGACAGGTGGTCAAACATGGCTCCATCATTTTTCACCAGAGACGAAGAGGCAATCAATGGTGTGCAAATTTACCCAAGGGAAGGAAAAAAAAAATTCAAAACCGCACATTCTGCAGGAAAAGTTATGACTACGGTGTTTTTCGATTCCTAAGGACTCTAGCTTTTGGACATCATGTCAAGTGGAACCACCATAAATTCTGATGCATATGTGACGACACTGAAAAAACTTCAAGCTCGACTGAGTCGTGTTCGACCACATCGGCAAAAGCAGGATGTACGGACAACACTGAAACAACCGCCTTACAGTCCTGTCTGGCTCCATGTGACTATCATCTCTTTGGGAAACAGAAAGACTCTCTTCGTGGAACAAGGTTTGAAGATGAAGACTCCCTTGTGCACACTGCCAAACAGTGGCTCCAACAGGTTGGTCCAGAATTTTACTGTGCTGGTATACGGCTTAAGACAGTTGAGAGAGATGGCAATTATGTGGAGAAATGAAAATATTTTTCCTAAAGGATGTATCTACACACTGTAAAGATTTCAAACACGTAGAATGAAAGATGGATTTAAAAAAAATGTGCATTTCTTTTGGCATATTGTGTTGTGCATGAGAACTGAATATCTTACTTCGTGGCATGGCCAGCATCTATAGCATCTTTTAACAAAGTCAGGTCCGACTGCATGAAGTATCTTATTTTTTTGTGGCGTTAGTAACTGCGTACAGGAGCCGTATGGAGTTACCACCTCATTTTCAGCTTAAATTCATAATGATATTTATTGGATTCACACAGATACAAAATGTACCAGCATTACTTGAAACGTTTTCTTACAAGGAATGTTCAAAATACCTCTCGCTTGCACTACAAAACCAAATGAGTTACAAGCAAGTCCATTGTTGGATGGGGAAGTGGAAACCTCCTGGCAAAACTGGGACTGGGCTCACAGTAATCAAGGTCTCAGGCTTGGTGTAATGAGCAGGGTCCAGAACCAGAATCAGCTCTCCGGGTTGTTTCGTCATCATGTAAGGTGAGTTCTGGTGGAGCTTGCTCCTGCTACGGTCACAGGTTCGATTCCTGCGTCGGGCATGGATGTGTGTGATGTCCTTAGGTTAGTTAGGTTTAAGTAGTTCTAAGTTTTAGGGGACTGATGACCTCAGATGTTAAGTCCCATAGCGCTCAGAACCATTTGAGCCATTTGAGCCGTGCTCCTGCCTAGAAGCGGGTTTACAATGTTCTTCCATCTGCAAGAGCTGCAGCTATGTCAACTGTGAAACCGTGTCAGAAGTCTTATACACACAAAGTGAAGAAGACGCAGCTTTTATGGGAATTATTGAGGAAACAGGCTTCGAAATCAACGAACTGGAAGAAACTGACTCACTATTGAAAGAATAGGTCGATCTGGATTTACTTATCCTGATTTTCCTACCTTTTCAGGTAACACCGAAGAACTTGGCCCAAACCTTCAGAAGTGTCTCATATATCCATCTAATGGTTGAACCACACTGAAAGAAGTATTACACATCCAGAAATGATAATAATAAGTGTTGGTTAATAATAATAAAGCTATCAATTTTTCATTTGGATTGCATGGTTTCTTTATACAAATATAATCAGCCTATTTCTGATAATAATAGTTCAGTTTTTATCGCTGGTTGTTTAATACATATAACATGACGAAGTTTTATAAAATATGTTGATGTGTGACGGCTGAAATGGCCTGGAGCTTAACTTCTGCTACTAATGTACGAATCGCAGCCTATCGATGTTTCAGGAATCACCCGACTGTACAGAATAATTGAGTATCATGAAGTGAGATGTTAGGCTCCAATTTATAACATAACATATATATGTTCGTACTATATACACAAACACTGAAAAGTGTTCAAAAACTAGGTAAGTTGTCATTTTGAACAAAATTTGAAAAACTGGTATTTTTTGACGAACTGCAGCGTTTTTGGTGCTGAGTGCAGAAGAATGTTGTAGTAATCAAATGCGTAATGAATTTTGTGCCCATTTAAAAAGTAAATAAATATCAAAGCTCTAAGAGAACAAAAACTTATTTTTTTCAAAAAGTTGAAAGAAATTTGAGATTTTAAAAGCTTTATGGCTACGAAAAGCTAAGTGGAGATAAATTTAGTTATCAAAACTTAACTATCCAATCTTTTCAACGATATGAACCAGTATATGAACCAATCTAAAAAATAAAACATTCTGCCCCAAATTTTGCAAGGTATATCTACGATTTGACTTGACTTTGAGCTTTTAGAGGTTGGAAGAACTGTTACGATTTAAAAGCATAGACTTCGACGCTATTGCTAACATTTTGCACTTCGTCTTAATTTCTGTTGTCTGCTATTACTATTTCAGATTTTTGCCCGTACCCGTCCATAATATGGTCGTTCAACGTCGCATTAAAACCTGAAATGGGCACCGGTATTCAGTAGTTTGAGCTCTTCTAGGCAGGGTGGAACAATAAAATATGGCCAGTCTTTCAGGGAACACACGTCACAAGTCGACGAACAAATCATGCTACCTAAGACTTGGGCTCGGAAACGCGGTATTTCCACATTTGAGCTCATTTTCAGTTTGGCATTATTTGTTGGATTCTCACAGAAACAGAACTTACCAATATTACTTGAAACGTTTTCTTACAAGAAATGTTCTAAATACCCTCTCGGTTACAATATGAAATTAAAAGTTTTGTTAAAAATGACTTGTTAGCAAAGATACCTGCACCAACTCACCATCGCACTGAATCACCTCATTGATAAATATTGTGTGTCGACGTTTGGATGATTGTCACGACCTCTTGTTCTTCCACCGAGGTTCAACAGAGAAACTTCCCCTGCTTCCTTGGAGAACACTCTACCTGTTCTGTTAGAACACGTGCCTTTACGAGTGCGACAAAGCATGTGCTACACGTAGGATGCCGCTGCACTTGATTTCACCGAGCGAGGTGGCGCAGTGGTTAGCACACTGGACTCGCATTCGGGAGGACGACGGTTCAATCCCGTCTCCGGCCATCCTGATTTAGGTTTTCCGTGATTTCCCTAAATCGTTTCAGGCGAATGCCGAGATGGTTCCTTTGAAAGGGCACGGCCGATTTCCTTCCCAATCCTTCCCTAACCCGAGCTTGCGCTCCGTCTCTAATGACCTCGTTGTCGACGGGACGTTAGACACTAACCATCACCACCACCACCACTTGATTTCAGCGTTAATATTCGAAGGCTTCTAAATAACAGATTTCGTGTCAGAAAGACAGAGGTAGCCCAATTTGTTAGCTTCCACGCTTTCCGAACCTATACCCACTAGACTTATTTGTGGGGGCATTTGAAGCTCTTGTGTACTGAAACCCGGCACAAGTTGTACAGAATCTTTGTGCTCGTACTTTGGAAGGCTGTGAAACAATTCGCAGTACATCAGCGCAATAGGTATTTTATACGGTGGCAGGTTGATGCATGTATCCTTGCTAACGAAAGGGAATTTCATCATTTCATTTAGAAAAGTGTCTTACTTTGTAAACAAGAGGGTATAGGGATCATTTCATGTAAGAAAACGTTTCATGTATTGCTGGTACGTTCTGTTTCTGTGTGTTTCGCATGATCGATGTTATTGTGAAGAGAAGCAGAAAATGAGCTCTGACGTAGATATAAAGCGTTGCCGAGTCTACATCCACGCCGCAATTTTTCCTCTACAAGTTACCTGAAAGTAGGGTCATAGCTTTTTGTTACATCCATTATAGTATTTCCCATACTATGACCTTTCCTTTGGAAGGACGGGACCGATTTCTTTTCGTTCTTACCTCCTATCCGAGGGTTTGCTCTGATGTTGGGACGTCGAATAATGTTCCTCCTTTCGTACTTCAGCTCTGTACAAACATTTGAAAGCGCTCCACTCTGCCTACATGTACGTTCTAATTTCATGTGACATCTCCACTGTAGGGACGAAACAGATGAAGTCTGTATCACACTATGTCGAAGAGTTCCTGGGAATAATATTTTGGAGTTGTACTGTGAAAGTACCACCTGATGAACAGACCCTAACCTGCCAATAACGGATCGCAAGAAATAAATCGAGCTGTCATTTAACACACGGTAAATGAGTTTTGTAATAATTCTGCAACATCTACATGCAGATAATGGAGGAGGCTAATCCTTTCACGTAGAAAATTAATTAAATTGGTAATCTGGTATTCATTCTCCGCTAATACACCAAGCATACCTGCGTATAACACAACATATATTTCCTGTGTTCCCGGAACAATGACAATTCCAATGTTGTGCATAGTTGAACCATTATTCGTTAGGTGCTTCTAAAGATGGTCATAGATAATTAAGCTCTCTGTCAGAAATCAAAGTGATATTTTTCTTAGTTTGAATCCATTTCCACCCACACACTTACACGCACGGTTACTCCGTTATAATTGTTACTTATATTGATTTTTTCATGATGGCGAAGACGTTAAGAAACCGAGTACTGGATACAAAGCGTTGAGAAAACTGGAAGCTCTGAGCTTGTTTATTATGTTTCACGTAACTTTTTGTTACCCTGTCTCATGTGTTTTGCACTTGCGAGACCGTACTAGGTGCAGTTCATTTCCTAATGGTACTCGAAGCACTACTTAGCGACAGCTTATACACAGAGCTCTTCTGTGATGATGTTACAAATTTCCAGTGATGATGGAGAGAGGTAAACGTGTCAGTTTGAGGGACAGGGCTGTCGTCCGGAAAGTACCGAGTCGAAAGTTTTAGGAAAAAATCGTTCTGATACCTCTTATGTTGCAAGCCTTTTGCCTTCCATATTTGGCAGGAGGTGGTGTAGATCAAAAAAAAAAAAAAAAAAAAAAAAAAAAATGTCTACTAGTCATGTGTTCTAAAATGCATACCTTAAGAGTTATGAGCACTTGTTCATCGAGCCCATGTGTACTGGACTTCCTTTCTTATTTTGGTCCATACTATCTGTTCCCAAAATATGAAGAGCAATGAGGTTACAGTAGAAGAGGTGTTTTGCCAAAGGTAGCAGAAAGATATTTGCTTACAAATTTCGACTCGGCAGTTTTCGGATCAGGGTCCCTTGCGTCAAATTGATACATTTACCCGTCTCCATCATCCCTGAAACTTTGTAAGATCTTCGTAGACTCACTGTTGTACGTGACTGTCGTAATCTGAGGGAGCAGACAGCCCCACAAGAGATAAACCGTAATGGCCACAACAAATACACATCAATGCATAAAGCTCTGAATAAATATAGTAGCACAGTCTTATCAGAAAGACTTCCACAACTACCAACGAATTTTTGATCACACGTAAAGGCTGTTAGGGGCATCAAAAGCAGTATCCATACACTCATGGCTGACGAACTACATAGAATGGATTGCAGAAAGTCAAAAACATAAATGTTAAACTCCTTATTCAAATGTCCCTTCACAAAGAAAGATCCCCAGTTTTTTTCTCGCAACACAGAAACGACGAGTGATATAGATACTGTCGTCAAAGAAGTTGATAGATAGTTAAAAAGGTCAGAAATAACTATTTTGCTAACCATGATAGACCGCAGATCACTCAAATAAAATGCGTTACAAATGCTATTTGTTAGTGTGTAAAATATCTACTAGCGGGAAGAGGAAGTTTCAAATATCGGTATTACGTAGCGGTATCACTTTCTAAAGTCAGTGATGATGAGCTTACATCGCTGTCGATGTGCACACACACTTTCGGTCTGTTAGTACACACCCCGCGATCACTGTCTGTATTGAATGTCACTGTATTTGTGTGGAAGACCACTTCATTCGGAAGGAGTATCATACCTCGATTTATAAAGCATGTATAGTTTTTAACATGGATGTCGCCAGCGCCTCTTCTGTGGGCCCTTAAAACCAAGACTGCTGCTATGCAGAGGGACAGTAACATAGTCATTGTGATCGTTTTGTGATAAGTGAAATGTATGTTTGAAGCAGTAGAGTCCGTCCGCGGACATCAATAAATATCGGTCTGATCTTGTCCATGCATCGGGGGCTGGCACAGTGACAAAAGAAAGTCCGCAGCTCGTGGTCGTGCGGTAGCGTTCTCGCTTCCCACGCCCGGGTTCGATTCCCGGCGGGGTGAGGTATTTTCTCTGCCTCGTCATGACTGGGTGTTGTGTGCTGTCCTTAGGTTAGTTAGGTTTAAGTAGTTCTAAGTTCTAGGCGACTGATGACCACCGATGTTAAGTCCCATAGTGCTCAGATCCATTTGAACCATTTTTTGGGCAAGGGAAAAAAAAATAGGAAAATTGTGGTAAGGTATTATGTGATCAAACTGCTTAGGTCCTCGGTCCCTAATCTTACAGACAACGTAGTCTAACTTACGTTAAGGGCGACACACACACACATCCATGCCCGAGGGACGACTCGAACGTCCGACGGGGGGAGCCGCGCCGACCGTGAAAACACGCCTAGTCGGGCGGCTACCCCGCGTGGCAAGATCCAACACAGCGGGTGTTTGCACTTGAGGTCTATTCTCCCCATGTAAATGATCGGTTGGCTGCTTGGTGGCAGTCGCTCCGACCCCTGAGCGTTCGGTATGTTGCGTGTATGGATGCCGGGGGATGGGTGTGCAGCTGCCGGCGAGGTCGGCGCGGGTGGGGGTCTCTCTCGGGCCGCAGGCTGGGCTACCCTGCAGTCGGTGGACGGCGCTCGCTTCGCAACGCGAGTTTGTGCCATGGGTAGGATTATTTTCATCAGAAAACTTTGTTGTGAAGGATCGTGTTTGTGTTCTCAAACGTCGCTGCAGACAAGACCTCATATATATTTAGCACTGAAACCTATTTGTGGCAGAAATTTCATTACTTGATTTGTATAACGTTTGTTGGTGATAATCAAACATTGTAAATATGTTTTATTACGAAGAAGAATCATCGGAAGGTGGAGGTGAGTGTTTTAAGCGATCTATTTCTCTCCTGTAAATTGTTTAACAATTCGACAAGGTAGTTCAAATGGATTATTTCGCTATAGTTCTAATATCGTAATTGCGTCAGTTCTCCGTTTTTCTCCAGCATTAGCCAATAAGAGCACAGTATTCTGAAGAGAGGTGAAAACCTCTGTGTGTTTGGAGACGTTGGTTCACACACACACAGGGAGTGGCCTCTCGAGAGAGGGATAGACAGGAAGTGAGTCCGTATTTTCCCGATCAACAGATAATGGTCGACAGCCGGTCGGTGGCCAGTGGTATACAGTAACGGGATCTGTAAGTAGGATACTGGGTGGTTTTGCCCTCCGCGTCAGCGCCCTGAGGATAGACATACACGCGGGGGAGTCCAAGCAGCGGCTCTACAACGCACTTTATTCCATTCCTTGGTGATTACAGCAACTACCTTATGGGAAGCCTAAGCTATAACAAATTGGATAGCCCTTTTAGGAATTCTGTAGTAGTTTAAAAACCGAATAACGACCACAAATTCCCGACTGATCACTTTTTTGTTTCCGATAGTGGTACTGCGAACACAGACACCAGTCCAAACACTCCGCAGATTGTTTAATGACATAGCATGTAGCTGAGCCGAAATATGAAATTTTCAACTATTACCAACGGAAATGACAACCATCAAATTTACTAACTGTGCTAGTATCCCCCAGCAGGAGGCAAGGGGAAAAGATCCAGTAGGGTCTGAAAACCAGTGCTTGGTTGTAATTACGAGCGGTTTGTTATGATGACGGTATTCCTTACGCCATCGCGATAAAATGAGCAACGCAACTGTTTAAATATTCCATTCTGCCTTGTCAACCTCGAAATGTTTGTATAAACACTATTCCATACGCTACACTAAATTTCTTGATAAATTCTTTAAATAAATAAATAAACTGTATTCCAATTTATGAAGCGCATAAACTGTTTAAGTCAACAATATTGAAGACATTGCCTTGTCTGCCAGAAATTGTTTAAACAATATTCCATACACTGCAATCGATTTCCCGCCAAATGGCCAATAATCTGAGTCTTTATCGCACCAGTGTTTTGGAGGGGGAGGAGAGGGGAAGGGCTGAGGGATTTACAGAGGTGGAGGGTTTAATTAATTGATGGAATTAATTAATTAGTCAATCGGATTTAAAGTGTGGGAGGGGGCTATTCGAATCAACCAGGCTTAGAAGTGAACTTCCGTCTGCAAGTCTGTTTCCAGAGGAGTGGAAGAGGTGGATTTTGAGAGGGAGGATAAGGGGGAGGAGGAGCGGACACTTTTCCATTGGGCATGCCCAGTTGGTCATGTATATATATAAACATGGTTACTGTTCTTTCGGACATGTCTTTTGTGCGGATGCACAAACAGTGCCCTAACTCTTACGGGAATCGGCAACACGCCGCGAGTAACGAGTATAATGGGCAGGAGCACTATGAATATGGTGCGAGACAATAAGCTGGGAATGTGGGTCTCACGGGAGGCGTGCCAGAGACAAGTCCCTGCAGTCGCACTATCCTCTGTGTCCTCGGTGACTCAGATGGATAGATCGTCTGCCACGTAAGCAGGAGATCACGGTTTCGAGTCCCGGTCAGTTCACACATTTTCAACTGTCCCCGTTGACTTATATCAACGCCAGTATGCAGCTAAGGGTATTAATTTCGTTGTAACTTGGTCATGGTCTTGGGCTTGGTTGGCTTCCTGCAAAACTGCTGTCCTTGATGTCTCTCCAGCAATTCTGTCACTGTCTTCTCCAGGCTATCTTAGCATGGACGTACGCTCCACACTTGGCAGCCGCCACAGCATTCTGCGCTCCACGCTGGCTGTAGACACTCCACCGCAGACCCGGACCGCAGACTCGGCACTCGCTTCCGGGAGAAGTATCCGTTCTACTTCGGTCCAGCTGATCAGGGGACTATCAAATCTATTAATCACAGATTTTGATGACTCTTGTGATGCTTGACTGTCTCTCGGTCATGCAACCAGATTGATTGCTCGATGTAGAACAAATTTTCGACGCCGTGACGTGCCATCATCATCAGGTTACTCCTGCCGAGTAGGTGCGTTCATCTCCGGCCCCCTGACGACCGTGTGATGTGCCGATTGCGGTCATAGGGGTAGCGCGAGCTCGGGATTAGAGTGACGCTTCTCAGTCTGCGTTCCGGCGTTGCCGTGCTCAGTGTTCCGTGTCTGCTGCGTTTGGAGAATTTTCAGTGTCGGAGTCCACGCTTGACAATCGTGAAATCCATCGTCCTTCTTGATTAGGTTCTCACATATCCGGATTCCGATAAACTCCTTGTGCATACGGTCCCAATAGTGAGGTGTGTTGCACAGAAATTTTGTACCTTTGTATTTAATTTTGTGTCTGGTTTCAAGGCAATTTGTGGGCTGCTGGACGTTGGTGCGCCGTTCGCGTTCCGTGCTCCTCTCCAAATGTGCGAATTGTTTGTCCGACATATTCATTCCCGCACTCGTATGGAATGTAAACCCTCCCTATTTACGGAGCTCCAGGTTGTCTTTTACGCCCTTAAAAGGCATCTGATCTTTGCTTGTGTGGGCCGTAGACACATCTGATATTTTTTCGTCGTAAAATATTAGCGATTTTTCTAGATACATTGACCACGAATGGGATCTAGGCCATCTTTCTCGGCTGGTCTTCATTGGGTGGTGCTTGTGGTGTTTTTGACTGAAGGCGTTTCGAATCTGGCGATCGCTAAACCGTTTTTCAGGAAGATGTCCCCGAGGCGATCCACTTCTGGTTTTAGGCTTTCTTCGTTGGAGATCACTTTGGCTCTGTGAACTAGCGTGTTTAGCACTCCTTCCCTTTGCTACGGGTGATGGCAGCTATAGACGTGAAGGTATTCGTCTGTGCTGGTGTCCTTCGAAAATTCAAATGGCTGGAAGCACTATGGGACTAAACATCTGAGGTCATCAGTCCTCTAGACTTAGAACAACTTAAACCTTACTAACCCAAGGACTTCACACACATCCATGCCCGAAGCAGGATTCGAACCTGCGACCGCAGCAGCAGCAGCGCGGTTCCGGACTGAAGCACCTAGAACCGCTCGGCTACATCGGGCGGCGGTGTCCTTCGGATAGAAGCTGTGTCCCAGTGTTCCGTACGATTTTACCTGTACCAGAACACCCAAACAGCTGTTCGTTTTGCTCCACCTCCAGGGTGAATTGAATTTGGTTGTGGATGTGGTTCAGGTATTGCAACGAACCTTAAAGCTGATCTTTCCGGTGAGGCAAAGTGAGCAACGCATCGTCAGCCTTACCTGTAAATGCCTGTCTCGGTTTTAATGGTGCTGAGTCTAGTGCCTCGTCCTCAAAGTCTTCCACGTACAGTCTTAGACAATAAAACTGACCGCCGGCCGGCCGCCACAGGGACTAAGTCCGAGTCATTCACTTAAGGTGGCCAATAAAACTGACCGCCCCTGACAACTCTAAGTCCGGCAATCTGCACAATATGGCAACACTGTAAGATGCGGAAGTGTCAGGAGGAAGTGTTATCTACTTCTGAGAACTTGTCGGACTACGTGAGCCCGTGGTCTAGTGGCAAGCGTCGTGCGTTTTAAACTTACAGTCGCCTGTTCGCGTCCAACTGTTTTTTTTTTTTTTTTTTTTTTTTTTTTTTTTTTTTTTTACCGCAGTCGGTGAAAAGTTATGAGTCTGACTGAACATCGAAGATAATTCGCTTAACATTCTACCCACCAGCAATAACAAGTATTCCAGAAACAATTCCGCAGGATAGCTCGTGGCTGCGCCGCGATCATACGAGCTTTCTCTCGAGCGTTTCTTAAAACTAGTCTGGTATAATGATATCGTTGGAACCAGTAGGTTTATACTGACGTAGAATTTGTAAACAACTTTAGCATTGTCAGATCGTTTTAGATATCGTGAAAGAAAATTCTTTTGCTGATTAATTTCTCTTTGATGATTACTGTTGCGTTTAGTAAACTAATGGAAAATCCAATTAAAATATTCACTGTACTAATACAAACTAAATTCAGCTTACTACAGAAACATCACGACGGCAGGCTATCTTAATAAAGCATTAAGTATCTGTAAGACGATTGAGCCTATTTTAAGACGAATTCGTAGGACATTATCGACTTTTGACTTCGAAAAGATCTGCATTTACCTCATTTCCTGTATCATTCGCAATTATTATGAAAATGTGGCATTTCATAGATAAAATTATGTATTCACAACAACAAAAAATATGTCGTCTTTATGAATTTGGCAGTACCGTAAGGTTTTCGCTCTGACACTAAGGGTTACTGAAAGTAGCAAGGCGCATTTTGCTCGAGCGTTGTCTTACGATTCCCTTATTGCGTTTGTATCTGCCTGCTTATAGCTCTGCTACAAAAGAATTAAAAATCTGGCTCTCAGCGAGTCTCGAAAGGCGAACGAAAGCAGCTTGCACCTGGTAGCCAAACATGTTTCTTGGTAACAGGCTACTTCCTAAAGCGGGGAGACATTCTTTTGTGGTTGAATTGTTGGCAAATGTCAGTCAGACGTGTGCCGTTCGTCTAAGCGTTTCGGTGAGTTAATTGTACCAATTATTTTTCTACAGGTTTTTTCTGTTCCAAATAGAGAGTTGAAGTCTCCCATTAGTATTTTCACGTCATCATGGTGAGTTTTGCTCATAGTATTTTCGAGCGTATATCTTTTATAGGGGCTCTGAATGAGCATAGTCATAAGTCGATTGTTGATGGATGCGATATCTTTGACAGAGTTGATGACAGATCTGTGTTCGAGAAATGCAGTGCCGAAGATTGGTACGCCTTTCGCTACCTTTTGTTGTATTTTGCTCTTGAAGATGCCATAGTTTCCGTAATGCAAGTTTTAATTGTCAATTAATCGTGGTTCTTGAAGAGCAATGATGAGAATTTTTTGGCGGACGATTTCTTTTGTGAGATTATTGAGGTTTCTTGTTTGGGTCAATGTATCGATGTTTAGTTTTCAAATGAATGTTTTCTGCTTGTAGGGAAATTTACCAGAGATCTTCGATATTCTCTGCCGTGTTAACCTTGACTCCCCAGAGTGCGAAAATCCAACTGTCGCCTATCGGTGGCCAGGTTGTGTACCACCTGGGGTAAAGTTACCTTTGCTTGCATAGTTCATGTTTTCTTGTGTTTCATTGGTTTGGCCTGGGTGATACCGGGACCAGACAGGACCAGAGGGTGTTGAAGCCTTTGGAAGCAAATATTTTCAGCCAAGCTCATTGAGATAATAGACGGTGATCGGAGTAGCGGTGATTTTCATTCAGATGTGTCTGGATTTAGGGTTCAACGGATTGAGTAGCCGTTCAGGATTGTGTTAGTATTTGGTTCATCCCAAGTATTTGATTTCCTCGGTACCACCCATATGGAGGACGGTTTCCCCTATCGGCCACAGGGGATTATTATTATTATTATTAGTAATATGTCATCAGCAAATCCGATATGGAGTATCTTCCCACCACTGAAATAGATGTGTATTGTTCGATTCAATATTTCCATCATATAAATATGGATTATAATTACGTTACATTGCTGCTAGTCGACATATTTCTCTCTTTCGTAGACATTTGCTAGCTGTTACTCCATCATAGGAATTTATGGGCGCAGCATTGTTGCAATACAGACGTTCAAATTATCCGATTTCTATAATTTCATTTCGATACAAGATCGTCCTAATCGGATTCAGCCAGTCAGTCTTAATTTGGATATGCGACTACGACTCTCATCATATTATAGACTGGGTGAACCACATTCTTAATCGGATTGTTGAATCCAGATCACATATCTATGGCAGGGCCTGAATTCTTAAACACTGTGGAAAATAATAATCCAATGTTATTATTAGAAATACGTTATTTAAATATAAATATATGAACCAATGAGATAACAGTTTATTTACAGGGGCAGAGACCCATCCATCATAGCAGGGCAGTGTGAGATTGGTTTCAGGGCCGGATAAACAGCTGAGGAACTGACTGGTGCATGTGTTGTTCAACACACAGTAGTGTGTGCGCGTGTGTGTGCGCGTGTGTGCGCGTGTGTGCGCGTGAGTGCGCGTGAGTGCGCGTGAGTGCGCGTGAGTGTGTGCGTGTTGTGTGTTTTCGTGTTAACGCAGAGGTAACAAGGTCATTGCCATGTGTCCCTACAAATGCAAGCCACCTTTGGACGAATATAGAAAATGTATGGTGGGAAGTAAACCCTCATGCTACACTGTCGACGACTTAATGAAATCAATTCACCCATGCCCTCGAGAAATCTTACGTAATGATCGTGGGTGGGTTGGATACTAAAAGTATACTCGTCCACAAAAGCCATATGGACAATTATCTGATAATCGGTCAAGCTTTGCTTTGTCGCAGCTCTTCAGCATACAGCAAGTCCATTTACTTTCAGTCCCCTTCTTACAATCCTTGCAATGCAAGGTAATTGAAAAATCTCATCCACTCGACGCCAACTGAGGAACTGACTGGTTCATGTGTTGTTCAACACACAGTAGTTGTCCTCCTCACTGGAATCAATGACTGTGTGTGCGCGTGTGTGTGTGTGTGTCTGTGTGTGTGTGTGTGTGTGTGTGTGTGTGTGTGTGTGTTTTCGTGTTAACGCAAAATCTGAATCAATACTATTAACATTAGAGAGGCAACCAACAATAAATATTGCATCAAATATTACTGTAAAGTATTTTAATGCGATGGGAAGTTACAAACTGAATTTTTACCCATCCCACGTCCTGCGTATTGCGGTAAGTAAGATGTATTAACTGCATAGTATCGTTAGCAGAGACAGTGCGCTCTTGTTGTCGAGGCTCGCGACAAGTGCAGCGATTAGCAGTGCCCAATGCCGCAGCGATTTGTTTATGTTGACTGAGCGTGGACACTGCAGCAGACGCTTCGCCCTAAACAGAAAGAAATCACCTTGGCTCTGACTGCAGTGAGCGGATATCACTGCCTGCGTGTTCTTATAGTAACCAACGTGAGACTCTACTTACAGGTGCCATGGAGCAATTGCAACGGGTATCATGTCATTAGTCATCAGAATATTAACCAGTGATGAAATGTCCACTCTAATTGAATCCCAAGAAAATAGGAACCTTCTCACAACGGAATGTGAGGTGATATCAAAATATATCTAACATACCAAAATTAATTGGTGGGCTTTCATGTATGCAGTAATAGCACACAAAGAAATATTATGTCGTGGAAGCGTATATTTCATTTCCTCTTCTCAATTTAACGCCTTTGTTTTAATATGAAGTGAGAAAATAAACACGAAAAACTAAAGTTCCTGAGAAGCATATAAGTCATTTCCTCTTCTCATATCACAACTTTTGTTTTAGTATGAAGTAAAAAAATGAACAGGTTAGAGTTCTGAAGCATAATATGACACCAGATTCTTATCGTAGGCGCTACCGGAAACGCCAAAAGCAGGGAGCTGTCCATTCTTTTGTCCAACAGTCTGTTTCCTTTCATGTATTACTCCCGCTAGGAGATTCTTAGTTAAGGGGCTCCGGAACGCCCTATACTTGCAATGTTAAAATAACGCTTATAAATTACATCTTTCCTCACAAAGTATTTGAGGTAGGAAGTTGAACTTTTTACAGATTATTTATTGGAATGTGGGCTACAACTTAACACAGGGATTTTACAAAATTTTAGTTCAGTTATTAAAGATGATTTTTTTCAATTGTAATGAAAATTCACAACATTTTTTTGCAATTTTTTGTTTATATATTCAAAAATATACAGTTTTTTGGAAAAAGGCTGTGTTAAATTATGCAGAAGGTACTGTGTAACATTTACTGAAAGTTTGAAACAAATATGTTTGGAAGATCCTTAGAAAACATGTAATTAGTATGAGAAAATAAAAGTTTTGGGAATCGAGCGACAAAGATTGGATTAACTTTTTAGTGCATTCCAGGTCCATAGGATGGATTATCTTCATCCTCTGCAAACTCCTCCTCCAGTTTCCTCTTGTTCCTCCTCCTGTTTACTCTTGCTTGTATTTCTAGACTCTTTACAGCCCTGTCTGCAGCCCGAAGGCGTTCCTTGTCTAAAGCAAGCATCGCTCGTTGTTGTGTTCGTAGATTTTGCTACCATTTTCTTCAGTTGCGGTTACTGCAACACTGTTCCAAAAGGTGGTCATGTATGAACACTTATCACATTTCAGTTGTATTTCACTAGCAAGTCCTACGTGCTTTATTATGGAGAGTTCCAGACCAACTTCACTACAATGAATACATCTTACACAGTTTGAAAAAATTCCTTTGAGAACCGACATCCGACATCCGATTCGCCCATTAAACATTCATAGTTTTCACTCATTGAACCAAGCTTCTTCTGTGAAGTATTTTCTTTCCCACTTTGACTGCTATGGGCAGGTGTACTTGAGAGGTTAGGTTCACTCACTTGGTTATCGTCTTTATTGTTTACAGTAATAACACATACCTTTGGCTTTCCAACATTTCTCCTTTTCTTAAAAGCCTTCAGAGGATTTCTAATAACTATACTTTTACTCATTATTATACATCAACAAAACAGAGACTCAAGAAACAGAATTAATTACGAATATTTTCGAGATAACGACAGAGTAAATAAACATGAAACAATCGACAATCACACCAGCGATATATATTGAACCATCACAGGTTAGCCACAACACATACTTTATCTCACATCACTAAAATGTACCTGATGAACACGGACGTTAATAGTAACACCATTTGACAGCAGTTTAACAGCGCCACAGTGGGTCAAGCCCATGTAGAACACATTTCAAAAAAAATTTAAAAATAGTTGTAGTCTTCGGAATTGAATTAATTATATATCTATTAAAAGGTAATAGTCTGCAGCTTCAGAAGACGCAAAAAAGTAAAAATTGAACTTTTCATGATTTTGAGCCTTTCCGGAGCCCCCTTAAGGACTTGTGGGCACCAAGTTCTTCAGCAGAACAAGCCTTATGTTATAGTGCTAAATACGGTATGGAAAAAATGCAACAAAGACGAGTTCCGCTAGAGCAGTGAGGATATTTGCACATGTGTGTATTCAGCAGTGACTGCCAGCTGCCATAACACTTCACTGAATCCTTGCGGAGGCAACACAACTCTGCGTGCACTTCAGACTTCATTCGGTGAGACGTCAGGAGATGGATGAAAACGTCAAATTAACGTCGCTTTCCGAGTCGTATTCAATCCAGAATGAGGTGTTACTAAGGTAGTTGAGCGTTCTAGCAATTACACTTTTATGATTCCCATATGAGTATTTCGAAAGCCAAAAGAACCCGTTAGTGTGAAATTATCGGGAACTGCATTAATATCAAACTGCCAGAACTTGAGACAATACGTGGACTCTTCTCTTCCCTGGGTGTCCTATTACTGTTATTTTGCATTCTCTCCGTCCTAGTCGTAATGCAAATGGAACTTCAGAGGCGCTTTCCGCTATTCTTGACAAACATCAGCAACCTGTAATCGCTGAGAGTCACAATTGCGTGATGATAATGGTTCAGGTTGTCAGTAGTTGTGGTGGTGTTATGCTGTCAAACTGCTTACAGTAACGTTAATGGTGGCGCACATAATTTAGCGCTGACTACCTACTTAAGTAAAGATAGTGTTGTAGCGTCATCGCTTGTCTTTATTTGGCCTCAGCTTAAGTAATCCGATTCAACTAACATAGTACTCCAATCGCGGGCTCTTAATACAGTATGACAGCAGAGATTATCGTACGGGTATTACATTAATTCCGCAATGAAATGCTTAACAAATCTTACCCTCAGCTATGCAGCTAAAAATGGCTCTGAGCACTATGGGACTCAACTGCTGAAGTCATTAGTCCCCTAGAACTTAGAACTAGTTAAACCTAACTAACCTAAGGACATCACAAACATCCATGCCCGAGGCAGGATTCGAACCTGCGACCGTAGCGGTCTTGCGGTTCCAGACTGCAGCGCCTTTAACCGCACGGCCACTTCGGCCGACAGCTATGCAGCTAGAATGGCTCATTACACAGGTACTCCATGTTGCACTTGGTTAAGTGATCCGTTCGCTGAAATCCTGCTTGTACTGTTCGTAAATACTCGTATACCTCAGAAATGGTTGAAATGGCTCTGAGGACTATGTGACCGTAGCGGTCGCGCGGTTCCCGACTATAGCGCCTGGAACCGCTCGGCCACCCCGGCCTGCATACTTGTATACTGACCATTTGTTATTTGACTAATTACGAACTACAATCTGATTCGCATGTATATGACATGGGTTAGCACCGGCACAAAGGTAAGACTAAGGGTTGGATGCCGTTGAAGTTCTGTTACATTGATGGCAAGACAAATGTTCGCAAATCACCTCTATTGCCTCAAAAAACAATTGCATCTTAAATATCGACGGAGGTTATCAGTCCGCTAGAACTTAACAATTGCATCTTAAATATCGACGGAGGTTATCAGTCCGCTAGAACTTAGAACTACTTAAACTTAACTAACCTAAGGACATCAGACACATCCATGTCCGAGACAGGATTCGAACCTGCGACCGTAGCGGTCGCGCGGTTCCCGACTATAGCGCCTGGAACCGCTCGGCCACCCCGGCCTGCATACTTGTATACTGACCATTTGTTATTTGACTAATTATGAACTACAATCTGATTCGCATGTATATGACATGGGTTAGCGCCGGCACAAAGGTAAGACTAAGGGTTGGATGCCGTTGAAGTTCTGTTACATTGATGGCAAGACAAATGTTCGCAAATCACCTCTATTGCCTCAAAAAACAATTGCATCTTAAATATCGACGGACCGACGTCCTCACTGTCACAGCGCGTTGAAATACAGCAACGACGGCAGATGAAAATTTGTGATCGACTGGGATTCGAACCCAGACCTCCTGCTTCCTAGACAGACGTTCTGATGACGGGACTAATTTTTTTTTTTTAATGTTTGAGAAGACTTTCAACACCAGGTAGGCGGAGGCAAAGAGAGCAGGCCACAATGCCTCTCCCATACCTGCACTGAGCAGCTGCATTATTCCCATGTATTCCATGTTTGCACCCGTATATTCTTTTAAATTGTAGAACAAAACTGAAGTAGTAATTTAGGTAAAATAAATTACAGATTGCCGCCTCCAATGGAGTGCGTTCCTTGTAGAACATAACTTATAACAATGGGAAGGGTGACGGAAAAATCCCTAACAAACATTCATTCAGAAATATATTCACATTTTAATTTATTATGCACTGGATGCATATGAGGTCTGTAAGGAAGCCATATATTTTTCAACAAATAAAAGAAATTTCGGAGCCGGTGAGGTTTGCCAAATTAGAACAGTTCTGATTTTAGATCCAAAGTAAAAGAATATTCCAGGAATAAAAAAAGTGAAAGAATAGTATTCCTCTTCTAGTGAATAAAAGTGCCCACCTCTTTGTAGATAAAAATTTAAAACCATTCCTTATATTTGTTATTCTTCTTCAGCTTGAAATTTTCTACTGCAATATAGAACATGTACTCTACTAAGTTTTGTTTGTTATGACGTAAAACACAAACTGTCCCAGAAGCCACGAATAACTGTTATTCTTTGCGGACGGGTAACATTTCCAGTCGGATTGTAAAGCTTCAGTTATCGCAATTTGACTTTCTGCGGTTCTATTGACAGTGCTAAATTCTTCGTAGTTCAGTTCCAAATTCTGATTCTATTTTCACATGAGAAGATGTGCGCTACAGTTTCTACAAGCCGTCATTTGTCGCCGTATGGAGATGGTCTCAATTTAATTTTACATAATCGTTCCGCTGAGGGTATGGTTTCGTTTACAAAGTCGCACCATACGGCACTTACTCTAGTTGGTATAATTTTATTGTTGATTTTTTTCCAGACGTTCCTCCAGTTTTTTGTAGGTTAAGTTACCGGAATTGGTTTGTGAAGACGATATCTGGTAATATAATCATAAACGGTTCTAGTGTTGGTTTGTGCTCGTGGAAGTCTTACACAGCTCCAAACGCCATAGTACTTTCGGACGTAATCTAGGCTGGCGTGCTACATTAACAGGAGCGTTCCTATCCCCAGGATCTATCGAGAGGAACAGAAGTTTCGTGATGCCTGTCTTAGTGGCGTGTATTAGTTTAAAAGCACGTCTTTAATTCCAAGTCCTCCGTTTTGCCTCTGCAAAGTCACCGTGTCGAAGGATACTTTGATGATATTTTGTTTCCACAGATACCAATAGGCTACAGCTTATATTTTTATGTGCAGTGACCTGCACTATTGGTACGACTGCTCCGACGTAATATATTTTTCTAAGTATGTATGTATTTATAATCTGAACTTTGTGCAGTCGATCTAACGATCGCATGTCATGGTCCTTGAACAAGGTTCTGATGACATTAAGTTTCCGCTCCCAATTGTTCGTGGCCATGTGCTTGGGATTCGCCCTTAACTACAATCCGAGTTGGGGTCTCTCTTCAGTTACATCTAACCAGTGTGCACCTATTGCACTATTGTAAGAACCGAGATGCAGTATTTTGGTATTAAAATTTTGCAAATCCGGGTTCGAATCTGGTCAGGCACAAATTTTCATCTGACGCTGTTGTTCTATTTTAATGCCAAAGACAGCCTGGACATCTGTCCTTCAATCCTTAATTGATTAAGAAGTCTGTCTATTTCGATTCGTAGTGTCTGTTCTTTCGGAAAAGTCCTAAGAACAGACATACACGCACACACACACACACACACACACACACACACACACACACACACACACACATTTATATCATAAGTGCTATTCGGAAAACGTTTGGCAACTCAGTGATAGTGCCGGACTGGAGCTGCATCAACCTACTCATTTCACTAGATATAGTTGTAATTTTCTGAACAATTCCTGTTTAATAAGTGACAGCGACAGTGTCTCTCATCGTTTATTTTGTCGGAAACCTGCTTCTTTCGGCCCCAGGCTATACTATAGCAATGAGTGATTGCTCACATTCTTGATACCTCACTGGACGTGCTACTGCAACTGTAGTCAAAGATTCAAATCCCACTGGAAAAGTATGTTTCAAGTCAGATGGTTTTGCTCCTCCCCTACTGCCATTGAAAACGATCACAACGAAATTAAGTATAGGTATTCTATGAAACACTTGAGTTCATACTGCGGTGCTGTGAAGATGAAAAAGTAGTTTTCACAATTATCAGATGACAGATGGAACTTGTCAGATTCCACTAATTATGACTGCGGAATTAACTGTTGGTTCACAGGCGCTTTTCTGCCGCTTATTGTAAGTGTTATTTGTATGTAGGAGCTGGAAGAATAGAAACATCAAATTTTCGCCTTATGGAATGTTCGAATTCACCGTAAGTCTTCACGTTTCGAGCAAAGGCAGAATATCCGTCAGGAAAGCTGACAACAATAAGCCAGGCCATGCCTGTCTTCTGGTGGATGTGCCAATGACAGTGATTGTACAGCAAAGAGGCATTGCCAACTCAACCACTGGAGAAGCTCCAAAATTGTGAATCGCGTCTGGCGAATACGCTTTTAAGGTTTCGATCCGATTAAGACAGTAAAACACAAATAATTGTCGCAGTTATTATATGACATTTAGATTGCATTCAGCGCATCGATGTATTACAAGTAATTGCACTCTAGCCTCTAAACCTAGTTACAGAAATGCGAATAAGACTCATGGGCATATGATGAGGATCTAGCGGTCCTTGCCACTCGCAACTTCGAAACGAAGCTATAGCCACTTCCGAGGTCACTCACAGAACACATCAGACATAAGGATATCAGTTAATGCTTTTGAGTCAACGAAAGTGGTTTCACATGGGAAATACAACTACTCTCGTCTCTTATGTTGCGATTTATTTGCCATAGCGGCTACTGAGCCAGTAAGTACGTCAAAGACCAGCACCTGGTAACGTGCTTGCCTGTCAGGTGCACGCTGCCTTTGTTCGCCTTTCGACACTCCCTGAATGCAAGATTTTTATTACTTCATACTAAAACAAAAGTTGTGATATGAGAAAAGGAAATGACTTATATGCTTCTCAGGAACTTTAGTTTTTCGTGTTTATTTTCTCACTTCATATTAAAACAAAGGCGTTAAATTGAGAAGAGGAAATGAAATATACGCTTCCAAGACATAATATTTCTTTGTGTGCTATTACTGCATACATGAAAGCCCTGCAATTAATTTTTGTATGTTGGATATATTATGATATCACCTCACATTCCGTTGTGAGAAGGTTCCTATTTTCTTGGGATTCAATTAGAGTGGACATTTCATCACTCGTTAATATTCTGATGACTAATGACATGATACCCGTTCCAATTGCTCCATGGCACCTGTGAGTAGAGTCTCACGTTGGTTACTATAAGAACACGCAGGCAGTGATATCCGCTCACTGCAGTCAGAGCCAAGGTGATTTCTTTCTGTTTAGGGCGAAGCGTCTGCTGCAGTGTCCACGCTCAGTCAACATAAACAAATCGCTGCGGCATAGGGCACTGCTAATCGCTGCACTTGTCGCGAGCCTCGACAACAAGAGCGCACTGTCTCTGCTAACGATACTATGAAGTTAATACATCTTACTTACCGCAATACGCAGGACGTAGGATGGGTAAAAACTCAGTTTGTAACTTCCCATCGCATTAAAATACTTTACAGTCATATTTGATGCAATATTTATTGTTGGTTGTCTCTCTAATGTTAATAGTATTGATTCAGATTGTGCGTTAACACGAAAACACACACACACACACACACACACACACACACACACACACACACACACACACACACACGCACACACAGTCATTGATTGCACAACACATGCACCAGTCAGTTCCTCAGTTGGCGTCGAGTGGATGAGATTTTTCAATTACCTTGCATTGCAAGAATTGTAAGGAGGGGAGTGAAAGTAAATGGACTTGTTGTATGCTGAAGAGCTGCGACAAAGCAAAGCTTGACCGATCATCAAATAATTGTCCACATGGGTTTTGGGGACGAGTATACTTTTAGTAACCAACCCCCCCCCCCCCCCAATCATTACGTAAGATTTCTCGAGGGCGTAGTGGAATTGATTTCATTAAGTCGTCGACAGTGTAGCGTGATGGTTTACTTCCCACCATACGTTTTCTATATTCGTCCAAAGGTCGCTTGCATTTTTAGGGACACATGGCAATGACCTTGTTACCTCTGCCCACATATTCTCTATCTGGTTGATATTCGGTGATCGTGGAACAAACGGCATCAGCTTTATCCTCTCTTGGCCCTGAAACCAATCTCGCACTGCTCTACTATGATGGATGGGTCCCTGCTGCTGTAAATACATTGTTATCTCGTTAGTTCATATATTTATATTTAAATAACTTATTATTATCCACAATGTTTAAGAATTCATTCCCTGTCATAGATAAGTGATCTGGATTCATCAGTCCGATTAAGAATGTGGTTCACCCAGTGTATCATATGATGAGAGTCGTAATCGGATATCCACATTAAGACAGACTGGCTGAATCCGATTAGGACGATCTTGTATCGAAATGAAATTACAGAAATCGGATAATAATCACCGCTACTCCGATCACCGTCTATTATCTCAATGAGCTTGGCTGAAAATATTTGCTTCCAAAGGCTTCAACACCCTCTGGTCCTGTCTGGTCCCGGTATCACCCAGGCCAAACCAATGAAACACAAGAAAACATGAACTATGCAAGCAAAGGTAACTTTACCCCAGGTGGTACACAACCTGGCCACCGATAGGCGACAGTTGGATTTTCGCACTCTGGGGAGTCAAGGTTAGCACGGCAGAGAATATCGAAGATCTCTGGTAAATTTCCCTACAAGCAGAAAACATTCATTTGAAAACTAAACATCGATACATTGACCCAAACAAGAAACCTCAATAATCTCACAAAAGAAATCGTCCGCCAAAAAATTCTCATCATTGCTCTTCAAGAACCACGATTAATTGACAATTAAAACTTGCATTACGGAAACTATGGCATCTTCAAGAGCAAAATACAACAAAAGGTAGCGAAAGGCGTACCAATCTTCGGCACTGCATTTCTCGAACACAGATCTGTCATCAACTCTGTCAAAGATATCGCATCCATCAACAATCGACTTATGACTATGCTCATTCAGAGCCCCTATAAAAGATATACGCTCGAAAATACTATGAGCAAAACTCACCATGATGACGTGAAAATACTAATGGGAGACTTCAACTCTCTATTTGGGACAGAAAAAACCTGTAGAAAAATAATTGGTACAAATTCAACACACCGAAACGCTTAGACGAACGGCACACGTCTGACTGACATTTGCCAACAATTCAACCACAAAAGAATGTCTCCCCGCTTTAGGAAGTAGCCTGTTACCAAGAAACATGTTTGGCTACCAGGTGCAAGCTGCTTTCGTTCGCCTTTCGAGACTCGCTGAGAGCCAGATTTTTAATTCTTTTGTAGCAGAGCTATAAGCAGGCAGATACAAACGCAATAAGGGAATCGTAAGACAACGCTCGAGCAAAATGCGCCTTGCTACTTTCAGTAACCCTTAGTGTCAGAGCGAAAACCTTACGGTACTGCCAAATTCATAATGATGACATATTTTTTGTTGTTGTGAATACATAATTTTATCTATGAAATGCCACATTTTCATAATAATTGCGAATGATACAGGAAATGAGGTAAATGCAGATCTTTTCGAAGTCAAAAGTCGATAATGTCCTGCGAATTCGTCTTAAAATAGGCTCAATCGTCTTACAGATACTTAATGCTTTATTAAGATAGCCTGCCGTCGTGATGTTTCTGTAGTAAGCTGAATTTAATTTGTATTAGTACAGTGAATATTTTAATTGGATTTTCCATTAGTTTACTAAACGCAACAGTAATCATCAAAGAGAAATTAATCAGCAAAAGAATTTTCTTTCACGATATCTAAAACGATCTGACAATGCTAAAGTTGTTTACAAATTCTACGTCAGTAGAAACCTACTGGTTCCAACGATATCATTATACCAGAGTAGTTTTAAGAGTATTTTCGTCTAGAAATGAATTGCGTTGACGGTTGATCGATCAAGAGCGGGAAAGGTAAATCTTTACGAATATATGACGAGAGGGACAAGTGCTTGAGAGAGGACTTCTCTATCAATACAAGTGCTTGAGAGATGACTTTAATTTCAATCTCCTGGATAGTTTTGTTTCTCAAATCAAGAAGTGCGTTATCATACAGTAACACATGTGATGTAGTTGTATTACTCGATTTTCTTACGCTAAGACGGAAAGGTGTCTCAGTTGTTGGCAACAAATTCCAGCTGTGTTGCACACAGACCTTGGGGCAGAATTCGTAGCCCAAAACACACTTTTGGAGCTATCAGATGTAAAATATTATGTTCATACTACTCTTTGCTCGAGTTTGTATCTTTTGGAGGGGCTCAGCCTTTCATCTCTTCTTAGAAAGTTAACGATAAAGGCATCATAACACGTCACCAGTAACAGTACTGCATACGAATGCTCAATGAGCGACCTGATGACGTTCAATAATAGTCACTCCGTTGATTTTTGTTGTTTGGAATTAGAGCATGCAGTATTCCTACACCAGACTTCTGAACTTTGCCTGTTGAATGCAAATGTCGCGTGATGGTAAAATGGTAATCTATCACATATATCAGTAGTCGAGACTCCCTTAATGTGGAAAATCATTCATGCCAGAACGATCTTTGTTGAAACAAGAATATCTTTTCCTGGCGTATTTTTCCCAAAAGCAGTCACTCCACACACAATTCAAATCTTTCTAGCTGCCTCCTCTGCATTCACCCCTCCGTTATACCAAAAGTAAACGTTGTGTTGCAGATGTTACACCTATTTCCACTTGCGACTCAGTTTTACAATGCTTAACTGTAGTTCATGATTTTCAAGTTTGCGAAATCCATTGCTTAGCTGCCAGATGATAACTAGAACTTCAAATTCGAAAATGACAGTTGAGACACACACTGACAGCGTCGCGACGCGTTCACCTGGGCGGCGCCGGATATCAGGCGGCGGGTGGCGTCTGGCCGGTGGCCGGTGGCCGCTGCAGCGCGAGGAAACGCTCAAGAGAAAGCTGGTATGATCGCGGCGCAGCCATGAGCTATCCTGCGGAATTGTTTCTGGAATACTTGTTATTGCTGGTGGGTAGAGTGTTAAGCAAATTATCTTCGATGTTCAGTCAGACTCATAACTTTTCACCGACTGCGGTGAAAAAAAAAAAAAAAAAAATACAGTTGGACGCGAACAGGCGACTATAAGTTTAGAACGCACGATGCTTGCCACTAGACCACGGGCTCACGTAGTCCGACAACGTCTCGGAAGTAGATAACACTTCCTCCTGACACTTCACCGAGCGAGGTGGCGCAGTGGCTAGCACACTGGACTCGCATTCTGGAGGACGACGGTTCAATCCCGCGTCCGGCCATCCTGATTTAGGTTTTCCGTGATTTCCCTAAATCACTCCAGGCAAATGCCGGGATGGTTCCTTTGAAAGGGCACGGCCGACTTCCTTCTCCATCCTTACCTAATCCGATGAGACCGATGACCTCGCTGTTTGGTCTCTTCCCCCAAACCAACCAACCAACCTCCTGACACTTCCGCAGCTTACAGTGTTGCCATATTGTGCAGATTGCCGGACTTAGAGTTGTCAGGGGCGGTCAGTTTTATTGGCCACCTTAAGTGAATGACTCGGACTTAGTCCCTGTGGCGGCCGGCCGGCGGTCAGTTTTATTGTCTAAGACTGTACATATCGGCCACCACAGGTGGCAACGGACTGCCCGTACGCACCCCATCAGTCTGTACATAGTAATGTCCATCGGAACGAAAAAGTGTGGATATGAGCACAGAGATGAGAAGTTTGACGAACGCAAATCCAAATGTCTTTTTAATAAGTTCCAGAGATTCCTTGATTGGAACTCTGCTCAAAAGTGACCCTACGTCTAAACTGACCATGAAGTGAGGTCTGGCCAATCTCAGTTTCCTTCAACTGAGCCGAGTTCTTGATTCCGTACTCACATTCGGCAATCAAACGGTCTCAAAACTAGGATCAAGTGTTTCGAAAGCCAGTACGTTGGCGCTCCTACTGCACTCGCTTTTGGTCTCAGAAGTGTGCCCTCTTTGTGTAACTTCAGAAGCCCGTAGAGCCTAGGCGGTCCAGCAGCAAGTGGCCGAAGTTTCTACCCTGTCTCTTCTGTAAAAGAACTTCGGAGAAATTCAATCGTATTGCGCTGCATCCGGCTGGTTGGATACGTCGTCATCATCTTGTAGCCCGCGTCGTGTGGGAATTTGTACATTTTCTCTTTGTATTTTGCGACTCTCAGTGAGACGGTTATCTTTCCCTTATCCGCTGGGGTGACGGTAGTTTCAGCATCGTCACGCAGAGAAGGCAGCGCGGCTCTTTCCCGTATAATGTTATGCCTCGGCGGCGCGCACCTGGCGAGAGTACGGGACATTTTCCGTCGTATCTCTAGCTGCGACCCCACTGACAGTCTGCTACACTACAGATATATTGACTATACGTTCGTCATTTGGCCTCACGGCAAAGTGTTAGTCCAGTGTGTATTTTAATCCTTACAAAATATAAATTGCATTTTATAAGTAATAAAAATTAGTTGAGGGCGTAAGTTCCACTCTATTATGTTACCGAAAGCAATTACTTTAGATGAAAGTACAGTTTACATGCACAACCATATAATACTATACAATTCTTACTGCTATTTCGTACTCAATAGAACCTTCTTTATCATGATCGTAACATGAGTTTTCTGTCATTCATACACTGAAGCGGCAAAGAAACTGGTATAGCACGCGTATTCAAATACAGAGACATGTAAACCGGCAGAATACGGCGCCGCGGTCGATGACGCATATATAAAACAACACGTATCCGGGGCAGTTTTTGGATCGGTTACTGCTGCTACAATGGTAGGTTTTCAAGATTTAAGTGAGTTTGAACGTGGTATTATAGTTGGCGCACGAGCGATGGCGATGGGACACAGCATCTCTGAGGTAGCGGTGAAGTGAGGGTTTTCCTGTACGACCATTTCACATGTTTACAGTGTATATTAGGAACGTGGTGAAACATAAAATCTCCGACATCGGTGCGGCCGGGAAAGTACCCTGCAAGAGCGGGACCAACGACGACTATAGAGTGTCGTTCAGCGTGAGAGAAGTGCAACCCCTCCGAAAGTTTCTGCAGATTCCATTGCTCGGTCATCAGCAAGTGTCAGCGTGCAAACCATTTAACGGAACATCATCCATATAGACTTCTGGAGCCGAAGGCCCAATCGTGTACCCTTGATGAATACACGACACAGAGCTTTACATCTCGCCTTGGCTCGTCAACACCGACATTGGACTGTTGATGACTAGAAACTTGCTACCTGGTCGGACGAGTCTCGTTTCAAACTGTATCGAGGAGATGGACGTGTACAGGTATAGAGACAACCTCATGAATTCATGGACCCCCCACATGTCAGCATTGGACTAGTCAAGCATATGGAATCTCTGCAATGGTATAGAGCGTGTACAATTGGAGTGATATGGGATCCCTGACACTGATACGTCTGGATACGAGTCTGACAGTTGACACGTACCCATGCTTTCTGATCATCATCCATTGTGTATTCCGACGGAGTTGGGAAATTCCAGCAAGACAATGCAACACCCCACACCTCTAGAATGGCTACGGAGTGGTTTCAGGAACGCTCTTATGAGTTTTAACACTTCCGCTGGCCACCACACTCCCCAGACATGAACATTATTGAGCATATCTGGGATGCCTTGCAAAGTTGTGTTCCGAAGAGATCTCCACCCGTCGTATTCTTACGAATTTACGGATAGCCCTGCACGATTTTTGGTGTCAGTTCCCTCCAGCATTATTTCAGACATTAGTCGAGTCAATGCCACGTCGTGTTGCTGCACTTCTGCGTGGTCAAGGGGCCATACACGATATTAGGCAAGTGTACTAGTTTCTTTGGCTCTTCGGTGTATGGAAGTGCGAAGGTAACTCTTTTACGCTTCACGACTAAACCGATTTTGATGAAATTTGGTATAGAGATAGCTTGAACACAGGCTGTTTTAAGAAGTGATGCAAGATATTTACTGGTTTGAAGAATATAAGGAGAAATATGGAAGAATAACTACTCTTTGAATCTATTATTCACTTTTTGACTTTTGAGCTAGTACGTATTTACGATTATACTTTTATTGTTTGACATGTTCTATATAATAAGATTCAAAGTAATGAATACAATTCTACCACATCCATTAAATATCGTAATATCGTGCGACAGACAGAGAGAGGTCTGCATTTTTACGTCGTGGGAGACTTTTAGTGAGGCTGCAATTGATCGTGATATGCAAGCGTAGCCGCAGGTATTAGGCAGAAACGTGAGTTCGTTATTGCACGCATAAATGATATAGAATTTGGGCTGTATCAAACTAAGAATTATTTATTTTCTTTATTCGTCAGTTTAACACTGTTCAACAACTTTAGGAAATCCATACTTGATTTTGGTACCGTCACCACCATTCATCGTAACAAAACTGCTGATGAGTGTCATCATGTCGTAGTCTTTTGGTTAGCGTTGCTGACCCTTTATCACAGGATATCTGGGTTGGATCCGCTCGGGAATGGATGTGTGTGTTGTCCTCGTCATCATTTTATCAACATAGACGCGATGTCGCCAAACTGGAGTCAAATAAAATGACTGGTTCCAAGCGGGTGAACATTCCAGACAGGTTTTCCTGGCCAATAAACCCATACGCACATCTCATTTCATTTTACAGACTTGCAAGCGCAGCTGCGGTTAACAGCTAGTTATTGATAGGTGTGAAAATTCTTTATGAAAACTAAAAAACTGTTTTCGTAAGCTCGAGGAAGTACTGAAGCGATGTTGGATATGTTTTTCTTTTGCATTTTGTATTATTTTTTTGAGAAATCTGTATTTTCTAGCGCTATATGATAAAAAAAATTTTCCCGTTTTTTCACTGGAACATTCCTCTATTTCACATTACAATTTTACGAATAAAACCAGAATTAAACGTCGACACTTTCAATTTTGTTATAGATAATGTTTATTTTTAGGTGACGAACACAAGGATAACTACGTAGAACAACAATGTTCTGTAGGTTGTGTGGCCGTTTATATAGAATATCCTCATGGAGCTTCTAGACACCTAGCCGCTTCCGATCTCTACGTGAATTTAATAACACACTGATGGCATATGCGAACAAACCGATCGAAATCAGCCAACGTCCGCTAAGTATTCAACACGCAATGTATAGTTAACGTGTTTACGATCTTAGCTCACCAAAGCTACTACGAAAACTAACATAGTCTACCGTAGCCTACGCTATTTTTACAACTCTAGCCACATGTCCTGCAGTGGCCACTCCCTAGTGGTACCAGTACCACATAGCCAAGAAAAGTATCGCTGGCGCTGCGGAACACAGCTCACTATAGGCAATGAATTGTGTTAGCATCAGGCGAACTATTTGTCTGGCGATGAACTGTGTACTAGTACTTGTGGTACAGTGGCTGGGAAGGAAACGAACGACGCTACTTACATACTTAGGACCACTGAAACGGTGATCAGAAAGTCTAACTTTTTACAGTCAATGTTAGTTTTCTTTCAGATTGTTTAATATACGAGAATTCCATTGTCATATCTTGGTCCTTCTAGTTCCACTGTGCACACAAGTGTGAGATGCAGATTTAACTTTGAAACATCCCCTTAGAAAAATTAGTGAATTACTGTGCTGGTAAATCCCTTATATTATTTGATTTTCAAACAGCTGAGCAAAATTGAACGTACTCAGACATTACTCTCTTTATTTATTGTGATCAACACAAAACTGACATACAATATTTTTAGCGCAACGCAGTCTGACTTTTAATAATCCCTACAAAAGAATGGCCCTGACTAACATTAACCTATACCTTTCACAAATCACTTACATCACAAAAATCATCGTTACTCGAACTACTGCAATACGGCGAGCGCCACTAATGCCAGCTAAATAAAAGATTCAAACTACTGAAGGCACTAACTACTGATAGGCATAGTTAGTAAATGAAAGATTTTGATAGAGAACAAACAATGTACTTACCTTAATAGTGTCCAAAAGTCATAATATATATATAGCAGTTCATGACATCCGTTCTTACAAATGTACTGTTTCTGATGGACACACGTCCAGATCATCCGCTCACAAAAATCCGCCATCTCACTTCCCCACATCTAACACTGCTGGCGGCTCACCTCCAACTGCGCAACGCTACGCGCTGTTAACAGCCAACTGCCCAGCACTACAATAGCAAATTTCAACAATGCCACCCAGCTACGGACTGCACACAGCACAGCCAGTGATTTTCACACAGAGCGCTACCTGGCGGTGGCGTTACCAATATAAGAACCTAAACAGCCTACTTACAACTTGTCGGGAAGTTTCGGCTCTGTGTCCATCCTGCTGAGGAGCAAATCAATGCTTATAAATTACAGGCCGGACGGAAGGTACTGAAATATGCACAGTGTACAAAATTAATTATGTTGCAGTTCCTTTTTCGGTGTACTGTTGGCTGTCTGACACAACCAAGTCACAATGCTTCTTACTTGTACAAGCATTTTCTGTCATTTCTCTTTCCTGTTTGGCCTCTGCAACTGTGGCATCCCACTCCTTTTATATCTGTATCCCTTTTGCGCTTTCCTGAAGTTCTCCACACTCTTTGAGGTGTTTTGTTGTAGCGTTACCAATATAAGAACCTAAACAGCCTACTTACAACTTGTTGGGAAGTTTCGGCTCTGTGTCCACTCTGCTGAGGAGCAAATCAGTGCTTATAAATTACATGCAGGACGGAAGGTACTGAAATATACACAGTCTACAAAATTAATTATGTTGCAGTTGATTTTTCAGCGTACGGTTGGTTGTCTGAGACAGACAACCAACTCTCAATTCTCCCTACTCGTGCAAGCATTTTCTGTCATTTCTCTTTCTTGTTTGGCATCTGCAATTGTTGCATCCCACTTCTTTCATATCTGTATCACTTTTGCGGTTTCCTGAAGTTCTCCAAGCTCTGTGAGGTCTTCTGTTATCATCCATATGTCTTATATGGTAATATTCTGCTAGATGCTTCCTTTGTGCCCACTGAACCAAAGTTGCATCCGAGAGTGTACATTCCCACGGCGAATGTCAGTTTGATTAGAACTGTGCTAAGTGTTAGGACACTTCATTATGAGAAACTGAAATAGCTATAAAGCCGACATTTCGACTGCCTTTAGTGAGCCTCCTCTACTTAGTCGCTCTGAAGAGGATCCATCTTAAACGAGGATGTAACGGAGAAGTAAACATTTATTTAAGCAATCATTACAGCCATATTTATTAATGTACAGATCATACATTTTGCATGTGTAAAGTAAAAGACCTGTCTTTTAACGGGAAAATATAATAACACATGCAGGATTAATGTTTTGCCAGAAATTTGAATTTTTATTTCTTATTGTTTTTACTATAAAAAGCCGTAACTCAAATTCTAACCATGCAATTAATCTGAAAATTTTATTGTAGTTTCTTGAGAAGCTTATAAGACCAGTGAACTATACTTATTAATTTATGGTAGAAATTGTGTCATTGATAGAATTTTCAATTTTAAGCATCCAAAATTAAATTTTTTCTGCATATAATCGACTGAAAATAAGAATGCAATTGCAAGATCTCGTATTTCTTAGTTCCAGGGAGACAGAAACACGTTGCGGACAGTTTCTGAAAATTTCATAGCATTAGCCCATGTACTTTTTAAGAAAAGGCTTCTCTTAACGTAAAAAATGTAAAACAGAGAAAATACTTCTCATTCTTCTACATGTAATAAGCTAACCTCAATTTTAAAGTCCTTCATACTGATACTCCTCATCCTGCAGGTTTCTCTTCTCTCCTCTTCGAATCTGCCTGGCCTGTATTTGCAGGTAAGACACTGATCTGTTGGCTTTGTTGACCCTGCTCTTGTCGATGGTGTAAAATGCTTTTCCTGTAAACACACCAGGATCTATACAAACTCTCTAGAGCACTTCAGTTCTGCCATAGTTTCCGTTATTGTAACATAAAACTGCATCGTAGACACCTGCTTTGAGTACTTCAAGTCCACAGAATGTCCTTTTTGAGCATCTAATCCAAATTAAATTATTCAAGGTTTCATTTGCATCTTGTGTCTTTCCATGAAGGCACTTCCTCAATAAACCAGGGTTTGCAAGAAACCTGAATGTGGGCTTCATTGCATTCAGAACAGGTTCTGGAAATGAGTGTTTATGTGGATACGTCTCATTTCTCTTGTTGAACTTTAGGACACAGGTTGTGCATTGGTGTTTGGTCAGTGGATATTTGGTGGAAAGAAAGTTGCCCACGCAGAACGCCTCATTGCCTCTAAACTATGTGTGTTTCTCTTGATAGCTCTCCCACATAAGTGAAGAAAATCAGTTTTTTTCAGAGTAAGCCTGACTTTTCTTCCTAAGCAAGCATACGGCCAAGCCTATTTTGGATGTGGCCAGCAGATTCTAACATTTTATTGTTGTATTGTACGGATTTTTATCTGTTACAGCTTTGAAAGGCGTTTCCATCACCAAGGTATTTAGTATATATAACACCATACTGGTCCTCAGATCTGGAGAATATCCTCACAACTGCAGCAGCCCCCATGCTCCCACTTGAGCCACTATAACGTTTAGAGCATGTTACTGCTTGCTTTTCTTGCCAAAATTTCTCATTGTCTTCATTGTTGGACATTGTCCTTGTTGCACACTGGTGGCAGTATTTAGACATAATTTCTACATCTAAAACTTTATCTGAGTTAATACCAATAACAGATGCAACTTCATACAGAGATGTGTGACCCCTTTTCATCCAGGTCCCATATACAGACACACACAAGTCAGTAACATTTGTAGGAGATTCACTAACACGAACATCTACCCAAGGATCTATTTCTTTTCGGTATATTTCCATCAATTCCTCCACTGCTTTCTTCATAGAAACCTTAGCAGTATCGCATACAACATCAGAAATTTATTTATTTTGTCAAACCTTGCACAAGGTGGAGGCATGTTCAGAAAACCACACAATAAATTACCTCCTGCCCTGCCTTGTTCAAGGCATCTCAAAGCATGTGGTAACCTGCATTGCTTTCATAGGTACCAGTGTCAGTTTTCTTTGAAGGAAAATGAAAATTCATAGCCACACGAATTACAAATTAATTTAAAATCACGAGCTATTCCCACTCTTTTTACTTCAACAACCATCATGCATACTTTTACAGCTAACACACGAACACGAAAAGTTTATAGCCTGGTAGAGAAACTCTAAATCAGTAAGTCTGAATCCACTGGAATCCATATCAACAACATTCACGCAACTGTGCAGTTCTTCTGTCCGAAGCTTCGATGCTGAAGCTAAGAGCTTGTGCCCGTCATTTTGAGCTGCTTCCTCTTACTTGTTGGTAAACCGCTTTTCATGAAACCTCTGTTTCCTAAAAACAGTTTTTCCACCACCCATTATATATAAATCTTGATTTCCACGTAAAGGTTTGTGAATTCAATCTTCCCCCTACTAACATACGTTAGTATTGTCAAAACATAAATAAACCACATGTAAGAAAGTTTTTAGGCAAAGATATAGTTGGCAGTCAGAGATATGGATGTCAGCCAAAGATATCGAAAGAAAATAGCGTTTACACCGACAAAAATTCCGCTGAAGAAAGCAGTTTCCCAGATGTCAGATAAGGTGGGACTGGCCGCCAGTGCAGAGTTAATCAGTTTAACAATTTAAATGCATTTCTGAAGCTGCTATCACGATAAAATTCACAAACAACATAGATTAAACTGTTTAGATCAAGAAAATAATATTTTTGAAAAATAGGTTTTTTGGGCCAAAATCCTTTACATCCCCATTAAGACAGACTAAATGTAGGCTTATTGTTAATTTAGTGTTTCATAATGACGTGATTAAACACCTAAAAATATTTGGTGTCTATTCCAAACGGTCGCAAGATTTTTCGTTCTTTGCCGTTTCTGTCAGCGTGTTGTGCAACTTATTAAGCACAAAATCATTTTGCTAGATTGTTGCAATGTTCGGGTGTGCTGCATCAAGTACTGAAGCAAGTATCACGTAAGCCTAAAAGTTTAATGAGTAGTTTCGAAAAACAAGAAAATTATATATGGTTAAGACAAGCAGTCAGCAAGGGCTTCTCTTGAAATCTAACCTAATATGCAGTATTACACAAAAAAAGATTTAGTGGTTCATCAATAGGAGATGCTGATAGCCGTGCTGTGCGTCTACTGCGTTTGCTGTTCTATTGCAGATAGAATTTATCAGACCAGATCTATGAGTATAGATGAAAAACAGATGGGCTATGTTCTCACGTTTCAACGAATTGCAGTTTGTATGCAGTTATCATACAAAGTACGACTTATGCAACTTCTCGAAAGTGGTACGTGAGTACAATTAATTATAGCGAGACAAAAGGCACGGCTCACACGATTTCCGGCCGGTAGTCTCAGATCTTCAAGACGGTGGCGCCTCTTTCGCTGCCACAGCTCCTCTCCTCTTTAGAGGGCGAATTAGCTTCCCCTGCCTCCCCTGCGAGTGTCACCCATAATTCCCTGACTCTTGCTCCTACCTCCGACCGCTTCAGCGCTGGCTCCTTCTCGGGAAGACCCTCTTAATGTCGCCCCTACGTCTAGTTGCGTCGCCCCCGTGCCCCGCGCATCTAAATCTCCAGAACCCCTCGCCCCTCGTCGCCGCATTTCCCCCCACTCCTCCCACTCTCGCCTCCCCTCTTCCGTGCTTTCACGCCGCCCTGCAAC
This sequence comes from Schistocerca piceifrons, assembly GCF_021461385.2. Taxonomy (NCBI): domain Eukaryota; kingdom Metazoa; phylum Arthropoda; class Insecta; order Orthoptera; family Acrididae; genus Schistocerca; species Schistocerca piceifrons. The sequence continues at coordinate 522,710,260 of NC_060143.1, forward strand.
AACACCGCGCTACCCCTCCTTCGCTCTTTCCTCTCCCACTTACAATTCCAGCGCCCTGCCTCCTCAAGCGAAAACTCTTATTAATTCCGAGGCGCGCCGAGGGGTCACTGGCGGAGCTGCTGGCCCCTGTGAACTCTGCGGGGCTTCCCCACCCGACTAGAGCTGGTGACGTCACGGGTGAGAATAATAAGATCGCTGACGACGATGCCTTACTGTTCCGCTCTGTGAGGGATTGCGCTGTTTAACGGGAGTACTTCAGGCAGATTAAGCAGAGATAGACTCTCTTCCTGCCACTCCGAAGGGATGGCGTGGGCTGGAGGGGGGCGGGGGGGGGGGGGGGAGAGGCGGTTAAATAGGAATTTTAGAACTGAGACGTCACCCACGGAGAGTACTTGACATTAAGCGAATGAAGGCTAGCAGTGAGAACTTGTCAGTGCTCGGAGTAAACTGGCTGCCGTATAGCGCTGTGCTCTTCCCAAACGACATCTCACGACTCATTATTACACAGACAGTAACAAAAGCTCATGGCAAAACTTTCATTAAACGTGCATCACACATAATGAAATAAAATCTGTTATATGGACGTTGGTTCAGAAACGCTTTATTTCCGTGTTAGAGTACCTTTTCTGTTTCTCTTCATCATCACATTATCGATGGGAAAAACGCAGAAACAGAATATTTCTGGATTTAAAAAATTTTCTTGAAATGTTATAACATCCACGATATATACATATATATATCGTGGATGTTATAACATTTCAACATTACATTATATATACATATATATATCGTGGATGTTATAACATTTCAAGAAAATTTTTTTAATCCAGAAATATGTATAATCCAGAAATATATATAACCCAGAAAATATATATATATATATATGTATATATATATATAAAATGGTTCAAATGGCTCTGAGCACTATGGCACTTAACATCGTAGGTCATCAGTCCCCTAGAACTTCTACTTAAACCTAACTAACCTTAACTAACCTAAGGACATTACACACATCCATGCCCGAGGCAGGATTCGAACCTGCGACCGTAGCGGTCGCGCGGTTCCAGACTGAAGCGCCTAGAACCGCTCGGCCACATCGGCCGGCTATACTTTTTTATGTATTTTTCTATTACTAGTGGAATATGAAGGTGTGGAAAATTACGTAACTCAATAATATTCATTCAGTTATGGAATTATTTCTGAAAAAGGTGGTAATTAAGTAAAACAGAGATAAGTCTCACATTCTTTGTTTATCTATGTCATTCTTTTGTTTTGTTTTGTACCCTTTTGTCGTCTTCTTCTGATGTACGTCGCCGACGCAAGACGCGAATCGATTTGAGGTCTGTTGAATGAAAAACATTGAATGTAAAATATTGTACTTTTATGTTCATTTGCTGGCAAAAAAACAAATAGAGCCGAATGCGTTAAAACTATTTATGATTAATTATTGAAAAATCACTTCCTCTTTGAATTATAATTTTGTATTAATTGTTTTATCATAGCTCCAAGAAGCGCAGCCATTGTTAGTTGCGATTATATAGCAACTTCGTCTGTACTTCTAGTTGAAAATAGCTTGAGTTTGTGTTAAACTAATTTGCAAACCAATTTAATATTTTTTTTTATTGGTGGCATCAATTTAAATGATTAATTATTTATTGAGCAAAGGAAAATCTTAATTAAAAAAGAAATCCTCTATCTTTTGTCAGCAGCCATCTTAACTTTTATCACAGCGGCAAATTTAAATTACTTGAAACTGCAAAAAATATTCCGATGTGTAAGAAACAAATGTGCACCGGTGGAACTGAACACTATTTATAAAAGAAAAAATTAATTGAATGAGACCACTTTTTCTAAGAACAGTGCTGATTGTATTTATTGTTGAACAAGATTTCATTGCTGATGTATGAGGCCAAAATTAAACTACGCACGAATCACGGAGAAAAATAGTTCTTATAGCATACGTCAGTGTTGTGTGCAGGTGATATTCCGTGGTTCTTTTTCATGATCAATTTGCTAAGAATAATTAAATCCATCGAAGACAAAAATTATAAAAGCTCTGATGTACGATCTGTAATTCTAGTGATATGAACACAACTTACAGTCAACATTATTACACTACGTCACGTGGAATTCTTGTGCAATTTGAACAAAATAATTATCCAGGAGAAGTTGTAGTATGAATAATGCATTATACGAGGTGCAGCTAGAAAAAAACGGACTGATGCTGGAAAAAACATTTATTTACAATTTCATGTTATCTCCTTCAATGTACTCTCCTCCTCGGTCTCTACACCGCTCCATACGAATTTTCCACTGTTCATAGCAATGCTGCAGATCATTTTCGGTAAGTCCATACATTACTTCCGTCGCTTTTTCTTTTACTGCTTCAACAGTCTCAAATCTAGTTCCTTTCAAAGCTGACTTGACCATAGGGAAAAGAAAAAAGTCACAGGGGGCCAAATCAGGTGAGTAGGGTGGATGATCTAAGATGGGAATGTTGTGTTTTGCCAAAAACGTCTTCACTGACAACGCACTGTGAGCTGGGGCATTGTCTTGGTGAAGGAGCCATGACTTTTTTCTCCACAAATCGTTCCGTTTTCTCCGTACTCGCTCACGTAGGGTAGCCAGGACGCTAATGTAGTAATGCTGATTCACTGTTTGTCCCTCTGCTCCCCAATCAATGTGCACAATCCCTTTGATGTCAAAAAAAAAAAAATACAATCATCATTGCCTTGAATTTCGATTTTGACATTCGTGCTTTTTTTTTGTCGTGGAGAACCCGGAGTTTTCCAATGCATCGATTTTGTAAGAAGGTGTGATCACTTTCAATGTTTTCCAGGATGTCAGAACAAATCATTCTTCGGCGTTCCTTCTGTTCAGTTGTGAGACACTTTGGAACCATTTTTGAACACACTTTGTTCATGTTGAAACTTTCATGAAGAATCTGCCTAGCACTTTCCTTGTCAACTCCTGTTAACTCAGACACTGCTCTGATTGTTAAATGGCGATCTTGTCGAACAAGTTTACCGATCTTTTCAATGTTTGCATCAGTTTTTGCTGACAATGGTCTGCCAGTGCGAGTGTCATCACTGGTGTCATCGCGGCCATCTTTAAATCGTTTAAACCACTCAAACACTTGTGTTCGCGATAAACAATCATAGCCGTACACTTGTTGTAACATTACAAACGTTTCACTTGCAGATTTTCCTAGTTTGAAACAAAATTTGATGTTAACACGCTGTTCTTTCTGTACACTCAACAATTTTCGACGCACAGACAAAACGTCAACTACTTAAAACAGACGCCACGGGCCGACTGAGTGCAGGAGGCAGATGAAACTCGAGCAGTAAGCGGAGCGAGAGTCACGTGACAGGCCACGCGACTTTCAGCCTTATTGCATTCGTTTTATTGTTTCACCAGTACTAGTCCGTTTTTTTCTAGCCACACCTCGTACATGTGTATAATATTGTCAGTATCATTTACAAATTCAAATCAATGCAACTGTTAAATAACAGAGTGAATTCAAACCGCAGAATACCATAGAGTATCATATCATCCATATTCATTGCATTTGTCCATGTTGATGATACACAAAAACCGCCACACTTGTTCAATATCCCCACTTGGTCACGTTTGGTTAGAGTGTGGAACAAGTTGTAATTCTGAGGTTCCCCGCCAGTGTTTGTTGTTTCGATTGAAAGAAGCCAATGTTACCAAGTGAGTCACTTCAGTTCTTGTCACACGACAAACCTCATTGCTCTCCTAGGATCAGGCACATATAGACTGACAATTATTGAACTATATGAAATATCGTCGCCCTAACGTCTGAACGGTTTGCGTTAGGGCGCTTGAACTGCGAGGTTCGCTGCGGGACATATTAGGAATTAGTGTGCCTATGCGCACTCGTGTTGTTGTTGTTGTCGTCCACTTTAATTTGGATGGGTTCATCAAAAAGCAAAATTGCCATGTTTGGGAGACTGAAAACCCGCATTTCGCGATCGAAAATCTCTTCACTCTCAACGGATGACTGAGTGGTGTGCTACGACCAGCCACAAAATGATCGGTACGATATTCCTTGATGGCACGGTGACTATTGAACGGTACACGAAGGTTTTGGAAGATGGTTTAATCCCCATTATCCATAGTGACTCTGATTTCGACAAGATGTGGTTCATGCAAGACGGAGCTCGACCCGACGTCCTGGAGGAGCAATTTGGGGACCGCATTCTGACTCTGGGGTACACAGAAGCCACTGGTATGGGACTCGATTGCCCGCCATATTCTCCTGATCTGATCACATGTGCCTCCTTTTTATGGAGCTATAGTAAAGATAAATTGTGCAGCATTAACCCAGAAACCATTGCTTAGTTGAAAACAGCCATTCAGGAAGTCACCGACAGCATCGAGGTTCCCACTCTTCAATGGGTCATGGAGAATTTCGCTATTCGTCTGCGCCACATCGTGGCCAATGATGGCAGACATAGCGAACATACCATAACCTAAATCTGAATATCTGTAGTGAGGTTGAATAGTGTGCAAGCCGTAGTTTGTAACTAATTTACTTTTTTGTTCATATAGTCCAACAGTTGTCATCCTGTAGCATCAACTGTTTAGCGTTCATCACGGTCTTGGTCTCCTGTACAGCGCAATGGACCAATGCAAAATCGACAGAAGTAAAGGTATTTTCCGGAGTACCACAAGGAAGTGTCATAGGACGGTTATTGTTTACAGTATATACATTCATGATCTAGTAGAAAGCAACGGATGCTCTTTAAGACTGTTCGCAGATGATGCTGTGGCCCATAACAGAGTATCAACGCCAGAAAACGGTACAAACTTGCAGAATGACCTGCAGAGGATTGTTGAATGGTGCAGAACCTGGCAGTTGACCCTGAACGTAAATAAATGTAACGTATTGCACACACGCAGGAAAAGGAATCCGCTACTTTAGAACTACACTATTGATGAGAAGCTGCCGTAAACAGTCTCTTCTGTTAAATATCAAGGTATAACTATCCAGAGCGACCTTAAATGGAATGACCACATTAGACAAATAACAGCAAAAGTAAATGCCGCGCTGAGATTCGAAGGAAGGATATTAAGGAAATGGGATATGTGCACGGAGGAAGTAGTTTATAAGGCGCTTGTTTGACCGAATCTTAAGATAGATAACAGCCAACGAAAAGAGGCGCGCTTCGTCACGAGATCTTATATCCAGTGCGAGAGCGTTGCGGAAATGCTCAACAAACACTATTGGCAAACATTACAAGAGAGACTTACTAATGAAATTTCATGAGAATACTTTCCGGGATGAGCCTGAATACATATTACTTCCTCCCACATCCATCTCGCGTTGTGACCACGTCTAGGATATTCGAGAAATTAAAGCCAACACAGAGGCTTACCAACTTATTCTTCCCAGACGCCATTCCGGATTGGAACTGGGTAGGGGAAACAGTTTGTGTTACCTCCACCAACCATTAGGTAGCTTGTCGAGTATAATGTAAACGTAGATGCTATGTCTGTTCCACGTGTGCAAGTATTACCAGCAGCTGATTTTCCAGCACGCTTACACTTTGGCGAATGGTTTATTCAACAATGTTACAGTGCCCACTTTAGAGCAAATCAGAACGTATTGGTTTTTTGAGAATCCCCACAAAATTTTGCAATCATGTCATCAACAGCCCGCATCTCGTGGTCGTGCGGTAGCGTTCTCGCTTCCCACGCCCGGGTTCCCGGGTTCGATTCCCGGCGGGGTCAGGGATTTTCTCTGCCTCGTGATGGCTGGGTGTTGTGTGCTGTCCTTAGGTTAGTTAGGTTTAAGTAGTTCTAAGTTCTAGGGGACTGATGACCATAGATGTTAAGTCCCATAGTGCTCAGAGCCATTTGAACCATTTTTTGTCATCAACAAAGATCTACTGGCAACGTTTTTACCGGCGTTATAGGTGACTGTTTTGTTGAGTCCTCAAGTTCTTACACACAGACTCAACGGGGAAACTCATCATGCTTTCTTAATGAGCACTCTGCCTGTTCTGTTAAAAGACATGCCTTTACAAATGCGACAAATGTGCACGACAGAGCTACTCATTTCAGTGTTAGTGTTCGTAGGCTTCTAAACAAACGACTCCGTTCCATATGGGTAGGTAGAGATAGATCACTTCCTTAACCTCCACGCCCTACGGACATAGGCCCAACAGACATTTATTTTTGGTGGCATATGAAAGCTCTTCTGTACGGATCCCCAGTATAAGGTGTAGGGAGCTTCCCGTATTGTGGAAGGCAGTTCTCCAGGGTACATCATCATGCTGTGGGCGGGTTGTATCGTATCTAAGGGAGTGCGTTTTGAACATTTCATTTAGTGTTCCATACTGTGTTGATATGTTCTTTTCCTGTGAGTTTCCCATGATTAATCTGTTGAAGAGTTGTGGAAACTGAGCTCTAACTTGGAAATAAAGCGCTTCGGGGCTGATGTCTATATAACATATTTTCCTCCTTCAAGTTTGAGGATTGTTTCCAGAAAGTTTGGCCATTCCTTTTTGGTACCCTCTTTTTCTGGTGAGGATTACAATTGATGAACCCTATTAGTAATGAAGGAATACTGTCAAAGGGTTTCTTACTTTTTTATGGAAACAATGAAGACATCGTTTGTTTCATCCAAGGAAGGGAAGTCTTATAACACTGATACTAGGTCCTTCTCCCATTCTTAGAGTATTCATTTGTAGAGACTGGAGAAAAGAAATACTGATACACAGAGTGCATTAGATATCTCTCAACAAAATTTCGGAAGTTGTTCGTGGCTATTTTCTGAGTACATGTAGCCTGTAGATTTCTGAATAAGTGGCTGACAGAAAAGTGATTGACTGAATGCTGATTGTTTTTATCAATTCAGAATTACGCGTTTCGGCGCTCGCCATCATCAGATATCTGTTAAAATAGAATAAGTCGCTTGATTACACATTAAATAATAACGAGTTACAGATCCAACATCGGTATACATTAAATCATTGGACGACACATACCGTGAAACCGATAGCAACCAGCAGACGTTGTAGTTACATGTACCCGTGGTCACAATAGTTACGTGTTGTAAAGATAACGAAACTGAGCAGACTGATACATAATTACTGGCCATCGTATGAGTTAAAAATTTTGAACACCAGATAGCGTTGCAAGAGTGGCTTTCGCGCCATCATATGAAATTAAACCAAAAGAAATATAACGAAAAGTGTAATAACAGTAATAAAACTTTACTGAAGATATGTGTAATGTAAAGAAAATTACATAATGAACTACACGGCATTTTCACTGTGACTATTGACTAGGATTCAGGTGTTCGACCCTAAATGTCACTGCCGATAAAGTATGGCGCTCCAGAGAGACATAGTTGTAATTATTGGTATATACAGATAAAAGACGTACAAAAATGACAACGACCTCAAATAAAATAAGCTTGGTGTAGATACCGAGCGCAAAACAAATAACCCGAACAGTACATTTCCCTGATTGTTCCAAGTCAAAAGTAGCGTACGGAATGGCTAAAACAGCTTTATGCACTGTATGGTGTAAATACGAGGGTTGTCCTGAAAGTAAGTTCCGATCGGTCGCGAATGGAAACCACAGTGAAAACCAGAAACGTTCTATTTGGAACAGTTAGGTACACCTTCAACCTACTTCACTACATAGTCTCCGCTCCAACTTAGAGTGTTGTCGTAGTGTTTGTTGTATCAACTTTCCAATAACCTCGTCATAGAAAGCAGCCGCCTGTGCTTTCGGCCAGTTATCTGCACTGGCCTGCAGCTCGTTATTTGTAGAAAAATTTTGTCTTCATAGCCAGCGGTTCTTGTGAGCAGAGTTGAGACTCAGGGGGACCAATTACGGACTGTATTGTGGGTGATCAAACACTTCTCATCGGTTACGCTGCAGGAGCGTCTTCATTGCCCCTGCAGTGTGCGGCCGAGAATTGGCGTGAAGAAGGAACTGCTCGGCAGTTGTTTTATGTGGGCTGCACGACACAGGCGAAATCTGTAACCAGGCGTTCATATTCGGCGGGAGACGCTATTGCCTACGTATCTTTACGTGGAACTTACTTTCTAGACAACCCTCGTAGTTACAAGAAACTACGTACCTAGTGCCGACATGTAAACATAATGAAACAATATAAGTCTCTACATTTCTGAATTATGAGTTGCGCATATAACACTAAAACAGATAATCCATTGCGTAGCGCACATGCACTAATAAGACAATACATTATGACCACTGCCCACACCGAGGTTGGCGTTGCGGGAACGTGGCACGGCAAGGAAAGTACATGAGTGGAACAAAGACGGATGGGGAATTGTTCTAGCGACGACACGGGAAGCAAATGGGGAAATCTTCTGTCATAAGCGACTTTGAAAATGTTGATATTAATAGCCTGTGAACGAATATGTCGGAAATGGCGTAGTCGGCGGAAGTTCCACGTGCTGCTGAAGTGAGCATACATGGAAATTGGTAGAACGACAACGAAATCGCCAATCGGCTATAAGTGGTTGGACGTCCTCGACTCTTCCAAGAACTTGGAATTCGCAGGATTGCCTGTTCAGTAAAGCAGGAGAGGTACCTTTCACAGATCGGTGAAAGCTCCTCCGAAAAGCACAGTGCTAGAGCAGAGCAATCTTCCAAATTGGACCGTGGATCAATTGAAACGCATTGACTCGTTGGATGAATCATGTTTTTGCTACATCAGATCGATGGTCGTCTAGAGAAACGCCGTCATCATGACGAGCGGTCTTTCGAAACGTGCATCGCGCCAAGGACTCAGGCTACAGGGAGTAGTAATGCTATGAGAGACATTCTGCTGCGCTCGCATGCCATCTATGGTATTAATCGAAGACACGCTGATAGCTGCGGACCACCCGCTTCGTTTCATGCTTAAGGGGGGACGTTGATGAAAAACACTATTTCAGAAATGCACCAAATCCACAGTATTGGAGATATGTCAATGAAATTTTGTACTACGCTTTTCATGCAAGTAACACATTTACATATTAAAATCCTTTGCTTATATACACTCAACTTTTTTAAATGAAATCTGAAGTTTTATTTTCAAAAAATAATGTATGTTCCTTTTTCTCACAAAGTATTCAGGAGATTTCTATAAAAATTTCTCTGTTTAATCTATTTATATGTTGTAAGGTGTATATGTTGTAATAGGTCAAATAGGAGAATTTTTATAACTTTTTAGTTATAATCCCAAAAGTACAATTTTAAATTCATGCAAAATTCCAAGCACTTTGCCCCAGTCTCATCTTGCAATCATAATTTCAAAATTTGCTCTTGAGAAAACCTTTATTAAGTTTACAGAAATATGTATGCAAAATTTCATAGTTCTAGCATTCATAGAATCTGCGGAAAAGTTACATAAACTTTAAAAAACAAACTTTTCAGGAAATGCAATTTAAAGTTCAACCTAACTTTTTTTCCTTATGTCACTTCTTCAGAAGTCACCACATTTGTACTCCGGGTCGTCTTTTCCTTCAAAGTTTCTCTTCTGGTTTCTTGTTGTCTGTCTTCTTTCCTTTACCAAGTCTTCAACTGACTAACTGCATCGTAAGTTGCAAATTCTGACAACTGTAGCAAATGCAAATACGTTTTTAGGGCATCGTTTCCATTATAGTGAATTTAGAGATTCATTTTGATTTTGGGTTTTGCCATGAATACAATTTCTGAGAAGTGCAGGATCGGCCAAAGATGATCTATAAAACCAAAGAGTTTGTATCACGGCCTTCTAGATGTACCCCACACAAGTTTGGTTGAAAGTAATACACAGAATCGTTATTCGCTGAGCTGGTATTGAAGTACTGCTTCAGTGGCAGGGAGGCCGCGTCACACTTTTGATTAATTTTCAGGTACTTTGGATGTTATTTCAACATTGAAACTTTGGGAACTTATTGTCCATGAGCTGTACTTGCAAATGAAAAATAATCGAAAATTGACATTTTTGTTCAATTTCATCAACGTCTCTCCTTAATGTCTTCGCCGACGGTGATGTTTTCTTTGAACAGGATAACTGTCCGTGTCTCAAAGCTAGAACAGTGGTACAGTGTTCTGAGAAACATGATAATGAATTGACGTTGATATCTTGGCCACCAAATTTGCCTTTGTGAATTAAATGGAACCCATCTGGGTCGGTATCAGGCGGCACCGCCGCGACCACAAATCAGCAGCTCGTTGTTTACTGAAATTACGTGACTTATGCGTACAAATCTGGTGCCACATACCTCCAAAAGCTACCAGCAAACTGTCGGTTCCATGACACGTAGCATAGATGGTTTATTACGTTCCAGAGATAGCCCAGAAAGGTATTAGGCAAGTGGTCATAATGTCTTAGTTCGTCAGTGTACTTAAAAATGGATTAAATATGTAGTGCCGAATCATTAGCACAAAACAAAACAATACAATTCTCTGTCTGTTGAAAATGACAAGTAGTGTATATAAGCGTTACAATAGCTTCATGTATTGGGTGACGTAAATACTTAGAAGGGAATAAACAGCTGCTGCCGACATATTGGCATAACAAAAGAATACACTTCTTTATCTGTAAAAATTGAAAACTAGCACGTATACGCGTTAAAACAATGACGCGCAACACATGGCGTAATGAGTTACACAGGATTACGCATTTGGAGCTGAATTATTAGCACAATGTCAATTTGGATTACAACTTGCATATAAAAGGAATACGATAGTTACATGCGTTGCATGTTTTAACTAGTTACAAGGATGAAACATTTAGTGCCGACTTGCCAAAAAAAAAAAAATAATGTACAGTACTCCGCCTATTCAAAATTAAATGTGGCGTTCATAAACGTCGCAGTACCTTCATGTCCAGTATGGCGTAATAGTTACAAAGAATAAACATTAAGTGCTGAAATATAGGCATAACAAAACAGTATAATTCCTTGCTTGTCCAAAGTCAAAAGCAGACTCACACACAGGGGTTACCAAGCGATGTTGCGCTGTGGTCAGCACACTGGACAGCGATCGGGAGGTCGACGGTCCAAATCCGGGTCCAGCAATCCAGATTCAAGTTTTCCCTGGTTTCCCTAAATCACTCCAGGCAAATGCCGGGATGGTTCCTTTGAAAGAGAACGGCCGATTCCCTTCCACCCTTGACACAATCCGAGCTTGTGCTCCGTCTCTAATGATCTCGATGTTGATGGTACGTTAAACCCAATCAACCTTCCTTCCTTCGACACCGGCGTTGTCCCAGAACAGACTGCAATGAGCCTAAAATAACTGCCTGCCCGCTCTGTTGGCAAATTCAGAAGGCAGTTATACTGAACTGCTGACAATCTGTCTTTCTTTTATAACACTGTGTTAAGCAATTTCCTTAGCCTTGTCGAAAGCGAGTAATGATACCTATATCTCTAAAAAGATAAAACAGTCAGTCGGTCACTCAGTTTAAGTTCCAGGTTGCCTATCTAACACTCTCCAGGGACAACAAAAACATGATTTTCGTTAGTTCCTATAATTATGACCGAATTTCAGAAGTTAAAATGCGGTGATGATACACTCAGTAAAAGGTATTACCTCACGCTAAATGTTTAACAGAACAGATGAAGTATTAAAGTTAGAAACTGAGTATTTGTCCTGAGGAAGGACAACTCATGTGCAAATTACCATGACTATGTTCTTACCGTATTTCGAAATGACAACACCTACCGAATCCCGACGAACTTTACACATAATTTGAAAACTTTTTGAAACGTCCTCTCTCTAACACTCCATACAAAATGATGTCACGAGAAACGTTTACTAATTTCCTCTGCTGACGCAGCAAAATTTCAGTATCAGGCCTGAAGTTGTCATTTATCGCTTTTTTACTCTTACGTCCTTGCGCAACACATTGTCAGACAGTATCTACATATACCATTGAATGTATCTGCAACATTGCACAACTGCTCAGGAGATACGCTGTCATAAACTTTGAGGCGCGTGAAAATTGGCTTTTCTTGAAACATAACGCAAATAGATTCTTCAAAGAATTAGGTGAGGTTTTCTGGTCTAACAGATGCATATAACACCGGTACAGAAAGATTTTAAGTGGAAAAGAAGAAGGTAGGTTAGAGGATAACCGAGATATAGTAGTCTAAGATTAGTAGCTAGGATGGATGAAAGTAACAGAAAAGAATAACATCATGTGTAGCTTACAGTGTGACAGAGATAACAGTTACCTCTTGGACACAAGGAAAACAAATGGGATATGCCGAGGGATACGCTACGCCGTTGATATTCCATGATCCATTAACCTCTGTTAAGTCCTCTTCACGTTATTTCCAAAACGGTGAAATTTTTGTGATAAAAACTTAAAGGGTCATCGAACATGGAATTCACTGCGAAGTACTGACAGTATAAGGATTTATGAGTGAATTGGACCATTCAATACATCAAACCATCGGCCTATTAACAACATATTCCACGTTTAAGACATTGAATTGTCATTCGAGAAGAGCTGGTTGCAAAATCCCGTCTGGCGACTTTGATTTACGTTTTCCGTTTGTACCCAAAGTCACATATTTGATGGTATGGTCTCTTGGAAACCGAAGCAGCTGGTCACCTTTCCCAATCTTCTCCAATTACGACTCCGGCTCTAAAGATGATTCAAATGGCTCTAAGCACTATGGGACTTAACATCGGAGGTCATAGGTCTCCTACACTTAGAACTACTTAAACCTAACTAACCATCCATGCCCGAGGCATGATTCGAAACTGCGACCGTAGCAGTCGCGTGGCTCCGGACTGAAGCTCCTAGAACCACTCGGCCACAGCGGCCAGCCACTCGGGCTCTATCTCTATGATGTCGTAGTATTAGTTTGAGATCCACCTACGTGTAATTGTTTCTTTGTGAAAGGTGAGTTCCCATCAAAATGAGAAATCAGCAACTCCTGTGCCAATATTTATACTTATCTCAAAGTCCATGATATAATATAACGTTTTAGGAGCTTTTAAATGATTGAAAAAAAAAACAACTTTCCTAACGTCTGTTTATTATCGTTCAGAATAAAATAGACTCACCGGAAACTGTTGTTCTCCTCACTCTGCTAGTATTTCTCATAGCTCACTCAAGACTCTGCAGAACAGCCCTCAATTTCCCATCTTCACCTGCGCTAGCCTTTTTTCATTGTGGCGTCATTCTTACTTCATCAAACAATTGCGAAGTGTCTCATTTATAAACTGGTCACTTCTGTAATTGCCAGTGATTCACTGATTCAGTTCGCACACCTTCACAGATTTCTATTTCTGTTTGTATGCAAATCGTGTTGATCCGGGGACAGAATGGCTAAAAAACGTACAGTGACGAAAATCAATAGAAAAATGTTCATGTGCGCTACATGGTACCAAAGACATCCATAATTAATTGTCCCAGGTCCTAGTCAATTAGCATTTATTTTCAATCCACGGAAAATACAACAAACTCGTTTCACATTGACTGAGTGTGCCAACGGGACTTAACGGAAAATTGATCCATACTTATTATAATTAATGAAAGTACGTGTATATTTATGTATGTATGCATGCATGGGATTTCAACAAAATTTCTTACGCACACCACTTGCTGTATGGAGAGAACTGCTGTGAGCGTAATAATCATCACCTATTGAAGCGATGGGGATGGCGTTGAAAATGCAGTGTAACTCACTGCGCACGAATACATGCAATTTGTTCATTCAGTATTTGAGAACTAAAACACCTAGTGACATGCAACAAACTTCACACATAATTTTAAAGCTTTACGAAACTTATTCTTGCTTACAATCCCCACAAAATGAGGGCCGGCAGTGGTGGTCGTGCGGTTCTAGGCGCTCCAGTCCGGAGCCGCGCTGCTGCTACAGTCGCAGGTTCGAATCCTGCTTCGGGCATGGATGTGTGTGATGTCCTTAGGTTAGTTAGGTTTAATTAGTTCTAAGTTCTAGGGGACTGATGACCACAGCAGTTGAGTCCCATTGTGCTCAGAGCCATTTGAGCCACAAAATGATGAAGGAAAAAAGTTTATTCGTAATTAAGTTTTCACTGTTCATGCAGGAAAACTGCCGCATCAGGCATGACTTTTCAATTTATTACTTCTTTACTACAAACTTTATGTACAATGGATTTTGCAAACAGCATTCTCATATACCATTGAATGTATCTGAATAATTATACCATTGTACGACACATATTTTAGGACATATGACGTCATAATCACCGAGATGCGTGAAAAACTGCCCCATCATGTATAACGTTTAAATTTATCACTTCACAACGTATATTACAGACAGTATCTATATATGCCGCTCAATGTACGTACAAAATTATATCTTTGTACAAGGTGTACAACTCTGCTTCCGCCGTTTGCCGATAGGTGGCGACAACGATAAGTAGCAGTCGAAAGGAACAGATCGCAGACGTCAGGCAGTTAGCTTGGACTTCGGTCAACATAACCTCATTCCAACATTAGCCGATTTGTGTCTGCATCTTTAACTTGTTCTTCATTGAAAATGTCAGTTTACAAGCCTAATTCTCGTCATTTGTGGGAGGTGTTACTGTTTTGTTTCAATATGAAGAAAACAGCGGCTGAGTCTCATCGAATGCTCTCAAGTACGTGTGGTAAGGACGCTATTAGTGAAAGATCGTGTTGTGAGAGGTTTCAACGCTTCAAGAACGGTGATTTTAGACCAACATAGTGATGGATGAGAAAATGTTTTCGAGGATACAGAATTGGAGACGTTATTGAGTGAAGACTCGCGTCAAAATCAAGAAGAATTGGCACGATTAGTGGGAGTGACACAGCAAGCCATTTCAAAACGTCTCAAGGTTATGGGCATGATTCAGAAAGAAGGAACTTGGGTCCCGTGTGAGCTGAAACCAAGAGACGTTGAACGGCGTTTGTGTGTTTGTGAACAATTGCTTCAGAGGCAAAAACGGAAGGGATTTCTTCATCGCATTGTGACCGGGGACGAAAAATGGGTTCATTACGATAAACCTAAACGCAAAAAACCATGGTGATATCCCGGCCACGCTTCCACGTCGACGGCCAAACCGAATATTCACGTCTCCAAGATCATGCTCTGCGTTTGGTGGGACCAGCTCGGCGTCGTGTACTATGAGGTGTTAAAAGCAAGTGAAACAATCACAAGTGCTCGTTATCGAACGCAATTAATGCATTTGAGCAGAACATTAAAAGACAAATGGCAGCAATACAGCGAAAGGCACGATAAAGTGATTTTGCAGCGCGACAACGCTCGACCCCACGTTGCAAAAGAGGTAAAAACGTACTTGGAAACGTTAAAATGGGAAGTCCTACTCCACCCGCCGCATTCTCCAGACATTGCTCCCTCTGACTATCACCTGTTTAGATCAATGGCGCATGGCCTGGCTGACCAACACTTCCGATCTCGTGAAGGGGTCACAAATTGGATCGATTCGTGGATCGCTTCAAAAGATGAACAATTTTTTCGCCGCGGGATTCGTACACTGCCCGAAAGATGGGAGAAAGTAGCCGCCATCGATGGAAAATACTTTGAATGATACATGTGTAGCCAATTTGTTTCATTAAAACCTCAAATGTTGCGGGAAAACGGCGGAAGAAAAGTTGTACACCTTCTACAACACGTAGTGCAGGGGATACTGTCTCATAAACGTTCCGCTGCGTGAAATAATGCTGCGTCAGACATGACGTTTTAATTTATTACTTCTCTACTACGAACTCTACCCGCAACAAATGTCACCGGCAGTATACACATATGCCACTGATTGTACCTACAAAATTATATCATTTTAAAACCAACAATTCAGGAGATATGACGTCATATACTCTGACATGCGTGAAAAACTACGACATGATGCGCGAGGTTTTAATTTATTACTTCTTTACTACTAACTTTATTCATGACACATTTCGAGAACTGTAGTCATCCATTCCACAGAATGTACCTGCAAGAATTATATCATTGTACGACGCGACATATGTTGCAGTCAGTGTCCAAATATATCATACAATGTACGTGTGAAATTATATCATTTTGCGACAGACTATTCTGGAAATGAAACGTCGTAGAGTTTGAATGCGTGAAGTCATAACTGCAGGACGAAATTCCCTAGAGATTCAGGTGAAACACATGTAGAAATATATATAACATATGTTAAACATACGTGAAGTAAATGTGACTTGTACGTACTCCGGAAAAGCCTTGAGTAAAAACCTGCTCCTGAACTTGATACACATGTTACTACCTGGAAAGAAATACTGTGGAGGTAAAACCAGTAACCACCAACATGGGTGAGGATGATAATGTCGGGACAGAAGGGGCGAGGAAGAGATGGACAGATTGAGATGGGAAAGGACGTAGGTATGAAGGAGGAGGAGATTGTCAGTGAGAGTGTTGGGGAAATGGACAGTGAAAGGGAAGAGAATGAGATGGGCAGAGACAGGGGGGGAGGAGGGGGACATATGAAGAGGAGGAGATGGACAGAAGACGGGGAGAGGAGGACAAGGACTCAGAGGGGGTGAAAGAGGAAGTGAAGAGAGAGCTGGAAGGAGGGAAGAAACACTGAAAGGGGAGAGAAGATAAAGAGGGAGGAGGAGATGGACAGAAAGAAAGGTTGAGGAGATAAAGGAGCGAGGAGGAAATAGAGGGGCAGTAGGAGATAGGCGGGAGAGAACGATGTGCGAAGAGGACGAAGAAGCAGCTGGACATAGGAGCAGAAGGCAGAGAGTTGGGGGGTTAGCAGATGAACAGAGAGAGTGAGAAGAGGAGGCTGAGGGTGTAAATAAGAAAATTAGATTACTCTAGTGACAATATGAATAAAGAGTAATGACTAAGACCTAATAAAGTAAATGCTGACAGTATTTTTACAACAGGTGCTACACATACAAATTATGATGAAAACTGTAATAATAACAGCAAAAAAAAAATCAAATAATAATGATAAACATGAGACAATTTGGCAATAGTAATGAAGATTAGTGCAGATGTACATTAATATCTTGGTGCGTAAAGTAGATGTTTACTAGTCTAGCGAGTTTTGTGGAAGGGAGATTTAAGGAGGGAGAAAGAGGGAAGTAATGAGTTGAAGTGCATTCATGTACAGAGGAAGGCATTACTGTTGCTTAAGTAGATACGTCATTAACTGTTTTTTGAAGCCGGACATGTTTTTAAGTTCTCTAACATAACGAGGGAGGTTATTCCAGAGTCGGGTTCCCGCTATTGTAAAGGACTTGGAGAAGGTGACTGAGGGATGCAGTGGAACAGAGAGGATTTTATTGTGATGGGAACGTGTGTTTGTGTCATGTTGTTCCGACATAAGCGTTAAGGACGAGGAGAGATATTAGGGACAGTGTACATTTATAAGGCAGTAGTAGATGAGACAGAGTGTATGGAAATCTCTGCGTTTGTCTGCACGCCGCCAGGAAAATTTTGCATATGCTGGTGAAATGTGATCAAAAAGTCGAACGTCACAGATATATCGGACGCAGGCATTCATGACCAGTTCCAGACGTCGCGAATTATCCTGAGAGAGGCCGTGTAGGATAATATCGCTGCAGTCAATGATTGGGAGTATAAACGTTTATACTAATTTCATTTTCAGATCGAAAGGGAAGAGTTTTTTTTTATCATTTTGTAGGACATGAAGGGATGCTGATGCTTTTTTGCACACTGCAGTTACGTGCTTTGACCAATTTAGATTTTCATCTATTATTACTCCTTAACTCATTGCTGAGGGAGAGAAATTAATATTTGTTCCATTTAGAATAAGAGATGGTACGGATTCCCGATGTTTTGGGCTAATGAGCTTCGAGTGACCAACAAGTACCGCTTGGGTTTTAGATGAGTTTAGTTTTAGTTTTATGTCCTGTGCCCCTTTTGATAGTGCATCGACGTCAGTATTGAAATTTTGAATAGCTTTCTTAAGATTGCTTGGTTTCGCACTTAGATACAACTGAAGGTCATCAGCATACAAATGATACTTGCCGTAGGTCAGGACCGATGACACATGAGTGACATAGAGAGAGAAGAGTATAGGACCTAATACTGAGCCTTGGGGAACGCCTGACACTACCTGCCGCCATTGTGATTTTATATTCCCGGACAGGACGCGTTGCTGACGAGACGTAATGTATGAGCGAAGCCATTGCACTGCAGTTGGTGAGAAATTTAGACCGCTAAGTTTGGCTAGTAAGATGTCGAAATCGACAGTATCAAATGCTTTGCTGAAATCTAAGAAGCAAATGATAGTCGCTTCTTGTCTGTCCACGGCAAGTTTCAGGTCATCTGTCACCTTTATCAGTGCGGATGTTGTGCTTCGATGTTTACGGAAACCTGATTGGTATTCGTCTAGTAGGTTGTTAGTAGTTAGGTAGTTGGTGAGCTGGTCTTGACTGTAGGGTGTTAGCAGAGACGGGAGGGAGAAGGAGATGGACAAAGAGAGGGGCTAATGGAACAAGTATATACCTCAGCAACGCTTGGTACTCAGCTAGTGACTGATAAAAAATTATCTTTATTTAATATCTGTTCATGAAGGCTGTTGAAAGATTTAAGTGCCTTCTCAACGATGGAACTGATTGCTCACTGAACCAGTTTCCGCTAAGGATAGTAATTCCTACATTCAGTTATCACTAGTCCCTATGCAGGAAGGGTGACAAAGTACATTAGGTAGTACACTGATGGCAACTGCTGAGCACAGTTAGCAGTCTAAGTTGCACTTCAAAATAATAGTTTTGCAGCTCTGAGTCTACAGGATGCGAGGTCGGCACGCGATGGCTGGCCTCTCACTGCGGCGGCAATGTGAGGTCTTCCAGATAAGGTTACTGCCATAATCGTGTAGTGTAGATCATCATAGTTGATCCGCTTCAGAACTGCTTGAAGTTGTTCAGCAGATTGAACTGGTGGAGAGCTGCCTGGCGCCGTTCCAAATACACATCCGGCGGATTTGTGACTGCTTGAATCTTGGATGGCACGAGATTAGCGGAGGCAAAGTAGTGCTTCCGACTATGGCACTACTTTTTGGATTGTACGAGTCATAGGTCTCGTGACTGATGTCTTTCGTGGCGAAGTTAGTACCAATGTTTTCATTGCCCCGATTGGAGTTACGCTTCAGAACCGACCAACATGTTTCGGACACTATCAAGTTTGGTATGAAACTTCCTGGTAGATTAAAACTGTGTGCCCGACCGAGACTCGAACTCGGGACCTTTGCCTTGGTTGAGCACTTGCCCGCGAAAGGCAAAGGTCCCGAGTTCGAGTCTCGGTCGGGCACACAGTTTTAATCTGGCAGGAAGTTTCATATCAGCGCACACTCCACTGCAGAGTGAAAATCTCATTCTGAAGTTTGGTATGGTTGATACGCTGTGGCTGCCATTACTGTCGCCAACTGGGCCTGTCATGGGATTGTCTCCTGCGTAACCGGAAAATGGGCTACTTGCATACCACGCTTGTAATGGGGCTATCAGTGGTCGGAGGTGAAGGCCATAGATACTTCAAACGTCGAAATTCAATGGCGGCAAAAATGGCAACATCAAAAAGTAACTAACATAGAGCAATGACATTCCAAGAATATACACTCCTGGAAATGGAAAAAAGAACACATTGACACCGGTGTGTCAGACCCACCATACTTGCTCCGGACACTGCGAGAGGGCTGTACAAGCAATGCTCACACGCACGGCACAGCGGACACACCAGGAACCGCGGTGTTGGCCGTCGAATGGCGCTAGCTGCACAGCATTTGTGCACCGCCGCCGTCAGTGTCAGCCAGTTTGCCGTGGCATACGGAGCTCCATCGCAGTCTTTAACACTGGTAGCATGCCGCGACAGCGTGGACGTGAACCGTATGTGCAGTTGACGGACTTTGAGCGAGGGCGTATAGTGGGCATGCGGGAGGCCGGGTGGACGTACCGCCGAATTGCTCAACACGTGGGGCGTGAGGTCTCCACAGTACATCGATGTTGTCGCCAGTGGTCGGCGGAAGGTGCACGTGCCCGTCGACCTGGGACCGGAACGCAGCGACGCACGGATGCACGCCAAGACCGTAGGATCCTACGCAGTGCCGTAGGGGACCGCACCGCCACTTCCCAGCAAATTGGGGACACTGTTGCTCCTGAGGTATAGGCGAGGACCATTCGCAACCGTCTCCATGAAGCTGGGCTACGGTCCCGCACACCGTTAGGCCGTCTTCCGCTCACGCCCCAATATCGTGCAGCCCGCCTCCAGTGGTGTCGCGACAGGCGTGAATGGAGGGACGAATGGAGACGTGTCGTCTTCAGCGATGAGAGTCGCTTCTGCCTTGGTGCCAATGATGGTCGTATGCGTGTTTGGCGCCGTGCAGGTGAGCGCCACAATCAGGACTGCATACGATCGAGGCACACAGGGCCAACACCCGGCATCATGGTGTGGGGAGCGATCTCCTACACTGGCCGTACACCACTGGTGATCGTCGAGGGGACACTGAATAGTGCACGGTACATCCAAACCGTCATCGAACCCATCGTTCTACCATTCCTAGACCGGCAAGGGAACTTGCTGTTCCAACAGGACAATGCACGTCCGCATGTATCCCGTGCCACCCAACGTGTTCTAGAAGGTGTAAGTCAACTACCCTGGCCAGCAAGATCTCCGGATCTGTCCCCCATTGAGCATGTTTGGGACTGGATGAAGCGGCGTCTCACGCGGTCTGCACGTCCATCACGAACGCTGGTCCAACTGAGGCGCCAGGTGCAAATGGCATGGCAAGCCGTTCCACAGGACTACATCCAGCATCTCTACGATCGTCTCCATGGGAGAATAGCAGCCTGCATTGCTGCGAAAGGTGGATATACACTGTACTAGTGCCGACATTGTGCATGCTCTGTTGCCTGTGTCTATGTGCCTGTGGTTCTGTCAGTGTGATCATGTGATGTATCTGACCCCAGGAATGTGTCAATAAAGTTTCCACTTCCTGGGACAATGAATTCACGGTGTTCTTATTTCAACTTCCAGGAGTGTATTTGTTTAGGTAATATATGTAAAAGATAAACATTGCAAGATCACAGGTTAATGTACGTGCGAGGTAAGCCATTGCAAATGTGAAATCCTGGTTCATTGATGACCGATAGAACGGGCAGACTATTGAATACAAACGTGCGTGCTTTGCGTTGTAAAGAAAAAAAATGGCTCTGAGCGCTTTGGGACTCAACTGCTGAGGTCATAAGTCCCCTAGAACTTAGAACTACTTAAACCTAACTAACCTAAGGACATCACACACATCAATGCCCGAAGCAGGATTCGAACCTGCGGCCGTAGCGGTCACGCGATTCCAGACTGTAGCGCCCAGAATCGCACGGCCACTCCAGCCGGCTGCGTTGTACAGGTGCAAGATGTCAGTTTGTTGGATGGAGTTCTATAACCGTTGCAACTAGTAGGCCAATGTCAGCATGGTTTATGCCGTTTGTGGGTGACGCGGGTGTTGTAAACCAACGATATCCTACATGCGCTCAATTGGATACAGGTCTGGTGGTCGAGCAGGCCAAGACAATATGCTGACACTCTTTAGAGCATGTTGAGTTACAAGAGGGGTATGTGGGCGAGCGTAATCCAGTTGTTAACACACTCTGAAATACTCTCTGTGAATAGCAACACAAGAAGTAGAATCAGCAGATTGACGTTGCAGTCAGGATGAGTGGTACAACCAAGGGAGCGCTCCTGCTGTCATGCGAAATCACACTCCGGACCATAACTCCAGGTGCAGGTTGAATGTTTCTAAGTCGCAGAAGATTGGCTGCAGTCCATCACTGGCACTATATAGAACCAGCTTTCATCAGAAAACACAACAGACCTCCATCCTGCCCTCCAACGATTTCTTGCTAGACACCACTGAAGGGCCAAATGGTTTTAGATGGGATCGGTGGATTGCACGCTACAGGACATCTGGCTCGGAGCTGTCCTTGAAGTATCCGATCTGTAAAAGTTCGTTGTCTCACTGTGGTGCAAACTGCCACTCAGGTTGCTGCTGCAGATGCAACAGAGCCATACGCCGATCACATTGTTCTTCCCTCAAGGTAGTGTCATGCGCTATTCCGGAGCGCGTTCTTCTTGCAACATTCCCTTACAGCAGTCATGTACCGTAGCTACATTCCTGCTAAGCCTTTCTGCAGTATGAGAGAAGGAACACCTAGCTTCTGGTAGCCCTATTATGCCATCATGTTCAACTTTAGTGAGGTGCTCATAATGGCGTCGTTGCCGCCTTAAAGACATTCTTGACTACTATCAACTCACCATTTCTAGTTGCAAAGGTAACTAACGCTCAATCCCGTTACTGCGTGTGTTTGAAGTAAACCTAACTTGTTTCCTCATAATAGCGCTACAAGTGCCACTCCTATGCGGCTGGTGTGAAATTTGAACAGACATCATTATTATGACGTAGAAACACGCCTACCAACTTTCGTTTATGTCGCACAGTTCCTTCTTGGTGTTGAGATTAACTTTTTTCCGTCAGTGTAGAAATTATACAGAATGTGTTCCGTATTTAGTGCTTTTTAATAATTGACTGCTTTTTAATTATTGCTTTTTATTAGTGCTATTGCTTTTTAAGTATAGAGTACAAATTTGGATTTTGATTTTTCCTGAATAAGGTATTTTTAGGTTACCGCTACATCTCTTTCAGTGTTTCAGTTAATTAATGTTAATTGAGGCACCGTTTTTTGGACGTAATAAATTACCGGAATCGATTTATTTCGACATTGTACATCCTCTGTAATACTTCAGCACTTCATAAAGCTTTTAAAAGAAAATGTGGAAGTAGGTTCAGCAGTATTATTACAATAAAGTTTGTGGTATTATTTCAGAAAATTTAGTTTCCACGAAAATTATTATGTCACTGGGAATAAATGGTGGTTTCTGCTTCCAATAAATGTTGGTAGTGGTGAAGATAATTTCTAAAAGCTAAACCAAG
This sequence comes from Schistocerca piceifrons, assembly GCF_021461385.2. Taxonomy (NCBI): domain Eukaryota; kingdom Metazoa; phylum Arthropoda; class Insecta; order Orthoptera; family Acrididae; genus Schistocerca; species Schistocerca piceifrons. Next base: position 522,733,210 of record NC_060143.1, read on the forward strand.
TACGAGGACAAGAACATAAGAGAAAAATGATAAAGAAAATAAAATAGTAATCCAGATGTGAAAATTGATGCATAATTTCAAGTAAATAGCAGCTGAAAGTGACCAACCAACTTTTATGACCCAAAACGTTTTGTCATGATTTACAGATTTTTTCCTTCTGAAGCAATGAATTATGATGTGTCGACAGAAGTGCCGACACAGTGTTATTTTGAGGGGGCCGATAGGCACGCTATCTAACGTGAATTCTGGAACAGGATAAGTAGTGAATTCTCATAAGAAAAGTATGCAGCTCCTCAAATACTTATCTTTTATTCTTTGATGAATACGGCATTCTCGATGAGACATTTCATATGATAACTTTCAAACTAGGTAAGGCTAATGGCGCCTTGCTAGGTCGTAGCCATGGACTTAGCAGAAGGCTATTCTAACTGACTCTCGGCAAATGAGAGGAAGGCTTCGTCCGTATTGTGGCTAGCAATGTCGTCCGTACAACTGGGGCGAGTGCTCTATCGTGTCTCGAGACCTGCCTTGTGGTGGCGCTAGGTCTGCGATCACACAGTGGCGACACGCGGGTCCGACATGTACTAAATGGACCGCGGCCGATTTAAGCTACCACCTAGCAAGTGTGTCTGGCGGTGACACCACAAGTTACATACAAATCAAGTACACGTAATCTACCTTCGATTTAAGAAAAAGTGGTGAATTCCATAGAACTATATCACAAATGGTTGTGGAAAATGAGTGATTAACAGGTGGACGTGAAATAATGAAGTCTTATTAAAACATAGACATAACCTTAGAGCGATTGTGTGTTCTACCGAAGTAATATCGCAACTGAATCCGTATTTACGACGTTCACATGCTATATGGTGCCCGGGCAAATTGAATGTCTAAATTGACTGTAAATAAACTCTCCCAGCTACGAACGATGAGTTCAGCAGAATATATCAGGTCAGAGGCAAAGCCGGTTTATGAGACGCCGTAAGCAGACGCGGAGACACTGGAAGACAAGGGTATTGCGTCTCTTCGGGAGTAAAAGTGAGGCCTCGCTTTATTCGTTCGCATTTTATTGTCTGGGCTGGCGGAAGATGAGGGTTGCTCCCATGGCACTTTCAGAGTTATTGGCTCGCTTTGCGTCAACAGCTGGCGCGTTCCCCTTCTTGAGGTGCTCGAATATTGTCCTGGACTGCGCATAAATTCCTTGTCATCGAATGGGAAAGCCTATTCATTTCTGTTTACACGTGGTCGTTCAGTAGAGTGAAACCTTAAAACGGGGAAAGGAAATGTCATAAGAAAAAGGTTCTGTAAATACTGTTAATTGGTTCAAATGGCTCTTAGCACTATGGGACTTATCTTCTGAGGTCATCAGTCCCCTATAAGTTAGAACTACTTAAACCCAACTAACCTAAGGACATCACACACATCCATGCCCGAAGCAGGATTCGAACCTGCGACCGTAGCAGCAGCGCGGTTCCAGTCTGTAGCGCCTAGAACCGCTCGTCCACCCTGGCCGGCTATTGTTAATTCGTGAATTACTAACACACCCACTGAAGGGTACGCAATTAAATCGGGAGATACAGAGTTGAAGAGAGTTTCACAGAGGAAGACTGCACTGTAGTTCCTTCTCTAGATTGTCGCACAGATGACAAAATGGTAGATATCGAAATAGATGACAGAAGGATAGAACAACAATTAAAATCGTTCAAAAGAGGAAAGGCCGCTGGACCTGATGGGATACCAGTTCGATTTTACACAGAGTACGCGTAGCAACTTGCCCCCCTTCTTGCAGCGGTGTACCGTAGGATTCTAGAAGAGCGTAGCGTTCCAAAGGATGGAAAAGGGCACAGGTCATCCCCGTTTTCAAGAAGGGACGTCGAACAGATGTGCAGAACTATAGACCTATATCTCTAACGTCGCTCAGTTGTAGAATTTTGGAACACGTATTATGTTTGAGTATAATGACTTTTCTGGAAACTAGAAATCTACGCTGTAGGAATCAGCATGTGTTTCGAAATAGACGATCGTGTGAAACCCGGCTCGCGCTATTCGTCCACGAGACTCAGAAGGCCATAGTCACGGGTTCCCAGGTAGATGCCGTGTTTCTTGACTTCTGCAAGGCGTTTGATACAGTTCCCCACAGTCGTTTAATGAACAAAGTAAGATCATATGGGCTATCAGACCAATTGTGTGATTGGATTGAAGAGTTCCGAACGCAGCATGTCATTCTCAATGGAGAGAAGTCTTCCGAAGTAAAAGTGATTTCAGGTGTGCGCACGGGAGTGAATGACCATGTGGATGACATAGGAAGTTCACTGAGGCTTTTTGCGGATGATGCTGTAGTATATCGAGAGGCTGTAACAATGGAAAACTGTACTGAAATGCAGGAGGATCTGCAACGAATTGACGGATGATCCAGGGAATGGCAATTGAATACATAGAATGAAAGATCATTTGTCATTTAGCTACAATATAGCAGGTCAGCAACTGGTAGCGGTTAATTCCATAAATTATCTGGGAGTAGGCATTAGGAATGATTTAAAATGGAATGACCATATAAAATTAATCATCGGTAAAGCAGATGCCAGACTGAGATTCATTGGAAGAATCCTAAGGATATGCAATCCGAGAACAAAGGAAGTAGTTTGCAGTATACTTGTTCGCCCACTGCGTGTATACTGCTCGCTGGTGTGGGATCCGTACAAGATACGGTTGATAGAAGAGATAGAGAAAATCCAACGGAGATCAGCGTGCTTCGTTACAGGATCATTTAGTAATCGCGAAAGCGTTACGGAGATGACAGATAAACTCCAGTGGAAGACTCTGCAAGAGAGACGCTCAGTAGCTCGGTACGGGCTTTTGTTGAAGTTTCGAGAACATACCTTCACCAAGGAGTCAAGCAGTATATTGCTCCCTCCTACGTATATCTCGTGAAGAGACCATGAGGATAAAATCAGAGCGATTAGAACCCATACAGAGGCATACCGACAACCTTTCTTTCCACGAACAGTACGAGACTCGAATAGAAGGGAGAACCGATAGAAGTACTCAAAGTACCCTCCGCCACACAACGTCAGGTGGCTTGCGGAGTATGGATGTAGATTTAGATGTAGAAGTACAGTCAGAGCACGACCATGTATCATGCAACTGAAAGAATAAAACCGGGCCAAACAACTAGACGTCACCATCTTTGAGAATCCAAAGAGTCGAGTTAAGAGTGCATAATATGCAATTAACGATACAGAACGCAACATTTTCAACATCTACCCTGGTCAGCCACAATGTTATGATCAGCGACCTACTACAAACATAAACCCGTCCAACCGAGCTAGGAAACTACTCGTCGTCATCTTGGAGAATCCAAAGGGTCATTTTTAGAGAGCATAAAAGACACATAACTCGGCATTGTCAACATATATACTGATCAGCCAGAACACTACGATCATTGACCTACTGTCGATATAAGCCCGTCCAGGAGATAGCAGCGTCAACTGGTGAGGAATGACTGCTAGTCATACGCAAGCACGGTGCACGTATTATCAGTGAATATGGTGTCCGTGTGTAGAATGGGGAAGGCGTGCAATCCATCTTAGTTTGACGGAGGTCAGACTACGATGTCCCAGAGGCTCGGTACGAGCATTTCGGATACCGCACGCCTTGTAGGGTTTTCGAGGAGTGCTGTAGTGGGTGCCTTCAACGCGTGGTGAAATCAAGGTGAAACCACGTCCAGACGCCGTGGGATTGGGAGGCCACCCCTCAATCCGGAGGTCAAACATAAATAGACTAGGCAGACTGGTTAAACAGGACAGGCAGCGAACTGTGCCGGAACTAACATCAGACTTTAATGTTGGGCAGAGTACAGTGCGTCCGAACACTCTTAACGATGGACCACCTCAGCCGACGACTTCTGCATGTGCCAATGTTAGCATCACGACGCCGGTAACTACGATTGAAATGGGCACGTGACCATCTGCACCGGACGTTGACGCAGTGGGAGAGTGTTGCATGGTCTGATGAATTTCGATACCTTCTTCATCATGCCGATGGGAGGGTGTTAATCCGTCTTCTTCCAGGACAATAACTCCTTGACACCTATACTGCACGAGTGAGTGAAGCAGGTGGCGGCTCCATATACTCTGCGGAACATTCACGTGGGCGTCCGTGGGTCCAGCGGAGCTCGGGTAAAGCACCATGACGGCCAAGGCGTATCGTCCACTGGTTGCAGACCACGTACACCCCTACGTGACGATCGTGTTTCCCGATGGCAGAGCCATTTTTCAGCAAGATGATGCTCAATGGCACAAGGTTATTAGTGTGATGGAATGGTCTGAGGAACACAGTGGTGAGTTCCAATTGATGTGCTGCCCCCCACCCACGCCCCCAATTCTTTTCTTAAACTGTCTGAGAGAGACCTTTGCTATTGCCCTTTAAGCAGCATCTGTTTTTTTAAGGAAGGAAGTTTCAATTTTTTACTGTTTTATGTTAGTTCTGGCACTGTGTGTGGTGGCTTGTTGAGATAAAATCATTTGTTAAAGGCGATTACCGCTGTAAGCAACTAATTATCCTTACCCAGTAACTTAGTTGAGATTATTGTATTTATTTATTCATGCTTGTTATGTGGTGTTTAAATAAATGTAACCGTTCAAACAACAAATGACACTGTATTCTGTGTTTGTCCTTCCATCCTTTCCCTGCCCTGCCCAATCCTGTGTTTAGGGATTTCAGGGTCTAATGCTTCTATCCAGTCACTCGTTCACGAGTCTGATGTGGTCCTAGAAGACAGTAAAAGTAAAGAGAAGTTTTAAATTCGCATTTAAGAAACCTTTCACGCAGGAGAACCGTACAAACATACCATCATTCCACCATAGCACAGACTCCCATCTACATATACATGGACACTCTGCAAATCACATTGAAGTGCCTGGCAGAGGGTTCATCGAACCACCTTCACAATTATGTTATTCCAATCTCGTACAGCGCGCGGAAAGAATGAACATCTGTATTTTTCCGTACGAGCCATCATTTCCCTTATTTTATCGTGGTGATCGTTCCTTCCTATATAGTTGGGTGTCAAAAACATATTTTCGCATTCAGAGGACAAAATTCGTGATTGGAATTTTGTGAGAATATTCCGTCGCAACGAAAAACGCCTTTCTTTTAATGATTTCCAGCCCAAATCCTGTATCATTTCTGTGACTCTCTCCCATATTTCGCGATAATTCAAAACGTGCTGCCTTTCTTTGAACTTTTTCGATAGATTCCGTCAGTCCTATCTGGTAATGATCCCACACCGCGCAGAAGTATTGTAAAAGGGGACGGACAAGCGTAGTCTCCTTAGTAGGTCTGTTACATTTTCTAAGTGTCCTGCCAATAAAATGCAGTCTTTGGTTAGTCTTCCCCACAATATTTTCAATGTGCCCCTTGCATTTTAAGTTGTTCGTAATTGCCATACCTAGGTATATAGTTGAATTTACGGCTTTCAGATTAGACTGATTTTTCGTGTAACCGAAGTTTAACGAGTTCCTTTTAGCAGTCACGTGGATGAGCTCACACTTTTCGTTATTTAGGGTCAACTGCCACTTTTCGCACCATTCAGATATTTTTTCTAAACCGTTTTCCAGTTTCTTTTGATCTTCTGATGACTTTATTAGTCGATAAACGACAGCGTCATCTGCAAACAACCGAAGACGGCTGCTCAGCTTGTCTCCAAAATCGTTTATATACACAAGGAATAGCATAACGCTTATAACACTACCTTGGGGAACGCCAGAAATCACTGCTGTTTTACTCGATGACTTTCCGTCAGTTACTACGAACTGTGACCTCTCTGACAGGAAATCACAAATCTAGTCACATAACTGAGACGATATTCCATAAGCACAAAGTTTCACTACGAGCCGCTTGTGTGGTACAGTGTCACAAGCCTTCCGGAAATCCAGAAATACGGAATCGATGTGAAATCCCTTGTCAATAGCTCTCAATACTTCATGTCAATAAGAGCTAGTTGTGTTTCACAGGAAAGATGTTTTCTAAACCCGTGGTGACTGTGTGTCAATAGACCGTTTTCTTCGAGGTAATTCATAATGTTCGAACACAATATATGGTACAAAATCCTGCTGGATACCGACCTTAACGATATGGGCCTGTAATTTAGTGGATTAACCCTACTACCTTTCTTGAATATTGGTGTGACCTTGAGGCGTAGCGCCATGTAACTAACCTGCCTTGGAGGCGTTTAAGTGGGAGATGTGTCTCAGAGCTGGATAGTGACAGATGGTGACGCGAGACTGGACGCGCACGTAGTTTATGTATCAGCCGATAGAGGACAATATTGGATAGGGGGACTGATTTTAGTTTCGATTGTGCCCACTAGAGTGCACTAAAGTAATAGAATGCTTTTCATAAACTGTTCTAGTATTTTCATAAAGTGTTATGTCTTTTTGTGTATGTAAAATGTTGTAAATGTGTTTTAGCAGAATGAGTGATGCGTGAGTGTGATTTAAGGTTAATATGAAGATAACTGTTTAACGACTTATGTAGTACGACTTAGTGTGAGAACATTTCGAAGACGTATGGATATGGACAAAGGGGATTTTTGTAGAATAGATTTGTAAAGTAAGTTTATGGTAAAGGGAAAGTTAATTCAGGTATAAATAACAATACTAAATAGCTTTATGCATAAGCAAAACTTCAGCATATTAGATAATTACGTCGGTAAAAAGTGCAGTCGTTGGTTTACTATTTTGCAATTGGTTATTGACAAAAAGCGCGGATTGACGCGGGGGAATGTTGTTTTGCTATTGGCTGTTGGGTAAACTGACCAATGGTAAAGCAATATTCTTCGCGCGCCTTTCTCTGCTGGTAGAGAAGACTTAGAGCATTCTAGAGAAGAGTCTAAGCCTAGCCATGAAACAGATCGAACGTGTGCAGTAGTAGTTCCGTTGGAAATGATAAGTTGCCGGATCTAGCAGTGTTTCATACATCAAAATTGTTGGAAAGTGACGGAATAATTATACCGATGTGTGTGTAGAAATTCGGAATTTTTAAGTGAATTTCGTGGAGAGAAGACATGTGTGCCTCGTGGCGTATTGAGCAGGTCGGTGGCTAAAAGCTGTGACTGCATTTGGTACCGACAGACTTAATATCTGGCGAGCATTATCAATCAAAAACAATCAGTATTTTTGTAGCTATTACGTTTTCGGGAAATGCAACAGCATAAACTTTCTAACGTGAGTGAAAGGGATTGTGAGTGACTGCGTTACTTGTTCACCTATGGTTCAGAATATATTAATTGAGTACAAAATTTCCAACCTTTCATTTGGGTGAAAACTTACTCCCGAAACGTAGATTAGTGACTTAAATTGCAGCCTGGTTCACGTCGAAGTACAATAGGTTTCACTCGGCTTTCCTACTGATGATCTGCTTGGACAATGTTCACAGGTAGGTGCGGGTCCTTCGTAAAGGGACGGAAGGAACCGTGTCACCGCAACCTGTGCAACTTCCCAGTCTCTGGGTACGGGTCTCTCGTCGAGGACATACTAACAACCATCGTAGGTGTACAGCAACAACTGAAATGATTGACGGCAAATAAGTAGCCAGGTCCTGATAAAACGCTAATTCGATTTTTCAAAGACGAGGTCCTACTCTACAGCTTTTACCCCTTACTTAGCTTGCGTTTATCGCGATTCTCTTGCCCAGCGCAAAGGCCCAAGCGAATGGAGAAAAGCGCAGGTGACTCCTGTATGTAAGAACAATAATAATACCGGCCAATATGTTTAACGTCGGTTTGCTGCAGAATCCTTCAATATATTCTCAGTTCTCTTTTCCTTCAGAAGGAAAGGCTTCTGTACACATCACTCGGGCAAAACTCAGCTTCCTCCTTTCTCAAATGAAATCCTGCGAACGATGGCTGAAGAGCAACAGGCGGAGTCCATGTTCGTAGATTTCCATACAGCATTTGGCACGGTGCCACACTGCCCACTGTTAACGAAAGTACAAGCACACGGAATAGATTCCCAGGAGATACGCCGGTGGCTCAAACACTTCTTAAGTAACACAACCCAGTAAGTTGTCCTCGACGGCAAGTGTTCATCAGAAAGAAAGATAATGTCAGGAGTGCCCCAGCCGCGCGGGATTAGCCGAGCTGTCTAGGCGCTGCAGTCGTGGTCTAAGCGGCTGATCCCGGCGGAGGTTCGAGTCCTCCCTCGGGCATGGGTGTGTGTGTTTGTCCTTAGGATAATTTAGGTTAAGCAGTGTGTAAGCTTAGGGACTGATGACAGCAGCTAAGGCCCATAAGATTTCACACACATTTGAAAATTTTTTGGAGTGCCCCAGGGAAGTGTGGTAGGAACGCTGCTATTTTCCTTAGAGATAAATGATCTGGCGAACAGGGTAAGCAGCAGTCTGCTGCTGTCTTTCAGTGATGTTGTGGTGTATTGGAAGATGTCGTTGAGTGACTTTATGAGGATACTAGATGACTTGGACAGAATTTATAACTGGTGTGATGGATGACAGCTAGCTGTATAAGTTAATGCACAAGAGTAGGAAAAACATTCCCATAGTATTCGAATACAATATTAGTTATGAACTGCTTCGTACAGTCACTTCGATTAAATATCTTAGTGCAATGCTGTAAAGCAATACGAAATGGAATCAACATACGAGGGTTGTCCAGAAAGTAAGTTCAGATCGGTCGCTAAATGGAAACCACAGTGAAAGTTCAGAAACATTTTATTTGCAGTCCGGAACCGCGCGACCGCTACGGTCGCAGGTTCGAATCCTGCCTCGGGCATGGGTGTGTGTGACGTCCTTCGGTTAGTTAGGTTTAAGTAGTTCTAAGTTCTAGGGGACTTATGACCTCAGCAGTTGAGTCCCGTAGTGCTCAGAGCCATTTGAACAATTTTTTTTATTTGCAGGAGTTAGCTACACTTTCCAGATACTTCTCTACATAGTCGCCGCTCCGACTCACACATTTGTCGGAGGGTTATACCAAATTTCCAACACTATCGTCATAGAACGCAGCTGCCTGTGCTTTCCGATAATTCTCTACACTGGTCTACAGCGCGTAGCCGGAGCCCAAGTGTTGTCTTCGGTCCTGCGTTTCATGTGAACAGATATGATATTCAGGACGAGCAGTTAGGGTTGTGTTGTCGGTGATCGAACACTTCCCATCGAAAAAGCTGCAGAAGCATCTACACTGCCCCTGCAGAGTGCGGCCGAGAATTGCCATGAAGAAGGAAGTGGGTGGCAGTTGTGTTAGGTGGGCTGTATTCATTAAGGCGAAACCTCTCAGTGGGCCCTCCTACTTGCCGGGAGACATCGTTGTTCTAGGCACCTTTACTCGCTCACAGTACGCTCGAAACTGAAAAGAGCGTCTGGTTGCTATCGGCGGTCATACTACTCAACACATCTGTGCAAAGCTTCATCGGGTTTTCACTGTGGTGTCCATTTCGCGACCGATCGTAACTTACTTGCTGGACAACCCTCGTATAAGGGCTGTATTAGGGAAGGCGAGAGGTCGAATTTTAGCAAAGTGTGGTTCACTTGCATATAGGACGCTAGTGCGACGCATTGTTGGGTACTGTTCGAGTGTTTGGCATCCGTACCAGGTCGGATCACGGTAAGACATCGAAGCAAAGCAGAAGCGAGCTGCTAGATTTGTTACCGGTGGGTGCGGACAACATGCAGCTATTACGAAGACGCTCCGGCAACTGAAATGGGAATACCTGGAGTGAAAGCGACTTTCTTTTCGAGGAGCACTCGATATAAGTTAGAGAATCGGCACTTGACGCTGACTGCAGAGAAATTCTACTGCCGCGAACATACATTTCCCTTATGAACCATGAAGATAAGATTAAAGAGATTGGGACTCATACGGAGGCATATAGACAGTCGGTTTTCCCTCGCTGCATTTGCGAGCGGAACAGAAATGGAAAAGGACACTAGTGGTACAGGGTACCCTACGCCACGCACCGTAAGGTGGCTCAGGGAGTATGTATGTAGATGTAGATGTAGACAGAAATGCAGATGTTAGACTGGAAAAATCCTAAAGAAATGTAATTTTGCCGTGAAGGAAGCAGCCCACAAAGCCCAGTTTCGACAGATGTATGATTACTGGCTCTACTCGTCAGTCTGTGGTCCGTACCAGACATAACTCATACAAGAAACAGGGATGATCTAAAGAAGTAATCGCAGCCAGCTCCAATGGCTACAAGAGTGGCTTTCTGCATCATGGTTTGGTTTACTGCTAAAAATCGGTAATTGTAGTAATAAAGAAAAAAAAAAAAAGAGTCAGCGAGGGGAAAGACATGAAGCGAGATTCGAGTGAACACGGGTACTTGAGGACAATCGTGCTTCCAGCGCAGCATACGCGTTTGTAATAGGAATGGGAAGGGGGGTGGGTGGGTGGGAAGAGAGGGTGATACACGAAATACTCCTCCTCCCACCTTCTTACGTATTATTGACGTAGATGCATATGCAGGAATGATGGAAATTTGGTTAATTACAACAAGGGATAATTAATTGAAACTTCAAGAACGAAGTAACCGAATGAATAGAATCAAATTTCTTAAGAAAATTTGGCATAAAACATTGGAGTAAAAGAGTGACAAACGCACCAGAAAGAAACGTCAAACACGGTAACCAAAATATAGCCGAATCCTTCAATGCAGCTGAAGATCATGACATTAAAAGCATCACACTCTTGTAACTCAGCCCTCATATTTTAGTCATAAACGAACACACGAAAAAGTAAAAACTTTTGGAGATAATGTTGTCAACAAATATCTGTGGCTCAGCTACGATTGTGTAAAGTGCTCTTAAAATTACGCATTGGACAATTCTTATAGAGCCTGCGACAGTATACTACATGGAAGAAAACGGTTAACTCCATTTATTCATCCCTGGAAATGTAGATATAGGTATGAATGTTAACCACACATTAATTTCAGTACAAAATCTCCTTTTAACAGCTTAGCACAAAGGAACTGAAGCCATTCGTTCCAAAACAGCACAGGTACAACTCAAGATATTATTAGAGGTATTGTCGTCAGTCTATCCAAGTAAATCCAGGAAAATCTTGGACACAACCGCACAAAATTCTCAACTTAAGGGCCTTCCCTAGAGAGCAGATAAATCTAAAAGATCCGCTCTTATCTACCTTGTGATGCTGATTTTGCTCGCATATAGCTGAAGAAAGGAAAGCAAGATACAGACTACACACACAAAATCAGTTGATTCAGATAATCGAGCAATGTCCTAGTAGCGTAAGCGTTGCTGATGTTGTGCAGTGCATGATCAAAGATTACGAATCCTCCTTCTCCAGTCTGAACGAATCTGTTTCCCCTGACAAGTAACCAAAGTGTTCGGCGTATAAAATCAATAAGTGCCACAAGAACGGTGTAACTGTGAGCAGTACTGCAAGTGGTCTGCTCACCGATACATTTCAGTGCCAGCAGAAGAGATTTTTACTCAGAGTTTGCTTAAATCTGCTTCTGAAGGTGGGCTAGCAGGACAGAGCGGATTAAGTTGTGGAAAGGGACCAAGATAAGTTGCTGTCACTCAACATACCAACTTTATTTATCAACACACAATATTACAACAAGGATGCAAAACACTCAAAACTTTAATCGACCTCCCTTGATTAACTTAATATCTGCTGTAGGCTACACTCAAAATCCAAGACACAAAGCCTAAGCAAGAAACTGAAATACAAGGTTCTTCTGGAGGTTTCGGCCAAAAATATTTTCTTAATCTTCAATATAAACTCACTGAAGACCCTAGAAATATAATTTTAATGGAACTTGGCTGGAGGCTGCATATTAAGCTATAAGAAGAGTTTCAATCAAAAGGCAAAAAGCCTTATCTTAAAACATTTCAATCAAAATTCAGCTGAAGGCCCCATACAAAAGCATAACAATCTTATGCCTTCAGGGCAAGACAAAAACATTAATTTAAAAGATAATTTATACTCGGCTGAAGGCCACATCAACCAAATAACTAAAAACCCCTACAAGGAAATTACTATGTAACACACAAGGAACGGCGCTCATAAGTTTCCAAGGGCCGGCCTGGGATTGCAACACTAACGCCCGTTTAGGTGAGACAGGCAGCCTGTCCAACAACTTCCTAATCTGAAGGCAACCCAACAGACAGACAGCCGACCGACGAATCAACAAAATCACTCCTGCTCCACGTAACCAGCAAAATGACCATAAGAAATCAATACAACGACACACAGAATATTGGCGCCCACAACGACCAACAACACCTCAGCTGTCAAACTACACGCCGCGCTGGACAGCAACAACACGACGAGGAAAATACACTGCCGAAAATTACGTCAACGACCAGGGCAGGTAACCGAAACGCCAATGGCCACAAAGCAGAAGATGCAGGGAATAAATTAGGTTAAACTTCACAGGAATCTTAGCCGACTTGAATACACACATGTTGTTGCACGGGGGAATGTCCCAAAAGCGACAACCAGGATGAAACGGAGAAATATAAACAGTTGAGGCTCGATAGTAGGTTAAGTGAGGACTCAACTTTCATGTCCAAGATCGGTGGGCGACGAACCACGTAGCACTTGCAAGCAGTACCTCACACTCCAGCCACGCGTGCGCATCGCCAGCAGCCCCGGCTCGAGTACACGCGACGGAGACTTCCTTGCTGCTACACGCCAACCGACCGACTCGTCACACACCGCCAAGCCGGAAACTATATCCGCCACACCAAAGATAGTACAGCAGTGCTGGTATCGATACAGGAGGAATAAAACCACAGGACTGCAATTAAGGTTTAATCCAAGACAAGCATGACACGAGCCAGCCACGGCTCAATAGCATTCATTGATCCCCATCATTGCCGAAACTTTGAGAAACGGCTGCAGGACCACGGATAGCAAAAGTAAAACACATTGACTCAAAAAATGACGTCTCGGGCTTATACCGAAAGCATGAATGTACAAGGGGTTATCAAAAAATTTCCGTTTGAGGAGGTCCTGCAGCGTATATGCAACGTAATGCGACTCTGTTGTGGGCATATAAGCGCCGACATGTAGGGAAAGGATTAGTTTGGAATCGTGTTCTTCCGAAGTGAGTGCGCTAAATGCGGAAACGTGAACTACGATTTTTTTTTTCCGAGTGAAAAACACCGGCAGACATCCATCGGAGAATGAAGAATGTATATGGTGCAGTAGGTCGATCGCAAAGCAGTGTTACGGAATAGCGCGGGATGTTCCGTGCTGGTCGCTATTCGATACACGACGCCGGTCGATATGCGAGGCCAGCCTCAACTGAGGGACTCAAGTGAGGGACGTTCGAGCACTCGTCGTGTAGTCATGATCTCTATGTATGCGTTTACCACTCCTTCGACCCCTTAAAAAAGGCCTTGTAAGGTCGACGCTTCTTGTCGGACGGGGATGTACAGCAGGCAGTAACGAATTTCTGCGCGCAGCAGGACACGGTGTTTTAGCAAACGGGTGTCTTCAACCTAGTACGTCAGTTGGATGATTGCCTCAATGCTCAGTTATTTAGCTGGACACAAAATATCAGTATAATAAACGAAGCCGTGTCAGAGGTATACAAAAATAATTGCTTTTCTCACAAGTAACTTTGGTGAGCTTCTGCTGTCTGGTAAAAATGTCTTCAATTTACTTCGGAACTGTTTTAGAAATTTATTTCGAATATCTTACGAAACATGGTTTGAGTTGTGCAGTTTTGATTTCAGTTTACGAGAGTGATTCGGAAATATACATTCTAATGTGGCTCTTGCAACAGTAATAACAACGACGAAGTCTTACCATTGTCGATGGGGTGTAGGAAGAGTGGTCGGTGCCTTACACCTTTCTGCAACCAACGAGCCCTGACATTCAGTATTGATAGTAGAAATGAGTGTAGTCCAGGATACCATTTGCAGGCCAATGAGGAAAGATGATAGGCTCACGGTAATTGCCCGCGCAACCCAGTTACGCAACTCTGATGCGATGGTAAAATGATATAAATAAATATATATATAATGAATATAAAAACGATGCTCACTAGTTGCAATTACTTGTTCCTGGGCTACAACACATTTAAAACAATTTTATATTCAGGTACACAGGAAGTATACAGGGTTATTACAAATGATTGAAGCGATTTCACAGCTCTACAATAACTTTATTATTTGAGATATTTTCACAATGCTTTGCACACACATACAAAAACTCAAAAAGTTTTTTAGGCATTCACAAATGTTCGATATGCGCCCCTTTAGTGATTCGGCAGACATCAAGCCGATAATCAAGTTCCTCCCACACTCGGCGCAGCATGTCCCCATCAATGAGTTCGAAAGCATCGTTGATGCGAGCTCGCAGTTCTGGCACGTTTCTTGGTAGAGGAGGTTTAAACACTGAATCTTTCACATAACCCCACAGAAAGAAATCGCATGGGGTTAAGTCGGGAGAGCGTGGAGGCCATGGTTTTCCAATCTCCTGTTTAAGAAATGCCGAACATCATGATGGAAGTGCGGTGGAGCACCATCCTGTTGAAAGATGAAGTCGGCGCTGTCGGTCTCCAGTTGTGGCATGAGCCAATTTTCCAGCATGTCCAGATACACGTGTACTGTAACGTTTTTTTCGCAGAAGAAAAAGGGGCCGTAAACTATAAACAGTGAGATTGCACAAAACACGTTAACTTTTGGTGAATTGCGAATTTGCTGCACGAATGCGTGAGGATTCTCTACCGCCCAGATTCGCACATTGTGTCTGTTCACTTCACCATTAAGAAAAAATGTTGCTTAATCACTGAAAACAAGTTTCGCACTGAACGCATCTTCTTCCATGAGCTGTTGCAACCGCGCCGAAAATTCAATGCGTTTGACTTTGTCATCGGGTGTCAGGGCTTGTAGCAATTGTAAACGGTAAGGCTTCTGCTTTAGCCTTTTCCGTAAGATTTTCCAAACCGTCGGCTGTGGTACGTTTAGCTCCCTGCTTGCTTTATTCGTCGACTTCCGCGGGCTACGCGTCAAACTTGCCCGCACCCGTTCAACCGTTTCTTCGCTCACTGCAGGCCGACCCGTTGATTTCCCCTTACAGAGGCATCCAGAAGCTTTAAACTGCGCATACCATCGCCGAATGGAGTTAGCAGTTGGTGGATCTTTGTTGAACTTCGTCCTGAAGTGTCGTTGAACTGTTATGACTGACTGATGTGAGTGCATTTCAAGCACGACATACGCTTTCTCGGCTCCTGTCGCCATTTTGTCTCACTGTGTTCTCGAGCGCTCTGGCGGCAGAAACTTTAAGTGCGGCTTCAGCTGAACAAAACTTTATGAGTTTTTCTACGTATCTGTAGTGTGTCGTGACCACATGTCAATGATTGGAGTTACAGTGAATTTATGAAATTGCTTCAATCATTCGTAATAGCCCTGTACTTCCTATGTGTTAAATAGTCACGTAAGGAATTTCAAATATGGACAAAACTATGTTATACTCAAAATATTAATCAATACTCAAGTAGTATATTCCACAGGTACAGCTACATATACATACATAGTCCACAAGTTGTATAACATACTGGTCATTTACTTTCCTGTTCTATTAGCAAATGGAGTGAGAGGAAAATGACTGTCTATTCGCATCCGTATTAGTCCTAATTTCTCTCATCTTGTTTCCGCCGTCAGTACACCAAATGTACGTTGCTTAAAGTTCTTATTTTTATTCTATTTTTAATGACGTTTTATAATGTGATTGCGTATTATTATAAATTGATTGTTATTTGTGGTTTATTTTAGCGATTCCTTTTGTACTGTTTGCTCCTTTTATTTCAGTTGACTCCTTTTAATTATGTTTGCGGTGGTTATGAAGTCTATATTGCTTACTGTTCTCCGTAAGTTAACGAATACGGTAACACCATATGCGTTTCGCAGCAGCAGATCTCGTTGTGTCTCCTTGCTGGAACTTCTCCACCTGATATCGCTAAAGATAATTTATCGCTCTACGGAAATCGATCGGTACAGCCAAGTGCTATGCTGTGTCATGTGTATGGAACGTGGCGTCCAACATTAGTTCGTGAAGTTTTTTAGGTCTTTGGAGAAATATTCTCGACGAATCCCAAAATCGAGTAAAACTGCAGGTTCACACCATCAAATCACACAACACTTCCGAAATACTTGCTTATTTATAATCACTGAATATTTCTTTTGAAATGATTATGGGTTATGAACTCTACACACCTGATGCTCCTTACGTGCTTTTAAATGTATTTATTTTCTTCAGTACCATAAAACATAGATTACTGCCTTAATGGCGGCTTTCAACAATCTCCTCTCAATCTGACATAGAAAATCTCTCTTCCAATGTCCAAAATGGAATAATTATCTCTTTGCCGTAGCTTAATAAAGACTGTATATCTTTGTCATCGAGTTCGCACGGAGATGCTTAAATTCCACGGAGTATTTATCTCTCGCACAGGTATTTATACTATCGCCGTATTATTAGTACGTCGCACCTCATTTATGAGATTTTGCTTAACAAAACGCTACAATTGGCGGCAGTAAAATCGTTCTTCAGACAGCAGCAGATGCTGGAGCATTAGGGATAGCGCCTTTGACTAGCAATCAAAACGGTCTTTTTACCGGGTTCCATCCCAACCACTATTTAAATACTGAATGAAAATCAACAGCAAAGGAGGCTGAGGACTTCCAGTATAAGAAGATACCCTCGTTCTGCCAATAGCCTTGTCAATACAGGTGAGTGAAAGAAGTTAGAGGCAACCTCTTGGCCGCAAGGTAGGAAACTGCCCCTAAATGGCGGAAGAGTCATCAAGAAACATAGACATGAGGGTGCAAAAGGAACTGGGAACTGCAGCATTATAGATACATTATGTCTATCCACAGTACATATGATCGGGAAATGAAAATGTGTCATATTTATCTTTCCATTTTCCATTTTTTTCGTATTATTCCACCATTCGAACTCCGGAAAGGGACTGACAAGTGTGTGGTAGCCATGAGAAAAAGACTGAATAACCAAAGAAAGAATAACATTCTTCCAATTGTAATGTAGATTTTCAGAAATCCGAATGATAGGGAAGCTAGAAAATCAGGAAAGGGGAATGCAAAGCCTCAGTCTTAACACAGTGATGTTCAGGTGAGCTGAGACAGAACAAGAAAAATTTCTGGTCAGACGAATGTAGCGTAATATCAGCAGCAGCAGAAAATGGTATAGCGGGAGAAGGAATCTGTAGCAAATGAACGGCCACAACAATAGTCCAGGTATACGTGCTGTCGACACACGTAGAACACGAAGAGATAAAAGTATAAGAACAGGTAATTCAGCATGTAACAGGAGACGAAAACCTAATAGTCATAGCTGGTTGGAACGCAGTAACTGGGGGAGGAAACAGTAGACAGAGTTACTACAGAATAAGTGCTTGATAGTAGGAATAAGACAGAAGAAATACTAAATGAGTTCTGCAACAAATATCACCTAGTAATAGTAAATACACTGTTCAAAAATCACAAGAGAAGGAAGTATACTCGGTAACGGCCTGGAGGCAAGGCAATATTCCAGGTAGATTACGTCATAGTGCGACAAATATTCCTTCACCAGATCTTGGATTGTAAGACGTGCTCAGGAGCACAAAGATAACGAATACTATAGTACGCATTCAACTGAAAAAGAATAGACGTTTCTATAAAGGCCAGTAGAAGAAAATGGGCAGACAGATGTTGGTAAAAAGAAAATAACTGCGAAGAAACTATTAGTGTAAAAACTATTTCAATTGATGTATGGAGGAAAGACGTATAGAAATGCCCAGAAAAATTTTGGAATATAGCAATATACGTACTTAGGGATGATATAAATAGAAAGCGCGGGAAATCTAAAGGGAAATGGCTGCAGAGAAATTGGTCGTCGGAAGGACAGAGTCAATAATAGGAAAGTCAAAACAATTTTAAGTTCTCCACTATGTGTTTCTGTATGAAATTTAGCCCAAATTACCTCCCAGTCTATAAAAAGTCAACGTATTACCGAAACTATGTACCCACAAACTGTTATCCAACTTAAACTCGTATGCTAAGCTTCGACTGAAAAGAACCTAATTTGAACTGAACTGTAAGTAGCCTGAATACAACTTGTATTAAATGCGCAACTGAAGTGAAACAGTTATCTGGCCCTAATCAAAATTTCCAATTACCTCGCGCCCTGACAACATTATTACTGATTTCTCGAAAGCACAACAGCAAACAGCAAGCAGGCAGCGGCTACAAATAATGTTCAAACTATTGCATACCACATGGTACAATGTGGTGATGTATAATGAGAAACCTACTTTAAACAGTGGGATGGAGAGAGAAATTATTCCTATGAAATGATATTCTAATACGACGATTTTTCAATTAAGTATGTATTCAAGAAGAGAGAGTAAAACTTCGCATGTACTTCACACTAACATTCATCTGAACAATACTATGCTTAACAAAGTGAACTAAGATTTCAAAATGGTACTGGGTTAACAGAGAACAGAGAATTTTTATGAAAACCAAACAGGTTAGCCTGTTGTTATGTTCTAAAAATGGTTCAAATGGCTCTGAGCACTATGGGACTTAACATCTGAGGTCATCAGTCCTCTAGAACTTAGAACTACTTAAACCTAACTAACGTAACGGCGCGGCTCCGGACTGAAGCTCCTAGAACCACTCGGTCACAGCGGCCGGCTGTTGTTATGTTAATGTATGACTCAGGGAAGTGTGGTGATCTTTCTCTCAGTTCTCAGCAGGTGAACAAAGTTAAGTAGCTGACAGTAATCTTTCCGACGAACTAGCTGCGCAGCGCCTTTCAGTGTATACTTCATATTTGTCCTTGCTGTCCTTTATAGTAAATATTTCTTCATCTAACAGATACAATCACAAGTCAACATAGCTCTCCTGAATACGTCAATCACCTACCAGACTTAAACTGCCGGCCGGGGTGGCCGACCGGTTCTAGGCGCTACAGTCTGGAACCGCGCGACCGCTACGGTCGCAGGTTCGAATCCAGCCTTGGGCATGGATGTGTGTGATGTCCTTAGGCTAGTTAGGTTTAAGTAGTTCTAAGATCTAGGGGACTGATGACCTTAGAAGTTAAGTCCAATAGTGCTCAGAGCCATTTGAACCAAGACTTCAACTAAGAATGTATCAGACTGAGGAGAGGCAAACATTGTGTCACAATAAGACCAAAGATCGTTTAACAGTAACGTAACTTGATCTCTTTCTCTCTGACGTGCACATCGATGACTTACAAAAATCAAAGTGACGTGCCCACTTTACAAAATTTTCGGTACACATCCTGAATGTAAACCGCTTGGCTGCTCTTATAAATAATGTATTTAACAACCGGTTTCGTAGCATAGAAAATACATCAACAGGTTATATCTCTTAAATTAATTGGAAATTTGTGGTAAGGTCTTATGGGACCAAACTGCTGAGGTCATCGGTCGCTAAGCTTACACGCTATTTAATCTAACTTGAATTAACTTACGCTAAGGACGACACACACACTCATGCCCGAGGGAGGATTCGAACCTACGACGGGGGGCGCCGCGAGGACCATGACAACACGCCCAAGACGCCGCGGCTACCCCGTGCGTCTCTGTTAAATTAGAAAAAGCGTTCGGTACAATTGTGATCGAATTTTGTCTACCAATGTGACCTCGCCACGCGAATTTGTATAGGTTATATTTCCCCACTGCACATTCGTAGACCCGATTCCCACGACCGACGCGGCTTATTGCTTAGGCCACAGCTAGAAACTTTCCCGCCAGTATCCCCATGCTTGGCGTTCTTCTGTATTCAACGATCTCCTCTCAATCTGACATAGGAAATCTCTCTTCCAATGTCCAAAATGGAATAATTATCTCTTTGCCGTAGCTTAATAAAGACTGTATATCTTTGTTATCGAGTTCGCACGGAGATGCTTAAATTCCACGTCATTTTTCATACAGTTTTCCCTGTCGCTATCGTCTTTATACCATGTATGTAATTTTCTCTATTTATCACTATTGATTGTAATTATAATTCGACCAAAATTGCAGCGAACTTTTCCTAATTTGGATTTAATATGATGATGTGAGTTCAGACTATGATACCGCTCGTTAAATTATTTACAAGAGAAGCCAAGTCGTTATTATTCAAGACCAGAATGAGATTTTCACTCTGCAGCGGAGTGTGCGCTGATATGAAACTTGCTGGCAGATTACAACTGTGTGCCCGACCGAGACCCCAACTCGGGACCTTTGCCTTTCGCGGGCAAGTGCTCTACCATCTGAGCTACCGAAGCATGACTCACGCCCGCTCATCACAGCTTTACTTCTGCCAGTGTCTCGTCTCCTACCTTCCAAACTTTACAGAAGCACTCCTGCGAACCTTGCAGAATTAGCACTCCTGAAAGAAAGGATATTGCGGAGACGTGGCTTAGCCACACCCTGGGGGATGTTTCCAGAATGAGATTTTCACTCTGCAGAAGTAAAGCTGTGAATACCGGCCGTGAGTCGTGCTTCGGTAGCTCAGATGGTAGAGCACTTGCCCGCGAAAGGCAAAGGTCCCGAGTTCGAATCTCAGTCGAGCACACAGTTTTAATCTGCCAGGAAGTTTCATATCAGCGCACACTCCGCTGCAGAGTGAAAATCTCATTCTGGAAACATCCCCCAGTCTGTGGCTAAGCCATGTCTCCGCAATATCCTTTCTTTCAGGAGTGCTAGTTCTGCAAGGTTCGCAGGAGAGCTTCTGTAAAGTTTGGAAGGTAGGAGACGAGATACTGGCAGAAGTAAAGCTGAGATGACCGGGCGTGAGTCGTGCTTGGGTAGCTCAGAGGGTAGAGCACTTGCCCGCGAAAGGCAAAGGTCCCGAGTTCGAGTCTCGGTCGGGCACACAGTTTTAATCTGCCAGGAAGTTTCATTATTCAAGACGTCTACTTATGGTTGCGGTTGTCCATTATATCACATAGTGTGTAATCTTCTGTAAAAGTAAAAGCAAGACCGTCAATGTCAGCAGTGCAAAAGGAATTGATCTGTTAAACGCAGAGGGAAGCCTCTGCAAGGAAGCGTCCTGATTAGGTGATAGAATAAGAGTTTGGAGGATATACGGAAGACCTACCTGTAGTTGTTACAGTAATAGAATCAGAGTTTAACAGGGCTCTGGAAGAACTGCGACCAAGTAAGGTGGAAGGCGTAGGTGACATTCCTTCAGAATTTCTGTCACCCGAAACGTGGCAACCAAAAGTCTATAAACGTTGGTGTATAGAAGCTACAAGACTAGAGACAAACCATCAGACTTTTAGAAAGATATCATCCACACAATCACGAAGATAGAAATGGCAGATGAAGAAGCTAGAACTGCTGAACAATCAGCTTAGCAGTTTATGCATCCAAGCTACTAACAGGAACCGTAAACTAGATATAAGAAATTGAGCATCTGTTAGGTGATGATCAGTTTCACTTCACGAGAAGAAAACGCACCCGAGATGCAGCTCATAGTTTTTTTCTATCTAGAAAAAGCGTTTGGCAATGTAAAATGATGTTAGATGTTCGATATTCTCAGAAACAAATCTGTAAAAGTTACTGCGTCCTTAATCGTAGGTAGATGTTTCTGAGAATGTATATCTGGAACACAGCATTGTGTGAAAGAAAGTCATAGATAGTGGTAAAATAGGAAAAGAAGAAATGCGAGTCTTTTGAGATGTGGTGCTATAGATTGACTGATACGATAAGGAATGAGGAGGTTTTCCGAAGAATCAGCGAGGAGACGATTATGTGGAAAACATTGACAGAAAGAAGGGACAGTATGACAGACCACAAGGTAGTATGCTGCATATTACTACAGGCAGCTCCAGAAGGCAAAAACTTTAGGGGAAGACAGAGATGTGATTACATCCTATAAATATTGGGGTACGTTCAGTGCAAGTGCTACTCTGAGAAGAAGAGGTTGGTATAAGATAGGAAATGGTGACCGGCTTCATCACACCTGTCAGGAGACCGATGACAAACAATACAATTACGCAATGACGAAGCAGTTTTGTTATATCGGTAATTGTATGTAATTTCGTGAATATGAGCATGTAGCGTGCATCTGATAGGACTACACAGACTTTTTGACTACAACAGGACATTAACATATGGGACAGTAATCATTTTAAATTGTAGCTGTATGTGACATGCCGGCCGGGGTGGCCAAGCGGTTAAAGGCGCTACAGTCTGGAACCGCGCGACCGCTACGGTCGCAGGTTCGAATCCTGTCTCGGGCATGGATGTGTGTGATGTCCTTAGGTTAGTTAGGTTTAAGTAGTTCTAAGTTCTAGGGGACTGATGACCTTAGAAGTTAAGTCCCATAGTGCTCAGAGCCATTTTTTTCTGTATGTGACATTACATATTTCAGTAACACAGGCAAAGCTGTCGACAACTATGCCTCCCACCAAAATACACTGAAGCGCTAATAGAAACTGGTATAGGCATGCGTATTCAAATACAGAGATACGAAAACAGGCAGAATACGACGCTGCGGTCGGCAAGGCCTGTATGAGACAAATGTCTGCCCCAGTTGTTAGATCGGTTACTGTTGCTACAGTGACAGGTTACCAAGATTTGAACGTGGTGTTATAGTCGGCTCATGAGCCGAAGTAGCATTGAAGTGGGGATTTTCCCGTAGGAACATTTCACGAGTGTACCGTGAATATCAGGAATCCGGTGAAACATCAAATCTCCGACATCTCTCCGACCAGAAAAAGATCCTACAAGAACGGGACCAACGACGACTGAAGAGAATCATTCGACGTGACAGAAGTGCTACCCTTCGGCAGATTGCTGCAGATTTCAACTTTGGGCCAGCGTGTCAGCGTGTGAACCATTGAACGAAACATCATCGATTTGGGCTTCCAGAACCGAAGGCCCACTCGTCCACCCTTGATGACTGCACGACACAAAGCTTTGCGCCTTGCATGGGTCGGTCAACGACGACATTGGACTGTTGATGTTTGGAAACATGTTTCCTGGTCGGACGGGCCTCATTTCAGATTGTATCGAGCGGATGGACGTGTGCGGGTATGGAGTGAACCTCATGAAACCATTGAAGTTACATCTCAACAGGGGACTGTTCAGACTGGTGGAGGCTCTGTAATGGTGTGGTGCGTGCACAGTTGGAGTGATGTGGGACCCCTGATACGTCTAGATGCGACTCTGACAGATGACATGTAAGTAAACATCCTGTCTGATCACCTGCATCCATTCACCTCCATTGTGCATTCCGACGGTCTTCGGCAATCCCAGTAAGACAATGCGACACCCCACACGTCATAATTCCTTCAGAGTGCGTGCACAGGTGGAGTTTAAACACTTACGCTGGCCGCCTGAGCGTATCTGAGATGCCTTGCAAGCGCTGTTCAGAAGAGATCTCCACACTCTCGTACTCTTACGGATTTATGGTGTCAATTCCCTCCAGCATTACTTCAGACATTAGTCGAGTCCATGCGACGTCGTGCTGTGGCATTTTGGCGTGCTCGCGGGGGCCCTGCACGATACTCGGTAGATGTACCAGTTTCTTTTGATCCTCAGTTTATTATTAGTTAGACACCGCATAATAAAAAATTTTAAAAGTCAGAGAAAATTAAGTTTGACAGCCCAGGTAAAAAATAACATAAATCGAAAAAAAAAATACATCAGTAGCGTTACAGAAGGAGTGAAAAGGGAAACCAGTGTTCCCAAGTTGAGAACGAGCACCCGCTAACCTACTCCGTGTTATGACCGTCTCTGACCCACCGATCTCCTATTACAGGGCTGATTCGGCATTTTCTTCAGTTTATTATTAGTTAGACACCGCATAATAAAAAATTTTAAAAGTCAGAGAAAATTAAGTTTGACAGCCCAGGTAAAAAATAACATAAATCGAAAAAAAATTACATCAGTAGCGTTACAGAAGGAGTGAAAAGGGGAACCAGTGTTCCCAAGTTGAGAACGAGCACCCGCTAACCTACTCCGTGTTATGACCGTCTCTGACCCACCGATCTCCTATTACAGGGCTGATTCGGCATTTTCCTCAGTTTATTATTAGTTAGACACCGCATAATAAAAAATTTTAAAAGTCAGAGAAAATTAAGTTTGACAGCCCAGGTAAAAAATAACATAAATCGAAAAAAAATTACATCAGTAGCGTTACAGAAGGAGTGAAAAGGGGAACCAGTGTTCCCAAGTTGAGAACGAGCACCCGCTAACCTACTCCGTGTTATGACCGTCTCTGACCCACCGATCTCCTATTACAGGGCTGATTCGGCATTTTCGTGGCAAACCACGGTGGATTAGCTCTGCTGTAATGATGAATTACGGACAGGAGGGTACAAGACAACTCTCTTTAAGTAAGTTGACTACAGACGGTATTAAAATCCACATTTTGAGAAAGGCACCCAAATAAATCAATAATGAAGCTCACGCGACTGATAAAGGACCAGCAGCCAGTGAAAACTGTTGGAAAATTCCATGAAAACGGGATGTTTATAACTGGACTGCGAGAAAACGCTCAGTCGATTACGAAAAAGTACAGGTATAAACGAACGACAGGTATAATAAAATGAAGAAATAAAAAAATTGTAGCCGGTGGATGAGCAAGAGAGGTAATGTATAATGACTGAACATGGCTGTTGTACGCGGCAGGTAACCTAAGCGGTGGCATACAGGCGTCGTTAATTACGATTTATTACGTGTTCGCGCCATATCTCATTTGACATCCTGGTTTTACTGTAGTACCACCTCCTTAAGATAGTTTCAATTACTGGTGTCTGTGAGTTGCCGCCTTGCCTGCCCTTGAGCGGCAGCAGCGGCACTTATCGATATAAGCCTGGTGTATTATTTGTGCTGACTGCTATTACTTCCTGGTTGTCGTGTGTTCGGAGTTAGTTCGGACCTGCCAGTGAGTTGGGAGGCGCTAGTAGTGCAGTTCGGACCTGGCAGTGCTTGAATTAGGACGCGGCAGAAGTTCAGTCGGGGCGCGGCTGCAGTGAGGTCAGGACAGCCATGACCCGCCCGACGGTTGCCGATACATATCGCTTGAGTGCGGACCACCTTGGTTGATCGTCGGTCGGTCGTCTTATTGGACGACGTGTATGTTGGCCGGCGATCGCTTATCGGTTGCTGCGGTTACCGATTCGTGATTCGCCCTTGTTATTTCACAGTCGCTGCAGTTAGTATTGTCTAGTCCTTCGTGCAAGTACTCGTGAAACTATGTATATCTTGTGATGTCGACTGATCAGTTATTTTAGTGCTGTCTCTGTGCTGATGTGTGGGAGTCGGTTGGTTGGCGTGGATCAGCCAGGAAATCGCGCGGCGCTGTGGGCCGGGCCCGCTGGCGGTCTCTACGCAGTGTCGGAGTTCGTGGGAGCTGTTCCGATTGCTACGAGGCTCGTGGCTCACCGACCCAAGACATCGAGTGGTGATTTAATTACCGAAACCAGTCTGTTCACATTGTGCCGTTGGTTTTCATGGTTGGCTGTTGGGACTATTCCCGTGAGCAACAGCGAGTTTTCGAGCTGGCGAAAGTTTGGCCTCCATCTGGTGCAGTTTAACTGAATTTTGGTTATTTGAAGTCCAAGTGCAGCTGCGGAACTTTCTGCCTTGTGGCCGTTAGCATTCCGGTTACCTGCCATGACCGCTGACGTAAAATTCAGGCAGTGTCCTTTCCTCACCGTGTTGTCGCTGTCCAACACGTGTGTGTAGTTTTGACAGCTTATGCATACGTTGTTGAGGGCAGCTACGCCTTTAACGCTTAGGCTTTGGAGTTCCTTGTGTACTGGTCGGGTGCAAAGCAAGTCGTCTTCTCGGTGGGTCCGTTGACTGTCTCTTGGTTCGGTTGCCGGCGGATCGGATATAGTTGGGCCGACTACCTGTTTCCCTAAACAAACTTTAATATTTCTAGTGCATACCGACCCCCGGAAACTTCTGAGCGCCGCTGGCTGTACTGCCTTTTCTTATTGGTGTTTGATTGTGTATTTTAATAAGTCATAGCCGATGGTTTGAATTTGTATGCTTTTAGTTGGGATTTAAATAATGGGCCTTCAGCCGTTTTAAAATTAAAATTCCTTACATGTCAAGTCTTAGATTGAAACTTCTTGGCAGATTAAAACTGCGTGCCGGACCAAGACTCGATCTCTGGACCTTTGCCTTTCGCGAGCCAGTGCTCTACCAACTGAGCTACCCAAGCACGACTCACGCGTCGTCCTCACATCTTTACTTCTGCCAGTACCTCGCCTCCTACCTTCCAAACTTCACAGAAGCTCTCCTGCGAACAGTTTTAATCTGCCAGGAAATTTCATATCAGCGCACACTCCGCTGCAGAGTGAGAATCTCATTCTGGAAATCTTAGATTGTTTGGGCCTTCAGCCTAATTTGAAATATTATTTAGGGACAAAATCTTGCGCTTTCTGCCTTTTGAAAATTTATTATAGTTGTGTTTTAAATCATGGGCCTTCAGCCATTTTAAAAATGAAAGAGGTTTTGACCTTAAGCGATAAGATTTTGTGACATATTCATTCGATTGTTAAGCGCGGAAATTTGCCCTGTACTGTTTGGGCAACTAAATAAAGTTATATGTCTTCGAGTGTAACTGACAGCCGCTCATTTTTGGCCTCTTTCCACAATTCATTCTATCTGTCCTGTCCTACGGGTCAAACAGGGCGTTTCAACCATATATATACACATAACACGATGACGCTCAGTGATGCCTTCAGTGCAGATGCACACCAAGCTTAAACTCTTGGGGGAATCGGGGAGATGCCGCGAGTAGTGAGGCTAATGAGCAGGTACACTACATCAGTAGTTTATGGTACAAGATGAGAATGTGGGTCTGACAGGAGGCTTACTAGCATAGTCTGTGCGCTCGTGGTGACCCGTGTGCCTGGATGGCGTAGTGAGTGGTCAGTGCATCTGCCTAGTAGGCAGGGGATCCTCGTTTGAATCCGAGTCCGGCATAGATCTTCACTTTGCCTCATTGATAACAATCAATTCCTTTCTGTTTTGATTCATAGTGGCTTCAGGATCAACATGGCGTTTGTTCTGTCAGCCATGTCAGAAAACACACACACACACACACACACACACACACACACACACATATATATATATATATATATATATATATATATATATATATATATATATATATATATATATATATATATATATACAGGGTGTTTCAAAAATAACCGGTATATTTCAAACGGCAACAAAAACTAAACGAGCAGCGATAGAAATACACCGTTTGTTGCAATATGCTTGGGACAATAGTACATTTTCAGGCAGACAAACTTTCGAAATTACAGTAGTTACAATTTTCAACAACAGATGGCGCTGCGGTCTGGGAAACTCTATAGTACGATATTTTCCACATATCCACCATGCGTAGCAATAATATGGCGTAGTCTCTGAATGAAATTACCCGAAACATTTGACAACGTGTCTGGCGGAATGGCTTCACATGCAGATAAGATGTAGTGCTTCAGCTGTTCAATTGTTTCTGGATTCTGGCGGTACACCTGGTCTTTCAAGTGTCCCCACAGAAAGAAGTCACTGGGGTTCATGTCTGGCGAATAGGGAGGCCAATCCACGCCGCCTCCTCTATGTTTCGGATAGCCCAAAGCAATCACACGATCATCGAAATATTCATTCAGGAAATTAAAGACGTCGGCCGTGCGATGTGGCCGGGCACCATCTTGCATAAACCACGAGGTGTTTGCAGTGTCGTCTAAGGCAGTTTGTACCGCCACAAATTCACGAACAATGTCCAGATAGCGTGATGCAGTAATTGTTTCGGATCTGAAAAATGGGCCAATGATTCCTTTGGAAGAAATGGCGGCCCAGACCAGTACTTTTTGAGGATGCAGGGACGATGGGACTGCAACATGGGGCTTTTCGGTTCCCCATATGCGCCAGTTCTGTTTATTGACGAAGCCGTCCAGGTAAAATAGGCTTCGTCAGTAAACCAAATGCTGCCCACATGCATATCGCCGTCATCAATCATGTGCACTATATCGTTAGCGAATGTCTCTCGTGCAGCAATGGTAGCGGTGCTGAGGGGTTGCCGCGTTTGAATTTTGTATGGATAGAGGTGTAAACTCTGGCGCATGAGACGATACGTGGACGTTGGCGTCATGTGGACCGCAGCTGCAACACGGCGAACGGAAACTCGAGGCCGCTGTTGGATCACCTGCTGCACTAGCTGCGCGTTGCCCTCTGTGGTTGCCGTACGCGGTCGCCCTACCTTTCCAGCACGTTCATCCGTCACATTTCCAGTCCGTTGGAATTTTTGAAACAGAACCTTTATTGTATCGCTTTTCGGTCCTTTGGTTACATTAAACCTCCGTTGAAAACTTCGTCTTGTTGCAACAACACTGTGTTCTAGGCGGTGGAATTCCAACACCAGAAAAATCCTCTGTTCTAAGGAATAAACCATGTTGTCTACAGCACACTTGCACGTTGTGAACAGCACACGCTTACAGCAGAAAGACGACGTACAGAATGGCGCACCCACAGACTGCGTTGTCTTCTATATCTTTCACATCACTTGCAGCGCCATCTGTTGTTGAAAATTGTAACTACTGTAATTTCGAAAGTTTGTCCGCCTGAAAATGTACTGTTGTCCCAAGCATATTGCAACAGACGGTGTATTTCTATCGCTGCTCGTTTAGTTTTTATTGCCGTTTGAAATATACCGGTCATTTTTGAAACTTAAGTTAGTTTTAAAAAATAAAAAAAAAGTCGAAAGAGCACTTGCACGTCAAAGGCAAAAATTCCAGGTTCTGGTCCCGGGGTAACACACTATTCCAATCTGTCAAAAAATTTAAAACAACCAGACATGATTGTCTTACTGGAATAGCCGCGCTCGTTCTTTGAATAAGAATATGGCACTTCGGTTTTTGATCGCTATTTTTTATTTTATTTTCAATAACCGGTTTTAGGCAAGATGCCAAGCTTCAGATCATATATTGCAGTTACTGAGTAACGTGTCAGTAGAGAACTACTGGTTCGCTGTCATAACAAAGTCTGTGAAGTTGGAAGGCAGGATATAAGCTGTGACAGAAGGACTAAAGTTGTGCATGGATACTTCGGTAGGCTTCTGGACAAGCTGCAACTGATCCGCTTTGCTGATGTTTATGTCGAGTCGCGAATCCTGAGCATGGCCCTATCCCACTTTCAATTGCCAGACTCATGTTCCTTTGTGAGTCAAGGTCTTTTATTTAAATCATCTATGGGCCTCTCAACCTCCCAAAGGACAGAGGAGGCCTCATTCTCTGTGAGGTCCAACATCGGGCAGGAGCCCTCTTTGTAAACACGCATTCAAGATGTGGCGACGTTCTCCGACATGCCCCAGCAGCCTACTGATAATGGCGCTTACCCCGTGCTCACTCACTGCCGCTCTGCCGCTGACAGACGACCCAGCGCTCTTTTTCTACTTGAGCTATTTCTTTCTTGTATATAGCTACTTCAGGACTGTGCTTCTCCCTTCACGTCTACCGACGGTCCAGATAGTGTATGCCTCGATGAAGTCGCGACTTCCACCGGATGTGATTGAAGCGAAACATCCTCTCGCCTGGTGGAATGCCTTGCGGCGGGCAGTGCACGCCGCTACTCTTGCGTCAGACGTCCAATCCGCCTGATATACGACGGTCTGCTAGTCCCGTCTCCACCATATCCGCCTGGTGCCATCACCATTACGTACCACGTGTGGCGTACAAGACGACAATGGGCATCGACTTGTGTGTGGTGAGTAGAGTAATGTTCGGCTTTTGGTCCTCCAGATGCTGGCGTCCATCACACGCACGACTCCTGACAGCGTCACCCCACAAATGAATCTCTTCTCAGATATGGACTATTTTCCGTGTGAAAAGACCTACTCACAAGGGAACCTCCCCATCGCACCCCCCTCAGATTTAGTTATAAGTTGGCACAGTGGATAGGCCTTGAAAAACTGAACACATATCACTCGAGAAAACAGGAAGAAGTTGTGTGGAACTAGGAAAAAAATAAGCATAATATACAAACTGAGTAGTCCATGTGCAAGATAGGCAGCATAAAGGTTAATGCAAGCTCAGGAGCGCCGTGGTCCCGTGGTTAGCGAGAGCAGCTGCGGAACAGAAGGTTCTTGGTTCAAGTCTTCCCTAGAGTAAAAATTTTAACTTTTTATTTTCAGACAATTATCAAAGTTCAGGCACTCACACAAAATCAACTTCGCTCTCCAAAATTCCAGGACATGTTCAGATTTGCTTGGAAATATGCGGGATTTGACGGTCTACACACGGAAAAATTTGAAAACAATAAAAACATATGTTTTGACAGAGCACAGGAAAAACTGAGCGACTGTGAAACTGTTGCATTCATTTGTTGCAGTTTATGTGCCAAACTCTTATGTTTTCATCACTTTTTTGGGAGTGATTATCACATCCCCAAGAAAACCTAAATAGGGCAAGGAAGAGGAATCTTTTTACCCATTCGCCAAGTGTACAAGTTAGATGGGTCGACAACATATTCCTGTCATGTGACGCACATGCCGTCACCAGTGTCGTATAGAATATATCAGACGTGTTTTCCTGTGGAGGAATCGGTTGACCTATGGCCTTGCGATCAAATATTTTCGGTTCCCATTGGAGAGGCACGTCCTTTCGTCTACTAATCGCACGGTTTTGCGGTGCGGTCGCAAAACACAGACACTAAACTTATTATAGAGAACAGAGACGTCAATGAACGAACGGACAGATCATAACTTAGCGAAAATAAAGCAAGTAAAATTTTCACTCGAGGGAAGACTTGAACCAAGGACCTTTTGTTCCGCAGCTGCGCACGCTAATCACGGGACCACGGCGATCCTGAGCTGACACCATCCTTGATATTGCTTATCTTGCGGATGGACTTGTCAGTTTGTATATTTTGCTTATTTTTTCATAGTTCCATACAACTTCTTCCTGTTTTCTCGACTAATCTGTGTTCAGTGTTCCACGGCCTATCCACTGTGCCAACTTATAACTAAATCCGAGGGGGGTGCGATGGGGAGGTTCCCTTGTCAGTGACTTGGAATTGCGGGCACGGAGTCCATTAGCTGTTTGGTAGTAGTGACAAACCAGCCCTCGATTTCTGACAATACTTTAACGACCGATATTGTGCAGTAGCCAAGAACCAAAAGTAGCAACAATATACCTCGAACTTCCTCCGGAGTGCTTTCCACATTCCTTCTCGCAGCTGGATAATCCAAGCAAAGAGCAACTGACATATGACCATTCTTCCATTTTACTGATGGCATCCCCTCTATGGTTATTCATACACACTTTCGAGAAGACGAGTGCATCGATGATCTACTGATGTGTCGCCATCACGAGGCAATTTCTTTCCCGCTGATGTCGAAGGCAATCGCCAGTCTTTGCGTGGACGTGCTGGTACGACGGAGACAGGTTCATTCACGATAAAGAAAACAATAAGAAAATAAATAAATCAAAGGTAAATGAATATTACTAAAAAGGGCACTTTCCTAGTTTCCTTTTTCCCTGGTTTTTTCTTTAAATTATTTTTTGGTAGAAGTTATTTGGGTCTTTCTTGATAGGGGCCACCTCCTGAAGTAGTGGAGCTTTCCTTTCGGGGCCTCTTCTTAACAAAAAAAATGGCTCTGAGCACTATGGGACTTAACTTCTGAGGTCATTAGTCCCCTAGAACTTAGAACTAGTTAAACCTAACTAACCTAAGGACATCACACACATCCATGCCCGAGGCAGGATTCGAACCTGCGACCGTAGCGGTCGCACGGTTCCAGACTGTACCACCTAGAACCGCTCGGCATCCCGGCCGGCTCTTCTTAAAAATTTAGGATAAAAGTGGCGGTGGCATTAGCTACCCTAGTTATAGGTAATTTCAGGAATGCGAGGAAAATAATGGGTAGAGCACTTGCACCTGAAATGCATAGGTCCCAATTTCGAGTCCCATCCGGCACACAGTTTTAATCTTCTAGAAAGATTCATAATAGATAGTATTTCTATACCGGGGAGTCATTACTTTCTATTCAGTATATCACTTTCACCCTCGTAACACACTAAAGATAGGAAACAAGTTAACCTGATACCCTCAGAGATATGTGAAGCTCCAAGT
This sequence comes from Schistocerca piceifrons, assembly GCF_021461385.2. Taxonomy (NCBI): domain Eukaryota; kingdom Metazoa; phylum Arthropoda; class Insecta; order Orthoptera; family Acrididae; genus Schistocerca; species Schistocerca piceifrons. Next base: position 522,765,327 of record NC_060143.1, read on the forward strand.
AACCTAATAAGAGTTTGCACCTGTTGAGACTATGAGATTACAGTTACTGGGGCGTCAAAGAATCACGCTGAATCGTCTTAAATTAATTCCGTGGATATGACCTGATGTCTTTTTAATTCTTTATTCAGAAATCGAACTACAATTACGCGTAAATATGTTTTACTGCATCGGAAGCCACGACAACACTGCCCCATAAACGAGAAGTCAACGTAGATCTAGGACAGCCTGAGCTCTGTTTTCTCTCCATCGCGTTTTATTTTTATAATTTTCTTTCAATATAAATTCAGTGAGGCTTTATACACACATAATGCGTGACCTATCATGCCATGATTTGCTTTGTTGGAAATTATTCCTTTTAGAATTACTGAATGAAAACAAAAACCACGAAAGATGGCTTATCTTATACTCTCTCACAGCCTCCATGTTGTTTCCTATACAGTGAAGATTTCTCGGGCTATTGGGCATATCCACTGTGCTCAGAAACTACTCTCTACAGGTTAACCGCCTTCCTATGAACACAGGCAAACATCCACACCCTACGAAAACACTAATTAAATATGTTTCATCTAAACGTCACACGATTTTATCTTCCTTACGAGGACTATGCAGATACAGCAAGCGGGACACGGCTAATAATTTGCAATCATTTATATGTATGAGTTACAACAACAAATATTCCCCGGAAGAAACTAAAGTGTTTGGTCGTTTATTGAGCCCTGAAGGTGGCAGAGTTGCACAAATGGAAATAGATCAACAACGCGATTAAAAATGTTCATAAAAAATTATAACGTTCTGCGTAAGGTAGGCAGTTCTGAAGACTCGTGCTTCCCGCAAACCATGTGAAAACTTTATAATCTAATTCTTCTATCACCTTTCGATAAGGATTATTTCTGACAGCAGATGAGAAAGAAAGCGATGGAGGAGAAGTATGACGAATAAGGCTTCAACAAAGAAGCACAATCACATCTTTCAGAGATCGTACGGCACAGGCATCCATCACATTGGCATCTACATCTGTTCTCCACCAACTTCTTTGCGGTGTCTGATGGAGGGTGTTTCTGGTATCACTAAATACTAAACTGCCAATCCCCAACCCCCCACGCCCCAACCCCCCCCCCCCCCCCCCCCCGCCGCCACCCACTCACACACACACACACACACACACATATCGCCTCTTTCCTCATCCAGTCGCGGATGGTGAGAAGGGAGAACGACCGTTGGTAAGCCACCGTATGAGTTCTGATGTTGGAAGTCGGTGCATGAGTTGGAAAGTGGAAAACATGGTCAGGTGTGGTTGGTTCTGAGCTCTATGGGACTTAACTTCTAAGGTCATCAGTCCCCTTAGAACTACTTAAACCTAACTAACGTAAGGACATCACACACATCCATGCCCGAGGCAGGATTCGAACCTGCGACCGTAGCGGTCACACGGTTCCAGACTGTAGCGCCGAGAACCGCACGGCCACCCCGGCCGGCATGGTCAGGTGTGTTCTTTGTTCTGTAAAAATTTGTGCTGTTTGTGGTAAGTTCTGAAAATATTATAATTTGTAAAATAACTTTGGATTAAAATTAATATATCATTGATAATTCGTTTAGTAATTTGTTAAGTATTCGTTACACAATAAGTTTATATACTGGAGAAGAAGGTATGGTGTTACCGGCGCGTAAAGATGCATGCGCAGAGCTATCAATGTAGGGAAAAACTATTCTGCATTTTCCACGAATTGGGTCAACACAATCTGGGTGAAAATGGTCAATACTTCAATTTAGATTCATTTCAGTTATCACATTTTTTTGTTTTCCATTACTTTTCTCGTTTTTTATTGCAGATGGGAAAATATAAATGAAAAGCTGGTACTTTGCAGGCCGAGAATGACATGCAAACAGCATTCACAGCTTACCAGGAAGGTAGAAGTCAGCGTCATGCAGCATAATTGTTTGGGGGTGCCGCATTTCTGTCTACAAAGACGACTGCAATGTGGCAAAACTTCTCCAGCAAAGGTAAAAGGTGGTCAAACAATATTTAACAAGGGACAAGAAAAAGAACTCTTTCCAGGAATCCTGAGGTTATGTGTATGTGGCTTCCTGTTGGATTCAGATTCTATAAGGGAGGCTGCCTGTGAGTTTGAAGAATCCGACAAAATAAAGTATACATTTTCAAACACCAACGAAATGGCAGGTAAAGAGTGGCTAAAACGGTTCAGGGAGCCAAATTCAAATTTGTCTTTGAGAAAAGCGAAAGGGTTTTCCCTAGCCATATGCAGTGGTTTGAATAAAGGAGATGAGGCTGACTTCTCTTTTTACTTGAACAAAACTATGGGGGATCCTGGTTTACTGTACAAACTTCAGCTGATTTATAATGCAGATGAACCATGTTGCTAAATGAACAACAACCCCACAAGAGAAGTTTTTGCTGAAAAAGGGAGCAAACCTGTTTATGCAGACTTCCGCAGAAAGAGGAGAGCTTACGCTATCTTAGCTTATGTTAATGCCGCAGGAAACTTTGTCCCTCTTATGCCCATATTTAGAGATAAAATATTTTTTCCTGAATTTCGTGACCGTTTTCCAGTTGGATCCCCTATAACAATGACAGATTCCGGATGGATTGATGAGAAACATTTCGCAAATGGCTGAAGCATTTTCAATCACGTGTTTTGTGAATAAAACTGCATTTTCCTGCTGCTAGTTACTTTATTTACCCCATCCGCGTTTGGCCTTCTCTTGTTTTAAGGCATCAGTGTGATCTATAACGATACAGTTTTGTTAGTTATAGAGTATCAACCAGTCCACTTCGCGATTTTTGGTAATAAAATAATTACTTACGATTTGCTGATCTGCGTTTCCTCATTCTGGTCTGGAGGTCGCACTACCAATTTCATCACTTCCATATAGTCACATCTTTGCGTTCACGCCTTCCACAAACCGTTCACCATATGTCTCTTTTTTGTGGTGGACTATTGTTCTTTTGTCACTCGGTACAACTATTTCATCGTACACTGCTTTTAACAGCGTAAATATTGCGACTCCATTACGTGTTTCATCTTCTTTGGTATGTTTACCTATTTGTTGCCAACCTAACGAAGTATGTTCGATACTAACTTCTATTTATGATGTTTATACCGTGTGTGTGTGTGTGTGTGTGTGTGTGTGTGTGTGTGTGTGTATGAGTGAGAGGTGGATAGAGCCCACGTTCTTTTTTTGTTTGTTTTGTTATTTTTTTGGGGGGTGGGGTGTGGCGGGTGTACTAGCTGTTAGCGAGTGGCTGAAAACTTTGGTGACAGCTGTTTTGACTTTTCGTTTCAATACTCTGAGGAGGGGTTCATGGACGAGTGAGTGTAAAGATGTTGGGTTCATTATTATTACATTGGACAGTATTGTTATATTAATACTTCTTCCGAACGTTATTCTATTATTTTATCTATTAGTGTAAATAATGAATTGCTTGGCATGTGTACTTGGTCATTCTACAGGGTTTTCCCCTCTGCTTTGGTTTTATGCGTGTGGTAATTTTGGTAATTTTCTTGCATGGTCAGGACATGAAAATAATTAGAATCAACAATAAAAAAAAACCATATACTTCGTTAGGTTGGCAACAAATAGGTAAATATACCAAAGAAGATGAAACACGTAATGGAGTTGCAATATTTACGCTGCAAAAAGCAGTGTACGATGAAATAGTTATATCGAGTGACAAAAGAACAATAGTCCACCACAAAAAAGAGAAACATGGTGAACAGTTTGTGAAAGGCGAGAACACAAAGATGTGATAATATGGTAGTGATGAAAGTGGTAGTGCGACCTCCAGACCAGATGGGAGGAAACGCAGATCAGCAAATCGTAAGTAATTATTTTTTTACAAAAAATCGCGAAGTGGACTGGTTGATAATCTATAACTAACAAAACTGTATCGTTATAGATCTCACTGATGCCTTCGAACAAGAGCAGGCGAAACGCGTATGAGGTAAATAAAGTAACTAGCAGCAGGAAAAGGTAGTTTTTTTTACAAAACAATTATTTATATGCTTGCTGCGGAGGATAGACACACAAACAAACTTGTTATTTTCAATCACGCCGGGTATCTTGGGACTGTATTTTACTTGTGGATGGTCATGCGCCTCACGAAACTTTTGCGAATAAAATAAGTATGAAGCACCTACCAAGCCACACTACTCACCGCCTACAGCCATTACACAGGTTATTTATTAAGCCACTAAAATCATATTACGACAGTGAATGTATGAACTTGCGTTACGAATGAAGAACAAGGAGGATCAACACGCCCACATTAGGAAATATTTTCAAGGCTGCATGGCTGAATGCGAGAACACCAGCGGTTGCAGAAAATGAATTTCGTTCAACCGGCGTTTTATCCGTTGAATGAAGACGCAGTGGCTGAAAACGAGTTCTTACTGGCTAGAGCCGAGAAAACACACCGAAGGAAACTGAACTTCGGTCTGTGTTTGCTCCCGCTTGTTCGGTTCATGACAGGCCAAACAATGATACGCCAAAGACTTTTGTTTCAATCCACGACGTGTTGCCGTGTCCAAAGAAGCCTGCAGCAAAATCTTCTGCCAGTAAGGAGAAAGCACTACTTCTTACATTCCCAGAAATTACAACTGCAACGAAACAACAATTCTAAAAGAAAAGGAAAATGTCATCCCAGCTCGACTGTTTGAAGAAACACCAGGTTAAGAGCAGACAAGACCTGCAACATGAATCATGAGGGTCAGCTTCATCAAAATCCTTCGAAGAAACAAATGTCGATAATGATACATCTTGTGAATTCTGCAAGACTAAATGCAGCCATCCGGTATCGGCGGAACTTGGTGACTGGATTCAGTGTCGAGGCAATGGCAGGGAATGGCACCAGGAGAACTGTGTTGGTACAGTTGGAAAGAATTTGTGGAAAATGTGTTGCTATTTTCTACATCTACATTTAGATCTACATGGTTACTCTGCAATTCACACTTAAGTGCCTGGCAGTGGGTTCATCGAACCATTTTCATGCTACTTCTCTAGCATTCCACTCTCGAATGGCGCGCGGGAAAAAGGAACACCTAAATCTTTCCGTTCGAGCTCTGATTTATCTTATTTTATTATGATCATCATTTCTCCCTGCGTAGGTAGGTGTCAACAAAATATTTACGCATTCGGAAGAGAAGGTTGTTGGTTGAAATACCGTAAATAGATCTCGCCGCAAAGAAAACCGCCTTTGTTTCAGTGACTGCCACCCCAGCTCGCGTATCATATCAGTGACACTCTCACCCCTATTGCGCGATAACACGAAACGGCCTGCCCTTCTTTGTACTTTTTCGATGTCCTCCGTCAATCCTACCTGGCAAGGATCCCATACCGCGCAGCAATATTCCAGCAGAGGACGGACAAGTGTAATGTAAGCTGTCTCTTTAGTAGGTTTGTCGCATCTTCTAAGTGTTCTGCCAACAAAGCGTAGTCTTTGTTTCCCCTTCCCCACAATGTTATCTATGTGGTCTTTCCAATTTAAGTTGCTCGTAATTATAATTCCTAGGTATTTAGTCGAATTAACAGCCCTTAGATTTGTGAGATTTATCGTATACCCAAAATTTAGTCTATTTCTTTTAGTACCCATGTGGATGACCTCGCACTTTTCTTTGTTTAGTGCTAATTGCCACTTTTCGCACCATACAGTAATTCTGTCTAGATCGTTTTGTAATTGGAACTGATTGTCCGATGATTTTACTAGACGGTAAATTACAGCATCATCTTCAAACAATCTAAGGGGGCTGCTCAGATTATCACCTGGATCATTTATGTAAATCAGGAACAGCAGAGGGCCTATGACACTACCTTGTGGAACGCCAGATATTACTTCTGTTCTACTCGATGATTTCCCGTCTACCACTACGAACTGTGACCTCTCAGAGATGAAATCACGAATCCAGTCACACAACTGAGACAATACTCCTTATGCAAGCAATTTGATTAATAGTCGCTTGTGAGGAACGGTATCAAAAGCCTTCTGGAAATCTAGGAATATGGAATCGATCTGGGATTCCTTGTCGAAGCACTCATTACTTCATGGGAATAAAGAACTAGCTGTGTTGCACAAGAACGATATTTTCTGAATCGGTGTTGGTTATGTATCAATAAGTCATTTTCTTCAAGCTGATTCAGAATGTTCGAGTACAGTATATGCTCCAAAATCCTACTGCAAATTGAGGTCAGTGATATGGGTCTATAATTCAATGGGTTACTCCTATTTCCTTTCTTGAATATTGGTGTGACCTGTGCTTCTTTCCTGTCTTTAGGAACAGACCTTTCGTCAAATGAGCGATTGTATATGATTGCCTAAGAAAGGCGCTATTGCATCTACTTACTCTGAGAGGAACCTGATTGGTATACCATATGGACCGGAAGAGTTGCCTTTCTTAAGTGATTTGAGTTGTTTCGCAACTCCTAAGATATCTACTTTTATGTGAGTCATGCTAACAGCTGTTCTGGTTTCGAATTCTGGAATGTTTACTTCGTCTTCTTTCGTGAAGGAATTACGGAAAACTGTATTTAGTAACTCCGCTTTTGTGGCACCATATCGGTAACATTTCCATCGCTATCGCGCAGTGACGGTATTGCCTGCTTTTTGCCACTGGTGTACTTAGCATACGACCAGAGTCTCTTTGGGTTTTCTACCATATTTTGAAACAATGTTTCATTGTGGAAACTATTAAAAGTATCACATCTCTCATTTTGAGCTTCCGTGAAACTTAGCCAGTCTAAGGGATTTTGCGTTCTTCTGAATTTGGCATGCTTTTCTTCATTGCTTGTGTACCATGGTGGATGAGTCCAGTCTCTTATTAACTTATGCGGTATGAATCTATCTATTTCTGTCGATACTGTATCTATGAATTTGAGCAATATCTGGTCTACACTTACATAATTAGCTTGGAAGGAATGGAGACTCTTTCTTAGGAAGGCATCAAGCGAATTTTTATCTGCTGTTTTAATCACATATATTTTGCTTTTATTTTTAGTGGTTTTGGTTGATATGGCTTTGAGTCTCGCTACAATGACCTTGTGTTCACTAATCCCTGTATCCGTCATCACGCTCTCTATTAGATCAGGATTAATTGTTGCTAAGAGGTGAAGTGAAGAAATAAAAACCGTGAGGTTCGCCAATGATATTGTAATTCTTTCAGAGACAGCAAAGGACCTGGTAGAGCAGCTGAACGGAATGGACAGTGTCTTGAAAGGAGGATATAAGATGAACTTCAATAAAAGCAAAACGAGGATAATGAAGTGTAGTCGAATTAAATCGGGTGATTCTGCGGGAATTAGATTAGGAAATGAGAGGCTTAAAGCAGTAAATGAGTTTTGCTATTTGGGGAACAAAATAACTGATAATGGTCGAAGTAGAGAGTATATTAATTGTAGTCTGGCAATGGCAAGGGGAGCGTTTCTGAAGAAGAGAAATTTGTTAACATCGAGTATAGATTTAAGTGTCAGGAAGTCGTTTCTGAAAGTATTTGTGTGGAGTATAGTCATGTATGGAAGTGAAATGTGGACGATAAATAGTTAAGACAAGAAGAGAATAGAAGCTTTCGAAATGTGGTGCTACAGAAGAATGCTGAAGATTAGATGGGTAGATCACATAACTAATGAGGAGGTATTGAATAGAATTGGAGAGAAGAGAAATTTGTGGCACAACTTGACTAGGAGAAGGGATCAGTTGGTGGGGCATATTCTGAGGCATCAAGGGATCACCAATTTAGTATTGGAGGGAAGCGTGGATGTCAAAAATCGTAGAGGGAGACCAAGAGATGAATACACTAAACAGATTCAGAAGGATGTAGGTTGCAGTAGATACTGGGAGATGAAGAAGCTTGCACGTGATAGAGTATGATAGAGTAGCATGGAGAGCTGCATCAAACTAGTCTCAGGACTGAAGACCACAACAATAACAACAAAAAGTCAAATGTGTTTTCGCAACCATTTACAATTCGTGTGGGCCCATGAACTAACTGTTCAAAGTAATTCTCAGAGAAAGCATTTAGTAGAATTTCGGAAGATGTTTTCTATACTATATCATTTGATTCGGGGGGTCGGTAGAAGGAACCAGTTGAGTATAATCTCTACCCATAGTAATTCGCAGGAACTATCTATTTCAACTTCACTACAACATAAACTACTACCAACGGACACAAACACGCCATCACCTACTTTATTTAATGTATCATATCTGAAAACGGTTTGCACCTCTGTAAAAATTTCGGCAGAATCGCCAGCTTTCTGTTCCTATAACGATTTCAGCATCAGTACTTTGTATCAGCGCTTGAAGCTCTGGTACTTTTCCAACACAGCTACGACAATTTACAAGTACAATACCGACTGTTGCTTGGTCGACTCTCGTCGTTTCTTGGCCCTGTTTCTATGAGACTGGAGCTCTTTTTGATATTTCCCGAGACTGTCTAACCTAAAAAAACCGCCCAGTCCACGTCACACAGCCCCTGCTACCCGTGTAGCCGCCTCCTGTGTGTTTAATTTGATGCATACAGTTTTAAAGTGGCCTGTCCGCAGGATTTACGACCCGATTCGCCATACTTGAAGAAGGCAAATACGGTCATGCATTTCATTTTTTAGATTAATTTTGAGAAACTGTGAACAGCATTGGCGTAGTTTTATATTTTAGAATTTGTGGGCAAAAGGACATAGTTTTTAAATATTTACATTGAAAGATTGTTCATGCGAAAATATGACTTTTATTTAAATTTTCAAGAACTTTGAACCAATTCAGCTGACCTTATCTTAGTGTTCGCCACAGGCTTTCGCACTTACTAAACAAACCCGCGACGATACGAACTGCTCTTGTTTGGAACTTCTCCATTTGCTACATCTACACTACCTTGTTAATAACACAGACCCAGAAGCGTACTGGTCGAACGAGAGCTTTGTAAGTTGCTTCCTTCGTGAGCAGAAAATATTCCCCTAGGATTTCTCCAGTGAATCTCAGTTTAGTTTTTGCCTTTCCTACGATTACTTGCAAGTGATCGTTCCATATTAAATTACCTCGCACATTCTTTTGGCTGGGATAGTGACGAATTCCACGCGTGTCCCCTCCCCTCCGTCTGCCACCCATCACCCAATCCCTATCTTGCCGTCCCACCACTCACACACCAGAAGTCCCACAAAATGCAAGGTATACGGACGCTAAGATAAGAAAATTTAAAGCTGGTACCTGGTGCTTCCTATCTCTCAGTTTTCCGCGCTTGCAGGAAGGAAACGCGTAGAAAACACCCGTGCCGACGCTTTGCATTACGTTCACCCTGATACGCGCCTAGATATGACTCCCGAGGGCCCCGTGATGACAAACGAACGGCGCTTGCGCCCTCTATGTTGCCTACAGGAGAAGAGAAGACTCACGCCACGCAGTTCTGCAAAAACTGCTGCTCGAGAATGCTACTGTCTGCGGTGGCGTAATGAGTAATACGATGCACGCGCAAAGGCTGGTAATTATGAAGGCTTTGCAAGTATCCTGTCATTCAGCTGAAATGAATGTGTCATTAATTCCTTCAACGAGATAACAGTCGTTTCCTCCCCATATATTTATGCACCTGAGTTAACTTTAACGACATCGACAACGACGAGGAGTTCAGCACTTTTTAATTTTAGGAATGACTTTGATGTGGTTGATTTTGATGCATTAATTATCAAAACGAAACAGCACAATTTCTGAAAGAGTGTAGTACAGTAGTCCGACAGATACCTCAAAAACTGATGTCAATGAGTCATCTTTGGTTGGAAAAGTCATCACGACAAAATATACTGCTTGGTGTCCCCCAGGGATCCGTTCTGGGTCCATTATTTTCTCGTTTTATAACGTTGATGTTTCATCTGTGTTTTACATTTGTAAGCCTATCACTTGGCGAAATCTGATTGCACATAAGTTCCATCCCACGGAATTTTGCTGATGCCATGTGAAGTGTGACTGACGATTCTTGTTCAGTAATATGAGGGGCACAAGGCGGACATCTGAAACTTAACCCTGATAAGTCACTGGTGATTATTATATCTGAGTGAAAGCTGATCAGCGGACATAGTCGTGAAGCAGTCGTTTCAATACTTCTGAGTAGTATCGATTTATAGCTTCATAAAACAGTAAAAGACCGTGTCGCAGTTTTGTATGAGCGTCTAAAACTACTGCAGTTGCAGGAAAACTTCGTACCAAGACTAATACGAAAATTCAAAAAGTATGTTCTAAATAAAATTGACAGTTAACTAAATTCGTATTTTTTAAAGTTATTTATATTGTTTATTGATTAACCTTCCTCTTGATTTTCGCGCTACGGCAAATGCGTTGTGATCGTTAAGATTGTGTTATAATGTGTATTCAAGTTCTGGACCGCACTTATGCATTAGAAGCTATTTAATAATTTTGCTCTTAACGAATTCTAATAACAATTAATGAACTTTTTTTATTACAAGCATAAAATAACCCTGCCCCCCCCCCCCCCCCCGACCCCTCTTCGTAGTACACATTGTGGGGATCTGCAGTTAATCGACAGCAAATCTTAATGACTCTCAGTTATGACTCGAGTCTGTGTCAGCTTGCGTGCCTCATCTGTGATAATCTGTGCACTGGAATTTCTATGTTGGCGCTCGCTCTCCACCTCGTGCACGCTTACGGCGACGAATTTACCTTACAGGCTGAAGGAAAATACCTTAATGTTGCTGTCAATGTGCTATTTACCTTAACACGTTGCAGAATGGGGTGGTTTAGGATTCTGGAAACGAAAGAGAGGAACTCACATGACACTACACTCCAGCTACGCAATATCATTACCAACAACTTCGACTAAATGTTGTTGTTGTGGCCTTCACTATGAAGACCTCTTCACATCCGGGTAACTACTGCAACCTATAACCATTTGAACCAGCTCTTTCTCTTAAGTTTTTATCTCCCAGCTTCCCTGCACTGTCAAATTGACGATTCACTGATGCTTCGGGATGTGTATTCTCAATCTATCCTTTCTTTTAGTCAAGTTTCACCATAAATTTCTTTTTTCCTAGTTAGATTCCGTATCTCCCCATTAATCATTCGATCTACCCATCTAATCTTCAGCATTCTCGTGTAGCACCACGACAAAGTTTCTATTCTCTTCTTGTCTGATCTACTTATTGTATGCATTTCACTATCCTGCAAAGCTACATACCAGACAAACATTTTGGGAGTAAACTTTCTAACACTTAAGTTCATGTTAGAGTTTAGCAACTCCTCTTTTTCGGAAACACTTTTGGTTCCATAACAAGTCTGTATTTTATATCCTCCCTACTTTAGCCATTATCAGTTACTTTGCTGCCTCAATAGCAAACTCAGCGATTACTTCTAGTGTCTCACTTCTTAATCTAATCCCTTGGCATTGCCTGATTTAATTCGACTATATTCCACTATCGTTGTTTTACTCTTCCTTATTTTCATCTTATCCCATCTTTAAAGACACTATCCAATCTACTCAAGTTTTCTTTCAAGTCGTTTGATGCCTCTGACAGAATTACTGTGCTGTAGACAAACTCAACGTTTCTACTTCCTTCCACTAATTTAGCCACGGCTTCTTTTACTGCTCGTTCAAAGACCAGGAGATATGGTAACTTTTTCTGTTTTAATAACTCTAAAGTCATTTCATGAATGTTTCGGTGGAGCTCAAAAATAAGAACCCTCTCGTTAAGTTTATCGAACAGTAAACGACAAACTTTTTGTTTACCTTAGTGCGTGAGCATTAACGAGTACGTAAGGAGACCCCAGCGGGAAAACAAGGAAATCTGTAACAGTCATTTGAAAATAGATTTGTAAGAAATCCGTAAAAATTTAATGCTCTGAATTTAATAACGTTTTTAAAACGGTACTTGTGGTTGGCTGGTTGCTGCTTACTTTATAAACCTTATAAGAGTACAGCCTCATTACATTCTCAACTACTAATTAATATTCATTGCCTTTGTCTCCCACAACTGCAGTCCACTTTCTGTGGAAATTGGGGATAACATTTAGCTCCCTGTATTTTATACGTATTTACATTCGCAGAATATCAAAGAGTGACAAAGGCTTCCTCTGCACATACAGAAGGTACAAACGTAGCTGGTCCAGCTTTAATCTGTGTTTTCAGATAAGCTGTAAGGTCAGTTCTCCTTTGTTCCTACGTGACTTCGGAACACACTCTGACCTTGCGCGAGATCGGCTTTATCAGTTTCTTCCATTTTCTTGTAACAAATACACGCCACTTTTTTCGAAATATGACTGATTGCGCGGATTTGTTTTAAAGTGAAAAAGTAAAAATTGAGTGGGGGTTCTAATTACAGATATTAATGTTAGCGTATGTGGCCGGAAGATTAAAGCTGGCAGATACGTGACCATGTGTTGCTGGGCACTGTCTATTCAAAATTATACATAAATTGCAACTTCTATCATAGCTCAGAAAGAAAGGAAGAGCAAATGTAAGACATAGCTGGAAAGAAGACGACAATGAAAAGGCATGTATAGGGTTTTCAGCTTGTTAAATTAGCAGTTAGCCATTAAACAGATACAACTACAGTCCTTCCGATCGCTAATTAATTGCAAACCACTACCATAATTCGGTCAAACTATGGCCTTGGTGTCTCTCAGTAATTAGCATGAGTAATAAGGATAGGTACAAATGATATTGGAACCACGGAAAATCTATTAGCTTCTCAACAGAGTTGCACTTGTTTTCCAGGAAACGCCTTCATAAATCTACACAGTCACAATTTAACTGCGTAAAAAAGGCCAACACTAGTACTCTCCTGTTCAAACGAATTGTAAAATGATTAAGGCAAGATATCTGCATCGTATGAGGTCTGTCAGTTCATTCAAAACGATTGAAACTGTGAGGTCGTCCATGTAAATACTAAAAACAAAATTCAATATCTTTGGTTTACACGATAAACGACAAAAAATTTGAAGGTTGTATCTTCAACTAAATACCATTGGATTACAGATACGACCAACAGAAATTGGAATCGTCACGCCAAATATATATTGCGGGAATTGTGAATCGAAGACTGATTTGCCGCTCGGGATTAGCCGAGCGGTCTGGGGCGCTGCAGTCATGGACTGTGCGACTGGTCCCGGCGGAGGTTCGAAACCTCCCTAAGGCATGGGTGTGTGTGTTTGTCCTTAGGATAATTTAGGTTAAGTAGTATGTAAGCTCAGGGACTGATGGCCTTAGCAGTTAAGTCCCATAAGATTTCACACACATTTGAACATTTTGAAGACTGAGTTTCCTTGGCAAAACACTTATAACTTGTAATAAACGAACTAATACGCTTCAAAATTATAATTAAAAAAATAATCTTTTAGGTCTCAGTAAAATTTTACGCGTCTAGAATTGCAGTCTAGAATCAAAATTGAACATAAGACCAATAATGGTAAGAGAGAAAATTCCACTAATTAACTTTACCTGTAGCTTCAGCCAACTTACCGCAAAAATAATTATTGTCAACAAACCAAAAAGACATTAGTACTTCACAAATTCTATTTGCAGCACGAACATGAACAGATGGAATATTAATAGGAATACTAATCCGTCCTAAAGTAGGTTCAAATGGCTCTGAGCACTATGGGACTTAACTTCTGAGGTCATCAGTCCCCTAGCACTTAGAATTACTTAAACCTAACTAACCTAAGGACCTCACACACATCCATGCCCGGGGCAGGATTCGAACCTGCGACCGTAGCGGTCGCGCGGCTCCAGACTGTAGAGCCTAGAACCGCCCGGCCACTCAGGCCGGCCCTAAAATAGGACAGCCTGGATATTTAATTAGGGATGGCCAGATCTATAACATTATTACAGCTCATGGATTCGTAATAATTTCCTTTATAGTAATAGCTATTATAACTGGTGGATTCTATAGCTGACTTGTACCATTGGAGCACCAGATATAGCATTCCCTCGAATAAATAATATAAGTTTATGTTTACCACCACTGTCATTAATCCTTCTTCTTACAGCTTCTATTGTAGATAACGGAGCTGGTACAGGTTTAACAGTTTAACCTCCACTAGCAGGAGCTATCGTTCACGGTGGAGGTTCAGTAGATCTGGCTATTTTTTACTGAAGAAGCTCCGTATGTTAGGCTTGCCCGTCTTCTTATAAAGTATTCTGTGTGGTGTGGGTTTCTTAGCCAGTAGAACTGTCGGAAGATACGGAAAACGTTCAATAAAGGGAAAGTCGTTTTGCATTATAGGAGAGAGAATTTCACGGGAGAGGGATGGCAATCGTTGAAACAAAGCCGTTTTCCGTTATGGCGAAATCATTTTATATAATTTCAACCATCAGCTTTGTCCTTCGAATTCCGAAATATTTTTTAGGCTCCCGTGTACATCGATAGAAACTACCATTGTTGTAAAATTAGGGATACCAGAGCACGCAAGGGAAGATTACGGTATTGATTTCCCCCACGAGCTATCTCAGAGTGAACCACCCCACACAGTCGAAAAGTCTTCGTTGATCCATTATGGACCATGGGACAACGGCTAGCATGTACTTCTGGATGCAATAATTTACCAATAGCCGTATGTATTGCTGAAATTTATTTTATGAACTTCTTATGGGCTACCAGTTTCGGCATTACATTGATGCCTTCTTCAGGCCCCACACGCCATAGTCGTAAAATCGCTATACACGGAAGGAGCCATACAGACTCTGTGTCGCCTGGCCACCAAGAGCTGTTGCATAACGATTTGGTTCACGGATACAGTTATATGGTTCCTTCCGTGTATAGCGCTTTTACAACTATGATGTGTGAGACCTGAAGAAGGCATCAACGTAATGCCGAAACTGGTAGCACATAAGAAGTTCATAAAATAAATTTCTGCAATACATACGTCAGTTGGTAAAGTATTTCATCAAGAAATACAGTCGAAAAGTAGCTCTATGAACCATGAAGTATGAACTGCAGGGTAGGTATATAAATATAGAAAACAAGAGAGAGGATGAAGGCTTTGATCGAGGTGCGTGTTAAAAATGAACAATTTTGTTACCTGTTACAGTACGCATAACGCGACCAACACGACATGGTCCACCTCGAAACCTGGACATGGACACGTCCTTTCAGCAGGGTAGCGACCAGTGGAGTATTCATCGCCACAAAAGCGCTGACCCGAGTTTCTGTCAGCATTAGCCGACGTAACGATCTCGGATTACAGGGAAAGCGAAGTGGGCCACGTGTTTCAGGCTTCAAAGACAATTTAGTTCTCGAGCGATATATCGTGAGAGAAGCAAAGATCTGTCTCATCATGAAACATCGATAAGTCAGCAAAAACTGTGAAGAATGATGGCGGGTTGCGATCACATTGCCACCTTCGACGCTGACTTACGACACAGGAAATTACAGCTTACTGGATACGAAGGTGGGCAGTAACGGTCGAATCAAGTGAGATTTGACCGGAGGATAGTGACTGTGGGATCAGAAGCATCTGTGGGACACTCGGGTACGACAAGCAGGCAGCTCTGGGGAGTAACGGTTACAGGTAGAGTAGCAACAGCACGTAGCGTCTGCATCGGCAAGCATACCGCAGCGCACGGCCGTAGATCGCGTAGCTTTACAGCGGCAGTAAGGAGGCGTGCATATTTTCGGTGGCTACTTCCGGAGCTGTCGCAATCTGCGCCCCAGGCAGCGCCCGTGAGATTTATAGAACGAGCCCCCACCGCCTGTGAGCGGGGGCGCAGCGAGGCTTTCTGCTGGCACTGTGGAATATTCCAGACCGACGTGCACGTGCTGTCCGAGCTCCAACGTAAATCGCCTGAGGCTCTTGCTAATGCTGCGTGTTCGTCCCCCATTATTTTTAATGCGTGCTTCGATTCCTATGTCACAATCATAGCGACTGCAGTTATGAGTCAGCATTTAATAATTCTGCTCTGGCTATAGTGTTTATGCTTGATCCTTATTGAGCCGTGCGCGGCTTGCGGTCATCCCGTTTAAAGCTCATCATCTTGTTTTTGTGGTTCTGTCGCCTCGTTTTTCCTTTTAATTACATTTGCTGAAGTCGCTAGGTTGTTGGTTTGCTTGCCCGTGAGTGGCAGCAGCAGCGCTTATCGATAAGTGCACTGTCGTACCACCTCTGGAGCGACCGCTAGTTTTTCCGGGTCGTCATCTGGAGAGTTCAGTCGGGGGACGCAACAGAAGTGGAGTCGGGGACGGAGCGCCAGTGAGGTGCGGACAGCCAGTGCTCGCCAACCGTTAGCGACACACGTGAACTGTCCGACGGAAAGAGATTGGAGCGGGACCGCCGTTGGTTGGTCGTTCGGTTGGTCGTCTCATCGGAAGACGTGTATTTGGTCGCCGAGCGCTTGTGGAAACTCTTTTTGGGTCGAAATGATTCGCCCTTGTTGTTCCATAGTGATTGCTTTTACGATTGTTCGAGTTCTTGTGCAAGTGCGTTTACGTGGAACCGTGTGTAGCTTCTATGATTTCCACTGAGCAGATGAATACTGTCTGTGTACTGGAGTAGTCAGTCGGTCGGTTGAAATAGAGCAGTGAGTGTGTCGGATGGAAGGGAATTGTTGGAATTGATTAGATGTTGGTTGGCTCTTCAGCCGTCCCTAGGTCGTGTTTGCCACCCGATTGTTTAGTGTTACGATTGGCTACCTGTATCACCTAAGCTGTTGTTAGAGTTTCCTTTTCAGGCCGACCCTTGGAACACTTCAGAGCATCACTGATTGTGGTTTGTGATTGTCATTTTATTTGGTCGCAGGTAAAGCGCCAGGCCTTCAGCAGTGTATTAACATTGTGTGTTTTATATTTAGTATATGGCCTTCAGCCGAACTTCATGACAACTATTTTTAAGATTAGGCCTTCAGCCGTGTTTCATTTGAAATTCTTGTTGCTCTGTATTTAGGCCTTCAGCCGCGTTTGTTTCAAAATATGTGGCTTTAATATGTAAATCCTTGTCTGTAAAGTTTCTCTTTAATTATCTTGAATTCTTGAAACGGCCTTCAGCCTTGTTCTGTAAATGTTTATCTTAAGGTCGTCTTTAAATATCCTAGAGTAATTGTTTGGGCCTTCAGCCGACGCGATACTTCAAGTTTTCTTAAGATGTTTTCTGTGGTACTGTGTCAAAGCATATCTTTAAAGTCTCTCTTTTTCTATATAAAGAAATTTTTTTTATTTGGGATTTCAGCCGAAGAATTAACTTGAATTTTGCTGAATATGGCCTTTAGCCGGAATTTCTAAATGCTTGGCTTTTACAGAATTTCCATAGCTGATCTGTAATATTATTTCGGCCTTTAGCCGAGAAGATATTGTAATTTTACTTAAGTAAGGCCTTCAGACGTTACTCTAAATCCTAGTGTTTTGAAAGCAATCATCTGAACTTATTCTGGAGAAGTTATTTGGGCCCTCAGTCGTGAATTGATCTTTGTTGTTTTAAAGAGAAAACTGCGCATTGGTTGGAGGAATAAAGTTGTACGTGTTCTTGTATAACTAACAGTAATTGACCTTGGCCCCTTTCCACAACCTGATCCGGTCTGTCCTTCGAGACCGGATTTACTTATATTTATTTAATTAAAAGTTAAGTTCACTGCTGTAGCAGTCGTAGTAAGAAGCTATTGGTATGGGTACCCGAAATACACTGACAGGTTCAAATGGTTCAAATGGCTCTGAGCGCTATGGGACTTAACTGCTGTGGTCATCAGTCCCCTAGAACTTAGAACTACTTAAACCTAACTAACCTAAGGACATCACACACATCCATGCCCGAGGCAGGATTCGAACCTGCGACCGTAGCGGTCGCGCGGTTCCAGACTGTAGCGCCTAGAACCGCATGGCCACTCCGGCCGGCTCACTGACAGGTGGCCAGTACGAGTGTAACTGCGGTGTGGGAAATCTTCAGTTGGTGAGTTACCGTAATTGTAGGCTACCATATTTATGTATCTGTGTATGTTCCACATGTCCTCCTAAAACCGTTTAAACCAAACTTGGTACACATGTCATTTAACTTCTGGAAAGGCGTAGAGTGGGGATAAGAGCAACCCATCTATAAAAAGAGAGGGGGGGGGGGGGGGGGGAGAAAAAGCAGTATGGCCCACGACACAAGAATACCCATAATTTACTCACCCAATATTTCAGAATGAGAGCACTTAGATACTAGCAATAAATTTTAGAAATAATTTGACTACTTTACGAAACTTTTCTCGCCAACGAACCTCACAATACAATGACATTTTGTCGTTTATGACATTTTCGCTGTTCCTGCAGTAAAATTGCCACATGAAGCACGACGCTTTAATTTAATACCCATTTATTACTAACTTTACTCTTGACATTTTTTCAGACAGTATTCGCAAACACCAATGAATGTACCAGAAAAGTTACATCACTGCACGACACTTAGCTCAGGTGATATGACTTCGTAAACTCTGAGATACGTGGGAAACTGCTACATCATGCATGATGTTTTTATTTGTTACATCGTTACTACTGCCACTCTTCAAAACACATTCCGCACACAGAAGGCACATATACCACAGGGTGTACCTGCACAATTATATCACTGTACGGAACTTAGTTAAGGAGATACGATGCCATAAATATTAACCTGCGTGAAAACGAAACTGCAGGGCACAATTCGCTAGACAAACTGGTGAGATATGTCTACAAATACGTGTCAAATATGTTAAATATGTGTGAAATACGTTTCAAATGCTGGTTTGGGAAAAGCCACTGGTAAAAAAGCTCACCCTAAACCTCTAGAACGATTTCCATTAAATTTGGTACGGTAGACATATTAGTTACAATGTGGAAAGGTATCCTGTAGCGATAAGAACCACCAGCCTCCTATTGAGTGTGATAACGTGGAATGAGAAGGAGGGAGGGGAGATGGACTGACAGATAGGGGGAAGGAGGAGATAAACACAGGAGAAGGAAGATGGACAGAGGTAGGGGAGACGAAAATGGAAGGAGAGAGGTCAGAGAAGGATATGGACAGAAGAAGGGAAAAGGAGGAGATGGACCAAGAAAGAAAAGGGGAGGAGATGAGCAGAGAGAGGGGGGAGGAGCAGATGGACAGAGAGAGGGAGAGGAGCAGAAGGTGAGAGAAATGGGGGAGGAGACTGACAAAGAGCAGCGGAGGATGAGATGGAATTAAGCGGGTGGGGCGGTGGGGGGGGGGGGGAGAGGGCAAGGATTGAGTATATGGACAGAGCAGGAGAACGTGGACAGAGAATAGAAATGGAGGAGGTGCACAGAGAGAGGGGGTAATGAAGATGGACAGAGAGAAGAGAATGTTGGGGAAGGACATACAGAAGACTCGAATAGATATGTACTTGCGCAACGCTGTACTCAGATAAAATGATTTAATAGAACGTTTTGCCAATCATACTAGAAGCTTTATTAATATCGAAGTTAGTCTTTGTAATATCATCCATTCATAAAGTAACCACCAGATTACTTTAATATAACGAGAGTCGTTGGAGGTTGCCGATCGCCAACGAACCAAACCTCGTGTAAGCAGCCAGGACCTTGCAGGAGGATTAGTTAGCAGTCTCATCGGTGTTTTACGATGTAAATATGTAAACCGTGGTACTGTGAGTATGTCAGAATTTTGCATACAAGAAAGTACACGAAGGACCTAGAGGAAGTTATTTATACATGTCGTCTCACACTAAGATCTTCCAACAAAAAAAGTGCCGTATCGTCAGAAGAGAGTACATTTTGGGGGTTTCCTGCACGCAAAATTCCGCTGCGGTACGTGTAACAGGTAGATGAGATGGAGCGATCAAAATGGCGCGGCAACTGGAAACCTATTCTAATTGTAAAGTACTCGTGACAGTAAGATTCTTGTGAGGAAAGCGACTAATTAGCACACAGATTCACTGTGATATTCTGCCGGTACATTGCGTGGAAAGTGTACTGGTTCTTCAAATGCTGTGTTGCAGGGTTTTGTACTGGCTGGAGCTGTTGGGATGATCTTACGATCTTGCGGTAATCTCTCGGAAGTGGTGAAGCACTCCCTCCCTCCTTCTGATTGGTTCGATGCGGCCTGCCAGGAAATCCCCTCCTGTGCAAACCTTCACGTTTCATAGTAGCTCCTGTACGCAGTGCTCTTAAATATTAGTTGGATGCTTGCGAATCTCCTGTCGTCCCCTACAGTTTTTGCCCTCTGCGTATCCCTCTGGTACAATGGAAATTATTGCCTGATGTCTTTCCACACATTGCCATGATCCTGTCCCTCCCACTTGTCAGTGTTTTCTGCACACATCAAAAAAAGTTTTCTATCACACCGGTTCCGAGAGTTCCAGACCCTGTAGAGAAAACTGTAATAGAGATCAGCATAAACATCATATCCATCCTTTTTATTGCTCATGAAAACCACACATTGTGTACAGCGAGACCTTCAGAGGTGGTGGTCCAGACGTTGTAGACACCAGTACCTGTAATACCCAGTATCAAGTCCTCTTGCATTGATGCACGCCTGTATTCGTCGCAGCATACTATCCACAAGTTTCTCAAGGTACTGTTGGTCCTGATTGTCCCACTCCTCAACGGCGATTGGAGTCGTTGGTGGGTCACGTCGTCCATAAACAGCCCTTCCCAATCTATCCCACGCATGTTCGATAAGGTTCATGTCTGGGGAACGTGCTGGCCACTCTAGTCGGGCGATGTCGTTATCCTGAAGGAAGTCATTCACAAGATGTGCACGATAGAGGCGTGAATTGTCGTCCATGAAGGCGAAGGCCTCGCCCATAATCTGCCGATATCGTCGCACTATCGGTCGGAGGATGGCATTCACGTATCGTACAGCCGTTACGGCGCCTTCCATGACCACCAGCGGCGTACGTTGACCCCACATAATGCCACCCCAAACCAGCAGGGAACCTTCACCTTGGTGCATGGTGTTGTGGCTGCAAAGATGGACCTCGCCATGGACGTCTGGAGTGAAGTTGCGCGTCATGCCGCCTATTGAGCACAGTTTGAGTCGTAACATAATTGGTAGGTAGCGGTCATCCACTGCAGTAGTAGCCAATGATAACGACATATAAATGTCAGCTTGTATAAAGTAGAAATGGCTTAAAGCCAAAACATCTGCACTTGATAATGGCCTAAGGCCGAAATTGCAGTAGTGGAAATAAAAAGATTAGCACTCACTGGCGTAAACATGATGCCTTTCGATTTCGCTTTGGTTCATTCTGAGATGCCTGAACACTTCCTTTGTTGAGAGCTCTTCCAGGCACAAAGTAACAATGCGGACGCGATCGAACCGCGGTATTGACCGTCTACGCATGGTTGAAGTACAGACAACAGCCGTGTACCTCCTTCCTGGTGTAATGAGTGGAACTGATCGGCTGTCGGACCCCCTCCGTGTAATAGGCGCTGCTGATGCGTGATTGTTTAGATCTTTGGGGGGGGGGGGGGGGGGGGGTTCAGTGACAACTCTGAACAGTCAAAGGGACTGTGTCTGTGATACAATATCCACAGTCAATGTCTATCTTCAAAAGTTCTGGGAACCGGGGTGATGCAAAGCTTTTTTTGATGTGTGTACTTCTCGTAACGAAAAGTATATGTAAACTTACGATGTGCTAAAATTGTTTACAATCAGCTGGGAGACACATTTGAAATCGAACAGACAGATAGGCATATGAAAGTACAATTGATGATAGCCATTGCGTGCTGTGACGATTTCATGGTGCATATTGTCTGATGTAGTTGCTGCTTGATGATAGACTGGATCTTTCAGTGCTTCCCATAGAAATATATCAAGAGAAGTCAAATCAGCGGACTTGGGCATTTTATTGAAGCATTCCGTTTATCTAACTTTTCGTCCAGTATTTGTGTTGCAACCCAGGAAGAGTGAGCCGGGCATGAGGGTGTTTTTGCAACGCAATAGCTTATTCCGGCCGACTTATCTTTCAATTTTAGACTATTTCTCGCATTATTTCGACAAGAGTTCTGGCTCAGAATTAACAAGCGTTACGTTTCTGTACTCATCGTTTCAAGAACTTCCGGATGCCGTCAAAAAAGTATACCCTTCCGTTTAAGAAATCATGCTTGCCTGATATCTCGATGGTTACGAGGGTGAAGACATTATAACACACGAATTACATGCCCGTTAGCGTACTATCATTTCGACCTCCGGAACCGTTGACGAAGTAAATGGGATGTTACGTTTTTCGTGAATCACCCTACATAGCAGGCAGCAGGTATAGCAGGCGACATGGGACGGGTTCTGCGAGTTAGCGCCGCCAGGTATTTGTCTTAGAGCCACCGTAACGTCGCCCCCAGCACTTGGCTTTACCGCCGGCGCCGCTTTGTTCCCAGAGTTCAGCAGTAACTCGGGCCTTCAAACGCCTCTGAGCCAGCCCGCTCTAGCCTCCGGTAACGCATCCTCGCTAAGCCCAATTGGTGAGGGGGATTCACTGGACGTTTGTGTTGACTAAGACGCCCACCATCTCAGCTGTCGTTTATTACAAGTTTGCTGACGGCTGGCCGCGCCTTCTCTTAGCCACTCTAGGAAGCAGGATTCGATGCCCCTGTTTATCTCGCCCTGGATCTCATATCATGCAGCGCTGCACTCCCCTCTCCTCCCACCTTTCCCATATACTTCAGCTGAGCAGAGGAACAAATGCCTCAGATAAACATAAGCATCAATTGGAAGGAATATCTGTCGGGGGTTTTCAGTACTTTTCTTTTCTCGTGTTATAAAAATGGGTCACTTGTGCTCCCTCAAATTTTCTTGGCGTCATTAATTAATGGTGTGCCTACTGGTGGTCTGACGAACTGTTGATTCCATTCTATGCACAATATTTCGTCGACCAATCCTGTCACCTTATTCGTTTGAAAATGAAAAAAGTTGTGTTCAATAACTCAGACAATGTCAGAAAGGTAGAAAATTTTAGTGACTAGGGAAATAAGCACGAAGTGTGTCCCACAGGGTTCAGGTTTTTGTCCACTACTACTCCTTATATAGGGTGTAAATTTTAAGTTGGCAAACCAGAATAGCTCGAAAAATAAGCTTCACATGAAAAAATATGTAGAATCCAAAGTTGATTATTTTCGAGGGGGACATCTGCTGGTGCTAAAATAGCCCGCCACCCCAGGCCCCTTGGGGTGGAGCGGGAGGAAACTTTAAAATTTCAAATAGGAACCCCAATTTTTTATTCCAGAATCAGATTGCACATAAAAAATACGTACATTTTGTCTTAAACATTTGGATTGATTCTTGGTAGTTGGAGCTGTAATTCAAGAAAACGCATGTTCTCATTTTTGAGTGGGAAATGGTTACGGATAAATAAAAAATACTTATTTACTTCGTAAATTTTGATTCGCTAAAACTAAAACTCTCCCTCTGTCCCCATAGGGCAGTGTTTGAGAGAGAAGAATTAGAGTTTTACAGATGTTGACCCCCTCCCCCACCCTCAAAAAAAATTAATATGTGGGTAAACTTTTGTAAAACTCTAATTCCTCTCTCTCAAACCCCACCTTATGGGGACAGAGGGAGAGTTTTAGTTTCAGCGAATCAAAATTTGAGAAGTATGTAAGTATTTTTTATTTGTCCGTAACCATTTTCGCCGCAGAAATAAGAACATGGATTTTCTTGAATTACAGCGCCAACTACCAAGAATCAAAACAAATGTTTAAGACAAAATGTACGTAGTTTTTTTTATGTAGCATCTTATTCTGCACTAAAAAATGGGGGTTCCCATCTAAAATTTTAAAGATGCCTCTCGCTCCACCCCCAGGGGGCTGGGGCGGCGGGCTAATTGTAGTACCAGCAGATGTCCCCCTCGAAAGTAAGCAACTTTGGATCCTACACGTTTTTTCGTGTGAAGCTTATTTTTCGAGTTATTCTGGTGTGTCAACTTAAACTTTACACCCAGCGTATACACTGAAGCGCCAAAGAAACTGGTACAGGCGTGCTTATTCAAATGCCGAAATACATAAAAAGGCAGAATACGGCAACGTCTATATAAGAGGACAAGTGTATGGTGCAGTTGTTAGATCTGTTCCTACTGCTACAATGGAAAGTTATTAAGATTTAAGTGAGTTTCAGCGTGGAGATGTAGTCGCCGTAGAGCGATGGGACACAGCATCTCCGAGGTGGCGATTTTCCCATACGACCATTTCACGATTGTATTGTGAATATCAGGAATCGGGTAAAACATCAAATCTACGACATCGCTGCGGTAGGAAAAAGATCCTGCAAGAACGGGACCAACGGCGACTGAAGAGAATCGTTCAAAGTGACAGAAGTGCAACCCTTTCGCAAATTGCTGCAGATTTCAGTGCTGGGCCTTCAACAAGTGTCAGCTGCGAAACATTCAACGAAACATCATCGATATTGTCTTTCGGAACCGAAGGCCCACTCGACCACTCTAGATGACTGCACGACACAAAGCTTTACGCCTTGCCTGGACCCATCAACACCGTCATTGGCCTGTTGATGACATGAAACATGTTGCGTGTTGGGACGAGTCTCGTATCGAGCGGATAGACGTGTACGGGTATGGAGACAACCTGATGAATCCATGGACCCTGTATGTAAACAGAGGACTGTTGAAGCTGGTAGGGACTCTGTAATGGTGTGAGGTGTGTGCATTTGGAGTGATATGGGACCCCTGATACGTGTAGATACGAGTGTCATATGTGATACGTATATAAGCGTCCTGTCTGATCACCTCATCCATTCATGTCAATTGTGCGTTCTGACGGACTTGGGCAATTCCAAGAGGACAATTAGACACCCTACACGTCCAGAATCGCCATAGAGTCCCTCCAGGAACACCCTTCTGAGTTTAAACACTTCCGCTGGCTACTAAACTTCCCAGACTTGAACATTATTGAGCATATCTAGGATGACTTGCAATGTGCTATTCAGAAGATATCTTCCACCCCTCGATCTATGGACAGCCCTGCAGGATTCATGGTGTGAATTCCCTCCAGCACTGCCTTAGACATTAGTCGAGTCTAACGCTCTGAGCACTATGGGACTTGACACCTGAGGTCATCAGTCCCCTAGCTGACTAACCTAAGGACATCAAACACATCCATGACCGAGACAGGATTCTAACCTGCGACCGTAGCAGCCGCGCGGTTCCGGACTGAAGCCCCTAGAACAGCTCGGCCACCGCGGCCTGCAGTCGAGTCTATGCCACGTCGTGTTGCGGCGCTACTGTGTGCACGCTGGGACCCTACACGATATTAGGCAGGTATACCAGTTTCTTTGGCTCTTCGGTGTATGAATGACCTTCCATTTAACATTCAGCGAGTAAAATTGCTCCTTTTTGCAGACGATAGTTATGTTATAATAAATCTCATTAGAGGGAAAGCAATAGAAGAGTTGGTAAATTATATTTTCCAATGAATTGTTGATTGGTTCTCTGAAAATAGACTCTCCCTAAATTCTTAAAAAAGAAACATTACCTTCAACTTTGTACAAAAAATAGAGTAACACCAAAAATTGATCCAGCACATGAGCAGGAGTGAGTAAATAGGGCAGGCTACTCCATGTTTGAATGTGTACATACTGGTGAACACTTGAACTGAAAGAAACACATTGCTGAATTTCTCTAACAGTTAAGTTCAACTACTTTTGCACTTCACATAATTGCTCATGTTGGTAACCATTCTACCTAATCCTGACATATTTCGCATATTTCCACTCAGTAATGTCTTACGGAATAATTTTTTGCGGTAACTCGTTACGTAGAAAGAAAATGTTGATTTCACGGAAACGAACAATAAGAATACTTTTTCGTGTTCACACAGTGATGTCATACAATTACCTCTTCATGGAGTTGGGCATTTTAATTGCGACTTCGCAATACATATAACCCTAACCAAATTCATCATAGATAGTCCATTACAACTTGAAAAGAATAGTGATGTCCATATCTACAACACTAGAGGGAAAAATGTCCTTTATTCCCCATTATTAATGGTCTCAGCGGCTCAAAGAGGAATTCAATAAGCAATAACAAAAATTTTTGTTCATTTGCCCAATAACACAAAATGTCTGACAGATAGTTAAGCAAATTTTAAATCTAATTTAAAATGATTTCTCCTGAACAATTCCTCCTCTTCCATTGGCTAGTTGACTAATTAAACACTGATAGCCAGTAAAAAAGTGTATTTGCACGGTAGGACTAAAAATAGTACCGTGTTCATTAATGTTAACACTAGTCATGTTGTTATAAACTAACTCGTTCCACATCGTTGAAATGATCAGTGGAACATGCATCTAAGTAACAGGTCCCGCTAGGTTTTACACGTACTCGCTGCCTGGACCTCGGAGGTAGGTTACAATCCACTGGCGTCAGCACTTTTGAAATGTCTGAATTACCAGCTATGAGAATTGGATTGATCATGATGTTTAACGCATGGAGAGGGAGAAGGAAGAAAGAAATCGTACTGTCTCTCGGTTATTCTGGTGTGCCAATTCTGTTTCAGTATACAGCATAGAAATTCTGTCTGAGATGGTTGCTACGTCTGTGATTTGTAGTAAACCAATATCAAGAGTGAGAGACATAGGACACATACGAGAGTAGTTCAAGAAGTAAGTGCCACATGTCAGCCCACGCAGAGATCACTGTACTACAAGAGTCTCTCACAGTCAGCAGAGAGCTGACTTCCCTGCAGACATGGTTCTGCTTATTTACTTACTTTTCGCTTCCGGCCGAATATATCTAAACTCTCGTCTTCCAAACCTCTGCAGCTTTAATGGCTTTGGCATTGCCCAAGAACACGTCTTTCGCAGTGCAAACAAACTCCACCCGTGAGCACACGACCAACTACTAAATCGTCTGCGTTTCTCCACATTCACACTGGTCATCTTCAGTCCAGCCCAACTTAATTATGTTTGCTTTTCATTTTGCAACTCCTTAATCTATTGAGTGTTCTCCCTGTACTAAACAGTAAGTGCTGCCCTTGTCTCATTTCCTCTCTGAGGTGCAGGTTTGTATTTTGCAGAGAGTCCAACCATAAAGAAAGGCGGAGGGTCTCAGGTCTAGTGGTATTGTCCGTTGGACAGAGCTCTTCTTTCACTTAAGACGAGTTGCAACTGTTTGGTGATTAAACACTAAGCGCCGTAGGTATGCTTTTTCCTTTTTCCTTTATGTTCCATTGGCTACTTAGCTCCATATTTGGTGTTGTTATGGCCGCAAGTTTTGTGGACGGGTATAGGCCTTTCGTATCCGGTGAGAATAATGACAGTCTCTTTTAAAGAACGTCTTCTTGCCTGGAGTGGGTAGACACCTCCCTTTCTGGTGCCGTAGATTCTCCAACTGCAAAAAAAGAGTCCCCTTCCTGATGATCGAAGAACTTCCTGTTGTGCTCCCCATGTTGAACAAGACAGTTTGCGTATAATATTGTGTCTTGCCCATATTTTTCTTTTCACTTCAGTTCATTGTGTCCGGTAATTTGATTTTGGTGCAATGTTGCAGAGTAACCGCTCTGAATTCTGTCTACCACTGTCTTGAGACTTTTCTATTAGGCATGTAATTTTTTCTGAATTTTCTCCACAGCAGTTCCCCAAGGTATGCAAAGCCTCTGTCAGTTTTTTTCAGCCTCTTCAATAGTTATTCCTTTAGCAGTAATGGCAGTGTTGTCTGCATATATGAACCCCTTCATTTCCGGCTGGTGTGGCTGGTCGTTTGTGTACACATTGTGCAGGAAAATCCTCTTGTGGTAATCAATACTTTTGGTTTCTACCTATACTTTTCTTCCCCTTGAGGTTTACGTAGAATCTTCGATTCTACAGGATGCAACATAGCATGTCAGCCAATCGAATGTGCTTTGTTATTTCCTAGACTTCCGTAAGGAGTTCAAATGGTTGAAATGGCTCTAAGCACCATGGGACAACATCTGACGTCATCAGTCCCCTAGACTTAGAACTACTTAAACCTAACTAGCCTAAGAACATCACACACATCCATGCCCGAGGCAGGATTTGAACCTGCGACCGGTAGTCTTTGGTGGTGTACTGTATTATATGCAACAGGAAGGCCAACGAAGACAGCAGCAGTTATTAGTAGTCACTCAAACCCGTATTCAGTGCGTCGAGTCAGATTTAGTATCTGACTGCTACAAGTTCTGCCTGGTCTGAAGCTAGTTTTTTCAGGGGTAGGTTTGTATCGATTTTGGTTGCTATTCTGGACAGAATCAATCTTTCGAATAACTTTCATTGCTTCCTCCACAGTTTGGGAATCAGGAATGTTTCCCAACATCTGTTCATCATTGTCACTAGCTAATCGTTAGTTTTTGAATGAAGTTGCTTTATCTGTTCAGTTCGTATATTATCATGGTCTGCTGCTTAATTTTCTTTCAGGTCTCGCAGTGTGTTTCCCAGTTCGTCTGATGAGTTAGAGTTTATGGAGACTCGCTCCAACCTCTTATGTATCGCTGGTGGTCTAGTCCGACCGCCTTCTGTGTTATATGTTAAAAAAATGACGAAATTCCTCCAGCTGTATTAAGGTGTTGGTTTTATTGGCAACAAGTTTCGATGTTGTTACGACACCATCTTCAGGCCCATACTACCTGCCTTCCGCATGGAACACGCCTATCTCACCACTGACTACTAGTGTTAGACACATACGGTTACTGTCAGCAAGTATGGGCCTGAAGATGATGTTGTAACAACATCGAAACTAGTTGCCAATAAAACCAACACCTTAATACAGCTTGAGGAATTTCGTCATTTTTTAACATATATTATACTAACTGACGTCCCAAGTCGTCCGTTTCAATTATGGATATACGAAGCCTTCTGTGTGGTTCAAATGGTTCAAATGGTTATGAGCACTATGGGACTCAACTTCTGAGGTCATCAGTCCCCTAGAACTTAGAACTAATTAAACCTAACTAACCTAAGGACATCACACACATCCATGCCCGGCGCAGGATTCGAACCTGCGACCGTAGCGGTCGCGCGGATCCAGACTGTAGTGCCTAGAACCGCTCAGCCACTCTGGCCGGTCCTTCTGTGTTGTCTAGCCCGTGTATCAGTTAGTTAGGAGTCTGGTTTGGGGTGACATTTGTACTTATCAACGGGGTCGTGGGAACATTGATAAGTTTTCTTATCAGTTTCCACGCTCTTCGACTGTTTGGTTTCATTTCCAGATCGCCAGATCGGGTAGTAATTTAGCCCAACTCTCTCTTCTTCATATATATATATATATATATATATATATATATATATATATATATATATATATATATATATATATATATATAAAGGCAACTCCACCAGAACAGGCCATGAAGGCCCAACGGTACCGATCGGCCGCCGTATCATTTTCACATTCTCAGCTCATAGGGGTCACTGGATGCAGATATGAAGGGGCATGTGGTCAACACACCGCTCTCCCGGCCGTATGTCATTTTCCGAGACCGCTCCTCTTCTTTCAGCTAGGGAGAAATCTGCTATGGTACGAATTACTGTTGTATCACAGTGTGGGAGCGTAATAACGTGGCAACTGGAAACGTACCCAAAGCATCAAGTACGCGGAGAACTACAATTTTTGAAGGGAAAAAGGTCTAAATCACATCAAGATCCAGCTTCAAAATCTGACCGATGGAATGTCGCGACCTGCTGTAAAGAAACGTCGCCAGCAGTTTTACCAAGGCCGTGCAGACGAGGGTGATGGTAGTTGGGAAGAAGACCCTTCGTTGTCGACCACACGAGACAAAGTCAAGGCAATCGAGGATCTTATTCACAGACATCAGAAATTTTCCAACCATCGCTCTGTGACCAATAAGCGGATTTCCTTAAATGAAACATTCAGTGACTGATATAACGTTCCGTTATTCACAGAAGCTTGGTGACTATATTGAAAAGAATAATGTAGAGAATAATGGAAAAGAGAAATGAAAAGGAAAGGAAAACTGAGGATGTGTTAGATGACGATCAGTTCGGCTTTAGGAAAGGTAAAGGCACCAGAGAGGCAATAGTGACGTTGCTGTTAATAATGGAAGCAAGACTAAAGGGAAATCAAGAAACGTTCATCGGAGTTGTCGACCTGGAAAAAGCGTTCGACAATGTAAAATGGTGCAAGATGTTCGAAATTCTGAGAAAAATAGGGTAAGCTACAGGGAGAGACGGGTCAAATACAATATGTACAACAACCAAGACGGAATAATAAGAGTTGACGACCCAGAACGAAGTGCTCTGATTAAAAGAAATGTAAGCCAGGAATGTTGTCTTTCGAGTCTACTGTTTAATCTGTTCATCGAAGAAGCAATGATGGAAATGAAAGAAAGGCTAAGGAGGGGAATTAAATTTTCGCTGATGACATTGCTAGCATGAGTGAAAGTGAAGAAGAATTACATTATCTTCCAAATGTTCAAAAATGGTTCAAATGGCTCTGAGCACTATGGTACTTAACTTCTGAGGTCATCAGTCCCCTAGAACTTAGAACTACTTAAACCTAACTAACCTAAGGGCATCACAAACATCCATGCCCGAGGAAGGATTTGAATCTGTGACAGTAGCGGTCACGCGGTTCCAGACTGTAGCGCCTAGAACCGCTAGGCCATCCTGGCCGGCCTGCCGAATGTAATGTACAGTCTAGTGAGTAAAGAATATGGACGAAGAGTAAATCGAAGAAAGACGAAAGTAATGAGAAGTAGCAGAAATGACAACGGCGAGAAACTTAACATCAGGACTGATGGTCACGAAGTAGACGGTGTTAAGAAATTTGGCTACCTAGGCAGCAAAAGGAAGGAGCCAGGAGGACATCAAACGCAGACTAGCACCCGCACAAAGGGCATTCCTGGCCAAGAGAAGTCTGCTAGTATCGAAGATAGGCCTTAATTTGAGGAAGAAATTTCTCAGATTGTACGTTTGGAGCATAGCATTGTACAGTAGTGAATCGTGGACTGTGGGAAAACCGGAACAGAAGAGAATAGAAGCATTTGAGATGTGGTGCTACAAGCGAATGGTGAAAATTAGGTGGACTGATAAGGGAAGGAATGAGAGGTTCTGCGCAGGGCTGGAGAGGAGAGTAATGTGTAGGAAACACTGACAAGGAGAAGGGACAGGGTGATAGGATTTGTGTTAAGACATCAGAGAATGACTTCCATGGTACTCGAGGACGCTGTAGAGAGAAAAAATTGTAGAGGAAGGCAGAGATTGGAAAACATCCAGTAAATAATAGAGGACGTAAAGAGGAGGAGGTTGGCACAGGAAAGGAATTCGTGGCGGGCCGCATCAACTCAGTCACAAGACTGATGACTGGTCAAAATAAATAAATATTGGAAATAGTGTCATATATTGTCACTATGAAGTGTAGTGCAGCATTCAATAAAAGGTACTCGGACTTCCATGATAATGCGAAATTTTCATACAATGAAGGCTTTCACGACAGGATGTATCAGTTGCTAAGAGTTCTTCTGGGTTGTATGGCCGTGGTACATGGAACTCTTCAATCCCTGACGTTTCGTCCAAGGCTACGTTGGACATCATCAGAGGTGCTCGTGGTTGTGCTGAGTCTTGCCCACAGTCGGCAAGACTCAGCACAACGAGGAGCACCTCCGAAGATTTCCAACGTAGCCTTGGCCGAAACGTCAGGGATTGAAGAGTTCCAAGGACCACGGCCATACAGCCCGGAAGAATTCTGGTTGTGCTGAGTCTTGCCCACAGTCGGCAAGACTCAGCACAACGAGGAGCACCTCCGAAGATTTCCAACGTAGCCTTGGCCGAAACGTCAGGGATTGAAGAGTTCCACGGACCACGGCCATACAGCCCGGAAGAATTCTGGTTGTGCTGAGTCTTGCCCACAGTCGGCAAGACTCAGCGCAACCAGGAGCACCTCCGTAGATTTCCAACGTACCCTTGGCCGAAACGCCAGGGATTGAAGAGTTCCACGGACCACGGCCATACAGCCCGGAAGAATTCTCAGCAATGTGAAATTTGTATTTTGATCTCCCAATAAATTAAAAGGATAGGACTTGATTTTTGGCTGTTCTCGACGATACACAGTCCAATCAGACTAATGTGACTACCGCCTATGTTCGATGTCAACGTGCCATAACCACTCATAGACGGCAGATTGCAGCTCTAGCAGCGGAGAATATATAAAGCGTGTCTAGGGGACGTGGAAAACTGTGGCGTTGTACTTATAATGCTGAAACAGAGCGATGTATCTAAGTCCAAAAGGGCGTGGTCATTAGCTTTTGGGCCGACTCATTTCCGAAACTGCTAAGTCTGTAAACTGTTTACGTGCTACCGTGGTTAAAGCATACCGTGACTGTCATAATGGCGCTTTCCAAAACCGGAGTTGAGGAAACTGTGGTGGACCACAGATGAGAGGGGTGAATGACAGCTGCTGAGACGCGTACGGGTGAATAGACGTCGAACTGTTGAGCAACTGACCGCCGAGATGAACCGATGGACGTCAGTGTCTCCTCAACCACAGTTCAGCGAACATGGCTGTGTATGGTCCTCCACAGCAGGCATCTGGTTCCTGGACCCATGCTGAGTGCTATTCATCGGCGACGAATGCTGAAATTCGCAAGCCAGTGCCGCAACTGGACGTCCACTGAGGTGGCATTCCCCGATGGATCATTTCTTTCTGGAAGGCACAGTGAATCAATACACGTATGCGACATGTGACCTTTTCAGATGAATCATGTTTCATGCTCAATCGACATCAAAGTCTGTGAGCAATCGCCTCACAATAATCGCCGGATGAATGCAGTCCGGAGCAGGTAGCGTTATTGTTTGGGGAAAGTTTACATGACTTTTCCTTGTTGATATAGTAATTAAGGAAGATACAGTCCGTCAACACGTGTACATCTATCCATGTCCACCCCTCGATGCGGTTTCTTTTTCTACAGCATGGTAGCACCTACAAGAAGGAGAACACAACGAGTCACACAGCTCGCAGTGTCTGTGCGCGATTTGAAGAATTAGGATGAGTTTAGGGTATACGTCTGACCATGTGACCCCCTAGTTTAAAGCTGATCGAGATTTGTGGAAGCATTTCGATCGTGCTGTTGCGCCATGGATCCTCAACCGGAAATCCAGCCAGCTGGTCACGGCACTGGGATCGCCATTGCTCCACAACCCTGTCGGTACCTTGCAGAACATTGCTAATTCTCTTCCAGCACCTCTCGCAGCAATCCGTGCTGCAAAAGGTGGTTATTGAGGATTTTGATGGGTGGTCACATTAATGAGAATGGAAAGATGATTGCAAGCCACAATTTAAGTAACAGCGCAAGCACAGGTTTCCTTGTAACGAATGACAAGTCATATCTCGTGTCAGTGTCATCAATATTTACACTCTTGCTCATAAATTAAGGATAATTGCAGAATGTGGTGCCACACAACGTGGCACTACACAAAACTGGCGCTAATAGCAAAGGCACATAGGGAACACACACTACACAGATCTGTAAGTCCACGGTATTGGTGATAAGTTGAGAAACCGTCCCGAAACTCATGTGCTAAAAAACGCCACTATTTTTTGCGCATTTACCCCAACATCCATATGGGATAAGATCACCATGCACACGTACACAGGCCGCATAACGGGTTGGCATACTCTGGATCAGGTGGTCGAACAGCTGCTGGGGTATAGCCTCCCATTCTTGCACCAGTGCCTGTCGGAGCTACTGAAGTGTCGGAGGGGTTTGTAGACGTGCAGCGATACGTCGACGAGAGCATCCCAGACGTGCTCGATGGGGCTTAGGTCTGGAGAACAGGGCCGGCCGCGGTGGCCGAGCGGTTCTAGGCGCTTCAGTCCGGAACCGCGCGACTCCTACGGTCGCAGGTTCGAATCCTGCCTCGAGCATGGATGTATGTGATGTCCTTAGGTTAGTTAGATTTAAGTAGTTCTACGTTCTAGGGGATTGATGACCTCAGATGTTAAGTCGCATATTGCTCAGAGCCATTTGAACCATTTTTGGAGAACAGGCAGGCCACTCCATTCGCCTGATATCTTCCGTTTCAAGGTACTCCTCGACGATGGCATCTGAATGGGGCCGTGCGTCGTCATCCATCAGGAGGAAGGTGGGACCCACTAGGCGGACATACTGGTGCAAAATGACGTCCCGATACACCTGACCTCTTACAGTTCCTCTGTCAAAGACGTGCTGAGGTGTACATGTGCCAGTCATAATCCCACCCCACACCATCAAGCCTTCACCTTCATACAGGTCTCTTTGAAGGACATTAAGGGTTTCATATCTTGTTCCTGGTTCAAGCCAGATGAAAACCCAGCGAGAACCACTGTTCAGACTATACCTGAACTCGTCAGTGAACATAACCAGGGACCACTGTTCCAATGACCATCTACTGTGTTCTTGACATCGGGCTTTACGACCCTTCCTGTGACCAGGGGTCAGTGGAATGCACCTTTCAGGTCTCCAGGCGAATAAACCATGTCTGTTCAGTCATCTGCAGACTGTGTCCGGAAACAAATGTTCCAGTGGCTGCGTTAAGGTCCCGAACAAGTACTCCGTGGCCGTCTGCGGGCACTGATGGTGAGATATCGGTCTTCTTGCGGTGCTGTACACTGTGGACGTCCCGTACTGTAGCGCCTGAGCGCATTTCCTGTCTGCTGGGATCGTTGCCATAATCTTGAGATCACACTTTGTGGCACACGGAGGGCCCGTGCTACGACCTGTTGTGTTTGACCAGCCTCCAGTCGTCCTGGTATTCTATCCCTGATAACGTCATCAATATGTGTTCTTTGAGCCATTTTCAACACACAGTCACCATTAGCACGTCTGAAAACGTCTGCACACTTGCTCGCCGCACCGTACTCTGATATGCACCAACACACCTCTGCGCATGTGGACTCTTGCCATCGCCACAGTGCGACGACCGCAGGTGAAGTGCACCGCATGGTCATAGCCCGAGGTGATTTAAAACCGCAAACCGCCTACCATGCGGTGTTTCACCATGTATCAGCATTATCCTTAATTTATGAGCATGAGTGTAATTTCTTATAAATGATAGAGCAGCAATCAGTCCTCCTTTTTTTCTTGCAGGTTTTATTACGCAAATACAGATTTCGACTCGTTCCTACCCATTATCAATGCACTATTTTTTAATCTCGATGCATGTTAGTTCCCTCTTGTTCAGGCGTCAGTCACAGTTCTTTAAATACTCTGACGACTGATTGCTGCACGTTATCGTTTATAAGTTACATAACAGTCGCTGAGTGCGGCCACTTCCCTAATGGAAGATAACCTGATCTAATTTCTAGATGAGTCTCTGTCTCACTTTTATAGCAGAAGTACGATACAGGTGGAACTGTATGATCTCTCTATATTTCGTCAAAAAACTTTTTCTTTCTTAAAGTGATGGTAATTGTTTAAATTTTTGGGCTTGAAATCGCGCTATGAACAATGGAATGATCTAACAGAGTGGAGTCAATAATCCAGTGCGTTAATTTGTCTGTTCCGAGATCAAACACCATTCTTGTCTCTTTGTGATTGCAGTTAAATGCATACGTGGTAAGATCAGTGGCCAATCGTAAGTTACAGTGGCCAGTGGTCATGAATCGTTTCCTCAGTGCTTAAATAATCTATAAGTTTCGGTACCTTTTGCCCTCGTGTACATAGTTACAATGGTTCGACCTAATTATAAATAAATCTGTGGTACTCAGACGCTCTGTTATGATTTACGGCAGTGCGTATTTTAATGTGATCCCGTAACTAAAATACGATTTGATGACGTTGTAAAAGGTAATATGCACTGAGACATAAAGTATACAAAATATAGTTTCACAGTTTTAAATGATGCTGACAGCAGTAACAGTAAATTAACTTTCAATAGATGAGGTATACAGTCAACCGGTTGCATGAAGTTTGTCGCAATAAAATATATGCAGCCGGCTGGCTGTATACACCATTTAATGAAAACACAGTGTGTTTAAGAGGTCCATCTAATTTCACAAGTCTGTGTCTACTACAGGGCTGAAGACAGAAAGTGGGATTGAATTTGAACTTACGCTCGTTAATGACTCACTGTGAACCGGGTCAAGATTCAGATAACACGTCAACAAAAGGCGTTTTGATTTCTCCACTTTAACAAGTACAGTATACTGTAATTCAGTGGCAACGGCCTCTGCGTCACTTTCGTCGAGAATACATTATTCCTTCTACAACTCAGAGGACTCCACGGTGCCTGAAACAGTCTCACAGTGCTGGTTGTGTGTGTAACAATCATCGCCCTGTGCTCGGTCGAGGCGCAGAGCGCATTTATCTGAGCTTTAAAGACAGCCCTCAGAAGTTCCCTTGGTGTGCCAGGCAAGTGTTAGCCATTCCTCATGAATTAATAATTCTGTTCAGTGAAATTATAGGGAAGACACTGAATATCCTCGAGGAAGTGCAGATAGTCACTCACCCACACTCTGAATAGCCAGATCGATCTTAGGCATCGGAGGATTTGGGCGAACTTCCGTCGCTTTAACACAACTGGTTAACTGCCTTCTACCGTCAGCATACGACTGTTTGTATTCAGAAATGCTATATTATGTTGTATCCCATTGAGCGTATTTCATAAACCGTGCATTATTTATTCCAAACAGTTCGTTATGAACATAGTTCACCAGAGCAGACAATATGTACTTTAATTAACTACAGATATGACGCGGTTGCATCCCATACTGGTTCCACGTCCGCCGATGTCATCACCTATTATGGGAATGGTTTTACATGTTTTACGCTTTTTGTAAAGGCGTCTCTGCAAAAACCCTCGGTAAGTAACATTACTTTTATGGGACTGTGCCGTTCGTTTTTCCATAACGGTCCGCCAGAGTTCCTGCAAGTAGTTCCTTGCAACAGGTTCACTCATTTTCGTTCTTTCCATCACAGAGGATATCAAATTCTGGATAGAGGTTTGCCAATATAAGTTTCTTGTACAACACCAACAATTACCAGTATGTAGCAATGGCCGTTTTCAGATTTGCTTAATGGTTAGTGATCTTAAACTTAGTAGTACTCGTACTTTTGATAGGTAGCTATCATTCACTTTCGTAGAACCGACAGACGTTACATACCGAAAACATTGTTAAAATGTTTTATATGCTTTAGCTAAAAGTTTTAAAATCTGTAGTTATTTTTGTACTTAGACTCACCACCCCATATGTGCTGTTTGACATTCACCTGGAGGTCATTAATGTCAGTTTTACTATTGACAAGAGCTTATAATCAGTCTATAATGAATTAACATTTTCGATATACAGTGATACACCTGAACTATGGGACATCGTAGGTTCCCGATTGTTTCAGGGCTATCATGCGACATGCGAATAATGTTCTTTTTTTTTTAAATTCAGGTACAGCACATATGAAAATATCTTTAAGAAATTTTATAATTTTTCCCGTTTGTTATAAAATCTAATTCTACGTACCTGTAGCTTATTTAAAGACACAACACTTCAGGTTCCATTTGCAACGATGCGTAACCGGCAGTGTTCCCAATAAAGGACTAGGAAACAGCTAAAGCAGTCTGAAGATTCTTCATTCACTGCGCATTCCATTAATTCATAAGACATTCTTTTAGTAAGAGCGGTTTCGAAGATACTTAAATATTAACAATGTACTTTCTTGGCTGTAGTTGGTCTTATGTACAAAACAGTATGCCATTCCTCATGAGTCTCTCTGGCGTGTTTTACGATGATGTTTCAGTTTCAAACTGTATAGGATTCATTTTGCAAAAAAACCCTCATGATGGTGATAAAACAACAATATACAGAGCTTCGTAAGTTCTATCAGGGTGTGGAGATGGAAGATAATAATATCCTTACTTTTACCGTTCACTGATGAGGCTACGTTCCATTTAAGAGGAAAAATGAACCGCCACAACATAAGAATATTGGGTCCACTGCAGGATGATTGAATATGAGAGAGAGAGAGAGAGACAGACTCTCCAAAGCTTCATGTGTTTGCAGAGATCACGCTGATACTTTCATTTCTCAACAGCACTGTTCAATAGGGAGTTGCCTCAAAGCTGTGGCCATAAGAGGCGGGCGGACCTCGCATCGCACCACTGATCTCCAAGATCGTCTGATGTTACGGTACATGTATCTCTCTTTATTGTGAAGCGTGTATAAAGTAACTTCTGATACGTAAAGGGTAAATCAAGACAAGGGCAACACTGATATTTGTTTAACTTGCTGAATGTTAAGTGCCGCTGCATTTGCTCGTAATTGTCTTCACTGTTGAAAGGTATCACCAGCGCTTGTCTGCTGTCGCGGTACAAAATTGCCACTTTTTATGACAGCAAGTTGATGAAGCTACCTTTCGTGTCGAAAACTCGTGAAACTGCCAGCGTAGTCATTTGAACGAGCAGTTTTCTCCTTGAAGTTACCTTGGTTTCGCAGAGTCACTATTTTTTCAAGTCTGAACGTAAGCATTTGCACCAGCCTTCGACTATTTTTACTGAATATTTACCAACTTACATTCACAAACTTCAGTAACGAGTGACGGGGTCGTACTTCCACTGAGAAAATTTGAGTCTGGTAACTGTTCCCAGTATCTCTAGATCGAGCTGTTTTGGTTTTGTTCGTTTCCCAAACACACGACGTGGCTCCCACACGGATCAGAGTGAGATAAGCTTTCTTGCTCTAACAACCACTGTACCATCCTTACCTCAGCCCACACGCAGTCTTGCAGCTGTGCTTCTCTGCCGCAGTTCCGTCTATAGAAAAAGCGTCTTGCTAACCTGTCTTGTATTCAAAGAAATTCAAGTATAGTGTAAGAGATCCAGGCTCTTCCGCTGTTGTTGACTATGGCTGTTAAAATCCTGCATCTAATTAACGAGAAACATAAATAAAAGATATTGCGAAACTTACGTTCAATGTCCATAAAAGGACTACATTTGCAGAATAAAATTTATTCCCTGTTTCAATATTCAAAGAATTAAATTTTCCACGTTGTACATTCGAACATCGTACTGGCTGATTTGTTATTTCAAGTAATAATTTTTGTACTTGCATGTTTATTTCCTTAATTTACACTTCTGTTCAAAAGAGACACGATTATGAAATGCGGTAATATATAGACTCCGAAACATTGTGTAACAACAGTAAGACACAGTCAGTTAATAGCATACATACAGTTATCTGGGTTGTCTGTCAACAATGCAACCTCACCTGAAGTGATCTGTGCTGTTGTCTAGAAACATTGCGAGTTCGAATATTCTCGCTCGCTCTAGTATTCTTTCGAAGTGCTCTGAAAAAAATGTAACTTAACATTTAATTTAAACAACACAGTTGTGCAAGTTTCTTATTACCATCTGGAAAGAAGCCTAAAGGTCCATTTTTCCAGGTGGGCACTAGTTCTTTGGAACAGGTATGTAATGAGCGATCCTCTAGATCCTTGTTTGCCGCTAGACAGATACCATATTTGCTCTCGCAGGATCGCAACCATTTCTGTTGTGCGCGTCAGCAAAAAACTCCAACAGCATCAAATTAGTAATTTTTGCAACGCAGGGACTATTGATTTCCATTCAGCAATTTAGCAAAGTACAACTTACGTTCTTGGTATAGGAAATATTTTGAAATTTCTTTCTTTTAATATTTTGACCCATGTGTCTTCCCTGTATTTGTTTCAAAGGAGTATACTGTATAAGCCTTTCCCTGTAAGCACTCCTTTTGTCAGAAACTGTGTAATTAAACAGGTACGTCACAACCGTTACAGTTTTGCGTTATTGGCTGTTCGAAGTGTGAAGCGTTGTAAGAATGATTGCCTATCGAAGCCGGAAGGGTCCACACGATACATATCGAACGTGCGATAGTAAATCGATTATGGTAGTTTCGTGGCGGGCGTTATGATCAATTATTTGTGATCGTCACTTTTATCAGTTTTCCGTTGTTCCTTCTTCGGTCCATGTACATTACATTCCCGCCGTAATTATTTGTGATTTGATTGGGAAACCCACACGGTTTCTATCAATAGCGAGTGTAATGTTTGCTGTTTCTCACGTTTCTTCTGCAGATTGTCTGACATGGAAAACTCTAATTCCATGCATATCCAGCATAGACAAATGCTTGACTTTCTGCCGCATATATGGAGTTCTGCCGGGCGAGGAGAGGAGAGACTGTGGTGCTGCGAAGTCTGTAAAACTTCGTAAGAGGAGTGTCGACACTGACATACCGTAGCAATTTCATTTCGGACTTTGCGGAAAGCGAACCAGCATCAGGAAAAATACGTGGTTCGAGTCCTCCAAATTATCAAATGGTTATGAGCACTATGGGACTTAACTGCTGAGGTCATCAGGCCCCTAGAACTTAGAGCTACTTAAACCTAACTAATCTAAGGAGATCACACACATCCATGCCCGAGGCAGGATTCGAACCTGCGACAGTAGCGGTCGCGCGGTTCCAGACTGTAGCGCCTAGAACCGCTTGGCCACTCCGGCCTCCAAATTATCGATTCAGACGAGCGTAATTCTTGTGTCGTGCTGGATTGGAGATTACTCATTGCAAGCCAGAGCATCAGAAACTGAGTTATCGGCAAATACCGTGTGTGACTATTTCGGGTTTTGCCGAGAATTCTGTTACGTGGTAGTGACAAATGATAGTGTGCCAATTGGTGGAGCGAATAAAATAGTAGAAGTAGACGAATCTCATATTGCTAGACGAAAGAACCAGAGAGGCCGACCTTCTGAAAGTGAAGTAGATCATATTTGCGTATTCGATGGGATAGAGAGAGAGTCCCGTAAGTGTTTCTTTGTGAGGGTATTGTCCCGAGACTAGGTGACTTTAGTGGGTCTCATAAAAACACTTCATACTACCTGGAACAAAAGTCATCACAGACGGGTTTCAGTCATATCAGACTCTGAAAGCTGAAGGGTTCGACCACGAATTCGTGAACCATTCTGTGGAGTTTGTTTCTTCGGATGACGCCATTCTCCTCATCCAGAATATTGAACGGCTGCGGAAGTCTGTCAAGTCTACCACAAAAAGAGAAGGACGTCCAGGACAAAGGGACGAACTGTACTTCTTCCAGTACCTATACTTCCATAACTTGCGTTTGCAGGGGAAAGTCGACGCATGCGACACTCTGCCGATATTCCTGCGCGGTATTGGCAGAGTTTACCCTGGCTACGGGAAAAAAGGAATTGCCCCTTAGCTTCTACATCACACGGACTGTCACAAAACGATATCACCGACGACGAATAAGGTAAGTCGCCTCCTTTGAATTTACAAGTGCTTCTCTAACGCTTTTCTTTTGTCGTTGCTGTAGTGACAACTTGAATCATACTCATAACGCCCGCCACGAGATTTCCATACTCGATTTACTATCGTGCTTTCGATATGTATCGTCTGGACCCATCCGACATTGATAGGCAATCATTCTTGTAAATTACTCAGTTTTGCGTTATTGTCTGTTCGAAGTGTAAAGCGTCGTTAGAGCATCGCATTCACACAGAATGTCGGACAGTATTTAGTGTGTTTCTTTCTTGCAGAAGAATTTCCGCCGGTGTCGCCGGTGGCTGCCCTGCTGTAGCACTGGGAAGGGGAGAGAGGCAGACGACCCGCCGAAAGAGAAGACCGCCCCTTGCCACCCACTGGACAGGATGGAGGTAAAGGGCGCCGTGGTGCCTGCCTTCTGACAGGCATCGCAGGGGCAGCCAACTTGTTTTAAAAATGCCATTTTTTATCTATCACACTTGGACTCACTATTAAGTGTTTTGTGAAACTTGTCAATCTTTCTTAGCAAGTGGCTGGGATAAAAAACGGTTTTCTAAATTACATGCTCCCTTTACACTGCGTTTATTTATATACTGTTGTTTGTAAGACTCAATAAAACATCACTTTCGTCAATTATGGGATTCTCTGTTCTCCTGTTAAGTGCTTAGTTCAAATGGTTCAAATGGCTCTGAGCACTATGGGACTGAACCGCTGTGGTCATAAGTCCCCTAGAACTTAGAACTACTTAAGCCTAACTAACCTAAGGACAGCACACAACACCCAGCCATCACGAGGCAGAGAAAATCCCTGGCCCCGCCGGGAATCGAACCTGGGAACCCGGGCGTGGGAAGCGAGAACGCTACCGCACGACCACGAGATGCGGGCTAAGTGCTTAGTCCTTATACATTCACAGGAATGAAAATTAGCACTAACATAAGGTGTCAAACGTATTTTTATATTTATCAGTAGAATAAGGAACTACCGACCAAAATTAATAGGGGGAAATTACGAGGAAAACAGCTCTGTGCAACGTTATATACTGGCCTAATACTGATTACCGTAAACAATATGCACACTGTGTACCTCAAGATTAAATGCTGCCTTCTGGCATTGGCAGCACTTGGTGCGTTAAGGAAGCTATCAAAATGGAGCAGGAATAAATGAAGCATCATTCTAGCTACCATACAGGTCGATAATGCGGAAATGCACTGACTTAATTGTTTATGAGAGAAGGCAGTCTCTTACGGCCAGGTGCCAGGGGCCAGCCATTCGGAAATGGCGAACATGGTTGGCTGTCGCGATCTATGAAAAGAGGTTGAATGACGGTGAAACCGGAAGTAGGCGCTAGGATCTGCGATGTCCACTCCTTCTCACGGAACGTGGAGGTCGGAATCGTCTACGGTCTCTAGAGGAGGACTGGTGGCTATCTGTGGCAGTTGTCACGACACAATGCTGGTACAGGCACAATGGCCTAATCTCCTAGAGCCATAACCGCTGGTGTATTGCGTTCCAGAGGTGGACCAACATCCTATTAATTATTCGGTCACATTGTTTTGGGTCGTCAGTATAAGTTAGCAGTACACAGACCATCATGAAACCCTGCGGAATGGAAATATGCATCCTCGCCTCTTTTCTCGTGAGTGCAGAATCAAGCTTACAGGCATGGTCCAGATCAAGTGATAGGAAAGCATCACAGCTGGTCATGTTGTGAATCAAATTGTCTCATCGTACGGCGCTTCGAGCAGTGATAGTCTTTTGCTAATGTTTAGATTGGTTCAAATGGCTCCGAGCACTATGGGACTTAACTGCTGTGGTCATCAGTCCGCTAGAACCTAGAACTACTTAAACCTAACTAACCTAAGGACATCACACACATCCATGACCGAGACAGGATTCGAACCTGCCCCCGTAGCGGTCGCGCGGTTCCGGACTGTAGCGCCTAGAACCGCTCGGCCACTTCAGCCGGCAATGTTTAGATTATTACGCAGAATAACACGCTCTTAAGGATCCATATCCGAACAAATAAAATGCACGAGAATAAAATGGAAATCAATATAATTTCAGAATATTGATTATTTCACAATACTGATTGTTAAAAAGTTATCATCTTTGTTCATTTGAAATATATACAGAGGAGTTGTACAAAAGAACTGGAACTACTTTCACATTTTAAATTACTTTGTGTAAATCTTCTCTCAATTTGTATCACAAGGAACACATTTAGCATCGTCTTAGCATCATCTATAATACCTTTTTCTTACAGGAGCCATCATTTGCAACACACGTGGCATCTCCAGCCACGTCTCCAGCTACAACACTTTTCATCAGGCATGACACAAGTGGCGTCGGCACCTACAATACTAGTGGCGTCGCCATCCTCAACAAGAGCGACCCTTCGAGCCTCATCGCCAGGCAAAACACAAGTGAATCCACCAGCAGTGCTTCTAACCACAAGCAGTGTGTCGTCAGTACCTACAGTTCAAGTGGTGTTCCACACAGTATCCTCAGTCTCAACGTGCATGCCGTTAATGAGCAGAATGAGCAGCTACAACAAAGGTAGAATCCCAAGCGCCATTGCCAACGACAATTCGAGTCACACCGCAAGCCCCATCGCCAAATACAACATGAGATGTGGTGCCAGTCCCAGCGGCAGCTGTATCTCTCATCGTGTCACCAGTCCTCTTGTGGGCTACAACAGACGTCCTGCCTCCAGTCCTGTTGCTAGCTACAGCACGTGTCCTTCCACCGGTCCTGTCGCCGGCTACAGCATGCGACCTGCCACTGATCCTGTTGCTGGCTACAGCATGCGTCCTGCCACCAGTCCTGTTGCCGGATACAGCATGCATCCTACCACCAAACCTGTTGCCGGCTACAGCATGTCTCCTGCCACCAGTTCTGTTGCCAGCTAAGGCACGCGTCGTGCCACCAGTCCTGTTGCTGGATACAGCACGCGTCCTTCCACCAGTCCTGTTGCCGGCTACAGCATGCTTCCTGCCACGAGTCCTGCTGCCAGCTAAGGCACGTGTCCTGCCACCATTCCTGTTGTCGGATACAGCATGAATCCTGCCAACAGACCTGTTGCCGGCTACAGCACGAACTGTGCCACAAGTCCTGTTGCCAGCTAAGGCACGCGTCCTGCCACCAGTCCTGTTGCCGGATACAGCATGTGTCCTGCCATCAGTCCTGTTGCCGCCTAGACCACGCTTCTTGCCACGAGTCCTGTTGCCAGCTAAGGCACGCGTCCTGCCACCAGTCCTGTTTCTGAATACAGCACTTGTCCTGTCACCAGTCCTGTTGCCAGATACAGCATGCGTCCTGCCACCAGTCCTGTTGCCGCCTACACCACGCTTC
Organism: Schistocerca piceifrons; assembly: GCF_021461385.2. NCBI lineage: Eukaryota > Metazoa > Arthropoda > Insecta > Orthoptera > Acrididae > Schistocerca > Schistocerca piceifrons. The sequence goes on from NC_060143.1 coordinate 522,809,801, forward strand.
TTGCCACGAGTCCTGTTGCCAGCTAAGGCACGCGTCCTGCCACCAGTCCTGTTTCTGAATACAGCACGTGTCCTGCCACCAGTCCTGTTGCCAGATACAGCACACATCCTGCCACTGATCCTGTTGCCGGCTTCAGCATGTGTCTTCCCACCAGTCCTGTTGCCGGCTACAGCATGCGTCCTTCCACCAGTCCTGTTGCTGGCTACACCACATGTCCTGCCATCAGTCCTGTTGCCGGCTACAGCACGCGTCCTGCCATGAGTCCTGTTGCCAGCCACAGCACACGTCCTGCTGAGAGTCCTGTTGCCAGCTACAGCATACTTCCTGCCACCAGACCTGTTGCTGACTACATCATGCGTCCTGCCACCAGACCTCTTGTTGGCTACAGCAAATTTCCTTCCACCGGTCCTGTTGCCGGCTACAGAATGCGTCCTGCCACCAGTCCTGTTGCCGGCTACAACACATGTCCTGCCACTGGTCCTGTTGCCAGTTACAGCACGTGTCCTTCCACCAGTCCTGTTGTCAACTACAGCTTGTGTCTTGCCACCAGTATTGTTGCCGGCTACAACACATGTCCTGCCACCAGTTCTGTTGCCGGATACAGCACGCGTCCTGCCACCAGTCCTGTTGCTGGCTACAGCACACGTCCTGCTACCAGACCTGTTGCTGGCTACATCATGCGTCCTGCCACCAGACCTCTTGCTGGCTACAGCACATGTCCTCCCACCGGTCCTGTTGCCAGCTGGAGCATGCGTCCTTCCATCAGTCCTGTTGCCGGCTACACCACATGTCCTGCCATCAGTCCTGTTGCCGGCTACAGCACACGTCCTGTCACTGCTCCTTTTGCTGGCTACACCACATGTCCTGCCACTTGTCCGGTTGCTTGTTACAACACGCATCCTGCCATCAGTCCTGTTACTGACTACAATATGATACTTGTCGCATGATTCTGAATTTCAGCGAAATATATGATTTGTTCATTTTTACACTTTTGGCGAAATAAAAACAAAATTTTGTGTGTTACATACTGAGTCAATTTCTAACAAAGCTGATACGTCTTTGGCTGCATGTTAATCTAATCAGTAAATCATATTCTGATACTTTTCTAGTACTTCACAACTGATCCTAAGTAAATTTCCAGATGCTAATTCTACTGCAGTGTTAGCTGATATGAGAAGAAAGCGTTGTTGCTTAAAGGTTAAAGGCACGAATGGAGCATTATGACTACTGTACAGATAGCTTAACATCTCTCGCATGGCTATGATTGAGTCGAAATATTGGAAAGCGTGTCGCCCAGCATTCGGGTTTTACAGATCAATCACGTTTTGAATGAAATTTAATTTGAAACAATCTTGCTTTGTGACTAGATTAGATACTAGGTAGCAGCAAATTTTTCTTTGGGATTATTGATAGGTACACCAAGAGGGTCATACCTGCTAGAAACAATTTGTGGAGCAAGAGTCTGTGTGTGTGCCTGCAAAATTCGACGAGTGCTTCACATTTGCTTCAAAACAACCAAAAGTTCAATACTTTTAAGGGCACTTTATTCTGTGGAACCCCATCACAGTTAATAGAGTGCTGCAGGAAGAACTGGTATGTGAAAATTCGATTCATGCTTTTTAGAGCGGTTGGCATCAACAGGGTACAAAGAGATGATCACACATCATCTGTGCTGATAGTCATGCTGATGCCCCGGTTAGATCTAAACAATTGTGCATGTGCATTCAGTAGTACTTTCTCCTGCACGTAAAATTTCTAAATAATACACATCATAAAATATATCAACCACTGAAATTGCATATTACTGCGTGTACTCCCTACACTTTTGTATTTACTCCAGGCAGTAAATACTGTACCTATCTACAAATTTCCCATATCCGGTCCCTCATAGACTTTTCCTGAGATGATGCTAATACTGGACGATGAGTCATATATAGGTTTAGCTATAACTCTTACATTCCAACCATTTTGTCATATTATGACAGTTTTTTTTTCACTTTTTTACTGGTACATGTTATGGAGTCGACTTCGCTATTGCTCTCGTCTACAACCAAGCATCCGATTTCAACGAACACGGTTTCCACTTGAGACTTTCCTGATTTCTAGATTTAATGTTTAAAAAGGTATGACTCATATGTACTTGCAAATTTAGGTATCAAGTTAAGTAAGTCAAACACATTGAAAAAATAAACTGGAACTCTCCTATAGTGGCTCCTTTTCGTAGCGGTAAACCTTAGAGATGCTGCACATCGGACTATAACCTACGCCCAACGAACAAGACGGTCAGTAAACCAAAATAAGCCTGAACCATGGGAAGTATAACATACCCTGTGCTGCTCCACATTTATTTCGCATATCAGGGGAGTATGTGACTAAGATAAACACAGGCACCAACGCGAAGGAATATCTGTCACAAGACGGTCAGTAAACCAAAATAAGCCTGAACCATGGGAAGTATAACATACCCTGTGCTGCTCCACATTTATTTCAGCATATCAGTGGAGTATGTGACTAAGATAAACACAGGCACCAACGCGAAGGAATATCTGTCACGTATTTTGAATTCTTTTACCTCTTGACAATAGTATAAAGACGGGTCACAGATGTTCATCAGGATTCTTGAGGGTAATTATTCAGTTGTTTGCTTTCATGTGTAGTGACGAGTTGCTGACATCATTTTACGCACAGTATTCCCACTACTGATCCAGCAGTCTTCTTCAGTTGCCTCTGATTGTGTTATTTGTACTCCCTGCCCGAATCTCGGAGACAGGACACACTCACTGAGCGTGAGAAATGTAACGCTTGCTGCCCAAAATACACCGCGTGGCCCTTAGTCGAACTCATACTTTTTCACTGTCACCTACACGCGACGGAACATGAAACACTTACGTCTCGATGGTGGTGTGATACAGCCAATCAGGAGCAGAGGTAAATGGATATTAACAAATGATTATGTTTCACGGACAATGCATGAAGGACACAGAACGTAGACAAGACGATACTTGATTTAGGATAAGGTGGTATTTAGAATAGTACAATAGCATTAATAGTTTTGTGGTCATTAATCGCAATAAATATGTGGAACTTGCAATAATTGTATTATTATAGTAAAATTTTTATTATAACGTTCTCGCAGTCATTATGCCTCCACTGACATGTAAAATCTTTATTGCAGCACTCGTAATTTAACGAACACAGTTAAGTGATTTAACGAACACATATGGCATTGCATGCACAATGTCGATTTTTATCGATGTCGATTTTTTATCGAGGAAACAGTTGCACTAATAGTAACAACTTAGCTAATAATTTACATTCGAAAATCACGTTACACTGAACAAGTACACAGATCTTTCCGAATTGTAAATAGTATGTATAGTACGTAACTAAGTAGTTTCAGAAGAAACAGTTTGATCCAAAACTGCCAGACTCGAAGGCATCCTGATGTCACCGGCTCGGTTAGAGTTATCATCGGTCGTCTCTTTCCCTTTCTCCGTAGTTGCTCTTTCCCATCCTATATTTTTTTAAATCTACTTAGGCATCTTAATAACTGATGTATCACATCCTAGACTTATTTTATATTTAATTATTTTATTATATACAAGCCAAAATAATAAACTACATTTTTTTTGTAAAATTGTAATCAAAAGAGATAATTCCCAAACAAACTGAGAAACTGGGAGATATGAAGTGGTCTGCCTCTTCGTGGCTTTGGGCGGGCTACATCGACGGTAGCCAGAAGCTACCACAACTTGCTACTGTTCACGATGACCGAGAGACAAATAACATCTAGGCTGGGTATGTTATAACGAATCAGTTGTAATAAGAGAAGAAGGAGCCTTATAACCGTAGGCAGCTGGTTACCCATCCGGCGTAACGGAGGAAAAACGTTCAATTACCAGCTGTGCCAACCGGAAGAAGTGCTGTTCTTTAACCAGCGGTCCCGCATGCGAAGAGGATGGGAGGTAGAAAGAAATCGTATTGTGTCCCAGGTGTTCTGATGAGCAACTTCTGTCTCAGTACAGAGTACAGAAATTATCTGTTTGAGAACATTGCTGTATGTGTGAAATATAGTAATGTAGTGGGCGACAGAGGATAGAGAAGATTCCCCCCGATATAGAAAGACCTTGGCTTTAACTTCTTCTTAAAGATATTACTAACAGGAAATATGTCTTCCCGCTATTACTTAAATCGCAATCCAGGTACAAATTTCCTAGTAACGCATGAAAAGTCAAAATTTTCTTCACGGCGGAAAAAAAGTAATTTCCTGGTGATACAATGTCAGTTCAGAGCTATGATCGAAGAGAAAATGATGTGGACGTTCACTTTTTTACCTCAACACTTATGCATTATTGAAGTGATAGTAACAGTTTAGATTTTAAACTGATAAACAATACAATTATCTAAGAATGTGGACGCAGTGGTCCATTCCATTAGTCTCTTGATTCACATCAAAAATACCTTCCATGACCTCGGAGATGACAACTAAACGCATATTCATTGCGTTCATGTTAAGATAAGGTACTTGGATACATTTACAGATTTTCAGGAATGGTCTCCAAAAAGCTTAAATAAATCATCAGTTCCAGTACCCCTTGTTTTGAATAACTGATTGCTGTGATGCGATCTACTTTCTTTTAGTGCTCTGCTCGCATTTTCACACGCTTTGTTATTATCTATGGTGCTGTGTTATTTAATTTATTTTCGAAATATAAAATTACGTTTGTTTAGGGTGTAGAAGCTATTATGCACTCAGACCGACAGCTGAAACACAATATACTTTCAACTCCAACGCTCTTTATTTATTAAGCGAATCAATATAGAAACTTGGAATGAAGTTTAACTTCCACTTCGAAGTTAAAAGTGTACATTGTTGGCTACTGTTAGTTGCCGGTTCAAGTACTTGCAGCAGGAACTCTTCTTATTCGAGAACCAAACTCGTACGTTCGCTCATCCATTACCCAACAAGCGCGAAATCAAGATAGAGAAAACAGGCAACAAATAGCGTATTACATTCTCCGTTTAACCCGGCACAATTAATTTACGACGATGCGACATGGTTTTCTCCAAGAATGCGATATCGCATCTTCTATAACTGAAGCGATTCTACGATTTGTGTCATTATTTCGACACTCTTCTTGTCTGTGAGAGAGCCGCCCTGTACGCATCCCCAAGGCGCAGAGCACGTTATCAGAGTGTTAAGTATAGTTCTCTAATTTTCCTTTCTGGATTTAAATTTAATCCGTAGCAGTTTAGTCTGCGTAACAATCCGGAGTTCCCCATTCCGTACGGCAAGATTTGGGACAATATTTGAGTTTTACGCAATACAGCATTCAATTGCAAACAAGCCAATCTGATGGCAGTAAACAACTAGTTCGGATTTGTAATTTCGGTATGTGCATTGAGATGGAAGATAACACTGTCTTTTCAGGTTTAGTGTTCAGTGATGAGGGTAAATTTTAACAAGAGAAGTGTAGTGACAGAACGTATGAATTTGGGTACACAGCAACGTAGACAAGCCTGAGGGAGACTCTCCAAAACTTCATGTGCTTGATCCATTCTTCGAGAACACATTTAAGGAACCTTCTTTTTGCGGAGAAGACGATTACAGGATTTTTGTTACCTAAATATCGCAGATCTGGCTTTTTCAGTATTTCATTTTTAACATGACGGAGTACCACCTAAGTGGTACCATCACCTAAATTGTGAGAGCATTTCTCAGTAGCGAGCTGCCTCCAAGGCAGATCGCCGTATGGGGGGCGGCCCTCCCATTGCAACACTGGGGCCAAAGCTCATCTCATCTCACGGTATATGATCCTGCTTTTTTCACTTTTTATGTGTATTAATTATTGCTATGAAGACAGCCAGTAAAGTACTCTCTCATACGTGAAGGGAAAATATAGAAAACAAGGACAATATCATATTAACCTACATTAAGATATTTATTTAACAGGGCATAACAATAACTCCCGCAACATTTGCACATTAATGTCTCCCCTGATGAAACGTGTGAGCCGTGTTTGTGTCTATAAATTTGTAAATCTGAGCCGGTGGGTGGCAGTACCTTCCACAGCGACAAATCGTGAAACTCTTCGGCCATCATTGTGAAAGAGCAATTTCCTCATCTGAGTACATCTTTTCTTCTCAGAGTCACTTCCTGTGTTATGTCTGGACATGCACATCTGCACCGACATTCGAATTAATCTTACTGAATATTTCGCAACGCACATACATAAATTTCAGTTAAACGAACACAGGACTACCAACGAGAAAGAGCTAATTGAATTAACTGTTCTAGTATCAGTAGACTGAACTGTTTTTTTTCTTTTTCGTTTGCCGAACACACCGCCTCGCTCACACTCTGATAAGAATGAAATTAGCTTTCGTACTTCAGTAAGCACAGCGACACCATAAGCTGGGCTCACAGGCAAACTGGTCGTGGCGTTCCCGTGTGACAGCGTACGTCTGTAGTAACAAGTTGCCAACATTTCGTATAACACTGTCTTGTATGCAATTAGATACAAATACAGTATAAGGCATCTAGGCTCCTCCTCTGTCGTTGACAACAGCTATTAAAATCCTACTCTATAAAGGAATATTTTAATAGCGTAAGGCAATACATTACTACAAAAAATTGAAAAACATATCTTCAATGTTCATGAAGTAACGTAAAACTTGTTCTGTAGTTCACTACGTGAAAGAATGAAATTTTTCACGCACTATTCGCGAGTGGAACAGAGTTGGATAGATCAGATAGTGGTGCCGAAAGTACCCTCCGCCACACAACATTAGGTGGCATGTGGAGTATGATGTAGAGGTATATTCGGAAATCGCATTGGCATATTTTGTATTTGAAGCAATAATTTTTGCCTTTAGATATTTCGCTCCTTAATGTACACTTACGTTCAATAGAAACACGATTACAAAAATGCTGTAATATATGGAGACTGAAACATTGTGTAGCAACAGTAAGACGCAGTCAGTTAACAGAGCATGCATCGTCGTCTGGGTTGTCTGTCAACAATGCAGTGCCGCTTGAAGCGATCTGTGCCGTTGCTCAGGAACATTGCGAGTTCGTATAGTTCTCGTGCGCTCTAGTATTGTCTCGAGGTGTTCTGAAAAAACCGTAACTTAACAGTTAACTTAAAGAAGAAAGTTGTGAAAGCTTCGTATTATCATCTGAGAAGAAGCCTAAACGTCCATTTTTCCAGCCGGACGCCAGTTCTTCGGAACAGGTATGTAATAAGTGGTCCTTTCTGTCCTTGTCCGCCTTTAGACAGACATCAATTTCGCACACACAGGATCGAATTGCATTAAGTAGTCCAAAATTACACAAAAAGCTGCTACAACTGCTTAGGAATTAGTACAAGATGCACAGAATAATACAAGACACACACAACATGCTTCCAGACAAAACAGTTGCTCATAGAGGTAGGCGTATACATGGTACTCGTTTGAAAATCATAGATCGTAGATCAGATTCATTGTTTTCATAGCCGACTAGCGAATTTTGTATTAATTTTGGAATTATTTTCTATTAAAATATTCGACCAACTTAGCTGTTCTCTCTCTAACCCAATTTAGATGTTTCATGTATTAAATTATTAAGCGACTTGTTTCTGTGTATGAATGGTTAGTCTTAATATTTGTGTGTGCATAATCCATATCTTCCACGGCACTCCTGGTTTAAATGATCGTGTAATTCATATATGGTTTTGAGTCGGTTTTACCGGCAGTATTCTGTACAAACAATCTACGGTAAATTAAAGTTTTCCTGTTAAATACACGTTTGTTCGTGTGCTTCCCTTTTTAAGATGTAATCCTAAAAGAAATACCTTTGCTGACATTCAGAGCCTCAGCCGGTATCTATTCAGTCCCCTGTCAACGTTTTCGCAGACCAGATTAGCTCAGATGTGTATGATTTTTAATATATTTAAGAGCACTTAACAATCTGATTCTCCTGGAGAATTAATCAAGGATTATCAAGCTATATCAAAATTGCATACATTTTTCCTGAACTGAAGCCTATCCACTAACTGTTTTTTCTTTCGAAACAAATGTGCGAGGTAAATAAGTAGCAGGTGGTGGCTCGATATACCTTCTTTAATACAATCCCAGTTGTAGTTCACATAATACTGTTTCATGCTACGTAACAGAATAATTATCCATCGACCCATCTAACTGTGTAATTGGACTGGTACGTTACAACCGTTACATTTTTGCGTTATTGTCTACTCCAAGTGTGATCCGTTGAAAGACCATCGCATTCACACACAATGTCAAACAATATTTAGTGTGTTTATTTCCTGCAGAAGATGTTTCGCCGGTTTCGCCGGTGGCTGCCCTGCTGTACCACTGGGGAGGGGAGAGAGGCAGACGACCCGCCGGAGGAGAAGACCGCCCCTGGCCACCCACTGGACAGCATGGAGGTGAGGGGCGCCGTGGTGTCTTAGAGGCATCGACGGAGCAGCCTACTTGATTTAAAAGCGCTATTTTCATCTATGACTATTAGGTACTTTGTGAAACCTTGGCAATCTTTAAAGAAATGTCACTTTCTTCAGTTGCGGGATTCGCTACTCTCATGTTAAGTGGTTAGTCCTTATACTTCGATGGGAACCAAAAGTAGCACTCGCATAAGGTGTCAAACGTATTTCTATTTTTATCTATCGATCAAGGAACTATTTACCGACAGCAATAGTGGGAAATTATGAGGAAAACATAAGTGTGGCATGTTATATAGTGGCTTTATTCTAATTAGCATAAACATTATGCCCATTGTGTAAATCAACATTGAAAGCTCTCTCTCGTGGGATTGGGAATACGTGGTGCGTAATGAGGGTATCGAAACGGAGCACAAATAAATGAAGAGTCATTGCAGCGACCATACGGGTCGATAATGCGGAAATGCACGGACTGCCTGAGAACGGGTAGTCTGCTGTGTCAGGTGCTTACGGACATTCATTGGTAAATGGGTAACTTGTTTCGCTGTCGTGAGCTATGAAAGGAGGTTGATTGACGGTGAAACCTGCAGTAGCCGATAAGAGCTTAGCTGTGTTCTCCTCATCACGGTACGTATTGGTCGGAATCATTTGCGGACTGCAGAGCAGGATTGGAGGCTACCTGTGGCAGTTGTGACGACAGGGCAGATTTCTGGTACAGGCACAAAGGCCTAATCTGCGACGTCGAGAACCTCTTGTGTATTGTATTCTTGAGGCGGCTCAACACCATATTAAATATTCGGTCATATTATTTTGGATCGTCACTATAAGTTTGTGGGACGCAGACCACCGTGAACCTCTGCGAGGTGGATAGGCCCATGCTCCCCTCTGTTCTCGTAAGTGCAGAAGTGAGCTTACACGCATGGTCCATACAAGCGATTGGGAGATATCACAACGTCATGTTGTGAATGAGACTGTATCATTGTGTGGAACGTCGAACAGTGATAGTCTTCTGCTAATGTTTAGATTACTACGCAGAATAACAAGCTCTTAAAGATCCAAACCGGACAAATAAAATGCACGAGAATAATTTATACACCTATATAATTTCACAGTATTTATAATGTCGCTATATTGACTGTTAAAAAATTCTTACTTTCATTCGATTTAAATATGTACTTAATAGATGTACTAAAGAACTGGCAATATTTAATGTTACTTTAAAGATTCAAATTATTGTGAATAGATCTTCTCTCAATTTTTATCACATGGAACACATTTTGCAACGTCTTAACATCATCCATTATATCTTTTCCTCACAGGAGCCAGCATTAGCAACAACAGCGGCGTCACCAGCCACGTCGCCCACTGCAACACGGCAGGTGTCGCCAGCCACGTTGCCGGACACAGGAGGAGAGCCAGCAGAAGCCACAAGAGAAGAGGCGTCTCCACTTGCGTCACCATCCACAGTGCCAGTTGAACGACCAGCTGCACCACAAGTGTTTGCACCAGCCGCGTCACCAGCCACAACAGGAGTGGCCAAGGAGGCCACAACACAACTGGAGTCTCCAGCCGTATTGCCATCCACAACACAACTTGCACCAGCAGCTGCTACACACGTGGCATCTCCCGCCACGTCCCCATCTACAACACATGTCTCATCAGGCATGACACAAGTGACGTCGGCACCTACAATTAAAGTGGCGTTGCCAGTCACAACAAGAGCATCTCTTCGAGCCTCATCGTCAGGCAAAACATCACCAGCTGCCCATCTAACCACAAAACGTGTAGCATCCGTACCTTTAGGGCAGGTGGTGTCCAAAGCATCGTCGTCAGCCCCAACACGAATAGCATCCGCCATCCCCATTGCCTGCTACAGCATGCATCCTATCACTAGTCATGTTGCCAGATACAACACTCATCAAGTCACCAATCCTGTTGCCAGATACAACACCCATCAAGGCACCAATCCTGTTGCCAGATACAGCACACGCTGTGTCACCAGTTCTGCTGGCAGATACAATACCCATCAAGCCACCAATCCTGTTGCTGGATACAGCACACGTTGCGTCACCAGTCCTGCCGCCCGATATTCCACGTGTTCTGTCATTAGTCCTGCTGCCAGAATCAACATGCATTCTCTCACCAGTCCTGCTGTCGGATACAACACGCGTTCTGCTACCAATCCTGTTGCCAGCTACACCATGATTCGTGTAGCAAGATTTTGAATGTCAGTGAAATATATCGTTTGTTCTTATGACACTTTTGGTTAAATAAAAACGAAATTTTATGCGTTATATACTGAGTCTATTTGTAATGATGCTGATATATGCGTATGGATAAACGACACTGTAAGGTGTGTGGATATATTTTAATGTAACCAGCAATACATAACCTTATAGCCTTCTAGTACTTCACAATACATCCTAAGTAATTTTACAGATGCCAGTTCTACTGCAGTGTTAGTTGACAAGAAAAGAATGAGTTCTTATTTAGAAGTAAAAGGCAAGAATTGGAGCGTTATGACTACTGTGCAAACAGATAAAAATCTCTTTCATGGCTATGATTGCGCTGAGATATTGGAAAGTAGAGCACAGGATTACAGTTTTACAGATCGATCACATTTTCAATGAAATTTAAACTGAAACAATCTTGCTCTGTGACTAGATTGGATATTTGACGGTAGCTAGTTTTCCTTTTGAGTTATTCGTAGGTATATCAACAGAGTCATTCCTCCCAAACATCGTTTTGTGGATTTCGCTGGCTCTATTAGCTTTGTTTTATTACTCGCGTAACAACTATCATATGAGGTAAAATATGTTGCTACGATAAGAGCCCCGAAATACTTTTTAGGGATCCTCTGCTGTGGCTTTCTTTGGATCATTAATTCTCAACAAAACAAATTGTATTACGTTCTTATGGTTCTGGATCTGTCTTTCTATTAAAGGAACGTTTTTTCGTTACTGTAACTCGCCATAAAGTTCAATATATCTTCCTTATTTTACAGTTATTGGAAAGGTTACTGAAAATTATTTCGTTAACAATACTGATGTTACAGTACGCAATGTTCGTTCATCATCAAAATTTTGCAGTGGATTTTCGTTAACAGTAAAACACCAATAAGTACCACGACTAACACGAGAACATGAGACTGTTATCAGAGAAAAAAATGTTTTACGATAATGTTTGCCAGACCAGAACTACGGATAGCATGATTTCTTTTATCTTATGAAGGTAAATTATCTTTTTGCACTGTTAATCATATATTATCGGCAGCCCGCGTCCACCTGTAAAACAAATAATAATATCTGCTGTTCTGCTGTGCAATTCCGAAAGCTGAAAGAAATAATTTTAGTTTACTATTACCTGTCCGTTTCTTTGCGGTATGATTGGTTTAATTTAATCCAGTTTGAATGCGATGTGGCAGCGACTCGTTCGTTCGTTCGTAGCGCAGCTCTGCACCACGAATAATATTTAAATAATTGAAAATGTCTTAAAAGGATGAGATAAAATACCAGGCAAGCTTATTACAAATCATAATGCAAGTTTTCACTAAGTAGCTCTATTCATAAAATTTAAACAGATTAAATTATTACACACCTTTACAATGAGTACTTAATGGCGTACGTCTCTCAATCTTCACAAAAGAATGCTACGCAAGCGTACAATATGACGTCACAGGCTTATCCTACTCACGTAACTCCAAGAAGACGACAGAGAAATTAATGTTCGGTCACTATTATTTATACTTGTCACATATTCTCATCTTTGTTTGATATTTAATAAGTATCGTCTGTGGCGGTTTCAGTACTCGCCGACACAGATATTATCTTTAAAAAAAATCGGTACATAATTCTATACAAAATATGACATATAATGCTCTCTCTTTATTACATATAGTTCACACAATCGTTGTGCACGCAATTACAATAATCCAGTTCAATTATTCTTTTCTCCTTTTTTTACCACATAGAATAATTCTGTACTCGGCTGGCCGGAGTGGCCGTGCGGTTCTAGGCGCTGCAGTCTGGAGCCGAGCGACCGCTACGGTCGCAGGTTCGAATCCTGCCTCGGGCATGGATGTGTGTGATGTCCTTAGGTTAGTTAGGTTTAATTAGTTCTAAATTCTAGGTGACTGATGACCTCAAACGTTAAGTCGCTTAGTGCTCAGAGCCATTTGAACCACTTTTCTGAGCTCGTATGGTCATGCTGGTGTCCCAGTTACATCTAAACAATTGTGCGTGTGAATTCAGAAGTCCTTCCTCCTGCACGTTAAAATTCTAAATAATACATATCGTAAATTGTATCAACCACTGAAATTACACATTACTGGGTGTACTCGCTACGATTTTGTATATACTCTAGACAGTAAATGCTGTACCTACCTACAAACTTCCCGTCCCCGGTCCCTTATTCTCTTTTCCTGAGATGCTGCGAATATTGCATGATGAGAAATGCAGGGGGCTGCAACTCTTGCATTCCCACCATTTACTTCTTTACTGGTACATGTAATGTTGTCAGTCACGTGTACAAAACCACTATCCGATTATAACGAACAAGGTCGCCACTTGATGCCTTCGTGATTCCCAAATTTAATGTTTAAAAAGCTATTCAACACAATTACTTGCGAATTTAGGTATCGAGTAAGGCAAGGCGAACATACTGTACCAAAACAAAACAAGAATTAGAAACTCCTCTACAGTGGCTCCTTTCGTAGCGGTACACAGTAGAGTTTCTGCACATCGGAAATGAAATCTACGCCCCACCCCCGAAAATCATATTACTTACAAACTGAAGAGGAACAGAGTCAATCAAGCTGTGAGAAATGCGAAAATCAGGCATGCGCACGCTCTAACCGTTAGCAGAAGTGATCAGCTGTCATATGAAAAAACCACCGTGGTCTTGGTGCAGGCAGAATGAATGCTGCAACTCATTCCATTGCTCCAGCCCACGAATTGAACCGGTACTTCACATTACCTACAACCACAACTGAACCACAAACGAAACAGAGACTCATTGACTACTTCTCACGGGTAAAGGACTGACGCCACTGAAAAATTCTATCTCAACCGCGTTACTCGCAGTACCGTCAATAAAGGCATCAGATCAGCAGGGTCTACTGAAGCACGGGATACAACCCGTCAGCTTTGACCAATGACGTCATAGGTTGCTCATAGATATTATCTTTACCTTCCAGGCATAGATAATAAATTGGTTGTCTGCTGGGGATAAGAGCCATCTTTGTACATTTAAAAATTGAATGTGGTTTTAAAAGACAGTGCTAGATATTGCGCAAATATTTTTTCGTTTTCATTGATTTCAGTAATTGGTATTTTCCAATTCATTCACTATTTAATTTCATTCTTAGTGAGTTTGAGAAAATTTGTACTAATAGGTTTTTATTTTATGAGAGTTTTTACTTCTTCATTTAAGTTTGTAGGTATGGATTTATCTATTCCAATGAACCTGGATGATTAAAATGATGCTATGGGTGTAGACATGATCGCCAGGATTCGATTTTTACAAATGTATGGTTTTGTTGCCGGTTATGTTCGATGTCGTGAGCGCGGTGAACATATGCGCCTGAGAAATGTGTCCGCTCGCCGTACTCACGACTTATTCGTATGGCGCTGCAGCAAAGATCGGTGGTGGCTGTCCGATAGACGAGGCACATGGATCGGGAAATCTATGCTCGCTTTGAGGGATATCATAAAAATTACATGTTGTTGGTATTTGAGGTATCCTGTGTGGCTGTGCGTGCATGAATGTCGTGTGAATGAGCGTACAGTTGCAGATTGTTTCTCTTTTTGTAAGGACGTTTGTGGGGCATATTTGAAGTATAGAGGGCCGTTGGGGGGCCGGGTGTTATAGTCGAAATCGAGTCGCATTTTGGCAATAGGAAGTACGACAGGGGGAACCTCCTGTAGGATTATGCGTTTGGGGGGCTGTAGTTTGAAGTCTAGATGTGACGAAGTAGTTTTTAAAGTAGTTCCCAATAGAAGGAAAGACGTTATGGTTACATAATCGGAAATCATGTTGTAGAGGGCTCCGTAGTGATTTCAGACGGTTTTTCTTCTAATAGGGATTTGGGGAATAGGGGTTATCAGCATCATGTTGTTAATGACAATACCGAATTCTGATCTTTATTCCCCGGTGAACTGAAGAGCAGGATACAAATGTTATGTATGGCTCTAGTATTCTATTCTTCAATTGACATACATAGGGCAATTGAAGAACAGAATATGCACGTTATAAATGTCGTTATCTCCCATTACTTGTACTACTTTCCTATTCTTTAAATGGTTCAAATGTCTCTAAGCACTATGGGACTTAACATCTGAGGTCATCGGTCCCCTAGACTTAGAACTACTACAACCTAAGTAACCTAAGTGGAACAAACTGGTGCAAGACTTCATTTTATCGGAAGTGTATTAAATACGGTCCATTTTGACATTGTCAGCGCCAATAGCCAGAAGTCTACTGTATTTCGTAAGCCGTGGAAATATTTTCAAGGTAAAATACAGCACGATAATATTACACTTTGAAGAGAGTGGGATCGGAATGATAGATACTGAAGCAAATTGCCGATGATTGATGGTACTGTAAGTGGGCTGTTTGTGTTTTGGCAGTGCTGTGTAGTGGTTAGCATTGGATCTCTGACTGTGATTTCTTTGTAAGAGACTCTGTTGCTGGTTGGACTCGTTGTTGGAAGTTAATCGCCAGTAGTGCTGGGCAGTTGGAAGTTAGTCGCCAGCGGTCATGGAAGTACTGTTGGGCAGTTGGAGGTGAACAGCCAGAAGTGATGGACGTTATATGTGAGAAGTTAGAATTGTTTGAGATCTGAAGTGTTAGCGTTGGCTAACGATCTGTACATGTTCCACTTGGAGATTGAATATTATTCATGATTATATAACTTTGTACTAGATGTCAATGACAATTTATATTCGTATCTCAAGTGGATGTCACAACATTAAGATAAAAATAATTTTAAAAAAACATTATCTGGATTACAAGACAATCTTTTCTTTGCTTACCACATGCCTATTAGTAGTTAGTGGCTTTAGTAGTTAGAATCTTTTATATGGGTGGCAGTGTTGACGCTCGCTGTATTGCAGTAGTGATGAAGGTTTTTCTGAGGTAAGTGCTTAATGAAATGGGTTTCTTTTTAGTCAGGGTCATTCTTTTGAATTAAATATTTGTAGTCAGGTTATCTTTCTTTGAGCAGTCACATTTCGTTGCTAGGATATTGTGGGTCTCAGTCATTCAGCAATTTAAGTACAGCCACACTCATTTAAATAAAGAAGTTTCAGTACTCATTGTCCTTAAAAGATCAAAATTCATCCGTACCAACTTGGTAAGTGTACTTCCAAAAGCAGATCACCCAGAAGTCAACCATCACGGGTCAGTATCGCAAAATACACTGTGCAATAGAATTAAAGGTTCACTTTTTCGAAATTCCATAATTAACACCCACTACGTCACAGAAATTTGACATTTGGCCCAAAGTGCCTACAGCCTTCTTCGATAATGATGCAAAACTTTCGCCCTGCGACGTCACCCTTGGGTCGATGACAGTTCAAAACAGGCCGCAGCTCAGAAGTTCGTATGAGCTGTAAGATGGCTTAATGATGTCACATCCGCACCAAATTTCACTACATTTCTGTCCGTTGCCACAGTGGACGTCTCACTCTTTCGTTTGACGCCATTGTGATAGAGGTCACAACCGCGACACCCATCACTGAAATCACGGAGTTTTCTTGTGTTTGGCCGAGGAACACATTTCAGACACACCGCCGCTCAGAATTAAAACGAAGGCCGCAGGGGTTGCATAAAGTGCGTCAATGAATCCACCTTCCCTTGGGGCGATGACTCCCACCCACATCGCGGTCGAAAATGACAAGTTGCAGTACATGAGCTACGGGAGACGCTGACACAGCTGACAACCCAGCACGTTAAAACCATTCCCTAAGGGCTATATGGGGCAGCATTCCTGTTGAATGTGGTTGCCCCCCTTAGGGTATAGCAAGACCGAATTTTTACTGTCGTTTGCAGGTTGGAACCAACAGGGGCACAATTTGGTATGAGTGTGGGGTGGGGTGCGGGGGAGATGCGATGATGACATACGCGTGAATAAAATGGCAAAGGGTCCCTCTACGACACCTAGTTCGGAAAAACCCTCGATGGTTCCCACATAGGGTTTATTGAGAATTTTAAAAATGAACCTTGACACCTCTCCGATTCCAGCTGCATATATGTATGTATGTGGAAACCACATACCATGTGGCAGACAGTTCGACGTATTGCGTTCTGAATGGGCTACTCGGAAAGTATGGTCCGATTGATCGTGAAATGGAAACCACAGTGAAAGTTTGATGAAGCTTTGCATAGATCTGCCCAACGATCGCGTCACTCCGATCTTTTCGGTTCCCTGCGCTTAGTGAGCACCTAAAGATGCCCAGAAAACAGTGTCTTCCGCCACTTATGAGTGCCTGTGAGAGATTACGCCTGATTTCATGCAGCCACACAGCGTTCTCGTCATGCGTTTCCTTCTTTACGTCGTTTCGCTGCCCCACACTGCAGGGACAATGAGACCGCTCCTGCAGCAATTTCGATAGGAAGTGTTTGATCAGCCACCATAAAGAGGGGACTGGGCTACCTCTGAGTTTCATATCTGCTCACATGAGCCATTGGCTATAAAGACAAGATTTTGTCGCGGACAACAAGCTGCAGATCAGCGTAGAGAATAGGCAGGAAACACATTCTGCGGCCTTCTATGACGTCGGTATTGTGGAAAACTGCTACAATGCTATGACAAATGTGTCAGTCGTAGCGGCGAATGTGTAGAGTAGTAGTGGAAGGTTTATCTAACTGTTACCCATTAAACATTTTTTATCTTCACTGTAGTTTATATTGCACAACCAACTGAAGCTTACTTTCCGAATAGCTCTTGTGTAATCCTTAAATTAAGTTGGCTCTTATTAATTTCTCTCCACATAAACCTTCCAGAGCACCAACTGAAGTCCCAGGAAACTTAATAAATGCAATAAAATTCTTACCAGTATATTTTTTAACTCTTGCGCTCCTGATTTGACATATAAATTATTCATATATCTCTAGCCTTCAGTCTGAGATCGTTCACGTTGGGAAACCGTGTCATTAATAATGGATGCCACATTATCTGAAATATTACGCAACTGTACAAATATTGTGGTAGTGCGTTAATGATTCTTTCCAGCGGTAATCCAGAGTGAATATGTGCAATTGAAACAGTAGTAATAATAATAAATCATCTAAGTGTTGCCTTTGTTTATAATACCACTAGCGTTTCCCTGCACACTGGAGATATGTTTCCATATTAAATAGCCACACATCTGTATTTTGTGATAAATATGTCCACATGTGTAAGGTAATAGTCGTCTCCATTGAGCTGCTGCAAGCGTCTAAGCCAGTCTCATTTTATGTGTTATAGCCGTGTGATTACTGATATTTCGTAAAACTGGCTTGCACTGATTGGTTGCCTATAAATTTGCGGAGAGCTATAAATATGAACAGTGGAATGTGAGCGAGGCCTGGTATCATATGGAGGCAAAATCTGCGGTAGGGCTGTCGAGTGCGGTGCTGAGGAAGGAAGACCAGATGCAGGAGCAGTATATGATCTCACAGGCGTTTGAGGAGATGGCGGCAACTGGGCCTTCACTTGTGGATTGCGGCGGTGTGTCACCCACCGGTCTTCCTTCTACAGTGTGAAGACACGACGACCGCTCAGTCTGTGGATGACTGCCACGTTATCTCACTTGTGTGTCAACGCGACTAGAATCCCATGTGTGTAGTGTTTTAATAGTGGTAACTATTTATTCACAGCTCGTACGAAACAGATACGCGTTTCAAAGTTTTACTAACATTCAAGGTAGTCACCAGCAATGTGTATAACCCGTTGCCAGCTATGTGGAAGTCGTAGGATACTCTTAGCAGTGCCAGTTGTGTTGACAGTTCGAGCGGTGTCGTCTATTGCCCGACGAATTTGTAGCAGTTCTGAATAGAATGCCGTGAAGTGTGTCCTTCAGTTTACAAATCGAGTTGAACTCATGAGGGCTTAAGTCCGGAGGGGGGGGGGGGGGGGGCGTGCAGTAGGTGGAATAGCACTTAGCAGCCCCATCAGTCAATCAAATCACTAACAGCATGCACTGTACATGCCTGTGCATTGCCCTGCAGAAAGTTTCATCACTCCTGTCTCTATGCTGTTCATTTTTGGAACACAACCTACGACCAGCATAAACTTTGGAATGGTCCGTGGAAAGTTCAACAGTACCCTATATGAGTCCAGGAGACATCCATCACATCGGTAGCCAAGATAGACCCGCCAACAATCATAGAATCATTTGTTTTGCAAACAAAAATGCGACTTTTCTTGGTGAACTGTATTTTAATTCTGGCAGGCGCATTTAACTTTTATCACTTTGAGGCGTCTTCAGCGGGTTTTCGACAATCGAAGAGACACAAAGATGCTTGCTGCAGAGGATGACCACGTAGAGAGATCCTTTTAGCGGTGAATTGTTTAGGCCCGTAGGTATGATGATTGCCGAATACGCTCTAATAGCCGGGACCGATGACCAAGCAGTTTGGTCCCTCCTCCCACTTTAAAACCAGCCAACCATTATTAGCTCCAGCTGTGAAGAAGGATCGTAATGAAAAACGTGATTACCACACATCCGCAGCACACACCGTGAATGAATACCATGACGTAACAGGCACCACGGAGATTTGTGAAACAACGTGGTGCGTGATATCAGCTTATTTTTCGAATGCTTTCTATGGAATCTTTCTCGGATTTCTGCTAAAAGCAGTACGGAAATTAGGTACCTGCAACAAATACTCACCACTTGTGAGAGTCATCTTTCGAGGGGCTCAGTCAAAAAATCACGATCAGTATGTAACTAACTGGGGCATACCATATGATGTGGTGATTCCGTCGGTGATACGCACTGTCGACGGGCCTACACGCAACTGCGTTCGAACCTCTGGTAACGAAAGTTAAAAACTCATTCCCAGACCTGACCATATTACTAAAGAAAATCGTATTTAGAGTGTTTGCAGATGATTTGAACATATTCGTGTCGACACAAGACCAGACATAGCACTCACAACGTTTACTGAACACGTACTGTCCAACAATAGCAGCTATGATCAATAGTAACAAATCCAAGTTAATGTACTTGTTGAACAAATTTAGGGCCGGAATTCACCTACAATATAAGCCAAGACCCGATATGATCCATGAAGAGAATCTAGTGTAAGACTTCATTTTATCGGAAGTGTATTAAATAGGGTCCATTTTGCCACTGTCATCCCCAATAGCCCGACGTCTACCGTATTTCGTAAGCCGAGGAAATATTTTCAAGGTAAAATACAGCTGAATAACATTAACCTTTAAACAGCGTGGGATCGGAATGATAGTTACTGAAACAAATTGCAAATTACTGCTGGTACTCATTGTCCTTAGAAGATCAAAACCCGCCCGTATGTTAATCAACACAGGTCAATATGGCAAAATACACTGTGCAATGGAATTAAAGGATCACTTTTTCGAAATTCCATAATTATTACCCAATACGACACAGATGTATGAAATCTGGCTCAAAGTGCCTACAGCCTTCTTCGATAATGGTGCAAAAACTTGCGCCCTGCTACGCCACCCTTGGCTCGATGACATTCAAAATAGTATTAGAAATTCCATAATTAACACCTAATACGACACAGAAACACGAAATCTGGCTCAAAGTGCCTGCAGCCTACGTCGATAATGGTGCAAAAACTTTTCGCCCTGAGACGCCACTCTTAGGTCGATGACCCTTCAAAACAGCATTAGACTGAGGGTGGAACGGAAGTCCACGTTTGTGCTGAAGACCGTGCTGTGCACAAAAAGCGTAAAAAGTCTGACAATAAAATTGTTAACTGTTGTCTCTGACCAAGGTGTGGGGCAGATCATTGATTCAGATTATCTGAGTGAGAGGCTCTGCCGTGTTGAAGTGGTAGTTGACTGCTCTGTGAAACGGGAATAAGTGTCAATGACCGGTATTCAACAAGCATCCAAGAGGGAACTGTGAAGTCTACACGGACCCACTCACAAGGCT
The DNA here is from genome assembly GCF_021461385.2 of Schistocerca piceifrons. Taxonomy (NCBI): domain Eukaryota; kingdom Metazoa; phylum Arthropoda; class Insecta; order Orthoptera; family Acrididae; genus Schistocerca; species Schistocerca piceifrons. The sequence goes on from NC_060143.1 coordinate 522,830,370, forward strand.
GATAGCCCAAACCAATGTGAATAGCTTTGCCGAGGAGTGGCCTGATACCCTGCTTATTTAGATAAAGCAATGATTAAATGTTCAAATTCATGATTAATTCAAAGCTTTAGACATTGCGGCTAGCCAATGGGGACAACAAAAAATCGCCAGCGACGAGCCCGTGTCTATGTCTGAACAGACAATAATTGTGGATGGGATTTGTGGCCCTCTTTTCAGAACATAGCGCCACAGCTGATTGGAGAACGGGGTCGATGGCGACGGCTTGAGCAATGGAAGAACTGGTTATAGAGAATACATAGACAGTGCTCCAAGCTACCTCGTATTATTAAAAGCAGAGAATATCATCCTGATTGAAACCAGAGTCAGATCCTATCGTAATTGCGAAAGGGCGACTACGATTGAATGATGAGTTACATGCGGAAATTAATAGTGTAATTACATCTACTAAGGAACAGGGCCCAACTCTGAAGTCTCGGGATTGTGTTGTACAGGAATTGTGCCACGGGGCTAAGGGGAGACAATAGCGGCTTCTGATCAGACACCAAACGAGACTTAACACTGTAGAGAAACATATAAGACTCCTTGATAGGATACATAATAACAAGCGAATCCTTCTCTATTTGAGATTAACTCTTCTGTCTATCATTAAGCGTCTTTGACGCAAAACAAATGGGCTGTTATGAATCTTTTACACAACGCCACTACAACACGAGCTCCACGCCATACCGCGAAGGGTCCGTTGCAACGACAAGTTGGAGCACCAGCTGATAGTGGTCAAGCACGGGGCAGAACGGCGGACGTTCTTCAAGGTCTGGAATGCGTGGTCTCAGGCAGGAGTTCACTCAAACGCTGCACCTTTCTTAAGCGGTTGGCATCAAGGAAATGAAACCAAAGCTGCTTGCTGAAGGAACATGTGGCAATTCGCGACTTTCCCTAAGAATGCCTGGAACCCTCTCATATTCGTGGGGCGAAAGGGGCGTAACAGGCGGTGTTTGTCTGTTGGCTGGCTGAATCCCCCGACAAGAAATAAGATGTACAATGTATTCTATACAGAGTTGCAAGAAATGTGACTTTTCCAAATTGCACATAAGTCCTACGGCAGACGATGTCTGAAGCAAAAGACTATGTTTGTGAAGACGGTCTTCACTGGTGTGCCTGGTAACGACAGTCTCGTCGAGGTGATTGATATAACAGTGAATTCGTTGCGTAAGTTTCTCCAAATAGCACTGAAAAATGGCCGGCGTGCTTACAACGCCTGAAACACTTCAGTCTTAAATGTAGAGGCCTTACGGGATATCCATAACAAGAAGCAGACGTAATTTGTCATCAAGTTGTAGCTGCTAATGTACTTCCAAGGAAACTATTTTTGAAAAATACTGTGCATGCACAGCTTCATCACAGGTTAGTCCTCGCGCAGATGTGGCATGTATCTACCGCTTACTTTGAATTAACTGGCAGCTCAGAGTCATCACCACAGACACGGATTATGGCCGTCGGCTTCTTGATAATGACTAATGTTGTAGCCCACGGACTGGAAGAAATAGGTTCCATGACGCCTAAAGCGGTCAATCTGTCTAATTCATCGTTCACTAGGGGGCGAAGTGGTACATTCCTGGCACGGAAAAGACGCTGTCATGCCGTCCATTTAAATGACATACGCACTACGTCATTAGCAGCATTCTTGAGCCCTCGGAAAAAAGGGCACAATGTTCCTGGTAAACATAATTCAGCAGTTGATAAGGCACAAAATCAGAAACAAAATAAACGGAATCGGATATCGTAAATCGAAAAGCCCGGATAGCGTCCAAAACGAACAAATGTTCCGTACGCGCGCTGTCCATTGCTAGGAATATCACTGGGCGCAACATAGCCTCGTACGTTGTTCCCGCGGTAAACTGGCCGAGGTTAGGAATCTGCTGTCTTTTATAGCTGAGAATCTGGCGCAAAGTTGCTGACAGCGGAGGAGAACCAAGACGGACGTAGCTGCTGAAGCCCTGATCAGTCGGAAGCGGTAGTGGAACCCCGTTAATATGCTCATTGATGAATGGCGTGTTAGAAACAGTTGCATTTCTTACACTGAAGAGCTAAAGAAACTGCTACACCTGCCTAATATCGTACAGAGCCCCCGCGAGGACTCAGAGGTGTCGTAACACGACGTGACGTGTCTGAAGTAGTGTTGGGGGGATTTGACACCATGAATCCTGGAGGGCTGTCCAAAAATCTGTATGACTACGAGGGGGTGGTGATCTCTTCTGAACTGCTAGTTGCAAGGCATCCCGGATATGCTCAATAATTTCATGTCTGCGGAAGGTTTAAACTCAGATGTGTGTTCTTTGAGCCACTCTATAACAATTCTGGACCTGTGGGTGTCTCAGTGTCCTGCTGGATTTGCCAAAGTCCGTCGGATTTCACAATGGACATAAATGGATGCAGGTGATAAGACAGAATACTTACGTAAGTGACACCTGTCAATGTCGTATCTAGACATATCTGGGATCCCACATCACTCCAACCGCACTCGCCCCACACCATTACAGAGTCTCCACCAGCCTCAACAGTCCCCTCCTGACACGCAGGGTCCATGGATTCATGAGGCTATCTCCTTACCCATACACGTTCGTCCTCTCGATACAATTTAAAACCGTGTTGACGCACCGAGGCGAGGTGTAAAGCTTTGTGTCCTGCAGCCACGCTACAGTCTGGAACTGCGCGACCGCTACGGTCGCAGGTTCGGATCCTGCCTCTGGCATGGATGTGTGTGATGTCCTTAGGTTTCTTAGGTTTAGGTAGTTCTAAGTTTTAGGGGACTGATGACCTCAGACGTTAAGTCCCATAGTGCTCAGAGCCTCGTGCATTCATCAGGAATACCGGAGTGTCCCTCGGCTCGGAAAGCCCATATAAATGATGTTTCATTGAGTGGTTCGCACGTTGACACTGATTGATGGCACAGCATCGAATTCTACAGTGTCTTGCGGAAGGGTTGCATTTCTGTATCGTTGAACGCTTCTCTTCAGTCGTCGTCGGTCCCGTTCTTGCGGTATCTTTTCCCGGCCGCAGCGATGTCGGAGATTTGATCTAGCAACTGAGCCAGATGTTTGTTGTATCATAAAGCCGTAGCCGAACGCCGCGCTGTATTCTGCCTGTTTACATATCTCTGTATTTGAATACGCAGTAAACTGACATACGGCTGGGAGAGTGTGTGTCGACCACATGCCACTCCATACCAGCATCCAGTGACGCCTATGGGCTTAGGATGACACGGCGACCTGTCGGTATTTTTGGAACTTCGTGGCCTATTCGAGTAGAGTTTGGTTTTCTAGTTTTTGTTTGAATACGCAAGTCTATACAAGTTTCTTTGGCGCTTCACTGTATCACAGATATTAACCACTAATCTTCGTGTATAAAGTACATGCAGACTAACCACTGCGGATGAGGTCAGTTGCTTCGTTTATTCACTCTCTCTCTCTCTCTCTGTGTGTGTGTGTGTGTGTGTGTGTGTGTGTGTGTTTGTAAGTACCTCAGATTCGTAATCAACATACAGTTCAGGCGTACATTAGTAATATCCATTAACATTACAATAAGCAAGTCATGCTTCTCCTTACACACAGATTTCATTTAATTCTCTTAGAACAGCATATATATTTCAACACTGATTCTGCAAGTACTTTTCCGACTGTTAGATGGTTAGTTGCAGAAATTGTCATATAGAACGTCGTTAAAAGTTAACTTAACTCCTGACGTATAAGCAGATGATGTTTGATTTACGAATTGGTTATATATTTACTCTGTACGACGTGTAACCACGGATACGACGTTCCATTAGAACAAAATAAGGGTTCCCCGGAAATAAGTCGATTGATGATACATTTAACCGGGCTTACGAATTAGCGCACAATGTCAACCGCAAGTTTCAAATCGAGCTTCACCTAACAGAAAAGTATGGGGGTATATTGGTACATACTTGCGATAATGTCGCATACGCCGATGATATGTTGTCTGTGGTGTGATCCAACTCATAAACAATTATGGAAACCTAAACTAGAGGCATTCTACACAGTCTGGGCGGGCGAGGTCTGAAAAAGAAGGTCACTGAGGCTACCAACATGACAGTCCGTACGTTATCGGAAGTAAAATTACAGAATTACCAGGTTATAAAACGGCAGAAAACACGTAGCTAGATATCTAGTGGTATAAAATGACGATCGACTACCGCTCAATCAACACATAAAACAGGGGGTTGATAAAACAGTCTCATCGATCAACACAGCCGTTTACACAGTTCCACTACAACCGACACTACGTGATCAAAAGTATCCGGACACCTGTCTGCAAATGACTTACGAGTTCGTGGCGCACTCAATCGTTATTTCCGGAACCCAATCCGGTGTTGGCCCAACCTTTGCCTCGACGACAGCTTCCACTCTCGCAGGCATATGTTCAGGCAGGTGCTGCAACGTTTCTTGGGAAATGACAGCCCATTCTTCAAGGAGTGCTGCAATGAGGAGAGGTATCGATGTCGGTCGGTGAGGCCTGGCACGAAGTCGGCGTTCCAAAACATCCCAAAGGTGTTCTGTAGTTTTGAGGTCAGGACTCTGTGCACGCAAGTCCATTACAGGGATGTTACTGCCATGTAACCACTCTGCCACATGCCGTGAATTATAAATAGGTGCTCGGTCGTGTTGAAAGATGCAGTCACCATCCCCGAAATGTTCTTCAACAGTGGGAAGCAAGGAGGTGGTTAAAACATCAGTGTAGGCCTGTGCTGTGATAGTACCAAACACACCAACAAGGGGTGAAAGAGCCCTCCATGAAAAACACGACCGCACCATAACACCACCGCCTCAGAATTTTACTGTTAGCACTACACATGCTTGGAGATGACGTGCACCCGACATTCGCCATACCCACACCCTGCCATAGGATCGCCACACTGTGAACCGTGATTCTTCACTCCTACCAACGTTTTTCCACTTTTTAGCCATCCTTTGTTTACGCTCCTGTCACCAAGCGAGGCATCGTTTGGCATTTACCGGCGCGATGTGTGGCTCATGAGTAGCCGCTCGATCCTGAAATCCAAGTTTTCTCACCTCCCGCCTAACTGTCATAGTATTTGCAGTGAATCCTGGTGCAATTTGGAATTCATATGTGTTGGCCTGGATAGATGTCTGGCTATTACACATTACGACCCTCTTCAGCTGTCGGCGGTCTCTGTCAGTCAACAGACGAGGTCGGCCTGTACACTTTTGTGCTGTACGTGTCACTTCTTGTTTCCACTTCACTATCACATCGGAAACAGTGGACCTAGTGATGTTTAGGAGTACGGAAATCACGCGTACAGACGTATATGACACAAGTGGCACCCAATCACCTAACCACGTTCGACGTCCGTGAACGCCCCATTCTGCTCTCTCGCCATGTCTATTGATTACTGCGGTCGCTGATATGGTGTACCTGGCTGTAGGTGGCAGCACAATGCACCTAATATGAGAAATGTATGTTTTTGGGGGTGAACGGGTACTTTTGGTCACATAGTGCATGTTGTGTGGGTCCGTAATATATTTCGCGGCGTGCACATTATCACTCTCTCTCTCATAACGAACATAACCTTGTTACGCGACGTCAAAGAACTTCTCTGCTCAGACTAATAGGGGCTTTGAGCACAACGACAGTGGAAGCACTATGCGTGGTGCTCGGAAAATACCCGAGTGACTTAACAATCTGTCAGCGAGCTGAGGTACACTGCCTGGAGAGAGAAGAAGTACACAAAATAATGGAAATTACAGATCATAAATTAAGGGACAAAGGGCAACAGGAGCAGTGACAAGTCAATGCGTGGCAAGCGGGAGTGGATAACCACTGTTAACTGCTCTACAATTTACTCTTTTTTCACAACATCCGAGTTGAGCTGAAAATTCACCATGCACACCCCATTCCAGGCATGGTGCATTTCTTTTGTAGGATATGCCCAGTACCAAATGGACCTTCATGGAAGGTACACCTCGGTCAGCAAACAGAGTGCCCCTGTGGCTAACAATGAACTCGTAAACATAGCCTTCTGCACTTCATACTACATACGAACGGCTTATTTCGATAGTAGTACAAGTCCATTTTTGTTCATTCTGAGATACAGAGTCCTAAAGTCAAATGAGCGCGGAAAAATCAGCAGTTGATATACCAGAAATATTCAAGTATATATACACTCCTGGAAATTGAAATAAGAACACCGTGAATTCATTGTCCCAGGAAGGGGAAATTTTATTGACACATTCCTGGGGTCAGATACATCACATGATCACACTGACAGAACCACAGGCACATAGCCACAGGCAACAGAGCATGCACAATGTCGGCACTAGTACAGTGTATATCCACCTTTCGCAGCAATGCAGGCTGCTATTCTCCCATGGAGACGATCGTAGAGATGCTGGATGTAGTCCTGTGGAACGGCTTGCCATGCCATTTCCACCTGGCGCCTCAGTTGGACCAGCGTTCGTGCTGGACGTGCAGACCGCGTGAGACGACGCTTCATCCAGTCCCAAACATGCTCAATGGGGGACAGATCCGGAGATCTTGCTGGCCAGGGTAGTTGACTTACACCTTCTAGAGCTCGTTGGGTGGCACGGGATACATGCGGACGTGCATTGTCCTGTTGGAACAGCAAGTTCCCTTGCCGGTCTAGGAATGGTAGAACGATGGGTTCGATGACGGTTTGGATGTACCGTGCACTATTCAGTGTCCCCTCGACGATCACCAGTGGTGTACGGCTAGTGTAGGAGATCGCTCCTAACACCATGATGCCGGGTGTTGGCCCTGTATGCCTCGGTCGTATGCAGTCCTGATTGTGGCGCTCACCTGCACGGCGCCAAACACGCATACGACCATCATTGGCACCAAGGCAGAAGCGACTCTCATCGCTGAAGACGACACGTCTCCATTCGTCCCTCCATTCACGCCTGTCGCGACACCACTGGAGGCGGGCTGCACGATGTTGGGGCGTGAGCGGATGACGGCCTAACGGTGTGCGGGACCGTAGCCCAGCTTCATGGAGACGGTTGCGAATGGTCCTCGCCGATACCCCAGGAGCAACAGTGTCCCTAATTTGCTGGGAAGTGGCGGTGCGGCCCCCTACGGCACTGCGTAGGATCCTACGGTCTTGGCGTGCATCAGTGCGTCGCTGCGGTCCGGTCCCAGGTCGACGGGCACGTGCACCTTCCGCCGACCACTGGCGACAACATCGATGTACTGTGGAGACCTCACGCCCCACGTGTTGAGCAATTCGGCGGTACGTCCACCCGGCCTCCCGCATGCCCACTATACGCCCTCGCTCAAAGTCCGCCAACTGCACATACGGTTCACGTCCACGCTGTCGCGGCATGCTACCAGTGTTAAAGACTGCGATGGAGCTCCGTATGCCACGGCAAACTGGCTGACATTGACGGCGGCGGTGCACAAATGCTGCGCAGCTAGCGCCATTCGACGGCCAACACCGCGGTTCCTGGTGTGTCCGCTGTGCCGTGCGTGTGATCATTGCTTGTACAGCCCTCTCGCAGTGTCCGGAGCAAGTATGGTGGGTCTGACACACCGCTGTCAATGTGTTCTTTTTTCCATTTCGAGGAGTGTACTTTCATATGCGAACCCGTAAATAAATATCACTACGAATCCATAAGACACCGACAAATGGCAATCTGTGAACTAGCTGCTGACACTACAGTGCGTACATAGTATGTCGAATTTATAGAAACAAGATCGTACAGACGAACCAGACGGGCAGTTAACCAAGATAAGCCTGAACCATGGGAAGTGTCATATACCCTACACTGCTCCACAATTATTTCAGCATAAGGGGGGAGTATGTGACTAAGATAAACACAGGCTCCAATGTGAATTAATATCTGTCACATATTTTCAATTTTTTTGCTTCTCGACAATGTTGTATAGACGGGTCACAGATGTTCATCAGGGTTCTTGAGAGTAATTAATCAGTTGCTTGCGTTCATGTGTAGTGACGAGTTGGTGATATAATTTTACGCACAGTAGTCCCACTACTGATCCAGCAGTTTTCTTAAGTTGCTGCTGATTCTGCTATTATTATCCCTATCCGGACCTCGAAGACAGGATACACTCACTGAGCGTCACAAGAGTAACGCTCACTGCCCAAATTACACCCGCGCGGCCCTCAGCCGAACTCTTGCTTTTTCACTGTCACTTACACGCGGTGGAAAATCAAACACTTACGTCTCGATGGTGGTGTGACACAGCCAAGCGGGAACAGAGGTAAGTGCATATTAATAAATGATTATGTTTCACTGACAATGCCTGGACACAGAACTGTAGACAAGACTATACATGATTTAGGATAACGTGGTATTTATAATAGTACAATAGCATTGACAGTTTTATGCTCATCAATCGCAATTAATATGTAAAACCTGTATTAACTGGATTATTATAGTAAACGCAATTATTATAACGATATCGAAGTAATTATACCTCCTCTGACCTGAAAAGCTGTATTGCAGCACTCCTAATTTAACGAACACAGATAACAATTCATACGGAATTGCGTACACAAAGTCAATTTATATCGAGGAAACAGTTGCAGTAATAATAACAACTTAGCTAATAATTTACATTCGAAAAACACGTGACACTGAACAAGTATGTAGCTAAGTAGTTTTAGAAGAAATATTTCGAACCAAAACTGCATGACTCGAAGGCATCCCGATGTTGCTGGCTTGGTTAGAGACATCATCGGTCGTCTCTTTCCTTTTCTCCGTAATTGTTCTTTCCTATGACCTTGAGCCGTGGTATAAATTGCTGTTTTGAAGAGCGCGTCGCAGCGCATAGTGTGAAGCAGTCGCCCTCCATTTCTGGAGGTGGCGCCGCTGTGGTAGTCGCAGCTTTGGTGTCTCCCTCTGGTGTGAAAGGGGTAAGGTTGCCTGTTCACGTGCATTTAAGGGGCGCTATGAGCTCGCCAGGGGGATCTCTGGCGGTACTCCGCAAGGTTACCGCCCTTCGATTGTGCCATTCCAGCACTAATCGAAGTGCTAGGTTTTTCAGGTGACAGACAGCCAGCCAGCCAGCCAGCCAGCCCGTCAGCCCAGCCCAGCCCGGCCCAGCAGCAGCAGCAGCAGCAGCGGCAGCATCAAGCAGCAGCAGCGGTCCCAGTCCCAGTCCCGGCCAGCAGCAATGGTCCCGGCCAGCAGCAGCAGCGGTCCAGCCGGCAGCAGCCAGCCAGTCCTCCTGCAGCAGCAGCAGCAGCAGCAGCGTTCCAGCCAGCCCAGCAGCAGCAGAAACAGCAGCAGCAGCAGCCCCGGCCCCGTCCGCGGCAGCAGCAGCAGCAGCTGCGGCGTTCCTGCCACCCGCCGTCGCCGTCGCCGTCGCCAGCAGCGTGGGTCATTGGTCTTCGTCCGTCTTCGTCTTCATCTTCCTCTGTCTCCGTCTTCGTCCGTCCCCTGTTTTTGTCCTTCTTTTTCGTCCTGTGCGTTTTTGTCTCTCTCTGTCGTCATGTCAGCCCCCACCACCACTACCACCGCTACCACCACAGCCATCTTTCATACTTCCCCCTCCGCCGCCGCCACCACCATAACATGGTGTGCCCAGTCACACCCCCCTCTTTCCATCCCACCTCTTCTCACTCTCCCTTCGCCCTCGTTATTTGTCGCCCAATCTCCAGATTCTTCCTCCCGCTCCTCTCCCTCTGATCTTTCCCCCCACTCCCCCGGCCTGTCACTGCCGCTCCAGCTAGGGTGGTGGCCCGTCGGGCCACTGCCCATGCCCAACTCTCCCAATCGCCTTCACCGTCACCGCCACCACTGTCGCCATCGCCGTCGCCATCGCCTTCACCGTCACCATCTCCGGCGCCGACTGCTGTGTCCACGCCGGGACCTGCCCCTTCCCGTCACCTCCCTATAGCTCCTGTCCCTCATATCACCACCCACCCTTCTGCCGCCGTTAAACGCCCTAGTGGCACCACCACCTCCTCCGCTCCCAAAAACGCGCCGCCCCATACTCCCTCCCCCCCAGAATGCCATGGATGTCTCCCCGCTTGGTCCCGCTCCCTCTGCCTCCTCCTCTTCCTCCTCCTCCCCCCCTCTTTATACAAATACCTCCTCTCTCGTCCCGATCCTTCCCTTCTTGAGGCCCGGAATCTCTCCCTCCTCCTCTGCCAACACTTTCCTGGTGCCCCCATCTCTCTCCTCACTCCCAGACGGGATTCCATTCTCATCTCCTCCCCAAGCCGAACCCTCCATACTGACATCCTCTCCCGCCTCCCCACCACCCATTTTGGCCCCAACGCCTCCCTCACCCCTGCTCTTTCTCCATCCCCTACCTGCCAACCCCAACCCCCATGTCGCCCACCGACCCTCACTGCCGTGATCACTCGGCTTAGTCCGACGATCATGGAGAAGGAGGTGTTGGCGGAGCTCAAGGCTCATCCCACGCTGGAGGTGCGTGCGGTCCACCGCATTTTTAACTCGGCTAGCCCCACCTGCCTTATGCGGGTTTTCTCCGAGGATGCCCCCTCCGTTGACCGTCTCCTGAAGGAGGGTGCTCTCTTCTTCAACCAGCACTACAAGGTCGACCCCTCCCATTCCCCTCCTCAATCCCTGTGCTGCCAGAGGTGTCTGCACTATAACGCACACCCAACAGCCTAGTGCTACGAGGCCCCCACCTGCCTGCACTGTAGGCAAGTGCACTTCCTCCGGCAGTGCCCTAACCTTCAATCCTCTCCCTCCTGCAATACCTGCAATCTCCCCCATCCCACCTACTCCCAAAAGTGTAAAGCCAGACCCCCTCCCACCACTCCTGAACTCACCGTTCCTGTCCATCCTCTGGACGCCCCTACCCCTCCTGGCAATTCCCTTCGCCCACCCCGTACTGCTGAGGACATCATCAGATTCCTCACCATTGTCCTTCAGAATGTTCATCCTTTTCAGCGCCCCCACACTCTCCAACAGATATCCCTCGCCACCCGTTCCATTTCCCAACTCAAAATGTACGTCACCTACTCCAACAACCAGACCCATTTCACCTTCTCCCGTCTTGACTCCCTTGTCTAAATCCCTGACATGGCGCGACAGCACCGTATCCTTTTCAACAATATGCACTCCCTTCCCCTCCAACAAGAACCTCTTCCTGCACACCCTTACCACCCACACTGTGGATGCCTTCCTCCTCAATGAAACCTTCCTCCAACCCCACCACACCGTCCACACTTCGCCCTATCTCCTCCACTGCTCCGATAATCCCCTCCCGATTGCGCGTGGCGGAGCTGTCATTGGTCACCACCGCCAGGTACCCGTTCGGCTCCAACCTCTCCTTCCCGACCCCACCGCACACCTGATCCTTAGTCTCTTCTTCCCCGGCCTTACCGTTACCTGCGCCACCATCTATGTCCGCCCTAACACCCCTATTCCCTTCGACTTCCTCTCTCACATTGACCGTACCGTCTCCTCCTACGTGATCGCCGCCGACCTCAACATCAATACTCGTTCCACTGCCCAGTTACGGTGGTGGCACTGGTTCCTCTCCTCCCTTCAAGGTGACCTCATCCCCATCCCCCAGCACACCCATCCCGAATCCAGCTCCACTTGCGATGTTATCCTTTCCTCCCCCAACCTCCTTGGCCGCATAACGGTGGATGTCCTGGAGCCTATTGGTAGCGATCATCTCCCTGTCCTTCTCACCATTTCGGACGGTCGTCGCCCCCGCCCCAACCCTCGTACTGACCCTCCCCCTAAGTACGTCCATGACTATTCCCATGCCAACTGGAATGCCTACTGGGATACCCTCTCCACCCAGGTCGATAGGCACCCCTTCACCTACCACCACCCTGACGATGTAACCCATGCCGCCTCCTTTCTCCAGCAGACCTTGTCTGAGGCCGTGGAGGCCCACATCCCTACTGTCGCCATCCACCCCCACCGTCCTACCTTACCCCCACAGGCCGTCCTCCTCCTCCGTGAATCCCGCCGTCTCTACCATGCCTTCCTCCGCATGCGTGACCCAGACACACTACGACGCCACCGGCAACTCCAGCCACACATTTGTAATTTGCTCGCAGCTAAGAAACGCCGGGACTGGCGACAGACATGCACTCGTTTAAATGCTACCCTACCTATCAACTCGTCCAAGTTCTGGTCAGCCTTCCATCGCCTTACCGGAACTAAACCCTCCCCCTACTTCCATTTCTCCATGACGATCACCCCTTCCCTGACACCCTTAGTAAGGCCAATCACTTTGCCTCCTACCTCTCCAATGTGTTTTCCATCCCCGATGATCCCCAGTTCGATTACTCCCTCTTCCCGGATGTCTGCGATCGAACTGACACCTCTATCCCTCCCCTCGCATTTGGTTTCCAGTACTTGGACAACATTGCACACACAGAACTCAATGCCCCTATCACTACACAGGATCTCATTGCTACACTCCCCACAAAATGCAACACCACTCCTGGTCATGATCGTGTCACCTACCGTCACCTTCGTGAAGCTCCTGTCTCTTTCCTCTCCACTCTGGCCAGGCTCTACAATGTAGTCCTGTCCACCGGTTACTACCCCGACCTGTGGAAAACCTCCCGTATCCTGATGTTCCTTAAACCTGGCAAACCGCCGTCCGCTGTCTCCTCCTACCGTCCCATCAGCCTTACCTCGGTCTTCATCAAGGTTCTGGAATCTATCGTCACCCAACGCATCCACCAGCATCTCCTCCAGCACCGCCTTCTTCCCCTTACCCAGTGTGGCTTTCGAACCGTCCTTCTCTTCCGACGACCTTCTCCTTCACCTCACTCATCTCCTTTCCGAACAGCTTAATTCCCGTCACTCCGCAATCTTCCTCTCCCTGGACCTCGAACGTGCTTATGACCGCGTATGGCATCCCATCAACTACGTCCGTCTGATCGGTTCCTTTCTTCCCCACCGTCCTTCCTACGTCACCATCCATTACACAGATTCCTACACCTTTTTGTTTTGCCCTCCGCCGGTGTGCCCCAAGGCTGCGTCCTCTCCCCCCCCCCTTCTGTACCTTTTGTACACAGCGGACATGCTGCCGCTGTCACCCCCCCCGTCCACCTTCTCCAGTTTGCTGATGACACCGCCTTCCTTGCCACTGCCCCCACCCTGCAGCGCTCCCAACACCTTCTCCAATCCCATATTGACTGGTTCACTGCTTGGTGCAACTAGTGGTTGCTCAAGGTCAATCCCTCCAAAACCCAGGCGATCATTGTAGGCAAAACAACCCCTTCCTTCCGCCTGCTTGATTTCTATCTCACTATCTATGGCCATCCTATCGCCCTCACTCGCACCCTTAAGTACCTTGGCGTCACCCTCGACCGTCGCCTCTCCTGGACTCTCCATCTCTGGACAATCCAAGCCAAGGCACGGTCCCGCCTCCATCTCCTCAAGCTCCTTTCCGGCCGTACGTGGTGTTTGGACCCCTCCACCATCCTCCACACCTATAAATCCCTCATCCGCCCTATCCTTTGTAACGCCCATCCCACCTGGGTCTCCACCCCCCCTACCTTTTATAAATCCCTCCAAATCCTTGAACCCCATGCTCTCCGCCTTGCCTATCGCATCCGTCTCCCCTCCCTCACGCGGATCCTGTATGATCTCATCCCCTTTCCCCACCTCCTCCTTTTCCTTTGAGAGGATACGGATCCTGTACACCTCCCACAAACTCGATCCTCCTCATCCGCTTGTCTCACCCATCTTCTCCCCCCCCCCTGCCCGCTGCCGCGCCTGTATTCCCATGTCCCACCCGGTCTCCATCTCTCCACCCTCCTTACCCTCTCCCAAGATGGCTTCCGCCAGCTCCCCCTCCCTGATGATGTCCTCCTCCGCTCCATCTACCCCTCCTACCAACTTTGATCCTTCCTCCCTCTTCCTGTGTCTGTTCCTTTGGGCACCCTCCGTCCCTCCTCCCCTTCTCCCCACTCCTCCCCCAGGCCTCCCCTCTCCTGTCCCTCTACTCCTCCTCCCATCTCCTCAGCCATTGGCATCTTTGTACTCCCCTCTCCCCCCTCTCCCCCTCCCCTCACCCTTCTTCCCTCTTGGCGGGTCCCCGGACTCGCACATGCTACATGGCCTTTCGCGCGCCGGAGATCATCACCATCCGTGTCTCGTGTGTGTGACGTCGTTCTGTGTTTTTAGTGTCCGCCGTCATGATTCTACGTTCACTTGTGCCGTCTGATTCATCAGTGTTATGCGCGCCGTGTCACCGTGTTTTCAGTGTCGTTATCGTCGAGTGTGAACGGCTCCGTGTTTTTTGTGTATCTGTGACCACTATTTTTTGCCCGTCACTGTGTTCATTTTAATTCTCCATTATTGTACTGTTATTGTCAACACTATGGCTGAAGAACGGCGTAGCATGCCGCTGCCCGCCTACCTGATTGTTAAGGTGTTAAAATAACAATAAAGAAAAAAAAACTCGCCAGGTGTCAGTCTGGGTGAGTCTCAGTCAGCCTGGGTCAGCCTCTCGTCCCCAGCTTGCTAGTCTGTCTCTCGTCCGCATTTGTTAGGCAGTTAGTGTCTGTCTGTCGTTCGGAGTGCTAGTATGTCTGTCGTTCGGATCAACCATTAAGGCCGGCAGAATGAGTGTCTTTCCACTCCGCCAGTAAGAGAACTCAGCGAGTGGTCGCCCGGTGTGGGCTTAGTTCCTGCGTCTGAGTCTGCGCGTTAGGCCGCCAGTCTGCTCGAGTTTGCTCAGGCAATGGTCACTGGCGGTTGGATCGATCGGTTGGTTGGTCCCGCATTGAGACGCGAGATGACTTGTCCACCTTGAACGTTGGCGCATATGAGGTCGCCACCTGAGTCCAATGGGCCGCGCCATATAGCGAGGGGTAGTGGCTTCGCGGTCGACACGAGAGCAACAGGAGTCAACCCACGACATCAGTCTGGCCGGTGCGAGCTGCGACGCCGTGAGACGGGAGATCGGCTCGCCTTCCTGCGTCCATTGAAGCGGCTGGCAGCGGACGGTTCGTGAGAGCGATTTAGGGGTGCTGTGCCAGGTCTTCTCGAGAAATTTCAGTTTATTAGAAGTTAAGTGATTGGTGATATGTTGTGTGATTTACTCTTGTTAAATTCTACTTGTTTTCTTGGTCTGTCTCTCGTCCCCAGCTTGCTCGTCTGTATCTCGTCCGCATTTGTTGGGCAGTTGGTGTCTGTCTGTCATGTTTGTCATATTTCGTGTGTTAACGAATTTATTGCTTGGAGTGTTTTGATCTTGCCTATGATCTTGAGAGGCGGTATCTGTGTACTGTAGAGCATCTTTTTTGACCAACCTTGTAAAATTTATATAAGATTGCATTTCATGGGCTTTAATTTAAATGATCATTTACGTATATAATGCTGCCATCCTTTCACTGTAAGACTTTTCTTAGAAGTTAAAATCAACTTGCACCTTCGCTGGCAAAATTATTATTTTAATTTATTGTGTTTTGTAGCATTAACACCCCTCCTACGGGGGTGCATAGATTGTGTGCTTGTGTAAATTTTTAGCTTAAGGTAATCTGGTGTGTTGTAGATTTGCACCGGTGTAGTCTTTCAGGGGCTGTTGTGAGCGGTCGTAACTACGGCCGTGTCAAAATGGAGTGGCAAAGATCTCTGTCCGATAGCTCATACAGTCAGAACATGTTTCTTTTTGATTCTGAATGAATTGTAACTTGATATTTAGAGGGTGCTTTCTGATTATAATTTTAAATCTTTTTCTTTTAAAAAAATGCCTTTTAGGCACTATTAAAGTGAATAAATTCCCATTTGTTAAAAGGAATTTGACTATGATTTCATCAGATACTCCCTGGCAACTACTTCCATACTTATATAGTGTGATTAAATGTATTATTGATCTTGATGAACCGCTAGCAAACAAAATAAATTCTGAAGAATATACTTTGAAAATAAATCACGGTTCAGACGTATCATTTTTAAATCTTTTTACGCATCATAATAATTGAAGCGAATTTCACATCGTAGACTAATTTTATATTTGGCTATTTTATTATATCAAAACCAGAATCATAAACTACATTTTTGTGTAAAATTGTAATCAAAAGAGATAATTCCCAAACAAACTGAGAAACTGTTAGATATGAAGTGGTCTGCCTCTTCGTGGCTTTGGGCGGGCTACATTGATGGGAGGCGGAAGATACCAGAACTTGCTACTGTTCACGATGACCAAGAGACAAATAACATCTAGGCTGGATATGTTATAGCGTAATAAGTGAAGGACGAACCATATAACCGTAGAAAGCTGGTGACCCATCTGGCGTAACGGAAAAAAAGATCAAATGCGAACTGGAAGAAGTACTGTTATCTAACCAGCGGTCCCGCATGTGAAGGGGAGGGGAGGTAGAATGAAATCGTATTATGTCTCGGGTGTTCTGATGAGCAACTTCTGTCTCAGTACAGAGTACTGAAATTATCTGTTTGAGATCGTTGCTGTACGTGTGAAATATAATAATGTAGTGGGCGACAGTGGATAGAGAAGATGCACGCTAAAAAGAAAGATCTTGGATTTTACTTCTTCTTAAAGCTATTACTAACAGGAAATGTGACTTCCGGCTATTATCAAAATAACAATCCAGGTACAAATTTCCTAGTAACGCATAAAAATTGTCTTCACCGCGGAAAGAAGTAATTCCCTGGTGATGTAATGTCAGTGCAGAGCTATGATCGCAGAGAAAATGATGTGAACTTCCCATTTTATACCGCAACACTTATGCATTCTTGAGGTGACAGTAACTGATTAGATTTTAAACTGATAATCAATACAATTGTCTAAGAATGTGGACGCAGTGGTACATTCCGTAGTCTCTGATTCCCAGCACAAATACCTTCCATGACCTGAGAGATGACAATTACACGCATGGTCATTGCGTTCATGTTAATATAACGTACCTAGCTGCATTTACAGAATTTCAGGAATGATTTCCTATAAGCTTAAATAAATCATCAGTTCCAGTACCCCTTGTTTTGCATACCTGAATACTGTGATGCGATCTACTTTCTATTATTTCTCTGCTTGCTGAAGTTGCGTTTTCACACGCTGTGTTATTGTGTATGGTGCTGTGTTATTTAATTAATTTTCGGATATAAATGCTGTTTGTTAAAGGTGTAGCAGGTATTATGCACTCAGACCGAGAGCTGTAACGCAATTTTTTTTTTTTTTTTTTACTCCAACGCTCTTTATTTATTACGCGAATCAATATAGAAACTTGGGATGAAGTTTAACTGCCACTTCGAATCTGGAAGTGTACATTGGTGACCACTGTAAGTTGCCGGTTTATGTACTTGCAGCAGGAATTCACCTTCGAGAACCTAACTCGTACATTCGCTCATCCATTACCCAGCAAGCGAGAAATCGGGATAGAGAGGCAACAAACAGCGTATTGCCTTCACGGCTTCAGCTGGCAGAATTCATTTACGACGGTGCAACGTGGTTTTCTCCAAGAATGTGGATATTGCATCTTGTATAACTAAAGTGTCCTACGATTAGAGACCCTTCTTGTCTGTGAGAGGGCCGCCCTGTACGCATCCCCAAGGCGTAGAGCACATCATCAGAGTGTTAAGTATAGTTCTCTAATTTTCGTTTCTTGTTTTAAATGTGATCCGTAGCAGTTCAGTCTGCGTATCAATCAGGAATTAACTGTTCGTCATTCCGTACGGCGTGATTTGCGACGATATTCCGGTTTCACGTAATACAGCATTCAACTGCAAACAAGCCACTCTGATGGCAATAAACAACGTGTTCAGATATGTGAACTCGGTCTGTGCGTTGAGATGGAAGATAACAATGTCCTTTGTGGTTTAGTGTTCAGTGATGAGGGTAACTCTTATTAAAGTAGAGAAGTGTAGCGACAGAATATGGGTACCCAGCAACATAGAGAAGCATGACGGAGGCTCTCCAAAACTTCATGTGCTTTGTGCCGTTGTTCGAGAACACGTTTACGGGCCGTTCTTTTTGCGGAGAAGACGATTGCAGGAATTTTGTTACCTAAATGTCGCCGATATGGCTTTATTAGTATTTCATTTTTGAACATGATGGAGTACCACCTAGGTGGTACCATCATGTAAATTGTGAGAGCATTCCTCAGTAGTGAGCTGCCTCCAAGACTGACCGCCTTCTGGGGGACGGACCTCTAATTACATCACTCGGGTCAAAGATCATCTCATTTCACAGTATATGATCCTCATTTTTTTCCCTTTTTATGCGTATTATTTAGTGCTATTAAGATAGCCAGTAAACTACGCGAAGGGAAAATATAGAAATCAGGGACAATATTACACTAACCTACATTAAGATATTTATTTAAAATGACAAAACATTAACTCCCGCTACATTTGCACATTGTCTCCCCTGATGAAACGCTCATAAAAACGTGTGAGCCTTGTTTGTGTCTGTAAATTTGTAAGTGTGGGCCAGTGAGTGGCAGTACATTTCACATCGAAAACTTGTGAAACTGCTGGCGCCATAATTGTGAAATAGCAATTTTCCCCTCTGAGTTCATCTAGTCTTCTCAATCACTTCCTATGTTATGTCTGGGCATAATCATTTGCACCGACATTCGAATTAATCTTATTGAATATTTCGCAACTCACATACATAAATTTCAGTTCAACGAACATAGTACTACCAACGAGAAAGAGTTAATTGCAGTAATTGTTCTAATATCATTAGAGTGAACCGTTTCTGTTATTTTCGTTTCCAGAACACACGGCGTCGCTCACACTCGGATAAGAACAAAATTAGTTTTCGTACTTCTGTAACCACAGCGAAACCATAATCTGGGGTTACAGACAAACTGGCCGTAGGGTTCCCTTGTGACAGTGCACGTCTGTAGTAACAAGTTGCAGCATATCGTATAACATAGTCTTGTATGAAGTTAGATACAAATACAGTAGCCGGCAGGTGTGGCCGAGCAGTTCTAGGCGCTACAGTCTGGATTCGCATGACCGTTACGGTCGCAGGTTCGAATCCTGCCTCGGGCATGGATGTGTGTGATGTCCTTAGGTTAGTTAGGTTTAAGTAGTTCTAACTTCTAGGGGACTGGTAAGTCCCATAGTGCTCAGACCCATTTGAACCATTTTTGAACAAATACAGTAAAAGACATCTAAGCTCCTCCTCTGTCGTTGACTACAGCTATTAAAATCCAACTCTATAAAGGAATCTTTTAGTAGCGTAGGCAACACAATACTACAAAAAAATTGACAAACATATTTTCAGTGGTCATGAGTTGGACTACTAAAGTCCCATAAAAGTTGTTCTTGAGTTCAGTATGTGAAAGAATTAAATTTTTCACGCACTATTCGCAGGTGGAACAGACTTGGCTGGATCAGATAGTGGTACGCCACACACTATTAGGTGGCTTGCGAAGTATGATGTAGATGTAGGTGTATATTCGGAAATCGCATTGGCATATTTCGTACTTGAAGCAATAATTTTTCCCTTTAATTTACACTTATGTTCAAACGAGACACGCGTATGAAAATGCTGTAATATATGGACACTGAAACATTGTGTAGCAACTGTCAGTTAACAGCGCATGTATCGTCATCTGGGTCGTCTGTCAACAATGCAGTGTCGCTTGAATCGATCTGTGCCGTTGCCCAGGAACATTGCGAGTCCGTATAGTTCTCGTGCGCTCTAGTATTGTCTCGAGGTGTTCTGAAAAAACCGTAACTTAACAGTTAACGTGAAGAAGAAACTAGTGAAAGCTTCGTATTACCATCTGAGAAGAAGCCTAAACGTCCATTTTTCCAGCCGGACACCAATTCTTCGGAACAGGTATGTAATAAGTGATCCTTTCTGTGCTTGTCCATCGTTACACAGACATCAATTTCGCACACACAGGATCGAATTACATAAAGTAGTCCAAAACTACACATAAAGCTGCTACAACTGCTTAGGAAATAGTACAAGATACACACAATAATACAAGACACAAACATTATGCTTTCAGACAAAACATTAGCTCGTAGAGGTAGGAATATACACCTACTCGTTTGAAAATCATAGAACGTAGTTCGGGTTCATTGTTTCATAGGCGTCTAACGAAATTCTTTTTATTAATTTTGGAATAATTTTCTATTAAAGTATTCGACCATCTTGGCTGTTCTCTTTCTAACCCAATTTAGATGTTCCATTTATTAAATTACTGAAAAATTTTTTCTGTGTATGAATGGTTAGTCTCAATATTTGTATGTACGTAATCCATATCTTCCACGCCACTCCTGGTTTCAAATGATCGTGCGATTCATATATGTTTTTGAGTCGTTTTTACTGGCAATATTCAGTACTAACAGTCCACGGTAAATTAAGGTTTTCCTCTTAAATACACTTTGATCGTGTGCTTCCCTTTTTAAGATTTAATCCTAAAAGAAATGCCGTTGCTGCCATTCAGTGACTCATCCGGTATTTCTTCAGTTCCCTGTCAAGGTTCTCGCATTCCAGATTAGCCCAGAATTGTATGATTTTTAATATATTTAAGAGCACTTAACAATCTGATTCTCCTGCAGAATTAATCAAGGATTATCAAGCTATATCAAAATTGCATACATTTTTCCTGAACTGAAGCCTATCCACTAACTGTTTTTTCTTTCGAAACAAATGGGCGAGGTAACTAAGTAGCAGGTGGTGGCTCGAGATACCTTCTTTAATATAATCCCAGTTGAAGTTCACATAATACTGTTTCATGCTACGTAACAGAATAATTATCCATCGACCCATCTAACTGTGTAATTGGACTGGTACGTTACAACCGTTACATTTTTGCGTTATCGTCTACTCCAAGTGTGATGCGTTGAAGGAGCACCGCATTCACACACAATGTCGGACAATATTTAGTGTGTTTATTTCCTGCAGAAGATGTTTCGCCGGTTTCGCCGGTGGCTGCCCTGCTGTACCACTGGGGAGGGGAGAGAGGCAGACGACCCGCCGGAGGAGAAGACCGCCCCTGGCCACCCACTGGACAGCATGGAGGTGAGGGCCGCCGTGGTGTCTGCCTTCTGAGAGGCATCGACGGAGCAGACTACTTGATTTAAAAGCGCTATTTTCATCTATCACTATTAGGTATTTTGTGAAACCTTGGCAATCTTTCTTAGCTAGTGTCTGGGATAAAAAGTGGTGTTCTGAATTACTGCTTCCTTCAGACTACGTTCTGAGCGTTACCTACTTTACTGTTATTTGTAAGAGTCAAGAAATGTCACTTTCTTCAGTTGCGGGATTCTCTGTTCTCATGTTAAGTGGTTAGTCCTTATACATCGATGGGAATCAAAAGTGGCACTCGCATTAGGTGTCAAACGTATTTGTATATTTATCAATCGAATAAGGAACTAATGACCAAGAGTAATAGTAGGAAATCATAAGAAAAACGTAAGTGTGGCATGTAATATAGTGGTTTTATTCTAATTTGCGTAAACATTATGTCTATTGTGTATCTCAAGACTGAAACCTCCCTCGTGGGATTGGGAATACGTGCTGCGCTAATGAAGGTATAGAAACGGAGTAGGAATAAATGAAGAGTCATTACAGGGACGATACGGGTCGATAATGCGGAAATGCACTGACTTCAGCGTCTCTGAGTACGGGTAGTATTCTGTGTCAGTTGCTTAGGGACAATCATTGGTAAATGGTTAACTTGTTTGGATGTCGTGGGCTATGAAAGGAGGTTGAATGACGGTGAAACCTGCAGTAGCCGATAAGACCTTCGATGTCCTCTCCTCATCGCGGTACGTAATGGTCGGAATCATTTGCGGACTGTAGAGCAGGATTGGAGGCTACCTGTGGCGGATATAACGACAGAGCAGATTGCTGGTACAGGCACAAAGGCCTAATCCGCGACATCCAGTACCTCTTGTATATTGTATTCTTGAGGCGGCTCAACACCATATTAAATATTCCGACACATTATTTTGGACCGTCAGTATAAGTTTGTAGGACACAGACCACCATGAAACCCTGCGAGGTGGATATGCGCATCCTCGCATCTCTTCTCGTAAGTGCAGAAGTGAGCTTACAGGCATGGTCCACATCGAGCGATTGGGAGACATCACAACGTCATGTTGTGAATGAGACTGTATCATTGTGTGGAATGTTGAGCAGTGCTGGTCTTTTGCTAATGTTTAGATTACTATTCAGAATAACAAGCTCTTAAAGATCCAACCCGGACAAAGAAAATGCACGAGAATAATTTATACACCAATATAATATCACAGTATTTTTAATGTCACTATATTGACTCTTAAAAATTCTTACTTTTATTCGATTTCAATATGTACTGAATAGATGTACCAAAGAACTGGCAATGTTACTTTAATGATCTAAATTATTGTGAACAGATCTTCTCTCAATTTGTATCACATGCAACACATTTAGCAACATCTTAACATCATCCATTATATCTTTTCCACACAGAAGCCAGCATTAGCAACAACAGCGGCGTCACCAGCCACGTCGCCCACTGCAACAGGGCAGGTGTCGCCAGCCACGTTGCCGGACACAGGAGGAGAGCCAGCAGAAGCCACAAGAGAAGAGGCGTCTCCACCTGCGTCACCATCCACAGTACCAGTTGAACGACCAGCTGCACCACAAGTGGTTGCACCAGCCGCGTCACCAGCCACAACAGGAGTGGCCAAGGAGGCCACAACACAACTGGAGTCTCCAGCCATATTGCCATCCACAACACAACTTGAACCAGCAGCTGCTACACACATGGCATCTCCCGCCCAGTCCCCACCTACAACACATGTCTCATCAGGCATGACACAAGTGACGTCAGCACCTACAATTGAAGTGGCGTTGCCACCCACAACAAGAGCAATTCTTCGAGCCTCATCGCCAGGCAAAACAGAAGTTACATCACCAGCCCATCTAACCACAAAGCGTGTAGCCTCATTACCTTTAGAGCAGTTGGTGACCAAAGCATCGCCGTCAGCCCTCACACAAATAGCACCCGCCATCCCCATTGCCTGCTACAGCATGAATCCTATCACCAGTCCTGTTGCGAGATACAACACCCATCAAGGCACCAACCCTATTGCCAGATACAGCACACGCAGTGTCACCAGTCCTGCTGCCAGATTCAGCACACGCAGTGTCACCAGTCCTGCTGCCGGATTCAGCACACGCAGGGTCACCAGTCTTGCTGCTGGATACAACACACATCCTGTCAACAGTCCTGCTGCCAGATTCAGCACACGCAGTGTCACCAGTCCTGCTGCCAGATTCAGCACACGCAGTGTCACCAGTCCTGCTGCCGGATTCAGCACACGCAGTGTCACCAGTCCTGCTGCTGGATACAACACACATCCTGTCAACAGTTTTGCTGCCGGATTCAGCACACGCAGTGTCACCAGTCCTGCTGCTGGATACAACACACATCCTGTCAACAGTTTTGCTGCCGGATTCAGCACACGCAGTGTCACCAGTCCTGCTGCTGGATACAACACACATCCTGTCAACAATCTTGCTGCCAGATTCAGCACACGCAGTGTCACCAGTCCTGCTGCCGGATTCAACACACGCTGCGCCACCAGTCCTGCTGCCAGATTCAGCACACACAGTGTCACCAGTCCTGCTGCTGGATACAACACACATCCTGTCAACAGTCTTGCTGCCAGATTCAGCACACGCAGTGTCACCAGTCCTGCTGCCAGATTCAGCACACGCAGTGTCACCAGTCCTGCTGCCAGATTCAGCACACGCAGTGTCACCAGTCCTGCTGCCAGATTCAGCACACGCAGTGTCACCAGTCCTGCTGCCAGATTCAGCACACGCAGTGTCACCAGTCCTGCTGCCAGATTCAGCACACGCAGTGTCACCAGTCCTGCTGCCAGATTCAGCACACGCAGTGTCACCAGTCCTGCTGCCGGATTCAGCACACGCAGTGTCACCAGTCCTGCTGCTGGATACAACACACATCCTGTCAACAGTTTTGCTGCCGGATTCAGCACACGCAGTGTCACCAGTCTTGCTGCTGGATACAACACACATCCTGTCAACAGTCTTGCTGCCGGATTCAGCACACGCAGTGTCACCAGTCCTGCTGCCAGATTCAGCACACGCAGTGTCGCCAGTCCTGCTGCCGGATTCAGCACACGCAGTGTCACCAGTCCTGCTGCTGGATACAACACACATCCTGTCAACAGTTTTGCTGCCGGATTCAGCACACGCAGTGTCACCAGTCCTGCTGCTGGATACAACACACATCCTGTCAACAGTTTTGCTGCCGGATTCAGCACACGCAGTGTCAACAGTCCTGCTGCTGGATACAACACACATCCTGTCAACAGTCTTGCTGCCAGATTCAGCACACGCAGTGTCACCAGTCCTGCTGCCGGATTCAGCACACGCTGCGCCACCAGTCCTGCTGCCAGATACAACACGCGTTCTGTCACCAGTCCTGCTGCCAGCTACAACATGATTCGCGTCGCAAGATTCTGAATTTCCGTTGAAATATATCATTTGTTCTTATTACACTTTTGATTAAATAAAAACGAAATTTTATGCGTTATATACTGTGTCTGTTTCTAACTATGCTGTTGTATGCGTGTAGAGACACAACACTTACATGTGTGTGGATACATTTTAATGTAATCTGTAATACATAAGCTTATAGCCCCCTAGTACTTTAATGTTCATCCCAAGTAATTTTCCATTTGCCAATTCTACTGCAGTGTTAGTTGACAAGAAAAGAAAACGCTGTTGTTTAGAAGGGAAAGGAACGAATGGAGTATTATGACTACTGTACAAACTGATAAAAATCTCTTTTCTGGCTATGATGGCGCTGAGATGTTGGAAAGTGGAGCACAGGATTACAGTTTCACAGATCGATCACGTTTTGAATGAAATTTAAACTGAAACAATCTTGCTGTGTGCCTAGATTAGATACTTGGTAGCAACTACTTTTCCTTTGGAGTTATTCGTAAGTATATCAACACTCATTCCGCCCACACACAGTTTTGTTGAGCAAGATTCTGTGGGTATCAGCTGCAGAATTTGACGAGTGCTGCATACTTGCGTCAAAACAACCAAAAATTCCATAGTTGTACAGGAACTTTATTCTGCGGACCACTACCACACTTAATAGAATACACTAGAAAGAACTATATGAGAAAGTTCGATTAATGCTGTTTAGAACGGGTGGCATCAGACAGAGTTCAAAGATCTGATAACACATTTTCTGTGCTCATATGGTCATGCTGATATCGCAGTTAGATCTAAACAATTGTGCATGTGAATCACAAATCCTTCTTCCTGCACGTTAAAATTGTAAACAATACATATCGTAAAAAGTATCAGCCACTGAAAGTACACATTACTGGTTGTACTCGCTACAGTTTCGTATATACACCAGACAGTAAACGATGTACCTACCTACAAACTTCCAGTGGCCGGTCCCTCGTTGTCTCTTCCTGAGATGCTGCGCATACTGCTTGATGAGAAATATAGGGGGCTGTAACTCTTACGTTACCACCATCTTGTCGTACTCCAACAGTATATTGATAAATTTTTTTTACTTCTTTACTGGTACATGAAATGTTGTCAACCACGCTATTGCTTTCGTGTACAAAAGTACTATCCCATTATAACGAACAAGTTTTCCACTTGACGCATTCCTGATTCCCAAGTTTAATGTTTAAAGAGCTATTTAACATATATACTTGCGAATTTAAGTATCGAGTAAGGCAAGTCGAACATATTGCACAAAAAAATAGAAACTCCTCTACAGTGGCCCCTTTCGTAGTGGTACACAGTAGAGTTTCTGCACATCGGAAGTGCAATGTACGCCCCATCCCCGAAAACCATGTTAGTTAAAAACTGAAGAGAGTCAGTCAAGCTGTGAGAAATGTAAAACTCAGGCATGCGCTCGAATTAACAGTTAGCAAAAGTGATCAGCTGTCACATGAAAAAACCGCCGTGGCCTTGGTGTAAGCAAAATTAGTGCTGAACTGGTTCCATTGCTAAAGCCCCAGCACTGAACCGGTACCTGACATTACATACAACCACAACTGAACCGCAAACGAAACAGAGACTCATTGACTACTTCTTACGGATAAACGACTGACGCCACTGAAAAATTCTATCTGAAGTACCCTCAATAAAGGCATTAGATCAGCAGGGTCTACTGAAGTACGGGATACAAACGGTCAACTTTGACCAATGACGTCCTAGGTAGCTCCTAGATTTCAATGTCTTTACTTTCCAACCATAGATAATAAATCGGTTGTCTGCTGCAGATAAGCGCCATCATTGTGCATTTAAAAACGTGAATGTTGTTTTATAAGACAGAGCTAGATATTCGTAAAATTTCTTTCGTTTGCATTGATTTCAGTAATTGGTATTTTGCAATCCATTCGGTACTTAATTTCATTCTTAGTGAGATTGAGATAATTTGGACGAATAGTTTTTTGTTTTATGAGAATTTTTTCTTTTTCGTTTTAGTTTGTAGGTATGGATTTACCTATTCCAATGAACCTTGATGATTTAAAGGAGGCTATGGGCTTAGACATGATGGCCATGACTTGATTTTTACAAATGTATGTTCCTTTTGCCGGTTAAGTTTGATGTCGTGAGTGCGCCTGACAAGTATTTCCGCTCGTCGTACTCACGACTTATTCGTATGGCGCTGCAGCAAAGATCGGTGGTGGCGGTCCATTAGACGAGGAACATGGATCGAGAAATCTAAGCTCGCCTTGAGGGATATTGTTGGTGTATCCTGTGTGGCTGTGCATGCATGAACGTCGTGTGAGTGAACGTACAGTTGTAGACTGGCACTCTTTTTGTAGGGAAGTTTGTAGGGAATATTTAAAGTACAGGGGGCCGTTGGGTGGCCGGGTGTTATACTCGAAATCGACGTGTCGCATTTTGGCAAAAGGAAGTAGAACATGGGGAACCTCCTGTAGGATTATGGGCTTGGGGGGCTGTAGTTTGAAGTCAAGAAGTGACGAAGTAGTTTTTAAAGTAGTTCCCAATCGAACGAAGGAAGTTTTGGTTACATTAATTGAAAATCGTGTTGTAGAGGGCTCCGTAGTGATTTCAGATGGTTTTTCTTCTTATAGGGATTTGGGTAATAGGGGTTATCAGCATCATGTTGTTAATGACAATACCGAACTCTGATCTTTATCCACTGGTCAACTGAAGAGCAGGATACAAATGTTATGTATGGCTCTATTTTTCGTCTTCCGTAGGACTAGTATCCTATACTTCAATTGATATACGTAGGTCAATTGAAGTACAGAATATGCATGTTATAAACGTCGTCACCTCCCATTCGCTAGTACTCCTTTTCCATTCATCAAATGGTTCAAATGGCTCTAGGCACTATGGGACTTAACATCTGAGGTCATCAGTCCCCTAGGCTTAGAACTACTTAAACCTAACTAAGCTAAGGAGAACACACTCATACATGCCCGAGGCAGGATTCGAACCTGCGATGGTTAGAAATTTAAGTATGATTGACACGTGAAACGCAACAAACGCAGGCTTACTATTATACACCTAGGTGTATAGACCTTCAGCGAGAAGGAAAGACCGGATTTACATCTCATAAGATTTATTACGTAACATCACTACGTAAGAAATGTGGCCTACAAATTTTTCCAACCACTGTACTTATATTACCAAAGTCATTTTACAAAAGGGAACAGCTTTTCGTGGGTAAGCGTAATAGATATGAAATACGACCTTAGCCTGAGGCGAGAAAATACCCGTGGTGGAAACACGGGGGCCTACGTCACTAGCGTAAAGAAATATCCCTGCAGATTAAACTGGCGGATGGAGCATGCAAAATACAAACTACGCAGATTAGGAAGACAATACGGTCACAATAAAAGTGAGAAGAATTTTATTTCATGTGCCTCTGAGAATTGCACCAAGACACACGAGACATAATCACTAACAGATACAGACAAAGCATATGTGCATGCAGAGAAGAAAACTAGAAGATCTTAATGTGAGATCTGGAGGCGACAGTATTATCCAAGAGGAAAATAAATAACTGTACCACCTAATCCTAACACGGTAGAGGACAAAACATAAAATAAAAAAGAACACAAGATACGAAATGAGGCAACATCACAGCACTCTTATATGAAAAGCGCAGTGCTGCAACGTTTCCATGAGTTGTAGACATAGATGAGAACCTCGAACCAGTTTTTCAAATTGTTATTGTTGACGTACTGGCAGAAGCGGACAACACTTCTGCCAGCTAACTATTCACGGAAGTGTTATTACGAGGGCTGAAACTGATGTGGACTGCTAAGGCAGCCAGTCCACAGTGACGGGTAGCCGAAAGAAAGGCACGCGTACTCACACACGCCGACTGGCGTGAATTCTGGAACAGGATAAGTATTGAATGCTAATAAGAAAAGTATGCAGCTCCTCGAATACTTAACTTTAATTCTTTGTTGGTTTACAACGTTCTTGATGAGACATTTCATACGATAACTCTCAAACTAGGTAAGGCTAATGGCGCCTTGCTAGGTCGTAGCCATGGACTTAGCAGAAGGCTATTCTGTCTCTCGGCAAATGAGAGGAAGGATTCGTCCGTATAGTCGCTAGCAATGTCGTCTGTACAGCTGGGCGAGTGCTCGTCCGTATCTCGAGACCTGCCTTGTGGTGGCGCTCGGTTTGCGATCACACAGTGGCGACACGCGGGTCCGACATGTACTAAATGGACCGCGGCCGATTTAAGCTACCACCTAGCAAGTGTGGTGTCTGGCGGTGACACCACAGAAACAGTAATAGTTGTAACTATTTACTTACAGCTCGTACAAAACAGATACGCGTTTCAAAGTTTTACTGACCTTCAAAGTAGTCACCTGCATTGTGTATAACCCATTGCCAGCGATGTGGGAGTCGTACGATACTCTTGGCAGCGCCAGTTGTGTTTAGAGTTCGAGTGGCGTGGTCTATTGCTCGACAAATTTGTAGCAGTTCTGAAGCGAATGCCGTGAAGTTTGTTCTTCAGTTTAGAAATCGAGTTGAACTTACTAGGTCTCAAGTCCGGGGTGTGCAGTAGGTGGTATAACATTTAGAAGCCCCATCACTCAAACAAGTCAGTAACAGCTTGCACTGTACGAGCTCGAGCATTGCCCTGCAAAATTCTGGTCAGGTCCTGCAGAAAGTGTCATCACTTCAGTCTCTATGCTGTTCATTTGTGGAACACAACTACGACCAGCATAATTAAAGTATTGAATGATCCGTGGAAAGTCCAACAGCTCCATATAGGACTCCAGGAGATATCCATCATATCGGTAGCTAAGAAAGACCCGCCAATTATCATCGAATCATTTTTTTTCTGGCCAATAAAAAGTGCCTTTTCTTGGTGACCTGTATTTTATTTCCCTCAGATGCATTTAGCTTTTTTCTCGTTAATTCGTCATCAGTGGAATCCCGATTTTCGAACAGACACAATAATCATAGTATGAAGGCTTTCACGACCGGATGAAATATCTTCTGGTAAACCTTGCGGGATGTAAGGTCGTGGTCCATGAAACTCTTCAGCTCCTGACGTTTCGTCCAGTGCTTCGCTGGACATCTTCAGAGGGGTGTTTCTCCTCCGGTGAGTCTTGCCGACTCGGCAAGACTCACCGGAGGAGAAACACCCCTCTGAAGATGTCCAGCGAAGCACTGGACGAAACGTCAGGAGCTGAAGAGTTTCATGGACCACGACCTTACATCCCGCAAGGTTTACCAGAAGAGACACAATAATGTTTGCTGAGAGGATGACTACCCTAGCTATTTGGTCTCCCACGTCATTAAAAGCAGCCAACCATTAATAGCCCGAGAAGTGAAGAAAAATCGTGATGAAAAACGTGATTACCACACCTCCGCAAAACACACCTTGAATGAATACCATGACGAAACAGGCACGGATATATGCGAAACAAGGTGGTGCATGATATCAGTTTATTTTTCGAAAGCTTTCTATGGAATCTTTCTCGGATTTCTGCTAAAAGCAAAAAGGAAGATAGGTACCAGCAACAAATACTCATCACTTGTTAGAGTCATCTTTGGAGGGGCCCAGTCAAAAACTCACGATCAGTGGATAACTAACTGTGGCGTACCATGTGAAGTGGTCATTCCCTCGGTGGTGCCGATTGTCGGCGGCACTACACGCAACTGCGGTCGAGCCTCTGGTAACGAAAGTTAAAAGCTCATTCCCAGACCTCACCTTACTACGAAAGAAAATCGTATTTAGAGTGTTTGCAGGTGATTTGAGGATATTCGTGTCGACACAAGACCAGACACAGCACTCACAACACATACTGAACACGTACAGTCCAACAATAGCATCCATGATAAATAGTAACAAATCTAAGATAATGAAATTGGTGAACAAATTTAGGGCCAGAATTGACCTACATTATAAGCCAAGTCCCCAGATGATCCAGGATGACAAATTGGTGAAAGACTTCATTTTATCGGAAGTGTATTAAATAGGGCCCACTTTTGCCATTGCCAGCGCCAATTGCCAGAAGTCTACTGTATTTCGTAAGCCGTGGAAATAGTTTCAAGGGAAAATACAGTACAATAACATTATACTTTGAAGAGGGTGGGATCGGAATGATAGGTGCTGAAGCAAATTGCAAATGACTGCTGGTACTCATTGTCCTTAAAAGATCAAAATTCAGCCTTACCAACCTGGTAAGTATACTTCTAAAAGCAGATCACCCAGAAGTCAATCAGCACATGTCAGTATCGCTAAATTCAATTTTCAATAGAATTATAGGATCACTTTTGCGAAATTCCATAATTAACACCCACTACGTCACAGAAATTTGAGATTTTTCTCAAAGTACCTACAGCCTTCTTCGATAAAAACTGGCGCCCTGCTTCGTCAGTCTTGGCTCAATGATACTTCAAAACTGGCCGCAGCTCAGAAATTCGTATGAGCTGTAAGATTTCTTAATGATGTCACATCCACACGAAATTTCACCACATTTCTGTCCGTTGCCACAGTGAACGTCTTAGTCTTTCGTTTGACGCCATTGAGATAGAGGTCACAACCGCGACACCCATCACTGAAATCACAGAGTTTTCTTGTGGTTGGCTGAGGAACTCATTTCAGACACACCGCCACCCGGAATTAAAACGAAAGGCGGAGGGGTTGCTTAAAGAGCGTCAATGGTCCACCTTCTCTTGGGACGATGACGCCCAGCCACATCGTGGTGGAAAATGGAAGTTCGCAATGCAATGAGCGACGGGAGACGCTGATTTTGCTGACAGCCCAGCACGTTTCAGCCATTCTCCAAGGGCTATATGGGGCAGCATTCGACTTGAACGTAGTTGCCCCACCGAACTTTTACTGTCATTTGCAGGTTGGAACCAACAAGGAATGAAGTTTGCTATGAGGGTGGGGAGGGTTGCGGGGGAGATGCGATGTTGACATACGCGTGAATAAAATGGCAAAGGGTCCCTCTAAGACACCTAGTTCGAAAAACCCCTCGACGGTTCCCACCCAGTTTTATTGAGAATTTTAAAAATGAACCTTGACGCCTCTCCCATCCCAGCTGCATATGTGTTTGTGGAAACCACGTACTGTTGCAGACAGTTCAAGGCATTTCGTTCTGAGAGGGATACTCGGAAAGTACGGTCCGTCTGATCGTGATATGGAAACCACAGTGCAATTTTGATGAATCTTTGCATAGATATGCCCATCGATCGCATCACTTCGCTCTTTTCATTTCTCAGCGCACAGTGAGCACCTAAAGGAGCCTAGAAAACAGTGTATTCCGCCAAGTATGAGTGCCTGTGAGGAATTACGCCTGATTTCACGCAGCCCACACAGCATTATCGTCATGCGTTTCCTTCTTTACGACCTTTCGCCGCCTCGCACTGCAGGGGCAATGAGACCACTCCTGTAGCATTTTTGATAGAAAATGGAACTGGAGCACCTGCAAACTGTGCTCCTGAACGAAGGATAATCATCTCAACAAGTATAGAGAGCGCTGCAGACGTACAAACTACAGAACAAGCAAGAGGACGAGGATTTCAAAACGACTGCTTATCTCCCACATATTGGAAATGTTTCATTTGTGTAAATCCCACACGAATCGAGTCGTTGGTTTTTAATCAATTACTGCATGAGATCCGATTAAAGACAAACTTCGTGCTCCACGTGATCGGCGTTGTCCTGCGATCTTACCGTGCAAAGACAGGGAGGGCACGCAGAGCAGCGCACAGGCTTACAGCAGAGGGGCATGCGCTCATACAACGGATGCGCAGTGCCAACTAGGTCACCATGCATGGGCCGGGTGGATCAGGCGAGTTTTAATGTATTGTTTGTCAGTATTCACCTGAAGATGACCAGAAGACGCTGCGCCGAAACATCGCACCAGCAAATTACAAACATCCGGCGCTTATCCCTAAATTTTGTAGATAGAGAAATTTATTTACTTTCTAGCGATTATCTAATTTCGACTCCTCAATCTGTGTCAAGCTACGCGATGGTAAGAACCATAGCAAAATTACGGGTATCTTTCAGTAAGCTATCCATACAGCGTAGCGCACAGTGAACTAGCTTGCGGGACAGGAAAGTGACTTAGGCCAGGATCGTAGGCCAAACATCCCCATTCGTTTGGTCTGTTGCCACTACAGCACTTCTTCTTTCACTTCCCACTCCGTGGAACTAATAACCCGGCCAGCGTGCACCGATGTTTAGGTAAATGCTGCACTGAACTCCATCTTCCACCAGATACAATACACTGCACAAACAGTTGAAATAGGATCACCCACCGGACAAAGCCAATGCAATTCGCAGGCAAAGGGCTCTCATGAGCTCCTTCACCTAAATAAATGATGATAGCGGCTACCGTAAGAACATTCAGACGCAGAGTTAAATTAATAAATCGCCGAAACTTGGGTTTAGCAGAACGCATATCTAAGACAGGTAAATGGAAACGAAAGACGAAGCACAAAGAGCAGCATTAGGTAAAACAAGAAATATACACAGTTGGGGAGTACGGAAAAATTCATTAGGGGAGGAAGGGGAAGACACCTCTGTCTTACACTGTTTTCAGTCCGTGCACGTCGTTCTTGGTCTTCCACTCTCACCGTTCCCTCTTGTTTGTTGTACATATTGTATATTACCCGTGTTTCCCTATAACTTACCCCTATTTTACTAATGATTTCGAATAGCATGCCCCATTTGACACTGTCCAACGTTTTCTTCCATGACGACATAATCAATGAATATGGATCCAGGGAGATGAACTTTCACCTCTTCTCTTCAACTCTGCACTGGACAAGGTGATCAGAGGATGGCGAACAGAAATGGAAGTACAAAATATACCGACCGGTATTTACCTGGGACTCAAACGGAAGGGACTAGTAGTAGACTTTAGCTTTCGCAGATGATCTGGCGCTTATAGCAAGCCCAGTGGAAGTAACAGTATAGCAGCTCAATATGTTTAAACTCCAGGTTGCGAAGATAGGAATTCAATTGTCACTAGAAATGGCAAAATACCTCATCAACATCAGTGATACACCCAGTGAACTACAGATGGAACAAGGTCAAATTAAGAAAGTTGACAGATTTAAGTATCTAGGAGATTGGTTGGAATCTAATCTATCAGAAGGAACAGCACTAACAACTCGTATTAATAAGTTACAATTAGCATATCATTGTACATCCATAATAAGAAACGCCTATCTCACAATTCCAAACTAAAACACTAGCAAACAGTTATCCGCCCTGAAGCCCTATATGCCTCAGAATGCTTGAATCTGAACAGGAAAGGCTTGACAGATAAACTAGAGATTTAGGAGAGGCGGATTCAGAGAATAATTCTGGGACCGATCAAAACAGATGGTGAGTACAGAAGACAATCAAACCAGTAGCTGTACAATCATACTGAGAAAATCACAGATGTAGCCAGGAAGAGATATCTCGGTTTCTACGGACATATCACAAGGATGGACCAAACAAGACTGAACAATCGACTTCTAAACTGCTGGACGAGCAGGAAGACCGTGACACCATGGCTGATAGAAGTAAAGAAAGACATCTAGGAATTGAACATAACTCAAAGTGACATTAGAAACCGAGCGCTTCCCAGAAGGATACCAAATTAAAAGAGATTTCAGGATAGATCATCCTGTAAAAAGACCCGCGCCCTTTGGAAAAAGGAGAGAAAGGAGAAACATAACCAGAGAATGCGGGATTACTGTGCAAACATCAAGTCCCTCTCCAGGCTGAAAAGTTGAATATCGTGGTCCTTAGATGGCCCATTGGAAAGAAGAAGAAGAACATGTCTTGATATTTCTGCAGTTATGCTTCTATTATCAACCGCCACGTCAACTGCCTCCCTAGTGCCTAACAAATCCCCAGTTTTCTTTTCGATTCTTCTGTATACTATTCCTGTGAGCAACTTGTATACATGAGCTGATTGTGCTGTAATTCTCACCCTTGTCGTCTATCGCAGTCCTTGGAATTGCGTGAATGATGTTTTCCCGAAAGTCTGTTGGTATATCACCAGTCTCGTGCACTCTACACACCCACGTATATAATGGTATTGCTGCCACTTGCGCCAACGGTTTTAGAGATTTCGATGGAATGTTATCTGTTCCATGTGCTTAGTTTGATTTTAAGTCTCTCAGAGTTCTTCTAAATTCTTGTTCTACCACTAGATCTCCTATATCTTCTCTATAAATTCCTATTACTTCTTCTGTCACGTCATCAGATAAGTTCTCCCTGTCGTAAAGGCCCTCGATGTACTCTTTCCACCTAACCGCTCTCTCCTTTGCATTTAAAAGTAGAACTGCCATTGCACACTCTTAATGTAAGCGCCCTTGTTTTTAACCCTTCATTTGGCAGTGTTGCTCTCAAGCAACATCAAATTTACGTTGGCCTTATGGGACAACAAACACTTCCCAGTGCCTTTTACTGGCATTGTTGCCTCCCGGCAACGTTCCTTTACACACTGCGAATGCCAGTTGGTGTAATAGTTCAAGGTTTTCCACACAAGATGGCAATTTGTGCAGTGGTGTTACAGAGATCTCCTCGTGTGAGCAACAGGGGTGTCTTATTTTGGTTCTGAAAGAGTGGATTTCAATACATTGGCAGTAATATTAGCAGATTTTCTTCAAGAAATACCCAGAGGTGAGGTTACAGCAGAAATATTTCAAACTAATATTGTTTTGAATTACGTAAATAGTATAAAAGTTTTATGTTGCCTGTGAGCAACATTGCACATAGTTGGGACATGGGCCATTAGTATATTATATTTCCTTACGGCGTGGCAGAATATACATTTTTATTTTCAGGGGCTTTTTAGCTATGGATTCCAGAATATTTTATGGAATTAAAAAAGCGAGAGGAATAGTAGTTCCACCAGAAAACCCGGCTTTGTCTGATCTAAGCGAATCTGAAGAGTCTGAAGTTTACGTTTTGGCAGACTGTAGTGATGATGATCCAGACTATATTCCAGAGCGTCAATCTCTGTTCCATAACCTAGTTATACCAGAAACTGATTCTGATTCAGGAACTGAAATCTCAGAAGCTGAACATGTGCAAGGACCTTCTGCAGTGAATCCTTCAAGTGCAAGTGTCAGTCAAATGAAAAAGAAAATTACAAAAGCAGTCACTTATATGTGCGTAAAGGAAAAGATAAGTGCTAGGGCAGAAAGATTCTCTCCTGTTTTCTGATGAAGGCAATACACCACTGGGTTATTTCAGAAGATTCTTTGATTCAGAACTAATTGACAAAATTGTGCAGGAAACGAACTTAAACTCTGTGCGTCGAACTACCACGTCAGTAAACACCAATATAAATGATATGGAACAATTTTTCGGTGTTCTGATATACATGGGTCTTGTTTCTATGCCTTCGTACACTGACTGTTGGTCTCAGTCAATGAACTGTGTAAAAATCACGAGCATTTTCAGTTTAAAGCGCTTTCAGAAACTCTGCCGATACCTACATTTTACGAACAATGAGAATGCTGTGAACTCTTCTGACAGACTTTTCAAAATAAGACCTGTTCTTGAGTCCATTGTAAAGAACTGCCGTGAGCAGAAACAAGAGTCGGAGTTTTCTATAGATGAGATGATGGTTCCATATAAAGGTACAAGAGCAGGTAATTTGTGGGTTTTAAGATTTTTGTTCGTTCTGGTGTGTCTGGAGTTGTCTATGGTTTTCTTCCCTATACTGGCAAGGGGACGATAACTGATCTTGCTGATGACGAGAAAGTATTTGGAATTGGAGGACAAGTTGTGGTTACACTTTGCAAAAGTATTCCAAGTGATATTTCTCTCAGAGTTTATTTGGCAATTTCTTTTGCAGGCTTG
Organism: Schistocerca piceifrons; assembly: GCF_021461385.2. Lineage (NCBI taxonomy): Eukaryota > Metazoa > Arthropoda > Insecta > Orthoptera > Acrididae > Schistocerca > Schistocerca piceifrons. The sequence goes on from NC_060143.1 coordinate 522,866,662, forward strand.
AACTTATAACATACTTTACAAAATCAAAACATTGAGTCCATGGGCACCATAAGGAAGAACCGAATAAAGAACTGTCCTCTACAAGACGAGAAGCAGTTACTGAAACAAGGACGAGGCAGCTATGACTACAGGAAGGACAGTCACTCGGACCTCATTTTGGTAAGATGGGCAGACAATAAAATTGTGATACTTGCAAGCTCATTTTGTGGTGTCCAACCACTCTCAACAGTAAATCTATGGGACAGCAATGAAAAAAGAAGAACTGACGTGCCCTATCCCAGTATTGTACGTCAGTACAACAAGCATATGGGAGGAGTTGATCTTGCTGGTATGCTGATAGAGCTCTACAGAGTACCAATGAAAACTAGGCGTTGGTACATGAGATTGTTTGGATTTATGCTAGATCTGAGTGTGGAAAATGCCTGGCTGGTATTTCGAAGAGAATCTCTGGACAAGAAGACCTCATTGAAGTCATTCAGGGCAGATATTTCCAATGGTTTATTATTTTCAGGGAAAAGGGCAGTAGGAAGGCCCTCAATAGACATAACACCACCACAAAAGAAGAGGAGAAAGCCAACAGCTCCGACTATTACACAAGATCTCCGATTTGATAATATGGAGCATTGGCCTGTATACGATCCCAAAGGGCGTTGTCGTTATTGTCCATCTGGATATTCTACAGTCATGTGTTCAAAATGCAATCTAGTATTGTGCTTCGTTCCAAAGAGGAACAGTTTCCAAAAATTCCATTGCAAGAAGAACTAGAAGGGAAAATGAAACAGTTCTATTACACAGCAGGAATGCATAAATGTGTTTATAAATTAAATTATTCACGCACAGGAAACCTTTTGCTTGAGGTTATTGGCAAACCCTTTTTTTCTATAATACGTATAAATGTGGTCTACTGCTGGCAATGTTGCTTGTAAGCAACACTTCATAATTTTCATAATTTTTGTAAAAAATTTCTAAAATTAACTCAATTGTATTTCTTTAAGCATAATAAATAAATATAAGCACAGAATTTTTTTTTTTTTTTTTTTTGCTTTTATTTTCACCATTTGCCAAATAAAGGGTTAATTTCAAGGAAGGTTGTTTCGACTTTTCTGTACGGTTCAAAAATGGTTCAAATGGCTCTGAGCACTATGGGACTTAACTTCTAAGGTCATCAGTCCCCTAGAACTTAGAACTACTTAAACCTAACTAGCCACTGCGGCCGGTTTTTCTGGACGAGTCAGTACTTCCGACACTCATTATTTTTCGGCTTCTTCACATTTTTTAGGTAGCCGTTTCACCTTTGCGTATACTCCTTCCCATCCATTTTATCCCGAAGTGACTCGTATTTCTGTATTTCTGAATTTCCCGGCACGTTTTTGTACTTCCTTCTTTCGTCGATCAACTAAAGAGTTTCTTGTGTTATTCATGATTTATTCGCAGTCACCTTCCTTGTTCCTACATTTTTCTCTGCAGCCTCTGTGACTGCAGTTTCTAGAGATGTCCATTCCGCTTCGCCAAAGGCCTTTCCGCTATGGTAATACCGGTTCCCGTCAGATCATTGAAGTTAAGCACTGTTGGGCTTGCCCAGCACTTGTATGGGTCACCGTCCCGGTCTGCCAGTTGCTGTTGTTAACAGCGGTGCACTCCGCCCTTGAGAGGCAACTCAGGAGCTCGGTCGACATAAAAGTTTTTTGGGTTTGGTACCGCGTCATAATGTAAAAACTACTGCTGCTATAGAAAAGCCCACGTTTCGGCCACGATTGCAGCGGCCTTCTTCTGGGTCATTAGACCCAGAAGAAGGCCGTTGCAATCGTGGCCGAAACTTGACGCCTATCGGGTGAGGATGACACGGCCGATCATCGGCACCAGTGGACCTCCTTAGGCCTGTTTGGACAGAGTCATTCGGGCTCAACTGAACTGCCTACTGAGCTATTCATTATCGCAATATCTACTCTTTTAGAGAACCTCAATATATCTATTCATTTCTTAGTACTTCGGTATCGCTCTTCTTTGAGCACTGATTCTTCCTGACTAGTCTCTGACACCTCAGCCTACTTTTCACGCTACTTGACTGTGCTTTGAGTCTTCTGTCTGCACCTTGGATGGACTTACAATCCAATATCTGAGTTCGGAATCTCTCCCTGACCATGATGCAAACTATTTGAAATCTCCCTGTATCTCCCGGGCTTTTGCAAGTATACCTCTTCTTGTGATTCCTGAAGAGTTTAATGCAGAACACAATTACTCTTTCTCCTCTTACATTTCTACTACCAAACCCAATATTCTCATAATCCTTTCCTCTACTTGTCCAACTGCAATCTCATTCCAATCCCCCGCGACTATTAGATTTCCACATCTCTTTACGTACTGCTTTACCCGGTTAGTATCCTCGTTCACTTCCTCTGTCTCTTCATCTTCATCCTACGACGTCTGTATGTGTACCTGAACTGTAATTGTCGGTGCTGGTTTGCTGTCGAATCTGATGAGAATAGCCCTGTCACTGAACCATTCACAGTAACTCTCTGCCCTACCTTACTATTCGTAACGACCCCTGCACCCACTTCTGCTGCTGTTGATATTACCCTATACTCGTCTGACCAGACATTCTTGTCTTCTTTCCATTTCGCTTCACCGACTGAGTGCTAGCATTTCCCTTTTCCGATTTTCTTACCTCCCTACCAAACTTCTGACGTTCCACTCCCCAACTCATTGGACATTAGCCTTTTTGTCGGTTATTCAGTATTTTTCCTATGGTCGCCTTCCTCTTGGCAGTCCCCTCCAGGAGTTCCGAATGAGGATTCGT